>NC_090941.1:1004646082-1007081915 GCF_040938575.1 Ambystoma mexicanum
AAGGGGACATCAGTGGGGGCCTGCTGGAAGGAGCCCCTGACTGCTGGGGGGTGGGGTGCTGGGGGACATCAGTGGGGGCCTGCTGGCAAGTGCCCCTGACTGCTGGGGGTGGGGGTGCAAGGGGACATGAGTGGGGGCCTGCTGGCAGGTGCCCCTGCACTGCTGGGGGGTGGGGGTGCAGGGGGACATGAGTGGGACATGAGTGGGGGCCTACTGGCAGGTGCCCCTGACTGCTGGGGGGTGGGGGTGCTGGGGGACATGAGTGGGACATGAGTGGGGCCTGCTGGCAGGTGCCCTTGACTGCTGGGTGGTGGGGGTGCAGGGGGACATGAGTGGGACATGGGTGGGTGCCTGCTGGCAGGTGCCCCTGACTGCTGGTGGGTGGGGGTGTCAGGGGACATGAGTGGGGGCCTCCTGGCAGGTGCCCCTGACTGCTGGGGGGTGGGGGTGCGAGGGGACATGATTGGGGGCCTGCTGGCAGGTGCCCCTGACTGCTGGGGGGTGGAGGTCCTTGGGGACATGAGTGGGACATGAGTGGGGGCCTGCTGGCAGGTGCCCCCTGACTGCTGGGGGGTGGGGTGCAGGGGGACATGAGTGGGGGCCTGCTGGCAGGTGTCCCTGACTGCTGGGTGGTGGGGATGCAGGGGAACATGAGTGGGGGCCTGCTGACAGGTGCCCCTGACTGCTGGGGGTGGGGGTGCTGGGGGACATGAGTGGGGGCCTGCTGGCAGGTGCCCCTGACTTCTGGGGGTGGGGGTGCAAGGGGACATGAGTGGGGGCCTGCTGGCAGGTGCCCCTGACTGCTGGGGGGTGGGGGTGCAGGGGGACATGAGTGGGCAATGAATGGGGGCCTGCTGGCAGGTGCCCCTGACTGCTGGGGGTGCAAGGGGACATGAGTGGGGGCCTGCTGGCAGATGCCCCTGACTGCTGGGGGGGCAGGGGTGCAAGGGGACATGAGTGGTACATGAGTGGGGGCCTGCTGGCAGGTGCCCCTGACTGCTGGGGGGTGGGGGTGCAAGGGGACATGAGCGGGGGCCTGCTGGCAGGTGCCCCTGACTGCTGGGGGGTGGGGGTGCAGGGGGACATGAGTGGGACATGAGTGGGGGCCTGCTGGCAGGTGCCCCGACTGCTAGGGGGTGGGGGTCCAAGGGGACATGAGTGGGGGCCTGCTGGCAGGTGCCCCTGACTGCGGGGGTGTAGGGTTGCAAAGGGACATCAGTGGGGGCCTGCTGGAAGGTGCCCCTGACTGCTGGGGGGTGGGGTGCTGGGGGACATCAGTGGGGGCCTGCTGGCAAGTGCCCCTGACTGCTGGGTGGTGGGGGTGCAAGGGGACATGAGTGGGGGCCTGCTGGCAGGTGCCCCTGACTGCTGGGCGGTGGGGGTGCAGGGGGACATGAGTGGGACATGAGTGGGGGCCTGCTGGCAGGTGCCCCTGACTACTGGGGGGTGGGGGTGCTGGGAAACATTAGTGGGGGCCTGCTGGCAGGTGCCCCTGACTGCTGGGGGGTGGGGGTGCAGGGGGACATGAGTGGGACATGAGTGGGGGCCTGCTGGCAGGTGCCCCTGACTGCTGGGGGTGCAAGGGGACATGAGCGGGGGCCTGCTGGCAGGTGCCCCTGACTGCTGGGGGGTGGGGGTGCAGGGGGACATGAGTGGGACATGAGTGGGGGCCTGCTGGCAGGTGCCCCCGACTGCTAGGGGGTAGGGGTGCAAGGGGACATCAGTGGGGGCCTGCTGGCAGGTGCCCTGACTGCTGGGGGGTGGGGTGCTGGGGGACATCAGTGGGGGCCTGCTGGCAGGTGCCCCTGCACTGCTGGGGGGTGGGGGTGCTGGGGGACATGAGTGGGACATGAGTGGGGGCCTGCTGGCAGGTGCCCTTGACTGCTGGGGGGTGGGGGGGCTGGGGGACATGAGTTGGACATGAGTGGGTGCCAGCTGGTAGGTGCCCCTGACTGCTGGGGGGTGGGGGTGCAAGGGGACATGAGTGGGGGCCTGCTGGCAGGTGCCCCTGACTGCTTGAGGGTGGGGGTGCAAGGGGACATGAGTGGGGGGCCTGCTGGCAGGTGCCCCTGACTGCTGGGGGGTGGGGGTGCTGGGGACATGAGTGGGGGCCTGCTGGCAGGTCCCCCTGACTGCTGGGGTGTGGGGGTGCTGGGGGACATGAGTGGGGGCCTGCTGGGAGGTGCCCCTGACTGCTGGGAGTGGGGGTGCAGGGGGACATGAGTGGGACATGAGTGGGGGCCTGCTGGCAGGTGCCCCTGACTGCTGGGGAGTGGGGTTGCAAGGGGACATGAGTGGGGGCCTGCTGGCAGGTGCCACTGACTGCTGGGGGGTGGGGGTGCAAGGGGGCATGAGTGGGGGCCTGCTGGCAGGTGCCCCTGACTGCTGGGGGGTGGGGGTGCTGGGGGACATGAGGGAGACATGAGTGGGGGCCTGCTGGCAGGTGCACCTGACTGCTGGGGGGTGGGGTTCAAGGGGACATTAGTGGGGGCATGCTGGCAGGTGCCCCTGACTGCTGGGGGGTGTGGGTGCAGGGGGACATGAGTGGGACATGAGTGGGGGCCTGCTGGCAGGGGCCCCTGACTGCTGGGGGGTGGGGGTGCAAGGGGACATGAGTGGGGGCCTGCTGGCAGGTGCCCCTGACTGCTGGTGGGTGGGGGTGCAAGAGGACATGAGTGGGGGCCTGCTGGCAGGTGCCCCTGACTGCTGGGGGATGGGGGTGCAAGGGGACATGAGTGGGGGCCTGCTGGCAGATGCCCCTGACTGCTGGGGGGGCAGGGGTGCAAGGGGACATGAGTGGTACATGAGTGGGGGCCTGCTGGCAGGTGCCCCTGACTGCTGGGGGGTGGGGGTGCAAGGGGACATGAGCGGGGGGCCTGCTGGCAGGTGCCCCTGACTGCTGGGGGGTGGGGGTGCAGGGGGACATGAGTGGGCAATGAATGGGGGCCTGCTGGCAGGTGCCCCTGACTGCTGGGGGGTGCAAGGGGACATGAGTGGGGGCCTGCTGGCAGATGCCCTGACTGCTGGGGGGGCAGGGGTGCAAGGGGACATGAGTGGTACATGAGTGGGGGCCTGCTGGCAGGTGCCCCTGACTGCTGGGGGGTGGGGGTGCAAGGGGACATGAGCGGGGGCCTGCTGGCAGGTGCCCCTGACTGCTGGGGGGTGGGGGTGCAGGGGGACATGAGTGGGACATGAGTGGGGGCCTGCTGGCAGGTGCCCCCGACTGCTAGGGGGTGGGGGTCCAAGGGGACATGAGTGGGGGCCTGCTGGCAGGTGCCCCTGACTGCGGGGGTGTAGGGTTGCAAAGGGACATCAGTGGGGGCCTGCTGGAAGGTGCCCCTGACTGCTGGGGGGTGGGGTGCTGGGGGACATCAGTGGGGGCCTGCTGGCAAGTGCCCCTGACTGCTGGGTGGTGGGGGTGCAAGGGGACATGAGTGGGGGCCTGCTGGCAGGTGCCCCTGACTGCTGGGCGGTGGGGGGTGCAGGGGGACATGAGTGGGACATGAGTGGGGGCCTGCTGGCAGGTGCCCCTGACTACTGGGGGGTGGGGGTGCTGGGAAACATTAGTGGGGGCCTGCTGGCAGGTGCCCCTGACTGCTGGGGGGTGGGGGTGCAGGGGGACATGAGTGGGACATGAGTGGGGGCCTGCTGGCAGGTGCCCCTGACTGCTGGGGGTGCAAGGGGACATGAGCGGGGGCCTGCTGGCAGGTGCCCCTGACTGCTGGGGGGTGGGGGTGCAGGGGGACATGAGTGGGACATGAGTGGGGGCCTGCTGGCAGGTGCCCCCGACTGCTAGGGGTAGGGGTGCAAGGGGACATCAGTGGGGGCCTGCTGGCAGGTGCCCCTGACTGCTGGGGGGTGGGGTTCTGGGGGACATCAGTGGGGGCCTGCTGGCAAGTGCCCCTGACTGCTGGGGGGTGGGGGTGCAAGGGGACATGAGTGGGGGCCTGCTGGCAGGTGCCCCTGCACTGCTGGGGGGTGGGGGTGCTGGGGGACATGAGTGGGACATGAGTGGGGGCCTGCTGGCAGGTGCCCTTGACTGCTGGGGGGTGGGGGGGCTGGGGGACATGAGTTGGACATGAGTGGGTGCCAGCTGGTAGGTGCCCCTGACTGCTGGGGGGTGGGGGTGCAAGGGGACATGAGTGGGGGCCTGCTGGCAGGTGCCCCTGACTGCTTGAGGGTGGGGGTGCAAGGGGACATGAGTGGGGGCCTGCTGGCAGGTGCCCCTGACTGCTGGGGGGTGGGGGTGCTGGGGACATGAGTGGGGGCCTGCTGGCAGGTGCCCCTGACTGCTGGGGTGTGGGGGTGCTGGGGGACATGAGTGGGGGCCTGCTGGGAGGTGCCCCTGACTGCTGGGAGTGGGGGTGCAGGGGGACATGAGTGGGACATGAGTGGGGGCCTGCTGGCAGGTGCCCCTGACTGCTGGGGAGTGGGGTTGCAAGGGGACATGAGTGGGGGCCTGCTGGCAGGTGCCACTGACTGCTGGGGGGTGGGGGTGCAAGGGGGCATGAGTGGGGGCCTGCTGGCAGGTGCCCCTGACTGCTGGGGGTGGGGGTGCTGGGGGACATGAGGGAGACATGAGTGGGGGCCTGCTGGCAGGTGCACCTGACTGCTGGGGGGTGGGGGTTCAAGGGGACATGAGTGGGGGCATGCTGGCAGGTGCCCCTGACTGCTGGGGGGTGTGGGTGCAGGGGAACATGAGTGGGACATGAGTGGGGGCCTGCTGGCAGGGGCCCCTGACTGCTGGGGGGTGGGGGTGCAAGGGGACATGAGTGGGGGCCTGCTGGCAGGTGCCCCTGACTGCTGGTGGGTGGGGGTGCAAGAGGACATGAGTGGGGGCCTGCTGGCAGGTGCCCCTGACTGCTGGGGGATGGGGGTGCAAGGGGACATGAGTGGGGGCCTGCTGGCAGGTGCCCCTGACTGCTGGGGGATGGGGGTGCAAGGGGACATGAGTGGGGGCCTGCTGGCATGTGCCCCTGACTTCCTGGGGGTGGGGGTACAAGGGGACATGAGTGGGGGCCAGCTGGCAGGTGCCCCTGACTGCTGGGGGGTGGGGATGCTGGGGGGATGAGTGGGGGCCTGCTGGCAGGTGCCCCTTACTGCTGGGGGGTGGGGGAGCGGGGGGACATGAGTGGGACATGATTGGGGGCCTGCTGGCAGGTGCACCTGACTGCTGGGGGGTGGGGGTGCAAGGGGACATGAGTGGGGGCCTGCTGGCAGGTGCCCCTGACTGCTGGGGGGTGGGGGTGCAGGGGGACATGAGTGGGACATGAGTGGGGGCCTGCTGGCAGGGGCCCCTGACTGCTTGGGGGTGGGAGTGCAAGGGGACATGAGTGGGTCCTGCTGGCAGGTACCCCTGACTGCTGGGGGACGGGGGTGCAAGGGGACATGAGTGGGGGCCTGCTGGCAGGTACCCCTGACTGCTGGGGGACGGGGGGGTAAGGGGACATGAATGGGGGCCTGCTGGCAGGTGCCCCTGACTGCTGGGGGGTGGGGGTGCAAGGGGACATGAGTGGGGGCCTGCTGGCAGATGCCCCTGACTTCCTGGGGGTGGGGGTGCAAGGGGACATGAGTGGGGGCCTGCTGGCAGGTGCCCCTGACTGCTGGGGGTGGGGATGCTGGGGGACATGAGTGGGGGCCTGCTGGCAGGTGCCCCTTACTGCTGGGGGGTGGGGGTGCGGGGGGACATGAGTGGGACATGAATGGGGGCCTGCTGGCAGGTGCTCCTGACTGCTGGGGGGTGGGGGTGCAAGGGGACATGAGTGGGGGCCTGCTGGCAGGTGCCCCTGACTGCTGGGGGCTGAGGGTGCAGGGGGACATGAGTGGGACATGAGTGGGGGCCTGCTGGCAGGGGCCCCTGACTGCTGGGGGGGTGGGGGTGCAAGGGGACATGAGTGGGGGCCTGCTGGCAGGTGCCCCTGACTGCTGGTGGGTGGGGTTGGAAGGGGACATGAGTGGGGCCTGCTGGCAGATGCCCCTGACTGCTGGGGGCGGGAGTGCAAGGGGACATGAGTGGGGGCCTGCTGGCAGGTGCCCCTGACTGCTAGGGGGTGGGGGTCCTTGGGGACATGAGTGGGACATGAGTGGGGGTCTGCTGGCAGGTGCCCCTGACTGCTGGGGGGTGGGGGTGCATGGGGACATGAGTGGGGGCCTGCTGGCAGGTGCCCCTGACTGCTGGGGGGGTGGGGGTGCAGGGGGACATTAGTGGGACATGAGTGGGGGCTTGCTGGCAGGTGTCCCTGACTGCTGGGGGGTGGGGGTGCTGGGGAACATGAGTGGGGGCCTGCTGGCAGGTGCCCCTGACTGCTGGGGGGTGGGGGTGCAAGGGGACAAGAGTGGGGGCCTGCTGGCAGGTGCCCCTGACTGCTGGGGGGTGGGGGTGCAGGGGGACATGAGTTGGTCATGAGTGGGGGCCTGCTGGCAGGTGCCCCTGACTGCTGGGGGTGCAAGGGGACATGAGTGGGGGCCTGCTGGCAGATGCCCCTGACTGCTGGGGGGCAGGGGTGCAAGGGGACATGAGTGGGGGCCTGCTGGCAGGTGCCCCTGACTACTGGAGGTGGGGTGCTGGGGGACATTAGTGGGGGCCTGCTGGCAGGTGCCCCTGACTGCATGGGGTGCAGGGGGACATGAGTGGGACATGAGTGGGGGCCTGCTGGCAGGTGCCCCTGACTGCTGGGGGGTGGGGGTACAGGGGGACATGAGTGGGACATGAGTGGGGGCCTGCTGGCAGGTGCCCCCGACTGCTAGGGGGTGGGGGTCCAAGGGGACATGAGTGGGGGCCTGCTGGCAGGTGCCCCTGACTGCTGGGGGTAGGGGTGCAAGGGGACATCAGTGGGGGCCTGCTGGAAGGAGCCCCTGACTGCTGGGGGGTGGGGTGCTGGGGGACATCAGTGGGGGCCTGCTGGCAGATGCCCCTGACTGCTGGGGGCGGGAGTGCAAGGGGACATGAGTGGGGGCCTGCTGGCAGGTGCCCCTGACTGCTAGGGGGTGGGGGTCCTTGGGGACATGAGTGGGACATGAGTGGGGGCCTGCTGGCAGGTGCCCCTGACTGCTGGGGGGTGGGGGTGCATGGGGACATGAGTGGGGGCCTGCTGGCAGGTGCCCCTGACTGCTGGGGGGTGGGGGTGCAAGGGGACATGAGTGGGGGCCTGCTGGCAGATGCCCCTGACTTCCTGGGGGTGGGGGTGCAAGGGGACATGAGTGGGGGCCTGCTGGCAGGTGCCCCTGACTGCTGGGGGGTGGGGATGCTGGGGGACATGAGTGGGGGCCTGCTGGCAGGTGCCCCTTACTGCTGGGGGGTGGGGGTGCGGGGGGACATGAGTGGGACATGAATGGGGGCCTGCTGGCAGGTGCTCTGACTGCTGGGGGGTGGGGGGTGCAAGGGGACATGAGTGGGGGCCTGCTGGCAGGTGCCCCTGACTGCTGGGGGCTGAGGGTGCAGGGGGACATGAGTGGGACATGAGTGGGGGCCTGCTGGCAGGGGCCCCTGACTGCTGGGGGGGTGGGGGTGCAAGGGGACATGAGTGGGGGCCTGCTGGCAGGTGCCCCTGACTGCTGGTGGGTGGGGTTGGAAGGGGACATGAGTGGGGCCTGCTGGCAGATGCCCCTGACTGCTGGGGGCGGGAGTGCAAGGGGACATGAGTGGGGGCCTGCTGGCAGGTGCCCCTGACTGCTAGGGGGTGGGGGGTCCTTGGGGACATGAGTGGGACATGAGTGGGGGCCTGCTGGCAGGTGCCCCTGACTGCTGGGGGGTGGGGGTGCATGGGGACATGAGTGGGGGCCTGCTGGCAGGTGCCCCTGACTGCTGGGGGGTGGGGGTGCAGGGGGACATTAGTGGGACATGAGTGGGGACTTGCTGGCAGGTGTCCCTGACTGCTGGGGGGTGGGGGTGCTGGGGAACATGAGTGGGGGCCTGCTGGCAGGTGCCCCTGACTGCTGGGGGGTGGGGGTGCAAGGGGACAAGAGTGGGGGCCTGCTGGCAGGTGCCCTGACTGCTGGGGGGTGGGGGTGCAGGGGGACATGAGTTGGTCATGAGTGGGGGCCTGCTGGCAGGTGCCCCCTGACTGCTGGGGGTGCAAGGGGACATGAGTGGGGGCCTGCTGGCAGGTGCCCCTGACTGCATGGGGTGCAGGGGGACATGAGTGGGACATGAGTGGGGGCCTGCTGGCAGGTGCCCCTGACTGCTGGGGGGTGGGGGTACAGGGGGACATGAGTGGGACATGAGTGGGGGCCTGCTGGCAGGTGCCCCCGACTGCTAGGGGGTGGGGGTCCAAGGGGACATGAGTGGGGGCCTGCTGGCAGGTGCCCCTGACTGCTGGGGGTAGGGGTGCAAGGGGACATGAGTGGGGGCCTGCTGGCAGGTGCCCCTGACTGCTAGGGGGTGGGTGTCCTTGGGGACATGAGTGGGACATGAGTGGGGGCCTGCTGGCAGGTGCCCCTGACTGCTGGGGGGTGGGGGTGCATGGGGACATGAGTGGGGGCCTGCTGGCAGGTGCCCCTGACTGCTGGGGGTGGGGGTGCAGGGGGACATTAGTGGGACATGAGTGGGGGCTTGCTGGCAGGTGCCCCTGACTGCTGGGGGGTGGGGGTGCTGGGGAACATGAGTGGGGGCCTGCTGGCAGGTGCCCCTGACTGCTGGGGGGTGGGGGTGCAAGGGGACAAGAGTGGGGGCCTGCTGGCAGGTGCCCCTGACTGCTGGGGGGTGGGGGTGCAGGGGGACATGAGTTGGTCATGAGTGGGGGCCTGCTGGCAGGTGCCCCTGACTGCTGGGGGTGCAAGGGGACATGAGTGGGGGCCTGCTGGCAGATGCCCCTGACTGATGGGGGGCAGGGGTGCAAGGGGACATGAGTGGGGGCCTGCTGGCAGGTGCCCCTGACTACTGGCAGGTGGGGTGCTGGGGGACATTAGTGGGGGCCTGCTGGCAGGTGCCCCTGACTGCATGGGGTGCAGGGGGACATGAGTGGGACATGAGTGGGGGCCTGCTGGCAGGTGCCCCTGACTGCTGGGGGGTGGGGGTACAGGGGGACATGAGTGGGACATGAGTGGGGGCCTGCTGGCAGGTGCCCCCGACTGCTAGGGGGTGGGGGTCCAAGGGGACATGAGTGGGGGCCTGCTGGCAGGTGCCCCTGACTGCTGGGGGTAGGGGTGCAAGGGGACATCAGTGGGGGCCTGCTGGAAGGAGCCCCTGACTGCTGGGGGGTGGGGTGCTGGGGGACATCAGTGGGGGCCTGCTGGCAAGTGCCCCTGACTGCTGGGGGTGGGGGTGCAAGGGGACATGAGTGGGGGCCTGCTGGCAGGTGCCCCTGCACTGCTGGGGGGTGGGGGTGCAGGGGGACATGAGTGGGACATGAGTGGGGGCCTACTGGCAGGTGCCCCTGACTGCTGGGGGGTGGGGGTGCTGGGGGACATGAGTGGGACATGAGTGGGGGCCTGCTGGCAGGTGCCCTTGACTGCTGGGTGGTGGGGGTGCAGGGGGACATGAGTGGGACATGGGTGGGTGCCTGCTGGCAGGTGCCCCTGACTGCTGGGGGGTGGGGGTGCAAGGGGACATGAGTGGGGGCCTGCTGGCAGGTGCCCCTGACTGCTGGGTGGTGGGGGTGTAAGGGGACATGAGTGGGGGTCTTCTGGCATGTGCCCCTGACTGCTGGGGGGTGGGGATGCTGGGGGGCATGAGTGGGGGCCTGCTGGCAGGTGCCCCTTACTGCTGGGGGGTGGGGGAGCGGGGGGACATGAGTGGGACATGAGTGGGGGCCTGCTGGCAGGTGCACCTGACTGCTGGGGGGTGGGGGTGCAAGGGGACATGAGTGGGGGCCTGCTGGCAGGTGCCCCTGACTGCTGGGGGGTGGGGCTGCAGGGGGACATGAGTGGGACATGAGTGGGGGCCTGCTGGCAGGGGCCCCTCACTGCTGGGGGGTGGGGGTGCAAGGGGACATGAGTGGGTCCTGCTGGCAGGTACCCCTGACTGCTGGGGGACGGGGGTGCAAGGGGACATGAGTGGGGGCCTGCTGGCAGGTACCCCTGACTGCTGGGGGACGGGGGCAAGGGGACATGAATGGGGGCCTGCTGGCAGGTGCCCCTGACTGCTGGGGGGTGGGGGTGCAAGGGGACATGAGTGGGGGCCTGCTGGCAGGTGCCCCTGACTTCCTGGGGGTAGGGGTGCAAGGGGACATGAGTGGGGGCCTGCTGGCAGGTGCCCCTGACTGCTGGGGGGTGGGGATGCTGGGGGACATGAGTGGGGGCCTGCTGGCAGGTGCCCCTTACTGCTGGGGGGTGGGGGTGCGGGGGGACATGAGTGGGGCATGAATGGGGGCCTGCTGGCAGGTGTTCCTGACTGCTGGGGGGTGGGGGTGCAAGGGGACATGAGTGGGGGCCTGCTGGCAGGTGCCCCTGACTGCTGGGGGCTGAGGGTGCAGGGGGACATGAGTGGGACATGAATGGGGGCCTGCTGGCAGGTGCTCCTGACTGCTGGGGGGTGGGGGTGCAAGGGGACATGAGTGGGGGCCTGCTGGCAGGGGCCCCTGACTGCTGGGGGGGTGGGGGTGCAAGGGGACATGAGTGGGGGCCTGCTGGCAGGTGCCCCTGACTGCTGGTGGGTGGGGTTGGAAGGGGACATGAGTGGGGCCTGCTGGCAGATGCCCCTGACTGCTGGGGGCGGGAGTGCAAGGGGACATGAGTGGGGGCCTGCTGGCAGGTGCCCCTGACTGCTAGGGGGTGGGGGTCCTTGGGGACATGAGTGGGACATGAGTGGGGGCCTGCTGGCAGGTGCCCCTGACTGCTGGAGGGTGGCGGTGCATGGGGACATGAGTGGGGGCCTGCTGGCAGGTGCCCCTGACTGCTGGGGGGTGGGGGTGCAGGGGGACATTAGTGGGACATGAGTGGGGGCTTGCTGGCAGGTGCCCCTGACTGCTGGGGGGTGGGGGTGCTGGGGAACATGAGTGGGGGCCTGCTGGCAGGTGCCCCTGACTGCTGGGGGGTGGGGGTGCAAGGGGACAAGAGTGGGGGCCTGCTGGCAGGTGCCCCTGACTGCTGGGGGGTGGGGGTGCAGGGGGACATGAGTTGGTCATGAGTGGGGGCCTGCTGGCAGGTGCCCCTGACTGCTGGGGGTGCAAGGGGACATGAGTGGGGGCCTGCTGGCAGATGCCCCTGACTGCTGGGGGGCAGGGGTGCAAGGGGACATGAGTGGGGGCCTGCTGGCAGGTGCCCCTGACTGCATGGGGTGCAGGGGGACATGAGTGGGACATGAGTGGGGGCCTGCTGGCAGGTGCCCCTGACTGCTGGGGGGTGGGGGTACAGGGGGACATGAGTGGGACATGAGTGGGGGCCTGCTGGCAGGTGCCCCCGACTGCTAGGGGGTGGGGGTCCAAGGGGACATGAGTGGGGGCCTGCTGGCAGGTGCCCCTGACTGCTGGGGGGTGGGGGTGTAGGGGGACATGAGTGGGACATGAGTGGGGGCCTGCTGGCAGGTGCCCCCGACTGCTAGGGGGTGGGGGTCCAAGGGGACATGAGTGGGGGCCAGCTGGCAGGTGCCCCTGACTGCTGGGGGTAGGGGTGCAAGGGGACATCAGTAGGGGCCTGCTGGAAGGAGCCCCTGACTGCTGGGGGGTGGGGTGCTGGGGGACATCAGTGGGGGCCTGCTGGCAAGTGCCCCTGACTGCTGGGGGTGGGGGTGCAAGGGCACATGAGTGGGGGCCTGCTGGCAGGTGCCCCTGCACTGCTGGGGGGTGGGGGTTCAGGGGGACATGAGTGGGACATGAGTGGGGGCCTACTGGCAGGTGCCCCTGACTGCTGGGGGGTGGGGGTGCTGGGGGACATGAGTGGGACATGAGTGGGGGCCTGCTGGCAGGTGCCCTTGACTGCTGGGTGGTGGGGGTGCAGGGGGACATGAGTGGGACATGGGTGGGTGCCTGCTGGCAGGTGCCCCTGACTGCTGGGGGGTGGGGGTGCAAGGGGACATGAGTGGGGGCCTGCTGGCAGGTGCCCCTGACTGCTGGGGGGTGGGGGTGTAAGGGGACATGAGTGGGGGTCTTCTGGCATGTGCCCCTGACTGCTGGGGGGTGGGGGTGCTGGGGACATGAGTGGGGGCCTGCTGGCAGGTGCCCCTGACTGCTGGGATGTGGGGGTGCTGGGGGACATGAGTGGGGGCCTGCCGACAGGTGCCCCTGACTGCTGGGGGGTGGGGGTGCAGGGGGACATGAGTGGGACAAGAGTGGGGGTCTGCTGGCAGGTGCCCCTGACTGCTGGGGGGTGGGGGTGCAAGGGGACATGAGTGGGGGCCTGCTGGCAGGAGCCCCTGACTGCTGGGGGGTGGGGGTGCAAGGGGACATGAGTGGGGGCCTGCTGGCAGGTGCCCCTGACTGCTGGGGGGTGGGGGTGCAGGGGGACATGAGTGGGACATGAGTGGGGGCATGCTGGCAGTGCCCCTGACTTCTGGGGGGTGGGGGTGCAACGGGACATGAGTGGGGGCCTGATGGCAGGTGCCCCTGACTGCTGGTGGGTGAGGGTGGAAGGGGACATGAGTGGGGGCCTGCTGGCAGGTGCCCCTGACTGCTGGGGGACGGGGGTGCAAGGGGACATGAGTGGGGGCCTGCTGGCAGGTGCCCCTGACTGCTGGGGGGTGGGGGTGCAAGGGGCCATGAGTGGGGGCCTGCTGGCAGGTGCCCCTGACTTCCTGGGAGTGGGGGTGGAGGGGACAATAGTGGGGGCCTGCTGGCAGGTGCTCCTGACTGCTGGGGGGTGGGGGTGCAAGGGGACATGAGTGGGGGCCTGCTGGCAGGTGCCCCTGACTGCTGGGGGGTGGGGGTGCAGGGGGACATGAGTGGGACATGAGTGGGACATGAGTGGGGGCCTGCTGGCAGGTGCACCTGACTGCTGGGGGGTGGGGGTGCAAGGGGACATGAGTGCGGGCCTGCTGGCAGGTGCCCCTGACTGCTGGCGGCTGGGGGCGCAGGGGGACATGACTGGGACTTGAGTGGGGGCCTGCTGGCAGGGGCCCCTGACTGCTGGGGGGTGGCGGTGCAAGGGGACATGAGTGGGGGCCTGCTGGCAGGTGCCCCTGACTGCTGGTGGGTGGGGGTGCAAGGGGACATGAGTGGGGGCCTGCTGGCAGGTGGCCCTGACTGCTGGGGGGTGGGGGTGCAAGGGGACATGAGTGGGGGCCTGCTGGCAGGTGCCCCTGACTGCTGGGGGTTGGGGGTACAAGGGGACATGATTGGGGGCCTGCTGGCACGTGCCCCTGACTGCTAGGGGGTGGGGGTCCTTGGGGACATGAGTGGGACATGAGTGGGGGCCTGCTTGCAGGTGCCCCTGACTGCTGGGGGGTGGGGGTGCAACGTGACATGAGTGGGGGCCTGCTGGCAGGTGCCCCTGACTGCTGGGGGTGGGGGTGCAGGGGGACATGAGTGGGTCATGAGTGGGGGCCTGCTGGCATGTGCCCCTGACTGCTGGGGGGTGGGGGTGTAAGGGGACATGAGTGGGGGCCTTTGTAACGCTCACCTGATTCCCGTAGAGGCGCCGGTCTTGACTGGGCGTATACCGTATCTTCAAAGGTGATGTGCAACACACAGCTGGCTCTTTGGGCTGGACCTCTGTGCACTGTATGTCTGACTTGAAGGGTAAAATGTCTGCAGATAGAAAATATGGGATTAAGGAACTGGGTTATTGAATGTCTCTCTCTTCTTCCCTTTCTCTTCTCCTGTAGAACCCCAAAGGTTAACGCTCTCACCTTAGGTAAGTGAACGCCGTGCTCTCCATCTGCCTCGGGGCAGGGTGCTGTAACCAGTTTCTTCACTGGATAAGGGGAGCAGGCCTCTTGACTTCAGAGGACTGCTGTCTGTCGTTTACTGCACGAACGGTAAGTTTCGAGTAATTCTAATGTCTTTAAAGTCTTTAGTAATGATGTTTCTTGTTTTGCAGGGTTCCGGCGATGGCGGATGACGGGCTGAAATGAGTTGAAGATGGAGCCCGTGTGATGAATAGAAGCGCCTGGAAGCACGTAAGTAAGCGCTTGTTGCCTGCTTCACGATGCGCTCTAACTGTCTTTTTATTTTGCAGGTACAAGTTCGGAGCGGCTGCAGGGTGCCGGAATACCCACTGGGTTAGATGTGGAAAGGAGTAATGGCACGTGAGTATTAAAGTTCCCCAATGTCTTTAAACGCACCTTGTTTTGTCTTTCAGATGCGGGATGCAGCGCCGAAGGCCTCCGGAGCGTGCGAAGAGTTGGTAAGCTTTTGTCTTTCAGATGCCGGAATGCAGTGTGAAGACCTCCGGAGCGCACGAAGAGTAGGTAAGCCTTTGTCTTTCAGATGCCGGAATGCACCGCGAGGCGTTGGTGACAGCCGACGGACCAGGCAAGTGAAGAGCTGTCACTGAAGACCGTAATGCTAACCTGTTCTTTCTTGTCTTTATAGGTGTTGCTGAAGACTGGATTCAGGATGGTAAGCCTTTTTCCTTAGGCCCAGGATCAGATGCAGAAGACACGATGAGCGTTCTGCTGCAGAGGATGCAGAATAACGCAAAGCAAGATTCATCCATCGGGTGTGGTTTAAATAGCCTCCTGTAGTGCTTAGGTGTCTCCTTCCACAGCCACGCCTAGGTAAGAAAAGAGTTCCTGCTTTCCAGAAGAGTGCCAGTGTTCTGAATCTAGGGAGTGGCTCCTGCCCCACCCAACAGGAAAAGTAGTTCCAAACAGAAGAGGATCAGAGGCTCAACTGGCAGGCAAGTAAGCAGCATGGTCTGCTGCAGGTAAGTCCACCCAAGCATTATGAGCCCGGCGCTTCCAGCGCTGGGACTGGGCATATTTATGAGCCTGGTGCCACTGGCGCCAGGACTGGGTCCAAAAGGTCCCAATTGGGACTGGTTGGCACTCGGAACCTGGGTTATGGATCTGCTTCCAAGGGAGTTGGGAAAACCCTGACCTTTTGGAAGCAGAGATCATGACAGTACCCCCCCTCAAGGCCCCTCCCAAACCGGGCTCCTCCGGGGGTTTTGGCTTGTCAGGAAATGTTAGGTGAAATCTTTTGATTAGGCGAGGAGCGTGGACATATTCAGCAGGTTCCCAGGATCTCTCTTGGGGGCCATAGCCTTTCCAGTCAATTAGGTAAAATAGTTTAGATTTGGAGATCTTGGAGTCCAGAATGCTTTTGATTTCAAACTCGAGTTCTCCATCAACTAGGATAGGTTTTGGAGATTTAGTTAGTCGGGTTTGAGGTTGCACGGGTTTTAATAGAGAGACGTGGAAGACCGGATGTATCTTCATGTGCGGGGGCAAGTCCAACTTGACCGCTACTGGGTTTACTATGGTAGTGATGGAATAGGGACCAAGGTATCTTGGGTTGAATGTGCGTGGCCCTTTTAGAGGTAGATATTTGGTGGATAACCAGACTTGATCCCCTACTTGATATTGAGGGGCTTCCTTCCGATGTTGATCTGCTCCTTTCCTGTATTGTTCTTTAGCCCTTTGAAGGTGAGAAACAGCTTCCTTAAAGGCTTGGGTGATTGTAGAATGCAGGTAGTCTACTGCTGGTGTTTCAAGATCTTGGAGGGGATCCAACTCCGAGGTTCGAGGGTGACTACCGTAAGAAAGAAAAAACGGGGTTTTCCCAGTTCCCGAATGGACAGAGTTATTGTAGGCATATTCGGCTATCCAAAGGATGTCTTTCCAAGTTTTTTCAGTTTGTTGCAGCATGCAGCGTAAATACTGTTCCAGAGTTTGATTGGTCCTCTCGGTTTGTCCGTCGGTCTGAGGGTGGTGACTGGTCGATAGTCTCACATCAATTTGAGCCGACCGACAGCAACTTCGCCAAAAATGAGAAATAAATTGACTACCTCGATCCGAAATTAGAACCGAAGGAAAACCGTGCAGTCGGACGATGTTTTCGAGAAATTCTCGGGCCAGAGTTGCTGCTGTTGGCAAGCCTTTGAGCGGAATGAAATGCGCCATCTTGGAGAATAAGTCCACGATTACTAGAATCGTATTGTATCCGGAGCATGGAGGTAGTTCGGTGATGAAGTCCATAGAAAGCGTATGCCAAGGGCGAGGTGGGATGTCAATAGGGCGTAAGAGGCCTGCTGGTCTTTCCTTTTGACTCTTGTTTTGGGCGCATACTCCACAGGACATTATAAAGTCTCTGATATCTTTTTTCCAATACGGCCACCAGAAGTAGCGCTTGATCTTTTCTGAGGTCTTGGCCATACCGGGATGTCCTTCCATTAAAGAATCGTGATAACAAGCGATTACTTTTTTCTGTAAATCTGTGCTGGGTAGGTATAATCGTTCTTGGAAATACAATAAGTTGTCCTTTACTGCAAAGTCCTTTCCCTGCAGATGCCAATTCTGTATGTCTGCTGGAGTTACAAGTTGCCTGGCTTTATCCTTAACTTCCTCTATGGATTCTGTGGCGATTACACCCAGAATTCTTTGTTCGGGAATGATTGGTACAGGTTTAGGGTTGATCAAGTGTTCTTCCACTCCCATCCGAGAAAGGGCATCAGCTTTACCGTTCTTTGTACCAGGTCGATAGGTAATTATGAAGTCAAACTCGGCAAAGAATAATGCCCAACGGAGTTGTCTAGAGGATTGGGCTTTTGCGGTTTTCAAATATTGCAGGTTTCGGTGATCCGTAATCACAGTAACGGTGTGTCGGGCCCCCAGCAGATAATGCCGCCAAGCCTTAAAGGCAGACTTGATAGCCAGAAGTTCCTTGTCAGTAATCGTGTAAGTGATTTCAGGAGGCGAGAATTTGCGGGACCAAAATGCCACAGGATGCAACTGATTGGTTACCGGGTCCTTTTGTGATAGAACTGCCCCCATGGCAAGGCTTGAAGCATCAGTTTCCACGATGTAGGGGAGTTCGGGGCGAGGGTGTTTTAAGATTGGTGCAGAGATAAATTTAGTATTCAAATCCTGGAAAGCTTGTTCCGCCTCGGTAGACCATTCAAAACGTTTGTTTTTCTTTAACAAGGCAGTGATGGGCTGGACTATTCGAGAGAATTCGGGGATAAACCTGCGGTAAAAGTTAGCGAAGCCTAACATGCTTTGCACACCTTTTACGGAGGATGGTGATGGCCATTTGAGAACTGCATCGACCTTCTTTGAATCCATACGCACTCCGCCAGGTGATAATATGAATCCCCAGATATCAACATCAGTCACGTTGAAAACACATTTTTCCAACTTAGCGAAAAGTTTGTGTTGACGCAATATTTCGAGGACCATTTTCTCGTGTTTCCGATGTTCAGATTCTGATGAAGAATAAACAAGGATGTCGTCAATGTAAACAACAACACACACATCTATGAGCTCTCTGAGGACATCGTTCATAAAATATTGAAAGGCGGCCGGGGCATTGCAAAGTCCGAAGGGCATGACCTGATATTCAAATAGCCCATACTTGGTGCGGAAGGCCGTCTTCCATTCATCGCCCTCTTTTACTCGTACCAAGTGGTAAGCTCCTCTAAGATCCAGCTTTGTATATATGCATGCTTTTCTGACTTGGTCCAGGAGTTCAGGGATCAAAGGTAACGGATATCTATTCTTAACGGTGATCTGGTTCAGGGAGCGATAATCTATACAAGTTCTAAGGTCTCCTTCCTTTTTTGGAACGAAGAACAAAGCTGAAGAAGCAGGGGACTTGGAAGGACGAATAAACCCATTTGGCAGGTATTGATCCAGGTATTGTCGAAGGTGAAGGTTCTCAGGCTCGGTGAGGGCATAAATTCTACTACAAGGAGGAGTAGATCCAGGTATCAGGTCTATCTGGCAGTCATAAGACCTATGAGGAGGTAGAGAGTTAGCCTGATCCTTCCGGAAAACATCTTGGTATTCTAGGTATTCGGGAGGTAACTGGGGAGTCTCTGAAGAAATTGCTGCCAGTGCAACACCAAGTGGAGGGTGACAAGTAGAGACACATTCTGGAAACTGGACCGTTCTTGCTCGCCAATCGATCAGAGGATTGTGTTTCTCTAACCAAGGTATTCCTAGAATAATCTGAAACTGAGGGGCCTTGATCACATCGAACACGATCTTCTCACGGTGTCCATCTTGACTTACTAGCGTCACCTCTTGAGTGGTATGCGTTACTGGCCCGGAGGCTATCTCCGTACCATCCACCGTAGTAATGACGTCCTTTACAGCCTTGGGACAAAGAGTTAGATTCATCCTCAAAACCATTTCATGATCCACATAATTGCCGATGGCACCGCTGTCGACGTAAGCTTCAATTGCATGTAATCGATCCGGATTATCAGGGCTAATGAGGACCATAGGTATCACGAAATGCGAGGTCACGGAACTGGTTTTCACGCTCGGCAAGAGGACCTCTATTCTTGTCGGGCGAGGTCGTTTCCCTGCTCAGAGTTTGTAACTTTGGTAACTGCAGCTCCTACTGCCTTCTTGGCAGGTTTCACCGGACAGTCTCGAAGAAAGTGCCCTGAGTTTCCGCAATAGAGGCATAATTGCAACTGTTTTCTCCTTTCCCGCTCCTTTTGTGTTAGAGGACCTTTCAGACCCCCTATTTGAATGGGTTCCCCGGAGTCTACTCCTTTGGAAGGAGTTGGCGGTTTGGAAAATACTCGAGCATCAAACTTGGAACGATCGGCCTTCCTGTTCTGCAGTCTGTGATCGATTTGAACGACTAAGTCTATATAGTCCGAACAATCTTGTGGGGGATTCACTACTTGGGCTAACACATCTTTGAGCTCTCCACGTAGACCTCTATAAAACAGCGTAATCCTTTTGTCCTCAGGCCATTGAGTTTCCACTATCAGTCTGTTGAAAGACGCAATATAAGCCAAAAGGTCTTGATTACCTTGTCGCAACGAAAGAAGCTCATTGTCCAAGGCCTGCCCCTGTGAATGTCTTGCGAACAGTTTTTCCATACTGAGCTGAAAAGCTTGAAAATCATGGAGGACCGGATCATCTTGATTTACTAGAGGGATCGACCAGTCTGCCGCATTGCCACTAAGGTACGAAAGCACGAAAGCTACTTTAGCTTGATCAGTTGGAAAGGCTGCTGGCCGGCATAAGAAATGCAACCGGCACTGATTGATAAATACTGCAAACCTCTTTGGGTCACCAGAAAATCGTTTGGGCGGAGCCAGAGGTACATTCCCAGGTAGGTTGATCTGCACTGGATTCATAGAGGATGTAGAAGGAAGATTTCCCCCAGATGCGGGTAACGGGGTCTGTCCGGCTTGTGACTGTAGCAATTGTCTAGCGAGATCATCTGTTCGCTCCTTGGAAATAATCAGTTCCCTTCTTAGAGCGTTCGTTTCCTGACGGGCTGCATGCACTTCTGCCCTTAGTTTCCCAAGTAACTGGGCTAGCTGGTCGGTATCGGAGGTTTCCATAGCGCCTGGACGGGAGTTTTGTGGTAGGCTTTGCGTTCTGTAACGCTCACCTGATTCCCGTAGAGGCGCCGGTCTTGACTGGGCGTATACCGTATCTTCAAAGGTGATGTGCAACACACAGCTGGCTCTTTGGGCTGGACCTCTGTGCACTGTATGTCTGACTTGAAGGGTAAAATGTCTGCAGATAGAAAATATGGGATTAAGGAACTGGGTTATTGAATGTCTCTCTCTTCTTCCCTTTCTCTTCTCCTGTAGAACCCCAAAGGTTAACGCTCTCACCTTAGGTAAGTGAACGCCGTGCTCTCCATCTGCCTTGGGGCAGGGTGCTGTAACCAGTTTCTTCACTGGATAAGGGGAGCAGGCCTCTTGACTTCAGAGGACTGCTGTCCGTCGTTTACTGCACGAACGGTAAGTTTCGAGTAATTCTAATGTCTTTAAAGTCTTTAGTAATGATGTTTCTTGTTTTGCAGGGTTCCGGCGATGGCGGATGACGGGCTGAAATGAGTTGAAGATGGAGCCCGTGTGATGAATAGAAGCGCCTGGAAGCACGTAAGTAAGCGCTTGTTGCCTGCTTCACGATGCGCTCTAACTGTCTTTTTATTTTGCAGGTACAAGTTCGGAGCGGCTGCAGGGTGCCGGAATACCCACTGGGTTAGATGTGGAAAGGAGTAATGGCACGTGAGTATTAAAGTTCCCCAATGTCTTTAAACGCACCTTGTTTTGTCTTTCAGATGCGGGATGCAGCGCCGAAGGCCTCCGGAGCGTGCGAAGAGTTGGTAAGCTTTTGTCTTTCAGATGCCGGAATGCAGTGTGAAGACCTCCGGAGCGCACGAAGAGTAGGTAAGCCTTTGTCTTTCAGATGCCGGAATGCACCGCGAGGCGTTGGTGACAGCCGACGGACCAGGCAAGTGAAGAGCTGTCACTGAAGACCATAATGCTAACCTGTTCTTTCTTGTCTTTATAGGTGTTGCTGAAGACTGCATTCAGGATGGTAAGCCTTTTTCCTTAGGCCCAGGATCAGATGCAGAAGACAAGATGAGCGTTCTGCTGCAGAGGATGCAGAATAACGCAAAGCAAGATTCATCCATCGGGTGTGGTTTAAATAGCCTCCTGTAGTGCTTAGGTGTCTCCTTCCACAGCCACGCCTAGGTAAGAAAAGACTTCCTGCTTTCCAGAAGAGTGCCAGTGTTCTGAATCTAGGTAGTGGCTCCTGCCCCACCCAACAGGAAAAGTAGTTCCAAACAGAAGAGGATCAGAGGCTCAACTGGCAGGCAAGTAAGCAGCATGGTCTGCTGCAGGTAAGTCCACCCAAGCATTATGAGCCCGGTGCTTCCAGTGCTGGGACTGGGCATATTTATGAGCCTGGTGCCACTGGCGCCAGGACTGGGTCCAAAAGGTCCCAATTGGGACTGGTTGGCACTCGGAACCTGGGTTATGGATCTGCTTCCAAGGGAGTTGGGAAAACCCTGACGTTTTGGAAGCAGAGATCATGACAGCCTGCTGGCAGATGCCCCTGACTGCTGGGGGGGCAGGGGTGCAAGGGGACATGAGTGGGGGCCTGCTGGCAGGTGCCCCTGACTGCTGGGGGTTGGGGGTGCAAGGGGACATGAGTGGGGGCCTGCTGGCAGGTGCCCCTGACTGCTGGGGGGTGGGGGTGCAGGGGGACATGAGTGGGACATGAGTGGGGGCCTGCTGGCAGGTGCCCCTGACTACTGGGGGGTGGGGGTGCTGGGGGACATTTGTGGGGGCCTGCTGGCAGGTGCCCCTGACTGCTGGGGGGTGGGGGTGCAGGGGGACATGAGTGGGACATGAGGGGGGCCTGCTGGCAGGTGCCCCTGACTACTGGGGGGTGGGGGTGCTGGGGGACATTAGTGGGGGCCTGCTGGCAGGTGCCCCTGACTGCTGGGGGGTGGGGGTGCAGGGGGACATGAGTGGGACATGAGTGGGGGCCTGCTGGCAGGTGCCCCTGACTGCTGGGGGGTGGGGGTGCAGGGGGACATGAGTGGGGGCCTGCTGGCAGGTGCCCCCGACTGCTAGGGGGTGGGGGTCCAAGGGGACATGAGTGGGGGCCTGCTGGCAGGTGCCCCTGACTGCTGGGGGGTAGGGGTGCAAGGGGACATCAGTGGGGGCCTGCTGGAAGGTGCCCCTGTCTGCTGGGGGGTGGGGTGCTGGGGGACATCAGTGGGGGCCTGCTGGCAAGTGCCCCTGACTGATGGGGGGCGGGGGTGCAGGGGACATGAGTGGGGGCCTGCTGGCAGGTGCCCCTGCACTGCTGGGGGGGGTGGGGGTGCAGGGGGACATGAGTGGGACATGGGTGGGGGCCTACTGGCAGGTGCCCCTGACTGCTGGGGGGTGTGGGTGCTTGGGGACATGAGTGGGACATAAGTGGGGACCTGCTGGCAGGTGCCCTTGACTGCTGGGGGGTGGGGGTGCAGGGGGACATGAGTGGGACATGAGTGGGTGCCTGCTGGCAGGTGCCCCTGACTGCTGGGGGGTGGGGGTGGAGGGGGACATGAGTGGGGGCCTGCTGGCAGGTGCCCCTGACTGCTGGGGGGTGGGGGTGCAAGGGGACATGAGTGGGGGCCTGCTGGCAGGGGCCCCTGACTGCTGGGGGGTGGGGGTGCAAGGGGACATGAGTGGGGGCCTGCTGGCAGGTGCCCCTGACTGCTGGGGGGTGGTGGTGCAAGGGGACATGAGTGGGGGCCTGCTGGCAGGTGCCGCTGACTGCTGGGGGGTGGGGGTGCAGGGGGACATGAGTGGGACATGAGTGGGGGCCTGCTGGCAGGTGCACCTGACTGCTGGGGGGTGGGGGTGCAAGGGGACATGAGTGGGGGCCTGCTGGCAGGTGCCCCTGACTGCTGGGGGGTGGGGGTGGAGGGGGACATGAGTGGGGGCCTGCTGGCAGGTGCCCCTGACTGCTGGGGGGTGGGGGTGCAAGGGGACATGAGTGGGGGCCTGCTGGCAGGTGCCGCTGACTGCTGGGGGGTGCGGGTGCAGGGGGACATGAGTGGGGGCCTGCTGGCAGGTGCCCCTGACTGCTGGGGGGTGGTGGTGCAAGGGACATGAGTGGGGGCCTGCTGGCAGGTGCCGCTGACTGCTGGGGGGTGCGGGTGCAGGGGGACATGAGTGGGACATGAGTGGGGCCTGCTGGCAGGTGCCCCTGACTGCTGGGGGGTGGTGGTGCAAGGGGACATGAGTGGGGGCCTGCTGGCAGGTGCCGCTGACTGCTGGGGGGTGCGGGTGCAGGGGGAGATGAGTGGGATGCTGGCAGGTGCCCCTGACTGCTGGGGGGTGGGGGTGCTGGGGGACATGAGTGGGGGCCTGCTGGCAGGTGCCCCTGACTGCTGGGGGGTGGGGGTGCAGGGGGACATGAGTGGGACATGAGTGGGGGCCTGCTGGCAGGTGCATCTGACTGCTGGGGGTGCAAGGGGACATGAGTGGGGGCCCGCTGGCAGGTGCCCCTGACTGCTGGGGGGTGGGGGTGGAGGGGGACATGAGTGGGGGCCTGCTGGCAGAGGCCCCTGACTGCTGGGGAGTGGGGGTGCAAGGGGACATGAGTGGGGGCCTGCTGGCAGGTACCCCTGACTGCTGGGGGACGGGGGTGCAAGGGGACATGAGTGGGGGCCTGCTGGCAGGTACCCCTGACTGCTGGGGGATGGGGGTGCAAGGGGACATGAGTGGGGGCCTGCTGGCAAGTGCCCCTGACTGCTGGGGGTGGGGGTGCAAGGGGACATGAGCGGGGGCCTGCTGGCAGGTGCCCCTGACTGCTGGGGGGTGGGGGTGCAGGGGGACATGAGTGGGACATGAGTGGGGGCCTGCTGGCAGGTGCCCCCGACTGCTAGGGGGTAGGGGTGCAAGGGGACATGAGTGGGGGCCTGCTGGCAGGTACCCCTGACTGCTGGGGGACGGGGGTGCAAGGGGACATGAGTGGGGGTCTGCTGGCAGGTACCCCTGACTGCTGGGGGATGGGGGTGCAAGGGGACATGAGTGGGGGCCTGCTGGCAGGTGCCCCTGACTGCTGGGGGGTGGGAGTGCAGGAAAACATGAGTGGGACATGAGTGGGGGCCTACTGGCAGGTGCCCCTGACTGCTGGGGGTGCTGGGAGACATGAGTGGGACATGTGGGGGCCTGCTGGCAGGTTCCCTTGACTGCTGGGGGGTGCGGGTGCAGGGGGACATGAGTGGGACATGAGTGGGGGCCGGCTGGCAGGTGCCCCTGACTGCTGGTGGGTGGGGGTGCAAGGGGGCATGAGTGGGGGCCTGCTGGCAGGTGCCCCTGACTGCTGGGGCAGGGGGTGGGGCAGGAAAACATGAGTGGTACATGAGTGGGGGCCTACTGGCAGGTGCCCCTGACTGCTGGGGGGTGGGGGTGCTGGGAGACATGAGTGGGACATGAGTGGGGGCCGGCTGGCAGGTGCCCCTGACTGCTGGTGGGTGGGGGTGCAAGGGGACATGAGTGGGGGCCTGCTGGCAGGTGCCCCTAACTGCTGGGGTGTGGGGGTGCTGGGGGACATGAGGGAGACATGAGTGGGGGCCTGCTGGCAGGTGCACCTGACTGCTGGGAGGTGGGGGTGCAAGGGGCAGTCAGGGGCACTTGCCAGCAGGCCCCCACTGATGTCCCCCAGCACCCCACCCCCCAGCAGTCAGGGGCACCTGCCAGCAGGCCCCCACTGATGTCCCCTTGCACCCCTACCCCCTAGCAGTCGGGGGCACCTGCCAGCAGGCCCCCACTCATGTCCCACTCATGTCCCCCTGCACCCCCACCCCCCAGCAGTCAGGGGCACCTGCCAGCAGGCCCCCGCTCATGTCCCCTTGCACCCCCACCCCCCAGCAGTCAGGGGCACCTGCCAGCAGGCCCCCACTCATGTCCCCTTGCACCCCCATCCCCCAGCAGTCAGGGGTACCTGCCAGCAGGCCCCCACTCATGTCCCCTTGCACCCCCGTCCCCCAGCAGTCAGGGGTACCTGCCAGCAGGCCCCCACTCATGTCCCCTTGCACCCCCACCCCCCAGCAGTCAGGGGCCCCTGCCAGCAGTGCCCCTGACTGTTGAGGGGTGGGCGTGCAGGGGGACATGAGTGGGACATGAGTGGGAGCCTGCTGGCAGGTGCACCTGACTGCTGGGGGGTGGGGGTGTAAGGGGACATGAGTTGGGGCCTGCTGGCAGGTGCCCCTGACTGCTGGGGGGTGGGGGTGCAGGGGGACATGAGTGGGGGCCTGCTGGCAGGGGCCCCTGACTGCTGGGGGGTGGGGGTGCAAGGGGATATGAGTGGGGGCCTGCTGGCAGGTATCCCTGACTGCTGGGGAACGGGGGTGCAAGGGGACATGAGTGGGGGCCTGCTGGCAGGTACCCCTGACTGCTGGGGGACGGGGGTGCAAGGGGACATGAGTGGGGGCCTGCTGGCAGGTGCCCCTGACTTCCTGGGGGTGGGGGTGCAAGGGGACATGAGTGGGGGCCTGCTGGCAGGTGCCCCTCACTGCTGGGGGGTGGAGGTGCAGGGGGACATGAGTGGGAAATGAGTGGGGCCTGCTGGCAGGTGCACCTGACTGCTGGGGGGTGGGGGTGCAAGGGGACATGAGTGGGGGCCTGCTGGCAGGTGCCCCTGACTGCTGGGGGGTGGAGGTGCAGGGGGACATGAGTGGGAAATGAGTGGGGCCTGCTGGCAGGTGCACCTGACTGCTGGGGGGTGGGGGTGCAAGGGGACATGAGTGGGGGCCTGCTGGCAGGTGCCCCTGACTGCTGGGGGCTGAGGGTGCAGGGGGACATGAGTGGGACATGAGTGGGGGCCTGCTGGCAGGGGCCCCTGACTACTGGGGGTGCAAGGGGACATGAGTGGGGGCCTGCTGGCAGGTGCCATGACTGCTGGTGGGTGGGGGTGGAAGGGGACATGAGTGGGGCCTGCTGGCAGGTGCCCCTGACTGCTGGGGGGTGGGGGTGCAAGGGGACATGAGTGGGGGCCTGCTGGCAGGTGACCCTGACTGCTGGGGGTTGGGGGTCCTTGGGGACATGAGTGGGGGCCTGCTGGCTGGTGCCCCTGACTGCTGGGGGGTGGGGGTGCAAGGGGACATGAGTGGGGGCCTGCTGGCAGGTTCCCCTGACTGCTGGGGGGTGGGGGTGCAGGGGGACATTAGTGGGACATGAGTGGGGGCCTGCTGGCAGGTGCCCCTGACTGCTAGGGGGTGGGGGTGCTGGGGAACATGAGTGGGGGCCTGCTGGCAGGTGCCCTTGACTGCTGGGGGGTGGGGGTGCAAGGGGACATGAGTGGGGGCCTGCTGGCAGGTGCCCCTGACTGCTGGGGGGTGGGGGTGCAGGGGGACATGAGTGGGTCATGAGTGGGGGCCTGCTGGCAGGTGCCCCTGACTGCTGGGGGTGCAAGGGGACATGAGTGGGGGCCTGCTGGCAGATGCCCCTAACTGCTGGGGGGCAGGGTTGCAAGGGGACATGAGTCGGGGCCTCCTGTCAGGTGCCCCTGACTGCTGGGGGGTGGGGGTGCAAGGGGACATGAGTGGGGGCCTGCTGGCAGGTGCCCCTGACTGCTGGGGGGGTGGTGCAAGGGGACATGAGTGGGGGCCTGCTGGCAGGTGCCGCTGACTGCTGGGGGGTGGGGGTGCAGGGGGACATGAGTGGGACATGAGTGGGGGCCTGCTGGCAGGTGCACCTGACTGCTGGGGGTTGGGGGTGCAAGGGGACATGAGTGGGGGCCTGCTGGCAGGTGCCCCTGACTGCTGGGGGGTGGGGGTGGAGGGGGACATGAGTGGGGGCCTGCTGGCAGGTGCCCCTGACTGCTGTGCGGTGGGGGTGCAAAGGGACATGAGTGGGGGCCTGCTGGCAGGTGCCCCTGACTGCTGGGGGGTGGTGGTGGTGCAAGGGGACATGAGTGGGGGCCTGCTGGCAGGTGCCGCTGACTGCTGGGGGGTGCGGGTGCAGGGGGACATGAGCGGGACATGAGTGGGGCCTGCTGGCAGGTGCCCCTGACTGCTGGGGGGTGGGGCTGCTGTGGGACATGAGTGGGGGCCTGCTGGCAGGTGCCCCTGACTGCTGGGGGGTGGGGGTGCAGGGGGACATGAGTGGGACATGAGTGGGGGCCTGCTGGCAGGTGCACCTGACTGCTGGGGGGTGGGGGTGCAAGGGGACATGAGTGGGGGCCCGTTGGCAGGTGCCCCTGACTGCTGGGGGGTGGGGGTGCAGGGGGACATGAGTGGGACATGAGTGGAGCCTCCTGGCAGGTGCCCCTGACTGCTGGGGGGTGGGGGTGCTGGGGGACATGAGTGGGGGCCTGCTGGCAAGTGCCCCTGACTGCTGAGGGGTGGGGGTGCAGGGGGACATGAGTGGGACATGAGTGGGAGCCTGCTGGCAGGTGCACCTGACTGCTGGGGGGTGGGGGTGCAAGGGGACATGAGTTGGGGCCTGCTGGCAGGTGCCCCTGACTGCTGGGGGGTGGGGGTGCAGGGGGACATGAGTGGGGGCCTGCTGGCAGGGGCCCCTGACTGCTGGGGGGTGGGGGTGCAAGGGGACATGAGTGGGGGCCTGCTGGCAGGTACCCCTGACTGCTGGGGAACGGGGGTGCAAGGGGACATGAGTGGGGGCCTGCTGGCAGGTACCCCTGACTGCTGGGGGACGGGGGTGCAAGGGGACATGAGTGGGGGCCTGCTGGCAGGTGCCCCTGACTTCCTGGGGGTGGGGGTGCAAGGGGACATGAGTGGGGGCCTACTGGCAGGTGCCCCTGACTGCTGGGGGGTGGGGATGCTGGGGGACATGAGTGGGGGCCTGCTGGCAGGTGCCCCTTACTGCTGGGGGGTGGAGGTGCGGGGGACATGAGTGGGACATGAGTGGGGCCTGCTGGCAGGTGCACCTGACTCCTGGGGGGTGGGGGTGCAAGGGGACATGAGTGGGGGCCTGCTGGCAGGTGCCCCTGACTGCTGGGGGCTGAGGTTGCAGGGGGACATGAGTGGGACATGAGTGGGGGCCTGCTGGCAGGGGCCCCTGACTGCTGGGGGTGCAAGGGGACATGAGTGGGGACCTGCTGGCAGGTGCCCATGACTGCTGGTGGGTGGGGGTGGAAGGGGACATGAGTGGGGCCTGCTGGCAGGTGCCCCTGACTGCTGGGGGGTGGGGGTGCAAGGGGACATGAGTGGGGGCCTGCTGGCATGTGCCCCTGACTGCTGGGGGGTGGGGGTCCTTGGGGACATGAGTGGGACATGAGTGGGGGCCTGCTGGCAGGTGCCCCTGACTGCTGGGGGGTGGGGGTGCAAGGGGACATGAGTGGGGGCCTGCTGGCAGGTTCCCCTGAAAGCTGGGGGGTGGGGTGCAGGGGGACATTAGTGGGACATGCATGGGGGCCTGCTGGCAGGTGCCCCTGACTGCTGGGGGGTGGGGGTGCTGGGGAACATGAGTGGGGGCCTGCTGGCAGGTGCCCCTGACTGCTGGGGGGTGGGGGTGCAAGGGGACATGAGTGGGGGCCTGCTGGCAGGTGCCCCTGACTGCTGCGGGGTGGGGGTGCAGGGGGACATGAGTGGGTCATGAGTGGGGGCCTGCTGGCAGGTGCCCCTGACTGCTGGGGGTGCAAGGGGACATGAGTGGGGGCATGCTGGCAGATGCCCCTAACTGCTGGGTGGCAGGGTTGCAAGGGGACATGAGTGGGGGCCTGCTGTCAGGTGCCCCTGACTGCTGGGGGGTGGGGGTGCAAGGGGACATGAGTGGGGGCCTGCTGGCAGGTGCCCCTGACTGCTGGGGGTTGGGGGTGCAGGGGGACATGAGTGGGACATGAGGGGGGCCTGCTGGCAGGTGCCCCTGACTACTGGGCGGTGGGGGTGCTGGGGGACATTAGTGGGGGCCTGCTGGCAGGTGCCCCTGACTGCTGGGGGGTGGGGTGCAGGGGGACATGAGTGGGACATTAGTGGGGGCCTGCTGGCAGGTGCACCTGACTGCTGGGGGGTGGGGGTGCAAGGGGACATGAGTGGGGGCCTGCTGGCAGGTGCCCCTGACGTCTGGGGGTGGGGGTGCAAGGGGACAGGAGTAGGGGCCTGCTGGCAGGTGCCCCTGACTTCCTGGGGGTGGGGGTGCAAGGGGACATGAGTGGGGGCCTGCTGGCAGGTGCCCCCGACTGCTAGGGGGTGGGGGTCCAAGGGGACATGAGTGGGGGCCTGCTGGCAGGTGGCCCTGACTGCTGGGGGGTAGGGGTGCAAGGGGACATCAGTGGGGGCCTGCTGGAAGGTGCCCCTGACTGCTGGGGGGTGGGGTGCTGGGGGACATCAGTGGGGGCCTGCTGGCAGGTGCCCCTGACTGCTGGGGGGTGGGGGTGCAAGGGGACATGAGTGGGGGCCTGCTGGCAGGTGCCCCTGCACTGCTGGGGGCTGGGGGTGCAGGGGGACATGAGTGGGACATGAGTGGGGGCCTACTGGCAGGTGCCCCTGACTGCTGGGGGGTGGGGGTGCTGGGGAACATGAGTGGTGGCCTGCTGGCAGGTGCCCCTGACTGCTGGGGGGTGGGGGTGCAAGGGGACATGAGTGGGGGCCTGCTGGCAGGTGCCCCTGACTGCTGGGGGGTGGGGGTGCAGGGGGATATGAGTGGGTCATGAGTGGGGGCCTGCTGGCAGGTGCCCCTGACTGCTGGGGGTGCAAGGGGACATGCGTGGGGGCCTGCTGGCAGATGCCCCTAACTGCTGGGGGGCAGGGTTGCAAGGGGACATGAGTGGGGGCCTGCTGTCAGGTGCCCCTGACTGCTGGGGGGTGGGGGTGCAAGGGGACATGAGTGGGGGCCTGCTGGCAGGTGCCCCTGACTGCTGGGGGTGCAGGGGTGCAGGGGGACATGAGTGGGACATGAGGGGGGCCTAATGGCAGGTGCCCCTGACTACTGGGGGGTGGGGGTGCTGGGGGACATTAGTGGGGGCCTGCTGGCAGGTGCCCCTGACTGCTGGGGGGTGCGGGTGCAGGGGGACATGAGTGGGACATGAGTGGGGGCCTGCTGGCAGGTGCCCCTGACTGCTGGGGGTGGGGGTGCAAGGGGACATGAGCAGGGGCCTGCTGGCAGGTGCACCTGACTGCCGGGGGGTGGGGGTGCAAGGGGACATGAGTGGGGGCCTGCTGGCAGGTGCCCCTGACTTCTGGGGGTGGGGGTGCAAGGGGACAGGAGTAGGGGCCTGCTGGCAGGTGCCCCTGACTTCCTGGGGGTGGGGGTGCAAGGGGACATGAGTGGGGGCCTGCTGGCAGGTGTCCCCGACTGCTAGGGGGTGGGGGTCCAAGGGGACATGAGTGGGGGCCTGCTGGCAGGTGGCCCTGACTGCTGGGGGGTAGGGGTGCAAGGGGACATCAGTGGGGGCCTGCTGGAAGGTGCCCCTGACTGCTGGGGGGTGGGGTGCTGGGGGACATCAGTGGGGGCCTGCTGGCAGGTGCCCCTGACTGCTGGGGGGTGGGGGTGCAAGGGGACATGAGTGGGGGCCTGCTGGCAGGTGCCCCTGCACTGCTGGGGGCTGGGGGTGCAGGGGGACATGAGTGGGACATGAGTGGGGGCCTGCTGGCAGGGGCCCCTGACTGCTGGGGGGTGGGGGTGCAAGGGGACATGAGTGGGGGCCTGCTGGCAGGTGCCCCTGACTGCTGGTGGGTGGGGGTGGAAGGGGACATGAGTGGGGCCTGCTGGCAGGTGCCCCTGACTGCTGGGGGGCAGGGGTGCAAGGGGACATGAGTGGGGGCCTGCTGGCAGGTGCCTCTGACTGCTGGGGGGTGGGGGTCCTTGGGGACATGAGTGGGACATGAGTGGGGGCCTGCTGGCAGGTGCCTCTGACTGCTGGGGGGTGGGGGTGCAAGGGGACATGAGTGGGGGCCAGCTGGCAGGTGCCCCTGACTGCTGGGGGGTGGGGGTGCAGGGGGACATTAGTGGGACATGAGTGGGGGCCTGCTGGCAGGTGCCCCTGACTGCTGGGGGTGGGGGTGCTGGAGAACATGAGTGTGGGCCTGCTGGCAGGTGCCCCTGACTGCTGGGGGGTGGGGGTGCAAGGGGACATGAGTGGGGGCCTGCTGGCAGGTGCCCCTGACTGCTGGGGGGTGGGGGTGCAGGGGGACATGAGTGGGTCATGAGTGGGTGCCTGCTGGCAGGTGCCCCTGACTGCTGGGAGTGCAAGGGGACATGAGTGGGGGCCTGCTGGCAGATGCCCCTGACTGCTGGGGGGCAGGGGTGCAAGGGGACATGAGTGGGGGCCTGCTGGCAGGTGCCCCTGACTGCTGGTGGGTGGGGGTGCAAGGGGACATGAGTGGGGGCCTGCTGGCAGGTGCCCCTGACTGCTGGTGGGTGGGGGTACAAGGGGACATGAGTGGGGGCCTGCTGGCAGGTGCCCCTGACTGCTGGGGGGTGGGGGTGCGAGGGGACATGATTGGGGGCCTGCTGGCAGGTGCCCCTGACTGCTGGGGTGTGGGGATGCTGGGGGACATGAGTGGGGGCCTGCTGGCAGGTGCCCCTTACTGCTGGGGGGTGGGGGTGCGGGGGGACATGAGTGGGACATGAGTGGGGGCCTGCTGGCAAGTGCTCCTCACTGCTGGGGGGTGGGGGTGCAAGGGGACATGAGTGGGGGCCTGCTGGCAGGTGCCCCTGACTACTGGGGGGTGGAGGTGCAGGGGGACATGAGTGGAACATGAGCGGGGGCCTGCTGGCAGGTGCACCTGACTGCTGGGGGGTGGGGGTGCAAGGGGACATGAGTGGGGGCCTGCTGGCAGGTGCCCCTGACTGCTGGGGGCTGAGGGTCAGGGGGACATGAGTGGGACATGAGTGGGGGCCTGCTGGCAGGGGCCCCTGACTGCTTGAGGGTGGGGGCGCAAGGGGACATGAGTGGGGGCCTGCTGGTAGGTGCCCCTGACTGCTGGGGGGTGGGGGTGCAAGGGGACATGAGTGGGGGCCTGCTGGCAGGTGCCCCTGACTGCTGGGGGTGCAGGGGTGCAGGGGGACATGAGTGGGACATGAGGGGGGCCTAATGGCAGGTGCCCCTGACTACTGGGGGGTGGGGGTGCTGGGGGACATTAGTGGGGGCCTGCTGGCAGGTGCCCCTGACTGCTGGGGGGTGCGGGTGCAGGGGGACATGAGTGGGACATGAGTGGGGGCCTGCTGGCAGGTGCCCCTGACTGCTGGGGATGGGGGTGCAAGGGGACATGAGCAGGGGCCTGCTGGCAGGTGCACCTGACTGCCGGGGGGTGGGGGTGCAAGGGGACATGAGTGGGGGCCTGCTGGCAGGTGCCCCTGACTTCTGGGGGTGGGGGTGCAAGGGGACAGGAGTAGGGGCCTGCTGGCAGGTGCCCCTGACTTCCTGGGGGTGGGGGTGCAAGGGGACATGAGTGGGGGCCTGCTGGCAGGTGCCCCCGACTGCTAGGGGGTGGGGGTCCAAGGGGACATGAGTGGGGGCCTGCTGGAAGGTGCCCCTGCACTGCTGGGGGGGTGGGGGTGCAGGGGGACATGAGTGGGACATGAGTGGGGGCCTACTGGCAGGTGCCCCTGACTGCTGGGGGGTGTGGGTGCTTGGGGACATGAGTGGGACATAAGTGGGGACCTGCTGGCAGGTGCCCTTGACTGCTGGGGGGTGGGGGTGCAGGGGGACATGAGTGGGACATGAGTGGGTGCCTGCTGGCAGGTGCCCCTGACTGCTGGGGGGTGGGGGTGCAAGGGGACATGAGTGGGGGCCTGCTGGCAGGTGCCCCTGACTGTTGGGGGGTGGGGGTGCAAGGGGGCATGAGTGGGACATGAGTGGGGGTCTGCTGGCAGGTGCCCCTGACTGCTGGGGGGTGGGGTGCAAGGGGACATGAGTGGGGGCCTGCTGGCAGGTGCCCCTGACTGCTGGGGGGTGGGGGTGCAGGGGGACATGAGTGGGACATGAGTGGGGGCCTGCTGGCAGGTGCCCCTGACTGCTGGGGGTGGGGGTGCAGGGGGACATGAGTGGGGGCCTGCTGGCAGGTGCCCCCGACCGCTAGGGGGTGGGGGTCCAAGGGGACATGAGTGGGGGCCTGCTGGCAGGTGCCCCTGACTGCTGGGGGGTAGGGGTGCAAGGGGACATCAGTGGGGGCCTGCTGGAAGGTGCCCCTGTCTGCTGGGGGGTGGGGTGCTGGGGGACATCAGTGGGGGCCTGCTGGCAAGTGCCCCTGACTGATGGGGGGTGGGGGTGCAGGGGACATGAGTGGGGGCCTGCTGGAAGGTGCCCCTGCACTGCTGGGGGGGTGGGGGTGCAGGGGGAGATGAGTGGGACATGAGTGGGGGCCTACTGGCAGGTGCCCCTGACTGCTGGGGGGTGTGGGTGCTTGGGGACATGAGTGGGACATAAGTGGGGACCTGCTGGCAGGTGCCCTTGACTGCTGGGGGGTGGGGGTGCAGGGGGACATGAGTGGGACATGAGTGGGTGCCTGCTGGCAGGTGCCCCTGACTGCTGGGGGGTGGGGGTGCAAGGGGACATGAGTGGGGGCCTGCTGGCAGGTGCCCCTGACTGTTGGGGGGTGGGGGTGCAAGGGGGCATGAGTGGGACATGAGTGGGGGTCTGCTGGCAGGTGCCCCTGACTGCTGGGGGGTGGGGTGCAAGGGGACATGAGTGGGGGCCTGCTGGCAGGTGCCCCTGACTGCTGGGGGGTGGGGGTGCAAGGGGACATGAGTGGGGGCCTGCTGGCAGGTGCCCCTGCACTGCTGGGGGGTGGGGGTGCAGGGGGACATGAGTGGGACATGAGTGGGGGCCTACTGGCAGGTGCCCCTGACTGCTTGGGGGTGTGGGTGCTGGGGGACATGAGTGGGACATGAATGGGGACCTGCTGGCAGGTGCCCTTGACTGCTGGGGGGTGGGGGTGCAGGGGGACATGAGTGGGACATGAGTGGGTGCCTGCTGGCAGGTGCCCCTGACTGCTGGGGTGTGGGGGTGCTGGGGGACATGAGTGGGGGCCTGCTGGCAGGTGCCCTTGACTGCTGGGGGGTGGGGATGCAGGTGGACATGAGTGGGACATGAGTGGGGGTCTGCTGGCAGGTGCCCCTGACTGCTGGGGGGTGGGGTGCAAGGGGACATGAGTGGGGGCCTGCTGGCAGGTGCCCCTGACTGCTGGGGGGTGGGGGTGCTGGGGGACATGAGGGAGACATGAGTGGGGGCCTGCTGGCAGGTGCCCCTGACTGCTGGGGGTGGGGCTGCAGGGGGACATGAGTGGGGGCCTGCTGGTAGGTGCCCCTGACTGCTGGGGGGTGGGGGTGCAAGGGGACATGAGTGGGGGCCTGCTGGCAGGGGCCCCTGACTGCTGGTGGGTGGGGGTGCAAGGGGACATGAGTGGGGGCCTGCTGGCAGGTGCTCCTGACTGCTGGGGGGTGGGGGTGCTGAGGGACATGAGTGGGGGCCTGCTGGCAGGTGCCCTTGACTGCTGGGGGGTGGGGGTGCAGGGGGACATGTGTGGGGGCCTGCTGGCAGGTGCCCCTGACTGCTGGGGGGTGGGGGTGCAAGGGGACATGAGTGGGGGCCTGCTGGCACGTGCCCCTGACTGCTGGGGGGTGGGGGTGCAGGGGGACATGAGTGGGACATGAGTTGGGGTCTGCTGGCAGGTGCCCCTGACTGCTGGGGGGTGGGGGTGCAAGGGGACATGAGTGGGGGCCTGCTGGCATGTGCCCCTGACTGCTGGGGGGTGGGGGTGCAAGGGGACATGAGTGGGGGCCTGCTGGCAGGTGCCCCTGACTGCTGGGGGGTGTGGGTGCTGGGGGACATGAGGGAGACATGAGTGGGGGCCTGCTGGCAGGGACACCTGACTGCTGGGGGGTGGGGGTGCAAGGGGACATGAGTGGGGGCCTTCTGGCAGGTGCCCCTGACTGCTGGGGGTGGGGGTGCAGGGGACATGAGTGGTACATGAGTGGGGGCATGCTGGCAGGGGCCTCTGACTGCTGCGGGGTGGGGGTGCAAGGGGACATGAGTGGGGGCCTGATGGCAGGTGCCCCTGACTGCTGGGGGACGGGGGTGCAAGGGGACATGAGTGGGGGCCTGCTGGCAGGTGCCCCTGACTGCTGGGGGGTGGGGGTGCAAGGGGACATGAGTGGGGTCCTGCTGGCAGGTGCCCCTGACTGCTGGGGGGTGGGGATGCTGGGGGACATGAGTGGGGGCCTGCTGGCAGGTGCCCCTTACTGCTGGGGGGTGGGGGTGTGGGGGACATGAGTGGGACATGAGTGGGGGCCTGCTGGCAGGTGCTCCTGACTGCTGGGGGGTGGGGGTGCAAGGGGACATGAGTGGGGGCCTGCTGGCAGGTGCCCCTGACTGCTGGGGCTGGGGTTGCAGGGGGACATGAGTGGGACATGAGTGGGGGCCTGCTGGCAGTGGCCCCTGACTGGTGGGGGGTGGGGGTGCAAGGGGACATGAGTGGGGGCCTGCTGGCAGGTGCCCCTGACTGCTGGTGGGTGGGGTGCAAGGGGACATGAGTGGTGGCCTGCTGGCAGGTGGCCCTGACTGCTGGGGGGCGGGGGTGCAAGGGGACATGAGTGGGGGCCTGCTGGCAGGTGCCCCATGACTGCTGGGGGGTGGGGGTGCAAGGGGACATGATTGGGGACCTGCTGGCAGGTGCCCCTGACTGCTGGGGGGTGGGGGTCCTTGGGGACATGAGTGGGACATGAGTGGGGGCCTGCTGGCAGTTGCCCCTGACTGCTGGGGGGTGGGGGTGCAAGGGGACATGAGTGGGGGCCTGCTGGCAGGTGCCCCTGACTGCTGGGGGTTGGGGGTGCAGGGGAACATGAGTAGGACATGAGTGGGGGCCTGCTGGCAGGTGCCCCTGACTGCTGGGCGGTGGGGGTGCTGGAGGACATGAGTGGGGGCCTGCTGGCAGGTGCCCCTGACTGCTGGGGGGTGGGGGTGCAAGGGGACATGAGTGGGGGCCTGCTGGCAGGTGCCCCTGACTGCTGGGGGGTGGGGGTGCAGGGGGACATGAGTGGGTCATGAGTGGGGGCCTGCTGGCAGGTGCCCCTGACTGCTGGGGGGTGGGGGTGCAAGGGGACATGAGTGGGGGCCTGCTGGCAGATGCCCCTGACTGCTGGGGGGGCAGGGGTGCAAGGGGACATGAGTGGGGGCCTGCTGGCAGGTGCCCCTGACTGCTGGGGGGTGGGGGTGCAAGGGGACATGAGTGGGGGCCTGCTGGCAGGTGCCCTTGACTGCTGGGGGGTGGGGGTGCAGGGGGACATGAGTGGGACATGAGGGGGGCATGCTGGCAGGTGCCCCTGACTACTGGGGGGTGGGGGTGCTGGGGGACATTAGTGGGGGCCTGCTGGCAGGTGCCCCTGACTGCTGGGGGGTGGGGGTGCAGGGGGACATGAGTGGGACATGAGTGGGGGCCGCTGGCAGGTGCCCCTGACTGCTGGGGGGTGGGGGTGCAAGGGGACATGAGTGGGACATGAGTGGGGGCCTGCTGGCAGGTGCCCCCGACTGCTAGGGGGTGGGGGGCCAAGGGGACATGAGTGGAGGCCTGCTGGCAGGTGCCCCTGACTACTGGGGGGCGGGGGTGCTGGGGGACATTAGTGGGGGCCTGCTGGCAGGTGCCCCTGACTGCTGGGGGGTGGGGGTGCAGGGGGACATGAGTGGGACATGAGGGGGGGCCTGCTGGCAGGTGCCCCTGACTAATGGGGGGTGGGGGTGCTGGGGGACATTAGTGGGGGCCTGCTGGCAGGTGCCTCTGACTGCTGGGGGGTGGGGGTGCAGGGGGACATGAGTGGGACATGAGTGGGGGCCTGCTGGCAGGTGCCCCTGAGTGCTGGGGGGTGGGGGTGCAGGGGGACATGAGTGGGACATGAGTGGGGGCCTGCTGGCAGGTGCCCCCGACTGCTAGGGGGTGGGGGTCCAAGGGGACATGAGTGGGGGCCTGCTGGCAGGTGCCCCTGACTGCTGGGGGGTAGGGGTGCACGGGGACATGAGTGGGGGCCTGCTGGCAGGTGCCCCTCCACTGCTGAGGGGTGGGGGTGCAGGGGGACATGAGTGGGACATGAGTGGGGGCCTACTGGCAGGTGCCCCTGACTGCTGGGGGGTGTGGGTGCTGGGGGACATGAGTGGGACATGAGTGGGGACCTGCTGGCAGGTGCCCTTGACTGCTGGGGGGTGGGGGTGCAGGGGGACATGAGTGGGACATGAGTGGGTGCCTGCTGGCAGGTGCCCCTGACTGCTGGGGGGTGGGGGTGCAAGGGGACATGAGTGGGGGCCTGCTGGAAGGTGCCCCTGACTGTTGGGGGGTGGGGGTGCAAGGGGACATGAGTGGGGGCCTGCTGGCAGGTGCCCCTGACTGCTGCGGTGTGGGGGTGCTGGGGGACATGAGTGGGGGCCTGCTGGCAGGTGCCCCTGACTGCTGGGGGGTGGGGATGCAGGGGGACATGAGTGGGACATGAGTGGGGGTCTGCTGGCAGGTGCCCCTGACTGCTGGGGGGTGGGGTGCAAGGGGACATGAGTGGGGGCCTGCTGGCAGGTGCCCCTGACTGCTGGGGGGTGGGGGTGCAAGGGGACATGAGTGGGGGCCTGCTGGCAGGTGCCCCTGACTGCTGGGGGGTGGGGGTGCTGGGGGACATGAGGGAGACATGAGTGGGGGCCTGCTGGCAGGTGCCCCTGACTTCTGGGGGTGGGGCTGCAGGGGGACATGAGTGGGGGCCTGCTGGCAGGTGCCCCTGACTGCTGGGGGGTGGGGGTGCAAGGGGACATGAGTGGGGGCCTGCTGGCATGGGCCCCTGACTGCTGGTGGGTGGGGGTGCAAGGGGACATGAGATGAGTGGGGGCCTGCTGGCAGGTGCTCCTGACTGCTGGGGGGTGGGGGTGCTGAGGGACATGAGTGGGGGCCTGCTGGCAGGTGCCCTTGACTGCTGGGGGGTGGGGGTCCAGGGGGACATGAGTGGGGGCCTGCTGGCAGGTGCCCCTGACTGCTGGGGGGTGGGGGTGCAAGGGGACATGAGTGGGGGCCTGCTGGCAGGTGCCCCTGACTGCTGGGGGTGGGGGTGCAGGGGACATGAGTTGTTGATCATATTGCAAGGTGACATGTGCCTTGGCTGGAGGCATGCCCATGGTGGATGGGCTGCCTGCGGGACATGACCAGGGGTGCAGGTAGTCCCCTGTGGTGTGGGCTGCCTGCAGGGGTCGTGGAGGGGGTAGAGGGGACACCTGGGGGGACCCACACTGCCAATTCACATGTAGGACTCCCCGAGCACCCCCGAAATACACGTTCCCCGCTCTGACAGCAAAATCGCGTGTGAAACTTCCCGCGCACCCCTGAAATACATGTACCCAGGCCATTCGCGTGTGAAACTTCCTGCGCACCCCAGATTTACACGTACCCCACTCGCCCAAGGTCTATCGCATGTGAAACTTCACGCGAACCCCTGAAATACACGTACCCCACTCGCCCAAGGCCTATCACGTGTGAAACTTCCCGCACACCCCCGAAATACACGCACATGCTATTTTTCACACAGCAGGTGTCAGTGTTTGTCGCGTACCCCTTTGCACGTCATTTGTCCTAGAGGGCCACAGTATGGGACATTCATCATGGCTGTATATACGTCCTTTTTGTTAGTGCACATTTTGGTGCACATTTCTTTCATGCGCAGGGACGCTACCGCCTGCCTTCGTGTGGCAGACGTGTTTAGGCCTGTGCCCGTCTTTGCCCGTGCGCTTGTTTGCCCTATTCGATTCCATGAATACGTGTTGTAGGCGAGCGTGTGGGCGTTCTGCGCACTTGCCTCCTGTACATGCCCCGTGACGCCCTCATTTTCACGCGTTGTTCCCCATTCTGCGTGTCACGCCCCATGTTACGCCTACTTTTGTTGTGTGCGCTGCGCTATGTGCGCTTTCTCTGTGCGCTTAGCGCACGCGGTTTGAAGACGTGTGCGCCAGCGTGCGCCACGCAGTATTTTGCCGCACATCCTGGGATTTCCTCGCGCACAGACTTCCATTAATCGCTGTGCCTGGGTTTTGCTGCGATTTTCGCACTGGCACTGCGAATCGCACGCTTTCGCACACTTGCGCCAAAAATTTCAGCGCACATTATTTCCATGAATCGGCCTGTAAGTTGGTTAGCGACTGTCTATGGCAGGCTTCTGATTACATTTAAAAAGTATTGTAATTATGGAAAAATATTGGTCTTCTGCAAGTTGAATAATGGCAAGACTATTTATGTGCAGCAGGAACCCGTATTTCTTAAAAACATGATGTCACTTTACCGCAATGTAAGACCACAAATTAACAGAGTATGTAAAACCCCAAGTTGGGTAACTTGGGAGTCAGTATTTTCCAGTATCAGTATTAATCATTTGCTTGATACTGAGCTGATCTGCATTATAGAATGCTGACAAAATTGAAATGGAATCCATTACAAAATGGTCACTGTATTCCACAAGTTTTTGAACTAATGTGTTGTGACTTTTATGCGTAAAAAGTGAGAAAGCACAACAAGGACTAAAGAACCAGAGACTGTAATTGTTTGTATATATGTTGAAATTGTCTAATGCACTTTTTTGTACGTGATCAAGCAGCGAGGGCGCTGCGAAATGAGTTGTACCCTGTTTTTTTCTGCAAGCAGATGTCACAATAAACTGGATATTTAAAAGATTTTACGATCCGTTTCTATTTGGTGAATTACTAGGAAGAAGTTATTCACTGGCGTTCTACTTTTTTCTTATGTATGGTATCCTCTTCGGGAGAGATGAAATTACTTTCCCTTTTTCTAAATATATATATATATATATATATATATATATATATATATATATATATATATATATATATATATATATATATATATATAATTTATATATGTATATATACCGCGTCCATGTAGTTATGGTTAAGTTGGTGTTTCCATAGGAAGAGCATTTTTTGGGTGGCTTATAACTTCGCTCCCTCTGGACGAATCCTCACCAAACTTTGCAAAAAAAGTATATGGCCCACTCTGAATTTCATTTGCAAAGTTTGGAGAGGTTTGGTCCAGGGGGGGCAAAGTTATAGGGGGGGGTCCCAAATCTGTTGTTTTTTCCCATAGACATAATGGGAAAAAACTTTGCTCACGCCTACAGCCCAAACTGCTGGACGGATTTACACCAAATTTGCGGCAGGAGTGGGGGCTTGGTCCCGAAAGCGTGCTTTTGCAAATTTGGTGTAAATCCGTCCAGTAGTTTTTTTTAAATGACCCAAAAAAATTAGTAATATCTCTGTTCGCTTCGCGGACGGACTTCCCGGTTCCCGGTTCCCGGTTCGCTCCGCGGATAGTGCCCTGATTGGCCGAGCGGCTTGCGCGATGTCCGCGGACATCTGACGGTTCGCTGATTGGACGGGGTGGGGTATGGAGTGCGTCAGATTTTAGGTGGCGCCCGACATCTTGCATTCGCGGACGACCGCGGACAGCGAGGTGACACTTGGTTTAAAAATTGTATTTAGTGGAGTGTGTTGGTGTGTAAGAGTGTTTGGGGAGGGTGGGGGAGTATGAGATAGGTGCAATGTTGCATTTTTTTATGTGCTAGACGCTTTTGTTGTGTTTGATTTGTCTGCGGACAACACGGCTGTTCTGAAATGTTCGTAAATATGCAGAATGGATTCGGTGTCAAGTTGAAAGTGTTCTAAGAAGACTCGTGGGGTCCAGGAATGTTCGAAGGGGGTGTCCTGAAGACGTTGTCTGTATTGTTCGTTGTCAAGCTGTAAGTGTTCTAAGATCACTTGCGGTGTCCTGAAATGTTCGTACATAAAGAAAATGGGGGTGTCCTGAGGACACTGTCCGTATCATCCTCTGGCAAGTTGAATGTGTTCTAGGAACATCCTTGTGTCCGCGGACATTAAAATGTTTGCAATGCTTGAATCTATGGGTGTGATATGCTGCGGTGGTTGTGGCCAGGGTATAGAATGTTGGGTGCATGGCCATTTGGCCATGCACCCAAGACTCTATGCCCTGGCCACAACCACTGCAGCATATCACACTGATATGCCATGCACCCAAGAGTCTATGCTCTGGCCACAAGCACCACAGCATATCACACTCATAGTGGCTTATAACATTGGGTCAAAAACAAATTTATAAGGAACATTGTTATAAGCCAGTATGGTTGTATTTATCATGTTATACTTGCTATTTGGTTTAGTAACAGGAGTCCATGTTTTTCTTGTTCATTTCTGTGATGAAAGAAAATAGCATGTTAGTATTAGTATTTTATAAAGACTTATTACATTGTACAATCAACATTTTCTTCTTTTTTTTACCCTCATATTTAGTAGATGACAAACCAGAGTACTGTGCAATTTGCTCAGTTGCTGTATTTGTTGCTAAAATCATTGGGTCTGTGGGGGAAAAAAAATCCATGTTGGATTAAAAAAAAACCTTTTTGTGTTATGCTACAGTTTATTTGTTTGTTTGTTTTCAGTGTTTACTTGTTGTTTCTGGCTAATACTTTATACATTGGATTGTTCCAGTTTTTGTGAGCAGTAAGATATTAGGTATTTGTTTGGATATTGTAACATTTTGGAGCAGTCAGATACCAGTAGGCGTATTCTAACTGTTTTTTTTTTTATATAATTTCGTGGTATTCATTTATCTGTTTGGATATTTCTAAATTTTGGGACAGTTAGATACCAATTGGCGTATTCTAACTGTCTGTTTTTTTCTCTATTTGAGTGGTATTCATTTATCTGATTAGTTGTTGTAGCATCTTTGGGCAGTTAGATAGATTTTGGAATATTGTGACAGTTTATATTTTTTCACTACAAGTGTACTTAAGGTTTAAGTACAGTTTAGTTATCAAATTGTGGTTTTAAGAACATTAAATAAGCGTTTGTAAGATTTGCTGGTAATCTCTGCTTTAGAGTAATGGTCCTATCATTACATTCAAACCATCCACATTTCTTTTTTATATATGCAGTGTAGTGCCCTGAATTGGTTGTGGCTCCTGCGTGGTAGATTATACCTATTGTTGTGAAGGTTTTCCTACCAAGTGATATTTGACCATGTGTGAATCCAGTCAGCTTGCAGTTGTTTTTGGTACCATCTGCATTGTAACGTAGAAGCATTAGTATTACGTATTTAGTATGTGTTTGTATTACTAACGTGGAGCGATTATCTGAATTGCAGGTCGAACATAATCTACCATGGTTTGCATTTTGTACAAGTTGTCAAAATGGAACAGATTCACAATTAGGTATTGATATATACACAAAGCGTTCATTGGGGATTTGTTCTTGTGTCACATTGTTGCAGAGAGTGCATGTATGTTTCCACATGTATGAAATCTGGAAGATTTCATTTATAGGTATGTTTTTGTTTTCCAGTACTAATAGCAAGTACATTAGACATTCTTGTGGATCTTCCTGTGAGTTTATAGTGAATTTCACCATTCCAGCACAATAGTCCAATTGTTGTCTTATTCCATAAACACTATACGTGTTGTCAGGATTGTTTGCTGCGTTTCTGTGAAGTACTAACATTTGCAAACACAATGGGTCTGTACTGTGTAAGTAAATGTTCTCAACAATTGGTGGTAATTGAAATAGAATATTCATTGCTACATTTGCGTAGCAACTTACACCAACTATATTTGAGAGTTTAAATGGACCAGGTAGTTCTGTATCTGACTGCTTTTTTTGGAGTTTGTCTTTCTTCTTTGAAGAAGTACCTGGTTTACTTTCCCTAATTGATTCTTTTTTGCTTGTGGCACTTGATGAAGTATTACTTTCTTTTACTCTCTTTGGAGGATTTGCAGTGACATCCTGTTGCTTTTCTGTTTGATTTATTTTTCTTTTATAATGTTTTACTTTTTGTGGAACAGAATATGTGTTTAGATGGGGAGTGTATAGTGAACAAAGTCTATTGTATTCTAAAATGCAAGGAATAACAGCGTTTATTTTACTTGCATCAAAGTTGATTAGAAATAGACCATCAAGTGTACGTAAGCGTGATAGTGTTACGTAGCTCATGCCTTCTTTAAAGACTGTGTTACCAATGTCTATCATTGCTTTGTCTAGGGTAAGACCTTGTGATTTATGAATGGTGACTGTGTATGCAAGAGTTAGAGAAAATTGTTCTCTGCGTACAAACATGTCTTTGAAGAGAAGGAATCGAGCTGTTGAGCGCCCTATTGTTTTTACTTCTGAAAGTTTGTCATTAGGAATTTTTTGCCAGAACCAGCTTCACCACTGACATACAATAGTATAGGTTTGTAATTTTGACAGGTGCATTCTTTGTTTTCATGTTGTACGCCATGTGCAATTTCTTTTGTTACTTCTTGAAAAATGCTACGTTGCTCATTGTTTAGCTTTGATTGTAGTATAGTTAAGTCTTCTTTATCTTCATACTGACACATGGTGTTTTCTCCTTCTATCATAGGTAATTCTGCCTCATTTGTTATTAGTGGGTCTCCCAGTGGTTCTTGGCTTCCTGTGACAGAAGGTTGACTACTGTCAGGAGTGTTTTATCTAGTTGGGCCTGGAGTTCTTCTTCGTGTTGCTGTTCATTGTGCAACATTGTTTTGTACTGTGCAAAGTTTACATCAGTTATACTGCTTTCATTTGCTTTGAAAGCGTCTTCATATGAGTCATAGTTATCCAGTATGTCTTCTTCTTTTCTCCATGGTTTAAAGAGTTGTAGCAGAGACATGCAATATACTTCTTTATGTTGAGGAGTCTTTAATAACAATTTTATATGATTAATTCAATTTGGTTTGGTGAGTTTTACTAAGCTGCCTTCACAGTTTGTCACTTTGTATTTACAGTTTTGTTCATCAGGTTTTATATTATTCTTGTATGTGTAGTTTTGGGCAATGTGGTATAGACACATGGTTTCCAAAGTGGTACTCCTGTTTGGGTAGTATGTGTCCAATAAATTGTTTTTTAAAATGTCTTGGCTGTTGGGATCATGTTTGACTATTGTTTCTATATCTTCGCATGATTTTAGAACTCTTTTTCTAGATTTAGCTGGACCAAGACTTAGCCATACTATATTTGCAGATTTACCATACAATGCAGTACCAGTTAATCGATCAGCTGCTTCATAGGAGCCACATTCTCTATGGGACAGCATTTTTATGCCCAAGCTGTATAATTTCTGAGACACTGTTTTATCTGATGACAGGTCATTCCAGAGGTCTTGGAGCTCTGTCTTTTCTGATTTGGTTAAGTATGCTGTGACATATCGTGCAACTGCAGTAGAAGTGTCTACAATGTACTGCACATCTATGTTTGCATTCCATAAGTGGGCAATGATTGCATTGTAATCATTGATATATTTTTCTTCTTCTTTTCTTTTTATGCAATATGTATTTTTAGGTGACTTACCTTTAACACTATGTCTAACTGAAGACATGAGGTTGTTCACTTGACCTGTATTTGTAACTGGTCTAGGGAAACCAAATCGGCATTTGCTGTAGTATTTCCCTTTGTTTTTGTATTTGCGACAACAATATTTGCCACATTTGTGTCTTTGGAATTGTAACATTTTTGCATGAAGATCACTATTTGTGGATTCTGATGGAATTTCACAAGTGACATATTTTTCAATAAACTGTAAAACAGTGGCATCACTGTCTTGACCAAATTTAGGAGCATCTTTAATCCATAAAAGCATGTGGACATGTGGTGCTCCTCTGGCTTGGTATTCTTTTCTCCAAAAGAAGTGTTGCACTTCTCCAAGGGGAGGAACAGTTTTGTTACAAATAAAATGTAGCATAGCAATGAAGCGATGGTGAAAATATCTTGAAACATTAACAGGATCCTGAGAACAAAGTTCTCCAGGTGTTAGTATATCTATGTTTGTTTTGTTTTCGTTTGATATGCATAGGAAAGCATGTAAATCTTCCCATGCATATTCTGCACAACTTAATGTAACAAACCAAGTGGGTAGGCCAAGGTTTCTGATCATACAACGTACATCTCCATGACGTCGAAACCAATACTCTTTAATACCACACATATTTGCTAATAGATTTGTAAGATTTGCTTGTAAAACCTCATCTTTTTGTTGAACTTTTTGTAATAATTGTGTAGCTGTCATATTTTGAAAGTGTGATCCTGATTTTAATATGTGTGCAACTCTGTAACATAAAGTTGCTAGTTCACTTTCAAAGAGTAGGTGGAATATGTATTCCACATTTTGTCGAAATCTGGGATCTTCAGAATACATTCGTAATGAGCGATATTCTGATGCTGATATTTGAATAGGTCTATCATCGTATCTTCCTCCTTTGCCAGTCAGAAAGAGTAGAGGAAAAGCATGTGCTTCTATACTTTTTTCCCATATGCTGATTGGTGATCCTTTTGTTTGACGCATTTGGTACGTTTCCAGTGCATCTTCTATGGTGTCATTAGAGTGCAATGGATGAATTGTAAATTGTATAATGGTCTAAAGTGTTTGATATTGTAGCAGGATCTAGGAGCTCAAATTGACCAGCTTCTTGTGTCTCTTGAATTATTTCAGTTGTATATTTCAAGTTTTCTTCAATATTAATTTCTTTGTAATATTCATTATTCTCTTTAAGATATTGCAGGGCTTCTCTAACTTTATGTAAATCTACCAGTTGTTGCCAAATCTTTTTGTCTTTTGTAGGTACTCCATTTACCAAGATAATTAAAGATTGTTGCATTGGACGTTGCACTCCTAGAGTGTGCACATTTTCTTTTAGATCTAATGGTAAATACACTACTTTTCCACAAACACCTTTCACTAATTCAGAGGGAGGTAATTTTGCAGTTTTTGGTTGAAGGCGTATTATTGCTTGAAATGGGTACACTGTTTGAATTATGATGCTCTCATATAAATTAAGTTGTTGAAGGGGTTTTGGTAGTGGATATAATTCCAAGTTATTTGTGATAGCACGTGAAGGAGTTTGGTTGTTGTCAAGTTTTGTAGTGCAGTAACTGCAAAGTATTATGGGGTCAGTTATTTCGTATTTGTTTTCTGCTATAAGGTAGAGAGCTAATTCAAACCATTTAGATTCTTCATTGTCTTCTATTTTGTATGATAGGTCTACAGTTTTTGTGTTACTTTTATAAAAATTTCTGCTGCAACATACACACACGTGGTTTGGTACTTCAGCTGAAGTACTTTCAAATTTTAGTATTTCTTTTTTGTATGTGTGTAGTGAAAGGTTGCCGTGTGCAGAATTGTTACGAAGTTGGTTTACAGCTAATTCATCTTGTAAGTGGGTTTCACTTCCAAAATATTTTGTCTGGATATAGTCGATTTCTTTTAGTAGGTCTTTTGCTGTACCATGTAGAAGAATGTTATTTAAATTGGCTAGTGCTAAAGCGGGACTTTTAGCATAGTACAGTGTATAAACTAGATTTCTTATACTTGCATGATGTGTTGATATCCTTTTGACATCATGGAAGGTTGTTTTGCAAGTAGGTCCTGTCATGCAGGCTAATGAATGTCCTTGTAGTCCTGTGTACTTGCGTACTGGACAAGCATCCATATTTTGCAGTAGTTTAATTTTGATTTTGTCTTTGCTTTTCACATATTGTTTGAGGAATTGGCATAAAGACTTGAACATTTTTTTGGGAATGTTACACAATGACGTGCATGGCCATTTGTATACTAGATGTTCTGATTCAGTTGAATGGAGCTGTAAATCTACGTTTTCAGAGCATATTTTTGTAAGGAGTACTTCTTGTTCCATTATGGTATTATTAACTTTTTCATAACCTCGACCACTGCTATGTATGGCAATTGTATTTGTTTGCTTTTGTTTGTACGCTTCTTCATTAAAGTATGGTTCTGTGCTTGTAGTGTGACTCCATTCACCTCCACAGATATTTAAGAAGTTATTTCTGTTGACATTTCGTTTATTGAATAGTCTTTTTTGTAATTTAGTTATTAGTTTTGTTAGTGGTTTTATTCTGTTTAACACTAAAATAAATAACTTTCTTTTGAGAAGAATTGCACTGTCTATCAACGCTTCTAAGATTACTTTTCTACGATAGGTTTGAAGTGTTGAACCTGGTTTCTCTCCTGTTTTCATAAGATTTTGAAGGACTTTGTGACGGAACATTTTGGCCAAAATACTTTTCTTGGTATGCTTACTTTGTACTACATCAAGATTTATAGAAGAAGTTTTATTTGTAGTGATAGTTGATTTTCTGTTAATTGTTTTTTGGTTTGTTTTACTTTTTGATAGAGGAGGCAAAGTTTTTGTTCTAGAAACTTCTTCTGTTTCACTACATGACTGTATTAGCTGTTGTGTTTCAACTTTTTTTTACAAATTCTGCTATAGATGGATGTTTATGTTGGAGAGTTTTCTTTTCATTTGCTCTACTTCTGCGTTCCTTTCTACGGAGTTGCTTTTTGGTAGGCATTCTTTAGGGTCTGTTGAAAAAAGTACAGAAGGTATGGGTTGGGGTGTTCTGGAATGCATGTGTGTTGGGTGCATGAGTGGTTGAGTAAGATGATAAAGATGTATGTAATGGTGTGTGATTGTGCTTTGGGAAGTACAACTACTAGGTATGGGTATTCTTGAATTAATGTGTTACTAAACTGGGGTGACAGAAAAAAGAAAGCCAGTGGTTTGGAGAAGTATAAATAGTATATCTAAAGCTATACAATTAAAACAGTTGTTTGTTCTACAACATCTAAATTCTAGCGGCTGAGTTGGGTAATTTGTGTGTCGAAAAATAGGAAGTTGTGGGCCATTCTGCCAGTAAATGTTCAAGACGAGGGGGATTTTTGGTCAGAATGGTGCAGAATCTCTATTTTTAGGCACAGAAATAGCATGAATTAACCTTACAGTGTGTTTGATTAATAATTCAAATATGATGGTAACATTTTACTTACTTTTTTTCTAAAATGAGCAGTTTGCTTCTTAGTTGTTCTTTGTACTTCAAATTCGGCTGCTTCTTTTCTGGAGAATGGTCTTCACTGCAATTGTAAAAGAAAGAAATTAGTAATTTGGTTTGTATATAGCACTGTTTTTAATTTAGACATAGATTTTTTAAATTGAAATGCTCAGCGCCTTCCTCAAAACCATTAAAACTATTTTATGACTAACTGTAGGAAAGAAAATATCTTTACTATGGCTTGTGAAATTCATAATGTACCACTGTACACCACTATTCCTGTAACTAAGCTTTTCCACGTAATAGTGAGTCAATGTCATAGCCTGCTTTTCCACGTAATAGTGAGTCAATGTCATAGCCTGCTTGTCCTATATAAATGTAAGTAATTATATAAATTGAAAAAATGAAAACCAATTATGTGTTTGTACAAATATTATTGTTTGAGATTTGATCATAGAGTGTGCATGTAATTTTTGGTTGATTATATGTAGTCTATATATTTTATTTCAAAAATGTTGGTTTGACATTATTTGTGTGTGTGTGTATGAAGAAATTAAACGGTATAAAGGTTTGTAAGTCACAGTTTATTTTAGGACAATGAAAAAATGATCATAGATTCATTTTACAGATTATACAAGTTAAAAGTCGGTTAGAAAATGTGTTCATGTACTGTATAGAAAATATGCATACCTGTAGTTTGTGTTCATGCATATGGATATGGACGAAGCTGCAAGTAGAAATCTTGGAGACTTGTATAGTATTTCTCGTAGATTGTGCTTGCCAATGGTATGAGACTTGTACTCCGAGAGATTCACCGTACATTTGCAGTGCTGATCTATGATGATGCAGTTACATGTAGAGGTCTTGGATTTGATTGGTGGATGGTCATGGGATTTCTTAGCTACATCCAATGAGGGAATGGTACAGAGAGTGAAGTGGAAATGGTAGAAGGGCTGTCCATGTTACGATATGTTCGCAGACATGGCGGTAGTTCTAGGACACAGCGTATTACATCCGGGGAATTTGGGGTGGGGAGGCATGCAAATGAGATTGAATGTAGCAAGGGATTGGTCAGTAAAGTTTAGTGAGTGTGTTGTGCTAGGAGAGGTTTTCTCAGATATTCTTTTTGCTGAGAGAAGAACAGATAGCTATGGCTGAGTGTTTCAAAAAACAGATTGTGTGGATTTTGGTAGACTCGTGGATACATTGGTTGAAGGTGCATGCAGAAAGCTGTGGAGTATCTATAGATCTTGGATTCCCACATGTGGAAGTGCACTGGCATGGAGTGCGTGGAATGAAGTGGTGGGACTTGCTACCTCTCTGTGCAACTTTGAAGATAGAGGTACATCCAGACATTATTGTAATTCATTGTGAAGGGAACAGTTTAGGACATGTGTCTGGAATTTCTTTGCAATTTGCAATGAAAGAAGGACTTCAGAAGATCATGGACATGTTTCCAAACTCCAAAGTAATTTTTTCACGGATTGCGCAGAGACAAATGTGGCTTTGTTCTTTCTGATGTGGTCCACAAATGGAGAAAGCAAGGCGTAATGTCAATAAGGCTGTTTGTGCCTTCCTAAGAGATTTTGGCATGTCCTCTTTTCACAATGAAAATATTATGTTTCGTAGTACATACATTTTTCGCAGAGATGGAGCCCATTTACTTATGCTGGCAATCAGATTTTTCTGAGAAATGTACAAAATACATTGCGACCTTTTTTTTAGAAATACAGCATCCATTTTGAAGTAGGTGTTAAGTATTTATAATTTTTGACATACAAATACCTCCCAAAGGCTCTTTTCAAAGCCACCACTTGCTCCCAGAGAAAAATGCAATGGTTACAATAGGGTAGCACCCCAATTTTTTTATGTTCGCGAACTGTCCGCTGACTTTTAAGATATACAAAGGGCCCTGCTTTATTTATCTTCACTTCTATTTTTTAACTGTGAAAGGCAGCTCTGAAAAGAGTCTTATTTTTTTGGGGACTTTTGTTATTTTGTATTTTTTTTGTTTTTTTATACACAACACACTAGGAGAGGAGGGGAAAGGAGGGTAAAGAGGGGGCACCAACCATAGGGATAAGAAAGGGCGAGCTGAGAGAGGAAGTTGTAGAGTGGGTTTTATTTGGGTATTGAGCAGGTCTTCTCGTGCTCTGAGACGATAGTCTCAAAAGCACTCCAAAGTCGCTCCCCCCTGCAGAGTACTGTGTCACAGTACATACATACAACTGTGACCCTCGAAAGGTAAGGATCATCAGAATTCTGTATGGCCTGTGAGGCAGCTTGAGGAAGACGCTGTCCCACAGAGGTGTTCCTTGTGGTGACAGGATCAGAAACGGAGGATGAAGTAGAGGCAATCAACCTACTACGCTCTTCGCAAGGTACAACCTGGCGAATGGCCCCAGTGTGGAATGAGTTCAGGTGTCGCTTCATGGTCGTGGTCCCAAAGCTGTACGCACCATGCCTCCCGCCACTGAGTACCATTTTGCACTCATTGCAGGTGACACGGTTCGCACGAGCCTTAGGAACATTCCCATGAACGGTAAACAACCGCCACACCCAAGAATCACGCCGAGGGCGGGTAGTAGGGATTTTCTCTACCTCATTCGCGTCATCCTCTTCTTCCTCCTCTGTATCCTCACTCCTGTTCCCCTCTTCAGGCCCTTGGGGAGATGGTGGTGGTGGAGGGGGTGGGGGTGGTGCTGGGGCAGATGTAGCACCAGGTGGCAATAGTGGAGCCATGGATGTCATCATTTTGGAGATGGAAATCTCAAAATCTGCAAAGTATGCAGCAAAATGCAGTGTGCTCTGTGGAATAGCCAGAAACACAATGAGAATGAGCTCTAGGGCGTGATCTTTTATAGGGGTGCTTGTACGCAGTTTGCAGACATGCGCGCCCTCCGCAAGACAGATCGAACACCAAAAAAGGTTCAAAAAGTCACAAAAACTATGTGGAAACTTAGGATTAGTATGTGTGATTTGTGGTATGGTGAGTTTTTAATGAGAAATATTGTGGATTACTTGGAAATGTACTTTTAAACTGTTCGGGGATACGAACAGTGTCTGCATTCAGAACACGCGATCAGCGTGGGTGTGGTCACATGATTGCTTCGTGAGCATGTTCACTAAGGAAGCGGCCGTCCGCAGGACACCCAATGTACGGACATTGTTTTGCGCATGCGTATTGATGTTCTACGGACAGTGTTCGGGTCCTGAACTAATTAAAAGTGCGTTACACGTAAAACAAACAGTTACGGACAGCCGTTTGCTCTTAGCACAGTTTAACTTACTTGCGAACAATACGGACAGATATAGCCTCCCCAGCACACCTCCATTTTCGTTTATTTACGAACAATTCAGGACACCAGGAGTGTTCTTAGAACAGTTTCAACTTGCTAGCGAACACTACGAACAGGCATAGTGTTCTTAAGGACACCTCCATTTTCGTTTATTTATGAACATTTCAGGACAGTACGAGTGTTCTTAGAACAGTTTCAACTTGCATGAGAACATTACGGACAGATATAGTGCCCTCAGGACACTTACATTTTCGTTTATTTACGAACATTTCTGAACAACCGCGCTGTCCGTGGACACCTAAATTGGTTTTAACACAAAGAACTGAAAGTAATTACAACACAATATAAAAAAGTAACTTTATTTGACATATATAAACAATTTATGACTGAGAAGGTGGGGCAGAAACGGAAACAAAAACAGGAGAGTTAGGGATTTCAACATAATTGGGATCAGGTGAAGAAGGGATGGAAATGTCATCAAAACGTTTTGGTCCATGAAGAGGGTTTGGGGTTAAATGAGTGGGATATGGTGAGGGGGGACAAGTACAGGTGGGACAATGGTATGTTGTTGGTAGTTTTAGGTGATCTTCCACAAAGTTCTTTAAATCGTTAAAATTTGCCATAAGTTGGTCCATTTTTTGGTTAATGTGTTCCAGAGTGTTATCCACCGCTTCTTTTTCTGTGGTAGTGGCAATTTTTGTATGGTCTGTAAAAAAAAAATGTATATGTTAAATGTATACAAAATAATATTTATTAATTGGTTTATATAGTAAAGTGTGTACCATTAGGTGCACTATCTTCTGACATTTCATCTTATGGGAAATGCTCCTCTAGCCACTCCAGAGTACTACACATTTCTGTGAGAAAACAAAAAAGTAATATATATTTTTTAATCTAATACAGAAAGTTTATAAATATATGAGTAAAATGAAGTGCACTTACTATTTCATGAAAGTATGTGATAAGTAGTCTGTACGTCTGGTCTTGCTCTTAGTTGTGGAGTGTCTGTGAGGTAATGATGTTGGAAGCCACTTTATCTTCTTTTGGTATATTCCATTTTAGAACATATTGTATTTAAATGAATGGTTAGTGTGTTACATATATGGGTTACATTTCTTAAGTATTACTACATATACTTTGTATGTGTGCTGCTTTGTGAATTTGTTAAATGTTCCTATGTTATAATATAACAATTACACATACCCCCCCAGAGTTTTTAGGTGGTGGTACTGTTGTTCGAACATGTCCGCGGACAGTCAAATTCAGTAGAAAGGGTTCAGTATGTTCCATATTAGATGTACATAAAGTCAAAGTTATTATTGTTAAGTTGTGCTACTAAAAAACTATTAAATTCAGTAAAAAAAACTTTGTTAAAGGGACGTTATGGTTCAGTTGCGCTACGAAAAACCTATGAAATTCAGTAAAAAAACTTTGTTAAAGGGACGTTATGGTTAAGTTGCGCTACTAAAAACCTATGAAATTTAGTAACAAACTTTGTTAAAGGGACATTATGGTTAAGTTGCGCTACTAAAAACCTATCAGATTCCGTAAAAAAACGTTGTTAAAGGGACGTTATGGTTAAGTTGCGCTACTAAAAACCTATCAAATTCTGTAAAAAAACGTTGTTAAAGGGACGTTATGGTTCAAAGTAAAACCGAATAAACCCCTGAAATTCGGGAGTTATGGTAAGATAAACAACCATAACTCGCGCTACAGTGCACTGCTAACACTAACACCAACACCCAGGACATCAAAGATGACATCACAAATGTCATTGATGACATCACTGATGACATCACATGGCTGGCTCTCCATTTTTTTCATTTACTGACATATCTAAGCCACATAGTATTCTTCAGTAACAGTCAGGAAGTAAAAATTGAAAAGGTACTATATTTGTAGACTTAGGGTCAAGTCATATCATATGAAACATATATATATATAGCGGAAGACACAGGCTTGAACGAGAGCAATCCCTTCTGTGCATGAAGATAATCATTAGAGTTATCAGCACTTTCTCATAGTTTTATTTTTATTACTATACCTTCCCTGTATATGCTCATATTTGTATACATTGTACTCACACTCCTTTCCTTAGGGTACACTGACATCATTTGATACACATACATACAGTAAGTAGCAGCTTTGAAACAGAGCAATCATTTCTCTGCATAAAGAGAATCAGTTAGGTTATGAACTCTTTCTGCTACTACTTCTGATTTTTTGCTTACTTCTCTGTCCCTGTATATACTCATATTTGTATGTGTTGTTGTCTCTTTGTGTTTTGTCTGTATTAAGTGTAATTATGTATTAGGTGGGTTTTATTAGCTACTTATTACATGTTTCACAGTATGCAAAACTCTAATAAGAAAGCAGTTATCATTTCATTATTCTACATGGCAAGATTGTGAATATTGCACATTCATCATGTATACTGCACACACTGCCTAAGTTTCTGCATGAGTTGCTTAGTATACTGGATAGAACTTCATAATAGAATGCTATTTATATCAATGCATTGCTTAATGCACTAACTAGCTCATGATATTTATTCAAATGATCCTTGACACTTTTTGGTCAACATTATAAGAATCCCTCCTACAGAGTTTTCATGAAAAGTAAATGCACATGTGATGTCATCAGTGATGTCATCAATGACATTTGTGATGTCATCTTTGATGTCCTGGGTGTTAGTGTTAGCAGTGCACGGTGGCGCGAGTTATGGTTGCTTATCTTACCATAACTGCCGAATTTCAGGGGTTTTTTGGTTTTACTTTGAACCATAACGTCCCTTTAACAACGTTTTTTTACTGAATTTGATAGGTTTTTAGTAGCGCAACTTAACCATAGCGTCCCTTTAACAAAGTTTTTTTACTGAATTTGATAGGTTTTTAGTAGCGCAACTTAACCATAATGTCCCTTTAACAAAGTTTTTTTACTGAATATATATATATATATATATATATATATATATATATATATATATATACTCATTTTCTTTTGCCAAATATTACAGCTGAGCTTTGAAACTAATTTAGATGACCCTTTCCCCACAAGAACCCAAGAACACAGATAAATGTGTCAGAAGTTTCTTATTATTGCCTAGCCCTATCTCATTCCTGTCTTTCCATGCCAGTTCCCTTTTTAACCTACAAACATCATATCTTGTTACAAGATGCTGCATGAATCTGTGAGTCAGTCCTTCTTGCTTATCTCAAAACCCTTGGCATGGTTTATCGTTCCCCACACCTGGCTTTTACAGGCCTGGAAACCATTTTAAAATACATATTTATCAGACAATGTGCTTTTCTTCAGGGAGCTATATTCTGCATTTATTTAAGCATTTTAATTTTGTAGATACATTATTCGTAATGGCCCGTCGCTTCATTTATTTAGAAGCCTCCCTTCACCATTCATCCTTTTTACCCACATTTACTGCTCGTCTCCCACAAGGCTACAAGGAGCCTCCGCCTGCCGTAAGATGGCCGCCGCGATGCAGCGACCCGTTTTCTAAGCAACCTTAACCCCGATCCTTCCTGATTGGCCTACACGTCCGTCTCACCTGCTACGGTTCACCGGAAGGCGAGAGCCGGCAGCAGAGAAAGGGTAAGGCCTGTCTGCGCCTGTCCGCGCAGGTCTGTGGTGAGAGCCCAGCATATACCACTGTAAGTACGCTGCTCTCAACCTACGCACTCACCTATGGACAGCTCCACGCACAGCAAACTGTTACTCTCACCCGCCCCCACACCACTCACAAGGAGCGCCTCAATACCAATCAATTCTAGCACATTGGCAGCTATACTACGGTATGTGCCACTTGCAACCTCCCATGCACAACTATTTGTACCATCTTCCCCAATCTATATCTGAAGGTAAGGTCCCCTACGCCTTCAGCATATTGCTAATAATACTCATTGCAGTATCAGCGCACCCGGAGACCAGGCCAAATGGACAAGTTAACCCATGATGCTAACCATATAACTAGCATAATCTGAATATGCCTTACTAGTCTTAATTGATGTGTCTAACACTGTTCTAGCCTATAACCGATTTGCCTGACAGTGACTAGGCTTATATCTGTCTCGTTAGCCTAGCATTGATGTGTCCAACAATGGGACTAGCCTATAACTGATATATATATCTGATGACTACTTCAGACTAGCCTATAATTGATTTTGCCTGACTAGCCTTTACTTGATGTGTCTAACACTGTACTAGCCCATAACCGAATTGCCTGACACTGTGACTAGGCTTATAATTCATCTGTCTCGCTAGCCTAGAATTGATGTGTCCAACATTGTACTAGCCTATAAACGCCTTAGACTGTGACTAGCCTAAAACCCACTATTAGTAAGCATGGCACCGACACTCCCATGCCCCCACAATGTACCACCCACACCATTCTTACCGGCACTATCCATAGGCAGTTCAAACCCTCCACCATCACAAAAGACACCTACCTTACAATCGCTAAACAATATAAAAAGGCCATTGCAAAAGCTAAAGCCGCCACCTACAACTCTAGAATTGAGAATGCTAATTCACAATCCAAAGAGTTATTTGCCATCTACAAGGATTTAACAACCCCCTACTTCCACACAACCCACCGAAAAAAACTAAACATGGTGTAACAACATTCAACATGCCATGCTAGAAAAAATCAAAACACTCCACAACAAAATTAAAACTCAATTAGAAAAACTACCTATGATCAACTTAACACCCTGTAAACCCCCAGGCAACCTGCAAGCGGGAGACACTCAGCACAGCAAAAACACACCAAAACGTTTCGCATTTAGGGATGTAACAATTCCTGAAGCCCTTCAAATCATGAATCACACAAAACCCTCGCTATGCAAAGGAAACATCTGCCCAGCCAACCTAGTTAAAGACTGATCGATAGGCCTGGCCCCATTTGTCACCACCTTCATCAACGCGTCCTTCGCCACCAGTAACGTCCAACTCACCCTTAAGGAAGCCTGGGTTCGGCCCTCACTAAAATAAAACACCCTCGACCCGGACTCCCACAACAACTACCGACCAATCACCACTGTGCCATTTCTACTGAAAATTCTGGACAAGGCTGCTTATCTACAGATACAGGCCTACCTAGAAGAGCACAACATCTTGGGAAAAAGGCACTCTAGCTTCCGCCCTCGATACAGCACAGAGTCAGCTCTACTTGACCTCAAGAACCAAGTACTCAAAGCCATGGACAAAGGCAAATCCTCTCACCTCTTACTCCTAGACTTGTTGGCAGCCCTTGACCTGGTCGACCACAAGATTTTATGTAAACATCTTACCAACACAGCCCACTTCTCCCAAGAAGCCGCCGCTTGGATCACATCCTTCCTGGATGGTCGAGCTATGAGAGTCTTCTCGGACCAGGCATCTGCCTTCCCGTCACCCATCGGCTGTGGAGTCCCACAGGGCTCATGCACCATCCCCACCCTTTACAACCTATTCACTCTCCCCCCTATTCAGCGACCTAGAGGATTTTGATATAGTCTTTACCAACTATGCTGATGACACACAAATTCTTCTCACTCTAACAAGTAACTACGAGCAAGATCTCAACACCCTCCAAGACATATACGCGTGCATCCAGGCCTGGATAGGAGCCAATGGCTTATGTCTAAATGGGGAAAAAACAGAAATACTACTTGTAGATTCTAAAGAATCCCTAAAAAACTCAATGACAAATATAGCTCCTTCACGATCGAAAACACTGTCATTACTACTACTGCAGCAATGAAAACCCTTGGTGTCTACCTGGACTCCACTCTATCAATGGACAGGCAAGTCAGCACCATATCATCCTCAGCAGCACTCACTTCTAAAATTATAAATGCAGTGAGACCTCACCTATCACCAGAGAATTGACGTAACATCGCGAGAGCCACTATAGGCACAACATTGGATTACTGCAACATCCTACGCCTAGGCACTTCCGTGAATAACCTGAACAAACTGCAAACTGCACAAAACAATGCCCTTAGAGCTGCAGTCCGCATCCCCAGGAGAGAGCACATCTCCCAGACAAGAAAAGAGGCACACTGGCTCCCGGTCAAAGAGCGTATAACCTTCAAGGCACTCACAATCACACACAGATGCCTAACTCAGACCGCCCCAATCTACCTTGCTGAAAGAATACACCAGGCCCCTGCACTTAGGCCTAAACGTGACCAATATTCACACCTACTTTCAGTCCCAACTTTCAACAGAGCCAAAGCGGGCGGAACCCGCTTTTAAGTATTAGCCCCCAAAGCTTGGAACTCTCTCCCGCTCAGTTTAAGAAATGAAAAATTCCTGACAACTTTCAGAAAAGCACTAAAACAAAGCTGTTTAATTAAGCCGAGACCAAAGCATGACTGTTCTTCTCTACCACCATTATTGTTCCTTTGTAACCTCGGAACATCTCAACACTGTTACTCAATGCCTGTAACTGCTTCTGTAACAAATGTCTCATAACATGCAACAAATGAATATTCTGTAACTGCGCCACAATGCCTCCGGGCCGCTGGGTGCTTTATAAATCCAAATAAATAAAATAAATAAATAATATATCCCTGTAGCACCTATGTAGTGTGTGTAATATAAACGCACCCTTCATTTCCCGTGCCATCTCAAACCAAGTGTATGCAGTGATCACTTATTTCTAATGTACTTTTAACTTTTAATAAAGACAATCTAATCCTGATTTCTACATTGATGGAAAGGAGAGTGAACTATTTGACCTACCTAGCATTTTATCTATATATCAGTTGAGGGGGCAGGGGTTGGCACCCCATGTACATTCCCCCCTCTGGTCTATATTCAACTAGCATTCAATGTTCGACCACTACCCAACATTGTACCTTGTGTCTACCCTCCCTCATATGCAGTGTACATATGCATCCCTATCCCAGTCATCCCAATGCAATTCTCTATCTCAACATGGGAGGTATCATGAAAGACACTTCTAAAGAACCAATAGTGTCTCCAACCATATTGTATTCCCCTTAATCTAAGATATATATGTATCCCTTTTTTGTCAAATGTTGTGGCATATGTTTGCCCTCTTTTAATCCTTGAATGTACGTATCCCCAAACAGTAACTTTGGTAGCTCCCATCTTGTTCCCACTCCTGTTACTCAATTAAATGTTAAATACCATGCACAGCAACTGATTTTGGCCACCACGAGAATCAGGAGATATTGTTACAAAAACATTTGCTATCCCTTGAGAGAACCCACCAGCCCATTTCTTACTGTTACTTCCATTTAAGGCACTTGTATTCATTCATATTTTCTCTTTCCTTCCACCCCACAATGCTTCCTTGGTCCCTGCCTTATTCCACATTCACTTCTAGTTCATCTTCTGACTGTAATCTTATTCATCTTCCAGCTGTGCATCTTCCACCCGATTCTTTGTTTCCTTATTCCAAGTCCAAGGACTTTTTCATTTAGTCCATGTATCATTCATATTTTTTTATGTTTTTCAGCTAGTTCAAGGGCCCCTTAATTCATAGGCCATTCTTCTTCTTCTTTAAACAAGATAGTCAAGGGGATATTAAATGTTCTGTGAGACACAAGGATGGGGGAGTTTCATAGAGAGAGTCATTGCTTTTATTTTTAGTCTTATCCGCAACTGGGCATCTGGCTGGGTCCCTCAAAACCCTTTTTCATGACAAGGGCTTTTTTCCCTCCTCGCAGGATCAGTTACCTTCAATCACCTGGGGTGCAGGTACTGCCCGTCACATCTTAAATATAAAATCAGGGTGAGTTTCTTGAAAAATAAGTACATTTTATCATCAGTACTTCCTCCTAAAATTGAAACATTACTGCTTCAGTGTATCCTTTTCACTAAAGCACTTCCACCTCCTAAAATATTTGCTACTGAATTTCCTCTTTATCTGATCTAATAGAATGACTGCTTCTTTCTTCCTTTCATGCATACCTTAGTGTCACCTATGTTCATATATGCGGATACCTGGGTGTGCCTATTGTTTTACTTTCACTTGCCCCACCTTTTCATTGGCTCCCACTCCATGTTAAAAACCCAACCATCATCACCCAAAATGTTCTTTTGTAAGTGAAAAAGGAAACATTTTCTCATCTATTTTTGATAAAGCTTGTCTCTGTGGTTGTGACATTCTTCACACCACTTGGGTTACATTGTCCCCTTCGTATAATAAAAATAATAAAAGACAAAACAGACAACATAACAAATCCAAAAACATTTTTTTTAAACAGGATGTTGTCTTCTTTAGCCGCTCCTCTTCTTTCTTCTTGGCTCATCCATGACTAACATTGTTCTTTGCTCCCTGCAGAAACCAAAATAGAGGCAAAGTCATAATAAGCTAGCAGAGAAAATGGTATTTCCCTACAATAGGCCTTTGTCACTCATGTTTTTCTTTAAAATGATGTTGCTGGGGTTATCTCTTTGTATCTTTGGCCAAATAGAATGCAAGATTGTCTTCTTTAAAAATACAAACAATAGTGCACTTTAATCTATTATTATTTTCTGTTGTAAACATGATGTAGTGGCAGGCCTGTTATTTAATCTTCTCTGCTATGCTGAAAATGTTCTCTGTACTTTTGTAATCCTCCTCCTGATGGCGTAGGACCACATTCTCTTCTTTCTTTGCTGTATTTATTCTGTTGAGACATAATTAACACTTTTGTCACCCTACTTACACTAATCTACCTTCCCATGATATTGTAAAGAAGCACTGTTACTATTAAGTGCATGCAAGTGTGGCATATGTGCATACACTGTTTTACCTATCTCTACAATTTCATACATTTACGAGGCACACATATTCGATATTCGCTATCACCATAATCATAAAAATGTTACTCCACCTTCCATCCAAAAGTCTTCTTCATTCTCTTCAATAGATATGGCCATACTCGCATATATGTACTATTCTGTGCTTACACCTATTTACACCTTTCTTGGGAAAAAATGTTATCTGTTTAAAAATACTGTATCCCTTACTACCTTTTTCTGTACTCACCTGGGTCCTCTTTTTCCTGATAATGATCAATGAGGTGATTCACACACTTGCTGTATCCACTGGTACTTACCCTTTCTCTCACTATTTGTCCACTAGTACTTACCTTTTTCATAATGTTTCTTCCCATTTTATCACTATACTCCACTAAGGCCATATAGACGTTCCTCCCGCATTCCAAAAATGACAATTCTTCATCTGTAATACATGAACCAACATTTTTACATAAACATATAAATAATGTTCTTGTTGGTTTCTCTCATATGTTCTTTTGTGCAATTCTGACCAAAGTTCTCTCACACTGACAGGTCAATCTTGGCCGTCCATATTTTCCTGGCCTTTCATTCATTTTCTTTATTTTAACAAATATATTACACTGATAACTTTGAGCATGCACCATCCATTGCTGCTCATTATTTGAAAACCAGAATATTTTATCCACACCCTTCTCATCAACCTTATACCCTAATATTATTTTTGTTCCTTTATTCATACATTCTATCAACTTGTATTATAGTGTTGCTTTAATATTCATATTTTAAAGTTCATATCTTTATTTTTATATTTTACCTCCTGGATTCACGCCAATCTTTTGGTTAGGAACCTCTTACTAAGAGCTTTAGTTTTAATTATTTACTATCATCTTATATGTATTAGTCTAAACACAACACAAACTCATATACTAATATATTATAATCTCTTACATATGTGCCCTTTCACTTTGTCCCCCTATGTTCTTCCCTCTTCATCACCCCTTCTGGGAGTTTGATGCACACTCTTCTACCTGGCACTGCCAGTAGGAATCTTTCCCCCTCTTACATGTAGTTTTATAGTGTGCAACCTTCCTGTCTCTTCTCGGGCCAGTGAATTCAACGTATCCTTGTATTTCTTCTATATATAATCCCCAAAAATCCAGTTACTCTCATGATATATATATATATATATATATATATATATATATATATATATATATTTACATTTCTACAACACAAACCCTTCTCTCTTTCTTAAAAAAAATTCCAATCATATTTCTACAATGGTATGCACTCCATGTTCTCTTATATTGTATTTTCATCAGGACATAATGTTTCTAACTGGCGTTCCTACAGTAAAGAGAAGGCAGCCTATATGGGTGTGTATGTCCTCATTGCAGTATTAAATTCTTTCTCTGACTACCTAAATGTGTTTTTATGTGAATTGAGCCTGTGATCCATTGATTGCGTGTGCTTCCACGGGATTGAGAGTGTGTGGGTATGTGTGTGTGTGTGTGTCTATATGTCACTCCCCCTCCTCATAACCTAATCATGCCAAAAACTCTACCCTATTTATCCCTATTGTTTCCCAAATCTCGTGCATAATGTCTTCTCTTTTCATATCTCCAAATTCCACTTCTCTTTACTCCTTCTAATTAACTAATTCATCAAGTATAATATTGATCCCTAACATTCTCAATACTTGCGCCAAACCCTCCTTGTTTCTGTTTGTAATCCTTAACTGCTAAATAAACCTTTTGGAAGGCTATAATGTTTTTCCATAATGTATAATATTTTGTTTTTTAGAAAAACTCTCCTGATGATCCCTTTTGAATAACATAAAAAGGGTGAAACACGTGAAGAGAGATCACATACCTGAGAGGTCAAATACCTTGTGCAAAACCGAAAATAAAAAACACATTTAAGCAAGTCTTGAATAGTGTGGAAACTATTGATTTGGCACTCACATTTGCAAATTGAAGACTGTTTTGGGCTGTCACAAGTGGAAATGTATAATTAATCTAAAATACTTTAAATTATATCTTTGGCAATCAAGATAAAGATACAACACCACAGCTGACAACCAAACCCAAAAATAAAAGCTAAAAATGAGGATTTGCCACAAAGAACAAAGTCCTGTTTACATTGCCAAGATTGTGTTTTCGCCAAGTACGATAGTTAATTTCACATCCTTACTGTTCATGGCCTGTAAGAATGTAATTGTATTTTCCCTTGTTCCCTCCCCTGCCTTGAAGTGCTTTGAAACACATTGTGCATAGGCGCTATATAAACAAACTATCATATCGTATCATATCATAAGATTATATTATGCATAGTTACCACAGCAAGGACAGATTCCATCATTTGTAGTTTTGGTAGCATGGTGGGATTCCATTATTCCCAGGTAGAACAGCTGTACAGATCCCAATGTGCCCAGTGAATACATCTGTTTTAAATTCTATTATGCCCAGTTTTAACCATAAGGATATTTGTAATATTTGTCCAAGTTAACACAGTGTGGAAAGATTCTAGTATGACTAGTTACCATAGTGTGGGTGGATTCCATTATTCTCAGTTTCCAGTAAGGCCAGATTCCATTATTTTATGTAAGCACTACAGTGCCAGGCTTCATTATGCATAGCTACCACAGTAAATCCAAATGTTTTTTTTATTTCTAGTGGTAATAGCTGTGCCAGATTCTATTATGTCCAATTAGCATTTATGAAAATACCTGTTTAATTCATGATTACATTATACATAAAGAAAGTGGCGAGCGATAGCCCTTTCCACTCTCAAAATCCCTCTCACCCCAATACCTCAGTTAATAATTTCTCCTATCTACCTTTCTTCCCTTTTTCTTTCGCTGTACTGTGTTTTGCCTGTTTAATTGATTGCTCACTCAGCATACATACACATTTGAGAAATTATCCTATAGACTCATAACAGATATCAACTGAATAGTATGAAGCCGTATATCTCAATGTCTTTATATTTCAATGTCAGTTTCTCTTTCTTTCTTATTCTCTCGGATCCTCCTCCGGCGTACAGCAACCATTTGAATTTAAGGATCCTATCCAAGATGTGAATTACTAATGTTCGATATAAATGTGCCAGAGATAAATGTGATACACACATTTGAAGAATATGAAAGACTGATGATAGTTTATTCGTTATTTAATGTAATATGCCCAAGGAAGATCCTAACGATTAAAGCACGTGTTGACAGTCAAGTTTATTCATAACTGAATTGCATATCAGTTATAACTGATTGAAATTATAATTGGTCAAGTTATGAACTGTGAATGGTGAAACCTTTGATCAACCTTTGAAGGGGACTTCCAAAACAGAGAAGACCTACAAATAATCTCCCCTCGGAACTGTAAAAATTAAATAGAAGACCCAATTTCCCAGGACATCAACATACATTGAGACATCATAATCAGTTCATGACTTTAGCCTAGTTCTGGTTGTTGTACAATGCCAATGGCACAGTTAAGGTCGCTTCAGAAACTGTGGGCCTCATCACGAGTGTGCCGGTCCAGTAACAACAGTGCCGGTAAGCCATATGAAAGTTAGAAACTTTATCCAAGATGTGAATTACTAATGTTCGAGAATATTTGTCAGAGATAAATGTGATATACATATTCAAAGATGATTAAGCACTGATGATAGTATATTTGTTACGTTTTGTAATATCCCCCGAAGAAGATCCTAAGGATTGAAACATGTGTTGGCAGTGAAGCTTATTCATAACTGAATTGCTTATCATTTATAACTGATAGAAATTACGTTTCAAGTTATGTACTGTGAATGGTGAATGCATAATACTTTTGTTATTAAGTTCATAAATCCTTATTAAGGTACAAAGGGACATGAAATTAATGGTTTAATGTACAGAGAGTCAAGCTAATTTAATGGCAGCCAAATCCAGTTATAATTTGAATTGAAACTATGAATTTTGAAGTTATGTATTGTGAACAATGAATGTGTAACACTTTTGTTCTGAGAGTTGAGAATCCTCATTGAGAATATTTAGGGCACCCTTTTTCTAAAAAGATGTAACGTATGCACAAATTGTCCTGATTAGGGATTTGATCTCAATCATTATACAAGGTGAGGTTGCCCTTATAGGAAATCCTCTACACAAAGGTAGCAAACCCTCATTGACTAATCAGCAGAGCTGATAAAACTTTGCAACCTTACAAACAATCCTATAGAGTGCCTGAACAAACATATCCAATTAGTATAGCAAGGGAAAATGTAGGTATGCCTCATAAACTATGTCAGACCAGATTTCATAGACCCAGGGAGCACAGTAAGGTCACAGGAATCTGTAACTCACAAATAAATGGAGCAGAATTAGGGTTGAAGATGTCCAAAAGGGGCTGGAGGAAGGTGGAAACCTTGTGTTAAGGAATTAAGGATTTTTTTTTTAGGTTCAACGCACTAAACATCACAGCTATTATAGGCTTTGGGAGTTGCATTAATATGGGGGTGGGGCCTTTTGCCACGTTAGCCAAAGTTTAGACATTTTATTGATTTAGGCCTGTTGGAGTTTCTACCATTATATTTATGACAAAATCATGCCACTTGCTGAACTAGGCCTAATTTCTGAGTTTCTGTCCATTCTACAAATTAGATTACATTTCCACCTCCTTCTAGAGAACCTTATGGTTGCCAAGTTCACAGCAGGGGAAGGACAGAACAAAAATGAGTTATTGTTTCAAGGACTAGGTCCTTGCCATCCGCTCGCATGAAGCTGTTTCCAAGAGATTTGGGTGATTTAGAAAATAATAAAAGTTACATTGTTTGCAGAAATCAAGCACAAACATCACAGTTACAAGAGACATTATAATGGGAACAATGCCCTCGAGTGAGTCCTTGGACTGATGAGTATCGGGCAGAAGGTTAGTAGCACAAAGAGAAAACACAAGAAATTATTTCAGCAAGAATGGTGCCTCAAGTACATTTTTTATGGGGCCCTCTCTTTCCCAAGAGATACGAGTGTCCTGCAAATTAACAGTTTCTGTCCTTGGTTTAGCTAGAAGAAGATGTACTGAAGACAGGAAAGCAACATGTTTCAATATGGTAGTATGTGTCAGTGTGAGGGGTTGCAAGGTCTGGGAACTGTCTGGGTTGCCAAGATTACTGGTTCCATGGGAGAAAGGTTTGGTGTATCTAGTTGGTTGCCATGCGGTGCTGATCTAGCTCTTTCCATCAACTATGTAATTAGGTAATCTACAGGGGGATGCACTACAAAGTCACTAGAACTGTACTACCCAATAGAATAGGGTAATGTAGGTCATTGTTTAGATTCTTATATAGGAAGGAGCCAATAGGGAAAGTGGGATTAGCTCACACCTGATTTTTTAAATGTATTATAATATATTCTAATTTTGTTTTTCCTGCACCATTTGCTTCTCATTATTGTTTCCTTTAATGGACTTTTGATTTTATATTTTGGTGACCCCAATGTTCTCTCCAGCACTCCCGCAGGACACCGGGAGCACCCCGCTGCATGCCCCAGACCGTGGAGCCCACCCTCCTGGGAGAAGTTTGTGTGCACACAAATGGATAATGAGCAGACACCTCGTTTCCCAAAGGTCTGTCTGGTCTCTGGATGGGGACACCAGGCTGGGCCATGCATGCAGTTTGTGGGGCTTTTGGCATCAAGGGGACTCAGAGCACATAGTATGTTGAGAGCACGTCTTGTATGAAATATGCTGTTTCTGTTGATATCTTTTGTTTTGTTGTTTTGACAAGCCACATGGTGGTTTTCCTGCAGTATTTTATTACTTAATGAGCAGAGCAGGAATACTCCTCTGAGTGATGAAAGACAACGTTGTGTAGCTGATAGTGGAGCTATCTAGAGAAGAGAACTTGAGGAGGTTTGAGTACCCTCATCTCAAGGTAAGGGGACAGGGGAAGAATCTACATGCTGTGTATATAAATGACTTTTCTTTATATGCAACCATATTCATTGTGTAGATCCGTGCATTTTATTGAAGGCATGGTCAACGATCTATATAAATAAAAATGTAAATGTTTGTTTGTTCAAAATCTTAAATCTCTGTAAGTTCTTCACTGAATGCGTTGAAATTTTGACACAATGTTACATTCAAATAGGCGTGTGTTTTTATATATCTACTATACATAGATTACATAGATGTCACACCTGTGACAGGTAAAAACATGCTTTTTCTGAAAAACAGTGCCATCTGTTGGATGTAAAAGCAACACACGCTATTTTACGATTCCATTTCAATGCTCAAATACATGCCTAGGCAGCAGCAGAGTGACATGCAGCCAGACGTTAGGATGCACGGTTGCGACCACGGCGATCGCGTTCTGCAGCTTCAGATCTGCTTCAAACTCAACAGAATGAACGTGACAGGCTGAGAGTGGCTGAAAGACGTCAACGAGAAACAGCAGATCAGCGTCAAACACGACTCCGTGCTCAGCAATCACGTGATTACAATCGCCTTGCATTCCGGTACAACCCAGCTGATGATTATAGCTTGAGCCGGCATGTTCTCATCGCCACCTGTGCGTCCTTATTGCAGGCCTCTGACATTTAATGGAGAAAGGAAAGGAATGTGTTGCGCCGCCAGGAAAATTAAACTGCCTCAACTTGGAGAACCACCAGAGCCATTAAAAACTACCCACAAGCATTGTCAAATTAAACATATTAGAAACGTGCGCTCTCTCTTTTCTTTTTTTTCATTTAACCAGACTGAGCCACAGCAACGCGTGGCCGGGAACTAGCCATGTATAACTGTGCTTGTTGTTAGGCATTGCTAGCAATTGTGTACATAGAGGACATTGTTGCCAGATTGGGCTGGCAGTTGTGTGTTCAGGGTCATGTGTTGTTAGCAGTTGTGTGGTGTGATTAATCTAATGATGTCACCACTACTTTCCCTGAGGAAACATCTTTCTCTGTGCCCAGGGGAGAGCAGTCGCTACCTGATACTGACCAAGGGGGTCGGCTATATGAGGGAGGAGCACCTCAAAGGAGGAGACCTGCAGGGAGATGACATAGCATCATTGGAGGAAGTTACATACCCCCTTCTCTTTTGGGGATGTTTCCTCCATTCCAGATGCCCTTATGGCATATTGTAACCCTATCCCTCATCCACCTGTCAGCTCCACTCATAATATTCACCCATGTCATACAGAGAACAATGTAGTCACAACTGGGATGAGGAAGAGGCAGGGAGTAGTAATGATCACTGCCAATAACACTCCATCCCACCTTCCTCTACTTTACCTAAACAACGGGCCAACATCCACTGGGATGAGGAAGAGGGATGGAGCAATGCAGAGGACTAGGGTGAGCAAACTGACGCGAAGGCGAAGAGAGAGACCGAGCAGCTGAAAGCCCACTGGCTGAGAGAACAAGGCAGTGGGAACTGCGTCTGCTAAAAAGTGACACAGGAGAAGCTCTGCAGCTGACATGATGCACGCCAGGCCAACAGAACAATAACAGGAGAGTGCAAAGGACACTGACAGCCCCTGCTAAGCCCAGGGAAGTCAATTGGGTTACCAGGTTGCTGGAAAGTGCATTCCGCTTTGGGGAAGTGGTATCAGAAACACACAGAGGAGATTGTTACGGAAATTATGTTTTTGCAAAGCTTGCTACAGTAAGGGCACTGAGCCCATTTTTAAAAGGAGGGAAATCCAAGGCAAACATTGAAACTAACATTGATGATCAAGAGTCAAGAAGCCAACATTTGGCTAACATTTTTCTATGGTCAAAAGGGAAAGTGCTGTATGGAATATCTGGCAGGCGAGTATACCAGGTAGAGCCAATAGTGTAAAAGAAATTGCAAATCAAATATTTCAAGGCTTCATGCTGCATGAAAGTCCTGACAGGAGAGTATACCAGGCAAAGTCAAGTATGTGTAATGAATACATCTCAAGGAATAGCCATACCCATAAGATTGTTGTCAAAGTGCTAAGTCCTGGCAGGGGAGTATACCAGACAAAGTCAGGTATGCGTAATGAATACATCTCAATGAGGATCCATACCCTTAAGATTATTGTTGAAGTGCTATGTCTTGGCAAGAGAGTATACCAGACAAAGTCAAGTGTGTGAAATACAGTGAAGATTATACAAAGATTCTCAAGGAAGAATCATACCTTTGAAATTGTAAATTGTTGTCAAGAAAAAAAGGAAGCTGGCAGAGAAGTATACCAGGTAACCTGTGAGTTTGGAACTTGCAACTAAATTGTGAATACAGTAAAAAGTAACTGTCTTAAATATAAAGAGAAACCTGGGGAAGGGAGCTATTCCCCGGAACAGTGAAATTACCAAGAGGAAGGAGTTGCCCTCTTGAGTTATTAGGAACTTGAGCATTTTTGTGTTAAACTTTTTCATACTCAGAAAAGGAATCCGGGGAAGGGAATCACTCCCTGGAACTGTGAACATTGTCCGCTGGGAACTTTTTGGTTGGAGTTATACGACTTTTATGTTGGACTGGAACATTTGTACACTTTAAAGAACAGAGACACTATCCTTTGCACCTTAGAATTCGTTTTAGAGTGTGAGGGCCAGAATATGATTATAGACACAGGACAACATATAGGTATGTTTGGACATCTTAACAAAGGACAGATAAAAAGTTTGTGTTGAGATAGGGAAACCCCTCCTAGATTAGGGATTGTGAGGCATTTTCCCAACCCCTTTTATTTTCAATAAATGTTTATGGCCCAAACATGAGTCCTCTGTGTCCATGTCTCAATCCTGGCTCTTCACATTGGTTACATTGGTTACATTGAGTTGTGCACATTGGAAACACGTTTTACAGTGTTCCGGCAAGAGCCACAACAGCTGGGCCATTGTGAATAGATTTTGAGTTGATTGTGATCAAAGTATTGTGATAGAACGGACATGCCATTGGAGCATATGTCTAAAGCACTACTGCAGTATAAGGAAAAGATTTCAAAATACCGTAGGCAGTGGGTTAAAGGAACTGTGGGGAAATGTTTACACCATGACCCGAAGAGGGCACGCAAGATAAAAGCATGTTCGAGCATTTTCATACAAATCTGTTGTCACCGTAAAAGGGCAAGCAATTAAAAAATCAACAACGCATTTTAGACAAATGGAACATAATTGTAGAAGAAAATAGTGTTCCCAGTAGCGGAGGGGAGGGGGCTACCACCATGGGTCCAAAACCACTTGCCCCACCACCCAACTATGGGTCCTACGCTCTGCGGTCCACAGTAGGGTACACAAATCCTTAGTATACTCTCCAACAAAGGAGGGGGAGGAAACATCAGGGAAATTACAGGGGGCCCCCAAGGAATAAGTGATCTTGGCTATTGGGGACAGGGACCATCGACAGGTGGAGGTGGCATTAGAAGAAGCAGAAAAGGAGCTAAAACAAACACTACAGAATAAGAGCAGACACCAGGAACTAAAACCTCAATTGGGACTGACTAATGGAGGGTGGGCAGATACAGTTTAAGATAGACGTTAAGGCTACTGAAGACCCCCAGGTGGAGATAGACGAGAGCAAGAGCAAGGACAGAGGGCAGGCAGATAACGATTCACCGTATGTGGAAGAAGGGAGAGGGGAGGATTATGAAGGATGGGATAAGGAAGGGTCAGAGGAGGAAACACCATGGGGCTGCAGGCTTCAACCACGGTTTGGCCGAATGGCCTTAGCCAAGTGGAAGAGGTGAGGGAATAGACTGCAGTTCAAACAATAGGGAACACAGTTCCCACTGCTACAGAAGGGACGGGGGCCGCAGTATGTGCTCTGGCCCCATATGGACAGGGAAAACATAATGCATACCCTGCCCTCCCTTACAGGGGCGGGCAAGTGGATCTATGCCTTAGAGAAACACACAGCAGGGATTGCCTTGGAAGTGGGAGACATGAAGAGCTTTCTTGCCTCCCTGCTCGTAGAGCAGGCGGACGAGATCTGGTGGAAGGCAGGGTTTAGGGGGTGATTTTGGACAACACTGCACACACAATGGCACCCCATTTACTAACTGTAGTGTGCAAGTATAGAAGGATTTAAGGGACACATATCCCGACAGGCCCGACATGAATTCTATCATGGAGAGCACAATGGAGGTAGATAAGGAACTTGCAGCCTATAAACAGCAGATACAAGAATTGTGGCAGTTAGTGATTGGGGGAGCATGGGACAAGAATATTCCTTTCTTTTACAGGAGTGGACTGGGAACCAAAAACGGCCCTGGAAATAATTTTCAAAGTGGCCCCATAACATTTTCAGCAAACCCAACCGTTTTCCTATGAGAACATGTGAAAATAAAATAGTGTACCTGAAAAAAGATGCCCAGGGTGCAGAGTGCTACCAAGAAATCTACGGAGTTCCCTACAGGCCAGTCCACCCCTGTCTGCAGCTAGGAAACAAATTGGGTGTTTCTACATTCGCTTGGGGGAAAATCCTTTTAGTTTTAAAAATTTGCTGACAGAAAGGGCGTGTGCGTTCTACAAAGACAGGGCTGACATTTAAACAGGCAACAAAATGCCCTAGTGCAACTTCAATTTGACCAATTAGAAATGGTATAGGCTCGAACATAGGTTTTTAAAACATCTATGAACAACTAGTGGGAAAATTGCAGTTGAAATTTGGGCCTAGGTTCTCGTGTTTCCGGTGTCTATTGGTCTGAGCTGCATACATTCCAACATGTTGCATTCAATTCGGAATTGGTAAGTACAGTCCTGATTTTAACTTTGCATTCTGGTACTTGTTGCACTGGATTTGCCCATCACAAACACAGGACTACAAGTTCCAGAATGCAAAGCTAAAACCAGACCTGCACTGGTATCCCCCAAATGGAATAAGGCATGCTGTCATGTATGCAGTTAGTTTCTTTTTCTCCTGTCTGGATATAGGCAAAGTACAGAAACCCAGATGCTCTAGTTAGTTTTATTGGAAATCGTTTTTAAATTAAAATGTGCTGCAGAGCAGGGTTTTTTGATCTTTAGTATTAATGTACAAGCATATGCCTTAAAAAAATCTCCTATGGAAAGTTGCCATCTTACACTTAACTGGCAGCCACAGGATGTAATGTTACAGTGTAAGCTTCCCCTTGGTATGCTGATGCTTGCCTGGGCCCTAAATTCGCTTTTTTGAAGACTGGCTCACTCTTTTCTTACCGTAAGCAGCTTAAAAGCAATCGTTTGGCTATGCAGCTCCAAACTATTACTGTCCTTTGGTCAAACAGAGAGCATTGCCTTCCTTCCAGCCGAGGCACTCCCAAAAAAGCCACCAGCATATCATTTACAGTGCCTAAAAGGTGTCCTTATGCGTGGACCCCTTTCCTGCCCCTACACCCTTCCCTCCATCCTAACCCCGGTTATCCCCCCAGCGGTCTGTGGGTGGGTGCTTTCTGCGTGTGAATCCCCGATGATGGAAGGTTGATGCAGGGCTGCAAGCATCCCTCATCCCATCCGCACTCAGCGATGCAAGTGATGGACCACTCTATTCCCAACTCCAGGAACCTCTGTTAAGGCATGGTTTTCATCGCCCGGCTGTCGATTATAGCGCCTCCTATTTCTAAAAAGCATCAAGGGAGTATTGAGTTTGCGTTGTGGACTTTATAAATAACCTAATCAGATCACGTGGCAGTGGTTAGAGGGTTATCAAATTCGGCGCACGGCTTGTATGAAACACACTGGTTGAAGTTCTCCTGGAGTATTTACACAGAAATGTCATCCCGCTTGATGCTACCCCAACCCAATTTGCCCGCAATTGGTTTATATGACTTGCAAAGGATGGAATACTGCTGTATACTGAGATTCAAACCTGCGACCTACATTCACAAGCAGCCGGTGCATTGGCCCATTGAGCTGTGTTACTGGTATTCAGATGCGCTAGTCACATCCAGGCTAGAAACATATCCGAACAGCTGATGCATTAGCCCACCGAGCTATCAGCTGGGATTTGAACCAATGTCTTTTTAGCCACAAACGGAGCTCTGGAGAAGCAGGCACACTGACCCCCTGAGCTGCTGCTGGCATGAACACCTGTGCCCCAGTATTTCTCTCCTGTCTGGATAGAACCCCCGCTCTGGTACTGGAAGAACTGTTGGTGTGTGCTCCTGGTTCACTCGAGAGCAAGTGAGGTCTGAGGTATGAGGGGGTGATGGGGAGGGAGGGGTTTTTGGGATCCATGTGTTGTCTGAGGGCAGCTGAGGACAGAAGGTAGGGGGATGGGTAAGCACCAAAAACAGACACACCAACAGGAGAGCCAGGTAGAGGGAAGAAAAAGATAAGGGGAGAGAGGAGTGCAGGGAGAAGAGGTGGTACGCAGATAAGGGCAGATACGAGAGACAGCCGGTAGGGCGCAGAAAAACAGAAGGGACACTGGGATGGAGGAGATAAGTTATGGGTAATGAGGGACAGAGAGGAGAGACATTGGGGGCACAGAGACGCTGAGGAGAAGTAGTGGGGTCAGAGGAGAGAGGCACAGAGTTACAAAGACCAGCGAGATAGGGAGTGAGCACGAGTGCGGCGGGGGGGAGCACATGTATCTGGTGTGGATGGATGGGGGTAAAGGAGAGTAGAAGGCAGGGAGGACGATGAGGCAGAAGCTCCATGGAAAATATTTTCCAAGCATTCGCTCCCGAACAGAGGTGCCCCTCGTTTGAATTACCCAGCCACCGTCATGCTCCTCCAGCCAACACCTACGCCCACCGCACCACCAACAATGTTCTAATTCAATTGCGCACCTCGCACGTGAGTGAAAATGCTGTTCTGCTGCGCTCGCCTCGCCAGTCGCCCCTTGTCATAGAGCAATGTGTGCAGTGCACCATGTGATGCAACATGATTCGAGCGGGCACACTCACCAGGGCTGCATTCTGGCATGTGAGGTTCCACCTACTCGGGCAGTGACCCGGCCTCAAAGAGCGCATGCGCCGTCATCGGCTCTGGCTGGGTAGAAAAGAAATGCACAGTCAACTTCATGTGAACTACCCAGGCTGACTGCATGTTCGTTCTTCTCACATGATATGTATCCTTCCGCAGTTCATTCTGCTAACTCCCAAAGAGGCCCTATGGCCCGAGGCCTAGCGGGGAAAGTCCTGGTGTCCCGGTCCAGCCCTGTTCTTTTATCACCTGATGCTTAAGGGCCTCCCCACGGAAGTGCAAGCAGATTTGAGTAAGGTAGTGGGAATAGAAGTGAAAGGATTGCCAGAGATACAGGCACATATAGTACATTCTTGTCGACAGAAACAGGAGAAGGATAGGGATCAGAAAGATCAATTGCAGAGGGCAGAAGCATAGTTAGTACAGAAAAAGTTAACAAAGTTGAACATGGAGGGGCAGTGATTACAGGTACTGGGGATGGACAACCAGGGCCCGCCTCTGTCCAGGGATGGGAGGTGGGTCCTGGAAGGAACATGGGTCACTACCAGAGGGCAAGAGGAGGTTTCCAGGGAGGTAGAGGGGGAGGATTATGAAGATTTGGAGGATTCGGGAGATTTGGAAGGAGTTGGGGGTGTAAGGCTCCGGATGGGACATCAATGTTGGTCCTATCGGAAGATAGCACATTTTGCACGAGAATGCAGGAGCCCTTCCATCATAACACTGCAATGCACCAGCCCAAATACAACACGCAGATCCTGCAGCAACCATCAGTCCTTATCCCAAATGCCCTGCTCCCTGCACCGCAGCAACAACAAGTGCAGCCCCAGGCACAGAATTTTACTCAAGCACAGAATTTCATCCAGGCACCAAGTTTCACTCAGACCCCGACACCTATGTGGGACAAGAACATTGTGCCACAGCTCGCAGTGACTTACTATACAGTGGCAAGTGTGTGGGGGCAACCACTTTCTGTTACCAGGGTCAAACACCAAAACTCAATTGGACAGCCCACAGAGAGCTTTAGCGGGCCAGTACTATCAGTATCCGCCGAACTGGATGTGGAACGCCTCATAGGCGTGAAGATAGTGGACCGGACATTCTATTTTTTTGTCGACGAGGCGGGGGTGTACCCTTTGTTGACCAAATAATGTACAAGCAGTGCTTCTCTAGGGCTGTGGTGTTGGTTCCTTTTACTGAAGATTTACCAATGAACGCAGGACCTATTAGCCCCGCTATTGTATTCACGAGACTCACCAGCTAATCTCCTGGGTAGAGATCACATGGGTAAATTGAACATGACGATTTAATTTTCACAGAAAGGCATAGTATGTTCAACACCAGGTACATACCACACTGGGGTAATAACAGTAATGCAGCAAGGGGAACCCTGCTCCATTCAGATCTGCTTCTCTATGGGGTGACAGTATTGCTGGGAAGCATGCCAGGGATTTGAGACAAAATTCTGCACATATCAGCTGAGTTTTTGTTTAGACCAGCAGTTCAACAGGAAAAAGAGATGGCTACAGCTATAATGCTACACCTAGAGGCAGTACTCACCAGAAAATACTTTGTGATCTTGTGCGGCAAAGACAAGGATTACCTTGAGTGGCACACAGTCCTATGCATTGACCCACCACAAAGGTTGAGGGATGTGTCTGATGAGCACTAAAAGGAAAGGGGAGATAATCTTCGAAAACATGCATACCATGCCAGGTAAGAGTGGAGAGCAGAGTGGTACCCCATACCATACATGTTACTGAGGCATTACCGTCACATTTGCAGAAGGACTTAAAGGGGGTGTCTAGCGTCCTGTGGACCAGGAGCCTGCACAAGGTGGGGCTGTTGAAGAGAATAGGGGCAGTGCACATAAAATTAAAAGCAGGCACATTTTTACTGCAGGTAAAACAATACCCCCATGTCAAAGGAAGCGGAGGAAGGCATTTACCCAACCCTTGTTGCTTTGTGGCAGCAGGGGGTAATAGTACCATCAGCTGTGTACCCAGTGAAAAAAGCGAAGGGGGCATTGTGGAGAATGGTTCAGGACCTCCACCCATTGAATAGTATTTTAGAGGCAGAATTCACAGTGGTTCCTAACCCCGCCACCATGGTTTGTAATATTCCTGCACATGCAACTAACTTCACTATTATAAAACTAAAAAATGTATTATTTTCCATCCCATTACACCCAGACTCCCAGTATCTTACAGCATTCACTTACAAAGGACAGAGATTATAGCACACTTGGTTGCCCCAAGGGTATTGTGAATCCCCAACATTTTCAACAGGGTGCTGCACATGGAACTAGGCAATCTACAGACACAGAGCACAGTGGTTCAATATGCAGATGACCTACTATTTTGTAGTCCAACAGAAGAGCAATGTAGGAATATTCAGTGAAACTTCTGACCTTATTGGCAGAAAAGGGATACAACTTCGACAACAGAAAATTGCAGTACTGCTAGCAAGAAGTAGTGTACCTATGCCTTATTACAGAGGCCTTCTGGACCCAGTCATGCAAGGACACTTTCTATGTGAGCATGCTCTTACAGCAGCTGCATTCTCCATACAGACTAGCTCTCTCTGAATTCGGCTTCCAGCAAAGAAACTTCACACTTACACACTGCAAAGGTTGCACACTCGATTGGGTAATTGACCACAACTGCTAAATAGATGTCAGCTCTAACACCCCTGTTCCTTGGTCTGACCACCAACTCATCTACTTCTTCATTCCTACGTGCACTAACACACCCAAAGTTAACGCTCCTATCCCTGAGGCCCTAGCCAGGAGTGCCTGCAACCTAACCAAAGAGAACATCCTCCCTCTCTTAGAAACACCACCTCTCCTTCTCCCCACCTCCACTGACCCCACTGTACTCGCAGTAACATACAATTCCATCATGGAATCTGCCATTGAAACCATTGCACCTCTACAGAACAAAAAAGCAAAACAAATAAAACACAACAACACATGGCTCACCAATGAACTCAAGAACTGGTTAGGCTCCCCACAAGATGCCATGCTATCAGTTTACAAAGCCATTGCCGCTACCTATAAAAAAGACATAACAACCACCAAATCTTCATCCTATAACAACAGAATCACTAACGCCACCTCCGAATCCAAAGAATTATTCGCTATATACAGAGAACTCTCCATCCCAGCCACCAAATCGCTAGAAATCACCAAAGACGTTGCCTGGTGCACCAGTGTGCAAACAGCTTTACTAAACAAAATTGAAAAACTACAGGTTAAGATGCAGGAACACCACAAAAACCTCTCCAATCTCATTAATCTCTGTTCCCGCACTGAAATCAAGACCAACCCACAAAAAATCAAACAATTTTCCTTCAGGGAAGTCACAACACCCGAGGTAATAGAAATAGTCAAAAATATCAAACCCTCCAACTGCAAAGGCAATGCATGTCCCGCCAAATTAGTCAAAGACTGCACCGAAACCCTAGCCACCTTTCTCAAAACCTTTATCAATGCCTCCTTCACTGTCCCTGACTGCCTTAAAGAAGGCTTGGTACGTCCACTACTTAGGAAACCCACACTAGATCCTGAAATAGCTACTAACTACAGGCCCATCACCATTGTACCATTACTGCTCAACACCCTGGATAAGGTAGCATATACTCAAATCCAACAATTCCAAGAAGAAAATAAAATATTAGGCAAAAGACAATCTGGATTCTGCCCTGGTTATGGTACAGAATCTGCCCTACTAGACCTAAAAATTCAACTCAGAGATGTCATGGACAAAGGGAAACCAGCACTCCTCCTATTAGATCTGTCCGTGGCTTTCAACCTCGTTAATCATGATATTCTAGGGAAGCAACTAAAAAATGTGGCCCATTTCTCTCCTGAAGCTACAGCATGGATTGACTCATTCCTCTGTGGTAGACTCATGAGAGTGTTCTCTGACTCTACCTCTGCCCCACCCACTACCATTTATTGTGCAGTTCCACAAGGCTCTTGCACGGCACCCACTCTTTACAACATTTTCACCCTCCCGCTATTCAATGACCTCGACAGTCGCAACATAGCCTACACCAACTATGCTGATGACACACAAGTCTTAATCCCTCTCAGCAGCCTCTATGAACAAGATGCAGCCACCCTAACCAACATCTACGCCGCAATCCAAACCTGGATGGCAGCAAACAGACTTTGTCTCAAAGGAGACAAGACTGAGATCCTTGTGGTAGACACCAAAGAAACGCTAAACAAACTATCACTGCAATACAACTCCTTCACTCACGACAACACTACTATTCCAGTATCGTCAGCAGTTAAAACACTAGGGGTATATCTCAACTCCTCCCTATCCATGACCCGACAGGTTAATGCCATAGCCTTGTCCGCAGCACACACCACTAAAATCATTAATGCAGTCAAACCCTTCCTATCATTACAAAACTGCCCATCCATTGCCAGAGCCACTGTCGGCACCAAACTGGACTACTGCAATGCACTCTTCTTGGGCACCTCTGCCAAAAACCTACACAAACTACAAGTAACGTAAAATAACACCCTAAAATCTGCGCTAAGTATCCCCAAAAGGGAGCATATATCTCAAGCAAGAAAAGAAGCACACTGGCTCCCAATCAAAGAGCGCATTTCTTTGAAAACACTAGCCATCACACATAAATGCCTCTCATTTAACGCTCCCCCCTACCTATCCAAAAGAATCACCCTCTGCACATCTTCTAGACCTATTAGGTCCCACCTCTCCAACCAGATCCTCGTCCCATCATTCAAAAGATCCAAAGCGGGTGGCGCCAGCTTCCAATATCTAGCCCCAAAAAATTGGAACACACTCCCCACAGCGTTAAGAAATGAAAAATCTTATACTGTGTTCAGAAAAATGCTCAAAACAAAACTGTTTAACTAACTACACTGCACTTGCATCTGTATTTAAGCTGAACTCAGACCATGATCAACTGTAACCTTTGTAATTAACCTGTAACATGCCTTTCACATCTGCACCACTTTGTAAGCAGACCTAGCACACTGCATATCCTGTATGTGACTAATCTCTGTAATCAACAAGCATTCTGTAACAAGCGCTACAATGCCCTAAGGCCACTCGGCGCTATACAAAACCAAATAAATAAATACTTTCAAAATGCTGTTTCCAGTACTTGTCTTCTTGCTTGTTCACTTTTTCAGCTGTCAACTGATCATGGGATGTTAATGGTGGATTAGGTTGTGCCCATGATGTCACTAACATTGCAACCTATCAAAGACACTCCCCTTTTTTAAGACAGTCCAATACAAACTGAATGTACAGACAAGGTCAAGTTTTACCAGCCTCACATGGTTAGAATACAACTCCAATTGGTCCACCAGGTACACTGTTTGAGCAACCATATGATATAGAGAATTATATAGAGACATACATTGATTGTGAAGGGGAAGGTGATTGTTTCATCTTGCTGTGCAGCCCAGAAGAGTATGGGGGTTCCCAGAAATGTTAGGAAGGTGTGGGTACCAGCCAATCTTTTATATCACATAAAAGCTAAGCATGGAGTAGTTGATAGATCAACTAAAGGGGGGAACGTTAAAGAAAAATTCAGGTTCAACACACTAAATGTCACAGAAAAGATAGAGTTTCATTAACATGGAGGCCTTTTTCCACGTTAGCCAAAGTCCAGGCATTTTATTGAATTAGGCCTGCTGGAGTTTCTGCTATTATATTTACATGACAAATCATGGCACTTCCTGTACCAGGACTAATTTCTGAGATTCTGTCCATTCTACAAAATAGATCACATTTCTGACTCTTTCTAGAGAACCATATGGTTGCCAAGTTCATAGTGGGGGAGGATACCAAAAACATTAGTTATTGTTTCAAGGACTAGGTCCTTGCCATCCACTCTCATGAAGCTTACGTGGGCATACATTGCACGCCCATATTAATGTTTGCAACATATAGTTACAAGGAAAGATCTCACCTCAATGCTGGGTAGGCGCAGGTATTCAGACTGAACATGTCAGATCTGTAACTCCAATGTTTGGAGTGCGTGTTGGTGAACTACAGGAAGAGTTTTTGCATCTGTGTCACCCATGAGCAGAGGACCATTCGTCTGGCTCACAACAAACTACACGTTCGAGTCAGCTTGACCGTGCAGTTTGTTGCTATATGTTGGAAACATTTCTAGAGCCTAAATAATATGGGTGTGCAATGTGTACAGATGACAATCACAACCTAGTAAGAAGACCGTCCAGAAGAAGGTGGCATTAATAAACCAGCCCACCGAAACTGGTTGACAAAACACGGGGAGACAGTGGACATCCTTCTGCTGCATTCCTAATTTTTCAGTAACGGTGAGACCCCTCAATCACCGGCGTTGCTGAGTCTTCACAATCATTTTCTTTTAATCACTCCTTTGAGAGGATTCTTTTCTTTTAATCACGTCATACCCAGCCCCAGTATAGGGCAATAAAGTAATCATTGCCAAAATACTTGTGGGGATTTGCCTTGCATTTAGTTTTTCTGCCCCTAGCCCTTGGTTACACAACATACACCAATCCTCACTCGGATCACACCTGTCAACACCTTGTATGTCAAAAAGCAATAAGAGATCTCTACTAGACTAAGCAGCCAGCATTTGTAGTCCTAATGTCTAATAACATACAGACTATGGTGATATTACAAATTGAAGCAAATCTTTAAACCTCCTTACTCTATCCACTTTTAGATAAGCGGCCCACCAGCGCTGCCCAGGGATAGGTATCTACAGAGGCAGGGCCAGATAGAACCTTCTCTGTCCGCCCTTTTTCTTTCCTCTCTTTCAACACCAATTGTTATATAATTGCTCTATTATAACAAGCTGAGGTATAAACTCACCAAAGACACTGACAGGTGGTAACAGTTTGCTTCGGCTCCTCTTACGGCGGAGACAATTTCAGAACACCACATCACTGAGGAGCATTATATGTGCCTCACTTTTTTACTTCTATGAGTGATATGCCCCCTCCCCTTTTCGTGTTAACTGACCTTGCTTGGGCATAACCCAGTTTCAACCCCTGACAAACAATCCAAACCCTCTATATTGGGTTTAACAAATGTATACCAGTACAACAACTGATACCCACATTCTTATAATCACTCCATAATCTCAAAAGCTCTGTTTCCCGAAGCATACACATGCACATTTGAAATGTTTACAGATACACTTTTTTAGGTCTTATTTTACCAATTCTGATCATGTAAATTATCTGTTGGTCCCAGTAGCTCATTGTTTTTTTATTTAATTTTTTATTTTGTTCACAGGAAGAAAGAAAACCCATTTCATGATCTGAATTCAAACTATTGAGAACTGTTCTATATTTGTATATGATTCTAACTTCTAACCTGCAAAGCAACTTTTCTCTGTTACCCCTTCTGGGGTCTTTCTTTATTATTCTTAGTTCAATAAATCTGATACCTGCCTTGTCATTTATTTGATGGCAATCCCGCCAATGAACCGCCAGTGGCAACCTCATATCATCCTTATGCAAAGCTTTCAAATGCTCCCTTATTCTGATACGTAGTTTCCGTATCGTACTTGTTAGGAAAGATTTCCATTTATGTGTGATTTTCCCTCCAGTTGTGAACCCCCCAACTTTTTGCTGTTGTCTGACCATCCTAGCCTGACTTTTTCCAGTGGAGTCCAGCCTTCTGCTGTACTCCGCTGGGCTTTTGCTCATTTCATTATGGAGAAACTGACATGCCCTTAACGCAGTCAGTACTGGTAGACTTTGTTTCCCTTAGTCTTTCACGTTCTTGCTATCCTTTAGCAACATTTTATCTGTGCACAAAGTACCTTACAGTACAGTGTGCTGAGGTCCCCTTTTCATTTTTAAGGCCCTTGAAACCCTAAAGGGTTTTTCCGGTGAATGTACAGAACTTGTGGCAGCTGTTACATTTCATGTATTTTTAACCCTTATCTATGGTCCATACCACGTTTACTGCGTTTCGCCCAGGACAGTGGCCAGTGCCTAAAATGGCCATGCCACAAGGCCCTTTGTGCTATCCTTTGACCATATTGTCCCTTTGCCTTCCCCAGGTCGTCAGACCCAGCAAAAAGTCTTATTTGGACATGCAGACCCCCACGCAAACCAAAGCTTTCACAGGCTTCTGCATGCCTTGTATTTGTTCCCCCAGGATGTGGGCTGGACTGTCTAGTTCCAATAGACATCCTGGGTGCCAGGATGTTTGGTGTGCTGAGAATGACTTGGACCACTGTGATCTGTTATTGGTCCACATCTGGGATGGCTGTATGTGAGCAGATCTCTCATTGGGTCTTCTTCGTTTTTGCATGAAGGAGATTCTGGATAAGAAAAGGCATCTTACACCCATTCCAGGTTGGATGCTTGAGTTCACACCAAACTTAGGAAAGGAGCAAAGTAATCTGAAACCAAGAAGCACCCACTGGAAGGTTTGGCACCCTGAGCCCGCTGTCGTCCCATTGGACCCCCTGCTTCTGATCAAACCTAGAAGGTCTGTGAAGGTGCTCCAACCCATTGGAATAGTGGGACTAACTATTCTCGGCACCTGCAACTTAACCTGTAAGCAAGCCTTCTCGGAAGTGTTCCTGGACCACCCAGTGAACTGACCAGCTTGCACGGGACTTTTGCCCTGGAACTGCCGCTGTCTCGAGTTGACACTTGAGCATTTGTATACTGTAACCTTTGGGTATAAGGCACTCTTCCGCCAAGTTTCATACACCTAGTATTCCTAGGTCTGGAATTAGGAGAGTACGCTAGAACCTGAGCATATTGGGTCACTGTGACACCCAGCTGTGGCGATAAACTTTGTGGGTGCCTTGCTACTGTGCCCCCCTATGCCCTCAGACTCGCTGCCATGGAATTGGCCTGATCCCTTCATCAGGAGTGGAGAAATCGCCACTGTCCGACCACAGAATCATCATTGGAATGCAGCCCCTGAAAGCTGCAACTGCAGGATTTGGACCTGCGACCGAAGTGGACTTGACTGCCAAAGTTTGGTCCAGAGTGCCCAGAGGGCCAGTGAGTACTTGCAACCCTTACCGGAGGCCCCTGGCGCATCCATAAATGTTTATGCACGAGTGTCGCCTGAGGGCCACTCTTCTTTATTGAGGTAGCCTGTGCTACTGAGCTATTCCCAACTCTTGGATGCTGTTCAGCCCTCTTAGGGAGACCCTTCTTGAATAGTGGGAATTTATTCTTCACTGCCTCACCCACATTTCTGAGTCGCTACAGCCCCTGCAAGAGACCCCGTTTTAGCTCAACTGCACGATCGTGTGCACCAGCACCGAAAGTACTTTTGAGCACAAGGCTCCAATCATTTTAGGGATTGAACTGCATCTCAGAATTTGAATAGAGAAGGACTGCCTAAAACGATATTTGCACTGTATGCTCCCTTTTTTTACAGGTTGTGGACCCTTACTGTGTACTATTCCTTTAGGCCATTGATGACTGTATATGTGTTTAATAGTAGTGTTGCGTTGGTGTAGATATTACTGCTGAGATTTTCTTTGTATATGATTTAAAATACCTGTAATACATGTATATGTATTTTTGATTTATACACCTGACTAAGAGTAATTTGTAGTGTCATTTACTGTGTGTGCTCATTGTGGGCTTTCGATCACCCACGCCCCTCCTTAGACCTAGTCTTGACCGCTGCCAATGCTACCTTGATTGGTCTGGCTTGTCCAGAAGGTTACACCGTTCCAATAAACCAGGCTGGCCTTCTGAACCTCTGCCCACCAGGTCAGAGTTCAGAAATCCATCTTAACAGTACTCCCTATATATAGAAGACCACATATACAGTTGGTCCATAAACCACAAATTTGGTCCTGCAATTAATAAACTTGGTTATGTGTAGGTCCTCATTTACGTTAATCTTCAAGCATTTGCATTCTTGAGTGTATTGACACTTGCCACATGTGCCACATTTGTGGAATTCACATTCATTCTGATGTAGCCATGTCCTTGTAGCCTGTATTGGTTGTAAGAAAGATGGACTTAAAGCATTCTTTAATGTTGGTGCTTTTGTGTTTAGTATAGTAGGTCTATCTTCAATGTAATCTCTTAAATCAGGATCTAATGTTAAGATTTTCAAATGTGTACGCATTGTAGCATACAGATTAATACTTTCAGCAGAATATTGTGTCATCACCCTCACTTTTTGCAGATTGTCAGCCTTGTCTCTCTCTTTTGGTTTAAGTAAGTCTGATCTATTCATCCGCACACTTTTATTCCTTGCTTGGGCCAGAACTTCCTCAGTGTATCACTGTTTTCTAAATCTGTTATCAAGAATTACACATTAATTCTCAAATTCTTCCTTCTCCATACAATTTCCTCAGGCTCTGATATATTCCACAGCGGGTATATTTTTAATAACACTGGATTTTTGACTGCATGTGTCCAACAAGACGGAATTCACTTCAGTTGGTTTCCTAAACATTTTGGACAAAATCTCATTTTCTTTGACATATGATCGCACATCAAGAAAATCTATTTTTTTCTCATGGCTGTTGCTGGTGAATTGGATGCCAAAATCATTCGCATTACGTCAATTTTCAAAAAATTACTTAGGCAGGATTAGTTACCCTGCCAGATTACAAACACATCATCAATAAATATGTCCATAGTTTGATTTGTGGTCTGAAAGGATTGTCACAATAAATAAATCTGTTTTCAAAGAACCCCATGAAGAGGTTTATGAGCGAGGGAGCGTAGGTGGCCCCCACAGCTACCCCTTAGATTTGTCTGTACATATTTTTATTGAACAAAAACACATTATTTTTCAATGTGAACTCTAACATTTCTTTTACCATCATAATGTGTAACAGGTAAGATGCCGATCTCGTGGCATAAGTTTTCAAGGCTAGCTGATGTTCAATTGATGTATATAACGCTTACATGTAACATTGCAAAAAAGTAATCATCTTCCCATTCAAAGTCGTCCAATATTTGCAAAAGATGCATTGTGTCCCTCAAAAAGGCAGGTAACTTGGGGACCTCTTTAGCTATAATCACATACTTAGAATATTTCTCGGTTACCCACACCATCCCGCTCACTGTTGGTCTTCCCTCAGGAATAGCATTAAATGCTTTATGCACTTTAGGAAGAAAATATATTGTAGGGAGTTTGGTATTTTCAACTGTTAATTAACATTTCTCCTCATCAGTAAATAATCCAGTCGTCATCCATTTGGCAACTAAATCACCAGCTTCTTTGTTTATTCCTTTGAGGGAGGTAGTGCTCAGTTTCTCATAACATCCTGGTTTATTCAAATGTGTATTAGCCATTATAATATAATCTTCTCTATTCATCACAATGATATTACAACCTTTATCAGCTTGTTTAATTAAAATTTGATTATCATGTTTGAGCAAATATAGAGCTTAGATTCTGGGCCTCATCACGAGTTGGGTTGTATTCCCGGCTGTAATACCGCCGACTGTAATAGCCCTAGCACCGACCGGTCCGGCTGCATTACCACCGGATCACGAGTTGGGTGTTAACGGTAAATCCCCATTCCCCATTGGGTCCATTGGATTCAATGGGGCATTTTCAGCGCTAATTATGCGGGCTAGTACAGCCGGCGGTAATACAGCCGAAAACAGGGGATTTTCACCTCCAGAGAAAGGCTGGAGGTAAAACAGCCCATTTAGCGCCCAACTCGTGATAGGGCCAGCCCTTAAATGCGGCTGTAATACCGTTACCACCGCATTTAAGGGCTACAGCCCAACTCGTGATGAGGCCCTCTATCTTTGTCAGGTTATTGTGCCCTCTCATCTTCTCTGTATAATCCAGCATCTTGTGTTTGTCAAGGGTAACAGCCTTTTGAAATAAATCAATAGGATTTCTGTTCCAAAGAAAGGAGTACATTTTGACTTGGCCTTCATTTCTAAATTAGTTAGATGTTTGGGATATATGTTTAAATATTGAAGGATACTTAGATTATCAATATTATCATCATCTCTTTTCTAAGGACATCAGTATTTGTGTATTGCTGATATCTGTGACAGTGAACTCACTGTCAGGTTCCTATGTGTCTCAACCTTTCCCATTTGTTTGTTGTGGAAAAACCTTTTTAATTTCAATTTCCTAGACAAGTTATAAAGATCCACTTGCATGTTAATCCCGTCACTTTTGACGGTAGGATCAAATGACATTCCTTTGTTCAAAAGTGTTATATCTGCATTACTCAATTCTTTATTCGACAATTTGAGAACAGACAATTTGTTGACATTCATCTGGTTTGCTGTCTCTGGGTCCGCAATCGCCGATTCATGGAATGAATGTGTGCCGAAAAAACGGCGCACGCGTGCGAAAACGTGCAATTCGCAGTGAAAGAGCGAAAATCGCAGTGCAAGTGCGAAAATCGCAGGGAAACCAGCGCACATCGATTCATGGAAGTCCGTGCGCGAGAAAAATATTGGATGTGCGCTAAAAAAGTGCGCGGCGCACGCTGGCGCACGCTGGCGCACAGGTCATCGAACGCCGTGCGATAAGGCCACTGCAAATTCGCACATAGCGCGGCAAACACAACAAAAGTAGGCGTAACACGGGGCATTACACGCAGAATGGGTAACAACTCGTGAAAATGTGGGCGTCACGGGGGAAGTACAGGAGGCAAGTGCGCGGAACGCCCACACGCTCGCCTACAACACGTATTCATGGAATGGAATAGGGAAGAACAGCGCACGGCCAAAGACGCGCACAGGCCCATACATGTCCGCCACACGAAAGCAGGCGGTAGCGTCCCTGCGCAGGAAAAAAATGTGCACGCGAAGTTCTACATGCAAATGGCCTGGGTGCGTGTATTTCATGGGTGCGCGAGAAGTTCCACACGCGATTGGCCTGGGCGCGTGTATTTCAGGGGTGCGCGAGAAGTTCCACACGCGATTGGCCTGAGCGCGTGTATTTCAGGGGTGCGCGAGAAGTTCCACACGCGATTGGCCTGGGCACGTGTATTTCAGGGGTGCGCAAGAAGTTCCACACGCGATTGGACTGTGCGCGTGTATTTCAGGGGTGCGCAAGAAGTTCCACATGCGATTGGGCCTGGGGGAGCGTGTGCGTGTATTCCAGAGGTGCGCGAGAAGTTCCACACGCGATTGGCCTGGGCGCGTGTATTTCAGGGGCTCGTGGGTGGTTTTACAAGCGATCAGGCCTGGGGGAGCGGGGTACGTGTATTTCTGGGGCTCGCGGGTGGTTTCACACGCGATCGGGCCTGGGGGAGCAGGGTACCACTCACTGTCTGCCTTGCGTGTAGAAGAACGCGTAGCCAACACCCACCCGCTGTGAAGTGATAGCATGTGAACCCCAACGCCTGCAAAACACACGCACCGCACCCCACGAAAAGCAACGCCCGTGCGCGATACATCACAGACGCGCATACGCGCTAAGGGCCTTTGGTCCAATGGAATCACGTATGCGTGCTGACGCGCTTACGCGCTAAGGGCCTTTCCTCGAATTACACGCTGACGTGCAGAATTTTCACGTGCCAAATCACTCTGTATCAAGCTGGCCACACGTAAGCACACGGAAGACCACGCTCCTGCCAAAAAGGCCGAATTACTGCCCCCCAGAGCCCTGAGCAGCCTCCCACGAGCCATCTGCTGCTGCCTGCCTGCCTGCTGCCACCGTGCCCAGCCATTTGGTGTCTGCACATCAGCCATCTGCAGGAGTCCATTTGCTGTGTCCACCCCTGCTGGAACAGAAGACTCCCGACTGGGATACCATCGCTCCACAGCCCAGCCCCAGGACCCAGTTGCCCACCCACGCCTGCCTCGGGGGTCGCCATGTCGGGGCAAACACCATCCGAGACCACTGGCGACCCCCAGCCAGAGGGGCAGAGGGCCACCAGCTTCAGTCAGAAGGAAGTTGATGTCCTGGTGGAGCTTGTCCTGGGGCATTATGATGCCCTCTTTGGATCACCACGCGCCGACAAGGAAGGACGGGACAGGATCTGGGACGACTTTGTGGTTGCCATCAACGCGGAGTGGGTGGCAAGCCGCAACATCAAGCAAGTCAAGAAGCGCTGAGAGGACTTCAGGTCCAGGACCCTCATAAAGGCCCGGCACCTCATGGAGGGGGGCCGGGGCACCATTAGTACCATCCTGATGAGGGTCCTGGAACGCGTACGCCCAGCGCTCCATGCCCAGATCCTTGAGAGGCAGACCAGTCTGGAGTCGAGCGGTAAGTGGCCAAGCATTGCTGTGTGAGACAGGGCATGTTGCAGCGTGCTGGTTGTCTGATACTTGCATGTATGTGTGACATAGGCCATGTACACGTGTGTGTGTGCAGGGACATCATGGTCATGCATGTGAGACCAGTAATGTGTGAAGCACACGGTTGGTGTATGTGTTTAAATGTAACATGGGGAGGCATATGCGGAATGGACACATGAGAGCATGCCAGTCTCTGTTTCTGGACATGGGTGTGGGTGAGGGATGGGTGCTGATGCCATGTACATGTATGGTGTCCATGTCTGTGTTTCTGACCTGCGTGTCTGTGACTTGTGAATGCCATGGATGCATGACACATGTCTGTGACAATGTTCAGATTCACTGATGCAGCCTAGTTATCCTTGCATCCACTGTGTCTGGGGTGTACGAGTCCAGATGGATGAAAGTACGTTGAAGTGTGTGCATGTGATAGGCATGACCCATGATGCATGTGAGTCCAAAAACAACATTGTATGCCTCAAGAGTCCCTTGGACATGTTTGCCTATGTCCATAGCATGCGCCATGCCTGTTACTGCATGTGTTTTGCCTGCACTGACCCATGTGTTGTGGAGGGACATGATGGAAGTGATCTTTGACAGTGCCACTCATCTGCTATTGCTTCCTGTCTAGGGGACCATTGTACAGTACCCTGATGCTTGTGTTCTATGTCTCCCTCTACACAGCGCAAAGTGAAGAAGAAGGCGGAGACGGCGCTGTGGAGCTAAGCGGCGGGGATGCCCCCACGGCTGCAGCGGAAGGGGTGGGTGAGCCCCCACAGGGGCTTGCAATGGCGGAAGACGGTGTGGAGCCATCCAGGTTGGTGGTTTCCACAGAGGAGGAGGAGGCCGCTACTGAGCCGCACATGAGGCCTGGTTGGGGCATCCCTGCTGGTGCAAGTGGTGCAGTCCAGGGGCAGGAGGCAGCACAGGTCGCCGTGGAGGTGCCTGTGCATGTCACTGTCCCTGACACTGTGACTGCACCACCATGCACCAGCAGGGATGCCCCATCCCAGGCCCGTCCGCAGGTAGGGGGGATGTCCATGTCATCTGACTCCCCTCCACCTGCGGACGAGGGGACCCCTGGCCGTATGGAGAAGGTCCTGATTGGTGTCGCGTTGCGCACGGCTGTCATTCGTGATGAGGTGCGTGATTCCCAGGGGGAGCACGCACGTCATCACGAAGAGCACTGTGCCAACGTGGCCCAGTTGGGAGCGGTCATGGTCGGGGGTCTCGTACATGTGTCGGGCACTCTGGCGACCCGCTCCTCCTCTGTGGAGGCTATGCGCCAGTCGTACTCCATGCCGTCTTCCGGCCCAGATGCCACCAGGGCCCCCTGTGGACCTGCCCCGACCAATGCAGCCACCTCGGTGGGGATCCCATCCCTGCCACAGTCGGGAGTCGGAGGTCCAGCAGGGGTGGACACACCAGCAACTGGACCCCAGCAGATGGAGGATGTGACGGCATCATCGGGCAGGGCACGTGCACGACAGCGTCGGTGGTTTCCATCAGCCTGGATGCCGTCGTGCTGGCACAGGCAGTTGCGTCGGAGGCAGCAGCAGGGTCAACGTGGGAGGCATCATGGCTCGGGGCCATCAACATCAGGGGTGCAGGCATCGGCCGGAGGGCAGGAGAACCCTGGAATGGGAGTGGCTTCCGTGTGGGAGAGGTTGTGCCAGCAGATAGGTGTGGAGCGGCAGCGGGCAGAGGAGGAACGGCTCACAATGGTCAGGGCGGAGGACTCCATGCGGAGGGCGCTGAGGCGGGCTGAGTGCCTCGAGGGTCTTCGCAGGGAGTTGGAGCTGGACACTGCATTATCCCTGCAAGACCTCGGGGCCAGGAAACATGCCCGCCTCCAAGCCATTGAACAGGAGTTTGATGATGCCCTGGCCCATGCCAACAACCAGTGAGCCGTCGGACTAGCCCGCTGCCCTTGTAAATAGTTATGTAGTTAGTGTTAGGTTTCCTTTGGTTTTTTATTTATTTTGGACCTTTTGGACTGTGAACCACATTTTTGTAAATACTTTTTATATTAGGTAGGATTTTTATTTAGGTTTCATTTCTTCAGTTGGGATCATGGACCCTGGATTGTTTAGCTGTATATAGTTGACTGTTGGATTTTTGTGTTTTTTTTGGATTTACCCATGGAGCAATGGTTTTCGGTTTTGTTTTTACCTTGGATTTACTTTCTTGAACTGTGACTTTGGACCCTTTTCCTTTGGATTATGATTTGTGGTTTTTCATTATTTTACGGACATGCTGCTTTTGGTTTTGTATTCCCATTGTCATTTGTTTATTTTTAATTCTATTTATGCTGTTTTTAATACATTATTTTTCATCAGACTTCAATGTGTAGTATCATCTCATTGGTATCATGCATATCATGATATGGGTTTTGAGATTCACTGACACCCATTGGGTGTATGTGAGGGGCATGTGTTCATTTCCAAACTTGCAATTGGGGTTCTATCATGTCATTGCCATTTCTAAGTGGGTGGATGCAATACTCGGGTGGGTGTTTGGCATTTGGAGGCTGACCATAAGGGCCAGGGATCTAGATTGTGATGACATGTTGGCTGGGGGACATGTGTGGGGGCCTGCTGGCATGTGCCCCGCAATGCTGGGGGGTGGGGGTGCATGGGGACATGAGTGGGACATGAGTGGGGGCCTGCTGGCAAGTGCCCCGCAATGCTGGGGGGGTGGGGGTACAGGGGGACATGAGTGGGACATGAGTGGGGGCCTGCTGGCAGGTGCCCCACAATGCTGGGGGGTGGGGGTGCAGGGGGACATGAGTGGGACATGAGTGGGGGCCTGCTGGCAGGTGCCCCGCACTGCTGGGGGGTGAGGGTGCAGGGGGACATGAGTGGGACATGATTGGGGGCCTGCTGGCAGGTGCCCCGCAATGCTGGGGGGTGGGGGTGCAAGGGGATATGAGTTGGTGATCATTAGTGCAAGGAGACATGTGCCTTTGCTGGGGGGCATGCCCATGTTGGGTGGGCTGCCTGCGGGACATGACCAGGGATGCAGGGTAGTCCCCTGTGGTGTGGGCTGCCTGCAGGGGCTGTGGAGGGTGTACAGGGAACACCTGGGAGGACCCACACTGCCAAATCACATGTAGGACTCCCCAGCACCCCTGTAATACACGCGCCCAGGCCAATCGCATGTGGAACTTCTCGCGCACCCCTGAAATACACGCGCCCAGGCCAATCGCGTGTGGAACTTCTCGCGCACCTCGGAAATACACGCGCCCAGGCCAATCGCGTGTGGAACTTCTCGCGCACCCCTGAAATACATGCGCCCAGGCCATTCGCGTGTGGAACTTCTCGCGCACCCCTGAAATACACGCGCCCAGGCCAATCGCGTGTGGAACTTCTCGCGCACCTCTGAAATACACGCACACGCTCCCCCAGGCTCGATCGCGTGTGGAACTTCTCGCGCACCCCTGAAATACACGCGCCCAGGCCAATCGCGTGTGGAACTTCTCGCGCACCCCTGAAATACACGCCCCAGGCCAATCGCGTGTGGAACTTCTCGCGCACCCCTGAAATACACGCGCCCAGGCCAATCGCGTTTGGAACTTCTCGCGCACCCATGTAATACACGCGCCCAGGCCAATCGCGTGTGGAACTTCTCGCGCACCCCTGAAATACACACGCCCAGGCCAATCTCGTGTGGAACTTCCCGCGCACCTCTGAAATACACGCGCCCAGGCCAATCGCGTGTGGAACTTCTCGCGCACCCCTGAAATACATGCGCCCAGGCCAATCGCGTGTGGAACTTCTCGCGCACCCCTGAAATACACGCGCCCAGGCCAATTGCGTGTGGAACTTCTTGCGCACCTCTGAAATACACGCACATGCTCCCCCAGGCCCGATCGCGTGTGGCACTTCTCGCGCACCCCTGAAATACACGCGCCCAGGCCAATCGCGTTTGGAACTTCTCGCGCACCCCTGTAATACACGCGCCCAGGCCAATCGCGTGTGGAACTTCTCGCGCACCTCTGAAATACACGCGCCCAGGCCAATCGCGTGTGGAACTTCTCGCGCACCCCTGAAATACATGCGCCCAGGCCAATCGCGTGTGGAACTTCTCGCGCACCCCTGAAATACACGCGCCCAGGCCAATCGCGTGTGGAACTTCTCGCGCACCTCTGAAATACACGCACACACTCCCCCAGGCTCGATCGCGTGTGGAACTTCTCGCGCACCCCTGAAATACACGCGCCCAGGCCAATCGTGTGTGGAACTTCTCGCGCACCTCTGAAATACACGCGCCCAGGCCAATCGCGTGTGGAACTTCTCGCGCACCCCTGAAATACATGCGCCCAGGCCAATCGCGTGTGGAACTTCTCGCGCACCCCTGAAATACACGCGCCCAGGCCAATCGCGTGTGGAACTTCTCGCGCACCTCTGAAATACACACACACGCTCCCCCAGGCTCGATCGCGTGTGGAACTTCTCACGCACCCCTGAAATACACGCCCCAGGTCAATCGCGTGTGGAATTTCTTGCGCACCCCTGAAATACACGCGCCCAGGCCAATCGCGTTTGGAACTTCTCGCGCACCCCTGAAATACACGCGCCCAGGCCAATCGCGTGTGGAACTTCTCGCGTACCTCTGAAATACACGCGCCCAGGCCAATCGCGTGTGGAACTTCTCGCGCACCCCTGAAATACATGCGCCCAGGCCAATCGCGTGTGGAACTTCTCGCGCACCCCTGAAATACACGCGCCCAGGCCAATCGCGTGTGGAACTTCTTGCGCACCTCTGAAATACACGCACATGCTCCCCCAGGCCCGATCGCGTGTGGAACTTCTCGCGCACCCCTGAAATACACGCGCCCAGGCCATTCGCGTTTGGAACTTCTCGCGCACCCCTGTAATACACGCGCCCAGGCCAATCGCGTGTGGAACTTCTCGCGCACCCCTGAAATACACGCGCCCAGGCCAATCGCATGTGGAACTTCTCGCGCACCTCTGAAATACACGCGCCCAGGCCAATCGCGTGTGGAACTTCTCGCGCACCCCTGAAATACATGCGCCCAGGCCAATCGCGTGTGGAACTTCTCGCGCACCCCTGAAATACACGCGCCCAGCCCAATCGCGTGTGGAACTTCTCGCGCACCTCTGAAATACACGCACACGCTCCCCCAGGCTCGATCGCGTGTGGAACTTCTCGCGCACCCCTGAAATACACGCGCCCAGGCCAATCGCGTGTGGAACTTTTCGCGCACCTCTGAAATACATGCGCACAGGCCAATCGCGTGTGGAACTTCTCGCGCACCCCTGAAATACACGCGCCCAGGCTAATCGCCTGTGGAACTTCTCGCGCACCCCTGAAATACACGCGCCCAGGCCAATCGCGTGTGGAACTTCTCGCGCACCTCTGAAATACACGCACACGCTCCCCCAGGCTCGATCGCGTGTGGAACTTCTCGCGCACCCCTGAAATACACGCGCCCAGGCCAATCGCGTGTGGAACTTCTCGCGCACCCCTGAAATACACGCGCCCAGGCCAATCGCGTGTGGAACTTCTCGCGCACCCCTGAAATACACGCGCCCAGGCCAATCGCGTGTGGAACTTCTTGCGCACCTCTGAAATACACGCACATGCTCCCCCAGGCCCGATCGCGTGTGGAACTTCTCGCGCACCCCTGAAATACACGCGCCCAGGCCAATCACGTGTGGAACTTCTCGCGCACCCCTGAAATACACGCGCCCAGGCCAATCGCGTGTGGAACTTCTCGCGCACCCCTGAAATACACGCACCCAGGCCAATAACGTGTGGAACTTCTCGCGCACCTCTGAAATACACGCGCCCAGACCAATCGCGTGTGGAACTTCGCACGCACCCCTGAAATACACACGCCCAGGCCAATCGCTTGTGGAACTTCTCGCGCACCCCTGAAATACACGTGCACAGGCCAATCCCATGTGGAACTTCTCGCACACCCCTGAAATACACGTGCACAGGTCAATCGCATGTGGAACTTCTCACGAACCCCTGAAATACCTGCGCCCTGGCCAATCGCGTGTGGAACTTCTCGCGCACCTCTGAAATACACGCGCCCAGGCCAATCGCTCGTGGAACTTCTTGCGCACCCCTGAAATACACGCGCCCAGGCCATTCGCGTGTGGAACTTCTCGCGCACCTCTGAAATACACGCACACGCTCCCCCAGGCCCGATCGCATGTGAAACTTCTCGCGCACCTCTGAAATACACGCGCCCAGGCCAATCGCATGTGGAACTTCTCACGCACCTCTGAAATACATACACACGCTCCCCCAGGCCCAATCGCGTGTGGAACTTCACACGCACCTCTGAAATACATGCGCCCAGGCCAATCGCGTGTGGAACTTCTCACGCACCCCTGAATACACGCACACGCTCCCCCAGGCCCGATCGCGTGTGGGACTTCTCGCACACGTGTGTTCCCAAAACCCGTAATACTCGTTCCCCGCTTTGCGTTTGCTGTTTGCCAGTCCGTTGAACTGGTCAAGGGTTGGCGCAGCCCTTGCAATGGTTTTGCGATCTTGATGGCTTTTCCTTGCGCGAAGGCGTTCTTGGGGACGTAACTGGCGCTGCTGCAGGCTCGCTGCGCCACTCTGCGCCACGTCTGCTTTTGGAGGCGAGAATCCATGAATACGCTCTGCGACACTTTTGTGAGGAATTACATGAATCGGTCTGCTAGTGTGTCACACGTCAGGGAGCAGGGCACTGCTCAGGGAAATATATTAGAGCACACCTATGTACACTTTGTTATGTGACCACATAGGTATTTTTTGTTTGTCTTTTATTTTATTAGCATAGGTGGAGCAGACCTGTTGCTCCTAGCTTGTATTAACAACACACATGTCTTTATTGGTTTGACACATGGCACATTTGCATTATTATATTGAAATAGCTAGAGGTAGTATTAGGAGGAAAATAGGAGTTTAATGCGTTAGGTGCTTTAATGAACAACAGTATGGCCATGTTTGATCGAAGCAATTATGATTAAATGTTTGAAAGGCTAGAGCAGAGTAGAATTGAATTTCTGCTGACACGAAGGAACAGTGGATCAGCTCAGTAAGGTTGAGAAATGAAGGATCCTACAGTAGCTAATTATTTGTTGTCAAGGGAAAGGTTTCTCATGGGTAGAGAGCTCCAGCCAAACCCCAGGTGCAGTCCCACACGATAGGTTTCAACAGAAATGTTTTGCAGCAGCATTTTACATTGTTCCTTATTACTGAGATCCAAGTACAGTACAGGGAGGGGCCTAGTGGCAGGGATAGGGAATGGACCATTATTGGAACTATGCGTGTGGTTATCATTAGTCTGGGAATGGACCTCATGGTGGGGATGGGCCTCAGAACAGGCATGAGCCTTGGAATGGGCATTGGTCTCATTGCACAAATAGGCCCCGGAGCAATGAAGGGCCACGGGTTGCAGCAGACCCTCAGAACAGTACTCGGACCTCAGAGCAATAATAGACCTCAGAGCAAGGAAGGGGATTGTGCAGGCTGTTTCCTCATTGTACAGATGGGCCTCAAGGACAGGTATTGGCCTTGAGAGAGGAATGGGCTTCCAGATAGGGATGTGCAATACTGCTCTACTAACAATGTTAGTGTCTTGAGATTGAGGTTGAGTCCAACTTTTCATATTGATGCAACAAATTAAAAGACATGTTTGATCAGGAAGATTGTTTACTTTCAAAGGTTATCTGGAAAGTTGGTAAATTTACTTTTCATTTTTCATCAAAGTAATACTTGGGAATCTTCTCCCATAACAAAGGTATATCTTGTTATAACAGGGATATTTTAAAAAGTTGAAGTTTCCTTCTCAGGGCCTCCTTAATGTCTTTGTTCCTTAAGGTATATATGATGGGATTCAGCATGGGGGTCAATACAGAATACAGCACGGGCACCAGCGAGTCAACGTCGGAAGAGTAGGATGCAGTTGGCCGTACATACATAAAAATGATTGGTAGAAAAAACATATTGACCACAACCAAGTGAGATGCGCAAGTTGAGAAGGCTTTTCTTTGTCCACCTGGAGAGTCCATCTTTAAGATCGACAATATGATTTTTGAGTATGAAAACAGAACCATCGAAAAGGAGGAAACTATAACAAAACAGCCAATTGAGGAGCCTATGGCCACGTTGAGCGAGGTGTCAGCGCAGGCCAGTTGAAGAAGTGGTGGGTGGTCGCAGTAATAATGGTGAATTACGTTGGGTCCACAGAAGGGCAGTCGCGAGGCTAGGGCAGTTGTTATTAAAGGAGCCAAAAACCCTCCAATCCAGGCAGTTGCAGAGAGGCAAATACAAAATTCTTTCGTCATGCGGGTCATGTAATGAAGTGGTTGGCAGATGGCATAATACCGGTCGATAGACATGGCCGCCAAGAGGAAGCATTCTGCTGCTGTTAAGGAAATATAAAGATACATCTGCAATAAGCAGCCATGGAAAGAAATGCTGCTGCTATTCATTAGAAACTTGGCGAGCATTTTGGGAATTGTAATTGTGGTGTAACTCAGATCAAGGAAGGACAGGTGGCCAATGAAGAAGTACATGGGGGTCTGAAGCTGTTGGTCAAGGTTTGTAAGAAGAAACATGATTCCATTGCCTATGATAGTGAAGAGGTAGATGGTAAGAAAGATCCAGAAGAGGTAGACTTCAAAATTCTGTAGACTTGGGAACCCAAATATTATGAACTCCTTGACTGAGACGATGGTCGAGTTGGAGGCACCCCAGCTTCCCATAGTTTCTCTGTTTAGCTGCAAGAGGTGAAATATAGAATGATTGGTCTACAATTGATTTGAAGCATGAGAAACTAGAATATTGAATCAGAACAGAATATGAAGGTATACAACAATATTTAATAAGATATCGCAACTGTCTATTGGGGATAGCATCAACATCACTCAAGGTTTAGTTCAGGTCTTTGCCCATCAAACCAAGCACATCATTCTTTACCTAATAATAAAGAACGATTACTAGTTCATAACAAGCCTAACTAGAGTACTAAAACTTAGACATCCTGAAAAATAGCACCATCAATAATAATATTAGCTTAAACAAATTATAATTAATGTGTTAATGCTCATCACATTATTTGCATAAGACCTTCAATTTAGGGTTTAACACCTAAGCACTCTTGACAAAATTGGCTACTGCAAAAGCAATGTTTGATTGCTCTTATGATTTGCAAAGTGCCAATGCCTCTGATAATGTCATGGCTTCGCTGATTTTTAAAGCATGCTTGAGCCTTGTACTTCTTACCCTAGCATAAAGAGGAGAAGGAAAAGGAAAATGCATAAGGTCTTGTTTTATGCTAGTACAACACGTAGAGGTATCAGTTCCATCACTGTCCCTAGGATAGCCTCGTTTTGCGGTGCATGGTTTTAATGTAAAAGGGTTCTATTGTGTAGAAATAGTGTTTATAACCAAAAGCACTGTTTGTTTCTCAAATAAACACGAGAATGTACACTGCTAAAACAGGTTTTCCCCAACATGGTTTCCACTCACTCTTTAAAAGTAGATTTAATTTTGTTTTTTCTCACTACTTGTAATGTGCAAAAGACTATCCCACAGATAGACTAAGGGCCTCATTACACGGATTGCGGTAAGGGTTTACCGGTACCGGTATTTTACCGGTACCGGTAAATCCTTACCGCCTTACTATGAGGTCCCTTTGCGGGTTGGGGAATTTAACGCCTGCTTTTTGCAGGCGTTAAAAACCAACCCGCAAAGGGACCCAGGGAGCTAATTACGGTACCGCAATTTGCGGTACCGTAATTAGCGCCTTCCCCATTCCCATTATGCCCTGTGGGGCAAAAATGGGAATGGGGAAGGGCAATGGTGGAAGGGGAATTTACCGCCCGCCAACCTTGGAATGGGGCGGTAATTCCCCTTTCCACCAAGGCGGTGCCGGTAAATTACCGGCATGAACCATGGCGCTAATAGCGCCATGGTTCGCCGCCATCCGTGTAATGAGGCCCTAAGTTTAAACGTGTGGCCATCTGTTTCATTCTTTTTAGCCAGGGACAAGCTAAGGTCCCTGGAGAATGTTCCAGCAACCACCAAAGCACCCTTTTATTTTTAGTAGCTTGAAGACCCAAGGGTGCTCCAGCAAATAGTTGAAATTGGGCACTAGCCATTTGTACTTCTTCCTCTGGGGAGAAGGCTAAGGAGGCAGTGCTGACCCTTGCAGGTTTACCCTTGCATCTGTGTTCTCCTTTCACATGGTCAGTTGACCCACACGCCTAACATTTTCCAAAGGTCTTTATGAATGGGGGGGTTGTTCTGACCTCCTTTTGGTTTGGCACCAGGAGGTACACTAGCCTGATTCGGTTTCCCAGGGGGCTTACCCTTGTTATGTTTGTGGCCCTCTTTTGGAGTGCAAGTATTAGAATTCTCGTCATTGTCTTTCTTGTGCTGCTTTCCCTTCTCCTTCTTCTGAGTTACCCCAGTCATCCAGGTAGCCCAAGAGGTACCGTCATGCTTGTTGAGGGTTCTAAACCTCTTAAAATACTGAGAAGGGGTCTTCCCAAATCTAGCTATCAAAGCTAGCTTCACAGTTTCATACTCCTTTCTGTCTATATCCCCCAACTCCATTACCACATCAGTTGCAACATGGGGTAGCCTAGAAAAAAGCCAAGGATTCAACTGATTCCCTGTAATGTCTTGAATCCCATAGTTATATTCAAAAGCAGCCAACCAATCCAAAATATAAAGCTTAACCTCATACATACTTACTGCATCTTTGGCCATGCGAGTTCTCTTAGGACTGGAAGATCTAGAGGACTCTGGGAGAGAACCAGTTTCAAGAGACAACTTTTTCATTTCAAGTGCATGATTCAATTCCATTTCTCTGAGACTAAGTTCTTGATGTTTGCTATCAGTTTGAGCTTGGATTCTTTTAAATTTTAAATCAAGTCTCAGTTTGTCTAAAGAGACAAATTCAGGACTTAGCGTTGGACCTGGTGGAGTCCCTGTGGTCAAAGGTTGAGGCCTATGAGCAGGAAGAGGTAAAACATCTTCCTCATCTAACTCATCAATAGCATTTGAGTTACTCTCAGACATATTATCATCATCATCAACATTTTCCACATTTGCTGCAGGGGTGGGGGTTTCAGACCCACTCCTCAGACTTTGGTATTCTAACAACTTTTCTATCAATTCAACCCTTTTGCCTTTTAGAGTGAGATTCCTAGCTTTACACATATCTCTCAATTGATCAACAGTTAAAGTCACGAGGGTCTCCTGTCTGTAGCTTTCCATATCAGTCATGATAAAGCAATTGCTTCTCTAGTGTTGCTTAGCCTTGTGAAGGTTATTTGAGCAAAGGTAAAAGTAGCACTCTAAATGTAACAAGTATACTTTATCCTCACCGCTGTACACCAGTGGTAGGCAGAATCACATGCAGTACCCTTTGGGAACACTACATGCAATTAGGCCTACAAGTGTAAGCACAATTTCACCTTTGGTACAAGCCTGTACTACACAGTAAAGTGGTAGCGATGGCTGAGCAGCCAGACTTATCTCAAGAGTTTAAGTGAGCAGTAGAACAAGTTACACAAAGGACCAACTAATACAGTGATTCAAATGACACTAACTCAAGGTTTCTTGGTAAAGGAATATACATTTATTTACTCAGTCAGTTAGAAAACATTACACTAGCAAGAGCAGCTCAATATCACACACTAATAAACCACAAATACACAACCGGAAAGTAAAATGAACAAGTTTAGCTTTCCAATGAAGTGGGAGCAAAATGGCACTTCATATACTTTAAAAAGAGGTAAAAATACAAGGTTATGCGAATCAACAGCACAAATACATTCATAGGCAGGGCAAAGGGTTTCAGTAACTACAACCAGCAATTCATCTCACAGGCCTGGGGCAAAGTAAATGGTTCAGAGTCTTTGTATTGGATAGCACAGTTCTGGTAGTAATGGTAAAGTCTTTGCCACAGAGTTTCGAAGAATTTGGCTAGTCGAAATGTTTGACAAATGTTTAGGGAAGGACAAGCCTTCGAAGTTGAGGAAAGTTTAACGCACTTTCTCGATGGCCAAAAAGATTTCCGGACCGCGTTTGCACAGTACCTTGCTAATGAAGAAGAGCTGTAGCTGAGGCAGTTGTTCCTGGCAGTTTGAGCAGATCTCGCTGTTCCTGTGCTTCAGTCGTGGGGACAAGAAGGAGGATGTCGGGAGGTTCCTGCACTGCCCAGGGATGAGGCCAAAAGCTTAGCAAGACGTTGGTTTAAGGTGTGAGTGGCTTAAAGTCCACAGGCTGGTTTCCTTCCCTCTGGCTATCCGGTTTTCAACAGCACTTTGCTGAAAATTCGACCAGATGGGAACAGTGTCCAGGTGGCTTACGAGTTGGTTGTTCCCACCAAATTCAAGGGAAGAAGTAAACCTTGAAGGGCTTCTCTGTTGATTGGAGTTTCAGGCAATTCGGACCTGCAGCAGGGCTTCACCTGTCGTCCAGTCGTTGCAGCAGTCCTCTTCCTTCAGCTCATCTTCGGTTCTTTCGCTCCAGTGGTCAACTCTGCTTTCCAAGTCCCAGACACCTGCTTTTAAACAGTTTTCCCCCATTTATTCCAGCCTGGCTGTCACTCACACAGCAGGGTGGCTGTCCTGGCAGGACAGTCAGCTGGCCAATCATGCCAGAGTACATTCAGGTCTCCTAGGAGACTAGGCACAGGGCGTTTTGGGCACCTCCCTCACATCCTGTCCACCCCAGACACTCAGGCGCCAGAGGAAGGCTTCAGCACTGAAAGCCGCCAAAGGCCAACGAACAAAGGTACCCAATCTGATTTGGTGCATGGCGACAAACACAAGAAGGACTTTTCCTAAAAGAAATGGCGAAAAAAGATGACCAGAGTCTGTTTTTACAGATAGGTCTCGGGCGCCATATTGAAAAACATGGCTGACCCGATTTTTAGCTACCGTTGTTAGCGGTCGGGAAAAATCACAGTAGTTTATCTAAACCACTGCCACCAGCCATTTAAAGTAGGAAAAGGTAACATTTGACTGTTACATGAGTGTGTTGACTCAGCGGAAGCTAGGCAACCCCTCCAGCACTCTATAGGAAGATAGTGTGTGCTGGGTCAGTAAATTTAAAAAGACTAGTACAGCCAATTTAACTTTACATACTCTGGGAGATGGTAGTCAGTCCCAGAGAAGTTATTTAAACCTTGGGGAGTCTGAAAGACACCCCTGTGCCACTGCACTGAATGTGCTGTGTGACACACAGAAACATATGATGCCTATGGAGTTGTTTTAAAACTCCATAACCAAAGAACACAAAAGTAAAATACATTGAAAATGAAAAGTTCTAAGGCCCAAAATATAGCAAAAGAGCTGGAGGGCTCTAAGGTAGAGGGAATTAAGCACTTGTGTGAGAAATCTCCCTAACACTTGGATACATGATTGCAGATAATACTTTGGCTCTAGATATATCCTCTCCACCATATCACTTTGCTATGACTTGCTTTTTGACAGTCATTAAAACAAATTTTCAGGCAGTCAAAGACCTTCACAGTACAACACTAACAATCAAAGCAGAGCCTTCTTCAAAGCCATCAAGGATTTCATCAACGCTCTGCCCAACCCATCCACACCACACTCCATTGAAAAATGCACCATCATGAACTCTTTCTAAATCAACAAGATCAGCATGTTCTGTTTATACATGGACCCTAAGAAGACTCATAGAGATAGATTCTGCAGGTCCTGTTCGCATATCGGGGCTTGCTGTGCACACACTGATGGCTCTGCAGCCTCTGAACGGATGAGTATGGCGTCCCGTTTACCTCTGTACACTGCAGTTCCTGATGTTGCTTCTTCGTTATGGGCTGCTGGCTGGCGTCATGGCTCCTCCACAGGTCCCACCACAGCGGCCTCCTACAAAAACGGGTCGCCTGTTGGTCTTCGGGTGGGTAGACACTTTGGCTGTCTTTGCCTCCATAGCTGCTTTTTCAGTCACGCGTAGGCCACTCGGGAACTTCTGCGTTACATTCTGTGCTTTTCTTAGCTGATTCTTATGGTTGCTGTTCTTTTTGGGAAAACCCAATTTCTTCTCAACTCGTGCTTTGAACAGTTTTAGCATGCCGGTCCCAGACAAACTTTGTAGGTTTGAAGAGGGCTTCCTTTTTACTTGTGTTTCAGTTGTTTCTGAAACCTCAGATTCCTCTACTGGGTTGCCTAATGTTTTTATGTACTTGGCTCTCGATTGTGTTGGCAGGGCTCTTGATGACCCAAACGGCCTTCCTGATCCTGCGATGGCTTCACGCATGGGTCTCGCAAGGTATGTGCAGGAGGCTCCTGCTGAGAAACCAGCTGAGCAATCAGGAGGTCTAATTTCTGAGTGACTTCATTTAGGCAGTCAGTGTGTACTCTGACTTCTTCCCAGACATTATCGTAGAGGTTTACATAGGAACTTAGAACAGCATTCAACGCTGAGACACTGGGGGATGTCAGTCGTATTTTGTCATCCATTTCTCAAAGCATGTAGTGAAGATGGGACTCAGACGGTTGGGAAGATGTATTTGAGCTTTGAGTGCCATCCTGTATTTCATGGGTCATATGAGCTGCTTCTATGATGGGTTTTAAGTCAGATGGAGACCCCATTATCGAATCATCACAAGTTTGTTGAATGACACTCTGTCCACTTTCCGCATTTTGTATGTCGATCTGAAGAAATAGTGTTCATGAAATCGATCATGCTAAGATCATGTACATGAGTTCGGTCAATGGTGGCAAGTGCATGCATTGCAGGTAGAACTTTAATTTCTGTGCTGGCGCCTGCTGCTGGAAAGACGTCTGTTATTTCGCAAACCGGCTATGGGAGAGGTGTTTAAAACTTTAGTCCTTCGTTTTGAGCGGTTATGAAGTTTACAATCTTTCGTTTGATGTAGATTGGAAACATTGCCTCCGTTGTTTGCTATGGGCCCAGCTAGTTCAGTAGTCAGATCACCCATGTCAGCTGGTGAAGGTATATTCCTTACTACTCTAGGCACTTCCAGTTGCACCTGCGCGGAGGCATTCATTCCAACGGCTAAGGGGAGATTAACTCTGACACTCAAAGGAGATCCTGTACGTCGCCGTTTTCTGCAAGGCTTAAGAGTTCTCCATCAGCCGCCTTTTGTTTTTGGCTTCTCATGCCCAGCTTGCTAGTGATTAATTATTTTTATGGGCCACCAAGGAGTTTTCGAATGCTAGCGCACTTGGGGGCCGATTCATGGAACAAATGTGCGCCGAAATTCGTGGCGCAAGCTGGATTCATGGAAGGCCCTGCACGTGTTTTCCCTGGGATGTGTGCCAAATCCGCGGGTGGCGCACTCGGGCGCACATGTCATTGCTACATCCAGAACACCGTGTGCGATGTGCACAGCGAAAGCGCACAACGTCAGCGCACACACCAAAAAGGGGGCGGAACACGGGATGGAACACGCGGATTGGGGAACAACATGTGAAAAAGAAGGCATAACTGGGGAAGTACTGTAGGGAAATACACGGAATGCCGACACGCACGTGGACAACACGTATTCATGGAATTGAATACGGGAAACCTGCGCACGCCAAAAGACGCGCACAGGCGTAAACACGTCTGCCACACGAAGGCAGGCAGAAGCGTCCCCGCGCAGTATAAAAGTGCGCGCAAACAACTAACACGTATATACAGCTATGAAGAATGTCCCATTTGTCGCAGCACTGATTGTGGGACACCGCAGGAGGAGGAGAATAGCCAGGCCTTGCATTTTTTTGCCCAGGACCAGCCTTTTTGGGATGCCTGATGACCAGGTCTATGGAAGGTTTAGGTTTCCACCTTGTATCATCCTAGACCTGGTCACTGAGTGGGAGGAGGACCTCACATCACCCACCATTGACGGGCACCTGCCAGCAGGCCCCGACTCATGTCCCCCGCCAACCCACCCACCCACCATTAATGGGCACCTGCCAGCAGGCCCCGACTCATGTCCCCAAAGCCACCCACCCACCAGTGACAAGCCCTTGCCAGCAGGCCCCGACTCATGTCCCCCACCCAGATGTGACGGGCACCTGCCAGCAGGCCCCGACTCACGTCCCCCACCCACCCACCAGTGACGGGCACCTGCCAGCAGGCCCAGACTCATGGCAAGATGGGCACCCTCCATTGACGGGCACCTGCCAGCAGGCCCCGACACATGGCCCACCAAACAACATGTCATGACAAAACAGACCCATGGCCATGCCAACCCAAATCCCCCTTAGCCCCCAGTACAAGCACGCAACCATCCATTGCACCCACTTCCAAATTAGCCATGCCATGAGAGTCTCAAAAGAACCAGCATGGCCATGCATGAGTGTACAACAGAGCCACACAGTGGCAACACATGACTGAGGCAATGCTCATAGAGACATGCACAAAACCAATGAGAGTGCACCACACCAATAATGAAGGAATATGAAATGTATTGAAAAACGTAATGAAATAACAAAATGAATAATCAAATGTGCAAATTAAGAAATAATGAAAGGAAAAAAATGAAATGAAAGAATTCCAATGTAAAACTAAAATCCACAGCAGGAAACTAGAAAAGTGGTCCATTGCCATTGTCCATATAAAGTACATTAAAAAAATGAAAACCATTGCTCCATGGAATGTCCAAAGAAAGAAAGTATGTACAAGTCTGCAACTATATACAATGGAAGTCCAAAGGGTCCATGATCCACAAACAAAAGGAAACCTACAAAAAAGTCATATGAATAAAAAACTATATACATAAAGTGGAGCAATGTCCATGAACTCCAAATAAAAATATTAAACAAAGGAAACCTAACCCTAAAGAACTATGTACAAAGGCGGCGGGCAAGTCCTATGGCTCACTCTTTGATGTTCCGGGCCAGGGCATCATCGAACTCCTCTTCAACGTCCCGGAGGGGGGCCTCTTCCCTGGCCTTGAGGTATCGCAGGGATGCAGCCATGCCCTCCTTTAACTCCCTGCGAGTTGCCTCGAGGCACTCAGCCCGCCTCAATCCCTGCGCATGGAGTTCTCTGCCCTGACCATAGTGAGCCGTGCCTCCTCCGCCTGCCGCCGCTCCGCATCTATCTGCTGGCCCAACTGCTGCCACATGGAAGACACTCCCAATACAGGGTCCTCCTGCCCTTGAGCCGTTGCTTGCCCCTGTGATGTTGATGGCCCCGAGCCATGATGCCTCCCATGCTGAGCCTGCTGCTGCCTCTGACGCAACTGCCTCTGCCACCACAGCGGCATCCGAGAGGATGTAATCCACCGGTGCAGTCGTGGACATGCCCTGCCCGATGATGCTGGCACATCCTCCATCCGCTGGGGTTCAGTTGGTGGGGTGGCCACCCCTGCTGGACCTCTGACTCCCGACTGTGGCAGGGAGTGGATCTCCACCAGGCTGGCTGCGTTGGTTGGGGTATATCAACAGGGGACCCTGGTGGCATCTGGGCTGGAAGACGGCACGTAGAATGACTGGCGTATAGTGTGCACAGAGGAGGAGAGGGCCGCAATACTGGCCGACACATGGAGGAAACCCCCGACCATGGTCCCTCCCAACTGGGCCACGTTGGCACACAGATCTCGTGATGACATGCGTGGTCCCCCCAGGAAGCACGCATGTCATCACAAATGTCACATGTGCGCAACGCAACACCAATCAGGACGGACTCAATCGGGTCACGGGTCCCCTCGTCTGCAGGTAGAGGAGTGCCAGATGACATGGACCCCCCCCTACATGCGGATGGGCCTGGGATGGGGCATCCCTGCTGTTGCATGGTGATGCAGTCACAGTGTCAGGGACAGCGACATGCACAGGCACCTCTGCGGCAACCTGTGCTGTCTCATGCCCCTGGACTGCACCACTTGCACCAGTGGTACCACCCCCACCAGACCCCATGTGAGGCTCTGTAGCGGCCTCCTCCTCATCTATACACACCAGCAACCTGGATGGCTCTGCACCATCTTCCGTTGTTGCAGCCCCTGTGGGGGCTCATCCGCCCCTTCTGCTGCAGCCGTAGTGGCAGACGCAGCACCAGTCCCTCGCTCCCGGATGATGGAATTTCCTGGGAGTGTGACTGGGCCTTGCGTCGCCAGCCGGTGGAGGCATCCCTGCCGCTTTCCTCCACAGCGCTGTCTCCACCCTCTTCTTCACTCGCCGCTTTGTAAAGGGAGACATTGAACGCAAGCATCAGGGTACTGAACTATAGTCCCCTAGACATAAAGAAATAGCACATGAGTGGCACTGTCAAACGTCACTTCCATCATGCCCCTCCACAACACATGGGTCAGTACAGGCAACACACATACAGGAACAGGCATGGCACATGCAACATACATTGGCATCCATGTCCAAGGCACCGTAGTTGCATCCAAAGGTGGGCTGATACTCATGTGCTGGTCACATGCAAACAAATCACCTGAGGGTAATGCATCTGGCCCGGTATATAGCCCCAGACATAGTGGATACAGGGATGACTAGGCTGTATCAGTGAATCAACACATCGTCATAGGCATGTGTCATGCATCCATGGTGCACACACTACTCAGACACACGGACATGTACATCATGCATGTCCATGACAGCAGCACACATCTCTCACACCCCAAAGATGTCAAAGTACAGACACAGGCATGTATACATGTGTGCGTTCCGCATGCTGCTCCGCATGATGCATTGTAACACATACACCATGCATGTGGGTCACGCCTGACTGGACTCACATGCAGCACCATCATGTCCCTGCACACACACATCCAAACATGACCCATGTCACACATGCAGCCAAGTAGCTAACTACCAGCACACTGCAACATGCCCTTTTTTAAACGTGAATGCATGGCCACTTACCGCTCGACTCCAGACGGGCCTGCATCCTGAGGATCTGGTGGTGAAACTCTGGGTGAATGCGCTCCAGGACCCTCATCTGCTGGGTGGTAAGCTGGACCTGGCGCCCCTCTGCATCCGCTGCTTCCAAGAGGCGCCGGGACTTCTTGAGCGTCTTGGAATTGTAGTCCTCCGACCGCTTCTGGACAAGTTTGATGTCGCGGGGTGCCACCCCCTCCGCGTTGATGGCACCCACTATGTCGTTCCAGATCCTCTTCCGTCCTTCCTTGTCGGCACACGATGGTGTGAAGAGGGCATCATAATGCCATAGAACTTGCTCCACCAGGATACCAACTTCATTTTCACTGAAGCTGATAGCCCTCTGCCTCTCTTTTGGGGGGTTGCCACTGGTGTCGGAAGGTGTTGTGTCAGACATGGCAACCCCCGAGGCAGGTGTGGGTGGGCAACTGGGTCCTGGGGCTGGGCTGTGGAGTGATGGAACTTCAGTTGGGAGTCTTCTGTTTCAGCAGGGGTGGTCACAGCAACTGGACCCCTGCAGATGGCAGATGTGCAGGCCCCAAATGGCAGGGCACGGTGGCAGCAGGCAGGCAGGCAGCAGCAGATGGCTCGTGGGAGGCTGCTCGGGGCTCTGGGGGCAGTAATTCGGCCTTCTGGACAGGATCGTGGTCTTCCGTGTGTTGTTGCTTGGCCAGCTTGATACGGAGTGATTTGGCACGTGAAAAATAGCACGTTTGCATAAATTCAGAGGAAAGGCCCTTAGCGCGTAAGCGCGTAAGTGATGTAAAGTGCGCGTGGGCGTTTCCCTCGCCTCGGGTTGAAGGTCCCACATGGGTTTCCATCGCTCTGTACGTGCTCTTCGTGGGAAGCGGTATGTGTATTCCAGGGGTGTGCATTGACTTTCACACGTGTTTTCGCTAGCACGGGCGGGGTACGTGTATTCTGGGGGTGCGCGTGGACTTTTACATACATTTTCGCTAGCGCGACCGGTGTGCGCATATTCCGAGGGGTGCGTGTGGACTTTTACATGCGTTTTCGCTAGCGCGAGTGTGGTACGTGTATTCCGAGGGGTGTGTGTGGACTTTTACACGTGTTTTTGCTATCGCGAGTGGGGTACGTGTATTCCGAGGGGTGCGTGCAGACTTTTACACGTGTTTTCACTAGCGCGAGTGGGGTACGCGTATTGCGAGGGGTGCGCGGGGAGTTTTACACGGATTTTTGTGGTTGTGGGGCTGTATGCTGGTCCACTGTCCTTTGTGCCATGTAGGGGATTTGTGCAATGTTTTTGGCGCACTGGGTGGGGTCGGGGGCATAACTGATACTGCTGCGGGGTCGCTGCGCCACTCTGTGCCGCGGCTGGTTATGGATGTTGAAATCCATGAATACGCTGTGCACTGTGCACTGAAATGAGCTGCGTGTGCCACTTGTGCGCCAAATTCTATGAATGACCTCCTTGATCCTCTATGCGTAATCAGGGGGACTTTAGTCTGAGGGAGGCCGTAGCTGGGGTCATGATGATAAAAAAATATTAAGGTCCATATACCGTTTAGGCGGGTGCTGTTAATCTCATCGCCTGCTGCACGCTTCTCGTCGCCTGCTGTTGACTGCTTCTGACTGCAATCACCTCAGCAATCAGCTCTGCGGTCGCTCAGCAAGACAATGGAGGTTTGGTGTGTTATGCACAGTCACAAGGATAGACAGCGTAGAGAGACTCTGTTCTGTGCAAACCTATAGTATATGCCTTTTAAAAATGCCCCAACTATTACTAATAAAAATAACTACAATGTTTAAATGGAAATAAAAAACATGGGTGCTTTGGTGTGTGCTAATATAATGTCTATGATCAGGTCCTTAAAAAATAAAGAATCTGGGATAGCTCTAAAAAATCCCAAATAACTACTAAAACGATAAAATGGGAAGTGGCTTCTGTAATTTATTATTATATATTTTTTAAATAATCTAATAAAGTAAATCTAATCCATACATAGGTAATGAATGGGGATGAATTCTAGTGTTAAAAAATGTGCTCAAAATATGGTTAGTCCCGCATGAACTTTAGGCAAAACAAAATATATTAAAAAAATATAGACCCTCGCCAAATCAAAAACAGGGGCTTCCCAAGCCCATCATTTCAGCATAACATGTAACAAATAAATATACAATTCATGTTTTTTCTTCAAAACCTAGCTAATCTCACATTTCTTCAGCTGGTGTTGTTAAATCAAACTAAAACTCACATCCTCTACTCCATAAACACCATTATTACTAATATAGCACAGAAAAAGCTTGAAAATGAAAGTTAATTTAATGAATCCTGACTCTTAAAAACGTTTTCAATGAGAGTGGCACCGAGCCCCTGCTTCACTTAAAGCTCTGTATTAAAAATACATTTTTATGAAATATATGACCACAATCATTCTAATATTTTCTTTGCTGGCAATGTCAGTCCAAAATCACTTTACTATTATATACAACATACTTGATCACTCTAAAAAATAAATATAAATTACAGATTTTAAAAAATTGCCTTTATTCACAATTTACACTAATTATAGGCATGCCTCACACACACACACACACATATATATATATATATATATATATATATATATATATATATATATATATATATATAATCTCTAACCCTACTTATTCTTATTCAATCAAATCACATATACACACTTTTGATGCCTCAGATTACACCTGCTAAAAAAGAGATTCATTTTTTTTATTTAATCTACTTCTTTGTCATTTTTTTTCATATATTCAAAAGACATCCTGTACATAAATACATTTATGCCACTTGCTCTGTTTCTCATTTAAAAAGGTTCACCAGTACTACTTTATACACCCTCTCTGTGTCATTCCTATTTATATTTGTTTTTCAAACGACCATTTCAAAATGTTCTCCTCTCATTCTCATATCCGTATTATCAACCGATAACTATCAGTTTGAAGCAAAATACATTTCCTCTATGTCGCATTTCAGCATAACTCAATGTATATATATGCTGTGGTATTTACATAGCTCCTTAATCCAAAGCGCTTTACATGAGTGTTACTATTACCTTTGCCCAGTCCAAATTTAAACCAACTCTTACTTCTGTATCATACTTGCAAAACAGCTCAATCCAGCTTCCTAAAAATCAAAATATTTCTCATAATTTCTCCAAGTTTTCTCCATGAATATTCATCTATAATTGATCCCAACTTTACTAACATCTCTAACACAACCCTGACCACGCTCTTTTGCTCTCTAAAAATCAAGGAACAATTAATGCTCGTATCGGGAGTTCTGTCAGCCCAGCTGATTGTCCTCTAAATGATAACTTCCAGATGCTTCTACCCAATGAGCCTCCTGAGTTTTGCTTTGAACAGATTAATGATACTGACATCATAAGGGTTGTGAAGGAGCGGAAATCATCCGTCTGTCTGAGTGATGTATGTCCAGCTAGCATAATTAAGTATTCCATAGGCTACATAGCACCCTTACTGACTGGAATTGTGAACCCTCCCTTTTCTACAGCTGTAGTTTGGTGTGCAGTTAAAATGTCGAATGAATAATTTCGAATGCATTAATTTCGAAAAAAAGAATGTTGAAAAAAAAATGTTGAATATTTATTTTTTATATTATATGTTTTTTTGTGGTTTGGCTGGTAAAAAAAGTGTTAATAAAAAAAACAGGGGGTTGGGGGGATGATTTAGGCATGGATGGTCTCTAACACAATGGTCCTCAATGACAGTTAGACGAAGCTTATGCTGGTGGGCTCCAGCCTCCGAGTGAAAGGCTTCACTCTGAATACAGGCAGTTTATGATTGCTGACTGTAGTATTCAGGACAGCCCCTGCGTAAAGGCCCTTGGAGTCTATTTGGACTCAGGCCTTTCTTTGAAACAACATGTTATTCACAGCAAATCTGTATGTGCTTATACAATCAAGCTGATTAGGCAGATTAAGCCATACCTATTCACAGCCAACCTATCTATGTTGTCTGCGGCTCTGATACATTCCGGAACCGATTACTGCAATAGCCTCTTAGTGGGCACAGCAAAGGATAATATCAAAACCCTACAAGTGGCCCAAAACAGGGCTGTTAGAGCTGTGTGTGGGTAGGCTAGAGCAGAGCATGTCTCGCAGGCTAGGAAATGTTTGCATTGGTTACCAGTCCACCATCAGATTTCTCATAAGATCTTGTCCGTTACACATGAATGTATGGCGGACCCACCGCTGGCCTATGCGGCACAGCGGCTTCAGAAGGCCCCTGTCCTGCGGTGTTTACGCTCCAACGGTCTTGGCAAACTTTCAGTGCCTCGTTTCTAATTGAAACAATTTGATGGAACCTCTTTCGCCATCTGTGCCCTGAATTTGTGGAATTCTCTCCCCTGTGACATTAGAGATATCACATGTCTTGCTGGCTTTAAGAAAGCTATTGAAACCTTTTTTTTCCAATTATAAGGATTTGTTTTGGGTAGTATATGGCTGTTTTTTCTGCCGTCTTGACTCTTTTCTAACTGGATAATTTGCTTGTGTTATGTGTACTGTTTTGTCTGTGAGCGAACTGAGGCCTATGGGCGTGTTGCTCGGTATAAAAATGTAATATTAATAATAATGTTAATAGTAATAATAAATGCATATTACTGCAATCAATGCGGGAAACTGAACGACCCATGCCTTAACCGATTGAGCTACCTTTGGATCCATCGCCCTGCTGCTTTCTGAGCACCCACCTTTGTGTCTTCTACTGAAGACTGCTAGCTGTTTTCTATTATGTCACAAGGTACACCGCCTCTGCTTAGTGAAGCAAAATAATGTTTATCTCTACTTGACAATGTCATAAATTGTGGTGCACTTTAACTGAACTGTTTGCATTAAAAAAACACTGTATCTTCTTTAAACCTCCTTTATTGTTTAGCTTAAGTACATTACAAGATATGCAAATGTGTAGGCCTAAATAAAACAGACTTTGAATAACCAAATTCTTTAAAAATGAAATCTCTGCTCGATGCCAAGTGAAAATGACACATCACAACATATACATCTTCACTGGTCAAAAATGTGGCTCTGTTTCTATGGCAATTGTGACAAAAACTGCATTGCTTTCTTAAAAAGTAAAATAAGGATCCTTTGGCATATGCAAAGAAAATCATTTCCTTGAATTCCAACAAACAATAACCCAAGACACATACCACATACAATGAGTTAGCCTTCATGGACCCACAATAAAACATATAACATAAAAAATATTCAAAAACAGTTTTTCATTAAAAGCTAATGCTCTATTTTTCCATTTATGTGTGGTAATCCAGCTTCATTCACCATATATATATATATATATATATATATATATATATATATATATATATATATATATATATATATATATATATATATATATATATATATATATATATTTTTTTTTAACTTTTATTTATTTAGCTTGGCAGCACAAAGACAGGCGAACAACATTCAAGGCAAGTACAACCTAGAAGCAGCACAGGTACAGAGAGCCAATATACAACTTGATTATGAACAAGGAGGACACAAGCAGAGCGGGTGCAGGGCTGTAGAAACAGTAATTCAGGAGGCGGTGCGGGAAGGGGGAGGGGAAGGGACCGGAGATTCAGTGTCTGAAGGGGTGTCTGTGGAGACCATATAGGATCGAAACTTTGACCAAATGTCTCTGGGCCTCGAGTGAGTTGGCTGTTGCACAGCCCAGGATTCTTCAGTATCCGAGGCCCATGTAGCCGCCCTGAGCCACTGCTCGTAGGAGGGTGGTACAGGCCGGAGCCAGCAGAGTAAAAAGCAGCGTACTGCAAGTAGCATGCAGAGGCCGGCCAGCCTCTTGGAGTGCCGGCGAAGCTAAGGAAAGTAATGGAATAGACACCTCATTGGGGATGGGGTGATGGGGTGTTCGAGAATAGTTGACATGGTGGAGCATACTGCACTCCAAAACTGGGCAAGACGGGGGCAGGACCAAATCATGTGGATATAGACAGCATTATCACAGCCACACCTGGGCCATCTTGGGGAGTGGTCATTCGACATACGGTGTAGTCTGTTCGGGGTGTAGTGATATCTGTGGAGCACCTTAAACTGAATCAGCTTAAAGCAGGAATTAAAGGAAACCCCATGGATGCGTGCACACATAAGGGCCCAACGTTCATCGGTCACCTCCACCCCCAGGCCGTCCTCCCATGCATGTCTCAATTTTGTGAATTCAGGTGCTGATCTAGATTGGACCAGGGCATAGAGTCTAGATACCTTACCCCTCAGAGTGGGGGCCGCTAGTTCTGTGACTACAGGATCCTCTGGTGGAATTGCTGGGAAGGTGGGGTACTTGCCTTTAAGCATTTTCCGGAGGGATGAGTGTTGGAGCCATGCAGATGGTTCCCGTCTCAGGGACGATGGAAGGTCTGGCCATTCAACAAAGCTACCCTGTTCAAAGGTGTCCCGGATCCGTCCATATCCCGCTTCAGCCCATCGGTGCATGATGGTACATGCGGGACCTCCGGAAGGAAATTCCAAAGTGGTAGGTCACCATGAAATGGATAGGTAGTGTATAGTAGTTTCAATTTCTTAGATAGGGTCAGGGACGTACAAGCTACCAGGTCAAGCGTGTCTAGGACTATTATGGGTGTGATAACTAGGGAGCGGATATCGCGATCAATGACCGCCAACCTATCAAGCCTGACATGGGGAGGGGGGTCCGCTATGTTGAACCAGTGTGAAGCAAATTGGAGTTGCGCTACAAGCCAGTATCTAAGGAAATCGGGGGCACCGATACCACCGTATTCCATTGGGGTGGTTAAAGTCCTGAGCTTAAGACGAACCGCACCTGAATAACACAAAAAAGTGTTAAGAGTGCGGGTTAATGCCTGGAAGAACCCCTCCCCTGGCCACTGGGGGATATTAGTGAATCTGTACAAGAGCTGGGGTAATACCACCATCTTTAATATCCCTATCTTGTCCGCAAGGGAAATTGGGAGCCTACTCCAGCCCAGCGTCTTCACTGCGAGGCTCGGAAGGTATTTTTGATAATTTTCCTCAAAGACCAATTCAAACTGACTAGCCACTTCAATACCGAGATGGTTGAACTTTGACTGGGCCCAAGTGAATCCCATGGTGTCGGGGGGGGGACATATGCAGTGAGTGGGAAGAGGGTAGATTTAGAGCAGTTCACTTTGAGTCCGGAGATGCGCCCAAAATGGGCAACATCTTCCAATATCGGAGCTAAATTGGTGGAGGGGGAGCGAATGAAGAGAAGGGCATCATCAGCATATAGGGAAACTATATCCGACTGGCCAGCAGCTCGTAAGCCTCTGTGTGCATGGGATTGATGCAACATGTCCGCAAATGGTTCCATTGCTATAGCGAAGACCAGGGGAGAGAAGGGGCAGCCCTGCCTCATCCCTCTAGCAATACGAAAAAGGGGGGAGCACCTGTCCTCAGTGCGGACCCTGGCAACTGGGGCGGAGTATAGCAGCTTGACCCAGGAGAGGAAGGATGGAATGCTTTTCGCATATCAAGCGTGGCAGCTACTGCGTGAACATTTGGGTTGATCCTACTTATTATGTTGAAGAGCCGCCTCAAATTCAGGGAGGTGGAGCGTCCCGGAATAAAACCTAACTGGTCTGGATGAACGATGTGCGGCATAAAGGGGGTCGGGCGTAGGGCTAGTAGTTTGGTGTATATTTTTACGTCACAGTTAATGAGCAATAGTGGGCGGTAAGAGCCGCACTGTGTGGGGGACTTGCCGGGCTTAAGTAAGATGGTTATTGTGGCTTCATGAAGAGAGGGGGGAAATTTGCCTGCCTGCACTGATTCCTCCCCGAAGGCCATCAGTTAAGGAAGTAGGAGCGATTTGAAATGTTTGTAAAATTCAATTGGGATGCCATCCGAGCCTGCGGATTTACCAGACGACAGTGAATCTATGGCATCTGAGAACTCCTCGGGGGTGAACGGCCTCTCGAGAGAACCAATGGTTTTGGGGGAGAGGATCGAGAGGGGAAGGCTGTCTAGGTAGGAGTCGATCTCTGCTATCAGGACACAGTCTGCGTTTGCATACAGGGATTGGTAGAAAGCTAGAAATAAAGAGTTGATGTCTTGCGGTGAAGTGGCCAGGGAGCCATCGGGTCTCTCCACTGCAGGGATGTGCGGGGAGCCGAATTTGCGACGGAGTAGCCTGGCTAGAAGGCGGTCTGGGCGTTCGCCCGCCCCGTATTTCCTAGCGAGGCCAGGGTTGTCCAAGAACTTCAGTTCGCGGTCCCCGAGTGGAGCGAAAAGTGTCGAATTCCGTGCCTATGGATGCTAGGATTTCAGGGGTTTGATGTAATGCACGTTGAGATTCCAAGGTGGAAAGCGTAGCCTCACCATCAGCGATATCCCTTCGGATTGCTCTCAGGATGCCATTTTCCTTGGATAGGGTGATTCCCCTAATGTAAGCTTTAAATGATTCCCAGAGGGTGGCCTGTGAAGAGACCAAGCCAGCGTCAATTTCGAAAAACTCCTCAATGGCAGTATCCAACTCAGAGCTAAAGACGGAGTCGAGGAGAGAGTGAGGTTTCATTCTCCACTGCCTAATATGGTCTCGGTCAGGGCCCCAGCAGAGGGAGATAGTCACCGGTGAATGGTCAGAGAGTTTTCTGGGGAGGATCGTTAAGCTAGCAATGTTCCTTATCAGTATGTCAGATACTAGCCATCTATCGATTCGGGGTATGAATCGTGTACTGAGGAGTAGAAGGAGTATGAGCGGGAATCGGGATAAAGAAGTTTCCATGCATCTATGAGTGCGAGTCGGGGAAGGGATGTCAATGTAGTGTAGGCTGCTTTGGAGAGTTGACGGGGTCTGGAGCCGGATCTGTCTCGGTCCACGTCAAATATCGTATTAAAGTCACCCCCCATAGGATTGGTATTAAAGGGAAGCTGTCTAGAAGGGACGTAAGGTGCAAGTAAATCTCCGGATCGTCAATGTTGGGGCCGTAGATATTTAATAGGACCACCTCCTTATTTTGTAGGGTGCCATGGAGTAATACATATCTGACATGGGGGTCAATCTGTGATGATATGCAATTAAACTTAAGGCTCCTGGTATTAGGGTCATAACTCCACGGCTTTGGGTTGAGTAGTTAGTGAAGTATCTTTGAGGGCCCACGTTCTGGCAAATTTATCACAGTGTTCAGTACAAGCGTGCGTTTCCTGTAAGAAAAGGATTTTGACCCCATGTCGCTCAGCCTGGAGTGCAGTTGTCTCATTTTCTTGTAGTTACCCAGCCCCCGCACATTTCAGCTCATGAAAGTTAGGTTATCCTCGGTCAACAGTGTAGAGGTACCCGTGAGAGATTAACACTTATCAGAGCTTTGGCCCCCGTGTCCAAAGCAACAGCCGGCCACCAGCACAAATAACTCTGATTTGACATTGCCTCATGCTCTACCTCCTCTGTGGACGCCAAGCTTTTTGTAACATAACACCGACTCCACCCACCCCCACCCACATCCCTCCCACAAACAGAGGAATGATAACCCCATACCCTACTAACCAAATCCAAACCAGTCGCATCAACGCTGGGTGGCCTGTGAACTGGCCTGGCGGCGATGCTCCGGACTGGGGGCAATTTAAGGATAAACATGGTGCCTGACGAGCAGGTCGTGCGTAACGTAGGTAGGACCTTATGCAAATGGGCACAGCACAGGCCCTGAATAGTTAAAAAATTATTCATGGTTTGGAGAAACGGTCTCCACGGTTGCTAGAACAGGGAGGTGTCGTGACTTAGAAACATCTAGCAGAGCGAAGTAACAGTAGTGAATAGACGCTGCAGGAGGGAGTCAGCCGGGGAAGTGCTCATCAATGAACCTGGAAGCCTCCTCTGGGATTGTAAAGAAAAACACCTGGTTGGAGTGTTCAATTCTTAGCTCGGCAGGGTATAGCATGGAGTATTTGACTCCCAGGTCTCTTAGTCTCTTCTTTACCACCAGGAAGGTCTTGCGTTCCAGCTGAACAGCCACAGAGAAGTCAGGGTATGGATAAATCCTGGCGTTTCCTAATAGTAGTTCGTCTTTGGCTCTTGCTGCCCTGAGGAGAGCGTCTTCATCATGAAAATTTAGAACCCTGGCTGTGATGGGGCGTGGAGGTGTACCCGGCTTAGGTTTAGCTGTTAGGGCACAGTGGGCTCTCTCTATCGCAAACTGTGGAGAAAGCTTTGGAGAATCCAGAAGTGTTAATAGTGTGCGCTCTACATAGTCCTCCATAGGTTCCCTGATGCCATCTTCCGGAACTCCGATGATGCAAAGGTTATTCTGCCTAGAGCGGGATTCGAGGTCCTGATTCTTTCTCTTGACCTCGAGGACAAGGCTAGAAAGCGATGAGACTTCCACGCGGAGGGAGCCCAGGTCGTCTTCGGTAGCACTCACCCTCGTCTCGATCTCCGCCACCCGGCCATCAGTCCTCTCAATGTGGGCTTTGATGGAGAATATGGTACCATTCATATCATCGAGTTTGGAATTAAGCGTGGTGAAGCCTTCATGGATATATTCCATCATTCTTTGGGAATCGACAGGGTCAAAGGGTGTTGAGTTGGACGGCGCCTGTTCCGGTGCCCCCTCAGCTGATTTCGACTGAGTTTTTGCAAACATGTTGATGGAGCACTGTTTTTTTCCCGCTCCTTTGGTCATGGTACTGGCCGGGGGCAAACCCAAAGGCCTGGGCACACCGAGGGGGGACCGAGGCAGCTCAAGAGGGAGGCAGATCACAGGCGGAGAGTCGAGAACCAGGCCGGGCGCTCAGGGTGCCCCGCACAACCCAACTGCGTTAAATAAGTTCAGAATGCTGGTAGGCAAAGGGGCCGCGGGATCTCAGGTGAGCGTCCTCTAATCAGAGTTGAGTGGGCAATCCAAGAAGATGATTAGGTACATGTAATAGGGGCTTGGAGAGTGGGCGCTCTTAGTAAAAGCTGTCTTTAATGTTCCTGATTGGCGATCAAGACAAGCAGGTAATGAGCAGTCAGAGGGACGTGTGGGCCACAGTGATGTTGTTCCAGGGGCACCTGAGTGAGAGGAAAGACAGGCGCATAATGTCCAGATGCAGGGCAGAAAGGTGTCTCAGTAGAGGGCAGGGAGTGAGCAGTGAGTGCCCTGGGTGTCGGTAGGGAGGTGATCGCCAAGAAACCAGTAAGGTGCACCGTAGGTCGCCTCGCAGACCCGCGGACAGCCGGGTAATTAAGTGAGTTTAGGTGATGTGCCTCGGCGGGTGCGGTGATGGGCGATGCAAGCTCACTCCCACTCCTCAGGGCTTAAATTTGCGGCCTCCAAGGTGAACCCGAGAAGGGAGGGTCCAATATGTTCAGTAGCAGGGAGCCGGCATGACCAGAAGTCTTACAGTGAGGAAACCAGCCGTGTACAGTGGCCTGGGGCCACAAGGAATCAGAGGGGTGCACCGGCCCTGCCCAGGGGTGCCCGCGGTGCAGCCAGGGACGGGCAATCTGGGGTCCCCGTGCCCCCCAGGAGCACTCATAGGATTGTGTCCAGATCCGGACCTCCACCGATCATGGCAGCCGGAGGCCTGGGCCCCCCGCAACGTGCGGGAGATGATGCAAATGGTTGTATTCACAGGGTGGGGGGGTGCGGTCTTGCCCAATGGGGGGCGTCGCTGTGGCAAAGATAAACGCAGACCGCCAGGGGCCCAGGGACTCACCGTGGCCGTCAGGGAAGCTGTGTGATGTCTGGTGAGAGATGTGGCCACAGGCTGCCCGGGGGCCTGAATGTTGATGAGGGTGCTCGGCCGGGACCTCGTCCGAAGTCACAAATGCAGGCTCTGTTAGTTGGAGCAGGATCGCACAGTGCACCTCGGCAGGATAAAAGGAGAAAGGCGCCTCCAACGCGGAGCTCCCGATTAGGTGGCCATCTTCAGCAAGCGCAACAGCGCCCCCCATTCACCATATATATTTAAAGCTAAATGCAAAATATACTTACTATCCCAACTAAACCCCAACACAAATGTGCACTTTACGGCCGTCTTCTCCCATTCTCTTATACTGGGGCACCTCATCTCAACTTGACTCCATTATCTTGGAGTGTGACAACTCACTCTTCATATTGGCTTTTGCTTCAGGTATCTCTAAAAATGACCCCAATTGGAGAGTAGTGTATGCCCTTGAGTTCTGTTAGAACTCTAAATGGAGGAATCCTTCTTTCTCTTTACCCAAATCCTGTTACTTATAAATTATATACAATGCAATCTTCCCTTCCCTTATCTCTGTTCCTTGCACAATGTATACGCTGCTATGATAATTATGAGTCTGACTTCCCTATTGCTCTGCCGGGCCCAGAGATATGCTCTGAAACATGGGGTCAACTGCAGTGTATCCTTATCCCTCATTTGTCCCCTGCAAAGGTCCTGTGTGCTTCAGTGCGGCATGTCAGGGGAACAGGAGTTTTTGCCGTCTTTGAAGTTTTTAAGACGGTCCCATTCATTGGTCATCAAATGTAAAGAAAGTCCTTATCAGCCATAATTCTCTGCAATCGCAATCAATCCCTGTAAGAATATACACTTTTGTGCAAAGAAGAGACATATGGGCAGTTGGCTGGGAGTAAATTTACTTAATCACTGCTTCTTACAGATGAAAAAGGAAATGTCTCCATGTTTTACTACATACATAATGGCTATATACAATGGCAACAGATTATGCAATGATGTTATGCTAATATGAACCTTATATTTCAATAGAATTTGATTGACCATTTTACGTACAGGTCAAAACATCACTTGTTTTCTATTGGACATAAACACTTCCTGAAACACATGACTGCCTATGCTAATTAGCAAGACTTGGTAGTTTCCCAAATTTCACAGAACCACGAGATATGTGTTGCAACTCTAGACAGAGCAAGTTTAGCAAATGATGCACATCGTCATACTTCTGGTACGTTATGTTCAAGGTCATCTTGCCCTTCTTATCTGTTTGAACACACTGCCAAATTGTATTTATAAAAACCATTTCAACACCACTGAAACTGTATATTCCTACCATTTAAACTGCTGAATCACCATATACTGGCTTCTGTCCAATGTACTCCCTTTTCTGCACACAGCACCTTTTTTAAACCTTCATGGAGTCTTGAGGCCTGTAGCCATCTGTAATACAATGGCTGTCTTTTACTGACCTATATTTTATATCACAAATCTATATTCTGTGTTAATTAAGTTGTGCACAATTTAAGCATTCCTTTATGTTCTATGTTGCTCTAAAAAGTGTGTCCATTGTCACCTATTTCTAATGTACCTGCCTATAATAAGGGCCGCCTGGCTGCCTCAGTGGACAATACTCCTGATTTTTATAATGTTGATCAGGAAGAAGGGCTAAACGCCCTTAATACAATATTTACCTGTATGTCACCAGAGAGAGAGAGAGAGAGAGAGAGAGAGAGAGAGAGAGAGAGAGAGAGACTGCTCCTCTACAGTTCTGCTGCTGGAACAGGACCTGCCTCTCTGCCAGCCACAGTGGTACCCACCACCTTGCTGTATTAGAGGACTCTTGTAGTTGTGTGCCAGCCTTCTCCCATGTTTGGGAACCAAAAAACAAGAACCCATCTTGTCCCTGATCCCCTGGATCGGGACTCATAGCAGTCTGAGAGCCAAACTCCCAATAAGGAATGGTACACGCAATCAGAACCCAGGAAATGTAACCAATCATGGCACAACCCAGAGAATGGACTGCGGAACGATGCAGTATCTCCAACTATAACAGGACCCCAGGACAGCGGAAACCACTCATCGAAGTTAAGGACTACGGAAATGTGTTTATTCAAGAACAAAAAATAGCTGAAGACCAACAAGAAAAACATTGTTAATGAAATGCTGATGAAAAATGTTTTTGTATAATGCGAACAAATGAACTGTACCAATGATTCACACTTAATGTGCTAAACCAATGTATTGGTGCCTTGACAAAGCCCAAGAAAGGGTGAAACACACGCACGTGCCTCCTAGCGGAGTTATGTTGGTACAATTTGAATAAATATATAAAAACTGTTTTGCACTTCACTTATGTGAATATACTGTATGCATTTGAATTAAAACAACTTATGTTTAACCCACTAAACAGTGTGCAGTAGCAAATTATTGTGGAATTGAATTATATGCATATTATATATATGAATGCGCATATGCCTACATAGTAAAATAATCTCTTTCCAAGACAGTTTTGAGTTTGCACAAAAAATGTGCTCTCTTTTTTTACATTTAACTTTTTTACATTTGTTATTGTGATCATATTTTTGCTACATACAAAATAAGATTTTTACCTCTATCCCTCAACTAGATAGGCGGCCCACCACCGCTAGCTAGTGTGAAACACCCACATTAGGGATAGCTAGAGTCTTTTTGTAGGGACAGGTACTTAGGTGACAGGTGACAAAAAATGCTCAATATCCTCTCTTCTTTTGTGGTTCATATATTCGTTTAGGTGTTAGAGAGGAAAATATATGGTTTGCCCAGTACGCCTTTAATGTTAAGGGTTACAGAACCACATTCACACCCCCTCTTAAGAGTGTAGCCTTTACTCTGCCCACCATACCAGAAAAGGCAAAGGAGGTATATCTCTTCACTGTATCTGATTGTGTTGGTAGAAATGTGAGGGCTGAGTGGGCATTTTAACCACTACTCATCCTTGTACTCCTGCAGGGCAGAAGTCAATTCATCACGTAGGTGGGCATCGGTTGGGATTTGGAACAGACTCTGCCTACAGCCTAGTCAGCCAAAATAAGAGCATACTTTTAATGTTAGTTTCACTGCCAAGGCATATTTTAAAGTTTCTGGATATTTGACACATAAGCAGGGGGCTCCTGCCTGCAAGGGGAACCCCGAGCAGACTGTGGGTCCCCTGGAAGACGAGACTGCACTCACTTGAGGGCTGCAGTCGGAGGCTTCCTCAACCACAGAGCACAAGTGACCGGTGTCCCTTGTAACTTGCTGTCAAGATTGAAGTCCCCTAAGGTACCTACTCTTGCATGAGAGGGTTCAGTGGCCACTGAAGCCACTATCATGTCAACACCAGGTTCAGTGATCTCAAGGTTGACTTCTGGCATAGAGGAGAAACCTGAGATGGTGGACAAGGTAGTTTCTAGCATGAAGGGAAGTCCAGGACTGAGTGAGTTGTCACCAGCTGGTCCGAGGTCGGACTGACTGTTGTCTGGAACAGCAGGGTTGTTCCACACTATCTGGTCTGTTGAAGCAGACCACAGAGCAGGTACAGGGCAAAGGGAACAGGTGCAGAGTGAATGCCCTAGTCTGTTCCAAAAACAGGAGATTTTCTTTGCTGGAGAGTGTGAGTGACTGGTCTCACCATTATCTCCCAGTCCAGGGCCTTAAGTCCTCTGAGGCTCCTACACTTGCAAGAGAGGATTCAGTGGGTAGTTAGGGTATGGTTACCAGCATCTCTCAGAGTTACCCAAGTCAAATTAGATTGATATCGCACATGTGTCATCCCCGTTGGCCCACTTCAGTGGTGGCAGTGTTATGTGTATTCCCCCAAAAAGGTTGGACCCTGCCCTACTGGAAGGAATGTAGCCTGGTGGGGTGCCTCTTTTTGTTCCTTTGTAATGGCAGGTAACACTCTTCTCCCAGGGACAGCCACTCCACAGAACACTAGCCTCAGAACAGGAATTAAAGGATACACCCATTAACAGAGAGCCCCGCCTCACACCATGGGGCCACATTTCTAAAGGTTGTTCATCTTAGAGAGAAGGTAAGTGGGGGAGTTGTAGTCAGGGGAACACTATTGTGAATCTCTTTGCCTCTCTTTCTCTTTCCTGTCCCCTCCACTTCCTCTGGAGCGAAGCACTTTCAGTGTGACATCAGAAGAGCAAAGTCCACTCACTTCAAGGGACTTCTAAAGCAGGCTAGCTGTAGTCCAATCACCTGGAGACCTGTGTCTATAAAAGAAGGGGTCTCCCAGCAGTTCTTGAAAGCATCTTGAATCATCTGTGGATCATGATATGATATGATATGATATGATTAGGTGTGGCATTCATAACGCGCCTGTTCACACGTGTTTCTTCAATGATCACTTCAGATGATTTTGTTTGAACCTGCTAGGAGGGCCCTCCTTTTCACAGTTGTCCAGTTGTGAGGAGAAGGCAGGCGTTCCAATGGAAGAGGAGAGATCAGTCCCCTGATCATCGGCAGGGACCATTGGGGGTAATCTTCTGCTGGAACTAGACCTGCCGCTCTTCCAGCCACTGCGGTACGCAGGACCTCATCATATTGGAGGACACCTGCAATTGTGTGCCAGCCTCCCACAGTGTTTGAGAGCCTGAGAACAAGGACCCATCCTGTCCCTGAGTCACTAGGGTGGGATTTGCAGCAACCTAAGAGCCAAAACAGCCTGGAACCCCGTGCTTTTGCTGTTGAACTGCTTGGGCTTGGAGCATGTTTCATGAGCTGTTCAACACCTTTGAACCAACAAGACCCATCATTAATGCCTTTTATTCTCTCCCGATCTTTGCACAGCGCCAAGAAGTCTGGTCCTGCACTGCCAAACTACCAAAAACTGCATAGAAGGTACTACTGACTGCTAACTGCCTCCTTGGTCCATTTGTGGGGCCTAGAGACTGGTTAGGTCACTTTGAACCCTTTGCTCACAAGTACATATCCTTTTTCAAGAACATTGTTGCTTTTGCTTGCCTTTCACAAATGATTCATTACCCAGAGTGCTGCATCTAATATCTTTGCTTGTTCTGTGTTCTTTCCTCAGGGCTGGGTTATGTGTAGTCTCTTTCTAGTTAGGTATTATTGTACATGGTGTGTCTAATTAAAGTGCATACATGGTTTTAGAGCCTTGATTGGATATTCCTTTATTTTGGACTGTTATACTTTGCTGTTTTGGTTGCTACTGAACCACATTCACACCCCTCTAGCTAGTATAGCCTTCCCTCGGCCCACGTTACCACAAAAGGCGAAGGAGGTATATCTCTTGACTGTGCGTGTTTTACCTTTATGATTGTGTTGGCTCTTGGTCTGTAGAAGTGTGAGGGCTGAGTGGCCGTTTTAACCTCTACTCATCCTTGAGCTCCTGCAGGGCAGAAGTCAATCCATCATAGTAATGGCTTCAGTAAGGTAGCACACATGTTTGTCTTTGGGATAATATTTATATTCGGAATGCATTTTTTGAATGAAAATATATGCCATTTGATGATGTAGAGAAATACTCATGTAAGCATCCTGTAAATTCTATCAGGCTGTAAAATGGACCATATGTGATTTAAAGGTTTTTGGAATAGAACTCTCTCATAAGTCCTCTAGGCCTGCTGACTTGTTCCCCCTACTCACTCTCTCAGAGCCATAAGTAAAATGTATTTGCACCCAACCTATTTGACCCTTTATGAATTGCCAGAGCTGGGAGCAGTGGTCAAAATGTACGAAAAGAAGTAGTGGAACTATGCTCCCTACTGGCACACCCGGGTCCCTACAAACCACATTGCCACGCCCCCTCCCACACGCAACCCAAACCCCCAAACAAGCATACCTACTGTTTAAGGGAATGTTCAGTGCAGTGCACTGAAGTGCAAGTTTCAACGGCTTGCTACACTTTAGTTTTAAAAGTAAACCATTCTGGAACCCTCCCAACCACTCCCGCCCACTTTGACCACTGGCTGGAAGCAGGTTCCAGTCATTCTGGTAATGGTAATGAAAAGTGGAAGACAACTCTAAAGGCACAAAAATGTTCCCAACGTCACGCAGAAGGGGCATACACAATACTGATGTAGGCATAATAGGCATGGAAGAGTGTATGTGTGCTGTACATGGAATGAATACCGTCATGAACCAATTGAATTTTGATGGCTGATGGCGACCGAGAACCATGATACACACCAACATCTATAGAAGGGTTGTTCAACTCCAGGCCTCGATGGTCGGAATCCTGATGGGTTTTTCTGGATATCCCTAATTAATATTTATGAGAAAAAAATGTGCACACATTTGGAATCATTGTACGCATATTTATCTCATGAATAGTGAATGAGGGGTAATATCCGACATGTTTCTGACAGGTTTCCGGACCTGGAGTTGGACAACAATGATCTAGTGGATAGGGGCATGTTTATGAAGGTCTTGTTTCCATGGTACATGGCTCTGTGATCACTCTTTCCACTCCCGCCCACTCCTCTTTCTTCCTTGCTGATAGGGCCAACCGTATGCCCTTTGCATCTCACCGTCCACCCATCCCCGGCTCCCTCCTTATGTTTCTTCAGTGCTGATTGGTGCACCCATTTGCCTAGATGAGCATTCCACCCTGTGTGCTTGTCTCTCTCACCAGTCTGTCTCTGTCATAGGGGTGGCTTGACTACTGCACTCCTGGTGGGGGAGATACTTTCACATGAGACAACCCTTGATCCCCAATGTCTTATTTTTTATATTTTGCATGTTGGACCTCCTTGTGACCACCATCCTCACTACATCCTGCCTACTCACTTCTGTCCCTTTTTGTACCACCCTTCACTCTATGGTACGGCCTTGTTCTAATTAAATGTAATGGAAGCCTCAGAAAGCCTATCTACAAGACATTTAACATCCAGTACTTCACTGCCAACTACATCTCTTCAGTGTACTGGATCCATACAAGCATCAGATGAAGCATTCAAGGTACAGTAGAGGAATGACAGTCTGCAATGGAAGAAGGCAAACAATTGGGTACGTTCGTAATTACCAATCCCTTGTGAGCTACAACATTTCAGCAAGCTCAAGCCAGCATTGTAGACATTTACATTATTAGATTTTGGGAGCTACACATCTCATCATACAACTATCAATGCCTCCTAACACAGTGTGTGGCATGTGATGAATTCCTAGATGTCATCAGTTTTCCCCAAGGGGTAGCACCTTCCCATGAGGACAGGGAGGTAAGGCTGCTATCCGATAGTCACCATGGAGGTGGTACACAGCAGGAGGATCTCATGGGGAGAGACTTCCCCTCTTGGTCCAGGGACAGACATTTAGGGAGAATACAGTATAACCCCCTCCCAATTACCCCTCCTAAACCTACACCTATGTACACATCAGCAATATCCCCAACCGTCCCATGTACCTGTGTAGGACCAGTGACATAAAATCCACGGAAACGAAGAAGAACCCAAATTACCCATGTATGACTTACATCACAAAGACTGGGACGAAGAGGAGGTGCAGAACTATGAAGATTACTACAAGAAGTAGGTGTGGGCATTCTAGTTCTCCACTAAGGGCCACAACCAACACTAACATAAACTCAGAAGATGGACTAGAGAGTTTTTGAAGCCCTCAATTGAGGAGCCGCAAGCGAGAAAGCGGTTCGGCGTGCAAGCAAGAGCTGGTTGCTGACCAGGACACTGGTGAGAAGGCAGAGATATCCTCACACAGTCAGGTGTTGAAAGACTGGCTGGGACGCTGGCAGATCAGAGTTCAGACCTGTGCAGGTACAGACACACCATCTGTGAGGGACCAGAGACTGTGGAGCTGGCTCATTACAACAGAAGGCGAGGAAATAGCCTGAGAATGACCGGAGCACACCAGTGGAAACCCTAGAGGTACCTGGGTTGCCAGGACAGTTGGTGAGGGCACAGCGGAGCTGGAGAAGACTCAGAAGAAGTTAATAGAGCAAGATCCACAGAACTGGGGCAAGAAGAGAACCCCTGGGGTAAAGAAGAAGTTTAACTATCTAATGAGAGAAATACAGGTCTGGGACCAACACCCACAAGAAGGGAGAGGTATATGTCATCGTCTTCATGGCAGTACCTGGCAGGAGACTAAACCAGGTCCGCCAGAACAAAGCTGTAGAGAAATACAGGTCTGGGACTTGCACCCGCAAGAGAGGAGAATTATAAGTCCTCTTCTTTGTGGCAGTACCAGGCAGGAGAGTAAACCAGGTCTGCCAGAGTCAAGCGGTAAAAAGATTCGGGTCTGGGACCCACACTCACAAAAAAAGAGAAGTGTAAGCCATCTTCCTCATGGCCGTACTTGGGAGGAGAGTGAACCAGGTCTGCCCAATTCTAGAGACGAGGAAACCTGGTCCTGGAACCAACGATCTGAAAAGTCAAGCGAGAGTGCCCCAATTCCTCATGGTTGTACTTGGCAAACCAGAAGACAAAGTGGGCTATACTGGGGAAACCTAGGTCAAGAACCATTCTTGTACATGAACTATTGAGAACGAAGGAAAACAGTGAAATAAGGATCATCATAGGAAGGGAGTCATTATCCCTGAGTATCACTGAAGGTAAAGTGACTGTGAAATCAAGATACCAGGAGAAGGGAGTCATTCTCCTGGTAGTGCTACATCTACAGGAAAAAGGACAATTTAACCAAGAGACCAGGGGAAGGTAGTCACCCCCCCTGATTTTGTGTGAAAAACAGTGAAGCTAGAGACCAGGAGAAGGGAGTCATTCTCCTGGTAGTTCAATCTGCAAAAAGGATAAAACAACAGAATATTGTGATACAGAGGAAGGGAGTAATTCCCCCTTGAGTGAGGAAACAGAAAACGTTCTGATACCGAATGTTACAAGATTGAACATCCTTTGTTTGGGAAGTATTGGGTCCAGGGGAAGGGAGCCATTCCCTCTGGTTTACGAACTTTCAACCAGATTTGTGCTACACAGCCAGGAGAAGGGAGTCATTCTCCAGGACCAAGAACATTGACGCGACCTTCTAGTCTAGTTATAAGTGAAAGGGACAGAGCTAGAATGTTGGCACATGACGGTGGACTTTTTAGTTTACAAGGACATTCTGACAGAGCCATTAGCATTTTAGTTGAGGTAGGGAAACCCCTCATAGAAGTAGGGAAAGTTAGGTTTTCCCTCTATTTTCTTGGCTAATAAAAGTCTATAACGATCACTATGCCACCTGTCTGCCAGTCGCCTTCTTCTATACCCTTACAGGTGTTACAATGTCATATGACTGTGTTGTACACTATGCAGTCCTGCTCTTATGCGGTGTTATGCATCTGCTGTACACGGGCTATAACAACAGCGTATAGGGATTAAGGAGATGGCATGGATAGCCACGCACATCCATGGGGACATCCTGGACCTGATTGAGGAAGCCCATTGTGTGCAAAATGTGAGACTACTGAATCTTTGAATATATGTCAGAGGCTAAGTAAGTACATTAAAAATCTGCTTAATAAATTACATATACAGCGTTTGTTCAGTAGTTTCCACACACCTACAGGTCCAGAGACTAACATTGAATCAACATAACCACACCCATACTTCAAGATTCTTGCATATGGAACCGACCTAGAAAACTGAAAACACTCAATACCGCCTCCCATACCTAGTACAAACCCAATCCCAACACCGGTCATGCCTATAGCCAAATGAACAACCACAGAAACAAACTCCCAACATACCAGAATATACACATAATTCAATAAACACTTCCTAAAAGTGACCAGTAAAAATGCTTAGATGAAGTGGCACTCACACACTGGACAATTTCCAGGCCATACGAGCTGGTATGGCTCCAAAATTCAATACACGGCCCAGAAATTGGCCAATGAGAGGGGAGCTGCATGTTTCCCCCAGTCACTGCAGCGCAGCACTCCTGAGATGAGAGAGAGCGCTGTGATGAGAGCCCCACCACCTGCAGGGCTCTCAGCATGGCACTCCCTCTCATTGAGAGCTCTGCCTCCTGCATGCAGCGGCCACATCTGACAGATGTGGGCCAGATCCAGTGAATCCCTGCACCCCACCTTATAAAGATGAGGCCGTATGGCTCTGCCCCCATCCTCCCCCTTTCTCCTTCACCACCGCCCACCACCACTCACTCACCTTGCCGGGGCACACCTAGTAGACCTGGCCTGACTGCAATTGTAGCACTGCCCCTTCATCCTTCCTTAACATGCTGTACATTCCCTACAACAGATTATAACAGCTTTACAGACCATGCCCTTCAGCTGTAACTTAAGTTATGCACCCGTAAACCTTGTTAACCGCCCTCTCTGTGCTGGGCCTTTAACTTGGTGTTCAGGGCCAATAACTCCCAGTACATTTATATGTTGAAAGAACAATACACAATGTCTCAGAGGAGCACACAAGAAATGAGAGAATGCACAGAACAGCTTTCATCAAAACTGAGGAACGTGAGGAACACGAAAAAGTAGATTTGACCAGGTACGATTCCCGCCACAAAAATTAGACAGACAATACATGTTACTAGCCACAGTACATCAGGCTCGCCCTTACCTAGAACACATAGCAAGAAAACAACTGCATTAACATACTACACATGTAGTAATCCCTACCCACTCAAACAAGCTTTGACAAAGCCAAATGTTATGGGATTCCAGTTTTCTATTACATTTTACATTTATAGGCAATGATGCAGCAAATCGCATGTCCATACATACACACAAATGTGCAAAGCAAGAACATTAGTGAAATACATAGTAAAACGGTGTAAGTTCCGTGGTGTACAGAATTCCTTTTACTATGCTTATCAATAAGCTTATGTGTCTGCACAATTGCAGACATGTGTGTTACTTCTAAAGTAATGACTGTGTATATAGAGCCGCTTATGTGATCATGGTGATTTTAAAGGTGAGTTTTGGGGGGTGAATGGAGATATGGGGCTAGGGTGGGTATGTGGGGTAGGTAGGTGTTGGTTAGGGTGGGTGGGGGTTTAGTGAGATGTGGGGTAAAGGTGGGATCTGTGGAATGGGGTAGGGTGTTTGGGGTGGACAGGTCTGGGGTGGCATAAGGTGGGTTGGGGTACAGTGAATGGTATGAGGGTAGGCAAGCCTATGGTATGGTGGGTTGGTGGGGGTAGTTGCATATGGGGTAGGTTAGGTAGGTAATGGCCAGGCAGACCTGGGTTAGGGTGTCAAAATCGAAATAATATTATACCTCCTATCGCATTGTTTGAATGTATGTTGGCCTACGCCAAGTTGTCTAAAAACATCGTGTAAATAGATTCCGCGGCAAGGTTTTGACCTTAATGTATTGTGTAAATCGCCATCTTGGATTTAGCCGCCATTTTAGGTTCTCTTGTAGTGTGGAAGTCACCCTGAACAACAAAATGGAGGCCGAATGACATTTCGAGTGGGATTCTGGCCGTTGTGACCTCCGCACACATGAATAAGTAATATGCCGGCAGGCCACTTGTTGGGGTCGCGAACTGAGACCTTGTCCTATCCCTGACCTATGTGTAAATAAACAACTGTATCAGCGAAACTGATCGAAATGCATACATTATGGGATTCACCTGGCAACAAACTCTAGGCCTGGTTCTAAGAATGGTTAACGGTTGGCCAGAGCTGGATAAAACGTATAAAAACCTGAGTATCCCAATCTACGGTCTCTCACACTAACCCGGCAAACTACTGTTGATAGTTCGTTCTGTTACTCTGAGGGCCGAATAGCTATCCGTTTGTCAATTGACTTTGGTAATTGTTGTATCTTTTGAATAAAGCGCTTTGTATGTACTTTGTAACCTGTGTTGGTGTGTTTCCTTTGGGCTTCCCGGCCTCATATCAATTTCTCTGTTTCCACAGTTGGCACCCAAATAGGGACCCTCAAGATTGATGCCGGATCATTGAAGGTTGACGCAGACTATCGAATCGGGATCGGACGGTGTAATTCTGCGGGCCAGACAGATCGGATGGAGTACGGTTAACGGTTTCACCACAGCAACTTCCTAATTCCCAGTTTTTGATTCAACTTTTCCCCCCCGAGTTTAGCATTGTCCCGGAATGTTTGTGGGCGGTGGACGACAATGATGTCGGAGTGTTACAGATTGAGCCAGTTAAAATAGTTCTGAAACATGGGGTGAAACTGCCACGCATCCCGCAGTATAAAATATCAGTGGAAGGCGAACGTGCTTTCAAATGCATTGTCTCCAATTTTGTACATCGTGGGGTGATCGAGGAGATTACAGGTAGTTTGTGTAACAGTCTGATCTTGCCCGTATATAAGAAAGGCGACAATGCAATTCCATACTGGATCATAATTGATCTTCGTGCTATTAACCGAGTGGTCGCCCCACAATTTCCTATTGTACCCGATGTGACGACGATATTGACAATGATCCCTGCTACGGCTACGCACTTCAGCGTTGTGGATTTAAAAAACGCTTTCTTTAGTATCCCTATACATAAAGAAAGCAGATATCTGTTTGCGTTCACCTTGGGGGGACGCTCATTTACATTTACAAGGGCACCTCAAGGGTATACTGAAAGTCCCAGTATTTATAGTAGAACTTTGAAAGAGCAGCTCGACACCCTTGAATTGCCACCTACTTGCACGCTGCTTCAATATGTTGACGATTTGCTTTTGGCTGCAGATTCTGAGAATGCCTGTAAAGAAGGCACTATACTGTTGCTTGTTCATCTAGCTAAAAATGGTCACAAAGCTTCGCTTAAAAAATGTCAATATTGTTGTCAGGAGGTTGCCTATTTAGGCTACCTCCTGTCAAAGGAGGGGAGAAGATTGACACCTGAAAGAATAAAACACATTTCTGGCATGTCTGTTCCAAATACACAGAAGGAAGTCAGAGCCCTGATAGGTATGGCTTCTTACTGTAGGTTGTGGATCCCGAATTTCGCACTAGTGATAAAACCGATGTTGGCTTTGATGAAGAAGGGCATTTCTCTGCCACTGCCATGGGAATCGGAACATCAACGATCATTTGAGCTTCTCAAAACCGCGCTATGTTCGACACCGGTTCTGGGTACTCCAAATTATGACAAGGCCTTTGTGTTGTTTGTGCATGAATGTGATGGATGTGCTTTGGCTGTGTTAACACAGGAACACGGAGGGAAGAATAGGCCGTGCGGCTACTACTCCTCCGCCCTTGATCCTGTCGCATGCGCTTTGCCAAGATGTTTGCGCGCTGTCGCTGCTGCTGCCGCGTCTGTAAAACAGAGTGAGGGAATGGTCCTAGGCCATGATTTAATTTTGATGGTACCTCACTCTGTTGATATTCTATTGAACAAAACCCAAACGCAACACCTCACTTCAGCACGGTTAACAAGGTATGCACTAATTCTGTTTGCCCCTCATATTCAAATTAAGAGGTGTTGTGTTCTTAATCCGGCTGAACTCTTACCTTTCCCGCAAAACACTGTTTGCGGTGACGAAGAATTACATGACTGCTTATATACCACTGAACAAGAAACGAAGGGCAGGATAGATCTCATAGATACTCCTTTGGATAATGCAGAAGGGGAGCTGTTTTGCGATGGCTCCTGCTTCAAACTTTCGAATGGTACATCTACAGCTGCTTATGCAGTTACTACATTGAGCAAAGTTGTCGAAACTAAGAGAATTTCGCATCACTCTGCGCAGGCCGCAGAGATTATAGCGTTGACCCGAGCTTGTGAACTTTCCCAAGGGCATAGAGTCAATATATATACTGATAGTCAGTACGCATTTGGGGTGGCTCACAACTTTGGAAAGCTTTGGTCGGAAAGAGGGTTTCTGACCTCACAGGGGACCAAGATTCAGCATGGCCCCTTGATAGTGCAATTACTTTCGGCACTCTCACTCCCTAAACAGTTAGTGATCATAAAATGTGCAGCACATCGGAAAGTTATAGATGATGTGGGCAAAGGGAACGCTTTTGCGGATTTGATAGCCAGACAAACGGCCACATACCTTAGCACGGACATGTATGCCTCAAGGGAAATGAGAGATGCTTGCATAATGGATGAAGGTATTGGGTCTGTGCGAGATATTCAAACTGATGCCACAATAGAAGAATCTAAAAGGTGGGCTGAAGGAATGGGGAAACTGGATGACGAAGGGTGTTGGGTGGATACATCCGAGGGGAAATGGTTGCTTCCTGATTCTTATGTATTGGCAATGGTTACGATGGCACACGGTCCTACGCATGTGTGTGCCCAGCAGATTACGAAAATGTTAGAACAAGTTTGGGTAAATGACAAGATTCTGGACACTGCAAAGTGGCACGTCCAGAACTGTATGATTTGCCTGCAGCACAATGTGGGTAAGGGGACAGTGACTCCAAGGGGAAATTTTGGGCCCCCTTCTGTCCCCTTTGAGCTTATTCAATTTGATTTTATTGAAATGGAGCGATGTAATAATCTAAAATATGTTCTTGTAATTATTTGTGCCTTCAGTAAATGGGTCGAGGCTTTCCCCGTCAAAGATGCTACCGCCATGACCACTGCAAAGATTATGGTAAAAGAATTCTTTCCTCGATTTGGGCTCCCGAGGATAATCTGGTCGGATAATGGTCCTCACTTTATCGCAGCAGTAATTTTGCAAATATGTGCAGCCCTATGTATTGAGAAACAATTTCATTCAGCTAGACATCCTCAAAGCGCTGGGTTGGTGGAGAGACACAATGGTATTCTAAAGAATAAACTTGCAAAAACATGTGCTGATACCAAACTAAAATGGCCAGACGCCTTACCTATTGTGTTATTGGCTATGCGTACCACACCTCAGACTAGAACTGGGCTTTCTCCATTTGAAGTAGTGATGGGGAGACCTGCTAACATTTGGGGTCTCCCGAAACCTAAAGCCCTGAGAGAGGTGGAAAATGTATTGCTTGTAGACTACTGTAACCAGTTAACTAAAAACCTGTATTTCATTTATCACCAGATTTATTCAGCTTTACCTGTACGGTTCACGGGCCCAGGACACAATATACAGCCCGGAAGTTGGGTCTTAGTAAAGGCCTACGAGAGGTCTTTCTGTCTCGAGCCTCGCTGGCGGGGACCCCATCAGGTGTTATTGGTCACCAGGACAGCAGTGCGGGTGGCTGGAAAGAAGAACTGGATTCACGCGACGCACGTCAAGAAACTTCCTCACCTGACGCCACACGCTACAGAAAAAGCAGAACCCCTCGCTGACGCTACAGTCTCTGATCTTGGAGTAGCAAACAGCGCTGTGAGTGCGTCGGAGAAGTTCTCCGAGCCTGAGGAGCTTGGGGAACAGTCCATTTCGTCTCCGCACTCTCTTGAAAAATCACTTCCGGAAAACACTGTTTCGAGCTCTGCGACTTCCGTCGCCACCGACACGTCGCTTCCCTCAGGAAGTGCCGATACTTTGCTTCCGGACCAGACAATTTTGGGTACCATCAGGTACAACCTTTGACCAAGGAAATAGAACTACGGCACAAGCTTCGTGCATCTGGAAAAAGGAAGTGATTGGAAAATTGTCTTGTTATCAGAAAGTTTTGTTGAACAAAAAGGGATTCTGCTGGCTAGGGTTGGGAAGGACTAAGAAATCACGCGACCGTAGTGTCGCCAGCAACGAACATTGGGGCAGTCGATTGAGAAACTACGATGCCTGCCACCTTCACCGCTGCTCCCCGCACTGGACTTGTAAATAAGGGGGTGACCAAATCGAACAATGAACAATGTGCCTGGGCCCCCGAAAACGTACTGTTGTGTGTTGATAATGATAATTGTTATTTTTGCAACTGCTGCTGTAGGACTTTGGTATTTCGAAGAAATCTATCCTTTGAAACCTTTATTACCGACCGAGATTGTACCAACTGTTTTGACTCCCTCTGTACACCTTCACACTCTGTCCCCTAGAGACTCCCAACATAGACAGAAGTATCATAATAACACTCTGATGATAGTAATGAATGCTACTCATGCCATTTTTAATAAGAGTAATTGTTGGATTTGTACTCATTTACCGCAACATGGGAACAAGGGACTGGGATGGTATATACATCCTCTACCTTTAACAACTGCTTGCTATGCCTCTCTTAGAGCACTATTCTTTGGCCGATGGAATGATAGCGTCTCAGGGAACTTTGATGGAACTTATTTAAATGATTTCGAGAAACGTGAATTGACTCCCCTGGGATGCTCGCTTTTCGCAAATAGAAGTAAACCTAACGTCGCTTCTATTAGGCAGTCTGACAAACAATCTCTTCCTTTCCAAACTCTGATTTCCTTTAAAATGGCTCCGATAGGCAATAAGGACGCTGTACCTCCTTCTTATTCTATAAATCATAGTCCTGACTCAGTTCCCTTCTGTGTACAGAGAAATGGCACTAGGCCAATGGGAGATTTTGAAGCTTGTAAAAACATTGTAAATTTGACTGGGGAAAACAGGCCTCTGTGTGTAGGGGGGCCTGTTTATTTTGTTTGTGGTAATTTAGCATTTCCCTGGTTGCCCAAGGATTGGCAGGGAACCTGTTATTTAGGAATATTGTTACCCAGGGTATTTGTAGCAAGTACATTAGAGATTTCTAAGGCTCGCCCACGGCGAGACAGCAACGGAGATACCCCTGGGCAAGTATTGGGGGACATAGCTAAATCAGTTGTGCCCTTTTGGGGACAAATAGCAAACTCAGAGAACATTAGGGGATTAGCAAGGGTACTGGAGAGAACGATCAACCGGACCACGGACATACTCTACAATATGACCTTAGAGCACAAGGCAATAAGATTGGTAGCACTTCAAAATCGGATGGCATTAGATGTCATTTTGGCAGAACGAGGTGGAGTATGCAAATTAGTGGGGTCCGCTTGTTGTGTTTTCGTACCAGACTCCTCGCCAACAATTTTTAACGCAATTCAGAACTTGCATACTCTCAGTTCTGAAGTCCATATCCCTGTAGGAGACTGGAACCTTAGTACTTGGTTCTGGGATTCTTTGCGCTCTTGGGGTTGGAAGGTGCTTTCCGTTATTCTGGTTATTTTAGGGATTCTGTTATTCCTTTGTGCTGTTTTCAATGCCTCCCAAGTATGTGTGGAATGATAGGGGGGTGTTGTGCTCAAGCAGTGAGCGTAATAGGGCATAAAATATATACCCCAGATACAGCATCTAAAGAATTTATGTTACAAGAGGTTTTTATGAACGACCTTATGGCTATAGACATTACAGACAATGATGCGGAATCTATGGATGATAACACATGGAGTTATTTTCAAAAGTATTAGGAATGATGTTTAGCACTTGGCATAGGCCAAAAGGAGGGTCTGTCGAAATCGAAATAATATTATACCTCCTATCGCATTGTTTGAATGCATGTTGGCCTACGCCAAGTTGTCTAAAAACATTGTGTAAATAGATTCCGCGGCAAGGTCTTGACCTTAATGTATTGTGTAAATCGCCATCTTGGATTTAGCCGCCATTTTAGGTTCTCTTGTAGTGTGGAAGTCACCCTGAACAACAAAATGGAGGCCGAATGACATTTCGAGTGGGATTCTGGCCGTTGTGACCTCCGCACACATGAATAAGTAATATTCCTGCAGGCCACTTGTTGGGGTCGCGAACTGAGACCTTGTCCTATCCCTGACCTATGTGTAAATGAACAACTGTATCAGCGAAACTGATCGAAATGCATACATTATGGGATTGACCTGGCAACGAACTCTAGGCCTGGTTCTAAGAATGGTTAACCCGCGAGGGGGTTGGCCAGAGCTGGATAAAAAGTATAAAAACCTGAGTATCCCAATCTACGGTCTCTCACACTAACACGGCGAACTACCGTTGATAGTTCGTTCTGTTACTCTGAGGGCCGAATAGCTATCCGTTTGTCAATTGACTTTGGTAATTGTTGTATCTTTTGAATAAAGCGCTTTGTATGTACTTAGTAACCTGTGTTGGTGTGTTTCCTTTGGGCTTCCCGGCCTCATATCAATTTCTCTGTTTCCACAAGGGTAGGTGGGTGGTGAGTGGACAAGCCTTGGATGTGGGATAGGAGGTGGTAAGTGTTAAGAAGACATGGGAGTAGGATAGGCTCAGTGCAGGGAAGGTGTTATGTAGGTCTGAGGTTGGAGTTGGCGTGGGTCGGGGTTAGGTAGGCTTGGGGGTAGCATAGGCATGCTTGGGGTAGGTTTGAAGGGTGAGCACGGCAGGATGCGGGTGTAGTGGGTTGCTGGGGTAGGCAAACAAGGTATATGGTGAGTTTGTGTGAATGCGAGGTTAGATAAGCTTGGGCTAGAGTGGGTGCACGTGGTTAGGTGGGCTTGGTGGAGGTTTGGTGGGTGAGGTTAAGTAGGCATGGTTAGGGTGGGTTTGGGCTAGGTAGGCATGGGGTAGAGTGGGTGGGCACTAGATAGGTGCGTGGGTTAGGATGGAAATGAAGGCATTTGGTAGAATAGGTGGGTAGGTAGGCATGGGCCATTAAGTTGGCTAGGCAGGATGAGGCAGGGGTGAGGTAGGGTATGTAGGTGGGCAGGCCTAGGGTGTGTGTTTAGGAATGCGTAGGTAGGATGGGTGGATAGGTTGTCATGGTGTAGGGTAGGTGGGGGTAGGGAGATTATGTGGGTAGATAGGCAGGCATGGATGAGACTAGGTTTCTGGGTATGCATTCAGTAGCATGTAGGTAGGCATGGGATAGGTTGTGCCCACCCGAGGGGTGCAAAAGAGAGGGTCCTCGAGGATCCCTCTTGGAAAGTTGCAGTGCGGGGGAAATAATAAATGATGTATTGCAGGCTTCTATGTATATAATGTCATTTGTGGTAGTCTCCAAAGCATCTAAATGTACTGGTGCATTGCACGACACAACCCTCCGTATTCCCCTCTCCACTGAGACCACAAATTATACTTCGTTTGAATCAACCTTGGTGATCCTTTTTGACCTTCAGCCCCATTGAAATGTCAATGAGTCAGTCAGGTTCAGCTTTATTTCCAGTAGCCACCCATAAAAGAAAAATCAGTAAAAATATCAATTAATAAAATCTACACTTGATTCCAAAATAGATTCCATACAATTCATATTAAACTTCAGTTTCCAAATACTGTGTAAATGTACAAAGTACAAAGCATCAATTACGATCTTACACCATAATTATTAAATAATGGTACCACACATTCTTTCCACAATACCTTGTAATGAGGAAAAAAAAGCAGAAAATGAACATTAAAAATAGAAGAAAAGCTTCTGGAATCGAGTAGACCTAGTACGAAATCTGAGGTGGGTTCTGAATCGGATATAGCGGAGCTATTGAAATAAGTAGCAAATGCAAAAGTTTTTCCTTGGCTGGAACCGATGCTTTCGGCTATTCTGTGCTCCAAAATATCTCCATCATCCAAAACATCTGTAACATAGCCATCTAATGGTAAAGAACTAAAAATAACCTTGTGGAACTCCTGTGGTTATGTGAATTTAATGAAACGGCACTCTGCACTAACTTGTGATGATCAACCAATGATAATTATAGTGCAAGAATCTATGAAAACCGAATCACATTTGCTTGCTGGCTATTCTACTTTTAGCTCTCCAGCAAAAAGGCCTCTTCAAGGTCGGCCCTCCGGGGGCTTAGCGATTGCACTTAATACCTCACTTAAAGCTCAATCGAAACTGGTTTGGGATTCTGCAAACGTACTGGGGATTTCCCTTAATATAGCATCAATTAGATATCCCTCATTAATCATCATTTCCTTATATTAGAATCCCGCTAACTCAACAATAGAGGAGATGTTAGATGATCTGGATGCATGCTTAGAAACAATCTCTGGCAGGTATCAGGCATGTGAAATCATTTTAGGTGGAGATTTTAATTGTGATTGCAGAAATGTGAATGAGATGGGTCTATCTAATTCCTCAACTTTATCATGTATTAGAGGAACTAAGTTTAGGGAATTCCTCACGGATTGGGATATGGATCTGCTTGTGACTAATGATATGAAATCTAATGTAACATTGGAAAGAGGAACGAAGAATCCAATGAGAGACTTTATCTATGTCTCTCCCAACCTTTCAATGCATATGGCCCCACTAGAAATAGATCAGATTTTGATTGGTGATCATGCGCAACTTTCCACATTTTTGAAATTGAAGTGCCAACAGCTTGGAACAAACGGAACACTTGCAGCGGTTGAAATTGATCTCCCTCAGCAATCCATTAGGTGGAACCAGGGGTTGTGTAATCAGATCGTAAAATAAATATCGTTAGAACTGGGGAGGATTGGCTACAATGGGGATAAGCCTCCAAAAATATCTGGAACCCAGTACTCTGAAATGGTCAATACAGTACTGGTGAAGTTTCGTAAAAACCAAAGCAGTGCGAAACATACTCATATATATGACCACAAATGTAAACTACTAAAAAGGGAAAAAAATAAGTCACTAAGACAATTGAAGCAAAGTAACTTAAGCAGTCAGGGTTGCAGGGCAAGGCAGAGCCAAATCTTGTCTGCTTATAAACCAAACCTAAGGTTCGCCCGCATTTCAAGATATAACGAGGAGAACTGTGCGTTAATACGTGCCATCGCATCACATGACACCCGCGTAATTTGGCGTACCTTGAAAGCAGATAATAAATGTGCGGCGCTACCCATGCCAAACTGTGTTCCTGATTAGATATGGCAAGCTTAGATAATGGCCAAATATGAACCGCCTTATAAATTTCGACTTACTCCAAACGTACTATTTGACCATAGCAATATCCCCGGTTGAAGTGGAGTCTCAGTAACATTACTTGGGCAATCTCTCGGTTGTCATATTCTAAGGCCGCAGGGCCCGATGGACTTCCCCCTTGTCTTTACAAGGCGGATCCTGTAATGGGGGCTGACATCATAAATACCAAATTTGAAGATATTTTTAATTCTGGGGATATTCCACCATCTTGGTTAATGGCAAATATAGTCCCGATATTTAAAAGGGGTGATCCATCTCTACCCGAAAACTACCTCCCGATTTCCTTAATTGATACTGAGGCAAAAATCTTTGCGATCTTACTTCTACATGACCTTGAGCAATGTATCGAGACAAAAGAACTATACTCAAAATTCCAAACTGGTTTCAGGAAGTGCATGAGCACAACCTTAAATGCAGTTATCCTGTCACATGCCATTGCAGGGAGAAAGAATAAGAATGCTAACCCAGTGTATATTGCAATGATCGATATGAACTCAGCATTCGACAATGTTGTCCGCAACTTGCTGTGGGCGAAAATGTTGGAACTTGGAATTCCAAGTGGTTTGTTGTACTGGATTATCAAATTGTATACAAATACATTGTATAGAATAAAAATATCAACAGAGGGGGGCACTACCGCCCCAATTGTTACAGCATTAGGTTTGAAACAGGGTTGTAACCTTGCGGCCACCCTGTTCAACCTATATCTGTCGGATCTCGATAACAATTGGGGAAATAAGAACTTGTTCTCTGTTAAAGTTGGGAGTATTTGCTTGAAATGGATTGCTTTTGCAGATGACATAATTTTGTTTGACCCTACTCCAGCAGGGATGAAAACTAAATTATCACTCTTTGAGGAATTTGCAAAAGCTCATAACTTGACTCCAAACCCGGCAAAAACTGCCATCATGAAAATTGGAGTGAAATACAAAAATAGTAATTTCAGATGGCATATTATGGACACACAAATATCTTGCATTAATAATGATATTTACCTAGGGTATCATCTTTCAGCCCGAAATTCTATCAATTCATGGACTGAAATCATTAAAAGTAAGACTAGACCACTTTTATCTCAAATGAAAAGGATTTATACCCGGTATTGTAAAATTTCATTAACACCTTTAATAGAATTTATGACACTAAAAACTGAAAGTATTATTCTTTATGCATTGGATATTTGTTTGTGTGACTTGACCATTATGCTGGATTGTTTACAGGGATCACTTCTGAAATCTGCTATGTTCTTACCAATGTCTATTCCAAATGCTATTATCCGACATGAACTGGGGTTGGTGGCACTATCCACCAAATGGAAATGGAGGCAGATGTCCAATTATGTAAGAATGCATTATCCACCTACAAATTCGTTGTATGTGGACATGAATAAGATGCTGGGCACTCTCGCCTTTATCTCTTTCTACAACTACCATTTGAAAATGCAACAAATACTGAGTGAAGCGGATATCACTGTTGATGATGCATACCATCGTCTCCGCTATGCCAAAAAAAAACTTTTTGAACTAGATTGGTGTTCAACGATTGAGAGTATTATGATCTATAAATCATATAAAGAATATGGTGCATTCGTCAAGCAGCGTATCCCTCGATACGAGCACATTCAATTATTCCCTTGTGAATTTACAAGAAAAGCATATATTCGATTTAGATTCAACCTTCATCACACAAGAGAAAGAACCAAGAACTGGAAATCGAATGAAACCAAAAGTTCTGTGGGATGTCGTTTTGATGAATGTAATGAACCATATGAAACACTGAAGCACCTTATACTTTATTGTCCACACTTTAAGAATATAAGGACAGCTAGACTGAGGAAATTTGTCAATACTGAATATGCGGATTGTCTTGAGTTTTTGTGGTCTAGGATGTTGCAAGGTGCTCACAAACACTTAATCTATGAGTTAGTGAGTTTCTGTAAGCATATTGAAAAGGAGTTGATATTATTTGATAGATGATTTGCTTACATCACTGGACTAAAAATACCAATGGTAAAACTCAATGTTAAATTGATAATTTGGGATCGTAATGAAATATGTATATATGTGGAATATCCCGACAATGACTGGTATATTTATACCACACATTTATATTTTACACTGTGTATTTTAAAATTCAAATTTGTAAAGCATTCATAATTTTTGTATGTTAATGAAGATTTGTATGTATGTGGATTTTTATACTTTGCAAAGGTTCTACATACATTTATTTTTGTAATTGAACCAAACGCAAATAAAAAAAAATAGAAGAAGGGATGAACCAATTTGCGCCAACAAAGGTAACTTTATAAGTTGTTGAGTTTTACTCAATGGATTGCTTTTAATTGTTGTGTGATTAAAGTTGACAGCATATCTCTATTTTAAAGATGCCAAGAACAACAAACAATTGCTTCTTCTTGTGGTATTTTTATATATTACAGACTTGCTTATCCATGTTTAAGTGGAAACGTTTATTTAAACAAAAAGTCTAATGTCCACATATTATTGGGACAAACCTCAACACATGTTTCCCCACTTATCTTGTAGTGGTTCATCAGGAGGAGTAAATATACATTTCCAGTTTTGATTCTAGATAAAAAGGAAATAAGGGTAACACAATCTCAATAGTGACATTTGAATAAAGGAAAATATTCTCTCTTATATATTACTAGATAGAAAAATATTTGAGAATTACTCACTCAAATTGTATACTGCAGACAAACCATTTCCCCTGCTTGTTAATGCAGACTTCTGATTCATAGAAATGTTCAAGAACTTCTAGTCAATTAGTATAGATGTCCTGTGGATAGAAGGACAGCTATATATTAATGTGAAAGCAAAATATGTAGTGCTTAAAAGCTTAAGAAATTATTAAAGAAAAGAAAATAAGGAACTAGGTAGTGGATGCAGAGAAGCAGGATTGGTAGAAAGCTTACCAATGTAACAATGAGTCGCTGGATACGCTTGTCCTGGCCTATTTTTTTCTGCAAGATTTTATCACGGGAAACAAAATGGCCGTCTATTTACATAAATGCGTGATGATGTCACTTCGTGTAGAGGCGAGATTGCGTCATCACGTTGATCTCCAAGGTCGGCTATCTTAGGTTGGGCTCAGTAATAACAGGGATAGATGCAGTGACTTTGACTACAAATGATTAGAACTCAGCCTTTCAAAAATAAAGAATTGTTATACTCACAGAACACATCTAAAATAGAATGATATGAAATCAAGTGGCAATAGAGTACATATGGTAAGTTGTGAAAACTGTTAATTCAGTAGAAAATCGGTTCTAGAGTGCGTTTAAGTATTTCAAAAGAATACTTACAAAGTTTTATGTCAACCAATCATCTGGGCACAATATGTTCAAAGCCCATTTAGATTTACAAATTATTACTCATTACATATTTCAGTGTGAAAAAATAACCTTATCATGGTCCAATCTAGAAAGTTCCGTAGATACATTTCTTCTATAATGGTATTGTGTGACCATTCATAGGTAGTGACTCATCTCTGAATCGCAATTCAAACCTGAATTGCAAGTGTCCATGACATTAATCCAAACTACTTCTGTCTGTCTAAGTAACAGTTCCTTGTTGCCTCCCCTTGGTGGCATGCATAGTTTGTCCATTCCATAGAATTTGCTCTGATCAGCATTTTCCTGGCTGTGTTCGGTACTGAAGTGGTATGCTAAGGGATATTTTAGGTCACTGTTTCTGATGGCCCTCAGAAGTTCCATTATTCTATTTTTGAGGGGGGTATTGTACTCCCTATATATGTTTTGGCACATAAGCATACAATTCCATAGATCACAAATCTTGCAATTAATGAAGTGTGCAATATTTCTCGTGGTTCCATTGGGTAGTGATATTGTTTTCTTCCCATCCTCAGATTGTGCACATTAAACTGAATTTTCCACATTTGTAGTTGCCTTGTAAAGTTGGTAATTTCCATACGTTACAAAAAATGAACATTGTTTTCAGCAGCTAACAAAGAGAAGAATCTAAATAATTTTAAATATAAAGACCTATCATGGGAGGAGAAGTCTTGTCCAAACAAAACACTGCTGACAGTGATGCTTTGTGGACCAAAAAGCTAGGAAAACTGGCAATTTTCTCCAATCCCTTAAATGTTGACTTCTAGATGGAGGCACTCCAATTCTTTCAAAATATCATTAGAGGCCACCATTGAATCTCGTAAAAGATATCTCTGGTCAATTTATTCCAAAATATTCCTTATATGCCCGAACCATCTTTAGGAGCTGCCACTATGGGAACAAATAGAATCCCATGCTACGTCCTTGTACTAGCGCAGCTCTTCAAACCGATGAATACGGAGCCAGCCAGTACATAGACGGTGGTCGATTAATCCTGAAATTGCAGCTCAGGAATTGCAGAGCCTCAGTGCGCAATTTCAGAATGTTTTCATGTTTATCTAATGGCTGTTGACAATTAACCAAATTTTGGAAGTAACCCCCCAAATAATCATTAAAATGTCTGCATCAGCAATGTTCTTTCAAGGGAAATATTAATTTTCTTCGGTGAGTATTATGGCATGCCATTACCACCGTCTTATTTATGTTTATAGTTAGTTTTCGCTCTTTACAAAAGTCAGCACGACCCTGTCTATTTTTTTTTAGCTAAGACAGTGGGCCTCATTACACGGACAGCGGTAACCATGACGCTATTAGCGCCATGGTTGCCGCCGGTATTTTACAGATTCCGCCTTGGTGAATGGGAGATTTACCACCCCATTCCAAGGTTGGCGGGGCGCTAATTCCCCATTCACCAAGGCTCTTCCCCATTCCCATTTGAGCCCCCACAGGGCTCAATGGGAATGGGGAAGGAGCAAATAACAGTACCACTATTAGCAGTACCGTTATTTGCCCTGAAGTCCCTCAGCGGGTCCCTTCCTTAACGTGTGGTCTGGCCACACGTTAAGGACAGGACCCGCTGAGGGACCTCGTAGTATGGCGCTAAGGGATTACCGATACCGGTGCCCTTACCGGTGCCGGTAATCCCTTAGCGCCATCCGTGTAATGAGGCCCAGTGTTTTAGAAATAGCTACAGCATCCTTGGCGTAAAAAGAACACCTATTTTACTATTCGTCATCTTCGGAGCGTCTTCCCTTGAGCAGTCTGACTGCCAAATCACATCTATATACCGGAGCAATGATAAACGCCTAACAGACACCTCAGCCAAACCCCATTATTAATTTGAAAAGAGTCTGTAGTTACACCACCCTGGTCAAAGTGTACCGCTGCTGTCTTATGCTCACTATTCTAATAGAATTTTACATTTCTATTGGAATTTCCAATTTTTCTAAAACCTCCCACAACATGTTTCTTTCTAATTTATCAAATGCTGTTTTAAAATCCATAAAAGCTATATAGATTTTCTTTGAAAAATTACACATTTACTAGAAATTGAAAATAAGAAAAATGCCTGGTGCTCTGCCCTTTCCTGAATCCTGCCTGAACCTCCCCTAAAATTGATTCTTTTTCAACCCATTCATCCAAATAATCCAATTAAATGTTACCACAGATCTTACACAATCTATTAATGACATTCGTCTATAATTACACCACAATAGTATGTTCCCTTCTCTAAAATTGGGGACTATTTCCGCCTGTTTCCAACTACTTGGGACAGCATTAACAATGTTCATTATATTAAAATGATCCGTTCAAAAAAGGACCCAAATGGATGGCTCAGTCTTAAATATCTCAATCATTAATGTGTGTGTACCCAAAGCCTTGCCTGATTTCTGAGCAAACACGGCTTTACAGGCAATAGGTTCAGGTATGGTTAGGACAGCCATAGTATCCAAAGGATCATCATAAGGAACACTGTTAAAGGTAGCAGTGGCCTCATAAAGTTCAATGAAATAGTGATACCAAGCATCTCTAGTTATAGAGCACTCAATTCGAGACTGCTGTCTGCACACATGTATTTGTCTATCAAATGTCAAAAAATACAATAGTCCTTTCTGAGGTGTAGCGTAAGGTCTCCCATTTTCTTTCCTCATCTTCTAGTTTATTTTTACGTCGAATGAGTTTCTTATGGTTACTACGCAAACCTGCAATTTGAGGTAGGCGGACTAGATATATGGTAAATTGGTGGGTGCGGGTGCTTAGGTAGGCTTGGGGTATGAGGGGTGCATGTGGTTAGGCAGGCTTGGAGGAGGTGGGTAGGTGGGGTTACGTAGGGAGGGGTAAAGTGGGTAGGGGTAATGCAGTCCTGGGGTGGGGCGGGCGGGCACTAGGGAAATCTGTGGGGGTAGTATGCAATGGCAGGCATTTGGTATGATGGATGGTTAGACAGGCATGAGTGGTTAGGCGACTAGGCAGTCCGAGGCAGGGGTGAGGTAGGGTGTGTAGGTGGGCAGGCCTAAGGTGGGTGGTTAGGTAGGAGTGGTGCAGGATGGGTGGATAGGTTTTCATGATGTAAAGTGGGTGGGAAGGCAGGTGTGGGGTAGGGTGGGGAGACATGCATGGATGAGCCTGGGTGTGTGAGTGAGCAAGCATGGAGTTGCATGTAGGCAGGATTGAGGTAGGCTGGGGGCCGACGTAGGGGTGATAAGAGATGGTTTGTGAGGATCCCTTTTGAAAGTTGCAGTGTGAGGGCAATAATTGATTATATACTGCAGGCTGCTATGCATAGCATGGCATTTCTGATAGTCTCCAATGCAGACAAAGCATGTAAATGTACCAGTGCTCTGCACGACCCAGCCATCCGTATTTGCCTCTCGGCTGAGATCACAAGTTCCATCTTCTTCTGAATCAGACTTGACGCTTCATTTTGACTTTCAATCCCATTGAAATTTCATCGAGTCAAAATACTCTCCCAATGCACCTCATGCAATGAATAGCTGTGGTTAGCTTTTGTGTTGTGTACCGCAATACCCAATGCATGCCCTGCAACCATCGGTTCTGCATCTTCAGAACTCTGGCGCAGCCGAATTCAATGACGTGACTCCCTCAAACACCCTCCACTAGTCTGGCACCCTGGTATTTCAAGCATGAGGACAGCTATGTTACTGCCCCTCAAAGCAGAACTGTGCGCGTGCATGCGTGCATGTGTGTGTCATGCCCTAGGGGGCAAGGGCAGCAGGGCGTTGATGCTCTTCTAGAGGTTCTCCAGGGTCTTCAGTACTGGAAGAGCGGGGGGTGTTGCTGTTTAGCTGTTTAGCAATATCCCTGGAGGGTGACTTGCATTGGTGGGGATTCTGCAGCCCGGGGTTGAGACCCTCAGTGGAGCAATGCATAATCCCTGAAATTCAAGCAATTCTGCAAAGCGACTCAGTTCTGATCCAGAGCACCTGTTGCTACAGAGAAACTGGATGTACTCTTCAATGCCCCCTCAGTCCTGAGCAGTTCCACTCCGAGGAGTTCAGATACTGGTGCACCTCTCACCCTGCCACTTAATCTTGAACTGGGGCACCCCATCAAACCCTACCTGAAGGTCATCCTTATTTCCCGAAACTTGGCCTGCTACTCTGCCAGCGCTCCTCAGCCCTCACCCCAGATCCATTTGACATCATAGACCTGGCAGAGCTCTGGCAGTGCTCCTCAGCCACATGTCAGAATGTGCCCACACCTCATGGTGGACCTGAGGCTGTTCTGATAATACCAAGGCTCTGCCGCCTCAACTATGGGCTGCAGAATCCCCACCAATGCAAGTCACCCTCCGGGGATATTTCTAAACAGCTAAACAGCATCGCCCCCTGCTCTTCTAGTACTGAAGACCCTGGAGAACCTCTAGAAGAGCATCAACGCCCTTCTGCCCTTGCCCCCTAGGGCATGGCACACACATGCACGCATGCACGCACAATCACGCGCACACATACACACGCACACACTAGAGGATGCAGTGGAGTGGGTCTTTCTGCTACTATATGTCTCTAGCAATATCAACAGTCTGTGTAGTGAGTGTTAGTGGCACAGAGTATATGCGAGGCAGCACCAGCATAAACCTTCCTAGCTCGACTACCACCAACCCTATCTAGCAGCACTGTCAATTGCACCAAAAGCACTAGCCTCAATCTCGGGAGCACTGCCACCAACCCACGGAGCTCTGTGCAGGTCCCACCCACCTGCATTGGGAAGGATGGTGTCCTTTAGATAAGTGGCGAAGCCTGGATTTAAGACCAGTCTGGAACGTAGGGCTTTGGCCCATATATTCCCAGGTCTAGTTGGTAGGAAGGTCTTGGTATGTGCCTTTGAATAGATGCCTTGAAAAGTAGACTCATCATTAAAAAAAACTTGACAAATGTATACACCCAAATAAAATAGAAGTAGGTTAAGCAAAAATCGTATAATTGTCTAATTTTTTTCCCCTCCATCTTGATTGGAAGAGTACTAGTACCACAATAAGAAGCCATGTGTGCCAACTCTTTCTTACAGAAAGAGGATCCTCTGAACGCTGCTCTTTTGGGAAGTTTGAAGTTAAGAGATCGCAGGCAATTGTACAGGATCGCATTTAAATGCCCTGCAGAACAAGCGTCCCCATCTTCACAAAGCACCCTACAAGCTTTTCTGCCTCTCTTGGAAGTTTTGTAGCAGTGTGTGGAGGGCGGTAAGGTCAAGAGAAACAAAACTCACAGAAAGCTATTTTGGCTAGATAGTTTAGCCAGTTAAATGTTCCTTTCAACTTGCAGTGAGACACGGGTTCGAACCCCGTTAGCGGCCCAAGCTTAATTATTGTTTAGTGGCGAGGGGAATGGCTGCAGAGAATCAGAGCCCGCATCCCACGCTTATCAAGTGCCATTTACATTCTGAACAGCAGAAAAACAGGGGGTGCAATGAACAGAGGCAGTGGGGTTCATATAAATGAGCAGCAGCCAGACTTTGGGCACATCCTGTATCAGTAGGTGGCCTGCTCTTTCGCAGAGAAACTGGCTCGATAAGTTTATCGAACAAAACCTAAAGTGCACAGCAGAGGGCGCCATCACACCAGAAATGAGAAGCCCACATGCCTTGTCAGCAGAGCTGAAATTGTTCATTGCACTATGCCATTATCAACCAATCACAGAAGACACTTTAATCGCAGCGCCACCACCACTATTCCCTGTGGTCACAGGGAATATTGGGAGCTCAGAACAGTGCTCTGGCTAGGGCTTGCAGGAGGCGCTGTCATGCCTGTGCATCACCCAATGCCTCCCCTTGCAATGACCCATTCAAAAACTGTCTGTGCCCTCACATCACTATGTATGACGGGTGTGTTTTGGGCAGAAACCCCCTGTTTCCCTCTGCTAACATGTTTTCTGCCACTTCCTTGCCAGGCCCTGTAAAGTGTATTAAGGATTTTAATCAGGCGACGTACACCTTAGTCTCGGCCCAGTATACAGCGCACAACTGAAATGCTTGTTTTTCTGTTAGATTCAATATTGAAATGGTGCACCACTCATATCACACCCCCTTTTCAAATACCCTGGATCACCATGGACCATGAACCAGGCTGGTTGATAAAAATGTATTTATTTATTTTAAAATTCAAAAGAAATCATACCATTTTTAATATAGGGCAGCAATCACCAATGGGGTGATAAGAACAATATGAATGTAAGCAATGCACTTAGTTTAACCTTCTATTGACACAACTACAAAACACCAGGGAATCGGAGCAATTTTTGATTTTAGTTAAGATAGCACTTGAGTTAGAATTTCCCCCTGCAATGTTCCCTCAACCCACAAATAATCAATTCTAGGTGGATAAACAGAGGCAGCAGGTAATCAGGAATGACAAATGGAAAACAGAATTAAAATCCGACTTTCCCTCTCCAAACAAGAGAGAAAAACAGATTCAATGCTAAAATGAGACTCGGAAATGGATGAATAAATGAATGAATGTGTATAACTCTTGAAACAAAAACAATTCTTTACTGGAGCAACACTGGAAAGATACTAGCAATCACAAGCTATGGATTGAGCAAAAGCATACGATTCGAAATTGAATGGAAGATTGAAAACAGTTTATAATCAAAATGACACGTTGTAAAATTAGCAAACTTTTGCAATTCCCGCCTGAATTTACCAAACCGGTTTTTAATAAAAACGGGTGAAATATTGTAAATGGCGATCTTTGTGTTGGGGTGTAGCTATGGATCAGAGGTACAATATGGAAGTGAAATTAGGTCTCTAGCTGGTAAATTGAGTGAGTTATGCAAGATGTAGTTAGGTGCGTTTTGAGAAAATGAAGGGGCGAAAAATGAAAAGAAATCAATTTTGACAAGGACAGTTTTACTCTACACTAGAGCATTCAGGCTAGACTAAAGATTGAGACACAGTAAGCTCCAGGGTTGACTCGCAAGTTCAACCGTAGCACCTCGGCGCCCGCCCTGGCGGAAGCAGTCCAAAATTATTAAAGATATGGCGCTAGCACAAGAAATCAAAGGCAGGGTTTTTGATTTTTGACAATATTACAAGTTATCAGAATAAGGATAGGATAATTTAGAGAGTGGCACTAAGGACAAGGCAAGGCAAGGCATTTGGACAGTGAGCAGTTCTGGTCACCACACGGATCTGGTCTAACAAAGGACAGCCGTACAAATCAGCGGGACAGGATCAGCTAGGCATGGACTGGATACCAAAGAATAGTTCTTCTGGACTGGCAATTCTGGTTACTGGATACTATAGGTCATCAAAGTAGAAGGATGGCAGCAGCAGGCAGTGAGTGGCGGCAATCCAAGCTAGATTAGGATTGCAAAAGTACCACTGTTTCTCCTGATTCCTGGGAGATTAGTGGGTTTTAATATTATAGGTTAGGCCTTGCGGGAGCAAGATCAGCAATGCTTGGGTTTTGCAGTGGGCCCTGGAATAGGATCAGCAATGCTTGGCCTTGTAGTTGGAGTCTGGAGTCTGAAAGATCAAACAGGAACAGGAACGCAGCGCAGGAAATCAGGAAGAGTGTGTATGTGTCCCTGGGGTCTTGTCAGGGACCCTTATTTATAATGCAAAATGACATCATCAAGGTAGAGGCTGGGCAGGGTTAACTACACCCGCCCCTAAACTGCTTGGATTGGGCAGGGGAGCTAGTCTCCCCCTCACACTCAGTTGGTTGGATTTAGGTGAGGTTTAGAATGTGCCAACACTCCCACATTTACTTTACTTAAAATCCGATTTTGCCAAAAACATAAATTTCTTCACTTGTAATCTCTTGTCATCTTATACACACAGGTTACATATTATGTGCATCACATTTCACTCCAATCCTCAGGTCTGTGCGACCTTGTTTCGCCTTTCTAAAACATTTTGGTAATTTTACACACTAAAGATTTGGCCTAAAATTTCACAATTTTATACACAAATGCAAATTGTCCCCAGGGATGTATGTACAAAATGTTATGTTTGCCACATTAATACTTTCCTTGGAATCTGTCATATTTTGTAACTTCTGTTCCCCATGCGGCAATGAGTTCTAATAAGTCTTAAAAGATAGCCCACAAAATGAGTTTTAAAACTGCAAACTTTTTAAAGTTTTTGCTAATTCTTGCTACAAAAATAAAAGTCAGGCAAGGGGGTTTCCAGTCTTAATTGAAGGTTTTATTGCCCCTTCACACTTGACAGTTGAGTTTCCCAGGACTGCTATGGTCCCAGCCTGGAGCACAGACGAATGTCTGACGAGCGTGTGAACTTTCATTGTCTTGTCCTATACAAAGTTTTTCAAGGTGGCACTTCACACCTACTTGTCCTGGATTTATGGTGTATGCCCCTTCCTTGGAGGAGATTCATGGTTGGCAACTGGAATAACAGGTTTTTCTGAGAGTTTGCAAATCCATCCCATGTGTTTTAAACAGTTTTATTTCTTACCTTTGGTCTTAAATTAAACAAACCTGTGACAGAAGAAAGCCTATGTGTGTATTATCACCACTAACATAATTCCTTTACATGGCTAAGTAAGCAGGCTTTCATCAACAGTTTATTTTAACACAGGCCATTTTTTTCTCTTCAGTCAGCAAAGCCCATTTTTCCACATGTGTTAAAAACTGCTAGCATTTCTTTCTTTAATTCTGTTTGCAGCTCCTCAGATTGCCACTGCCTTTGCAGCTGTAGTCATTTCCCTGCATGCAGGAGTGTTATCTAAAGTATAGATACATTTATTCTTGACCTGGCTCAGAGAGTAAAAAGTCTCTTTGAACTGCTGCGCCTGGATACATTTTGGAAAGAAATAAACACGTGTTCCTGTGCGAGTGAAGAGAAAGTTGCTTGTTGATTTCTTTCAAATCTATTTTGGAAGGACCTGTCATTCAGGAATTATACCCAGTTTTTCTGAGGCACAATGACTTATCCTGGGCCTGGCAGGGCCGTTTCCATCACAGTGGTTTCAGAATGCACAGATGGAAATAGCATAATACAGCATTTTGAAAGGGTAAAAAAAAGGTTTAATTTTGAAGGGGAATTTGTGGCTTTTGCAGCAATGCAGTGCTGCCGGTTCACTTGATTCCATATATATGTCTCAGAACACACTGGCATACTTTTTCTGTGTGCCCCCTTGTTCCATTTTTCCTGAAGTGTACTAGGCAGGATGGTGCAGCCATCGTTTGTTGCTGCCAAAACACAGTTTTGAGGTCCTGGTGCACACAGGGGCCAGCGCCACCAGGTTGCTGTTTCTTGCGCAAATGCAGCTTGGTGATGTGGTGCAATGCTGTTGAGTGGGTCAATATATCCCACAAGTGTGATGGACTTCGAGCATCAAGTCCTGTTCCTAATGCAACCGATATAGAGTGACATTCAGGTGTACATGACATGGGTGTTGAGATATGTGCCACAGGCAATGTGGACTTGAGACCAGTTTCAGTAAGATCTTTGACACATTGGTCCTCATTACAGTTTTGCCGGTATCTGGCTACCGGGATATTACGGGTGACGGAGACGTCAATAAATTCCCATTTCATGGAGACGCACAGGAATCCATGGGATGGGATTGCTGGAATTTCCGGCACTGGTAATACTGGTGCTGGTAATTCCGGCATTTATTTGCTGGTAGCTCACTGCCCCCTCCAGAAATGTGTGTTTCCCTGGTCCATAAGAAAGGCCAGTGCCGGTATTACTAGCAATTTTACCAGCAATTTTTCCAGACCGGGGATCTTGTAATGAGGCCCATTGAGTGTTTAGACTCCCCTATCAGAGATGGCATGCGATAACCTTCGCTATACTGGGGACGTAAACAGTGTGTAGAAACAGGTGTCCACTTCCTTCATGCATACAACTGCCAGGTGGTATGTGCTGCGCATGCAATACGCTTCTCACAGACTGCAATAATCATACTTCTCTCTAGACATAAGGTGGGACACGACCAGTGCGTCGGTTACCATTGACTGTCTGTCTTGTCAAGGGAACTTCACCCTTTACATTCTCGATGGACCCTTTGTTGTTCTGCCCTGTCCTGCTGTGCTGCCTCCCCAGCCAGTGCAACACGTTGCTCATCCTCCACCTGTCTTGAGAAGATCTTCACCTCACCCAGAATCCATCTCCTGTTCCTGAAAATACCCTATTACCTAATGAGTTCCCCATCACCCTACTTGCCTTCCTACCACAACATCCGTGTCATCTAATTCTAGGGCTCCCTGCTGCCCCCCTCATGCATAGTGCTTCTCAGCCTATCTTAGGGAGGGAGGTCAGAGACATCACCATGACCTAGGCGGTGGCCATTGTTCCAGGTTGTAACAGCTTTCTCTGCCTGCTCCTAATGACACAGTCACCATTGGAGAAACAGACCTGGTCTCCTTGTACAGCTGACGCCTGGCATCCAATTTGTCGACCCTCCAGGCATGCTTGGAAGATCTGGAGGCACAGCTGTCTTCTTTAGAACCATGGCTGGTTGAAGGGAGGAGGTAGTAACTGTGGGCCCCGAATCAGTGTGGTTGGGAGACAGGTGAATGTTGTAAATGCCTTCCACACTGGTAAAAGGAATGCAACACTTAACAGACACAAGGTTCATCAGCTAGAGGGTGTTTTATTATTGCAGCTCTCCGAGAGCATTGACCCTTCATGTGACACGTATGCCAGAGGTAGCATGTAAGGTGATGTCAAGGGGTGGAATTATCTGCCTCTATTCAGGACATGTTCTGCAGTATCAGCACATCTTGATGTGATAAGTGAATGTGTTGCTTCATCTAGATCACTGATCAGTGCACAATGTGCAATGGAACATGAGGGGCCTAGTCATTTAAAGATGGGGTTGTCCTTGCAATGCATGAAGCGCATGAACCAACGAGTGTCTATCTTTGCCCTCCATCAGCCACTTCTCCACAACACACCACCCACACATTGCACTGGATTGTTGCCATGATTTGCTGTTCCCTATGCATGCATTTGGTTGATACACAACCCCCACCCGTGGTGATGTGCAATGAGCCTTAACCTATTCATCAGTGTTCGTGAGGTTCACAATAAAGACCTGCTCGCGTTGAGTCCGCTGTCGACAATGACTGCTCATTTGATATCGTCACAAAATGTCTGTGCACCAGCGTGGGTTGAGGACATATGCACTTCCCTTACACCAATCTCTACTCACCCTCTGCTCCCTATCCTTCTGCTGCGACTGGGTGATCTGATCCCCACTGTTACCTCCTCTGGTTGCTTGTAGATCCCTTGCTGACATATTGTCCACCTTTCCCCTTTCCTGTAGTTAGCTCCCCAATCCACTGTTTGTCTGCTTTGCTCACCATGTTCTTCCCTCTATAATTGTCAAGCGCTCCGTTGCTTCTCAAAGCTAGGTCTGTGCTCAATAAATACATGTACAATAATAAAAGATGGTCAAGGATGAGTCACTATCCCAACTAACTGACTCTCACTATTTCCACTCACAGAGATGTTGGGATGATAACATGGACGTGACACATTCTTATCAATTTCTCAAAAGCCCTCCACTGATCTGAAACACAAGCCTCTTCAACCTTGCATGACTCATTGCCAGATTCACTCAAGCAAGCCCAGGCCTATCAACTCTTAAAAAGGCCCAGCTCTGAAAACGTGTAGGACCTTTGAGGACCCCATCTCGACAGACCCCACCCTGCCTTCATGATTGTGATGAAACACGATCCCAATGTGGTATTTATTTTCTTTCTTTTTAGTTTTTCCCTTTACTTTAGTTCCACCTTAACATAGTGTACCATTTAAACCTTGAATGTGTGGAGGGGTTCAACATGTGTAAGGCATGCTTTTCTGAACAAACTACTAATCTACTGCCAATATGTCCAGGAAAATGCTTAGTATGTACAGCTAATCTCTTTTCTCTACTCCAGTAATAGCAATTAATTTAAAAAAATCAGAGGGATTTCAGCTCTTTTGGAGACATGAGATATGTGAAGCCCATAGGTCTTTTTTTGATACAACCTTTGTCCTAGGACTTCTCTCTGCCTCTATACAGTAACACACCATGAAGTAACCCAGCCAGGATGTATCCGTGCCTTTGATCGCAGACCATAGCGTTATGTGAGCTACCTCTACATATAGGTGAGTTAAGCATGGTGACATGTCCTGACTGCCTTAATTTTACATTATATGTTTTGACAGTCAGAGATATAAATGCATAAAAATGAAAATATGAGAGACTAAATCATTGTGTCTTTCTCAATTCATGATCCCATTTAGTGAGTGCACTGATAATCCTAACAGCCCTCCAAATTGGGTGATGGATATAAAATCAGTACATGGAAGAGGCAGAGAAGGGTCCTGAAGAAGGTGGATAAAAAGAAAATATGGTGAAACGTCATAAGTGACGTAGACCATTAATGCCACGTGAAATTTATGGACACAAGAACCTAATAAGGGGCTATGAATATGTGAAATTATTGCCTCTGACTATGAAGTTGCATGTTGGTCAGAAGCCTGTGACTTTTGTTCTTGTATCTATTTGCACATAAGCACTGACAACTTACAAGATTGTAGTGTATGGTAGCGCATTTGCACTGTTTGATTGTTGACTTTTTTGTATATATGTAATGTATTACTAATGTGAACAATATCTGGTTCCTAGTTATGCTTTGAACTATGAGTTGTTTGTCCCATGAATCAATAGCATTGTGTTGATATATAAAAAAAAGAAAATTGCTGGTAGAGTTCTGAATGTTTTTTTTGAAAACGCAGGAACATTTATTGTACAAATCTGTATGTGCCTCAGTTCCTGTGGTTTGAGGAAAGCAGTACGCACTTGTGGGCCTGAATGGCATGTATAGTGGGTCCCAATAATACATATTGGGGGAAGGTGTATAGTTGACACGGCCGAAGGCTGTGGCGGCTGGCCATAGCCCGGTAGTGTTTTAAAATATACAGTGGGCATGGCCGAAGGCCCTGGTTAGTGGGCCCATAAAATATGTATAGTGACCACAGACAAAGGCTGTGCCCCCCTAGTGGGTCCAAAAGTAATATATTGGCCTGAAAAAAATGATGGTATAACAAAACCCTTTAAATTCACTGAAAAAACATTAGTTAAGGTGCAGTTAAGTTGTGCATATTTAGCGCAACAAAACCCTTGACATTCAGTGGATGAGAGAAGTCATGACCAGTTTAACTCTGTATTATTTGTGTCACCTTACATTGAGCAAACGCATAGGTCACATGTTTATAAGTCACACATACAGGCATAACTGATTGCACATAGGCACACTTAATGTATGACACAGATTACACACATATAGGTCACCACATATGTCAATCTGCCCTTACATCCCCAAAAGGCATTTGGCTTTTTACTGAAATGATTTCTATTTTCTTGGGCTGCTTTATTGTTTACTGATCCAACAAAATCATTCAGTGACGTAGATTTACAATTTAGACATTATCCCAACTCGGTTATCATGCCACATTTTTTTAGTAAGGCTTGTGGATTGCCAGGATGCATGATGGTGAGACGGGTTACATCAGGAATTACTGTGGTTCCAGGGAGACACTACATTAGTTACATTTCCAGGCAAAATAGGCAAAACAGGGCCAGATTTAAATGTCTTCACCTGGTTCACAAATCTATCGATTGTAAGGCACCATTGTATCTATGCCCCTCTATCCAATTTTACAAGCCTTCTCCTAATCTCCGTTCTGCCTCTTTGACTGCCCTTGTGGCTCCTCGCATTATCCCTGTGCTTCCTCTCGAATCCACTCTTTCTCTCTTCTTGTTCACTTGCATGGAACTCTCTTCCCGCAGGCATCTGACAAACAGTCCACATGGAATTATTCAAAACCAAACTAAAATTCTACCTCCTCGCTTCTGAATTACCCTCTTAACCTACCTCTCATCTGCCTTGCAACTAACATTTTCCCTTGCATTTAACCTGCCTGCGTCCCTCACTTTCTCTGTCTCCTCTCTAGCACTTCATCCATCATGGTCACATCCCTATCACAGCTGGCTGTACCACCTACCTGCACTTAAAAATGTATATTAGTTCTCCCAAAGCTATGTATCATCCATGTATTGCCCCTCCTGACTGTTCCGTTTACTCCCTTCCACAACCTGGTCAGAATGTCCCTCAAACTCACCCCTTTGTATGAAGCTCACTGCTTCCTGTCAAATCTGATTTCTTATCTATTGGATGTTCTTTTGTGATCAAAAGAGCATTGTTCCTATATGTCTATTAATAAATAAAAAATGTTTCAACAACTTCATCTCTGGGACAATCTTTTATTTCATGACAACATTCTATTTAATGGATTATAAATTAAGATTAAACAATGGAAAATGCTTTCATTTTCTTTTAGAGAAACTGTTTACTTTTACATTGCACCTAATGCATGATCATGTTAAACTTGTTCCAGTTTAAGGTTGTAATTAAAATAATTTAGGTAGATAACCATATTATGTAAATACTACAAAATGATAAGCACATTTAATGTACTCAGTTTGCTATTTATTTTAATTACTAATTTAACATGTTTTAATTCATCACCAAAACTCCAAATCACGCACCTCTATCACCATTATGGATGTCATGTGGTTCCAAAATGTAATTTGATAGCAGGGACTTGGTACACTTGTGCTCAGGGTCATGTGTCACATTTTGCCATGTACTTTTGCACTCTGCCACGCAAATGAGTAAACGCTGCCTCTCATGCTCGCATACCGGGCATCATTTACTTTTAATTGCAAACGCTGCTTACCATGTGTGCATCGTAAGCAGCGTTCACAATACAATTATACAATGCCCGATATGCTCGCAAGTCGGACATCATTTAATTTTACTTGTGAACGCTACTTGCCATGCAAACATGGTAAGTAGTGTTCACGGTTACAATTAAACGTGGCCTGACATTCGAGCTTGCCAGGCAGCATTTCATTATAATGATACATGCAGCCTGCCATGCGATCTTGGCAGGCAGCATGTACAATGGACCCCTATGCAGTCCACCTGCTTTATGCTGGTTCATAAAGGCAACAGACCTTACATGGATCCCTAGCATTTGCACTGGCAAGATAATCCATGCCGGCGCAAATGCTGGAGTGTGTATGGTGGAGATGAAGGAAGGCGGCGGAAATCCAAGTTGCATACATCCCTCCTCTCCGCCATACAAAGGATTGACAATTGGGAGTGACGCTAATGAAAGGCATTCAATCCTAAGGGCCTGATGAATTGGAAATGTGCGCAGAAATCCTGCAAGGGCCGTACTCCGAGAAAGACATGGTACAGGCCTGCGTGCTGAAAGAAATATGCGCGCCCCGCGTATTCATGGAATTTGCAGTGCAAAGTAACCATAATTGCAAGTCGCGCCCGGAATGCCCCCGACACGCCCACACGCAGAGCATAAAGAGCCAGATCAGCTACCTTTGCGCGCTCCCGCGGGCGCAAATACACGCACCCTTCAAACAGTGCATGGGGTCCCCTGTAAGCAGGCCTGCGACTTTGGGACCCTGCGTGGATACCTACCTGCCCCATTTTTGAAGTTCCTCCCCCTTCCCAGCCCTCTGCGCAAGCCACGGCCACGCTCTGCTTGGAGTCTTGCACAAGGCCCTCGACGGCTCGCACAGATGTGCCGAGCCAGCACGAACTCCATGTAAGTCTGGGAAAAGTACAGTACATTTGATTCCATGAATCGACAAAGGCGGTTTTGCGGACAGTTCCGCATGCAAGTACACTATTTTCCGTGCAGATAATTCCATGAATCAGGCCCTAATTCAATAACAACTGTTATTGAAGTTACACCCCCATGAAAATAGCTTTGTGGACCTCTGGAGGGGTTTGTATTACTTGGGATGAGGAACCTTCCCAAACTTATGCCCCTCAACCTCGCCTCTGGCCATAACTTGATGGCTGGTCATTATCCAGCGATATTGACCACTCCCTTGGTCTATAAGGCTAGATTGCTTGGAGGACTCCTTTTTGTTTCTTTGATATGGGAACAGGCAATTCAGAAAGGGATTACAGTGGGATAAAGAATACTTCTCTAGAAATATATGTGGTCGAGGACGACTGTAATTTTAAGGCCATGGGGGCTGGCTTTGTTTGAGTCACAGTTATCAATTAGTTATTCAGTGGACACCTTTAAATCTATGTCACCGGGTCCTGCATTGACGGAAAAAGGCATTGGAGATTGGAGAGGAGTTTAAGAATGGACAGGTCGCGGGTGCGGGAACTCAGTAAAGAATGTAAAATGCTTTCAAAGGTAAATCGCTCAATTATTTGTCTTTTCTTATCTTTACTGTTTAAGGCAGAGCTGTTTCTTCACACTGCCCCCTTCATGCGTGCAGCTCTGCCAACAACAACAGAAACCCTCAGCAGAGTGGAAGGAGAAAAAGCAGGTGCATTGGGGCTTAGGGGACAGAGGTGGGCATGAGACCCATCAGCAATTTGCCTACTCAGACAAAGTGCCATTCGGTGTCCCTCCTGCCTTGCCAAGTGGCCAGATAAACTCTTTGTATGGCCAATCTGGGTTCCCTCGTTGACTCATAGTAGCTCGTTGACATATAACCATCTTTGACCGTTGTCATCACTCCCTAAATCGGCCTCCGGATTTAGTATCACTGTGGTGGCTTTCCATGGTATACAGTGTTTATATCTAATCTTTTATATTGAATGCCCATATATCGAATATTTTATAGTGAAAACATTTATAGTGAATGCATTTAGGGGTGCGGTAAAGGGTTAAATATTTTTGGGAAATGGTCCCCTGCGAGACCTGCTGGTGCAGTCTCCCCAAGCTCCTTGAAGATCTTCATGCCGCGCCACAGAACTCAATGCTGCCTTGAGCCACCACGCTTGCGCGATGTGCATGGGGCTCATGCTGCCGCAGCGGTGAACCACAGGCTGCACTAGTTACTGAACTGTAAGTACATTCTTTAATCAAACCTTACATCTTTCACCTAGAGTACAAATACAGGCTGCCCCAAAACGAGCCAGCCGCCAATGTGCATGGCCAGCAAAGGGCCTGCCAGTGGCAATGTAAATGTTTCAAGACCAATGATAGCAGGTGAATGGTTTTAGTGACGGGGAATTAACATCTGCCACGAATTAGCACGAGTGACCAAGCACATTGATATAGTGGGTGTCAGGGGGTGAGTGATCAACCTGAGAATATTTTGGAAATAATGTGTTGAAATTGTACATTTTTTAGAACAATTCATGAGAAACATTGGGTGAAAAGTCATCAATTTACAATTTGTTGTCTAGAGTAAAACGTGAACAAATCCAGCAGATACCATGTCACCAAGAGTCCAAAGGCGCATTTCACAACGCTGCCATGGGGCCTGTGTGCACAACATATGCCAGCATTGCCAGTGTAAGTCACTTTCATGCAGCTGCACCCACATCAGCTGCTGATGTACATCTTAAAGAGTTGTACACGCAATTTAACAGCGTATCCTTTTCCCCTTGACTAATAAAGGGTTATTTTATTAATTGTGAGCAGCGCTAAATAATTCACTCTTTAACTAGGCATTTTTATCATAAAAACAATCTCTTCTGATTGACTAAGTTTGTTTTACTGCCTTTCATTTTACAAATACTAAACCCGTGTGCATATTTAACATATATAGGTAAACACAATTCTAAACACAAATGTACCCTCCCTTATTATACACTGCTCCATTGCTCCCAAGTTAGTTATGCCCTATAGGTATACATATGAAATAAAAGTAGGTAGTGTGGGGAATGCCTTTAAAACCATATTACAGGGCGATGGGAAAGTGGCTGTGGACCCCCAAGTCCTTGGTTTGGGATTCACATGATTTTGCAAATAAAAACAAGTTGAAAAATATCAGAATGGACATTATGAAAAATAGTACTGCTTCTTTAAGATACGACTAAGCCTGATTCATGGAATTGTTAGCACAGTACAACGCTACTTTGCACTGGTGAAAAAGTGCAAAAGTGGTGCGAAGTCATTTGCACTGCAAAAATACACTTTGCACCGCTCTGTGAATCAGGGTGTTTGTTGGCAGTGCAAAGTCCCTGTGCACTGCGCAACATTTTTTCCATGAATCGGACCCTGTATCTGTTAGAACCAAATGAGATTTTAGATAGGGTGGGGGAGGTAGGAATGGAGTACCCCGTGCGGAGAGGCAGTGTCGTTTTTATAATGCAAATGTGAAGTGTAAACCTTGAGGAATTTAGCACTTGATTGCACTGCTTTTACGACCAAAAGTATGACATTTTTAGGCCATTTATAAATGATTTTAAAGAAATTTCCAGTGATAATATGTGGCATACGGTGCTAGAGGGCTCGCACATCTCTTCGCAGGTTAATTGAATGAGATGCTTACAGTGGTCTTTGAACGGGGATTGGTATTCTAATGCTTGAGACAGGTGTAAATATGAACTTAAGTTGATATTTTATTCCCTTCTTAAACATTTCGTAATTTTGAATGTTATTGTGAGATGTTTTTGTTTTATTCATTTATTTATTATTATACATTTTAGTTCATAGAACTTTTCGTGTATTTTGTTGACTTTTGTTTATTTTGATTTTTCTTTTTTAAATTTGTTTAAAGAACTTTGTAATTGTATTTATATGTTGTTGTTTTTTTTCTTCGTGAAAAGTTCAAACAAGAATTGCATCACAATAAAAAAATAATACTTAGTTTAAACCAACGTATTCCGATGCAAGGAATTGGGAACACATCACTGTGGTTTCAAAACTTCTCTAACTCAATGAATTACTAGAATCCAATGTTTATTTTTTATTTTTTATAAATACGCCTCAAGAAAAGTTTGAAGAGAACAAACTATTCAATCGGAGAATGTGAAGGCTCAATGGATAAGAAGCACCTCTGAGCGTGGACACTTCACGCCATCGCTTTAAGCTTCCCAGTATGCTAAACCTTGATGCTATCAGCAGCCGCCCACATCTATGTCTGAAGACTGGGGGGCTAATACATCAAAAAAGTTACACTGAGTAACTGTGTTTTACCTTTGAGATACCCCGGGAGAGGGCAATGCTGTTCACAAACTAAGTTTCTATGATTAGTCACATTCACCAAGTGAGCCAGGTCACACCGGTCCTACAGGGACAGCTGGGACCGTGAAGGCGAGGGTTAGGCTGACAGACATCACAATGTTTATACTATAACTTTTCCTGGTGACTGCTGCCAATTAGTGATGCCAGCTGGGCTCCCTGTTTAATACCGGGGCAGGACTACAGGGGGAGTCTTTGTGTGGAAACATTGGTGGGAGAGGCTGAATGCCCTAGCCTAACACAAACCTGGGCAACACAAGAAGTTTCACACCCGATTTCGTTGTCAGAGCAGGGTACGTGTGTTTCGGGGGTGCGTGTGAAGTTTCACACGCGATTTCGCTGTCAGAGCGGGGTACGGGCATCCAGTGGGGTGCGCAGGGAGTCCCACACGTGAATTGGTAGTGTGGGTCCTCCCAGGTGTCCCCTCTACCCCCTCCATGGCCCCTGCAGGCAGCCCACACCACAGGGGACTACCCTGCACCCCTGGTCATGTCCCATAGGCAGCCCATCCACCATGGGCATGCTCCCCAGCCAAGCCACATGTCACCTTGCAATATGATCACCAACTCATGTCCCCCAGGACCCCCTCACCCCCCGCAGTGTGGGGCACCTGCCAGCAGGCCCCCACTCATGTCCCCCCCAACACGTCTACATGACCCACAATCATGGCCCCATGGCATGCCACCCCTGCCCAAATAACCAACCAAGCATAACATACACCCCACACTGAAATGCCCATTGCATGAAACAACCCAAATGGCATGTATGTACATCAACTCATGTCCGTTACACACACAATGGGTGCCAGTGAATGTGAAAACCCACATCGTGACATGCATGAAACCAATGAGAGAATACCACACATTGAAGTATGGGAAAAAATGCATTGAACAAAAAATGTGGTGAAACAAATTCAAAGACCAAACAATGGACATAAGGAAAACAATGCATAATGTCACATAATGATAAAAAAAGGAAATCAGAATCCAAAATATATGAAATCAAAAATGTCTCCAAAGTCTCCTTCCAACAAAGCAAATCCAAACAGAAATGAAAAAGTAAAATCCATTGCGCCATGGAAAAATCAAAAAAGAAAATGCCGACATATCCACACTCCAACTATTTACAAGGATGAAATCCTGGGTCCATGTGCCCAACTGTCCAAATGAAACCTACAAAAATACACTAACTAATGAAGATCTATATACAAAAATGTGGGGTATTGTCCAAGCGCCCCAAAAAAAAAAAATGAAAACAAAAATGAAACCTAACACTAACTAACTAACTAACTATTTACAATGGCAGAGGGCTAGTCCAGCGGCTCACTTTTTGATGTCCCGGGAGAGGGCATCATCGAAATCCCACTCAATGTCCTGGAGGCGGTCCTCTTCCATGGCACTGAGGGTTCGCAGGGACGATGACATGTTGACCTCCAACTCCCTGCGAATTGCCTCGAGGCACTCGGCCCGCCTCAGTGCCCTCCGCATGGAGTTCTCCGCCCTGACCATTGTGAGCCGTGCCTCTTCTGCCCGCTGCCGCTCTGCATCTATGGCGTGGCCCAACCGCTGCCACACGGAAGACACTTGCAATCCTGGGTCCTCCTGCCCTCTGGCCGATGCCTGCCCCTCCGATGTTGAAGGCCCCGAGCCATCATTGCTCCCACCATGTTGCTGCTGCTGCTGTGCCTGTGCCTGCGCCCTGGCTCTTGTGCCTGTACGTCCTCCTCCGGCTTGTGTGCAGTTGTCGTGGTGGCCACCCCTGATGGACGCCCGACTCCCGACTGTGGCAGGGATGTGTCCTCCACCAGCCTGGCCGCTGTGTCAGAGGCAGCTCCACAGGGTACCCAGGTGATACATGGGTGGGAAGATGGCATGGAGGACGACTGGCGCGTAGGGGGTTCAGGTGAGGAGAGGGTCGCAAGAAGGGCCAGCACACGGCGGAATCCAGCACTGGTGACCTGTCCCAGTAGGTCAACGCGGTCAAAGAGGCATCCGAGATGACGTGCGGGTTCTTCACGAAAACACTGCAGGTCACCTTGCATGCCCCCCGTTGACGCAACTCTATCCCAGCCAGGACAGGCTCAACCCGTCCCGGATAGCCATGTCCGCAGGGAGAGGAAGGCCAGTTGTTGTGCGCCCATCCCCTCCCTGAAAACGGGTCTGGACGTAGGCATCCCTGCTGGTGCCGGATGATGCAGTCACAGGATCAGGGACAAGATTACACACAGGCACCTCCGCGGCGGCCTGTGCTGCCTCCTGTCCCTGCCCCTGCACTGTACCACTGGCACCAGTGGAATCCCCACCTCCAGACCCCATGTGTGTCCCTTCCACGGCCTCCTCCTCCTCCAAACCCCCCACCAACCTGGATGACTCCATGCCATCTTCCTCCGTCGGACCCTGTGGGGTCTCAGCTGCCCCTTCTGCTGCCGAGGGGTCCATCTCCAACCTCCGCCTCTTGGACCTACCCTCGGCAGCTGCGGCCTGGGACGTGGCACCAGACTACTCACTCCCCGAAGAGATGACAATCTGGGAGGGGAGCCGGGCCTTGCGTCTCGAGCTGGTGGTGTGATCCCTGCCGCTTTGCTCCACAGCACCCTCTTCGCCCTCTTCATCAGTTGACGCTGCAGACAGGGAGTGATAGAACACAGGCATCAGGGCACTGTACAATGGACTGATACACACATGACAGTTGTACATGAGTGGCAGTGTCAAACTTCAGACATGGCATCACACTCCCTAACACACATGTCATTTCTACTCACACACATGAGCAATTCCACAGCAATATTACTCCAGGCAGCACCATCCATACACATACAACAGCATCAGCATCTGAAGGTGAGCCTGACGTCACATGAAACACGGGGAGTACACAACACATGCACACACACCAACACACTTACATGGATGTGTACATGTCCACCAACTGTCAGAGTGATGAGATCACCATCCATGTCACATCTGGCATTCAGCCTTCTACATGTCAGTGCCACATGCATCCATGTTGCATAACAGTTGCACACTTGTCAAATACACACACATGCACATGTACACAGTGCAGATACATGCAGCTGGAACCAACATCCATGTGTGATACCACAACCATGCCAACGTACATACACAGTAATTCAAACATGTTTGCTCCCACATCTGCATTTGGCCTGCATGCTTACCCACACATACTCCATCCATGTATCTCACACATGAGAGGACTTGCATGCGTCAGCCTCACGCCCCTGCACATACACATCCATACATGGCCCTACAGAAACACATGTGCAACCTGCACACTACTGGCACACCACGACACGCACAGCGTCCAATCAGTATGCATGTACACCTACCGCTCGACTCCAGACGGGTCTGCCTCTCAAGGACCTGGACGTGGAGCGCTGGGCTTATGCGTTCCAGGACCCTCATTTGGTGGTGGGACAGGCGGCCCCGGTGCCCCTTGGCATCCGCTGCCTTCAAGAGGCGCCGGGCCTTGTCGAGGGTCCTGGACCTGAAGTCCTCCTAGCGCTTCTTGACATGTTTGATGTCGCGGACTGTCACCCCCTCCGCATTGAGGGCAGTCACGATGTCCATCCAGATCCTGGTCCGTCCTTCATAGTCGGCTGGCAAACTTCCAAAGAGGGCATCATTCTGCCCCAAGACTTGCTCCACCAGGACACCAACTTCCCTGGCACTGAAGCTGGTGGCCCTCTGCCTCTCTGGCTGGGGGTTGCCAGTGGTGCCAGATGGTGTTGTGCCCGACATGAAAACCGCAGAGGCAGGTGTGGGTGGGAAACTGGGTCCTGGGGCTGGGCTGTGGAGCGATGGTATCCCAGTCGGGAGTCTTCAGTTCCAGCAGGGGTGGTCACAGCAACTGCACCCCTAGCTGACGTGCAGGCAGCAAATAGCAGGGCACGTGGGCAGCAGGCAGGCAGCAGCAGATGGCAGGTGGGAGCGTGCTTGGGGCTCTTGGGGGCAGTAATTCGGCCTTCTGGGCAGGAGCGTGGTCTTCCGTGTGTTGTCGCGTGGCCAGCTTGATACGGAGTGATTTGGCATGTGAAAAAATTGCCTGTCAGCGTGTAATTCGAGGAAAGGCCCTTAGCGCGTAAGTGCGTCTGTGATGTTACGCGCGCGGGTGTTTCCCTCGTGACGGGTGCATAGTGAATCAGCACGTGAAGACACCGCATGTACGCAAATTCATTGGACCAAAGGCCCTTTAGCGCGTAAGCGCGTGTGTGACGTGATGCGCAAGGGCGTTTCCCTCAATACAGGTGCATGTTCATTGTACACGTGCAAAAACTGCACGTCCGAGTGTCAGCTCGTGTAATTGGAGGAAAGGGCCTTAGCGCGTACACGCGTAAGTGACGTTGTACATGTGGGCCGGTTGAAAAGGCACGTGTAGGATGCCATTTACTTGTACGTGCTTTTCGTGGAGAGCGAGTGGGTGAATTTTGTACTTCTAGTCGGTTCACACGCGATTACTTCACAACGGTTCAAGTTCGTACTCCCTGTTACCTCTGACAGCGTTCAATTCTTATTTTGGCCTGTTTCCTCAGACAGCGTACAATTCTTCTTTTGGCGGGGTGTTGCCAACACGCACACTCGCGTCTTTTTCACGTTCTTTTTCCAGGCATACAGTGAGTCGCGCACAAATTTACCAACTGTGCTTGCCCCGTGTGTCGCGTTCCCCTTCAGAGGTCAGTGTAGGCTGCATGTATTATGCGTACGCTTATTTTTGTGTTTCTGGGTGCCACCGCGTAGTGCGGGTTCATTTTTCCACACGTGGTCTACGAGGGGATGCGTGCACGTTCATTTTTGTTTTCGGGGTGCCTGTGCGTTGCGTGACCTGTCATCTTCCCCCAGGGGTCACAGACAGCCTTGCTAGAGCACTTTCACCCCCAATTGCCCAGGACAATTCTTTACTGCTACTCCCATACGCACAACAACATTAGTGCCATGGTTGGGAGGCGACCAAGCGGTAAGGGAGGCAAAGGTGGCTGGCCTCCAAAAGGTGGGCGTGGTGGGTGCGGTAGGGGACGTGGCCAGGATTTGCAGGGTGCCCCTAGACCCCTGTGTGTGGAGGACCAATCAGGGACACCCATGCACCCCTCCCCATGGTTGTGGGAAACTTAGCTGACACCATCCCAGCTCAGCCCTTGTTGGACCAGCCCATTTTGGCACCTGAACCGGCACAGGATGACTCCCAGGTTGACATCCAGGTCAGCAAGTCTAAGCCACGTGTGGCGGTGCAAGTTGCTGTCACCAGGCCACGTTGATCTGGGGCAGCAATGTCATCTGCTGCCCCAAGTAGGCAGGGTGGTGAGGCTGCAGGGGCAGCTGCAGCTCTATCCACCCCAGCTCTGAGTCTCCCAGCTGGGACAGTGTCGGTCCAGGTCCATCAAACCGACGTTGGCCCTGCCACCATCACCCTGCAGCCAATGCCTGCACGAAGACCTATGGTCATTGTGCATTCGCACACTCCTAGTACCCAGTCCACCTGCGCTTCTGCCCCTACTGACCAGAGCGGCGTAAGCCACTCAGGATCCGCACCACCTTTGAAAAAGAAGAAGAAGGGTGCTCTGGCAGTACAAGCTGAGACCCCAGACACGGCTACACACTCTGGCACATCAAGGAAGCCTAGCTTTAATGATGCCGAACTTGATGCACTTGTGGCCTATGTGTCGGCACATAGCCGCGAAATGGTGGTGACTGCAGGGTGCAAGACCACACCTGGTCAACGTAGGGCACACTGGCAGACCATCGCGGACCGTATTAGTGCCCTTGGATTTGTGAGGCGCATAGCTGATGATTGCCACAAGCGGTGGAATGACCTGAAACGCAGAGCAAAGAACAAGCTGGCCTCAAATCATGCCTCTACTCTGGTGACTGGTGGTGGGTCTCCACCAGAGGACAACCAACTCACTGAACATGAGTCTGTTGCTGGAACCTTCGTCACAGAGGAACAGATCGAAGATATGGGAGACCTACCAGATTACGACGCATTGTCCGGTGAGTGCCCATGCATGTGTGTGTAATCCATATGTATGTTGTTTGGGTGACGGGTTCTGATTGAGTGCCAGGTGAGGGTGTGTACTCCTGAGTGGTATGGGTCACCCATGTCCTTCCTCCAAAACATTCACTGGCCTTGAATTTGGATATGACAGTATCCCTTCTGCCCACAGTGGCCAATTAGCGCAACATTACTGCAGTTGCCCTTGAACTGTTATCTTGCAACAACATTGTTCAGATTTTTTCAGGGTTCATTCAGGCTGATTGTTTCAATTCTCCAATTTTTGCAATGCATTTATCAGCCCTAATGCCATATATGTGACATGCTTCTGTCATTGATTACACCCCTCATTGGGCCACATTTGTTACCTGGTCATGTGAATGATTAGACCATTCAGGCTTATTGAGTATTGGCCTGCTCACATTGATTTTTGGTGCCTGTTTGAATTTGGTACATGATAGTTGTTTCCTGCCATGTTGAAGTGACCAACCATTGATGTGTACATCTGCCTGCCATCACTGTATTATTGTACACTGGATGTGTTGCAGTGTGTGGCACATGCGTATTTTGTCACACTATTTTTCATTTGTCATCTCATCATGTCCATCTCACATGGATGGGTGACAGTACTCAATCACTGACATATCGCTGTACTTGTCAAATGTACCATGGCTATGCTACATGCCATCTGTGTGCTGGCATGTGTCATGTATGTGTATTGGACATGCCACTCACAGGTTAATGTGTGATGCCAGTGCTACCCAGCATGCAGCAAATGTGTTGCTTTTCCATCTTGGTGTCCTCAGTGTCTGTTTTTTGCCTCCCCTTCCAACTCATTGACAGTGCATGCATGCCAGGGTTATAGTCATGTGGGACATGTGTAAATCATGTACTGGATCTCTGGCTTGTCAGGCCTATGTGTGTGCTATGGTGCTCATGCCTGTTTCCATTTTCTGTCTTTCATGTCTTTGCAGGTGATGACGTACTTGATGCTGGTGAGGTTGAGGAGATGGTGCAGACCCAGGAGGAATCTCAGCCACGACCGGGCACCAGTCGTACTGCAGACCATACTGTCCAAGGGTGTCTCTGGGTGCACCTCCCCAGACCTCTATTCAGGAGCTGAATCGGATGATGAGACTTATGTGCTGTCCCAGGTGAGTGCTTCTGGCAGGGATTCTGTTCTGTCCAACCCACCTGCACCAGGGGTGGAACCCTCTATGGGGATGTCAGTGTTGGTAGGTCCGCCTTTGGTGGTTACGGATGCAGGGTCACACTCCACAACATCTGATCCTGTTCCTGGGCCAGCAGATCAGAGGGGGAATGCAGTCCTGCAGCCTCAGGCAGTGCCAGCACAGCAAGGTGTAGATCGCCTTGCCCCGAACACGTGTGGTGCCTGCCGATGCGGTGGACCTGCGCCAACAGGCAATACTGTATGCGAAAACTCCATGTACTGTATAGCAGCCCAACAGGGAGCTTCAGTTGAAATGATGGCTCAGGCAATGGAGAGGGTGGTCACTTCCATTCTCCCCCCTGAAAGGCAGATGGAGCAACAACAGCAGGCAACAGACTCCATTTGTCAATCACACAGGGAAGACATGTTGGCATCCAATAGGGACCGATGGGCGGCACTGGAGACTCGGCGCGAAGCCATATCAATAGAGTCACAGGGCCACGGGGAAGCCCTGAGGGTAGAACTCCATAACCTCAGGGAGACTCTGGTTGAACTTGAGGCTTCCTGAAATTTTAGGGCAGAACAGCTGCTGGAGCAACTCACATGTTCGCTCTCAGCTGAGCTGCAGGCAAACCGTGAGGAGATCAGGGCATCATGCGAGGCCATGCATGCAGAAATGCAGGCAACCCGTGAGGTGCTGCATGGGGATCTCCGCACTATCATCCTCCAGAATCAGACCTTCCACACCCGCATGCTTGCTGCCATGGAGGACGATGCCAGGGCTTTTCATGGGTCCATACACCACCACCTCCTGATGCAGCAGCAGAGGGTGATGAGAGCAGCAGCAGTTCTCCCACAATGGCATAGCCGTGCAGGCCATGAGCCCATGGAGGTATTTTTTTTGTTCGCAACATCCACGCAGGTGGGTGTTGGTGTGCACCCTGTCCTCGTACCTCCTGGGTGCCCCCCCCCCCTGGTCCCCATGGCCCCTTTTTTTTTTTTTTTTTTTTTACAGTGTGTTGCCTTGTGTGGCTCCTGTGGGCATCAACTGTGTATTCCGGCTGGGCACATGCAGGCTTGCCCTGTGTTTGGGTTAGATGCTTGGGTTCATGACACACACACCCCTCCTGCTTCCCGTTTCCATGGGCTTGCAAAGGGTGTGACCGAGTAACAGTAACTTACACAGTGACATTGGGCTCCCATGAGCTGTGTGGGCAGTCTGTAGGCAATACTGTGTGGACATCCCTAGTGGGTATTGTTGTTGTATTGAACACTGCATGGTGTATTGATATGTGCTTGTGCATCCATGTCTTCATCCTTATACGCAGGTACCTTCTTCATGTCTTCACATGGCCGTCTCCTTTGCAGATGCAGTTCATGTTGTATGCAGTACACTGACACATTTGCGTGACAGCAACACTCTGCAGTTGGAAGGGGTCGATGTGCTGGCTTATTCAGGTTGTAAGACTTGCACTACTTTGACTTTGTACTGTCATATTTTTGCAATGTTTCATGCTGTGTTATTGTATTGTGTTGCTGGTAAGTATTTGGTCATGTGTGCTGTTTGTTATTGATTACTGGGAGCATATTGTCTGTGGCCTGTTTCCATTTGGGACAGGGCACTTTGTGACACTTGTGTCAGGTGTTGTGCATTCCTTTGTTTGCTTTCACATTGCATGACATGCCATGGTGTGTTGGGTGGCCGAGATGGGGAGGGGGTGGGTGACATGGTGCTATTTTCATGTTGTATTTTGCAAGGGGGTAGACAGTCATGCAGCATAAATGTGTGTCTTTTAGTGACACAGCATTGGTTGTGTTTCGGGAGGTAGGGATGCACACAATGTAACACTTCCAGGTGACCAATCTAAGGCTGGTATGGTTGTGGCAGTTGACTGTCCCTTATGTCATCATCATTGATTATCAGCTGGTATGTGCCAGGGCTGTGTGCACTCCACAGGGGTGTGATTTTAGGTGAAGTAATTAGCCACCAGCTGTGTACGGGCTGCCTCACCACGTGCCCTTTCCCCTCCCATGCGCAGTGGCCGTGCATGTGGTTGGGGACATGGGGGCACCACCATGTCTACCAGCAGGCCCCGGCGTGTTGCAACGTTGTGCAGGACACATGCTGCCACTATGATCCTGCACACTACTGGGGGAGCGTATAGCAGCTGCCCACCAGAGCGGTCAAGGGAGCGAAAGCGTGACTTGAGCACTCCGAATGTGCGCTCCACTATGCCCCGGGTTGCAATATGGGCTGTGTTGTATCTTACCTCGGGTGGTGTGGTGGGGTTTCGAATTGGCATCATCATGTGGGTGCTCAGAGGGTAGGCACTGTCCCCTGGGGAGGTGATGATGGGTATCATTAGTGGGGTTGTGAGATTACTCAGTAACTGACATGCATACATGTGCAGTGGCATTTATACACACCAAGCAGCCATGTATCACCATGCCACCCAGCTTCTAGGTCCCGGTTTAGGGTTGACATTCTGTAAATGAAACTGTCATGGGTGGACCCTGGATAGTTGGCATATACTGAGGTGATGATTCCCTTGGCATCACATACTACCTGCACGTTGATGGAATGCCAGTGCTTGCGGTTTCTATAGATGTGCTCAGATGCCCTGGGAAGACGTAGAGCCACATGGGTGCAATCAATGGCACCTAGCACTTTGGGGAAGTGTGCCACCCAGTAGAAATCCTGGACAGCAGCCTGCCTTTCTGCAGGTGTTCTGGGCAGGTATATGTGCCTGCGGACTGATGGGCGTGCAGTCATGATGGCCAAGACCTGGTGTAGGCAGCGTGACTGCGTGACCTGTGACACCCCCCCGACTATCGCACTTGTCCGCAGAAATGAACCAGTGGCCAAGAAGTGCAGTACATTGAGCACCTTTTCCAAGGGGCTCAGTGCTTGGGAGCACAGGGTGGGTGATGTGAGGTCATCCTCCCACTCACTCACCAGGTCGAGTATTATGTGAGGTGGAAACCTGTACCTCCCATACACCTGGTCATCAGGCATCCCAAAAAGGCTGCTCCTTGCGCGGAAATTTTCAGCGCACATTAATTCCATGAATCGCCCTGAAAATGTTTTAACAGTCTGAGATATAAATGCATAAAAATGAAAATATAAGAGACTAAATCATTGTGTCTTTCTCAATTCATGATCCCATTTAGTGAGTGCACTGATAATCCTAACAGCCCTCCAAATTGGGTGATGGATATAAAATCAGTACATGGAAGAGGTTGAGAAGGGTCCTGAAGAAGGCGGATAAAAAGAAACTATGCTGAAACGTCAAAGTGACGTAGACCATTAATGCCACGTGAAGTTTATGGACACAAGAACCTAATAAGGGGCTATGAATAACTAAGGTTTAATGATTATGTGAAAGCAAAATGGGTCAGTCACTTTTCGTCCATTTTCCAAGCTCCACAAGCCACAGGCCTGCCTGAACTGAAAGTGAAAAACGAAAACTGGCTGAAACTAGACGACGTGGTGGAAATTAGAGATCACATCAAAAAGCTGAAGTCGTCCAGAGAGACGGGCCCGGATGGAATCTCAAATATCGACTTGAAAAAAAACGCAGAGGAATGGGTACCTCTTATTCTGTCCATTTTTGCACAGTGTGCCGCCCAGAAATCACTCCCACCATCGTGGATGAAGGCGGTCATCGTTCCAATCTATAAGAAAGGCGACATCACCGACCCACTAAACTACCGCCCTATAGCCCTTTTGGACTGCATTGGGAAGGTCTATGGGAGCCTGCTTTTGAAAAGATTTGACGCCTGGTCAAAGTCGGCTCCCTGCAATGATAGGTTCCAAACGGGCTTCAAAAGAAATATGGGAACAACGGCAAACATATTTACCATCAGTACATTGAAAAGCAAGGTCTTGGAGGGCAAACCGAGGATTTTTGTGGCCTTTATCGATCTTTCCCAAGCTTTCTTGGTCGACAGGCACCGCCTCTGGAATAAACTTGAAGCTTGGGGGTGCCCGCATGAGTTGCTACAGCCTATCAAGGCTCTCCACTCAGAAACCAGCCTAAGAGTCCGCCTGTCACAAATGGGAAACTTGTCATCTGAAATCCAGACGGGCCGAGGAAACAGGGCTGTCCTTTAGCTCCAGCACTCTTCCTAGCCTACATCGGCGATTATGGAAATTCAGTAGATCGCTCAAGGACTTTTCCACCATCCTTGGCCACAGCAAAAATAAGCCACCTATTGTATGCTGACGATCTCATATTACTCGATCAGACCCAGAACGGCCTGCAGAGACAATTATCAAATCTCCTGCGCTACACGTCTGAGAATAACCTTAAAATAAACAAAGAAAAAACAAAAATCATGATCCTGGAGTCCGGACAGAAAAAAAAAGTAGAAAACTTCACATGGCGGCTGGAAGATTATGTGATTGAGACAGTCACAGAATACAAATATCTCGGAGTTTTGATGGACAATACCAAACACGAGAGTTCAATGGAGGCCAATCTCCAATCAAGAATAAAGAAGCTGACATCTCAAGGAAAGGCGATTGACATAAAATTTGGCAAATTTTCTTGCATCCCTGTGATCGAATTTTACAGAAAGAAAGTCATCCCTTCCATTACTTACAGAGCAGAAGCCATGCCCCTGATTCCCAGCAAAATCTGGCAAAAACTTGAAAGCGTGTTTTGGAAAGGGGTCCTGTCCCTTCCTAAATCAACATCCATAGCCGCAATCAGGAGAGAACTGAGCATAGTGTCTCTAATGACAACAGTTGACATCAGCTCCCCTAGACTCTATCGAAAATGCATCATGGATGAGACCGAGGAAATCCATGGCCTCCTAAACAAGGAGTTAAATTCTGGCAAGGTGCAAATGCTGGCAGCATGGAAAGAAACAAACTTGACCTTACTCCATTCAGTCGCCTGCTCGGAAGTCGATCTCACTTCAAATCCAACCAGAGTGTTCAAAAAATTGAAAGAGCTTGACTGGATCCAAACCCAGGAGTCTGCCTCAAACAACAAACTACTCGTGCACTTGCCTCCAACATTCCACAAGCTCAATGAGCCAATGAGGTACCTGCAAAAATTCCCCAATAGGGGGGCACGGAATGCGCTTCTAAGAATAAGGCTGAACTTGGTGGCCACAAATGAAATTCGAAAGATCCGAGGTTTATCCGACACAAGCGCTTGTCGCTTATGCGAGAACAATACCGAATCCATCAGACACTTGCTTCTGTCATGCCCGAAAAATCAGATCCTCAGAGGGGCCTACTTGAATCATCTAATCGGGGACGATAGAGGGTGGGACGAGGTCACCTGGTGGAACAGACTGATCAGCGGAGACCGAATTACTTAGCTCTTGGCAACCGTAAAAATATTGGAGCATACGATGAAAATGATAACCGTTACAGGGTCCCTCCCTGGTTAGTTATCGCGAAACTTACTTCTACAGCTCTTCTTTTGTAAAATTCTTTTGAATATACACAAATAAAAAAATAAATAATAAAAAAAAAAATATGTGAAATGATTGCCTCTGACTATGACGTTGCATGTTGGTCAGAAGCCTGTGACTTTTGTTCTTGTATCTATTTGCACAGAAGCACTGACAATTTACAAGATTGTAGTGTATGGTAGCGCATTTGCACTGTTTGATTGTTGACTTTTTTGTATATATGTAATGTATTACTAATGTGAACAATATCTGGTTCCTAGCTATGCTTTTAACTATGAGTTTTTTTGTCCCATGAATCAATAGCATTGTGTTGATACATAAAAAAAGAAAATTGCTGGTAGAGTTCTGAATGTTTTTTTTGAAAACACAGGAACATTTATTGTACAAATCTGTATGTGCCTCAGTTCCTGTGGTTTGAGGAAAGCAGTACGCACTTGTGGGCCTGAATGGCATGTATAGTGGGTCCAAATAATACATATTGGGGGAAGGTGTATAGTTGACACGGCCGAAGGCTGTGGCGGCTGGCCATAGCCCGGTAGTGTTTTAAAATATACAGTGGGCATGGCCAAAGGCCCTGGTTAGTGGGCCCATAAAATATGTATAGTGACCACAGACAAAGGCTGTGCCCCCCCTAGTGGGTCCAAAAGTAACATATTGGCCCGAAAAAAATGATGGTATAACATAACCCTTTAAATTCACTGAAAAAAACATTAGTTAAGGTGCAGTTAAGTTGTGCATATTTAGCGCAACAAAACCCTTGACATTCAGTGGATGAGGGAAGTCATGACCAGTTTAACTCTGTATTATTTGTGTCACCTTACATTGAGCAAACGCATAGGTCACATGTTTATAAGTCACACCTTCAGGCATAACTGACTGCACATAGGCACACTTAATGTATGACACAGATTACACATATAGGTCACCACATATTTCAATCTGCCCTTACATCCCCAAAAGGCATTTGGCTTTTTACTGAAATGACTTCTATTTTGTTGGGCTGCTTTATTGTTTACTGATCCAACAAAATCATTCAGTGACGTAGATTTACAATTTAGACATTATCCCAACTCGGTTATCATGCCACATTTTTTTAGCAAGGCCGCCCTCACTTTAGGAGAGGCTTCTGCCACCTTTAGGTTGCCAAATGGTTTGGACTGCAATTTCCATCAGCCCTAGCCCGCATAGTCACAGTACACAATTTCTGGAAAATCCAAAGGTTCCATACCCCTGCTTTAGGATAACCATGTGGGTGAGAGGAGTAGAGAAAAAGGCCGTGGGGTAGAGAGTGGAAAGTTACTTGTGGATTGCCAGGATTCATGATGGTGAGATGGGTTACATCAGGTATTACTGTGGTTCCAGGGAGACACTACATTAGTTACATTTCCAGGCAAGATAGGCAAAACAGGGCCAGATTTAAATGTCTTCACCTGGTTCACAAATCTATCCATGGTAAGGCACCATTTTATCTATCCTCCTCTATCCAATTTTACAAGCCTTCTCCTAATCTCCGTTCTGCCTCTTTGACTGTGCTTGTGGCTCCTCGCATTATCCCTGTGCTTCCTCTCGCTTCCACTCTTTCTCTCTTCTTGTTCACTTGCATGGAACTCTCTTCCCGCAGACATCTGACAAACAGTCCACATGGATTCAAAACCAAACTAAAAGTCTACCTCCTCGCTTCTGAATTACCCTCATAACCTACCTCTCATCTGCCTTGCAGCTAACATATTTCCCTTGCATTTAACCTGCTTGTGTCCCTCACTTTCTCTGTCTCCCCTCTAGCACTTCATCCATCATGGTCACATCCCTATCACAGCTGGCTGTACCACCTACCTGCACTTAAAAATGTATATTAGTTCTCCTAAAGATATGTATCATCCATGTATTGCCCCCGGTGACTGCTCCGTTTACTCCCTTCCACAACCTGGTCAGAATGTCCCTCAAACTCACCCCTTTGTAAGAAGCTCTCTGCTTCCCGTCAAATCTGATTTCTTATCTATTGGATGTTCTTTTGTGATCAAAAGAGCATTGTTCCTATATGTCTATAAATAAAAAAAAAATGTTTCAACAACTGCATCTCTGGGACAATCTTTTATTTCATGACAACATTCAATTTAATGGATTAAAAATTAAGATTAAACAATGGAAAATGCTTTCATTTTCTTTTAGAGAAACTGTTTACTTTTACGTTGCACCTAATGCATGATCATGTTAAACTTGTTCCAGTTTAAGGTTATAATTAAAATAATTTAGGTAGATAACCATATTATGTAAATACTACAAAATGATAAGCACATTTAATCTACTCAGTTTGCTATTTACTTTAATTACTAATTTAACATGTTTTAATTCATCACCAAAACTCCAAATCACGCACCTCTATCACCATTATGGATGTCATCTGGTTCCAAAATGTAATTTGATAGCAGGGACTTGGTACACTTGCGCTCAGGTTCATGTGTCACATTTTGCCATGTACTTTTGCACTCTGCCGTGCAAATGAGTAAACGCTGCCTCTCATGCTCGCATACCGGGCATTATTTACTTTTAATTGCAAACGCTGCTTACCATGTGTGCATCGTAAGCAGCGTTCACAATACAATTATACAATGCCCGATATGCGCGCAAGTCGGACATCATTTAATTTTACTTGTGAACGCTACTTGCCATGCAAACATGGTAAGTAGCGTTCACGGTTACAATTAAACGTGGCCTGACATTCGAGCTTGCCAGGCAGCATTTCATTGTAATGATACATGCTGCCTGCCATGCAAGCATGGCAGGCAGCATGTACAGTGGACACCTATGCAGTCCACCTGCTTTATGCTGGTTCATAAAGGCAACAGACCTTACATGGATCTCTGGCATTTGCACTGGCAAGATAATTCATGCCGGCGCAAATGCTGAAGTGTTTGTATGGTGGAGAGGAAGGAAGGCGACGGAAATGCAAGTTGCATACATCCCTCCTCTCCGCCATACAAAGGATTGACAATTGGGAGTGACGCTAATGAAAGGCATTCAATCCTAAGGGCCTGATGAATTGGAAATGTGCGCAGAAATCCTGCAAGGGCCGTACTCTGAGAAAGACATGGTACAGGCCTGCGTGCTGAAAGAAATATGCGCGCCCCGCGTATACATGGAATTTACAGTGCAAAGTAACCATAATCGCAAGTCTCACCCGGAAAACCCTCGACATGCCCACACGCAGAGCATAAACAGCCAGACCAGCTTCCTTTGCGCGCTCCCCCGGGCGCGAATACACGCACCCTTCCAGCAGTGCATGGGGTCCCCTGTAAGCAGGCCTGCGACTTTGGGACCCTGCGTGGATACCTACCTGCCCCATTTTTGAAGTTCCTCCCCCTTCCCAGCCCTCTGCGCAAGCCACAGCCACGCTCTGCTTGGAGTCTTGCACAAGGCCCTCGACGGCTCGCACAGATATGCCGAGCCAGCACGAACTCCAGGTAAGTCTGGGAAAAGTACAGTACATTTGATTCCATGAATCAACAAAGGCGGATTTGCGGACAGTTCCGCATGCAAGTACACTATTTTCCGTGCAGATAATTCCATGAATCAGGCCCTAATTCAATAACAACTGTTATTGAAGTTACACCCCCAATGAAAATAGCTTTGTGGACCTCTGGAGGGGTTTGTATCACTTGGGATGAGGAACCTTCCCAAACTTATGCCCCTCAACCTCGCCTCTGGCCATAACTTGATGGCTGGTCATTATCCAGCGATATTGACCACTCCCTTGGTCTATAAGGCTAGATTGCTTGGAGGACTCCTTTTTGTTTCTTTGATATGGGAACAGGCAATTCAGAAAGGGATTTCAGTGGGATAAAGAATACTTCTCTAGAAATATATGTGGTCGAGGACGACTGTAATTATAAGGCCATGGGGGCTGGCTTTGTTTGAGTCACAGTTATCAATTAGTTATTCAGTGGACACCTTTAAATCTATGTCACCGGGTCCTGCATTGACGGAAAAAGGCATTGGAGATTGGAGAGGAGTTTAAGAATGGACAGGTCGCGGGTGCGGGAACTCAGTAAAGAATGTAAAATGCTTTCAAAGGTAAATCGCTCAATTATTTGTCTTTTCTTATCTTTACTGTTTAAGGCAGAGCTGTTTCTTCACACTGCCCCCTTCATGCGTGCAGCTCTGCCAACAACAGAAACCCTCAGCAGAGTGGAAGGAGCAAAAGCAGGTGCATCGGGGCTTAGGGGACAGAGGTGGGCATGAGACCCATCAGCAATTTGCCTACTCAGACAAAGTGCCATTCGGTGTCCCTCCTGCCTTGCCATGTGGCCAGATAAACTCTTTGTATGGCCAATCCGGGTTCCCTCGTTGACTCATAGTAGCTCGTTGACATATAACCATCTTTGACCGTTGTCATCACTCCCTAAATCGGCCTCCGGATTTAGTATCACTGTGGTGGCTTTCCATGGTATACAGTGTTTATATCTAATCTTTAATATTGAATGTCCATATATCGAATATTTTATAGTGAAAACATTTATAGTGAATGCATTTAGGGGTGCGGTAAAGGGTTAAATATTTTTGGGAAATGGTCCCCTGCGAGACCTGCTGGTGCAGTCTCCCCAAGCTCCTTGAAGATCTTCATGCCGCGCCACAGAACTCAATGCTGCCTTGAGCCACCACGCTTGCGCGATGTGCATGGGGCTCATGCTGCCGCAGCGGTGAACCACAGGCTGCACTAGGTACTGAACTGTAAGTACATTCTTTAATCAAACCTTACATCTTTCACTTAGAGTACAAATACAGGCTGCCCCAAAACGAGCCAGCCGCCAATGTGCATGGCCAGCAAAGGGCCTGCCAGTGGCAATGTAAATGTTTCAAGACCAATGATAGCAGGTGAATAGTTTTAGTGACGGGGAATTAACATCTGCCACGAATTAGCACGAGTGACCAAGCACATTGATATAGTGGGTATCAGGGGGTGAGTGATCAACCTGAGAATATTTTGGAAATAATGTGTTGAAATTGTACATTTTATAGAACAATTCATGAGAAACATTGGGTGAAAAGTCATTCAATTTACAATTTGTTGTCTAGAGTAAAACGGGAACAAATCCAGCAGATACCATGTCACCAAGAGTACATAGGCGCATTTCACAGCGCTGTCATGGGGCCTGTGTGCACAACATATGCCAGCATTGCCAGTGTAAGTCACTTTCATGCAGCTGCACCCACATCAGCTGCTGATGTACATCTTAAAGAGTTGTACACGCAATTTAACAGCGTATCCTTTTCCCCTTGACTAATAAAGGGTTCTTTTATTAATTGTGAGCAGCGCTAAATAATTCACTCTTTAACTAGGCATTTTTATCATAAAAACAATCTCTTCTGATTGACTAAGTTTGTTTTACTGCCTTTCATTTTACAAATACTAAACCCGTGTGCATATTTAACATATATAGGTAAACACAATTCTAAACACAAATGAACCCTCCCTTATTATACACTGCTCCATTGCTCCCAAGTTAGTTATGCCCTATAGATATACATATGAAATAAAAGTAGGTAGTGTGGGGAATGCCTTTAAAACCATATTACAGGGCGATGGGAAAGTGGCTGTGGACCCCCAAGTCCTTGGTTTGGGATTCACATGATTTTGCAAATAAATAGTTAGAAAACAAGTTGAAAAATATCAGAAAGGACATTATGAAAAATAATACTGCTTCTTTAAGATACGAATAAGCCTGATTCATGGAATCGTTAGCACAGTACTAATGCAACTGGTGCAAAAGTGCAAAAGTGTTGCGAAGTCATTTGCACTGCAAAAATACACTTTGCACCGCTCTGTGAATCAGGGTGTTTGTTGGCACTGCAACGTCTCTCTGCACTGCGCGATTTTTTTTCCATGAATCGGACCCTGCATCTGTTAGAACTAAATGAGATTTCAGATGGGGTGGGGGAGCTAGGAATGACCCCGTGAGGAGAGGCAGTGTCGTTTTTGTAATGCAAATGTGAAGTGTAAACCTTGAGGAACTTAGCACTTGATTGCACTGCTTTTACGACCAAAAGTATGACATTTTTAGGCCATTTATAAATGATTTTAAAGAAATGTCCAGTGATAATATGTGGCATACGGTGCTAGAGGGCTCGCACATCTCTTCGCAGGTTAATTGAATGAGATGCTTACAGTGGTCTTTGAACGGGGATTGGTATTCTAATGCTTGAGACAGGTGTAAACATGAACTTAAGTTGATATTTTATTCCCTTCTTAAACATTTCGTAATTTTGAATGTTATTGTGAGATGTTTTTGTTTTATTTATTTATTATTATACATTTTAGTTCATAGAACTTTTCGTGTATTTTGTTGACTTTTGTTTATTTTGACTTTTCTTATTTAAATTTGTTTAAAGAACTTTGTAATTGTATTTATATGTTGTTGTTTTTTTTCTTCGTGAAAAGTTCAAACAAGAATTGCATCACAATAAAAAAAAAAATAATAATACTTAGTTTAAACCAACGTATTCCGATGCAAGGAATTGGGAACACATCACTGTGGTTTCGAAACTTCTCTGAGTCAATGAATTACTAGAATCCAATGTTTATTTTTTATTTTTTATAAATACGCCTCAAGTAAAGTTTGAAGAGAACAAACTATTCAATCGAAGAATGTGAAGGCTCAATGGATAAGAAGCACCTCTGAGCGTGGACACTTCACGCCATCGCTTTAAGCTTCCCAGTATGCTAAATAAACCTTGACGCTATCAGCAGCCGCTCACATCTATGTCTGAAGACTGGGGGGCTAATACATCAAAAGAAGTTACACTGAGTAACTGTGTTTTAACTTTGAGATACCCCGGGAGAGGGCAATGCTGTTCACAAACTAAGTTTCTATGATTAACTATTGTTCCGAAGAAAGTCACATTCACCAAGTGAGCCAGGTCACACCTGTCCTACAGGGACAGCTGGGACCGTGAAGGCGAGGGGTTAGGCTGACAGACACCACAACGTTTATACTAAAACTTTTCCTGGTGACTGCTGCAAATTAGTGATGCCAGCTGGGCTCCCTGTTTAATACCGGGGCAGGACTACAGGGGGAGTCTTTGTGTGGAAACATTGGTGGGAGAGGCTGAATGCCATAGCCTAACACAAACCTGGGCAACACAAGAAGGAGCTGGGATCTAACAGTAACCATTTGCAGACTCCGGAACCAGAAGTGCCGAGCTTTCGTTCTAAGAACTCCATAAATTGTGTGATCCTGCGCAAATCACTTTATCACCCAGGACCTGAGTTTCCTTACCTGTCAACATTGGAAAAGGCTAGACACAGCCACACCTCACACATATCTAGCTAATAGCTGGGTAGGCTCTCTGATCAAAGGGCATTTTTGAGCTCTTGCTCCAATACTGCATAAGACCCCACCCCTAATTTGCCATCAATCGTGAACACATTTTGGGATGAGCAAGCACCCACCTATAGCCTTAGGTGTTTGGCTGAACTTACGAGTATACGTTTTTCTTTTAACTCTGTTACAATATAATATTGTGGACTTTTAAGAACAGCACGATACACATTATAATCACCTTACTTTAAAACTGGTATTTTTCCAATGCATTCATGGATTACTTAATTTATTTCCCATTCATTCGTCTTGCTCCTTGTTTTTTTTCTTTACAAGATATTACTGTAGTTTAGCTAGACATGCACTTTTTCAATATTTTACTTGATGATTTTCATTGTCTCGACAATATTTTTCAATGTTCCTGGGTCTCTTTTAAATAAATAATTAGTCCTGTTGCCCGATGAAGTTATGGAAGCAAAAGTTGAACAAATAATATTTTAAAATGCAGAAATGACGCGGAAGTCTAAATGAAAATACAAATACAAATACAAAATATTTCAAATTCGTGTGGGGGGGGGAGAACAAAATCTGCAGGGAACATCTGTGCATTCGTTTTTCGCGTTCTAATGTTAAAATGTTTTCATACAAACTGACCTAATTTAATTTGACCATATCTTACAATATGATATGAGGCCAGATGTGTGCTTGTTCCATGCAGTCATAGATTTGCCCATTGCCACCGCTAGAGGGAGCTGTTGCCTTAGGATATGTAGAGACAATGGCAATTCGCACAGCTTCGCCTGTTGTCATTGCTAGAGGGAGCTGTTGTCTAAGAATATATTATGGTCCTACTGTACACTAGTCCTTAATATTTGGTCATTTGATGTATTTATATAGCTGTACATAGGATATATTTACATACTTTCATTATCCCAACCGAAGTTGGTTCTCATTTATGGTCCTCGGATTGAGGATTTGGCCTTTGCGCGATTAGATCTTGCAAACTACAGAACACAAATAGAACGCAGCAGCGAGCGCTAAACCCGCTGAGCTATCTTACCAACGATCAGTGACTGCAGTGTTGCTATGCTATGTTTGTAACTACCACAGATGCCCCATGTCCTGGCTCACTCTTTAAGCCCACGTTAGGATTGTGCAAGGTTTTGCACTGCCTAAAAGAGCAGTCCGGGCAGGAAATTCCATTGGCTTAGAGAGAAACTCTGATGGATTTCTTTTACATTTTCAAAATGTTTGAAGTATGTGATTTATGTCTAAAGTTGTGGCGAGTATAGACAATCTGAGCTCACCTAGAAGTCTGTGTTTCCTGCAGAAAATTCAGTGCCACGGATTTGTATTGGCACTCATGGTGGGCAGCTGGTACTCACCCAGTAAGAGGCATTATCCAGAGCGGGCAGAACGCAGCATCTCAAGACATCTCCACGTCCCAAGTCTTGCTTCTCGCCTTCGTGCCACAGCCGGGGTTTTATAGAATCTTTGACGATCCACTGGGGATTTTAATTAATGCATAAATTAGTGGCCCAGAGTCTGCCAAACACGCAACACCTGTGACCGTCTTCTGACGAATGGCTCTGAAACGACTACTAAGGGCCCAATTTAATGGAATTTTTTGCGCGGTTCGAAAAGTGATTTTGCACTGCCGACACAAACCCTTATTCATGGAACTGTGCAAAGTGTGTTTTCGCAGGGCAAAGTTATTTTTGCAGTACAAAATGACTTTGCACCGACGCAGTACAAAGTCACTTTGAACCGTGCAAAGCATTGCATTAATCGGGCCCTTAGTGTGTAGTTACTTAGTACACATATGGTTACTTTTGCACATTAAGGCATCATTTTAAGACACGAGAGACACTTTGGGACAGGAAGTCATACTTCAAAATAAAAAATGCTGTAGGTTGTGACAAAAAAAGTAAATATCATTGAGCGTTAAATGTGGAATAACAATACTAGTTTCTATGTGATTGCTTTTTTGGTATTTATACAGAACAAGGCCAGCTAGGGCCTCAGGGCTGTAAGGACGTGTGTGCCCGAGTGGTTACAAACGCCAGAAAGTGCTTCAACACCTTCATTGACATTCTTAAATTCATGGTTACTTGTCTCTATCCCGAAACCTCTCTCCAGTAGCCATGGCATCCTTCTTGGGCTTTCCCGCCTGGCTCCCATTGTAGACATGTGCCAGTGCTCTCAGTGCGCCTCTCTGACACGCCGGGCACTTTTGAGCACCGTTCACAGGCTCCCGGCACTGTTCGGGTCTCTCAGAGCTGCGCTCACCCTCTATGCGCTTTTCAGACTTGGGAGGCGCCCTACTTAGTCCCTAGGTTAACAGTGTCCTTCCCATTATCCCTACACTTATCAAGGTTGCCAGATGCTCTCTTGAAGTTCTTTTCGGGGATCTCACTTCCTCTCTTAGTGCCTCTGTGCTTTTCTCTGTCTCTAGGCACTCTTCAGGGTTCTCAGTGCCCCGCTCTAAGCACTTCCCAGGGCCTTTTTCAGGGCCCATACACTTTTCAGGGTTCACAGTGCCACTTCCAGGCGCTATGTACTTTTCAGGTTTCTCCAGGGTCCTCTCAGTTTCCTGGCACTTTTCGGGGTTTTCAGTGCCCCGCCCCGCTCTATGTGCTTTTCTTGGTTCTCTATGTCCATCTCAGTCGCTAGGTGCTTTTCCAGGTTCCCTGTGCCGCTCTCAGTATCTAGGTGCCTATCATGGTTCTTCAGAGGTTCTTCAACATCAACATTTATGCATGGAGCCCTGTCCTAGGATTCAGATGCTGTCTCCATCAGCCCTCAGTACAGGAGCTCAATGGGGGTTATCACAAGTGTGTCGATATCCTTCCAGCAAACCCGCCAGGATACTGGCAAACAGTAATACTGTTACTGGCACCTGACCTGCTGGTATTACCAGCAGATTACAGGTGCTGGCAAGGGTATGGTATTCCCCATTCCATGGAGTCCAGACTCAATGGGGGGAGTGCCGGTATTGCTGGCAGAAAACAGGTGCCGGCAACAGTATGTTATTCCCCATAGGACGCCATGGGGGGGGAATGCTGGTATTAGAGGCACCTGTAATTCCGCCTGTATTTTGATGTTGGGGTACCTGACTTACCTCCAGCTTTTAGCAGGAGGTAAATCAGTCAGTCAACCCCACCAGCAAACTGGCACACGTGTAATGACCCCCCACGACCCCAATGATCCCAACCAGTAATCTAACTCTTATCATGGTGTTCCTCTTGAGCCCTCTTTGGTAGAGAACTTCCCACACCTCTCTGTCAAATTCTATTGGCTCTGGGGTTTCTAAAATAGGCCCCTTTCCCTATTCTGATCTGCTCTCTGACTCCTGTGACTCCTGTGACATGAACAGTGAAGATCACTCTTTCTGTGTTCTTGTTATGATATGATAGGTTATTTATAACGCGCTTAATACCCAGAGTTTGCTAAGCGTGGACACTGTGATCGAACCTGTGTTGCTCAGTGTCGTCTTGCTTCCAAGGCGAGCATGTTGCCGCTGAACTATCCCCCCCTTAGACTGTTGAAACCACAACATGGAGCTATTACTTTGTGGTGCAAATAGTTTGCTGAAATGTCCATTTTAAGGTGATTCGCCATTTTTTCTTTTCTTTTTGGAAAGGAGTGATTGACCACTCTTCACCCTTCACTAGGATTGTGTAATCCCACGACTCTCTGTCAGCAATGGTATTGTCTGGGTGAAGGATTTATCCAATATTGGCAGGAGTGATGGGCCGTACTTGCTAGTATGTTCTGCGCATTCTGAGTATTCATCGAATTTCAACCGCAAAGTAACCCTAGGCGCAAGTATGGGCCAGAACGCCCACGACACGCCCCCACGCAAAGCAAAATCAGCGACATATACCGACCTCTGCACCCACCTTATCTGCTCCATCAAGCACCTCAGCAGAACTGCGGCCCATCCCCCCGCAACCAGAGTAGCACCCCAGCAACACTGCGTACAAACCCCTGTAACCCAAAACTGCCCCCGATAATCTGCGTACCATTTCATGTAACTCATGGCAGTGACCGGTGTTAGGGAGAATTCTCATTCTATGGCTAATTTCCCTTACCTATAGAGTCCCCCAGCAGCTTTGCTGGATTTGAAGGGTTTGTTTTCGTCTCCTGCTAAGAGTGTGACTCTTTTTCTCACTCTTAGACATGTTTTGCTATGTGTGTTCTAGGCTATTTTTTTGTGTTTAATGTCTATGGGGTTATCTCAACCTCATAGAGGCCATCTTTTTACACATGTGTTACACAGCACCCTCCTTGCAGTAACACAGGGGTGTGTTAGCGACCCCCAAACATAGGCTCCATGCCGTGGGACGGACTACTGTCTCCCAGGGCATGTAAAGTCCCCATTGACTTTACTAGTCAACTCTTATGAACTGAACCAGTACAAACAATCTTACTATGGAAGTACTGGGAAGGGTTAATAGTGTTTCCCTGGTGTTCATTTTCAAGAGGGTACTGTACAGTCCCTCTCTCAAAAGCCTCTGGCTGGTGGCAGTGGTTACTACCAAAAATATTCGACCTCAAATATTTCTCTATGGGATTTTCCCATTGTTCGAGGCTACCACTTTTACTGACAGCCTCTTACATACCGCCGGTCTATTCTTTTATTAACTTTACTCCGGTATTTTTTATTTGCCAGAACTTGAATTTAAATTCTTTTTGTGTCTTTCTCTAAATTCCTAACCCAGGTAGGGGATCCTTTGTTCGTCCTTTTGGTGGGCTTCTGCCGAGAATCCCTCCTTTCGGCGCCACTGAGTCTGGGGTGGGTCCACTGTGTGGGAGGGGGAGTAGGACCCCTGGACAGAGTTGCCGCAGCAACTCATGTCGTACTCTAAGCTGATAGGCTGGAGGGTCTCCCGCCAAAGTGACCACTTCACTATGTGAGTGACAGCTAGGCTGTATGAATGGGGGTCTTTTTGCATAAAAGCAGGACTGGAAGAGCAAGACGTCGCCACTGGAACTACGGAACCGAAGGGGAGAGAAGCCAATGACATCTACAGCACCTGCACCACCGGTGAAGCCCTGCTGCAGCGTTTTACCACTTTTCTTCCACACGACGAGAGGAGATCTTCATCTGCAAGAGCCTTCTTCCTTTGAGCTGGGGGACCAACCAGTTTGTCAATCGCCTTCTCGGACTTGCCTTGGTCGAATCGCCAGTACCCAGCACTTGGAGGCCGGATAGCCAGGCAGCCATCCACCTGGACCGCGATTTAAAGGAGCGTACCTTTTTTTCGTTGAGCAGCACTGCAGCTGGTTTCATCCCTGGGTAGTGCAGTAACTCGGACCTTCCTCCACGACAAGAACCTCTCTTCCACTGCTGGATCCCCCGAACTGCAGGAACTACCAGGAACAACCGCCACCGCAGGAGCCTCTTCTTCATTTGAAGGTACTTTGTTCCGCCAGGCCTCCCTTTCCTCGTGGAAGCCCTAAAGGTGTTTTAAATCCTTTACCTACCTGTTGGGTTGGCCGCCCTTTCGTCGAACATTGTCTTTCGTCTTGCAGCTACCTTTTCAAAATCGTTAACCAAAGACTTGACTGCAGCTACAAGAACATGTTTGCTCCTAAGCTCTTGGTCCTGTACCACTGACTCTGGCACAGGCCTATTTGACTCTGGCTGAATTGTTAGATCTGCCCTCACTAGATTGATTCTCAACTAGAAATGTGTTGATGCACCTGAATCTTCTAAACACATATTCCTTCCCACTGTTTAAACTTGTCAAGTGCCATTTTGCTTGGTTTTCATTTCCTTGCCTAACTAGTTCACAAAACTTCGGGGAAGTGTTGCTAGGGTGTGTACGAAGATATTCCGGTATAACTTGTGCTTTCCCTCCCTTGTGCAAAATTGATAGAGTGCCATTTGTGGTTAGTTTTCACTGTGCCGTTTTGCTCAGTTTTCACTCTAACGCAAACTTGTCTACAATTTACTAGGGAGTTGTGTATACTTTCCTTGACTGAATTTAACTTGCTTTATTAACTGTGATTCATGTGTTGAACTGGAAGTGTGTAAATAAATATATGTTGCTTTATTTAATACAAAGCTTTGGTCAGTGTTTCCTTGTGCCATAGTGCTGCAACCCTATTGTGTAAACCCCGAATACTGCTCATCTCCCTCTTGAGATAAGTCTGAGTGCTTAGCCACAGCTGCCAACTAAATCTTTGTGGTGCGGACTGATACCAAAGGGGAATTATTGCTCATACCTGTAGTCTTAATCTTCTGTAGTGCTCCCTAAGGGAACTGCACAGGATTCTGCCTAACACTGGTGTACAGCGGTGAGGATAAAAGTATTGGATTTACATTTTAGTGTGCTGCTAGTACCTTGGCTCAATTAACCACAAGGCTAACAATCACAAAAAGTTTATTTTAAACAAAGTCAAAGTATGGAAAGTTACAGCCAGGAGACCCGCCTTACAAAAACTGCCGAGTATCTTAAAGATTTGTGCAGACAGAAAGGTCTTCCTGTCAAAGGCAGGAAAACAGAAATGATTGATAGACTGTTAGAAAAGCAAAGTCTGGATAGTGGTGTTGTAGGCCCTACTACTCCAGCAAATGTAGCAAACATTGAGGATAGTAATGTTGAAGATGCTATTATTGAAGCAGATGAGGAAGAGGAAGATAATGATATCACCCCCTCTGACTCTCTGCCTGCTCAAAGGCCTAAGCCTGTGGCTACTAGACCCTTATCAGGTCCCACATTAAATCCAGAATTTATCACTCTAGAAAAAATGATACTTGAGCTAGAATTCAAAGGAATTAGTGCCCAAACTGAGCAGAGACATCGACATCAAGAACTAAGGCTCAAAGAATTAGAGCTCAACCATGAGCTTGAGATGAAGAAATTGTCTTTGGAAAATGCTTCTCTCCCCGAATCCTCTAGATCTTCCAGTCCAAAAAGACCCCGGATGCCTAAAGAGATTGTGGGTATGTATGAACCGAAGTTGGATGTATTAGATTGGTTAGCTATGTTTGAATATAATCATGGGCTCCAGGATATCACAGGGAATCAGTTGATCCCCTGGTTATTCTCTAGTCTCCCCCCTGTTGCATCTGATGTGGTAATGGAGTTGGGGGAGGTGGATAGGATGGATTATGACTGTGTAAAGCTGGCTTTAATAGCTAGATTTGGGAAGACTCCTTCCCAGTACCTTAAGAGGTTTAGGACCCTCAAAAAGCATGACAGTACCCCTTGGGCTACTTGGGTGAATGAATGTTTGAAGAATTTAGAGGGATGGATTAAGGGTTACAGAATTAACATTTATGAAGGAATGAGAAATCTTGTAATGTTGGAGTCTATCTATGATGCCTGCTCTCCTGAGCTCAGACAACACTTGGCTGATTCAAAAGAACTCGATTCTAAGAAACTGGCTAAGGCTGCTGACTTGTGGGTTGCCAACAGGGCTACTCACAAGGATTCAGGGGTCACTCAGAAAAAGGATGAGGGAAAGCAGCCTAAGAAGGACAACAAAGACAATTCACCAAATTCCAATTCCAAAGAGGCCCCCAAACAAAATTCTAAGGGTAAGCCCCCAGGGAAACCTAATCAAGCTAGTGTACCTACTGGTCCCAGACCAGAAGGAGGTCAGAACAAGCCGCCATTCATAAAGACATTTGGGAAATGTTATGTTTGTGGTTCTACTGATCATGTGTTGACGAGGAGAGGAAATTACTGACGGGCCCATTGGTCAGTACTCACCCTCGAAAACTAGTAATACAAGATAGCTGCACCATGCAAGGATACATACATCAGCTTATGGAAATCAGCTGCATCACGAACACCTGCCTCACCCCGACTTCCTCGAACATTAGTCCAACAGCCTCTTTTATGGGCAAAATCCATCATCATTGAAGTCTAATTCTACAAAAAATCATCATGCAATACAATTGGTTGGGAAAGGTAACTTAAGTACAGGTGCTATATCTGTATACGGAAATAACGTAAGTGGATTGGATAACTCTTATCGGGTGGGCGTCTACGCCCTTCCCTGTACACCACACGTGATTGACGTCACTACAAGTACGACGTCTCATTGGTTACAGTGTCTATAGGACCCTAGATTACATGGGTTCTTGTGATTGGGCAAGTTACACCCCTAAACATAAATCTCCATTTTAATAAGCAGCTTTAGAATAGACACCCAGGTGCCTGGTGTCCCAAAATTCCCTCTTCCTCCCTTCCATCAATCAGTGTTTTAGGGCTGTGTGTCAATTAGTTGGCTGGGTATGGCCTTGGATCTGTAGTCTCTTATCAGGAAAAGTTATGGCACCCCCTGGTTCTGGATGACATCAGGCGGTGGTACATCTTCGCGCCTGTCTGGTCACGTGTTGGTTCACCGTGAATCTGCTTCAGTTTCCAACCTTTTGTGCGTTTAATTCTGTGTGCGCTTGGCCACCTGCATGGGCCTCTCTTCTCTTGACTTTCACGGGCGGGCTGGTATTCTCTGTAGTTGGAGTCTCGTGAGCTCATACTCGCCTCCCCTTCTCTGGTTGACCTCGATCTCCCCGGCATAAGCCTCTCTTTGTTGAGTTTCGATTCCGCTCCTTCTCTGGTCTTGGCTGGGTTTCTAAACTCGCCCTGTCAGGCCTTTGGCCGCCTGGGTACATTTCTGCTTTCACAAAATGGAGTCGCAAGTGTACATTGTGCAGTATTGAGATAGATATATGGTTGGCGCTTGCCGCTCTACTCTTCTACTAGGCATTGCAAGCAGTATCGATTTCTTAGCCTCTTGCATTTCAAGCTTATTTACACACATTCAACAGGGCGGTTGCTTCCATCTTGTTTTATGGCACCATTCTCTTACATTTCAACAGTGTCTCTCCCCTGCATCCATTATCATTATCCTTGCAGTTACTAGTACTGGCATTCGTGCTTTCAGTAGCCAAGTCTGTTTGTTCTCGGGGCTGCTCGGGCCCTTGGTTTATTTTCATTGGCCTTCCATTAAGGCTTTAGGGTTCTACTCGTGGACTGTGTGCAGGTATTCCTCATTTCGTATCAGTGGCTGGTATGGCTGTCTGATAGGGTATCGTGCTGCCCAGGGTTGTTGCGTTATGGCTGCTTCAACCGGTATTCATCTCCTTACGTACAAGGGGCAGAGTCCCAGTGCGGCTCTCTGTTGGTTCATTTGCTCCTCATAAGTCACATACCACGGCGAGTACCTTACTGGCAGCTCGCAATGGGGGGCAGGGGAGCAGGTCATATCTGGGACCTCCTCTACACTCCCCCCTCTGGTCGGTTCATCGACCACTCCTACTTCCTCCTTTATATTCAGTTTCTTTGATTCCTCAGCTTCTTGCTCATCGTCTCCTGGGTTTACACAAGAAGGCGTGAAAGTATGAAATTTTGGTCTCCATATCTTTATCACCCCTTTCAAGCTTCCTGCTGTTCTCACATGCTCATCTTTGTTCCAGGTCATCAATTGGCATTGTCCATTTGGACTGCAGTAAATCCATTTGCCTTCGTACCTTCTTCGTTTCTTGGGATAAGTGAATTTTGTTCTTTCTGGTGCAAATTCACTGGCCTTCACAAAGTCCTTTATCTCCTCATCTGTCTGGTCTCTGGGCTTCCAGCCTGGCTCGACATCGACCATAATTTTCATCCCAATGGCCTTCTTTGCTGTTTTCTGGCACTGTGCGATGATTATCTTGATAACACAGACTCCTAGCAGCACCATTGCTAGCAAAGCTCCCAGGAACTTGAATATATCTGCCATCCATTGCGGGACCCATGAGAATAGGTTCCCAAACCAGCTGTCGTCATCCACTTCATCTGTCTCATCGGTCATCTGGTTTTTCAGGGTTGTTAACATGTCTATGGCCTCTGTGAGGGTTCCATTTTCTCTCATCGTGTGATGGTATAAATGTGCAACATGATTCTCCAATTTTTGCGCAAACACCTCCATCCATTGCAGTGATCATGTCAAGCACATATCAGTTCTGGAGGGTCAACAGTCTGACTGCTCTCAGCTCTTCTTTGATCGCATTGAATCCTTTTATTGTGGTGTTGATGGTCTGCAGTAACTCCCATCTCGTTATCTGCAACCACTTGGTGTTTGCACCAACTTGGATATGCTGCAAGAGTATTGTTGTAAATACTGATGAAGTTAGGCTGAACAGCCTGTGTTCGTAGGGAATGGCAAAAAATGCGTCCTCTGATTTGGCGGAGAAGTAATTCTCTCTCTTCATCCTTGACATTAGTTCCACAGACCTCCTTTTCCTCAGGTGAGTGTCTGCTTTCGGGAAACTGTCCAAATTCCGTTCATTTTTTGGAATCACTAGTGCTGGAACGTGAACGTTCACCAGTGTGCATATGCCTCCCCAGTTCCTCGGTAGCCTTATGTATGCCTTGGATCCACATGCCCAATAGTGGTCCATTAAGACTGCAGTCCCTTGCGACATCCCTGGGGCTTCGTATATTCGCCTGCAGTTTTGATTCTCCCCCATTTTCCTCGTGCCATTACTTCTAAAGCATAGTTTTGGGTTTTCAAGTGGTACTATCTGCAAGGGTCCTCCTCTGTCTTCGACCCATGTCAACAGCTTTAGCAATTTTGGCCACAATGGTCTGCATAGTCTCTGTGAGTTCTCTATTGCTTCTTTGCAGGCTCCAAGGACCATCCAAGCTTGGCAGATTACTACTCCTTCTTCCCATCCATCTGGGGAGACTACTGATCCCCAGATCTGCATTTGTCCTTGGTTCTTCCATATTTGAGCTTCTTCTGTTGTTTTCCCTTGGACGTTCAGTCTTGAGTTTATTTCCCACCTTATTCCTGATCCCTTGACGTCAGGGTTTTCATATCTAATCACATGATTCTTGGTGTGCGCCCTGTTTCTTGTTTTGATGTCCTGGACATATCCGTCTTCATCAGGGTAGTCCTTTTCGTTGGCCCATATCAACGAGGCGTCTCTCCCCATGAATTGTCCTCTGGTGTTACACATTGCCACATGTGACATGCAGTGTGCTATGGGGACATCTACTTCTACAGCCACAAAGATTTTGGACTTGCCCATGCTGTACGGCAGGAGTGCACAGACAAAACATTCTCCTTCTGATTGTCTTCGTTCCAACTTCTTTCATGTGCTGGTACCATATGTTGTTTCCAAGATGGGCCGTACTGTCCAAGTAATCGCTTAACTCGTTATCGGTTTCATTTGAACTTCTCTTGATCCTTAGCGTTTTTCTGTGGTTGGCTATCACTATGTCTCTGAATGCGTCTGTACTGCTCTTTCGTTCAGGCAGACTCTCTGGTATTATCCTTGGAGGGGCAGGTTTCATCTCCTGCCCTGCAGTAATAGGGGGAGGTTTTGCACTTCTTTTCCTTTCCTCCTGCATTCTTTTGTAGACCTCCTACCACCGCATGTGATTTATCATCCTTCCAACACGTGGCTGTGTCGTAGGCTCGGTAGTTGCTTCTGGCGTTGGAGCTGGCATGCTCGCTATCACAGTTGTGGTGGTTGTCTTGCTCAGCTCCTCCTGTAGCTTCTTTGCTCTAAGTATGAGTGGAAACACATACTCAACTATCGCATGTGTTTTCTCAGTGAGTTCTTTCGTTGCTTCCTCTGTTCTATTGCGTGATTTTGCTATTTCACTTCGATTCAGTTTCTCATGTTGCTTCCTGCTTTCTGGAGTTGCTTGTTCCACAGGTGATTTCTTTCTTTCAGTTGGTTTGGCCTGCGGTTTCATAGCCATTGACACTTGCCCTTGTTCGTGTGCACTCAGTGTATGGGTGCGTGCCGTGGACAGTGCTATGCTATCATTAATTCCTTGCTGACCCTGTCTCCAGCCTTTCTCACCATTCATTACTTCAAGTGTATGCGTGTTACTGCTAATTACATTCAACTGTAAATCGTTTGCTTTATCATCAGTTTTTCTTGGAACAGGGATGACAATATAAGGTCTGGGTCCTTTTGTGGGCCCCAGATGTTCATTACCTGGTGGATGCACAGACATTGGGACGCTTCGTGCACCAATAAAAAATGCAGTTCTAATAGCTAACGATAAAAAATACAATAGTCACAATGCATATACATATGACGCCTTGAAAGACAGTTTACAGCATCTCCTTCCGGGAAACCGGGGGCACCCTTCCGCTGGTGGCACGACTAAGTTACTGTTTTGGGCCCCCATTTCAATCAAGTCCGTAGTCCACTATTTCTTTCTTTCTTCGTTCTGATCTCGTTGTTCAAAGTTCAGCAAATTCTAAAGTGACGTGCTGTTCAATGTCCCCCTTCTTGCGAGTGATGATGATAGTCTCTGAGTATGGAGTACAGTACCTTTGCTGCATTTGTTGTGGGAACCGCATTCCCAGTGCACTCTTTCAACTCGTCATGGCCCTGAGGATATGCAGGACAATGTTTTCAGTGACACCATGAAAAGATGGATTCGCTACAAATCACGCAAAATAAAATATTGAAAAAATAAAATTAAAAATAAAACATATTGAACATATGAAAAGGTAGGAAAAAATAAGAAAAAGGTTAAAAAAGGTAAACACGACAGTGAAGTTCGTGTCTCTGTTCCTTTCACTTGGTCGTTCGAGGTCGAGTTGATGAACAGTCTCTCTCTCACCCATTTATTCTTCTGCGCGATAATGATGAACAAATAGAAACACAAAACAAGAAAAATAAGAACGGATGTAGTTATCCTTGTTTCTGCTCTTTTCGATCTGTCCTATGTTGGAAGCATGAAGAACTGTGTCTTTGTTTTCTTGCCTTGTCCCCGACTGGGGATGATGAAAAAGTTTATTTTGGAACGCAGCCTGATAAGGCTCTTCTTAGCAGTGGATGTCCATAGTTGCTTCTGAGTTGTGATGCAATAGCTCTTAGGAGCCTGTTCAATTGGGCATTCTTTGCTGGATCATTAAGAAAGGCAGGCACTTCAATGTTGCGGGGTCTGCCCACTAGTTCTGGAAAGTTTTCAATGAGATGAAAGAAAACATGAAAAGCATAACGACTGTCTTCTAGTGTTAATGACATTTGTTCTGCATCTTTGGGTCTAAAGTCACAGGCCTTTTCTTGCAGTGTGATCAGTTTTTTTTTTTTTCGATCTGTCCTTCGTCGACTAGTCTCACTGAAATCTCCTAAGGAATTCTCGCTGGAAATTGGACAGCTTCACCTGGAGCATGATGCCTTGGAGGAGTGCGCCCATGTGTGGGGTGTTGGCCGGGTTCCTAAGAAAGGTGATGACGTCAACATCTGCAGATCTCCCCACCATTTCCGGATAGTCTGTGACTAATCGAAATAAAACGTTGTGTGCCAGCCGGGTATCCTCAGGTGATAGGGACATTTGCCTCATTTGCTGGGTCCTAATCACAGTCCCTTCTTTTGATGCGAACAAGTTTTGCACTTTCCTGCTGCGTGAGTTGCAACCACGTGGTTCAGCTTGTACCACACTTGATTGAGAAAGTAATTGATTTTTGGATCTCTAATGAATGTCAATGTATCTGTAGTTCTCCCGATAAGTCCTGGACATTCTTCGATGATGCGGAAGAACAAAGTATATGTGATCTCGTCAATGATTACTTGTGGTGGAAGCATCTGTGTCTTTTCCGCTGTGTTCGGGTAGTGTAATGACAGTTTCTGTAGTTGTCGGATTATTTTCTTGTTTGCAGTGTCTTGAATTAATTCAGTAACGCTGGCTTCTCTGCCTATAAGTGAAGGGTAGGACAGTACTACCAGCTGTAAATATGTGAGCACATCCCACTTGAGACTTCTGCTGGGATGAACCATATGTCCATGAACAAAGTCTTGATCTTATTTTTACTTCTTATCAGAGTCTTAGGTTTTAAATGCTTTGTGTGGCTTTCAATGTTCATGAGATTAGCGCTTCTGTTGATATGAGTACGCAATTTTCTTCTTTTACCCTGCACCTTTGGCTGCACAGGGTGTTTGCGTGCTTCTTATTGTCTTTTTTATGCCTAACGAAAACGTTCAGTGTGGACAAGATTTTCACAAAAGTTCTTTTGTTGGCTACATTGAATGTTCATTTAATTGTCCTTTTGTCACCTTTCACTTGGTTTGAAGAAATGTCTTGTTTTGAAAGCGTCACTTTTTTTTTTTTCTCGTTCTTGTAACTTGTCTGCTCATGCGTCCTTCTTCCTTGCCATAGATCTTGTGTGCACATGCTGCGGTCCTTCCCCGTTGTCTGTGGATTCCTCGGCAGTAGATGTAGTAGGAGTGCTTTATATCATTCGTGAAGATCCAGACTCTTCTGCCTTTGAGCTTGACAGCTGACGGGGTGCAGTCCTCTACGATGAACGGGCCATTAAACCTCGGCTCGTCCCATCTTTTTCTTGTGAAATTCTTTACGAGGACGCGATCTCCAGGGAAGACAAGAGGTGCGCATAGGCTACGAGCTGTGCCGGCATCAGCACTGTCTGTTGTGGTTTGTGCAGTGTTGTCTCTTTCTGTCGTCGCTGCAGCTGGCCTGAAATGACAGTGGAACTGGATGTGAGACATCCAGATAGGCCTTCATCTCCTCTCCCAGAACCTCCCAAGTTGACTGGGCATCACATCTAGCTCTGTCTCGGGGGGTAAGAGGGGTCCTCATCCTTCTCCCAGTGACTATTTCGTGCGGCGTTAGATGATGGTCAGAGCCTGGCTGGTTCCGAAGAGCATACAATGACAGTGGTAGACAGTGCATCCATCCCTTTCTTAATGTGAGCTCCAACTTGGCTATCCTTTCCTTAAGCAAGACGTTGATCCGTTCACATATCTCGTTTCCCTCTGGGTGATACGCAGACGAGAATTTGTGCCTTATACCAAGCAACAAGCTAATCTGCTCAAATACTGCATTTACAAAATGTGCCCCATTATCAGATCGCATTACCTCGCACACCCCCCATCTAGGGAAAACCTCCCTCACCAGGAATTTAGCAGCATAGCCACCATCAGGGTGTGTACAGGGGCCTGCTTCTACCCATCTGGAGAAGGGACACACCACCACAAGTAGATACCTGCACCCATTACACACCTGAATCCTATCGACATAATCAATATGTAGGTGCTGGAAAGGTCCATTTGGTCTGGGTTGACTCCTCTCACTACTTTTAATGTGTGCCCAGAAGTGAATTGCTGGCAGACCATGCAGTTTACCACAAAGAATGCAACATGCTTGGCTAAATTTGGTATAAACCAGTCTTCCGTGAGCGTTGCAGCAAAAATTTCTTTTGACATATGAATGGGGTAGTGAAGCTGTTCTTGCGCTACTTTTAGAAGGGCGACAGGCATTACTGGTTTACCAGTGCTGTCTTGTCTCCACAATCCGTCAGAGGGGTTTAAAGAACACCCTCGGCGCTTCCATACATTTTTCTCCTCCTGAGGTGCCTCCCTCTGGAGCTCCATTAATTGAGATTGCCCCATATTGCTATAGGCTTCTGGAGTGACTTGCGCTACCATCATTCGTTCATGGGTACGTGCCACCTCCACGTCCATGATTGTTTCAGTTTTGGATGCCATACATTTGGCTTCCGTGTCCGCTTCATGATTTCCACGTGACACAAAATCTGTCCCTTTGGTATGAGCGGCTCATTTTACGACCGCTATGCCCACTGCGAGCTGTAGTGCTTTTATCAGCCTGTCCAACAAGGCTGCGTGTTGCACTGGCGTGCTGTCTGCTCAGAGGTAGCCCCTCCTTTTCCAGCGTGCTAGTCCTGCGTGCACTCTAGACGTCACATAGGCGGAATCACTGTACACTGTTACTTCCTGGTCCGCGTGATTCTCGATGGCGAGTATCAATGCCACTAGTTCTTCAGCCTGTGCTGAATAGTGGAATGGTATTCGTGCACTGACAAGTACTTGGAATTCTCCATTCGCCATGGGTTTGATCACGGCCACGCCTGTATACCTTTGCCCGTCATCTTGATCAATTATAGAAGACCCGTCAATAAAGACGATCTCTCCACCTACCAAGGCATTTTCCTTTACCCGGGGGATCTCATCATAGAATTCCTCATAATTTGCACAGTCATGCACAGGTTCTCCCTCTGTGATTGGCTCGGCTATAAACATAACAGGGTTCACAGTTTTGCATCACACTATGTTGATCGATGGATTGTAGATAATCATCTTGTAGGCTGATGCTCTCTGAGAAGTCAGCATGCCCTTTGGCTTCTCTAGTATGGCGAATAGTGAGTGCTCAACATATAATGTCATGGAGCACCCCATCACAATGGATGACGCCTTCTCAATGGCGAACGCGACGGCAGCTAAATTTTGTTCACACGGGAAGTGGCCCTTCATGACCGGGTCCAGACTCCTGCTGTAATATGCTAGGGGTTTATATCCCAATGAGGTTTGCTGCGCGAGTACTGCTGTCATAAAACCGCCATCAGTATGAGAGAACAGATAGAATTCCTCAGCATAATTAGGAATCCTGAGGACTGGGGCCTTACACATTGCCCCCTTGAGTTCTTTAAACCCCTTCTCCATTTCTTCATTCCATTCAATTTCTTCTCTTGTTGCCTGGGCCTTTTTAAGGGCTTGTAACAAGGGCTTGGTATATGAGCTGTAGTCAAAGACCTGCAAGAGAGAGGACCTTGAGAGGCTCTCCTGAGGAGATGATAGACAAAGAAATCACTCCTACTCCACTGGAATTACTAACTGCTATTTCAAAGCAACCAGAAGCGAAGGGAAAACACAAGACTTCCAAGAAGAAACCAGCAGCAAGCACTCCAGTGCTTCCAACCAGGAAATCTCCTAGGTTGTCAAAAATCCCGCCTGTGATTCCTCCTCCAACTGAGACTGAGAAAGAGGTACCACCCTGTGTGGTTGAACTATAGCCTAAGGACTCAGATCTAGTAGAAGGCCAGAACTCATTGGAGATCTTGACCCTGTGGACCATCCTGAGCTGCAGTCGTTACTGGCAGAAGGCGGCCCCAACAGGGCAGACTTCAGTAGAGGATAAAGAGAATGTCCAACTCTGGAAGGTCTTTGCCACCAGGCAGCTTCTCAGCTTGAAGGGCAAGAGCCTGGGAAGTACAGGCTACTCTGGGAAGATGGCCTCTTCTATAGTGAACCAACAGAGTCAATCCCTGGGGACTACAAAAGACTTGTAGTACTCCAAGAAAATTGACTCCAATTCTTGCAACTAGCCCATGAGATAGCTTTGGCTGTTCACTTGGGTTTCAAGAAGACCAAGGAAAGGCTCTCTCTCCACTTAGATAAGTATTGCAAGAGTTGCCACACTTGCCAAACCTCTGGTAAAAGTGGCTCCAAGAACGTGGCACCTTTAGTGCCTCTCCCTGTGGTGGGAGTACCATTTGAGAGAGTCGGAATCGACATTGTTCGTCCCCTTGATCCTCCAACATCTTCAAGCAACAGGTTTATACTTGTTGTAGTAGACCATGCTACTAGATACCCCGAAGCAATTCCTATGAGTACTGTTACAGCTCAGGCTGTAGCTAAGGCCCTCCTTGGTATTTTTACCAGGGTTGGGTTTCCTAAGGAGGTAATATCGGACAGGGGATCAAATTTTATGTCCCACTACATGCAGATTCAAAAAATGGGCTCCTGGTTATGGACCTATTCTACCCAGGAGGGTTACTTTAAGACAAAAATTACAATTGAATAGGTACAAAGATGAGTGCTCTAATGAAAACACACTGTTTCACCCCTTATTACCCTCTGCATTAAAGGAGAAAAAGAAAGGAACTCACTTTTTTTGTTGTTTGGAGAAAATAATAGTTTGTTTATCTATGCAGTTGTAAAAATCAACATAGAGTGAATAGTTCTCCAAACAACATAACATCACACGGTTTAATGAAACCAACCGTACAGGCTTATAGGATATATTTACAAACACATGGGGTCACATAGTTTGACACAACAGTCGTGTAAGTAACACAAACTCAATCAAAATACATAGTTTGTTATGGTGATTCATATACTTCAGTATAAAACAACACAATTAGACAAAGTAAACAACAACAGACAAAAAAAGGGGTTCGTGAATAGACAATTGGTAGTGGACAGTGACAATGCACTGTTGTTCGGGGTGCGTCTACACCAAGGTGTTTCGGCCGTTTAGGTGGACCAATTATGTCCCAGCATATGTACGGCCTTCATCAGGACGAAGTGCTGCACGAGGTGGAATAGGTGCTGTGGATAATTATTTCCACTGGCACGAATTTCTAGTATTACGCCAGGCGTGGGAAGGATCTTAGTGTAATCCTCACTTGCGAGGATCTTGGAGTGGGATGGACTCTGATTTAAATATGCGGTCCTCGCGCGGGCACCTTTGTGCATGAATCACGAATAGCGGGCCAGTGGAGAGCGCTGTAGGAATGTGCTCACTCACTCCGGGGCTCGAAAGGGGCCTGGCGGCATAGCGTTAGTAACCATGGCCATGTGGACAAACTGTGGAGTTACCTACAAGTTCTCGACAGCCTACGACCCTCAGACAAATGGATTGGTAGAAAGGTTCAACAGAACCATGAAGAGCATGATAGGAGCTTTAGAGGATGCCCTTAAGAAAAAGTAGGATCTCCTACTGCCATGCCTTCTCTTCGCATATAGAGAAGTCCCTCAGGAGGGAATGGGTTACAGTCCCTTCAAATTTCTCTATGGCCATCCGGTCAGAGGTACATTGGCCCTGATCAAGGAGGGGTTGGAGAGTGCTCCTTCCCCCCATATGATAGGACTCCGGAGGAGAATGTCACACATGATGGCTGAGGCAAGTGATAACTTGAAAGCAGGTCAGGCTCTGGTGAAGCATTGGCATGACCAGAAGGCCAACATGGTTGAGTTAGCTCAAGACCAGCTAGTTCTTGTTATGGTACCCCCAAGGCAGAGGGCCTTGCAGGACAAATGGATGGACCCTTCAAGGTTGTGGGAAAACTTGGAGAGGTGAACTATCTGGTGGACTTAGGCAATCCAAAGGAGGCTCCTAGAGTCTTTCACACCAACCGTCTAAAAGCTTATGTCTCAAGACCAGAACTGGAAGCTTTGCTTCTAGCTTCAGCTCAAGAGGAGGAGGAGAGTGAACTTCTACCTGACCTACCCAGAGGCAACCCTTTAGATGAAAAAATAGAAGGAGTAAATCTCTCTTCTAACCTGGCTCCTGAACAACAGGAGGATTGCAAAGTTTTGTTAAATCAATTTGCCCCTCTGTTCTCTCTAGCACCAGGCTTGAACCCTTGGGGCCAGCATGATATCAATACAGGTGACTGTTTGCCTGTCAAAAGCAGGGGTTACAGGATGTCAGAAAATGTCAGAACCCACATCAAAAGAGAGGTCAACAAGATGCTTGATCTCAGGGTAATAGAACCCTCTAATAGTCCATGGTCTAGCCCAGTTGCGTTAGTACTAAAGGCAGGATCCAAGGAGTTTAGATTCTGTGTGGACTATAGAACTCTGAATGCAGTCACTAAGACTGATGCTCATCCTTTGCCAAGGACAGATGAGCTGGTGGATAGACTTGGCTCAGCCAAGTTCCTCAGCACATTTGATCTCACGTCAGGCTTTTGGCAAATAGCCCTGACTGACCATGCCAAGGAGAAAACTGCATTCTCCACCCCAGTAGGCTTATACCAGTTTAAGGTTATGCCTTTTGGACTAAATAGTGCACCTGCTACATTCCAAAGGATGGTTAATCAGGTTCTGAATGGGATGGAGAACTTCTGCATGGCATACTTGGATGACATTGCAGTGTTCAGCCCTACTTGGAAAGAACATGTTGATCACCTTGGATATGTTTTGCAGGCTCTTGAACAGGCCCATCTGACCATAAAGGCAAGCAAATGTCAAATTGGTCAGAGTAAAGTGGTCTACCTTGGGCATGAGGTAGGAGGAGGTGAAATAAGGCCTTTGCTCAGCAAGATTGAAGCTGTGTAAAATTGAACAACCCCTTCTACTCAAACCCAGGTGAGAGCCTTCCTAGGCCTCACTGGGTGCTACAGGAATTTCATTGAGAACTATGGATATATAGCTTCTCCTCTGAATGTAATCTCCTCTCCAAAATTCCCTAAAAAGGTCAAATGGAATGAAGAGTGCAATCAGGCATTTGAAAGCCCGAAGAAAGCCCCTTGTCAAGGTCCAGTTCTCAGAGCTCCTGACTACCACCAACCCTTCATTGTGCAGACAGATGCTTCTAACATAGGTATAGGTGCAGTCTTCAGTCAACTGGATGAGAACGGTAGGGAGCACCCCATTTGCTTCATCAGTAGGAAACTGAAGGAACCTGAAACAAGGTGGGCAACTATTGAGAGAATGTTTTGCCATTGTGTGGTCTTTGAAAAAGTTTAGACCATACTTGTATGGATATACTTTCATCATTCAAACAGACCACCAACCCTTCAGATGGTTGATGCAAATGAAAGGGGAAACCCCAAAACTGCTAAGATGGTCAATCTGCCTCCAAGGGTTTGATTTTACCATTGAGCACAGGTAAGGATGTCACCACCAAAATGCTGATGGTCTCTCTAGGATGTTTATAACCGACTAGAGGTAAGAAACTCTTCCAGGAGTGGATTAGATCCTCCTGTCCCTTAGTCTTAGGGAGAATTCTCATTCTATGGCTAATTTCCCTTACCTATAGAGTCCCCCAGCAGCTTTGCTGGATTTGAAGGGTTTGCTTTTTTCTCCTGCTAAGAGTGTGACTCTTTTTCTCACTCTTAGACGTGTGTTCTAGGCTATTTTTTTGTGTTTAATGTCTACGGGGTTATCTCACTCTCATAGAGACCACCTTTTTACACATGTGTTACACAGCACCCTCTGTGCAGTAACACAGGGGTGTTGTAGCGACCCCCCAAACATAGGCTTTATACCCTGGGACGGACTATTGTCTCCCAGGGCATGTAAAGTCCACATTGACTTTACTAGTCAACTCTTATGAACTGAACCAGTACAAACCATCTTACTATGGAAGTACTGGGAAGGGTTAATAGTGTTTCCCTGGTGTTCATTTTCGAGAGGGTACCGTACAGTCCCTCTCTCAAAAGTTTCTGGCTGGTGACAGTGGTTACTACCAAAAATATTTGACCGCATATATTTCTCTATGGGATTTTCCCATTGTTCGAGGCTACCACTTTTACTGACAGCCTCTTACATACCGCCGGTCTATTCTTTTATTAACTTTACTCCGGTAGGTTTTATTTGCCAGAACTTTAATATAAATTCTTTCTCGTGTCTTTCTCTAAACTCCTAACCCAGGTCGGGGATCCTTTGTTCATCCTTTTGGCAGGCTTCTGTCGAGAAGCCCTCCTTTCGGCGCCACTGAGTCTGGGGTGGTTCCACTGTGTGGGAGGGGGAGTAGGACCCCTGGACAGAGTTGCCGCAGCAACTCATGTCTCACTCTAAACTGATAGGCTGGAGGGTCTCCCGCCAAAGTGACCACTTCACTGTGTGAGTGACAGCTAGGCTGTATGAATGGGGGTCTTTTTGCATAAAAGCAAGGTCCTGAGGACTGGAAGAGAAAGATGTCGCCACTGGAACTACGGAACCGAAGGGGAGAGAAGCCAACGACATCTACAGCACCTGCACCACCGGTGAAGCCCTGCTGCAGCATCTTTCCACTTTTCTTCCACACGACGAGAGGAGATCTTCATCTGCAAGAGCCTTCTTCCCTTGAGCTGGGGGACCAACCAGTTTGTCAATCACCTTCGCGGACTTGCCTTGGTCGAATTGCCAGTGCCCAGCACTTGGAGGTCGGATAGCCAGGCAGCCATCCACCCGGACCGCGATTTAAAGGAGCATACCTTTTTCTCGTTGGGCAGCACCCCAGCTGGTTTCATCCCTGGGTAGTGCAGTAACTCGGACCTTCCTCCACGACAAGAACCTCTCTTCCACTGCTGGATCCCCCAAACTGCAGGAACTACCAAGATCAACCTCCACCGCAGGAGCCTCTTCTTCATTTGAAGGTACTTTGTTCCGCCAGGCCTCCCTTTCCTCGTGGTAGCCTTAAAGGTGTTTTAAATCCTTTACCTACCTGTTGGGTTGGCTGCCCTTTCGTCTAACATTGTCTTTCACCTTGCATCTACCTCTTCAAAATTGTTAACCAAAGAATTGACTGCAGATACAAGAACATTTTTGCTCCTTGGTCCTGTACCACTGACTCTGGCACAGGCCTATTTGACTCTGGCTGAATTGTTAGATCTGCCCTCACTAGATTGATTCTCAACTAGAAATGTGTTGATGCACCTGAATCTTCTAAACACCTTTTCCTTCCCACTGTTTAAACTTGTGAAGTGCCATTTTGCTCGGTTTTCATTTAAGTATTCTCTATTCTAAAGTACTGCCTTGCCTAACTAGTTCACAAAACATCAGGGAAGTGTTGCTAGGGTGTGTACGAAGATATTCCTGTATAACATGTGCTTTCCCTCCCTTGTGCAAAATTGATAGAGTGCCATTTGTGGTTAGTTTTCACTGTGCCGTTTTGCTCAGTTTTCACTCTAACACAAACTTGTCTACAATTTACTAGGGAGTTGTGTATACTTTCCTTGACTGAATTTCACTTGCTTTATTAACTGTGATTCATGTGTTGAACTAGAAGTGTGTAAATAAATATATATTCCTTTTTTAATACAAAGCTTTGGTCAGTGTTTCCTTGTGCCATAGTGCTGCAACCATATTTTGTAAACCCTGAAAACATCTCATCTCCGTCTTGAGATAAGTCTGACTGCTCAGCCACAGCTACCAACTAAATCTTTGTGGTGCGGACTGATACCAAAGGGGATTTATTGCTCATACCCATAGTCTTAATCTTCTGTAGTGCTCCCTAAGGGAACTGCACAGGATCTGCCTAACAACCGGTAAACCTGCATGCAAACCCCTGTAATATAAGAATGTACCCCACTAATCTGCATACGAACTCCCCTGACTCCAATCCAAGCGGCACCTCAACTATGTGCTAAGTAAACCCTACTTTTGCGCGTTGGATCCTATGTGCACAGTCCTCTGCGTCTCCTATCATGTGACAGTGAGTCCACGAGGCTTGCGTGTAACTTTTCTCGACGTGAGGTTATACGCTGGGTTCCATAAATTCGGTTTGGTTGGCGCTACACTGCGTGGCCCATTCCTCAACACGTCCGCGTTCTTCCTCATTTTGCCGGGGGAATGGGGAATATGCATGTCCCACCCCCTATTTATTTCTCTGCATATGCCAGTCCTACATTTTGCATGGAGTATCGCGCAAAGTGCCTTACTGCACACAAAGACATGTCTGACCTGTGCAGAGTCCCCGCAAGGTCCCAGTAAGGCATGCAAAGTTGGTTCCATGAATCGACGAAAGAAGTTTTGCACGCTGCACAGTGCGCAATGTCACTTTTAAGCACATTAGAAATTCTGTAAATCATGCCCTAAATCTCCAACACTACACCACAGACACATAAAACAATCCCACATAAATCCACTCACCAAAACACCTAACCCATACCATCTACGAGCAAACCCAACACACAGTGACTATTCTGAACTGGAGCTACCAATAGCACCGCAAAAGGATCTCTTGCTCTATCCCTCTTCATCCCAATAACTAAAACTCCCCAACCTTCCGTCCTATTTACATGCCTCTTGAGCACCTGGAGACCATGCTAATGGCAGTGGTGCGTGGTATAAGTCTCAATAACTTAACATAACATAACAAATGCTGGGAGGAGCAGGGGAAATAGATACATTATGCAAAATAATACAAGGGAATGTTTGTAATTTCCCACTTTGAGCAGAGAACATTCGAAGCGAAATGCATCAGGTACATCATCCTGCTCACACATCTGCATCACACTGCATGCTGCGAATTTCAGGTCCATATATCAAAGGAAAAAATGTAATTGCAGAAGGCTAGCAATGGGCGTCTATCTTGAGTATATCCTATAATGTGGATGAGTGAAAAAAATGTTGACTGCCTGTTTTATCCGGCGAATGTGTGATGCTCCGAGTGATTGGCAAGTCTGTCTGAGGCTGAATTGGATGTGGAAAGTGTTGCCTAAAATAACGTGCCATGAAAGTCAGTTGACGCATGGGAGTGGTGTGAGGTAGTGTGTCCAGTGGATGTAGTTCTCCTCTTTGCCACGTATTCTGATCATTATATGGCCCATAACTGAAGATGGTCAATCGGCCAACTAGGAACCTGTGGCCGAATGCCACGCGGTTATGCTAGAAAGAGCGCTTTCAATTTGTGTAATACAACATTATGTTGGTAACTCTGTTTCAGGAAATGAGTTATGCGAATCAAGCCTCACATTCATAACATCCTGATCCTAAAAAGTATAGTGCACATGTGTTCCCTTTGTTGAAACCTGTCTACTGACAGCTTAGCAGCTACCATATAGTTTGGCAACATGGCAGCAACAGAGTAACATGTGCTTTCCTGACAGTCGTCTTAAACTAAATTCATCTTCAGCAACATGGCGGTGGCAGTTTGAAAAGTGCTCCCGATGATTTCTTCACGAAACAAATCAAAATATGTTACAGAAGACGTAGAGTTGTACAATTTAGAGGGAAAATTCATCACTACTTCTGGGAGGTGCCCCTCAAATGATTCCTTATTTGCACATATAACCAAAAGTATTAGAAAATTCAAATTGGCTTTTTAAAAAAAATTAAAACAGGAATCCATGTGAAAGTCAACAAGAAAGCAATCAGTTTTCAGTTATATATAATTGTACGTCCCAAGTGCCTGGTGGAAGATGTATTAATAACCTATGAACATGAAGCCACATCTAGCTTTGATATGGTGGCCTATGGGAAGATACAGTTATACTGACACAACTTATTGGTGTCATTTGTTGTCAGTCTGGTTTCTAATTACTACTGAAAAACGTTTGAGTTGATTGTGGGAGAAATCCGCAAGTGAATGAGTAAGCGAGTACTGGGAGGCAGTGCGCCACCCTCGCCATCCAAAGGGGATGCAACAAGGAAACCTTGACAATCTGCAAAACTCGTAGGGAGCCATCCTCTGCTATCAAATGTAAAGGAGGGCTCAGATTCACAATAGCATAAACATAACACTCAATACTTGAGTTCTCAAAGTGCATGGAAAAACCCAGCTTTATTCAAAACACAGAATCTCGGCCGGGACAGCTTACAAGAAGCTCTCCGTATTACAATGAGTGTGAGCTGTTTTTAAACTAGAAACACGTCATCAATGGCATCCTACTACAATATTGATTACAAAACGTATGGGTATTTTGCAATGTCTAGTATCCCAAACCATATATTGAGTATATAGGTGTTAGTTCTTTCATTGGCTAAAACATATCCGATAGCGCCTCCTGGGTCCAGCCCATTACAGATACTACTTTCATTGCATCATTACAACTACACTTGATTTGTTGGCTCTGTTCATTATCGGCGGTGTTGATTTAACAAGGGGGGTCCTGGGAGTCTCTCTGCCAGACATTAGTCCTGGTTACGAGAGACTTACCCAGAGTCTTTAGCTCACTATCTTTTCACAGAGAAGAAATATCCCAAACATATCAGTCTTTGTCCTGCCCTGGGGCAGTCCAGCACCGAAATGCGAGGCAATTCTCCTCTGAACAAGAGTACCAACAGAAACCCCAGACACGTGTTTCGGTCTGGTTGGACCTCATCAGTAGGGTGGATCTGTGCCTCTCTAAGAATAGTGAGCAAGGGGTCCACGTCTGGATTCCCCTAGTAACTTAGGGTGAGACCCAAAGTTACTTAAATATGCAGATTTAACAAGGGGGGTCCTGGGAGTCTCTCTGCCAGACATTAGTCCTGGTTACGAGAGACTTACCCAGAGTCTTTAGCTCACTATCTTTTCACAGAGAAGAAATATCCCAAACATATCAGTCTTTGTCCTGCCCTGGGGCAGTCCAGCACCGAAATGCGAGGCAATTCTCCTCTGAACAAGAGTACCAACAGAAACCCCAGACACGTGTTTCGGTCTGGTTGGACCTCATCAGTAGGGTGGATCTGTGCCTCTCTAAGAATAGTGAGCAAGGGGTCCACGTCTGGATTCCCCTAGTAACTTAGGGTGAGACCCAAAGTTACTTAAATATGCAGATTTAACAAGGGGGGTCCTGGGAGTCTCTCTGCCAGACATTAGTCCTGGTTACGAGAGACTTACCCAGAGTCTTTAGCTCACTATCTTTTCACAGAGAAGAAATATCCCAAACATATCAGTCTTTGTCCTGCCCTGGGGCAGTCCAGCACCGAAATGCGAGGCAATTCTCCTCTGAACAAGAGTACCAACAGAAACCCCAGACACGTGTTTCGGTCTGGTTGGACCTCATCAGTAGGGTGGATCTGTGCCTCTCTAAGAATAGTGAGCAAGGGGTCCACGTCTGGATTCCCCTAGTAACTTAGGGTGAGACCCAAAGTTACTTAAATATGCAGATTTAACAAGGGGGGTCCTGGGAGTCTCTCTGCCAGACATTAGTCCTGGTTACGAGAGACTTACCCAGAGTCTTTAGCTCACTATCTTTTCACAGAGAAGAAATATCCCAAACATATCAGTCTTTGTCCTGCCCTGGGGCAGTCCAGCACCGAAATGCGAGGCAATTCTCCTCTGAACAAGAGTACCAACAGAAACCCCAGACACGTGTTTCGGTCTGGTTGGACCTCATCAGTAGGGTGGATCTGTGCCTCTCTAAGAATAGTGAGCAAGGGGTCCACGTCTGGATTCCCCTAGTAACTTAGGGTGAGACCCAAAGTTACTTAAATATGCAGATTTAACAAGGGGGGTCCTGGGAGTCTCTCTGCCAGACATTAGTCCTGGTTACGAGAGACTTACCCAGAGTCTTTAGCTCACTATCTTTTCACAGAGAAGAAATATCCCAAACATATCAGTCTTTGTCCTGCCCTGGGGCAGTCCAGCACCGAAATGCGAGGCAATTCTCCTCTGAACAAGAGTACCAACAGAAACCCCAGACACGTGTTTCGGTCTGGTTGGACCTCATCAGTAGGGTGGATCTGTGCCTCTCTAAGAATAGTGAGCAAGGGGTCCACGTCTGGATTCCCCTAGTAACTTAGGGTGAGACCCAAAGTTACTTAAATATGCAGATTTAACAAGGGGGGTCCTGGGAGTCTCTCTGCCAGACATTAGTCCTGGTTACGAGAGACTTACCCAGAGTCTTTAGCTCACTATCTTTTCACAGAGAAGAAATATCCCAAACATATCAGTCTTTGTCCTGCCCTGGGGCAGTCCAGCACCGAAATGCGAGGCAATTCTCCTCTGAACAAGAGTACCAACAGAAACCCCAGACACGTGTTTCGGTCTGGTTGGACCTCATCAGTAGGGTGGATCTGTGCCTCTCTAAGAATAGTGAGCAAGGGGTCCACGTCTGGATTCCCCTAGTAACTTAGGGTGAGACCCAAAGTTACTTAAATATGCAGATTTAACAAGGGGGGTCCTGGGAGTCTCTCTGCCAGACATTATCGGCGGTGTGGCAAGAAGGATTTTCATTGGTTGGCCATTTACTCAGAATGAGTTATAAATGAGTTCTGAGAGGGAGGTGTGAGACAGGCATGGCATCAGAAGATCACAGTATTGTTTGAAAACCTTTATTTTACGGGTCAGTATGGTGTAACACCTAACTTGCTCTATCTCTAAGGTGGGAATGATCCTTATCTAAAAGAAAACTAAGGGACAGTCTAAGTCTGTCAGCCCAAAGAGAACTGTCTGTGTCATAACCCATGCTTGTCCTCACTTCTATACAATAACAATGTGTATGGGAGTTGGTAAACTTAATAGTGTTCAAAGTAAAAATAGTTTGGCAAAGGAGTTCTTCTGTAACTCCCTTCCACAAGTTCAAGGCACTCGGGATAACAAAGTTCCACAGACTTCTCAGGATTCACTTATCGCAAGAACACATCTAACTTAGTTCGCAAAGTTCCTTGGGTTTATCCGGGTTCTCTCTTCCCAAACTCAAAGCCCTCTGGTTCAAACTCTTCAATGGGTTTCTCAGGCTTCCCCTGACCAAGTTCAAACTCCTTTGATTTCACACCAATGTTCAACTTGTCAAGTTCCACTTTACTTTTCAAAACACAAGAGTTCAATTTACTTCTGTAGAGGTTCCCTTTCCCATATTCAATGGAACACAAAGGTTCAACTGGTTTCATTAGGCGTTCCCTTCCCCATATTGAATGACTCTTGGTTGATTCAATTTCAACTTTCAACACATGAATGGGGTCTCCCCTGGTCGTGGCGCAGTTGTTAGACCCCACCGTCCACCATTACAGGTCATGCAACCAGGTGCCCTGGGCTTTAGCTGTGCCCTCTTGTTAAAGTTCATTAGCCCAAAATAAGATTCTTTTTCAACATTCACAGTCTTTATAAATTACAGTTCCTTCATGTTTTCTTTACTGGGTTTCTGTGGTTCTCCTGGGTCACCCCCGGCCTGGAAAGCTTCCCAGTATATATTTCTTTATTGTGGGGTCTCTGCGGCCCTACTGGATCACTCTTCCACCTGTGGGCCACCCCAATGCTTAATTCATCTTTTGCTGGATCTCTGTGAGTTTCCTGGGTCACTCCCCTGACTGGAAACCATTCCAGTTATACTTGTTTATGGTGGGGTCTCTGCGGCCCTCCTGGATCTCTCTCCCATCTAGTGGCCACCCCAATGCTTACATATTCTTCATACTTTTTCTTGGGGATTAAGCTCACGCTTCATTTCTTCGCATAGCTCCCCTTTTCTCTCAGTGCCTTTTTGCTCACACTTCATGGCATCACCCAGCTCCCCTTTTTCTCTAAAGGTCTTCCATTCTTGACACAGAGGCTGTTTACTTTAAAGTACATTTCACCTTGAGACATTTGAAAATGACATTTCAAAAATGTTCCTTCCTTTCTTTGAAGGAATGCGACCACCCAGATACAATGTATGCTAAAGACTAAAAGTTCTACCTCACACTTTTCAAACTGCCACCACCATGTTGCTCGCGATCACAGTCACACAGGGGTTTTCAGCCTCACACACCCACAAGCTCACCTTTGAAGACTTTCCTTTCTATTGCACTTGCCACAAACTTCATGAAATGCCTCTACAGATTCTTCCTCTACCCCTAAGGCACTGCAGCACTATCACAGTGCCCAGGAGGGCGAGCACTCCTCTCACTCCTCCTCAGCTGGCCTCCTTACTCTTCCTCACCTCCGTCCCAAGGAGCTCCAGCTCCTAGGCCACACCTGCCAGGAGCAACAGCTATCCTATTCCCCAGGGTGTGGACACTTTCCAGGCTGCAGCACTGCACACAATTGCTCCCCTCAGAGTCTCGCCTCCATTCAGCTTCTCTTCTGGCTTCACGACCACGTCTGCTTCTGTCACTCCCAAGACTGCTACTGTTGTTGCTACTTTCTCCCTCCTTTTTATACATCTGTGACCGGTTAATGGGTTGCAGGTGGGCATACTTAGTTTCAATTGCCTGACCTTTGCTGGCCTTGTAATGGGGACATCTACATTGAGTATGCTAGTGTGCCTCTGTTGGCAGCTTCTTCATTCCAGTATCATAGTGGTGTTTCACATAGGAAGTCTGTATTCCTCCTTACTCCCTCTTTTTCGTCACATTACTATAGTGGTGCTATCCAGAGGCAGTATGCATTATTCTTGGCACCCTCTTCTTCTTCACAATACTTTGGGGGGCCTCAGGTAAAACAACGGGATATGACCTTTTCTCGGTCATCTGAGAGGGGGTCCTATAGGAGGTATAGGAGGTAACTGGGAGAATGCTCTCATACAGAGATCACTGTTAGAACTGGTAGCCAAAATATTATTTATGGACTATCAAATCCACCAACAAAACAGCTCATAATTGTGCTCCGCCTGTACGTTCATACCAACTTGTATGAATAGGAAAAGCATAAAAAAAACGGGTGCCATGCATATCTAGCACTTTCACACACTAACCCCCACTTTCTGCGCTTATGCACTTTAACGAGTAGACAAGATTGTGTCTGTCTGCCCGTTGAAAGATTTCTAGACTTGCTGCTAATTGTTATTTGTATGAAATCTGTATGCTACACATTGTTTGTTATAGCTAAGGGATTTTTTAGAAATCTGTATTGGTCTTAATCTTTATTGAATTTTATATGTGTAATAAGAATATGTTTGAATAAATGCGTTTTTAATGAGGAAGGAAGAGTTGAGGCATTGTGCAGTACTTGTTACACATCTACATAAATTCCACGGGTGACCAAATGGCCTGCAAAATGGAGGTAGGGGTAGCCGAACACTCGCATGTTCTTTTTTACATTCTTAATAATCAACATCCCAAGTTCAAGAGAGATGTGTCGATGAGTGTGCTCTTTTACTCAAAATGATATGCCAATATTTATAGAATGCATTGTAGGGAGGGCAAGTTTCAAATGTAACTAAGATGTGTAGTTTTTTTTAGCAATGGGGCAATGCTTGTGTTCAGAAAGCTCAATAACCCACCCCAAATCTATAATTACTGTCCCTTAATTTGATACACTATAAATAGGAAAGGTCCTGATTAATTGCTACTCAGCTACAGCCATCCTGTCAACATCAGGGAAGAAAACAAACTGATTTGATACAATGCTTTTTATTGTCATTACCCAAACAGAATCAACTAAATCAGAATCGGAATAAAACATAGGTATGGCCATATCATTGGGATTAACAATGTGCCCCGTAATGCAATTGATACCATTGCAACAAAACAATTTCATACAGTCTTTCCATCCGATTTCAGCTTTTCTTTCAAATACCACAATGAATACTTGAAAAACCGATCAGATGATCACTGGAATCAGTTACCAAATATAAGCAATCAGGTAGCCAAAAATGTGAGCAGAAACCCACAGAAATAGTCTGCATTCTCTCCGCCACCAGTGTGCCTCTAGGCCGTTCCTCAAATTCCCGCTCACCCTCCTCTACTTCCAAGCCACCATCTTTTTCTCACATGATCACTCCTCTCCTCTCCTTTCACTCCAACCCGACTTACCTGCTCCTCTCCCCCCACTCCCAGTCCTGCATCACCAAAAAACACAAACATTGTTATAAACTATTAGGACACCGGAGGAAGCCAAGGCGTGCTAATAGTGCTACATAGCCTATAGGGGGCAGGCAGGGCTGGCAATGGCTCTGAGCATTCACATGACCTTTGCTACACACACAAGCCTACTGTAGGGTATATTTACCAGCCCTAACAGAAATTGCTTTTATCACAACACCACAATCTAACATTTCACCCAAAAACGGCAGTGTTGTGTTCTCCTTGGCACATGTGTGATGATCTTTGAACACTGTCCCACCAGAGAATGGCTGCATTTGTTTTGCTTCAAATCAAGCACCAGAAAAATTACCTGCTTTCAAGACGGCATTGCAATTTGTCCTCCTTTCATTTTAAACACCACAAAGTATTGCTCCAGTAATCACAGGCCACTGTGTTTTTCATCTGAATGCCATGAAGTAAGGCAACACTTGCCAGAACAGCATTATTTTCACTGAGAAAGTACATGCAGAGCAAGAATTCTGTTTCAGTCAACTCGGCTATGATTTCCTTTTGAAATAAAGCAGTGCACTCAAATTACTGCAAAGCAAAGCAATAGCACGGCTCTCTCTCTTGTCCCATGTCAATTTCAAAGAAATGCTTGGCAGTATAACTCTCTGTGTCCAGAAACTGACTATCTGTAAAAGCCCTCCAGTAGGTTAATTAACAAAAAACGGTGTGTGGCAGAAACCGCATTTGTAAACTTGACATAAAAGAAAAGTTAACCCACGTGTAAAATCGTGCTTTTGCAACTCAGGAGAATGCCGTTTGAAAGTGAAATGCAATTTCAGCTTGTGCGACACAGAAATGGGATTAAATATGTGGAGATGGGGGTTTTGCTCTAAAATGTACATCATATTTTTTCCCAAACAGACTTGGCTTCTGCTGAAAGAAAGAAAGAAAAAAAACCTTTGAAACCGGCAGAAAAGGTTTGGCCCAGGCACTGACTTCAAAAGTGCCCTGCCTCCTATGGGAAAAGAATTACCTCCACAAGTGAACCAGCCCCCATGGGCATATGAAAGGCCCAAAGTGTGGAAGTTTGTGTCCTCGTCAAACTGGCCGGCATCCCCACAGAAAGGAACAAAGGACCCAAAGGGAACTAGCATTTTCACCAAGAGGTGAGATTTCCTTTGACACCCCTCCCCAGCCCCAACTGAATGGCTTCAATGGGCGTCATGGAAACCCTTTGTTCAGGCTGACCCAGGGGAAGACAATCTGGTTGTGGGGGTGGCAGGACCGCGCACACAGTGGCTAATTCAGCCCATTAAATTTCAAAGAACTGTTGTAAATTAAGACATTTGTTTCAGCACCCTAAATAAGCAATAATTCGATACTATGCCAGTATTTAATGTGCTTTTTAAACTGCATTTCTGGGTGAAGTATAAATGACACAAACATAAAAATTGGTGAAAATATGTGAAATATTTGTGGGCATATATGTAGTTAATGACATAATTTTAAATATTATGCTTCTCCTAAAAATGGCAAAATTGTGCCAAAAAAGCGATGCTACTTCACACAGAGTTGGCGATCGAACTGTCCGATTCCCTGTGAAATATGGAATCGGCATATCTGTTTCTTATGATGGTGACTAGTATAGATTTGAAGTTTTGCTCCATAACTTATTTTTGTAAAAAGTAACTTGGGGGAAACAAAGGAAGTCATAAATTCACAAAAATAAAATGATGTCATTTCCCCTGAACCAATCAACCCGGAGGGAGGAGGGAACACCAGTAGCCTGGACTATCGCAGTAGAGGGTTAAGTCCAGAGTACTTCCCCCCAGATAGTAAAATTCTATGATGTCACTTTGGCTATATAAGCAGGAGACAGAGAAACACAAGAGATATTCAAAAACCAGATCCAGAGGCAGCTGATTCCATCCCAACAGAACCACCCATCCAGATCCAGGCATACCCAATAATCCAGGGAGAAAGGAGGAAAGGCAGCTGATCCCATCTAGGAGAGCCCAGCGACCAGACCTTGCCTAGCTGATCCCATCTAGGAGAGCCCAGCAGTCCATTGACCAGACCGTGCATAGCTGTCCCACATCCCAGCCAGGAGAGCCCAGCTGTCCCAGTGACCTGATCTCTTGACTCTGCTGTCCCAGTGAACTGATCCTTGGTCCCGCTGTCCAGAGACCTCGCTGGATGTCAAAATTCCCAAACGCAGGCTTATCCTGTAAGTATCATATTGCCCAGTACCCAAAAAACTGCATATCTCATTTTTTTTACCCTTGTATCCTATTGAAATCCTATTAAAATCCCATCCAAAATCCCAAATTGCCAGTATAATCTGTTCACCTTTCCTTAGAAGAATCTGTGTTAGTCAATGGGCCTCATTACAACCCAGGCGTTAAGGGTTTAACGGCGTCGTCGGCGCCATTAACCCTTAACGCCTGATTACCATTTTAACGCCTGCTTTTAGCAGGCGTTAAAATGCAAGGCGCTAACCCGCCTTGGTGCTAATTACGGCACCGTAATTTACAGTGCCGTAATTAGCGCCTTCCCCACTCCCATTATGCCCTATGGGGCAAAAATGGGAATGGGGAAGGGTAAATGGGGAATGGGGATTTACCGCCCCACTCACCTTGGAATGGGGCGGTAAATCCGCCATCCACCATGGTGTAAACAGAGTTTACACCATGGTGGTAAAGTAGGGAACTTACCGCCTGGGTTGTAATGAGGCCCAATATCTGTTAGAGTATTCCTTTTATAATTGTTTCAGTTATATGTGTAAGTCCTTAGTACCATATTGAAATACATTAAAGAATTCCCCTGTAAGGAGGTTCACAGTGCAAGCTGGTTAAAATTTGAAATGAACCCCCTTGCGTGCAGTGTCTTTCTTTACTAATATAGTCATTAAAATATAGCCCCAATAGAACCGGTCATTGTGCACCTAAAAACGAATTTGCCCATGTATTGTGCTTTTCTCTAAATTCCGATTTGTACTTTTCCCAGCAAAACCCAAACATAATCCCATTTAGAATCATCCTTTCCCCATAGAATTCTTTCTGTTATGTGCCTTTGTTTCTTATCCAAAAACCGATTTCCGATTTTGACAGCTAAGCCCTTTTTTCTTAGCTGCTTGTCATTTTAAAGCCAGTGTAAAATAGGAGTTGCTATTCTGGCGCGTGTGTTTTCTTCTGCATTGTTTTCCTTTCTAAATCGATTTTCTTACGTGTTTCACATTGCTTTGGTGCCCTGCTCAGTAGTCTTTAAGCTCTGTGTCTCTTAAGAGCAGCCACGCAAATTGCTGTCATAGTTATCCTACAGCAATTGTAAACTAAGATACAAGTAACAAGTAAAATCCGAGTATGCCATTTTTCTCCTTTTGAAGTTTTTCATTTTCATTTCTGGCCCCCCATCTTTTAAATCTGATTTTTCCTTCTTCTTTCTGACTCATTGCCACTGCTTTCCATCCACAAAGAATTTTGTCAGCAGGTGTTTGGGGGAAGTGTTGCAGGGAGAGTGCTTAACCTGTGTGCTATCTGTATTTTGAAGAAAAGTTATTTTGTTTCCGTCTGTATTAAAGGTTATGCATTGTATGTTAGGAGTGTGAAGTAACTGTATTGGGTGATTTTTCCATTTATACTGCCACACAGTGGTGGCTGCTGCCCTAATTTTGATTTGCTTGATTTTCTTTAAATTCTAAAAATGTATAAATGTTTCATTGTTACGCACTGGCCTGGTTCATAGTCCATTGTGAGTCAAGGTGGGTGCCTACTCAAAACAAGAACCCAGGGTTCAAATAAAAATAAAAAGGCATTTTATTGTGCTCCACATTCATGGTCAGTGGAAGAAGTCCCTGGCTGGAGTGTGCCGTGTCATAAAATCCGATACACTACCAGGCTCAGGCTGGCAGACTGTTAACAACCCTGCCTGCACCCTTGGAGCTAGTTAAGATAAATTATAACTTTTGCAAATTAAACCATTAAATTGAGAGGCAGTCTAGAGGGTGTATGCAAGAGTGAGATAGTTATGTGTGCAGCTACATATCAAATTTTTGTTGTGAACAATAGCTGCATTCATATGGTAGAGGTATTGTGCAAAGTGTTTTTCAGTGGTGTATGATGGCAGATACAGCGGGTCTGTGGATGTTCCTTTGGTTAAAGTTCTATAATCACAGAGTGCAACATGTTTAAAAAGCATTGGCTGTGACTTAATGAGAGCCTAGGTACATTCAATGTTCACCTAGTATCTGTACACTAGCTACATTCTAGCCTTATCTGCAGCAGTACTGTAAGGGTGCTGTCTATCATGAGCCTGAGGTTTTGGGCAGTTGCCGTCACCTTTGGGAAAGAAGTTGAGGACAAGATTCAAATTTTTTCAGCCAACGGGTTCTTATGGGATTCAAGTTTCTGGTGCCAAAAATCCTCAGCTCGGTTTTAGTTGGGGTACATTTTAGTTTATTTGTCTCCTCCATGTATCCACATGTTCCAGGCACGTCCTAAGATTTGTTTCATTACATTTAGAGCTATTTGTAAGTCTGTAGATTATTTGGGTATGGTCTGCGTAGGTGAATTATGTGATGCCTGTTTTATTGATGAGGTGCTTTGAAATTTGTATCGCAAGGGGGCAGGCAGCTTTCAGAACCCATATTTTTCTGAAAACACATTTTTGAATCTCAGGAGGATTCTGGCCTTTGTTTTTTTTCCTGACTCCATAAATGCTAAGTAGGAAAAAGCATCTAATATTCTAATAGCATTCATCCATGCGTTAGTAAAATGGGCAACCCTGTGGGCGAAGCCTGCTACAGTGTGCACCTCTTTTAAACTGCATCTTCCATTGGAAAATTCAAAATGACACCAAATTGAGTTCCTTTTCGTGTAAATGGCTCATGCATTTTAATAATGTACTTATAAATTGTACTAATTTCTTTCTGTCATGTAAACACATGGAGATACTCACAAGGTTACATTTTATTGCGTTGTGTCTATTGCAAAAGAAGGTAATGTACTTTTTCAAATTATTTGTCTTAGCAAGTAAGTGAAAGATTTTTGGCACATTTACTTTCCAGGGCTCGCTGTGGGGGAAATTAATTCACTCTTAAGGGATAGGCTATAACCAAAAACAAGGCAGGGTTTATGCCGAAATATATCCAGTGTTTGCAACCCATGGTAATTATATAATAACACAGAGTAATAAGTAATAAAATGTTATATAGAACATAATTTGTTGTTATCAGGTCATCAAAAGGTGTGCAAGAAAACACTACAATAAGAGGTAGTTTTGAATCTCAAGACTTACTTTCTCAAAGCAGCAATGAGCACAGAAAAAGGTTTGGTACACACGAATACATTGTTATTTATATTTCAGCTGTAGGATGTCTTCATTTGCAATTATTGAAAGATGCCTGCTCTAAAATGAAGCCAGCGATAGATTCTCCAAAGTTCTCCAAAAGAATTCTGACAGCTCTATAACATAATCCATAGAAGAGCATGTCACATGTTCGATTCCTACAGAAGCTGATAACAAAGATTTAAGGGCAAAAACGTTGCAATTTTAGACTTGTAAGAATACTGCCACCAAAAATATATGGCTAAAACACATTTTAAACAAAGTATAGATTTGATTTTTCAAGTCTCATATGTGCAGCTGGTCAAGCTAACAATGTCCTTTCTTCTATTCATCATAATGTCTCTGGCAAATCTGTTAGCAACTATTGTAAATCATTCAGTAATCACGCAGAGTTGATTAGATTCCTTTAATTTGACTAACAGCCGACACGTGCTTCGACCCAGAGGTCGCCCTAAAGGCTTTGCTGCTTTAATAACTCAATTTGCGAAGTAAGTCACATAAATGTGCCTCCCCTTGTTTCCAATGTTATTGTCCGTTCCCCAGTGGGTTTCCTGCAGAAATATCTATTACTGGGATTGATCCCTCACATCGCAGATGTGTTCAATATGTAGCTGACAACACAACACTGATTGCTTGTTATGTTACAGCATATTAAACAGAAGCAGAAAAGAACAATGCCAATGATGTTTGGGTAGATCTGCAAGCTGTTAAAATCTTTAGACAGAAACTACTTAGCTTTGTTATGAAAATGCTCTCCCATAGAGACTATGGTGGACATGAAGCCTCACATCAACTCACTATTTTACATTTGTTTGGCTGGAGTATCAATATAACATGGTTTGGCTAAGCCTTGGTCCTGCAATTAGTAGGAAATGAGCACTGAAGCATCTTACTGCCATTGAAGGATTGGCAGAAAGGATGCCCGACAGATATCCTAAAAACAAATCTTGTTAACACGTATTACCCAAAGAGGGACAAAGGGCCTCATGCCGAGTATGCTGGTCCTGAAATAAGGGTGCCGGTAAGCTCACTGGCACCCTTGTTTCCAGACTGGCAAACTACGGGTTTGCCTGCCAAAGCCTCTGTGCCCGACAGGTCTGACCTTGCTGGGCACAGCCGTCACGGTAGGCAAAGCCGTCACGGAAGCCCCAGCACTATTAACAATGGTGCCAGTGCTTCCGTGTCCCCACTCTCATAGAGTCCTATTGGACTCAATGGGAATGGGGATTAACAAAATTAATGGTGCCTGACTTCCCGGCGGCCAGACTTGTAATAGCCCAATGGCACTGGGAAGTCAGGCACCAGTAATTTTTACGGGTCAGTGGCAACCCGCCGATTGCACCGGCAGGGTTATCGCCAGACTCGTAATGAGGCCCCATGTCTTGGATGACCTTTACTTGTATGAAGTAGCTGAGCACTACCTATACCACAAATAGAAAGGTGATGTGAAGGTTAGATGTTTTAAATTAACTAACTGTCCGGGTTGCCTGGTGAGAAATGGAAAAGCATCTGCCAGCAATCACATTAAACTATCTATTTATTTATTCACACTATGTGCAAGAAAATGATTGATTTAGAAATGTTATCTAATCTTAGCAAAGAGCAAAGGGAAATATATGAGAAAATTACAAAAACAATTATGCATGGTTTGAGGCATGAGAAGAATGAGTGTTTGTGTATGCAATTTCATCCTTTGTTGTTGCATATTAGTGGACATGCTGGAACAGAGACAACATTTCTTATTTGTGGCTTCAGACCTTTATTCCTTCAAGAAACTGGCGGTTTTGTCTCTTGCATATGCTCTGCCCCAAAAGGTTGGACAACATTTAACAAAGGAGGTGTTACTCTCCACTGCTTGTTGATGCTACCAGTGGAGCCTGGCATGTTGAATTTCAGGAAACATTCTGCTGAAGCAGCACAAGAACCTGGATTTGTGCACCAGAAAGTGAAAGCTTGTATTTGCATGAAATGAGTATGTTGTGATTATGAGATACTGTATGGACGAAAATGTGTACTTGCTTTTAGTGATCACTGACAATTAACCCCTGTTGAAGTACAGCTAGTCTTTCAGACTCTTTGTTCCAAGGATAATCAGAACTTACTTTTAATATGATGCAATTTGCAGACTTTGAATATGCAGAAAAGCTTTCAAGTGTTCAAATTGATAACAGTGTTAAAAACGGTTCTATGTTATTTCAATGATAATGCATTTTTGGGCCTCATCAGGAATTGGGCGGTGTGGTAAAAATGCAGCGTGAACAGTGTTACTGATGCATTACTGTACTGCCCAATCCTGGGTTTTGGGGAATGTCAATGCATACAACTTCAGCTCTGAGCTGGTGGTGAATGTGCAGGGTTTCCGCTGATTTTTGGCACCATTACTGCCGCACAATTACCACCACAGTCATTACATTGAAAATACCCCATTGAGTCCTATGATTCCAAGTAGTGGTAACAGTAATTGCGTTGTGTGGTATTCTGGCAGATTTACTAGCGGGCAGCCCAACTTCAGATAGAGCCATTTGTGGTGATTACCTTTAATTTTTACTTTGAATTTCTTTATTGGGGGGGTTCCAGCCCCATGCCCCTCTTCCCCCTTCACTACCACCCCTGCCCCTAACCCCTCCGCAGGCCCTGTTTACCCCTTAACCCAGAAATACGTAGGCACATTTGAAGTAATTCAAAGTAATTGCCACAAAGTTAACTACTGCAAAGTAATTTACTTCGTGAAAACAATGGGGGACTGTAAAAAGATCTACAAAGTAGAGTAATGACAAATATATATCATGAAGGATGCACCGGTGCTCAAGCCATTGTGGATTTGCATCAGAGGAACATTCAGTGCGTTTTATGTCTACTGTTGGAGAATGTGATACATTTACCTCTGCAGTGATGAGTTTTGAAAATGAAAAAAAATATTGAAATGCAGTCTATTGATGTATTTGACAGACACCCAATGCCCTTAGAATCAAATAAAAAAACAAAGGCTCCCTTGATTTAACCAGAACGTTCGATTTCTAAAACAGCTGGCTTAGAATCTGTTTTGAGACTTATGAAATCTTGAGTTATGGGAACATATAACTTGAATGGAGATACTGATCTAGTGAATGAAGAAATGAAGTCCTTTCTTTTGTCACTTTTCCGCACAATACTTAGTACATTAGTGTCAAATTTGATAACATTAGTGAGCCTCATCTTGTGGGTAGAACTTCCCCATGTTTTATGATTTTTAAAGACATGTTCTGCCTTTACTATCCTTGTGCTGAAATCTCAAATATTGATTTTAGATATGGCAATGAATGAAATAGGTTCCACTTTCTTTAAGGAAGGCATTTCATATGTGACATTGCCTTGTGTTAAAAATGTATTAGGATTATATTTACTTCCTTCTGATGGATTTAAAAGGACAGCAGACATTGAATGTTTTGAAGGGTACAACTGACTTTGTATTCTTTATGCTCCTTGGCTTTATTTGTTGCCTAGATCTGTAAATGTTATTGGATATGCTATGGGATTATTCTCTCTTTTACAATTAAATTCTAGTAACTGTGATAAATCTAATGAGATCTTCACTAGGACCATGGTATGGACCTCCTCTCATGTTGCAAGGAGAAAGCAGCCGCTAACTGACCTTGACCCTGGGGTTGTTATCATGTGGGAGGATCACATGGGAGGGGACTCATCCCAGGGAGAAGTGGTGACCTTCTAATCTCATGATTCCCCTATAGTTCATAAAAATATAGATGGCTTATTGTAAAATAGAACCAACTAATGTTACACAATCTCATATGGACTTCAGAAACCATAATCCTTATGGTACTGGGACGAAGAAAAAGGGCTCAGAGGCAATGACGATTCAGAATACTGTTTGTCAAAAAGGTGTGGTCTAGTTGTTACAGACGGAGGTAACCTGGGTGGGACATTTAAATCCCAAAATGAGGCATAGCTGCAGGAAGGAGGTGAAGGAGAGGAAGAAGGTGAAGGAGCTGATGAAGGCCATGTGGAAAGCATAACTGTGGAAGCAGAGTCTGTCCAAGGTGCAGGAGCAGCTACGGAGAGAACACCAGTGAAAGCCATCACAAAGGGTGAAGGTGAGCAGAAGTGCAGAGTACGCACAGTGGGAAGCGGGGTAGCAAGAAGAAACCCAGCTGATGAGGCGATGAGCTCTCAATTCAGCACATGGTGTGTCGGTGGAACCAGGTTAGATCTACAGAGCTGTCAGAGCTCCAGAAGACAGACACTGGACTTACCAAGGGTATGAAAACACAGAAGAGAGAGGGGAGAGGACGCTGGTGGTCCACCGCAACACCGGACCGTGAGAAGGAGCTGCCGAAGAGAGTTGGCTAACTACAAACACTGACCTCGGGGCACTGCACCGAAAAGTTATAAAAACCTAACCATTTTGAATAACGAACAATTAATGAAGTAAAGCAGAAACCTAGTAACTTTGAAAAATGAACATTTAAAGCAACAGAGCAGAAGTGGCATTAACGTACATTCCATTAGAGGGGACTACTACTGGGAAAAGCTTATAACCAGCATTACCGACAGATAAGAGGCAATGAGAAAACCGTATTAAGACTACCATTGGCGAGAACGTATAATCAGCTTTGCCAAACGCCAAGAGGCTGTGAGAAAAACACCATAGATCAACAAAGGCATAAATTCCCTTTTTGGAGATATACATTGGGGAAGTTTATATCCTGCATTGCTAACAGCCAAAAGACTGTGAAACCATAAGGCAGAGACAAATGTGCAACTCTGCCTTTCTGGGCCATCAACTGGGGGAAACATGTGACTCAAACTGCCAACAGTTAAGAGAACATAAATAAAGGCAGTTATTGTTCAATCCTCCTTCCAAGAGGGATTGGTGTGGAGAATCTTGGAATCAATATTGCCATCCAGTTTAGTTGTAGTAGTTTTCTTCCTGGCCAGAAAAGAAGATGGTTTGATTAAATATATTTGTGGCAAAGAGGTGTGGTGGAAAGACCTTTGTTTAATCAAACAACTTGTTTACCTTTACATTTGTTTGACAAGCTGTGGCCTCATCAAGAGAAGTAGAAGTGCTATCCTGACAAAAGTAGTTAATTTGAAGAAGGTGTGATATATTAATAGTTGTTGAACATTTTGCAAAGAACAATTATTCTGGTTTTGAAGCTGTATTATGAAAAACAACATTTACCTTTCCTCGAAGGAACTTGTGGAATTCATTAGTTGTTTTTTAAGTCGTAACAAACATTTGTGGAAAAGACATTTGCTGTGTCACAGGGAAAGACACAGTGGTTGGAAGAGAATTGTTGTGTCATTTTGAATAGAACTCTGTTGAATCAGAACTGTGCTCAAAGTATTCCTGAAATGACCCACTGGAAGGGAGCCCAACCCTGGTCACAAGGAGAGCATCAGCACCTATTGATGCTGCCAGGATTACACCCAAGGTTTTCACTTTGTAGAGAACCGGGATCACACTATTCTCGATCGTGAAGGTAGAATAGTTTGCTGAGAGTGTTGATATGGATTGTTAAGAGCTGAACAATAATAGCTCCGTTTTGTTGCTGTTAAGGCACATCCAGTTGTCTGACACCCAGTGCTTAATGATGCCATAAATGGACTGGAGATTGCCCATATCTGTTGTGTGGGTGCCGTTAAGCTCAATCAATTGCTGCATATCATCGGCATAGTTCGTAAAATTCACACCCATGTTAGCCAGTATGACGCTAAGCGGTTTAAAATAGATGTTGAATAAAACATGTGACAAGCTCGCCTCCTGAGGGACACCGTAAGCTATTGAAGCTGGGGTAGAGGCAACATTTCCCCATTGCACAGCAGAAGTGACTGGATCAGGGGGGTGGGGGTGCTGTTGCGCAGCAGCCGTATGGCCGCAGTCTGAGAGTGCTTAGATAAATCCTACATATATTCTGCATTACAGCCTTCTCTGATCAGAGGTCTGGTGTTTGATGTCCCTGTGAGCTGTGGGTGGTAGTCCATGGGGGCCCTGGGGTTCGACAACAATGATTTAATACCCCCTATGTTGAGATGATTTAAGTTGGAGGCTAGGCCTGCAGGCCCTGGGAGGGTAAGTGAGCTCTAGAAGGCAGCTGCTGTCCCGGTCCACTGCCGCAGGACACTGCAGGCTGAAGACACCTTCTGAGACCAGTGACATTGTCCTCGTCTGCTGCTGGGGGGATCTCCCTGGCAGCTGCTACCGGCCTAAGGGTTACTGGCCATGCCAGGGGACCGCTGCTTGGGAGGAGCCCTGGAGGATAGGGCTCCCCACTTTGACTGCCCCTGTGGAGCGCCCCACGCTGAGGATCCTGTTTGTGGCTCCACCCGGGGAGCCTGCTGCCTGCGGGGGTGTCGCAGGCTCCTGACATGAGGATACACCTGTTGGCAGCACTCTGGCCTGGGAAACCTTAGCCCCCTGTCGCAGTGGGGCAGCCTGGACCCGAAGAGTGCCTGAGGCATACCTGTGACCGACTGGACATGGAAGAGGTGCTTGGGCCTTGGAAGGAGAGCCTGGTCCCTGCTCGGGCTGCCCTGGCCTGTCTGCAGGTCGTGGCTCATCGGCTGCAAACCGTGCCATGCCTCTGTGTATGTGCTCGCTACTGGTGAGGCCTGATCTGGTGTCCGGGGCTGTGATGTTCCCCACCTTTGGAGTTGGCCTGAGGACGATCCCCCTCCACCCGGCGGCGCTGCCATGGAAAATCTCTTTAGCTGCAGAGTGGGGCTTCTGGCTGTTGGGGCCTCTGCGCCATGCCACTGCTCAGCCCCTTAGATCCCCAAAGGTGGGGTGCAGGTTTGGTTGCAGGGCAACTTCATTCTGGGCCCCTAGCACTCCTCCCAGACTGGTGCTGAGTATAAAATAGTGGACAGAGTATACTGAGAGGCCAAGGGAGCTGCAGGGTCCACAGTGGAAGTGGCCTGGGTGGGGGCACTGCGGCCCCTGTGGTGGCTAGCCTGTACATTGCTACCAGCGTCATCTTTGGGGCGCAACACCGGGACGCTATTACCTAGATTGGTGGTCGGGATGCTGGAGTGCTCCTGGGGGCACAGCAGGATATCGGGAAGCTTGGTCAGGTCCTGCCGGGTGACAATGCGCCTCAACCACACTGTGATTTCCAAATCCACTCGTTGGGGTCTCTATTGGGGCCCTACACTGGGGAAAGGATATTGCCCAGTGCACAAAAGTACCTTCCCTTACTGAGGTGGTTGAAGTGGTGCAACTTTGATATAAATACGCCTTTCATTGAATCATCGACAATACCAAAAAAGGGCAAAAATTGATCAATTCACCAGGGCGGAGAAAAACCCCTAGCTCCCGTACCAACTGGCTGGCCCCTCTAAGCTGGAAGTATCTACCCTTAATCAAACATGACTGTACTTAAGAACAGCATGGATAACCTTGGTGCGAAAATGTGTCTTTTCCCAGACTTCAGTACGCAAGTGCAGGAACAGAGAAAAACCTTCCAAGCCGTGAAGAACATCCTCAGGAGACAGGAGGTCAGATATTTAATGTTATTCCCAGTCAAACTTTGGGTGGTTCATGATGGCAAGACAGTATTTTCACTTCTCCACGGAACACTTTCCTTGGAATAGCCCAAAATTGCCGAAAATAAATTACCGACCCCACCAAAAGACCTAAAACACATACCACAAAAGGTTTGAACTACCAAAAGTTCAAACTTTTTGTTGTATGTGTTTAGGTCTTTCGTTGGGGGTCGGTCAAAAAAATTAAATAATAAAAATGCTGCAGGGGTGTTCCCGTAATACCCTGTTCACCATACTATACAGTATAGTGTGCGGGGGTTGCGGGGACACCCCTGCAGCTGACCCTACTAAAAGTAAAAAACAAAAAAACAAAGAAAAGGACTCTGCAGCGCCGGTTCCCGATCACACAAGTGAAAGGGAACCGGCGCCGCAGGGACACTGCGCGTTGTGATGAAAGGTAAGTAGGGGGTGGGGGTGTGTTGGGGGTGTGGGTGGGAATGTGTGATGGTATGGATCTGGGGTTGTTTTTGAATGGATGTCCGCATGGGAAATGTACAAACATTTTTGTATTGCGTGCATTTCCCATGCAGACATTTCTGTTGCGGGTAATTGAGCCATGGAAAAATCACACTGATCCCTTTCCTTTAGGTCTCCTGGACGTTGGCTTCACTAACGGCCTTGTGCATCAAGGGAATGTTGTGTCTTAGTATTTGTGGTAATGCAAATGTGCTATGTTGAGCCTTGCGCCACAGGGAGACCATGCAGCTGCCGACAGCACCTCGTTCCTGTAGTTAGTGCAGGTTGACTTGGTTTGTTGTATGGGGTTGTTGTGGCGGGTGTTGGTGGAGGTTGGGGTTTCAGTGCCGTTATGTTTATGTTTCTGGCATGGGTGGGGGGTGTTTGTTGGGGTGGGGGATATTTATGAATGGCAGTACAGAACTTTGTGCACCATTCCTGTGTGGGCATAAACTACCTCTCGGCTGGGGCAAGGGCAGCGGCTGGTGGATGGCAGCCCATACGGCTCCCCCGCCATGAGAGCAAGGCAGGCCCAAAGAGATGATGGTAATGGGTAGACAGACCAAGCGGCCCATTACAGTAATGACTTGGCATATTAGGGGTTTTACTTATCGCAAAAAGGTCAGATTGATTACAAACTACGCTAAGAATCAGCATGTAAACATACTATGTTTGCAAGAGACTCATCTGACCAAGGATGGTAGACTCCCTAGTGTTACCGGGTGGGGGAGACATAGGTATGGTTATTAATTCTCCACTCACTCAAGTGGGGAAGACACTTATATACACCGGTCTCTAGATTTTCGATTACAGGCCCTGATTGGGGATAATGAGGGGTGATATTTGATCCTGGTGGGGGAATGTGAAGGTCAACACGTATTGCTTATAAATATATCTGCTCCAAACGTTGACGATCCAGAGTTCTTTCATGCTTGTGCCAATCACCTGCATCAGTTCCCTAACAACAAGTTAATTTGAGCGGGAGACTTTAATGTGGCGGTATCCCTGGATCTGGATAGCTCTTCCACGCACACATCGTGCTTCCAAAGCTTCTGCTAAGTGGGCCACTATAGCTGAATACCACGAATTGCATGATGCATGATATGATATAATATGGCATTCATAACGTGCCTGTGCACAAGTGTTTTTAGGTGTGACAAGCCAAGGAGGGGGAAACACAGAGAGGACAAAACAACAATCTTAAGAGGCCTTGTGTCATTCAGATTGTGCAAGCAATGGCGCTGTATGAACTCCACCAACCGGCAGTAAACTTTGCATTAAAGCATTCACAGTAGCTCCTCCAGGATATATGGTCTCAGCGAGCATTGCCAGGACAATCACAGATGCTGCGATACTGCCCCAGACACTGTCTGACCACTCCCCTGTGGTAGTATCCTTGCGTTGGTGGTTTAAAGCACGTGCCCTCGAGGATGCTGTCTTACAGGATGACCTTGCTCAGGATATACGTACCTTCTTTCTGTCTAATGTCGGTTCCGTCCTGGACTGTGCCATTCTGTGGGAAGCCTTTAAGGTATATTTAAGGGGGGTGTTGTATCTCCAGGGAAGGAGGGTAACAAAAATCGATTCGTAGGTCGATAGTGCAGTTGGAGGAAGAAATTAAGGCCTGGAAACACAGCAGGGGAGGAATGACAACCTTGCTATCAGTGTCCAACTCCAGGGTAAGAGGGAGGGCATGGTGCTTCTGGCAGACAGAGAGGAGATGTTCCTCAGAGATCCTCTGAAAGCTGCATCTTATTTCGACACTAGCCTAAGCCATAAGACGTGAACATTCACAGGGAACCATACTAGAGGTCGCAACATCCACCTGGCAACTCACTAGGGATCTCAAGGGGATTAATGATACCATCCACAAATTCCATGACCATCTATATACATCTCATGCAATACTTGGATAGGGTGGCTCTGGGCTGGTTAGAACCAGACCAAGGGGGTGGACTAAATGAACCGTTCTCTGATGAAGAAATTCAGGGGTGATATCATCACTTTCCAATGGTAAGGCTCCCGGAAAAGACAGGATCACTGGCAAGTTTTATAAGGAGTATGTGGATCTCGTTATACCTCATCTGCGTGGTATGTATGAGCCAGCCATGGCAGCTAGTTCCCTGCCTGAGTCGCAGAGAACTACGGTTGTGACAGTGCTTTTGAAACCTGATAAAAGCACAGTACCAGCCTTACAAAGCTTAATATCATGATATAAGACTAATTTTCCTCTTGAATGCCTCCTTGATGTCTTTGTTTCTGAGGGTATATATCATAGGGTTGAGAGCGGGTGTAAGTACAGAATAAATTATAGCTACAAGCGAGTCCACATCAGAAACATAGGTAGCAGTAGGACGTATGTACATGAAAATGATTGGCAAATAAAACAGGTTGACCACAATTAAGTGGGAAGTACAGGTTGAAAATGTTTTCCTTCTTCCTCCTTTTGAACTAATTTTCATGACAGACACAATTATTTTTATGTACGAAAAAAGAACTAGAGAAAAATTAGACATTATGACAAAAAAGCTAATAGAGGATCCTATGGCAACTTTGAGGGAGGTGTTGGTGCAGGCCAGTTGGAGAAGAGGTGGGTGGTCGCAGTAGTAATGGTGAATTACATTGGATCCACAGAAGGGGAGTCGTGAGGCTAAAACTGTCTGTATCAGTGGACTGAGGAACCCTGCAGTCCAGGCAGCCACAGCAAGTTGAATGCAATGTTTTCTTGTCATGTTTGTTGTATAGCAGAGAGGTTGGCATATGGCATAATAATGATCAAAGGACATCACGGTCAACAGGAAGCATTCTGTAGCAGCCAGAGAGAGAAACACATACACCTGAAAGAGACATCCGCTAAATGAAATAGCGCTGTTCTTCATCAGAAACTTGGCCAGCATTTTTGGAATAGTCACCGTGATGTAGCTGAGATCCAGGAAGGAGAGGTGACTGACAAAGAAGTACATGGGGGTATGAAGCTTTTGATCAAAGTTTGTAAGTAGAAATACAATCCCATTACCTGTGAGGGTGAGGAGGTAGATGATGAGGAAGACCCAAAAGAGCAGTGTATGGAAGTGCAGCAGATTTGGAAATCCATATATGATGAAGCCATTGGCTGAACTGTTGGACTTGTCTGATGCCCTCTCATCCATGGATGCCTGTGGTTGGTAACTGAGAAAGTTCTGTGATGGTCTCCAACTCAGAGAAAACATGTGACACCTGTAACAAGAAACAAATTCAAGTTTCTTAATAGCAGGGTTTGCTCGTCAGAGTTTGTGCATGTGCTCAAATGTTGGTAAACAGAAATGTCATGTGCATGCCTCTAGGGGGGGTGTTGCAGGCATAGGCATCTAAGAATCATTTGAACATTTTAGGAAAGCTACTAACTGCATGCAATCTTCAGGCTTTGCTTATCCGGGTACCTGTATCCTCCCTTTTCCTTGGGAAAGACATAGGATAACTTAAATGGTGCAACTTTTATTTTTAGGGCATTTGCTCCTCTGTGTTCCTCAGAGGTGCTGGTGCAATCTCATGTTAAAAGTCTGATCTTTGTGCCTCTTTAGCTGCCCTTCATACTGACTGATTTACCTTCTCTCACTACGCTTGCCTCACATGGAAAAAAGGGTCTCCTAATCAAAGACACACTATCAACTCACTCACCAACCACTCTAACCTAACACCATCCTGCTTTGAGTATAATTTGTCTAACTTCTTTCCATCACCTCTCTCCTTCTCCTCATATATAGCATGCCTAGCACCAGTAGCCTCCTTTCTCAGTACTAGACCTACTACTAGAAATGTTTGCAGCTGATGCCCCAAGGGAATTCTAGGTTACCTTAACCTATCAAACATTACCAAGGCCCACCAATTACGACTGGATTCCACTCTATCAGACCACTCTTTGTTGAGACTACACAGCCTTTTAAACCCACCCCCTTAGTAATTATTTGGATCTTATGTTTCTCTCTATATCGCTCTTCCTACCAGTCTTTCTTCGGCTGGTGCCTCCCTCTGGAACAGCCTCCCTGCCTCCCTGAAACTTGAGGAGAACAATCTCCTAGCCCGGAAGCACCTCAAAACCCTACTCTTTGCTTCTGCTTTTTCTCCTCCTCTCCCCTGCTGACCTCCTGGCTGAACTGAAACTGCACCAGTTACCTGGTCACCCTCTGATCTCCGGCCCTGGTCCCTCCCCCGCCAGTCTCACACACCTGCACTACCTGCCTGGCAACCCCCGCACTTGGGGACTGTTTCTGTATCCCAACAGTCCCACTACCAGCACTTGACACCTGATTTATGGACTTACCTTTACACTTGCCACTTGCTGGCCGTTACTTTACGTATTGTTATTATTCTATTCCCATGGACTGTACTCTCCCTTCTCCCTCCCCGTGCACTTTCCCCTTCCCCATCCCATGTACTTGTGCGATCTGAATGACACTTGGCCTAGTAGGATCGTTATCTGTCCTCCCTTCGTTCCCCCTCCCTTGCCTTATCACGCCTTGAAACACTTGTGTATATGTGCGTTACAAATGCCATATCATATCATATCATATCATATCATATCATATCATATCCTCCACTTACTTAGCGCAAAGTACTCTGGGTATGATGTCAGAAAGCAAATACCACTTGTCTCAATAGCAGGGATTGGACCCCTTAAAGCAGGCTTGCTTTTGTCCAATCACCTGCAGGTTTTTGCCTATAAAAGAGGGACTCTCCCACTCGCTCTTTGATTCACTTTTGGACTATGAGAACTTCAAGGAATAGTTCGGTCAAAAATGTTTATTGTCCCTACGTGTCGGCCATTTCTTTTCAAGCCTAAGTCACTCAATTTTAGAAAAATGTCCTATGGACCTTACCCGAGTTTTCATCCATTAAACGCACGCGAAAACAGGCACCAGGGCACTGCCATGTTGTGATAATCCTATCACTTGCCCCATCGCCCTGGCTGACCTGCTTTTGCGGCACTAAATCATATCCCCCGTATCTGAGCCTGTCATCAGCAGACGCGTACCGCCCATTTCACAACCTCAAAGCACGTCTCGTGTCAACAATCGCTGCGCTTCAGCTAATGACGTGTCGCCATGGAAATGGCAAGACGCCTCTTTCCTCAATAAGTAAAAAAAGACAGTTTCACAACACACAGTAGCAGATTTTCGAACCATTCCTCTCTCTGTGTTACTTTGAGTATTCTGTGACTCATTTCTGTGCTCTGGTCAGCTACCTTTGCCGCTTGTAGTCGTGTGAACACCTGTACCATCGCTATAAATTATTTTAGTTTGTTTACCACACAATGGCTACAATAATGCCCTACATGTGCGAGCCAGAATATACCGAGGAGGAACTACTGGAAAGGGAAACACGCGAAAACGATGGGGCTTCGGATGGCAGTTGGCAGGACGAATCAACGGATGAAGACACTGGACCTAGTCGCATGGACGGTGTTTCCACCTGGTGCACATGCAGTTGGTGCGAGCTCGCTCCTAGAACTGCTGCTGCTGTGAAAACTCGGGATGCGTGGCCTAGATTTGGGAAGGCGAGCCACTACTGCAATGCATCACCGAGCTGCCAGACTTCAGGGCAGCCTGCCTCACATGGTCCGTGTTGAGGATAATGATGGTGCTTATGCACGAACTTCGCGCAACTGTTCGTCCTCGTAATCCGAGTAACGAGTAAGTATAATCTGCTTGTGATGCCACTACTATTTCATGGTCGTCTCCTATATCCAAAATTACATCTACATATCATTGTAACGCATGCAAGTTGTTCAATAGTGTGCAGTGTCTAGATAGCATTTGTCCGAGCAGAATGCCATTAGTTACAAGAATTGTCATTGACAACAAACGTTTAATCAACTTATCTTGGCCATTTAAAAACAGTTTGTATCATTATTTTTCACAGGTGGTACCGGCTAGTGGCCTATCGTTCCTTTACATGGTGGCTTCACGGGAGGCTTGGACACCGCGTTCGAAGAGTAATACCCGCCTGTGCTGTTTGTGCCATAAGAGAAACTTTCCCGAGTGACAGCGGTCAGTACAGGGGATTTTCCCTCGCTGTGCTGCAACCTGACCTGTACAATGTGTAAAGTTTTCTATTTTTGTGCCATCAAAAAAAGAAACAAAATAAAACAGCACATATATTTTAACAACGGTTGTTTCAATTTTTTAAATGAATCAAGTGTGTCTCCATTCAGCAGTCTTCCTGTGCCTTATCTGCACGCCCCAGGCCCATCCATCCCACCCCCCTCTATCAAAGGCGATTTGCGCCAGTGGATGCGCGCTGCCATGGGGGGCTGTCAGGAGCGCGAACGGCCAAGGTGCCAAACAGCATGTACACTTCAAAAGGTATCCCACGCCAAGGGCCCATCGCTCACATGGCCTCCTCAGACTCCGTGTGTCTGGCCAGGACCCCCCCTCACGCTGGCCAGCCCCCAGCAAACCACATAATACCACGACATACACACGTCTTTCATTCAAAAACACACCCTTGTTTGTAATACTTTATAAACCACTTGATCTGTCTCATGAGAACATCTTTGTGCTTTGCAAGTCAACTCCTGAACGTGCTACCTGAGAACCACTGAGATCTATGCTAATCTGCTCGTCGTGCTATCCGTGAACTTCTATGACCGCTTCGAGCAAACTCGTCAGTGTGCTACCTGTGGCCATCTACCTGTTCTCCTGCAACATACTGCTCGGCTTGCTGAATCCAACTGTTTGTTGGTCAAGGTAAGGCCATGTATCCTAGTCATATTTCGCTGATTTTTAAATTTCTATCTATTTGCGAGTAGAGTACTCAATAGTGCTATGTTCATTGGTCTCATTGATATTGACTTGAGTTTCCATTGTTATGCTATCAATAGATATATTTATTTTCATCTGTGTCAATTGTCATCGAATTGCATCCTTCAGGGGTCAGTCTATAATGTAAGCATGTTTCCTTCTCGTGCAAGACAGAACATCCAAGGGACGAGTCACATGTTCAGAGTTTAGTCACATCGTTTTTAAATTTCTGCAATTTATGCAAATGCTAAGCCGCACATGATGAACTGGTATAGTTCCTGTGACCAAAACAAACCTTGCATTGAACATTGTATGGTTCATTTACTTTTGTATCACATTTTTATTCATCAAGATTGTATAATAATGTCGATATTTACTTTTCAGAATTTTCAACAATGCCTGCCTGTTCGATTAGCGGTTGCCCCTTCGAAGACCCATGCTAAATCTGAAGGCACTACAATGCATGTATTCCCAAAAACTGTTGATCGAATAAGAGAATGGGTCAGGCATTGCGAATATCCACTGGATGAGCTGGAAAGTAGAGTCCAACAAGTCTTAGAGGACAAGAGGGGTGATTGATACCGCATCTGCAGCCGGGATTTTTCCTTGAACATGTACACAACATGTTGGGTAACAAAGAAGAATAAACGGCGAACGACACGAAAATTGCTCGCGAATGCTATTCCCACTCTATTTGTCCACATTCCGCCACTGGTGAGTCAAGTGTCCGGATTTAGCTTTAGGCCTTGCGGTAGTGTGTAGGTAGCTGAATGGATTCATTGATATTTTAGGTGTTGTGTCCCTTGTAATACTTTCGACATTAATATGAGTGTATAGCTTTTTGAATAATGACATTTATCAATATATTCTTTTTTGATTTCATAACCCACAAACTAAATCTATATATGGGCACAGGGAACTGTGCTATTTTGCGCATTTTCAATAGCATTACTCTCAAGTATTCTGTCTCCTTACATGGCAATTTTTAATATTGGCATTTCATTATCAATCAATAATTTACCTTTACAACTGCTTGACTATCCCTTGAATCTGAAGCAAGAACATTCTACATCTGTGAAGTGCTCGCAGTTATCAACCACTTCTAGTGCGTATCAGGTAATCTTACTTGGCTATTCCGCTACAGACTTGTTTTATGCATGTCAAGTAATATTTTTATTGTATCTTGTAATTATTTTACCGAATGTTTGGTTAGTGCTTTCCAATTGATATACACCTTTGTTATCGTCCACTGGTGTTTGTTTTCAGTTATGATTAGTGTTATCCATAGTAATGCAAGTACTGTCTTTCAGGGAGATGCTGAAGCGTCCACCACATTGACAACATCCCTAGATGTTCTTCAGCAGCATGAGGTATGGATACTGACAGCTCCATCGAACTAGATCATCAGAGCTGTAATACTTGTCGTTTGATTGTTCTACACAATGTTTCGTTCGTGGTTAGCCAGTGATATGTGCGGTCGACCCCAAGTGTGTTTTATGTTTTCAATATTGTAATCCTTACTAATGCAAGTACTATCTTTCAGGCAATTGATGGAGCGTCAACCCCTGCACTTGATGCGGAGCCTGACATTCAAGTAATTCCAGGGGAAGTGGAAGCGGGACCTTGCGTATACGAATCGGCGCAACAGCTTTCGGAAGTGCGCACTACATTTACAACATCCCTACATATTCTTCGGCAACACGAGGTATGGATACCCGACAGCTCCATCAAGCGTCATCATATAACGTGATTCCATTTGCTATACTTTCTTCCCTATTACTACTGTGTTTCAGGGAGACAACAGAGCTTCCACTACAATAACAACATCCCATTTAGATGATGCAGATGTAAATAAATCGGAGAAATAAGTCGATGAAATCTGATCATATTTAGATATTCCTTGATTCTTTTAGACAATGCATCATTTGTGGTTATTTCTTTATATATACCTGTGCCGTCAACCCCAAGTGTGTGTTATGTTTCCAATATTGAAAACCATACTAATGCAAGTACTGTGTTTCAGGGAGTTGCTGATGCCTCCTCTCCAATACAACCATTCATGGCAGTCCATGCGGAGCCAGAGGTATGGATACTGACAGTTCCATCGAACTAGATCATCAGAGCTCGAATACTCGTGGTTTGATTGTTCTACAGAATGTTTAATTCGTGTTTAGCTATTGAGATGTACCTGTGTGTTCGTCCACACGTGTGTTTTATGTTTTCAATATTGTGATACATAGTAATGAAAGTACTATGTTTCAGGGAGTCGATGCAGCGTCATTCCGTGCTGTCTATGCGGATCCAGAAAATATAGTCCTTGCAGCGCAAGAGGAAGGGAAGACATGCGGAAACGAATCGGAGCAACAGCGTGCAGATGTTGAAGTTCGAGTCAATGAAGTTGCAAAGAAAAGAAACAAAAATAAGGTTAGTTACAAACAGTTCATAATTTTAGGAATTGTCTTGTGTTGGGGACTATATTATGTTTTTTTTCCTGTCAATTGTACTATATTTTATATTGTGTTTAAAATGAACATCCCTTTTCCAATCTGCCCTCTAGTTACCCGTGGGTGTACGAACTATACATACACAGACAGTGAAGCAAATGAGAGATGTTGCTTGCCAGACCATTTACACTATGGAGGAACTATTAATTCAGACGCCGCGTGTTGATACTCAGAATGCTCATGTCCAATGGCCAGAACATGAATTGAATGTGTCCGGAGAATCCAGTAAAGTTGGATTGGACCATTGCTACACTTCGACTGCACCACCAAAAGAAGATGATACTGAATGTATTGAAGATAGCTCTGAAGTAGTCGCAGATCAATTCACCCAATCTACACCCGCCAAAAAAATGCCACCCAAAAAGCTGTCGACATTGTTGTGTTCTCTCATCAATGCTGTAGTAACAGATGTTGAAATGACAGAGAATGAACCAGCAGCAGCACCCAACGACGCATCAGAACTTGATATCAGCAATATTTCTTTCAAATTTCTTGATATGTCCTCAACGGCACAATCCGAAACAACTTTCACACCGGATGACAGTCTAATGAAAGAGGGCAAATACATAGTATTCGACAGTTGTTTGATGGATATTATAAGTATGCTGAAATGTGAGCATTCAGTTGGAGGGGAAGTATGTGGGGAGCCATTGATTCATGTGACTCGTCAAAAACAACGCAGTAACGTCAAAATACATGCCGCCTGTAGATTTAATCATGCGTTTTCATGGTCTGCACAACCGATGCTGGGGAAGCTGCCAGCAGGCAATCTACTGTGTGCAGCTACCTCACTTTTTAGTGGGTCCAGTTTTAGAAAGTTAGAGTCTTTCTTTCAGTTTGTGGGACTTCATTTCATTTCTAAAATGCAGTACTACAAATACCAACATGATTATCTGTTTACGGCCAATAGTGATGCTTGGAAAATTGAACAATTGTCTCTAGCAAGTATATTCGAAGGGAAACTATTCAGGCTAGCCGGCGAAGGACAGTGCTACAGCCCTGGATTTTCTGCCAAGTACAGCACCACCACTTTCAGGACATGGATAGTAAGAAAATTGTGAGTTTGGTGGTCGTGCAGGTGTCCCAATGTAAATCCTCAGTGGCCATGGAGAAACTAGGATTTATAAAATCATTGCAATATCTACAATCAAGGGGAATGCACATCGACCTCATTGCCACGGACAGACACGTTTCAATTGCCAAGACAATGAGAGAGCAGTTCCCACATATTAAACATCAATTTGAGGTATGGCATCTTGCTAAATCAATCAATAAGAAAATCTCGGCTGCAGGGAAAAAAAGGTTTTCAAAGTATTTCACAGTGGTCCCAGTCTATCAGCAACCATCTTTGGTGGAGCTCCAAAACTTGTGAAGGGTCAGTGGAAATCCTACTTGAAAAATGGTGGTCACTGATGCACCACTGTACCAACGTTCACCGCTGGACAGAAAACCAACATTTCCACCAATGTGAACATGGCCCTTTGTCCACAGAGGAGGCACGGAAGAAGAAGTGGTTGATTGCATCTTCACCTACACACAAAGCCATTGAGAAGATTGTTTTCGATAAAACTCTATCAAGAGATTTGAGGGGACTGACAGAATTCTGCCACACAGGAGAATTGGAGGTGTTCCACAATATGTGCCTAAAGTACAGGCCAAAGCAATTGCATTTCAGCTTACAGGGTATGAAACATAGGACTCTACTAGCGGTCTTGGTCCATAACGATAATGTGGGCCGTGAACAGTCTAGGACTAAGGGAAATGTAGGGATGCCTCGCTACACTACGACCTTTGGAAAAAGAATTAAGAAATGGGGGGTAAAACCAGTATATGAGGAAATGGAGTTCGACTTTGTTAAAGGCCTTATTGTTAGTGTACTAGAGAAGCACAGATATGGAATCCTGAGCGTTTCTGTGCAGAGCACTGATGCATTGCCACCAAACATTGCCACTGTGCCATGTCCACCCAAAGCAGAGCTCGTTGAGAAGTTCAAATCCCAGTTTAAAAAAATCATTGTAATCTGATTGTTTTTTTGAAAATAACGTTATTGTGCAGTGTGCATACAAAGTATGCTAACCCTAAACCCTCCATTCACCATCCTGGGTGGCGAACAACATGGGTGTCATCTTTGACTTCTCTCTCTATTCACCTCATATCGCTGACCTTGTGAATATGTGTATGTATATATTTTTGTTGCTGTAACTAAGTTTCTCAATCTCATGTAAATGCTGCGCACTGTTAACCGAGGGGAGGCTTGCGTATGGCAAATAATAAAACAAATAAACAATAAATCTCACTTTCAACTCAACTCCTCGGGTACTTTATACTTTCCCTGACCTTCCCCCAAAAAGTCAATGTCTCCATAGTTATGGTTCTCGAGGGCTGCAAAGCTCGCCGACAACAAGGACAAAATTGGGGGCCTTGGGACGCGCCAAGCGAGGCATTGCAGATGGGAGAGAAGCCAGTTCGCATTTGCACATTGAGGCCTAGTACAAACATGGAGTCGGAAATTCAAGTTCTCACTGAAGAGGCCCGCGAATCACACTGGCAGTATAATGTTCTATTGTTTTTTGACCTTGAGAGACAGGGACCAATGCCGAAAGGACTTCATTTGAAGGAGGTTGGGAATAACGTAAGAGACGATAAGGCTGAAAATTCTGAAACTAGACCCAGTTTCATGTTAGTTCAGTATATGAAAAATCGTTGGCACGAACACAGTGGGATTTACGGACTGCATTACGCAGAGATACAATCGAAATGGCACATATAATGTAAGTAACTCTTTAGATGCTTTTATACCGGAATTAATGAATGAATAGCAAGTACACCATTTGTGGGGTCGTCTTTCTACCGGGCACATGGGCATGCATGTGCCCATTCGACACGCATGTAGACAAACAGTCCTTTCTCAGTGGTTCAACGGTAAAAAAAAAACATTAGTTTGTGTGTTCCCCTAGATTTATTTCATTAGTTTTCGCATTGCTTTTAGAGCCGAACATACTCCATTGCACTATCCTCGCAAGCAAATAGTTTCAGCTCACCCGTAATAAATAAAATGAATAATAGTAATAAAGATCGGCTGGTGAGACTAATTTCAATTTTTATGTTTTCTAAACAGGTACATCCTACTATATTGCCACTGCCACCTATTCCAGACCCCGGCAGACGGCTTCTTCAACCGCCAGCTGCAGCTTCTTGTAAACAACTGCACTACATTGACCATCTTATGGGATGATCACCAAGGAGCCATATGCCCTTATGTGGTACTAGCGGCTAGAAGCAACATATCGAACTTTACGGTGGCCTAGTGCCTAGTTGTTGGAACAGCCTTGCAGTTCACTGTGCGTCCAAAGTGCTTCTTTTAACGAAAACCAACACCCTGTGTACCATAAAGGAACAGCGCGTGACTCACGATAAACTTTTACGGATTTGCGGATCGAGAGAAAAGAAAAGAAATTCCATTCCGATTTAATACGCCAATTGCTGAATATTCTCTAAACATTTAATGTCAAATAAATGTACTTTACCAAATGTACCGTATTGCTGTTTGATTTTAATGTACAGTTTCATATTCCGAATTGTGGCGCGCTGTGTTGTGAGTTGATCTGTGTTGGTTTCCGGGTTCTGTGTGAAGTCGCGTAGAAGACGACTGGGCGCGTTTGCCTACGCAGCACAGTAACATCACGGAGAGAGGCGGGGAATAAGAATGTTTTGATAATGTCAGGCTCAGGGGCGGGGGATATGATTTAGTGCCTCAAAAGCAGGTCAGCCAGGGCGATGCGGCAAGTGATAGGATTATCACAAAATGGCAGCGCCCTGGTGCCTGTTTTTCACGTTTCGCGTTTAATGGACGAACACTTGGGTAAGGTCCATAGGAAATTTTTCTAAAATCGAGCGACTTAGGCTTGAAAACACATGGCCGACCCGTAGGGACAATAACATTTTTGGAACAAACCATTCCTTTAACAGTGAATTCATTTGGACCTCTTTTTGGAGAGTTAATCTATCCAAAGCCCTCAGCTATTTAGGTGAAGAAGGAGCAGCTGAATGCAAAGACAGCCTCTCCTCCCTACCCACTCCTGAGCATATTGGGCGTGACTCTTGCTGAGGGCCATGACCTCCCACTCCGCACAAGACTCCCCAGGCTGGGAGAACAGGTCCTAGGCAGCCTCTAGTTCTGTCTGTCAGTTTTCGGCATCTCATATCACGTGTTGGCCTGGTTTAGGTCTTTCCTGGCAAACCGCTTTCAACTGGTAAAATTGGCAGGTCACCTCTAAGATGCACTACAACTGAAGTGTGGGGTTCACCAGGGCTCGTCGCTCTGGCCTTTTCTGCTCAATCTGTACCTACAACCAATGATGGCAATCTTTAAGAAATGTGGCTTTAGTTTCCACTCCGAGGCTGATGACACCCAGATTTACCTTAGAGTCAACAAGGTGGCAGAATATCTTCATAAGGTAGTAGGATGCTTCGAAGAGGTGGGGCAATGGATGTCACAGAATTGGCTCCAATTAAAACCTGATTAAACTGAGGTTGTCCTCTTTGGTCTCAAACATCTTCTAGCAAAGCAAGCTAATTGTCTGCCGCCACCTTGGTTTTTGGGCTCCAGGTTTGACTATGCCTCCAAGATTAAGAACTTGGGGTGTATTTGTCAGTCTAACCTTTGGAGCGAACAACAGGTTGGAGCTAAGGTGCAATCAGTGTTTTACTCCCTCTGCCTTTTGTGCCTTTCTCTCCCATATGCTCGCCAGAAAGACTACACAATCGTGGTTGGGGCACTGTCACTTTCATATTTGACTACGGCAACAGTAATTTAGCAGGTATTCCCGATAAACAACTGGTCTGACTCCAGAGGGCCCAAAATTCATCGGTTTGACTTATTCTTAAAGCCTCTAAACCTGTTTCGATGTAGCCCTTGCACAGACCACTGCTTTGGCTTCCTATTAAAAAAAGGATAGATTTTAAGTTCCTTTGCTTGGTTTTCAAGTGTGTGAATAGCCTTGCACCAAGAAATCTTTCACGTCAGCTGCATTCCTCAGATAAATCTTTACTGGTCATTCCCTTCTCTAGATGTGTCTTCAAGGGCGATCAATGCTTCTCTGTTTATGGCCCCAGATTGTGGAACGCTTTGCCGGCAGATATTCAGAACAACACGCAGCTGGCTCCGTTCCGGGAAGGCCTTAAAAATCTACCTTTTAAAATAAGCGGCATCCCCGTTTAGGATACCTAGGGGACAGCATTGTTTTTCAGTCGGGCATTCGAGCATATACTTGTTCTACCTGCACTTAGATGATGTTTAGTCTGTCAGTAGCATGTTATAAATGGTTTAAATTCATATTCCGACACATCCTGTCCCACAGCCCCTGTCATGGGTCTTCTGACAGCATCTCTATGGCCAAAGTTCCCTGTTCTGCTGCACAGAAACTTACGGTTGCTGCTTTTAACACTCCATGGAACATTGAAATACTGCTGCACTACACCTGCCAAACCACCTCACCACCGGATCATGCCAAGTGGAGCGTGTCACCTGTTTGGCTCGAGCAACCTGCTCTTTGCTGTGACCCAACTCGAACTGCTGCCTCTTCAAAACCTGCATTGGATCACCAAGGTCACTGCATTGAACCAATGGACTTCGACTCGGACCGCTGGATCATCAAGTCACACGCTGACTCGAACTAGAGTTTATCAATCTCGAACTGTCTCAACACCTGATCCGACTCTGGTGAACCATATGCACTGATGCACAACCCGAATCCCACACTCATTCTGCTCAGAGCTCCAGATTCCAACCAATTACATGTCAGCTCAACCCTGCATGACTTGTCACACCCTAACATGGTTCAGCCCGAACCTCAGCACAGCTCGTAATCTGGTTCAATGCTGTTGAAATGCCTATGAACAGGGGAAAGGTACTATTGACCATAACTGCCCCCCTGTTCAATCGTTGGGCCCTAGAGACTGGTTAGGGCACTGCACCATTTTCCACTAAAGGGCCTATCTTTTTAAATTCATTGTGGTGGGTAATTTCATAACCCAGAGGGCTGCGTCCTTTAATCAGTTGCATAGTCTGTGCCCTCTCTTACTGGGGTGGGGTTTTATAGTGTTATATTGTTATTTGTACATTGGTGTGCTTGATTATTGACTATATATATATATTTGTATAGAACCTTGATTGAACATTCCTTTTTATTTTGGACTGTTTTACTTGCTGTTTGGATTGCTACTGGATCACATTCACACCCCTTCTGAGAGTATAGTCTTCACTCAGCCCACATTATTGTAACAGGTGAAGGAGCAATATCTCTTGACTGGGCCTGTTTTACTTTTATGATTGGGATCACTGTTGCCTTGGATTAAGGCGATATATGATACAATAAAAATACAAATACAAATGTGTACTTGCATTGTATTTGCATTCATAAAGCGATTTACGCCAAAGCACTGCACATAGCAAGGTACAAAATAAATGTTAATGACAACATGTAAAAGATATAATATGATGAAAGATGATAGTCCTTGAGGCAAGAACGAAACACGGAGTAGGACAAGAGAGAACGAAGAAAAAGAGGACGCAAGTTCCAATGAAGAGGTGCAAGTAAGGAGAAATAGCAAAAGTGAAAAGAGGCATGAGGAAGAAGGGGGTTGTCAGAAGACATACAGATTCAGAGCAAAACGAATGAGAAGCAGACTAAAAAGAAATGAGTGTAGTAAAATCAGGGGTAGCTAGATTATGGCGTGATTTAAAGACAATACAAAGGAATATGAAGAGCAAATGAGAGTGAAAAGGAAGCCAGTGAAGTGATGTGTGATGAATTGTGGGATTCTGTCAGTTCTCCGCAGTGGGGGGACCTTTCCGTGTGAGGCTAGGGAAGTGAGCCTTCTACGCAATACCCTCCCTAGGGGTAGAGGCAAGCGGGACCTCACTGGGAAAGACCACCCTGCCCCCCACTCTGGGAACAAGGGCTCCCTTTTTTAATGTGCCCATGAAGAAAAACTTGTGTTATAATGGGACAAAGAAAACCATTGGAAGAATACCGAATATGAGTCAAACAGAAAGGAAGGACTTTAACTCTGCGCTAGAGAAGTTCAACAGCAGGATAATACGAATGGGAGGCCGAGACATTGAGAGACATTGAGAGCGAGAGAGAGAGAGAAAGAGATAGAGAGAGAGAGAGAGAGAGAGAGAAAGAGAGAGATAGATTGATACCCTGCAAGTTTCAAAGAGGTACAGAGGAGGAAATTTGGATGTGTGGTGTCCGATGCAGAACGAAAAGCCCTGGTGCAACTTCACACGTGTGGCGTCGAAGAGGAGATGCAGCAAATCTAGGAGGACACAAGATGTCACAATCGTGAGCGAGGAATAAGTGGTGGCATGACCATGATCAAGCCATGGTGGATCAGTTGCTCGGTAAACAACGCCAACACCACCTCTGTTGAGGAAGAGAAAAGAAAACCGAAAAAAGGAAGAGCAGCGAACCCATGTTGGAAACCACAGAAAAGTCGAAGAGCCAATCTGACAAGTTATGTTATGTTATGTTATGTTATGTTATGTGTCTTGGCATTTATATAGTGCCTTATATATCATTGGTATGACCTCAAAGCGCTGGTAGGTTGAACGCCCTTGGGAACTGTAGTTCAAGTCAGTAGAGAGAGATAGTGTTGTATGGTGTGTGGGTGCACCGGATATGTGTACAGCTGGTGTAGTTGCTGGATGGTAGCTGCTTCCTAGCGATAGGTGTGGTGCTGGAGGTTGGAGGTTGGATGTGTGCAGTCAGGTGGGTGTACACAAAGACTGGGTTCTGGCTTTGTTAGGCCTGAGGAATGCCTATGTGAGCAGCAAAGCCAGAAAGTGCTCAGCTAGATGCATTTTATTAGGCTGATGAGGTGTTCATGGTGTCGTATTCGTATGTGAACAGCTAGGCCGAATTATCAGGTGTATAGCTGTGTTCTAGTTGAATGATGGTGTATAGTGGAGAGTAAACGTAGTGGTGTGATAGCTGGTCATCTATAAAAGCACCTTAGACTTTAGATCAGGCACGAAACAGGACGGTGGGGACATACATAGCGACATACGGATATATAGCCACAGGGGTCGATACAGGTTTATATGGGGACACAGGTATATATGGGGATACAGATATATAGCGACAGGGTCGATTTAGGTATATATGGAGATACAGATATATGGCAACAACATGGGAACAGGTTCACAGTGATACAACGTGTGGTACAGTCACTCTTTCCAAATCCATCCACTCTGTCCGGTTCCATCCACTCCATCCTTTTCGTCGGCTATCGGTTCCATGTCCTTTCGACCTGTTCCGTCCATTCTACCCATTTCATCCTCTCCACCCGTTCCCTCCCATCCCATCTATCCCCTCCAATCCCTCCAATCCGTCCATCCGTTTCATCCATTCATCTGTCCGTTTCATCCATCCATCCGTCCGTTTTGTCCGTATGCTTCATCTGTCCACTCCATCCGTTTCGTCTGCTCTGTCCGCTTCATGCGTTATATCCACTCCATGTGTTCCATCCACTCATGTGCTCCTTCCGTTCCCTCCGTTCCATCCATTCCATCCGTTCCATCCACTCCATCCACTCCATCCACTCCATCCCTTCCATCCGTTCCATCCACCCCATCCGTTCCATCCATTCCATCCACTCCATCCGTTCCATCCACTCCATTCGTTCCATCCACTCCATCCGTTTTATCCACTCCATCCGTTCCATCCACTCTACCCGTTTCATCCACTCTACCCGTTCCATCCACTCTATCCACTGCGTCATTCCGTCCACTCCATCCATCTCATCTACCTTATCTATCCACTCCATCCATTCATCCACTCCATCCACTCCATCCACTCCATCGTATCCTATCCTGTGTGTAGGATCGGAGGTTTTGAACACCAGGTAGAATAGTCTCATTGTGTGTTTCGTCATTGGATTGCTGGGGTATTCAGACACATCTTTAGGGTGGTCATTGGTGTTGTGGGAAGAGCCATGTTTTTAGCAATTTGCGGAATGACAAATAGTCTAAGGTGTTTCGATGTGAGGTGGAAGCGAGTTCCATAGAGAAGGGGCCAAGGCTGAGAACGAGGATCCTCCGATCCTGACCGAGTTGGTGGTTGGGATCACTAAAAGGAGGGCGGAGCTTCATTTTAGGGTGCTGAGTGGTAGGTAAAGTTTTAGCTTGTCTTGCAGGTATAGAGGCCTGGTCTTGTGCACTGCACAGTGAGTGATGCACAGGGTCTTGAAAGTGGCCCTACGCCCAACTGGGAGCCAGTGAAGTGTTCTGAGAGCTGGAGAGGTGTGGTGTCTTTATTTATTTATTTGGATTTATAAAGCACCCAGAGGCATCGTGGCGCTATTATAGAATGTTCATTTAGCAGGTTTTAGGGCAAAACATTAGAAAGCAATAGTACAAAAACAGAGAACACAGAAGTAATGAACATTGTTAAAGAGAGTTCCGAGGTTACAGCGAACAGAGTTTCAGACAATATGTTCGGCGTTCTAGTTGAAAAGTTCAGTCTTTAGCATTTTTCTGAACACTGTGAGAGATTCTATGTTTCTTAAGCTGCACGGGAGGGTGTTCCAGGCTTTTGGGGCTAGAACTTCGAAGCTAGTGCCGCTAGCTTTGGCTCTGTTAAAAGCTGGGACTGAGAGTAGTTGAGAGTATTGGTCTCGTTTTGGTCTGTGGGCTGGAGCCTGGTGTATTCTTTCTGCTAGGTAGGCTGGGGCAGTCTGAGAGAGGCACCTGTGAGTGATCGTGAGGGCCTTGAATGTTATGCGTTCTTTGATGGGGAGCCAGTGGGCATCTTTCCTCGCCTGGGAGATGCAATCTCTCTTTGGGATACTGAGGGCAGCTCGGAGGGCATTGTTTTGCGTGGTTTGATGTCTGTTGATATTATTTGGGCAAATGCCTAGAAGTAGAATGTTGCAATAGTCTAACTTTGCACCAATGGTGGCTCTGGCGATGTTGAGGCAGTAATTTGGCGATAGGTGGGGTTTCACTGCATTTATGATTTTAGTAGTCAGTGCAGCCGATGATGAGATGGCGCTGACTTGCCTTTTCATTGAAAGGGTGGTGTCCAAGTAAACTCCTAGTGTTTTCACTGCAGCAGATACTGTGATAACAGTGTTCTCAATACTGAAGGAGCTGTATTTATTATCTAGTTTATTTAGTGACTCTTTGGGGCCTACCAGTAGGATTTCTGTTTTTTCCCCATTTAGACATAGGCCATTGGCTGCCATCCATGCCTGTACGCGAGTATATGTCTTCTGGAGGGTTTTTAGGTCTTGTTCATAGTCACCTGTTAGGGGGAGTAGGATTTGTGTATCGTCGGCATAGTTGGTAAAGGCTATGCCGAATTCCTCAAGGTTGCTGAAAAGGGGAAGAGTGAATAGATTGTAGAGGGTGGGGGATGTGCAGGATCCTTGAGGGACTCCACACCCAATGGGGGATGGAGAGGCTGAGGCCTGGTCAGAGAAGACTCCCATAGCTCGGCCCTCCAGGAAGGAGGTGATCCATGCTGTGGCTTCTTTGGAGAAGTGAGCAGTGACAATGAGGTGTTTGCACAGGATCTTGTGGTCAACCAAGTCGAAGGCCGCCGAGAGATCTAGAAGTAGGAGAAGTGAGGATTTGCCTTTGTCCATGGCTTCTAGTAGTTGATTCTTAAGGTCCAGTAGGGATTGTCTTTTACCAAGGATGTTGTGTGTTTCCAGACAGGACTGAATCTGTATATATGCAGATTCAGTCTTGGGCACAGTGTTAGTAGCATTTTGGCAGCAGCGTTTTGCGCTCTTAGCAATTTAATAAGGTGGTAGGCCCTGACTCAGAGGTAGAGGGAGTTAGCATAGTCCAGTCTTGACATTACAATAGACATGATAACAGCAAGTCTATTAGGAAAGGATAGGTAAGGAAAAATGCATCTGAGAATTTTGATATGGTAAGGACAAGACTTGGATACGTTGTTGATTTGATGAGAGAGGGTTAGGTCAGAGTCCAGAGTGCATCCAAGGTTTTTTACTGTGAGAGAGGCAGTTGGCCCATGGATTGGGGCCAAGGTAGAGGGTGGGGGGAGAAGCTTAGTGCTGCCGCACTCCAGAATTTCAGTTTTAGTGGGGTTTAGGAGGAGATGGTTTGCAGTCATCCAACCGTCGATGTCAAGCAGGATATTGTGCGGTTGGATGATTCCAGGGAGGGTGGACATATAGAGGTTGAATAGGAGGGCTGATAGGCATGCTCCTTGTGGTACTCCAGTATTGAGTGGGCGAGCGGCCGAGGCAAAAGTGGAGAAGAGGGTTATTTGTTTCCTGTTGTTGAGGAAGGAAGTGATCCATTTGAGAGCGGTTCCACGGATTCCTAGGGAGTGGAGACAGTCAAGTAGGATTGAGCGGTTAATTGTGTCGAACGCGGCGAATACGGCACAGAGGTCCAGATGGACAGAAGGATTACAGCAGCGCATTCTGCATAGTCAGCGGTGATATTAAGATCGTCCCAGATTGAGGCCAGAGTGGTTTTGGTTCCGTGTCATGGTCTGAAACCTGATTGGGCGGGGTTCAGGAGGTTGTTGGCTTCGACAAAGGTGTTTAGTTGGGAGTATGCGGTTTGATCGATGAGTTTTGCAAGGAATCTGGTGTTCGAGATGGGGCAGTAGTTTTTGAGGTCAAGAGGGTCGAGGGATGTTTTTTTTTTAGAAGAGGTTTGACATGTGCAATTTTGGAGGCATCGGGGAAGATTCCAGAGCTGAGGGAGTCGTTTAGGATGGTTCTTGCGTACGCTCCTGCGCAGGTGGATGAGAATATTTATTTGAGGACTAAGGCGGGGCAGGGGTCAAGGGGTGAGCCAGAGGGTTTTCAAGCAGAGAGAAGGTTGAGAAATTTGTCTCTGGAGATTGGTATGAAGGAGTCGAAAGTGGGTGTAGTTGTAGTTGTGGTGGTGGGCAGGAAGGTTGTTGGTAGGGTGGACGGATTTTGTGGCAGTGAGAGGAGGGCCAGTTTGTTGTTAAGAGAAATCATTCTGTTGAGAGCGGTGGTGAAGAAGTAGAGTGAGAGCAAGTCGCAGAGTGATTGATATGGGGTAGATTGGGTTGAGGTACAATTTGGTTTGACAAACTCAGAGATGTGGAGTTCCTTGCTGGGGTTTCCACAGTTAAGAATTCGATTGTTGTGGTGGGCTTTTTTTGGCTTTCCGGTTTTCAGCTTTATAGTAGCGATGGTGCAAGGCGAAGGTGGATCTACTCAGATTGGTTGTTCTTTTTCGCCATTTGCCTCCCAGGGATTTATTTAGTTGTTTTGCAATCTTCAGCTCAGGAGTAAACCATTTGGGATAAGGACCAAGGCATGAGCGAAGGAGTCGATGGTTAAGGGTTCACCCGGGGGGATGTTTGTGGGAGGTCTGTGAAGCAGGGCTTTGGCTAGGTCACGGAGGATCTTTAGTTTCTTCCAGCATTTGCAGTGGAGGGGGGTGGCTGGTTCAGGGTTGGGCGCAGAGGAAAGGGAGCGGATGAAGAAAGGATCGATGAAGTGATCAGACAAGATGAGAGGTATGGGGGGCTAGATGTATCTGGTTGTGGGAGCTGAAGATGGCATCACGGATGTGTCCTTTTGAATGAGTTGGCCCGTTCATGTGAAGGGAGAGGTTAAGTGCATCAAGGCAGTCGACCAGTGAGTGGGTCATGGGGTTGGTGGGAATGTTTAACCAGATATTGAAACCTCCTAGAACAGTCAGAGAGGGGTGGTTTACTTGGATGGTGGCTATAGAGTCACAGAGGTTGGTTGTGAAATGTCTGTCATAACCAGGGGGTCTGTAGATGATTAGGAAGCTATGGGAGAACATCGGGGGCAGTGAGAGTTTAACGAGGAGGGATTCGCAAGAAGGAGTGCATGTCTGGGAGTCGACGAGCGAGACAGAGAAGTGAGATTTGAAAACAACTGCCACTCCGCGTCCTCTAGAGGGTCTGTTGAGTGGGATGAGGGAGTATTCGGGGGGGGGCTTCATGAGCAACAGCGGAAAAGTCATTGGAGAACCAGGTTTCTGTGATAAAGACTAGGTTGGGATTGTCAGAGGAGAGGAGGTCAAAGATGCTATGTTTGTTTTTGCTACAGAGCGGGCATTAAAAAGGATGCATCTGACTTCGAAGTAGGGGGTTGCCCTGGAGGTTGTGGGGGTGTGGGTGGGGGGAGTTGCGGGAGTGGAGGGGGAGGGTGGCGGTTGTGGGTCAGGTGTGGGAAGGAAAGGGAGGGGGAAGGGTGGGAGCGGGTTCTGGTTGATGAATGTTGCGGATTGGTCGGTGGAGGTTGGGAAGAGTAGGCGAGCGGAGGAGGGGGTGTGCGTGAGGAGGACAGGATTGGGCGGGCTGGTGAGGGTGGGCAGTTGGCCAGAGGGCAGGGAGTGATTAAGGACTGGGGATTCATGTCTGAATCTCATGGGGATGTAGATGTCAGGTGTGCTGGGTGAGAAGTCGAGGGAGAGGGGTTGGAAGCAGGGCGAGTGAAGGGGGGAGGGTGGTGATGGTGGTGGTGAGAGATTGTGGGAATGGGATGAGGAAGGAGGCGGGAGGAGTGAAGAGCGATTGAAAGGTACCAGGTTCGTTTTCTCCTTTTTAGGGTTTCCAGTGCAGTCGGTGTGTGAGAGAGGGTGGGGGGTGGTCGGATGGTGATGGAGATGATGCCATTGTTCTTGCCAGGGCGAGACGTGCAGTTTTTAGGGGGCGGAAGGGATATGGTGGGAGGGGAATGTTAGTTGGTATCGACGGAAGGATAGGGCAGGGGGTGGGGTGAGGGTCTGCACAGGCAGGTGGGTAGTTCATTGATGGGATGGGGTGCAGACTTTGAGGTAAAGGAGAGTGAGAGGGGCAGGTATGCTCGCAGGGGAGTGGGGAGAAGGGATGGAAGAAACAGAGGCTTTCGGATGATTGGAGCAACATCGGGCTCCTCTGGCTTGGGAGTTGGATAGAGGGTGGGGTTGTACGGTTAGGTTTATTGGAGAGTTTATGATGGTGGTTGGAGGGTGGGTTTGTTTGGGACTGGGGGGATTTAAGGGGAGGGAGGTGTGAGGCGCACCAGAGTGAAGCTCTCATTTTGGCTTTAGATGGGTGGGATGGAGTCATGCTCAGAGGACGCTCAATGTTGCTTGGCCACACTATCTAGATGCAGAATACAACACAGTGAAACTAATAGGGCACACTCAATATCGCTTGACCATTATATTTAAATACGTAATTCAGCACAGTGAAACTTTTAGAGGACACTCAATGTTGCTTGGCCACACTATCTAGATGCAATTCAGCACAGTGTAACTTTTAGGGCGCACTCAATTACGCTTGACCATAATATGTAGAATCAGAGTTCAACACAGTGAAACTTTTAGGGCGCACTCAATGTTGCCTGGGCAAACTATCTAGAGGCAAAATTCAACACAGTGAAAGTTTTAGGTAGGTAGGTGGGAGAGAGCAACAGGAAAGAGGGGATGGAAGATGAAAAAGCAAAGAGACAATCAAAGTAAGGCACCAAGTAGGTCCGCAGCAGCAATCGGTATCCTACAGAACAGATCAAAACAGATCTCCAACACGGCCCACAGTAGCTGTCTGTCCAACAAATTTCTGACTAGATCACCCCCGTGTAGGAGAGACTTCAAAAGGACTGCTCACTGCAATATAGGATTTCATATGGATGGTACCTGGAACAGTAGCTGGCCAGCCCTAGGAAAGATCGAAGCTCCGTCGTAGTTGTCGGGGGCATGGCAGAGTTGAGCGCTGCTACTTTATATGGGTCTGGCCGCATCCCATTGCTGGAGAAGATGTGGCCGAAGAACCGCAAGGAACCTTTCCCAAATTCACATTTGGACTTATTCAGGGTTAGTCCGGCCACTTGCAGTGCTTCGCACACTCTGTGAAGAGCTGTGTCATGTTCTTCCTTATTTTTACCAAATACTAGGACATCGTCGGAGTAATTCAGGCAGTTTGGCACATGTCTGATGACACAGTGTATCTCCTCTTGGAAAATTTCGGCTGTGGAGGATATCCCGAAACTGAGCCTTTTATATTGGAATAGGTCCAAGTGCGTGACGAATGTCATGGTGTATCTAGATTCGGGTGCGATCTCAATTTGGTGGTACCCTTTTGTGAGGTCCAATTTGGAGAAGACTTGCGCCCCATGGAGAAGGTGGATCATGTCAGTGATCCTGGGCGCCTGATGTCTCTCCCTCTCGATTGCCGCGTTGGCTCTCCTCATGTCTACGCACAGGCGTATTGACCCGTCAGGTGACTGTTTGGGGACGGGGCGCAATAGGGGACACCCATGGGGTGGGCCCAGCCACTGGTTCTATGACGTTGAGTTGTCTAGTTATTCTTCGACTTGGTGTTGTATGTTGATCGGTATCCCTCGATAGTGCTGAGCGACGGGCGGTATATCCTGGTTTATGTGCAGCTGTACCTTTCTGTGTTTGAGTTTTCCCAGCGCTTTGAATAGATTCAGAAAAGTTTGTTCTATTGAGTCTGGTCTGGCGAAGTATTTGTGGGCCATGAGCTGGTACAGTATGTGCACCAAACCCATCTCGACGGCGGTTTTAAAGCTCAGAATACACCCGCTGTCGGCTTCTGTCTTTAGAATATGCAGGGGAATTTTCGCTGCGTGTGCTTTGTGCACGCAGCACGCAGTGATGGTCCCTTTGCAGGGTAATGGGGTTGTGGCTCCGTACGGATATATGTCCACCATTGCCTTCCTGATTTTCGGGGGTTTGGAGAGTGAGTTGTGCGCTTGCTCGCTTATTATGTTAACTGTTGCCCCTGTATCGATGAGGAATTCGAGGGGTGTATTGTTGACGTGCAATGTGAGGATTGGACTGTGTTGGATGGCCGTGGCGTTATTGAGGGCCCACACGTACCCGTTTTTCCGTTGGTCATCCTCTGATGACTGGGATTCACTGCCTGATGGGGAACGCATTTCAATGTATCGGACAAAACATCTCCTTTGCGATTGCCTCGAGCCGTCATTGGGCTTCCGGTCATCCCTGGCATGTGAGCTCCTTCGTGTTCTGTCGTCTCTCTGGGGTCCTATCTGCTCTTCGTCTCCTCTCCCAGTGGGTGGGCTGTGTCGTGAGCTCCTCCTCCTCTCCTGTTGTCTCGGTCTGCTGGGCCCGGGTCCGGGTGCATTTTTGCAGAACGCCCTGTAATGGTCCATGCAGCCGGCGCATTTTTGTCCGACTACCGGGCAGTCGCCCACGTGTGGATATTCGTACCCACATCTGTAGTACGTGGCGTCTGAGTGTTTCCCGCTTTGTGAGGGAGCAGTATATACCTTGTTGACAGTGTCCAAGCTGGGTGTCGGGAGCTGGATGGTGACCTTGCCCAGGCTGCCTAGTTGTGACTCGACTGCTGCTTCCATTCTGGCGAGGGCAAGGATTTCCTCGAGGGACCTTTGCTTCTGGAGTAGTTGCTTTCTAAATGGTTGTTAGATGCAGCCAGCAATGACTTGGGATCTTAGTGCCTCTTCATTGGAGTATTTGTGGAACTCGCAGTATTTTAACTTGATGCGTAAACACATCATGAAATTATCTAGCGACTCCCCATTTTCTTGTCTCGTGGTGTGGAACACATGGCGCTCATAGTCGATGTTTGTATGAGGCGTGAAATATTCTGATAGCTTCCCATGAAGTTCACCATATGTGACAGTGTCAACGTTCATCAATTCGCCTGCTATGTCTCTGACAGCAGAGCCTACTGTCATGAATAGGGTGTTTTTTAGCATTGCGTCATCCGTCAAAGCCATATGACCCATCTGGGTCCTAAATTGGAGGTGTCTCTGACATCGAATGGGCCTGGTATGGGCAAATTTTGGGAGGCGGTACCTGATCCCTGCGCCTGTTGAGGATCATCTGCCGCGGCTCCGGCTCCGCCGGATGAGGATGCTGCCAGGCTTGTTGGGGTCGACATGTCCACCATGTCTGGTGTGCTCCGGTTGAGGCCTGGCGTGTCTCCGGAGTCTTACACTGTTGCTGGGTTGCCAACCCGGAACACGTGCTTGTAAAGGCCTCCCAGGCCCTGTGGCGTCTTGCTGGGCTGTAATACGCCCCTTCACTGAACAGAGGATTGCCCCCGGGTCCCTGACTCTCACGGGGCCTCCCGGGCAGGATCGCTCCATGATGTGGACGAGTCTCTCTGGCCCGGTGCTGATTATGTCCCTCTGCATGCTCCGAGCCTTCGCACTTGAGAGGAGCGCCGACGCGCCAAGCCGCTCGGCTACGGTCCTCTGCGTGCCTCCCCAGCCTCGGGAACGGAGGTGCGCCGACGCGCTTCGACCGCTCGACTGCGGGCCTCCTACTGGCACGGGCGGGTATCATGTACCCTTTCGTCGCCAATTGTGAGGTTTTACTCGGGTCCTCGAACCGAGGGCGCAGCAGGTAATACGCGGGAGCCAGGATAACGCACAACTTGTCTTTATTAATACAAGGCAGGAACTGCCAACTCCCCGTAGCCCCCTCCCTAACCCAACGTCACTTCCCTTTTACTGGAGAGAATGAGACCGCAACGGCGGTGTGCCCACACAACGATGTGGGCGGGCTGCATGCCCTGTGGAACTACCTGACAGGTACTATTACACTGCTCATGGAAATAAAGTTAGATTTCCAATCCCGGTCATCCCTCAGCTTAACACTGCTTTCTCAATGGTCAGGCGAGGACATCTAGCCCACATCAGGCAATGAGCGACTGAATGGGCCAGGAGGAAGGAGTGTGCCATCCAATTGACCAACTCAGCAATGAAGACCATGCCAAGGACAACACCTATGGCTCAGCCTAAAGTCAAACAGATCGCACCAGCTGGAAGAATCAGAGTAGTGCCTTCTAGATATTTGCACTAGATCTTGGTTACTTGCCATTAGATGCCCAATATTTTAGGCTCCAAAATCTACACTGCACAGGTAAGAGTCAGCAGGAATAAAAGTATGGTTTGCTGCAAGTAGTTTCATTATGACTATAGACTGGATTTAGCAAGCAGTGAAGACAAAAAACATGCAATGGCATCCTCATCACCATAACAAGATTTTATCAGAGATTCCTTGAGATTTTAAGTGCCATGATGAACTTTCTATGTCGGACACCAGGACACACAAAAAAAACGAATTCAGCAATTAATGACCATTTATATGGTACCCTTATTGGGGCTTGGGGCTTTTATTGAAAGCTGACCAACCAGTACCAAAATGACCTTTGTAAAAACAGTCTACCATATCTAGTCAGAACGCACACAGAAATCTGAATGTTCATTAAGGGATGACAGAGCAAGAGTAACCGCTGTACAGTCCTCGAGAGCAATATAATAACCTGAGCCAAGTAGAACGAACACCGATCCCATTTCCAGGGTTGCTTTTTCCAACAGTGCTCCTTTGAACCATAGGCACATGTGAAGGATTAATCTCACAACTGAAATATGAACTGGCAAACGTTAACAGCGGCAACCTGGTAGTAGTGCAATGCTTCAAACCCATCTGGATTTCCCCATCGTTTCAGCTATTTTGTTTGCCAGTTACTGCCCCTCTTTGCCTGTGCCAATGACGGTTCAAGCCTGGAAGCAGCTACCTCCTCACCACTGAACGACTTACCCCTGGCAGCAATTTCCTCTGGTATTCACCACACCTGCTTTCTCTAGGTGACTGGTTGTTCAAACCACCCGACCGCTGCCACTCATGTTCCAATATTAACATGCCCCTCTTCCATAACATTTTCTCCCCAGCCATAATGCTTCAATGGCTTCACTCTCAGGGAAGCCTTTGGCTGAAGTGTGAAGATCACCCTAAGAAACAAGTTGCATCCTTCACGAGATTGCCTTGCTGCACTCAAAGCTAAGCTCCTTCTTGAAATCAGACGATAGCAACAACTGGACTAAGAGTAAAAAATAATAACAATAAAAAAAAGGTTCCCAAGCTTACAAAGGTGGCAGGCCCATCCACCAGAAGCATAAAATGTTATATTGTCCAGCAGTAATGTAAAACCTTGACAACTTCTCTCAAGCCATCAACAATGCTAACCACAGCTGCCTTTTACAAAAGTCTATCACAATGTTTCCAAGCCAGTGTACGCATCCTCCTTCACAAGAGCTATGCAATCAATCTCTTCTGTCAAGAATCAGAACCACAAGTCTGCAATATCAATTTTTCTGCCTATGAATTTTGCTCACTACCCGCTCTCCGCTTCCAGACAACAAGTTCATTTTCTCCAATTGTGCACCTTTCCTTGCTGAGGTCACCCAAATGCCATCTAACCTGCAGGTCATTCTGAAGCACCATTAGACCCCTGTTGGGTCTGTCTCCATCATTCTAGCTGCACCTCTAGCATACTCTCAGTTATCAGCAAGTGATTCCAAGAAAGTTTCCACCATGACTAGTTGAAGACAACCATAGCTATCCCTCTCCCCAAGAAGCCTGCACTGGATCCATAGTATTCTACCAACTACTCTCTTATAGTAATTCATGTAAATAAGTCCAATGTAAAGTGCTTTAGATTAAAGTGCTACATAAAGAAAACAACTATATCCAACATCTATGACCGTGCAAATTGAACAGTGCAGATGGCTAGCAAGTATCCAGTGATTTCAGCGAAAACCATTTCAGAGAGGGATTTTTTAACGAAACAAAAAACACTAAAAAGAAAAACGAATTTATGTTTAAAGATAATTTGAAACCTTTTCAATATACAACAATCCGGTTTTAGACTCTACTCAAGAGCATCTGCTTGAGGAACTTGTATGCCCTCCACCCAGTCTTACTCATCCTCCGGGAACCGTTGGCAAAATTGAGACCTGGTGACCATTCCACCCTGCCGATTCTCAAGGACTCGCTCAGCATCCGACATCTCTTGCTTGCTGAAATCCTTCCTAACCTGCAGATCTCTGCGTTCTCCCATCACACCATACAGCACAGACATCAACTGTTGTGTCTCAAGAGACCTCATTTCCACCATGTTATATTAGCTGAGTTTGTAACGCGCCAAACCCCACAGGCATCCAGGCGCCGAGAGACGGAAGTAGTACGGACACAAAACTGGAGATTATCCTAGCTAAACAGAATTGTCTTCAACTGTTTACGAAAAGCAAGATGATCCTCTATCTTGCGTATCTGTGGAGGAAGGGAATTCCAGGCTTGGGCACCCTGAACATGGAAGGCCCGCCCTAAACCGCGGGATCTTTTTATCCGTGGCAGTACCAACAGAGAACCTTCCGATGATCTTAAACTTCTCTTCGGTTTATAGATGCTAATCTTCTCCTTCAGATAACCAGGAGCATTTCCAAAGATACATTTGTGGCATATAGTGAGCAATTTAAATTGGATACGGGCTGCCACTGGGAGCCAGTGGAGTTTTTTTCTTGCAGCACTAGTGGGTTCAGAGCTTTTCATCTGAAAGATGATTCTCACAGCTGCATTTTGTGGCTTCTGCATCTGTTGGATATCGGCCTTTATGGCTCCTCCCAATAGCGCATTACAGTAGTTGACACGTGGCAGTATTACTGCTCTTACAAGTTTTATACAGTTTTCCACCGATATTAGTGGGGCTACTTGTCTAAGTACTTTTAGGTGGTAGTTAGTGTTGGTACAGATGGCTGTGACATGTGCCTCACTATCAAGGCTTTCCTCCATCTAAGTGCTCAATGCCTTAACTTTCTTCACGGTTTTGATTTGGATGCCTTCAATAGTAAAGCAGCTATATTTTTGGCTTAGTTTAGTTTGAGCGTGCTGAGAACCGAAAAGCATCAGCTCGGTTTTAGCCGCAATTAGACAAAGCCAATTTGCTGACATCCATTGTTTTATGACATTGCATGCTTCGACTAGCGTTTGTTGGTCAGCATCATAATTCCCGGTTATGTTCAGTAACAACTGGAAGTCATCTGCATAGTTACAGAAAAAGATCCCCAGAGATTCCAACTCAACACATAAAGGAAAAATATAAATGTTGAACAACAGGGGATAGAGACATGCCCCCTGGGGAACTCCACATGTTATAATCTGTGGTTCAGAGGCACAGTCGCCCCAATAGACACGTGACTGGCGACCCTCCAAAAAGGATCTGAGCCAGGTGATGGCATTATTGGAGAGTCCGCCAACAGTCGCCATCCCAACCATCCTTTCCAATGCTTACAACAGACCACCTACAGAGATCACCAGATCCTTCCCTCTGGAATTCCAAATATAGGCAGATAATACCAAACTGCTGGCGAGAGCAAGTATCTCTACTGACCAAGATCCAGACCGTACCCTTAGTTTCTCCCCCAGCTGTTCAAAAGAGGGTTGGGGTAACTTTAGCAAACTTGCCCTCAACTAAAGCAAAATATGAATGTTAGTGGTCACCAAAACCACCAGGGCTCTTGTTTTCTGGGGCCAATGCCTTCCCTTGCAAATCAGTTCATAACAAACTTCCACCATTATGACAAACGTCACATTACATAAGCTGATCAACCAGCCCAATCAAACCCTGCAAACCCCCGCTTATGTCGGCCCACAACATTAAGCCATTCAATTCCACTGCTCACAATACTTCTCTCATACACCACAATCCACTATCAGACCGACCATGCAAATTCACCATCTCTGGCCTACTCCAGCTCTCCTGTGTAGACTACAAGGAACCTAGTACAAAGTTGCATGAATCAATTTACAACTCAATACCTCTCACAAATATCAGCCCTCAGTCACTAGATTCCTGTGGCATCCTGAAATTCGAAACTCTGCCCGCTGTTCATAGCAATGAAATGACCATGAGCCCAAATAGAAAAATATAAATAAAAATAGATCCACAAACCGAGAACATCCCTGTGATCATTTGGACTAGGCTGTCGGCCTATTCATTGCAACATTCTCAAAACAGTGCGGGGTGGAAGGGAAGAGGAAGAACAGACATGCTTCACAATTTCCCATACAATATGAGCCCAATATTCCGAGCATAAAGAGATTTGTTTTGGCCTCCAATAAACTCTCATGACTGGATGCCTCTCCTCCAGCCATGGACGCCCACGCTCTACAGCGGTCATCCGACTGCAGTGGTGTGATATGAAAGCCTCTAAATAACAGCAGGCATGTCTAACGACTTCACACAGCCAACAGTGACCTATGTGTGCAATTTTATATGTAACGCTCAAAACTACCAAGCAGAGCTTCCCAGTACTGGCAACGCTCTTGACTTATCAAGTCCCAGAACACAACTTACTTCAAAGCAAGGTGGCAGAATGTGAATGAATGAAAAGATTGCATCTAAAATGCTGAATGCACATTTACTATGCATTCGACATAGTAGATTAGATCTTTTGCCATAATACCGAACCGAGAGGGCCCAAGCCTGTTCTGCAGCCCAGTGACATTGGGGGTCATTCCGAGGTTGGAGGTAAGGAATTACCGGCACCGGTACGGGTGCCGATGCTGGTAATCTCTTACCTCCGTATTCTGAGATCCCTTTGCGGGTCCTTCCTTACCTCCTGCTTTTAGCAGGAGTTAAGTACGGGACCCACAAAGGTACTTCGGAGGTAATTACGGTACCGTAATTTACGGTGCCGTAATTACCTCCTTCCCCATTCCCATTGAGCCCTATGGGGCAGAAATGGGAATGGGGAAGGGCAAAAGGTGAATGGGGAATTACCGGTCCCTCCAACCCTGGAATGGACCGGTAATTACTCCATTCACCATGCCGGATTTGGGACGGTTTCGGAGGCAACCATGGAGCTAATTACTCCATGGTTAGCTCCAAACCCGGAATGAGGCCCAATATCCCTAAACAGCTCTGGTAATGGGGAAAACAGGAGACCCAGGAGGGGGACCGAAGATAATGACTGTAATGCTCATACTCGTCCCAGTCAAGATAAAGTATCGGGAGTGTGTGAAGAAAACAAGAAGCATTACTGGAACACTCATACCCGTCCCAGTCAAGATAAAGTGTCAAGAATACATGAGAAGACTGAGAAGTATTATTTGAACGCTGAAACTCATCCTCGTCAAGATAAAGTAACACGAGTATATGGAATGAGTGAGAATCATTACTGGAACCATTATACTCGTCCAGTCAAAATAAAGTATTAGGAACAGACAAAGAGAGCGAGAGTCACTACTGGAACCCTCATACTCGTTCCAGTCAAGAGAAAGTGTCAAGGGTAAAAAAAGAGAGTGGTAATCATTACATGAATGTTCATACTCATCCATGTCAGGAGGTCCTAACAAGGAGGTTGGCTGTATCCTGGCAGTAATAGCGCTGGGATACTGCAAACGCAAATATCGTTGCTACTACTCGGTCTGACCCTATTAGTGCCAGATCATGAGTAGCATTAAGGCGGTTAAGCCCCATATCCCATTGGACCCAGTGGTGCTCAGAGCACTGTTAGTGCCGACACAAATTGCGCCTGCGCTGATAGCCCTGAAAATGCCCTCTCTGCCAGTGCATTCACCTCCAGCTTAGAGCTGGAGGAGAATGCGTCCTGGCAGGGCCCAATTCGTGATTGGGCCAGCCCTTAAATGCAGTGGTGAAAGTGGTGAAAGTGTTACCATGGCATTTAAGGGCTACCGCCCAACTCCTGATGAGGCCCTTTAAAGTGTCAGGAGTAAATAAAGAGTGTGAGAATCATTAACCATTACTGGAACGCTCATACTCGTCCCAGTCAAGACAAAGTGTCAAGATTAAATAAAGAAATTAAGATAATGAGTGGACATTGAAAGAAAGGGAAACCTTTAAGCCTGACTGAAATTAAAAGAACATGGATAAATAGGATAAGACAAGAAGAGTATACAAAGGAGAGAAAGAGTAATCAAGGGAAAGGACACTTAAAACCTGGAAGGATCCAGTATCAGAACCATGTGCCTTAATAAAAGTAGTTACCAAGGCCTACTTAAGGATGTTATTGAACTGAATTTGGTAAAGAAACATCTCACAGGAGAAGGGAGTCATTCTCCTGTACTTTTGTTGTTCTAATAGTGGCAGGGTTAGAGTAGGTTAGTTTGGACAGGGGCCTGATCTTTCTTTTGTCTCTCACTGATGACTGACGAGCACCTTTGTTAGTTTGGTTAGGTATCACCCTTACCATGCCTTGCTACTCCTCCTCGACCTGTCGGCGGCCTTTGACCGGACCATGCAGTTGTGTGCAAACACTTAGCGTCGGCAGCCCACTTCTCGAGTGACGCAATAGCTTGGGTCCAGTCCTTTTTAGAAAACAGAACAATGAGAGTCTTCTCTCAATCGGCATCAGCAGACCTGATCCAGACCCCCTATGGTGCTCCACAAGGATCCTGTGTCTCGCCCACCATGTGTAATATATTTACCAAGACCCTATTCGACAAATTGGACAGACTGGGTGTCACCTACACTAACTATGCAGACGACACCCAGATCCTCATTCCCCTTTCGGCAATTTTGACAAGGATACGGCCTTGGTACATGAAATATACCACCTCTTTCAGTCATGGATGGCATCCCATGGAGATCTTGATCCTTGGCTCCGCAGCCAACCTAAGGAAATTAGATCCCAACTATGCCACATTCAACTTAGACGGTAATATAATTAAAGTAGTAATCGAGGTAAAAACGCTAGGTTTTTATCTCGACTCCACCCTAGCATTAAAAAAACAACAGGTTAACTCCATGGCTTCCTCTACAGCCTACACCGGCAAACTTATTAGGCCCTGCCGCCCATTTCTATCTGAAGCTAGCTGCATCACCCTCGCCAAAGCCTTAATACTGTCAAAACTGGATTATTGCAACCCCTTATATCTTGGAGCTAACAAAACATATCCTTAACAAAATACAAACACTTCAAAACAATGCCTTGAGAATTGCCCAGAACCTTCCAAATAGAGAACATATTTCTAACATTAGAAGAGACCACCACTGGCTAAAGATAAGTGACACGATTTTACTTAAAACAGTATCACTCACCTTCAAATGCCTCAATAATACAGCTCCCCCAAACCTTACTGAGAGATTGATCAGAAGAACCTCGACTCGCCCCTCTAGAGCGGCCAACTCCCACTGTCTAGAGATACCTACATTTAAGCTAACCAAATCGGGAGGAAGTAGCTTCCCAGTGAAAGCTGCACAATACTGGAACGCATTACCTCTGACCCTCAGAACCGATCAGTCCTATTTTAGGTTCAGCAACACCTTAAACTGGCTTCGGTCCAATGACATATGATCTCACGTATACCATGTAATACATACCTACGTACCCTCCTATGCATGTATGTATCCTACTGTACCATCCTCATTGTAATAAATCTGCATCTTTTTGTTTGCATTGTAATTATTCCATTCTGTAACTAAGTCTCAAGTATCCTTGTACCTGTTGCGCCCAGTTACCTACGGGTTCGGTGCGCATTACCAAATAAACAAAACAAACAAACCATAAGGAAGGTTACAAGTTTTTACTTTTCATTTAATAAAGGTCCACAGTAAACTGGAAGATCAGAGTCTGTGTTCTTAGTCTGACCTGCCACAGATGCCAGAACAGGAGAAATATATTCCCATGATGGAAGGGAGAAGAGAAGGCAGATGGAAGGTTGTAGATCTAGGAGATAGGAGCAAGATGAGAAGCTGGAAGGCCAAGAAGAAGAGTGTAACAGTTGAAAAGGCAAGAACAAACAAGAGATGTTTAGTAGTAAAGAAAGAGAAAAAAGGCCTGGCTTTCCAGAGGTTAAAGAGGTGAAATCGACTTGAACGAGAAAGTGCAGAAATGTGAGACGAAAAAGTAAGTGAAGAATCAATGCATACACCAAGCTTGCAAGCCGTGAGTGAGATACGTAGAATTTGGTGGTTGGGCGGTGAACATAGGAGGAGGAGGAGCAATGAAGGAGGCAGGAAAGAACCTTGGTCTTGGAAGAGTTCAGATAAAGGTTGTGGCTTTGTAGAAGCGTGGTGGCTGAGTAGGTGGTTTAGCTTCTACTCATCCGTTAAACTCCTGCAGAGCAGAAGTCACTTTGTCACAGCTAGTCTGTTTTTTCTTCCTAAAACTTGTTGATCCAGTTTAAAGGCCTAGATTTCCAATAGTGACGTGGTGACAAATATTGTTGTTGCTAATTACAACACCTCAAGGAAGCATGTGGAAACTGTTTCATAAAAAATGGTGCCATTGGAATTCTGGAACATATATTTTGAGAAAATAAAACCCACATCATTTTTGTTATTTGAGGAGAGATCTAAATGACTCTTCAGGTTGAATATTTACAAAGATGTGACTGTCTTTCCTCTGTGTCTGCACCAGTACTTGACACTTAAGGAGCGAGTTCCTTGGGGGACAAGGGAGAAATGGGAAGAGCCCAGTGGTGTATACTGGGTGTGCTTTAGGGTGAAAGCCCACCTTCATTGACTCATTGCCCAATGTCCTGTTCGGTTCATGGCCGTACCCTGTTTGGAGCGGTTACTCGCAGCTGGTGAGAGTGTGTATTTGCTTGTTTGATGGGCAAAAATATGTTGAATATTTTTCTGGAACTGCAGATATTTTTCAGGTTAGGAATAAAAATAAGATGCTTGCTAGTTAAAAGAATGACTGCAAATATGTAGATTTATCACAGAGGCTATGTGGTGTGTCCAGTAGTTGACAATAGTACAACTCGTTGTGTGGATCTCAAGTTGTCTCTTGCCAGGTGTGAAATAATAAACTAGTCCTGAATTGCATCATGTCAGAAGGGCATCCAGGTATGTGTAGTCCTTTATTTTAAATTGCACTGGAAAGTGAAAGGACATGATCAGCTAATGCCAGGACTTACAGAACATGATGTATCTGTTTCAGCATATCCTTTTGAAAAAAAGAGTGTGAGCAAAGGAATTGAGTGAGAAATGTGGGTGGTGGTGTGTTTGTATTAATAACTTTACCCTTTTCACAAACAGTTATTTTGCATGCAGAATATTGATGTGGGGGCAAAGGAGAAAACGTTTGGTTTGTAATGACTTCAATCTATCGAACATATCCCAGTTACGACTATCTCATTCTTTTTACAGCAGCACAACTCCTCACGATAACAATCCCACCCCCAAATTTGAGGCAAAAAACAGGCTGTTTGTAATCTGAATAGTCAGTTCTATTTAACATAATAAATCAAGAAGTTAAAGGTGGTCTGATGCTGGATGTGGTCTGATGCTGGACTGCCCTTGTGGGCAGAACAAAGACTAATATGAAAATGGTTATTCCTCCTTTGTGAAAAGTACACTGAGCAAAAAACGATGGCTGCGGACTCACAAAGTGGGAAAAAAGCCACACAACAGGTTATCATGCCATGTTCTTTCTAGAGAAGGGCGCCTGCTACCTTTGTTGTATGATTGTCTGTTAGTTTGGACATAGCTGCAATAATGCTGCAAAGGGTGCGTTTTTTTTCCTACAGGCTTGGTTTTATGGTAGGAGCTTTAATTCTGGGGAACAAACAGTCTGGATTCATTTTAAATTATTCAAATTATACACAAGCTTAAGGTACATGATTGAAAAAAGAAATTAATCAGCACTTCATTTAATTGGCATTGGGAGTCCTCTCAACTCAGAACTCTTCTATTTCTGTGTTATGTTATTTGGAAGAATAATATTGTTTTTCTTAAATTGACGTGATTTTCTTGGGAATGAAAGGGAGAAAATAACTTCCTTCCTACTTCACTTTGAATGGTGCAAAACTCTATCCTGGGTTTTTCTTTTATGTAAACTATGGTTTTAATAGGCCAAGGAATCCATCAATGCCTGCACATCTGTTGTCCACCACTTTCACAAACCCTGATATATATTGCCCCTGTTGAAACCTATGAAGTTAATTAATACGTGGCTACTGTTAGAGAATAGTACGCCCTGTGCAATTATAGATTCTAGCGCCTTCTATTTTAAGTGTGCGTCTACAAAATTCCATTTACAAGCAAAGTCACCCTCTACTGACATAGCTTGTAAACAGGATTTCCCAAAAAGACTTTCATTTGCAATCTGAGATCAGTGTACACGCTCATAGCTTGTCTTCTAAAATCCTATGACCGGTAGGAACATCAGCAGCTCCCAGAAATTCCACCAGGTGAAGATTTCCTTTCAGACTGCCTCCTGACTTCAAAAAACACTCTCAGGCAGCATGTTTATGCCTTCAGAAAGACTTCTGCATTTGGCTCCCTCTTGGAAATACCTACTTAATCAGTATTTCTATCAGGTATGTCCAGGCGGAACCCTAATCAGCTCTTCTATCAGTCGGGCCCTCTTCCACTGCAGTTTTCTGAAGAACTCCCATTACTTCCTACAAATGTAACTTTAAAAACTCCACAAACTTCACCTATGCAACATCATTTGACACACGCTTTCTAATTGGATACGGCCTAAAATAGGTTTCCTTCACACTCTTACAATCCAACCAATCCTCCTCTTTACTTTGATGGGCACAATGTATGCTGTCATGTTACAAGTGGATGTATTTCACTCTTTCCCTCTGGAATTATGATTAAATTTGACTACAATATGGCTATCCCATATCATAACTTTTATGGGCGTGCGCCACTGTTGAGACCTATACATTCAGCATCACATTTCTTGTAGCTGCAAACATAACAGAGTAAATGTATTAATAATTCACACTTTAACATGTCAGGTCTACAGGCATGATATGTTATAGAATTCCATTTATAATCAATGAAAAAACCATGTACAATGGTGATGATTAGGGAATAAAACGTGAAAAGTGTGAAAATTAACTGACCATGGAAACAATACAAACACAGACTCAGGACAGCAGTACAGATAGTTAACCTGGTGCCTTAGCCAACCCTGAAAAGGGATGGAAAAGCTTTAAATTAATCATGCCCATTTAGAATTGCACTGGGTATCCTTCAAAGACATTGATTTCCATATGCTGTAGAATTGCAGAAGGGGTAGAACATATTCAAATCAAGCTGAGTCACACACCTTCCGCAAGTGACCATAAACCATCCCTAGTGGTGCCTCAGCTTCATTGGACCCTTTGGTTTAGCTTGCCCTTTAAACACATCTGGTATCTTCTGGCTGTTTAGGGCAACTTGAGCAACACTGAAGAGTGATACATGAAAAAGCTTTAAATGAATCATTACTACAGGCAATTGCTCTATTCAGCCTCTCAACACATTGTTGTTCTGCTGGCTCTGAAAAAACAACAATAGGGGTCTATAGGGCTGGGCACATGAATATCTCTGGCACCCTACTTGTATTATGATAACACTTTTTGAGAGAGGAACTTTGAATTGCATTTCTAAATCTACCGAATAGCTATCTGTGCCTGCAGATACTCTAACTTTCCCTCTATGTGTGGGTGTTTTACCCTAGCCGGCGGGGGTGGGCCGCTTCTCTAGGGGAAAGACAGAGAGAGTCTAACCCTATCTAAACTACATCTAAAAATATTGTTGATATACAACTAGTCTTTTATATGTTTTTTATTTGATAAAGTTGCATTAATCAATATTAAAAGCTTTAACACGAAAGAAGTATAGTTCTCCAATTCGTCTGCAAAGGAAAAGTAAGACAAATTTGAGAAAATCAGAAGGAACACAATATATCTTTGGCAACAAAAAGAGAAACGTAAGTGGGGAAGAGCCTCCACTATCATAGTAGAATTCTACTTAGGCCCATTTCTTTAGCCAAATATAGAGCAAAGTTTGAATGCTGGTGAATCTAATCCTCAAGATTGTGAACTCAGAGGAGGCAGCTCAGGCATCTAATCCATCCAGAAAATACATTGTACCTGTGGGAATGTTGACAATATGAGATATCACACCGGGCATACAGTCCAAGATGGTGAATTGAGATGAGGTAACAAAGGTCAATAATCCTGAAAATTCATGGTACATTTTAAAATATTAGACTCTAAGTTTGTGTTTGCAAAACCACAGAATGTATTTACTCACTGTGATGTTATCTTGAAATTAATTATGAGACATGAATGTACACTCGAAAGAGATAGCCTTTCTGTACAATATTCAAAATGAAAAGTCAAATAGATCCAAGGTACTGACAAAGGATAAGAAGATCTAAAATAGTTTATTAAAATCACCTTAGTGTCTTTTAGCTTTCAACAAAAAAATTGAATATGACTCATTGTAATGTCATCTGAAAACCAACTAATGTTTTAGAATGTGCACTCCAAAGAGCCAGCCTTATTATGCAAACCGCAAGGTTCAACAAATTCAAGGTACTGTGAAATGCGACAGGAATCAACTAAATTTAGCACCAATGCTACACACCTAACCAGAGAGAGATATGAATAGTTACAGCAGGTAAATGTAAACACATCCCATAACTATTTTTTACACCTACAGGATCTTTAGAAATTAGGCTAAGATGCAACATAGGTGACAAACCTGTCATCTCCCCTGTATCATTAGGAGTTTTAAGAATAAGTTATCTAAGAAATCTCTCTGAAAATGTTAGAATAAATCTAAAAAGGTCTTGAATTGTTTTATCTGGCAAAAATATTAAGATATGTAATTCACGCAACAACCCTAGGTACGATCAGTGTAGAAAATAGGCTATATCTAATTACTTGTATGTAAGTGACATCATATCTTAAGGATTGGAATTAAAGCAAATATGCAGGTGCAAATATAACCGGAGAGGGATATTTTTAGATTCCCCTTTGTATACAGGACAACCTACACAGTAGGACGGCAATTCTTTTTTTACTAGGAGAGACATGTGAACACTGAAGAATCACTTTACTTAGATCATAGACACCCCGTGGGTGATATGGTAGTAAGCGGGTTACACATAAAGGCACCACAGTGGATAATAATGATTATAGTCTCAAAACAGCTCTTCATAATGGAAGAATGCTTAAACTATATGAGGGCCGCTAACATATATATGCTCAGGGCAATTTAAGAGGATGACATTACTTTGTTGACAAACTTACGTCATTCACGCAAAAGGTGATTACATCACGAAAGCGTGATGACGCGGTCATAAATAGCAGACATTGGGGGTTACCTTGGCTCTCCATAACCCTAGATATCCCTAGATCCGGGGGGGCGTGCCTTAAGAGCCATGTAAGAGGACGTGTATTCGGAGGAGCTCTTGTCCATCCGACATGGATCTGGAAAAAAAGTGCACTTAAACGTGCCAGCGGTGGACAAAAAAGCAACCCCATGTGTGTGAACCCAAGTGGACTAAAATAGTGAAGCCGTATACCCAAAGAAAGTGAAGGAAAGGAAGCTTCGGCACGACGAGTTTGAGGAGGGTCGCACCCGTAGAGACCAAGATGGCGGATGCTGCAAGGACAAAGAGACCTGGACTGACCCAACGCTACTGAGCAGCGTGGGCGGACGGGGCACAAAAAGCATCGTGACACAGATGCGTGGCTGCAGCACGGAACGGCACACCAGTTTAATCCTAGACTGGTGACCGAACACTAACCCCAGGCGAGGGTGGATACTAGATAACCACAACCCACCGGAACGAAAGGCCGGAGGAGAGCACTGCCCGAGCCCTCATCATGTATGCTGAGGAGAGCGACATCGGAAGGCAACCAACGTGTCTGCAAATAGATTGGGCGGAGAGAAGGCTGTTGCAGGGAGACTCTGAATGGAGCGATGAGTACAACATTGTTGCATGAGGAACAGGAGCTCCAGAAAGGACTGCGTGAGCAAGGCACACGTCAGCTGTAGCCGATGCCGGGGCCCGGGTGCGGGAAGGGACTTATGGACAACGGGCTGCGGAGTGTGGGCTGAAACATACACCTGAAAATGGCGGCCTGATGAGGGGAGACTAGACCCAAAGCCCACCCACAACAACATCCCACATGGTGGACAGGCTGGATATACGCACCGCAGACACGCAGGACTGCTGAGGAAGCCTGCAGACCAGGTGTAGCTGCCTGACCCCACACCTGATATTAACGCACAGCTGAGCCACAGGGCAAGGCAACAGGGAAGAGCCTGCCAGAGCTGTCCGAGCAGAGGGGCCCTGATGCTGTTCCGATTAGCACACCCAGAGCTAACTCAGAGGCCCGGCCGTCACATGCAGGGTAACACATGAACGAGAGTCACCACCAGGGACAATCCACATAACAGGTGTGGAGCCTAACATTATATATAAAAGGGGCAGCCGGGCGAATCTAGATAAGTGCAGAGACCCATCAGCAGTGGTCCAACTAACAGACGAGCATCTGGAAGCACTGGATGAGCCACAGACCATCCGGGGGGAGCGCCTCACATTGACCAAAAAAGAGGCCAGGTCATTAAGAGACTGATCAGGAAGTCAGCACCAACCTGATCAGCGGAAGACCCACAATAAGGCACACAGGAGCGACGAGAAACTGCCCCAGACTACGCATAAAGGTCTCACCAACATATAAGATAAACGTCAGAAGAGAACGGACCAATAGTGACACGGAGCGCCCGGACAACAATATACAGATAAGTGAACCAAGAGCACATAAGGTACGCAGCCTGACACCAAGACAGATCACACACTTGAGATGTCGACCAAAGGGGCCAAATCCAAAGTGAAGCAGTCATCACTAGACATCTTCACCAAACCAAGCAAGTCCGGGGAAGGAGCAAGCCACTGGTGCGCACCCCACCAGGGAAAGAAGAGTCACCAAGAGAAGATCAGAGGATTCTGGAAGCCATCGCAGCACTAAAGACTGCCTGGGAATCCAAACTAGACGAAATGAAAATTTCCCTCGAAGCCAAAATAGACGCGGTTAGTGTCAACGTCAATCTCCTGAGACAAGATGTCAAGGCACGCTGGAAAAAGGCATGAAAACCACCACAGAAACTACCAAAGAGAATAGAAGAGAGATACATATCTTGCAACAGAAGGTGGACAACCTGGAAAATAGGGTTGAAGAAGCAGAAGGGAGGGCGAGAAGGATCAACATACGCATCGTGGGACTTCTTGAAGGGGAAGAGAATCCCGACCCTACTGAGTACATTAAGGCCATGACATTACAAGAGATAGGCGTTGGTACACTATCTCAAGGTTTCGCAGTAGAGAGGGCGCACAGGGCCCAGACGAGGAAACCACTGCCTGGAGTCCCGCCTCGCCCGATCATAGCCAAGATACTGTGCTACAGAGACAGAGAAAAGATTCTGGAATACTTCAGGAAAGGTGGAACAATTTCTAGAGCTTCGGGGACCATCACGGCATACCCAGATTACACATTCCTGGTACAAAAGCGACGCCTGAACTTCGTATCGGTCAAGAGACGGTTGCCAGATTCTAACCTGAAGTACAGGCTGCTCTATCCAGTGAGGCTCAGGGTCCTGCATGGTGGCAAAGTGCCCTTCGTTGAGACTCCAGAGGAAGCGACCAAGTGGTTGGACGGAATGAACTGTCCAGATGAAGCAGCAGACCGAGCGATGGAGTAGAACACAAAGTGAACTGCTGTTTTTTCTTCGTTTAAAACAGGGGGCCGGGAATGATGGGTTGACACGGGGGGACACCTCAGCATAGGGCCTGATCTAGGAGGGCAGAAGAGCCCAAGCCCGCTATAGTGAGGTGCAAGGGAACAGAGTATGATTACCCATGCCTGGGGTGACTAGAGATGATTAGCTGTGGAAAACGAGAGTGCACTGCAAGTAAAACATGGGAGCAACACTGTAGTCTGCGACTTCACCCCCAGAGCGTAGTTTAAGTAGGATATTATAGTGTAATATCCACCTGCAGCGACCCTCACCTGCAATTGCAGAGTGGAGGTCGAGAAGCAGGGGAGCCTGAGATCCAGGGATGGAGGCGGGCAACAGTTGGGGGGAAGGGAGTTGGGAGGGGTGGTTTGGGGGGGTTGTAAGGGGAGTTTGGTTGGGGGAGGGAAGGGGGAGGGAGGGAATAACAAAGATGAAATAAGAGCACAGCACGGGATATCTACAAACACAACTAAATCTGTACAGGAAGAGGATGGGAAGAAGGATACAGCTGAAATGGGGGACCTTAGAATTGTGACCTGGAATGTACGTGGGTTAAACACCTATATCAAACGCAACAAATTTATGATGTACCTACATCGGCAAAGGATAGACATAGCAATGCTACAGGAAACCCACATAACTAAAGAGAAACTAGAGGTTATGAAGAGGAAATAGAAAGGGACCACAATAGGAGCCACATACTAAGTATATGCTAGGGGGGGTCCTTATATGGATTACGCCCCACGTCCCGTTCAAATTGTTGCAACAGGAGGTAAGAGAAGATGGAAGAATGGTGCTGGTAAAAGGGATGGTGGGTAATAAAATGGTTAACCTGATCAATATCTATGCCCTGAACCGCACCTTATCTCAGGAATTTGTATGCCATTATTAGTCCATATATGGAAGGAGCGGTCATAGTTGGGGGGGACTTTAACTGCACTCTAGACCCCAAGATGGATAGATCAGATGATAAAAGAACCAAGCCTAGCCCGGCGGCAAAAGCTGTGACCACACTTATAAGAGACTTCCAGCTCACTGAGATATGGAGGAAGCTTTACCCCGCTTGCAGGGGGTACTCCCACTATGCAGCCCCGCATGACTTATACACACCAGGTTAGACTACATACTAGTGTCTAGTTCCATGGTGGAGCAGATTAAGTATGCGGAATACAAAGCGGCAGTCCTATCAGACCACACACCTCTGATGGTGACATGGCAGATTTTGCCGCCTAAGCCCAGAATACCGACATGGAAACTTCGAGCTGAAGCTCTCAAAGATACCATGTTTAGGGAAGACCTAAGGAAAGCAATACAGGAGTACTTTGAACTAAATGATGGAAGCGTTGAGTCAGCTGGCACACTCTGGGAGGCGTTTAAGGTGGGCAGCAATATCAAAGTCAACTGGGCTACTGGATGGCATAATGACAGACCTACCACAGAAAGGGAGATTGAGGAAAAAATGCAAGAGAGAACGGACTCCCCGGAAAAGTCGGAGGCGATTAGACACCTAACTGAAAAATGTAAATCACACTGGTAGAGATTATGTAACCTCAACTGCAGGAAATATATAGAAAGACAACATGCGGAAGGAGATAAACCAGGCGAATTACTAGCCTGGTCGTGTAAGAATGAGATCCCAAGACAGGTGATCCGAGAGATGCGCCACGAGGATGGCATACTCGAAGACACACAAGAAGGGGTGAATGAGTGCTTTCAGAGATACTATCGTAAATTATATACCGATAAAATAGAAGCAGACGAAATGGGTATAAACGACGTGCTGGAAGATATCATCCTGCCCAGGCGCAAGGTAGCTGAGAGGGAAAGGCTTGAGGCACCACTGGAATTGGAGGAACTGGAATATGTAATATGTAACCTACCCACCAATAAGGCGCCGGCGGCCGATGGCCTCCCAAGTGAATTTTATGAGACATATATGGTAGACCTGCTTCCACCACTGTTGGCCATGCTAAACAAGGCGTTTGAACGGGGCAAGCTGTCAGAGACTTTGAGGGAAGCGATCATCATCCCGCTTCTCAAGCCGGGCAAAATAGACCCTGACTGCGGATCTTACAGAGATGGCAAACAGATTGAAACCGCTGATCAGCACCCTGATACATCATGACCAAACGGGATATGTCCCCCAGCAGAGCATTTCTGATAATCTTAGGAGATTGCACCATATTATAGACCAGCCCGCTTGAAGCTCCCAAGAACTGTGATAGTTTCACTGGACGCAGTCAAGGCTTTTGACTCTGTTAAGTGGTCCTGGCTACTAGCGGTCCTTAAGAAGTTTGGGATGGGACCAGTGTATCTGCAATGGGTGAAACTATTGTATAGTACACCGATTGCTAGAGTTCGGACAGGGTCGGTGCTCTCGGAAAGGTGGACGCTAGGCAGAGGAACCAGAGAAGGCTGCCCCTGGTCCCCGATGCTGTTTATTCTAGCGCTGGAGCCACTGGCAGCGTACCTTAAATATCAATACGGGGAGGTGGGCATTACAACGAAAGGTGGACAGCACCTGATATCACTGTATGCAGATGACATGCTATTGAATCTGAGATACCCTGAAGAAAACGTACAATATATATTAAAGGTACTAGATCGATACGCACTATTATCAGGTATAACGGTAAACCCACAGAAGTCCACGATATTCCCGCTAGGGAGACATATGGGTATGCCTTGTGATGCGCTGCCAGTGCTACAGATTGAATGGGTGGTAGACACCTTTAAATACCTGGGGATAAAGGTGTATCACAAAGTCGAAGATGAACACAAGAATAATACAGAGAAAGGAGTGGATGGGATCCAACGCAGTATGACATTCTGGACAAGGTTGCCCCTAACCATGATGGGGAGGACGGCATTGCTTAAAATGATAGTATTGCCCAGGCTGCTACACAATTTTGTAAATGTCCCGTATTCAATACCAAAACGTTTCTTTAATAAACTCCATAATAACTGTAGAGGGTTCATCTGGCATAATACTAGGAATCGGGTAGCCCTATGAAAATTACAAAACCCACGTGATTGGGCTGGTATTAAACTACCCAATTTTGAAGTGTACTACCTAGCGGGCCAATTGCAATATGTAGCTAGATGGCTTTCTGATGACATTACATCAGAATCCAGACTACTGAGGGCGGAATGTACACCATACTTCCTGAATGAATGGATGTGGCCAATGGAGCCACCGAAAAGAGGGAGAGCGGCATTACTGACCCTGGGAAAGAAGATCTGGCATAGGACCTGTGGAAAGTTGGGAAGCCGGACACCGTGCTGCCCGCAGGTCCCTCTGGTGACACTGCAAGGGATAGACGACCAACTGAGATGCGCCATAAGGAAACATTGGGAACCGGTAGGGGTGACAACAATAGGGGACGTATCGCAAGGAGGTGGCAGAATAGAGTTTGATAGCTTGAGAGAGGACACCGGCCTACACAGTGGGCAGTATATCACATATTTGAGGCTGATGGCAATGCTAAAAAAGACCTGGTCAGAAGTAGAACTGGACCAGCAGCCAGACGAGGCCATAGAAATGTTCCAAGCAGTGTCAGACGGGGCACACGAGGTCTCCATAATTTACGAATTATTGATGTCTATGGTGGGAAAAGAGGTGGTTCAGATGAGGCGTGATTGGGAAGAAGAAAGTGGGGAGACAATGAGTGATGGTCTATGGGAAAGGGTGCAAGGGTACCACAAAAAAGTGTCGAGGAACACCCGATTACAACAGATTCAATTGTATATCACTCACAGAGCATATATGACTCCCAGGAAAATTGCTAAGTTTGCAAATGCGGCCATACAGCGATGCCCGAAATGTGGGGTGGAAAATGCCGGGATGGTACATATGTTTTGGGCTTGTCCCGAAATAGCGAGATATTGGAAGGAAATAGCAGACCGGCTGGCTACCAAAGGGATTGTACTGGTAATAGACTCCTTGTGGGCATGTATGGTGGGGGGCTTTCCGAGACCACGCAAACTCAAGCATGTGCGCAAGCTCAAAGATCTGGCCTATATTTTAGCGAAACGGATAGCCATGGGATGGAAAGCTCAGGCAAGACCCAATGTAGATACCTGGTGGAGGGAACTCCTGCTGTGGGCCGAGGCTGAAACAGTGGTCTGGAGGGAGGCGGCATGCAAAGGTGGTGAAGAGGGAGCAGACACATTGATGGCATGGCAGCATTTGATTGCATCCCTGACGGGCTTAGGACCCGACGAATTGGACAAGGATAGCTCCCTGGATTATGGGGAAGAAGAGACAGTTGTGGACTAGTGGACCGCGTTGGGTCCTTTTAGAGACTTAATGGGGGGAGGGGAAGAAAAGGGGGGGTGTTAGGGTTTGAGTAGTTTTATGCACCATGTTAAGGTGCACTGTTTGTTTGTTATGAAACTAATAAAAATATTTACAAAAAAAAAGATATCCCTAGATCCCATCACATCTCAGAGGCCAGACACAATTTGAACTGTCTATCGATTAAGCAAATAATTGCCCACATAACCCTCTCAATGACTTACAAATGTCTGACTGACTTAGCTCCTCCATATCTGACTAAAAAGATCATACACAATACCTCTGACGGCCCTATGAGATCTGCCCAGACACACTGCCTCAAAGTCCCAAGCTTTAAACAGCAAAAAGCAGGAGGGAACAACTCCCCAATACTTGTAACTAAGCACTGGAACTCACTACCCCTCTCTCTATGATCCAAACCAGCCTTCCACCCTTTCAAAAGAAACACCAAAACATGGCTCCTTACGCAGGAACCTTAGTTCATCCTGCCTGCGGAACACAACCTGTAATTAACTGCATATATCCTTCATCCTTTGTAAATTTATGATCGCTTGTACTAATGTTGCACCTCTCAGCCTATGCATACTGTATATTCATGTAGAAATTGAAATCATAACCTGTGCTTAATTTACTGCACTATGAAATTTGTAACCTGCTCTATATTTAACCATGCCTCTTGCCAATGTACTCTGTAACATCGCCTGTATCTTTGACAATGGACCTTTGTAACTATCCTTGTAAGAAATGCGCCCAGATGCCCTTGGGCTGTGAGCGCTATACAAATAAACAAACCAACCCAAACCGGGATTCCAGCGTGGGATACCGTTGAAAGCTCAGGTAAATTTTGTTCAAACCTCTGCCAAAATCGAATAGACTAGATCCCCAGTATAACACTGGAACGGGGACTCATTACATGAACAGGTTTTCTCATTCCCTTTTTCATTAAAACAGACTCTCCAAGAAACCTCCTATCTTCAAAACACTGGGAACATTGCATGACAAATAGGGTGAGCCTTGGATCTTTTGTCAGACCGTTTATAAAGTTATTACTACCAGGCTCTTATCAGGATTGAATCCTTCATATGTAATTTTGCTATCACAGAAGGAAAGACTTTGCGAAAGAGTGTGATATTGTGGAATCCAGTGGGGAAACCTATACAGAAGAGACAGATACAAGGTTAGCTCCCTTTTTTTAACTGTTTATTCCAAATGATCAGGTCTTTTTACAGAATCCCTCCTCCTTGTAATAATTAATGAGCAGTGAGATTTATCACTGCACTTAATATAGGACTTTGGACTATACTAAGAAACATTGATTTATGCGTGTGACACTATGTAGAACATTGATGTAAAGTACACAAAAGTCTAATTTCTGATCATTACTAAACCTCATACACAGAAATGACGAAAATCCGGAGATGATTTTTTCAAATTCTAACTGCACGATGTCTAAGCAGCACACACGTTTTTTAGAGAGTCTCTTATGCAGTCAAAGGACTAAAGAGATACTGATATTCTATCAATGAAAATGGAACAATTTAACTTGTTTGGATATTTTGTGATTTTGCAATTTTAAAATTATTTGTAGATATTGTTAAACAGCCCCTGAAGAAGAGAATTACAATCTCGAAACGTATTGGTCAATAGGAATAAAAAGCCTATGACATGGAATTACCGGGCCATTCTGACCTTGGAGGGCCCGGTAATTCCTCATTCAAGGAACCCATCACCATTCCCATTTGAGCTTGTTGTTAGCACCCTGGTCTGCTCGCGGGACCCGCTAAGGGCACCTGGTAAAACCAGGTGTCCTTAGCGGGTCCCGCGAGCAGACTCGTAATGAGGCGGTAAGGGGTTGACGGCTCTGGCACCTTTACCGGTGCCGTTAACCCCTTACCACCTCACTCGTAATGACTCCCATTGAGACTGTTGAATATTACAAATAAGGAAATTGTGATTGAAAGACGATAGTGAACCTGACTGACGGACGTCAAGAAAAAAGTTATGAAGAAGCTAAGTGAACAACATTGTGATGACAAGTATGAGCCCGATTGAGGGAGACTGACGAGCGAGAGGAGGATCGGAGCCCGGCTGAGGGGGATCCAAGGATGTAGGGTAACCACCCGATGTGAAGATTAGCAGAAGGAATTGTTTGTTTTGTTGTTTTGGCATATCAGGCCCTCTGACGAATAGCAGAAGGAACTGTTTGTTTTGTTGTTTTGGCATATCAGGCCCATCGGAAGCAAGAGACTTTGCATGAGAAGAGACTTGGGCACAGAAGTCCCTGACATAGAGAAAAGGAACTGTAAACTCGTGCCAGAAGCCCATGAGTGTCTGTGCTCCAGAGTCCCGCCTTGTCCGATTCTAAAAACGTGGGGAAGGGAGACCCCGGCCATATCATCCTGACTTATCATTTTGTGAACACTTCTTTCTTTTCTTTTGAAACATTACCCCACCCTATTTTATAGCATAGCCGTAAGGATTGGCAATAGGTATTTTAGTAGAGGCCTTTTTTATTTGACTAGACTCTACTAGGACTGTATTATTATTATTTTGATGGTCGTAGCTTGCTCCGATCTTAGATTTAGGTTTAGATTAGGCGTTTATCTCACCCATTTTACAGTTTAATAAACACCCTTGAACTGTGATCACTTGTGTCCGTCTTGCTTTGATACCATGCCTTCCTTACAGGGGAAAGTGTCTAGCACCCGAGTGTCACCTGCACAGAGATAGCAATCAATTTCAAACTAAATGATTATCTAGTCCTCTGCTCTCTGTGAACTCCTACCTTTTTCCCCCTTCCTGGAGAAATGTATGGCATGTCTGTTCCAAATAAATCAAGCCCAAGTACTATTGCATCTTGACTCACTGTAATGAAATGTTACATACTGTGGTACTTTCTCCCCCTCATCTCCCCTGCGTCTGCTGCTATGCATAGAATCTTTACAGCCCTCATGGACCTCAGCCCTAGATCCACTTGTGATATGACATTCTAGATCACACTGTGTGCAAAGATGTGCAGGCTGTGAGGTCAGACGTGCCCTTCTGTTATCCAATAGGTGAAGGGTGATTAGCAGATGTACAATATTGACGACCCTGACTGTAGCAAGCTTGTGGGCAGACTTTGGGCGTGCTCATGTATCTCAAAACCCTCGAATAAACTACACGCGTGCAACTAAATACATAAAAGTACATACGTAAAATAGGTCGATGTGGAGAACCTTTCAAAATATGCCTATACAATATGTATAACTGTATTGGGGGCTTACAGTTGTGGAGAGGTTGTAAATATAATTTCCTTTAAGTCTGCAATTTAGGCTACACTTGTCACAAAATCAACTATCCTGGCAATACACAGATCGGCATCCTCCAGACCAACCAGGGCACACTATGCCAATTTCCTCACAGTACCCAAAGTCGAACGAGCCAGAGCAGGGGGCTCTAACTTCCCATTCATTACAGCCCTGCAATGGAATGCCCTTCCACCGCACCTAAGAGCAGAAACCTCCGACCGAGCTTTCCGCAAAGCCATCAAAACACTTCTATTCCCCTGATCCCATTCTGCTGAAGCTATTTGCATGCAATATTTCTATAATGTTTGCTACATGTCTTTCACCTTGTGTTGTATGATGTATGCCTCATGTAATTAAGTCATTTCCTTGTAACAGCGCCTCAATGCCCCTAGGCTGTTTGCGCGCTCTATAAATTAAACAAAAATAAGATAAATAAATAAATAGGTGAAGCTAAATATAAGGACAATTTCTGCAAACACACTTTGCCAAAATGAGTGTCCCTTGGTTGTACTCACATGTCAGGAGGCTCTATCAGGTGACTCGCCCGTAGATGGTTCCCTGAACCCAATGGACAGAGAAAATGAAGATTAACAGTACATGTGTAATGGCAAATTGCTAGAATGCATTTCGTCTTTAACTCGGGCTCCGGAGGGTGAACCCAAGCAGAGACTTTTATGGAAGCCACAGGAACCTGTTGGGAGAATCTCAGTATGCGAGACCCGCCAAACATGGCAACACCCGAGGCTCTCCCCAGGGAGGGCATTAATACACTGAGTTGCTAGTGTTCAACATAATAAAGCAATACAATGGTGATTCTTCACAGACGCCACATATCGTGGTTAATGATCATACAGGAAGATATGCAATGTTAGCGTCACACAGTACAGTATATTGCTTTAGGTTCAGCAAGCTTGAACAAAATGGCTGACATGTGGGCAACAAGGAAAGACACATTGGACGATAATGGTGACAGTTTTTTGCAGTCAACTTTGCACTTGAAAGAGATGCACTTAAAGCACTGCCCATTTTTGGTGACTCGGTCCTTTTATTTCTTTGCATATGATTATGATAACAACTTGGCAAAAGGCAGAGTCACTGTTCCCAGCATCACCGGTGCAGTCAAACCATACATCTACACTCATACTGCATCATATGTTCACCAAAATGTGGAATTGCTTAGACGTGAACATTACAATGCTCTTCTCCAGGGGTCGAGTCCTAAAAATTAAAGTGGGGGGACTCATCAACAAACGCAATGGGATGTGACGTCGCCAGAAATTATCAACGTGAAATATGCACATTTCATCAAATTGGCTTTGCATAACCACCCAAATTGAACAAGACGAATGGCATTTGCCTTTCATAAAATCAACACACGCACAGAACCAAGAGAGGATATTTTCTTCTAATAGTGTTTTTGAAAACGTTAAAAGGTGTGCATGTTTTAAACTCCAAGAACCACTACAAATGTTTACCCTGGGACTTGCAGTACCGAAATGGGACATTTCACATTTAGTTGTTTGTTATTTTTAATCGGTTATATAGTGCAGTGGTGAAATGTCCGGCTCCAAACCTAACGACTGCAGTCAAGGTCTGCTTTCATTCATGAATTCAAAGACTACATCCAATGTTTCTCCTTTAGCTGGGGGGGGGGGGCTGAGACCCCCTCTGAATAAAGTGGGGGTCCCCCCGCGTGTACCCTCGTCGTGAGCCCTGATCTTCTTGCCAAGTATAAGTGCTAAATGTATTTTGACAGTCTTACAATACAGGTTTGAGCATAAACACAAATAGTTGTGAACGAGAATGTCCCTTTCCCTCTTGCTTTCTTACTGGCTCTCCTTCCCATCCCTGCCTTTAAGGATATGGAATATGGCTTATGGGGTTTCCTGGGAAGGAGCCTGAGCCCCGTCCCTTTCCAACAGCATACATTGAAGCAATTATTCAATACAAATGTAGTTCTAAAACTATTCAAAATAACTTGTGTTAAGCAGTGTACCAGCAAGCACGAAGGACAAGGTCATTAGTCACTGGGAAGGAGTCAATATTGGAACAATTTCACAATATGTTCATCCAAAGGAAATGTTTCCTATATTAACCAAGGCGGAAGCTGAGATCCAGCAATGAGGTACACCTAGACAGAGGATCAACCTTTTCCATCTTCACAGCCATACTCTGGAACTCTCTTCTGCAGGCAATCTCACAATCCAGGATTACCATACTGTCCAGAAAACACTGTCCTTCCTTTTTAGCACAACTTAACTATACATCACCGCCCACACCAGCAATTTCGGCATGGCAACTGTACTGTCTCAGCAATTTATGGATACACACTGCCATATCTGTACCATTATGCTTAAACACCTACTGTACCTGGCAATACCTATGTACCACTGTCCAATCTTGAACTGAGAACTTTGCTTGCCAATGGGACTCATGTAACTGGATTGTAGCGCCCTGATGCCTGAGGGCTTGTGTGCGCTGTATAAATGCAAATAAATAAATAAATAAATAAATAAATAACCAAGGCAGTACTACAATCGGGAACAGGACTACACATCAAAGTCCCTCCTACTGTGTTTTGCACCTAGGTTCAGAATTAGAAAATTGCCAGTTCTACTCGCTACCCGGCACCCAATATAATTAATGCACTATTGTGAGTTTGCTCCCAGATACTCATTCTAATGTAATTTACTGTGATTTGCTACATAGCACTAAATTCAGTTTGTGGCTTCTGTGATTTGCATCGTATGCCAATGCAATTTACATGAATTCCTATTTGATAGCACAGCTTGTTCTCGTAGGATACTGAGTTGGTCTTATTGACACCACCTGGACTCTGCCCTCTCTGTAATCCCACTCTAAATTCTTTTCTAAACCACTACCTATGTGTTACCCACTGCCCCTTGTTCCCTAGGCTGTCCCTATTTCACAATTTGCAACACTCTTCTAGTCAATGCACACTGTCCATAGCTAACTCTAGCATCCCCTAGTATTTCTCCTTGCAAGTACCTTAAAATAAAGGCCCAACAACTGAGATGTCAACCAGTGGGTACCCCCAACCAGATGTTCCCACAGACACAACAGATGGATGTCCTAACTGGCACACCGGGCCAACCACTACCCTCCCTGAAATAACATTCTCAGTCTCTATACAGTTTTTTCCAACTACGGCCGATTGCAGGCCATTGCTGGCCATCTAAAATTCTGCAAAAAATCATCATGGTGCAATTGCAGAATTTTCTGGAAGAACAAGGGATCCTGGATATATATCAATCAGGATTTAGGCCAGGACATGGGAATGAGACTGCACTCGTCTCAATCTGGGATGATATTTTGAATGCTGCAGGTGAGGGTGACATTAGCGTGTTACTCATGCTGGACCCATCGGTAGCCTTTGACACAGTTGACTTCGAGATTCTTGTCTCAAGGCTTTCCGCAGTGGCCCGGGTGTCTAAGGAATCATTGAATTGGTTTATTTATTTATTTATTTATTTTTTAGCGCCCATGACCCAGATGGGCGAGGGCCTTCCACAATGTGGGTGCAATGACAGTGAAGCTAGAACCTTCCGCTCTTCTTCTGGTGAATCTAGGGGTGATAAGGGAGGTGGAGGAGGAGAAGCGCAGGTTTTGTGGGCTGAACTTTTTTGTGATGCATTGGGTGAGGTATTGAGGTGCAGTATTGTGGAGGCATCGATGAGTGATAAACAGCATTTTGAATTCGATGTGGGCCTTGATAGGAAGCCAGTGTGCTTCGCGTCTAGTTGTGGAGACGTGGTTGGATCGTTTGAGGCCCCATAGTGCTCTGAGTGCGTTGTTTTGGGTCAACTGTAGTTTGTTAAGGTTGTTGGAGGAAGTCCCTGCGAGAATGTCATTACAGTAGTCCAGTTTGCTTCTGATGATAGCTCTGGCTAGGGTAAGGCAGTTACTGGGGGTGAGGAACATTCTGGAAAGTTTAATGAGTTTGATTGAGTATGCCACTGATGCGGCTACAGATTTCACATAATTGTGCATGTTATGTTCAGCATCAAGGTAGACCCCTAGTGTGTTGACATGCAGAGATACCAGGGTGTTATTCCCGTCGATGAGAAAGTATGCGAAAGCAGGGTCGAGATGTTTGAGGCGGTGCGGGGAGCCAACGATAAGCAGTTCAGTTTTATCGTCATTCAGGCAGAGATGGTGGTTGGCTATGCATGCCTGAATGATGCTGTAAATGCGGTTAATCTTAGCAGAGTCCATTTCGTAGTTAACCATAAGTTTGAGGAGGATCTGCGTATCGTCAGCAAAGTTAGTGTAGGGTATGCTCAAGTTATCCAGGTGATCGAATAGGGGCTTGGTGTACATATTTTACAGTGTGGGGAGAGGCAGGATCCTTGTGGGACCCCATAGGAAACTGGGATGGGGTCGGCAGCTTCGACTCCAGCGACGACCCTGGAGGATCGCTCACTCCGGAAGGATTTTACCCATTTAGACACTTCTGGGCAGAGGTTGAAGGTAGTGATGAGGCGGAAGCAGAGGATGTAATGGTCGACAAGGTCAAAGGACGCAAAAAGGTCTAATAGCAGGAGGATAGCGAGGTTGCCGTCATCACAGATGTGCTCGAGTTGGATCTTTAGATCAAGGAGAGTGAATTTGGTGCTATGTCTGGGTCTGAAACCGGACTGGTGCATGCCGAGTAGGTTATTGGTTTCTAAGTGGATTTGGAGTTGTAGGTAGGCCGTGCATTCAGGTATTTTCAGGAGGAAGGTACCATCATGATGGGTCGGTAGTTGGTTCACATGGCAGGGTCCAGGGAGGGTTTTTTCAACAACTGTGTGACCAAGGCTTCTTTTGTGGAGTTGGGCACAGTACAGGAGCTGAAGTAGGCATTGATAAACTTGGCAACAGACCCTCGCCTCCCTGAGCCTACCGCGTTCTCTGACTCCTTCAACAGCTCTCCAGGCTCATCCCAGGTCCTCTCAGGACCAATTACACAGCGTCTGCCTGAGGGCTGCAGCACTTGGTTCCTAGCTGGCCCCCACCTCCCTGTACCTGCCCTGCTCTTCTGTCTCCTTCAGCAGGTCTCCTCAGTGGACTGTTCTGGACCCCTCGCCCTCGCTGCTACCTTCCTTCGTTACGATACAGACTACGCTCCTTCTCACCAGTGACTTCACCCCTGTGCCTGCACTACGCCCTACTTTCTACAACGGATCTCCGTCCACATCTCTACCTGTCTCTACATCTGGACACCATCTGCCTGCACCTGTGCAGAGAACGTTTCTCTACCATGTCGTAAACAACTGGTCCCTCTCATTCACTGGTCTGGACTGCCGTGCCCCTACCGCCCCTGACCACCTTTGTTCTGCATTTCATCTACACCCCTACTCTGAGGGTTTCACCTCTGCCTGCACTGATCCCTGCAACACTGCTACTAGGGACCCGGCGGCTGAGGCCCCACTCCCAGATTACTCACCTTGCAGCCGGCCCTGATGCCCTGGCTCACAAGCCTCTGTGGTCTACACACTCAAGCCTTCCCCCGTTCTGAGTCTATACAGTCCTCTACCCTTATATCTGTTCCCCCCTGCTTCTCAGAGTGCACTGTCAGGAGTACCCTAGTTTGACTGAAGCCTAAGGTGCGGCCATTCTGCTCTTCTCAGTGACCCCTTCCTCCCTTTGCACACACCCTGATCTCAACTACACTCCAAACCCCTCCTCACATACGCCTTCCATCCACTTCATTGCTCCCTCAGGCATGCAAATTACGTCCAGCCACTCCCCCTACCTCCTTTCCCTACCCTCTCCCAGCTCTTCCCCCACTACCCCCTCTCACTTTCTTCTACCTCATCATGTTGACCTTCACTTCACTCAACCTTCCCTCCCCCTCTCAACCCCCCTCACCTCGTCTCCCTTTCACCTTATCTCACCGCCCTAACCGCATCTGTCCACCCATTGTCGAAACCCTCCAGCATCATCAGTATTGCCCTTTGGAATGCAATATCTCTTTGGAGCAAAACTGCTGATGTACTGGACATGTTCTATGGTTAATTTCCTATGTATCACCGAAACCTGGATCCTCCCTTCAACTCCACTGTGCCTGCTTGTCTTACTTCCTCCTCCTCATCCTTTACTCATGTCTCCCGCCCCACAGGTCGCAGAGGAGGCATTGGTCTTATCTTTCAACCTAATTGTCTGTCAACACCTTGTCCTTCCTCCCTCCCTGTTTTCCCCTCGTTTGAATACCTGTAAAAATCCTTAATCTCCTCCCACCCCATATCCTTTCTAATCATTTACCGCCCACCCAGCCCCCTCACCTCCTTCTACGATGACCTTGACCACCTCCTCTCCCTTATCTCTCCCACCTCCTAACCCCTAACTGTTCTTGGTGATTTTAACCTCCACTTCTCCTCCTCCCACCACTCCTCCCCTCTTTTTTCTATCCTCAACTCCTATCTTCTCACCCCCTTGCCCTCCTCCCCAATACACTCATCTGGCTCCACTCTTGATCTTATCTTTGTCTGGTCCTTCTCCCCCTCCCCTGTCTCCACCCTCCGCAACTATCTCTCTGACCATGCTTTACTCACTTTCTCACTCACTCCCCCTGCCTCTCCTTCCCCTCCTCCCTCTTCCCTCAGTTCTTTCTCTCGACGGGGCCTCTGCAACTTTGACCCCTCTCACTTGTACAATACCTGCGTCTCTTTCCTCCCTCCTCTCCCCCACTTTTCTTCCCTCTCTGCTAACGAAGCCTTATCCACTCTTTGCTCCTCCCTCTCTTCTAGTCTAGACCAGCTCCACCCTCTCTTCCCTTTAGCCCCTCATGCAAACATGCCCAACCCTGGATATCCCCTCACCTTCTCTCTATGCGCTGCCTTCTCCGACACCTTGAAAGACGTTGGCTTAATCTGCGCTCACCAGCTATCCAAGCCTCCTACTTCTCTTACCACTCCCTCTATGACTCTTGCCTCAACTCAGCCAAACAATCTTACTTCTCTAACCTTCTCCACTCTCAATCCTCTCACCCTCGACGAATCTTCCAAACCCTGACTCGCCTTCTCTCCTCTCCGACTCCTGACCATTCCATTGCCTCTCCTCTTTCTCCCTCTGACTTCGCTGACTTCTTCTCCTCTAAGATATTCTCCTTACGACAAAATATTCTTCACTCCCCTCTTACTACCCTTCTCTCTCCACCCCATCCTCCCGCATATCTTCGTTCTCTCCTGTCACTCATTCTGACGTTTCTCTCCTCCTGTCTAAAACCCTCTGACCAACTTCCCACTCCTCTTATTCCCAAAATGTACTCCCTTCTCATACCTTACCTAACCTCTTTCTTCAACACCTTTCTTACCACCGCTACCTTCCCTAAAGCCTTCAAACACGCCTCTATCATTCCCATCCTGAAAAAACCCTCTGCTAACCCCCTCCTGGCCTCAAACTTTCGCCACATCTCTCTTTTACCTTTCCTCTCTAAGCTCCTTGAACGTCTAGAATACTCCCAACTCTCTACATTTGTCTCCAACCTCTCTCTCCTCCCCCCTACCCAATCTGGATTTCACCCCTAAACATTCCACTGAAACTGCTCTTATCTCAGTGCTCAACTCGCTCCTCACTGCTCGCTACTCCAAACACTTCCATTCTCATTCGCCTCGACCTCTGCTGCCTTTGACACTGTAAACCACCCCTTACTCCTGAACACTCTCTCCTCCTTTGGTCTCAAAGGCTCAGTCCTGAACTGGTTCTCCTCCTACCTTTCCAACCGCTCCTTTGCTGTCTCTTGGGGCGGCCGTTCCTCCCCCACCCACTCCCTTGACTTTGGTGTTCCCCAAGGCTCTGTACTTGGCTCCTTCCTTTTCTCACTCTATACCTCTTTTCTAGCTCCTATCATCTCCTCGTTCGGTATCTCTTACCATTTCTACGCTGATGACATCCAGCTTTTTCTCTCCTTCTCTTCTTTTACTCCTGACATCCACCTCAAACTCTTTTCCTGTCTTACCGCTATAAAACACTGGATGGCCTCCCACTTTCGCACCCTCAATACTGACAAAACAGAGGTTTTATTTCTTCCCGCCAACACCCTCCCTTCCCCTTCTCCCCCCCTTCCATCCTCTTTCCCCCTTCTCATCTCCCCTTCTCTGGCTCTGCCTGCAATCTAGGCCTCCACTTTGATTCTAACCTCTTCTTTACTCACCACATCTCTCTAACCTCCCGTGCTTGTCGTTTCCATCTCTACAATGTTCGTAGAATTCACTCCTCCCTCACCTTCCATGCCACCAAACTTCTAATTTCCTCCCTCATCTTCTCTTGTCTATTCTACTGTTCAGCTCTCCTCTTTGTTCTCCCCGCCTCTCACCTGGTCCCCCTCAAATACCTCTACCACTCTGCAATCCATACTCTTTGCTCCCTCTCTCCTCATGATTCCATCTCGGCTTCACTTTCTTCACTCGGTTGCAGTCCTATCCCTGACAGCATTTTCTCCTTCAATATCTCTTACAGACACCTGAAAGAACAGCTGTTACATGTTAATGCAGGGGTGCGCAATATGTGGCTCTCCAGATATTTTTGAGTATGACTCCCATGATCACTCACCATTGACTATGCTGACTAGATTTGCTGGGAGTTGTAGCCCAAAACACTTGGGGAGCTAAAGGTTCAAAACCCATGTGTTAAGGCATAACATTGTACGTATGGTAAAACCATTGCTCTGCCATTACATAACAAATGATACATGTTCATTGGCACATTCCATATATGAACTACAACCACATAACATTAAGAATGCAAGAGCATGCAAGACATAACATGACCTGGTATACATTTGAACGACTGTACCCTTTATTGATATTGATGAAAACATAAAATTGCATGAAGAGCAACTACATACTCTTCTATACCTTATCAGTATCTGCCAGGATAGAGGCTCTCTAGGTAGCAATGTGCACAGTGGTGGTGTGGTGTGTGGTTGTCATTGTTGGCTCTGAGGGCTAGTTGCATGTCCAGCTTAATTGTATCATGACTATGTGGCTGGGTGGTGCTGCAGCTAGGCGCATTGATGAGATTTCAGTGGGTAATCAGTAGGTAGGCCCAGTCCAACTGAATATAAATAGACATTGTGGGTCCTGCATCAATGTTCACTGATCCATTTGCATCATAAGCAATAACCATAAGTGCAATGAGTCTGAGTTACACTTACACATTGCAGGTACATTTATACCATTATGTGTGATAGAAAGCCCCATTATACACAACATGACGAGGAAGTGCATTTCTAAGGAGATGTCACAACATCATAGAACAATGCACGATTTGACAGTGACCCACATTAGGAGCTTGTTTGGTGCTGCAAGAGATGCAAACAGCGTCCCAGCAGGTTTATCTTCAGAGGATGGTAAGCCTCCTCCTGCAGGCCCATCTTCAGACATGGTAAGCCTCCTCCTGCATGCCCATCTTCAGACATGGTAAGCCTCCTCCTGCATGCCCATCTTCAGACATGGTAAGCCTCCTCCTGCAGGCCCATCTTCAGACATGGTAAGCCTCCTCCTGCAGGTCCATCTTCAGACCATGGTAAGCCTCCTCCTGCAGGCCCATCATCAGACTATGGTAAGCCTCCTCCTGCAGGCCCATCTTCAGACATGGTAAGCATCCTCTTGCAGGCACATCTTCAGACATGGTAAGCCTCCTCCTGCAGGCCCATCTTCAGACATGGTAAGCCTCCTCATGCAGGTCCATCTTCAGACCATGGTAAGCCTCCTCCTGCAGGCTCATCTTCAGACATGGTAAGCCTCCTCCTGCAGGCCCATCTTCAGACATGGTAATCCTCCTCATGCAGGCCTATCTTCAGACATGGACAGCCTCCTCATGCAGGCCCATCTTCAGACCATGGTCAGCCACCTCCTGCAGGTCCATCTTCAGACCATGTTAAGCCCCCCATCGACAGGTCCATCTTTAGACAATGGTGAGCCTTCTTCTGTGGGCCCATATTCAGACATGGTAAGGCTCCTCCTGCAGGCCCATCTTCAGACATGGTAAGCTGGGGCAGACGTGCTGGGGCAGGTTATTCGCCTGATCTTTCTGGAGACAGACCTGTTGAAAACAACGAGAACATAATATTTCATTAACTACAGAACAGCTGGCTCCTTCATTCCTCCACCCTCCTCCATTTCAAGTTCACTGTGCTCGGAAATCACTGAGCACATTTTATTACTTCACTAAATCAATAAATAAATAGCACAACAACGTTAACATACAGCTTAGAAATATCTAAAAAAGGAAAATTGCAACAAGGCTAACAACATTCCCCACTTCTTGTCCAACCTATTGCATTTCTACTGGACACACACCATCAACATTTTAGAGCTCCCTCTGAGTTCCTGCCTTCTCTCTCACTGAAATGACTGAAGAGGGAGACATAACACATGACAAATGCACAGCACTCATTTTGTTGGTCACAGTTTTTATCCAAGATGGCGGACCTGAAGTAGCTGCTTGAGCCCTGCAGCTGTTTATACATGTGTGCACAGTATGATTTTAGTCCGGGTCTATACCCATTTAAAGGTGTGACATTATACTTATTTATCAGCAGTTCTGCATACCGATGATGTAGACAGTGGCACCCCGATAGATTGCACGATGTAAAGGTGAGTGATGGGCTAGGCTCATATATTTGCTATGTATTAAGTTTGTCATACTTTTTAAATACAACATTCATACTAAAAACTTACAATAATAAACCTCAACATGAATGGACATTAACGTCATTGCTTTCCCACAAACCAGTAAAATCAATTATACATTCATAGCAGTTTCAAAATAAATGATCTAAACATTACATCAGGTACGCTCACAATCAATGATACTGAACGTCATTAGAGATTTCAACAAAGCGCTTGCCCAGTATTCGAGCAAAGCTAGGTACATAGTGACCTCTTGAACACCCAGGAACTTTAACAGATAGACCTGAGGCCTCACTACATGTTTGGTGATGCTATAAAAAAGTGGCAGCAATTCGGTTACTCTGTGCATGTTGGTGTGTTTGAGCCTTTTAATTCGGTTACTGTGTGCATGTTGGTGTGTTTGAGCCTTTTAATTCGGTTACTGTGTGCATGTTGGTGTGTTTGAGCCTTTTAATTCGGTTAGTGTGTGTATGTTGGTGTGTTTGAGCCTTTTAATTCGGTTACTGTGTGCATGTTGGTGTGTTTGAGCCTTTTAATTCGGTTACTGTGTGCATGTTGGTGCTTATGAGCTTTAGTTTTCTGCAGTTTGTTGGGTTTGGGTGGGTGTTGCAGAGCGGGTGCAGTTTGTGGTGGTTTTATGTTTCTGCTGCGGTAGAGGTATGGGTGTGTTTAATTTGGTGTTTAAGGGCGAGCAAGCAGGATATTGGAAAACATTTATTTTAGTAGCGTTAGTGATGGGCGTCGTTTGTGCCAATCTCTGCGTTTGTTAAGTTGGTCTGGCAGGAATCACATTCTTGTACGGTGGTTTGCTTTGCTTGTTTTATTCCATTGGGTGTCCAGGTGTTGGCTCATAAGGGTTTCAGTTATTTTGGGAGTTGCCTCTTGTGTTGGTCGTTCCTCTTCAATGGTGTTTCCTGATTAGTTGGGTGATTTAAAGATCCATGCCTTTAGCAATTTCATGAGTTTTAGGTGATCCTCTGTTGTCCGTATTTCCTTAGGGAGTGAATTCCAATGTTTTGCCGGCATGGAGGAGAAAGCTGATCCACCAAATGTCTGGTTTATGTATTGTTTTGGTTCAAAGCAATTGTCATTGCTGGATCTTAGGGTTCTGTTTGGTTTATAGATGGAGATTTTACTGTGTATGAATTATAATCTTTGGCCATGGATTTCTCTGTAGGATATACAGAGTGTTTTGTAGAAAATCATTTGTTTTACTGTCAACCAATGGGGGGGTTTCAGTGCTGGTGTGATATGTTCTCTCTTAGGGAGTCTGAGGAGTAGTCTTGCTGCTGCGTTCTGTATTCACTGTAGCAATTCGGTTAGGTAATCTGGCATTCCGAGATAGATGCTCTATTCTTTACATGATGAGGGAGATGACAGCGAGTGTTCTGTGTGATGGTGGAGCAAGGTAGGATCTGCTTGATTGAGTGTAGGTGGAAGAAGCTCTTATTTACTACTGCGTTGACTTGTGGTTCGAGTGTTAGGTCATTGTCCACCAGGATTCCCAGGTTTATTTACTACTTTGGAAGGTTCCGATTGGTTTGCGATTTGGGGGGCCATGTGATGTGGTGTTGGTTTGACGGTTGTCAGGGGTGATCATGATTTCAGTTTTGTCTGGGTTGGTTTGAGGCTGTTGGTGTTCATCCAGACAATAATGTTTGGGTCCTGTTCTCCACTAGTGCTGATTTTGTAGATGATTTGTGTGACATCTGCATAGTTGTAGAAGGGTAGCCCATGTCTTTTGATGAGGTCAATGAGAGGGGCCATGTATATCCTGAAGAGGAGTGGTGAGAGACATGAGCCTTGTGGGACTCTGCAGGTTGTTGTGTGTGGATCTGACTTGGAGGGGGTTAGACATGTCGCCTCTGTTCTTTCAGTCAGGAAGTATTTTAACCATAGTAACACTGTGCTGCTGATTCCTTTTTCCAGAAGTCTTTTAATGAGAGTTTTGTGTCTGATTGTTTTCAATGCTGCTGATAGGTCTTGTAGTATTAGGGACAAAGTAGCATTCGAGTCTGTGTTGGTTTTTAGGTCATCCCATATAGATAGTAGCGCTGTTTCCATTCCTCTCATGGCTCTGAAGCTGACAAATGCCTGGTCTAGAATGCAGTTGTGTTCTATGTGTTTTGCAAAAGATTGCATCTGGGATGTGCCCTGCTGTATGTGTTGCTCCCTTGACCAGTTGCTGTAGATGCATTTTTGCTAGTTGATTTGTCTGTGATTTAGGTGAATTAATGTTTTCTTCCTCAAACCAGATGTTGAAGTCTTCTAGAATGATCAGGTTGTTATATTTTATGTCGATGTTTGTGATGGCATACACAAATGTGTGCGTGAAGCTGTGGTCACATTTTGGAGGTCTGTAGATGAGTAGGAATGACAGGCTAATTTGGTGATCTAATGCTTGTTGTATAAGGAGGGATACACAGTTTGGGTTGTTCGTTGGTGGTGTCACGGCCACTGGACTGGAACCCCAGTCCTCATTCCCTAAAGGGTCCAGCTGGACCCAGTCCTGGCGCCTTTGGCGCCAGGCTCATAAGAAAGTGTGCTCTGCACACCTTTTTCCCTGGGAACATGCTATTCCATTTCATCTCAGTCAGCCACTCCCATCTGGGCTGGGCGTGGCCACAGGAATCCAAGAAGCTGCACATGCAGAAGCATTTGTGAGTGGCATGGTGCAAGGGGGCATGGCCGAGAATAGGCTATTTAAGCCTGCCACACCCGCAGGCCTAGGCTTCGTGTTATTCTGCCCAAGCAGCGTAATGCTCACCGCCTCCTGAGAAGCACCTTACCTATGTTCCTGTGCAACCCTCCCAGCAAAACATCCATCCTGTTCACCAACGACCCATCTCAGAGGAACCACTTACCTGATGTAAAGCAAAACCATCGTGGAGAAGCATCTTACCTGCAGAAACAGCAAAACTATCGCGGAGAAGCAACTTACCTGCAGAAACAGCAAAACCATTGCAGAGAAGCATCTTACCTGCAGAGTCAGCAAAACCATTGCGGAGGCGCACTTACCCATTTTTTTCTCCATCAGAACCAGCCGAATCATTGCTGAAGCGCCTCTTACCTGCTTGCAGTGACTCCATCCTTGACCGGCTAGAGCGCACTTACCTTTCTCTCGACTTGAGCACCAACTCACTGGTCAGCTTCATCGTGGTCACAGAATTATTTCAACGCTGTCAGGGCCAAGCTCTGCAACTCTTCTCAGGACGCCACCAGACCATCCAAAGAAGAAATAAGGTTATAAACCTGATAGGGATATTATTTAAGGTTGCGTGCCATCGCATCTCGCGCTTACCTTAAGATTCTAACTTGTCATCCTCTTGGGGAACTCTTCGAAGTCCTGCACCGGCATAACGGCTCTGCTGGGTCGCCGTCACCTGTAGGAGAGAAGAAGACATTATAAGAGAACGAACTTAAATCATGTGACATGGAATTAATACTCATATGAACAATAATCAACACGAAAACTCTTACCTTTAAAGTGGTTCGGTCACAGCCGGTCTGGGCCACCACATCAACAGACCAGTGAAGCAACTGTGTCATCAGGAAGGGCCCCTGCTGATGAAAAGCAGGACGGAGAGCTCGTCCTCACTAAATACCCGGTGAGCCTATATGGGTAAGCGCTTACTCACCTCATTTTGGCACAAAAGACCCGAAGAGAGTCACGATACCTCCACCCCCTTCTTATTACCTCTCGTGTTCCTGCAGGGGCAGTATCAGAATCCAGAAAAGTGTACTGGGCAGCAGCAGGGGGTGAGAATCGATCCAGGGGAGCCGAATCCAGGGAGGGCTCCAACCGTGCCCAACGTCCCTGCAGAGACCAGGTGAGCGTAACAAAACGCGAAGCCTCTCTGAATCTCTGCCTGGTCGTTATGGAAACCTCGGAAACCAATTAGCTGGCCCAATTACTAGGGGAATTGCGGGCTGAAGTCCAAGCTTCTAGACAAGAGACCAATGCCTTATGAAGAGATTTAATTGTAGCTCGGGAACAAACTGATGATTTGGCAAAACAAATGTTTCAGGTCCATGCAGGACCGGTTCCGCTAACTGGGGTGCCACAACCTCCTATATCGCAGCCGTCACCACCAGTCCAGTTGGTACTTCCGGGAGCAGTGCCGCTAGCCCCACCTGAACGTTTCACTGGCGATCCAAACAAATATGCGATATTTATGAATCAATGCCGTCTTCATTTTTTGTGCTGACCTGGGGCCTTTCCAAATGTCAGCGCACAAGTTACTTTTGTCCTTTCCTATTTAGGAGGAAGCGCAGCAGACTGGTCGATACTATTAGTGAACCAGGATGATCCTCTGCTCCGAAACTTTGGGGATTTCCAACTAGAAATGGAAACGTTGTTTGCTAGACACACCTAAGGTCAAGCTTTGGACATCGAACTGTTGTCCCTCAGACAAGGGAGCCAAGACTTGCTTACCTATATCGCCACCTTCAATCGCCTCATGGCACAGACAAATTGGCCGGAAGAAAAGCGGACCACGCTCTATTATCTGGGCTTGCATGGGCAATTAAAAGATGTGCTTGCCCAAGTGGTTAATCCTCCAGAAAGATGTGCAGAGTATATAAATCTGACGTTACAACTAGATCACAGACTGCAGAATCGACAAATGGACCGTTCAAGGAACGAAGGGAGGTCTGTCTATATGCGACCCCAGGATAATTCAGCCAAAACCCATGAACCAGTCGAACCTATGCAGATCGGAGGATTACGTGCTCCTATCTCCAAGGCAGAGCGAGAGAAGAGGAGACAGCACAACTATGTTTATACTGCAGAAAAGCAGGACACTTCCTTCGGGAGTGCCCTATAAAACCCCCCAAAAGGATTGTAGGGGCATCAGATAATGGGAATGAAGAAAAGGAACAAGATCAGGAAAACTCCAGTGCTCGGCAAGTGTAGGGGTCCACTTGTCGAGCAAAAAGAAGGAATCTGTACAGATCTCACACCTGGTCATTTCGGTACTTTTGGTCAACCATCAACAACCCACAAAGGTACATGCCTTGGAGGCATATATTGACAGTGGCGCAGTTAGGAATTATATTGATCAAAACCTGGCCGAACGAATAGGACTTCCTCTTCAGCAAATGCTCAAGTCAGAAAACGTTACAGCAGTGGACGGGTCTCAAATGTCATCTGGTCCAGATGATTTTAGGAATGCCGTGGCTGGAAACACATAACCAAGGATGGACTGGCGAACAAGAGTGCTGACTTTTCCTCCAGAATGCAGCAACGTTTGCTTCCACCAAGAAGAGAAGATCAAAGAACTCAACACCAAATCCATCTTGGGACTTTCTGGCTCTCTAACCCCGGGAATATCTGGATTATCAGGACGTGTTCCAGAAGGAACAGACTAATACTTTCCTCCTCACAGGCCTTACGACTGCCAAATCGATCTGGTGCCGGGGGCACAAATTCTGTGCAGTCAAATTTATGCTCTAACTGAGCAAGAAAACCAGCACCTGAAATCTTACTTGGACCAGTACCTAGCTAATGATTTTATCCGCCCATCTAAGTCCCCTGCCTCTTCAGCTTTATTCTTTGTACCTAAGAAGGAAGGTGATTTGAGAACCTGTATAGACTATAGAGCTCTGAACCAAATCACTGTAAAGAACCGGTATCCCTTACCACTTATCCCGGAATTGCTCAATCAAGTCAAGAACGCCCAGATCTACACTAAATTGGACTTACGAGGGGCCTACCACCTCGTGCAGGTAAAAAAGGGGGACCAATGGAAAACGGCATTCCGCACCAAGTACAGGCTTTTCAAGTATCAGGTCATGCCCTTTGGATTATGCAATGCACCTGCTGCATTTCAGTTCTTCATGAATGATGTACTTCACGAATTGTTGGACGTTTGTGCACTCGTGTACATTGATGATATCCTCATTTATTCATCATCCAAGGAAGAACACGTCACCCATGTGAGAGCAGTTTTAGACAAACTACGTCAACATCGGCTGTTTGACAAATTGGAAAAGTGCTCTTTTCACGTCACAGAAGTCGAATTTCTGGGCTTCATGCTTACACCACAAGGGGTTCATATGGATACCTGCAAAGTGGACGCAATTCTACAATGGCCATCACCAACATCCATCAAAGGAGTGCAAAGCGTACTCGGATTTGCTAACTTTTACTGACGATTAATTCCTGGATTTTTGCGAATAGTCCATCCAATCACTTCCTTACTGAAGAAGAATAAAAGATTCCTGTGGTCTCCTGAGGCAGAAGAGGCCTTCCTGAAACTAAAAAAGGCCTTCACTTCAGTACCAGTTCTTCGGCATCCCCGTCCTGACCTGTCATATGTAGTTGAAACAGACACTTCTAGCATTGCCATGGGAGCCGTCTTATCACAGAGAGATCCGGATACTGGACAACTGCATCCCATAGCCTTCTGGTCCCGCAAGTTCTCTGTGCCGGAGTTGAACTATGCAATTACCGATAAGGAACTGTTAGCTATCAAAGGAGCCTTCAAGACTTGGAACTATCTTTTAGGAGCCTGACATACGGTCACGGTTATTACAGATCACCGAAATGTACAATATTTAAAGACAGCCAAGGCCCAGTCTTTGCGCCAGCTCCGCTGGGCTCTTTTCTTTGCAGAATATGATTTTTTAATTACCTACAAACAAGGGGTACGCAATGGGAAAGCCGACGCTCTATCCCACATGGGGGAAGACAAAAAAGCCTTTGCTACAACCGAGTCTGTGGCCATTATACCCGAAGTACGAATCCAGAATCAAATCGCTGCGACCTCCTGTTGGGAAGAATTGAAAACTGATCTTCGATCCCGAATGAATCCAACTGCACAACAGGAATGGCTAGCTCAAGGAAATCAATACTCCATTAAGGATGATTTGACCTATTTCCAAGAAAAGCTATATATCCACGACAAAACCTTGCAACAACAAATAATAGTGAATTACCACAAATCACTAGTGGAAGGGCACCCTGGGATCACCAAGACTCGTGCCAAAATCCAAAAGGGTTATTGGTGGCCAACCTGGAGAAAGGATGTTGCTCAATACATCGCCACCTGTGGGATGTGCACGCAAAAAAAATCTGAAAAGCAAAGCCCTGCGGGGCTATTACATCCATCGGAGGTGCCGCTGGCACCATGGCCCACACTATTGATGGATTTTATTACTGACCTTCCTTCCTGCAACGGGTTCAATACAATCCTGGTTATTGTAGACTTGTTCTCCAAGATGGCCCATTTTATTCCACTGAAGGGGCTTCCAACTGCTGCCGCACTTCACACAGTGCTTTTAGAACAAGTTGTAAGACTACATGGCTTCCCGTCAGTGTTAATTTCTGATCACGGAACACAATTTGTTTCTGCCCTTTGGAGGAGATGCTACAAAATAGCCAATATTGACCTCCAGCTATCCACGAGTCACCATCCTCAAACCAATGGCCAGACTGAAAGGACCAAGCAGACCTTAGACCTTAGAGCAACGTTCCTCTGGTGCATGCTGCAACAAACAGAGGAACCTTGGAAAAACCTTCTCTGGTTAATGGAATTTGCCTACAATAACTCAGTCCACACAAGCACCGGACAGACTCCGTTTTATACAGTCCAAGGTCGTCATCCTCGAACATCTGTCTTTGATTCTCCTGACGATTTGGAAATGCCAGCTGTCAAAACCTTTAGACGAGACTATCTCACGAACCCTAAAAAAGGCTACAGAAACACTAAGCAGGGCTAAAGAACAACAGAAAAAATGTGCGGACAGGCACCGAAAAGAAGCCCCACATTACCAAGTTGGGGATAAAGTTTGGTTGGAGTCAAAGAACATCCCTTTGGAAGGACCCCGGGCCTCCCGCCCTAGGTACTTGGGACCCTACCCCATCAAGGCTATTATTAATCCAGCAGCCATGAAGTTAGACTTACCAACCAACATGCAGATTCATCCGGTATTTCATGTCCCCCTCTTGAAACCAATGAAGCCAGATACTCATATTGAAACACCACCCGAGCCAGCCGTCATAGAAGGGGAACCGGAATCGAAGTTAAAGACATTTTGGATATGGATTTGATCCAAGCTGTAATACTTCATTGATTGGAAAGGCTACGGACCGCAAGACATAACATGGGAGCCCAGTGAATTCGTCCATGCCCCACGACTGGTTAAACGGTTTCATCATAATAACCCCACCAAACCAAGGCCAGGGGGAAGGACCATCGTGAGAGGGGCCTTGAGGGGAGTGTTGTCATGGCCACTGGACTGGAACCCCAGTCCTCATCCCCTAAAGGGTCCAGCTGGACCCAGTCATGACCCCTTTGTCGTCAGGCTCATAACAAAGCGTGCTCTGCACACCTTTATCCCTGGGCATGTGCTATTCCATTTCATCTCAGTGAGCCACTCCCATATGGGCCGGGCATGGCCATAGGAATCCAAGAAGCTGCACGTGCAGAAGCATTTGGGAGTGGCAGGGTCGAACCATCTAGCAGAGCAAGGGGGCATGGTGGAGACCAGGCTATTTAAGCCTGCCCCGCCCGCAGGCCTAAGCTTCGCGTTATTCTGCCCAAGCAGCGTAACGCTCATCGCCGCCTGAGAAGCACCTTACCTATGTTCCTTTGCAACCCTCCCGGCGAAGCATCCATCCTGTTCTCCAATGACCCATCTCGGAGGAACCACCTACCTGTTGTAAAGCAAAACCATCGCGGAGAGGCATCTTACCTGCAGAAACAGCAAAACTATCGCAGAGAAGCATCTTACCTGCAGAGTCAGCAAAACCATGGCAGAGGCGCACTTACCTGTTTTTTCTCCATCAGAACCAGCCGAATCATAGCTGAAGCGCCTCTTACCTGCTCGCAGTGACTCCATCCTTGACCGGCCAGAGCGCACTTACCTGACTCTCGACTCGAGCACCAACTCACTGGTCAGCTTCATCGTGGTCACAGAATACTTTCACCGCCGTCAGGTCTGCGCTCCGCAACTCTTCTCAGGATGCCGCCAGACCATTCCTGCAGGAGAAAAGAACAAATAAGGTTAGAAACCTGATAGGAACATTATTTAAATTTGCGCGCCATTGCATCTCGTGCTTACCTTAAGATTCCAACTTGCCATCCCCTTGGGGAACACTTCGAAGTCCTGCACCGGTGTAACGGCTCCGCTGGGTCACCGTCACCTGTAGGAGAGAAAGAGACATTATAAGAGAATTAACTTAAATCATGTGACATGGAATTAATACTCATATGTTAATGTTAATGTTAAATGACATTTGTACTGTGCACTATCACCACCGGGGTGGTCCCCTGCCACACTGGCAACGCTGAAAAAGGGAGGGAGGGTGAGTTATTGGGAGAAAGCAGGAAAAGTGCAAGAGAGCAGGGATATGCTGTTGGCGGCCTCAGCCCGGTGAGTCCGTTGGCTGGGCCTGGGGTGTTTTTCGGCCGGTAGTCGTTAAGTACAGTTGTGGAAGTCTATGGCCCTCATTACGAGTTCGGCGGTAACCATGCTGCTATTGGCGCATGGCTGCCGACGAAATTGCATCGGGGTCCGGGTCCTCGGAATGAGGACTTACCGGGCCATTCCGAGTTCGGAAGGCCCGGTAATTCCTCCCTCCAAGGACCCGGACACGATCCTTCCCCATTTCCATTTCAGCCTGAATAGGGCTGAATGGGAATGGGAGAGGGAGCAAACAACAGGCCATTACGAGATGGCCCGTTGTTTGCTCCCTCTTCCCCTCGCGGGACCCGGTAAGCACGCCTGGTTTTCGCAGGCGTTGCTTCCTGGGTCCCGCGAAGGGACCTCGTAATGCGGCGGTACGGAGTGAACGGCGCCAGCACCTTTTACGGCGCCGTTCACTCCATACCGCCAGGGTCGTAATGAGGCCCTATGTGTGTTTTTGTTGTGTTGTTGGAATGTAGTGAAATTTGTGCGGTTTGTTGTGCTGCAGGTTTGTGGTTGTGTTTGGTTTGGAGTTTGAGAGGAGTGTGCAGAAGGGGGAAATGGTTAGTGGAGTTGGTTAGTTGGCATCTCTATCCTGAATTGAGGTGCTGGGATTGTGTGGTCTCTCCCGATGCGCCACTGATCTGGTCTGGGCCCATCTTGCATTCACTGTCCCTTTCACATCTGTCCCCCACCTCAAACAGCCTCCCTCACAACCTCACCTGTCCTCCATTCCTACTCCTCTGGCCAGAGCACCTGCCAATGTCCACCATTCAGTTAGTGGGTGATTTGTCAGTATCTCGACAATTCAATTGATACTTGGTACCTGGTGGCAACTAAGGGGGAGGGGGTGAGGTTTTTGGTGGGGTTGTCTAGGGTAGTTGACTCCGTCTCCATGGGTGTCACCTGTGTTTCAGTCATCCAACCCGGTACATATGAACAATAATCAACACGAAAACTCTTACCTTCAAAGTGGTTCGGTCACAGCCGGCCTGGGCCACCACATCAATGGACCAGTGAAGCAACTGGGTCATCAGGAAGTGCCCCTGCTGATGAGAAGCAGGACGGAGAGCTCGCCCTCACTAAATACCAGGTGAGCCTATATGGGTAAACGCTTACTCACCTCATTTTGGCACGAAAGACCCGAAGAGAGTCATGATACCTCCACCCCCTTCTTATTACCTCTTGTGTGCCCGCAGGGGCAGTATCAGCATCCAGAACAGTGTACTGGGCAGCAGCAGGGGGTGAGAATCGATCCAGGGGTGCCGAATCCAGGGAGGGCTCCAACCGTGCCCCACCATCCCCGCAGAGACCAGGTGAGTGTAACAGGTGGTGCTGTTGTCATCTTGAGAAGATCTTTGCAAGCAACAGCAAGACCTCCTCCACCTTTTCCTTTCTGTTGGCTTGTTTCAGTTTGAAGTTGTTGGGTAGGGATTTGTGTTCAATTACTTTTATTTAACCATGTTTCAGAGAGGACTAGACTGTATGTTCCTCCCTCACTTAGAAGTTGTATATCTCATGGTGTGTTTTGCCAATGATCTGCCATTGACTAGGTTGCAGTGTGTCCTTTTGTTTTCTGGTTTTTGTTTGTCCTTTGAGGATGGCATCGATGATTTGAGTTGGTGTTGATTAGTTTCATCTTTTGATAATGCATCTGGTTTTGTTGCTTCTGTTTCTATGTTGTGCCGATCTAAATGGTTGCATTTTGGGTTGTGTGAGAAACCTGAGGGTGTTCTCACTCATGTGCACCATGGATCCTCTGTGCAGGTGGCCAGGGAAAGGCCATCAATCTTAGATCCTGACCCTGGGGGTGGACAAGCGAGGGAGGATCACCTGGGTGGAGGGTCTGTGGGGACTAGGAGTGGGATGCCCTTGGGAGAGACATAGTACCCCCTTTCCCTAAAAAGGTCCAATTCAACCCTTCCCCGTCTTCATGGGATATTAAAAATCAACTCCCCTGACTTCTTCATACATAACTCGAAAATTACTGGGACGAGTAAGAGGCAACCAGGAGTAATGAAGACTAGTTACTTTCCCCACTTAGGTATTGGTATGAGGAAGAGACCCGGTGCGAGCAGTAGAGGTCATGCATGTCCCCCTAATGATGACTAGGGAGGGCTAATTTTGTACTTGCACCTGCAGCGAGTTAAAAGGCTGCAGCTGTATAAGAAGCCCCACCAAAGAAGAGAGAGGGAGAAAGCAGTGAGAGGAGCAGTGGCGATGAATTTGCAGCAGCGGCAGAGAGGCCAAGAGGAATAGCGAGGGGCTGTTCATGTGGCACACGCTTATTCAGGGAAGAGTGGCCTGGGAGCTGTGACTCTGTGTAACCAAAGGAGGCTTGACAGGGGAGCTTTGCTGGAAGTGTGCCCCTTTTCCTATTGCTCGAGGTGCTCCTCCTCATGGGGCCAGATGCTGACTCAGGTGTTCCTAAGGAGCAGGAGGTGGAGCCCTGAAGCAAAGACCAGATCTATGCAGCAGGAACTCGCATCGAAGCAACCAGTGAGTTTCTAAGCAATCAGAAACCTGGTATGCGAGTGTTTGATCCTACACGAAAGGATATTTTATATTGGTGTGGTCAATTGAATGGTGAGACACGTTTACAAAGGTCTCTGACTTAAATCCTTGAAAACCAGCAAACAACAGGACTAGTTAACTCTGGAAAAGGAGTCAATACTTTGTTACGGAGTAGTCGTGTGCAGATAAAAGCAAGTTTTCGAAAGTCTCTGAATGCTGGGTATATTAAAGGCAAAATACAAAGATATATTACAGCATGGCGCATTGAAAATAACAACAGAGTTACTTACATGAAAACCTTTAAGAATTATTGAATGCCAAATGGAGAACAATGTTTAAGCAATATATCTGAACAATTTGGAATGCTGCATTGAAAGAAAACTATCACTTGAGAAGATTCTAAAAGAAATGAAGCTTTACCATATAACATATTTTTCAGTATGCCACTTCCTAAAGTGAATGAAACTTACACTGCAAGCAAACGTTCATATAGATTATTTTTACAGAACAACAATGTGTTCATTCAAAAGAACCAATGCCTAATTAACTCGAAGATGAAAACACCTTTAACCAGGCCAGCAGGCCAATGTGTATTCTAACCCAAAGTGAATGGGGCTTTGGCAAATTAACTTTAAAATGTGAATTTAAGTATCATTTCCAACCAAGACATTTTGGCCCTTATTTACAGATCGTTTTCCAATGGACTTTCGCCATCATAAAACACTTCTGTGAATTAGGCCCTTTGTGATGCAAAGACCAGCTATGCAGAGAGGGTGCAAGTGTGGCAGAGAACATTATGAAAATTGGGAAACACCATCATAACAGTACATCCTTGAAATGATATCTTGGCAAAGGGATCCCTGAGATCTGAACTACTTATTTTCTTGCGGACCGAGCTTCAGGATATTTTGTGTTTTGAATTGTGTTTTGGAACTTGGGGACAGGAACCACGAAGACTGGTCAATCCTTTATTATTTTGGGACTTAAGGCAATCCTAGGACTTTTTGTTAAGAACTGCTTTATACTTGGGGAAGGGAGCTGAAAGAAAGCTGCGAGCTGGACCAAGCTCCAAACTGTATGCTGAACACTATTTTGTTGGTCGCTGACATCCCTACACGTTGTATGAGATAAGTTGTGAGGGCAAGGATAGATTTTGGACACAAACATATTCCTAAATTGAACCTGTGAACATTGACTTTCCTTAGTTTTGGTTTGGTAGGGAAATGCCACCATAGTAAAGGACAAGATAGGTGTTTTTCCATCCTAACATTTAAGTTAATAAAAGTGTTAACTTTGAACTTTGAAACTGTTGTCTGTGTCTTACTCCAAGATGCCCTCACATTTGATGTTTCTTCGGGGCAGATTGTCAGCTCTTCTTAGTGATTCTTTGCTTCTCTCCAGTTTCTTGTAATGAACGGTGCATTGAGTTCAGTTTGTTCAATCGTGCTTCTGAGTATTTCATGTCTGTCCACTGTGTGTCCCACATTTCTCCTTGTATGTTTAATGTGCTTGTCGAAGGTTGGATGTGTGAGTGGGTGGTAATTTGATAGGTAGCATGACAGGTAGAATGTTTTTAGTCTTGTTCCAGTGACTGGCTCACTTCCAGTGGGCAGTTAGGTGTGCTATTTCTTGGTGTCGGTTGGTTCTCTTATGTGGTTGTTTGAGATGGCTGGTCTTGTACCATCTTGTCTATTTTGGTTATTTATTGTGTGTCAGTCTTTTCTGGTATGAGGCATTTTTGTGGTGTGGGTTTGTTGGTTGGAGGGAATGTTTCTTGTTTGTTTCTGGGTCTGTTATTATGGTTAGGTTGATTGTTCTTGTCTCTCCTGGTGATGGTCTGGTTGTCTACAAGGCTTCTCCTCTTTTTTTCATCCCACAGAATGTGGGGGTATCTCTCCTAGTGTACCTATCCCCGGCTAGTTCTATCGCAAAGGAAACCTATCCCAAGAGTGGACACCTATTCCAGGGGGAGGCACCTATCCCAGGGGCAAACACCTTATACCAGGAGCGCACACCTTATCCCCTTATGCCAGGGGCAAAGGCCTTGTCCCTTGGCAAACCCTATCCCTGGGACAAGAGACTATCCTAGGGGCAAAAGGCTATCCCAGAGGCAAGAGACTATCCCAGGGGTAAACCTATCCCAGGGGTGAACCTATCCCAGGTGCAGACTTAGCCCAGGGGAAAGAAGCTATCTCAGGGGCAGAAATATCTTGAGACAGGACTGCCTCAGGTGCTCAAGTAACTAAAGGGACACATCTATGTACAGCCTTTGGTTGACCTCATCCGCTCTCACGTCTTCAGGTGCAACTCATACGCGGACGATATGCAGATCCTCGTCCATTAAGATCGGGACTGGGAGGAGGTGGCGACCCGTCAGTGTGACTGCCTGGTGGACGTATGGGTGTGGATGGGCGCCAATTGGCTCAAAACCAGCGGGGACAAGACTGAGGTCCTGGTGGTGGGTGCTCCTATGAATCATGTTCTTGGTCCTCAGCCTTCTGGCCATCTTCAATGGGTGACTTTCCTATTCCAGTGATGGTAGTTAAAAATCTTGGGGTCTACCTCTCTGCTTCTCTGTCAATGGCTCAATGGCATCACAGGTGAGTGCAGTGTGACAGGTGGCCACTTCTAACTGAGTATCCTTCGGAAGATCCTGCCCTTTCTTCCTCCTGTTCCTTGCCCTCCAGTTGTGGCTTCCCTTATTTTCAGCAGGCTAGACTATTGTACTGCTCTCTACCTGGTTCAATCCCCTTAGGCCTAATCCATCGCCTGCAACTGCTGCAGAACCTGGCTGCTCGGACAGCCGCAGCCACCCCTTATGGTTCCCACCTTAGCCCAATGCTACGTTCTTTGCACTGGCTCCCAGTGAAACAAAGAATAATCCTTTAATCTCTCTTTCTTGTTCACCGGGCATGCTACCAGGCTGGTGCCGATTTCTTGTTGCATACATTTACTCCTTATATTCCTGCCCACCGTTTTCAGTCAAGTAGTGGCTGTTTTGTCGTTGTCCACTGATTTCATCTTCAAAGAGTGGGCGGTCGAGCCTTTTCGGTGGCCGCTAGTAAGTTATGGAATGGTCTTCCCTTAACTTTGAGGCTGGCTGACCACGAACCACCTGCACTTCTGTCGCTTGTTAAAAACTCTTCTCTTTCATTAGTCTCCTAGATTGATGTTGTAATACTGTGACTGTACTCAAGCCAAAATGCCTTCGGGTGTACGTGCGTGTTATAAATGTAAGTAACATAACATAACACAGGTATCTCAGGCATAGAACTTTCCTTGGGGCAGAGCTATCCCAGGGAGAGACTGTCCTGGTGGCAGACCATCCCAAGGGCAGACTCTCTGTGGTCATTGTTTCTTAGTTGTAAATATTGTCATGATGGCGGGGCCCCTGCTTCACAGTGCCACGGTTCGATGGGGGAGGTATAAAGTGGTTACAGTTGGGAGCACGGTTCAGAGTATTAGCATTCAAATGCCCATATAGCAAGGTGTCAGAGTTTAGAAGTGTAGAGAGAGCGCCCAAACTACCAAGTTCAAAACTACAAAGTTCAAAATCCAAAGTTGAAACTCACAGCATAAAAGTTTAAAGTGACAGAGTGTCACAGCATCAAGATCCAAGGTTAGGGACTGGTAACAGTAAAATTTGGAGTTAGAAACTCATAGGGGGTAATTCATATAATATCGCACACAAGTGGCGCACGTGGCTGGCACACAGTGTGCGCGTGCGAATCACTGCACCAGCGGCGTGTGCTAAAATCAATTACCGCCCCCAAGAACGCCCCTAGCACAAGGAAAAGCCATCGAAATCCAAAATCTAGCGCAAAGGGCTTCGCTAACCCTGGACCAGTTTACAGGGCTGCCAAACAGCAAACGCCAACCGGGGAACGTGCATTACTTGGGTTCGCATGAAGTCTGACACGCGATTGGATCCGGGTACGTGTATTTCGGGGGTACGCGGGAAGTTTCAGACACGATTGGCCCAGTGCGAGTGGGGTACGTGTATAACTGGGGTAGGCGTGAAGTCTCACATGCGATTGGATCCGTGTATGTGTATTTCGGGGGTGTGCGGGAACTTCCACACGCGATTGGCCCTGTGCGAGTGGGGTACGTGTATAACTGGGGTGCGCGGGAAGTCTCACACGCGATTTGAGCATGGTACGTGCATTTCGGGGTGTGCGGGAAGTTTCACACGCGAATGGCCCTGTGCGAGTGGGGTACGTGTATAACTGGGGTTCGTGGGAAGTTTCACACGTGATTGTCCCTGTGCGAGTGGGGTACATGTATAACTGGGGTTCACGGGAAGTTTCACACGCGATTGGCCCTGTGCGAGTGGGGTACGTGTATAACTGGGGTTCGCGTGAAGTCTCACACGCGATTTGAGCATGGTACGTGTATTTCGGGGGTGCGCGGGAAGTTTCACACGCAAATGGCCCTGTGCGAGTGTGGTACGTGTATAACTGGGGTTCGCTGGAAGTTGCACACGCGATTGTCCCTGTGCGAGTGGGGTACGTGTATAACTGGGGTTTGCGGGACGATTCACACGCGATTGGCCCTGTGCGAGTGGGGTACGTGTATAACTGGGATTCACGTGAAGTCTCAGACGTGATTTGAGCATGGTACGTGTATTTCGGGGGTGCGCGAGAAGTTTCACACGCGAATGGCCCTGTGCGAGTGGTGTACGTGTATAACTGGGGTTTGTGTGAAGTCTCACACGCGATTTGTGTAGGGTATGTGTATTTCGGGGGTGCGCGGGAAGTTTCACACGCGAATGGCCCTGTGAGAGCAGGGTACATGTATAACTGGGGTTCGCGTGAAGTCTCACACGTGATTTGAGCAGGGTACGTGTATTTCTGGGGTGCGCAGGGAGTCCTACATGTGAATTGGCAGTGTGGGTCCTCCCAGGTGTTCCCTCTACACAGGCAGCCCACACACCACAGGGGACTACCCTGCACCCCTGGTCATGTCCCACAGGCAGCCCATCCACCATGGGCATGCCCCCCAGCCAAGTCACATGTCAGCTTGCACTTCTGATCACCAACTCATGTCCCCCTGCACCCCCACCCCCAGCAGTGCGGGACACCTACTAACAGGCTCCCACTCCTGTCCCACTCATGTCCCCCAGCACCCCCACGCCCCAGAAGTGCGGGACACCTGCCAGCAGGCTCCCACTCATGACCCCAGCACCCCCACCCCCCAGCAGTCCAGGGCACCTGCCAGCAGGCCCCCACTCATGTCCCCCTGAACGCCCACCCCCCAGCAGTGCGGGGCACCTGCCAGCAGGCCCCCACTCATGTCCCCCTGCACCCCCACCCCCCAGCAGTGCGGGGCACATGCCAGCAGGCCCCCACTCATGTCCCACTCATGTCCCCCTGCACCCCCACCCCCTAGCAGTCGGGGCACCTGCCAGCAGGCCCCCACTCATGTCCCCCTACAGCCCCACCCCCCAGCAGTGCAGGGCACATGCCAGCAGGCCCCCACTCATGTCCCACTCATGTCCCCCAGCACCCCCAGCCCCCAGCAGTGCGGGGCACCTGCCAGCAGGCCCCCACTCATGTCCCACTCATGTCCCCCTGCACCCCCACCCCCCAGAAGTACAGGGCACCTGCCAGCAGGCCCCCACTCATGTCCCCCTGCACCCCCACCCCCCAGCAGTGCGGGACACCTGCCAGCAGACCCCCACTCATGTCCCACTCATGTCCCCCAGCACCCACACCCCCCAGCAGTGCGGGGAACCTGCCAGCAGGCCCCCACTCATGTCCCACGCATGTCCCCCTGCACCCCCACCCTCCAGCAGCGCGGGGCACCTGCCAGCAGGCCCCCACTCATGTCCCCCTGCACCCCCACCCCCCAGCAGTGCAGGGCACCTGCCAGCAGGCCCCCACTCATGTCCCACTCATGTCCCCCAGCACCCTCACCCCCCAGCAGTCCGGGGCACCTGCCAGCAGGCCCCCACTCATGTCCCCTTGCACCCCCACCCCCCGGCAGTGCGGGGCACCTGCCAGCAGGCCCCCACTCATGTCCCCCTGCACCCCCACCCCCCAGCAGTGCGAGGCACCTGCCAGCAGGCCCCCACTCATGTTCCACTCATGCCCCCCAGCACCCCCATCCCGCAGCAGTGCGGGGCACCTGCCAGCAGGCCCCCACTCATGTCCTACTCATGTCCCCCAGCACCCCACCAGCACTGAGGGGTGCCTGCCAGCAGTCCCCCACTCATGTCCCACTCATGTCCCCCTTTGGCGGTTACGGATGCAGGATCTCACTCCACAGCATCTGATCCTGTTCCTGGGCCAGCAGATCGGAGGGGGAATGCAGTCCTGCAGCCTCAGGCAGTGCCAGCACAGCAAGGTGCAGATCGCCTTGCCCCAAACAGGTGTGGTGCCCGTTGACGCGGTGGCTGTGCACCACCAGGCAATACTGTATGGGAAAACTCCATGTACGGTATTGCAACCCAACATGCAGCATCAGCAGAAATGATGGCTCAAGCAATGGAGAGGGTGGCCACTTCCATTATCCCCCCTGAAAGGCACATGGAGCAACAACAGCAGGCAACAGACTCCATTTGCCAATCACACAGGGAAGACATGTTGGCGTCCAACAGGGACCAATGGGCGGCACTGGAGACTCTGCGCCAATCGATATCAATAGAGTCCCAGGCCCACAGGGAAGCCCTGAGGGAAGAACTACATACCCTCAGGCAGACTCTGGTTGACCTTGAGGCTTCCACTAATCTTAGGGCAGAACAGCAGCTGGAGCAGCTCACACGTTCACTCTCAGCTGAGATGCAGGCAACACGTGAGGAGATCCGGGCATCATGCGAGGCCATGCGTGCAGAAATGCAGGCAACCCGTGAGGTGCTGCAAGGGGATCTCTGCACATTAATCCTCCAGAATCAGACCTTCCAGACCCGCATGCTTGCTGCCATTGAGGACCATACCCGGGCTTTGCGTGGGCTGCCTCCCATAGTGCTACCACCTCCTGATGCAGCAGCAGAGGGTGAGGAGAGTGACAGCAGTTCTTCCACAATAGAATAGTCGTGCAGGCCATGAGCCCAAGGAGGTATTTTTTTTTCACAACATCCACGCAGGTGGGTGTTGGTGTGCACCCTGTCCTTGAACCTCCTGGGTGGCCTCCCCCACCCACCCTGGCCCCCACATGGCCATTTTTGATAAAATATTTTTACAGTGTGTTGCCTTGTGTGGCTCACGTGGGCATCCACTGTATTCTGGCTGGGCACATGCAGGCTTGTCCTGAGTTAGGGTTAGATGCTTGGGTTCGTGAGACACACACCCCTCCTGCTTCCCGTTGCCATGGGCTTGCAAAGGGTGTGACCAAGTGACAGTGAATTACACAGTGACGTTGGGCTCCCATGAGCTGTGTGGGCAGTCTATAGTCAATACTGTGTAGACATTCCTAGTGGATATTGTTGTTGTTTTCTACACTGCATGGTGTATTGATATGTGCTTGTGCATCCTTGTCTTCCTCCTAATTTGCAGGTTCCTTCCTCATGTCTTCACAAGGCTGTCTACTTTGCAGATGGAGTTCATGTTGTATGCAGTACACTGAGACATTTGCGTGGCAGTAACACTGTACAGATGGAAGGGGTCGATGTGCTGGCGTATTCAGGTTGTAAGACTTGCACTACTTTGAATTTGTACTGTCATATTTTGCCACTTTTTCATACTGTGTTTCTGTATTGTGTTGCTGGTAAGTATTGGTTCATGTGTGCTGTTTCTTATTGATTACTGGGAGCATATTGTCTGTGGCCTGTTTCCATTTCGGACAGTGCACTTTGTGACACTTGTGTCATGTGTTGTGCATTCATTTGGTTGCTTTCACAATGCATGACATGCCATGGTGTGTTGGGTAGCTGAGATGGGGAGGGGTTGGGTGACATTGCAATATTTTCATGTTGTATTTTGCAAGGGGGTTGTCATTCATGCACCATGAATGTGTGTCTTTTTATCACACATCATTGGTTGTGTTTAAGTAGGTAGGGATGCACACAATGTAGCACTTCCAGGTGGCCAATCTCAGGCTGGTATGGTAGTGACAGTTGACTGTCCCTTATGTCATCATCATTGATTGTCAGCTGGTATGTGCCAGGGCTGTGTGCACTCCGCAGGGGTGTGATTTTAGGTGAAGTAATTGGCCACCATCTGCATACGGGCTGCCTCACCACATGCCCTTTCCCCTCCCATGCGCAGGTGGCGTGCATGTGGTTGGGATGTGGGGCTACCACCATGTCCACCGGCAGGCCCCAGCGTGTTGCAACGTTGTGGAGGACACATGCTTCCACTATGATCCTGCACACTACTGGGGGGAGTATATAGTAGCTGCCCACCAGAACGGTCAAGGGAGCGAAAGCGTGACTTGAGCACTCCGAATGTGCGCTCCACTATGCCCCGGGTTGCAATATGGGCTGTGTTGTATCTTACCTCGGGTGGCGTGGTGGGGTTCCGAATTGGCGTCATCATGTGGGTGCTCAGAGGGTAGGCACTGTCCCCTGGGGAGGTGATGATGGGTATCATTAGTGGGGTTGTGACATTACTCAGTATCTGACATGCATGCATGTGCAGAGGCATTTATACTCACCGAGCAGCCATGTATCGCCATGCCGCCCAGCTTCTAGGTCCCGGTTTAGGGTTGACATTCTGTAAATGAAACTGTCGTGGGTGGACCCTGGATAGTTGGCATATACTGAGGTGATGATTCCCTTGGCATCACACACTACCTGGACGTTGATGGAATGCCAGTGCTTGCGGTTTCTGTAGATGTGCTCTGATGCCCTGGGGGGAAGTAGAGCCACATGGGTGCAATCAATGGCACCTAGCACTTTGGTGAATTGTGCCACCCCGTAAAAATCCTGGACGACAGCCTGCCTTTCTGCAGGTGTTCTGGGCAGGTATATGTGCCTGCGGACTGATGGGCGTGCAGTCATGATGGCCAACACCTGATGTAGGCAACGTGACTGCGTGGCCTGTGACACCCCCCCCCCCACTATAGCAGTTGTCCGCTGAAATGATCCAGTGGCCAAGAAGTGCAGTACATTGAGGACCTTCTCCAGGGGGCTGAGTGCTTGGGAGCACAGGGAGGGTGATGTGAGGTCATCCTCCCACTCACTGACCAGGTCGAGTATTATGTGAGGTGGAAACCTCTACCTCCCATACACCTGGTCAACAGGCATCCCAAAAAGGCTGGTTCTGGGTGTAGAAATTCTGGGCCTGACTATCCTCCTCCTCCTCCTGCGGTATCCCACGACCACTGCTGCTAGGAACTGTATATTCATCCTGGCGTCTGAGCTTGTTTGTTGTTTGCGTGCACTTTTATGCTGCGCCAGCAGGAAGGAGGCGTACGTGTTTCTGGATTAACACGTATTTTTTGGCGCACGCGTTAGCCCCGTTCGATTCCATGAATACGTGTTTGTTTTGAACGTGCGTGTGGGCGTTCCGCGCATTTGCCTCCTGTGCTACCCCGTGACGCCCACATTTTCATGCGTTGTTCCCCATTCTGCGTGTCACGCCCCCTGTTCCGCCTACTTTTGTTGTGTGCGTTGCACTATGTACGATTTCGCTGTGCGCGTAGCGCACGCTGTTTGGAGACGTGTGCACCACGCAGAATTTTGGCACACATCCTGGGATTTACACGCGCACAGACTTCCATGAATGGCTGTGCGTGGGTTTCGCTGCGATTTTCGCACTTGCGCTGCGATTCGTACGCTTTTGCACGCTTGCGCCGAAAATTTCAGCGCACATTAATTCCATGAATCGGCCCGACAGTGTCTTGGTTTAAAGTTAAAGAGTTTTACAGTGGCAAGATTAAACGTTAAAGCTCACAGAAGCAACGTAAAAGTTGTAAAATTCCACCACTGCAAAATTTGGTGCATCACATTTTAACATGACTGAATCTCACCACCTCAAGATTTTAAGTTAAGATTTACATTTACACTAGCAAAATTCGAAGTAGAAATTCACAGCATCATAGTTTAAGGTGATACAGTGTCACTGTAGAAAGACTTAAAGTTAAGACTCACAGCAGTAAAGTTTAAGTTGACATAAACTCATAGCATCGAGGTTCAAAGTTAGAATCTTGTGATAGCAGGGTTGGACTGGTAAAATCCCACCATAACGGGGTTGAAGGCACAGATTCTTAAAATTGTAGAGTTTAAAGTTAGAAACTCAGAGCATCACACTTTATAGTGAGGAATCTCACAGTGGCAAGATTCAAGGTTGAAACTTAGAGCATCAGTGTTCAAGGTGGCAGAATCTCACAATATCTAGATTCAAAGTAAAAATAATTATAACTCTTAACGGTTAAGGTGGTAAAAAAATCACAGTGCAAAAGATTCAAAGTGACAAACTCTCAAAACTGTACATTTCAAAAATGAAAACGTCACTATGGTGAGGTTTAAAGTGACAGACTCTGACAGCGGCACAAGTCCAAAATTAAAACAGTGCTGGGGTTTAAAATGACAGACTTTCACAGTAGCAACAGTCAAAAGTAAAAAAAATCCGTGCAAAGGTTTAAAGTGACAAACTCTGATAGCAGTAAAATTCAAAATTAAAACACAGTGTGGAGGTTTAAGGTGACACGCTCTCACAGCAGCAAAATTAAAACATTTAAAAAGTCACTGCATAGAGGTTTAAAGTGACAGACTCTGACAACAGCAAAATGTATGTCTCAGAGTTGGGACAGAATGTGTAAAGAAACAACTTGTGTATGTTACGTCGCCCCATAGCTTCTTCTCTGTGGTCACTAACGTCTATGGGGGGGGGTGCTGCAGTGCAGGGCTTGGCACCTAGCGAACAGGAACACAGGGAAGGCCCTTATTCACTGCCCTTCATTGGCAGCCCTAGGAAGGTCCAAAAAGTGTGATGTTTGGATCATGTTACCCCCACCCACCCCCAACTCCCCAGCTACATAACCCAGGGCCTGGGGAGTATGGTATTCTCACACCAGAGACAATACGACCCACTAGGGAAAAAACCCAGCACACCTCTTGCAAGGAGAACAAGTATTTATTCTCATATAAATCTGGTACCCAATAGCAAGGAACTCTGCTGCCATGGAGCGCTCTAACGAAACCAGCTTAGATGGCAGCTTATAAGGGCAAAAGGCGTCATAATGACATACATCACATAGGGTACATATCCAAAGAGCTGGCTGCTGTGACCCTATACATAGGTGGCCTGCTCCATATGGGATGCCAGGTCATTGGTCCTAGCTTTTCCTGTCCATCTTCTTCCATGTGGGGTTCTTCGCTCGACGTCATCAGGTGCTGGGTTTGATAATTGCCAATTAAGAATGTGATTCACTGCCTGCCCTAATGTGCACCTGGTACCACAGACATGGGCGCAGAGGCTACATTCAAGGTTGTCTTATTTCAGCAAACCCCAGCACGATACCAGCTCGGTTCAGCACTGCTAAGTCAAGGAGAGGAGAAGCCTTGGTTCCTGTACATCTAGCTGGGAGACTGTCATCACTCATGAGTGCATGTCATCACTCCACATCATGCTACTTTGCACTTAATTAAAATAATATTAAAATGAGCAGCTAGCCACCTGGGCAGTCCCTAGACAAACAACCCATATGGCCGGTTCCAGAGCTGTAAATCCTTCTGTCAGTGACAGAGTTAACAAAAATACTGGGACGGTTAATGATCCGCTGATTACTCGGTTATTCGTCCTTGCTATGCTGCCCACCAAAGTGCATTGTGCTAGAAAAGGCAAATTGCATACTTGCCAACCCTACCGATTTAGGCGGTAGGATACTGCTTTTTAAGCAGTCCTACCGCCTACTGATTTTTTGACACCAAATACCGAATTTTTTAGTTAAAAAAAAAAAATATATATATATATAGATATATATATATCTATATATATCTATATATATATTTTTTTTACATATTTATTTTTTGCCCACGCCAGCTCGGGGGAGTCTTTCAAGGGCTCCCCCGAGCTGGCGTAGCGGGAGAAGGCGCGGCATGCAGGATTTTAATGTCAAAGGCACCCACGGCAGTGGGCTAAAAGCGCCCCTCTGCCACTGGTGCCTTTGGCAAAAGGCGCCATTAGCCCCCCACCACGCCAGCTCGGGGGACTCTTTCAAGGACTTCCCCGAGCTGGCGTAGAGGGAGAAGGTGCAGCATGCAGGCTTTTGATGTAAAAGGCACCCATGGCCGTGGGCTAAATGCGCCCCTCCGCCGCGGGTGCCTTTCACAAAAGGCGCCATTAGCCCCCCATCATGCCAGCTCGTGGGAGTCTTTCAAGGACTTCCCCGAGCTGGCGTAGCGGGAGAAGGCGCAGCATGCAGGCTTTTGATGTAAAAGGCACCCACGGTGGTGGGCTAAATGCGCCCCTCCGCTGTGGGTGCCTTTGACAAAAGGTGCCATTAGCCCCCCACCACGCCAGCTTGGGGGAGTCTTTCAAGGGCTTCCCTGAGCTGGCGTAGTGGGAGAAGGCGCAGCATGCAGGCCTTTGATGTAAAAGGCGCCCACGGCGGTGGGCTAAGGGCGCCCCTCTGCCACGGGTGCCTTTCACAAAAGGTGCCATTAGCCCCCCACCACGTCAACTCGGGTGAGTCATTCAAGGCTCCCCCGAGCTGGCGTGATGGCAGAAGGCGTGGCAGGTGCCTTATTGTCATTGAATGCACCCGCAGCGGCGGGATCATTCAATGACAATGGGCTGCTGACGCGCCCTATTCCTATCATTACCTCCTCGCCTGACTATTTTTGAAACTTTAAGATTCCTACAGATTTTTGGTTACAGAATGTTGGCATGTATGAAATTACAGCTGATCACGTGGCAGGCTCATATGACGGAAAAGGCAGATCATTCATCAGTCAATCCTGATAATCGCGACCATAATTAGAACACCCTAACAGTGTTTCCAAGCACCTGATTGGTCAATCTGCGGGCTATACGAACTGGTAAAGACAGCCGATTGGATATAGCACGGAAATATTTAATTGGAGTGTAGCTCCGATGCAGCAGCAGCTTTGTAGGGCGTAAATGCATTACACATGCTAAGCAAAGCCACCGCCGCCTACACTCGCGGGTGTAACTGCAAAGAAACATGACACACAGAACTGAAATAGTTAAAGGTCTGTGTGCCGGAACTTGATTCCTTTTGTATCCTCTGCGTTTTCCCTATTTATTTTTTTTACAAAGGATGCAGCGTCGTTAGTGCAGTTTCCTATCCGAGAGAATATTTTCAAAATTTCCAATGCTACTTTCAATAACGGTGCTCACAAGCACTTGCCTTTATGGTTGGAAATGTATTTAAAAACATTTATTCGGTGATGCTTGATGGTGTGCGAATGACAACTCAGATCACACATCGTGTTCTCAGATCAGATGGGTCTCAGCCATCACACCTGAGCTTCTTGGAAAATCACGGTTTAGCAAAACAAACCACAAAGGAGTAGAACTCTTTGGTATTAGCCATTGCATCAAAATACTTCAATGCAAGGTAACTTATTATTTTTTTTAAACAATAACTAATTGGCATAACCGTCATGCTCTGCCTGGTCCCAGAATGAACACAATGCAGTTTTTCTCTGCCACAGATTATTTTAGACGAAAAGAGAAATATCGTTTTGTGCTCCACTCAAGATTTGGCAGTATTTGCTGTGCTAATACCACCAAACTGATCTACCATTATCTCAAGTGGAAACAGTCATTCATTCATTCACTGCCCAAATTAGCCTTTTGGTTACTGTCTACTCAGGGTTCACATAGAACTCTAAGGCAGAGTAGCCGCATTGCCCCATTCAGAGATTTCCCCTGCATCATCACTACCGTTCAGAGTGCAAGCAGTTAGTGTGCATCGGTAACATAATGCCAGCCGTAAAACAGGCAGCATAGTTTAGCCCAACATTTGCATACATACAAACATTTATGTATCATTTCTCATTTTTTTCTGCTTTAATTAAACACTGAGGATTTTCTAATAGCTTTATAGACCTGCAGCTCAGGCCGTACCGGGCGTTATGGGCCGGGAAGACCGAGTGAATGGCCCGAGCTATAAAGCTATAATATTTTAGATGCATTGTGCATGTTAGGGGTTCACTCAGAAGGTCAAGGCAAGATTGAATTTATTTCATAGCAGATTGATACCCTTGATTGATGTTAAGGATCAGCTTGAGTTATGTTAAAAAATAGGGACAATTCATTTAAACATAATTAAAAAAAAAATATGGAGTGCAAATCACAAAAGCAAAACAATTCTTAAATTTTTAAAAGAATCAGGAGTACAATAAAACTTACTGTTTTAAAAACCCTGTCAATGGTGTCTTTCTTTGCTCATTAGTTGATTAATCTGGCAAGACATACCTTTCTTCCACAATTGCAGAACAGCTGGAACAAAAAGCAGAGGTGAAGGCATTGAATTTGCAGTTTATTTAAGCAATATGCCCTGAGCGTCGGGGGCATTACCAGAGTCGGTAATGCCCCCGCCGTGAGGGGCATATAGCTATTAGTACCCCTGGCCCGCAAGATCTGCGTGACCGGGGCACTAAAAGCCTTTTTTTTGTCCCAAAATGCTACAGCATTTTGGGACAGAAAAAAAAATGAAACGACCAAGAAAATGGCCGCCGGGAAAGTGAAAACGGAGTCTGTTTTCCCATTCCATGGTGGCAATCGGGAGCGGACACTCTGGGAACAGAAATGTTCCCAGCGCGTTCGTTCCCGAAAGACGACACTGAAGAAGGTAAGTGGGGTTGGGAGGGTGGAAGGGAGGGAGGGGAAAAAAAGAAAAGAAGAAATAAAACGTACCCGGGTCCCCGTCGGGGGACGATGGAAGCCTCCAACCATGTGGATGTCCCCAATTCGAGTCTCCAGACGGCTGGAGGCTGCCATCATCCCCCAATGGGGACAAAGCAGGCATAAGGTAAGTGGGGGTGGGCAGGTGGTGATGAGGGAGGACAAAAAAAAACCAACCTTGAACCCCCCGCGGGGGACGAAGGCGGCCTCGAGCAGTGCGGAGGCATGGAGTGGGGATGGCACTGCTTCAAACCTCCTCATTGGCTGAGGGGCTGCCACATAGGCATGGAATCCAGGGATTTCCGGCAGGGTAAAGCCCCGGCAAGGGCGAATCAGAATGGTTCTTCCATTCTGATTCTCCCTCGCCGGGTACTAATTTAAGAAAAGGACTTTTGTTTCAGTTGGCGTGTATTCCAGAATGTTGTTGTGGCAAAAATACATTCTTCTCTGCCCTAAAGAAGCACAATCCTACTATGCTCGAAACTGCACAACAATCCGACTCAAATGTGTTTGAATCATAATGGTACTTTAAACAGACAAAAGCTGATAGTATACTTTGTTTTCCTTTGGAAATGTGGGCTTTGAGTAGTCATTACTACCGAAAGAGGTACGTTAACAAAAATGCTAGGAAGAACCACCTTATGGTAAGAACTGAAATAAAAAGGACTCTTCAAGCAGGTTTCTACAAAAACAGCAAACAGTTAATACCAAACACTTTAACCACCCACTGCTTTTGACATCTAAACAAGACACTGATTTGAGAAAGAGACAACACAAAACACAAACACAGTCATTTAAATCTTAATTGAAACCCAGTTAGAGAAAAGGTGGCTGCAGTCAGGGTACTTAGTTTGTCTGGGACTATGACCTAGTCTACTAGTTCTTTACCTTAGTCTCTTGATGCTTGATGGCTACACTGCATTGAACTGGTCTTCTGAGCAGGTTGCCTGGGTTCAAGCTCTGATTGACGGCCTTGAGGTGGCCTGGTGGTACTCACTTATTATGGCGGTGTCTTTTAGCATGCGTTTCAATGGCAATCAGGCACTGTGGTGGTTTCTTTCAGATAAACTGCCTCCAGCAGTGGCTCGAGAGTGGAAAGATGCATTTTGGTATGGTTACGTCATGAGGTGGCTCAAAGGGGCTCGATAGCTTCTTTTGCATGAATACACTTTTTTCGAACCTGGTTCAAAGACTGCTCATGGTCCAAATCGGCTCAAAGCCCTTTTCTGTTTGTTAAGTAGAAGCAGACATTCCAGGCTTCTAGGATGATGTAGTTTCTTCTTTAAAGAATAACCCACTCTGAAGCTTTTTTCTGCTTCTAATCCCACAGGTTGAATTTGTCTGATGCACCCAATACAACAATGAGTATCATGGTTTCCTGATTTTTTGTCCTCATTTTTTGTCCTCAACAGTAGGTAACCTTCTCTTTTTGCCAGTCAATCTCCCCTCTTATCCAGGTATGCTGAAGGACATCTCTCTCGCTCGCCGTCCATTGATAATTTGTCTTCCCTCCTATGGAAGGCAATTTAGAGTCATCAAAAACTCCAAACGTAAGTTATGTTATTGATTATTATGATTTGTTTGATCTCTGGTGAAACCTAGTTCTGTGAATTATCTGATTGTAGTTGATCCAGAGTCTAAGGCTTAAGGATAATCCGGTTGAAGTATGTTGTATGCTTTGGTCTTGGCCTTGGTTTTTTGCATCGTTACGACAACTTGGCTGCTTGAGTATGTACATTATCTATGAATGTAACCAAATGATTTGTGTATTTATCTTTTTAAATTGTCTAATTTTGTATATTGAAAAGTTGTTTATAACAGCTAACTCAATAAAAAAAAAAAAAAAAGTTATGTTATTTTATTTTAGTTTTGTATAAAACATAACCTATGCCCTGGAAAGTGCACCTTGTAGCTGGGCACTTCCACTGTTTTTGTCCATAGATATAGGAGGGAGTTGGTGGGTACCCCGCCATCCCTATAGGATTCAATAGGGGACACCTCCGTTCTGGTGTGACCTCCCTCTTTTAATCTTATTTATTTATTTATTTTTACATTTGTATAGCGCACATACAGCCCAAGCGCATCGCGGCGCTGTTACTTGTGGCAAGCTTAGTTACAGAAGAGATACATGCAATCTTGAGGATACCATGCATGATGGGAGTTATAAAATGGAGTTATACACAGTCCCTCAGCTCCCATTTTCGGCCCGGTTCCTGGTCCAGAGAACAGAGGACTCTAACTGCAAGTGACATCGATCATTTTACTAGCCTATGAAAACCACCCTTTACATATAGATGAAGTGTGAAATGTCCCTTCGGGGGACACAAAAAGTGCCTGTGAATGGGATGAAACAATCTGCATCAGCTCTAGAAGGGTAACTGCTTCCTCACTGTCATCTCAGGCCCACACGAGGAATGGCACTGTTAGTTCAAATTAGCATGGCCATAACTGTGTTTCTAATCCTACCATGTGTGCCTGTCAAGCTGTCTACAATATCTGGTCCTAGGATTTGCCATTTTAACTCTGAGCTGGTTGTATGTTATTAGACTGTGCACCGCAGAAGTGAAGAGGTGTCCACTACATGGATGTCATTGTGTAAGTAACTCGTTCCTTGGGCCAGAGGTCAACATGCATGCAGCCACCGACACACTTTGTAACTACAAAGCATATGGCAAAAGTATTCTTCTTTTGAAAAGAAATATTTCTTACAAAATTCACCCTCACATACCATTTTCAAAATAAATAAAAAGCACAGGAAAGTACAACTTTGCAGATGGCGCTTTGTCAACATTGTCTTTCCCTTATTTCTCATTAATGGTAACCCTATCAACTCTAACTGATCTCCTGTTACCCTGCTCCATGTTTCCTTCTCTCACTGTTTTGTAAATAGAGACTGCAGAGGCAGTAATAGTTGATTCAGTCAGGAAACTGTTGTTGCTAGCTGTTGCAAGTTAATTCCTACATGTTTTGTTTTATTCATGTCATCTGAATTGGTAAACCCTATATAAGAAACATTAAAAGCTCAAAACGATGGGCCTCATTACGACCCTGGCGGTAGGGGGTTAACGGGCCGGTAGAGCTGCCGGCCCCATTAACTCCTTACTGCCTCATTACGAGGCCTGCTCGCGGGACCCGCTAAGGACGCCTGGTAAAACCAGGCGTCCTTAGCGGGTCCCGCAAGCAGCCCAGGATGCTAACAACGGGCCCGTCATTAACGGGCCCGTTGTTAGCATGCTCCCCATTCCCATTGAGCCCTATGGGGGCTGAAATGGGGATGTACCAGGTCTGGGTTGCTTGGATGGGGAAATACCGGGTGCTCCAAGGTCGGAATGCCCCGGGAACTCGGACCCGGTACCCGGTACCCGGTATGGGGGTAGCCATGCCGCAAAAGGCGGCATGGCTACCTCCATTGTCGTAATGAGGCCCAATGTCATTTTTAAGAGTGTTTCAGTGCTCCAAGATTCAAGACTGGGCATATTCTAGACTTGACTCCCATGAAAGACATTGATGAGTAATATACATTTTGATTAATCTATGGCTACTACATCAACTGGGCACCTCGATCGAATGCCCTCTAGTTATACAGTCCAACCCCACAACTCTGGGCAAGAAACAAGGCACTCTGATCAAAACTCGAATTTATTTAAATAAATGAAGTAAAGGCGATGTCAAGGCAAAGATCATCCCCAACTTTATATACAAGAAGTCACCACAATGTTACACAATCACAGACAGCTTGCTTACCAAAACGGATATGACCTGCCTGCATTAATCTCACTATTTCTTACACAACACAAACCTTTATTTTCATAATCAATTTTGTGTATACATTGAGGTCTGAATAGCTAAAACATTCTACTTGTAACTCAGCTCCTTACGGGCCATTGGGTTTAAACATGCAACATAGAAGTCAAAATGGCAGATGTGTTATAAGAGTAACTGGACCCTTCAAAACGTGTTAGCTTCTCTCATAATGCCATCATCTTTAAACTGCAAAATAAAGTTACATTGCATATCATGCATAGGACTTTTGCTTTCTGCAAATAATACCAACACATGCCATTATTAGTGAACTGTTGCATGCCCTCCACGCAGGTATGGTGGTAAATATGGTGCTGAGGTTTGCTGGTATGTGTTTGTCATTTGAAGCGCATAGTGAATTGCATTTGTCCTCTTTAGGTTTGATGTTAGGGAAACCGTGCTACCAATTTAGAACGTACATGTTAGGCAGAATCCTGGCCAGTTCCCTTAGGGAGCGCTACACAAGATTAGGACTAAAGGTGAGAGCAATATATCCCCTTTGGTATCAGTCTGTACCACAAAGATTTAGTTGGTAGCTGTGGCTGAGCAGTCAGACTTATCTCAAGAGGGAGATGAGCAGTATTCAGGGTTTAAACATTAGGCCCATTAGACTATGGAACAAGGAAACACTGACCAAAGCTTTGTAGTTAAAAAGTATATATATATTTATTTTATACACTTCTAATCAAACACATGTATCACAAGTCTCAAGCAAGTTAAATTAAGTCAAGGAAAAATATACACACTGCCTATACGAATTGTAGACCAAGTGAACCAGAGTGAAAACTGAGCAAAACGGTACAGTGACAACTACACACAAGGGATCCTCTAACAATTACTCAAAAGGGAGGGAAAGCACAAGTTATTCAGAAATATGCTCTTATATACCCTAACAACACTTCCCATCAGTTGTGAACCAGTTCGGTAAGACAGTGCATCAATATAAGCAATACTTAGAATGAAAACTGAGCAAAATGGCACTTCACAATGATTATATAGGGGGAAGAAAGAGTAGTTATAAGAAAGGGGTGCACCACACAGTTCGAATGGAGAATCAATCTCGAGAAGGCAGGTCTAACAAATGTGACCAGAGTCAATAGGCCTGTGCCAAAGTTAGTGGTACAGGGCAAGGGCAGAGGAACAAAATGTTCTCGTAGCTGCAGTCAAGTCTTTGGTTAACAATATTTGAAATGGTGGTTGCGAAAGTTTGAAAGGACAATGTTAAGAGAAGGGGGCGGCCAACCCAACAGGTAGGTAAAGGATTTAAAACGCCTTTAGTACTACCACGAAGAAAGGGTGGCCTGGCGTAACAATGTACCTTTAAAATGAAGAAGTGGCTCATGCGGTGGCGGTGTTCCTGGTAGTTCCTGCAGTTCGAGAGTCCAGCAGAGGAAGAGAGGCTCTCATCATGGAGGAAGGTTCGAGGTACTGCACTACCCAGGGATGAAACCAGCCGCGGTGCTGCCAAACGAAGTTTAAAAGGTACGCTCCTTTTAATCGCGGTCCGGGTCGATAGCTGCCTGGCTATCCGGTCTCCAAGCGCTGGGCACTGGTGATTCGACCACAGCAGGTTCAGGAAGGCGATTGGCAAACTGGTTGGCCCCACCAGTTCAAGGGAAGAAGGCTCTTTCAGATGTAGATCTTCTCTCGTCGTGTGGAGAAAAGTGGTGAGACGCTGCAGCAGAGCTTCACCGGTGGTTCAGTCGTTGCAGATGTCTTTGGCTTCTCTCTTCTTCGGCTTCTTAGTTCCAGTGGCGACGTCTTGCTCATCCAGTCCTCAGGACCCTGCTTTTATGCAAAAAGATTCCCATTCATACAGCCTAGCTGTCACTCATACAGTGGAGTGGTCATCTTGGCGGGAGACCCTCCAGCCTATCAGGATAGAGTGCGACCTGGTTTGCAAAGGCAACCCTGTCCAGGGGTCCTACTCCCCCTCCCACACAATGGACCCACCCCAGACTAAGTGGCGCCGGAAGGAGTGCTTCTGGGCAGAAGCCCGCCAAATGGACAAACAAAGGATCACGACCTGGGTTAGGATTGTAGAGAAAGACACGAGAAAGAAGTTATATAAAAGTTCTGGCAATAAAAAGCCACTGGAGCAAAGTTAATATAAAAATGCACCAGCGGTATGTTAGAGGCTGTCAGAACAAGCGGTAGCCTCGAACAATGGGAAAATCCCATAGAGAAATATTCGCGGTCGAATATTTATGGTAGTAACCACTGCCACCAGCCAGAAACTTTTGTGAGAGGGACTTTAGGGTACCCTCTCGAAAATGAACATAGGGGAAAAACTATTAACCCCTTCCAGTACCTCCATAGTAAGATGGGTTGGACTGGTTTAGTTCATAGGATTTGACTAGTAAAGTCAATGGGGACTTTACATGCCCTTGGAGACAGTAGTCAGTCCCAGGGTATGGAGTCTATGTTTGGGGGTTGCTGCGACACCCCTGTGTTACTGCACTGAGGGTGCTGTGTAACACATGTGTATAAAGATGGTTCCTATGGGGTAGAGAAAAGATCCCATAGACATTAAACACAAAAATAGCCTAGAGCACACATAGCAGAAATGCCTAAGAGTGGGAAAAAGGGTCTCACTCTTAGCAGGTAAAAAGAAACAAACCCTTCAAATCCAGCAAAGCTGCTGGGGGACTCTATAGGTAAGGGAAATTAGCCATAGAATGAGAATTCTCCCTAACAGTACACAATTTCAGTTCCCCCAACCAACTAGGGAAAATGTTTTTTAGAATGTATTGAACAGGCATAAGTACCCCTTCCCTTTCGCTTTAGATATGAATTTCAAAGAAGTACGGGATTTACATTTGCACCATTTTTATGGACATAGAAATGACACAACTGAATTTGCTCTCATTTCCAATTCTGTAGTAAATAGCTACAGCCTTCACAGAACACACATTATCAAAAAGAAAATCTTTATTAGGCTCTGATGTGGGTGTCTTCATGTCTCAGCTAAAGGTTAACTATGTCTGTGAACACACTTAGGGTATATTTTAATGAGTTCATGATTTTTAAGGAGTAGCACGCCAAAGGCATAGAGTTGTAAATCATTGCGCACTGTGAGGCTGGAAACCCCGGTGCCCGTGGGGTTGGCCGGCAATGGCCAGGAGAAACAGAAAAACCACAAGGAAACTCCAACCAGGGAGTTAAGTCGATTAATCCTGAGTCACCAAGAACAGTGACTCCCACTAATAAAAACACAAGAAAGGTCAATATGTCACTGGTAGGAATTACAAGAAGTTTTCCAACAGGGGATGTCGGACCACGGACTACATCTCCCATAATGCCTCTGGGTCAGCACAAATATATTCCTTTTAAACCAAAAATGAATAAAAGGGGGTTGCATACCAGGAAGGAAAGGTTCCCTTTTCCCTATAGCCGTGGCAGGAAGAGATACGAGGTGGGCAAAGTACGGGATATGGAAGTTGCACTAAGCCATGATAAAAACAAAGAAGCAGAAAACCCGACGCCTCGGGAGGTGGAGAGGGAAAGGGAGGGGCTGACTGGGGAAAGGTGGAAGGAATTGCGCACACCTGAAGGTGAAGAGGGTGGAGGGGAGGAGCGGTTAAAAACAGCCACCTGGAACTCATTAGCTCTCCCGATTCTTTCCTCTAGGAGCCGAGTGCAGGCGCAGAAGAGTGGAGCCCGGACGTCAGTGGATTCGAGTGGGCATACTAGGTCAATCTATCCCTGGGACCGAGAAAGCCCCTACAGCCGCACATTGAAACCAGGGATCCGGACAACCACAGCGAAGACAAAGACGGCAAGGAAAGAGTGCTCTTGGAACTCCTGTGACATTTTACGAGCAGAGCTCTAATTGCGAGAGCACAACGCCGTCTGGGAGGAACGTTCGTGGTTTTGTTTTCTTTATTTTCCTTCTTTGTTCAAACACGGCTCACAAGGAAAAGCCGGCAGCAAAAAGGGGAATGCTCCGTGATATGGCCAGTGCAAGTGAGGTGCAGGACTGAAAAGCCGACAATGAACACTTGAAGTTTGTTTTGTTCCTCGCCAAGATTTATACCTTTCTTCCCCTGGACACTTTAACTCTGATTTAAAGAAGGCAAATCGGAGGCGGGACCTTTCTTTACTTTGATTCTAAATGCATAGTGCCAGCGAGAAGCCTATTTACTTTGCATTATTGGTGATTTAAGTTCCAAAAACTGCAATTTCGTTCTGAATGCACAGTGCCAGTGAGAAGCCTATTTACTTTGCATTATTTGTCATATGAGTTAGAAAAGCTGCAAATTCGGTCGTAAAACCTGAATAAACCCCTTCTTTGATTTAACCTGAATTACTGACTCCTGCCTGCTATTTAACATGCACACAACTCAGAAATGTATTTTAAGTAGGACGAAATTGCCATCTTCTTTATTTTACATGCAGTGAGATTGCACTCTTTATTTTCTGTTTTTTTTATAAGACCTTCCCCAACCTCCCACTTTCTGGGTCTTAGCAGGATAATAGCTGTAGGGATTATATATCATTTCTTTTTGGGAAAATCATATAGTCACATTTGAGAAGATGCTTTCAGCTTGAGGAGTAGCCTGGACCCTTCAGATTGAAAATCTCCCAGTCAGCCGTACCCTTCTAGAACTGTTTTGATGAAGATAGGACTTCCTGATTGTCCTTCTTTGCGGGTTCCCTTGTGGCCAGAACTCATATATAATACTACATATTCTATATAGTCATATATCAATAGAAATATTTATTTATGCAGCATCCATGTGGTCTATCTCTGATTAATCCATCCATAATAATAATACCTTGTGGTATTCTTTCCTGCAGCTTTTCAAATGTCAGGATCCTATCACCTCTGTGCTCACACTTTTTAAAGTTTCTAATATTCTCATGCTTATGTCATAATTATGTCACACTATGTGACTGGGCTGATCTTCCCATTGGTCTACTTCATAGTCAGACACTCCTAACGAAAACACCCCTCCAATATTCATTGAATAATTATAAGTTCTATGCTTGTGAACAGAAAAAGGTGGAGCCCAAACTTCTCCTAATATTTGTGAAGGCAGAATTGGGTTTGTTCTATCGTTACTGGTCGTGGCCTGCTACATTAATATTATATGGATTACTGTAGTCTCCTTTCTGAGATGCACACCTGCATATGTGAAATACAATTGTGCTGTAAATATTATTATGTGTACCAATATTAATCAGTGTATTAATTATTACAAATAACATACATTTGGCATCAAATTGAAGAGGAGCCTCTTGGCTCAAAATGTACCCAGTGCCATGCTTGTACATGGAATGGTTCCAAAGGTATGAGCCAAAATCGTTTCCATATGTAAGTGTCATGTCAATTTCAAATGGCGTATGGTTTCCTATGGATTCCCAGCCTTAGTTTTGTGTGACCACTATGATTTGCTTCTTTGTGTCTCACACTGCGATTTGTCAACTTGTTTGACTTTGCTCATGGTTGCCCTCTACTGCACATTTGCTCCTTGGTGTTCCTGTCATGATGAAGTAGATTCCTAAAAGCTCAGGCACCAACCTCTTCCTTCCTACTGAACCCTAGAATTCTGGCTGAATGCTACACCCAAAGTCCCACAGAGAAAATAAGAATTGACTCTAATCTACACAAAGGATCATGAGGACCTAACTGGGAGAGGGAGTTCAGCTGGAGTGCCCCATTGACACCTACCTTTCCCTTCCTACCTCTCACTGTTCAGACAGAAAAAACCCTGAAGCTGAAAACAGAAATAGCAATACACATGCACACTATTAATGAGGGCTGACATGTATTCCCTATGTCTGCCCATATTAGCAATGCTTAAAACAGCATGTCATCTGAGCCACAGACCAGGCCTTCTTGGTAAATGCACAGTGCAATGAAAACACTTTCATGTTTAGTGAAATGAAAGACGCAAGATTTGCTTTTGCGTGTTCTAATGAAGTACAGCAGAGTTTTTTTCATTTGCCGGGCTGCACACCAATGTCCTTGAGCCGGGTACATCACAATTTTATTGTTTAAACAATGCTGTGCATTGTTGCTGTTTACTGGGATGGAGGCCAATGTTCTTGCAAAATACAAAGCATAGATAATGGAAAACATTGCGGACTACAAAATGCAGTCCTTTGTGTAGTTTTATTCTGCAGTTTTAAACACGATTCTGTAGATCACTGACACATTTGTTCGAACAATTCCTAGGGCTGAATGATGACATGTCCTTGGCCTATATTTACACAAGAAAGGTGCTGTCAGCTAAAAATTATTTCTTGGCACAATTCCTAGTAACTGATGACGCCTGTGTCCTCGATATACTGTTTATAAAATGTTCAGTGCTGGATGAAGTTTGTGGATTGTAGGCATGGAATAGGGATGGCCCGAAGAGTAAGTAACAGAGTAAGCTCAGCCACTGTACACAGCAGTTCGGGGCAGCAGAGCAGGAAGACCAGGAGGCAGATGGCTGGAAGGAGAAGAAGAGCAGAAATGCTTTCCATATGGAGGGGGTAAACTCTGTCCTAATTCTTTTACTGGATTTTTGAATCCCCAAGCTGGTTTCTGGCTATTTTGAAAAATGTATTAGCAGAACTTGAATTATTTTTGAGCTGCTTCTGGAAAAACCTTTGCTTTCCCCCCCAAAGACACTTCAGCTCACAGCCTAAGAGCAGAAACCTTATTATATACTATAGACTGGCTATATGCTGGCATCAGTAAGTCCAATGGAAATGTAATTCTTTTTTAATCATTTTGTCCTATTTCTGATGCTTTTTTTATGTGAATCCTGTAGTGCAGTTTAAGGTGGCTTTTTAAAATTTATTTTACAATTGTGTTCATTTTTTCAATGCTTCCTTTATTTGTGGATTTTTCCAGGTATTCAATCCTGTCCAGCCCTCACCTCTCTATCCTCTACAGTTAGTGAGTATGGGGTATTTTGTTTTGCCCTTCATTTGATATCACATTGAGAAAGGTATTGAGGTATTGATTGACGCAGGTGCTTCTATGAGATTGCCTATCATGATTTGGTGAGGCAGGTGCTAGATTTTCTGGTGAGGTAGGTAGTTGGTTTTTACGGTGACTCTGATTTCTTGGAGAAGGTTGATCATTTTTAGTCTTGATTTGAGGTAGAGGCAATGACAATGGTTCTGTATTTCCATGAATGATTTTCTTTTTTTAAGTGTGCTGTGTATATTAATGATAATAATGGTAAAAGATGTATTTTTCACATGAGAGTCTAAGAAGCATTCATTGAGTGTTCATTAATCAGTGAGAAATATTTGAACATGAACTTAAGGAGTGGGGCATCTATCTAAATGCATTGTGTATTGATATGGTGTTATATATGGTACATGTCTTTATATACACATATGAAGGGTTACTGGATGGTATGAGCAGTTGACTATCAATACAAATATAGGTGAGATTGGTAAACCTGTGTTGGAAATTGAGAGCAGCTTCCTACTGACTACCGCGGTTGTTGCTGGCTCTCTTTACTGTTGCACAGTGACAGGTGCATGCTTTTCCCAACCTCCACACCTACCATAGCACCTGCTGGGGGGGTCAAGAACACTGCTCTGGGGGTGGAGGGAAGGACCTGGAGGTAGGGTGATCACATCAGGGCAATATGAATGTTCCAATACAGTTCAGTAAAGACAAACACCTGGCTTTTTAGATGAGAGAGTTGGGGAAGAATGGGCAGGATTCCAAAGCACACAGAGATCCAGGGAAGGAACTAGGCAGGCAACGAGGCCTACAGCAAGGGCATTGCAAGCTTTGAGGTGGTCACCAGAGTCCTGTGGGCAGAAGAGCTGGAAAAGTGAAAGCCGGAGAGCATGGACGCTGCAAAAGAAGAGCATAAGTCAGTGAGGCAACGTGGGAGAGAAAAGAGATGGGGCACCTCCAGGGATAGACGGGAAGGCGAAGGAGTGAGAGTGAGATAGAGAGAGAGAGAGAGAAAGAGAGAGAGAGAGACAGAGAGAGAGAGAGAGAGAGAGAGAGAGAGAGAGAGAGAGAGAGAGAGAGAGAGAAGATCTGACCCGTGACATGTGTCGAGGTTTGTCTCACGTCTTCCGCGGGAGCAGCTACTCCTACAGACGCCCTCCAGGCACTTCCAACCCAGCCTTGCATGAATTTGCAGTTGAGTTAGGAACCCAGGGGAGGGAAAGGGGTAGTGGATACAATTTTAAAAAACAACAGATGCGTCACAGGCTGGCTCTTGTCTCAGCAATCTGCAGTGGGATGTCACAATTAGTACACCTTCTTTTCCCCAAAAGTAAATACTCTACTTGAATGTTATCCCTTCAGTTCCCTCCCTTACCTGTCACACCTCCACCACAAGTCAGAAGGTGAATGAAAAATGAAAACAGTTCTATTTCGTTGTCCTTGAACTTGATTGTCAAGTTCAAGGACACCTGGAATGAAGGTGTTAGTTGCATTCTGTATGATGAAGCTAAAGAAAATTGTTCTTTCTGTAAATTTCAGAAAAAGATCTCAGAAAAAAACATTTGTTTCTGAAGCCCCCTGGCAAACCATTAAGACGGGAAGCCCTAAACCTCCCATAACATTTCTTGTGACCGGCAAAACATGCAAACATATTTTTTTGCAATGAGACCCTATGGTGCTGCTGTTGAGGTCTTCCCTTTGAAAAATTTGGCATCTACACTGTGTCTATTCTGACCCATGGAGTGATCGCAAAATGATGCAGAATCTAGTTACGGTTGGCAGGCCTAAGATCAGAAGATCCTGAGGGGGTAATCTAGGTCCACCCTCTCTGCTGCCATGTCAATGCATGAGAGAAACAAAATAGAAATGTTAATGTTCGTGAAATTTCAAATGAAGACTCCATTTTGAGGAGGGTTTCTTTGCAAGCCAGTCAGACTGAAGGATATCATTCGCGCATTGATAGGGTCATTTGGCTTACAGGATTGTTCTATGTTTTGTTGTACCCTTAAGACTAATGTGGCTGGCGAAAGTAAAAAGCGGCAAGGCTATTGTTTTAGCCATTATTCACTTCACAATGCACAATTATCCCCTGTGCAAACAATACCACATGCAACCCAAACCTTACTTGGCATGGTGGAGCCAAAGACAGTCAGGTATTTATTGCACTGGTTGGTGTTCAAGGTACCAAGATTTACACCGTACGGCCTTAGAAAACAACAACACATTCATCAATTTTGTTAAACACAATCCTTATATTTTTCTTTATCTTGTGTGTGTATGTGCTGTTGTGTGTATGTGAGTAAAACCAGGAATGCGCATGCGGGTCATGCTCGTTGTGCAAAGATGGTAAACTTGATGGACAATGTCACAGCAACATTTTGGGAATATTTCTTGCCAAGAGGTGACCAAGCCGCGTGGTAGGGATAAGATCAAAGCAAGAGTTATCGCAGATTTATACCAAGTGGCCATCTCTCAAAAACTCCCTGCTCTGGATATCAATCATCATCTACACAGAAAACCTTGTCAAAGACTTTACAATGCACAATACAGTGTAGCAAAACCATTGCAAAGTTGCTTGCACGCACGTTTATAAGAAATACATTGTCTCTGCAATTGTCCAAGAAGTGAAAAAAAGTATCATTACAATAATAAAAGAGTCATTTTCCTCTTGACTGCCTCCTTGATGTCTTTGTTTCTCAGGGTATATATCAGAGGGTTGAGGGTGGGTGTCAAAAAAGAATACAGCATAGCTACCAGCGAGTCCACCTCCGAAACATAGGATGCCGTTGGGCGAATGTACATGAAAATGATCGGTAAATAAAATAAGTTCACCACGATTAAGTGGGAAGTACAGGTTGAGAAAGCTTTTCTTTTCCCGCCTTGGGAACTGATTTTCAGGATGGATCCAATTATTTTTATGTATGAAAATAGAACCAGGGAGAATGTTGACATTATAACAAAAAAGGCAATGGAGGAACCAATGGCTACGTTGAGGGAGGTGTCGGCGCAGGCCAGTTTAAGCAGCGGTGGGTGGTCGCAGTAGTAATGATGGATCACATTGGGACCACAGAAGGGCAGCCTGGAGGCTAGAATGGTGTGTACCAGGGGAGTGAGAAACCCACCAGTCCAGGCAGCCACAGCAAGCTGAGTGCAGAGCCTTCTAGTCATGTGTGTGGCATAATGGAGAGGTTGGCATATGGCACAATAGCGGTCAAAGGACATCGCGGTCAACAGGAAGCATTCTGTGGCACCCAGAGAAAGAAAGAAATACATCTGTAAGAGGCAGCCGCTTAAGGAAATAATGCTGCTGTTCACCACGAACTTGGCCAGCATTTTGGGTACTGTCACAGAGATGTAGCTCAGATCCAGGAAGGAGAGGTGACTGACAAAGAAGTACATGGGGGTACGAAGCTTTTGATCGAGGCTTGTAAGCAGAAATACGATTCCATTACCTGTAATGGTGAGGAGGTAGATGGAGAGGAAGACCCCAAAGAGCAGCCTATGGAAGGGCTGGAAACTGGGAAATCCATATATGATGAAGCTATTGGATGAGCTGTTGGCCTTGCTGTGCCATTCCCTGAATTCCATATGTTTCTGTAAGTAGAAGTTGAAACAGCATCATAATCATCACCAACTCAGTAAAAACACACAATCGGACGCAAAAGATAGTTTGCCTTATTTTTCTGCATTAAAGTGCAGCGAGGCCACCAATAGTGGCAGACAGGCACCAGTGGTGTAACACTGGATCTCGGGGGCCCCCCTGCGAGCCATATTGAGGGGCCCCACGCCCCAACTCGGCAACAAATCACGAGTCCCGCCACAATCTGGGCCGGCCTAGATTAGCACGCTTGTGCAATACGCATGAGCATGCTGCAGAAGGGGTATGCCGCACACTGCACTAGGAAAAAGATATAAATATGTATTTTAATGCAATATACAGCACACTTTCTGAGAACAATTGGCTAACAAATCACAGGGTTTGCTATTGTTTAGTAGGGTAAAACCAATCCACTACATGCAAGTCACCAACAGTGCAGATGAACATTAATGCTTTGCTATTAAAATGCCATGCCACAATGAAAACATGTCCAACTGGCTGCACAATGCAGACCAGTGTAGACACATAATTACATTACAGTAAAGCATGCAAGACCACATTTAGGCATACCGAGACTGGTTGCACCAAAATGCCAGTTGAAGCAATAAGACTCAGCAAGAAGAGAGCACACATTCAAGCCTGCGTCTCTGCGGCCTCTAACAACACAGCCAAACTCTTTAAAATCTGCAAGGAACTGGCCAATCCTGTTGCGTTCTCTACCTCTCCTGTTCTCTTAACAGGCCCTCTGTACGGTTTTGGCCTCTCGCATCTCTGCTAAAACTCAGGACATCCTGTCCACTATCTCCTCTTCCTCTCCCTCTTCCTCTCTGAGCCCCCTTTGACCATTTCTCCCTCTCCTCCCCCTTTCTCCACTTTCTCACTAACACCTGACAAGGTCTCTAGACAGGTCCCATCTATGAAAGTGTCATCGAAACAGGTGCTCGTCTGCTCCTCCAGAACCATCAAGGACCACATTGAAACCCTTGCTCCAGCCTTGGCTGATTTATGTAATCATTCTTTTGCCACTGGAAATTTCCCCTCTCCCAAACTCTTGGAAAAGCTGGCCATCTCCCAGTTTACTCTCCACACTGAATCTGTTGGTTGTCCCCATGACCATCAGTCTGGCTTAAGAGCTGCCATAGGCATGGAAACTGCTCTCCTGAACACCTGTGAAGATCTGATCTCTAACCTTGATCCCAGCATTCCTTCTGTCCTCATCCTCCTTGAACTTTCCTCTGCTTTCGACACTGTCAACCATGCCATCCTGATCAATCGACTCCGTGAGAACCTGGGCATCATGGATCAGGCCCTAGAGTGGCTGACCTCCTTCCTCAAGGAACGCCCCTACCAGGTCAAACTTGGTCCCTTTCACTCTGCCACCTCTCTCTACTTGTGGTGTTCCCCAGGGCTCTATCCTCTCACCCTGGTTTTTCAACTTCTACTTGGCCCCTTTGGCCCACCTGATCTGTACCTTCTCCTCTAACTTTCAGTGTTATGCGGATGACACTCAGCTTTCCTTCAGGCTCCCCTCATCCTACTCGACTCTCTCTCTCATTCCTGGTGTCATCTTCAACTCCACTCTCTCTTTCTCTCCTCACATCTAAGATGTCACCAAGAAGTCCCACTACCAGCTGCACCTCCTTAAATGGACTCTTCGCTTTCTCACATTCCCTCAGAAGCTCACTGTCTCCAGAGCCCTGGCTCTCTCTAGGCTGGACTACTGCACCAGTCACTTTCTCAATCTCCCTTCCTCTACTCTCTGCTCTCTGCAACTAATCCAGAACAGGACAGCAAGACTTATCAAGCCCAAGGACCGTATCTCTCCAGCCATGAAATCTCTCCACTGGCTCCCGGTGGCTGCAAGGATCAAGTTCAAGACCCTTTGCATTGTCTACAAGGCTTTCTGGGGCTGGGATCCACCCTACATCCAATGCTCTCTTCTAAAATTCCTTCCTTTTTGAGCCCTAAAGGTTAGATGCTTTATCAGACAGAGAGTGGGGGGGTAGATCCCTCTCCCCTGCAGGTGCCTCCCTCTGTAATTGCCTCCCTGTCCCTCCCAAACTTGAGCCGGTCCACCTGAAGTTCCGGAAGCAGCTCAAAACGTTCCTCTTCTCCTCTGATTTCTCTCTCTCCCTCCCGTGCTGACCTCCCTGTCTGCTGTACCAACTGGTTGCTTGGCTGCCCTCAGTCTCACTGAGTCCGGGTTCTTTCTTGATTAGTCAACCTTGCACTGCCTTCGGGCCTACCATTCAGTTTGGGGCTGTAACTTTAACCCTACAGTCCCTTGTTCTCCTTGCACTACCCAGACATATGCTGCCCTGTCTGCACTTACTCAGAGCATTGCTGCCCTGTTTTCCCCTCCCCTCTTCCTTGCACTTCCCCCCTCCCTTTCTGCTTGCACTTCTTGTTCTCGCACTTGCACAATCTGAATGACACAAGGCTTAGTAAGATCATTTGTCTTGTCCTCCCTCTGTTTTCCTTCCCTTATCTTGTCGTGTCTAAAAAACTTGTGTACAGGTGCATTTTATATGACATATCATGTCATATAATTTTATCACAGATGCCCAGAAAAATAAACAGTGCCGCAGAAAGAAACGGCTAGACTGGCAGAACGCAAATGCCAGTCTAGCCAGGTAATTACACGTCGCAGAACTGCTTTATCAGAAATGCCAAGTTAAAAAAAGTCATACCAAACTGAGGAATGACTAGACTGGCTGCACCAAAATGCCTCTCTAGCCACTAATACCACATATCATGCCTGCTTAGCATGGACATGGGCGATCATTATGATTTATTGCACAATCCCAACCCCCCCACACATCCCCTCTCCCTCCCATCCCCTACCCCAACCTCCAAAATCAGCTAATTGGCCCAGAATTACCTCCACATCCCTCTTCCTTGTCCCAGTGCTTACGTATGAAGCTCCTTGCCTCATAGGTAAGTACTGGGATGAGGAAGAGTGGGACTAGGAGTAATGAAGATTACAGGTAGCTAAATCAGGCATTACCTTCATGTACCTCTACCTCATCCCAGTACTTGTGTATGAGGCATACTGCCTCATACACAAGTACTGGGATGAGGAAGAATAGGGTTAGGAGTAATGAAGATTACCAATAAGTAATCAAGCTATTAAACACAAATAGTGGTGCAACACCATTGAGCTAACGGGGCTTCAGCACCCCCTCCCCCGCCCTGAAATTGTGGACTATGTTGACTTGACCTGGCTGACCTACAGAGCAGTTTGCTTCCTCTCCCCACCTTGTCTGCGCTACTGTCCATTTCCCCCAGCTGGTACACCTGTTCCCCTCTCTGCACCCCCTCCCCCCACCGATAACCCCCCATTTGGAAGTGCTTGCCCTTCCCGATTCTTCTCCTTGCCTTCCTCGGGCATTCCCACCCTTTATAATTCCCAGATGGTTGCCCCCTCCTCCTGCACTATTCCCACCTTTCGAGGTCCACCACTCCTATATTGTGCATTAATTCCACCTGTGTCTTTCTATCTCTTCTTTTGTGGCTGTCCGCTCCACTTCACTCTTCTTACCTTTTCTCTCCCGCTGTGGTCCACTCCCATGGTTTTGGTCTTGGTCTGTTGTCCGTGGCCTGCGCTCCGTTTCCTGTTTGGGCCTCGTCCAAGTCCAGTTGCAAGATGTAAGGCCCTTCTTGTGCCGAGGTAATGCGTTTTTGTCCTCCTTCCCAGTCAAACATGAGGCCAAATGGGAAGGTCTATTTATATTGTACCCCCCCTGCTTATCGAGTACTTTAAGCACTGGACCCAGCTGTCGTCTCTTTACTAGTGTGCTGTTGGCCAGGTCTTGAAATAATGCTATTTGTGGTCCTTTGTACATTATTGGTTCCCGCTTTCTTGCTGCCTTCAGGACTGCTTCCTTTTGGGCGTACCTGTTGAATGCCGCCAGTACATCCCTTGGCCTTGCGGCCGGGCCTTTAACCATCCTTCCTACTCTGTGATGCAGTCCAGTTCTATAGTGTCCGGGGTCTCCTCTCCCAAGATCCCAGCAAAGATGGTCTGAACCTCTCTTTTTAGCTCTCTGTCCGACAACGATTCCGGAAGCATCTTCACTCTTATGTTGATCATGCGGGATCTATTTTCCATGTCCTCCATTTGGATCTCTAGATTCTGCGTGGCTATGTCGAGGTGTTCTATGGCTTCACTGTTGGCCATTGTCTCTTTATCCACTGCTTGCAGCAGGCCCGGCTCCAGCAGGGGGCAGAGGGGGGCCAGGCCCCCCCAAAGCCGGCCTCTGGCCCCCCGAGAAAGGGGGCTATGCCAGTGGTGTTAATGACCACTGGTAACCGAGGGAGTGGGGGCTGGATATCACTCTAAACCACGGGTGCACAACATGCGGCCCAAGTGCGGCCCAGTATGTTGATGTTCGCGGCGCGCCAGGATGAAAGACTCTCCTAACGGAGGACAGGCCGCAAGCAGCTACGGGCGTCCTCTGTTAGGAAAGTCTTTTTTTTACTTGCTAGGCCGGGAAATGCTGACCCTCTATTGGTGGACTGCATTTACTACGTGGCTCTTACGAGTCACCTAGTGCATGGGCTACACCAATAGAGGGCCAGCATTGCAGCTGGCGTGGTGTGGACTGTTGCCGGAAGGCATTTCAGCCTTTCCACGCCAGCTGCAGCGCAAGCACATCCACAGTGCCGGTGAGTGGGGGCACTCTCATGTTCTTTATCGGTGTGTGTGCTGGGAGTTTGGGGTGTGTGCCGGGGCGTATCCAGCATTGCAACAGTGTGTCGGGTGAGGTGCAAAAAAAGTCCTGCTACTTTCCCCCCAAATGCAGTGTGCGCAATTCCATACATACGGCCTCATTCATGCAGCTTCCCCTCCCATCAACTTTCTTTTGGTAACATTAGTGGCAGTTGGCATTTTAACACCTACACTTGCATACGGATTGAACCAACAGAAGTGACTTCACAGAAAAGGACGTTGCAAGGAGCATCATCAGTTTTTTGTACTTGAAGGTACAATGGAAGTGACTTTAGAATAGGTTGCCATAAGTAAGCCAAGTGGCAAATGTTAGGCGGAAACCTGTGCAGCTCCCTCTGGGACCACTGCAAAAGATTTAGGACTACAGGTGTTGCGATGAACCCACTTGGTAGCAGTCTGCACCACACAGATTCAATTGGTAGCTGTGGCTGAGCAGTCAGACTTCTCTCAAGAAAAGTTGGTCAGTATAGGGAGCATACAAGATAGGGTAATTCTTCGCAGCAAAACGAGTAAACACGCAACCAGGCTTTAGTATAAAGGTAGCAAGTTATTTATTAATAACAGAACATCTACGGAAAGTACTAAAGCGAACCACGGCAAACAAATCAAAATACAATTACTCTGCAGAATGGAATAAAGCTCAATCCCCCGAAACACAATATCGACAACTCCAGGTTTTACGGCACCACTTATTTTCAGACAGAGGTGTATACCTCAACCCAGATGACACTCGAATATTAAGTGAGGAAGGGAGAGAAGAGATAGGCAGGTAATGAAGTCAACACGGTTCGTACTGAAGCAGGTAAAAATGCAAGGCCAGAAGGCATTAATCACACTAGATCCTACAGTTCGGTGGCCAGGCCCACTCGGTGAGAGGTAAGGCACGATGTCCTGGAAAGTCTCTATGGGTGATGCGTTCAAGTCTCAGTTAGCAGTTTGGTTAGCGACAGGTTGAACCAGTTCAGAACAAAGAGTGAATAAAGCTTGGAGGCAAACCAACGGAACGGAGAGGAATCAGATACCTCACACGAACCGATCGATAAGGGAAGCCAGGCGGTTACGGTACCTTGTTGTGGAAGACCACTCCAGCGGGGGCAGTTGTTCCTGGTGGTGGATGCACGACGGGTCTTGGCCAAGAGAAGAGATGCTCTCGTCGTCGAAGAGAAGATGTCCGGTGCACCACCAGGGAAGAAACCAGCCGCGGAGGGCTTCGTCACAAGGCACCACCTTTCGATCACGATGCCGGAGTAGTGGCTATCCGGTTGCCGGGTGCTCTGCACGGGCAATTCGACCACTGCGTCCAGGGCGATCAAAAAGCACTAAGAAGAAGAAGACTGGTTGTTCCCACCAGCCAGGGAAAGAGCCTCTCCGGCAGGGAGATCTCTTTTGTCGTCAGGAGATTGTGAGACGGTTCCGCAGGGCTCCACCGGAGGTGTCGTCGTGCAGGTCGGCTCAGCGTTACCCTCATCGGATCCTTTAGGTCCAGTGGCGACGTTCTGAAGATCCAGTCCCAAAAGCCCTGCTTTTATGCAGACGTCCCCCATTCATTCAGCCTAGCTTGTCAATCAATACATGGTAAGTGGTGAGCGGGAAGGCTCACCACCTGGGCCAATCACTCCAGAGTGCGACCTGAGTTGGCAAGGCAACTCGGTCCAGGGTGCCTAAACCCCCTCCCACACCCCTGAGGTAACCCAGACAGAATGGCGCCACTTTGGAGGGTCTCTGTCCAGAGGCCCGCCAAAAGTGGAACAAAGGGCTCAACCTTTGGTTTAGGAGTCACAGAGAAAAACACAGACGCCATTTTACAACCCGAGTTCTGGCAGAAAATACCACTCGATAAACCTATTTAAGATAAGTAGATCGGTGGTACGTTGGAGATTAACAAAAAACAGTATCAATCTTCAACAATGGGACGGATCCCATGGGGTTATGCTCGGGGTCGAACATAACAAGTAGTTTCCACTGCCACCAGCCAAAACTCGACGAGGAGGGACGGGACAGTGCCCCCTCGAGTAACAGATCCAGGAGTAATCGAATTACCCCTACTAGCACGTCCATAATAAGATGGTTGGTACTAGTTCTGTTAGCAAATTTAGGTCTAGTAAAGCCAATGGTGACTTTACATGCCCGGGGAGACGGTAGTCAGTCCCCGGGTATGGAGTCTATGGTGGGGGGACCAGCTAGGGTGCCCCCGTGTCACGACACGTAGGGTGTGGAGTGACACACATAGAAAAACTTATGAGACCCTATGGAGTAAAAGACCCCATAGCCCACCGAACACATTGACAACTCAAAGGAATCACACACATACATGTCCAAGAGTGAGAGGAAAAGGGTCACACTCTTGGCAGGATGGAAAAAACAAACTCCAGAAATCCAGCAAAGCTGCTGGGGGACTCACTAGGTTAGGAAATTCAGCTTAAACAGAGAATTCTCCCTAACACTCGCCCCCCCCCAGACTAAGGGACAGGAGGATTTAATCCACTCCTGGATGAATCTCATACCTCTAGTCGATGATATACATCCTAGAGAGACCATCAGCATTTTGGTGGTGACACCCTGACCTGTGCTCAATGGTGAAATCGAACCCTTGCAGGCAGATCGACCATCTCAGTAGTTTCGGGTTTTCCCCTTTCATTTGCATTAACCATCTCAAGGGTTGGTGGTCAGTCTGAATAACAAAAGTAGAACCATACAAGTACGGCCTAAACTTCTTCAGAGCCCACACGATAGCAAAGCATTCTCTTTCGATTGTTGCCCACCTTGTTTCAGGATCCTTCAGCTTGCGGCTGATGTAGCAAACGGGGTGCTCCCTACCTTTCCCATCCAGTTGACTGAGTACGGCACCTATCCCTACATTGGAAGCGTCTGTCTGCACAATGAAGTGTTGGCGGTAATCAGGAGCTCTGAGTACTGGGGCTTGGCAAAGAGCCTTTTTCAGGTTTTCAAAAGCCTGATTGCACTCCTCGTTCCATTTAACCTTTTTAGGGAATTTGGGCGAGGAGATGACATTCAGTGGAGAAGCTATGGTCCCATAGTTCTCTATGAAATTCCTGTAATACCCGGTGAGGCCTAGGAAGGCTCTCACCTGAGTCTGAGTAGTCGGTGTTGTCCAATTTTGCACAGCTTCAATCTTACTGAGCAAAGGCCTTATTTCTCCACCGCCTACCTCATGCCCAAGGTAGACTACCTTACTCTGTCCAATTTGGCATTTACTCGCCTTTATGGTCAGATTGGCTCGTCCAAGAGCCTGCAAAACATCTCTCAGGTGGGTTACATGTTCGTCCCAGGAATTGCTGAACACTGCTATGTCATCCAAGTATGCCATGCAGAAGTCCTCCATCCCGGTTAGAACCTGGTTTACCATCCGTTGAAACGTAGCAGGTGCATTTTTTAGTCCGAAAGGCATTACCGTAAACTGGTATAACCCAACGGGGGTAGAAAATGCAGTTTTCTCCTTGGCATGGTTGGTCAGGGCTATTTGCCAATAGCCTGACGTCAAGTCAAATGTGCTGAGGAACTTGGCGGCGCCAAGTTTATCCACCAACTCATCTGTCCTTGGCAAAGGGTGGGCATCAGTCGTGGTGACTGCGTTAAGAGCTCTATAATCCACGCAGAATCTCAGTTCTTTAGATCCGGCCTTTGGTACTAACACAACTGGGCTAGACCATGGACTAGTAGAGGGCTCTATTACCCCGAGATCAAGCATCTTGCTGACCTCGCCTTTGATGTGGGTTCTTACGTTTTCTGACATGCGATATCCTCTGCTTTTGACAGGCAGACAGTCACCAGTGAGTATCTCGTGCTGGCCCCAAGGGGTCAAGCCTGGTGAGAGCGAGAACAGAGAGGCAAACTGATTCAACATAGACTTGCACTCTTCTTGTTGCTCGGGTGTCAGATTGGAGGAGAGATTTACTCCTTCAATTTTTTCATCTAAAGGTAAGCCTCTGAGGAGATCCGGAAGAGCTTCACTCTCTTCTTCTTCCTCGGCCGATGCTAGAAGCAACGCTCCTACATCAGGTCGTGAGACATACGCTTTAAGTCGGTTGGTGTGAAAGACTGTCGGAGCCTCCTTGGGGTTGCCCAAGTCCACCAGATAGTTAACCTCGCTGAGCTTACCCACTACTCGGTAGGGTCCCATCCATTTATCTTGCAAGGCCCTCTGCCTTGTGGGGATCATAACAAGAACAAGCTGGTTTTGAGCGAACTCAACCATGTTAGCCTTTTGATCGTGCCAGTGCTTGACCAATGCTTGTCCAGCTTTCAAGTTATCGCTTGCTTCTGTCATCAGGTGCGACATTCTCCTCCGGAGACCTATCACGTAGTCAGTCACTCTGACTGGCTTGGGGGAAGGAGCACTCTCCAACCCCTCCTTAATCAGGGCCAATGGACCTCTGACGGGATGACCATAGAGCAGTTCGAAGGGAGAGTAGCCTACTCCCTCCTGAGGGACTTCTCTATAAGCAAAAAGAAGGCATGGCAATAGAAGGTCCCACTTACGTTTAAGGGGTTCTTCTAGAGCACCTATCATGATCTTCATGGTTCGGTTGAACCGTTCTACCAACCCATTGATTTGTGGGTGGTAAGCCGTTGAGAACTTGTAAGTTACCCCGCAGGTTTTCCACATGGCTTTCATGTAGTGGGACATAAAATTTGACCCCCTGTCAGAGATAACTTCCTTAGGAAATCCGACCCTAGTAAAAATACCAAGGAGGGCCTTAGCCACAGCCGGAGCTGTAACAGTCCTCATAGGAATTGCCTCAGGATACCTAGTAGCATGGTCTACTACAACAAGTATAAACCTGTTGCCTGAGGAGGTTGGAGGATCAAGGGGACCAACGATATCAATCCCTACTCTCTCAAATGGGACTCCCACAACGGGAAGAGGCACTAACGGTGCCACATTCTTGGACCCAACCTTACCAGAGATCTGGCAGGTATGGCAGCTTCTGCAGTGTTTTTCTACTTCGGCCCCCATCTTTGGCCAATAGAAGTAGAGCGAGAGCCTTTCCTTAGTCTTCTTGAAACTCAAGTGACCAGCCAAAGGAATCTCGTGGGCTAACTGCAAGAACTGTGGTCTGTTCTCTTGGGGTACTACAAGGCGTTTGTAGTCTCCAGGTGCAGACTTGGTCGGTTCACTATAGAAGAGGCCATCTTCCCAGTGCAACCTATGTTTCCCAGGCTCTTGCCCTTCAGCCTGAGTTTCTGCCTGACGGCGAAGACCTTCCAGAGTTGGACATTCTCTCTGTCCCTTACTGAAGTCCGCCCTGCTGGGTCCACCTTCTGCCAGTAACGACTGCAGCTCAGGATGGTCAACAGGATCCAGATCTCCAATGAGTTCTTGGCCTTCCATTAGCTCTTCTTCAGAGTCTAATTCTACCATACAGGGTTGTACTTCCCCCTCAGCCTCAGCTGGAGGTGGAGTTACGGGTGTGACGTTGGACAACCGCGGGGAAGTCCGTGTCAGCTGCATTGGAATGTGGGCTGTTGGTTTCGGTTTAGAAGTTTTAGGTTTCCCTTTTACTTCTGTGTTCCTAGAGACAGCGGCCGCCATTTCCAATGGAGCAGGAGTGATTTCTTTCTTCATCATCTCCCCGAGAGTTCCGCGCAGGGTCCTCTCTTGCAGGTCTGGTTAGCTCCTGTAACCGTTTACTAGGAGGTCTGGGAGTATGCGATACAACTCCGAGAGTTTTCAAATCGTTACCCAACAGTACGCGTCCTGGTACCTCACTCTGTATGCTGACAGGTATCTTTACAGTCATGTCGTTACACTGGATGAGAACTGGTAATTGGGGAAGCATCTGCACAGGCCCTCCAGCTAACTTGGTGAGGCGTTTGGGTGCCTTAGCAACATCCTCAGCCTGAAAAAACGATTTATCCACCACAGTTATGCTGGCCCCAGTGTCCCTAATGGCAGGCGTCTCCTGACCATTTACCTGGACACTGTCCTTATAATACTCTTTAGTATTATCGGGGATAGAATTATAGACATCTAAATTCTGTTGTTCCCACAACCCCAAAGATACTAAAGAAACGCTGGCTGAGACTCCAATGGGTTCGTCAGCTAGCAGTAGAAAGTTTCCACTTGCCATTTGGACTTCCTCCTCTGGAGCGAAGGCTAAGGAGACAAGCTGGACCCCTGAAGGTTTACCCTTACATCTGGGATCTCCTTTCACGTGATCAGTCGAGCCACAAACAAAGCATTTCCCGAATGCTTTCTGGAATGGTGGCTTGTTCTGACCTCCTTCCGGTTTGGCACCAGAAGACATACTCTTCTGCTGTGGTTTTCCCGGTGGCTTACCCTTCTGGTTTTGTTTGGGGCCCTCTTTGGAATGTGAGTTATTCGAATTCTCCTTTGAGTCTTTTTTAGGCTGTTTTCCCTCGTCCTTTTTCTGAGTTGCCCCAGAATCCTTGTGAGTAGCCCGGTTGGCAACCCACAAGTCAGCAGCCTTAGCTAGCGTCCTGGAATCTAATTCCTTCGAATCAGCCAAGTGCTGTCTGAGCTCGGGAGAACAGGCATCATAAATCGACTCCAACATAAAAAGATTTCGCATACCCTTGTAAGTGTTAACTTTGTAACCCTTAATCCATCCCTCTAAGTTTTTCAACCCTTCACTCACTCAGGTAGCCCAAGGGGTACCATCATGCTTTTCGAGGGTTCTAAACCTCTTAAGATACTGGGAAGGGGTCTTCCCGAATCTAGCTATCAACGCTAGTTTCACACTTTCGTAATCCGTCTTATCCACCTCCCCCAATTCCATTACCACATCAGTCGCAACAGGAGGAAGCCTAGAGAACAACCAGGGAAGCAACGCATTCCCGGTGATGTCCTGGAGCCCATGATTGTATTCAAACAGTTTCAACCAATCCAACACATCCAATCTCGGTTCGTACATACCCACTAATTCCTTCGGCATCCGGGGTCTTTTGGGACTGGGGCTCCTAGAGGAACCAGAGGAGAGAGAAGCATTTTCCATAGACAACTTTTTCATTTGTAACTCATGATTAAGCTCTATTTCCCTGAGTCTTAACTCAGCTTGTTTCTGCTCAGCCTGGGCATTCATTCGTCTGAACTCGAGCTCTTGGTTTCGTTCAGCTTGAGCCAAGAACCGTTTATATTCTAATTCGAGCTTCATTTTTTCAAGTTCAAAATAAGCAGAATTACTCGTGGGACCTGGTATTGGCCCCGTAGGCACAGTTGGTAAGGCAGGTAGAGGAACAGGTGAGACAGTTTCGTTAGCCTCGCCGTCCTCGTCAGCCTCTTCATCGCTATCATCAGAATTACGATTCAGATCAACACCATTACTGTTATCTACAGTTGCTGGAGAGTTTGGTTCCTCTGAACCAGTACCCAGACTTTGGTTCGCCAGCAATCTCTCTATCAGTTCTAACTTCTTGCCTTTTACAGGAAGATTCTCTTGTCTACAGAGAGCTCGCAGACTCTCAGTATTTTTATCTGACAAAGACTCTTGGTTGTAAATTTCCATCGTAGACATGTTTTTTGAAAGTTGCTTTTGTAACGTTTTGTGGTTAGTCGTCCTACAGCGTCGAAAAACACTCTAAACTGTATACTCGATACTAATCCCACCGCTGTACACCAGTGTTAGGCGGAAACCTGTGCAGCTCCCTCTGGGACCACTGCAAAAGATTTAGGACTACAGGTGTTGCGATGAACCCACTTGGTAGCAGTCTACACCACACAGATTCAATTGGTAGCTGTGGCTGAGCAGTCAGACTTCTCTCAAGAAAAGTTGGTCAGTATAGGGAGCATACAAGATAGGGTAATTCTTCGCAGCAAAACGAGTAAACACGCAACCAGGCTTTAGTATAAAGGTAGCAAGTTATTTATTAATAACAGAACATCTACGGAAAGTACTAAAGCGAACCACGGCAAACAAATCAAAATACAATTACTCTGCAGAATGGAATAAAGCTCAATCCCCCGAAACACAATATCGACAACTCCGGGTTTTACGGCACCACTTATTTTCAGACAGAGGTGTATACCTCAACCCAGATGACACTCGAATATTTAGTGAGGAAGGGAGAGAAGAGATAGGCAGGTAATGAAGTCAACACGGTTTGTACTGAAGCAGGTAAAAATGCAAGGCCAGAAGGCATTAATCACACTAGATCCTACAGTTCGGTGGCCAGGCCCACTCGGTGAGAGGTAAGGCACGATGTCCTGGAAAGTCTCTATGGGTGATGCGTTCAAGTCTCAGTTAGCAGTTTGGTTAGCGACAGGTTGAACCAGTTCAGAACAAAGAGTGAATAAAGCTTGGAGGCAACCCAACGGAACGGAGAGGAATCAGATACCTCACACGAACCGATCGATAAGGGAAGCCAGGCGGTTACGGTACCTTGTTGTGGAAGACCACTCCAGCGGGGGCAGTTGTTCCTGGTGGTGGATGCACGACGGGTCTTGGCCAAGAGAAGAGATGCTCTCGTCGTCGAAGAGAAGATGTCCGGTGCACCACCAGGGAAGAAACCAGCCGCGGAGGGCTTCGTCACAAGGCACCACCTTTCGATCACGATGCCGGAGTAGTGGCTATCCGGTTGCCGGGTGCTCTGCACGGGCAATTCGACCACTGCGTCCAGGGCGATCAAAAAGCACTAAGAAGAAGAAGACTGGTTGTTCCCACCAGCCAGGGAAAGAGCCTCTCCGGCAGGGAGATCTCTTCTGTTGTCGGGAGATTGTGAGACGGTTCCGCAGGGCTCCACCGGAGGTGTCGTCGTGCACGTCGGCTCAGCGTTACCCTCGTCGGATCCTTTAGGTCCAGTGGCGACGTTCTGAAGATCCAGTCCCAAAAGCCCTGCTTTTATGCAGACGTCCCCCATTCATTCAGCCTAGCTTGTCAATCAATACATGCTAAGTGGTGAGCGGGAAGGCTCACCACCTGGGCCAATCACTCCAGAGTGCGACCTGAGTTGGCAAGGCAACTCGGTCCAGGGTGCCTAAACCCCCTCCCACACCCCTGAGGTAACCCAGACAGAATGGCACCACTTTGGAGGGTCTCTGTCCAGAGGCCCGCCAAAAGTGGAACAAAGGGCTCAACCTTTGGTTTAGGAGTCACAGAGAAAAACACAGACGCCATTTTACAACCCGAGTTCTGGCAGAAAATACCACTCGATAAACCTATTTAAGATAAGTAGATCGGTGGTACGTTGGAGATTAACAAAAAACAGTATCAATCTTCAACAATGGGACGGATCCCATGGGGTTATGCTCGGGGTCGAACATAACAAGTAGTTTCCACTGCCACCAGCCAAAACTCGACGAGGAGGGACGGGACAGTGCCCCCTCGAGTAACAGATCCAGGAGTAATCGAATTACCCCTACTAGCACGTCCATAATAAGATGGTTGGTACTAGTTCTGTTAGCAAATTTAGGTCTAGTAAAGCCAATGGTGACTTTACATGCCCGGGGAGACGGTAGTCAGTCCCCGGGTATGGAGTCTATGGTGGGGGGACCAGCTAGGGTGCCCCCGTGTCACGACACGTAGGGTGCGGAGTGACACACATAGAACAACTTATGAGACCCTATGGAGTAAAAGACCCCATAGCCCATCGTACACATTGACAACTCAAAGGAATCACACACATACATGTCCAAGAGTGAGAGGAAAAGGGTCACACTCTTGGCAGGATGGAAAAAACAAACTCCAGAAATCCAGCAAAGCTGCTGGGGGACTCACTAGGTTAGGAAATTCAGCTTAAACAGAGAATTCTCCCTAACACTCGCCCCCCCCAGACTAAGGGACAGGAGGATTTAATCCACTCCTGGATGAATCTCATACCTCTAGTCGATGATATACATCCTAGAGAGACCATCAGCATTTTGGTGGTGACACATTGACCTGTGCGCAATGGTGGAATCGAACCCTTGCAGGCAGATCGACCATCTCAGTAGTTTCGGGTTTTCCCCTTTCATTTGCATTAACCATCTCAAGGGTTGGTGGTCAGTCTGAATAACAAAAGTAGAACCATACAAGTACGGCCTAAACTTCTTCAGAGCCCACACGATAGCAAAGCATTCTCTTTCGATTGTTGCCCACCTTGTTTCAGGATCCTTCAGCTTGCGGCTGATGTAGCAAACGGGGTGCTCCCTACCTTTCCCATCCAGTTGACTGAGTACGGCACCTATCCCTACATTGGAAGCGTCTGTCTGCACAATGAAGTGTTGGCGGTAATCAGGAGCTCTGAGTACTGGGGCTTGGCAAAGAGCCTTTTTCAGGTTTTCAAAAGCCTGATTGCACTCCTCGTTCCATTTAACCTTTTTAGGGAATTTGGGCGAGGAGATGACATTCAGTGGAGAAGCTATGGTCCCATAGTTCTCTATGAAATTCCTGTAATACCCGGTGAGGCCTAGGAAGGCTCTCACCTGAGTCTGAGTAGTCGGTGTTGTCCAATTTTGCACAGCTTCAATCTTACTGAGCAAAGGCCTTATTTCTCCACCGCCTACCTCATGCCCAAGGTAGACTACCTTACTCTGTCCAATTTGGCATTTACTCGCCTTTATGGTCAGATTGGCTCGTCCAAGAGCCTGCAAAACATCTCTCAGGTGGGTTACATGTTCATCCCAGGAATTGCTGAACACTGCTATGTCATCCAAGTATGCCATGCAGAAGTCCTCCATCCCGGTTAGAACCTGGTTTACCATCCGTTGAAACGTAGCAGGTGCATTTTTTAGTCCGAAAGGCATTACCGTAAACTGGTATAACCCAACGGGGGTAGAAAATGCAGTTTTCTCCTTGGCATGGTTGGTCAGGGCTATTTGCCAATAGCCTGACGTCAAGTCAAATGTGCTGAGGAACTTGGAGGCGCCAAGATTATCCACCAACTCATCTGTCCTTGGCAAAGGGTGGGCATCAGTCGTGGTGACTGCGTTAAGAGCTCTATAATCCACGCAGAATCTCAGTTCTTTAGATCCGGCCTTTGGTACTAACACAACTGGGCTAGACCATGGACTAGTAGAGGGCTCTATTACCCCGAGATCAAGCATCTTGCTGACCTCGCCTTTGATGTGGGTTCTTACGTTTTCTGACATGCGATATCCTCTGCTTTTGACAGGCAGACAGTCACCAGTGAGTATCTCGTGCTGGCCCCAAGGGGTCAAGCCTGGTGAGAGCGAGAACAGAGAGGCAAACTGATTCAACATAGACTTGCACTCTTCTTGTTGCTCGGGTGTCAGATTGGAGGAGAGATTTACTCCTTCAATTTTTTCATCTAAAGGTAAGCCTCTGAGGAGATCCGGAAGAGCTTCACTCTCTTCTTCTTCCTCGGCCGATGCTAGAAGCAACGCTCCTACATCAGGTCGTGAGACATACGCTTTAAGTCGGTTGGTGTGAAAGACTGTCGGAGCCTCCTTGGGGTTGCCCAAGTCCACCAGATAGTTAACCTCGCTGAGCTTACCCACTACTCGGTAGGGTCCCATCCATTTATCTTGCAAGGCCCTCTGCCTTGTGGGGATCATAACAAGAACATGCTGGTTTTGAGCGAACTCAACCATGTTAGCCTTTTGATCGTGCCAGTGCTTGACCAATGCTTGTCCAGCTTTCAAGTTATCGCTTGCTTCTGTCATCAGGTGCGACATTCTCCTCCGGAGACCTATCACGTAGTCAGTCACTCTGACTGGCTTGGGGGAAGGAGCACTCTCCAACCCCTCCTTAATCAGGGCCAATGGACCTCTGACGGGATGACCATAGAGCAGTTCGAAGGGAGAGTAGCCTACTCCCTCCTGAGGGACTTCTCTATAAGCAAAAAGAAGGCATGGCAATAGAAGGTCCCACTTACGTTTAAGGGGTTCTTCTAGAGCACCTATCATGCTCTTCATGGTTCGGTTGAACCGTTCTACCAACCCATTGGTTTGTGGGTGGTAAGCCGTTGAGAACTTGTAAGTTACCCCGCAGGTTTTCCACATGGCTTTCATGTAGTGGGACATAAAATTTGACCCCCTGTCAGAGATAACTTCCTTAGGAAATCCGACCCTAGTAAAAATACCAAGGAGGGCCTTAGCCACAGCCGGAGCTGTAACAGTCCTCATAGGAATTGCCTCAGGATACCTAGTAGCATGGTCTACTACAACAAGTATAAACCTGTTGCCTGATGAGGTTGGAGGATCAAGGGGACCAACGATATCAATCCCTACTCTCTCAAATGGGACTCCCACAACGGGAAGAGGCACTAACGGTGCCACATTCTTGGACCCAACCTTACCAGAGATCTGGCAGGTATGGCAGCTTCTGCAGTGTTTTTCTACTTCGGCCCCCATCTTTGGCCAATAGAAGTAGAGCGAGAGCCTTTCCTTAGTCTTCTTGAAACTCAAGTGACCAGCCAAAGGAATCTCGTGGGCTAACTGCAAGAACTGTGGTCTGTTCTCTTGGGGTACTACAAGGCGTTTGTAGTCTCCAGGTGCAGACTCGGTCGGTTCACTATAGAAGAGGCCATCTTCCCAGTGCAACCTATGTTTCCCAGGCTCTTGCCCTTCAGCCTGAGTTTCTGCCTGACGGCGAAGACCTTCCAGAGTTGGACATTCTCTCTGTCCCTTACTGAAGTCCGCCCTGCTGGGTCCACCTTCTGCCAGTAACGACTGCAGCTCAGGATGGTCAACAGGATCCAGATCTCCAATGAGTTCTTGGCCTTCCATTAGCTCTTCTTCAGAGTCTAATTCTACCATACAGGGTTGTACTTCCCCCTCAGCCTCAGCTGGAGGTGGAGTTACGGGTGTGACGTTGGACAACCGCGGGGAAGTCCGTGTCGGCTGCATTGGAATGTGGGCTGTTGGTTTCGGTTTAGAAGTTTTAGGTTTCCCTTTTACTTCTGTGTTCCTAGAGACAGCGGCCGCCATTTCCAATGGAGCAGGAGTGATTTCTTTCTTCATCATCTCCCCGAGAGTTCCGCGCAGGGTCCTCTCTCTTGCAGGTCTGGTTAGCTCCTGTAACCGTTTACTAGGAGGTCTGGGAGTATGCGATACAACTCCGAGAGTTTTCAAATCGTTACCCAACAGTACGCGTCCTGGTACCTCACTCTGTATGCTGACAGGTATCTTTACAGTCATGTCGTTACACTGGATGAGAACTGGTAATTGGGGAAGCATCTGCACAGGCCCTCCAGCTAACTTGGTGAGGCGTTTGGGTGCCTTAGCAACATCCTCAGCCTGAAAAAACGATTTATCCACCACAGTTATGCTGGCCCCAGTGTCCCTAATGGCAGGCGTCTCCTGACCATTTACCTGGACACTGTCCTTATAATACTCTTTAGTATTATCGGGGATAGAATTATAGACATCTAAATTCTGTTGTTCCCACAACCCCAAAGATACTAAAGAAACGCTGGCTGAGACTCCAATGGGTTCGTCAGCTGGCAGTAGAAAGTTTCCACTTGCCATTTGGACTTCCTCCTCTGGAGCGAAGGCTAAGGAGACAAGCTGGACCCCTGAAGGTTTACCCTTACATCTGGGATCTCCTTTCACGTGATCAGTCGAGCCACAAACAAAGCATTTCCCGAATACTTTCTGGAATGGTGGCTTGTTCTGACCTCCTTCCGGTTTGGCACCAGAAGACATACTCTTCTGCTGTGGTTTTCCCGGTGGCTTACCCTTCTGCTTTTGTTTGGGGCCCTCTTTGGAATGTGAGTTATTCGAATTCTCCTTTGAGTCTTTTTTAGGCTGTTTTCCCTCGTCCTTTTTCTGAGTTGCCCCAGAATCCTTGTGAGTAGCCCGGTTGGCAACCCACAAGTCAGCAGCCTTAGCTAGCGTCCTGGAATCTAATTCCTTCGAATCAGCCAAGTGCTGTCTGAGCTCGGGAGAACAGGCATCATAAATCGACTCCAACATAAAAAGATTTCGCATACCCTCGTAAGTGTTAACTTTGTAACCCTTAATCCATCCCTCTAAGTTTTTCAACCCTTCACTCACCCAGGTAGCCCAAGGGGTACCATCATGCTTTTTGAGGGTTCTAAACCTCTTAAGATACTGGGAAGGGGTCTTCCCGAATCTAGCTATCAACGCTAGTTTCACACTTTCGTAATCCGTCTTATCCACCTCCCCCAATTCCATTACCACATCAGTCGCAACAGGAGGAAGCCTAGAGAACAACCAGGGAAGCAACGCATTCCCGGTGATGTCCTGGAGCCCATGATTGTATTCAAACAGTTTCAACCAATCCAACACATCCAATCTCGGTTCGTACATACCCACTAATTCCTTCGGCATCCGGGGTCTTTTGGGACTGGAGCTCCTAGAGGAACCAGAGGAGAGAGAAGCATTTTCCATAGACAACTTTTTCATTTGTAACTCATGATTAAGCTCTATTTCCCTGAGTCTTAACTCAGCTTGTTTCTGCTCAGCCAGGGCATTCATTCGTCTGAACTCGAGCTCTTGGTTTCGTTCAGCTTGAGCCAAGAACCGTTTATATTCTAATTCGAGCTTCATTTTTTCAAGTTCAAAATAAGCAGAATTACTCGTGGGACCTGGTATTGGCCCCGTAGGCACAGTTGGTAAGGCAGGTAGAGGAACAGGTGAGACAGTTTCGTTAGCCTCGCCGTCCTCGTCAGCCTCTTCATCGCTATCATCAGAATTACGATTCAGATCAACACCATTACTGTTATCTACAGTTGCTGGAGAGTTTGGTTCCTCTGAACCAGTACCCAGACTTTGGTTCGCCAGCAATCTCTCTATCAGTTCTAACTTCTTGCCTTTTACAGGAAGATTCTCTTGTCTACAGAGAGCTCTCAGACTCTCAGTATTTTTATCTGACAAAGACTCTTGGCTGTAAATTTCCATCGTAGACATGTTTTTTGAAAGTTGCTTTTGTAACGTTTTGTGGTTAGTCGTCCTACAGCGTCGAAAAACACTCTAAACTGTATACTCGATACTAATCCCACCGCTGTACACCAGTGTTAGGCGGAAACCTGTGCAGCTCCCTCTGGGACCACTGCAAAAGATTTAGGACTACAGGTGTTGCGATGAACCCACTTGGTAGCAGTCTGCACCACACAGATTCAATTGGTAGCTGTGGCTGAGCAGTCAGACTTCTCTCAAGAAAAGTTGGTCAGCATAGGGAGCATACAAGATAGGGTAATTCTTCGCAGCAAAACGAGTAAACACGCAACCAGGCTTTAGTATAAAGGTAGCAAGTTATTTATTAATAACAGAACATCTACGGAAAGTACTAAAGCGAACCACGGCAAACAAATCAAAATACAATTACTCTGCAGAATGGAATAAAGCTCAATCCCCCGAAACACAATATCGACAACTCCGGGTTTTACGGTACCACTTATTTTCAGACAGAGGTGTATACCTCAACCCAGATGACACTCGAATATTTAGTGAGGAAGGGAGAGAAGAGATAGGCAGGTAATGAAGTCAACACGGTTCGTACTGAAGCAGGTAAAAATGCAAGGCCAGAAGGCATTAATCACACTAGATCCTACAGTTCGGTGGCCAGGCCCACTCGGTGAGAGGTAAGGCACGATGTCCTGGAAAGTCTCTATGGGTGATGCGTTCAAGTCTCAGTTAGCAGTTTGGTTAGCGACAGGTTGAACCAGTTCAGAACAAAGAGTGAATAAAGCTTGGAGGCAACCCAACGGAACGGAGAGGAATCAGATACCTCACACGAACCGATCGATAAGGGAAGCCAGGCGGTTACGGTACCTTGTTGTGGAAGACCACTCCAGCGGGGGCAGTTGTTCCTGGTGGTGGATGCACGACGGGTCTTGGCCAAGAGAAGAGATGCTCTCGTCGTCGAAGAGAAGATGTCCGGTGCACCACCAGGGAAGAAACCAGCCGCGGAGGGCTTCGTCACAAGGCACCACCTTTCGATCACGATGCCGGAGTAGTGGCTATCCGGTTGCCGGGTGCTCTGCACGGGCAATTCGACCACTGCGTCCAGGGCGATCAAAAAGCACTAAGAAGAAGAAGACTGGTTGTTCCCACCAGCCAGGGAAAGAGCCTCTCCGGCAGGGAGATCTCTTCTGTCGTCGGGAGATTGTGAGACGGTTCCGCAGGGCTCCACCGGAGGTGTCGTCGTGCAGGTCGGCTCAGCGTTACCCTCGTTGGATCCTTTAGGTCCAGTGGCGACGTTCTGAAGATCCAGTCCCAAAAGCCCTGCTTTTATGCAGACGTCCCCCATTCATTCAGCCTAGCTTGTCAATCAATACATGCTAAGTGGTGAGCGGGAAGGCTCACCACCTGGGCCAATCACTCCAGAGTGCAACCTGAGTTGGCAAGGCAACTCGGTCCAGGGTGCCTAAACCCCCTCCCACACCCCTGAGGTAACCCAGACAGAATGGCGCCACTTTGGAGGGTTTCTGTCCAGAGGCCCGCCAAAAGTGGAACAAAGGGCTCAACCTTTGGTTTAGGAGTCACAGAGAAAAACACAGACGCCATTTTACAACCCGAGTTCTGGCAGTAAATACCACTCGATAAACCTATTTAAGATAAGTAGATCAGTGGTACGTTGGAGATTAACAAAAAACAGTATCAATCTTCAACAATGGGACGGATCCCATGCGGTTATGCTCGGGGTCGAACATAACAAGTAGTTTCCACTGCCACCAGCCAAAACTCGACGAGGAGGGACGGGACAGTGCCCCCTCGAGTAACAGATCCAGGAGTAATCGAAGGTCTAGTAAAGCCAATGGTGACTTTACATGCCCGGGGAGACGGTAGTCAGTCCCCGGGTATGGAGTCTATGGTGGGGGGACCAGCTAGGGTGCCCCCGTGTCACGACACGTAGGGTGCGGAGTGACACACATAGAAAAACTTATGAGACCCTATGGAGTAAAAGACCCCATAGCCCATCGAACACATTGACAACTCAAAGGAATCACACACATACATGTCCAAGAGTGAGAGGAAAAGGGTCACACTCTTGGCAGGATGGAAAAAACAAACTCCAGAAATCCAGCAAAGCTGCTGGGGGACTCACTAGGTTAGGAAATTCAGCCTAAACAGAAAATTCTCCCTAACAGCAAATAACTTTGTGGTGCAAAATACCTAAATTGCACTGTTATTATAGATGCAGCAAATCTATAGTCATTAGGATTTGTTTTTTATAACAGCATGATATGCTAACATAAGCTATGAAGTGAATCACTGCAGATAAGGCACAGTACGATTGCATGATTTGCCCAGGATCACACACTTTGGTTTGTAGTGAAACCGGGATGCAGACAGTCATTTGTTGATCCCAATTCTATTTAGCTCACTGTCTTTGTGAAAAGGCTCTTGCGCTGATGCAATCCACTGGTCATTATGTTGTTTGGGGGGTGTGGGGCATATGGTTTGGTTGGGGGCGGTGGCCATGGGGCATAGTGTGGGGGTGCAGGCCATGGAGCATAGTTTTTAGTTGTGGGATTGTGGCCATGGGCATAGTGTTTGGTTGCAGGGTGGGGTCCATTGGGCATAGAGTTTTGTTGGTGGTGGGGGCCATTGGGCATAGTGTTTGGTTGGGGGGTGGGGCCAATGTGGCATAGTGTTTGGTTGGGGGGTGGTGGCCATGGGGCATAGTGTGGCGGTGTGGGCCATGGGGCACAGTTCTTAATTGTGGGATTGTGGCCATAGGGCATAGTGTTTATTTGGGGTTGGGGGCCATGGGGCATAGTGTCTGTTGGGTGTGGGAGCCATGGGGCATAGTGTTTGGTTGTGGGTGGTGGCCATGGGGCATAGTGTGGGGGTGCGGGCCATGTTGCACAGTTTTTAGCTGTGGGATTGTGGCCATGGAGCTTTGTGTTCATTTGGGGGTGGGGGGCATAGTGTCTGGTTGGGTGTGGGAGCCATGGGGCGTAGTGTTTGGTTGTGGGTGGTGGGCATGGAGCATAGTGTGGGGGTGCGGGCCATGTGGCACAGTTTTTAGCTTTGGGATTCTGGCCATGGGGCATACTGTTTGGTTGGAGGCCATGGGGCATAGTGTGTTTGTGGGGGTGGCCATGGGGCATAGTGTCTGGTTGGTGGGCGGGAGCCATGGGGCATAATGTTTGGTTGGGTGTGGGGGCCATGTGGCAGAGTTTGGTTGGAGGGGTGGTGCCCATGGGGCATAGTGTGGGGGTGCAGGCCATGGGGCACAGTTTTTAGTTGTGGCCATGGGACATAGTGTTCAGTTGGGGGTGGGGGCCATGGGGCATCGTGTCTGGTTGGGAGGTGGGAGCCATGGGGCATAGTGGTTGGTTTGGGGTGGGAGCCATGTGGCAGAGTTTGGGTGGGGGGGTGGCCGTGGGGCATAGTGTGGAGGTGTGGGCCATGGGGGACAGTTTTTAGTTGTGGGATTATGGCCATGGGGCATAGTGTTTGGTTGGGGGTGGGGGCCATGGGGCATAGTGTTTGGTTGGGGGGGGTGGCCATGGGGCATAGTGTCTGGTTGCGGTGTGGGGGCCATTGGGCATAGTGTTTGGTTGGAAGGTGGGGGCCATGGGGCATAGTGTCACATGCAAGAGTGAACCCAATCATAAAGCTAAATTAGGCATAGTTAAGAGATGTACCTCCTTTGCCTTTTGTGGAAACCTGACTCAACGAAGGCCATACTCCCAAGAGTATGGCCAACTCAAACAGCAAAGTATAGCAGTCCAAATAGCAGTCCAAAATAATGAGCTTGTGCCTTGAAATCTAAAGCGGCATAATGCGTGAAATGTTTGAGCGCAGTGTTTTTTCTCCTGAATGATTTGTCTACTTTGTCCACTATTGCCAATATATCCTTATGAAATAAATTAATTATAAAAATGGAAAATCTGTATTACAAAATGTACGTTTGAAATACACAAAGACCGGCACACCTAAAAATGTATTTTTTTCCATGTGTTTAATAATAATTGCCTCTCCTCCCGCATGTAGTTTTCGGCCCACTATAGGCAGCATGTAGGGTACATTCGGCCATCTGGCAAAATCATTTGTGCACCCCTGCGTCTAAACATTCAGCAGCAACCTCAGAGACATCATTCTGAGAGGCTGAATTGCAGGAGGCCTGGCCAGGAATTGTTTTTTTTTATCCTAGACAATGATGTATGTCCCACAGCCATTCTCACCTCTTAGTGAGGTAGCACACTTATTCAAGCAGGGTGCCTACAACCATTTTCTGAAACCTAAAATCAAAATTTTGGATTCTGTAATTTAAAGTATGTTGTTTTTTTTGTGGGAATATAGTGGTTTTACACATCATGCTTAATAAAATGGTTAACTAGATCAAACAATAAATGACAGGTAAAGTTGCTTTAACACAGATTCCTGCAGAAGGTGCGTCAACTGACGGGGGGCCTTACAAATGACATTCAAAGTATATATTCTGCTGCATTAACTACTTGAGTATAAGGGAAAAGATAAGGTTGGTAGTAACAAAAATGTAATTCTGGAGGTGAGAGTATAGTCAAATCAAAAAGTGATAGATGCAATGCTTTGAATTAAACATTACCACTACTGTTGCTCTGCGCAACATTCCATGCCATAATTCTGTAGTATGTCTGTGCGATTAGAGAAGGGGACAAGCCATTAGCAAATGACTTTTGGTGCTGCCACCAAAAGGTGCAGTTTAATCTCAATTGCTAAGACGTATTGCATCTGCACTGGAACACAAGCAACCACATTAATGTTTAGGCTCTGTGGTTTAGCAGTTTGGGAAGGGCTTCTGACATTAGTGACAGGGCCAAGGCTGATATGCAAACAATGGTATGGAAGGCTGGCCAGAGCAATGGCGGTGGTTCTGATTGATTCAGAGACTTTTTACCTATTAGGTACCAACAGAACTCATGCTGTGGAACACAGATTACATGGCAATAAACTGTGAGGAGAAACACATATCCTATGGGTGTGTCTGGTCACCTACCCACCTAATGACTAGCCATGGCTATGTCAATGCCTCACCACCAAAACCTAACCTTTGCAGAACTCTTTGAGCAAGCTCTGTCACAAAGTAACAACAAACATGTTGATGTACAGGGCCTGTCAGTGTTATATCTAAGCATTCTTTTGACTGTTTAATTACTTAATTGCCTCTGTAAATGAGCTACTGTTGTAGTAAAATTATCTTAATGTGTGTCTTCAGCCAGTTGATTTTATAAACAATATATTTGTCAATGCCTCTGTGACTTGCACTGAAGTCTTGTCTTAAAAAGCAATCACAAAGTCTGCAGTTTTGGCTTTCGTATAGGTATTAGCAGACATTTGCCATCATATGCCCAGTTACTGACAGCATTTCCCAGCTTTTTTTTCTTATGGCCAGGTGGTACCCTCATGGCAGTACCTGGCAAATGCCTATCCATGCCTAATCAAAAGCCCAAGCTGTTGGCTCTGCCAGTGCATATTGCCTTGAGTGTGTCTCCCTAAGTGAACGTGTATATGCCCAGATGTGGGTGTCTTGCTTGCTATGCCTAGGGAATCAAGCTGCACCTCACTGAGCTGGTCCAACAAGGCCCTACCTGAAAATGATAAGGCTAGGTTGGCAACTATTGACCAGTTTCAAATCTTCTCATGCATACTTACCAGTGGGGCTCTGACCTAAATAGAATGTATCTTTGTTTGGAAGGCTAGTCTACTCTGACCGAACGTTTCATGATTCAAACTGATAAGCACTGACTTGATAACCTCATTATGTTTGAGTACATTTACAGAGTTTACATGTAAACAAAATAGGTCATGTGTGTTGTGGGATTTGTTTGGAAAGTATGATGTAAATCTTGGGTGCTGGGTGTTTAGGCAGTTCTGGAAATGAAACATGAACACCTGTAAAATAACAAAAAAGAAGTGAGTTTTCTATAATGTTACGGACAAAGAATAAAAAGTGTATATCTTTTATAACTAAAAAGCAGTATTTAAATATTTTCTTAAGAGTGCAATCAGAGGTGGATTTAAAAATTGGACAAGGGACAAATGCCAATGCCAACCCCCCGCCCCCCTGCTCTACTCCCTCCCCTCGAATAAGAACAGGAGGGCTAAACAGGCCCTACCAGTGAGAGTCTCAGAGGCAGATTATTTACAACAGGAAGTGATCAGAGATGAGAAAAGGTAAAAGGCAGTGACCATTGCTGTAGCACTTAAAAAACGTTATATAGGGTTTTAAGAAGCTATTTAAGTGAGATTGTTGGGTGATTAGTATGTAAGGGGATACATAACAAGCTGTGTGAAACAGTAACTTTGTCATGCGTTTCATTTCACTTTGAGTCTGTATGAGTAGTTTTGTAAATTCTCATTAATTGCTATGCTGGAGCTTGTAGGTTTGCATTCAGGATGGGGAAAATAAAGCTACAGTCATAGGGGATAATTTTCCAGGTCAAGCGGTGTGGACGAAGTGGTGCGAAATGCATTTAGATCCACATTTTATGAGCTGCTGGATTTTGTATGATTTGACAGGCGAAGTTGGAGAGCAGATCAGACTTAACAAGGTCCCCCTGCCAAATCCGATTGGTGTTCCACCAGCATGTATTTTTACATTGGGGAAAACCAATGGATTCCTATGGGATCTGTCTGACGTTTACACCTAGTAAAAGCGGGCAGAGTCCAAAGGAATACATTGTGGATGGCTCCCATAATCCTTAATTGTGGAAGTGATTTACACTTTTCCAGACACGTAATGGTAAAGTAAGGAGCAAAGGCAATTTTTGCCTATGTTTTACTCTTTACTTTTCCAGTACTTGGTGGAAACAATTAAAATTAATGAATGGCCCCTTTTGCAAAAAAGTGCAAACAGGAAAATAACTCTTTGCAATTTTGGATTCAAAACATAATTCCCCCCTTAATCTTTTCATCAACATGTTTCTACAATGATGAATACAGGTTGGTTTATCATGTGACTTGTGCATTTTTTTAAAGTGATCTGTATAACATTTTGTATTATTTTAGGTATTCAAAGCCAAACTTCAACACATATTTGTACCAACTTGAGCTCAGAAGATGTGTGGTCAAGTATCTAAATTTCAGGCTAGGCTCAAATTATGGCTTTACCACTTGATCAAAGTGTGTGATCCTTGGCATACTTTTAATTTCACTATGCCTTACCTGTTAAAATTAGGTGCCCCTCGAAATGATTCAGTTCGCATTATAAGCTATTCCAAAAAGCCTCACTCATGGTTTAATAGATGGACAGCACACGCATTAGGACACTCACATGTAACTTTGAAAATATCCAGGCCACATTTATTGAATAAGATTGTGCCATTCACTAGCAAATCAAAGTAAACACATCAAACAAAGAGTCATCATGGACAATTGCATATTATAACCAGTGTGTTAACAGTATGTAACAGACAATGATGTACAGGGTCACGCCCCACCAGGAGCGATACCAGAAGGCCGCAAACCCCTCAAATAGCACTGTCTGCCTCCTGATGCAGCACCAAGCACTCCCGTGCACTCTCAACTCAATTAAATAACATTTTGTGTTTAACATGGAATTTGGGACATGAACCATTGATGGGAGACATTCAGAATGGGACTACTGTAGTGTTTCAGTTGGAAAGGAGGGGGGAAGGAGGTTGTGGAATGGGTGGGTAAAGGGAGGATTGTATATACATGTTTATGTTATTGGAGTATATGTTGTGCTCGAAATATTCTTAAGATCAAAAGCCTACCTGTGTTGATTGGACATTGTATGTTCTGTTTTTGAAAATAACTGACGTTTGAAAGAAAATGTAATTTTGTAGGAAACAAAATCGCCTATTCCTTGCTTCAGTATTCTGAGGGGCCGGGGGGATCTATCTTTCACAACAAGATGGAGGGAGCACAAGCATCTCTTCCGGGGAATGCTGGGAGTAGCCACAGTGCTCAGGAAGGTATTGTTAGGTGGACACCATCTCAGATGGTACAAAGACTGTGGGCCTCACTGCTCAGCCCTCTCAGAGGAGGAAGAGGAGGCATCACCCTCAATAATTCTCCTAAACCAGGCAAGGAATGGTGTGCTGGGTGCTGGTGTGAATGGGTGGGAGGGGAGGTAAATGGGAACGGTGGTTAGGGCAGCTGAAGGAAGGTGACTGGATGATGAAAGGTGAAGGAGGATCAGATATAACAGAAAGGGGGGAGCAGATGGGAAGGGAAGATAGGTAGATTGATATTACAGTACTATTTTCATTGCTTCTCTTTTGCTATGTACTGTTTTTTATAGAGGGGTGCAAACATATTTTTGCAGATCTGGGAAGACATTGTTTGCTGGATCACGGATCTGGGAAATCTGAATCAACGCCAGCACTTTGTTTAGGGTACTCCTAGACCCACACCCAATGGAATGTGGGCCCCCCTGATCACAACTCTGGCCCACCCAGATGAAAATTCCTGGAGCCGGGCCTGGCTTGCAGGCCTTTTTCCAGGAGATCCGTTCTTTCGCCCAACTGTCTTATGTCCTGTCTTATTTCCCCTAAGGCTGAGTTTAGATCTGACCTCATGAGTTGAAATTTGTCTTGGAATGTCTTTGCCAGGCTACTCTGCAGTGCAAGCATTTCTACCCTGAAGTCCTGCCTTCACATGAGGGCTGATGCATCCACGTCCTCCGAGGTGCTGCGGCCGTTCATTTCTTCCTGATTGTGTTTGGCCATGTCCCTAGTGTCCTGCATTGGCCATATATTTGGGAGGGTGCCTGGTGCGTCTTCCGTGGTTTGTGCCACCTTACCAACTCTCCCCTTGGTTTTTGTAGACATTGTTCCCCGGGGTCTGTTGGTGTGGTCCTCCATGTGGGCTCCTTCACAGGTGTTTTCCTTGTTCTCCCATGCCTGGTTCTGGGGCGTGTGTTGGTGTCCCTTCGCCATCAGAGAAGGGTTTCCTCCACCTCCAGACTCCGTCGGTGTGCCCTGGGCTCTCTCTCTTGGTTCCCCTTAAGCCCCGGGTGCCACTTCTCGTTCTTCCTTGCTGGGGTTGCACCCCCTTGCCTCCCCAGGTATGTCCTGTGGCAGGCTCTATTGAGAGCCTAGCTGATGTGGAGTGGTTCGCCGCACATGGGAGCTCGGTGGCGTAGGGGCCCCGGGTATCTTGCTTCTCCCCCACCTTCTTTCTCCTACGTGGGCTGATGGTTACCTCCTGGGAGGTCTTTGCTGTGTCTATAATTGTGTGGAGAAGGGTCCCCGTGTCCTTGGCGTTCTGTCCCTGGGCCCCCCCCCATTCTGCGGTGGCCTTCGCTTCCTGTGTCTCACCGTAGGGCCCTGGCAGGCTCTGTGGCCTGCTTTTCAGTACTTGGGGGGAGGAGGTGGGCACCTTTGTGGTCCCCCTGTGCGCTTCCCTCATCCTGCCTCGCAGGGCCTTACCGGTCCTCCAAGCCCTCCACAGCCAGAGGCTCCTCCACCTCTGTGCGCTGCCCCCAGGGCCTCTCCACTCACCGTCTCCTCACCGACAACTCTTCCAGGCCCTCCGGTCTCAGGGCAGTACTCCCATCAGCACGAGGGGGGGGACCCAGCCGGTCCCTTCTTCTCATCATGGGCTTTTTCTTGGTGCCAGGGGTCCGCCTCCCCCAACACAGCTTTGGCTCCTTGGCTCCTCTGATTCCTGGGGCAGACGACTCTCCCTCTGTTGCTTCTCTGGACTGCTCACCCTCCTGGTCACAGGCGCAGCGGCCCTCCTGCTCTCAGCCGAGGTCTGCTGCTCCCGTTCCTGCTTCTCTCCTCTTGGCTGGGGCTGCTGTGCGACGTCTGTCTGTCTCCTGGGGCGCCGTCCCTTCTTAGCTCTTCTCCGGGGGAGCCCGTCCGCTTCCCGATGGCACTCGGGCCGCGGGTCCTTCCCTCGCCCTCAGTAGACGTCCTCAAACCACACCTCTGATGCCCTTTGTTGGGCGGATTTCCCCTCCTCTGCTTCTTTGCCCGGGGCTGCCTCGGTCTGCCGGGGAGCTCTTCTGCTCGTGGATGGGTTCTCCTATTGCACGCTGTGGGGCTCCTTTTCGTGCTTTTTACTGGCCCGCTGGGGGGGTGGTGGGCACCTTTTTCCACCTGGGGTCCGGGGAGCGCCGTCAGCACGTCTACACTGTGCCGTGAGCCATCTTGGAGTTAGGATGAGCTCTTTAATGCCTGCTGGGAGACTGAGGTGTCTCTTGTCCCTCTTACCTTTCCAATAACACTCCTGACATGCAAGAGCTAAAGACCCATTACGATTCTCGTTGCATGAAAATGGATGCACATGAATGTAGTTGCTAGCAATGAAATGCTCTATATTACTGGGCCTTTGATAACAGTGTAGGCCCAATCATCATTTGTCGATGTGTCATGTCCAGTCCTGTCCTGGCAGAGCTTTAGAGGACAGACAGGTCCAGTCAAAGTAACTCAATATTTCAGGTGGGGCTAAAGCCCAATTTGCCAAATGTTTGTTGCTCCACTAAAATGCATGCTTGGCAGTGGAGATCGAGGCTTATTGTCTTGGCCATGTGGACCCGCCCTGGCTTCCAATAGAACCCTTTGTTGTACAGCACTCCATTTCTTTAGGAGAGGTAAAGATATCCTCTCTGTCACTGAAGATAATGTATGGACTTAGAGTAATTAGATTTACAATGCTAGTTGATTGACATGGCATTAAGCACCTGCCGAGGCAGGCCCTCTATCTGTCCTTTCCAGCACCAAAATGGACTGCAGCAAAATCCAAACCGGTGAAGCCCATTTAAACTAGGCTGCTGCCTCCCGACTCAAATTATTTATTTAATTCAGTACCGCGTGTGCTTTTAAAGCAGGCTGCCGTCTTTCGACTCATATTATTTATTTAATTCAGCACTGCGTGTGCTTTAATTCTGAAGTGTGCTTTAAAACAGGTAATTCCCCCACGTCCTTACTGCGTTTCCCTCCTTGTCCTGTTTCTTGCCTCCCACCCTCCCTGATTGGCTGCAGGGCCATCAGGAAGCCCTCATAGCTGGAGGTCCCAGGGCAGCTATGCCAAGGGCCTCAAGGCAAAGGACAGCTCCCTACTAAGCAGCTCCACCCTGTGTTTGCCCCTGTTTGCCTGGGACGCCTGAAGCAGACAACATACAGCGAATGATAAGGTTAGTGTGGTGTGGGTGAGGAGTACAATAGTTACTGCATTCCAGTAAAACCCCACCTCTCTAAATAGCAAATTATCCTATATCTACTTGCATCTAGCCTAACTGTGTAACTGGTATTTTATTACACTGCCAACGTTTGCATCTATGTGGTTTTTCATTACACTGTAGAATCTGAGTGAGTTTTAAATATAGGTGCTTTTTACCACCACTGTGAGTTCTGAATCTAGGTGCATTTTCCCACTACTGTGAGGTCTGAATCTAGGAGCATTTTCCCATTACTGTGAGTTTTAAAACTAGGTGTTTTTTTTTCACTACGGTTTGTTCTGAATATGGGTGCATTTTCCCATTACTGTGAGATTTCAATCTCGGTGCATTTTCCACTAATGTGAGAGTGTTGAGGGGTGTGTTGCAGTGTGGAGGTCCTGCAGTGTGTTGTCCCGCTCTACCCTCTGCTGGAGCTGGGTGTGTGGAACATCATTAAAACCTCATCCCCTCCGCAGAGCGAACACAAAGTGTCGAGGAGTGTTTTGCAGTGTGCTGGTGCACCGTGGCCAGGAGGCTTTGAACGGCAGCACTAGACATGTGGAACCTGCTGGAGAACGGGAGATTGGAGCCCATGACGGGCAGGAAATAGTAAGTGCAAGTCCTCGGTGCTTAACATATCAGTGAATTGACTTGCTTACTATATACGTAAGCCAAACCTTCCCATCAACCCCTTGTGCTTCCTCCTTCTTCCTTCATAACTGCATAATTGCATATTTTTGGGACATTACACGAGACTGTCATTCCCATTGGTAGGAGTGAAATATTGGCGGGTGGCCTGGGATGTCAACATTATCCCTGGTTAAAAAACACCGCCGGAGTGTTGCAAAAATATAGAATTAATAACAACACGCTGCCTTATTGACACGCAACATCGGGGCTCAATGCCCTCTAATTACTACCACCTCTGCAGTGGTGCATTGGTGAATGACTTGCGAGTCCCCGTGATTGAGTGCACAATATTGAAGGGAGGAGTGACGGAATGGCAACAGCCGCAGACCCCGCAAACTGCAAAATCCGGAAGTTTGAAACAAGCCAACATGACATATGTTGAAGTTCATGCTCAGGAGTACGACAATGTAGCCCAAAATGTCAGAAGGACCCCAACAAATGTGGTTGACCCAGGCCAATTAATGGTTATTGGCCCGGAGTACACACACAGAGCCACTAACATCAAGCAGAAAACTAGTGACTTCTTCCCTTTAAGAAAGTGCCAGAGTATGGGAGACTTAGATCCCATGGTGCTATTAGGGGGTGATACCTCATCCCGGCTGGTGGACTAGTTGGCGCGACATAGCAATCTGGGGGACGTTTTTCCCCAGGTGGGGAGACAAGCCTCAGCAGCAGTGAGCACACTAATCAGATCCCCACTGGGGAGTCCTAGCTCAGATCAGCCTGTAATGCCTGTATAATTTCTAAGGCAGGAGGATCAGGAACAGGGTTCTAGGAATAATGCAGGGGTTAACTCGAGTGAGCCAGCACCGAGTGATACAACCCTGTCCGTTTGTACTAAATTTGTTGGTAAATGTGTTTGAACTTTTGAAATCGGAAGTCCAGGCTCACTCAGGAATTTTAATGGAACTCACTAAGGAAGTGGGCGCATGCAAATCTTCAATGGGGTCCTGGGAATGCCATAAATACGACAATACTGCCTTCCTTAAAGATCCTGAAGGAGTGGGCCATGAGGCAATCCAAAGAGGTATCCTCTACTTAGGAGGCAATCAATTTCGGAAGCAAAGGTTGAGAGGGAAAAGATCTGGGTAGGAGTGTCACAGTTACTAGCCAATGGAATCATTACCTTCTCCCAGGCAGAGGAGGGAGTTTTAGAGCCTGTGGAAGATAGACTTGGCACGATACTCGATGATACTCCTCTCTCTGACTCCACATTAGAGGAGTTTAGAAGGCTGGCACAAACCGCACAGGAGGAATGTTTGGTCCCCCCAACTGAATCACCAGTTCTGCAGCCTAAACCCACCTCTGAAGCGGCTCCAACCGACGAAGAACTAGTAGAAGTGGAGTGCTGAAATCAACGCAGGAGGGGGAAAGCCAAAAGTAAAAGGAACAAAAATGAGAAGCAGGACGTGGAGTCCCATGCAGTGAGAAAAACAAAGAATAAAAAAATCAGACAAACCTAAGAAAGCAAGAACTGCCAGATTTTTCCATGTCCTCACAGTGCCCCGTTTGGTGGATACAAAAGGGGTAGAGAAACATCGAGAGCACCCCAGATCCTTGGGAATGCAAGTCCAAGAGAAGGATCTCTTAGAAATTTAAATTCCGGCCACATCTTCTCAGGGTGACAGTTTCGCAAAGCTAGACATGAACCCAAAGGACACCTGGGTGCAGGTCATCAGTGTAACTATTGGAGTACATAGTACAAAATTAGGCTGACCCAGATGCCCATCCAGCACCGGTGACCTTAGGGTGGGTAGAGGGGGAGCTGAGTGTCCCAGGAAAAACATGACATCTGGAAACCCCCTTTTAGGACCCCGCCCGTATGATGCCCAAGTCAACAAAATGCACCCCATTCTTCCAGCATGGGAAAAAGGCGGGCCAACAGCATCTGGAAAATTGTTATATGAGGCTCCGATGAGACAACTCCTTCCCCCCTACTTACTTCCATAGTCGATCTTTGCAATTTAGCCACTATCGACTCACAATATATTCGGGCATGCTGGAAACAGATCAAGTCTCTAGCACTGATGCCATCTCCTGATCCATCTCAGCCCCCCTCCACATGCCTGATCTTCATGAGTTGCTTCTACCAGTGCATGGCCACGTCTGCTAAGCCTTATCGTGGCCAAATGCACACATGCATTCCAATCCTACTGCATGATCTCCAACACTCTGGACTTCAGGCCACCAAGGGCATTCCCACTACCAGCACTTTGAGACTATAGCAATGGTAAAAGGCACTCTATAAATGCCAAATGCAGTACAAGTACAGTACAATACATGTGATTTATACATCTGCCTCAACAGAAAGAGATCTGAGTGGTTCATAGGACCTGAAAACACTCCTTCATACACTGCAATGCTGGGGATTACAAGGGCATTGGTCTTCCGACACTCCTCATAGCTCTTAGATAGAGTTGTCTCTTGACATTCATCCAAATCTCCCTACCTCTCCCATAGACATTTTGCACCAAGGTCAACAACTTTCCTCATGCCGGCCTTCCAAATGTGCTGACCACCAGCCAGTTCAGACCCAAAGGTTTAAGGGATCGATCTCTGCAGGTCGAAGCACAGTTCTTTGGAAGTTCATGTAGCAACATATCTGCCTTCAATTTTATCACTTGAAGTGTTCTAGGCTATCTATGTCTTCTGCAGTTTATTTATTTTTTTATTTTTTTATTTGCATTTGTAAAGCGCGCTTGCAGCCCATAAGGCATCGAGGCGCTGTTACAGAAAATGAAGGATTTATGATTTACAGACAGGTGACCGAAGGTCGCATAGTTACACAGGAACAAGCACAGAGGGAGGAACTGACATTTGCATATTCATAGTGGAGCGAGAGGCAATTTAAACAAAGAGCCTGGTTTTGATGGCTTTGCGAAAAGCTTGGTGTGACTCGATCAATCTTAAATGGGGCGGGAGCGCGTTCCAGTGCATGGCTGCCTGGGTGGGGAAGCTGGAGCCACCAGCGCGCACCTTACGCATCGTGGGCGTGACAATCGTATTGGCATAGCGCGCTCTTAAGGGTCTTGTGGCAGTGCGCTTGGTGATTCTGTGTGTCAGGTATGGAGGGGCAAGTTCGTGAAGGCATTTGTGGGTGAGGGCGAGAGTTTTGAAGACAAATCTCTCTTTGACAGGGAGCCAGTGTGCCTGTCTTCTGATTTCGGAGATATGGTCTCTTCTTGCGGTACCTGTGGCTGCCCTCAGTGCGTTGTTTTGGACTAGCTGCAATTTAGCAATGTTTTTGTTGGAGGTCCCAAAGAGAAGGGCATTGCAGTAGTCTAGCCTTGACCCCATAATTGCCCTAGCAATGGTGAGGCAGTTAAAATGGGACAGGAAGGGCCTGGCAGCATTAAGGACTTTGGAGTAGTAGGCTGAGGATGCGGCGATGGCATTGACCTGTCTGTCCATGGACAAACCAGAGTCCAGGTAGACTCTGAGTGTCTTAACGTGGTTGGAGACCTTGATGGGAATGTTGTTGATGGTGAAGGAGGCGTACTGATCTCCGAGGTTGCCCAGTGTGAAGGGTGACCCGATGAGAAGTAGTTCAGTTTTCTCACTGTTCAGGCAGAGACAATTCTCTGCCATCCATGACTGGATGGTAGAGTAGATGGTGGTGAGGGTTATGGTATCTGTTAGGTAATCGCCCGTGAGAGGGCTAAGTACCTGCGTGTCATCCGCATAATTAGTATATGAGATGCCTAGGGAGTCAGTTGTATAGCGTGGGCGCAATACAGGATCCCTGAGGAACGCCACAGGTGATGAGGCTGGGAGTGGTGGAGGCTGAGTCGGAAAATACTTTCATGGCCCTTTCTTGGAGAAAGGAGGTGATCCATTGACAAGCTTTGGTGGAGAAATTAGCTCGGTGGCTAGGAGGTGGCACAGAGTGTTGTGGTCCACCAGGTCAAAGGCAGCGGAAAGATCCAGGAGCAATAGGAGAGCAGGTTTGCCTGCGTCTCTAAGATCGTCCATTTGGTTCTTTAAGTCTAGGAGGGCCGTTTCGGTGCTGTGTCGTGGGCAGAAGCCAGATTGCCGCAGGCCGAGGAGACGGTTATCTTCCAGGAACTGTTGGACTTGCAGGTATGCTGCTTTGTCCAAGATTTTGAGCAGAAATGGTACAGTGGTGATGGGTCTGTAATTCCCAGGGACTGATGGGTCGAGCGAAGGTTTTTTAAGGAGAGGGCGTACCCATGCTTCCTTGAGTCCAGATGGAACATGGCCTGACTGGAAAGAGGAGTTAATAAAGGCTGTTAGGAAGGGGGCTAGGGTAGATGCCGAGTCTTTGATGAGGCTGGCTGGGCAGGCATCACCCTTGCAGTTGGATGGTTTGATGGACTTGAGCAGGGCGATGACCTCTGGTTCAGTGATATCTTTGAAGTCAAATAGTGGGGAGGCGTGGTCTTGGTGGGTGGTTCAGCGTGCAAGTTCGCAATGAGGCTGGAAAGGGCTTTTTGGTGGCCGCGAATTTTAGTTTGGAGAGTGTTAAGCTTCTCTAGCATGGCAGATTGAATACTATTACACCACTTGTCGTCTTTGATGACTGATGGGGGGGTGCAGATGGTTTTTCCAGTTCCCTAAAGATGGTGAATAGCTCCTTAGATCCAGACTTGGCGTCATAAATCCTGGCGTTGAAGGAGGCAGCTTTGGCTAAGGTGATGTTAGTTTTGTAGGATTTCGAGATGGCTTTAAATTTCTGTTTGGTGGCTTCGGAGGGGTTGGCTTTCCATGTGGAGAGGGCAATCCTCTTTTGCGCGCGTTGGTCAAGAAGTTCTTTGGAGAACCATGAGTTAGCGTGTTTGGCTTTTTTAAGGGTCAGTGGAGCGATCGCATCCACGGCTGAGGTGATGACATCCTTGAAAGTGTTAGCTAGGGTTTCCGGGTTAGACGGGGCCTGCAAGGCAGGGTTGAGAAGGTAGGGTGCTAAATTTTCAACTGTGAGTAGGCGTGAACTCCTTGCGTAGGTGGCCAGGCAAGGTGGTGGAGGTGAGAGGGGTGCTTTCTTGGTTCCAATGTTGAATTGGATGTAGTGGTGGTCGGACCAAGGGATGGGGGTGTTGGCGGTGATGAGTATGGAGCAGTTGTGATTACTGATCCAGTTGAGGGTGCGCCCTTTGATATGAGTAGGGTCAGATATAGATAGCGTGAAAGCCAGGTTGAATAGCGCGTTCTTGAGGGATTTGGCAGGGGTATCCTTAGGGTCGTTGAGCCCTAGATTGAGGTCTCCCAGGAGTATGACTTGTGATGTCTTTTTGATATTGTTAGTCAGTGCAGAAATAAGGGTGTCCTGGAAGTCGATGCATGGGCCTGGGGGTCTGTAAACAATGTGCTTGGTTATGGGGCAGTTGGGGGAGACTGTTATTTTTAATAGGAGGTAGTCACTATTGTTGTCCAGCAGTCCTTCAACTTCCCTAATGGCCAAGGTTTCCCTGGCAATGAGGGCCATGCCCCCACCTCTCTGAGAGATGCGGTCTTTCCTGAAAATGGAATACCCAGATGGAATAGCCAGAGATAATGCTGGACCAGAACTCTCGTTGAGCCAGGTTTCAGTAAGGATGAGGAGGTCAAGGTTGTCCTTAATGAGCAGGTTGTGGATGTCGAGGGCGTGGGTGGGTATGGAGCGGGCATTGAGCAGTGCGCAGGTGAGTGTGTAGGCCGTGGTGGGCATAGAGGTAAGTGGGCTAGTCAGTGAGGAGGGGGGCTCAGGTGTAGTAGCAGGTATGGAGTTAGAGAAGATTATGGGGGCGAAGGCGTGGTCATTTAGCAGTGAGACATCAATGGGCAGAGCATCAACAACTTGGGCAGAGCATCAACAACTGTGGTCATGGGGGCATGAGCATTTAGCAATGAGACATCAATGGGCAAAGCATCCACAACTGTGGTCATGGGGACATGAGCATTTAGCAATGAGACATCAATGGGCAAAGCATCCACAACTGTGGTCATGGGGGCATGAGCATTTAGCAATGAGACATCAATGGGCAAAGCATCCACAACTGTGGTCATGGGGGCATGAGCATTTAGCAATGAGACATCAATGGGCAAAGCATCCACAACTGTGGTCATGGGGGCATGAGCATTTAGCAATGAGACATCAATGGGCAAAGCATCAACAACTGTGGTCATGGGGGCATGAGCATTTAGCAATGAGACATCAATGGGCAAAGCTACAACAACTGTGGTCATGGGGGCATGAGCATTTAACAATGAGACATCAATGGGCAAAGCATCAACAACTGTGGTCATGGGGGCATGAGCATTTAGCAATGAGACATGAATGGGCAAAGCATCCACAACTGTGGTCATGGGGGCATGAGCATTTAGCAATGAGACATCAATGGGCAAAGCATCCACAACTGTGGTCATGGGGGCATGAGCATTTAGCAGTGAAGCAGCACTGGAGTTGGGCCTGGCTGGTATTGCAGAGTCAATGTTGTTATTGCGCTTAGTGTTCGTTGAGCCTGAGTTGGCGATGCGAGTAGGGATGATCTGACGTTGCATAGGTACCGTGTGCAGGGTGGCGCTTAGGTTAATGTTGGCCTTAGTGGCGTGGCACAGGTATGGGGGGGCTGGCATCTCAGGCCAACCCTTGTATTGCGATATCCCAAATTAGGAGTGTAGATGTTAGGGATAGATAGGTGGGTGCGCAACCGAAGTTCTGCTTTCCTATAACAACATGGCATGGTGCGCATAGCCGTGACCTGGAGAGCCTTGGGTGAAGGGTATGGCAGACGGGCATTTTGGCTGGAGGCCTTACCTTGTTCTAGCCGGCAAGTGTGTGTGGGCGCCATCCACGACGTCGAGCAGCGGAGAGCTGCAGAGAGCGAGTGAGGCCTTTTCCTCTGGCCTTCGCCGTGCGGCAGCTTCGCCTGGCGGCCGTCCTCCTCTCCCTTTAACGCGGGGGAGGAGGGGCTGCAGGCTCCGGTGCGTGAGTCAGCTGACTCCGCTCCGATCATCAGCTGGGCCGTTGCCATGGAGCATAGACAGTGCTCCCGGCTGATGTGTATTGCGTCAGGGGCCGCGTGTTCTTCAATGGCGGCAGGGGCTGCAGGGGCTCGTTCTCCGTTGTGGGCTGAGTTGGTGCTGGGTGCCCATGAAGAGATCCATGAAGAGGTCTCTCGCAGCGGAGCTGCAGAGAGCGAGTGAGGCCTTTCCCTCTGGCCTTCGCCGTTTGGCGGTTTCGCCTGGCGGCCGTCCTCCCCAGTTACTTCAATACTATCTTCTTTTGTGTACCTTTGCACCAAAATGGCCCCAATTGTTGTCCCAAGTGCATTACAGATGCTCCTTAAGGTAGAAAAAAAGTCTAGGCTCTCTGTAATGTGATATCCTTTTCATCATCTACTCTGCATGATTTGGCTATGTGATCGATGCCGCTAAGCTAAAACCGAGGAGAATTTCTTGCTATTCACATCTGCTATAGGGACAAGCAAGTGTTGGCTGAACTTACCTGTCAGTGTAAATTTGTTGGTAAATGTGTTTGAACTTTTGGAATCGGAAGTCCAGGCTCACTCAGGAATTTTAATGGAACTCACTAAGGAAGTGGGCGCATGCAAATCTTCAATGGGGGCCTTGGGAATGCCATAAACACTACGATACTGCCTTCCCTAAAGATCCTGGTGGAGTGGGCCATGAGACAATCCAAAGAGGCATTCTCTACTCAGGGCGAAATTACAGAAGCAAAGGTTGAGAGGGAAAAGATCTGGGTAGGAGTGTCACAGTTACTAGCCAATGAAATCATTACCTTCTCCCAGGCAGAGGAGGGAGTTTTAGAGCCTATGGAAGATAGACTTGGCACAATACTCGATGATACTCCTGTCTCTGACTCCACATTAGAGGAGTTTAGAAGGCTGGCACAAACCGCAGAGGAGGAATGTTTGGTCCCCCCAACTGAATCACCAGTTCTGCAGCCTGAACCCACCTCTGAAGCGGCTCCAGCTGACGAAGAACTAGTAGAAGTGGAGTGCCGAAAACAACGCAGGAGGGGGAAAGCCAAAAGTAAAAGGAACAAAAATGAGAAGCAGGACGTGGAGTCCCATGCAGTGAGAAAAACAAAGAATAAAAAAGCAGACAAACCTAAGAAAGCAGGAACTGCCAACATTTTCATGCCCTCACGGTGCCCCGTTTGGTGGTTTGGTAACCAAACAACCTGCTGATCACCCATTGAAGTCCAAGATAATGGTTTTTAAGAGGCCTGGATGCCGTGTCGTAAACATCTGGTGGGCACTGAGAGATCATATAATCCAGGTAGTGACATAGATGGTTTATCTGGGTTTCGTCCTGTATGCCTCCCCCTTGTTTACCCAGGTTCAACTGGACTTCTGTGGGAAGATTGCAAAATTAACAGCACACATGTGTAAAGTTTTGGTTACATTCTGTCTTTCTGTAAGTTCTCCATATTGCTTCTCATCAGGTTTTACTTTGGCAAGGTGGTCCCGACAATCCTCTTTGGGACGGAGTTCAAGCCAATGTCTTGGAAAATAAAGTGGTTGAGACTAGAGGGATAAATATGGAAAAGGGTGCTGTGCCTTCCTCAAAGCTTGTCTATGGCAAGTTTAAGATATGAGTTAGGCCTGCAATCACTACGTAATATGGCAAGTGGAGGCTGATCTCCTTTTTCAGATTGATTCTGACTCCTAAAGCCAACTCACTGTATGAGGATATTGGCGGGCACTTGGAAGAGCAACCATCATCGTTCCTCTTACAACTAGAGTCCGTCACCAGTGGTCTCCTAATGACTTGTGAAAGTGCTATTGATACCCTCCTGGCCAATCCAATGAAGGTGTAGGAAGCACTGAAGCGCACGGATTGGATTGACACAATCGATAGTATACATAGGTTGATCCTGGCAAAATCACTTTCTCCCTATGACAAGAAAGTTGGGTATTTGCCCAAGTACTTGAGGCATTCGACTAGTTGGAGGATGAGGCAGGCCTTTTTAAGAGTTTGACGAACCTTCTCCAAACAGGGTAAGTATTGTTCTATTGGGACAAAGGCCGAAAACTACAAATGTTTTGTCCACACTGTGCGGTCCCCAGCCTCCATTCACCCAGACATATTTTGATTGAATGTAGGGGTACCAGGGACTTCACTGTGAAATTTGTAGGCCAGTTTGTGGAAAGCGAAGAATGGTTATCATCCAAAATGTTTTGGGAGAGGCTAATAGCTGACCATGAGATCTTGTTAACGACCCATGTTGTTCAATTTTTTCAGGCATGTGGCCTCATAAAGATCTAAAGCCTAGAAGGTATATCCCTTTGAGTTTTCATCCACTCCTATATCCCACTGATTGTACTGCTGACCCCTCTTTTTTTTTTTACGGCCGCAGAAACGGCAAAAATTATGAATTGAAAGTTTGATTTCAGAAATATGTCACTCTAATAATTCTTAATTGTTTGCATTAGGAATTTATGAGTGATTATAAAAATGTACTGATTTGCTGTATCTCTCTTTTCTTTTTTTCCTTTCTTCTTTCTTTTTCTCTGTCGTTTCTCTCCTTTTCAACCTCAAATTTGTAAATTGTAGATGAATTTTGCTTTTATTTGTTTTTTGTACATGTGAAAGTCGATGATTGGTTAAGACACAATTAAAAATATTTCCCACTGCTGTGAGTTTTGAATCTGGGTGCATTTTCCCACTGCTGTGTATTCTAAAAGCACTCCGAATGTTCCATTATATGGATTGATGAGGGGAGGAAATGTGGTGTACCTGGTTGAATCTGTGCCGCATTCGGATGGATTTTGGGGTAGGAGATGTGTTACACTTAGATAGATTGTCAGAGGAATGTGTCATATTTAGATTGTTGTGAGGGATTGTAATTGTGTTACACCTTGATAGATTACTGTGGTATGAAATGTGTTATACATACCCGTGACAGACAAGTAATGTTTTACACTTCTATGGATTGTTAAAGGAATTGCGCTTCTCTTGAAGAACTTTGAAGTGTAGTACATGCTTGCCTAAGAAGAAACAGTGTAGTCTTAGTCGTCTCATTTCTCTTGAAGAATTTAAGTTATCACCTGCATGGCCAGTGTGCGAAATAAATTGTTCTGGGAATGGTCAGCTGTTCTGCACCCATGATTTTAACCCACCTTTACACCCAGATATAAGCAGGCAATCCCTCCATTACACTTAAAGATTCTAACTCAGGCTTGGTATCCTGACATCACAGTTAATAGGCGGCTGTTAGGAACGTGCATAGAACCAGGAAGATATCTAGTAAGACCGTAACAGTAGCCTGTCCATCATGCCGAGAATCCTACTATCCTAAATCCTATGGTAGCTGCCTAGTAGATACACTACTAGATGAATGTATGGAACGGATGGAATGATTAGAGTGGATGGAGTGTATGTATTGGATAGAGCGGATAGAGCAGATGGAATGGATGTGGCAGATGGTGTAGATGTAGCGGATGTAGCGAATGGAGGCAACACCAGATCCCCATGTCGTCGCCATATCCCCTATATATGCTATCCTCCTGTATCCCATTACATATATATATATATATGTATCCCATATATACCTATATCCACCCTGCCACTATTCATCTGTATGTCGCTACGTACGTCCTCAGCATCCTGCTCACGTACCTGCTCTCAGGCGCTTTTACTGATAACCACCATATGACACCACCACGCTTACTCGCTACTATACATCATCATTCAACTAGAACACAACTATACCCCAGTTAATTCGGCCAAGATGTTCACATATGAACAATAACTCCATAATCACCTCATCACCCTAATAAAACGCAGGTAGCTGAGCACATTACGGCTAGCTGTTCGCATAGGCATTCCTCAGGCCTAACACATCCAGAACCCAGTCTGGGTCTCCACCCACCAGACTGAACACATCCAACTGATTTACTAAGCACCACACCTATCGCTACAAAGCAGCTTTCATCCAGCAACTACACCAGCTGCACACATATCCGGTGCACCCACATACCATACGACACTCTCTCTCTCTCTACTGACTCCCGAGGGCGTTCAACCTACCAGCGCTTTGAGATCATACCAATGATGCATAAGACGCTATATAAATGCCAAGTAACATAACATAACATAACATTACATAACATAACATAACTAGGTCAGCTATTCTATTGCTCTAAGAAGACCTGAGGATTGCTCCCCCATGGTGCCTAGAAGAATCTACGAGAGTAGCTGGTCTTTTATCCACAGACTTTCTGATGACACAAAGACATAAAAGATAAGCTCCATCTGTGATCTTGGTACGTATAAACGCACCACTTTGATGGCCATCTGCCGCAGGCACGGCTACTCACGCACTCACAGTAGAATTCAGCTAAGACCTATGGAAAATTTCAGGCTAGCTAAACATGTAATGTTTTTAAGCCTACTTACACCAAACTATGCCTCAACACCCCTTACATCAGTATGCAGCGAAGACCTATGACACATTCAGGCACGCTGGACACATAGCGAGTCTCCTGACCCATCTCATTTCCCCCTCACACGCCTGATCTTCATGAGTTGCTTCTACCAGTGCATGGCCACGTCTGCTAAGCCTTATCGTGGCCAAATGCACACATGCATTCCAATCCTACTGCATGATCTCCAACACTCTGGACTTCAGGCCACCAAGGGCATTCCCACTACCAGCACTTTGAGACTATAGCAATGGTAAAAGGCACTCTATAAATGCCAAATGCAGTACAAGTACAGTACAATACATGTGATTTATACATCTGCCTCAACAGAAAGAGATCTGAGTGGTTCATAGGACCTGAAAACATTCCTTCATACTCTGCAATGCTGGGGATTACAAGGGCATTGGTCTTCCGACACTCCTCATAGCTCTTCGATAGAGTTGTCTCTTGACATTCATCCAAATCTCCCTACCTCTCCCATAGACATTTTGCACCAAGGTCAACAACTTTCCTCATGCCAGCCTTCCAAAATGTCCTGATCACCAGCCAGTTCAGACCCAAAGGTTTAGGGGATCGATCTCTGCAGGTCCAAGCACAGTTCTTTGGAAGTTCATTTAGCAACATATCTACCTTCAATTTTATCACCTGAAGTGTTCTAGGCTATCTATGACTTCTGCAGTTACTTCAATACTATCTTCTTGTGTGTACCTTTGCACCATAATGGCCCCACAGTTGTCCCAAGTGCATTACGGATGCTCCTTAAAGTAGAAATAAAGTCTAGGCTGTCTGTGATATGATATCCTTTTCACCATCTACCCTGCATGATTTGGCTATGTGATCGATGCCACTAAGACAGAGGAGAATGTATTGCTATACGCATCTGCTATTGGGACAAGCAAGTGTTGGCTGAACTTACCTGTCAAGTGGCTTTTCAGGAGTGAGGCTGATGCTTCGCTCCGGTGAATGAAGGAATAGCGATTAGAGCGTTTACTGTAGACGTGGGATGGGGAGGTCACTTCTTCTGTAGCTCATTCTGCACAGGTTATGTTTCAGCAGAAGATTTTATAGTACCCACATGACTTAATTAGCAGTTCATGGGTGAGTACAGGGATTCGCAATTTGAGAAAAGTACTATCATGACACCACCTGTGGCTCCCTCCATTGAGGGCAATTATGTGTTAGGCGTCTAGAGGGTAACATTTATAGCCACACTGAGTAACGAGCCCATGCAGAGAGGGTTCTTTATCAAGGCAGCCTTGTTTAATGAATCACCATCTCGGAAGATACAATGCGATATAGTCAAGGGATGCTGTCTATGGCATATGTTACTAAACAAATGACAATGGTACATGGCAGGATGTATTCATGATCTGCTTTGGATACACAGATATGCTGAGAAAACCTTACCCATCTTTGTTGTCTGTGCTATTGCGGATTGTTCCTAGTTTCACGATAAAGGCACCCTTCAAATCAGTCATTGCATTATTTCTTTATAGTTATTTGCATTGGATCCGGAATCGCCAAGAGAGATATGAGGTAACAGGGGGCCCTGGAGCTGATCTGAGATGATCTGAAAACCGACATCTAGGGTCAGATACAATCAGAACAGAACAGTGAGCCAATAGGATTGCTCGCATCACTGCCTGGATCACCTTTGGTCCTTTTGACGAGACAGGTAACCGTTGGAAATGCTTGATTGAGTAAGAGCACATTTGGAAGCTATAGGACTCCTTGTCACAAGATTCGGAGCTGCAGGATGGGAGTCATGCATCTATGTTTTTTCTTATTTCAGTTTATGTATGTGTTTATTTATTTGAGGGTGCTTACATTACTTGGAACTAACACCAACACGCTCTGGGGGCTCAACATAGTGGACTGGGGTAAACAGCAGGAAAGCATGACATAAAATATTTTTTTGTGCTGGTCGTCTCCATTTTGTCTCTGTTTGCACCTTGCTGTATTCCCTGCTTCTGTGGCTGCGTTTTGCCTCCCCTGTCACCTCTATGTGGCTCCTCCCCCTCCATGCCTTCCAGAAATGCTCCTCTCTAGGGCTTTTCCCACCAGGGCTTCTTGAACAAAGGGATGATGTAGGCAAGGGCTTCAACCAGTACACCACTGTTTGGTCCTGTTAGGGCCTGGGAAGTGCCAAGGGCCAGAGCCCTGCACACCAGACCCCAGATTACCATACCACCATGTTCTAGACCACTTATACACCTCTGCCCATCCCAGTGTGCCAGCACTTAGCACGCAACAAGCAACAGCACAGCTTTAACACATTCAACATCATTAACATTTCACTCACAACTACTTAGCCCATTCCGTCCAAATGTGCATGGAACCTTATGGTCATCAATGATTGCTCTGATGTGCATCATGGAGCAGACATTATTGATATCATCAACATCCACAAACCCTATCCACTCTTCCTAAGAGGAACATGGCTAAGCCCCACCTACTCCCACTTCCTGGACATCGTTGCATGTCAACCGTACAGAGAATACAGTCTGGAGACTACCAGTCATCGACTAGACTTCATGGACATGCACACTTCTGGATTCAGGGGTGGACTGGGAACAAACATTTTCAAAGTGGCCCCATATTTTACATTTTCAGCAAGCCCAACCCTTTTCCCATGGGAACATTTGGAAATACTACAAAAAGGAGACCCAAGGTGCAGCGGCCTACAGGGAAACCTTCATATTTCCCTATAGGCCAGTCCACACCTATCACAATCCCTCACCATTCAAATCCATGGAGGTCCTGACATGCCATTTTCCTCTCTCCCACACTGCAACTGCTACTCCAGCTAATCTACCACAGTACCAAAGTCTTCCTGGTTGAAACAAATGACCTCATCACTGCATCAACTGTCAACCATTCAATCAACGTCTTCCTAGTAGTCTGCAGTATGCCAAAAATACAACTAACCAAGAAAACCAAAGAAGCTCTTCTTCGATCTTCTGCAGCCCATCCACATCCCCCAAACCATCACTGATTTCACTGACACCAAATGCTGCACTCTCAACTGTAGTATCTCCGGACCTCAACTGCTTTCCACGCATACAACTTAACTGGACTGACAACACAGCCATGCTTCCCATGCTGCAGCACTCACTCAAAACCCGCTTTTTGTGGTCAACTGAAACTAACACAGACACCTCAACGCTCATTCAAAACATCACCATGGGTACCTTATAAGAAACCACACCAACCTGACTTTCATAATCACTCCTTCATCCAACTTCAAAATCATTCCCAACCAGCTCAATCACAAACTAACTCCACCAATATCAATACACCATTGAAACTATGAAAGAACAAAACCAAGCCATCCGAACCTTGTTACTCGCAGTATCTCATTGACAGTGAATGTGACATATGCAAAAATTAAATGATCTGGTGAAAGGAGATCTCACCATCTTGAAAAGCCTCTGCTCAGCCCACAGGACCCTCATCACCTCAGCCAAAGCACATTGCTACATATCACCCATAGCAGAAACCTTCAACAAGTGCAGAGCCCTCTGCAAGGCTGTCAAGCACTGCATCATCCCCCTAGCATGCCCTGCAGTACCCAAAACCGCAGAGAGATGCAATGTAATGAACATGCTTCTCACAGACTAAATTAACAAGATCCAAATCTACATTGATGACATCCTATCCACATAGACACTCAGGGATTACCACCATGACATGTACCAAGATGGTCAGAATTCAAGACCCTAACACATGAAGAACTCACAAGTATCTTTGCATCACTCAAGACCACCTCATACGAAGACAACACAAAAGCATACTCTGTTCTGAAGACCACAGGTAATGGTCTCACTCCACTCGCCCACACTATCAACGCCTCACTCATGCAAGGCATCTTTCGCGATGCACTGAAAACTGACCAGCTCCTAGTCCTTCTGACAAAACCCACACCTAACCCAGACAACCTAGAAAACCAAATGCCCCATCACCCATCTACCCTTCATTTGCAAGAGCATTGAGAAGACTGGCATGCTCCAGCTCCACGAAATGATTACCCAACACTACACCAAGAACACAAGTCCAGCTTTCAAACAAGATGCAGCACTGAAGCCGCCAACATCCCGGTCATTGATAAAGCACTCGTCATCTTGGACAAAGGCAATCTATGTATTCAGGTCCTGCTTGAAATTTCTGCTGAATTTCACATGGTCGACCACAAAGTGCTACTCAAGACCAAGACCTCCTGCATGGGATTCAAGGCCACAGTCCTTTGATGGTTGGATTCCTACCTCACCAACATACACCAGTTCATCCAGATGGGCACCTGCAGATTTCAATAATGCCTACTGACCGGTGGAGTCTCACAGGGCTCCTTCCTCTCCTCTGTCATCTTCAACCTCTATATAGAGCCACGGGGGGTATTCTTGGACAAATTCAATATTAATATCCGCCAGCATGCCGATGACACACAGCTATACCTGAAGGTCAGTTGTCTCACTGACAGCCACAAACTAAAACTTGACCTCTCCACCATTCAAGCCTGAATGTCAAGTACCTACCTGAAATTCAACCCTATTAGAAGAGAGATCATGCCATCAGACTCATCCACTTTCAAAACTGGCTGTCAGCCATGGATCTCAATGGCTTCTCCCCCCCAATTTGCCCATTGTTTAAAGTCCCTGAGCTTCACTATCAACTAAAACCTCTCCTTCAGAGCACACATCACCAAGGAGACACAAACAGCATATTGTCCGCTCTCACTCACATCAGATCCATTGTCCAGGCCCTGGTGCTCTCCTACCTGTGTGCTCGAAAAACCCTCCTGGCAGATGTTTCAACCACAACACTGACCCCTCTATAAGCTTCCAGCACCCTACAGCACACCTCAATTCAGGACTAAAGAAATGCCATGACATCACCCAAACCCTAAAGGAATTGCACTCTAAGCCCACGACACCTTCAAGCAGCCTGCATCACCTTCAAAGCTGCAATGTGCAATACTTACCTTAAAATATCACCATCAGAGCAATGCAAAACCAAGAGCCAAGATATCACCACTTTGAAATCCAAGTAGTGCAAGAAGGAAGTGACCAGAAAACAAGCATTCTCCTGCTATCCCCCCACTCCCTGGAACAACATTCCTTCTAAAATCTCCCTCCTGCGATTCAGGAAATAACTGAAGACCCTGCACCTCAAGGATCACTTCACCTGCAAATGAAGACCACAGACTGACAAGAAGAAACCACCCACTGAGTACCGCCCCCTCTATTGTACAGCACTGAGTTGCTTTTCAGCTAGGTTTGTGCTATAAATGACCTACATACCTAAGTTAATGTTAACATATTAATGTTAAAGGTATTTGTATCGTGCACCGTCACCACCGGAGTGGTCCCCAGGCGCTCTGGCGGATTTGAAAAGGAGGGTGTGAAAAAAGGGGGGGAGTGGGTGGGTTAGTAGGGTGTAGTGGGAATAGGAAAGTGAGAGCTGTGATTTCCTGTTGGCAACTTCAGTTCAGTTTGCACCGTTCACTGACCTTAAGTGCTGTTTTTGGGTCGGCTCGACTTCCCATGTGTTGTTGTGAGGGGTTATGTGTTGTTAGTCTGTTGTAGTGTGGTGAAGTACGTGCCTATTGCTGTGCAGAGATGTGGTTGTGTGAGTTTCTGTTTGGGCAGTTTATGTGGAAAGTTGAGGTTTTAGAGTTGGGCTAGCAGGTTTTCGCAGCTATATAAACTCTGTTGTTTTTAATAGAATAATGGTGCATACTGAATATTAGCAGACTTGGAAGCTTACATATACAGCATCAAATATGTGGGGGTGATCAGTTTTAGCATGCAGGGAGTCACATCAGCAGATCTGTGGAGTCTGAATTTGCGAGAAAGAGCTGAATTGCTGACAAATGTAGCTCTTTTCTGAATAGTTGGAGGGAATAGGTCGATCTTAATGCTGAGGGGAACTTGTTGTAGATTTGTGTGGTGCATATATGACTGCAGGTGGAGTGACTGTCCGAGGGGTAGATTAGATTAAATTGAAATGATTTCTAGAGCAGGACACGTTCACCCCAAGGCGTCAGACCTTCAGAACTGAGGTTTCTTCATATATACGTTCCTGAATATGAGGCAGCAATTCTTAAATCTAATGCACTCTGGGGCAGGGATCAGTGTAGGAGTGATGTGGTTGCATTGTTTTGACTCAAAATCAGTTGCTCCACAGCAGTGATGTTCATTGTTGTTCCATGCTGCCAGGGTGATGTGAAGTAATCTGGGGAGCAGAGCATTGCATTTGTTGAATAGACACAAGGCGTAGAAGAAGCTCGATGGTGGTTGATATTGTGTGATTTTTTTTGAGGGGGCTCAGTTGAAATCAAGCTGACATATTCTCTATTGATATATGTGTGCTGATGTAGAAGCCCAAAGATTATCCGCTAGGGGAAGGTTTTTGCACACGGTCAGAATATGACGGTGAAAAGTGCCACTGTCAAAAAGGTAAACCTCATTTTTTGTTGGAGTTCATTTTAGGTAACTGCTCGGCATCCACAGCTGAATATAGTTCAGGCAGGATGTTAGTTGCTGAATGCTTGTGGTAGAGGTTCTGTCTCATTCAAAAATGCCTTGTAAGATTCTTACAAATAGCTTATAAGAACTTGTGAGAAACTAGTGTGATTTTCTGGACAATAAAAATAACTTTAGAAGAAATAATTTGACACCAAAATACTTATAAAACATATATGTTTGAAGTAGGATTCTTTAAGCTCGTGTATGATTCTGGCAAGATTCTTATAAGAATGTGTCCTGAACTGATATTTATATTGGATATTGAACATCCACAAATGCTAAAAAGAAGATGGAATCAGCAGACAACCCTCTCCCCAAGGAGTCCAAGACTGAAATGGAAGAGCTCCCCAGCATTAAGGATGTCTTTTAAATGTGGTTCGGGGTGTGGGTGAGATGAAAACTTCCCTGGCAGATCTTAACATGAAGGTTTCACACCTAGAGATCACAGTTAACATGGTGGAAAAACAGTGGGAGGGGCTAACCACCGAAATTGCTGTAATAGTATGCATCACAGAAAGCCATCTTAAAACATGACCCAGGATGATCAATAACGAATGGTAGAAGTGTACCAAGGAAAGTAGTGGAACTGTGGTCTCTGGCAGGGGAGACGGTCGGCGGGAGCATAGTGCAATACGTGGCAAGTGTTGCAGCCGGGGCATTGCAATAGTCTAAGTGACTAGTCACTAAGGCTCCTATTACAACTTTACACTTGCACAGGGACAGGAAGGGACAAATCCTCTATATAGAATGGTTGCTATGGTCGTAAAAAGTAGAGGAATGGTAAACAGGTAAAAATAAAAGTAGTGGAACACCGCTCCCGACCGTTCCCGCTCACTTCAATCACTGTTAATAACTTTTCAATCGTGCATTCTTTGAATAATGTATTGCAAGCTTGGTGTTTTTGTTGTGCATCAGTATCAGGAACCCCAGGTACAAACTGTAAATGGAGTGAACATAGAAAAGAATGTGGAAAGAGTTCCCCCCCATATTATTTTCACATTGGTATCGTTCACAATGAGTTGTTACTGTGATGAGTTTCGCCTGCTTTTTTTATAAGTCCGGCCCTGTAAAATTACTCTAGATTAAAATACAGTTAGGCAGCTCCAGCAGTGTGTCAGTAGCAGGAAAGCAATGGATTCCGACAAGGATGTGGAGGATGAGAAAAACAAGAAAATGGAAAGAAAGTTTAGGAAATAGACTTATTCATGAGTTTAAACGATTGTTAAGTTATATTATGTTGATTTATACCGCGCACCGCTACCACCCAGGGGCAGTCTCCAGGCGCTCACGTGGCTCCGCAACAACAGAGGGCGGGGTGTCTTGGTGAGGATAGGATGATAGGAAAAGTTCGTAACCAGGAGAAACTGGCATCTGTGTGCGTTGTCTTGTGTGCGGTTTCGTTGTGTGGCCTGTCTTGTTGTAACTGTAATGGTAAGACTCAGGGTCTCGGTTGTGTTGTGTACTAGTGTTTATGTTGGGTGTGTGAGTCGCGTTTGGTTACGGTGGAAGTATAATCATGCACACTGGTTTGTTGTGTCCGTAAGAGGGGCCTCCAGTGGTGTGGTTGTTTGTTACATGTCTGAGGGAGTTGTGTTGGTGTGCGTTTGTGTCTGTTAAGGCTGGGGTTTTTATGGATTGTGTGCACTGGTATGTTCTGTCTGAGGTTAGGTCCAGTGTAGGTCCAGTGTCTCTGAAGTTTGCTAAGTGTGAAAGTTAAATAAAGCTGGGTATGTGTATGTGTTGTTTGGCAAGCCCATAGTCGTGTAAAGTGGTTGTGGATTGTGTGGGAGGAACAGGAGTGGATTGGTTAGTCTAGACAATATCTAGAGTATTAATGGGCATTCAATTTCAGCAAAATGGATGCAAGTAAAAGTGCAGAGTCACCACATACTTAGGAATTTCAGAGGCCAACCCTGGTGTGGATCTACCTCTCCAGAGGGTAATCTTGAAGGCCAAAACAACTATTTTGAAAATAGAAAAGATCTCCGTAATGGTTTGGGGAATCAGAAGTTGCTGTATGCGGGATAAGGTTAATAGAATGCCAGAGTGCTGGGAGAGGGTTAGAAATGAAGAAACGATAATTAACCAGTTCTGAAGAGGAAAAAACATATGTTCTAGATCTGTATTAATAGCTTGGACGTGCAATAGGAAAAGCCAAATTCCACATGGGGAGTGAGTGTGTCTGGTGTACAGAACGTCCACAAAAGAACTTTACTTCAGTCTAGGAGAAAACTTCACATTTTAGTTAGCAATAATATCATGAACAGGGCAACTCATGGGTGCATAGCAGCCTTGGGGGAGATGTTAAAACAGGTGGTATTTGCAAAGGAGTTCCTGTTTAAGCACCCAACCCATGAGAAGCATGGAGGAATGTACCTACAGTGCTATTCTAAATGACTTTCCAAGGTAATGCCACTGGAAGGAAAAAACACTGAATTACAATCTGGTATTTCACCATGAAAATCTGCTCATTTTTACCAGCACCACAGAGCTAGTATGGGAAACATACTAATTTCTGCACAAAACAAAAAAACAGCAATAGAACATAGTGCCTTGGCCAAGGATTAGCTTGGTAAAAAGAATCCTCAGATCGGTATTATCGCAATCAGAAGTATCAAGAGGAGGAACAAAAAGCCTGATCTGAGGAAACCTGAAAAAGAAGGAAGATGTAGGTAATGAATAGCTGTTCTTAAGCTGTTCAAAGGAATACAAATAAAGCATTGATTGTATGGAAAAATTGCCTAATGTTCTTAGCACGGATGTGGCTCAGGGTCTCATACCCTACCTGTAGAAACTGCTGAAATACCCACATTACCCATACAGTATTTGCCATAGACATTTGTAATATCGGCTGTCAAGTCATGCACCATTTGCCCCAATATGTGTCCTTATGTCTCTGCGAGCGGCCACTTGCATTTTTGTATTTTGTAGCCCATCGTCGATAGACATAAAGCGAAAGAAATGCCACTTTCTCCACGGATGCTAAATTCATACTGTACTGCCCATGCACATCGTTTTGGCCGACAAGTGCTCAATGATATATGAGGACATACATTGCTGTGCAAAAAGTGTATGTAGGCTTCTGCTGTCTTCATAGTCATAGCATCAGTAATGAAATGGTGTGACCACTTGCCTCCGGAAAGGGAGCAGATGTAGCTCGGGTCAATTCTCACTGTTTTCTGTCCACAAACAGTACACATAGATAGAAAAGTTGGGATCAAACATATGTACGCTTGGGGCAGAAATGAGCACCATGGCTTGGTAGCCAAGGTATCTGCCACTGCCTCTCTAATGGCATTGCGTAACTAAGGGACTGGTAGGGAAGGAATAACGACTAGAAGTGCTTCATGGGATATTATGGATATCAACATGTTTGATGTGCAATAAGAAGGGCAAAGGTGTCCAAGGCTCTGGGGCCTGATGGTCTTTCAAATCAAACATTGAAGTCTTATCCAGACTTATGGGCAAACATTTTATTTGAATTATCCCAGAACATCCGTTGTTTCAAATGGTTCACGTCATCTTGCAGGGATTTGACGGTGATAGTAATTCATAAAACCGGAGATAGATCGAGTCCATTAAAATATCGACCTATATCATTATTGGATGCGTATTACAAGATATATTCCTCATTTATTTTAAGAAAACTGAATGCCTAGTCCAAGGATATGAGATGCTCTGATTATTTTCAATCAGGATTTAAAAGAGGCACTCACACCTCATTGAAATGCTTTGTAATCCATCTTCGATCTAAACAGGTGAAGGGAAAAGACAAATTTACTTGGCCGTTTTAGATGTTAGCAAAGCTTTTGATTGTGTGATAAGGGAAAAGTTGGTGAGAAAATGAGGGAGCAAGAGTGCCCACAGGGTCGACTAAAAATGTTATCTCTACTACACAGATACAAGAATGAGAGTAAGGTTGGATACGCATGGGGCATTTTCACCTTGGATATCTAATGAACAGGGGCTATGCCAGGATTGCATATTGACCCTGTTCTTGTTTAATGCATATATTTCAGACCTGCATGAATGTTTATGTGGTTTAGGGGCTAATTCACCTAGACTGGGGTCTCCCCCTATCCATTATCTCCTGTATGCGGATGATATTAGGCTCTGTGATCAGGATTCAAACCTGTGTTCCGCTACATTGTCTTGCTTCCAAGACAAGCGTGTTGCCCCTGAGTTAATCCCCTCACCAATTTAGGGATTATGATTCTAAATCCAATTTGCAGGTCAATAATCACATAACTGCATTCAACTGGTGGATTGGAAAGGTAAAACAGGAGTGTGTAAAATGTTTTAAGTATTTGGCAATTAAAACGATCAAATTTGAATAGTGGGAGTGCTATTGCTGCCACTTAATTGCGGGCTCTGGATAGAAAATGTGGACGTTTCTCATTATATCCAGTGGTTACATTTTATAATCAGAAAATAGAACCTAGAGTAATCTATGGAGCAGACACTGAGGGAAGTAATGTTATTGCCTCTAGGAATCCATCATGAACTAGGTGTTGCATCATTTAAAGGCTCGTATAGATTGGCGGCAAATGCAGCTTTTGAGAAGCTTGCTCTGTCTGCCGGCAGGCACACTCTTTGTTAAATCAAATGAGTTATGACATAATGGATCATGTAAAATATTATAGGCATGGATAGATGTGGGCTCTTTCTGGCATCAGTGGAATCATCAGTAGAAGATTTGCTGTTGTGCCCACATAGGGTTAAAAAATAAACTTTGGAACTTGATTGGATAAACAGTAGAATAATTGTATTGGGCTATATGTTATTTGATAATTTTAAGCTGGATAGTAAACCCTTAAATACAATTCAACCATAATTAATGAGACATCTGTCTAGGAAATATAGAAATGTGGTACTTAGGATAAAATTGAATTTATTACCCACAGTAGATGAAATCCCAAAGAACATAGGCTATGTCGCTTTTGTGGTGAAAACATTGAAACATTATGGGGGTCATTACGACCTTGGAGGTAACCATGCCGCAATTTGCAGCATGGTTACCCCCTTACCGGGTACCTGGTCCGGGTTCCTTAAATGAGGAATGACCAGGCCATTCCAACCTTGGGGGACCCGGTAATTCCTCATTTGAGGAACCCGGACCCAGTACATCCCCGTTCCCATTAGAGCCCCCATAGGGCTCAATGGGAATGGGGAGGGAGCTAACAACGGGCCCGTTGTTAGCTCGCTGCTGGTCTGCTAGCGGGACCCGCTAAAGGCACCTGGTAAAGCCTTTGTGGGTCCCGCGAGCAGACTCGTAATGGGGCGGTAAGGGGTTGACGGCTCCGGCACTTTTACCGGTGCCGTTAACCCCTTACCGCCAAAGTTGTAATGACCCCCTATATCTTCTATGTGTGGAGTGTATGGTACTAGCAGCTGCATGAATATCTGTATTTGGCAATTTTATGATCAAAATAGGGATGTCATCATGGGAGCGGCTGTGGGGGTCTCTTTTAACTGCACTTTTGGATGAATTATGTATAGCAGCAGGGCGGTTCACAAATCAAATATTTGGGGAAGAAGTCTTTTAATAGATTGTGATGTTTTAGATTGATTTTCTTTTCAGGACTGATGTATTCTTAAAAAATGTTTGTATGAAATATTATTGGAGGGTGCAGATCTTCTTTGTATGATTGTAATACTTTCATTGTGTTTGTTTTATTGATTATGTTTTAACATCTCTTTTAGATTTTGTACAGTGTCAAAAGTTTCAGTGTTTGCACATTTTGTATATGAAATGAAAAAACAAACTATTAAACCTTTTTAAAAAAATGGTGTAACTAGACATAGGGCCTCATTACACGGAAGGCGGTAAGGGTTAACGGTGACCGGTAATGGTACCGGTGACCGTTAACCCTTACCGCCTGATTACGAGGTCCCTTTGCGGGTTGGTTCTTTAATGCCTGCTTTTTAGCAGGCGTTAAAAACCAACCCGCAAAGGGACAAGGGTGCTAATTACGGTACCGCAATTTGCGGTACCGTAATTAGCACCTTCCCCATTCCCAGTATGGCCTATAGGGCAGAAATGGGAATGGGGAAGGGCAATGGGGGAAGGGGGAATTACCGCCCTGCCAACCTTGAAATAGGGCGGTAATTCCCCTTTCCTCCAAGGCGGTGCCAGTATTTTACCGGCATGGACCAAGGTGCTAATAGCACCTTGGTCCACCGCCTACCGTGTAATGAGGCCCATAGTCTGTCTCTGTCTGTCCACAGATCAGAATGCCCAGATTCGAAACACTTTGACAACCAATGTAATTTCTGTTTAACAATAAAATGCTAATAATGAACAGTACTTATATTTTACGTTTCTGTGACTTTTCTGGGGCTGCATGTTCCATAAAGAATATAGCAGAGGAATTGGGACAGAGCCATAGTCTGGAATCATCATAAGTACATAGCAAGAAACTAATAACACTTTAGCTTGTGCGCAATCTTCTGCACCAGCCCCGTGCCATACACCATGTCTCATGTTGTTGGGTAAAATATAGTACCTGAATGCCAGAAATAAAGAGGCAAGAGTGATTTGTGGTGTCCCATTTAAGTCTAAAGCCAGCACAGAAATGATGATGTCAGACGTGATGCCTACTGAACTAAAGACAGGCCTAAATCTCAAATGAAGGAGACATATGCTGGGAGGTTCAAAAGTGCAAAGATATGCACAATGCATTTCAGCAAGGAAAGATAAAGACATGTGGCTGAAAAATGCTGTTTTACTAAATCCATGGAAAGCTACACTTTTTACTTAAAGAGACAGATAGCAGTGTGTACATTATCTTCATGTAATACCAGATTGTGATCCAGAAATCTCAAATGAAAACAAGCTTATTGCAATTATAAGAAATAAAAGAACTTCCTTTTTCCTTATCCGAATGACAGTATGCAAAGAGAAGTGCTCACTTGGTTTCAAGGTGAACATGTTGTTCTCATATAACGGCCCAGTGTATGGACAATCCAGAAGTGATACACTTGTCTTTGGCAACTGTGAGATTAAAGCCAAGACATTACACATGGATATAAGGCCTGGGTGCCTTATAATTGCTTCATGGAAAATTCATTGTGTGTGAGTTTAAAAGCCATTTCCTGCAGAATTGTACATGCAGCTGGAAATTTCTACTGAAATAAAACTTTAAAACTCAAAGACCTTTCATCTGCTTGTCCCGCAGAGGGAGGTCTGATTGTCAACAATCAATCAGGTCCATTGCTTAAAAATACAAAGAAATACACTGCCATTGATGGAAACCACGGAGGAGATGGATAAAGCCCTGCCTGTTTTTCAGCAGAAGTGACTTTGCGGTCACAACACCCATAATGTGAATTAAAGCTATAGCCAGGACCATTGGGAGCCCAAGAAGGGATAGGCTAAGATAAACATGAGCCAGCATCTGTCTGGACCCATGTTTAAGAGTAAATGAAACTTAGAAAGACAAAACTGAGGGCAAGAGTGAGGCCTGTGAATCTGGTTAATAGAAAAATACATTTTATTGCATAAAAGGGCAGCGTATATGCCACAAAACTAATTCCAGATTTTTATTACAGGTGACAGTAATCCCATTTGAACCATCCCAAATAATGTTTGTGTGGAAAACATAACAGAAGTTATTAGGGAAAAATTGAAGTTGGTGTGAGGGTCAAGGACAAAATTAACATGGGAACTATGAAGTGGCATATTTTTCACTGATACGGCTCCTAAGTAAACATAGACAAACTGTATCTCTGCACAAGACAGGCGTGCCGACTTCAGATTAGCATCATCTAATTTGCCTTAAAATGTAGTTCTTATAAATATATCCATACACGTAAAGATTTGAAAAAATAGGGTACTTGCCATGTTTTTTAAAAACTATTTTTATTGATTTTACACAAAACACAAACACAATTTACAGACTCTTATGTAATCGTATAACGTTGATTGGTCAATTATGTCTGTATGTTCCACACCCCCAACTCGCCCCACCCTCCTCCCAGCCTATTCCACTGATATCATGCTAACCTCCTACACTGACTTTTAGGTATATATATATTCGCTGTTGCTGTTGAATGCACAGGACAGCTATTACCCTTCAGGAATTGCTATGTGATAAGGCCCCCAACTCCTGCACCCTACGTTTCCAGGAGTCGAGGTCAATACTGGGTTGATCTTGGCATTGGCAGGTAGCTTCCTGCCATACTGAGGTTTCCGCAAGAATCCATTTTTGGAGGTGGCTCCACCAAAGGCGCACGTCTGGTCTCTCCCATTGCTATTCTTCACTTCGCCAGGATGTATGCTAAGTCCTTCAGCTTACTTACATGTCTCGCCTGTTTCAGTCATGCAAAACTGCCAAGCAAACAGATTACTGGGGTGCTCGTATCCAGTTTATACCTGCCCTGGCCAAGGCCTGCACGATTTCCTCCCAGTATCGTCGGATCTCAGAGCAAGCCCAGAACATGTGCACCAGATATGCATTAATCAAACCACATTTTGGGCAAGTTTGTTCTGTTGCCTTGCTGAAATTAGCAATCCTCTTCAGGGTGAGGTATGCTCTATGGGTTATATACAAAGGTATTAGTTGGAGCTTCGCATTCCTATATACTTTTTTTTGATAGGCCCGGCTCTGCCCCAGACTGCGTCTGTTAGTTGCTCTTGCAAGTCTGCCTCCAAACTACACCTGGTCTGCCTCAGCATATCTCCACTTTGTGACATTAGTAGCTCATATAAAGAAGACATTGCATGTTCACCCTCCGAAACATCATAAAGCGTTTCTATTGTGTCGTCTTCTTGTCACACACCGTCTATGCCCAGCCATTTCTGTTTTAATCTAGTGAGGAGCGCAGTCTGTGTCATTTATTGTCCTACATGAATGCCTAGTTCTGAGGTTAGTGCACTGAAGTCCATCCATTTGCCTTCCCGTAATAAGTCTCCCACCGTCGCCACACCCATGTGTTCCCAGTATTTCCTCACATTTAGTCTAAGTTGTGAGTCCTCTGCCTTTAGTGTCCCTTCAGGGCCCCTGGCGCTCACATCCATATCATCTCCTTTAAATAAAATGGGGCACATGAGGGCTGCATCATCAAGGTGTCTTGAGTCTGCGCATCTGACAACCATTTTGTTAATAATTGCAACTGACTCGCCACATAATATGCCTCAAAATGTGGCACCTTTATACCACCTTGATCGTACAGTCTTTGCAATTTAGTTAATGCTACCCTGCATCTTGTGCCATGCCATAGGAAGCCTCGACAAATACCGTCAAGCCGGCTAAAAAAGCCTTTAGGGATGTTATATGGAATATTGGAGAAGAAATGAAGAAGCCTAGGGAGTACCATCATTTTTAATAATGCTGCTCTCCCCATCAGTGAGAGAGGCAGTCTGACCCAGAAAGCCATGGACTTTTCTACTTTGTCTACTGCCTTTAGAGTTTTTGTACATATTCTGTCTTGGGGTCATGAAATATCTCCACTCCCAAGTATCTGAATGAGTTGGCCTGCTACTTTACCGTTAGTATAGGCAGTGCACTAGGAGGAGTCCTCCTGTACGCTGCTAAGGGAAACAAGCATGATTTCTGAGCGTTTATCGTGATGCCTGGCAGAACTGCATACCTCTCCATCACATCCAAAATATACTGCAAGTTGGATTCTAGGTATTGCAAGTACAAAAGCATGTCATCAGCATATAGCAAGATTAAATTAACGTTGCCCTGTATAACTTTGCCTATTTCGTGGTATTCCTTCTTAAGGTACACTGCCAGCGGTTCCAAAGCCAGTATAAACAGCATGGAGATCACGGACAGCCTTGCCTGGTACCTTTCTCCAACAGCCACTGATCTGAAATGTGGGCTCCTGTCTTGACTCTTGCTTGTGGTCTGCTATACAGCAGCCGTACCCATTTTATATAAGTTAGCCCCATGCCAAAGCTGTGCAGCACCGCCATTAGCCATGGCCATCTGACCGAGTCAAATGCTTTAACTGCATCAAGCAATGCTACTGCATATCGATGTGTGCTACCGTGGGTACTATCTATGACGGGGTGCAGCCTCCTAAGATTACACATGATCTTCCTACCTGGTACATAGCCCGTCTGGTTCGGGTGTATGAGTTTAGACATTACTGGCTTAAGTCTATTAGCCAGCCAGGCCGTGAGGATTTTCCCATCTTGATTGAGCAGTGAGAGAGGTCTGTACGATCCACAGTCAGTTTACAGCTTATTGGGCTTTAGTACTGGAACTATAATAGACTCCATCAGCGACGCCGGCAGTACCCCTCTGTCAAGCGCTTCGTTTAACAAGGCTAGCATCGGGGGCACTACGTCCGCTATGAATTCCTTGTAAAATTCTCTAGGACATCCGTCCGTACCTGGGGCTTTACCAGCGGGCAACTCTCTTATGGTGGCTTCCAGCTCATGTGTGGTCATGGGGGCCTCAAGCCTATCAACTGCCTCTAGGGTACTTGCCATGTTGATAGATTTTAAACATGCCAAACCACATGTCAGTTTGGGATGACAAAGCTTTGTCCTCCCTCAGCTTTCCTAATTCACACCCCTCAACTCCTTGTCCTATTAGCACACAGGTGGGCGGAGGGTGGAGAGAACAACCAATCCCTTCCGCGGGAATCATGGCATGTTTTTGATGTCATTTGCTCTATAAGTAGACCAGTTTGCATCAGAACAGGGCTTTTTCCCTTATTCCATGAGGTAACCTGCTGCTGAACTCTTGTGAGAAACACCCAAGCCGAGAGGCCCCAAATCTTGCATTGGAGATATAATATGATATGACATTTATAAAGCGCCTATACACAAGCGTTTCAAGGTGCGACGAGGCAAGGGAGATGGAACAGAGAGAAGATATATACAGCGGTCTTACCAGGCCAGGTGAAATTGAGATCGCGCAAGTCCAGAGGAGGGGGGAAGGGGAGAAGTGCGGGGGAAAGAGGTAGGGGGCAGTGCAGTACAAAAGATAACCGTGAAATAAGTGAATAAAGATAAATAAATAAATAAAATAAATAAAGACAATAAGTAAGAAGTGCGGCCAGCCGGTGGCAAGTGCAGGGATAAGGGCAGACATCAGGTGTCAAGTGCTGGCAGGTGTCTGTAGGGCTACAGAGACAGTCCCTGAGTGCAAGGGTTGCCAGGGGGGCAGTGCAGGTGTGCCACTGGCGGGGAGGGCACCTGGGCCCGAGATCAAACGATAGCCAGGTAAACCAGTGCAGTTTCAGTTTCAACCAGGAGATCAGCAAGGGAGCAGAGGAGAGAAAGCAGAAGCAAAGCGGAAGGTCTTGAGGTGCTTCCAGAACTGGAGATGGTTCTCCTCAAGTTTCAGAGAGGCAGGGAGGCTGTTCCAGAGGGAGGCACCAGCAGAAGCAAGAGATCTACCTCCAACGTGTTGCTTGGAGAAGCAATTGACCCTGAGGGTGTTGGAGGTGGATGAGCGAAGAGCTCAAGAAGGAATATATTTAGGAAGAGAGAGATGAAGGTATTGAGGTTCCAGACCCCAGAAGGCCTTATGGAAAATGCAGAGGGTTTTGAACTTAATCTTCGTTGCAACTGGGAGCCAGTGCAGAGATTTCAGTCCTGGAGAGATACGATCCCTGGGCTTGAAGCCAAGTACAAGTCTCAAAGTCCTGTTTTGGATGAGTTGCAGAGGGTGGAGAGTAGAGGCAGGCACATTTAGAAATAGGCTGTTGCAGTAGTCCAGCCTAGAGAGAACCAGAGCTCTGGAGACAGTGAGATTCTGGGGGAAGGAGAGGAAAGGAAGAATACCTCTGAGGAGGTGCAGCTGGTAGTGTGACTTCTAGAGATGTCAGAGATGTCAGGAGAGAAGGAGAGTGTGGAGTCGAAGATGACCCCAAGGTTTTTAGCATCACAGGTGGGAGCAGGAAGAGGGCCAAGAGAGGCCGGCCAGAGAGTGATAGGAAAGGAGGGAGCAGGTGTGCCGATGAGAAGAATCTCGGTCTTACTGGCATTACAGGGACAAGGAGACATAAAATCTGACTTGGACCTCTTGGAGGAGCCAGAGGGGACTATCCTTGACTGACACCCTTGCTATCCCAGAGGTGCCCTGCTGTTGCCTGATGCCCACTACAAGGCCTCACCTGTCCATTAAACTATCCCAAAGCCATAGACTTTGTACTCCCTGCACTTTTAAAGTATTTATCTAGTTATTTCCCCATAGCAAAATACCCTGTTTGTCTGTGTAGATCCTTAGCATATTTAATTAAAGTAAATCAATTAATTCCCCTGTTGAAATCACGGGATGCATTTTGTTAGCATTCCAAACTAACAAGCTCCTCTCAGTGTGTTTTGAGCCAGTATACACATGAAGATTTGATTGACTATTTGGAAGAAAACCCCTGACTTCGGTACAGGAAAGGGGGCCCTGAATCAAAAAGTGTTAATCCCCAAAACCCTGGTTTCAAGTGAGTGTGCAGGGTGCAAACCAAAATTCCTCATTGATCCCCAGCATTGTAGATGAGAAATGTGAATCTTTGTATTTCCTTTGCATGTGTGGTGGAAAAAACGGAATTGCCCTTTTGTTCCCGTTGTGTTCTGACCCAAACCACAAACCCTGCCTGTTCTTTTTAGACCAAATGAATTTTCCCATTTTGTTTTCTTTCCCTCATATTGCAATAAGTGCAAAACGGGTTTTCCCCCTGAATACCTGTTCCAAAGAGTGCATTTTTCTATCGGAACCGACACGATTTTCCCATTATGTTCCCACTCTCTGCCACTTGCCTTCAATTCAGAGGAGTCAAGTCTAATTGATGTTTGGAGGGTGGGGGTTTGCTGATAGAAAAAGTATTATAAGCAAATCAGCAATCACTGTGTGTCTTGAATTGTTCTTTTCCTGTATTGGTGGGTGATTTGAAAAGAAAGTTGCAGGAAATTGTGACTGCATATCTCAGTATTATCTCTGTGTTGGTGCCAATACGGAAGTCAGTTTTGTTTTTGTGTTGCCACAGCGTTGGTGGCTGATAGTAGTGTGTCAAATATGATTTAAATAAATTAATAAATCTACATTCTTACTACACACCAGCCTTCTTCTAGTCGATTGTGGCATTTGTTATGATTGGGTGCGAGACGGGTTGGAGGCCTTACCAAAGTGAACCTTAACAAAATAATAGTGCTTTGTTGTGCGCCATCTTGATTGGGGAGAAAGGAACTCCCTGAGTTGAGTGTGACTGCATAATAAACCGGGACAATGTGATGGGTAACTGTGTGTATTGTTTCAGAGTGATATGTTTTTTTCACATGCAACTACATTTGAATAATGACTTGGGGTAGCTGACATGGAATCCTGCAAAATACTCCGTAATTGAGGTCTGGTTTCGTCTGGTCTCTTATTCCAGCTAAGGCAAGGTTTGGCACCTTATTTTATAGGTTATTTATGTCTACCTGATATGACAGCCCAGTTGATCCTATCTCAGCACCATCCTAATGGCTGTTTTGCAAAGCAATTTGTGAGAAGACACATTCATTTGTATGGTGCAGCCTTAGTTTAGTTTAGTTTGTTTATTTGTAAAGTGCAACCGAACCCTAGGGTAACTGGGCACATTAAACTTAAAGAACAACATCGGTTACAGCGGGTAGCAGGTGTTGTGAGCTGTAAACGACAATGATAAATCCAATAAATAACATGTGGGACCAGGTTACAGAGTGATCCGAGTCACTGGATGACACAGGTTACTTCACTGTGTTCAGAGAAGGCCTTGCGAGACTAGGCTGCCAGCGCCACCACCCTATTCCCTGCCCTACCTCATTCCTTCCATCCCTCTCCCCATTCTCCGCCACAAGTCCACCTAATAGTATAGCCAACACCAACGTCCCTAACCCAGATGCTCCTACCATCCCTATCCAAAACTGATCACTATCCTCCCTCTGCATCAAAACCAATGACAAAACCATACCCTCTATGATACTTAACCGACTTAATAGACTCAGAGCTAGAACCAGTCCTAACCATCAAGTGCCTAGACCCACCAAAACTAAAGATACCGGTACCAAAACAGCATCCGCGACTACTATTAGACCGCTCAAAGACCTTCCTATAAAACAAATAAAGCCACTTATAGGAACCAAAAACATGACACAGCTTCCCAATCTGCCAATCACACCTCCCCCTGGGCCCACCCACTTGATCAGAGGTGCACTCATCAATGCTCGATCTCTTGTTGCACATGCCATAGAAATCCATGACCTCATCGTGGATCAACAACCCGACATACTAGCAGTCACTGAAACCTGGTTACCTCCTGTTGCAGGCCCCTCCCTAACCATTGCCATCCCCCCAGGGTACACTATTCTCAGAACAGACAGGAATAACATTCAAGGAGGCGGAGTTGCACTAATAGCTAGAACTACACTGCAACTCAGAGCCTGCCCACTGGAACAAGTACAGGACTATGAACTCCTATTAGCCAAATTTTCCCCCAACCCTAAAACCACCACTAACTTTTTAGTAGTCTATAGATCACCCAATAAAACCAGCCACCCCAACCTAGATATCCCCCTACTGCTTACGCCCTTCATCAAGCCAAAGACTAAATGCATCATCGTAGGGGATATCAACCTAGGCTACAGCGGCCCCCTTAACACGGACGCTGCCGCCTTTCACACAGCCATGGCAGATATGAACTTTACCCAGCTGGTTAATGAACCCACTCACTCCAAAGGCAGAATGCTGGACTGGATCCTATCCCTCAACTCTCGAGTCACCATAGACTCCATCCTTCCTGTAGAATGGTCAGACCACTTTACCATCTCCTTCATCCTGGAACACAAAAGCTCGGACCCCACCAGCCCCAAGGCACCTGACACCTTTGAATCTAGAAACATTAAAAAACTCACAGTAGATGTCATGATCTCTGCTTCCAAAAGGTCAGGGTTTTCCCAACTCCCTTGGAAGCAGATCCATAACCCAGGTTCCGAGTGCCAACCAGTCCCAATTGGGACCTTTTGGACCCAGTCCTGGCGCCAGTGGCACCAGGCTCATAAATATGCCCAGTCCCAGCGCTGGAAGCGCCGGGCTCATAATGCTTGGGTGGACTTACCTGCAGCAGACCATGCTGCTTACTTGCCTGCCGGTTGAGCCTCTGATCCTCTTCTGTTTGGAACTACTTTTCCTGTTGGGTGGGGCAGGAGCCACTCCCTAGGTTCAGAACACTGGAACTCTTCTGGAAAGCAGGAACTCTTTTCTTACCTAGGCGTGGCTGTGGAAGGAGACACCTAAGCACTACAGGAGGCTATTTAAACCACACCCGATGGATGAATCTTGCTTTGCGTTATTCTGCATCCTCTGCAGCAGAACGCTCATCGTGTCTTCTGCATCTGATCCTGGGCCTAAGGAAAAAGGCTTACCATCCTGAATCCAGTCTTCAGCAACACCTATAAAGACAAGAAAGAACAGGTTAGCATTACGGTCTTCAGTGACAGCGCTTCACTTACCTGGTCCATCGGCTTTCCCCAACGCCTCGCGCTGCATTCCGGCATCTGAAAGACAAAGGCTTACCTACTCTTTGTGCGCTCCGGAGGTCTTCGCACTGCATTCCGGCATCTGAAAGACAAAAACTTACCAACTCTTCGCACGCTCCGGAGGCCTTCGGCGCTGCATCCCGCATCTGAAAGACAAAACAAGGTGCGTTTAAAGACATTGGGGAACTTTAATACTCACGTGCCATTACTCCTCCCACATCTAACCCAGTGGGTATTCCGGCACCCTGCAGCTGCTCCGAACTTGTACCTGCAAAATAAAAAGACAGTTAGAGCGCATCGTGAAGCAGGCAACAAGCGCTTACTTACGTGCTTCCAGGCGCTTCTATTCATCACACGGGCTCCATCTCCAACTCACTTCAGCCCGTCATCCGCCATCGCCGGAACCCTGCAAAACAAGAGACATCATTACTAAAGACTTTTAAAGACATTAGAATTACTTGAAACTTACCGTTCGTGCAGTAAACGACGGACAGCAGTCCTCTGAAGTCAAGAGGCCTGCTCCCCTTATCCAGTGAAGAAACTGGTTACAGCACCCTGCCCCGAGGCAGATGGAGAGCACGGCGTTCACTTACCTAAGACATCTTACCCTTCGAGTCAGACATACAGTGCACAGAGGTCCAGAACAAAGAGTCAGCCGTGTGTTACACATCACCTTTGAAGATACGGTATACGCCCAGTCAAGACCGGCGCCTCTACGGGAATCAGGTGAGCGTTACAGTAGAACACCTCTCTCCCATTCTAAATTTGGCCCTTGCCAATGTCTCCCTCAATACAAACAACCCCGACTACCTAGCAGACTGTTATCAACAAAGTCTCACTCGCACCATTGACTCACTCACCCCTGTCACCACCATAACTCGGAAACCTGACAAACGCTCCTGCTTCTGGTTTGATGAAGAACTAGTCTCCCTCAGACGCACTAAAAGAGCACTCGAGCACCTACGTAGGAAAACTAACACCAGCGAATCAGCAAAGGCCTTCCAAACAGCCAATAAAATGTACAAATTGGCCATAGTCTCTCATAAAGCCACCACCCTTAATACACGCATAACCAATGCCAACTCTGACAGTAAAGAACTGTTCTCCATCCTTAGAGAGCTTGAGAACCCATGCCAAGTGACAGCACCCTATAATTCTAGCAAAACCTGGTGTACCACAATACAAGACGCATAAGCCTCTAAAATGATGCTACTACAAAAGAAAATAGACAGCAAAAAAACTATCCTTGATGAAAAAACGCTTCCTAACATAGCCTCCAACCCGCCCACTACTTCCACCTGCACCCCTTTCCATTTCAACCCAGTCACTGATAAAGAAGTACTAGACTCCATAATGAAACTCAAAGCCTCTAACTGCAAAGAAGACCAATTCCCCTCTCATCTTGTCAAACTGTGCGCCCATAACTTAGCACCAGTTATCACAGAATTTGTTAATGCATCCTTCAACTCAAACACTGTTCCCGCTAGCATCAAAAAAGCTTGGGTTACACCCCTCCTTAAAAAACCATCATTGGACCCCTCAATTACTGACCCATAACCACCGTCCCATTTCTACGAAAAATCATTGACAAACCATTGACAAAATAGCCTACACCCAAATTCAAAACCACCTAGAACACCATCAATTACTAGGGGACAGACAGTCAGGGTTCCGCCCAAACTATCGTACAGAAACAGCCCTTCTCGACTTAAAGATCCAAATGGATGCCACGAGAGATTCAGGTAAACTCTGCCGGCTAATGCTCCTTAACCTCTCCACGGCATTCGAGCTGGTCGACCATGACAAACTCTATGCCACCCTCAACAATAACTTCAACCTTTCCAGCAACGCCACAGATTGGATTAAAGCATTCCTCGCAGAAAGGAGCTCAAGAGTTGCTATTGGGAAATAATCCGCAGATCCCATACCAGTCCCAATAGGCGTGCCGCAAGGCTCTTGCCTATCCCCCACCCTGTACAACGCCTACACCAAGCTGCTTTTCGCAGCACTGGATGATATGGGTGTCATCTACACCAATTTTGCAGATGACACCCAGATCCTCATCCCACTAACAGGTAACCATGAGCAAGACTCTCTACTCATCAACAAAATCTAATCAATAATCCAAAATTGGATGGCTAACAATAGCCTATGTCTCAATGATGACAAGACAGAGTTACTCATACTAGGATCATCGTCTACAATCGCTTCCCTTCAGCCTGTCTACTCATCGCTCATCATTGACGGCACCACAATAACAGTACTTAAACAAGTTAAGACACTCGAGGTCTACCTTGACGCGACACTCACAATGTCCAAGCAAGTAAACACCCTAGCCTCCTCTACCTCCTACACAGCCAAATTTATCTCTCTTAGTCGCAAATTTCTGACACCAGAAAACTGCATCACACTAGTAAGAGCGCTCATACTATCAAAACTTGATTATTGTAACATCCTTCTCCTAGGCACCTCCAACACCAACCTAACCAAACTCCAACTCATGCAGAATAAAGCCCTCCGAGCTGCACTAGGCATAAAAAAATTAGAGCATATCTCCAACATCAGGAGACAAAATCACTGGCTTCCCATCAAAGCCAGAATACTCTTTAAAGCCCTTAGCATCACCCATAAATGCATCGCCAACAAAGCTCCCAAATACCTCCTCAACCCAGTCACCAAGAAAACCCAGACCAAACTTCTTAGATCGAACAACAGTGAAAACCTCGATATCCCACGATACAAAAGAGAAAAAGCAGGGGGCAGTAGCCTCAAAGTACTCGCTCCAAAGCACTGGAACGCCCTACCCATCCACATTAAGAATGAAACGTCCTTCCCACAATTTAAAAAATTGCTCAAAACGTGGTTATTCAACCAGTTCTAAGTTGATCCCAGCTACTTGTATCCCAGACCAACTCCGCATCTTCACTGTATATAATTGTACATAAGTGTATTTAATGTATAAATGTAACCATTTCTGTACTGTCCTACTGGGTTGATCACCACCAATAATGTACTTGCTTTGTCTGTAACCACACCATGATACCTCAGGGTCTGGACGTATAACAAATGAAATAAATAAATACATAAATAAATAAATAAAAATAAATAAGGAGGACCAGGTTACAGAATGGTCCGAGTCAATAGATAACACAGATGTTGCAAGAAGAAGGATTTAGTGAGGGCAGATATAAAACTATGTTTGTCTAGGTGCCGAGGTGGTACCTGTGCGGGATTAGTATTACTGAATCGAAAGCAGAGCCTTCACTTTGGCTCCGAACGACCAAAACGATGTGTCAGCTCTAATGTCCGTGGGGAGAGAGTTCCAGCATTTCACAGCTAGCACAGGGAAGCTTGCTCCCCCTGCTGTTTTCAGGCTGAATTTAGGAATGTTTAGTTGGTGCAGTTATGGGGATCTAGTCGGTCTGGAAGTACCTTGTCTGGTAAATTTGTCTGATAAGTAACGTGGTGCTGTCAAGGAGAGGATTTATGCCTAATAACGAGTGATTGTAATTTAATTCTGTCCCGAATTGGGAGCCAGTTAACTTCCTTTCTAAAGGTGGAGATGTGGGCCGTGCGGGGTAGATTGAGGGCACATCTGAGGGCATTGTTCTGGAGAACCTGTAATATATTCAAATTGTGATTAGTGGAACCGGAGAAAAAGTGTGTTTCAGTAATCCAAGCATTGATGAGTTTATTAGTGTATGCAGTAGATGAGATAGTGGTGTTTATTTGTTTTTAAAACGAGAGTGTGGAGTCGAGATACACACCCAACCTTTTGACTTCTTTTGATACTTTTATAATGTTGCCGTCAATGGTGAAACACTGGTACGGGGGCCGAGTTTGTTGAGACGGCCCTGGGAACCCACGATCAGCAGTTCCGTCTCGTCATTGTTTAAACAGAGGTTATAGGTGGCCATCCAGGCTTGGATTTCAAGGTAGATTTCATTTAGTTTTACAACATCTTTCTCATAGCATCCAGTGAGGGTGATGAGGACTTGGGTATCACCAGCATAATTTGTGCAAGTGCCCGCAGATTGTCAAGACGGTTGAAGAGGAGTTTAGTAAAGATGTTGTACAGTGTGGGTCAAATACAAGACCCTTGGGGGACTCCGCATTGGATGGAGACAGCTGCAGCCGAAGGGGCAAAGACACTGGTCGTTCTGTCGGAAAGGAAGGATTGAATCCAATTGGTGGCATTCTGGGAGAATGAGGCAGCCGAGGAGAAGTGTTTGGTTAGAATTTGATGGTCGAACAGGTCGAAGGCTGCAGATAAATCCAACAAGAGTAAAATGGCCAATTTGCCCTTGTCTTTAGCTTCGTCCATTTGGATTTTTAGGTCCAGGAGGGCTGTTTCCATCCCATGCCTGGGTCTAAAGTCAGATTGTCGCAAACCTAAGAAGTTGTTATCTTCTTAATTTTGTTGTATTTGGAGGTATGCCATGCTGTCTAGTATTTTCAAGTGAAAAGGGACAGTAGTGATGGGTCTGTAGTTGGTTGGTACATTGGGGTCTAGGTTAGGTTTTTTTGTGTAGTGGATATACCCACGCTTCTTTAAGGTTGTTAGGGACAGACGAGTTCTTGAATGATGAATTGATTAAGGTGGTGATGAAGGGAGCTAGGTTTTTAGCCCAGTCCTTGATAACTGGGACTAGGCACAGATCACCTTGATAATTAGAAGGTTTGAGGCTAACAATTATGTTAACTACTTCGTCCTCTGTGACTCAGGAGAAGTGGAAAGGGGGACTGTCTGGTGGGAGAGGACTAGGTGCATTACGAGAGTGGTCTTTTGGGGCAAGATTGGCTTTTTTGGACTCTATCTTGGCTTGCAGAGAGCTCTTTTTGTTGGTAGAGCTTTTTGGATGTTGTCAGACCAGGCTTTGTCCTTAATACAGTCATCAGTGGGAGGCACTGGTGATTCCAATTCTCTTAGGATAGAGAATAGCTCTTTAGTGCCAGATTTGGCGTTGTGAATTCTATTATTGAAAACCTCTTTTTTGGCATTTGTAATGGCAGCTTTATAGGTGACGGCTGTGGTGGAGAACCTTTCTTTAGTGGAGGGAGAAGGGGCTTTTCTCCAGTTAGCTTCAGATCTTCTTTTGATATGCCGAAGTGCTTTTAGTTCTGGAGAGAAACATTTGTTCAAATGAGCAATTGGTTTAGCCTTTCTTAGTTTAAGTGGTGCTATTTGGTTTAGAGCCTGTTCCAGTGTGTCATTGTAGAGGTCGACTAAGAAGGTTGGGTTTGTGTTAGTGATGGTCTGGGTGTTGGTGATCGGTTGTAGTAGGGGTCTTAGATTCCCTATGGTGAAATTATGTTTGTTCCTTGACATGATTTGTGGTACAGTGGTTGTGAGTGCGCACTTTAGAGTGTCTTTGGGTTATGTCGAAGGTAATACAATGGTGGTCTGTCCAGGCGCATGGTGTGATGTTAAGCTGGGAAATGTCACAATTGGCGTCGGCCAACCAGTCCAGAGTTCTGCCTTTGGAGTGTGTAGGCTTATTGATATGTTGTGTGAAGCCTAATTGAGTTATAGTGTCATTGAGCAGGGATGAATTAGCATTGTTAGGATCGTGTAGACCTAAGTTGAGGTCACCCATTAGAACGATTTGTGAGCCTGGTTTGGTGTTTAGTGTCAAAAAATGGGAAATGTTCTCCTTGAAGGAAATGATGGCACCTGAGGGTCTGTAAATAAGGTGAAGTAATATAGTCCTGGAGTTAGAAAGTGGCCTTCCCACATCATGCATGATAATCGTGTCCATCATGTGGTCGCCTAGGTTCATGGTCACTTTAGAGCAGTGTTATTGTGTGTCCGGCTAGGTCAGGCCAGATACACATAAAATAAATTAATGTTATAGGACTACACAATGTTTTTCATGCTTAGAATAGTATATAAATGTAAACACGGCATTTCTTGATCTGATAGCCTGTTATTGGAACAAGAGATGTCCAAATGGAATCACACAAAGCACAATATCTAGTTTGCCTCTCTTCGCACATTTATGTGTGCTCGTGTTACATGGGGCACTAAGTAGGACCGTTCTGTGATTTACCTACATATATACATATTTCCATGTGGCTTCCCTACGCACATTCATATGTGTTTTTGCCACATGTAACAATTAGTAGGGTTACCATTCAGTTACATGTGATTTTAACAAAACACAAACAACTTTCCATTCGTTATTTTGGATTCATTAAAATCACTGCATACCTTACTATTCGGCTAATTTGTATGTATGCATTTTCCTGTCTAAATATATGCCATTATAGGGACAATTGATGTTTTTGAAATGCTGCCACCTTTGTACATGTGTTTACATGTTTTATATTGTGGCAAATGTTTGTATCAATTGTAAGGTGTAGTACAATCATGTTCTATTGTAGAAGTTATTGTGGAGTGGACAATTAACACAATTATAAATGTGCCCCATGTTAGTGAATCAGATGGTGCAGTGAGAAGTTTGGCTTTTACCACATACAGGCTGGGTTTGGGTTGCATTTGGTCGATTTGAAGCGGGCGAGGTCCTGGTTGCATACCATCATTTGAGTAGGTCTAAATGTCGGCTTATTGTATAACTAAGGAGACACCCTGGCCCTCATTCTGACTCAGGCGTTAAGGGGTTTCCGGCGCCGTAAACGGCGCCGACCCTTAACGCCTGATTACAAGGTTCCCTTTGCGGGATGGCTTTTAACGGCTGCTTTTTTGCAGCCATTAAAATCCATGCCGCAAAGGGACCTTGGCGATAATTACGGCACCGTAATTTACGGTGCCGTAATTATCGCCTTTCCCCATTCCCATTATGCCCTATGGGGCGAAAATGGGAATGGGGAAGGGTAAAATGGGAAATGGGGATTTACCGCCCCACTCACCTTGGAATGGGGCGGTAAATCCGCCAACCACCATGGCGTAAACATAGTTTACGCCATGGTGGTAAGGGTACGACCCAGGCGGTAACTTACCGCCTGGGTCGTAATGAGGGTTCTTGTGTATTTTGCTTATGCATATCATTAGCTGCTATAGAAGTAACATAGTGTGGTGCAAGCCATCACTATGCATTATATTCCACAATACAGACAGAGCATCAGTGCACACCTACAGCACTTAGGGGAAAATACTGCATTAGTGTTGCGTACAGTATGAGAGCCCATAGACTGCACTGTAATGGACTGCATAGAGTAGCTGTGGGTGGCATGCCAGCTTCTAAAATTTCCAAAATTAAAATGCACAGTACATTGTCCCGACGATTCTTGGAACGTGCCTGACCACAGAATAAAGGCTGGAGCTGTGCAGCGTGCTCTGGACTGCACAATTCGTTGTGCTTAAGAGTGCAGAGAGCAGGGGCAGACTTATCACCATTTATACAACATATTGAAGAGAATAAGTTGTACCTATCGGCATTTTTTGGTGGCCGTAGCGAGTTGGACGAGGATTGGTGAAGCTGTGGGTTCCTCCACGACTGATGGAGCCGTGGCAAAGTTGAGACCATTTTGTCTGGCGGATGTTGCGTAAAAGCAGGGTCGCTGAAATTGGCGTCTGTACAAGGTGAACGGCATTTGGCGTAATGGCGTGGAGCCGTTGTGAAGTACGCCTCGGAAACTGGCTCATAGCAAGGGGGCCGAAGGCGAATTGCTTACTGGTGCTTGGTATATAGAAAAAAGCACCTCCCTCCAGCTAAAAGAATCACGTGACGTCACGGTCACGTGATACCGGAAGACCTTTTTAAAAACAGGACATGAAGCCCGGCAAAGGAGAACGCGAACGCCGTACCGAAGGAAGGAAGGCACATTAAGGACGCTGTAAGAAGAAACAGGTAAGAGACTACACCGCGGTATAATATAAATGAAAATGGACGGTCATAAAATGGAAGGGTTGCGACCTCGGGAGGGGGAGAAAGCTTTTTTTCATCTTCAACTTCTTTGAAAGCAAATAGGACATTTTTGTCTTCTTGATGTCGTTTTTATGTTCCGTGCCTTTTATAGTGTATCAGCCAGTGCAGTGGAATCAATAATAAGTTTGAGACATGTGCTCTCAGAATCAGAGGAGAAGCTGTAGTCCACAGCCCAGCTAGAGGCAGGGAATAACACCCGGTCTGGGAACTGCTAAAAGACAAAAAAGGTAAAAATTGTGATGAAAATTAGAAAATGCAACAGCAGTGCCTACATGTCCTTGGTAGTGAATAGGATGTGTTTTTTGATCCACCTAACGTCTAGTTTTTTGTGTCCACTAGTACTGCTGCTGATCAGCCAAAGCAGTAGAGTCAGTTACAACATAGAGACTTGTGCCCTCTAACCTAGAGGAACAATTACAGTTCAGAGCCCTGTGAAACGAAGGGGACAACACCCAGTCTAGGAACAGTCCAAAGACGGTAAGGGTTGAGTGGCCTTAAGGTGTCCACCTTCAAGTATAAGTTAATTAGATGGACATTAACAATTAAGGCCTCGGCTGAATACATAGAAATGCAACTATGCTAAGAATCTGAGCCCGAATATTTTGGTATTTGTTCCTCTGTAGCCCCCAGAAGATTGGGAAAGGTGTAATAACTGGAAGAATAGGAGAGCTCTTGAGAATTAATAATTAGAGAAAGTAGTAAAGCTGCAACCACGCAACTGAATTTTGAACATCTGGGTAAGAGATAAGTTTTTGCTTTGGGTAATGAGGAAGATAGATCTCCTAGGCAATAGATCCACTTCAACCTAGGACTCTAGGACATCATTGAGGCATAATGGGATCTTGCTAAATTGAGTGCTGGTGTGTCAATATATGGTGTTTAATGCATGATAACTAGTAAGTGACCTGATAGGAAACTGAACAGCAATAAAAAAGAAAGAGATATTAATGAGACTGAATCATGTGAGTCTGTTACTTGTACCAAGAGTGGGAACGTCATTGATAGATGTATAGGAGGAGTTTACAAGTTAATTATTCCCTCCTGCTGTGAAGTTACACATAGTGAGTTGTATGTAATAAAATATACAACGTGGATGTATCGAACAATAAAAGTCGATTGTCCTTTAATTGTTTCTCACAGATATCCATTCAGTGTCTTAGCTTGAAGATAGGAACAAATGAAGGGACTAGGTGGGGATCCCTCGATGATTCCAAGAAGACAACAGACTATTGTATATCACAAATGAATGTGGTTTTTACCCCTGATGAATTTCCGATAAACAATTATTAACAGTCAAAGGAAAGCAACGGATTATGGTTGAATGCAGTGTGAATGATTGGAATGAGTGGAGTGAGCACTGAGAAGTTTTAAGCGGTATGGACTAAGGTGGGCCGTCTCATTTAGAGGGGGTTATAATCTATGATACATGCTGTGAATCTATTTAACAAGTGGATTGAAACATTGATGAATTAAGATACCACAAAAAATGTGATAATACAGTGCCTAAATGCAGAAAGTATAATGTCTGTTTTAGATATACTATGAGATCAAATAGGAGTATATACACTGTTTTATGATTCTATGTTTTATAATGACACAAATAAAAAGATATTTTTGATACATAAAAAATAGTAGGTGATGATTTAATGTATAATATACACATACAAGCAAATAGACATGAATGGTTCAGGGGAAACAAGTGACCCTGTGAATAAAATGTATTGTACCAAAGTGTAGAGGGCTGTTCACACGTGGTCTAGTGAAATATTTCCTCTAGTCTTTCGGATGTTGTAAGGGTTGTTGTACGGTCACTAGGCCGTGAGACAGGATAAAAGTCAAGTCATCTAACAGATGATGTCATCCTCTACTTGGGAGGAACAGGTGACACTTGATAATAGTCTAGATATAGCTGCAGAAAAGTGTAAAAGGTATGAAGAGGAATACATTACAGAATTACTGAGCAACTCCACATTGTTTGGAGGCGAACTAGGTGATACATCTAACCTTACCAGTTGGGACGAATTAACCCAAGTCAAAAAACGACTAATTAGATCTGAACTCCATGGGAGTATAATGTTGGAGTATTTGAGAAACAGCATATTACCACAAGGACTCGTTGTAAGAAACGAGCCAAGAATCTTTCTAGAAGACAAAGAGTTTCTATTGCAGTGGAGTTATATAGGGAACAAATGTGGAAGGGATTGGGTTATTTTAATAATTGACACCGCTAAACACTCCACAGAGAAAATAGCTATTGATCTGCAAAAATTAGAAGAAGTGATCAAAAAGATTGTACCAATCGAACAGTATAAAAAATGACTGGATGACCTAATGAATGAAATGAAGTCCTTTAAAGAAGACCTAAGCAAAGAGCGGATTAGGAGATTAAAGAGGGATATACAACACTTCACTCATGAAAGAGCCTTCCCCTTTGTTGAAGAAAATTATTTCGCTAAAACACAAGAAGAACATATGCAAAATCAGAAACAAGGTAACAGCAAGAGGAGAGTTAGATTTAGAGGAACATCTTATAGTTCAAGTGAAGACAGCACAGGAGAAGGTAGCAACACAGGGAGAAGAGGACGAGCTCCAGACTTGAATACAAGGAGAAGGCCATTTGGGAGAGGTGGTTGAACTAGGAGGAACAGCAATCGAGGAAATCCCAATGGTCAGCTTTTTTTAGGACGGGACCAGCAGGAATGGGACCCGGACCAGAGAGTCATGATCCGCAGTATGAAACCTCTGTGGTGAACCTGTCAAATTATGACCTCAATCCGAATGAGAAACAGGTACTCGAAAAGGGTCTTGGTTTCGTGACCACAAACAAGCACAATCGGTTCAAATTTAGAGAGGAGTTCTCAGAATTTATGAGACAAATTCATCCGAAACGTTATTTTGATGATAAAGTGGATCTTCAGGAACAAGATAGTGGACTACATCAAAAATCAGATTTTTGTCCACCAATTCAATCACAAACAGCTGAGGCCCAAGTCTTTGAACACAGGGTGATGCAAGACATCAAAAAACTAGAAACTGTAACAGAAAAAGAAAAAATGTTCCAAAATTTGAACCGTGAGGAAAAAGCCACTCTTAATACACTGCTATTCAATGAATCAATAATAATTCGAAAAGCAGATAAAGATGGCGCTACAGTGGTCCTAAAAAGGATAGATTACATAGAGGAGTGTATGAGGCAATTGACAGATTCCAACAATTACAAACTATTGGAAGAAAACCCTACATCAAAACTAGAAAGACTAATTAACCAGAAAGTGGGAAAGGCAGAAGAAAGGAGATGGATTACGAAAAAAGAGGCTGAGTTCCTAGTGGTAGATAAGCCAAGGATCCCGCAATTCTACATCCTCCCAAAAATCCATAAATCCCTCACTAGAACACCAGGAAGACCGATCGTTTCAGCCTGTGACCCAATTTTGGAGCTGTTATCAAAATTTGTAGACCACTTCATGCAGCCAATGGTCAGAGCTATGGCCTCGTTTGTGAAGGCCACTACCCAAATAATCAAAGAGGTAGAAGGTAGACCCTTTAACACCAATGAAGAGATCTTGATCTGTCTGGAAGTAGTGGCCCTCTATACTAAAATACCGCAGAGAGCCTCTTTCGAAGTTTTGGAAGAGAGACTACTTGCAGAGAATATAAATACGAATACACCAACATCTTTCATCATGTGGTGTGCCGAAATGGCATTATTGGAAAGTTATTTCCATTTCAATGGCCATTTTTATAAACAAATACAGGGCATGGCAATGGGGGCTACAGTGGCCCCAAGCATTGCAAATTTATATATGGAAGCATTCGAAAGAAATCACATGTACTCAGACACTAATCCATATAGAAAAAACATCTTGCTATGGAGAAGATATATAGATGATGTGCTCATCATTTGGAAAGGGGATGAGAACATGGTAACTGAAGTCTTCGTGTGGATCAATGAACAAAATCGCCATCTGAAGTTCACCGAAAACTTCAGTAAGCATGAAGTTAACTACCTCGATGTGACAATAAAAATTGATAAAGATAAGGGTGAACTATATGTTATTATCAAAAATCCAGACAAGATTGTACACCCGGCGATCATGGGTTAGATGACTAACATTTTATTTTTGCTACTAAAATATTCCTTGTATTTCATGCTTTTACTGTACATTATGGTGACTAGATACTTTTTTTGAATCCGCATATATTTTGAAATCTGGAAAAGAATGTACACCCAACAGCTATGGGGCAGTCAATGATTATTCTATTATGTTGTTAAAATACGCTTTACACTCCATGCCTTTGACATATATAACAACGCTATTGCTCTATAGCTACCTCGAACATCAGAAGCCAAACTTAATTGCAAAAATGTCCATTCTTGCATTAAGTCAAGTTAGACCATATTAGCCTTTTCTTCACTAACAGGCGCTCTTTTTTTCTTACAAATACATCTATTCCCGGTTTTTCTAAAAATTGAATTTTTGAAATAAATCTCCGCCTTTTACTTTAAATCCTAAAATACATCATATTACAATCTCAGGATGCCAAGGTCCTCATTTTACGCACACTAACCGCGTTGTAATCATGTACGTCACTTATGGTGGCGCAGCCATTTACTGATACAAATGTCAACCCTATGGCCTCAGAAACTACAATTGTTCCATCACTCAACATTTTGTATTACTTTCCGTCACTGTGACGCCGCGCGCGGAATCGCGAGTGACGTCAACAATTTTGGCGCCACACGCGCATGCGCAAGTAACATCGCGCATGCATGAGTGACATAATGCAGACCAATTTTACATATATAAGCACACTCGCGGTAGATGTGGTCGGAAAGCAGCGCTTCCTGACCGCATCGCCGCCACTGGACCATTTTTTAAAAAAAACGTTTCTTTATTGGCAAGAAGTAGTAGCTGGCACGTTACATGTTACAACAACAACACACATTTCATAATTGAAGAGTGGATGACAGTGCAAAGACTCTACAGGAGGTCGCATATGTTCATAAAAACAGGTTAATTACAACAGGGCCATTCATCGTATAGCTTGATCAATCCCCTGTTCAGGAGATGAGGGAGAAGACAGAAGCTCCAAGTCCACCCTTCTGTTCAGGTAACTACAAAACTCAGTCCATATATTTTTAGGTCGAGCATTCACCGGCAACATGTTGATATAGTCCTCCTCACATATTTGTGTCCAGGTAAGGGCTTTTAACCACATCTCTAGTGAAGGGGGGGATTGACGCTTCCAACACTGCAGGATGCATTTCTTGGCACTATCGCAGCCACATTCAGAAATCTAGCGACCCGCTTCGCCTCAGTCCCCTCCCAGAGCCCAAACAGTAGAGACAGGGGTCAGGGTCAATATGGAATCCCACCATCTCAGAGAGGGCCCCAAGCACCGCCTCCTAAAACAGAGCCAATTCCCCACAGGACCAGAACATGTGGGCGTGGTCCGCATTGCTGGATCTACATCTCTGGCAGGAGTGGGAGTGATCCCGTGCAAATTTCCCAACCGCGTAAGGAGTGTAGTACAGGCGATTGAGTAGCTTGTATTGAACACATATAACTCGGGAATTGAGAGAAACCTTGCGTGTATGCATGCACATTTTGGCCCACATACCATCTGTGATGTCCAACCCCAGGTCGCGGCTCCAAGCATCCCGGACAGTGTGGGGGGGTTCTACAGCTCGCGCCATCAACATTTTATACAGGGCGGACACTATGCCCCTACTCCCTGCGGAAATCGCAATGTAGCAGATCTCGGGGGACTCCGGGGGTTCGTCCGGATACGAAGGCCACATGTCTTGGACTGCCGCTCTGAGTCAAAAGTATTGCAGCAGCTCCAAGGAGGACTTGGAGTGCCCTGGGCTCCATGTATGCGGGGTGATAAATTTCCCGTCGGGGAACAAGTCGGAGAATGACTGTATCCCAGGTCCAACCAGTGACACATCAGCAGCTTATCTTGTGTGGGGGTGAGGCCCGGGAACGACCACAAGGGAAGCCATTTATAGTACGGGGGGAGCCAGAGCGAGGCAGCAGAACCTGTCGCCACGCCCTGATAGTGGAGGCCACTGGGTCAGCAGGGGCGTCCGAGCGATACGAGTGGAAAAGGATCAGGGACATGACATTTACCTCCCCACTCGTAAGGATCTCGAGCTTAACATGCGGGGGAGGGTCCTGGTGCTGGTACCAGTGTGTGGCGTGCTGAGCTTGTGCGGCTATCCAATACTGGGTGAGATCTGGTGCATTGAAGCCCCCCTTCTCGTAGGGTAGAGTCATATGTTGCCACTTCCTTCGCACGGCACCGGAATGCCATAGAAAGCGGGCACACCCCGCATGCAAGTCCGCAAAGTATTGTTTCCCGGGCCAGAGTGGAACGTTAGCGAATATGTATAGGAGCTTTGGAACTATGATCATTTTTATTAGGGACAGCCTCCCTGATAGTGAGAGGGGAAGGTTACACCATCTTTTCATCCTGACCTCAGTATATTGCGCGGCAGCCCCATAGTTATCGGCCAATAGAGAGGATTTCGAGAGGGACACCTGGACCCCCAGTTATTTGATGCCCTCAGGGGCCCACTTGAGCGGGAATTTGCATGCAGGTTGGGAAGTTGCGGGTGTGAGGGGAAAGATTTCTGATTTAGTGTAATTTATAGTGAAGCCCGAGAATGTGCCAATTTTGATTATTTCACGAATGATCAGGTCGAGATGGACCGAAGGGTCTCTAATATACAGAAGCACATCGTCTGCATAAAGTGATATAATTTCGGGGGTGTCTCGTAGCCGTATCCCTTTGCGCGTATGGTTGTCTCTTACACTATCCGCCATGGGCTCGATAGCCATCGCGAACAGCAGGGGAGAGAATGGCCATCCCTGACGCGTCCCTCTGTGGAGGGTGAAGGAAGCTGATAGATGAGAGTTAACCAGGACTCTGGCCACAGGGTTAGTATATAGCAGTTTAATGCAGGACAGCATGTATGGGCCGATCCCCATCCTCTCCAGCACCGCCCACAGGTATTGCCATGAGACCATGTCGGACACCTTTTGGGCGTCAAGTGTCAAGGCAACCGCGTTGGCTTTGGGGTCAATCCTGGAGATGACATTGAACAGATGCCGAATGTTTAAGGCAGTGGAGCGGGCAGGGACAAAACCACTTTGATCCGGGTGGATCAAATATTTCATGATGGGGAGGAACCTATTTGCTATGATCTTGGCGAAAATGTTGGTGTTGGTATTAATGAGGGACAGAGGTCTGTAGGAGCCACATTCATCAAGAGTCTTACCCGGCTTGGGGAGCACAGTGATGACAGCCTCACGCAGGGACTGAGGAAGGGTAGCAAGACGCAGCGACTCATCCCAAACCTCAAAAAGCTGCGGGGCAAGAAGGGCAACGTGCTCTTGATAGAACTCGGCAGGTAGGCCGTCTGGACCGGGAGCTTTTCCTTTAGGGAGGGCAGAGATGACCGAGGCGATCTCATCAAGGGTGAAGGGTGTATCTAGTTGTTCTTTAGTCGCTAGAGATATAAGGGACATTGGGATGCGGTCGAGGAGGGCATTCAGATCTTGCGGGCTGTGCTCCCGCTGCTGGGCATAGAGGGTTGCGTAAAAATCTGCAAAGGCCTCAAGAATGGGCCGGTCGGACGAATGCCGCACTCCGTTATTGTCGATGATACTATCAATCTGGGCTCTGCCCCCCTCGCTCCGGACAAGACGGGCAAGGGTACGACCCGGCCTCTCCCCCTCACCATACTTCCGGGCCGCAACAGGACAGGCAAGGTATCTTATCTCGCTGAGGGCAAGGGACTCGAATGTGTCCAGTTCAGTTCGTATCTGTGCTAGCTTGGGTGGAGAAGGGGTGGTAGCGTACTCACGCTCAAGCTCCTTAAGTTTGGACTCAGAGCGGCGTAAATAGTTTCTAATGTCTTTCAGGACCCCAGCCTCCCTGGAGATACACATGCCTCTGATGAAAACCTTGAATGCCTCCCATCTCACCCCATCTGTTGTGTTGTGGCATTTGTTATTATCAAAAAACGAGGTGATATCTGCAAGGATGTCGACCCTGAAGACAACATCCTGAAGTGCCTCTGACTTAAAATGCCAGTTAGAGTGATGGGGCGGGGGGGCGGGTGCAAAGCTATGTCCAATGTGATCGGGGAGTGGTCGGACAGCGTGCGCGGCAGAATCTGTGTGGTAAGTGTTTTGCCCATGAGACCAGCAGAAAGAAGGAAAAGATAAATTATGGAATGACTGTCATGGGCAGAGGAATAAAATGTAAACTCTTTAGACCTTGGGTAGAGTGCTCTCCAGGCATCGACCAGACCGGCTGTGACCATGTGTGCATGGAGGCGGTGAGCAGCCCTGGACATTATTTTGGGTGCAGCTCCGGATCTGTCCAATTCGGAGTCTAGAATGAGATTCATGTCCCCCCCCCCAGATAATTGGTTTCCCAACATATCCTAGGAGGATGTCGATAATGTGATCAAAGAAATCAGGTGCATCTATGCTCGGGGCATATGTGTTAACCAGAAGACATTCTGTATTAGCGAGGAAACAGTGGAGGATCACATACCTACCCTCAATATCAATGTGGCTGGTGCGCAGGGAGAATTCCAAGGACTTGTGAATCAAGGTAAGGACACCCCTGGACTGTGAGGAGTACACCGTGTAATATTTGTTGGGGCCCCATGCCGGGGCTAGAGAGTACGAGAGGTGTGCGAGGATGTGGGTTTCTTGCAAGAGAAATATTTTGACCCCATGTCGCTGGACATATGCAGTAATCCTGCTTGCCTTCGTGAAGTTGCTGAGCCCTCTGACATTCCAAGACATTAGCCGAATAGCCATTCAGTAGCATTTTAGGGGGGATCCCAGTAACGTGTGACATAATTTGTTGAATAAGTGCCGGCTAACAATACAGTGACGCGTTGCATCGCGCCATGAGCCACTACTACCTCGCCATTTTTATTATAACATCCCACAACTGTATACCCCCCCTCCCTCACTGCCTCACTCAACACAGCAGTGCCCAAAAACCCACCCAAAGATTCAAGGCGAGCGTGCCAAAACCAACAGGGCAGCCCTTGCCCACACACCCAACTGGGGCGCAACCAGTGATCATAACAAGCCAAACTCAGCAGCGGGGGTCGCTGCTGCCATGGGCCCGACTGAGGTGAATGATCGGTGGGATACACCGTGTAACGTACAGCGGTAAACATGTTAAGTTTCCAGGAGACACCACAGCAGAATACGATTAGCAGAGGGTATAGAAAATAAAGGATCCAATGATCGGTGCAATATACCATAGATCGTACCCCGGTATCACATGTTGAGTTTCAGGAGACATTACAACGAGTTATGACAAGCAATGGATATGCAAGATAAAGGATTCATGAGATATCAAGGAAAATGCAAATGACGAGCGTGCCATTGGTACAATAAAAGATTCAGGCCTTGGGGGCGAGGCAGGCCAGCTCAACCCTCTTCTAATGGATCGTCCACCGGACCAGGGAGAGGAATATGGGACTCAATAAATTTCACAGCCTCTTCTGGGCCCGTGAAAAAGTACAATTTATTGCGGTGGGTGAGCTTCAGCCTTGCGGGGAACAACATGGCGTATTACACTTTCCTCTCTCTGAGCAGTTTTTTCACACCATTGAATTGTCTGCGCTCCATTTGGACGTTGACAGAGAAGCCGGGAAAGATTCGGATAGTCTGAGACTCCAGTTTCAGTTCACCCTTTTCTCGAGCCAGACGTAGAATATGATCCCTATCCCTAAAGCTGAGAACATTAGCAATAATTGGTCTAGGGAAATCGCCCGGCTTGGGGCGGGGGGCCAATGCGCGATGAGTGCCTTCAATAGTGAAAAACGGGGAGAGTTGAGGATTGCCCAAGAGGTCTTTCAGGAGGTTTTCAACAGCATGTTCCATTTTGCCTTTGAGGACTGCCTCTGGAACCCCCACAATGCGGATATTGTTCCTGCGGGATCTAGACTCTAGGTCGTCACACTTCGCCTTGACTTTCTTCATATCGCGCACCAAGTCAGAGACCGTGTTTTGGAGCACGTGCACCTCATCCTCATTGGCCCCAATCCTGGTCTCGGCCTCAACCAGCCTAGCGCCGTTCTGATCCAATTTGGTGCGTAGTGAGGCTACACTGGCGGTTATGCCATCTAATTTTTCATGGAATGACGCAAAGTTCTTTGCCATAGTCTCCATAAGTGTCATAAGGTCTGGCTGAGGGGAACATGAGGGTGTTTCTGGATCGTCCAGAGGCGAGGCAGCCCCCCCGCTCCTGTCTAGAGAGATTTTTGGCATATTTGTCCATCGCCCCAGTTTTGTTGGCCCCGCGTGACTTGCCAGACATATTCGGTGACACACCAAGACCCCAGAGGGCAGTTTTGTAGAATGCACGTACCAGGCTTCTGGGCTATTGGGGGCAAGGGTTCCAGGAGGGGCCACAGCCTCCAAACCCACGCGGGACCAGCCGCTGCATAGGGATTAGGGCAAGATATACACTAGGCAGGTGTGTTGCGAGGTACAAGTACCACTGTGCACGAATAGGCAGTGCGTCAAGCTGTCAAAAGTGGCAGGGCAACTTAGAGGGGATACTGCCGAGAAAGGCACACCAGAGATCCAGTCGGGTCGCTAACAGACAGTACCAGCTGTGTAGGGCACTGCGGGCCCAGGGCGCCATGCAGGCGAGGGGAACTAGCAGGTGGATGCTCTATCTGGAAAAGCTGTCAAGGTGCCTCAGGCGGCAGGGTGATAAGGAGAGGGCAGCAGTAAGAACAGCAGGACCGGAGCAATGATACATGGGCCACCTGGGGGGTCGTGCAGGCTCAGCAGGGTTTAAGGCACATAGTCTCAAGGTAACCAGGTAGGTGTGGGGGCAATTGTGTCCTGCGAAGAGGGGAGGTCGCCGCCCCCAGGATTGAGAAGTTGCAAGGAGCGGATAGCAGCAGTCCCAGGCCCCCTACTCCTCACCTGTAAGCGGCAGAATGCTGAAGATGATGCAGGCAGCGGCCCAAGTCCAGCACAGCCCCAACCAGGAGCAGTGGGCAGCCCACGAGGCACCAGCCGTAGAGCCACGCCGCCACCGGAGGACCAGGGCCACCCCAGCCACCACCACGGGGTCAGATCAGGCCCGGCGCCTGAGCCGCGGGGGTCCGCTCCAGCGGGCCTCACAGCGTGATGTGTGATGAGTGGCGAGTGGAGGAGGAACAGGATCTGCCGGCCGCGGGGCAGCCCCAGGGGCAGGCGAGGAGGGAGGCCACACGGATGAACCGCAGGCACCCGGCCACAGGGAGAGCAGGCCGAGGAAATGAAAGCGCTAGGCGTTGGTGCACATGGGCCCGACTCTGAAGCGGGGCCGGGCGGAAGAGGGACCAGGCCCGCTGCCCCGGCGGGAGACCACAGCACAGGCGGCAGGAGGAGCCGGGCAGCCTGTAAGGTGAGGACGGCCGCCTCCGGTCGTCGGGGCCGCAGGTGGAGGATGCAGTCCAAGAGGCCCAAGGGGCCACAGCTATTAAGCGGCCGGAGCAAGAGCGGGCCGCCACGACACCACGATGTCCGCTGTCCTAGCGGGGGGGGGACCGCTCCGGCGGCCCCCGCGGCCGGATGTCGCCGGGCCCGCCCGCCTCCCTCGCTCTCCAAAGGCAGGTCAGGTAGAGGAGTCGCGTTAGGATGGCGCAGGCAGCAGGTACGTGGCAGCAGGAAGAGCAGGGCCGGGAGGAGGAAGTGCCGCCCCAGCGACACGCGAGGCCCGGCCCCGAAGCTGGGCTGCGAGGAGGGAATCCGGCCCGCAGCTCGAATGTCCGGACTCCGCACAGCAGGGCAGCCAGACGAGGCAGGAGAGCCAACTCCCGGAGGGCCTCGGCGACCAGGGCCGCAGCCCGACCACGCAGCCAAGGAGGCCTCAGCCGTCAGGCAGGCAGCACAGGAACAGAGTGGCCAGAGCTCCGATCTTTGCCAAAAAGATATCAAAGCGTAGCTGATTAAACCGGCAGCACGATGCTCGCCTCCTCAACCTCAGATGAGAGATAGAACCGCTGATTTAGGCGGATGAACAGCAGCCGGGCCACGGAGCAAGAAAGCTAGGCAGCCATCTTGCAGGCTGCTCAACAGCGCCCCCCCCCCACTGGACCATTTTGATACTCCTAATTGGTAAGTCTATACAGGGGTTACCTCTTTATGCCCATGTTCTTAACCAGTTCCTCAGATTCTAATATGCATATCCTCCCCTAGGAGACAGGAATCAGCTAATATTCGGTACAGATGCGACTTCAGTAAAGAAACTACTTGGGAACCCCTTTCCCTCACCTGTAATAGAGCCACTTCTTCAGACCTTTAGAAGAGGGGTGAGTTTCTCCCAGAATGCTTACATCATGTATATCCACAAGGGTCATTGATTAGGCAGTTGCTAAAAACACCACAAATAATTTGAGTATTATGTTACTGGTCACACAGTGTGTTTAAACCGCCATTTTTTAGCACAACCCTGCCCATACTAAAACCTCTTCCTGATACCAATAAGTGTCTGTTACTAAAATTATTTCACAGTTCAGTATCATCAGACCTCCAAGGACACTAGGGACTTGTTGTCTATCTCTTGACTATTGCTAAAAATGTTTTTTTTAAATGAAAAAAAATGAATTTGGATAAAAAACTTTTATTTGAATGAAAAATGTCATAAAAAACATTTTTTTGAATTTAGCATGACACTCATGTAATTTCCTTTCTATATATGTTCTTTATAGATGCTTGTGAAAGTTATGTTGAAAATTTAAGCCCCTGATGAAGAGAATATGAATCTCGAAACGCGTTGGGCCATCACAGAAAAAATCAATAAAAAGGAGAAGACCCTTGTATTCTCAAAAAGCAAAATGATCTATTGAATTTCTTTATGAACTGTTGTCAAAAATGTTGGAATCACTATAGATTTTCAAAACTTTGTTTAACTCAACTAGGCTTTATGCCATCTAGAAAGTGAGCAGGGGACGCAGTTTTCCATAATTTGGATTTCTTTTTGTTCTCTGAACAATATATTAAACCATATAAAAAATCGACAGACTGTAATGCATTATTGCATTATAGTAGCTTTCACCCAACCCACACACGGGATAACCTACCTTTTGGTCAGTTTCTTCGACTCAAAAAAACCCAGCACAAATAGGACTGACTATAGAGATGGGGCTAAGAAATTAAGAACTAGCCTACATGAAAGAGGCTACCCAGCTAACCTGACGAAAAAAGCCATGAAAAGAGCTGATAATAACCATCGAGAAGCCATCCTTGAACAAACACCAAAAGTAAAAAACAAAGATAATTTGTGTTTGTGAACACATATAGCAACCTATCCAATCGGATTCAGAGGATTGTGCAGCGGAATTGGGGTATCCTTGGGAAAGGGAAAGTCCCCCTGGAAAGACCATTGATTGCGTTTCGGAGGAGCAGATCCATTAAAGATCAGATTATGCGTAATGACATTATAAAACAGACGAAAGCACAACCTACTCTAACAGAAAAATGGGTATTACGACGACCTGGGGGCCATTACCCATGTGGATCCTGTACATGCTGTGACCAGACGAAAAAGACAACAGAAATAGACATTGGTCTGAGTACCCTATGGAAACAAAAGGCTCTAACTAATTGCAACTCAAAATGTGTAGTATATGTGATCTGGTGTCCCTGTAAGAAATTATATATAGCGAAAACAGAAAGAAAAGTTAAGACCCGAATCACAGAGCACAAAAGTTGCATAAAAAATAGAGTGCACTCAGCACCACTGGTTGGACATTTTATAGAAAACATACAGAATGTTGAAGAATTAAGGTGGTCCATAATCTATCAGGTAAAGAACAGTAATCATACTAATTTGGATCGTAAAAAACTGGTATTGAAAGAGTAAGAATTAAATTTCCTAACTAACAGTACAGACCTGGGACTAAATGAAAGAGTTGAATAAACTGGAATACTGTGAGATCTGTTTTTGACAACGTGGTGATAATTGAGTTCATGCCATATAGGTAAAAAAGAGCTATGGGTAGATCATATCTATTTGACTCATTTAAGAAGACACTTGGTGGGAGAACGTGTAACATTTGAAAAAAAGTGTTGCTTGTGATCTAATTCGTGTAAATGAGACAATGGTTAGCCGCTTCACTCAGAAGACTTTGAAGTCAGATGGCTCACAATGATGAGTAGATGAAGAAACCCAAGAGCCGACAAGCATAGATGGCTGATAATGATGCCATGGCACACAATCATCAGTAGACGAGGAAACCCAGGAGCCAGTACCTTAGTAAGGAGGATTGAGGATCATGGCAAATATCTGATTGTCGATGATAAACACAAACCAGGTGCAGCGACAAGACAATGGGCCTCATTACGACCCAGGCGGTAAGTTACCGCCTGGGCCGTGACTTTACCACCATGGCGTAAACTACGTTTACGCCATGGTGGTTGGCGGACTTACCGCCCCATTCCGACCTTGGCGGGGCGGTAAGTCCCCAATCCCCATTTACCCTTCCCCATTCCCATTTTTGCCCCATAGGGCATAATGGGAGTGGGGAAGGCGTTAATTACGCCACCGTAAATTACGGTGGCGTAATTAACTCCATGGTCCCTTAGCGCCATGGATTTTAACACCTGCTAAAAGCAGGTGTTAAATCCGCCATGGCGCTAAGGGACCTCGTACTCAGGCGGTAAGGGTCGGCGCTGTTTACGCTGCCGTAAACCCCTTACCGCCTGGGTCGTAATGAGGCCCAATGTAAGAAAAATGGATATGTATAAAAAGTTTAAACACACTGCTAATAACAAATGTATGAATGGTGAGATAAACACATAATCAAAACACTTATCACCATTTATACAACATATTGAAGAGAATAAGTTGTACCTATTGGCATTTTTGGTGGCCGTTTTGAGTTGGACAAGGATTGGTGGAGCTGTGAGTTCGTCCGCGACTGATGGAGCCGTGGCAAAGTTGAGACCATTTTGTCTGGCGGATGTTGCGGAAAAGCAGGGTCGCTGAAATTGGCATCTGTACAAGGTGAACGGCATTTGGCGTAATGGCGGGGAGCCGTTGTGTAGTACGCCTCGGAAACTGGCTCATATCAAGGGGGCCGAAGGCGAATTGGTTACTGGTGCTTGGTATATAGAAAAAAGTACCTCCCTCCAGCTAAAAGAATCACGTGACGCCTTTTAGCAGGCGTTAAGGACGGGACCCGCAAAGGGGCACCGGGGTCAATAAAGGTACCGTAATTTATGGTACAGTTATTGCTGTCTTCACCCTTCCCATTGAGTCCTATGGGGGCTCAAATGGGAATGGGGAATGGCCCTATTGAATGGAGAATTACCGGTCCCTCCGACCTCGGAATGGACGGATAATTACTCCATTCACCAGGCCGGAGTCGGAACGATTTTGAAGGCAGCCAATGCCGCAAATAGCGGCGTGGTTACCTCCAAAGTCGGAATGAGGCTGAACTGCAGACTAGCTTCCAGGGATGACGTCTCATAATGGGAAGGGCTGTAATGAGAAGAACACAACACACATTACTGAAACCCCAGACAGACATAGAAAATGATTTCTTTACAATAAGAGAAGAGGTGAGAATGACAGATGGTAGAGCGCAGGCAGCCATGATGTTCTTGCTCTTTATGGGCACACTCTCCTTCCACTCCTTAGGATTTTTCTTTTTCATGGCAGGCACCTCACATTCCGAAATGGTTCTAGAGGCAAAGGAGACTGCTTTGGGTGGCCCAGACTGCTTTTTCTTATTGAACCTGCTTGTCTCCATTTAGAGATTGGCAATGTTTGACAGGGTCTGGTTTCAGCAAATGCGTGTGCGGTGGTCAGGCTTGAACCAACAGTATTGGTGCAATTGGCAATCTCTCCCTCAGTTCCAAGTGCTACACGGACCATTGTCATGCCAGCATAAGTTCTATTTTACATGTCCTTCACTTTTTCTGTTACGAAATGCTGACGTGTTTGAGCAGGGGTTCACCTACAAGGTGCTGATTGCCCAATTTTGGGTAAGCATCCATTTTGAAAAAAACATGATGCCGTGTGCCCTTCCAGATGTGGTAGAGAGGGGTTAATTGAAAAGTGAATATGCTTTCTGTGTATGGGATGTCTTTCAAAGCACCTTTGCAAGCTCTAAAGACCCAGTCTAAAATGCAAATACAAATGGTGTATTACATGGCTCAAAGGTTCTCACAAGTTCACCTAAGTATCTTTGCATTTTGCTGTTAGAATAAAATAAAATCCATCAAATATGGACAGGACCGATATTGGTGTCAAAGCTGCCAGCTGTACCCTGTATGATGGGTATACAACTCAACACCTTGAGCAGTGCCCAACTCTTATACTGAAAGTGTATCCTGGTTTGTGATCTTTACTGTTCCTCGTATCTATTAGCACACATTATATATAATGGTGCTACAACAATTTACAGTAAGACTCAGCCAGTTCTCTTCAACTATTGATGCCCTGCCCAACAAAGTGGTTCAGGTTTTTTATGTGAATTTACAGGAATAAAATCCAGTTTTTATATTGGTCTGAAAAAACATGTACAATACTGTAGGTTCAAAAACTTCAATTGCTGCAGCAGTTCAATGGTTCAATACGCCCTTCCCCAACTTGTACACTCCAGATAGACTACTGAGACCTGCAGTTTTGGGGTCACCTGGGCCATTGCTCTGCACTGAAATCACTTTCTGTGGGATTTGGAATCCACCCCATTCAGGGTTAAATATACTGTATACAGAGCTGGAATCGAGTACTGTGCTTATATTGTAATACTTTGCATGAGTGAGTGCACCATAACACCTTTAGATTTAGATACAATATTAAAAAAACATGGTGACATAGGTCCTCATTCCGAGATTGGAGGTAGTCATGGCGCTATTTGCGCCATGACTGCCTCCAATAATGGTACCGGCACCGGTCTAGTTCAATGGGGACTTACCAGTGTAGTCCGACCTTTGCGGGACCGGTAAGTTCCCATTGAAAAAAAAAACATTCCCCATTCCCATTTGAGCCCCCATAAGGCTCAATGGGAAGGGGGAAGTAGCTAATAACGGTACCGCAATTTGCGGTACTGTTATTGGCTCTGATTTCCCTTAATGGGTCCCGTCCATAACGCCTGGTCAGACCAGGCGTTAAAGAAGGGACCCACTAAGGGAACTCGTAGTAGGGCGGTAAGGGATTACCAGCATCAGTCTCCTTACCGGTGCCCGGTATCCCTTACCGCCCTACTCGTAATGAGGCCCATGGGCCTCATTACACGGTAGGCGGTAACAATGGCGCTATTAGCGCCATGGTTGCCGCCGGTATTTTACTGTGTCCGCCTTGGTGGATGGCGGAATAACCGCCCTACTCCAAGGTGAGCGGGGGCGGTAATTCCCCATTCACCAAGGCTCTTCCCCATTCCCATTTTTGCCCCCATAGAGCATAATGGGAATGGGGAAGGTGCTAATTACGGTACCTCAAATTGCAGTGCCGTAATTAGCTCCGAGGTCCCTTTGCAGCACCCTACTTTAACGGCTGGTTCTACGAAGGATGCCCTGATCATTTGGCCAGACTGGCTATCCTCAATCTTTACGTTGGCAAATTACTGCTTCTAATATAAGTAGAGCTGCATGTTGAAATTGGTCAAACATCTTGACCCCAAAGTGTGACTTTTGTCTGATGTCACACCGTGAGTAAGATCTGTCCGTCATCTTGTACTTTGCAGATTACAGATAGAAAGAAAGGCAGATTACATTTTTACATTACATTTTAAAGGAGGCCCCAAGACTGGAGGGTTGGATTGGGTTGTCAATTTATCAAAAGAGGGTTAGAAACCATTCATAAAAATGAATAGCAAATTTAATATGAAGCAACAGACACAATTCACAACAAACCGACAGAGACGAAATTTGGCACAAAGATTACGACACTGTGAAAACAATACAAGAACAGAATGACAATGTCAACGCAGCAGATCGCTATATACGGTTGGCACAAATGTGTCAAAACATTGATTGCATAACCCGCGGAGCACAGCAGTTATTGTGAATGAATATGAAACATCCGAACAAAGTCCAAAAAACAGATTGTGTGATGAAACAAAAAAATAAAGAATGAAACTGTCTGTCGACTCGTATATAAGGGTTTCGGCAATGGGGCCTACATGGTAATGTACAGGCCCAGCCATCTTCTGTACTAGGAAAAGTCTGACTGTGAAGAATCCATCTGGTAAGTCATTAAAAAAGTTAAATGTTCTGAAATAAAAAATTGTAAAGGCTGTTTTAGTACTGTCACGGTTTGGTAAGACAAAGTGCACCCAAAGGTATTTAGGACACTTACTGTGGACTTCCAGGTTCAAAGGGTTCTAAGTGGATACCCCATCTGAATGAACCAAGGGTCTCCCTCAGTAGTGTGTCAGATAACTGGTGTGGAAAAGAAAAGAAACACACCATGTGGGAGGAGAGAAGGACACGAGAGAAAGAATAGAGAAAGAAGGTATCGGGAAGGGGAAGAACAACAGAGGGCAAAGGAAGAAGAGGAAGTGAAAAAAGTGTAAATGTGTGTGTGGTGTGTAAGTAACCAGCCATATGTATGTGGAGATAAGGGTATATTTACTGGGCTATTGGTCTTGTAGGGATAATCAGTACTCACATTTCAACCGTGCACTTATTTTAGCGGTACCACTGACTTCTGTAGGAGGTTGTGTGTACAATTTTAGAAATTATGATATTGTTTCAGCAGATGTTAGGTGTGTGACTTCGCAATGATGTGAGGCATTGGGGGCAATGTAAAGAGGGGGTGATTGGGATTTCGCATAGCACAATGTAGTGTAGGGTGCTAACAATCTTAACACGACTAATTACTAATACTACCAATAACTAATCATAACATGACTAATATTAGTAATGATTGAGATGAGTGTGGGTATGCTTAAACCAAAGATCTGTTGTAGGCTGGGGGTGCATGAAGTCACACTGCAATGTTGGCCTCGAAAATAAATACGAGAATTGAAAGCTGAACTGCAGTGCGCTTCGTGGACGTGAGGCTCAGAGCGCGATGAGACAGCAAGATGTGTTTTGCAAAAACAGCTCCTTTGCTTAAACAGGAAAGCAGAGAGGATGTCAGTATGCTATGTAGCACATCTCATCCGGGCTGCAGAAAAGTGCTGTATAACGGTGTCTTTTTTTTTTTTGCCTTACAGATTGCTGAGGCCTGTATGGCTGCAAAACTCAGTCTTGACAAGAAGTGGAAGCCTAGAAATGTCAAGTTGGAAACCACTTCCAATTCCTTTGACTGCAACAGCCTTTTACCCGAGTTGGGTTTTTAGGACAGAACCATCATTTTGGTCTTTTGTGGGTTGATTGTTAGTGCGTTCTCCCCTTTGCATAATTTGTAAATGCTAATACCCCCTCGAGAAAGACCTTCAAAGATGGCAAGCTTCTCCACATTGCCACTCTCAACACCCGCTTGGCCGTCAAATGCTCGTCTGACCTCTGCAACCATCTCAAACTCATGGCTCTTGATGTACTCGCCTTCACAGAGACATGATTCAAGGATAGCCCTGTCATTAACTTTGACACACTCCTCCCTGAAGGCTACAAAATCCTCTCTGCGCCCTGCCTAAGAAGACAGGTGGGGAGTAGCGTTTATCTTCCCATAATGGATACCTGTGTTCATTATCCCTACTCAGGCCTACTCATCTTTCGAGTGCCTAGCTTGTAGATTCTCACTCTTACCTAAATCTTCCCTCATTATGGCCACCTTTTATCGGCCACCAGGTCAGTCCACTCTCTTCCTCTCGGAATGGGCTGACCTGGACTCCTCCCTATTCTCTTCATCCTCTCAACTCCTCCTGATGGGTGATCTGAACATCCATCATAGACTCTCCTGACTACTCATCCCTTCCCGCAACCTTTGTGACTCTCTCTACCTCTCTATCCTACCCTCTGGCTCGACACATACTGTGGGCCACACCTTGGATGATCTCATCTCCACTGACATCCCTCTCGCTATCCCTCTCACTGCCTCCATCTCTTGGACAGACCACTCTCTTCAACACACCTGCAGCTCTCCTCTCCTCTTGCAGCAACACACCCGGCACAGCTGTGCAAGAGGTAGCCCAGCTGGCCCATAGGACTGGGGTTTTCCCAAACAGCACTTTAAAATGGAATAGCAGCACCCGTGATATGGATGGGGATGCAGATTCGTACTCAAGCATCAAATCAATAATGACAACTCAATGGTTTGGCAAAGGGAGTTCAAAAATGAAGTACGAAAAACGGGGAGTTATGAATACCAGCAGTGGCACGATCTTCCTTCTTGCTTCAACTCCAACGAACTTCACAAAAATTACATCCTTTATACTAAAAACTCATCATCACTGACGTGAAACGCTAAAAATGTTGCATGCAATTCTATTGGTTATAGGAAGGTAACTTTACTATAGGTACTATATCTGTATATGGTAACGGGGAGAGGGTATTGGGTAACTAGTGTCAGGAGGGGCATCTACGCCCTTCCTTCAGAATGGCTACTGTAAACGTCACAAAGAGTACAACGTCTCATTGGTTTAACAGGCTATCGGCTCCTAGATTACTTGATGCATTGTGATTGGGTTGATACCATGTCACCTTGTACTTTTCCACTTTGCCTAGCAGCATGCTGAATGGTCGTCCAGGTGCAGGGTGCCCGTCAGTTCCCCTAGCCTCCCACCAACCAGTACCACCATCCATCACTGACCCACTGGCCATGGGTCAATTAGTTTGTAATTTGTAGGCCTCGATGCTGCCTCTCTGTCTGGGAGAACTCAGATATCTGTGCATGGCTGAATGCTGCGCGTAGGTGTGTAGGCCCCAACTCTTCTTGCTTGGCAGGTCACATGTCTTAGGCACTGTGAAATCGTCTCCGTCTCCATGTAATTTGTGTATTTGATTTTAGCTTTCTGTCCTCCAAATGCCTTCTGCTGCTTATCTCGGCTCCTTTGAACAGGATACTCCGCTCTTGGTGTCATAAATTGTATTAGCCTGTGTCAGCTTAAGATGACCTTGGTTTCTTTGCATGGGCCTCATGCTTCTGAGTTTCCTTTCTGTCCTTGGCTTTTGATTCCGTGTTTGGGGGCCTTCACTTCTGGGGCCTCTGGTAAGTAACTTGCGGTTGGTTCTGCCTTTTTGCAAAGTGGACATATACATTATATAAAGTGCTCCTTTTGAGGTAGATCTGTATATGTGACACTTGCTGCATCTAATTCCCTACTAAGCATAGCAAACCGCACAATTTCCTCAGCTTTCTTGTGATTCCAAGCATATGTACACGTGTAAACTGGTTGTATATCTTCATCGCTTTCATGGCATAAGCTTCTCATACTTGACATCGTCCCTTTAACTTCAATTTAGGATGTCACTTATCCATGGTGTTTTGTCTTTTTTGTTATTCACAGGTCATCGTTTTCTTTATCTGCGAGTCAGTCCGAGTTCTTGTGACATCACCATTCGTCCTCTTTTAGGACTTTCTTGGCCTCTTCAGGGACTGTACACAGACGATCTTCATTCTGTTTTATTTGTTGATATGGTTTCCTCAATGGGTACTTTACTGTCCATGTTTTCTTTGGTGTTGGTACTTCATTGGGTGATGTCGGTCTGATCGTTACCGGACAGAGCCCTACTGCGGCTCTCTGCTGGTTTATTTGCTCATCGTACGTCACGTATCTCGGCGTGAGCGTTCCTGGCACTCCAAAATGGATGCTTTGAATGCGGCAGTGTTTGGGACCTCATCTACACTCCCCCTATGGGTGATTCGTCAACCACTTTCACTTTTCCCTTGGTATCCACCTTTTCTGCATCTTCTGCATTCAATTTCACTTCATCTTCTGGGTCTATACATGACGGCGTGAAGAAATGTCTGTTTGTGGTCCATATTTTTATCACTCCCTTCAAGCTTCCTGCTGTTCTCACATGTTCATCTTTGTTCCATGTCATAAGTTGACATTGTCCATTTGGGCTGCAATAAATCCATTTTCCCACATAGTTTCTATGTCTCCTTGGATATCGAAACTTTGTTCCTTCTGGTGCTTGAATGCTAGCTTTTACAAAGTATCTTATTTCTTCATCAGTCAGGTCTTTGGGTTTCCATTCTGACTCAACATCAAACATGATCTTCATCCTTATGGCTCTTTTCGCAGTTTTCTGGCATTCAGAGATTATTATTTTGATAACACAAAATGCAAGCAATAACATCACTAGCAGGGCTCCTAGGAATTTGAATGTGTCTGCCATCCATTGTGGAACCTATGAGAACAGTGATCCAAACCAACTGTCATCGTCTACTTCATCGGTTTCATCAATCATTTGATTCTGTAGTTTTGTTAGCATTCCTATGACTTCTGTTAAAGTTCTGTTTTCTTCATCATGAGAAGGTATAAATGTGCAACATGATTCCCCGAGTTTTGCACAAACACCTCCATCCATGGCTCTGATCATGTCAAGGACGTATCGTTTCTGGAGAGTCATTAGTCGAGTCACCCTTAATTCTTCCTTGATCGCGTTGAATCCCTTTATGGTAGTGTTGATTGTCTGCAGTAACTCCCATCTGGTTATTTGTAACCATTTAGTATTTGCTCCAACCTGGATTCTCAGCATGAAGATTGTCGTGAACACTGATGAGGTCTGACTGAACAGCCTGTGTTCATATGGAATCGCGTCAAAGGCTTCTATTGATTTGGCAAAGAAATAATTTTCTCTTTTCATCCTGCTTCTTACTTTTACAGATCTCTTCTTCCTCAGGTGAGGAATATTCAGATCACCTTTTGGAATCACCAGCGCTGGAACATGGACATTTACTAATGTGCATATACCTCCCCAGTTTTCCGGCAGTCTGATATATGCTTTGGATCCACATGCCCAATAATGATACATTGTCACTGCAGTACTGTGTACCATTCCTGGAGCATCAAAGATTCCTCCACAGCTCTGATTATCTCCCATTTTTCTTCTACCATTGTTTCTGAAGCACAGTTTTGGATTCTCCAATGGCACTATCTGTAGGGGTCCTCCTCTGTCTTCGACCCATGTCAATAGTTTTACAAGTTTTGGCCATAGTGACTTGCATATCTTCTGTGTATTTTCAATTGCTTCTTTGTAGGCTCTGGTGACCGTCCATGCTCTACAGATCACTACTCCTTTCTCCCATCTGTCTGGTGATAGCACTGTACCCCATATTTGCATGTGGCCTCCGTTCTTCCATTTTCCGGCCTCTTCTGCAGATTTTCCTTTGACATCAAGTTTTTTATTCACTTCCCATCTAATGCCAGCTCCATTCTCTCCTGGCTTCTCATATCTGATCACATGATTTCTCGTATGGGCTCTGTTTCTTGTCTTTATATCTTGTATGTATTTATCTTCATCTGGATCTGTCTTTTCAGTTGCCCATTTAAGGAAAGCATCATTGTCTTACATATTGCTACGTGTGATGGACAGTGTGCTATCTGGATGTCAATTTCTACGGCTACAATACTTTGATTTCCCCATGCTGTAGGGTAAGAGTGTGCAAACCCCTCTAAGCTCTGTCTTCCAACTTCTTTCATATGTTGGCACCATATGTTGTTTCCCAAATGTGCTGTGCTATCCAGGTAATCGTTTAGTTCACTGTCATCTCCTTGTATGCTTCTCTTGATTCTCAAGGTTTTCATGTAGTTTGCTATCATCGCATCTTTAATAACATCCATGTAGCTTCTTCTCACTGGGGGTTTCGCAGGCACTTCCATCCATGGTTCAGGCCTCTTCATCTGTACCAATGAGGTAGGCGAAAGTCTATTCTTGCCCTCATCTTCTGTCTTTCTGGTTATGAATGGCCAAATTGATTCTGCCACTATCTCTGCACATGATAGTTTTGCGGAACTTGTGCTTGTCCTCTTCATTGGATCAGGTGTGTCTGTCAATGCTGTCTCTGTTGGTTCGTTCTTCAGCTTTTTTTGTCTTTTCACTTCACTTGTGGGGTAGCTTCTCACAGTTGGTTGCCCTAATTTCTCCCCTTCTTTGGCCTGTGGTTCTGTAGCTATTGCGATTAGATCTGGTGTATGTGCACTCATTGTTTGCATGCGTGTGGTTGTAAGCAACTTGTTTTCACACACATTTTCCGACCCTGTCTCAGGCTTGTTAATGTGCTTGTTACTGCAACTATGTGTGTGTCATTGCTACTCACATCCATCTCAAGTTCACTCACTCCATTGTCATATCTTCTAGGGACTGGAATGACCACATAGGGTCTGGGTGCCTTTGTGGGCTTCATGTGCGTATTGTCAGGTGGGTGCACTGGACTCTGAATGCTTTGTCTACCAATAAAAAATGCAGTTCTAATCGTCAGCGACAATAAAACAATCATGAAAATAATGCATAAGTACATGATACCCTTATAGGTTATCCTGCAACATTTACTTCTGGAAGAATACATGCGTCTCTCCTCCTGTGGGAGAACATGGCTGCTATTTTGATTTCTCATCTCAAACATTTTAAGGACAAGGCTAACACTTTAATACAATCGTGGATACTATTATTCCTGGATACTGCGGGTTCCTCTTGCGAATGGCATGTACGGAAACAATTGTCCCTCTTGCCAGGACGCTGGATTGTCTGTTATCTCTGGATACAGTTCTTCTTTTCTACGTATGAGGAAATGTCAAAATCGGGTAATGCGGTCAGCACGTTTCTTTACTGTGCATGTTCAAACAAGTTCCCAGTGGATGCCTATTATTTGCTTCATCCCAGATGACATTTTGCGTCTTTATCAGCGTAATTTGATCTGTCCCTCGACGGAAAGTTGCAATGTTTCTTCAGGAAACTCTGGTGGAGATTGGAGAGCTTGATTTGTACTACAATACCATGAAGGAGCATGCCTAGCTGGGTGGATTTTGCTGGGTCTCTGATGAACGTGAGGACGGATACACCGGCAGGCCTCCATTCAAGTTCTGGAAATTCCTCAATTAGGCAAAAAAAGACATTGTTCGCCAATCTGTTATCTTCTGGTGACAGGGACATTTGTTTTTCCCTTGCTGAATTCTGGAACAGTTCGGCAGTACTGTGAGTAACTTCTATGATCTAGGTTGATGTGTAGAGTAACCTGGATGATGATGCCGTTCAAGATTATGCTCAAGCGTTCTGTGTTTGCCGGATCTCGAAGAAATGTTAATACATCAGTGTGTCTCCCGACAAAGTTTGGGTGCTCTTCAATTAGATTAAAAAATATCACATTGATGAGTGTATTCGTTTTTCCTCCGCTTGGGACATTTGTTTTTTCCTCTCTGTATTCTGGAAGTCGGAAGAATTGCTTGGCGATCACAGTGAGCAGCCTTCTTATTATCTTGCTGTTTTCAGGATCTTGATCCTTCCCAATAGTGATGGGTGTGACATCAAGACTAGATGAAAGCAGTTCAAAATGTCTTTAGTGATGTCAAGACTGTGGGACTCCATTTGTGAGTCCAAACAGTGTTCCGGTCTTGAATGAGTCTGGATATTGTATTTTCTTCCAACTAGTGTTTGAGAATGAAATTCGACATATTCTTTTCTTATCAGGGCTTCAGTTTCACTCAGTCTAAAGTACATAGCCAATAACCTACTTTGTGGCTTGCATATGGCCTTCTCTTCTTCACCCTGCAACTAGGATGCACAGAGTGTCTGTATTTTTTTTTATTTTGTATGTCCTTATCTTCTTCTCTTTTTGCTTAGAGCAATTCCATTTTCAAGCCACAAATTTGCACAAAAGTTCTTTGTCTCTGTTTTTTTGCTGCTGGTTATGCGTCCTTCCTCCTCATCATGGATCTCGTCTGCATGTGCTGTGTTTCTTCCCCGTTGTCTGTAGTCTCTTCCCAGTGGGGTGCAGGCAGGAGGATTTCTCCGACGTATGGCTTGATATCGGCCACAAAGATCCAATTTCTTCTTCCTTGTAGCCTGACTGCAGATGGAGAAATGTCTTCAACTGTGAACGGTCTGTTGAATCTTGGCTCATCCCACTTTCTCCTTGTGTGATTCCTCACCAGGTCGGTGTCTCCAGGGAAGATTGGAGAAACACATAGATTCGGAGCTGTGTCTGCAGTAGCAACTCCTTCTGTGCTCTGTGCTGCCCTGCACCCTTTTCGTCATCGCTGCAGCTGGCCTGCAATTGCAGCAAGACAAGATGTCATGCAGTTCAAGTAATTTTGCATTTGAGACCCTAAGATTTCACTTGTCAGCTGAGCATCACACCTAGCTCTGCTTCAGGGTGTCAGGAGAGTGTGCATCCTTCTTCCTGTTGCTATTTCATGCAGCGTAATGTGGTGGTCGGAACCAGGTTGGTTTCTGAGTGCATACAGTGCCAGTGGGAGGCAGTGCAGCCATCCTTTCTTTAGAGTAAGCTTCAACTTGGCTATCCTTTCCTTTAACAAGCTGTTGAGCTTCTCACAGATCCCATTACCTTGTGGAGATACGCCAATGAGAACTTGTGCTTTATACCAAGCAACAAGCTAATCTGCTCCAAAACTTTGTTGACCAAATGAGCCCCATTATCTGATCTCATGACTTCACATACTCCCCACCTGGGAAATACTTCTCTCACTAGAAATTTGGCCACACAGGTAGAGTCTGGGTGTGTGCGTGGACCTGCTTCTATCCATCTAGAGAATGGACACACCAAACCAATTAGATACCTTACATGTTACATACTTGAATCATATTGACGTAATCGACATGCAAGTGCTGAAAACGTCCATTGGGCCTTGGGATGACTCCTCTAATTACTTTTAGTGTGCCCAGCCATGAACTGCTGGCAGATCATACAGTTCATCATAAAAAATGCAATGTGCTCTGCTAAGTGCGGTATAAACCAGTCTTCAGCAAGCATTGCCGCAAGATTCTCTTTTGTCATGTGTGATGGATAGTGTAACTGCTCCAGTGCTAATTTTAACAGGGCTATAGGCATTACTGGTTTACCAGTGCTGCATTGTCACCACAAGCTTTCGGAGGGGTTTAAAGAACACCCTCGCCGCTTCCAGAGATTCTTCTCTTCCTGGGGTGCCTCCCCTTTGGAGTTCCATTAACTGATCTGTCCCATATTATTATAGCTCTCAGGTTCACTTCGTGCAACAATCATTTTTCATTTACATCAGTTATTTCTACATCCATGATGGTCTCGCCCTTGGATGCCATATGTTTGGCCTCTGTGTCTGCTGCTTGATTTCCTCGTGAGATAAAATCTGTCCCCTTTTTGTGGGCGGCACATTTCACGACTGCTATGCCCACTGGGAGCTGTAGTGCTTTAAGCAGCCTGTCCAATAAGGCTGCGTGCTGCACTGGCGTGCCTGTAACGCTCACCTGATTCCCGCAGAGGCGCCGGTCTTGACTGGGTGAATGCCGTATCTTCAAAGGTGATGTGTAACACACGGTTGGCTCTTTGGGCTGGACCTCTGTGCACGGTATGTCTGACTTGAAGAGTAAGATGTCTGCAGATAGAAAATATGGGATTAATGAACTGGGGTTATTGGGTGCCTCTCTCCTCTTCCCTTTCTCTTCTCCTGTAGAACCCCAAAGGTTAACGCCCTCACCTTAGGTAAGTGAACGCCGAGCTCTCCATCTGCCTCGGGGCAGGGTGCCATAACCAGTTTCTTCACTGGATAAGGGTGCAGGCCTCTTGACCTCAGAGGACTGCTGTCCGTCGTTAACTGCACGAACGGTAAGTTCTGGGCACTTCAAATGTCTTAAAAGTCTTTGGTAATGATATCTCTTGTTTTGCAGGGTTCCGGCGATGGCGGATGGCGGGCTGATGAGAGTTGAGGATCGAACCCGCGTGAGGAATAGAAGCGCCTGGAAGCACGTAAGTAAGCGCTTGTAGCCTGCTTCACAATGCGCACTAACTGTCCCTTTTATCTTGCAGGTACAAGTTCGGAGCTTTAGAGAAGCTGAAGGGTGCTGGAATACCCACTGGATTCGCCGTGGGAAGGAGTAATGGCACGTGAGTAATAAAGTTGCCCAATGTCTTTAAACGCACCTTCTTTTGACTTTCAGATGCGGGATGCAGCGCCGAAGGCCTCCGGAGCGTGCGAAGAGCTGGTAAGCTTTTGTCTTTCAGATGCCGGAATGCAGTGCGAAGACCTCCGGAGCATGCGAAGAGTAGGTAAGCCTTTGTCTTTCAGATGCCAGAATGCAGCGCGAGGCGTTGGTGACAGCCGATGGACCAGGTAAGAGATGCGCTGCCACTGAAGACCGTAGTGCTAACCTGTTCTTTCTTTGTCTTTACAGGTGCTGCTGAAGACTGGATTCCAGGATGGTAAGCCTTTGTTCCCTTAGGCCCAGGATCAGAAGCAGAAGACACGATGAGCGTTCTGCTGCAGAGAATGCAGAATAACACAAAGCAAGATTCATCCATCGGGTGTGGTTTAAATAGCCTCCTGTAGTGCTTAGGTGTCTCCTTCCACAGCCACGCCTAGGTAAGAAAAGAGTTCCTGCTTTCCAGAAGAGTTCCAGTGTTCTGAACCTAGGGAATGGCTCCTGTCCCACCCAACAGGAAAAGTAGTCCCAAACAGAAGAGGATCAGGGGTTCAACTGGCAGGTAAGTAAGCAGCATGGTCTGCTGCAGGTAAGTCCACCCAAGCATTATGAGCCCGGCGCTTCCAGCGCTGGGACTGGGCATCTTTATGAGCCTGGTGCCACTGGCGCCAGGACAGGGTCCAAAAGGTCCCAATTGGGACTGGCTGGCACTCGGAACCGGGGTTATGGGTCTGCTTCCAAGGGAGTCGGGCAAGTCCTGATCTTTTGGAAGCAGAGATCATGACAGCACCCCCCCTCAAGGCCCCTCCCAAACCGGGCTTCTCCGGGGGTTTGGGCTTGTTAGGAAATGTTCGATGAAATCTTTTGATTAGACGAGGCGCGTGGACATATTCTGCAGGTTCCCAGGATCTTTCTTGGGGACCGTAGCCTTTCCAGTCAATCAGGTAAAATAGTTTAGATTTGGAGATCTTGGAATCCAGGATGCTTTTGACTTCAAACTCGAGTTCTCCATCAACTAGAATAGGTTTTGGAGATGTAGTTAGTCGGGTTTGAGGTTGCACAGGTTTTAATAGAGAGACGTGGAAGACCGGATGTATCTTCATGTGAGGGGGCAAGTCCAACTTGACCGCTACTGGATTTACTATGGTAGTGATGGAATAGGGACCAAGGTATCCTGGGTTGAATGTGCGTGGTCCTTTTAGAGGTAGATATTTGGTGGATAACCAGACTTGATCTCCTACTTGATATTGGGGGCTTCCTTCCGATGTTGGTCTGCTCCTTTCTTGTATTGTTCTTTAGCCCTTTGAAGGTGAGAAACAGCTTCCTTAAAGGCTTGGGTGATTGTAGAATGCAGGTGGTCTACTGCTGGTGTTCCAAGATCTTGGAGTGGATCCAACTCCGAGGTTTGAGGGTGACTACCGTATAAAAGAAAAAACAAGGTCTTCCCAGTTCCCGAGTGGACAGAGTTATTGTAAGCATATTCGGCTATCCAAAGGATATCTTTCCAAGTTTTTTCAGTTTGTTGTAGCATGCAGCGCAAATACTGTTCCAGAGTTTGATTGGTCCTCTCGGTTTGTCCGTCGGTTTGAGGGTGGTGGCTGGTCGAAAGTCTCACATCAATTTGAGCCGACCGACAGCAACTTCGCCAAAAATGAGGAATAAATTGACTACCTCGATCCGAAATAAGAACTGAAGGAAAACCGTGCAGTCGGACGATGTTTTCGAGAAATTCTCAGGCCAGAGTTGCTGCTGTTGGTAAGCCTTTGAGTGGAATGAAATGCGCCATCTTGGAGAATAGGTCCACGATTACTAGGATCGTATTGTATCCGGAGCATGGAGGTAGATCGGTGATGAAGTCCATAGAAAGCGTATGCCAAGGGCGAGGCGGGGTGTCAATAGGGCGTAAGAGGCCGGCTGGTTTTTCCTTTTGACTCTTGTTTTGGGCGCATACTCCACAGGACATTATAAAGTCTCTGATATCTTTTTTCCAAGACGGCCACCAGAAGGAGCGCTTGATCTTTTCCGAGGTCTTGGTCATATCGGGATGTCTTTCCATTAAAGAATCGTGATAACAAGAGATTACCTTTTTCTGTAAATCTGTGCTGGGCAGGTATAACCGTTCTTGGAAATATAATAGGTTGTCCTTCACCGTAAAGTCCTTTCCCTGCAGATGCCAATTCTGTATGTCTGCTGGAGTTACCAGTAGCCTGGCTTTATCCTTAACTTCCTCTATGGATTGTGTGGCGATTACACCTAGAATTCTTTGTTCGGGAATGATAGGTAGAGGTTTAGGATTGATCAAATGTTCTTCCACTCCCATCCGAGAAACGGCATCAGCTTTACCGTTTTTTGTACCAGGTCGATAGTTAATTATGAAGTCAAACTCGGCAAAGAATAGTGCCCAACGGAGTTGCCTAGAGGATTGAGCTTTTGCGGTTTTCAAATATTGCAGGTTTCGGTGATCTGTAATCACAGTAACGGTGTGTCGGGCCCCCAGAAGATAATGCCGCCAAGCCTTAAAGGCGCACTTGATAGCTAGAAGTTCCTTATCAGTAATAGTGTAATTGATTTCAGGAGGCGAGAATTTGCGGGACCAAAATGCCACGGGATGCAACTGATTGGCTACTGGGTCCTTTTGTGATAGAACTGCCCCCATGGCAAGGCTCGAAGCATCAGTTTCAACGATGTAGGGGAGTTCTGGGCAAGGAGGTTTTAAGATCGGTGCAGAGATAAATCTAGTCTTCAAATTCAGGAAAGCTTGTTCCGCCTCGGTAGACCATTCAAAACGTTTGTTTTTCTTTAACAAGGCGGTGATGGGCTGGACTATTCGAGAGAATTCGGGGATAAACCTGCAGTAAAAGTTAGTGAAGCCTAACATGCTTTGAACACCTTTTACGGAGGATGGCGATGGCCATTTGAGAATTGCATCAACCTTCTTTGAATCCATACGCACTCCACTAGGTGATAATATGAATCCCAAGAATTCAACTTCAGTCACGTTGAAAACACATTTTTCCAACTTAGCGAAAAGTTTGTGTTGACGCAATCTCTCGAGGACCATTTTCACGTGTTTCCGATGTTCAGTTTTCGATGAAGAATAAACGAGGATGTCGTCAATGTAAACAACAACACACACATCTATGAGCTCTCTGAGGACATCGTTCATAAACTATTGAAAGGCGGCCGGGGCATTGCAAAGTCCGAAGGGCATGACCTGATATTCAAATAGCCCATACTTGGTGCGGAAGGCCGTCTTCCATTCATCGCCCTCTTTTACTCGTACCAAGTGGTAGGCTCCTCTAAGATCCAGCTTTGTATATACGCATGCTTTTCTGACTTGGTCCAGGAGTTCAGGGATCAAAGGTAACGGATATCTATTCTTAACGGTGATCTGGTTCAGGGCGCGATAATCTATACAAGTTCTAAGGTCCCCTTCTTTTTTTGGAACGAAGAACAAAGCTGAGGAAGCAGGGGACTTGGAAGGACGAATAAACCCATTCGCTAGGTATTGATCCAGGTATTGTCGGAGGTGAAGATTGTCAGGCTCGGTGAGGGCATAAATACTACTACAAGGAGGAGTAGATCCAGGTATCAGGTCTATCTGGCAGTCATAAGACCTATGAGGAGGTAGAGAGTTAGCCTGATCCTTCCGGAAAACATCTTGGAATTCTAGGTATTCAGGAGGTAACTGGGGAGCCTCCGAGGAAATTGCTGCCAGTGCAACACCAGGTCGAGGGTGACAAGTAGAGACACATTCTGGAAACTGAACCGTTCTTGCTCGCCAATCGATCTGAGGATTGTGCTTCTCTAACCAAGGAATTCCTAGGATAATCTGGAACTGAGGGGCCTTGATCACATCGAACACGATGTTCTCATGGTGTCCATCTTGACTTACTAGCGTCACTTCTTGGGTGGTATGCGTTACTGGTCCGGAGGCTATCTCCGTACCATCCACCGTAGTAATGACGTCCTTTACAGCCTTTGGACAAAGAGTCAGATTCATCCTCAAAACCATTTCATGATCCACATAATTGCTGATGGCACCGCTGTCGACGTAAGCTTCAATCGCATGTAATCGATCCGGATGTTCAGGGCTAATGAGGACCATAGGTATCACGAAATGCGAGGTCACGGAACTGGTTTTAACGCTCGGCAAGAGGACCTCTATTCTTGTCGGGCGAGGTCGTTTCCCTGCTCAGAGTTTGTGACCCTGGTAACTGCAGCTCCTACTGCCTTCTTGGCTGGTTTCACCGGACAGTCTCGAAGAAAGTGCCCTGAGTTTCCGCAATAGAGGCATAATTACAGCTGTTTTCTCCTTTCCCGCTCCTTTTGTGTTAGTGGTCCTTTCAGGCCCCCTATTTGCATGGGTTCCCCGGAGTCTACTCCTTTGGTAGGAGTTGGTGGTTTGGAAAATACTCGAGCATCAAACTTGGAACGATCGGCCTTCCTGTTCTGCAGTCTGTGGTCAATCTGAAGGACTAAGTCAATATAGTCCGAACAGTCTTGCGTGGGATTCACTACTCGGGCTAACACATCTTTGAGCTCTCCACGTAGACCTCTATAAAACAGCGTAATCCTTTTGTCCTCAGGCCATCGAGTTTCCACTATCAGTCTGTTGAAAGACACAATATAAGCCAAAAGGTCTTGATTACCCTGTCGCAATGAAAGGAGCTCATTGTCCAAGGCCTGCCCCTGTGAATGTCTTGCAAACAGTTTTTCCATACTGAGCTGAAAAGCTTGAAAATCATGGAGAACCGGATCATCTTGATTAACTAGAGGGATCGACCAGTCTGCCGCATTGCCACTAAGGTACGAAAGCACGAAAGCTACCTTAGCTTGATTAGTTGGAAAGGCTGCTGGCCGGCATAAGAAGTGCAACCGGCACTGATTAATAAATACTGCAAACCTCTTTGGGTCACCAGAAAATCGTTCGGGCGGAGCCAGAGGTACATTCCCAGGTAGGTTGATCTGCGCTGGGTTCGTAGAGGATGTTGAAGGAAGATTTGCCCCTGATGCGGGTAACGGAGTTTGTCCGGCTTGTGACTGTAGCAATTGTCTAGCGAGATTGTCTGTTCGCTCCTTGGAAATAATCAGTTCCCTTCTTAGAGCATTCGTTTCCTGACGGGCTGCATGCACTTCTGCTCTTAGTTCCCCAAGTAACTGGGCTAGCTGGTTGGTATCCGAGGTTTCCATAGCGCCTGGGTGGGAGTTTTGCGGTAGGTTTTGTGTTCTGTAACGCTCACCTGATTCCCGCAGAGGCGCCGGTCTTGACTGGGTGAATGCCGTATCTTCAAAGGTGATGTGTAACACACGGTTGGCTCTTTGGGCTGGACCTCTGTGCACTGTATGTCTGACTCGAAGAGTAAGATGTCTGCAGATAGAAAATATGGGATTAATGAACTGGGGTTATTGGGTGCCTCTCTCCTCTTCCCTTTCTCTTCTCCTGTAGAACCCCAATGGTTAACGCCCTCACCTTAGGTAAGTGAACGCCAAGCTCTCCATCTGCCTCGGGGCAGGGTGCCGTAACCAGTTTCTTCACTGGATAAGGGTGCAGGCCTCTTGACCTCAGAGGACTGCTGTCTGTCGTTAACTGCACGAACGGTAAGTTCTGGGCACTTCAAATGTCTTAAAAGTCTTTGGTAATGCTATCTGTAGTTTTGCAGGGTTCCGGCGATGGCGGATGGCGGGCTGATGAGAGTTGAGGATCGAACCCCCGTGAGGAATAGAAGCGCCTGGAAGCACGTAAGTAAGCGCTTGTAGCCTGCTTCACGATGCGCACTAACTGTCCCTTTTATCTTGCAGGTACAAGTTCGGAGCTTTAGAGAAGCTGAAGGGTGCTGGAATACCCACTGGATTCGGCGTGGGAAGGAGTAATGGCACGTGAGTAATAAAGTTGCCCAATGTCTTTAAACGCACCTTCTTTTGTCTTTCAGATGCGGGATGCAGCGCTGAAGGCCTCCGGAGCGTGCGAAGAGCTGGTAAGCTTTTGTCTTTCAGATGCCGGAATGCAGTGCGAAGACCTCCGGAGCATGCGAAGAGTAGGTAAGCCTTTGTCTTTCAGATGCCAGAATGCAGCGCGAGGCGTTGGTGACAGCCGATGGACCAGCTAAGAGATGCGCTGCCACTGAAGACCGTAGTGCTAACCTGTTCTTTCTTTGTCTTTACAGGTGCTGCTGAAGACTGGATTCCAGGATGGTAAGCCTTTGTTCCCTTAGGCCCAGGATCGGAAGCAGAAGACACGATGAGCGTTCTGCTGCAGAGAATGCAGAATAACACAAAGCACGATTCATCCATCGGGTGTGGTTTAAATAGCCTTCTGTAGTGCTTAGGTGTCTCCTTCCACAGCCATGCCTAGGTAAGAAAAGAGTTCCTGCTTTCCAGAAGAGTTCCAGTGTTCTGAACCTAGGGAATGGCTCCTGTCCCACCCAACAGGAAAAGTAGTCCCAAACAGAAGAGGATCAGGGGTTCAACTGGCAGGTAAGTAAGCAGTATGGTCTGCTGCAGGTAAGTCCACCCAAGCATTATGAGCCCGGCGACTCCAGCGCTGGGACTGGGCATCTTTATGAGCCTGGTGCCACTGGCGCCAGGACAGGGTCCAAAAGGTCCCAATTGGGACTGGCTGGCACTCGGAACCGGGGTTATGGGTCTCCTTCCAAGGGAGTCAGGCAAGTCCTGATCTTTTGGAAGCAGAGATCATGACAGTGCCGTCCGCTTAGAGGTATCCCCTCCTCTTCCAGCGCGCTAGGCCTGCGTGCACTGTTGATGTCACATAGGCAAAGTCACTGTGCACTGTCACTTCCTGGTCTGTGTGATTCTCAATCACGAGTATCAACGCCAATAATTCTGCAGTCTGTGCTGAATAGTGAGATGCTAATCGTGCACTAAGGAGCACTCAAAACTCTCCATTTGCTGTGTGCTTCATCACAGCGGCGCCTGTATATCTTTGCCCATCGTTTTGATCGATTCTCGAGGAACTGTCAAAAAAGACAATTTCTCCTCCTGCCAATGCATTTTCTTTCACTCTGGGAATCTCATCATAAATTCTTCATAGTTCGCACAGTCATGTATTGGTTCTCCTTCAGTGACTGGCGCTGCTATAAACATAGCTGGGTTCACTATCTTGCATCGAACGATCTTAATCGATGGGTTCAATATGATCACTTCATAAGCAGAAGCTCTCTGAGATGTCAACATGCCATTCGGTTTCTCTAGAATGGCAAACAGCGCGTGCTCGGCGTACAACTTCATTGAGCATCCCATCACAATGGTTGTCGCTTTGTCTATGGTGAACACCACGGCAGCTAAACTTTGTTCGCATGGGAAGTGGCTTCTCATCACGGGTCCAAATTCCCACTGTAGAATGCCAGGGGCTTGTACCCCAATGTGGTTCTGTGTGTGAGTACTGCTGTCATGATGTTGCCATTCGTGTGTGAGAACAGGTAGAATTCCTCTGCATAGTTGGGAATCCCTAAAACTGGTGCCGTGCAAATGTCTTTATTGAGTTCAGTAAACCCTTCCTCCATGGTCTTGGACCACGTGATTTTTTCTTTCATCACCTGTGCCTTCTTTAGGGCCTGTAACAAGGGCTTGGTATATGAGCTGTAGTCAAAGACCCACGCTCTGACATAATTGCAAAGACCTAGGAAGCTCTCCATCTGCTTTATCGTGTGTGGTTTGGCTGTGTTCAGTATGGCTTCAGCCCTTTCTGGGGTAACTCTTTTCCCCTCATCTCAGATCAACTGGCCTATATACAGCACTTCTTGCTGACAATATTGTAACTTTTCTTTGTCAACTTTATATCCTTTCTCAGCCAATATAGTCAATAGCTGAATGGAATCATGTCTGCACTTTTCTTCTGTGGTGCTGCAAATTAAGATGTCATCTACATATTGCAAGACAACGCTCTCTAATGCGATATTGCTTAAATCCATCTGTAGGAGTCTATTGAAAATTGAGGGAGACTCACAGTACCCCTGGGGTAACCTCGTGCTTTTCAGACGCATCTGTCTGAAGGTAAATGATGTCAGATCTTGTGAGTCTTGATGCAATGTCAATCACCGTGAAAAATTTTGCCTCAACAGGTGTATTACATAGGATTGTGGCTGGGTCCGGGAATAAAGGGAACTCGGCTTCTACAATATCATTTATTGGGCATAGATCTTGAATTAGCCTCCAAGACCTTCCCTTTGATTTCTTGACAAGTTAAACTGTGGTATTGCATGATGACTCTGATGTCACTAAGATGCCCTGTTCCATCATAGCCGAAATTGTCTTGAAAATTCCCTCATCTGCCTCCCTAGACATGGGATACTGGCGTACCTTTAGTAAAATGGCTCCTGGTTTCAGTTTAATTTGGACTTTTCCTACTCCTTTCAATAAGCCTACATCATAGGGGCCTATGGTCCATACTGAGACAGGCACCTGGGCCATATCGACCTCAAAATATTCAGGACGGTTCTGTGCCAACATCATTCTCTGGGCACTTCTCTTTTGATTATCTTCCCCCAAAAAGTGAGATTCACTTCAACTGTTATTTCCTCAGCGTCTGTTCGTTCGTCAAACAGATCATCACCCGTGACGTCAGCCAGCTTGTACGCTTCTTTAATGGTTGGCCTTCATCATCACAACCATCAATCAAAGCCATTTTCCCTCACACTATGGCTGAGTGCATCACCAAGGGAAATACTTGTCCCTTCTCCTCGTGCATAGGTATTCTTAGTCTAAATAAAAACTCATCTGGGTCCTCATGATTTTGTCTGCAAGGCCTTGTAGCTATGCCATCAACACCCGTACTCTGTATGCAAATATTTCTGGCTCCAATGGGATAGCTCTCATGGCTATGTGTCCTGTGTATGCTCTAATTATCTTGCATACATTAAAATAGTGTATTCCTGGAGTACTATGCTCTTCGCTGTGAACAAGAATTTCATGTCTAACTTTGTCATTAAGTCTTGTCCCAATATATTTACTGGGCTTTGCCTCGAATATAGCAGTGGCGCATTCATGTCACATTCTCCAATAGAGACTGGAAGTGTGTCTGTAAAAGCAACAGAACCTGTTGCTCCTGTGAAGCCCTGAGTGTCTATAGCATCGCCGGACAAGGAAAACTTGCCTGTTGCACCCGTGTCAACTAAGAAGGAATATTCTTTACCCCCTATAACGACATCCACCCTTGGTTCCTGGTGAGGGTCAGGTGTCACTGATAGGATAGAACACATCAGGTCTCCCAGTGAGCTGTCCTAGTCCATATACAATCTCGTCCCATTTTGCGTGAATGGTCTTGCCCCATCACCCGTGTTAACTCTCATCCCATGGTTCACAGCCTGACCTATACTTGTTGTTTGCGACATTTGCATCAGTGACTGTTGGGACTGTCCCTGTGGACAATTTATCAAATTCTGAGGTTGCGAGCTTTGCTGTGCTCCTGGCATTTGAGGTTGCACCGTGTGATTCTGTTCAACTCCATTTCCTCCCTGTTGTAATAACACAGGTGGGTTCACCATACCTGCTCTGGTTCCTTGGTCGTTCTGCACCATGCCTTGACTTCTGCATGTGCGTGCTAGGTGCCCTGACATCCCACACACCCAACATATTGGTGGTTGTCTGATCATTTGCCCATTTGACATATCTTGACTTCCATGTTGTATGTTTGGAAACCTCCCCGATTACTCTACCATCCTCTTCCTCGAAAGCCTCTTCCTCTCAGGTAAAACCCATTATTGCAATGATTCCCCTGCTGTTGATTATTGGCCTGCTGCATGTTTAATCTGTCTGTGTTAGTTATCATTGCCCCTCCCATGGCACACTTTGACAATTTCCTCTGCACTAATTTCGCCTCTTCTCCTTTTCGTGTAGCTTCTTTTTTGCGATCCTTCTCTTGCAGCAGCCTGCAATAGTGAGCTATGGTCAACTCTATTTCAGACCACGGTTTAGCCTCGATTCCTACTAATTTCTTGAGCTGCTTCTGTACCTGATCTGGCAGCCCTTGGCATGATATAGGGTAGAACATGGTTATAGATTTCCCCTAAGATTCCCACGTTTCAAGTACCCATGCATCTTGGAAATTCTGAATGTAAAGCAAAGGGTCTTCTGACTCTTTCATTTTCCGTGACATTATAGCTCCCATGTCGTAGGTATCCGGATAGAGAGATCATAATGCTTTCCATACTGCGGCTCTACAATTGTTAAACGCTGCTCTGTCATGCGTGGTATTGACTGTAGTCATGCCAGGGTAACCTGCATGTGTCCACACATTGTCAGCTTGATCACCAAGTATGGCGATTAAAAGACCCTTAATATCCCCAATAGGCAACGTGTTCCCTCACGTCATTTTCTTTAACTCATGTATCCATTTTCCGGCTCCCGAAGTCAGCATTGGAAGCTTGTTTTTCAGGTTTTCCCGATCCATGTGTGGCCATGGAATTTATTGTGGTCTCGCTCCTCCTTTCTCAAGCAACGGAAATTGGGATGCATAGTCCCCTCTCTCTTCTCTCATTATTTTTCTATCTACTGCAGGAGTGATATTCTCGCATCGCCGCCTACCTGGTAATGTCTTCAGTCGGCTCACATAGGGTGGTGGAGACACCCCCCTCTGACCGTACAAAATTTCTTCGCGTCAGCCTGACTGTGTGGCTGATTCCAATGCCCTCAGTGCAGACAAACTAGAATCCGACCATCTTATTCCCTTTCCCCTTGAGAAGCATCTTTCGCGTCTTCTCTAGTCTTCCTTTTCCTCATATTCCTCTCTTTCTGCATCTGACATTATCTGTGCCTAACTTGTCCAACTTCTCGCATCCTCCTTGTTCTTGATGATTTCCAACCTATCTAGGGATAGCTCTCTATTCTTACTATTTAGGGAGACGTTCTCAGCATCGTAAAGCTGAGTGCATTCCAGGCGCTCATCCTCCCCTTCCCCTTGGTGTACTTGTTCTAGCCCCATCTCGTCGTATATTCTATAGATTGTTTCTCCGATGCTTCTGGTGTCGAAGTCATCGGGCCTCATTCCGAGTACGGCGCTAACCAATGGCGCTATTAACGCCTTGGTTGACGCCGTACCCGGACCGGCAGCGCCTTGGTGGTTGGCGGAATTACCGCCCCATTCCAAGGTTGGCGGGGCGGTAATTCCCCAATCCCCATTTACCCTTCCCCATTCCCATTCTTGCCCCATAGGGCATAATGGGAGTGGGGAAGGCGTCAATTACGCCACCGTAAATTACGGTGGCGTAATTAACATCAAGGTCCCTTAGCGCCATGGTATTTAACGCCTGCTAAAAGCAGGTGTTAAGAGCACCATGGCGCTAAGGGAACTCGGAGTATGGCGGTAAGGGATTACCACCACCGCTCTCGTTAGCGGTGGCCGCTATCCCTTACCGCCATACTCGGAATGAGGCCCATCCTCGATATCTGGCTTAGATGTGCCTTGTACTGATTCGTACTCATGAAAAAATTCTTCTATGTCTTCCCAGTCTACTACTGGATCAGGTTTTCGAACCTCTCTTTCCAGATATTGAGGATCGTGTGCTCTCTGTCTTTGCTTACGTTCTATGTCGTCAATGAATTCTCTGCACTTCCTCGCTTCTTCTCTGACTCTATCCTCTTCCTCTTTCTTTGCTTTTCTACATTCATTTGCCCTTTGTATTTTCTCATCCCTTTGTCTCTTTATTCTTATCTCCGTATCTTTTGCTCATCTTCTATTCGCCTTTGTTCCTGTCTGTCTTGATCATAAGATGCTCTCTGTTTATGATCTGGTTGTCTTTCTTGCTCTTTTTGCGATATAACTGCTCTCGTCTCTTCCTATGTTTTTTCCCGAGTTTTTCGTCTCTGAATCCTTTTTCCTGTTCCTTCTCCATTCTCTGTACATCGTCTAAGTTCTCTTTTCGATTTGTGTCATCAATGCTTTTACCATCGAGTTTCAAGAGAATCTGACCTCCCATCCATTTGTTCTGCGCAAATGCTATCTCATCAGTTCTATCCTCATTTCCTTTCCATCTCTTGCCTTCTCTCTCTGTATCGGGAGATGTACTTGTTTGTACCTGGTCTTTCCTCTCGTTTCCGCATCTCTCCTTGTCTCTTGGGACCTTGGAGGTGATATCTCTACCTCCGTCTTTGTCTGGGCTTTCGTCACTACTTTGCATAGGTGACTCATGCCGGGTTGCTATACCCCGTGGGTTCCTTAAGTTCTCTTAGTGGGTCTAATCCTTCATCCTTACTGACATCGATTTTTGGTTCGGACGGGGCAGGTGGCGCGGAAGGCATCTCACCCCCCTGTGTACATACATTAAGTATCCAATCTAACAGTGGCTCTTCCTCTCTATCTTCTTGATACATTTTCCAATGCTCTAAACTAGCTAGGCGTTTATCTAACTTTTTACCGCTATATGTGGCATGCAAATATGTCATCATGTGCTGCAGGACCGCCTTAGACAACGCCTTAGACAATGGCATAAACATCTTGTTCGCGGTTCCTTTAACCCATTCCGCACTGTACTTTTTCAGCTTGGGTGCATGTTTTGGCAACTGTTTGCACAGGTGTACAAATGGAATCATATCCTCCATGCTTAAATCTGTTCCCCCTTCCTTCATATAACACTTGTTATGTCCTTCTGTTTCCTTAAACAATTCCAACAATATGAGTGAGCAGCAATCGTTGCAAGCTCCAATCCCGTTTTTTTTTCTTCCAACCAACAAATATCAATTGGTATTCCACAATATCTCAGTTACTTAATCGAATAATTTTTTATGCTTGTTTCTTAAAGGAAAAATGGCATCCTATGACGCCACAAGACAAAACACATAAAACAGATGTTAACCGACTAGACAAACTCCAGCTGGCAACACAGAATTCTGCCCCTAATCTTAGCCCGACATGGGGTGTAAGCCCATCCCTTTCACAGCATCTTACACCGCTGTGGTCTCCTACTTATTCCCGTTTTATTCAGGACTATGTATGCAGGCTTGTATATTATATCACTTTGAGAAAGATCGTTGGCACACGCAGAGTTGTATTTTGGGACTGCACTACACTTGGACAATGGAAAATGCAATTATAATGTAAGTAACCCTTTAGATTATTTTATACCGGAATATAATAACAATAGCGTGGCATTAAAGCCCGGTCAAGTTGTACTTGTTCGTTCAATGTGGCATATTGTTTTCTATCGTGCACTATCACCGCCGAATTGATCCCCTGTCGTTTAGAGGGCTCTGAAAAAGGCAGACGACACAGGATGGGTTAATAGAAATAATTTAACCGGTCTGTAGCCAGTCAAGTGCTCTACTCGCTGTGCCACTTCACTGTAGCCAGTCAAGTGGCACAGCGAGTAGAGCACTCGCTTTAACATCCGTGCACAGCTTGCTAATGCAGGTTCGAATCCCGGCATCGCCAAACTCAGCCTTTCATCCTTCCGTGGTCGATAAATGAGCACCACACACTGTGGGTAATAATAAGCAGCGCTGATATACCTGACGGTTCTTAGCGCTATATAAATGTGAAAATATTATTATTTTATTATTAACATACTCCGTTGCACTATCTTCGCTAGAAAATAGTTTCACGCCCGAATAAATAAAATTAATATTTTTAATAAAGATCGGCTGGTGAGACTAATTTATGTTTTTTAAAACAGGTACGTTGCCCCATTTTGCCAATGTCACGATTTTCAGACTCCAGCGGATGGATTGTTCAACTGCCAGGTGCAGCTCCATGTAAGCAACTTCATGACCCTCACCATTTTATGGGACAATCGCCAAGGACCAATATGCCCTTACGCAGTAGTAGCGGCTAGAAGCAACACACCAACCAATATGGTGGTCTAATGCCTCGTTGTTGGAGCAACCTTCCGATTATCATTGCGACCATTTACTGCTTTTATCATAAACCAACAGCCTATCTACTGCAAAGGACCAGCGCGTGGTTCAAAATAAACTTTTGCTGATCGACAGCAGAGACAATTGCAAATCGCTGAACATTCACTAAACATTTCATGTGAAATAAATGTACTTTACCAAATGTACAATCCTGCTGTTTACTTTTAAACCACAGTTTCATATTCCGAATTGTGGCGCACTGTGTTCTAAACTGATCTAACACCCTCTGTACCGCAAAGGAATATCGCGTGGCTCAACATGAACTTTTGCGGATCGACAACAAAGACAAATGCAAATCGCTGAATATTCTCTAAACATTTGATGTCAAATAAATGTACTTTACAAAATTTACAATCTTGCTGTTTGCTTTTAAATCACAGTTTCATATTCCGAATTGTGGCGTGCTGTGTTGTGACATAATGTGTGTTGTCTTCCGGGTTCTGTGTAAAGTCGCGTACGACTGGAGATGACTGGGCGCGTTTGATGATGCACCCTGTAACGTCACGGAGAGAGGCGGGGAATATGAATGCTTTCATAATGTCAGGCTTAGGGGCGGGAGATATGATTTAGTGTCGCAAAAGCAAGTCAGCCAGGTCAATAGCGCCAGTCATAGGATTATCACATAATGTCGGCGCACACCAGCCTGATTTATCGTTTCTTTAGTGGACAAAAAGTCGGGTGAGGCCCATAGGAAATTGTACTATCAGCAGACAAAAGGAGGGTTCGTAGAACACTTTCAACCTGACAATGAACAATACAAACAACGTTCTCAGAACACCTCCATTTTGTGTAATTGCAACCATTTCGGGACACCGCGAGTGTTCTTAGAACACATTCACCTTGACAGATTACAATACGGACAGCGTCCTCAGGACACCCCCAGTTTGTGTATTTACAAACATTTAAATACACCGCGAGTGTTTTTAGCTCAATTTTACCTTCTTTGCGAACAAAAAGGACACATACTCCGTTCTCTGAACACCCCAGTTTATTTACAAAATGTCAGAACAGCCATGTTCTCCGCAGACAAATCGAACACAACAAAAGCGTATAGCACATAAAAAAACAAAACATTGAACCTATCTCATACTCCCCCTCCCTCCCCAAACATTCTTACACACCAACACACTCCACTAAATACAATTTTTAATCCAAGTTTCACCACGCTGTCCGCGGTCGACAGCGAATACAAGATGGCGGGCGCCACAGAAAATCTGATGCGCTCCACGCCCCACGCCGTCCAATCAGCGAACACGTTGCATGTCCGCGGACATGACGCAAGCCCATGGGCCAATCGGGGTGCGGCCCGCAGAGCGAACAGGGAAGTCCATCTGCGAAGCGAACACAGATATCACTATTTTTTTTGCCTTACATTTTGGTCATTTTTTAAAAAACTAATGGACGGATCTACACCAAATTTGCAAAAACGCGCTTTCAGGGCCAGCCCGCTGCTCCTGCCGCAAATTTGGTGTAAATCCGTCCAGCGGTTCGGGCTGTAGCCGTGTTTTTTTCCCATTATGTCTATAGGAAAAAACAAAAGTTTTGGGATCCCCCTATAACTTTGCCCCCCCTGGACCAAACCTCTCCAAACTTTGCAAAAAAATTTAGACTGGGCATATACTTTTTTTTTGCAAAGTTTGGTGAGGATTCGTCCAGAGGGATCGAAGTTATAAGCCACCCAAAAAGTGCTCTTCCTATGGAAACACCAACTTAACCATAACTACATGGATGCTACCGCGTCCATGTAATATATATATATATATATATATATATATATATATAAAAAAACAAATATATATATATATATATATATAGATAAAGAATATATATATATATATATATTCTACTCCACTTCTAACTATATTTTTGTTTTCCCATCTCCTATCTCCCTCCGTTACCTTCCCTTACTTGTTCTAAGGCATGCACTTTTGCCAAAGTATTTAGTCTTGTTCACTCACCGTCCCATGTTTCCTCTCTGGATGCTCGGGATCACTGCCTTCGTCACCGCCTCTCCTGCCGTTCGCCCACTCAGTTGCCCGTAGAAGTGGGAAGGGGTTTGTAGGGGAAAGTACAGGTCCCTTCAAGCCTACACCTGCAGGTTTTGCTCTTTACTCTAACCACTATCTACTGGGAGCTTCACGGTCTACTTAGCCGGATGGCAAAGGACTCGTGATATTGCCGAGGACCTAGAGTTACTTTATGTCGACGGTCAATGGGTGTCTTATCTAATCGATAATTCATAATCATCAATCTTTGCTAACAAGTGTGCAGGAGGGACCCCAGCCGGCCCATAGGACTGTGGTTTTCCCAAAAGCACTTTAAGATGGAATAGCAGCACCCGTGAGATGGATGGGGATGCAGATTCGTACTCAAGCATCAAATCAATAATGACAACTCAATGGTTTGGCAAAGGGAGTCCGTTTAATGACAAGTACAAAAAATGGGGAGTTATGAATATCAGCAGTGGCACGATCTTCCTTCTCGCTTCAACGCCAACGAACTTCACAAAAAAGACATCCTTTATCCTAAAAACTCATCATTACTGACATGAAACGCTAAAAATGTTGCATTCAATTCTTTTGGTTATAGGAAGATACCTTTACTATAGGTACTATATCTGTATATGGTAACGGGAGAGGGGATTGTATAACTAGCGTCAGGTGGGGCTTCTAAGACCTTCCTTCAGAATGGCTACTGTAAACGTCATAAAGAGTATGACGTCTCATTGGTTCTACAGGCTATAGGCTCCTAGATTACTTGGTGCATTGTGATTGGGTTGATACCACGTCACCTTGTACTTTTCCACTTTGCCTAGCAGCATGCAGAATGGTCGGCCAGGTTCAGGGTGCCCATCAGTTCCGCTAGCCTCCCACCAACCAGTACCACCATCCATCGCTGACCCACTGGCCATGTGTCAATTAGTTTCTAATTTGTAGGCCTCGATGCTGCCTCTCTGTCTGGGAGAACTCAGATATCTGTGCATGGCTCAAGGCTGCGCGTAGGTGTGAAGGACCCAACTCCTCTTGCTTGGCAGGTCACATGTCTTAGGCACTGTGAAATCGTCTCCGTCTCCATGTAATTTATGTATTTGATTTTAGCCTTCTGTCCACCAAATGCCTTCTGCTGCTTATCTCTACTCCTTTGAACAGGATACTCTGCTCTTGGTGTCATAAAATGTATTAGCCTGTGTCAGCTTAAGATGATCTTGGTTTCTTTGCACGAGCCTCATGCCTCTGAGTTTCGTTTCTGTCCTTGGCTTTTGATTCCCGTGTTTGGGGGCCTTCGCTCCTGGGGCCTCTGGTAAGTAACTTGCGGTTGGTTCTGCCTTTTTGCAAAGTGGACATATACATTACATAAAGTGCTCTTTTTGAGGTAGATATGTATTTGTGGTGCTGCCGCATCTAATTTCCTACTAAGCATAGCAAGCCGCACGATTTCCTCAGCTTTCTTGCGTTTCCAAGAATATGTACACGTGTAAACTGGTTGCATATCTTCATCGCTTTTATGGCATAAGCTTCTCATACTTGACATCGTCCCTTTGACTTCAACTCAGGATGTCACTTATCCATGGTGTTTTGTCTCTTTCGTTATTCGCAGGTCATCGTTTTCTTTATCTGCAAGTCAGTCCGAGTTCTTGTGATGTCACCATTCGTCCTCTTTTAGGACTTTCTTGGCCTCTTCAGGGACTGTACTCAGACAATCTTCATTCCGTTTTATTTCTTGATATGGTTTCTTCAATGGGTACTTTACTGTCCATGTTTGCTTTGGTGCTGGTACTTCAATGGGTGCTGTTGGTCTGATCGGTACCGGGCAGAGCCCTACTGCGGCTCGCCGCTGGTTTATTTGCTCATCGTACGTCACGTATCTCAGCGTGAGCATTCCTGGCACTCCAAAATTGGCGCTTTGAGTGCGGGTCGTGCTTGGGACCTTCTCTACACAGCCACTCGGCTTCAAAGTCACCAGACCCATGAGAAAAGTGACAGTGGCTAGCTTTGCCTCCACCTACTCTCCTCCACCCATTCCTTTGACTGACTCCCACCCTGACATAGCCCTTGCTAACCTCAATCTCTCCAACACTCTTGACACTCTTGCCCCTGTCATGAGGTTTCCAACTGGAACCTTCCAAAAAGTTCAACTCTTGGTACGACTCCGACCTGGTTGCCCTTATACGCAAGTGTAGGGCAGCTGAACGGAAATGGAATGCGTCGGGAGAACCATCTGACAAACTGGCCTGTCGCCGCCTTCAAAGGCAATATCGACTCTGCATCCATTCCAAGAAAAGAGTCTTCATTCAAGCCTGTATCTCTGTGGCATCAAACAACACGGCCAAACTTTTCAAAGTCTGCAAGGAACTGGCCAATCCTGCAGCAGCCTCTTCTTCTTCTGTCACACCCACCCAGGACCTTTGCTCGGCCCTAGCTGCACACTTCACCACAAAAACTCAAGACATCATCTCCACCTTCTCTTCTACACCACAGCATACACCAACACCAGAGCCTCCCTTGCCCCAACCCCTCCACTTACCCTCTCTTCTCTCTCACCCGTCACACCTGAGACAAGAGGCTTTCCCTTTTAGGATTGATAGCATTTTTTTCAGAGTCTTTTTATAGCAGGTTAGCTTTTATCTGTTTACAAACATTTCTATGCTTCTTCTTTATTGATCTTATCTTTCCACTTTTGATGGATAGTTTGCTCTGGGAGTTCTTGACTAGTCTGATGGCTCTTCTGAACTCACATTCTTTTGAAGCCTTAGGATCGTTGAACTGATGTAGGTGGACACTTGGCTTGGTTTTGGCCTTTCTGGGCCTGTGTACTAGATTGTTAGAGAGAGATTGAGATATGCTATTACTGTAGTTCTCAACACCAAGAAGGTGATTTTTGTGTCATAGGAGGTTTTTTGCAACAAGACATTAAGATCTCTATTAAGATTGGTTGCTGTGTTATGGGTCCACCGCAACATGTTACCACAAGTGTTAACATTAAGGTCAATAGAACGATGTGAGTAGACTGTTGCATATGTCACATCAATGGTAATCCTTATCATATTGTGGTCACTCCATTTGTTTTCAAACACAGAAAAGTCTGAGCAAATGTTCAATAGTGGACGATCAGCAAATATATAGTCGAGGGTTGAATGGCGGGACCCTCTATGCCATGTGAAGGCTTTTTGACCGGACTGTGGATCGACATTGTTTGTCATGGACAGGTCTAGACTGCGCATAGTACGTGCCCAGTCCAGGTCCGCCCTGGCCTTTAAACCTTTAGGGTGGCGAGGAGTGGACGCTCTGTTGATCTCATCATCAGGCAGAGTGCCAGGGCAGTCTGCGTTAATATCTCCGGCAACTATGATGGAGCCGGACCTGTGTAATAGTCTCCAGCATGTGATGATTGTGTGCAGGGACAGTTAAAAGTCATCAAGCTTGGCTATGCCTTTGTGCTAATATATGTTCACCAGAAGAAAGGGGACGAGTAATTTCTCAGACTGCATCTCAACTGCCAAAATGCCAAACAGGGTGTTTACGATCTTCACGGCTGAGAGAGTATGTCCTGTTCATATTGCTGTGATTAAGCCTCCGAAGGGTCTACCTAAGACTCCTGACATGGCTCCTTTCTCTACTCCTTTTCCACAGAAAGAAAAAGAAATAGTACCTAATTCCAGTTCTCATGTGTTTGGAAGTGGTTGACCCAGGGTTCAAGATGTAATGCTTGCGGGTCGAACTGAGTTTGAGTGTGGTGAGTTGCATTGATCCCAGGTGGCGAGTCAGAGTCAAGTCAATTTCACTGGTGCTCTGTGTGGTTTGAATATGGCATCAGGCAATGCAGCTCAATGGATCACCAGGTGTGATTTGATGATTGAAGTTGGTTCAAAACCATGTGTAGCACTGGTTTGGGTTGATGAGTGAAGTGTCAATCCAGTGGTTCAAGTTGAGCTTTGATGCAAAGTCCTGGTGGTTTGATGCTTGGTTTGATGCAGTAGTTTGAAGTCATCTACACCCTTTGCTGGTGCTAGAGCCAGACAAGTGATTAGGCTCTGCTGGGGAAATGTAGGCAATGTAGCTTCAAGCTGGTTTGATGGAGCAACATTGGTTTGAAGTTCAAAGGCGAGTGCCAAAGGCAGTACCACGGGTCCTGGTGGTTCCAAAGAGGTGAACACTGTTTGAGTGCAGTTTGAAGTGGTCTGAGCAATGAAAACATAAGACCTGGCTGCTTCTGGATGTTTTTCATTCTCTGTTCTACCAACTTGTGGACGTTTGCTTAAAGATTGGTGGGCCTTGGTCCTCAGTAAAGTCACCCCAATCTGTCTTGCAATGGTAAGGAATCAGAGATGTCCTCTATATCTTGAAGCACCTGTCATGAACAGACATCAGGCACTAACCACCTTCCCACTCCACAAATGACACCCCCCCTCCCGCCCACAGCCAAAGAGACACACGACTTACAAGAGAGCCCCTCTTTGAAGTCCCAATAAAGATTTTAAAAGGTCTGCTTCCTCTCAGATGTGGCCCCGGGGACTTTGAAGGGAAGTTGTCCGCATTCCTGCTGCTGTCCCAGGGGGCATTGCCATCTGATGTCACTGCACCAAATACCCCCGAGTTAATTTTGGTTTGTGACAGAGTAGAGACTCAGTTTATTCCATTTCAATGCACACAAATAACCTGACAAAGAATCTCTGTCAGTGAAAGTAAACCAGTGACACAGAAATTCCATCTCTTTATATAAACCTTTCGAAACACTAATGAACAGGGAGTTGAGCATTACCTCGCCTAAAATACTAGTTCATATCACCTCACCATCTCCTGCTGTTCATCCTTGCCTCTCTTGGTGACATGAACCATCGCTCAGCTTCACTTTCTCGCTCAAATTATTTCTGTGCTAAGTTCCTTCTATTCCTTGCTCTAGAGTGCTTCTCTTCTCACAATGCATGTTGGGGGTTTACTGCTGCTTAGAGAAAAGTCCGGCTTCATAATATCAAAACATGCTTCTCGGTGCCAAAAAAACATGTCTTTCCTTCCAACATCTCCTATTAAATATTGGTTCATACATGAACACTTTGGTTCTACAGAGCACATAGATACCGCTGTTCCAAGGGAACTCCTGAAGAATTGTGGGAGTTGTGAGCCGAAAACTCAAAAGGAGCTGAGCAGTCCTGGCAAATCCAGGAAATGGAGGAAGAATTGATGAATGCAAGGTAGTGCTAATAAAGAGAAACAGATCAGTAACCAAACGTGTTTATGGGAGATGTGATTCCAAAACGCCAAGGAGCACAGTGGTGCTGAAAAACCAGGAAACCAGGAAATAATTATGAATGTGCTAATGAGCACAAATATGCAATCTAAGTCAAGTGTATTGAGAGTATGGGTACAGAGAACTCAAAATAAGTAAAATGTGAAAGTGCTACCTCTTTCCAGTGCACCAAAATCAGTGATTCATGTGTGCGAGTGCTAACCCAGTCAAGTGTATGAAGAATACAAATACTGAGAAATCCAAGAAACACACTGGTGATAGTTCTAACTCAGGCTAGTGCATCAAGCGTATGAGCTCCGAGAAACACAAGTGAGTCAAGTGTGGGAGCGCTAAACCAGTCAAGTGCATTGACCTTACAAGTGTTAAGTGTGAAAGTGCTAACATAGTCAAGTCCATCAAGAATATGCATAATGAGAAATCCAAGGGAAGCAAGTGGAATAGCCTAGCCCATTCAAAGCTATCAAGAGAACAGGCCCTGAGAGATGCTAAACAATCAAAGTCAAAGGTGACCAGCAGGCAGGATCCCTTTAGGGACCACTGAGACATATTTACAGTGCCTTGCAAAACATGCCTTACATTTTACTGTGTTTTCCACCCCTGGGTAAAGTTAATGGGCTTTGATTAGGAGGCGGTAGAACATGCAATAATCTTAACGGTAAGGCATCCATCGAGATTGCAACATGCTCCCTCAAAGCTAGTATGGGAGAATTGATAACTACGACTTAGCAGCAATCCTCAGTGGCAACAACCAGGTCTAAAGTACCTCCAAGTACCCCTGTAGCATCTTTAATGAATGCCATGAATCAAGGCAATAATAAGAGAAAACCACAAGGACGTGGAATCAGAATCAGCTGGATAATATGTGACAGACCGGCCACAATCCTTGTTTGTGCAAACTAGCTGTCAATAATGAAGTTGATCAGACCTATTAAAGGAATCACTGAACAGTTTCCTGAAGATTGATTCCACGAAAAAGAAGATAGAGTTTTTGATGTCCAATGCAAAGGTTATTGAGGTTGGTAAACTGGATGAGCTTAGGAAATGGAAAAGGAGAGAAAGATACACCATACAGCAATTTTCCATTTAGCCATCCCCATAGGAGATGCAGTACAAGCTGCTAAGGCTGGTACTAGGTCTATACTGAGTCATGACCCATGGAGGGACACAGAAGCGACACTTCAAAGTCATGATACAGTTGGATCTAACATTGTTCAGACAGTTTGGTGGAAGTATGTCAGGAATGATGGGTGTGTTAGGGTTTGAGCCATGTTTCTGTAAGTATGAGCATATCTGTGGAGTGCATGTTAGTTCATTGATGTCATGTGTGTTAGCAGGTGCAGAGTGGCTGTTGAGAAGAAAGCAGGTGTATGAAACAACTTGTCTCAGTGCAATACTGTGCTGGAGTTCGAATTGAATGTTGGGTGTGTGTTTTGTTTGAGTCATGTTTTTGGAAACCAGTGGCAAACAGGGAATAATAGGGAAAACAGATTAAAAAGGGAAGAAACAATTGCAGGAACCCTTAGCTCTGACTACCCTTTGTTCTGGACACCTGGGCGAGTGGATTCCCTACAGAAAGTGCTTTCATTTCCAAAGTAACCCATTAGTAATTAAACAAGAAAGGGATATAAACAGGAAACAGGAAGCCAGTCCACTTTTGACAATGAAAAGAGAAGCTGCAGGATAACACAATGCTGTTAAGGAGCTGGATGGAGGACTGCAATGGGAGCTTACGGCTGCAACAATTGCATCCCTAAGGGGGGTATGTTCCCTATCTTCATCCTTATCTGGATATCCCATGGCACAATCCCCCCAAAGTGAGTTTCTCGATAAAGTTTGTCTACCTCTGCAGGCCACCTCAGGTAGCTTGACTCATTGCCTCTGGTGGTGTTGCACTGAGGTTGGTGTTCCTCTTAGCCCAGTTGACGCCATTTCTGAGGATGGAAAGACCCTAAAAAATGGAGGTTTCTGGGTTAGGGTGTCACTTGATCAGCCTGTAGGTCCAGTGAGGTTGGTCCTTGTAGATCCCCTGACCTCTGCAGGCAGCCTCAGGCAGCTTGAATCAATGCCTCTGATGGTGTGCTGCTGAGCCTGATGTATTTTGTAGCCCAGTAGAAGCCCTCTATGAGCCTTGAAAGACCTTTCAAAGATGGGAGTTTCTGGTAATGTGATCAGCCCATAGATTGACTCTGGTTGGTTCTTGTAGGTCCTCTGCAGGCAGCTTGTTCTTGTTTTTTTCAAGTAAACCCCATGACAAAATAACTTCAGTACATATTATAATGCCCTGAAAAATAAAATATAAATGAGAAATCCAGCAAGTCGTGAGGTGCACAATCTGGAAGATCAACGCCTGATTAATGGGGTTCACTAAAGAACATCCATGTATCTAAAGCAAAAATACCCTATACATGTATTTAAAATGCATTTGGAGAGAGCCCAATTTATAATACCATAGCTGACAAAATCTGTAGATGGTCACATGGTGGATAGCTCTAGTTTGAGAGACAAAAGATCTAAAGTGGCCAGGGGCACTTAAAATGTCAACATAAATTCACCACCTGTGCTCAGATAATGGGAACCAAACAAAGAGACTCTGTCAGCTATTCAGATCAATCATTAACTTGAAAAGAAGCCCTAACATGCAGGGTTCATCAGAGAAGAAGCTGGCCATTTTAAATAACATATATTATGCTTGAATATGATTAGGGATATAACTTTACAATGATTAAGCTTATGAAACTGCTCTGAAATTGTGAGAGCCAACCCTGCAAGAAGAGACTCTGTATGTTGATGATCCCCAGAGGGGCACGATTTACATTGTAATGATGACATAAAGGCATTAAATCTGGGAGTATATTTGAATACCTGAAGTGTCATTCATCTATAATATAATGCCCACGTGTTTATTTTTATTTTTTAAATCCTAATGGACATTGGATAGGGAAATCACCACTTATTGGTTTTAGGCAATGCTTGCCCTGAGGGCTCCCTTAGACGGACATGTGCAGTACAACTGTTAAGACACTGCTTTCACAAGCTCTCAGGCAGTGGTTGAAAGCCACGTGTTCCTCTATCTTGGATTTTGCCAGCTCGTAACGGTTGGGACAATAGAGCCGTATTCTTTGCCAGAAGTGCATCAGGGGGCAGCAGCCCTTCACCCCTCACCTGAGGTGTAGGAAACCAGATATCATCACACCAGACAACATGCCCAGATACAGAGGATCGCGTGAAGACGAGAGACGGGCTGGAAACTGAAGACAGACTATGGGGATATTCAAGAAGGGTTATTGTTGTGTCTCGGGGTGGGAAAGGTCAATGAAAAGTGACATTTATTGTAAGGGGCTACAACATTGGGAGATATAAGGGGAAGGTTAATTGGAGGTAGGTTGGGTTAGTCTGGGTAGTGGGCTAATGGGGTGCTGTCCGTTGATGTGGTTTGCAAACCAGTAATAAATTATGTCTTGCTTTGTCCCTTGTTGACAAGACTACTGAGACAATGTTTTTGTGATTTGCATTGATAGATGGTGACTGCAACTCTGACCTGTCATGCAATGCTGCAGATTATTGGTAGTAGTTTGGAGTGAGGGAGGTTAATGATCGACTGACGGGGCAAATACAATTTCTGAGAGTTAGGAGAGGATCAGAAGGGGCTCGATTGTGCCCCAAATTGTGGAGATGGAAGTGCCTATGGAGATAGACAAGAGAGAGGAGTGAGGGAGGTTAATGATCGACTGACGGGGCAAATACAATTTCTGAGAGTTAGGAGAGGATCAGAAGGGGCTCGATTGTGCCCCAAATTGTGGAGATGGAAGTGCCTATGGAGATAGACAAGAGAGAGGAGGATCAGGATAGCGAGAGGCCAGCTAATATACTTGCATTTTTCCCTACTATAAGACCACTTGCAGGGCCACGACAAGCAGAGGCACAACAGGAGGCAATTGCGGTGAAGACGTGTCCTTTGATGCCCTCAGCCCCCGGGACACAAGAGCTGAGCGGGGTGGGTTCTGCAGGGGCACTGCAGTCCATGGGCCCACCACCTTCATATTCCCCCTCAGTGACGATGATTGGTACTATAGAACAGAGGGATTCAGACTCCTTTCAAGCTCCCCTCAGATAAGAACCATCTGGTCATGAGGATGGAGAGCAATAGCAGAGTTTGGTTATGGTCCATGTACCATGGACACCTGGGGACCCTGGGACACTGGCAAAGGACTTCCCCAATATAATGGAAGAGCCCAAATGATGTGTGGAGGAACTGCAAACGGTAATGCAATGTTATAAGCCATTGTGGGCTGATATGAATCAACCTATGAGAATAGTGATGTCACCGAATGTGAGACAGAGATAAGTGGATTTGGTGGCCTGGCCAGCTGCCGATCCAGGACCAGGGGATGTCCTGTGGCAGGCAAGGGAAAGGATAGTGATGGCTGTTACAGAGGTGTGCCCCAAAAAAACGGATTGGCCAAAAATATCGAACTATAAACAGAATAAGGGTGAATCTCCTGACGATTAGTTGGACAGACTGAAGGTAGTATTCACTCAGCACTCTGGTATTGCAAAGCCAGAGGAAACAGTCCACGGAGATATAGCTAACTTTTTGTTTCGGGTCTACTCCTGAAAGTACAGATGCAGCTTAAGAATGTGTGTATAGGCTGGCAGATCAGCCATTTGTGTTCAGGGACAGGTGCAGGCGCAGCACCAGGGAACTGCACATTATCTGGGCAATCAGGCCCACAAGGGGGGAGCAACAGACAGGTAAATGTCTAGTCGGAGGCCCGGGGGGTCCAGAAGTATATTAAACCCAGCAGAGGGTGAGGGGGTTATGTGGGACAACCACCACAACCAAGACAATGAGGACAGTTTGATCAACAACATGGATGGGGCACAAAGGGGCAACAGGGTCAGGGAAACTGGAATAGCCAGCATGCTCCTAGAGTCATGGCACTGAATCCTTTGATTTGTAATTATTGTAAGCAGGAGGGTAATTTAGACTGCAGAAACCACAGCTCCAGGGTAACAATTCTCCAAATAATGTTCAGATGCCACAGCAAGGAGAACAGGTCCAAAGACAGGTAGTTCTAAATGGCCCAATGCCTCCATTTCCAGACCAAACACTAACACTTTCATCCTCGGAGACCTACGAGTCTCAAGTGGGGATTCAAATGGATTCTGACAACCAGAAGGGGAAGGGACTCTAGAAGCACTAATGATCCCAGTGGATCAGAAGGGTCCTTATCTACAATGCAACGTGCAAGGGGTACCAGTACCATGTTTGGTAGAGACAGGGGCAAATAGAGCTGCTTTGCAAAAGAACATTAAACCACATTCCCCGATATCAGGAGAGACAGTGAGAGCGGTAGGCATTTCGAATACCCTTGTTGTATACCCGGGGACAGAGCCCCTTGATATTACTTTGGAGCCCATTACAGATCAACATGCTTTTGTATTAGTCCCACAGTACCTGTAAATTTGCTGTAAAAAATGAGGAGCACTATATATTGCACCCGAGATGGGGTGTTTTTGAGCAGAGAGTTTGTGGGCCACTCATGATAATGAGGTGAGATATAAACACACCCGAACCAGTGAAGATAAAGGTAGACCGATTTAAAATGTTGCCCCACATACACGAGTAGCCCTTGAAGCCTGAAGCAAAGGCAAGTATCAGCCCAATCATTGAATCTCTGCTGAGTCAGGGGATTATTGTTCTGACCAGTAGTATATGCAATACTCCTATTTCTCCTGTGAAGAATCCATTATGTTATGCTAACAGGATTGGCAGAGAAAGGACATAAAGATTCAAAGAAGAAGCTACAGTTGTGTGACCCCAGGGTACATTATCTGGTACATGACATCATGAAGGGATGTTGGATGATATACACTTCTCAGAAAGAGGCTGTTCACAGCATACCTAAGCCTCAGACTATAACCCAAATGCAAGTTTTTATAAGGGCCGTCAGTTACTGCCAGCAACGGATCTCAGGATTTGCAGAAATAGTCAAACGACTTCATGATTATACCTGATTGAACACTGTTGAGCCTTTGCAGTGGACGCCAAAAGCAGAAGAGGCTTTACTAAGATCAAATGGCTACTAGCTAAAGCCCCCGCATTGGGATTACTTGATTATAAGAAAGGATTTACCTTGTACTGTCATGTACTGTCATGAGAGATCTAATATATTACTGTCAATCTGTTTTTTTTACTAGGAGTAGAAACTATTAAAAAATATATATTTAATTTAGAAAACGATTTCTAAATTAATCTATTGGTATAAATAATATGCAGAAACCACAGTGATGACAGCATGAAGAAAACTTGGTGGTAATAGAAGCGTAGCTTCCAGATTTGGTAAACATGCCCACGGCAATACACAGACCGGTGGTGCCAGGGTATTGCGAGGTGTAAGAACTCAGTGGTATAGTAGGTAAAGAAAAGGAACACCCAGTATTGTAGAGTGTAATTTGCTAATAATGGTGGATGTTAAAAATAGTGTCAGGTCATTCTGCCTCTTTCTCCTCATAAGCAGTGAAATGGTGGCAACAGTAAAGACAGACACAAGTAATCACAGTTCAAGGGTGTTTATTAAAATGTGTGCATGGGTGAGAAAAATGTCTTATCTAAATCTAAAGCTAAGATGGGAGCAAGCTACTCCAATCAAATAATAATAAGGCAGTCTTAGTAGAGTCTTGTCAAATAAGAAGGGCCTATACTAAAAACCCTATTGCCAATCCTTACTACTAAGTTACGAAAGAGTGTGGGTTAAAGTTCAGCAGAAAAGAAAGAAGTGTTTCCAAAATGATAAGGCAGGATGGTATGGCTGGGGCTCCCTTCCCCATGTTTTAAGCACGGGACAAGGTGGAACATCTGAGCACAGCACACTCCTGGGCCTCTCAGCACGAGGCTCACAATCCCATTCAATGATACCAGAACCATCAGGGACCAAGTCTCTTCTCTCCAAAGTCTCTTGCCTTAGAAGGCCTGCTGGATCAATACAACAAACAAACAAACAAACGTTCCTTCGGTGGTCTTGCACCTTGGGTGATTGCTCTTCGTCCCTAGGATCTCCCTGCACCAGGCTCAGATCCTCCTTGCAATGTGGTCCTCCCTCTGCTGGGTTCACTACAGCCCTTCACTCAGATTATCAATACTATCAGGATGTAGGATTTACTTCTCTTAATTTTTCCCTTGGCATCCCTTTGTTGGGTTCACATAGCCATCTTTAACACAGTTCATGAATTTCTAATACAGTTCATGCTTTGCTTAATCTCATCATGAAGGGTGGTTTCCCTTCTCCTAGCTTTCTCCTGGCAACGGATCAGAGGATTGAACGTGACCCTTGTAGGACCACTCTGACACCTCATGCCACCCTTTCTTAGGGCCTTCTGGTACTTGCAGTTTTAACACAAAACAAAAGGAGCCAGCAAGAGTCCTTCAATTGAGCACTCCTGCGGCACCTGAACACTCTGCAGCTGGCCCTTCTCTGGGCTTTCCCAAAAGTTCAAACACACACAAGTTCTTTATTCTCAAGTTCCTTGCGTTCATATGATGTTGCCACTTGCAATATTAGGAACAACACCATTCGGTTTGCTATCATCTTCCTATAACTCACTGGTTGTGCTGCACCCATTGGCTTGTCTTGCTTCTGGAGTCAAGGACAGTACCACGGTAGCCAGCATGCCTGCCCGTCTGTGCTATCAATGCGGGAGACCCCTGTGCCCCGATGACATCTGTTCCTCCACATGCCAGCTGTAACTCACGGTCTTATGATTTCCCTTTCGGAGGCTTTGCGGGTCTGAGTTTAAAAGGGCAAGGGCAGTTCCCCTTCATCGTCCCTCTAGGTCTTGCCGTCTTTCTCCTCCGTTTCAACTGCCAGTCCGGTGTAGCTGTTTCCTTGTGCATTCTGCCTTGCTCATAGTGTACTCTTGTGCTCTGCCTTTTATCCCTTTGGGGAAGGTAAAGGGCCATCGGGTGTGTGTGGTTATTGTGAATTGCCTGACTCTGTGTGTTGGGACATGTCATGTAAATGGCTCTGATGTAAGTCTTTTGTCTGTCACGTCGTAAGAAAGTGTTTGTGTCGGGAAAAGGGGGGTAGAACTTCTAAATATCCTACAGGGTAGGATGGGGAAAAGGTGTTACAAGCAAGGGGGTACTGTGTCTCAACCTTTGATGTCCCACTTCCACTTCCAAAAAACCCCTTATGCATGTGATCCTCTCCCACTGGTCCACCCACAGGAACTGGATCCAATAGCAGTGGCCGTCTCATGGCCATTTGGATGACAGATCACTGGGGACTAACAAGCGAGACACCTTCAGATTTCTCACAGTATTTAGCAGCACCGCAGTAGCTGATGTGGTAAAATTACTATATGGTGTTCCACAGGGATCTTGTTTATCTCCCACACGGTATAAAATCTTTACCCTGCCATTGTTCGAATTGCTGAATAAGAGGGGTATCATTTATACCGACTAGGCTGACGATACATAGTGCCTGATCCCTATTTCTGGAGATTATGAGAAAGACACTTAGTTCATAAACAATGTTTATTCCCTCATTCAGGGATGGATGCTTATTAATGGTATGGCATAGAATGACACAAAGTCTGAGCTGATGTTAGCGGGAACAGCAAACAGACTAACTAACTATGACAGCTTTGTCGTGGCTGGGTGCATTACGAAGCTCAAAAAAAGTAAAAACCCTCGGCATTGTTCTAGACTCTGAGCTGAACATGAAAGCACAGGACAGGTGAATAACAGTCTCCACATCTACCTACTATCTCAAACTGCTGAGACAACTACTTTTCTTATCAAACAGGAGCTCTACTGTGATAGGCAGATCAATAATTGGTGCTAAACTGGATTATTGCAGCAGTTCACTTCAAGGGATCAGCAAAGCAGAGATGTCAAATGACAAATGATTAAGTCCTCATAATTGAAGGGATAGGTAGAAGAGAGCATGTTTCGCAAGCCAGGAGCGGACTACACTGTTGGAAGGCCACATTGTGTTTTGTGTTCTGAAATTAACACACACAAGCCTTTATGGTATTAGTCTGAGAAATCCCTTCTCCCCAAAAAGTTTCCTGGCTACCAACTCACAGGGTGTTACGATCTAATTTCACCAACCTGCTGTTCGTCCCACGAGCAAAACTGGCAGCAGTGAGTAGGGAGCCTTCTTTATATCAGCTCCTAAAACTGTGGAATACTATTCCACTACACGTGAGGGGATGTAGCTGCCGGGCCTGGCTCAAACGTCTCTTAAAACCTATTTGTTCACATAAGCACTCTGCATGCTTTTTGATCACTGGCCTTAATCGAGCCAATGGAGTTTTTGTATTCATTTATGTTTATATGTTGTATGTTGTTGTGAGTGCTCTGATGCCTCTGGATTTGCCTGTCTTGGCGCTATATAAATACATAAATAAGAAAATAAATAAAGTAAAAGGTGTGCTCAAATTTACTGATGCCCAGTGCCATTTTGCTTTGCAGACAGCCTAGACAATAGAACATGTTCTGTGATTCATCATTTGCAGTCCCCAGAGATGGAAATAGGCAAGTTTATGAAGTGTAAAATCAGGATAGACAGATATAGGGAATTAAATGCAACAGAAGCCATGCTTTTGTTTACTGTTACTTTGTCTGTTTTCCAAGTGACTACCGATTATTGTAACTGGACTTGGCTGTCTGGCATCCGATTCTCTCAACAGCAAGAGGCGCATTAGATACAAATTGGAGTGGGGCTAATACTGAAATTGCAATGTGGGGTTTATATAAAGGTACAAATTTAGAGGGTCGAGTTGACCGAATTGAGAAGGCCACCGGATTCATATCTGGGGCAGAGTTTACAGGCAGTGAGGCCTGAATTGGTGAGCTCCACGTGATAGGCACCCTCAGTCAGCTTACCAAAGCCACACTTTGAATACTGATGGATGGCGTGCTGGGGCAGAGAGGAATCTGGAGAGGGATATGGTGTGTGAAGAGGTACAAGATTATCTGAATACCAAATTGATACTGATCATGGACAATGTCCGTCATAACAGTTGGCCTAGATTGTAAAAGAATGACTCTGGAATACCTGAACGATTATGGCACTGGATGAATTTCTGGAAGTATAGTGGTTGATTCTGTAAAGATAAAGAATTTTTGTTTACAGCACATGGGTCAGTCAAAGGACTGTGGGCACTGGCCAGCCGAATACTGTCTGAACCATGCGCAGGATGCAACTGGGAGTGGGTTACACATCAAAAAGTGTGGGAAATCAAACCACCTAACAATGCCTCCTGATAACTGATCAATGCCCCGGGGATAACCCCAGATTTTTGGTTTAGTCTTGGTTGAAATTGGGAGTTATGACCTTTGCAGCCCACACCATGGCAGTGTCTCAGCAAGAAAGATTTGAAGGACAGATAGTTTTGGTTGGAAACCGGGTGTGCTGGGAAGGTGAGGGAGCAGGATAAAATTTGGTAGGGAGAAGGTTGTTTTGAGGAAAGGATTGTTGCATAGAATTAATAGCTCCACCAGAGTCTGATGTGCATTGTACTATCCATACAGGAACTAAGCAATTTACTGTTTTCTGGCCAGCTACAGAGAGGAGGAAGGTAAAGGTATGTGTAAAATTCTTGAAGGGGTGGCCAAAGTTAGTTTAGAGGAGGTAGAAGAAGAAGTGAGATATGTAACAGAGGTGGTAAAGCATTTTCAGGTGTTGTAGACAGTAGTCAATAAAGAAAAACAGGCATTTGAAGTTCCCCATTGCACAGCCACAATATGGTAACAGGAGATGTTTTGTGTGCAGTGTATCAGGAACTGACTGAACAGCCTTACATTACCACCACAGTATATATCACATAATTTTCTCTTACATTGGTAGGAGTAATTTGGTGTTGTAAGAGATGCTGTGGTCATTCAGGAGCCGTGATAGTACAAACAGACCTTCCAGCGCACCTCCTCTTTGGTAAGCTCCGGACCTCAGACCCACTTTTGCCCTGCTAGAAATACAGCAGGAAAGTGTGATGCTGAAAAGGGAACTGGGGTAATTGTTGCAAACCCATGGGAATGATTGTACATACTGTAAAGAATAATGTTGTAGCGATAGATGGTTTAACTGCACAAACAAAAAGCAGGAATGGCCACTAGCTAGGGGGCACATTAGAATAGAATTCCCTGTGCAAATGAAAGCCAGGTGATTTAGGAAGTAGTGCAGGAGAATACAATGTTCAGGTAGATTAGTTGCACAGTAAGTGCAAAAGCGGGGACTGTGAACATTGATGACCCTCTGGGGGGGCACAATTTACATGGTATAATTGAATAACTGAAGTGTCATTAGTCTATAATACAATGCCCAAATGTTTATTATTTTTCTTTAAATCCTAGCAGACATTGGATAGGGAAATCACCTCTCATTGGCTTTAGGCAATGCTTGCCATGAGGGCTCCCTTAGACAAACATGTGCAGTCGGACTGTGGAGACAACATTTTAACAAGCTCTCAGGGCACTAGGTGAAGGCCACCTGTGCCTCCATCTTGGATTTTGCCAGCTTGTACAGGTTGGTACAATGGAGCCTTATTCTTCGCTGCAAGTGTGTCATGGAGCAGTGGCCCTACACCCCTCACCATAGGAGGTGGACAGTGGATATCGTCAGACCAGAGGAGCTGACCTGGGAGCAGAAGATCACTTGATGACGAGATACAGGATGGAAACTGTAGACAGACTTCGGGCTATACAAGAAAGATTATTGTTGTGTTTCGAGGGCAGCAGATGTCAAACGGAAGTGGCATGTATTGTAAGGTGTTATACCATAGGGAGATATAAGGGAAAGGCAGAAATATGGGTTATGCAAAAGTACACTGAATGCCCCCCTTGTCATGGAATGTGACCTGAGAATTATTATGGAACAGGTGATTTATAAACCATTAATGTATTGGCCAGGATCTGTGGGACATCAGGGCTGGAAAGATTCAAGGAAGCACTCTCCCATATTATTTCATTGGAGGGAGGAAGGGCACTCCTATGGCTCAAATTTGTGAACCAGGGTTCTGGCTCAGATGAACCTATCATACATGTGGTAAACACCAAAAAGAATTAATAGTCAAAGCAAAGTACTGATTAAGGATGCTTCTATTATTCAATATAGGAAGATGTCTGCAATCAGTTGAGTATGGGAGCACTGCATTTAATCAATAAATTAGACGTTGCCCCAGAAGTGTACCTGGAGTGTATAGGCCTTCCTTTTGCAAGATCGCTCTTGACACGGGTAGTCTAGCTCCGTGGGAATGCGCTTGTCTTGGAAGCAAGACGATGCAGAGCATCTCCGGTCTGCGCTTAGAAAGCTCTTCGCAATTAAGCGTGTTATAAAAAACAATTATGAGAGTACAGGCTGAATATATTACAGGTGGTAAAAAAATCACTACGAATTGGAACGCTTATAATTCAGCTTGTTGCCATGTTTGTGGAATGGACAAAGAACCCATTCCTCACTTTATCATCTTCTGTCAAGGTTATGGAATGTTGAGGAGCTTACATCCATTATTTAGAGTGCATGGCATTTGACGAGTAAATTATACCATAGCTTTTTTCAAGGCAAACCATGATCTTAATGCCGTTCATTATGTAGCCAAGTACATTCATAGGTCCTGGCTGAGAAGAATTAAACTTAACAAACTATCAGCTCTAGGTTAACCAGGTGCTAAATTGACACATTTATAAATTAAGCTTTCTTTGCCATGATTTGAGAAATTTTAAAGTCTGGATGATTTGTTTTAAACATTATGTCTTTTAAGCCTTTTTATGTAGTAATGCTCAAAACCTATAATGTATGAAATATGTGTACTTGTTTTTATGGTTTTTGCACTGAATAAAGCTGATGAAGATGATAAGGGAAAGGCGAATTGGAGGTGGGTTGGGTTAGTCTTGGCGGTGGGCTAATGGAGTTATGCAGTTTGCAAACCAGTAAAAAATGATGTCTCACTTTGTCCATTCTCAACAAGACTACTGAGTCCTTTTGTTCTGATTTGCGTTGATAACCAATAACAAAATATGAATATTCATACATCATTAGTAAAAATCATATCCTTTTAAAAACATTCTGAGTTTTTATCTCATAAGTATATCTCTCATAATCCTGAACTCAGTAGGGATATGGGAATTGTAAAAATCCATATCTCATTGTTGTGAACAATCCCTTTGAATACAAATTGTTTAGAACCACCCCTCTCTCAAATGTTCAGTATATTTTTGGCCTATCACATAAAGCAGTGTATTTATGGGGAGGGTTAATCTGTTGAGCAAAGCAATGGGAAAAGCAATCGGAAATTGTGACACTTTACAACATTGTTTGGGGAAATTAAGGACCTTGTTCAAGAAGATGGCTGACGTAGATTTCACCTGAAGTGGACTTGTTGCCGTATGACTGCTGTAGCAGAGACCAGAGGGGCCTATATGGCTGTAGAGAATTACCTGAAGACTTTGAGGGTCCATGCTGGTTCTGTGCCTTAAATGAATTGTCTAAAAGTGAATATTAAAAATTCCCCAATGTGATTACAGATATGTCCGCAAGGATCCTTTGTCAGTAGTGCCACTAATGGGGGTATAGCTGGAAGGTAAATCAGTTAGGTGAGCTAGGTTAAAATAGAGTACTAGTAGCATTTTCTAATCGTAACACACAGTTTAAAATAGAGGTTAAAAAGAATGTTTCTGTGCAGCGCCTGCAGCATTCACTCCACTATAGCCAATTGACAGATTCCACTTAGAATGTTGTAGTAGTTGTGACGTGCACCTTGCTTTGCATCATTTTCAAATTCAAGAAAAGGCTCATTTAAATTGAAACTTAATAACATTTCTATGCAGAACCAGTGTTTTTTAAAGTCATAGCCACGTAAATTACGCCCTGTGTTTTCACAGGTGTAGTCAGAGACGGGTGCTATCAACAACGTGGATTAAAACATAAAGACCCTTTAAGGCCATACTTAACTAAAAAGCGACACATTGGGAAATCCCACATCATTCTAGAGGGGTTGAAAGGGTGCTTGATGTGACCACCTCATTCCCTAGAAAACTATGCAATTTTAAACGAACATGCAAATCAACACAATTACATTACATCGAAACAGGAGGACCCTGAATTAGATAGACCCATATAATCCATGGGAACTGGGGGATAGACGTTCTCCTTTCAGAAAATCACATTTTTGGTTTTCTATGTAGTGTTAACACACCAATATCCTCTGCCTTCTGAAATGAAAAAAACAGATTCCCTGAACCCAAGTCTGTAGATGTTAATGCAACCTATCATGGGTTGTATTTCACTTACATGCACATAATAGAAGCCAACAGCACCACACATATACAAAGGAATGCAATACCAATGGGGGATTACATACTAAGTATAATCTATATCAATGTTGATTTTATTGTATAATCTATCTCCTGATAGGAATACAAGACAATGATGCTGGAAAAATTGTAAATATACAAAGTGATCCAACACTCAGAGGATTTACAAGCTATGGAATGTTTTAAATTATACAGGCAGGCAAGCTGAAATATTAAACTTTGAAATGCATATTGTTCCTTAGAAATAGCTGTATAGCTCTAGATATGGTTGATTTGGAATGACTGCATGCATTGTAGTTTTTGAAAAGTATTCCTATATGCAGGTAAATCTTTCCCATCTGTAGAGTAGCTGTCTGTAAATCATATAACACTGTTAGTGACTTCCCAGCCTAAAGCTAGGCGACCACCTTTGGTTTGAATTTTTATTTATTAACAAAAAAATAGAGTTTTAACTCCAAGTACAGTCTTTTTTCATGCCAGAATTATGGGGTGGGATTGTGTACTCGTGGGTGTTGAATCAGAGGGTGTGCCTCAGCAGAATAAACAGTTGTATTCACAAGATATCTGGCAAAAGCAGCACTCCTCTGCTCTTTCCTGTGTCTACTTATCACGATATGGGCCTCATTCTGAGTCGGCTGGTCTGGTAACAAGTGCTAGTATTTGTGGATACCAGCACTTTTCCGGACCGGGCGACTCCGGTTTGCCGGTAGGGCACCTTGCTTACCTCCAGCTGGAAAGCCAGGTGCCCTACTGGCAAAAAATGCCCTCATTACTGGCACCGGCATTGCCTTTGCCGGTGATGATAGCAAATGCCCTCATGAAGTGCCGATGGACCGAGTGCTGGAAATGGTATCTACATTTGCCGGTATCCTGATGGCTCTACCGCCAGGATACTGGCAAGGTTAGAATGTGGCCCTATGTTTCTTATTCTCTCTTATTATCATATGCCCACATTCTTCAAAATCTTCATCCTAAGCACTCTCTCCTTACCCTTCACTACTATTCTGACTCAGACCCTTCCTTCCCATTCGTCATACTATATCCCAGTTCTCCTCGCCTCATCACGTTAATACTCTGGTCGCTCCATGTATACCTACTTTAATCGCTTCTATCCTTCTTGTCTTCCTCAAGGATCACTCCATTTTCCTTCTATGCCTCCTGCCCTCCCACTGAAATGACTCTGGGGCACTGCAATGCCCAATCTCTCTATAACAAAACTCCCTTTATTATGGACCACTTGTTCCTCCAACAACCCAATCCTACAATGATGAATTTCACTGAAACTTGGATTCCCCCACATGACACTAACACTTTTGTGCTACTTCCCCCCCCTTCCTATCTAAGTAAGAAATAGTGCTGTATTTATGATAAGCACAGCGTACCCATCTTCCCTCTGCCCCGTCAACTCCTCTCTTTTTTTAACACATCTCTGTTCAACTTCTCGCACCAACCCCTCTTACTGTCATCCACTTCTACCAGGTATTGGCACCCTCAAACTCTTCTTACATTATTTAGCTCTCTTCATATCTCCTCCCACTGAAGGCCCAATTATTCTAATGGAAACTTCAACCTGACCAACCTGACATAACCAACACCAGCAAACTCCTGATGGACTCCAATCTCTCTGACCATTATCTGGTCACACTATTCAAGCTGCCAACTGATAATTGTAGCAACTCACTCACTGTCATCTTCCCCACCTACTCACTCAAATATTCTGCCACCTATGTCGACCTATCACACTCTGATAAAACCTTTCCTACATTTCATCACCTTTCTTTCTCTTCCACACTCACTTACCACTCCCTTCTTCTATAATAGTAAATTAACACCCAAACTTGGCTCTATGGACCCCTAACTACACCCAATTAGCTCTCTATCCAGCACTTGCCAACTCCATTGAGCTGGAATTTCTGTACTTAATTTCAGCATTGGCAAGTCCATTTGAGCACCATAATACTATTCGCCCCTACACTCATTCTTCTCCACACCCTCAACCATTGATCTCCCCAGCCAATCTACAGATGGGGACAACTATGCCCTGCAATTAGCATTGATGATGCAAGAACAACCCTACATTTCTCCTTGCATCCTACAAGAATTGCTTCTTTGCCTCACTAAAGCTTTGAGCATAGTCAAGTCCAATGTTTGCAATAAACTCATCTGATTCCTCTATTAATGACCGTGCAGTCACTATTCTTCTCACCTCGGCTAAACACCTTCTCCTCCTCACTGTTAACTGATGGTTTTGCCATCTACATCTCTTACAAAATGTATAAGATTTAGTGCATTTTGTCATCCTTCACTCCCTCCTCATCTTTCTCTCCATCGCACAATTGTAACACTCTTCTGACTAATGGACTTCACACTAACCAAAAAGAGCTGGCACATATCTTCTGGGCAGATGAAACCTCTGCTGTTCATGATATCCCCTTTGAAACACAGGCACCCCAGACCTGCTCAGACCTCATACCTCCCCTCACCCGTTTACTTTCCTCTGATACATTCTTAGTCTGTTTCAAGGTGGTCACCAACACACTCATTTTGAAGAAACCCATCATTAACCACCAATACAGATTCAACTATCAACCCATTTCCTCCCTTCTTCCTATTTCCAACATTCTCTAACAAGTAGCCTTCAAATATATCACTGACTGCATGCAGGCCAATGGAATGTAGTGACCTCTACTCCAATCATGGTTCGTTAGTGGATACTACACAAACACACAACATATTCTTGTTGCTAATTTCCGCACTATGCTTAGCACCTCCACCTGAAACACTTGTGTATAGGCGCGTTACAAATGCCATATCATATCATATCACCCATCATCTATCCTAACCGCCTGGATGTCTCTGCAGAATTTGACACAGTTGACCATCCCTATATCCTTGAGATGCTCTCACATCATGTCTTTCAGGGAAGCCTCGAAGCTTAGGTCATCCCCCGGTGGCTGATCAGTCCTTTTAAATTTCCTGGAACACTGGGAAATCCTCTGTCATGCCTTTGTGGTAGGATCCCTGTAAGGGCCTTTCCTTTACCCCTACTTTTCACACTCTTCAGTCCAGGTCAGAGAAATCTCATCTCCTCGTTTGCATTCTCATATCATTAGTTTCTTCCTTCCCTCCTTCACACCAGTGCTATCCTCTTGCATCATTATATGCCATTTATATATCTGTCCAGGGATGAAATTGGATGTTCTTTCTTACTTCCTTCAATGCAATGTCCTTTATGTCCTCTTCAATTTCCTTTTACAACCGCTTTAGCTCAAAGACTCAATGTTTGGTGGTTCTTTTTGACAGCATCCTACAACCTCAGCACTTCATCATCTCCACTGCTATTGCTGCCAGGAATAACCTCCTGAACATCCATAAAATGGGTTTCCATTTCACCTTTCTCTCTGTCAAAGCACTCATTGCCACCCTGGTACTCTGGAATGTGCATTATTTATCCAACCTCCTCTCAGGTCTTCCTTTGGACTCCTTTGCTCGTCTCAACAAGGTATTAGACTTGATAACCCATAACCTCCACAACCTCCCATAATCCTTGCTGCCTTCACGCAGGGTGCGACTGCCTAGCCATGCAAAACCATTACCTCTTCAAACTTGTCCCTGTGTTTAAATACATCTAAGGTAGCCCCCCTACCTGAAGGAATCTATCTCCTGATACTCATTCCCTTGCACTCTACATTCCAATCCCTCCTCAACCAAACTGTCTCCTGTCCACCTTGTGCTGAACCCCACTTATGCTCCATCACCATTATGGCTCCCCATCAGTAAGAGTCTCTAACCCCATCAGTACATTAAAATAGTGGCTGGCTTCAAGATCACCTTAAAGAACCAGTTTGTATCCTCCGAGGCAGCACCAGAGTCTTAGAGTTCTGTCATTCCCTACAATCTTCACCATTGGGTTGCATATCTGAATAGATCTATAAATACAGTAATGACAGATGATATATTTAAGGCCTGTCTTGTGGTGTCCCCAATAATTGTTTCCAGGGCCTTCCCCAACACCAGTCTGTTTAATATCCTAACTACTAAATCATAGCATTGTGAAATTGTATACAGCGCCCAACAATGCGACTGCTGCAGCCACCACCGGGCCTTTTGTACTTGGCTTCTTAGCATATATTGTTTACAGAGGCGTTGCTAGGGGCAGCTGAGGGCACTATAGCCATGGGTCTTTTGGTTGTAGCCCTGCATAGAAGCTCAGGAGCTGCAACCAAAAAGCTAGCTAGCCCTGATTCCCGACAGCCCTGACATTAGCGTGGCCCCAGATCTTTTCCGGGCCTAGCAACACCCCTATAAATGAATAAATAGAAATCCAAATCATTGGGCCTCATTATAAGTTTGGTGGTCCAGTAACAACGGTACCAGTAAGCGATATGGATTGGTACTGTTGTTACCGGACCGGCAAACTACGAGTTCTGCTCGCGCCTGAATTTTCGGCCGACAGGTCTGACCTGGCGGACGGACCAGCACCTGCCAGCAGACCATATTGGATGCGCCAGCACCATTCCTGAATGGTGCCGGTGCATCTGGCCTCCCCATTCCCTTTCGAGCCCTGTGGGGCTCGAATGGGAATGGGGAGCATTTTTTTCCGGCGCCTGGGAATGGGAAATCACCGGGTCGGCTGGCCCGTAATGACCCGGTACTTGCCCATTCCCGGAAAAGAAATGATACCGGTAGCAGCCGTGGCGGTTTTACCGGCACGGCTACCGCCGGTCTCGTAGTGAGGCCAATCGTCTCCAGAAATTGGGATTTTATCATCGCATTGCTTCTGGAAAATGATGGTACCAGTTACAACATTACCAAACCAGGTTCATATTGTCCAAATTAAGTACACTGCTGGGCTACATCATTTTCCCCAGAACCTGAGCACGCCGGTTTCCCATTCCACAGCACAAGCCACACATGCCAGTTCTACATTTCCCCCAGAAAAAGGCTATGCCAATGTCACATTGACACCACCATAAAATTACCATGTCAGCCTCACATTGCTTACATTGCTTACAGAAATGTATGTGCATTGCTGAGGCACTTTCCGACTGCCCCTGGCAAATGTCCATGTCACTTCTTTCAAATTTCCTCAAAAAGTTAATGTGTCAGTTTCCCTTTCCCCGTAGAAATGTGTTCCATGCCCAGGTACTCACTCCCACTTCAAAGTGTTTCATCAGTTTTCCAATTTTCCATGGCTCCTACTGTCAGAGGCACACACATAGAAATATACTATCTGAGATGCAGTCAGGAACCATCCCACTATATGCAAGGTAGCGCTAGGACCACACATAAGCACTCACACGCACACACATACATGCAAAAACGCACAAACATACAAACTCCCCCCTTATTATTGACTCTGCGAAGCAGGGGCCCTGTCATCAGCGGCTCCTGCCCCTCCTGATATCATTTGACACCCCTTGGTGCTTGAAGAAAGGAGAGAGCAGGAAGAGGAGGTGGCAGTCACTCCACTCCCTGTGTTCTGCTATGTAGGAATATCACCAGGTGAAAGTCTGCATCTTGTTTCTGTGCTATAGAGTGTGCAGGAGACAGACATACGCGAGAAATCTCTCTAAGACAAGCTATTGCCTTTTTGGAATACCTAGCACGTGGTCTATTGATAGGCACAGATCTTGCTTGCTGATGTGTTGCTGGGCTAGAATTGTATGCATCATACAGTAGGATGTTGCGGATTTGACTCTCAACATACACAGGTCGGGTGACCCAAGCACTGCAGCATGTTCTGTTCAATATTATACCAATCAATGCCTCAGTGAGGCTGAGAAGCTGCTGTGGGCTGTTGGGCACCACAAAGAACTCTTTGTGTGGGAGGTGGTTATAGACATATTTCCTCTGACGAAAACAGGCATCTTTTTATTCACAGTTAGGCTTCACTTAGTCTGAGTTCCTCACCAAGTCCCAAAAGTCGTTATTTTCAATTCTTCCAGATATAGACCACTTCTGCGCTTCTGCCAGCAGTTTTTGCCATCCCACCTCCCAGTCGTAAGTGTTCACTCCATTTACCCTGACACTCAGTGAGTGCCAAGTGATTGCAGATGACACAGCAACTAATCTAAAATTCTTCAACACCTTCCAGCCTGAGAGGTGGCCAGAAAGGTGTCAACTGGAGCCTTTAGGAAACCAAAAATATTAATAAGTACTGCAGATGACCCCCGAGCACCTCTCAGATTGTATGACCGCGAAACTAGATCCTAGTGCCATGCGACTGATCTTCCAGCACTCCGCTACAGCTATATCATGAATAGAAAGTCATGCTAAGAGAAGCCTTGGAGTGCCGACCCATAGCGATGAAAGGATTACAATAATAGCTATAAGTATCCCGCAACAGCACATAATACAGTGGCTGTAAAACATAACAACAAAAGACGGTTACAGATCTGCAGCGACATGTGCCACTATGGCTTTCCAGATGTTTTGAACTGCAACTCCATCAGCGCAAGCCAGAATTGTACCTGATAAGGGATTGTAGGCGGTAGGGAAAAACATCTGGAAAGCTGCAAGTAACAATAGATGAAGTTCTTGAATTTCAAGTTTTATGGAAGACTTATAAAAATCATAACCAGGACCGGATAGCTTTACAAATGATTTCCATTAACAGTTCTTATCAGCAAACGTTTATCCTTTCATTGAGAAGATTTTGAAAATGTTGAGATTCCTCTTGAAGGCCTGCTTAATGTCTTTGTTTCTCAGGGTGTATATAACAGGGTTGAGCATGGGCGTAAGTACAGAATACAGCATGGCTACCAATGAGTCTACTTCAGAGATGAAGGCTTCAGCGGGTCGTATGTACATGAAGATGATTGGTAAATAAAACATGTTTACAATGATTAAATGGGAAGCACAGGTAGAAAATGTCTTTCTTCTTCCACCAGGTGAACTAATTTTCATGATGGACATGATGATTTTAATGTATGAAAATAGTACTAGGGAAAATGATGAAATAATAACAATGAAGCTGATAGAAGATCCGATAGCAACGTTGAGAGAGGTGTCAGCGCAGGCCAGCTGGAGCAGGGGTGGGTGGTCGCAGTAATAATGGTGGATCACATTGGATCCGCAGAAGGGAAGTCTTGATGCTAAAATTGTTTGTATAAATGGACAGAGTAATCCACCAATCCATGCAGCTGCAGCCAGTTGAATGCAGAGCTTTCTAGTCATGCGTGTGGCGTAATGGAGAGGTTGGCATATGGCGTAATAGCGATCAAAGGACATCACAGTCAATAGGTAACATTCTGTACCGCCCACAGCAAGAAAGACATACATCTGTAAGAGGCAGCCGCTAAAGGAAATGGTGCTACTGTTCATCAGAAACTTGGCCAGCATCTTTGGAACAGTCACTGAGATGTAGCTCAGATCCAGGAAGGAGAGGTGACTGACAAAGAAGTACATGGGAGTTCGAAGCTTTCGATCAAGGCTTGTAAGGAGAAATACGATTCCATTACCTGTAATAGTCAGGATGTAGATGGTGAGGAAGACCCAGAATAGCAATGTTTGAAAACCTTGCAGACTTGGGAATCCGTATATGATGAAGACATTTGCTGAGTTATTCGTCATATCTTCTGTAAGTGGGAAGTGAAACAAAAATATGTGGCTTTCAAAGGAGTCATTAAACACAATTTCTAAGCCGAATTTGACCCATTTAACTATTTATGTTGACAGGTTTGACAATGTAGACAAATTGTTTTATAACAAAAAGGCAAAGGTTTATGTGTTAAAAGGGAAACTTCAGCCTTCACATTCCCCCTGAACCTTACCTCAGCCAATGATCGAGTGCCATCAGTAAATATTGATTGTGTAACTCTAAATTTTCATTGGAAGATGTATTCATATCGACCAATAAAACCTCAAATATGAGTAATGTTGGATTCACGGGTCTCACGATTTACCTCTTCGAAAAAGTCTTAGTATTACTTGTTTCATCAATTTATAAGATTTGTACCAATATGAATCATCTACAGGTGTGTTCAAAATGGACTGTTCATTAGTAATATGCATGTGCTCATGATACCTGAGAATAGCCAATAACAGTCCACTGAGGTTGTAGAATGGTGGTGTTTGATTTTTGCTTAGAGTAGACAGGCACTATTTTATTTTTAAAAACAGATTTGTGCTCACTGCACCAGTGATCTTTGAGCAAATTGAAAAATGCATTCCAACACTTGCCCGATAAAACTCCCCAGCTGAACTGCATTGGTTCTGCCAACTATGTCATCCAGGATAGACTACTGCAATGTTTTGTACACAGAAATCCCCAAAAATCTCTATCGACCCTACAAAGATTCCAGCATCATGCTGAAATACCATTATTATATAATGCCAGGTCTGAGGCCCTTTTATTGGCTTTCAAATAAATCAAAGCAAGATCACAGTTACAATATGCTACGTAACCAAATTCTTCCAATCATACCATGCACATCGATATCTGAGGTCATCTTAATAGAAACAGCTCTACATCTGCCCACACAAATACAAAATGTGTCCTCTCTTCCCTGAGACTGGATAAGGATGTCCTCAAGTTCAGAAGGGGCCTACAGGCATGTGTCTTTTGTATAGTATATAGACTGCATGTCCCCCAAAGCATTAAGTCATGTTTGAGTCTCAAACTCACTTCACAGACTGGATCCATCCCTGTGAACTCTGGAGCGATGACTACAGCCTGGATCTCCCCACAGTGGGCTTTTCCATTGAGCCAATATGCTAAAGATGATGGCGTTCAAAGATGTTCACTGACCAGCATCAGTAGTTTATTATTGCTTTCAATATTCTCTGGTCAGTGCCTATGCTACTACAGAAAGGGTTATGATGAGCTTGTAAACGGTTTTTGTGGTGATGTTCCTTCATTTAAGCTTCCAAATCTTTCACATTCTCTAGGCACCCAACCATTCGCTAGGCACATCTTTCAAAGACTGGCACTTGTGCTTCAGTGGAAATACACATACGACAGAACGACAATGATGCCTAATGCATGTTCTGAATGTTGCGAATCAGTTGGATGGACAAGAATATCTTCTTTAGCTTACACCTTGTGTGTGTAAGGGGACCCACAAGGCATAGTGCAGGATTGCCCAATTCCAGGCCTCGAAGGCCGAAATCCTGGCAGGTTTTCAGGATATCCCTCATTAATATTCATGAGCAAAAATGTGCATACATTTAGAATCATTGGATGCAAATTGTATCTCATGAATATTAACAAGGGGTATCCTGAAAATCTGGCATGTTTCCGGCCCTTGGAGGCTGGAGTTGGACAACCCTGCCATAGAGGATTACATTTGTGCACACCCACCGCCCACATTTATAGAATGAATCTGACATTCTAATTGGTGCAGGTTTCACACTACTAGATGAACCGATCATGGGTTTCCAGATTCCACAGATTTGAACAACTGACTGAGAACAGTCAGATTTAAAAAAACGTATTCTGAAAAGGGTTCCTAGAAACCTTATATCGTCACATTACCTAATGTATTTCTCAGAAAGCTCTGCACATAAGGTATTGCAGACCACCAACTAACCATAACCCGCTTGCCCCCAATTCTCCCTCTGTGAAGATAAAATACATCTCACCTGGATAGTGTGAAAATAACACTCAATTTAAGTCAGAGATTTTGGTACCAGGATTCACAAAAGAGTATGAGGTAAGTTCTCTGGAAAGAACCTCTTAAGGGAACATTAGCAGAAGACTACTGTTACTGGTCTTGGGGACAGGAGTATGCTTTGGGGTGCATGAAGAACTACACAACCTCTAAACATTCATGTTTATACCAAATAGTTAATACCAAAGTAATTCTGCCACCTTTGTTCCTCGCGCCTTGAAACACTTGTGTATAGGCACGTTACAAATTCCATATAATATCATATCATTGCAGCTTCTGCTGTTGTGAGTGGCATTTGGACATGCCAGTCTTTATTTCTCTTCTTCTTTTGTTTGTGTTTTGTTAATCATATGTCCTGCACTTCTCCCCTCCCCTACTCTGGAACTTCTCCCCCTTTCCCCTCCCTGCACTTGCGCAATCTCAATGTCACTGGGCCTATTAAGATCAATGGGCCTCATTACGACCCTGGAGGTAACCATGCCGCTTTTTGCGGCATGGCTACCCCCATTCCGGGTACCGGGTCCGGGTTCCCTGAATGGGGAAATACTGGGCCATTCCGACCTGGGAGGGCCCGGTAGTTCCCCATTCAGGGAACCTGGACCCGGTACATCCCCATTCCCATTTGACCCCCCAGAGGGCTCAATGGGAATGGGGATGATGCTAACAACGGGCCTGTTAATGACAGGCCTGTTGTTAGCATCCTGGTCTGCTAGCGGGACCCGCTAAGGACGCCTGGTTTTACCAGGCGTCCTTAGCAGGTGCCGCGATCAGACCTCGTAATGAGGAGGTAGGGAGTTAACAGGTCCGGCAGCTCTACCAGCCCCGTTAACCCCCCACCGCCAGGGTCGGTATGAGGCCCAATGTCTTGTTCCCCCTTGTTCCCTTCCTATGCCTCGTCGTGCCTTCAAACACTTGTGTATAGACGCGCTATAAATAAAATATCATATCATTAAACAGCCATATCATCGGCACATTTTGCCATTATTTGGGCCCCAAAATATCATTGATATGTGGCTGACACAGCTACGTTGGTTGTCCCCTCGTCGTTCATCATTGGTCCTCATGCCTGAACATGCTTGCTCTGTCAACAATGCACATGGCTGTCTTGGGCTGCAGGTATGTTCAAATATACTCAGGTAAATGTTGTTGCTAGATTGTTGATGGACAAGAGGAGAGACAACACATCTGGGAAACACCTCCCACATTAACTAAGGGTATGATTCTGCCCTCCAGTTATCTCGCTGTTTAATATTCCAAATCTATTATTAATAACAATTATTTGTGCAAACTATACAGCAGGTTTCTTTTTCAGTGCACCCCCATTTTTCTCGGTTGACAATTTCCAACGGATTTCTTTTCATTCTGGGACCTGTAGTTCTGTATTTACAAGCAACGAATCAGGAGCACTATTTGTTGCAGGGCAGAAATAACGAGAATGGAGTGGGGCATGTTGGCAGCTATGTGACTGTACACAAAGACGCCATTTCACCAAAATGCCAGGGGTAGCGGAAGATACATTACATGCCCCTTGACCTCTGATGACATCACAGGAAGTGATGTAATTTGACCCCACCCCGAAGTGACATCATGGGATGCGAATGCACACGTCCTTTCATTCAATTTGAGGTGTTTAAGAACAGACTAAATCAGCGACTCAACCCCTGAAATGTTTCTAAAATAAACCTTTAATGAGTCTAGAAAATATTGTATAGAATTCCAGAAAGACGAACTATTTGCTATTCCTATTCTTTCTTATTTAGGGTCACTGTTACATTTGTGGAACCCCCTGTTTTTTAAAAGGCCTTGGGAAGAAAGCCCATCACTCCAGAAACAAAGAGCCACACGGTTCTGGCCACAGCCCAGGAACTTTCGTTTGTAAAAATAAATTTAAAAAAGTGTTTTTTCTTTTTCTTTTTAGGGGTAGCAAAGGAGACCACTAGGGTAGCAAGGGAGACCACAGGCGACCCCCAAATGACGTCCCTGACTGTACAGTGTACGTTGTAAGATTATCAGGTGTTGTTTTTAGTATCTCCAGAATAGTAAAGCCACCAATCCCTTTATTTTATAACTTTCTTTACCAAACCACAAGATGTACAGAGCTGCAAGGCAGTAATGTGTCCAGAATGGACTCTTTTACTCCTACGACAAGTTTAACGGGACAAGAGGAGTTTCTGGGATAATTTACACAGTGAAGGGATGTGGGGGATAGAAACGATGTGCGTTGCATATGGAGAGTGGCAGGGGGGATGGGGAAGTGTTTTAAAGTTTCATGTGTTTTTCTATCACCATGGTAATTAGCAAATGCTGCATTACTGCAGGAATGATTTTCACAGTAACACAAGGTGGTATGGAGATGCCTGTGTGAGGTTGCTGCAGTTTTGTTTGGGGAAGTTGGGGGGGGTAGAAATGAAAGACAGGGGTAAAAAGTGGCGACATGGGACAATGCTATTTTAGTGGTATTGATTTGTCATGGTTGAAGGACATGAGATCTGGTTACTTACTAGTGAAGGGTACCTGGGCCACTGCTGCAGACCACTGGCCATACCCAAATGCCATGGCCAGTGGGTGATGCTCTTTATGACTGATTGGTGCATCGTGGATTGTGTCCAACACTGAGGAACATAGTCAGTGGTATGTGGTTCGTTTTTAGTGAGGGGAAATGGACCACAGACTGTATGCCTAATTGGTGCAAAATGGACAGTGGACACAGTCAAAGGAGATGGTTGGTAGTATGCAGCTAGTTACTAAGCAGGTGATATGATATGGCATTTGTAACGCACCTATACACAAGTGTTTCAAGGCGCAACGAGGCAGGGGGGGGGGGACAGGGAGAGACAGACAACAATCCTACTTGGCCAGGTGTCATTCAGATTGCGCAAGTGCAAGGGTAGAGGGTACTGGGAAAAGTGCAAGGGGAAGGGTAGAGGGGAAAGTGCAGTACATGGTTAGTAGAATACAAGATCAATAATAGGGCCAGCTGGTGGCAAGTGCAAGGAAAGTGCAGTACATGGTTAGTAGAATACAATATAAATAATATGGCCAGCTGGTGGCAAGTGCAAGGTAAGTGCCGGGAGAAGGGGCTGTAGGATACAGAGACAGTCCCGTAGTGCAGGTAGGCAGTGCAGGGAAGAGTGGCTGGGCCAAGGACCGAGATCAGTGAGTGGCCCAGTAGCAGATTCAGTGCAGTTTCAGTGATTTTAGCAGGGGAGAGAGGGAGAGAAAGCGGAGGCAACGAGGAAGGTTTTAAGGTGCTTCCGGAACCGGAGATGGTTCTCCTCAAGTTTCAGGGAGGCAGGAAGGCTGTTCCAGAGGGAGGCCCCTGCTGCGGAGAGAGATCTACCCCCAGCTCGTTGCTTGGAGAAGTGGCTGACCCTGAGGTAGTTGGAGGTGGATGAGCGAAGAGCTCGAGAAGGAAGATATTTAGGAAGAGAGAGTTGAAGGTATTTTGGCCCAAGGCCCCAGAAGGCCTTGTGGACAATGCAGAGGGTTTTGAACTTAATCCTCGCAGCCACTGGGAGCCAGTGTAGTGATTTCAGTCCTGGAGAGATACGGTCCCTGGGCTTGAGGCCAAGGACAAGTCTCGCAGTCCTGTTCTGGATGAGTTGCAAAGGGTGGAGAGTAGAGGCAGGAAGATTTAGATAGAGGCTGTTATAGTAGTCCAGCTTCGAGAGAACCAGGGCTCTGGAGACAGTGAGCTTCTGGGGGAAGGAGAGGAAAGGAAGGATACCTCTGAGGAGGTGTAGCTGGTAGTGTGACTTCTTAGAGACGTCAGATATGTGAGGAGAGAAAGAGAGTGTGGAGTCGAAGATGACCCCGAGGTTTTTTGCCTTGCAGGTAGGAGCAGGAAGAGGGCCAAGGGAGGCCGGCCAGAGAGCTGCAGGGAAGGAGGGAGTGGGTGTGCCGATAAGAAGAATCTCAGTCTTACTGGCGTTAAGGCAGAGGTCGTTGGCGGCACACCATTCCTGGATAGCAGAAAGACAGTCAGAGATGAGGGAAGGGGAAGAGGAGGCCGAGGGTAGCCTGAAAATGAGCTGGGTATTATCTGCGTAGCACTGAAAGTTGGGACAGAGAGCGGCGATGCGGTGAGCAAGAAGTGCCAGATACTGGTTGAACAGCCAGGGGGAGAGGTTAGATCCCTGGGGGACACCACAGGTAGAGAAAAAGATGTCAGAGAGGAAGGAACCCAGTTGGACCTGGGAGGGTCAATTGGAGAGGAAGGAGGTCAGCCACGCCAGGGCCTGACCAGTGATACCCAGGTTACGACGGAGACGGTTGAGCAGGATTGTGTGGTTGACAGTGTCAAAGGCAGAAGAGAGGTCGAGAAAAATGAGAACACAAGGGGTGTTAGAGTCAAGGTTTGAGAGCAGGTCCTCACGGATGTTCAGGAGAGCAGTTTCCGTGCTTCTGGCAGCTCTGAAGCCAGACTGATGGTCATGAAGACTACCAACAGTTTCAGCATGGAGATTAAGCTGGGAGATGGCCAGTTTCTCAAGGAGCTTGCCCAGGAAGGGAGTGATAGAGATTGGGCGATAGTTAGCTGGGCAGGAGGGGTCGGAAGAGGGTTTCTTAAGAAGGGGGTGCACAAGGGAGTGCTTGAGGGGGGATGGGAAGACTGCAGAGGCGAAGGAGTGATTGCAGAAGTCAGCCAGGGCAGGAGACAGGGAGTCGATGTGGTCCTTGATAGTTTTGGAGGAACATGGGTGGACCCATTTTGACGTGACTTTCATAGATCGGACTTGTCTCGAAACCTCGTCCGCAGAAAAAAGGGGAAAGACAGAGAAGGAGGGAGGAGGGGTGGCTGCAGAAGGGCCAGAGGGAGAGCAGGGAATAGAGGGGGGGAGGTGATAGGAGGAGAGTGAGGACAGGATGTCCTGAGTTTTTGAAATGAAGTGAGAGGCCAGTGCCGTGCAGAGGGCCTGGGAGGGGACGACAGGAGAGGTGGAGACTGCAGCAGGGTTGGCCAGCTCCTTGCAGATTGGAGACTGCAGCAGAGTTCGGCCGAATTTTTAGATGCCGCAGAGATGCAGGCTTGGATAAGGGCTCTCTTCTTAGTGAGAACGGAGAGCGGGTATTGCCTTTGGAGCAGACGGCAGGCCAGTTTGTCAGAGGATGAACATGAAGCACGCCATTTCCTCTCTGCCACCCTGCACTTGCGTTTAAGGGTGACGAGATCCGAGTCATACCAGGAGTTACATTTGGCTTTGGGCTTCAGGCGGATTCTCATGACAGGGGCAAGGATATCAAGGGTATCAGATATAGCAGAGTGAAGAGTGGAGAGGGCCATGTCAGGGTGCGAGTCAGCCGAAGGGGGAGGGGGGGCGAGAAGGTGGTAGCGAAAGCCTCAACTGACACGCGCTTCATGGGTCGGATGACCGTGAAGGTGGGTGGCAGTGATGAGGGTGGCTTTGCCTGTGGGGTAGGGAAGGTGAGGTGGGAGGATAGGAGAAAGTGATCACTCCAGGAGAGAGGAGTGGAGAGAGGGACAGAGAGGGGAAGGCCGTGGCCAGTGAGAAAACATTATTTTGATAGGTGGTACAACATGGACAGTGGCCACAGCCAAAGGCCATGGACAGTGGGCCCAGGCAAATATATAGCATTACAAAACCCTTAAAATTCCATTAACAAACTTTAGTTAAGCGACAGAGTCCAATTCATTTCAACAACAACCATGACATTTGGCTGGTCTAGGAAGTGATGACAATTTCAACTCAGAGTTCCCCCGATTTCTCAGATCATGAGATGAGATCACAGCAGGAATCAACAATGAGATAAAACTTACATCATGGGTGAAATCTATGGGGGTCTCTGAATCCATATATATCTGCATGAAACTGTGCAAAAAAACATAGATCCAACTTTGAATGGTTTTGCAAAGTTTTGTGCAGGTACGCCAAAGGGGTGGCAAAGTTGTGGGGGCATCCAAAACATTTTGCAATCCAGATCAAGTTGAATGGGGAAAACATTTTGTTTGTGGCTACAGACTGTACTGCTGGATGGATTTAAACCAAACTTAGGTGAGTTATTGCAGCTTAGTTCCAAACGCGTGCTTTTCCAAATGTGTTCTAAATCTGTCCAGTTGATTTAAAAAAATGTAGAAAGAGAATGTAAAAACAAATAGTGATATCTTGGTCTGGTCTGAGGATTTACTTCATGATTTATTGTCCGTGGACTTCATTGGTCCAAACAGAGGGCTGTGTCGGGGTAATTTCCCGGGGGTCGGCGGGGCCGTCCGCGGACCACCGGGGTTGGGGAGGCCCCAACTCCTCCTGCGTCCCAAAGGAGAATGAGGCACACACAAGAGCAAAGAGTTCCTCTTTTATTGCATTGAATCCGTTTACTGTGAAGTTAATCATCATCATCAGCTCCCATCGTGTTATTGCATAAAACAGACAGGGACAGGTTCTAGGTATCCAAGGAACGTCTCGCTCTAGTTGGCTCGCAGGCCCTTTTTCTACCTGTGTGATGCCACAATGTGCGTCATCTGGGAGACCTTGACCCCCAGACCTAACACTACCCCGGGTTGGTTCCCCGAATGGTAGGGTCAGTATAGATCAGTTTATAAGGAAATGTTATTGGTAGAGAAGAGGTCAGGTGGTACGCTTGGGTCGTCCCAAAGAATGGTTACATGAAATACTGTTACATGAAGAAGGTTAGTGATTGGGTGAATTATGGTGTCGTCAGTGGTTAGCCCCTCGTGTTCTGATTGGTTCATCCACGAGCCACCAAGCCTGGGAAAATCGTTGTTCCCAGCTAGCAATGTACCTGATGCTGGCAACAATGTATGACTATGTGTCAGTGGTGGACAATGGACAGGTCTTACTACTGGCTGTTGGGTGCTCCTTTCCCATGGCCACCGGTGTCCGACTTGTAACTCCTTTGTTGCCGCCTGGGTCCCAGACGTGAGACCCCAGATCTTCTCTAGCCCTTGGAGCTTGGCATCGTATCAGGTCGGCCTGGTCACGTGGTGAGAGACCGTGGCTGAGGCAGAATCATGTGGATTTGATTTGTATTTCTGCTCCGAGGAGTCCCTAGCAGTGGCAGGTGTGACCTTGGCATTGAGAGCGCGGCGTGTTGATTGCAACTTCGCGGCCTTGGCTCTGGGACTCCCGTCACGGTTTTGTTCGGCATGATCAGTGCCTTGTAGCTCCAGCTGGGCCGCTGTGGGCCTGGGGACTCTGGTTTGCGGCCTACCTTGGCCTAGTCATGGGTGGCGGCATATAGTCCATAAGGCGGGGACGCGAGGTGCGAATTCGAATTATACATTAGTCCATGTACAGGGTGTCATCTTCAGGGTGTTGGTAGCGTGAAGCGTCTGCAACCGTGTGCACAAGCTCTTCTGGCGTCTTGCGTTTCTGCGGTGCGGGGTTTGGCCTTTTTGAAAAATAACAACGATGCATGTCTGTAAGTGTGCGTGGTCCTCTAAGTCGTAGCACTGAGTATGTTCTTCATGTGGGTTGGTGTGGGTCTGATCCAGGTGCCTGGCAGCACGTGTGTTCTTGTCCGTCATGGCTATGTCATCATGTCATCTCTAATGATGGCGATATGGATTGGTGACATTTAGTCAAGTTGATCCATATGGTCAGTCTCCGCTCCACTTGGTGCCCCACCGCGTGCTTTGGATGGTGTGCAGCTGGCCTGTGGGTGTGGGGTGTGGCCACGATCGATCAAATGGCCGGACTCATCCCGTGGTGGGTACTTAGGTCGTGACGTCATTGGCCATGGTTTGGACGGGAATCTGGGAAGGGGATCGTCCCATTTTCCCTCTTCAGTCCCCCTGTGGTCAACTTGTCGACCACAAAATTATCCACTCTTTTATCTCCTCTCACTTGCCATACCTTCGTTATTCCTGCCAGATGTCCGTATTGGTCCACGTGATCTTTAAATGACCAGTACATGTATGCACATACACCGCCAGGCTTGCAAAAAAACAATTTTTTCTGTTACCGCAGCCGTTCGCGCTCCTTCATGGTGATATCTGCCTGTTTGTCATCTTCAGCGGGCATTAACACTTGCATGCCTATCATTGCCTCGGCAGTACGCTTCGACCTTGCCATCCATAGTTTTATCCCCATCAGTGAAGCCATTCCCAGGATCATGCATCCTACCATCCTTCTTCACCCCCTTAGCTTCTTCTTCCATCTTGGCATGCATCTTGGCAAGGTGTGATACTGCTGCAGATAAAGTGCCATTCTCCTCGTCGTTTGAAGGGGTGAACGTGCAGCAGAAACTTCCAATTTTTGTGCAAACACCTCCTTCCATTGCTTTTAGAAGGTCTAGCACATACCTATTCTGTAGGGTCACCATCCTAATCGCTCTTAGTTCCTCTTTTATTGCATTGAATCCGTTTACTGTGAAGTTAATCATCATCATCAGCTCCCATTGTGTTATTTGCAGCCACTTTGCATTCGCATATGCCTGCACTCCTGGATGTATGATGGAGGAAAAGAACATTGCTGCTCTACTGAATAATCTGTGCGCTGGGGGAATCTCACTTAGAGCTGTTTCTGACTTTCCCCAAAGGTAATTTCCTGTTAGTGGTTCTCCTTGTCTTTTTACTCTGGATAGTTGTTTTTCTTTAGTAGCATCGCTCTTTGAGGTGCTGCCTGTTTCTCCCACGGACCTTCTTTTCCTTTTGTTTCCTTCATCCATTTTAGGGAAATTTTCCATGTCAATGTGTTTTTGTGGTACTAGCAGGGATGGTACGTTAATGTGTACCATGGTACATACCCAGTTCCATGACTGTGGCAGGCTGTTATAAGCTTTTGCTCCACAGGCCCAGTAGTGGTCCATCAGCACGGCTGTTCCTGCTCCCCCCTCAGGAATCTTTATTGTCCTTTTACATCCTTTGTTTACTCCAACATCTATTTCACCATTGTGCTGGTAACATAGTGTAGGTGCTGTGACGGGTATTATCGTTATGGGTTCCTACTCCTTGTCCAACCATGTTAGTAGTGCCACACTCTTTGTCCACTCCTAGTAGCATTGGTCGTTTTCCTCTAGCTCTAACATTACCGATGATTTTGCCAATGTCACTATCTTGCTTCCTACAACTCCATCCACCCATCCGTTCCTTCTATATACTTTGCCATAGACCAGTATTAGTGGTCTTTCCCAGGACCCTGGTTCACCTCCAACCTCTCTTGCATTCCATTTACATGGAAGGTAGTTCAATGTCACTTCTTTTGTTTCTCCTTTGTCGGGTCCATCGGTTATGTATTGTAGCCCTTCGGTCAGGTGCCAATAGTTATCATACATCGGTAGTGTTTTTATGAAGTTTTCTTCATATGGGTATGTTGATCTTGATTTCCATTTTAGTGTTGCCATTTTCCTTTGAAATTGTCCTCGTGTTTGAAACAATGGTAAATATAACAGGCATTCTGTTGTTATTGCTGGTACTTCAGATGCCACAAATGTTCTGGAGGCACTCATGGTGTATGGGATCAACGAGCACACATAGCAGTTGTCCTTTGTCGTGTCCTTACCAATTTTGAACATGTGTTTATACCACATGTTGTTGGAAACGTGTGCAGGTTTTGTAAGATATGTATCCACCCCATGTACATCTATAGAAACACTGGGCCTCATTCTGAGTATGGCGGTAAGGGATAGCGGCCACCGGTAACGGGACCGGTGGCGGTAATCCCTTACCGCCATACTCCGAGTTCCCTCTGCGCCCTCGCCCTTAACGCCTGCTTTGAGCAGGTGTTAAAGTCGAGGGCGCAAAGGGGCCTCCAAGCCAATAACGGTGACCGTAATGAACGGTCACCGTTATTTGCATCTTCCCCATTCCCATTGAGCCCTATGGGGGCTCATTTGGGAATGGGGAAGAGCCTTGGTGAATGGGGAATTACCGCCCCACCAACCTTGGAATGGGGCGGTGATTCCGCCATCCACCCAGGCGCTGCCGGTGCGGGTACGGCGTCAACCAAGGCGTTAATAGCGCCATTGGTTAGCGCCGTACTCGGAATGAGGCCCACTATGTTTACCTCTGTTTACCTTGGGTCCCGTGCTACTTGTACCACCTGACACAGTTCTCCGTGCAGCCGTGGTAGCGGAAATGTTACTATTGGGAACTGCAGTCACGTGAAAAGCATAGTAGGCCTACCAGACAGCGGCAGTTATCAGACCAGTGGTGAAAAATATCCCCAACATCTTTATTACAGTTGCTATTACCACTGGAATTTTTATCTTACCTGTGCTGCCGTCCTGCAGCTACTTTACTTTAGATGATATAGGTGCCTGCCTGAATATCTCTAAAAAGTTGTGTTATTTCTGTTAGTGTTTTTTATTCAAGCCCTGCATATCAAGTGGTTGTTTAATGACCAGGCGAAAAGCTCCTCCCACGCCTTCCTTACGGTCCTATCTCTCACGGCAGGTAATGCTGCGTGGAGGTGTGGAAATGAACGTACTATTAGCATGAGAAACGCATTATAATAGATGCGTATTCTCCTGTGCCTTAAGTACTTTGGCCTTTTTATAATGTATACAAATTGATGTGACAGTGCTTCTGGGATATCGTCTGTGGGTAGCATTTGCCCCTGGACAGTGGCGAATGTTCTTTTTCAGATATTTGAATATAACAATAACAATGCGCAATAACTGCAATTGCGGGACAAAAGAGAAGAGAGCATGCACGTGTTTACACAGTGTGGTGTATATTACAGATCTCTTTGACAATGTTCTTCTTTTGCTGTTGGCGGGTGCTTTTTAGTGGAGCTTATTTTTTCCAGTTTTTGTTGGCAGTTTCTTAACAATAATAATTTTATTTTTCTGGTATGGGGGCGTATTTGGTCTGCGACCTCGTAACCATGGGGTGGGCTGTGGGTGGTTGGTCATTTGTATTTTTTGGGGTATCTGGCGCTTGTGCTGTGTAGTTGTTGTTAGTTGTCGTTGCTGAATCGTTGGCCCTGTCGCTGTAGGGATGGGGCAGGTCTGTGCTTTGTAGGGCTTGATGTCATGAATGTGTGTCCAAACGTCCTTATCGGACAATTTGACGGCCCTAGGGGCTACTTCCTGGACTGTGTGTGGCCCCGTAAATCTAGGGACGTTCCACTTTCTCCAACAGTTTTTAAGGAGTGCTCTCTCTCCTTCTTTCACTGTCCACTGTCCAGTCATCTCCTGTTCCTTGTTGTTTGCTGTTTCCCGTTGGTTGTTCTCTGATCCGCCCCGCGTCCGTTGAATCTGTTGAGAGATAAAAGCAGCATTAGCAACCAGGGAAGAGACATACTCATTCATTTCTTCACCAAAAACAGTACTTGCTGTATGACAATCACTCATAGGCCTTGATGGTGGTGTGAGGAGGAGGTAAATTTGGCGTCCGGTCACCACCTCATGTGGTGTGAGGTGGTGGTCTGAACCTGGTTTATTCCTCAATTCAAACAGAGCCAGAGGAAGGCAATAAAGCCAATTATTTTTGGTTGTTTGTTGGATTTTAGCTATCAATTCTTTCAGGAGGCCGTGAAGGCATTCACAGACGCAATTGGCTTGTGGGTGATATGCACAGGCAAATTTATGCTTCATCCCCAGAAGGGCAGTTAAGTGCTGAAATAATTCATTGGCGAAGTGGGGAACGTTGTCTGACCTTAATATTTCGCAAACCCCCCACCTCGGGAAGACCTCCCTTACTAAAAATGTAGCTGCTCTAAATGCATCTGCATGAGAGCACAGGCCGGCCTCAATCCACCTTGAAAATGGGCATACTACTACAATCATGTATCTTTATCTTTGACATACGTTGATCATGTCGACGTAGTCAATGTGTAGGTGCAGAAAGGGTCCTTCGGGCCGGGGTATTGTACCTTTGATCACTTGCACCGTGTGACCGGCCGTAAATTGTTGGCAGGTGAGGCAATTGTTAATGAAATTTGCAACGTGTGAGTTTAGCTCAGGGCAGAACCATGATTCTTTTATTTGTGCTGCAATTACTTCTTTCCCTGTATGAGTGGGGTGGTGTAGTTGGGCCAGAGCTATTTTTAGTAGAGCCAGGTGCATCACAACTTTCCCTGTGTTATTCTGTCTCCATAGTGCATCTGTGGTGGACATAGTGCAACCTCTTTTAAGCCACAGTTCCTTTTCTGCCATTGGAGCTGCCGCCTGCAGTTCCATAATCTGTGTCTCTGGAATGTGCGTGTACCCATCCTTCATTATCATCTGTCTTACCCTACCCTTATCTTTTTGTTTTTCTTGGAGGTCCCATGTCTCTCCAAAGTACGCAGCATATTTTACATGTGCGTCAGCTGTTTCGTTTCCTCTTGATACTGGATCTTCCCCATTAGTGTGTGCCTGACATTTCACCAGTGCCACCTCTGCTGGGTATGCTATTACTTCTATTAGTTCACCCAGGAGGAGAGCATGTTGCACTGGAGTACCATCTGCTCTCCTAGATCCTCTTCTGAGCCACTTTATCAATCCTGAAGGTACCGTTGAGGTGACATATGCACTATCAGAATATATTGTTAATCTTTTACCGTTGCTTTCTTCCAGAGCTATGATCAGTGCTACCAAATCTGCTGCTTGTGCTGAGTATTGTTGGGGTAATCTAACACATTTTACTGGAACGTATGTCCAATCTTCCCTCAATCGCACTACAGCTGCTCCAGTCCTCCTCACACCATCACTTTGGTCAATTGTTGATGACCCATCAATGTATAACATCTCACCCTCCTCTAGGGCATTTTCTTCTACTTTTCTAGTGGATGAGAAAAATTCAATTGCATGTGTACAGTGTACATATTCTCCTTCGGCCACTTCCTCTGCTATGAACTGCGCCGGATTGACATTGCTACATCTTACTATTTTCAATTCAGGCCTAGAGAGATAATCTCATACCCTGTTGCTCTCTGGGTAGTCAGTGTGGATTTTGGTTTGTTTAATATCACGAAGAGGACGTGTTCCACATATAGGGCCTCATTACGACCCAGGCGGTAAGTTACCGCCTGGGCCGTGACTTTACCACCATGGCGTAAACTACATTTACGCCATGGTGGTTGGCGGACTTACCGCCCCATTCCGACCTTGGCGGGGCGGTAAGTCCCCAATCCCCATTTACCCTTCCCCATTCCCATTTTTGCCCCATAGGGCATAATGGGAGTGGGGAAGGCGTTAATTACGCCACCGTAAATTACGGTGGCGTAATTAACTCCATGGTCCCTTAGCGCCATGGATTTTAACACCTGCTAAAAGCAGGTGTTAAGTCCGCCATGGCGCTAAGGGACCTAGTACTCAGGCGGTAAGGGTCGGCGCTGTTTACGCCGCCGTAAAACCCTTACCGCCTGAGTCGTAATGAGGCCCATAGTGTGGTGAGGCAACCCATAGTAATGGATGATGATTTTTCTACTGCAAAAGCTACTGCAGCAGAGTGTTGTTCGCACGGGAAGTGTCCCATCATTACTGGATCCAAATGGCCACTGTAAAATGCTATTGGTTTGTGTCCCATGCTAGTCTTTTGTGTCAGCACTGCCTTCATTACTGCACCATTGCAATATAAGAATATGTAGAACTCATTATCATAGTTAGGGGTACCTAGAACTAATGCCATTGAAATAGCCTCTTTGAGTCATTAAATGCATCAGTCATCTCTCTTGTCCATCCCAACTTTCTCGTCCCCCTTTGTGCCTCTTTGAGAGCCTCTAATAGGGGTCCTATGTATGTGCTGTAGTCAAATACCCATGCTCTGCAATAGTTGCACAGGCCAAGAAATTGTTGCAGTTCCCTTATCGTTTGTGGCTGTGGTGTGTTCTTTATTGCTTGCACCCTTTGTGGTGCAATGTTTCTTCCTTTCTGTGAGATGATATGCCCTATGTATAGCACTTGCTCCTGACAATATTGCAGTTTTTGCTTGTCAACCTTGTACCCTTTCTCAGCCAGTACTGTGAGCATTTTTACAGTGTGCCTCCTGCACTTTTCCTCAGTGGAGCTGCAGATGATTATATCATCCACATATTGCAACACCATGCTTTCCATGTCGATGTTCCCTAGGTCCATCTATATTACTCTGTTAAAGATAGATGGCGATTCGCAGTATTCTTGGGGTAGTCTGGTGTTTTCCATTTTGTGTTGAGGTATGTGAAACTTGTCAAATCTTGTGAGTCGGGGTGCAGTGGTATTGAGAAGAATGCATTTTTGCGGTCAATCACGGTGAACCGTGATGCCTCTGCTGGTATTCCTCACAGTATTGTGGCTGGGTTAGCTGATATCGGGTACTCTGCTTCCACAATGTGGTTAAGTGGTCTCAAGCCTTGTATGAAATGTCAGGATCCTCCCGTAGCCTTAAGCACTGGTTATACCACAGTGTTGCATGGTGATTCTGATGGTACCAAGATTCCTCTTTCCACTAGGGCACTTACTGTCTCATAAATCCCTTCATCAGCTTCTTTGGATAGTGGGCATCATTGCTCCCTTTTTTTAGCTTTATTTTGACCCCTCCAATGCTTTTTATGCAGTCCCACATCATAAGGACTAGTAGTCCATAGTGAGGCGGATACAGCTGCTAAGTCTTCCTTGTACAAGTCTGATTGTGTGGGGACGGGCGTTTCTAGTGCCATTGCCATTTTCTGTGATACCTCCTTGTATGTCACTCTCAACCAAACCTAGACGTTCATCTGGAACACCATCTCTCCATCTCCTACTTCGTCTGAGAACAGTTCCTCATCTGACACCTGCGTCAGCCTGCATCCTTCAGCCAATGCTATCATTGCCCTCCATGCTTTACCTTCTCCATCCTGAGCGTGAACTGCAATGTAGTCTTTGATTGCCACAATACTCTCGATGTCCACTGACATTATTGCCCCTTCTTCCTCAATAGTGGGTGTCTCCGGTCTGAAAAGGTATGCTACTGGCCTCCTCCACACCTTACCCTCAATCCCCGTAGCCATGCTATTGCCATGTCTTTTCCATATTGGAAGATATCCCCGTCCACTGGTTCTGCCCTTGCCACTGCCTTGCCACAGTAAGCTTGAAGTTTGTGTCGTGCGGTGAGCATGTGTATGCCTGGTGTCGAGCATACTATTCCTTTGTCAGTGAAAGATATAGGCATGTTCAATCTGCTCATGATGTCTCTCCTTAGTATGTTTACTGGTGATTGTTTTGAGTATAGCAGTGGCAGAGATAGGTTGTGATCTCCAACAGATAAGGAGATGTTATCAGTAAAAGGAACCAGCCCTCGAGCCCCAGAGAATCCTTGAGTGTGCATGGCATTGCCTGAAAGTTGAACTTCCCTTCCCTAATACAGGATCTAGTTGCCCCTGTGTCAACTAGGAAAGAAAACATTTTGTCACCTATCACCACCTTTATACGTGGTTCCTCCGCAGGGTTAGGTGTTACCGACAGGATGGGACACAACATGGACGTCTGTGGGCTGTCCAATTGGAGGTATAATGATTGTCCGTTCCCTGTGTATGGGTTGTGATCCAGTGTCATCACTTTCCCCATTTGCGTCTGTGGTATCGGCGTGTCCGTAGGTAGTTGTGTATTGTCTTGTATTTGTGTGAGCTGTTGTACCGTTTGGATGTGTTGTTGTTGTGCCGTCGCCAGTTGTTGTTGTGCTTGGTGTTGGGCTGGTTAGTGCTGTATTTGTTGTGCGGTGGGCGTCACATATGTTTGCTGCTGTGGTTGTTGTGGCACTTGTTGTGCCAGTCCCTCTTGCTGTTGCATGTGTGTTTCCCCCATGTGTTGTAGCTGTGGTTGTTGGTAGTAATTTTGTTCACTGTTGTAACCCTGTTGCCCTTGCTCTCCCCATCCTGCTTGTGTCGGCCTTGCCCTGCATGTGCGTGATACGTGTCCTACTAGTCCAAAAGTCCAGCACGTTGGCGGCTCTCGTGCTTGCCACGGGTATCCTCCAGTGTTATCTAATACCCCTGCTGTCCGTATTGGTTATACCCTCTGAACCCTCCCCCTGGTATGTGTGCCGCTGGACCAAATCCCATCCCTCTTGTTAACGCACCCCTCCCTCTGTAGTTGTGGGTGTAGCCGTTACCCATTGGCGTGTATCCTCCCCCATTGGTGGTGCGTATATGCGTTGCGCTGTGTATGGAGGAGGTGGTGGCAGTTGCTGTGTCGTAATTGGTACTTGCTGTGACAGTGTTGCTAGTGGTTGTGACTGCTGCGCAGTGGCTGGTGTCGATGGAGTGAGGCTGGTTATGAGTGCATCTTCCATGGCATATTTTGACAGCTTCTTCTGGACCAATTTTGCCTCATCTGCCTTCCTATCTTCTTCTTTCTGTTTCATCTTTTATTGCCATAACCTACAATGGTGTACTATCATTAGTTGTATTTCTGGCCATGCTTTTGCTTCCATTCCTACCAATTTTTTCAACTGCCTCTGTACTGGTTCTGGGAGCCCCTGTATCAGTATGTGGTAAAATATTGCAAATGTTTTGTCCCATGGCTCCCGTGTTTCCAGGCGCCACTTCACCTGAATTTCCTGGATGTAATTAACAGGGTCCTCGTTTTCGTGTATTTTGCGTGATGTTATTGCCCCTATGTCTGAGGTGTCTGGATATTGTACCCTCCGCACTTGCCATAGTGCGTGTCTGCAATTTACAAAGGGTGCCCCGTCGTGCAAGGTGTCACTGATGGTCACCCCTGGGAATCCTGCCCTTTTCCAAATGTCATCCGCTGCGTCACCCAAAATTGAAATTAATAACCTTTTGACATCTCCAACCGCTAACTTGTGCCCTGCAGTTAGCTTCTCCATTTCATATATCCATTTTCCCGCCCCTCCGCTCAATGATGGTAGTCTACATTTAATATTCTGCATGCTTCCATGGGACGTATTGTGGGCTTGTCCCCCTCTCTCTAATAATGACATCTGTGTGCATTCTGTTATTTCCTCTGGCATGTGTCGGTGTGGTGTGATGTGTGTGTTTTCACTCTCCCCCTCCAGGTCAGAAAATTCTTTGATAAATTCAGTAAGGTGTCATGCAAGCCATGTGTCCGCTACACCCTTATGGCCTCTCTGTTAACCTGCTTGGTCCTTGTTGTATGTGGTTGTTGATCCCTCCATTCTGCGTCTCGGGAGGTCTCTAAGCCTGTTGACATACCAGTGTGTGCTGGGCTGGTGGCGTCATTGTTCGTAGTGTCCCTTCCCTTTGTGAGTTTTTGCCCTCCCGTCCTGTTGTTTCTTATTCTTGTGTCCTGCACTCCCATGATGACCCGTAGCCTGTGCGTATGATATATAGTTTACTTAGCCCTTCTCCACTCCCATTACTCTGTCCCCCTCAAGATCCCTCCTCCTCACTACAAAAGCCATCTGAGAATGTTAATTTTGTGCATGGGCGTGTGTCTCCCACTGTTACTGTCTCCAAGTCTTTATCTGTGTACTTACCTGTCCCCTCGGTGTCTCCCCCCACTTGCGGTGTCACTACCGCTCCAGTACTGCATGGGTTGGTCTTACTCCTCAGTGCTTTGCTGCTTCATCTAAGCCGTTGATTGCTTCGTCGGTCGTCTTCACTCCCTAACTCCGCTCTTGTCCAGTTTGTTCATTATCGCGTCACTTACCTGTCCTAACACCCTTGCATCTCCCCGTATGGCATCACTTACCTGTCCTAGCACCCTTGCATCTCTGTTGTTGTCACTCCATGTCCCGTCCTCTTTTGCCGGTATACTCTCCATTATTCTCCCTTCTTCGTACTTACGTGCGCTTTCTGATATAATCTTTTTCTTCCATAGCGTCTTTGTCGTTCTCGTCTCGTTCCTCTTTTTTTCTCCTAATCTCCCTTTGCTCCATACGTGCTATTCTTTCTGCAATCCCCCGTATGCGGTCCTCTTCCTTTTTCCTTTTCTCTTCCTCCTGCTGGTTTAGTTCTGTTCGCGCTTCCCTCACTTCTTGTGTCTTCACCTTCCTCTTCCGTTCCTGTTGCTCGAGCTGTGTAATCAATATGCTTTGCGCGTCCCTCAACTCTGCCAGTTTTGCCTCCAGTACCGCTATTTCTTCCTTCGTCATGCTTCCCGCTTCCCTGGTACTCACCTCACTCCCTCTTGGAGTGTGTCCTACCTCCTCCTTATCTACCTTCCGCATCATCTCTCCTCTTTTCCTGCTACCGTCCCCCGAAGCTTCAATAACACCTGAGCTGCTATCCACTCGTCTGGTCCTATACTTGCTAATTCTATTTGGGTCTTGTTTAGGCCATCAGAGCTCATCTGTGTCTGTTTGGCATCTAATGTACTCCCTGCGCCCAACCCCTTTTGGTAGTGGCCTTCTGGTGCGTATGGCGGTGGCTGTATGCAGGGTTTGAGTATCCCTCAGCAGCTGTTAGCTGGGGTCGTGCCGCTTCTCTTAATTCCCTCATGGGATACAAACCTTCAGTTTCTTTCTTCACCTCTTTAATTGGGGATGTCTCTCTCTTGTTCTCCTTTTTTACCTCTGCAATGGGGTATGATGCTTCTGCCTCTTCCTCGCTCTCCTCAGCATTGGGAGGAGTTTGTGGTGCGCTGCACCCTTCCGCCTCACACACCTCCTCCTTCTTTACCTCCTGCATGCTCATCATCCCCGGGGTATACCCCTGAAACATTCTTCAGAGGTCGAAAACCTCTAGGTGGCCTGCTAACTTCTTCCCATTGTAGGTGTTATACAGGTACGCTAGCAGTGAATGTTGAGTTGTCATGTCAAAGCTGCCGTTGGGCGGCCACGGTATGCTGATCCTTTCATCTGTTCCTTGTGTCCATTCGATACTGTACTTTACTATTTTATCTCTGTGTAGTAGTAGTGTTGCGCAGATGTGCTGGAGTGGTGTTAATGTGCGGGCCACATAGCCGGCCCCTATCCCGTAATACACTGACATTTTAAAATTTGCACATTTTTGTACCACCGTTACCTGGCCCCGTAATTGGGGACTTCCGACCTTCCCTGCAAGGAATAGTAGTGTTCGCATTACAATACTTTTGTGCTAGTCACTACCATTCTCCTGTTCTTCACTACACTATCGCCCCCTTCACACCCCTCCTTTCAGTGCTAGGGCCCCCTTCGACCTCTCGCGCTCAGCGCTGCGTGCTCCTGAACCTCCTTGCCTTTTCAGTGCGGCCGCTACTCGGCACGCCTGTGATATTCTTCTAACCCCTCCTCCTTCTTCCAGTCCACACTGCCTGTGCAGTGTATGCCTGTCTCTTCCCCCTCCCACTGATCACACCGCTACTCAACACGACCCCTTTGGTCGAGGACGTGCCAGCATTCTCTGTGCGCAGCCGCCTGTCCCCCTTCACCCCGCCTTAACCGCATGCCGCTGTTCTAATTATGCTGAAGAAGACTGCAGTGTCCTATGTAAACCCTATGGGTGACGTCACCATCTAGTTCAATGTGCTATCGATACATACAGTTGCAACATAAAAATGCATGCCAATTTTGACAATGTTATTCCCCACAATCCCCACAGCTGTCTTCCCACCGCACCCGGAGTGGAGTATTCATTAATCACTTTCATTATTATAATTGTGCTGCACCCGCTGCGTCGCCTTGCACGTGATACGCCCCCTCTCCAAGGGAGCTTAACCAGCCAACTATCTTCCGCACTGAGAAACTAGCTAGATTACCTCTTGCGGGAATCCGTCATATATTAACTGAGCTAAAACACTCAATTAATAGGATCCACATCTATTCATCGAACTACAACGCCTATTCAAAGGAATGCCACACCCCCTGTAGAGGTTCTCGCGACCTAGACCAATCAGCGCGACCCACCATTCAACATATGGGAGCTCGAACCCCCACCCAGTAAACCCTGTCACACCAGAAGGGACGGCCTTCGTTCCGTTCCCTACTGCACCTTACACATTTAGCACACTGTAAAACCACCCACCACCCTATTCACAATTCCTCCCACCACGCACACAACATTATACTTCTGGTTACGTGTGCCATACTCACATCGGGCTCTCGCCTGCCAGTGCTGCTCGGCTGCGGGCACCCCTCCTAATCAGCTCGCCGCCTCCCCTCGTCTGGACCATGTTCGGACACTCGCAAACCGCGGGTGGGAAATTTCTGAAGTCGGCTCCCGACGGCCAATGTCCGGATTGCGCTGTCCGTTCGTCTCCCAGTTCTGCGATGGTCCTGCAGTACTCCAAAGGGGGCAACAGCAGAGATAGCGCGTTGCCGGCCCACCTTGACGCAAACGTTCTCGCTGTGGTCTCACCATCTTAGCAGTGCCTCCAACTTGTCGGGGTAATTTCCCGGGGGTTGGCGGGGCTGTCCGCGGTCCTCCGGGGTTAGGGAGGCCCCAACTCCTCCCGCATCCCAAAGGAGAATGTGGCACACACAAGAGCAAAGAGTTACTGCTGTTTATTGCATAAAACAGACAGGGACAGGTTCTTGGAGCGTGAGTATCCAAGGAACGTCTCGCTCTAGATGGCTTGCAGGCCCTTTTTCTACCTGTGTGACGCCACAATGTGCGTCATCTGGGAGTCCTTGCCCCCTAGACCTAACGCTACCCCGGGTTGGTTCCCCGAATGGTAGGGTCAGTATAGATCAGTATAGAAAGAAATGTTATTGGTAGAGAAGAGGTCAGGTGGTATGCTTGTGCCGTCCCTAAGAATGGTTACATGAAATACTGTTGCATGAAGAAGGTTAGTGATTGGGTGAATTATGGTGTCGTCAGTGGTTAGCCCCTTGTGTTCTGATTGGTTCATCAGCGAGCTCCCAAGCCTGGGACCATTGTCGTTCCCAGCTCGAGATGTACCTGATGCTGTCAACAATGTATGACTATGTGTCAGTGGCGGACAATGGACAGGTCTTACTACTGGCTGCTGGGTGCTCCTTTCCCATCGCCACCGTTATCCAACTTGTAACTCCTTTGTTGCAGCCTGGGTCCCAGACGTGAGACCCCAGATCTTCTCTAGTCCTTGGAGCTTGGCATCGTATCAGGTCGGCCTGGTCACGTGGTGAGAGACCGTGGCTGAGGCAGAATTACAGGGATTTGATTTGTATTTCTGCTCCGAGGAGTCCCTAGCAGTGGCATGTGTGACCTTGGCGTTGAGAGTGCGGCGTATTGATTGCAACTTCGCGGCATTGGCTGTGGGGCTCCCGTCAGGGTTTTGTTCTGCATGATCAGTGCCTTGTAGCTCTGGCTGGGCCGCTCTGGGCCTGGGGACTCTGGTTTGCGGCCGACCTTGGCCTAGTCATGGGTGGCGGCATACAGTCCATAAGGCGGGGGTTGCACGGTGTGAATTCGATCATTATACATTAGTCCATGTACAGGGTGTCATCTTCAGGGTGTTGGTAGCGTGAAGCGTCTGCAAGCGTGTGCATGAGCTCTTCTGGCGTCTTGCGTTTCTGCGGTGCGGGGGTTGACCTATGTGAAAAATAACAAAGATGCATGTCTGTGAGCGTGCGCGGTCCTCCAAGTCGTAGCACTGAATATGTTCTTCGTGTGGGTTGGTGAGGATCTGATCCAGGTGCCTGGCAGCATGTTTGTTCTAGTCCGTTGTCGCTATGTCCTCATGTCATCTCTAATAATGGCGATATGGATTGGTGATGTTTAGTCGAGTTGATCCATAGTGTCGGTCTCAGCTTCACTTGGTGCCCCACCGCGTGCTTTGGATGGTCTGCAGCTGTCCTGTGGGTGCGGGGCATGGCCACGGTGGATCTTGACGTCTGCGGAAGTAGTGAGAGGGCTGGACTCATCCTGTGGTGGGTGCTTAGGTCGTGACGTCATTGACCATGGTTTGGACGGAAATCTGGGAAAGGGATCGTCCCATTTTCCCTCTTCAGCTGAGTGAGGTCCATCGATATCAAACAATGTAGGTGATTGGTGAACTAAGGAATGTGAGCTGCGTCAACATTTTATGAGACCGCCGCCAAGTTGGGTCCGAGATAGATGCTGGTGGTTCGCAGACAAGGCACCATGAAAAAGGTCGCAAAAAACATTTGTGGTTGTCTTGAGGATGAACGAATGCCTTGGGAGGGTAGCAGAGGGAAGAAAGGCCCATAATTGTGGTGGGGTTGAAAAAGTACCTCTATGTTTTATACATTGTGTGCAGTATTTTTCCGATGTTTACGACTGTTGGGATGTGCTCGCAGACCATTTTTAGCATCCATGGACATCATCACATGTACTATCACGGGAGTGCATGGCATACTTTTCGTGATTCATTTAATGTATGTTGATGCCACTTGCCGTGGGCACAAGGGGTGGTATATGGGTTGATGTTGGCAGTGGGTCTGGCAAGTTGAAAGGGCTTGAAGAATCAATTTGAATACTTTTGTCATGGAGGTACTGAAGTGTGGGTATAGTAGCAGTCAAATTAGGTATTGCCGTGGCCATGGGTGATAAAAGGGATTGATTTTGGCAGCCCCAGGCCATGTGCCAAAGGGATGATACATGGGATTGACATTGGCAGTGAGCCTGGCTAGTTGAACAGTTTTGAAGAATACATCTGGATACTTAATTTGTGAGTGAGCTAGGCCATGCCGCAAACTGTCTGACCACTGGCCATGGACCTAAGGGATGATGTATGTGATTGATGTTGGCAGTGGTCCTGGCCAGTTGAGAGTTTGAGGGTTAATTTTGTTATGGAGTGCTGGAGTGTGGGTATGGTAGTAGTGAAATTAAGGGTCGCTTTGATCATGGCCAGTGGCCAGATAGTTTGGGGCATGGGAACAACGGATGATATATGGGATTGATATTGGCAATGGGCCTGTCCCATTGAAAATGTGTAAAGAATCATTCTGTCAGTAGCAATGGCTATGAGAGATATGTGGCATTGCCATAGGTATTGGGCTGACTTACAGTGGCCATGGGTATAAGGGATCATCTGTGCATTTGTTTGTCTGCAAAGAAAAAATATATAGTTAGTTGTACAACATTATATTAACTATACATGCATCAACTAATATAGATTTTAACTTTTATACCAACATTAACTTTTTTTTTACCCTAATAAGTAGTACATTGTATGTACTATGTTGTCTACAACATTTCTGTGTGTCACACTGTTGTTGTATTAACATATTCTAATCATTTTGTCATGGGAAAAAAATCCAGGGTGAACTGAACAAATAAATGTATTTACATTTACTGTTAGTACATTTTTTCACAATGGTGGGTATTATGGTAGTTTATGGGGAACTCTAATATTCAATCCGTGTTATAACCCAAGTGTTACTACAATGTGTAGGTATATTTCCACTTTGTTAATCTTTTTCTTCTTTATTTCAGCCTGTGATATTATTGGAAAGGTAAGAGATTGGGGATAGTGAATTGAGGGGTCCTGTAAATGTCTTCCATTCCTTTTGAAAATGATTGTGCACCTGCAGAGGACAAAGAAGAATGAGTAGCAACTACTAATGGGTAATGAGGAAAATCACAGTAATTTGCTTTGTATATACATACATTTTGTAACCCTCATAAGTAGTTCATTGTATGTACTATGTTTTCTACAACATATGTGGGTGGCACACTGTTGTTGTATTAACATATTGTACTCATTCGATCATGAGAAAAAATACAAGGTATATTGAAGAAGCCCTTGTTTATTTTTGCTATTCGTGTATGTTTTGAGAATGGGAAGTAGGTTACTAGGAATGTTAATATTAAAACCTCTATTTTACTGTAAGTGTTAGTACATTTTTTGATAATGATTGCTTTATATTTTTTTACATTTTAAGTCATTTGATACCGATCAGCATATATTAACTGTTATTTTTTTATGCATGTTTGTTTTGTGTATTAATTTATGATTTAAAGTAGTTAGATACCCATTGACGTATTCTGTGTACTATTGTAAATATGAATTTAAACAATAATTTAATGACTGAATTTTGGTTTAAAGAATTTTAAGTAGGCATTTTTTCAGTTATGCTGGTAGCCTTTGTTATTGAGTAATAGAAGTGTTGTTACATTCAAACCAACCACTTCTTTGTTTTACATATGCAGTATAGTGGCCTCAGTGATTGTGGCACCAGTGTGGTATATTATGCCTACTGTGGTGAATGTTTTTCTGCCTAGGGATACCTGTGCATGTGTGAAGTTAATGAGTTTACAGTCAGTTTTAGTGCCATCTGCGTGTTATCTTAAAATCATTAATAAACCATATTGGTCCTGTGCATCTATTTGCTTTGTTGAAAGAATGTCTGAATTGCCAAATGGGTACAACATGCCATGATATGCATTTTATAGAAGTTGTTGACAAAGTATTATATCACAATTTTGTATGGATGCATTTACATCTCGTTCATTGGGAACCTGCTTTTGAGAAACTATTTTGCAGAGACTGCATGCTTGTTTCCAAATGTATGATATCTGTAGGAGTTCCTTTCCAGGATGTGTTTCTATCTAGTACTTCACTTAAGTACATTAGGAATTCTAGGGGATCCTCCTGTGTGTTTATGGTGAATTTAACAATTCTTGTATTAGTTGTCAAATTCCTGTCTCACACCTGTTACACTGGAGTTAGTGTCAGAATTGTTCATGCATTTCTGTGAACAAGACCTGAGCCATGGAAATAAATACTGTCTACAATTGGAGGCATTTGGAACAATAGATTGAGTGCTAGATTTACATAGCAGTTCACGGCAGGTGTATTTTTTTATTTAAAGGGACCAGAGAATTTGCCTGCTTAATGTTGTATTTTTTCAGGTAGTAGGTACATATCCAAGGGTGTAGTGTACAGTGCATGCACTCAGTCATATTCAAGGTTGCAACGAATGTCAGTTTTGAGCGTAGTAATAGTTAGTAATAATAGAGCAGTGAGTGTGCAAAGAAGTGAACGTGTTCGGTAACTCATACCTGTTAGGGAGAATTCTCTGTTTAGGCTGAATTTCCTAACCTAGTGAGTCCCCCAGCAGCTTTGCTGGATTTCTGGAGTTTGTTTTTCCCATCCTGCCAAGAGTGTGACCCTTTTCCTCTCACTCTTGGACATGTATGTGTGTAATTCCTTTGAGATGTCAATGTGTTCGATGGGCTATGGGGTCTTTTACTCCATAGGGTCTCATAAGTTTTTCTATGTGTGTCACTCTGCACCCTACGTGTCGTGACACGGGGGCGCCCTAGCGGGTCCCCCCACCATAGACTCCATACCCGGGGACTGACTACTGTCTCCCCGGGCATGTAAAGTCACCATTGGCTTTACTAGACCTAAATTTACTAACAGAACTAGTACCAACCATCTTATTGTGGACGTGCTAGTAGGGGTAATACGATTACTCCTGGATCTGTTACTCGAGGGGGCACTGTCCCGTCCCTCCTCGTCGAGTTTTGGCTGGTGGCAGTGGAAACTACTTGTTATGTTCGACCCCGAGCATAACTCTATGGGATTCGTCCCATTGTTGAAGATTGATACTGTTTTCGTTAATCTCCAACGTACCACCGATCTACTTATCTTAAATAGGTTTATCGAGTGGTATTTTCTGCCAGAACTCGGGTTGTAAAATGGCGTCTGTGTTTTTCTCTGTGACTCCTAAACCAAAGGTTGAGCCCTTTGTTCCACTTTTGGCGGGCCTCTGGACAGAGACCCGCAAAGGTGGCGCCATTCTGTCTGGGTTACCTCAGGGGTGTGGGAGGGGGTTTAGACACCCTGGACCGAGTTGCCTTGCCAACTCAGGTCGCACTCTGAAGTGATTAGCCCAGGTGGTGAGCCTTCCCGCTCACCACTTAGCATGTGTTGATTGACAAGCTAGGCTGAATGAATGGGGGACGTCTGCATAAAAGCAGGGCCTTTGGGACTGGATCTTCAGGAAGTCGCCACTGGACCTAAAGAATCCGACGAGGGTAACGTTGACTCGACCTGCACGACGACACCTCCGGTGGAGCCCTGCGGAATCGTCTCACCATCTCCCGACGACAGAAGAGATCTCCCTGCCGGAGAGGCTCTTTCCCTGGCTGGTGGGAACAACCAGTCTTCTTCTTCTTTGTGCTTTTTGGTCGCCCAGGACGCAGTGGTCCAATTGCCCGTGCAGAGCACCCGGCAACCGGATAGCCACTACTCCTGCACCGTGATCGAAAGGTGGTGCCTTGTGACGAAGCACTCCGCGGCTGGTTTCTTCCCTGGTGGTGCACCGGACATCTTCTCTTCGACGACGAGAGCATCTCTTCTCTTGGCCAAGACCCGTCGTGCATCCACCACCAGGAACAACTGCCCCCGTCGGAGCTGTCTTCCACAACAAGGTACCGTAACCGCCTGGCTTCCCTTTACGATCGGTTCGTGTGAGGTATCTGATTCCTCTCCGTTCCGTTGGGTTGCCTCCAAGCTTTATTCACTCTTTGTTCTGAACTGGTTCCACCTGTCGCTAACCAATTTGCTAAACGAGACTTGAATGCATCACCCGTAGAGACTTTCCAGGACATCGTGCCTTGCCTCTCACCGAGTGGGCCTGGCCGCCGAACTGTATGATCTAGTGTGATTAATGCTTTCTTGCCGTGCATTTTTACCCGCTTCAGTGCGAACCGTGTTGACTTCGTTACCTGCCTTTCTCTTCTCTCCCTTCCCCACTAAATATTCGAGTGTCATCTGGGTTGAGGTATACACCTCTGTCTGAAAATAAGTGGTGCCGTAGAACCTAGAGTTGTCGATAGTGTGTTTCAGGGGATTGAGCTTATTCCATTCTGCAGAGTAATTGTATTTTGAATTATTTGCCGTGTTCTGCTTTAGTATTTTTCATAGACGTGCTGTTATCAATAAATAACTTACTATCTTTATACTAAAGCCTGGTTGCGTGTTTACTCGTTTTGCTGCAGAGAATTACCCTATCTTGTATGCTCCCTATACTGACCAACTTTTCTTGAGAGAAGTCTGACTGCTCAGCCACAGCTACCAATTTAATCTGTGTGGTACAGACTGCTACCAAGTGGGTTCATCGCAACACCTGTAGTCCTAAATCTTTTGCAGTGGTCCCAGAGGGAACTGCACAGGTTTCCGCCTAACACTGGTGTACAGCGGTGGGATTAGTATCGAGTATACAGTTTAGAGTGTTTTTCGACGCTGTAGAACGACTAACCACAAAACGTTACAAAAGCAACTTTCAAAAAACATGTCTACAATGGAAATTTACAGCCAAGAGTCTTTGTCGGATAAAAATACTGAGAGTCTGCGAGCTCTCTGTAGACAAGAGAATCTTCCTGTAAAAGGCAAGAAGTTAGAACTGATAGAGAGATTGCTGGCGAACCAAAGTCTGGGTACTGGTTCAGAGGAACCAAACTCTCCAGCAACTGTAGATAACAGTAATGGTGTTGATCTGAATCGTAATTCTGATGATAGCGATGAAGAGGCTGACGAGGATGGCGAGGCTAACGAAACTGTCTCACCTGTTCCTCTACCTGCCTTACCAACTGTGCCTACGGGGCCAATACCAGGTCCCACGAGTAATTCTGCTTATTTTGAACTTGAAAAAATGAAGCTCGAATTAGAATATAAACGGTTCTTGGCTCAAGCTGAACGAAACCAAGAGCTCGAGTTCAGACGAATGAATGCCCAGGCTGAGCAGAAACAAGCTGAGTTAAGACTCAGAGAAATAGAGCTTAATCATGAGTTACAAATGAAAAAGTTGTCTATGGAAAATGCTTCTCTCTCCTCTGGTTCCTCTAGGAGCTCCAGTCCCAAAAGACCCCGGATGCCGAAGGAATTAGTGGGTATGTACGAACCGAGATTGGATGTGTTGGATTGGTTGAAACTGTTTGAATACAATCATGGGCTCCAGGACATCACCGGGAATGCGTTGCTTCCCTGGTTGTTCTCTAGGCTTCCTCCTGTTGCGACTGATGTGGTAATGGAATTGGGGGAGGTGGATAAGACGGATTACGAAAGTGTGAAACTAGCTTTGATAGCTAGATTCGGGAAGACCCCTTCCCAGTATCTTAAGAGGTTTAGAACCCTCAAAAAGCATGATGGTACCCCTTGGGCTACCTGGGTGAGTAAAGGGTTGAAAAACTTAGAGGGATGGATTAAGGGTTACAAAGTTGACACTTACGAGGGTATGCGAAATCTTTTTATGTTGGAGTCGATTTATGATGCCTGTTCTCCTGAGCTCAGACAGCACTTGGCTGATTCGAAGGAATTAGATTCCAGGGCTCTAGCTAAGGCTGCTGACTTGTGGGTTGCCAACAGGGCTACTCACAAGGATTCTGGGGCAACTCAGAAAAAGGACGAGGGAAAACAGCCTAAAAAAGACTCAAAAGAGAATTCGAATAACTCACATTCCAAAGAGGGCCCCAAACAAAACCAGAAGGGTAAGCCACCGGGAAAACCACAGCAGAATAGTGTGTCTTCTGGTGCCAAACCGGAAGGAGGTCAGTACAAGCCACCATTCCAGAAAGCATTCGGGATATGCTTTGTTTGTGGCTCGACTGATCACGTGAAAGGAGATCCCAGATGTAAGGGTAAACCTTCAGGGGTCCAGCTTGTCTCCTTAGCCTTCGCTCCAGAGGAGGAAGTCCAAATGGCAAGTGGAAACTTTCTACTGCTAGCTGACGAACCCATTGGAGTCTCAGCCAGCGTTTCTTTAGTATCTCTGGGGTTGTGGGAACAACAGAATTTAGATGTCTATAATTCTATCCCCGATAATACTAAAGAGTATTATAAGGACAGTGTCCAGGTGAATGGTCAGGAGACGCCTGCCATTAGGGACACTGGGGCCAGCATAACTGTGGTGGATAAATCGTTTTTTCAGGCTGAGGATGTTGCTAAGGCACCCAAACGCCTCACCAAGTTAGCTGGAGGGCCTGTGCAGATGCTTCCCCAATTACCAGTTCTCATCCAGTGTAACGACATGACTGTAAAGATACCTGTCAGCATACAGAGTGAGGTACCAGGACGCGTACTGTTGGGTAACGATTTGAAAACTCTCGGAGTTGTATCGCATACTCCCAGACCTCCTAGTAAACGGTTACAGGAGCTAACCAGACCTGCAAGAGAGAGGACCCTGTGCGGTACTCTCGGGGAGATGATGAAGAAAGAAATCACTCCTGCTCCATTGGAAATGGCGGCCGCTGTCTCTAGGAACACAGAAGTAAAAGGGAAACCTAAAACTTCCAAACTGAAACCAACAGCCCACATTCCGATGCAGCCGACACGGACTTCCCCGCGGTTGTCCAACTTCACACCCGTAATTCCACCTCCAGCTGCGGCTGAGGGGGAAGTACAACCCTGTATGGTAGAATTAGACTCTGAAGAAGAGCTAATGGAATGCCAGGAACTCATTGGAGATCTGGATCCTGTTGACCATCCTGAGCTGCAGTCGTTACTGGCAGAAGGTGGACCCAGCAGGGCAGACTTCAGTAAGGGACAGAGAGAATGTCCAACTCTGGAAGGTCTTCGCCGTCAGGCAAAAACTCAGGCTGAAGGGCAAGAGCCTGGGAAACATAGGTTACACTGGGAAGATGGCCTCTTCTATAGTGAACCAACCGAGTCTGCACCTGGAGACTACAAACGCCTTGTAGTACCCCAAGAGAACAGACCACAGTTCTTGCAGTTAGCCCACGAGATTCCTTTGGCTGGTACTTGAGTTTCAAGAAGACTAAGGAAAGGCTCTCACTCTACTTCTATTGGCCAAAAATGGGGGCCGAAGTAGAAAAACACTGCAGAAGCTGCCATACCTGCCAAATCTCTGGTAAGGTTGGGTCCAAGAATGTGGCACCGTTAGTGCCTCTTCCCGTTGTGGGAGTCCCATTTGAGAGAGTAGGGATTGATATCGTTGGTCCCCTTGATCCTCCAACCTCCTCAGGCAACAGGTTTATACTTGTTGTAGTAGACCATGCTACTAGGTATCCTGAGGCAATTCCTATGAGGACTGTAACAGCTCCGGCTGTGGCTAAGGCCCTCCTTGGTATTTTTACTAGGGTCGGATTTCCGAAGGAAGTTATCTCTGACAGGGGGTCAAATTTTATGTCCCACTACATGAAAGCCATGTGGAAAACCTGCGGAGTAACTTACAAGTTCTCAACGGCTTACCACCCACAAACCAATGGGTTGGTAGAACGGTTCAACCGAACCATGAAGAGCATGATAGGTGCTCTAGAAGAACCCCTTAAGCGTAAGTGGGACCTTCTATTGCCATGCCTTCTTTTTGCTTATAGAGAAGTCCCTCAGGAGGGAGTAGGCTACTCTCCCTTCGAACTACTCTATGGTCATCCCGTCAGAGGTCCGTTTGCCCTGATTAAGGAGGGGTTGGAGAGTGCTCCTTCCCCCAAGCCAGTCAGAGTGACTGACTACGTGATAGGTCTCCGGAGGAGAATGTCGCACCTGATGACAGAAGCAAGCGATAACTTGAAAGCTGGACAAGCATTGGTCAAGCACTGGCACGATCAAAAGGCTAACATGGTTGAGTTCGCTCAAAACCAGCTTGTTCTTGTTATGATCCCCACAAGGCAGAGGGCCTTGCAAGATAAATGGATGGGACCCTACCGAGTAGTGGGTAAGCTCGGCGAGGTGAACTATCTGGTGGACTTGGGTAACCCCAAGGAGGCTCCGACAGTCTTTCACACCAACCGACTTAAAGCGTATGTCTCACGACCTGATGTAGGAGCGTTGCTTCTAGCATCGGCCGAGGAAGAAGAAGAGAGTGAAGCTCTTCCGGATCTCCTCAGAGGCTTACCTTTAGATGAAAACATTGAAGGAGTAAATCTCTCCTCCAATCTGACACCCGAGCAACAAGAAGAGTGCAAGTCTATGTTGAATCAGTTTGCCTCTCTGTTCTCGCTCTCACCAGGCTTGACCCTTTGGGGCCAGCACGAGATACTCACTGGTGACTGTCTGCCTGTCAAAAGCAGAGGATATCGCATGTCAGAAAACGTAAGAACCCACATCAAAGGTGAGGTCAGCAAGATGCTTGATCTCGGGGTAATAGAGCCCTCTACTAGTCCATGGTCTAGCCCAGTTGTGTTAGTACCAAAGGCCGGATCTAAAGATCTTAGATTCTGCGTGGATTATAGAGCTCTTAACGCAGTCACCACGACTGATGCCCACCCTTTGCCAAGAACAGATGAGTTGGTGGATAAACTTGGCGCCGCCAAGTTCCTCAGCACATTTGACTTGACGTCAGGCTATTGGCAAATAGCCCTGACCAACCATGCCAAGGAGAAAACTGCATTTTCTACCCCCGTTGGTTTATACCAATTTACGGTAATGCCTTTCGGACTAAAAAATGCACCTGCTACGTTTCAACGGATGGTAAACCAAGTTCTAACCGGGATGGAGGACTTCTGCATGGCATACTTGGATGACATAGCAGTGTTCAGCAATTCCTGGGACGAACATGTAACCCACCTGAGAGATGTTTTGCAGGCTCTTAGACGAGCCAATCTGACCATAAAGGCGAGTAAATGCCAAATTGGACAGAGTAAGGTAGTCTACCTTGGGCATGAGGTAGTCGGTGGCGAAATAAGGCCTTTGCTCAGTAAGATTGAAGCTGTGCAAAATTGGACAACACCGACTACTCAGACTCAGGTGAGAGCCTTCCTAGGCCTCACCGGGTATTACAGGAATTTCATAGAGAACTATGGGACCATAGCTTCTCCACTGAATGTCATCTCCTCGCCCAAATTCCCTAAAAAGGTTAAATGGAACGAGGAGTGCAATCAGGCTTTTGAAAACCTGAAAAAGGCTCTTTGCCAAACCCCAGTACTCAGAGCTCCTGATTACCGCCAACACTTCATTGTGCAGACAGACGCTTCCAATGTAGGGATAGGTGCCGTACTCAGTCAACTGGATGGGAAAGGTAGGGAGCACCCCGTTTGCTACATCAGCCGCAAGCTGAAGGATCCTGAAACAAGGTGGGCAACAATCGAAAGAGAATGCTTTGCTATCGTGTGGGCTCTGAAGAAGTTTAGGCCGTACTTGTATGGTTCTACTTTTGTGATTCAGACGGACCACCAACCCTTGAGATGGTTAATGCAAATGAAAGGGGAAAACCCAAAACTACTGAGATGGTCGATCGGCCTGCAAGGGTTCGATTTCACCATTGAGCACAGGTCAGGATGTCACCACGAAAATGCTGATGGTCTCTCTAGGATGTATATCATCGACTAGAGGTATGAGATTCATCCAGGAGTGGATTAAATCCTCCTGTCCCTTAGTCTGGGGGGGGTGAGTGTTAGGGAGAATTCTCTGTTTAGGCTGAATTTCCTAACCTAGTGAGTCCCCCAGCAGCTTTGCTGGATTTCTGGAGTTTGTTTTTCCCATCCTGCCAAGAGTGTGACCCTTTTCCTCTCACTCTTGGACATGTATGTGTGTAATTCCTTTGAGATGTCAATGTGTTCGATGGGCTATGGGGTCTTTTACTCCATAGGGTCTCATAAGTTTTTCTATGTGTGTCACTCTGCACCCTACGTGACGTGACACGGGGGCGCCCTAGCGGGTCCCCCCACCATAGACTCCATACCCGGGGACTGACTACTGTCTCCCCGGGCATGTAAAGTCACCATTGGCTTTACTAGACTTAAATTTACTAACAGAACTAGTACCAACCATCTTATTGTGGACGTGCTAGTAGGGGTAATACGATTACTCCTGGATCTGTTACTCGAGGGGGCACTGTCCCGTCCCTCCTCGTCGAGTTTTGGCTGGTGGCAGTGGAAACTACTTGTTATGTTCGACCCCGAGCATAACTCTATGGGATTCGTCCCATTGTTGAAGATTGATTCTGTTTTCGTTAATCTCCAACGTACCACCGATCTACTTATCTTAAATAGGTTTATCGAGTGGTATTTTCTGCCAGAACTCGGGTTGTAAAATGGCGTCTGTGTTTATCTCTGTGACTCCTAAACCAAAGGTTGAGCCCTTTGCTCCACTTTTGGCGGGCCTCTGGACAGAGACCCGCAAAGGTGGTGCCATTCTGTCTGGGTTACCTCAGGGGTGTGGGAGGGGGTTTAGACACCCTGGACCGAGTTGCCTTGCCAACTCAGGTCGCACTCTGAAGTGATTGGCCCAGGTGGTGAGCCTTCCCGCTCACCACTTAGCATGTGTTGATTGACAAGCTAGGCTGAATGAATGGGGGACGTCTGCATAAAAGCAGGGCCTTTGGGACTGGATCTTCAGGAAGTCGCCACTGGACCTAAAGAATCCGACGAGGGTAACGTTGACTCGACCTGCACGACGACACCTCCGGTGGAGCCCTGCGGAATCGTCTCACCATCTCCCGACGACAGAAGAGATCTCCCTGCCGGAGAGGCTCTTTCCCTGGCTGGTGGGAACAACCAGTCTTCTTCTTCTTTGTGCTTTTTGGTCGCCCAGGACGCAGTGGTCAAATTGCCGTGCAGAGCACCCGGCAACCGGATAGCCACTACTCCTGCACCGTGATCGAAAGGTGGTGCCTTGTGACAAAGCACTCCGCGGCTGGTTTCTTCCCTGGTGGTGCACCGGACATCTTCTCTTCGACGACGAGAGCATCTCTTCTCTTGGCCAAGACCCGTCGTGCATCCACCACCAGGAACAACTGCCCCCGTCGGAGCTGTCTTCCACAACAAGGTACCGTAACCGCCTGGCTTCCCTTTACGATCGGTTCGTGTGAGGTATCTGATTCCTCTCCGTTCCGTTGGGTTGCCTCCAAGCTTTATTCACTCTTTGTTCTGAACTGGTTCCACCTGTCGCTAACCAATTTGCTAAACGAGACTTGAATGCATCACCCGTAGAGACTTTCCAGGACATCGTGCCTTGCCTCTCACCGAGTGGGCCTGGCCGCCGAACTGTATGATCTAGTGTGATTAATGCTTTCTTGCCGTGCATTTTTACCCGCTTCAGTGCGAACCGTGTTGACTTCGTTACCTGCCTTTCTCTTCTCTCCCTTCCTCACTAAATATTCGAGTGTCATCTGGGTTGAGGTATACACCTCTGTCTGAAAATAAGTGGTGCCGTAGAACCTAGAGTTGTCGATAGTGTGTTTCGGGGGATTGAGCTTATTCCATTCTGCAGAGTAATTGTATTTTGAATTATTTGCCGTGTTCTGCTTTAGTATTTTTCATAGACGTGCTGTTATCAATAAATAACTTACTATCTTTATACTAAAGCCTGGTTGCGTGTTTACTCGTTTTGCTGCAGAGAATTACCCTATCTTGTATGCTCCCTATACTGACCAACTTTTCTTGAGAGAAGTCTGACTGCTCAGCCACAGCTACCAATTGAATCTGTGTGGTACAGACTGCTACCAAGTGGGTTCATCGCAACACCTGTAGTCCTAAATCTTTTGCAGTGGTCCCAGAGGGAACTGCACAGGTTTCCGCCTAACAATACCTTCTTTGAAGATTGTGCTACCAATCCCTACAAGTGCGTGGCCAAGGGTTAGACCTTGTGACCAGTGTCTTGTGAATTTTAACAGTGTACATAGATACATATCTTTAAAAAGAAGGAAATGGGTTATAGTGCGGGGAATTGTTTACGTTTTGTTAGTTTGTCAAAGTTGATAATGACAGACCAGATATTATTTTAATTTAGATTTGTTTGAAAGCCAACAACTATTCACATTGCTCCATTAACTAAGCATTCCTCTACATTGAGGTTGTGTCTTAGTATCACTCTACATTTGAGGCAGCGAGTTCATACTTTTTCCAATCCAGCTGTGTTTGATGTAGATTTGTTTTTTAGGCGTGCTGTTGCTTGTTGATACATAGGGAGTATCATGTCATGGACTTCTAGTTGTGCAGCTAATGTGGACTATGAATTGCTTTTCCTTTTTGAGCATTGTTTCATTAATTTGGGCACAGTTAGCAAGGGATGGCATTAAAAACATGCATTGTTGATGTTGTGTTAATTGCTCCATTATATCATGGGCTGATGTGTTTTATCAAAATTGGACAACACCGACTACTCAGACTCAGGTGAGAGCCTTCCTAGGCCTCACCGGGTATTACAGGAATTTCATAGAGAACTATGGGACCATAGCTTCTCCACTGAATGTCATCTCCTCGCCCAAATTCCCTAAAAAGGTTAAATGGAACGAGGAGTGCAATCAGGCTTTTGAAAACCTGAAAAAGGCTCTTTGCCAAACCCCAGTACTCAGAGCTCCTGATTACCGCCAACACTTCATTGTGCAGACAGACGCTTCCAATGTAGGGATAGGTGCCGTACTCAGTCAACTGGATGGGAAAGGTAGGGAGCACCCCGTTTGCTACATCAGCCGCAAGCTGAAGGATCCTGAAACAAGGTGGGCAACAATCGAAAGAGAATGCTTTGCTATCGTGTGGGCTCTGAAGAAGTTTAGGCCGTACTTGTATGGTTCTACTTTTGTGATTCAGACGGACCACCAACCCTTGAGATGGTTAATGCAAATGAAAGGGGAAAACCCAAAACTACTGAGATGGTCGATCGGCCTGCAAGGGTTCGATTTCACCATTGAGCACAGGTCAGGATGTCACCACCAAAATGCTGATGGTCTCTCTAGGATGTATATCATCGACTAGAGGTATGAGATTCATCCAGGAGTGGATTAAATCCTCCTGTCCCTTAGTCTGGGGGGGGCGAGTGTTAGGGAGAATTCTCTGTTTAGGCTGAATTTCCTAACCTAGTGAGTCCCCCAGCAGCTTTGCTGGATTTCTGGAGTTTGTTTTTCCCATCCTGCCAAGAGTGTGACCCTTTTCCTCTCACTCTTGGACATGTATGTGTGTAATTCCTTTGAGATGTCAATGTGTTCGATGGGCTATGGGGTCTTTTACTCCATAGGGTCTCATAAGTTTTTCTATGTGTGTCACTCTGCACCCTACGTGACGTGACACGGGGGCGCCCTAGCGGGTCCCCCCACCATAGACTCCATACCCGGGGACTGACTACTGTCTCCCCGGGCATGTAAAGTCACCATTGGCTTTACTAGACTTAAATTTACTAACAGAACTAGTACCAACCATCTTATTGTGGACGTGCTAGTAGGGGTAATACGATTACTCCTGGATCTGTTACTCGAGGGGGCACTGTCCCGTCCCTCCTCGTCGAGTTTTGGCTGGTGGCAGTGGAAACTACTTGTTATGTTCGACCCCGAGCATAACTCTATGGGATTCGTCCCATTGTTGAAGATTGATTCTGTTTTCGTTAATCTCCAACGTACCACCGATCTACTTATCTTAAATAGGTTTATCGAGTGGTATTTTCTGCCAGAACTCGGGTTGTAAAATGGCGTCTGTGTTTATCTCTGTGACTCCTAAACCAAAGGTTGAGCCCTTTGCTCCACTTTTGGCGGGCCTCTGGACAGAGACCCGCAAAGGTGGTGCCATTCTGTCTGGGTTACCTCAGGGGTGTGGGAGGGGGTTTAGACACCCTGGACCGAGTTGCCTTGCCAACTCAGGTCGCACTCTGAAGTGATTGGCCCAGGTGGTGAGCCTTCCCGCTCACCACTTAGCATGTGTTGATTGACAAGCTAGGCTGAATGAATGGGGGACGTCTGCATAAAAGCAGGGCCTTTGGGACTGGATCTTCAGGAAGTCGCCACTGGACCTAAAGAATCCGACGAGGGTAACGTTGACTCGACCTGCACGACGACACCTCCGGTGGAGCCCTGCGGAATCGTCTCACCATCTCCCGACGACAGAAGAGATCTCCCTGCCGGAGAGGCTCTTTCCCTGGCTGGTGGGAACAACCAGTCTTCTTCTTCTTTGTGCTTTTTGGTCGCCCAGGACGCAGTGGTCAAATTGCCGTGCAGAGCACCCGGCAACCGGATAGCCACTACTCCTGCACCGTGATCGAAAGGTGGTGCCTTGTGACAAAGCACTCCGCGGCTGGTTTCTTCCCTGGTGGTGCACCGGACATCTTCTCTTCGACGACGAGAGCATCTCTTCTCTTGGCCAAGACCCGTCGTGCATCCACCACCAGGAACAACTGCCCCCGTCGGAGCTGTCTTCCACAACAAGGTACCGTAACCGCCTGGCTTCCCTTTACGATCGGTTCGTGTGAGGTATCTGATTCCTCTCCGTTCCGTTGGGTTGCCTCCAAGCTTTATTCACTCTTTGTTCTGAACTGGTTCCACCTGTCGCTAACCAATTTGCTAAACGAGACTTGAATGCATCACCCGTAGAGACTTTCCAGGACATCGTGCCTTGCCTCTCACCGAGTGGGCCTGGCCGCCGAACTGTATGATCTAGTGTGATTAATGCTTTCTTGCCGTGCATTTTTACCCGCTTCAGTGCGAACCGTGTTGACTTCGTTACCTGCCTTTCTCTTCTCTCCCTTCCTCACTAAATATTCGAGTGTCATCTGGGTTGAGGTATACACCTCTGTCTGAAAATAAGTGGTGCCGTAGAACCTAGAGTTGTCGATAGTGTGTTTCGGGGGATTGAGCTTATTCCATTCTGCAGAGTAATTGTATTTTGAATTATTTGCCGTGTTCTGCTTTAGTATTTTTCATAGACGTGCTGTTATCAATAAATAACTTACTATCTTTATACTAAAGCCTGGTTGCGTGTTTACTCGTTTTGCTGCAGAGAATTACCCTATCTTGTATGCTCCCTATACTGACCAACTTTTCTTGAGAGAAGTCTGACTGCTCAGCCACAGCTACCAATTGAATCTGTGTGGTACAGACTGCTACCAAGTGGGTTCATCGCAACACCTGTAGTCCTAAATCTTTTGCAGTGGTCCCAGAGGGAACTGCACAGGTTTCCGCCTAACAATACCTTCTTTGAAGATTGTGCTACCAATCCCTACAAGTGCGTGGCCAAGGGTTAGACCTTGTGACCAGTGTCTTGTGAATTTTAACAGTGTACATAGATACATATCTTTAAAAAGAAGGAAATGGGTTATAGTGCGGGGAATTGTTTACGTTTTGTTAGTTTGTCAAAGTTGATAATGACAGACCAGATATTATTTTAATTTAGATTTGTTTGAAAGCCAACAACTATTCACATTGCTCCATTAACTAAGCATTCCTCTACATTGAGGTTGTGTCTTAGTATCACTCTACATTTGAGGCAGCGAGTTCATACTTTTTCCAATCCAGCTGTGTTTGATGTAGATTTGTTTTTTAGGCGTGCTGTTGCTTGTTGATACATAGGGAGTATCATGTCATGGACTTCTAGTTGTGCAGCTAATGTGGACTATGAATTGCTTTTCCTTTTTGAGCATTGTTTCATTAATTTGGGCACAGTTAGCAAGGGATGGCATTAAAAACATGCATTGTTGATGTTGTGTTAATTGCTCCATTATATCATGGGCTGATGTGTTTTATATGTACAGTTTGTTTAACAGTCTACTTTTAGGGATTTTACTATGTGTGTTTACTATGTACAGCAATTCTTATGCTCTTTACAATTTGAGCATATGTTGGGTCTGTAGACTGAAGCATTCTTTGAGTTGTTTATAGTGAAAGCAATGCCATAGATTGACGTTGTCTATGCTGCTGAGTGTGTTACGGTATACTATGTAATATGAATCTGGGCTGGCCTTTTACTGTTGCAAACCACAAGAGATCTCCAAAGATAATTAAATGTTTTCCTCCAAACAGTTCTTCGTATCCAGTCTTAAGTAGTACTTGCAATCCTAGGTGAATAAAGCAAGAATTAGGTTAGAAACCATGCTTACTTCATCTATTAAAATGACTTTAATTTGTCACAGAATTCTGCATATTTCAAATGTAGCTTCTGCTGACAATTTGTAATGTTCTCATTTGTTTTGGTACTTAACTGGGAGGAGTATTAGTCAGTGTAAAAGGACACCTTCTATGTTGTAAGCCTGTGGAGGCTGCTACAACAGCTGAAATTGTATTTGTCTTTTCTTCTAAAAATGTACATTGGCCCTCATTACGACCCTGGCGGAAAGTGACTGACCGGACCGCCACAGCGTAAATAGCGTTTCCGCCATTGCACGATGGAGCAAAGTGCGGCTCATTCCGACCCATCGGGCACGAGCACCACGCCATGGCGGAAGTGCAAAGTCCGCGATGGCGGAAATGACCCCAAAACGGCCCACACCGCCGCCGTACGGCGCCCTAGGTGCAATACCGCCACCCATCTCAGCGGACACCGCAGTGAGCGCCAACCGGAAAGTACGGTGACCGTAAATATACGGAAACGGAAGTAAAAGCATGGTCCCGGAAACCACTAAATCCACACAACCATTAAAAATACTACCCTGAGACACATCCCAACCCGTCATCCACCCTAGTGAAACCAAGAAAAATGGGAAAAGTAGCGAAGAAAGCGTGCGACCGCAAGCGGCAGGTCCACTTCTCCCGTGAGGAACTCACCGTACTCACAGAGACCCTCCAGGAGAATGCAGCCGCCGTCTTCTCCACGCAAATGACCAGGACGGCACTTGCGAACAAGAAGGCCATATGGGCCCTGGTGGCACAGCGGGTAAGTGCGGTGGGGACCGCACCCCGCAACCCACAGCAATGCAGAAAGCGATGGGACGACCTGCGGATACGCGTCCGTAGCATACTTTCTGCCAACCGCAACATTGCCACAGCCACCGGGGGAGGATCGGAATCACCCATCAAGTTGACCCCCTGGGAAGAAATCTGTGCCTCCACCATAGGAATGGAGAGCATAGAGGGAGTCGGAGGGATGGAGAAAGGAGTGCAGGCATCCGAAGAATCAGGTAGGTGGCCCAAATAAAACAATGCCAAAACCACAATGTCCAATCATGTGAAGTACCACGTGCCCACATAGTGCAACAGTAACACATGTCCAGGAGAACGTCCACATACATAGGCCTGATAGCACACTTCAAAACTCACATCAAATACATAAATAATTAAAAATCCTAAAAACACCCTCTACACGTGCAGCAGGCACACCCTAACTGCAGGCTGCCAAACAACTGCACCCTCACACCACACACAAATGAAACCACCTCCAAGGCCCCGACCCAAATCACCCTCAGGTACCACCCCAATGCATGTGATACATTGCCATTCCAATTCCCACAGACCCATTAATAACGCTCGCCCTCCTTTACTCCACCACAGGGTCCGATCCAAACGACGAGCTCCAGGACACCCCTACCAGCACACCTGCAAAGAGGGCCAAGACCAACGGCCAAAGACCCTCCACCTCAGCTGCACGCATCAAGACACGGCAGCAGCACAAATCAAGTGGCAGCACAGAGGAGGGAACTCCAACAGGCACCCCAGCAGCCAGCATGCCCACACCACCACCACCACAGGTCCCTCCAATGGATGCCACAGTAGGCACTGCTTCTGGTGGCAGCAGCACCATAGGTGACACTGCATTAATGGCAGCATGCTCCGACACAGAAAACGGGGATGTCGAAGTCAGATCCATCCATGACCTGTCCCAATCCCCCTGTCTGTTCCATCCCGTACACCATGAGGATACCACGCAGGGGCACCCACAAGACGACGACTGGCCATCCCCCACAAGCCCTGTGGCAGGGCAACATGAGGCGAACAGCCACTCTGAGACACCACCGCAAATGGCCATGGCCCAGCAGAGGCAACAGTCCCTCGACCAGTTAATCGTGCAACAGCAGCAACTGGCCACGCTCCTCAAGGACCATGCCGATGAATGTGGGGGCACTAAGGCAGACATAGAAACATCAACTGAGACACTTAGGGCAGAAATGGAGAGAAGTACAGAGACACTAAGGGCACAAATGGAGAGTAGCACCGAGTGCCTGAGAGTCCAAATGGAGAGTAGCACCGAGAGCCTGAGAGTCCAAATGGAGAGAAGCACCGAGAGCCTGAGGGGGGAACTGCATGCGACGTCCAAAGACGTATGTGCCGAACTTGCCGCAGTGCGCCGTGTGCTCACTGAGCTCTCACAAACCCTTAGGGACATGCATGGACGTGAGCAGGCAGAGACATCATCCGTTGCAAGTTCCGTCCAGGGCAGCCCCCAACGTAGATCTGGGAGGAACCTGCGCTCCACAGGCAGGGGTGCCCCTGATACCCGCAGAGGGGGCTTGCAATAGCGACTGCCCACTGACAATGAGCATCTCTGGACACTGGTGTTCGGGGGGGAGGTAGGAGGGTGGAGGGGGGGTGTTGGGCTCACTTGGGTGGCGGGTCGATAGGGTGTTTAACATGATATCACATATGCCATAAACAATGCACGATCAACCAATGAGATGTGTGGACATTGATCTTTGTGTACGAGGCCATTATAGGCGTACAGTCCATATTGTGCATGTACCATACACACACAGTGCCACGAGTCCCGTGTCCATGTATCAGCCACCAGGCGTGAGTGCTAGAAGCATGCATCTATGAGATGCTGACGAATGTCACGGCCCTCCTGTGCCTCGCAGACTCCTTGAGGTGCTGCCACATCCCCACCCTCATCATGACCATCTTCAGGTGCTTGCAGTTCTGCGTCAGGGGGCATGGGCACATTTCTACGTACGCACATGTTGTGTAGCATGACACATGCCATCACCATCTTCGCAACCTTCACATGGCGGTACAGGAGTGCCCCGCCAGACCTGCTGAGGCACCGGAAACGAGTCTTCAGTAGGCCGAATGCCTGTTCTATGACTACACGGGTACGTGAGTGGGCATGGTTGTAGTCCTCCTCATGCTGGTCCCGTGGGTTCCGGACTGGTGTGAGGAGCCATCTCTTCAGTGGATATCCGGCATCACCTGTATGTGGACGATAAACGAATCATGTGGAATGCCATTGCTACGTACGCACCCCCCACCCCCTTCCTGCCAGGTCATTGCCGCATCACATACCCCACATCATCATGCATGAAATGAGACTCACCGAGTAGCCAGGATCTGTTCCCTGCGTGTCGCTCCATGTAGCGTGGTATTGTAGAGTTCCTCAAGATCATGGAATCATGGGTTGATCCAGGGAATCGGGCACAACAATGTGTAATGATCCTGTTGGAGTCACACACCATTTGTACATTCAGAGAATGAAATTGTTTCCGGTTGCGGTACGGGGCCTCCATGGCATGTGGGACGACCAATTCCACATGGGTGCAGTCGATGGCACCAATGCAACCCGGTATGCCGGCAAGTGCATGGAATCCCACTTTTGTGTTCGTAATTTCCTGCTCCGAGCGTGGTAGAGAGATGTAGTCGTCTGCGTGCTTCAGGAGGGCATCGAGCACTTGCAATAGTGTCCGTGAGAACAGTGGCTGTGAAATGCCATGCAACTGTCCGACTGTGTGCTGGTAGGTGCCTGTGGCCAGGAAGTGGAGTAGGGGTGGGATGGCGGTTGGGCTATCTATCATGCTGACAAGGTCAGCCTGTGTCATGTCCACAATGGCGGTTATGGTGTCCCGGTCCAAACGGTAGAGGGTGTGGATCTGCTCATCAGTGAGGTTGAACGGATGTGCTCGGAGGCGTGGGATTGCGGGCTGCCTGCGTGGTGGTAGTGGCTGTGCTGGCGGCCCTTGCTGGCCCTGCCTTGCCCTCCTCCTCCTCCTGCGTCTCCTCCGTGCGGCCGGTTGTAGTTGGTGTTCCGCTTCTTCTTGAAGTTGGAGTACCTACAGTGCTATCAGGTCCCCCAGGGCCAACATAGCTAGTCCTGCCGGTAGCATTTCGGAGTGGTTGTGGGAGGAGACTGGGCGTGCAATTTATGTGTTTTCAGGCTGTATGGCCTCCACCTGTGGTGATTCATTCCACCTGTGCAAGCTGCTCTCCCCTTTGGGCGAGCACGTCCCGCACACAACGCTGCAATTCGACGAATGGCATCTTGCTATTACAATCATGTATTTGTACCCGATGGCAGTGTAACATTGGTTGATATGTTCATTCGGCTATGGTCCCATTGTTTCACATACTATCTTTGCAGTCGCGAACAGACTTGTGAAGGGTCAGTGGAACGTAGTACTCGAGTAACGGTGGACCCTCATGCATCACTGCACGGAGGTTCAACGACGGGCGGGGCGTCCCATTTGTGAGTGAAGGCAGTTGCCATTTTCACACACAGCCGCACTAGATGGATTAAATTGTGATTTCAAGCGGCCACAGATGCATTTTCGACGTGATGTTGCAAATGAGGAATTCGAAGGGCGGCGCTTTCGGTTTTCAGCTAGCGGCGAGGAGATGCCCACAGGTCTGACTGCAAATATAACGTTCTATTGTTCAATGTCCTTGGGACAGGGGCCATGGCGAGGATGCAATGATTGATATGAATAGTTTGGGATGCGCAATGGCGAAGTGGACGATGAGGCCGGACGTTCCCAAATACATGTTACTTCACAACACTGGAATTACGGGCTGGGGCACAGTGGATTTTGCAGGCTGCATAACGCACAGACTCAATGGAAATTTCACATGGTTTGTGAGTATGGAAACAGGCGTTCTCATTACGGGATGAGGGAATGATGAATGGATGCATGGACAGATGAATTGATACAGAGTTTGCCATGTACAGGGCTTCTTGGAATCTGTCCGCCTCCCCTGCGCTATGTGATGCAGGGCTGCCATAGTGGGACCATCGTCTATCTGGCCTTGTTGAGCCCTCCCTGTCTCGACGCGCCTTCAGACACTTGTGTCTATGCACGTTACCAATCCCATCTGATGGATTCTGTTTTAACAGACGCATGCACAGGTACACTCGTTTGTGATGGTGTTTTCACCTCGATATAGATAGTTATGATTCGCAAGTGGTTTTTGGGTGGTGATGATCCTTTGGAGTGGGCTAGCATGCATATGGCTGTGGATTTGGTGTGATCATTGAAGTGAGTAATTCAAATGTAGTTCTTATGGCCATACTGTTCTTTTTCATTTCATTTGGTTGACAGGTATCTCCTCCCCTTTTGCCACTGCCATCTGTATGCCACACCTGCAGATGGATTTTACTCCCGACACCTGCTGCTTCGTGTTCATCAGTGGAGCAGCATTACGATCTTACGGGACGATCGCCAATGGGCCACATGCCCTTACGCAGTACTAGTGGCTAGGAGCAACATTTCGGCCTTTCAGCTGGACTAGTGCCTCGCTATTGGGACGGCCCTGCGGTTCTAGGCGCTTCCATGTTGCCTTTTCGTACGAGAATGTAGCCCCTGTGTACCATGAAGGAACAGGGCGTCACACAAGAAGTAGCTGGTCATTTATTGCGGATGCAGCCCACAATGGTGAAATGTGTTTTGGAGTTCATGGCCTAATGGCTGTATGGGCTTGGTGAATTTGTTGTGCATTAAATTTCTATTCTGATATGGACCGTGTAGCGTTCTTCTTTGCAAGTGATGTGGCATATTCCTATTTGGGGAGCGATGTATTGTGAGGAGATCTGCATTGGGTTCCAGCTTCGGAGTATAGTTGCGTGGTACTGTGCTGGGCGCGTTTGCCTACGAAGCCCAGTGAGGTCAGGGATGAGGGCTGCCAATATGACTGTTTTAATGATGTCATGCTCAGGGGCGGGGGATTAGCTTTTGTGTAACAGATGCCGGTCAGCCAGGTGGATTGGTGGAATGATGTGATTTTCGGAATATTGCTGGTCACAGGTGCCTGTGTTTGCGTGCGTTTCTTGGTGGGAGACTGAGGTCATGTCCATTGGGATGGCTTCTGTATTCGTGCCATCTGTGCCCTGCAGCTCCCATTGGCCCCTCTTGAGATTCATTTGTTCGTTGGCAGGCATGGATGACTAGTACATTTCACTGGTTGCATTGTGTGACTTCATTGCACCTACGGGGAGTTGTACAATGTGGCCAGGGAGCGGTGTACAGGCACTCAGTGGGGCCGTTTACGGTTGGTTCGCGATGCCGTACTTCTCACCATGGCGGAATGGTACTTTCCGCCGTGCTTGATGGCGTTAGGTGCATGTCCGCTAGGGTCAGAATTCGCGTACCGTTGCGCCATGGTGGTAATTACGGTTTGGCATGGCGCGCGCGCGCGTACTTGGTGCAGTTAGCGTTGGCGTTCACTACGGTGTCGCTAATGGCATCGTACTTTGCGGTGACGTGTCATAGTCGCACCGAGCGCTATTCGATGGCGGTATTGCATTTCCGCCATCGTTTTTCGATTTCCGCCAGGGTCGTAATGAGGCCCATAGTGTTTTAATTAAAAAAAAAAAATACCACAGCAAGCTTCATCACTTCATACAAGAGCAGAGTTTCGTAATTATTACCACTGAATGTTTTGTTTTCATGTGTAATCCATGTTCAATGTATTTAGTGACTTCTACATAAATGGTGAGTTCATCATTTAACTGTGATATGAGCACCAACAAATCTTGTTCAGATTGCTTCGATTGATGCATGGTGCTCAGTCATCGCTATTTCTGCATCATTTTTAATCAGTGGTTCTCTGAGTGGTTCTTGGCCATCAGGAATTTCTTTATCCATTTCTCTTTCTATGTATTCTTCTTGTTGACATTCGTTATCTAAAATGTCTTTGTATTGCTTAAAATTGTCATTTTGTATGCTGCTTTCACTTGCTTTGAATTCAGCTTAAAATGTATCATGGTAACATAACAATTCTTCCTCTTTTCTCCAAGGTTTGACTAGTTGTAGTAGGGCAATGAATAAAATTCTCTATATGCTGTTGATTTAAAGGATAATTTTGCATGATTAATTAGACCGGGATTGTAATGTCTTGCTAGACTTCCTTCACAATTTATTACTGATTATTTGCACTTAGTTTGTTTGGCTTGACATTATATTTGAATCTGTAGTTTTGTGCTATCTCATCCAAACACATGTTTTCCAAAGCAGGACGCCTGTTTGGATAGTTTGTGTCAATCAGATAATTTTTTAAGATGTCTTGACTGTTGGGATTTTCTGTATTCTGTTTATTTGCTGGATTTTAGTACTCTTTTTTTCTGATGGAGCTGGTCCAACATTGAGCCAGTGGATGTTTTCAGCCTTCCCATCAAAGCTGTACCTATTAAACTATCTTCAGCTTGTATAACCCACATCCTCTATGTAAGAGCATTTTGATAGAAAAACAATTTTTGTGAAAGTCTTTTTTTTAATAAAGTGCTATTTTGGTTAGACATTTCCAATATTGAACGCTATATTAAACATATATTATGCATATACATATAAAACACATTTTGTGAATACCATATTTCATCATAAAGAGCACAAAATACATACATAATAAAACCATAATAGCAAATGTATTTCAATATTAAAAGTACATAATTCATGCCTGCCTGAAAACATTACAACATTATTTATTTATTTTGTATTTCTTTATATTGTGAAATATAACCAATTAAGGTTTTTTACACATACTATCTTACATAAAATGATAAAACATACAATTCAATCATTACGATACAACTTCATCAAGTTAGAAAGATTTAAACACTTCATTAAAAAATGCAAAAAAGAAAAAAGAAAAAAAAGAGAAAAAGGAACACGGGAGATGGAAGGGCATAAATTACATAAATAACAAAGAAAACATGTCCCTTCCTTTTACCTATTCATTTCGTACCAAAAGAACTTTCCCCAAACAATAGGATAGAAGGGGAGGTGAGAAAGAATAAATAGAGTCAAATTTCCCTCAGCAGGGACATTACCAAAACTCTTGGCCAATAAATCATGTCTGCTGTAGGACTTTTATAACATTCAGTGTCAATTTGGTCTCATACCCCGCAATCATTCTTTCCCAAAACACATTTGATGAAAGGCGGTCAATAGACATAACAAAACTATCCAGATGTTTAACTCTACTTTCCCAAGTACCACGGCAGAACCTCAGTATATGTTCAATCGTCTGATCTTTGGGGTCAGTACATTTAGGGCACAGTGTACGTGCCATCTTTGTTTGGCTCCACTTACTCAAAACTGAGCCCGTTCTAATCAAATTAGACGCTCTGTGAGAAAATTCTGCCTTCCTTTAATGTCAGGGAACTTCGTTAGGTATCTCACCAGGCAACCAAGCTTTTTTTGCCATATTTATAAAAAGATGCGGGAGTTGATGAGGCCCTCATAGTGTCAAGTGTTGTGATCCAATCTCTCATTGTGAGTGCTTTTTTAACCTTTATAGGATTAGAGACCAGTGTATGTATATCACACTCACAGTGAGTGAGGACCTCCTTAGCTTTTGTTTTGAGATCTCTTAGAGTTAGGGAGGAGTCTGAATTCAAGTGGATCAAGAGATCTTCAAACAGCGTATTTGTCATAGGGTCCATAATTGATCCGAACAAAGAAAGCAGTTTCCAGTCAGCTTGGCTCTTAAGAGATCTTAGGCCCAACTCATACCTTAGTGTTATCATCTGAGGGCTTTTGGGCAGTATAAGCCAAATATCTTTTTCATCTGAGATGTTAACTGTGTACATTTGGCCAATATTTCTGCTTGACGTAACCCAATTGTTGGGACCGCGTGCAAAGTATATCCAAGATATACTATTTTCTTAGTTACGGGAATTAACTGGTCACTTATTTTCCAAGGGAATCTGATTCCTCAAGCTCCCTTTTCTCCAAAGATAACAACCATTGATTTCTTAGGGTTCACAACTAGATCATTTTCTTTCATATAGCGGTCCAAAGCTGGACAATGTCGTCTGCGTACATAAGCCACTTAATAGACATAAGGCCCAACTTAACACTTGCTAGTGCTGAGGAATCAATCTTCTGGCCGAAGTCTTCAAGATACAATTTAAAGAGAAATGGTGCAACCATGCAGCCTTGTCTAACCCCTCAGTTAACATTTATGTACTCTGACAGATGATCTTCACGATTAAGTCTGACTCTGGCTGTGTTTTCTTCATGGAGACTTGCGAGAATATTGTGTTTTCGGGGCACCTTTCTTCACCAATTTAGACCAAAGCCGGTCTCGGTTAACGAAGTCAAAAGCACTCGACAGATCTATAAAAGCCCCATAAAGTCTACCTCTTTTATTTTTATATTTGTTATTTATTAATGAGGCCAATATTATGCCATTTAATGATGTTGAATGGCCTCTTCTGAAATCTGTCTGTTGTTTTGGGAGTATATTCTCCTCCTTTGTCCAGGTTTCACGTTCTCTCAGTACAAGACTAGAGAACAATTTACTCTCAACATCTTATAACGTAATTGGCCGATAGCTGGCCGGATTTTTTGGCCGCCCTTCTTAAATATCGGCACTATAATGGAAGACTTCCAGGATGGGGAATCGATCTTTACACCCCTAAAGAGGGTATAAAGGATTTGTGTCCATAGGGGCACATTCCCCTTTAACACTTGATAAGTAAGGCGATTAGGTCCCGCTGATCTAGATGATGACGATTTATTAATCAGATCTTAAATATCTTCTTTATCGATTCTTAGTGCCCACTTCCCTTCCACACCTTTAAAAGTCGGCACTCCTTGTGGTTTTAAATATTTTTCTCCAAAGTAATTTATCCAGTCAAGCTCCAACACATTATTAGTTTGAGCAACCTTGTGGTCAGATTTGAGATTGTTTATAAGTGCCCAGAAATTGCGTGCAGAGTTGTTACTTGTCAGGTTTCTTGATTGTCGTGAAGAATATGAAACCTCCGTCCACAAGTATCGCAGAGAGAGAATATAAATATACTCCCTATGCAATCATTGAGGCCACAGGTGGGTGATCCTCGAAGCCCAGAACCGCGGAGCGTTGATTACCCCAAGGCTGCTGCAAAGGAAAGGCTTTGATTAGCACCAAATGAGCACAGTACAACCAGAGAGACTGAAATAAATGGGTGCTTACCTAAGCAGAAAAGGTGATGTGACGTATTCCCTGGGTCTGGTGTTGGTTCCATGGAAGGGGCATCTGAGCTGATTCCCCGATGACAGAGGGACGAGGAACAGCGGTCTGGGTGCAAAGCCCAGACAACCCGCCTGTAGTGAGTGCAGAAGAACCAGAGTCAATGACTTGAAAACTTGATGTAGCAAAACGAAACGTCAAATCCAATGAGGGCAAAACAAGGCAGTCCGCAATACAATCCGAGGACAGTGATCAATCGAGGTCGAAGAGCCAAAGAGCGTAACCAGAGCAAGTCCGTGAAGAAATCCGAGTCATAGTTCCATGAAAGCAAGAAAGTCCTGAGTGATGTACAGAGTCCTCCAAAGTGAATAGCTGTGAAGCAAGGATTTGCGGGCAGTTCAAGGTTTAAATAGCGGCCGTCTGCATGTCACATGACTCGCTAGAGAAACGGGCAAGCGTGTCATATGACCCGCGAACGAGGTATGTGATCGCGGGTTCCGCCTCACTGATCGCGGAAGCGGCTTTCTGCGAGCACCATCCTGCTGACGCCATGGGAGGCGCCAAGAAAGAAACAGGGGACTCCTGTACTTGCGTGCCTGCATATGAATGCAGCAGCCCCGGGGGTGAACCCGCTCACGTGACACCCTCCCACCGTGAGTGACAGAGCGTGAGGCTGTGAGTAGTGTGCCTGTAGTGTGATTGCTGCGTGACCTAGGTGCTTGTGCATGGTGTGAGGGAAGTGAAGCGGGCGTGACAGAGCACCCCGCCAAGGGCCCACAACCCCGTGGACACAAAGGATTGTCCCTATGAAAGCGGGAAACCAAACGGGGGGCATGGACATTCCTGGCAGGGACCCAGGAGCGCTCCTCGGGCCATAGCCCTCCCAATCCACCAAGTATTGCAAACCCCCCCTGAAAACACCGGAACCCAGGATAGCAGACACCTCAAACACATCGGGGAAGAAGGGGACACCGGAGCAGCCGGGGAACGAAGACGGCTAGGACCAGGGCAAGGCTTGAGAAGGGACACATGAAAGACAGGGTGAAGCGCCAAGACACAGGGACCCGAAGCCGGTAGGCCACAGGATTGATCACACGAGAGATCACAAAGGGGCCAACAAAGCAGGGCAATAGCTTGCGGCAACCCCGCAAGTGGAGGTGACGCGAGGAGAGCCAGACCCACTAGGTCGGGAAACAACGTTGGCAAAGAAGGGACCACTGAGAGGGCATCTTTCATGGTGTTATTCAAACCCCTGTAAAACACAACTGCTCCCTTGCTCTCGGGCCATGAGGTCTCGGCTGACAGCTGATTACATCGTGTGAGATACTCAATGAGTGTTCCCCTACCCTGGTGTAGTTCCAGTAGTTCCAAATCCCGGGACTGAACTTTGTAGCGGGTGTTGAAGACACATGACATTTCAGCTTCCAAGAGGTCGAAATCATACAACGTAGGACTGTCATTCTCACGAAGTGGATTAGCCCAAGCAGCTGCAGTGCCTGATAAGTGGGACAACAGGAAGGCAGCTCTAGCAGTGAAATCAGAGAAGGCAGCGGGTCGGCACAGGAAGTGTAGCTTGCACTGATTGATGAATGTGCAGTATTTGTTGGGGTCTCCCTGAAACCTTTCAGGTGCAGCCAAGGGAAAAGGGGAGGGGAGAACCACAGAAGTGGGAGTGGTTGGTAATGGGGCCTGGGGTACTCGAGCGGGTGGGGTTACGTCCCCAAACTCTGCATCCACAGGTAAGGGATTGCGGACGCTCTGGATAGAGTCTAGACTCTGGTGAAGGGCTGTGGTAGTGCGGCCATGTCTGCTCTTAGTACTGTGATCGCCTGAACTATAGCCGCCATGGGATCGTCCGCGGAACCCTCCATACTCTGCTCGACAAAATTGGCTTCACAGTCTGTCAGGTTTCTTGATTGTCGTGAAGAGTATGAAACCTCCGTCCACAAGTATCGCAAAGAGAGAATATAAATATACTCCCTATGCAATCATTGAGGCCACAGGTGGGTGATCCTCGAAGCCCGGAACCGCGGAGCGTTGATGACCCCAAGGCTGCTGCAAAAGAAAGGCTTTGACTAGCACCAAATGAGCACAGTACAACCAGACAGACTGAAATAAACGGGTACTTACCTAAGCAGAAAAGGTGATGTGATGTATTCCCTGGGTCTGGTGTTGGTTCCGTGGAAGGGGCACGTGAGCTGATTCTCCGATGACAGAGGGGCGAGGAACAGCGGTCTGGGTGCAAAGCCCAGACTTCCCGCCGGTAGTGAGTGCAGAAGAACCGGAGTCAATGGGGGTCATTACGAGCGCCACGGCTGCCTCCAAAACCTCACCGACTCCGCCTTGGTAAATGGAGCTATTACCGCCCCATTCCAAGGTTGGCGGGGGCGGTAATTACCCATTCACCAGGGCCCTTCCCCATTCCCATTGAGCACCATAGGGCTCAATGGGAATGGGGAAGGCGCTAATAATGGTACCGCAAAGTGCGGTACCGTTATTAGCACCAAAGTCCCTTTGCGGGTCCCGTCCTTAACACCTGGTAAAACCAGGCATTAAGGGAGGACCCGCAAAGGGAACTCATAATAGGGCAGTAAGGGATTACCGGTACCGGTGCCCTTACCGGTACCGGTAATCCCTTACCACCCGGGTCGTAATGAGGCCCAATGACTTGAAAACTTGATGTAGCAAAACGAAATGCCAAATTTAATGAGGGCAAAACAAGGCAGTCCCAAATACAATCCGAGGTCAGTTGATCAATCGAGGTCGAAGAGCCAAAGAGCGTAACCAGAGCAAGTCCGTGAAGAAATCCGAGTCGTAGTTCCGTGAAAGCAAGAAAGCCTGTGCCATACAGAGTCCTCCAAAGTGAACAGCTGTGAAGCAAGGATTCGCGGCAGTTCAAGGTTTAAAAGCGGCCGTCTGCGTGTCACATGACTCGCTAGAGAAATGGGCAAGCATGTCATGTGAACCGCGAACGAGGCACGTGATCGCGGGTTCCGCCTCACTGATCGCGGAAGCGGCTTTCTGCAAGCACCATCCTGCAGACGCCAAGAAAGAAACAGGGGACTCCCGTACTTGCCTTGTGTGCCTGCATATGAATGCAGCTGCCCCGGGGGTGAACTGCCTCACGTGACACCCTCCCACCGTGAGTGACAGAGCGTGAGGCTGTGGGTAGTGTGCCTGTATTGTGATTGCTGCGTGACCTAGGTGCTTGTGCATGGTGTGAGGGAAGTGAAGCGGACGTGACATTACTTAAGGCTCGCAGCATTGATTCACCGTCGTTCTGAAGTAGCGTCAGCCTATGCTGTCTGGACCAGCTTCTATAGGTGTTTTTAGTTATTTTTGTCCTTTCAACAAGACTTTGTTTATTTCGTTCCTCCTTCCTTACCAAACCTACCAATCGGCGTGTTTCACGCTTTTTGGCCCATATAGTCTCATCAAACACGTGTGAATACACACGCTGACGTCCATACGGCATGTTCTTTGGTCGATCAATAGACCATATAAAGTCATGGAAGGAGAGCGGATTATAATTTTTGTCTACTACTTTTGATGATGTAACATTATAGAGTTGGTCCAGACCATCATTAAGGCGAGCTCCATCTCAATGGTATTTTACTAGAAAGTTTTTCTGGGTGTTAACAACCATAGGATTATGCCATACCTCTATTTTGTTACTGGTGTGCCAACTTATTAGGGCTTCAAGTCTCTTGTGGTCACTTGTACCACCTTCTTTAACAGCAACGTTTGTACATTTCTCAAACAAGTTCGCAGATAGAAAGACATAATCCAAAGTTGATTCAGTCATCCCCCGCCCCCATGTAGTGATGGGTGGGACATCACCCTCTATTGAATCATTCAAAAGCTTTAAATCCCATTCATGAAATAAGCTCACCCTCCTTCTACCATTCGATGTTATGTCCTTCCTTATTCCCTCTGAGCCACTATGATTAATTTGGATACATTGAGAATTAAGGTCTCCTGCTACAGCAACAAATGCTTCAGGGTGGGACAACTTGATTTCAGTAAGGAAAATTGACACTGAATCAATACATTGCAGCAGTTTTTCCCGAGCCGGGTTCCAGTATAGGTTTATGACTATGATCTTTTTTTGAACGCCGTTTGAGGGTATGACTGACTTCACTACAAGAATTTCTTCCTGCTGAAAAGGAATAATTGTTGTTTCACTAAAGAGCTCCCTCTACAGGCTATTAAGAGACCCCCCATCGGTCTTCCCTTTGCTTTACTCATTGCTGGCTGTATTATCAAGTGAAAGCCCTCAATGTCAAGAGCATTAACTAGCCAGGTTTCCTGTAGTAGAATCAAGTAATTCACCCCAAACAGCAATGATCTCATCTCATTATTCCTGAATGAGCTGGAACCCCGTGTATTCCAGCTCGTAATTTTTATAGTCTCCCTACTAAAGAGGTGCCTGTACTACTCCCAATTTCTGGCAAACTTCCATTATTATCTCCGGTAGCATTGGCCAGGATAAAGATCGAACCCCACCCTTAGGCAACGCATCTATGCTCGTTTGCCACTTATTTTGTGCATGTAGATCTTTATTCTGTACTCCTGCCTTCTCCTTGTTGCCCCCAGATCCCACCCCATACAGTGGTCTCATTTCGTGTACTTCCAAGCCCTGGAGGCGCAGTTTGTCTGCCACATTTAGAATGGCTTTAACACCCATCTTAGAGGCAAACCCAACTTCCACCAAGCTTGTTAGGCCGGACTCCGGGAATTGAACATACTCAATATCTCTAGATGAGAATAGGTAAAGATATTATTTCATTTATTAGCCTCTATAATTTTTAAAATGTAATTCCAAACATGATGTGCTGGTAATGTAATGACTAATGAAACAGCACCTTGGATCCTGCTCCAAAACTGGTCTGAAACATATTCCAATGTGGCGTGCACAAATCTTCCGTACTCAATCTATACTTTTCTTGTAATCTACTAAACTGGGGTAGGAGCAGTCTACTAGTTTCTATCTCATTACCACAGAGTCGGCAGAGTCTCTCCTCTTTCTTCATGTCCTTCCAACCTCCGGTGTAGCATGCATAATGTGCATGAACCGATCAACATACAAAAACACTCTGCCGTACTTGCATTACAACACACACACATGTCATTTATACTTTAGACAATGCCCAAGCGCACCACTTATTCGACCACGCCCATTAACATAAATCACTTCATTTGAACATAGTGACCAGTGCGAATGCCAAGTAACTACCCTTTATAAATGTATATACTTTTTAAATAATGTTAAACTTTTTTTTAAACATTTTACAATTTTATACTTTAAAATAAGCAATGTACAACTATTTTGTTGCAGTACATTTGAAAATGTCAACAACCACTCTTTTTGATCATTCGACAGAGCCAAGTTAGTAAATCATTTAGAAATGTGGCTTTTACTACTTACTCATTTCATAAGGCAATATAACAATAAGGCCTCTAGAATATAATTAATATCCTCATCTACAAAATTACAGTTCGAATATGGGCACTACCGTTCTACAAATAGTACCAGATAGCTAATGTTAATGTAAGAAGTGGCATCTAATGTCATCAAAATGAATGTAGCCACTTGTGTACTTATGATAGCACGGTATACACTAGCATAGTATTATTAGCAATATGTACAACATGTCAATACAGATGTAGGCAACACCAAACTAAAAACATTACTAGATAGAAAATATTAAGGCAATGTAAGCAGTAGCATCTAATGTATTTAATAACATACAAGTGTGTACAGTAAACATCGAATGTCATCAGTACGAATGTAGCCACTTGCGTACTGATCATAGCACAATATCCAAAACGACAATTCAAATGTGGGCACTAGCATAGTATTACTAGCACTATGTAAAAATATCAAGCTATTACTAGATAGAACATTTTAAGCATCTGCATCGAAAATGTGAATACAAATGTAAGCAGTAGCATCTAATGCCATCAATATGAATGTAGCCAATTGAGTACTGATGACAGCACGACATACAAAAACTAAATAAAAGGTAGGCACTAGCATAGTATTAATAGCAATATGTAGAAAAAATTTAAATATAAATGTAGGCACTAACGTAATATGAATATCACTAGAAAATATGAATACAAATGTAAACAGTAGCATTTAATGTCCTTACAATTATAACATAAATGTGTTTATAGTAAACAGTTGGGGATGAAGCCACAGCATGGATCTCATCCTTCTTGGAGGGCAGAGCTATGAGAGTCTACTCAGACCAAGCGTCAGCCACTCCCTCTCCTAGCAAATGTGGAGTACCACAAGGGTCATGCACCTCCCCCACACTATACAACTTATTCACACTCCCACTATTCAATGACTTAGAAGAATTCGGCATAACGTTCACCAATTATGCCAACGATACTCAAATCCTTCTCCTACTAACTGGTGACTACGAGCAAGACCTAAAACCCCTACAAAACACTTATGCCATCATCCAGGCATGGATGGCAGCCAATGGCCTCTGTCTCAATGGAAACAAGACAGAGATCCTACTGGTGGGCCCCAAAGAAACCCTCAGCAAACTAGACAGCAAATACAGCACCTTCTTAATTGAGAACTCGGTAATCTCCGTCTCCTCTGCTGTAAAAACACTGGGAGTATACCTAGATTCTAGCCTGTCCATGGACAGACATGTCAGTTACATCTCCTCCTCAGCAGCCCTTACACCCAAAATAATCAATGCAGTAAAGCCCCACTTGTCCACTACAAACCGGATCAACATCGCCAGGGCCACCATAGGTGCGAAACCATAGGGCCACCATAGGTGCGAGGACTACTGCAACGTCCTCCTACTAGACACCTCTGCCAAAGACATTAATAGGCTCCAGATCGCACAGAACAACGCTTTGAGAGCAGCCCTCAATATTTCAAAGAGGGAACACATCTCCCTAGCAAGACAAAATGCTCACTGGCTCCCAGTTAAAGAGCGCATTCAGTTCAAGACTCTCACCATTAACCACAGATGCATATCCCAATCTGCCCCTAGCTACCTCACTGAACGGATACAACCAGTCCTGTCACTCAGACCCAAAAGGGACTTGTCTGCTAACCAACTCGCAATCCCCAACTTCACTAGAGTTAAAGCTGGCGGCTCGAGTTTTGAAGTCCTTGCGCCAAAAGCTTGGAACTCCCTACCGCCTAAACTTAGAGCTGAAACATCCCTCATAGCCTTCAGAAAAGCCCTGAAAACCACCCTATTTAAGTGAATCCCACTTATAATTCTACTGCATGCAACAATGTCTGTAAATTACAACTGTACCATGCTCACTGTTCCCATGTAACCCCGGAACTACAGCCATGCCTGTAACCATGTCTCCATTTCTGCTCTTGTATTTTCACCATGCCAAGTAAACTTTCTTGTAACAGCGCCACGATGCCCGAGGGCAGCTGTTGCGCTTTAAAAATGCAAATAAATAAATAAATAAATATGTCAATATGCTGCATAGCATCAACAAAAGTTTAGTTTCAACTGCTAAATAAATAATAATACGCAGGTAGCCATACATATCAATATTTACAAAATGTTAATAGCATTACATCTCACAATTAAAACATACAGGGGTATACAGTAAACAGTACAACATTTTATATTGTAAGATGTCTTCATTTGTATAGGGGAAACATCAACATTAAGAGAAGATGAGAAAGGAAAATACAATGTTTTTAATGCTACATGAAAATGAATACTAATGTAGCCACTAGAGTACTGTAAATAGCACAATATACAAAATGTAAATACAAATGTACACACTACCATACTATTAAGAGCAATATATGCAAAAGGTAAGTACAAAGGTACTGTGCAGAGCCAGGAATGAGACATGAACACAGAGAAGTCATATTTGTGGTTACAGCATTTTATTAAATGATAAGGGGTTGGAAAATGCTTCACTGTCACTACTTCTAAGAGGTATTTCCCTACCTCAACCAAAACTAAGGGTCTGCCCAATATCAAGATGACCAAAGCAAAACGTTCCTATGTTTGTAATCCTGTCCTTGCCCTCACATTGTAAAGTAACTGTAATGTGCAAAGGGGTAATGTCTCTAGTCTTGAAAGGTACACAAATGTTCAAGTTCAAAAGAAATATAAATGTACTACTAAACAAAGGTTCCCAATGGATAAGGTTCACAGTTTCAGGGGATGGCTCCCTTCCCCAGGTTGCTGTCGAAGATTTCTCAAGACTCCAAAAGGCACAAAACTTCCTTGGAGTTTTCTTGGTTAGTAACACAAACACTTTGTATTCCAGAACAGTTTTAGATATAAGTTCCAATTATACAGGATACCTGGAACTTCTCTGCCAAGTTCTTTTCAACTTCAATTTCATTTAATTTACTATCATGGGTTTACCTAGCGTATTCCTGAGCCTGGACATCTTTGGGTGGTCTATTTTCTACAGTTGTAAACTTTAGCTTTTCTCCTGCCAGGGCTTTCAACATGGTACCCTTTACACCCACACTTGCAGACTTGGATTTGTCTGGTGTATTCTCCTGCCAGGATTTCAACGTGGTACACTTTACACAACCTTGAACACTTGTGGTTTTGAAAGATTTGATGAGATGAAGGGCTTTCTTTCTCTCCCCTTAATCTCTTTCGGGCTTTGTTCCCCTTGGTTACGGGTCCCAGAATAATAACTGTTATGGTTTTGCACAAGTTCACGAAGTGAGGGGTTTTCTTCTTCACCATGAGCTCTCTCTGGGTTTGCCACCCAATATGATTGTCGTTCATTCCATGTACAATTATTTAGCTTTCTTTGGAATCATTGCCAAAGCACCCCAATGCCCCAATCTCTCTCTCTCTGGGACTCACCGGTTTCCTGCAGTGCTCTTTGGTTCTCTTATGGTAAGCAGCAGTGGATTTTCAGTGCTCCATCTCCAGTTTTTGGGTCCACCATCCTCACTCTCCGGCTTCCATATCCTTCGTGGCTCCCTGGTGATTGAATCACTCTCTGTGTTCCTGTGGCTGAGGCACTGTTCTCCGGTTCCCACAGCCGCCAACCAGACTTGCCTTCTCCCTCTGGTGCAATCCCAGCACGGCACACCGGTTGCTGCAGCCATCCACTTTCTGCCTTCAGCCGGCTGGCTCCAAAGACTCCTCCACAGCGTCCCAGCAGTCCCTCAATCGACCTTGAGTGGACACGGCTTCCCCAGGTAGCTCTGACTGTGTTCATTCAAGCTCGACCTTTTAAATCTCCCGGCACCTGTCAAGTGCTCGTAACTACTAGAGCACGCTCTGTAGTTCTCAGCATCGTGGATCTGCATTGCTCACTTCAGCCTCCTCGTCTCAGTATTCTTATATATATGTAAATGTGGGCTTTCCTAGGTTTTCTTTCTACATTATACTGGAAGAGATCTTTGGCAGGTTTTGCTGGCAGTGGGAGGGATCTTTTACAATAAGCCATAAAAGCTTGAGACACAGAAGGAACATCCCTAAAAGGGGAAGGGGGGTATGTGCCTTCATCTGATGATGCCATGTTATCTCCCTGAGGGTCACCTCCCCACATGTGGGGGTGCATCTACTACCTTTGAAAGTTAACAAGGGGGGACAGGGTATCCTCTAAGGGGAAAAAACACTGGAACACCAACAAATTACAGTCACACTCTGAACAAAGGTTCTGTGGGAGGCACAGGGGTAGGAATACATTCTGGTTCCAATTTGCCCATGGGACCTTTCTATCATTAGCACTAGGTAGGTAAAGAATAATCCTGGGAAATAAATTTGTAGAGGAGCAGACGTACACATCCGCATGAGATCCTACCCCCTCTCTCCCCTGTATTGGAGACATGAGACTGTGGCCTGTCTAACACCAGCTATTGTACCAATATCGCAGCGAGTATTCAGAAGACGGTATCCATTAAGACAACCATATTAATCACCCTCAAATTAATGAGAGCCTGCAGGAGGAGATCCCTGAAGGAATTTGAGAAATAGCTAAGAAAATGGACTTATGTTGTCATAAAAAAGTGCACAAAGGCCTGAAATAATGAATGAAGACAATGTATGAATTCTAGAGGAGAAATGACGAAGTAAAGAATCAAGTGAACCTTAAAAGTGTAAAAGAAGAACGTTACACAGTAGAAAGTGCTGAATAAATCAGAAGTATAATGGATGTACATATGCTGAAACACAAGATAGATCAAGTCATCGTATAGGCTAGCTACAAGTAGTGAATAGAATGCAGGTGGAGCCACCATTGTACAATCTAGACATTGGTATCATGAAATAATTAAGCCAAAGAACCATGAAGAGAAAATGAAAGGCTGTGTCGCAGTAGAATAGCAGGTTGTTTGAGCTGCTGGAGGTGCGTTGAGAGGCTGTCTGGCCTGAAGTCAAGAACTGAGAAGTCGAGGTCAGCCATCTATGCCGAAGAGGAACATGTGTGCGAAGGATGAATCCTCTCATGTTAAGGTGCAAGAAAGAGCACAGAAGATGCCAAGTCTTAATTCATCAAAACATTTTAAAGCTTCCAGCTGAAAATAGGGTTTGAACTTGGAGTTCCAGACCCGATAGCAAGTGCCTGCATTCCTAGGATAAGAATACTCTGCAAGGCCAAGTACAAAGAGAATATCATGGTAGAAGACATGGGTGATGAGAGATGTTGGGATAATTGGGTTGTAGGACAGCTTCATCTCCTATCTACTTGCACCTGGGTCTTGGCTTATGTGTTACTCCTTAAACCAAATGTTCCAGACATGGCAAAAGCATGCCAAACCAATTCTATTAGTCCATATAATGAAGGACCTTATAGCTTGAGAAACCAATGAAACACTGTGTAACTGATTTTTCTTAAATAACACGCATGGAGAGGTAGTCATAAGTTGTCCACCTAAAATCTTACTGTCAATAACAAATTTAGCTCCTATATGATTGTATATTTAGATGTGTCCCTTAACCATTCCCAAACTTTGATAGGTTTTCCACTATTACCACGTGCATGACGTCATTCTGACGCACAAAGAGAGTATATAATTGTATTTCATGTAGAAATCTCTGAGAATGAGCGTACGTCCGTTGATGATGTTCATTGTAAACTCCCTGTTTTATAAAATAGCTAATAAAACAGCAACTTGCCATCTTCCTGAGTTTGTCCGGTTATTTGGACTCAGAATGATTCTGGTGTAATCCCATCCAGTACCAGATGCACTTTTCAGAGGGCCATAAGCTTATGTGATAGTGGTGAGGATGATTTTGATCTAAACTAGTTTGACTTCAGAGTTTTGGTCTATTGGGCATCCTCCGCCATTAGCTGGAAGATCGTGGAGTTTCCTGTGGAGAGCGGCCGATACAAATAAACTAGCAAGATAAACCGATACTGTGGCAAGGTCCCTCTTTGAAGAAATCCCTTCTCGGTTTCCACGGGTGCTCCGCGGACGGAAGGTGAAGTGGTCAGATTGGGGGAGTTGTCGATACCGAAGGCCTCAAGCCGATTAAACGGATGTAACTAAACTAAGGGAAATGGCCATATAAAGTTGCGGGATTGTGATATTATATGAAAATAAGATTGGGTAAAGGGAAATTTCTGTGGATAAAGGAACGCCTAGGTAATCCTATTTTAAGGGAGATAGAAGAAGATGTCTCAAATCCCATTTGGAATATTAGAGAGAGGATATCCACGGTCAAGACCGTGGAAGGTGATGTCTTAAACTCTGTACGGTGTAATATAATTGGAGGCGTAGGAAGTATACCTATTACTATGAATGTTATAGGGAAAAGAGAAGGTGATCACATGGGTTTTTAATGTGTACTGTGTGATTATTTTGATTATTATTTTATGTATGAAGTTTTTAAAAGTGATACATTGTGAAATTTGGAATTGAAGTTGCTTTGAGTTAGGTGCAGTAAATGATTGTCACCAGTCAGAAGACAGATGGTTTTTTGAGACAAAAGGGGATTGAGCAGCGATTGATGGTGCTTGCTCATTTTTATTGTTTTTGGGATTAAAAGGGGTGAGAAATAAGCTTCGAAATAAGTAGAGATTTATGAAATATAACATGGAATCCATCTGGTATCGACAGTTAATTGTGACTTGTCATTATGGAGGATACTTCTCTTATGAACATTTGTAAAACATTACCACAGCATGCGCCCAAGCTCAAAAAGTACAGTGCAGAATGGGTAAAGGGCACAGCTGATAACATGTTCATGCCATGGCCACACAGGGCATCATTGTTAAAGTTAGCATTACATCACAAGACCACATATGTGCACGCTGCGTACACAGAAAATAAATTAGAGAAAAGACAGGCAGTTTTTGAATTCTGGAACATTTATCAAGAGGAGAAAGAGGATCCGCCACCGGAGGAGTGGATTCTTAATCAGCATAAAGGGGTGGGCATCGAGCCCTTGGCTCCTCTTACTCAGCCTGAAACTAAGAATGCAGATGCAGAGGTGAAAGGATTTTATCCATTAAAAGAATTAAAAGCAGTGGTGGGGTATAGTAACCCGGTATATGCATCCCCTGCTTATAGTAGTGAAGACAGTCTGTAAGAGATTAAAAAGAAGGAAGACGCTATTAGGTTTATATGAGATAAAGAGGAACAATGCCAGAGATCAAATATATCAACCGATATGGACAAGGAAATTAAGAGATGGAAAGGAGAGAAGGATCGGGCCGATGAAGGAACGCTCGTACTGAACGAATGAATAGGAGGATAGATATTACTCAAATTAGATGGGAAAATCATCAATGGGGTTAGGCACAAGGGAGACAAAGACGAGCAAGAAAATAAGGATAAGGAATGAGAGAAGCGGTTTAGGAAGGATGAGCAAGGAAGGAAAAGCAGCAAACGATGGGAAAAGATATATAGAGTAGAGCAAGAGAAAGATGTCAGTAAGCGGAGGAACAAAGGAAGCATGAAAGCCGGAAGAAAGAAAAGGAAGAAAGGGATAGGAGAGAAAGAAAGAGAGAGAAGAAGAGGCACAACAAGTGAAGGAAAAAAGATTATAGAGAAGAAGAGAAGAAGAAGAACGAAGAGAAGAAATAAGAAGGGAATAAGAAGGGAAGCACGAAAACAAGAAGAAGAGAGGGTAAGAAGAGATGCGAGAGAGCAAAGGGAAGTGTTAGAAGTAATAAAACAGAATAGAAGGCAGCGAGGCACCAGTCTTGTTCTTAAAGAATGAATAAGACCGAGCGACGAAAAACAGGGGTGGTGGGAAACAATAAGAGAAGTTTTCCCAATGAGACACGTGGTTCAAGAAATACCTAAAATAGCAGAAGAAGAGGAAAGATATGATGCAGAAGGCATTGGAGAGAGGATTGATAAATTATATCAGCAAATTAGACAGAACAGCGAGTATTGGAATCTGGGGAGCGGCAGATGATCGCCCATACCAAAAACAAGGGATGAGGAGGAAAACATGTTAATTGATGAATGCAAAGCATTGTCTCTGAGTAGATTATATTTAGATAGGGAAGAGGGGGATGATAGTCACACCAGTTGGGGCGCAGCAATGTCAGATGAAGAAAGGGAGTCAGGTCATAAAACAGAAGGGGAGGGTGCATACGCCCCCTTGGGAAGTCAAAATCTGGATAAGGATGTAAAATGATCAGATCTGGAACACCCTAAGGAAAGAACACCAGATCCAATACCATATCCCGAACTTTCCCAATGACAAATATGTAGTGTGAGAGGAGAATCCCCACCCTATGTGAGTAGGTTAAGGTTGTTACCAGCATGAAGATGAACAGGGATATTACCCCTGCATTGAATATTGAATAATGGGGTCCAGTTATGGGATGGGGTTCACACAGTTCCCATTTTTAGAGAAGGGGGGGCAAGACCGCAACATATTCCATGGCCTCAGATGGATAAGGACAACTTAAAATGCAAGTTACCTAGTTTGATTTTGGGGGCTGGAAAATAGATATATGAATTAGAGAAAATGAAAGGTGTAAATACGTTGGCCAAAGGTGTGCTGGCCGCTATTCTTGGATAGAGAGTTGACGGCTTTTGGAAACGAGCAGGATATGCAAGTGTGACAGCACAAAACACGGCACATGATTGCAGGGAAGATGTTTGGAGGGCTCTCAGGGTACAATATCCCGATACGTCAGATATGGGTGCAATTATGACGTGTAAAATGAAAGAAGATGAACACCCTATGGCTTATATTCAGGATATTCAAGAGAAATGGCAGTTTGAGACACTTGAACCTTGGGGGAAAAACAGTGGCATTATTTTATCATATTTTGTGTCAGGGATTGTCAGATACAGTACTGAGACAAATGAAAAAACAAGTCGGAATGGAAGTAAAGCTGTGGGCTGAGATACAGTGGACTATTGTGCATCATTGCCGATTGTTACAAAAGAAGAATAGAAAGAAAAATGAGAACAGAAAGGTTGAGGAAGCCAAGTTAGTTGAGAAGAAATTGTCAAAATGAGTTATAACGCAAGAAACAATGTGTGCATCGAAGGTGAATAATGTACACCCAGTGGATGAAAGTGGGTATGGGTTTTGGCCACGAGGTAGAGGTGGAGGATTCAGAGGAAGAGAAGCTGGCTTCAGAACACCCACGGTGGATTTCAAAATGTCCAGGGTAGAAGTCAGAACATTCAGGGATGATATAATGATGGGTTTTCCAGAGGGCCGCCCCCATTGTTTTAGAATTGTAGGATAGCGGGAATAGTGGGAAACAGCTGCCCCCCACCTGCCCAGTTCTTGGGGACCATCCTTAAATATGCTACTAAGATAACAAATCTTGGCTGTATCTGGCAGAGTGATCTGGACTGTAATGGTCAGGTCTCAGCCAAAATACAGTCAGTTTTCTTTAACATCTGTCTTCTACATCAAGCATTATCCTATGTACCTGACACCGACTGTGTGATGGTTGTGGGAGCTCTAGTCAACTGTACATTAGATTACTGTAATGGACTCCTGTCAAGGGCCCCGGCCAAACAGATTCACCACTTACAAAATTCTCAAAACTGTTTTTTGGTGTTCCCAAGAATACGCCAACTTCAGGTCTTCGCCGGTCACTGCACTGGCTAGCAGTGGAAGATCGCATACAATTTAAAATGACGTGTCTGGTGTACAAATGTATCAATGGGCTGGCACCAATTTGTTTAATATATTAACTAAAGATATATCACCCGAACTGGGCTTTAAGGTCGGAAGATCAATGTTTACTCACTATTCCTAGGAACAACTCTGTTTCAAGAGGAGACCGTAGCTTTTCAGTTGCTGGACCAATTTATGGAATAGCTTCGACTGAACTTAAGAAGGGCAAATTCCCTATCAATCTTTAGAGCAGGTCTAAAGACTTACCTGTTCAAGTAGGTATAGTTACTTCATGGCTCTCTATGAATTTCATTGGCATTTCTATCTACTTATAACACTGATCTCTGCTTCTCAGCTTTTGGTTCCAACTGCGCCAGGATACGATTAAGTTAATTGTGTGCACAATATAAATGATTAAAATCAAATCAAATCAATAGTAGGGCATATTGCGCGTGTATGTAGAAACCGAGGAAACATGCAACAAAATGGACAAAACTCAAGAGGGGGGACAGGTCATTCACCGCCATACAGCACACTAATGCAAGAGGGCTGTGCCCAGGATCACACATCCTATCAGATACAGGCACCACAAGCACAGCAAGCACAGCAAGCACAACAGTAGGGGCCAGTGCATATGTACCCACCGCAAGAGCAGTCGCAACAAGCACCTATGCATACACAATGGAATCCGAACACAGGGCAACCACTAGCACCTAGGATATGGGGTCTCACTGTGGTAGGAGGGTATCCTTTTACGGGGACAATTTGTACCCTCAATAGTACTTCTCACAGGGTGACTTGATTTGTTCAGTACTATCAGTAACACAGGACCCCAAGAGGAACCAAGGGTCGATGTGACGATATGAAGCAAATCTTTTTCTTTTCTTGTAGAGACTGGGGCGACTCACTCTTGCATAAGGGAGGGAAAATACCCAATGTCAGCTATTGCCATGAATGCTCAAGGGTTCTCTGGAGCTACGAATTTAGTTCTTTTAACTGATAAATTACCTGTTTCTATAGGGGCATGTGACATGTCTGTCCCCTTGCTATATTTGTGACAAACGCCAGTTAACATTTTGATAGAGATTTGATGATGAAACTTAACATGACAATTTCATTCATTGATCAAGTAATAGTGTGCTCCACTCCAGGAATAGACAATTTAAACATAGGAGAGTTTATACTAGCACTTACAGGACAAGTGACTCTATGAGGGGTTCCGGTAGATCTGCCAGTCTTCATGTATGGGGTGAGCATTTTATTAACATGGCTGCCTGGATCAGTAGGGAAAATTGTGAGGATGCCTGATGAATTATTATTTAGACCACAAGTACCTATGGATGAGGAAGAAGGGCAGATTATTCCCATAGAATTGGAAGCAGCTATAGTACGAGGGGAAATAGCAATGCTTTAAGGAGTAGATGACGAAGGCAGAGCATGGTGAACAGTGATAGCACTTGAAGAGGGATACAGATTGATTGATGTAACAGATGAAGATATGTTCAGAGATGAGCATATAGATGATGTGCTAGTGTTTTTCATAAGCATTACATATTGGATAAAGATTGAGAAAAGCGAAGTCGCACAGCGAATGGCACTGATGTAGCAAAGAACAGTGTTTTTCATGGAAGATGTAGAAAAGGTGCTAAGTGTCCTTTGGACTATAGGCCCATATGACATTGCCAATTGAATGGAATAGGGCAGGTTAAAATAAAACTCTTGCCTGGAGCAACTTTACCCCGAGCAAAACATTACCCCATGTCTTGAGAAGCTGATGAAGGCATATTTGACACTATCTCAACATTGATGAAACAGGGAATCATAGTGTCATTGGAGTCCTTGTGCAATACTGCTGTGTATCTGATTAAAAAATCAAAAAGTGGGTCGTGGAGAGTTATCCAGGAGTTACGCCATCTTAATCAGATTGTAGAAGCAGAATTCCCATTAGTTCCGAACCCTGTGACAATATTGTGTAGCATCCCAGTTGAAGCTATGTGTTTCACAGTGATCGATTTAAAAAAAAGCGTTTTTCTTGATCCCATCGCACTAAAGACTCACAAGACCTTACTTTCTTTACATACAGACAGAAAATACAAAAACATACCCATTTGCCTCAGGGGTACTGTGAATCCACGTACATTTTTAAAAGGGTCCTACAGATGGATTAAGGTAATATTGAACTCAAAAGTGTAGTAATCCAGCACGTAGATGACATATTAATCTGTGGTGAAACAGAGAATGAATGTAGGCAGGACTCACAGCAATAGCTTGGCCTATGCAATTATTGTAGGGCCTAGGTGTTTGACTTTAGCACATACACAAAAACACTTTTGCAAGCACTTAAGGAAGTACAAGTTGGTAAGAAAAAGATAGAATGGGCTGAAGAGATTGAGGAGGATTTGTGGAATTCAAAAGAGCAATGTGTATGAGCTCCAGTTTTATTTGTTTTCACGCACCAATGGATCAGTAATGACAGCAGTGCTCACACAAAGAACAACAGTAGGGTATGAACCTTTGGTGTATATACAGTATTTTAGATACAGTTATGAGAGGACATTTTCCATGCGAATAATATTTGGCTTCTGCTGCATTTGCAATTGAGAATTTGTTAAGGATTTCAATCAGGCGACACACACCTTGGTCTCGGCCTAGTGTGCAGCGCACAACTGAAATGCTTATCTGGTAATCAGGAATAAGAAACAGGAAACAGAATCCAAATCTAACCTTCCCTCCCCAAATAAGAGAGAAAAACCCTTTGCAATGTTATGAAATGACACTCGGAAATGGACAAATAAATAATGAATGGGTGCTAAAAACCTTGAAGCAAATATAATTCCTCACTAAAGCAACAATGCAACAATGCAAAGACAATAACAATTACAAAAAATGGAACACCAAGAGCATACAGTTCGAAAATGAGTGGAAAGTTTAAAACAGATTGCGGCAAAATGACACGTTGGAAACTTTGCAATTCTTTTTCAATTCCCTGCTGAAATTACCCATACGGTTTTTAATAAAGATGGGTGGAATACACTGATTTGGAGTGCGGTATAGAGGTATATCCCAGGGATATTCTAGAAGTGAAAATAGGTCTCTAGCTATGAAACTGGGTGAGTTATGCAAGATATAAAAAGGTGCGCCTTGCGTAAAATGAAGCTGTGAAATAGGAAAGGAAATCAGTTTTACTTTAAACTAGAGTATTCAACGAAGGTGGCATGGAAGGCAAGACTAAGTAGAGAACTTACCCCCTTCGAAAAACTCTTGGACTCCAAGACTGACAGGAAAGGCCTGATTTCCGCCATGTATAAATTACTTGTAGAGGCGGGTGGAGGGAACACACATAACATCAGAACGCGTTGGGAGAAAGACATGGGGTTGGAAATCGATGATGACATGTGGGATAATATGTGCCGCATGGCAACGCGCAAATCCATATCGTGCCAATACAAACTCCATTCCATCAAACTCTTGCATCGCTGGCAGTATGACCCTTATAAACTATCCAAAATGTATCAGTCATCCTCCCCCCTCTGTTGGCGTGAATGTGGACAAGTTGCAGACTATTGGCACATGTGGTGGGGATGTCCTAAGATTAAGATGTATTGGGATGAGGTCTTCGGGTGGATTAGACACCTGGACAGGATTCAAAGGACGGCGGACCCTCATCTTGTCCTATTTGGTCTAGAGAAAATAGAGGATGAGTGGAAGAGAGTACAAGGCTTAGCCCCCCATCTCTTGCTTGCAACTCGGGTCTTATTAGCCACCAAGTGGAAATCAGCTATGACCCCAACCGAGAATTAATGGACTAATACTGTAATGAACATATGCACCATGGAAGAAATCACTGCCTCACTCCACGGCAGGGCAACACAGTGTGAGGTCCTGTGGTCAGACTTCCTATGCAATCACGCATCAAACAGACACCCACCCTAATGGAGATAGGGTCCATTGTCCGTAGAGCTTGATTGGGTCCCTCTCCTCTTGGTACTGTTCCCCTCCTGCCTCCCGCTTTGATCCCATTCCCACACTGTCGACCAGACACCATCAAAATCAAGATAAGACGCCCTCCCTATGGAGAGGCCCTGAACACACTACATCAAAACAGTTTCAATCTGTGACAAAGAGCACATGATCATACAAGCACGACTCCTTGGTAACACAACTTCTTAGTCCATAGGGGGTGGGGGGAGGGGGGAAGGTGTAAGAGAATAAATAAAACGAGAAATCTAGGTAGAACATTCTCACTGTTATTCAGTTTGGTCAGTGGTTACGAAGTTGTGCATTGTATATTGGTTTTATTTCCACCTGTGTAACATCTATGAATCCATATGTACCTTTTTCTTTTGTTTCTTTTCTCATTGAGAGAACTGTTATGTGTAAAAACCTAATAAAAAACACATATTCAGGCCAGCCCACCAAAGAGGGACACAGTAAGATCCAGGGTTGATTCCCGATTTCAACCCCGTCACCCCAGCGCCCAACCCTGGCGGAAACCAGTCTGATCAATTGAAATAGGACTAATGTCTTAGGATTACACAGGACAAAATTACTAAAGGGATGGCGCTAGCACTAGAAATCAAGGACAGGGTTGGAAGAATGATTCTAACAGTTTTAACAAGTTATCAGGGTAAGGATAGGATAGCTTAGAGAGTAGGATAAGGACAAATGCAAGATAGGCTATGGGTTTCTATGGGGTGGTGACTATACTCACAGTCCACTTTTTAGTTTTGGGATTTTTGGACCATAAACGGTTCTGGTCACTACATGGCAGCACACCTGGCAAACAGCTGGCCAGTTCTGGTCACTGAATGGCACTTCTAGACTGGCAATTCTGGTCATTGGATACTAAAGGTCAGCTGGATGGCAGGATTGCAGCAGGCATGCAGTTAGGGGGCTGCAAGCCAGGCTCGTTCAGGATGCAAAAAGGACCACAGCTCTCCCTTTTTTCATGGGAGATTAGTAGGTTTTCAGAATTGAGGCCTTGCTGGAGCAGGATCAGCAATGCTTGGGTTTTTTAGTGGGCCCTGGAGTAGGGTCAGCAATACTTTGGCCTTGTAGTTGGGTCTGGAATCTGGATGATGAATGGAACAGGGACACTGGTGCCGGAAAATCAGGAAGAGTGTGTGTCTAGAGTCTTGTCAGGGACTCTCATTTATAATGCATAGTGACATCATCAAAGTATATGGCTGGGGCAGGCTTAACTAAACACGCCTCTAACAACTGGATTGGACAAGGGTGATAGTCTCCGCCTCGCTCTCAGCTGGTTGGATTTCCAGAAAATGATGTCAGATTTATGATGTGAGTTTTTAAATGTCCAAAACCTCCCACAATGACTTGACTTAAAATCTATTTTTGCCATAAATGGCACCTTCATACAGTGGAAACATCTAAATACTTACATATGCAGGTTACATATTTTATGCAGCACATAGCAGTCCAATCCTCCAGTTTGTGAGACCTTGTTTCGCCCTTCTACCAGTTTTTTGCACTTTTCAATGGGATTTATATTACTCAAAATTCTATATCTTTATACATGGGTGTGGATTATCATAAGGGATGTATGTACAAAAAGTGGCATTTGCAACATGGATGCTTTTCTGGTAATCCGGAATAATTTGCCATTTCTATCCCCAAGGTGTCAGTGAATTCTACCATGTCTTCAATGAAAGCCCATAAAATCATATTTAAACTATAACATTTTTGCATTTTTACAAAGTCTTGCTGCAGAGATAAACGTTTTTATAGTTTATTTATGAAATGGTCTCTGGAAGCAAATGGCAATACTTTGTCTGCCATATTTGGTCATAGCTTGCAAACTTAAAGGGCAGGGCCGTCATGGAGATCTCTTCTGAAGCCTCCTGTAGAAATCACAATGGCGTGCGACTTTCTTCTCACATGTCCTTGTCCTGGAAATGTAATTGTCAGTGGGCTCAGCCTAGACTAGATTCTTTCCCACCCTGTAATTACCAGTGGGGTGTTAGTCTCTGCTGAGAGTTTATGGTGTGGCTCCCTTCCTAGGGGGAAGCTTTAACTCTGCCAACCGGACTAACCTGTTTTTGACAGCTTGCAAATCCAGCCAAGGCAGTTTAAAACCTTTATTTTCTGATATCTGGTCCTGAATTAAAACAAGCCTGTGGAATAAAATAGCCCATGTGTGTATTATCACCATAAAAAAACCCTTCACATTGCTAGATAAGGCAGGCTTTCATTCAACAGTTTACTTTTTAAGCAGGCATTTTTAGACAAGCCCATTTTTATACATGTGGTGCAAGCTGCTAGCATTTCTCTTTAAATTCGATTTTGCATCTCCATCAGATTCCCACACTGTCTTGCAGCTAGAGTTATTTTCATGTATGCAGGAGTTTGGTTTGAAACACAGATGCATTGAAACTGACCTGGCTCAGATAGCTTGAGTCTCTTTTGAACTACTGAGCTTTGATGCATTTTTAAAGAAATGTGCGCATTTTCCCATGGGGGGAAAAGTGAAGCTCCTTGTTGATTTTTCTCAAAGTTGGTTGGACAGGGCCTATCTGTTACGCATACCTGGTATCCACAGGGATGCCACCCAGCCGGGTTACTCGCTGGTATGCTTCTCAGCTTTGCCCTGATGTGGCCTGCGGGGAAGGTTCTGCCTGAAAATACAGGAGGACTGTGTTCAAGACTGACCGACTGGGGTAAGTATCCTCCCTCCACCCCCGTATGATTTCAGTCCCTCTGGCGCCCTCTCTTCACCTTGTGGTAGAGTTAGGCGTGCTCTCCATCCTGCCTTCTTTGCAGGGGCGCATTGTCTTTCATGGGCGTGTGTGGTCCAGTTACTTCACTGACGCCGGCCCGTTTGATATGGTTCAGGTAGGTCTTATTGCTGTTCTTTAGTTTTGTTGCTACCCTGCATGCCTTTCTTTGTTTAAAATGTCTCTTTTTTCTCCCTTAGGTATGTGGAGCTTCAGCGCGGCAAACTGGCTTGGTTGAGCCCCGCTGGTAAATGATGGCGCATTAAGAGCGCTATGATGCGGTAAGTAAGCGCTATGCGCAGCGCTGCAAAGTGTTGCCTTTGCTAACCTGTGTTTTCCTTCCTTGTAGGTCGCGGTGTCTTTCAGCGTGAGTGGAATGTCCGGAGTGGTGCCAGCCAAGAGGCGACCAGCCAGGTAAGCCTTTTGAATAGTTCGTAATTTGCAAATGTCTCTACTGTTTTCTTTAATGTTGCCTCTATTTTCCTCTTTCAGGTCGTTCTGTCCGGGAGGCATGCAGATTCGAGGAAGCTGTTCTCAGTAGCTGCGAGTGGCTAAAGATGAAGACTGCAGGTAAGATGCTGCTGCTAATGATGTTCCTTGTGTCTCCTTGCAGGTTCTGCTTCTCCGAGGTTCAAGGGAATAGCTGGACACGGTGAGTGTCACGTTGCAAGCTGCAAAGTAACGCAAAGCGTGTTGTCTTGCTCGGGTGTGGTTTAAATAGCCCCAACAAAATAGTCCAGGTAAAGTAGTCCCTAGGCTACCACACCCAAAACACTAGACCACATAGCTTGGTTCCTTGGAACCAAGCAATGTGGATGCCTCCATGTTGGCTGACAACACATTAAGTAGTTCCCAAGCACATGTTTTTCATGGTGTATGAACCTGAAAGTGAAAGTGAAAGCCAGGAGTGGCCCAAGAGGGTTTTGGAAGAGGATGCCAGGCTCTAGAGGCCCGAGTCCTGACTCCACCTGGCCAATGGGTTTGCCAGAGGGGGTTTTGGGCGAGGGTCTTGACACTATCCTTCAGAAATCATGCCTGGTTTTGCTGAAGCACAATGAGATATCCTGGGCATGGGAGGGCCTTATTGATCACAGTGGTTTAAGAAAGAACAGATGGAATTAGCGTCAAAGCAGCATTTTTTAAAGGTGAAAAAGTGTCCTTTTGAATGGGGATTTTGGGGTGTTCAGTAAAGCAGTGCTGCCTTTTCACTTTCTTCCTTTTGGACTGGAATTCATTAGACATGCCTTAAATAACTAGCAGGAAGTGCATGGACTTACAGAGAATTCCAGAGCTTAAACATACTTTTTAGAGATTCTTTAAAAAAGTAAAATTATTTCGGTACTATGTCCAAGCGTCAATTCCTTATTAAAAACTGGAAGAGAGATAAATACCCAGATTCCTTTTGAGAAAATATATTGCAAGATTGGCACATGGCATCAGTCGATACACACAGGGTTGTGGTTGTAATGTTTGTGTTTATACTTCATTCATACCCTACCCTCATTAGGAGAGATGTTAATATTCTCACCTTTCTCCAAAATCCAATGAACAGCCGATTTATAAGGGGGCTTTAGGTTGCAATAATCGAGCTGATCATGCAACTGTGAATGTGATTTGAGTTCATGTATTAAAAATGATTCAGGGAGTAAGAAATGCAGTTGCAAGAAGGCTAGCAAATCAACAAGAAATGGCGTGGCACACAAAATGTTTTTCTAAACTCTTATGCATGATACACATATGCATGTACTTTCTTTTCTTCTTTATGTATCTTACATTCCGAAGTCTTTATCATTTTGATGGTTCAATTGAAAAACGCAAAAAACAAGGGGGGTCCTGGGAGTCCCTATGCCAGACATTAGTCCAGGTTATGAGACACTTACCCAGAGTCTTTAGCTCACTATCTTTCACAGAGGTTCAATTGAAAACACGACATATATGATTTTTCCCAGTATAAGTACAAATGATGATAATTTCTTTGACCTATTTGGGCATGTCAAATGACATAACAGTGATGTAGAAGAAGATAACAAGGGGATAAATACCTATCTTGATAATTTAGCCCACTTGGGGAATAATATGTGGTAGCAACATATGAAAAAGATGGGGAAGAGCGCATCTGATGAGAGCTGTTATGTCTGCTCTCTCATCAACTAAGCCATGAGTACAGTAAGAACATTCATTTCAAAAGAGATGCCGGCGCATGATGCGAAGTGCCTCAGCCATCTAGCAGCATTTACCACCAGATGACAGTTCCAAGGGGGCTGGACAACTCTGCGAATGCGATCAAGACAGACATTTCCATACCAGGATGATTATGTCAAGACAAAGCAAATGTAAAAAGAGCCTGGATGGACAGACAAGATGCTCGTGTATCCTTTTATTTGACAAGACAAAGTATTACTTGAAGAAATTAAGAGGATGAATTGTTCTGACAAAACTAAAAAAACTGGAATTCCTGGATGCTGAGGGCACTCACAGTAATCTATGGACGAGTGATTATGACCAAAGGATGGGAAGATGGGATGCTGTCCTGTGCAGCTCATCTACTAATGAAGGAAACCATGCACAAGGTGCAGAACATGAATGATGAGTGCCTAAAGTCATGGGATAAGAACTCTAAATTGCTGACATGGTGGATGATAAATCAGGACCAGTGGCTGTAGTCCCATTGACTAATGCAACAATGTGCTTTCGAAGCAAAGGTAACGTCCGAGTTGGAGAGAATAAATGGTGCAAGAACATAATTGAAATCCAGGAATGAGGTGAGGGACTGCTGTCCTAATGGGTCAATATTGGGCCTGTGGATCCAGTCCAGAGCATATATGAAGTTGCCCAGGAACTGGGGAAGAGTGTGTTCCATTGTACTGATCTATGTTCCAGCCTGAGCTATCGTCTTGGGGGGGATAGCTCAATGGCAACGTGCCAGCCTTGGAAGCAAGAGCACACGGAGCAACACAGGTTCGATCCCCGGGTCCGCGCTTATAAACCTCTGTGTATTAAGCGCGGTATAAATAACCTATCATATCATATCATATCATATGAATATGAAGGGATTTCCAAAAGTGGACGAGCACCTGATAAAAAGAAGGTCACTTGTACTCCGGCGGATAAAGAGAGAGAATTATTTCTCAGCTAAGTCAATACAACCTTACAATGAGATTCCGGGTTGAGCACAAGTTGTTCAGCAAGATTGCTATGATAATAACATCTACATTTATGCCTGGATTCTAAGCAGTAGTGAATGCCAAATCATTGCAGATCACCAGATTGGAGCTGTTACAGACAATCCATGCCACTATAAAAGTATTTAACACCATAAATGAAGAGTTGAGGGCCATCAAGCTAATGACCCTCCAGAACAGACAGGTCCTTGACATGATTACAGCAATGGAAGGAGGTGTTTGTGCCAAGGTCGGGCCTTCTTGCTGTACTTTCAGACCATCCCATGACAGTGAAAATGGGACCTTGACGAATGCTATAACTATGTTGACAAAACAACACACAAAAATGGAGGAGGAGGCAGAGGCTATTGGAGATGATGATTGCGTATCATTTCTGTTTGCTTGGATTCCTGACTGGATGGCAAATGTGTTCAAGTGCCTTGGAGCAATATTGGTGATGATCATGCTCGGATTCTCTGTTATAAGGATAATAATTGGGCAATGCAGAAAACAGCAAAGAAAGCAGTGGGAATGAAGAGCATGATTGATGTGAAGGATGAAGCCAAAGACAACGCGCAGACTGAAAGTATCATTAGAAACCAAATAAAAGCAAGTATTGTTGCACCTCAAGGAACAAAATTCCTGTACCCACAAGATCATAAGAATTATGTGGGATGTTGGGTCTTCTGTATGCCAAGGGGAGAATGCAATTACGTGACCTGGAGTGTGGGCTCACACATCAAAAATGCAGGCACCCCGAGGGGGGTGACGAAGATATGGATACCAAAGAATCCCTTCTTCAAGAGAAGATTCAAAGAAGCAGAAAAACTTGAGGAGGTGGTCGAGGTCTCAACCAGAAGGGGGAATGTAGAGGACCAGACGTACACATCCGCAGGAGATCCTACCCCCTTACCTCTCCTGTATTGGAGACATGAGACTGTGCCTTGTCTAACACCAGCTATTGTACCAATACAGCAGCAAGTATTCGGAAAACGGTATCCATTAAGATAACCATATCAAATGTACCATCGAGTTGATGACAGCCTGCAGGAGGAGATCCCTGAAGGAATATGAGAAAGAGCTACAAAAATGGACTGATGGCGTCAAAGGAAAGTGTGCACAAAGTCCTGAAATGCTGAATGAAGACAATGTATGAATCCTAGAGGAGAAATGACGAAGTAAAGTATCAAGTGAACCTTAAAAGTGTAAAAGAAGAAGATTACATGGTAGAAAGTGCTGTAGTAATCAGAAGTATAATGGATGTACATATGCTGAAATGCAAGATAGATCAAGTCATTGTATAGTCTAGCTACAAGTAGTGAATAGAATACAGGCGGAGCCGCCATTGTACAGACACTGGAAATTGGTTTTATGAAATAATTAAGCCAAAGAACCATGAAGAGAACATGAAAGGCTGTGTGACAGTAGAATAGCAGGTTGTTGGAGCTCTGTTGGGAGGCTGTATAGCTTAAAGTCAAGAACTGAGAAGTCGAGGTCAGTTATCTACGCTGAAGAGGAACATGTATGCGGAGGATGAATCCTCTCACATTAAGGTGCAAGAAAGAACACAGAAGATGCCAAGTCTTAATCCATCAAACATTTAAAAGCTGATAGAATGAACAGAATCGTGGTCTCTTGTCACATGAGTCGAGGCAGAAAATAGGGCTTGAACTTGGAGTTCCAGACACGATAGCGAGTGCTCTCACTCCCATTGCATTCCTAGGAATACTCTGCAAGGCCAAGTACAAAGAGAATTTAATGGCAGAAGGCATGGGTGATGGGAATGTTGGGCTAATTGTGTGGTAGGGGAGCTCCATGTCCTATATACTTGCACCTGGGTCTTGGTTCATGGGTTGCTAATTGAACCGAATGTTCAAGACATGGCACAAGCGTGCCAAACCAATTGTATTAGTCCATATAATGAAGGACCTTATAGCTTGAGAAACCAATGAAACACTGTATAACTGATTTTTCTTAAATTACACATATCAAGAGGTAGTCATAAGTTGTCTACCTGATATCTGACTGCCAATAACAAATTTAACTCCTATATGATTGTATATCTTGATGTGTCCCTTAACCAATCCCAACCCTTGATAGGTTTTTCACTATTGACATGTAGCATGACATCATTTTGACTCACAAAGAGTGTATATAATTGTATTTCATGTGGAAATCGCTGAGAATGAGTGTACGTCTGTTGACGTTCGTTGTAAAATCCCTGTTTTAGATAATTGCTAATAAAACAGCAACTTGCCATCTTCTTGAGTTTGTCTGGTTATTTGGACTCAGAATTATTCAGGTGTAATCCTACCCAGTAATAGATGCACATTTCCGAGGGCCATGAGCTCACATTATTCAGATAGCTCTATTGGATAAAATAGCGATGCTACAAAGTAAAATCGAATCCAAAAAATCTAGTCTCCTGCCTGCCTCATCTCAACAGACCTCATTTATGTCTCACTCGTTTACTCACAAACTATTTAACTGTCAGGAGGACATTTTCCTGCTCCTATCATTAAAGAATCAGCCAAGGAACTGGCCCCATTTATCACCTCCCTTATCAACGCCTCCTTTGAAACAAGCATAGTCCCCAACAACTTAAAAGATGCCTGGGTCTTGCCACTATTAAAAAAGCCCACCATAGACCCAAGTGTCCACACGAATTATAGACCAATCACTGCAGTACCTTTTCTACTATCAACGGGTTGGCATGGCGATGTGTAATTTGGCTTTCGCAGGTGGGGCGTGACTGCATGTTATGTGGAGGGTGTCTGAGAGTATGGTACCCCGGCATTGGTCTGCTGTCTGGTTGTTCATCCAATTCGTAACTTACTTGGCGAAGGCTGTATGGAATACCTGGGTGGGGGTGGCCATATTGTTGTTGATTATATTGTGGCTGTTGGTATGTATAGTTTCCCCCTTGTCTGCTGCAGCATTCCTGTGAAAAATGGCCCCATCTCCCACAAGACCAACATGGCCCTTGCCACCAATATCCTCCACCCCTCTGTCCCCGGCATCCACCTCGTCCCCTTGCGGGTCTTCTTTGCCATTGGGGTCCTATGTATGGTTGATGTCCTCCCCACTGCTCTTGCCCATGCTGCAGCCATCCTTGCTTGTATTGCTACTGACACTCCTCCTTCTTCTCCCTGCTGTTCTGGGGGTGGCACTGCGTTTACTGCCGTGACCTTCACTAGTATACTCTGTACATGTTTTGCTTCTTCAGCTAATCTCCTCTGCATTGTTTCTTTCTCTCTCTCTTTGACCCTCCTGCAATGCGTGTACTATAATGCTCTGAATTTCTGGCCATCCTTTGGCTTCTATACCAGCTATTTTATCGAGGGCCTTCTGTACTTCCTTCGGGAGGCCTTGCTTAGTGATGAAATAAAATAGGGAGCTGGATTGGTCCCAGGCCGTGCCTATCTCTGCGCGCCACATCTCCTGCACCTGAAGAATGAACTGTGCAACATCTTCCTAATCCCCATAGTGCATTACATTATAGAGTGTAAATCGGGGTTTCTAAAAAGGTTCTCCACAGGGCATCCCATACTAATGCACAAACATTGTTGAACGATGCCCCGTCATGTGTGTTGTTCCCTGTGGTGACCCCCGAAACCCTGCTTTCACCCACACTAAGTCTGCTTGATCTCTTACTGCCGATACCAGAAGGCTTTTTATATCCCCTATGACCAGGGACACCCCTGCTGTGTTCTTTTCAAACACATATATCCATTTTCCAATGCCCACTGTGAGTGGGGGGATGGTTCTGAGAAGGTTGGTTTTGTCCATCAATGCCGAGGGCACCTAATGGGGCTGCTCTGCTCTTTTATGAATGAGGGGCCTTTGTAATTTTAATCTTACCTTTCCGCGATCCACCTTTGTTCCTTTCTTTTTCGCTAATGCTGTTCTTCCCGGTCTGTTCGGTAGCCTGTTTTCCCATCCTTCTACTTCCTCTACCACCCTGGGAGATACTCACTGAACTGTCTGTATTCCTCCTACGGCCCCCTCCTCACCTTCTTTAAAATCGTTCCAACATTCCTTATCTCTTTCCGAAGCCACTGTATTGTATCCTAAGCTCTCTATCTCTCCCTCTCTCTCTACTTGTACTAAGCCTACAGTCCTCACCTGCCTTTCGGCGAGCCGCACACGATTGGCTGCATCGCCCTTCATTTGGTGCAATAGGAGACCGGAGGCGTGAGCCAGCCCACTTTCCAGGAAAGCCCGCGTCGGAAAGGCCACCACCTGTCCAAGTCTGTCCCTGCTGGTCCCTGCTACCTGCAGGAAATGCTGCCCCTCTGCACACAGGTGCCACCTGTGCCCCACAAGGTACAGTGACCGTAAAACACTGCATTTACCTCTATTGCCTATTATTGATTACCCATATGGTGAAGCGTTGCACCCAAGCACCACTTTAACTCTCGCCATGATTGCCACCTCTACCAACCTTTGCAATCCCCCCTACCTATTGTACTCATGCTGTATTGACTATTACCCAGCCACCAGCAGTCTATGCCTGACCCATTACTAAAAATCGATTCCAGCCGTATGGTGTGCAAATGATCTTAGACACTGTATCAGCTCACTTGTAATTCGATTCTAGCCATTATGTCAGCTTACTTTGAAACCCTAATCTAGGCATTGTGTTAGCTTACTTTGAAATTCGAATCTAGGCATTGTGTCAGTTCTAGGCATTGTGTCAGCTTACTTTGAAATTTGAATCTAGGCATTGTGTCAGCTTACTTTTAAATTCGAATCTAGCCATTATGTTAGCACACATAGCATCTAGGCTTTTTATTGTGCTGCATAGCCGTGGGGGTGAATATCTGTGTACTCGCTAGCCTATGTGCCTATCTCGCTTATCCTGTGCAACTGCATTCCCAATGCTCTTAGTCACTACTTGCTTTACCAATCGATTGCTAGCTAACTGTTACTTGATTACAAAATCCTGTGTACCTGTATACCTGCGCACTCCCTAACATATGTGCCTATCTCGCTTATCCTGGGCAACTGCAGTCCTACTGAATTTAGCCATTACTTGCTTTATCAATTGATTGCTAGCTAACTGCTACTTGACCACAATATCCTACACATAACTGGCCTGACCCCCGTGTACATCCCAGCCACATATGCAGTATCTGCTAACCCCCGGCCCTCCTGCTGATTGCCACACACCCAACCACCAACTAGGCCACCCACCACCAACAACATGTTCCTACCAGGCATCTACTCAATACTGTTGAGAACTATTCTCCACCTTATTAATTCTTCATGCCCTCCTATTTCCACCCTCAGCTTGGCCACCATAGGTACCACTCCACCACCTCCCATAGAGCCCTACGCCACAACCATGCTGCTCCAATTCTCCCTACCATGCAGACTCTCTGAAAGAAATACCAGATTATGGTCCAGACTACCTAAACTATACGAGCCTCGAGCTAGGGACTCTATCCAGTCCAGACTGACTAACCGTACCACTACCATTAGCACCTGCGCCAACCTTACGTTGGAAAGACCCAAGTCCAGCCCACCTAATACTACGACCAAACACAAAACTTACAACACAGCCACCATCCCCACCCCCACTAAGACTACCGGCCCACCTATAAAAGGCGCCCTCATTAACGCACGCTCTATAATAGCCCACGCTACAGATATAGCGGACATCATTCTAGCAGGAGATCTAGATTTCTAAGCCAAAACCGAGTCCTGGCTCCACACAGCCGCAGGTCCACCCCTCTCATTAGCCATCCCCGACGACTACATCATCCTCCGAGCGGATAGAACATAATCTGGAGGCGGTGGCCTGGCCGTAATTGCCAAAACACATCTCAACATTAGACTTGACTCCTCTATCCACCTCCCATCATGTGAATCACTCACAGCTAAGCTGCCCACTACTAACTCCCAAACGATATCCATCCACTTACTCTACAGACCTCCCAGTCCCTTAGGATCCTTCGAGGATGACCTCAGCACCATCCTCACCAATAACCTAAAAAACACCTCCCAGAGCCTCCTCTTAGGAGACTTCAACCTAGGCTTTAAAGACCCCAAAGATCACCAGGCTACCCTCATCAACAATACTCTGTCTGAATTAGGCTTTACACAAAAAGTATCTGGCCCCACCCATAACAAAGGGAGAACCCTCGACTGGGTAGCAGACTACAACTGTGTGGCCTCCATCACCGATAACCCCCCTCAACCATGGTCCGTCCACCATCTCCTCTCCTTTACCCTCAAAGCCTCGAGTCCCATCACCAACAATGTGCTGGCCTCAGCCATCCCCACGAGAAGTAAAAAAAATATCACAGTGGAAAAACTGATCCCTCTCATCCTCCCTACACTTAACCAACTCCCTGCTACTTCCAACCCCTACGACTCCATTGCACCATTAGAACTAAGAAAATGTAAACCGAAAAAGCATCTCAACCACTGGTTGTCTAGTCACCTTAAAACTCTTAGATTAGAAAAACGCAAAAAGGAACAAGCCTGGAGACAATCTCCCACAGACCATAACAAAATATTGCTCAATAAAATAACGTCCAACTACAAAAAAGAAATCATAGCTGCCAAACAAGAGTCTTACAACCAGAGAATTGCACAATCCAACTCCAGCACCAAAGAGCTGTTACGATCATTAAAGAACTGGAAACACCTGTGCTAACCCCAGACACTTGTGTGAAGGACAAACAATGGTGCACCAGTGTGCAAAATGCCCGAAACAATAAAGTCACAGGCCTACAAACTAAAATTAAAAATAAGAAAGATTCCATACCTAAACCAACCAACCCCACTAATACTGCCCCGCGCCCCAAACCCCAACACCAAGCTTCTCCAAAGTCTCCACTCTTGAAGGGGAAAAAAATCATTCTCAGCCTCAAACCATCTAACTGTCAAGGCAACCTCAAATTATTAAAGATGCGGCAAGAGACCTCTCGCCATTCATCACCAGACTCATTAATGCCTCCTTCTCCTCAGGTACCATCCCCAGCAACCTCAAAGAGTCCTGGGTCCTCCCCCTTCTCAAAAAGCCCTCTCTTGACCCCTCCACTCCTACCAACTACAAACCTATTACCACCGTCCCTTTCCTGCTCAAGATATTAGACAAGACAGCCTACCAACAAATCCAAAAATACCTTGAAACAAACCATCTCCTCGGTATTCGGCAATCAGGATTCAGACCCCAACATGGGACAGAAATGGCCCTTATTGACCTGAAGGCTCAAATTGACACTCTTAGAGACAATGGGAAAACTGCTTTATTGCTTCTCCTTAACCTCTCCGCGGCATTTGATCTAGTTGATCACAACATCTTATGCAATCACTTGGATTCAGCTGCCCACTTCTCCCAAGAAGCCATCAGCTGGATCAAGTCATTCCTCAGCAACAGATCCATGCGTGTCTTCTCCACCACAGCTGCCGCCGACCTCATCCCCATCACATGCGGAGTCCCCCAGGGTTCATGCGTCTCCCCTACACTGTACAACGTGTTCACGAAGCCCCTGTTAGATGATCTAGATGGTCTGGGTATCACCTACACTAATTGTGCCGATGATACCCAGATCCTCATTCCGTTGACGGGAGATTACAACCATGATTTGGCCTTGGTGAACAAGGTGTTCCTCATCATCCAGGCATGGATGGCTTCTCACAGTCTATGCCTGAATGATGACAAGACTGATCTCATCATACTTGGTTCCACCGCAAACCTAACCAAATTGGACCACAACTACACCAGATTCATTATAGACGGGAACCCGATCAAAGTAGCCAAGGAAGTGAAAACCTTAAGAACATACATTGACTCCTCCCTCTCCTTCAATAAACAAGTGAGCTCTATGGCATCCTCCACGGCCTACACATGTAAGCTTATAAGAGCATCCAAACCCTTCTTATCCACCCAGAGCTGCAATACGTTGTATTATCAAAACTGGACTATTCTAATGCCCTCTACGTAGGAGCTAGCAAACAGGTTACTAACAAAATACAGACGCTACAAAACAACGCTCTCAGAGCAGCGCTTAGCATCCCCAAGAGAGAACACATTTCTAACATTAGGAGAGCCCATAACAGGCTCAACACTACAGATAAAATCCAGGTCAAAGTTGCCTCACTAACACACAAATGCCTCAACAACGCTGCCCCCCGCTACTTAGTCGATAGAATAAGTAAATACACTTCCAATAGACCTACTAGAACCTCCAACGCAAATCTACTCACAGTTCCCAGGTTCAAACGCACCAAAATGGGTGGCAACAGCTTCCAGGTGAAAGCAGCCCAACATTGGAACTCCCTACCAACCTCTGTAGGGACACCCCAAACCTACACACACTTTAGATGCAACTATATACATTGGATAACGAACAATGACCGCTAATACCACTCAACCCACCTCACCGCTATAAATATAATATGTATACTTGTAAATCAGCAAACTCTTGCCTTTATTGTGACTGCTTCAACCATCCATTGTCCAATTGTAATTATTGTCATGCATTGTAACGTGTAACCAAGCTGTGAATAACCTTGTTGCTCCTGCGCCCTCATACCCTCGGGTCTGGTGCGCAATACAAATGACTAAACTAAACTAAACTAAACTAAATTAACTAAACTAAACTAAACTATCTTTATTGGTGCACTGTCTATTTTAAAAAGGAAGTTCCCAGATTTCCATTTATCTTCTGGCAGGAGAGAGGAGGTTTTGAAGGGTTGTGGAACTGGCTCTTCCCCTAATGGTTGGGTTCTCTCACATATGGCTCTCATTCGGGTCTGTTCTGTTTGTGTGGTTGTTAGCGCTATTTCAAGATCTTGTGTGGGTGGACCAATGGGGGCAGGTGCAGTTGGAGTTGGAACATATGGTGGAGGTGGGGGAGCTGAGCTAGGAGTTGCTGGAGTGCTTACCCCGGTACGTAGGCTGGGTCAGAGCACCCCTCTGTGAGTAATGGATATATCTTTTTGCGCTCTTCGCTCTCCTTCCCTGTTTCCTTTTCCCTGTCTTGCATGTTTTTAGGTGACCTACCCTCTTTTCCCTTATTATTTGTGGTAAGTGTTTCCTCAAACATCTTCCACAAATCTAACACCTCTCATCTGTTCTGGAGCTGTTTCCCCTTGTATTTTGCCATCAAGTAAGTTGCTACATGATCTAATATTTCCTTATCAAAAGACCCTCCTTCCGGCCGTGCATGAGATGATCCTTCTCCCTTCGTTTTTCTTACCCACTGACCATGGTACTTCTTAATGTGTTCACTGTACAAGGGTAGGTGCTTAAAATATGACACACTGGGGTATCCATCCCCGTTCTCTGAAAGAGTTCTTTTCCCCCTCCACCTTGGGCTCAATCTACAAATCTCAATTGCTTGTACAATCAACAATACCTTTTCATCCTTACACGTCACTCATACATTTGTCAGCCCACAAACATGAAACATAACCATTGAACCCTTCACAGATGAACCAACATGGATACCAACAACATTCAACAAAATCATAAACATTAATCCCTCCCCGTCTTTTCTCCTAGGTCCTCTCCCCGAGTTTGGAGCAACACTGCTTTCTTCACTCGTGCTACACTCATCACATTTCGCCCCTACTGGGTCTGCCTCCATATTTTCAAAAACACAAAAATAATAAGCTAAAATAACGAGCTAAAATAATAACCACTACTTGTTCCTGAGCACACTAATTATACAAGGCTCTTACTTTTTACCCTTTTCACTTATTTCCTGCACTGGTTGGGACAGTGCACTGCAGCGTTCCTGTTTCTTCCTCTGCTTTTCAACTTTATTCTTCATTATGTATATAAAAACGAATGGCCATGAAAAAGGAAAGCGCATAGTTTCCTACACTCATTCTTCTTCATCCATACCCATATCATGTGTGTTCCCCTTACTCAATCTTCTCCACTTTCTCCCCTTTTCCCTTATTTGTTTTGTCTCGCAATTATTACTCACATGCCCATGTTCTTCCAAGAGCCTCCATTCGCGCTCTATCCACAAAGCATGAGCCTCCCCCACGTGACTGCACCCAGCTCAGGCGAGCAGTGGGGTATTCGCAAAGCTGGAACCCATGTTAACCATTTTCTTCTGCGTACGTCTCAAGGAATATCACGCAAGAGAGATCACCAAATGAAGGTATACTCCTCACAACACGTCAGGCAGAGGGGGCTCGGGCTGCCTGTGCGCGGCACTGGGGAAGGGAGAGCTGTGACTATTGAGAAATCATTCTTGGGCGAGTAAAGATGGCATTCGGTGTAGCACAAAATGGAGTTGCTAGGCCATTCAAAATACTTAGTTATTTGTTTACTAATAATATGTAGTGCAGAGGATAGACAGGAGGGTGGGGGCGTCTCCTCCCTTTAGCATATACTGTGGGCCTCATTACGATACTGGCAGTAGCTGCCGCCAGTATAATTCTTTTTCCGGCGCCCGCAAATGGGCACTTACCGGGTCATTACGGCCTTGCCAGACCCGGTAATTGCCCATTCACGGGCGCCGGAAAAAAATGCTCCCCATTCTCATTAAGCCCCCATTGGGCTCAATGGGAATGGGGAGGTTGGATGCACCGGCACCATTCGTGAATGGTGCCTGTGCATACGACATGCTCTGCAAGCAGAAATAGTAGTCTTCATGCCCGGTTACAACAGTACCAGTAGCTTACTGGTACCGTTTGTACCGGACCAGCAAACTTATAATGAGGCCCTGTGTCTTGTCGGTGCGGGAATGGTGAAGGGGTTGGGAAAGACCACCTCTCACACAACAGTATCGACCATCATTTATGATACCTATTATCACACTAGCATACACATTTTTATCAGTTCTTCTTTCTTATATATTACAGACTTGTCCAGCCCTAGTACAAAGAGGAATACATATTATGTTTTTGGAGGACCCTAAGAATAATTGTGTTGTCTGGAGAGTAAGACTTCAGTTTTGATATAGAAGTTATTACATAGGAGATAACAAATGTGCATATTAAAGTAAATACAAAATGGAGAGGCTTCAACATTTGAAAAATTCATTGCCATCCAGAAAATCAATAGGTGTTCATGTAATATTAATGGTGGTATCAGCTGGTATCAGCTGGTATCATGATTTGTGTCTTTCTCCTAATTATTATGGCATTACAAGGTGTTGCAAAAATTGATACTGATATGGAGTGTATTAATGAAACATGTACTATTTTGCCCACTGTAAATAGCCTGATTTATAATATAACTAGGAGTTTATTTCGATTTAAAGGTATATTTAGGAGAACCATGAAGGTATACATTTCACAACCCTCGCCCAAAACCCCCTCTGGCAAACCCATTGGCCAGGTGGAGTCAGGACTCGGGTCTCTAGAGCCTGGCATCATCTTCAAAAGCCCTCATGGGTCCAGTCCCTGACTGCAGAACATGCTTCAAAGAACCAAACTATGCGGTGTAGTGTTTTGGGTGTGGTAGGCCTGGAACTACTTTCCCTGGTACTACTTTACCTGGGCTATATAAACCACACCCTGACTGCTGAACATACTTCGTGTTACTTTGCAGCTTGCAATGTGATGCTCACTGTGTCCAGCTATTCCCTCGAACCTCGGAGAAGCAGAACCTGCAAGGAGACAAAAGGAACATCATTATCAGCAGCATCTTACCTGCAGCCTTCATCTTTAAACACTCGCAGCTGCTGAGAACAGCTTCCTCGAATCTGCACGCCTCCCGGACAGAACGGCCTGAAAGAGGAAGATAGAGGCAACATTAAAGAAAGCTGTAGAGACATTTACAAATTACGAACTGCTCAAAAGGCTTACCTGGCTGGTCGCCTCTTGGCTGGCACCATTCCGGACATTCCACTCGCACTGAAGAACACCGCGACCTACAAGGAAAGAAAACACAGGTTAGCAAAGGCAAGACTTTGCAGCTCTGCGCATAGCGCTTACTTACCGCGTCATAGCGTTCTTTATGCGCCATCATTTACCAGCGGGACTCAACCAAGCCAGTTTGCCGCGCTGAAGCTCTGCATACCTAAGGGAGAAAAAAGAGACATTTTAAACAAAGAAAGGCATGCAGGATAGCAACAAAACTAAAGAACAGCAATAAGACCTACCTGAACAATATCAAATGGGCCGGCGTCAGTGAAGTAACTGGACCGCACTCGCCCATGAAAGACAACGCGCCCCTGCAAAGAAGGCAGGACGGAGAGCGTGCCTAATTCTACCACAAGGTGAGGAGAGGGCGCCAGAGGGACTGAAAGCATACAGGGGTGGAGGGAGGATACTTACCCCAGTTGGTCAGTCTTGAACACAGTCCTCCTGTATTTTCAGGCAGAACCTTCCCCACAGACCACATCAGGGCAAAGCTGAGAAGCATACCAGCAAGTAACCCAGCTGGGTGCCGTCCCTGTGGATACCAGGTGAGTGTAACAATAAATACATATCTTGAAAATTCGATTCCTTTAAAAAATAACCTATCGTGCCAGCACATGAAAGAGGTGGGCGAAAGAACATCAGACGAAAGTTGTTATGTTTGTTCCCCAATACTGTATGCCGTGAATGTGGCAAGAACATTTATTGCAAGAGAAATGTCTTCACATAACGCAAAATGCCTTAGTCATCTAACTGCATGCTTAACCAGAGGACAATTTGAAGGAAAATGGGCTATATCATGATGGCGATCAACATTTGCATTCCCATCTGAAGATACCTATGTGAAAACAAGAAGGATGGAAAATGGCATAGGATGGACAAACAAGAAACCTATGTATCTGTCCCAGATAGGAGAAAGAATAAAGGTTGTCCAGATGAAGAAGCTGAATTGTTCAGAAATGACTGAAAAGTCAGGAGAGCCAAGATGCAGAGACAGACCTCAACTAGTGATATATGGATGTGTCTTCACCAGTAACGGATGGGAAGGAGGACTACTGACCTGCCCTGCACATCTATTGAAGAAAGAATGAGCAAGCATAGTGCAGATAGTAAGTGACAAATGCCTGGAATCATGGGCTAAGTACTCAAAGCCACTCAAATTGGTCGACAATGAAGCAGTACCAATATCTATGCCAAAATGCAAAAACATGCTTCAAGAATAATGGCCTGATCCTGGTTGGAATAAATAAAGGATGTGGACAGATAATTGAAGTTCCAGAAATAAATGAAGGAACTGCAGTATTAATGGATCGATACTGGGCCTGTGAATCCAGAGCCGACATGCAGTTGCCTAAGAATTGCCGAGGAATACGCTCCATGGTAATGCTACATTATCAGCATTGGTGATTCCCCAAAGTGAGCAACATATTGATGACAAAGAGATCACCTGAACTCCGTCGACTGAAGAGAAGCAATTGTTTTTAAGCAAAATGAATGGAGTCCTATAACAATATCCCAGATGAGCATATGGCAGCTATATTCTTCAAGCTGCAGTAAATGCCAAGTGGATGCAGATTACAAGATGGGAGTTACTGCAGACGATTAATGCAACAATAAAATGATTCAATGCAATCACAGAAGAATTGAGGGCCATCAGGCTGATGACCCTCCAGAACAGGTATGTTCTAGACCTGATTAAAGCAATGGAACCCTGACAGAGGCGATAAATATGCTGTTCACCCTCTGGATAGTGCTGCTGAATGACCTGGAGTGTGGATGAGCACATATAAAATGCAGGTTACCAGAGGGGGGTGACAAAGATTTGGATCCCAAAAAAGAAAAAGGATGAAGAGAAGATGCTGATAAATGATGAAGAGGAGATAAAGACAAAGGAATAAGAGAATTTGGTCCCATGCCGCATTGAGTCTATGAGAGACGTTATGCACACAGACAGTCATATAGAATGTACACTTGCACTCAAAGTGTGGAAGGATGTTGCATGGAAGAATGCTACATGGAACGATGTCACCTGCTAAGATGTCAGAATACATCACTGAATACTATGGATGTACATTTAAGTGAAATCTGACGAGGACAAAGTGATGTCATGAAGAAGATATATGCACCTAGGTCTAAACAATATGAAAATGCTAAGCAACGATATAACTGAAGCAATAAGAGTACCATGTATCTACTGCTAAAGTAATCAGGGATCTAAAGAAAATAAAGCAACATACTGTCCAATAGCTGTAAATACGCAGCAATTCAAAGTAGAAAGAGAACATAGAGAAGATTGCTATAGAGGAACATATAATGTGGTAAGGATGGCCATATTAGGAAAATGGACGTTGGCTCACGTTGAACATAAATCCTACACAATTTTCAGGAAAACGTTGAAAACCAAACTGTTTAACTAATTGTGTAATCTCTCTGCAAATGGAATATGCTGTTCCCTGTAACCAACGAACATGCACCTCTTCCACATATTGTTTTCTCTGCCGTGTTGTTCTGCCTTGTATGCCTGTACTAAGTAAGCATTCTGTAACAGCACCACGATGCCCTAGGGCCGATGTGCGCTATACAAATTCAAATTCAAATAAATAAATAAATAAAATAAACAAGCTACCCCAGAGACAGGCCAAGTCTGTAAGTATCAGGAGATGCATGAAAACAGTTTTGCGTGCAGAGGGGAAGATGAGTCAAGGTTAGCCTCAAGTTAACAATGCTATTTTCAAAGTCTAAGTACATAGCACAAAGGGAGTGCATGGATAGGCTCTGAATGTGCGACATTATTTATAGATGGAAGAAGATGGAAACATCGGTGAGAGCCAAACTGTTGGTGAATTAAAAGTGTATAAAGTTCATATGAGATAGAGTGAGCAAGTCTCTAGAGACCAATAGGAACAACAATACCTTGCATACATTGAATCAAATAGCAGTAATGGAAGGATGAAATGGACACATTTGTGGTCTCTTCACATGTGACTCAAAAGGTGGAAACAAAGGCTATTCATTAGAGCCTTAAGCTAAGATAGTGGTGTGCTCACACTGCCTTGAATGTTCCAGGACAGTGCGCAGGCACAATGTCAACTACAAACAGAAGACTTTGGCTGATAGCCTGCGGATGAGAGATGATGGGCTACTTGGGAAAATGGGGAGTAGTCTGATGGTATTCAAACACCTAGGTTTTGTTTCACGTATGTGCTGCAAAGGAGCCAAAAGTGCAAGGTTGGGATAATATTCCAGCCAATCAGTGAGGTTTGGGGACAACCTAACATATAATGTTGCAGGAGTCAATTCCCTGTTGTTATATCCACTATTATCGATACTATACGTATTTAGAGGTAGTTCCAGGTGTGCCCCGCAGATATGGGGTAGCCAATGATGCACTAATACTTATATGTTCTATAAATAGATATATTCCTTCTTCAATCCATTCCCTTGATAGGTTTTGTATTTTGCCACGTAGAATGACGTCATAGATGAAGCATATTGGGGTAAAACACCTGCATCAAATTTGGTTGTGAGTGTACAAGCATCAGTCTGATGTCTGCCAGTTCACCCTGCTTTATTCACTTGATAATATAGCAGTACTTTGCCATATTATTGGAGTCTGTCCGATTATTTGTTCTAAGATTTATTATTGGAATTCCATCTAGCACAAAAGACACTTCAAGGTGCTAGAGCACAATATATATGCACGTGGTTATGTAAAAAAGTTGATTTATATTTCAGATGAAAAAGTGTCCGTTTTGGAGTATAGGAGGAATGGTTATATGGCCTTAGTGGAGTATAGTAATACAATTGGAAGACACATTATGAGAAAAGATGAGCACTAGTGGATGAAAGAGGGATACAAATATATAGAGAAAAAGTAGAAACCTGTGGACACAAGAAGTGTGTGGATCTCGTTATTGATCATTATTAGAAGAAAGAGGATGCATGTGAGTACAAGTATTTGTATTTGTATTTTGTTTATTTGTATAGTGCTCCAAGCATCCGGTGAAAGATAGTGAGGGATGCAGTGGTTTCAAACTGATAGCATTCTTTCCTAAGATAAGTGTAGCAGGTGTAGGTAAAGAATAGTACATGTATATAAGTATGGCCATATTTAGTGAAGAAGGAAGAGAAGACCTTTGGATGTAAGAAGGTGGAGTAACCCTTTTATGATTATGTCAATGTAAAATAGTGTATATTGGTTGATATATGTTTTGTTTTAAGAAATGAACAAAGGAATAATAGGAGATGAAAATGAAGTGATAGGCAAACATTGTATGCATAAATTCCACACTTGCCTAGGACACACATTCATGTTCAGCATCCTGGGTAGGTAGATTAGAGTAGGGTGACCAAAGTGTTAATTGTATCTCACCAGAATAAACACAGCAAAGAAACGAGAGTCTGTGGTCCTATGCTACTGGAAGAAAGACAACAAAGGAAAGAGCAAAGAGAAGATTTTTGCACAAAACAAGGAGCGCTAAAAGCAGTCCTGCCAACAAAATCTACAAAAAAGATAAAGCAAAGTACACCATTGTTTCGACTTTAAAAAATGAGCTTGCATTCTACCTGGCCATGGATATAAAGAGATGACCCCAGCATCATCATGTCAAGGAACTATACAAGCGACAAGGCCAACACCCTCTGTGCAGAAGAAGGAAGAAAGGCCTATTTTCGGGAAGTACAGTTCTCTCTGTTAGTTTACCATGACTTTTGCCTCCATTTGGTTTCTGCAGAAAGTAAAAAGACAGTTTTTCATGGATGCGTCAAGAAGAAGAGCGGATGAAGGAGAAGACAGTTCCCTTTGTGTTGTTGATGGATTGTCATGTTGTCTGTTTTGTCTTTTATATTTTTTTTATTTCAAAGAATAGGACAATTTAACCACAGTAGTGTAATGCATGATGCAACCATTTCTAAATAACCTCTATCAAGAATAGAGGAGGCATGTTTCCTTTTTTCAATTAGAAGAGGAGTTTGGAGAGGACGCTTGAGTTTTGCACGGCACTAAGAAGGACAAAATGAGGTGTGAACCTATGAAAAGTGTGGGGCAAGTCAGGGTAAAACATATATGTGTGCCTTTTTGGTCCTATGAGGTAGGCACACCATGTTATAAGCATAGATAAACAGAGGGGACACTAAGGTATACACAAGAGGGAGGAGAAGCAGCTATTCAATTAAATTAAAGAACAGGAAATTTAGTAGCAATTATTTTAGGATGTAGGAGTAATATTTTAGAGAAATAGGAACATTGAAGTAGTAATGTTTAGGTTTTAGGAGGAAGTGCTGATAATTAATGAAATGCACCTATTTTTCAAGAAACTTACCCATTTTTTTTATATTTCAGATGGACATGGAATCCCTGCACTTCGAGTGACATCAGCACATGAGCCTTCGAGCAGGGAGAAAATCCCTAACAATGTCACAAAAAGGGCTTACGGGACTCAACCACATGCTCATTGCTGTTAAACTGAAGAACAAAAAGAAGAAACAATCCTCTTTATGGACTCCCCCATCCTTATGTCCCCTTTACTAACTATTTTACTCAAGAAGATAATGCGTCCTGAAGCATGGCCCTTGTACAAATTGAGGGGCCCCTGAACTTGCTGCAAAGTAGAGGGAAAAAACAATAATTAACTGATGAAAGATTCTTGAACTTGAAATAAAGAAGGAAAGAAAACCAGATCGAAGATGATCTAACAAAAGTTAAGTGATATGATGACCAGGACATGGATTTTAAGCAGATGGCAAATGGGACAAGGACTGCTGAAATGGTATGGGGTGGAAAAGAGTAATAATTACTACAGGAAAAAAGAGGAAAAGGGGAGAAGAAATAATAATAAAAAATAAATGATATTGTGGGTCCCCTCAGAAGAAAAGATATAATGTCGTTTAACGACAATTCTCGTAGTGGTATAGCCACTCGCTGTGTATGTAAATTAACATTTAGTTGGGTAACAGGGGTGAGAACAAGATGGAAGTAAACAATGTTACTCTCTGGGGATACATACATATACACAAATAATAAGAGGACACAATATGCCACACCTTTTACAAAAAAACATACATATACAATAGATTAGGAGAATACAACATGATTTGATGCACTATGGGTTCTTATGAAATGTCTTTCACAATACCGCCCATTTTGAGCATTGAGTTGAGGTGGGTGACTGAAGTAGGGATGCATAGGTACATTGTATGCGGGGGTGGGTAAACAATGGGTATGTGGTTGAGTAGTAGTTCAATCTGTCAACCATAGGGGGGAATGTAGAAGAGCAGCCTCTCCCACTTATTTTGGTGACGGACAGGTGACTATGCCACACTGGTCCAAAACATGGGAAGAATTGTGCACTCAGACAACTGTATTGTCCATATCCTAAACAGAAACAGTGAGGATAAACATGGTGTGAACCAACGATGACAGATGTGAAGTCATTTCACCTATAACATCACATAGTTGCATAAGAGACAGAGTAAAACGTTATTTATTATACAATAACACAGACATTAGGCCACACTGTGTTTAGATGTGGAGAATGCTGCTCACACTCAATAGTCATTAGACATCAGAAACAGGTAGTGCTCAAATATATGACCCAACAAAAGAAATGCGACTACAGCAGACATTCATTATCTTAAAATGGACTCCACAGTTCACCTTGCAAATTAATAAAGTCGTTAAGTCTGAATCACAGAAACACAGAGTTGGGAAACCCCCAGATAAATAGTTGAGTCCCAGCCATCGTTGACTAAGAGCAGCTGAAGACAGGTGCAGAAAACCTGGCAGCGTTTAATAGTAGAATATGTGACTTTCAATGGTGCGACGAAACTGGCATACAGTCAGAAAAGATCAGATAGGGAAATGATCCAATACAAAACTGGGCAGTTTATGTATGTCTTGATACAGTATGCTAAGAATTCTGAAGACGTGCGTCATTTCTAGAAAGTGTTTTTTCCAGTTTTAAGGTTGCAACACATATCTTGTGGTTTTAGTGAAATTTGGAAACAACCTAGTCATGCTATAGCATAAAAGTCATGTGTTCAGGAAGTGTCTATGTCCAATGAAAATCAACCGATATTTGACATTTTAGTAAATTGGCCAATCATAGGCTATTGAAACATAAGTTTCATATTCGCATAACATTATTGTTAATATATGTGGCCTACGAATGGCAGAAGCTACCGGATCATGACTCTGGTAGCGGCAATATGTAGAGGACCACATGGGGTGGCTACCCTAAGGCGAGGAGACAGGTGTCATCAGATGAGACACAGTATCACCATTTTCCTTTTAGGGATGTCCCCTCCATTCCTCATGCCTTAATGGCATATTGCGGTAACCCCCTTCAACATCCTACAAGACTTGCTAATTACATCCTACAATATCCTGTAAACAGAAAGACAAAGGGCCTCATTCGAAGTGTGCTGGTCCGGTAACAATGGTGCCATTAAGCTTACCGGAACCCTTGTTTCTGGACCGGCACCCTATAACTCTGCCGGCGGGAGCACTCCCGCCCGGCAGTTCAGACCTGCTAGCAGGACGGCACTCACCCACATAGTTTTCATGGGAGTATCAGCACAAACGGTAATGATGCCGGTGCTCCCTTGTCCCCATTCCCATAGAGTCCTGTTGGACTCTATGGGACCCTATGGCACTCTATGGGAATGGGGACTCATGAAATTAAATTACCGCCGCCTGACTTCCCATCAGGTGCCTGCAATTTATTACGGGTCCGGTGGCAAACCCGCCGGTAGCACTGGCAGGTTTACTGCTGGACCCGTAATGAGGCCCAAAGACTATCAATCCCATGTTTTGTATCCTTTGGAAATACTGGGATGAGGAAGAGGAATGGAGCTATGAGGATTACTAGCCCACAGAAGACCACACTGACCTCTAGTTGTTAGAAGGAGGCTGGGACATTTAAATCCCGGACAGCTGATGCAGCAGAGAGAGAAGTACCTGACACGAGTAGGCGGCTCACCTCGGAGGAAGCTCAAAGGAAGCCTGGCAGCAGGCCAAGTCTGGTAAAGGGGAAGGAGCAGGTGAACCGCTGCCCGATGCTGAGAAACTGTCAGCATTCCAGAGGAGGAGATAGAGAAGAACAGGAGTTCTGCCATGGAAGGGCAGAGAGCAGGAGGCTGCCCGTCAACCACACAAACAGGTGAATAGTGGGTAAGAGGTTGAGTGTTCTCCTGATTGACCAGTGAACTGCAAGGCACGAGGAAGAGCAAAGCAGCCAAAAACAACTGGTGAGCCGAGTTAGGGAAGGTGGGACGCTGGGGTGCTCCGGGATGATTGCTGTGCACTGGGAAAAGAGCTGAAAAACTGCTTGCGAAGGGCAAGAAGTCCTGAAAGACAGAGACTGTTGCAAGGAGGGGTCTTCAACCTAATGGATGTTGAATGTCTGAAAAGGTTGCAAGTCTGGTATTCATATCCATATCGAGAAGAAGTTGTGTTAAAGAAAGCCCTGGCAGGAGAGTATACCAGGCAAAGTCAAGTGTTTATTCCTCAGGAAGACACATGGCCTTGGGATTGTGAAATAAGACAAGTGTTTTAAAAAGCCCTGGCAGCACAGTATACCAGGTTATGCCAAGTGTTTAACGAGAATCCTAAGGAAGACGCTTGCCCTTGGTATTGTGAATTGACTGAACTGTCGAAGAAAGCCCTGGTAGGAAAGTACACCAGGCAAAGCCAAATCTGTGGAGCGAATTGCAGATATCAATGGGAAGGAGTTGTCTTCTTGAGCTTGGTTATTCTTTTTGAACTGTTGTTTTGGTGGAGAGATAGAGATACCTGGGGAAGGGAGGCATCCCCTGAAACTGTGAACACTAACTACCTGGAAGCTTTTTGTTGTAGTTATACTTTCCTTTTGAAGCTTTGTGCACTTTCAAGGCCAAAAGAAAATACCCTTAACACCTTTACTTTTAGAATGTGAGGGCTAGAATAGGACTTCAGACACAGGACATTTTGCTTTGGACATCTTGATACAGTGCAGACCCTTAGTTCTTGGTTGAGGTAGGGAAATACATCCCAGACTAGGGATAGTGAGGCATTTCCCAACCCCTTTTATTTTGAATAAATATTTATGGCAATCACTCAGTCCTATGTGTCTGTGTCTCATTCCTGGTTCCTCACAGTTACCATTTCTTTTGGTTGAAACATTTCTCTCCTCCTGCAACCCAGACTCCATGCATTTATTTGTGTAAAATCATTCAGTTGCCAACAAGAGTCAGCTTTATGCAAATCTAATGGTACTAAGGTTTGGGGAGATTTTATCCCTCTATGAGCTCTGAGACCTGGGATGCTTGAAGTGCTTGAGACACTTATTTTTATTTATTTATTGAACATTTGTCTGGCGCCTATACACAAGCGTTTCCAGGTGCCAGAAGACAAAAAAAAGGGGTGATGGGGGGTTACATAGGGAAAAAACCAACTGTTACGGTCGTACTAAGTCTTGTGACATTCTTACCATGCAAGAGCAGAGACAATAAGTGCAACGGCAGGTGGAGGAGGGGGGCAGGGATGGGGAGGGTACAGAGCGTGGCTGAGGGGGGAAGTACAGGAGTGGGGGGGCCAGACGGCTGAATAAGTGCTGAGAGGAGCCAAAGGGCAAGTGCAGGGCAAGTGGGAGAGGGAAAAGTGTGATGGATGGGTTGGACCATATTCAGGCTAGTCCTGGAAGGGTGCTCGAGGGCAAGTGCTGGTAGGGATGTTGAGGAGGGACTTGTCAAGGAGGGCCTAGCCCCTGAGACACTCATAAGTGACTAGGAACCAGTCAGAGTTGCAGAGGGACAATTAGCACGGGAGGGGGGAAGGAAGGAGGAGGAGAAAAGGAAAGACTTGAGAAGTTTCCAGAATTTAGGAAGATCAGTCCCAAGTTTGAGGGGTGCAGGGGGGCCATTCCAGAGGGAGGCTCCTGTCGAGGAAAGGGATCTACCTCCCACTCTCTACTTGGAGAAGCGTCTGACTTGCAGAGAGTTGGAGCTAGATAACTGGAGAACTCTAGCAGAGAGGTATTTAGGGAGAGAAAGCTGTATGTAGCGAAGTCCTAGGCCCCAGACAGCCTTATTGATGATACAAAGGGTCTTGACTTTGATCCTTGCGGTCACCGGGAGCCAGTGGAATGATTTTAGGGCTGGAGAGATGCGTTCCTTGGGCTTGAGACCAAGGATAAATCTTGCAGCCCTATTATGGATAAGTTGAAGAGGGTGAAGGGAAGAAAGAGGCAAATTGAGGAAGAGGCTCTTGCAGTAGTCTAGCCTAGAGAGAACCAGAGGTCTGTAGACATTGGGCTTCAGGGAAAAGGTGAGGAAAGTGAGAATACCTCTGAGGAGGAGGAGCTGAAAGTCCGTGATGTGCAGAGAGTAGGAGAGAGAGCATTCAAAGATGACCCCAAGAATTTTAGCCCACAAGAGGGTGAGGGGAGGGGACCCAAAGAGGGTGGCCAGTGAGTGGCGGTGGGGAGGCAGGGAGCAGGTGTCCCAATGAGAAGGACCTCTGGCTTACTGGCATTAAGGCAGAGATCATTGGTGGAGCAACATGCCTGAATAGCGGTAACTCATTCAGGAATGAGAGAGGAAGGGCAAGAGGTATAGGATGGATGGAAGGAAATATGAGTGTCACCAGCATAACACTGCAAGTGAGGAGAGAAGGTGGAGATCAAGTGGGCAAGAGGGGCAAGGTAGATGTTGAAAAGCCATGGCGATAGGATAGACCCCTGAGGGACGCCACAGGTAGAGTATGAGGTGGAGGAAAGGACAGGGCCCAATTTCACTTGCAAGGGCTGGTTTGAAAGGAAGGAAGTCAGCCATGCCAGTGCCCGGTCTCTAATGCCTAGGGTATCACGTAGACAATTTATGAGAATGGCATGATTGACTGTGTCAAAGGCCGAAGAAAGATCGAGAAGGATCAGAATAGAGGGGGAGTTTGAACCCAGGTTTAAGAGCAGGTCTTCACGGGTTATCAGGAGAGCAGTTTTCGTGCCTCTCAATGCTCTGAAGCCAGACTGGTGGTCGTTGAGGCAGCTAGTTGATTTGGCCTGGTGAGTCAGTTGGGGGGTGACCAACTTCTCCATGAGTTTTCCCAAGAAAGGAGTGAAAGAGATAGGGCGATAGTTAGCCAGTCATGAAGAGGCTGGAGATGTCTTTTTTAGGAGAGGGTGCACAAGAGAGTGCTTGAGGAGTTGAGGGAAAGAACCAGTGGCAAAGGAGTGGCTGCAGAGGTGAGCCAAGGATGGGGTGAGAGAGGAGATGTTGTCCTTGATAGTTGTGGAAGAGCAGGGGAGCACCTGATTGGAAGAGACTTTCATGGAGTGGACTACTCTAGAGACCTTATCTGGTGCAATGGGACAGAAGAAGGCGAGAATAGGTGGGGAGAGGGGGGACAAGGGAGGCAAGAGAAGAGGGCTGGTGGGGAGGGGGAGTAGATGACAGTGAGGACAGGATGTCCTGAGTTTTGGTGTATATGCGGGAGGCAAATGCAGTGCAGAGGGCCTGGGAGGGAAGAGGAGAGGAGGAGACTGCAATAGGTTTGGCGAGTTCCTTGCAGAATTTGAAAAGCTCAGCCATGTTGTTAGTTGCCCCAGAGTTGCCCCACTTGGTGCTGTATCCCAACTGTCTGCCTTTCATGGACTAAATAAATGACTGGCATGACCCAGAACAATGCCCTCTATACCATGCCACATGCAGATAGCAGTATAAGCCAGCAGGTTGTATGTTTCATGCCCTCTGCCAAATGAATCTTCAAACGATCTGTGAAGATATATAGAACCCAAAAACAATCAAATAAAGCATGAGAACTTGAGAAGCTGCCCTGTTTCCTTCAAGTATAGTGTATACGATTCAACTCTATGGAGAATTATGGCACCGATATGGCAAGCAGATGTCACCTCATGTAATAGACAGCACCTAACAGTAGGCATAGCATAAACCTTCATTTAAAGTGAAGAAATGCTAAAATAATACATCACTTCTTTCTTTTTATGTTTTTCACAAACTACCACAGCAAAAATGCATCTGAGGGATGATGCCCCCGTCAAACGACCCAGAGTTTGCCACATATTAGGGATAATACCAAATTATAATGTGAAATGGTCTTTAAGACCCAAAAACAAGATTTTGAGTAAGTTTAAGTTTTTTGTTTTCTGCTACACTTGAAGAAATGTAAATGCAGTGAGAAATGCTGATAAGCAAACAAGAAAATGTTGTTCAACCAGGAAAGCAAACCATCTTTAATTTCAAAAGCTTGCTTGCATGGTTTTTCAAATGGATCACAAGTAGGCAATCATGAAGAAATTAAAAGGTGACTTTTGTTTACAATGTGTCTCATGGGTTGTACATGTTAGACAAGAAGGAGTGAAGTCATTGTAAAGTTTCTGATAAGAATGGCCTACACTCCCTCAATACAATAGAAATGAATGTGCCTTTCATGCATACAAAATCATATTGTATCTTGAGGTGGCTTAGCCAATGCGTGTTTTGCTGTTTCTTTTTCTAACCTGACTAAAAGCTAAACTCTTTTTCAATTCAGCCTTGCTGTGGTGGGTAGAATTCAGATTCCCTTGAGAGTTACCTTGGTCCTTCAGAGTGGAAAGATGTATTGCCTGTTACCATGAATGCACATTAGGTGCACAGAAATAAAATGGGCTATTTGAACATCCCTCCAGGTTCAGGAGATGCTCCCAGTCGTATGAGCTCCTTACAAGGACAAATCTGCAATAAAAACATTTAAAATTCTAGTAGATGCTGAAATGTGGTGTGCTTATCAGATAAGAATTAGGACTGTTCATATAACCATCTAGCCTTTTAACCCTAAAGCCCGGCCTCAAATAACACATGGCAGCATTTAAAGTATCACCTTTGACATCAGTTAAGGCAATAAAGCTGGCCAGAGCTGTCTGCAAGACTCATCATGCGGAACACAGGGTTTCATAAATCTAAGAAATTAATCTTAAGGCTGTAAATCTATTGCAAGGATATGATGCACTATTTAAATCAACACTATTCATGCATTAGAAATGACTTGTTCTTATACATCCACTAGCATATCATCTAGATAGAAACAGAGATATGGGTTATGATCATGACATATTCATCTATCATATGAGCCCGAATTTGATTTCCTATGATTTTTTAAATAATTGATAACATTATTATTATTTATAAGTTTATGAAAAATGACAACACATATTCTTACCTTATATCCAGATGCACTTCTTGGCTGGGGGTTCCCAGAACTCTTTATGTCAATGTCCCATGTTGCTATGATGAAATATAGAGTAAAACAGATTTTGCATTAAAAAACGTTAGGAGCAGGCAGCCCCAACTGAAAATATGACCCACTGATAAAGATACACAGGGTAATTCATAGAATTTCGCAGAAAAGTGTCGCAAGCGGCTGGCGCAGAGTGTCCGCGTGCGATTGTCTGCGCCAGGCACGTGCGCTAAAACCGATTTCCGCGCACAGCGTATTCATGGATTTCAGGCTCCCAAACCAGCCGTGGCGCAGAGTATCGCAGCGACCCTGCAGCAGCGCCAGTAACGCCCCCAGGAACGCCCTCGCACAAGGAAAAGCCATCAAAATCGCTAAATCATCGCAAAGGGCTGCGCTAACCCTGGACCAGTCTACAGGGCTGCCAAACAAGGAACGCAAAGCGGGTAACGTGCATATCAGGGGTACGCGTGAAGTCATACACGCGATTAGCCAGGGTACGTGTATTACAGGGGTACGCGGGAAGTTCTACATGCGGTTGGCCAGGGTACGTGTATTACAGGGGTGTGCGGGAAGTTCTACACGCGATTCGGCTGGGTACGTGTATTACAGGGGTGCGCGGTAATTCTCACATGCGATTTGGCCAGGTACGTGTATTACAGGGGTGCGCGGGAATTATCACACGCGATTTGGCCTGGTACGTGTATTACAGGGGTGCGTGGGAAGTTCTACACGCGATTGGCCAGGGTACGTGTATTACAGGGGTGCGCGGGAATTCTCACATGCGATTTGGCCAGGTACGTGTATTACAGTGGTGTGCGGGAAGTTCTACAGCGATTCGGCTGGGTACGTGTATTACAGGGGTGCGCGGGAATTCTCACATGCGATTTGGCCAGGTACGTGTATTACAGGGGTGCGCGGGAATTATCACACGCGATTTGGCCTGGTACGTGTATTACAGGGGTGCGTGGGAAGTTCTACACGCGATTGGCCAGGGTACGTGAATTACAGGGGTGCGCGGGAATTATCACACGCGATTTGGCTTGGTACGTGTATTACAGGGGTGCGTGGGAAGTTCTACACGCGATTGGCCAGGGTACGTGTATTACAGGGGTGTGCGGGAAGTTCTACACGCGATTCGGCTGGGTACGTGTATTACAGGGGTGCGCGGGAATTCTCACATGCGATTTGGCCAGGTACGTGTATTACAGGGGTGCGCGGGAATTATCACACGCGATTTGGCCTGGTACGTGTATTACAGGGGTGCGTGGGAAGTTCTACACGCGATTGGCCAGGGTACGTGTATTACAGGGGTGCGCGGGAATTCTCACATGCGATTTGGCCAGGTACGTGTATTACAGGGGTGTGCAGGAATTATCACACGCAATTAGGCTGGGTGGGTCCTCACAGGTGTTCCCTGTATACCCTCCACGGCCCCTGCAGGCAGCCCACAAAACAGGGGACTACCCTGCACACCTGCTCATGTCCCCCTGCACCCCCACCCCCCAGCAGTGCAGGGGCAGCCTCCACCAGGCCCCCACTCATGTCCCCTATCACTCCCACCCCCCCGCCACCAGGGGCACCCTCCACCAGGCCCCCACCCATGTCCCCTATCACCCCACCCCCAGCCACCAGGGGCACCCTCCACCAGGCCCCCACCCATGTCTCCCAACACCCCCACCCCCCAGCATCCAGGGGCACCCTCCACCAGGCCCCCACCCATGTCCCCTATCACACCCACCCCCCCGCCACCAGGGGCACCCTCCACCAGGCCCCCACCCATGTCTCCCAACACCCCCACCCCCCAGCATCCAGGGGCACCCTCCACCAGGCCCCCACCCATGTCCCCTATCACCCCCACCCCCCAGCAGTGCAGGGGCACCCTCCACCAGGCCCCCACTCATGTCTCCCACCACCCCCACCCCCCAGCCACCAGGGGCACCCTCCACCAGGCCCCCACTCATGTCCCCTATCACCCCCACCCCCCTGCCACCAGGGGCACCCTCCACCAGGCCCCCACCCATGTCCCCTATCACCCCCACCCCCCAGCAGTGCAGGGGCACCCTCCACCAGGCCCCCACTCATGTCTCCCACCACCCCCACCCCCCAGCCACCAGGGGCACCCTCCACCAGGCCCCCACTCATGTCCCCTATCACCCCCACACCCCCGCCACCAGGGGCACCCTCCACCAGGCCCCCACCCATGTCCCCTATCACCCCCACCCCCCAGCAGTGCAGGGGCACCCTCCACCAGGCCCCCACTCATGTCTCCCACCACCCCCACCCCCCAGCCACCAGGGGCACCCTCCACCAGGCCCCCACTCATGTCTCCTATCACCCCCACCCCCCCGCCACCAGGGGCACCCTCCACCAGGCCCCCACCCATGTCCCCTATCACCCCCACCACCCAGCAGTGCAGGGGCACCCTCCACCAGGCCCCCACTCATGTCCCCTATCACCCCCACCCCCCCGCCACCAGGGGCACCCTCCACCAGGCCCCCACCCATGTCCCCTATCACCCCCACCCCCCCGCCACCAGGGGCACCCTCCACCAGGCCCCCACCCATGTCCCCCACCACCCCCACCCCCCAGCAGTGCAGGGGCAGCAGGCAGTCAGGCAGCAGCAGGTGGGAGCGTGCTCGGGGCTCTGGGGGGCAGTAGTTCGGCCTTCCGGGCAGGAGCGTGGTATTCCGTGTGCGTAGGCGTGGCCAGCTTGGTACGGAGTGATTTGGCACGTGAAAATCCTGCACGTCAGCGTGAAAACCGAGGAAAGGCCCTCAGCGCGTAAGCGCGTCTGTGACGTGACCCGCACGGGTGTTTCCCACACAGCACGTGATGACAGAGCACACGTGGAAAGACTGCACGTCAGAGTGTAATCGCGTGTGATTGGTGGAAATGGCCCTACACGCAGAAGTGACAAAGCGTGTGATTGGTGGAAATGGCCCTACACGCAGAAGTGACAAAGCGTGTAATTGGTGGAAATGGCCCTACACGCAGAAGTGACAAAGCGTGTAATTGGTGGAAATGTCCCTACACGCAGAAGTGACAAAGCGTGTAATTGGTGGAAATGGCCCTAGCGCGTACACGCCGCGTAAGTGACGCTGGACGTGTGGCCCTGTATAAAAGGTATGTGTAGAACACGTTTTCCTTGTACGTGCTTTTCGTGGAGAGCGAGTGGGTGAATTCTGTACTTCTTGTCGTTTCACATGCGATTTACTTCACGGCGTTTCAAGTTCGTATTCCATGTTACCTCTGACAGCTTTTTCTCTTTTTTCGCTTTTACTGGTTTACCTGGGCCTGTTCCCTCAAACAGTGTTCCCTTCTACTGTTGTCCTGTCTCCTCAGACAGCGTACAAATCTTCTTTTGGCGGGGGTGTTGCCAACCAAACGTGCTCCTTTTACACGCTCGTTTACCAGGCACACGGTGAGTCACGCACGTATCTAACATCTGTGCTTGCCCCGTGTGTAGCCTACCCCTTCAGAGGTCATTCTAGGCTGCGTGTGACACGCACACGTTCATTCTTGTGTTACTGGGTGCCACAGCGTAGTGCAGGTTTTTCTTTCTGCACACGTGGTCTAGGAGGGGTTGCGTGCACGTCATCTCCCTTTTTTGGGGCTCCTGTGCGTAGCGTGACCCGTCATCTTTCCCCAGGGGTTACAATCAGCCTTGCAAGAGCACTAGGGTACAATTACCATCTGGTACCCAACCCCTTTGACCCCCAATTGCCCAGGACAATAGTTTCCAGCCACTCCCATACGCACATTTACATCAGTGCCATGGCTGGGAGGCGAGGATTCCGTAAGGGTGGCAAAGGTGGAAGAGCCACAAGTGGTGGCCGTGGTGGATCCGGTAGGGGACGTGGTCGTTACTTGCAGGGTGAGCCTGTCCCCCCATGTGTGGAGGACCAGTCAAGGGCACCCATAATTCCCCCCCCCTCCCGTTGAGGCTGATGTGGCTGACACCATCCATGCTCAGCCCTTGTTGGACCAGCCCATTGTGGCACCAGATCTGGCTGACTCCATGGCTGACTTCCAGGTCAGCAGGCCTATGACACGTGCGCTGGTGCACGTTGATGTCACCATGCCACGTGCATCTGGGCCAGCAAGGTCATCTGCTGCACCAAGGAGGCAGGGCGGAGAGGCTGCAGGGGCAGCTGCGGCTCCATCCACCCCAGCCCTCACACACCCAGCCAGGACAGTGTCGGTCCTAGTCCATGCTGCTGACATTCCCCCTGACACCATCACACTAGAGCCAATGCCTGCACCAACTCCCATGCTGAGTGTGCAATCCCACACTCCTGATACAGAGTCCACCAGGGCTCCTGCCCCTAGTGTCCAGAGCGGCGCAGGACACTCAGGATCACCACCACCTTCGAAGCGGAAGAGGAAGAGTGCTCGTCCGGCACAGGCTGATGCCCCAGACACGGCTACACAGTCCGGCCCATCCAGGAAGCCCAGCTTCACGGATGACAAACTGAATGCACTTGTCGAGTATGTGTCCGGACATGACAACGAGATGGTCATTGTTGCAGGATCCAAGACCACACCTGCACAACGCCAGGCACACTGGCAGACCGTTGCGGACATCGTAAGTGCCCTTGGAATCGTGAGGCGCACAGCCAATGATTGCTATAAGCGCTGGAATGACCTAAAGCGCAGGGCAAAGAGTAAGCTGGCCTCAAGTCATGCCGCAACTCTAGTGACTGGAGGTGGGTCTCCAGTAGTAGACATGGAACTCACTCCACATGAGTCAGTCGCTGGGACCTACGTCACGGAGGAACAGATCCAAGGCGTGGGAGATCTGGCTGATTACGAGGCATTGTCCGGTGAGTGCACATGCATGTGTGTGTCATCCATGTGCATGGTGTGTGTGTGAGGGCTTCTGTTTGTGTGCCAGGTGAGAGTGTGTGCGCCTGAGTCGTATGGGTCAGCCATGTGCTTCATGCAATACTTCCTGCGCAGCTGCATTTGGCCATAGCAGTATCCCTTCTGCCAACAGTAGACATCTAGCCCAACTGCACGCCAGTTGCCCTTGAAGTGTCACCTTGCCACAACATAGTTGCTTATTTTTCACTGTTCATTCAGTCAGTTTGTTTGCATTCCACCACTTTCACTAGGCATGTCGCTGTCCACTAGTCACATGTCTGACATGGCTATGGTAAAGTGGAGTGACTTTGTTACCTGGATATCATTTGTACACACATGTCCCTGTGCAATTGGACCATTTCAGACTGGCAGCTCCAGGTGAAAAATCTGACCTGTTAGAATTAGAAAAGCGATTACATGCGGGAACTGGACTGAATGAATAGGTGCTGCCCTCCTCTCCATCTTCACTCAATAGCAATGGTACATGCCATCTGTGTGATGGCATGTGTGTTTCACCTGGCAATCACAGGCCAATGTGTGATGCCACTGCCAGGCAGCATGCAGAAAATGTGTTCATCTTCCATCTTGGTGTCATCAGTGTGTGCCATTTGCCTGCACTTCATACGCAGTGAGGGTGCATGCATGGGAGGGTTTTAGTCATGTGGGACATGTGTCAATCAAGTACTGGTTCTCTTTCTTCTCAGCCCTCATTGTGTGCCATGGTGCTAATGCCTGTTTCCATTTCTTTGTTTTCATGTCTTTGCAGGGGAAGACGCACCTGATACTGCTGGGGTTGTGGAGATGGTGCAGACCCAGGAGGGGTCCGAGGGCCGACCAACCACCAGTGAGGGACGTGGTGTGGTGGTGGGGGAGAACCCACAAGTGCTGCAGGTCGTGCTCTCAAGGGGTGTCTCTGGCTGCACCTCCCCCGAGCTGTACTCAGGTGTTGATTCGGATGAGACCTACGTGCCGTCGCAGGTGAGTGTTCCAGGGAGGGATTCTGTTCTGTCTCACCCACCAGCACCAGGGTCAGAACCCTCCATGGGGATGTCAGTGTTGGCAGCTACGCCTTCGGTGGTTACGGATGCAGGGTCACACTCCGCGACATCTGATCCTGTTCCTGGGCCAGCAGATCAGAGGGGGAATGCAGTCCTGCAGCCTCAGGCAGTGCCGGCACAGCAAGGCGCAGTTCGCCTTGCCCCAGACAGGTGTGGTGCCGCATGGGAGCAATCCATTTACGGTATGGCAACCCAACAGGCTGCATCATCCGAGATGATGGCTCAGGCCATGGATAGGGTGGCCACTTCCATTGTCCCCCCAGAAAGGCTGATGGAGCGACTAGAGCAGGCAACCGACTCCATCTGCCAGTCACACAGGGAGGACATGTTGGGGTCCAACAGGGACAGGCGGGCGGCACTGGCGACTCTGCAGGAGGCCATCTCCATTGAGTCCCAGGGCCACAGGGAAGCCCTGAGGCAGGAGCTCCTTCACCTCAGGACGACTCTTGTTGAGCTTGAGGCTTCAACACACCAAAGGACAGAACAGCAGCTGGAGCGTCTCACCCGTACGCTCTCAGCTGAGATGCAGGCAACGAGGGCGGAGGTCCGGGCATCCCGTGAGTTGTTGCATGGGGACCTCCGCACACTCATCCTCCAGAACCAGACCTACCACACCCGCATGCTTGCAGCCATGGAGGAGCAGACTAGGGCCTTGCGTGGGCTGCCTCCCATAGTGCAACCACCTCCGGATGCAGCTGCACAGGGTGATAATAGCGACAGCAGTGATACTCCCACAATAGGGTAGCCGTGTGGGCCATGAGCCCATGGAGGTGTTTTATCTTCCCAGGATCCACGCAGGTGGGTTCTGGTGTGCATCCTGTCCTCGGACCTCCTGGGTGGCCTCCCCAACCCCCCCGGGCCCATCAATGGCCATTTTTGATTGTTTCTTATTTTTATTTTTATTTTGATTTCTTTTATTCCCAATTTTTTTGGGACGATTTGTTGGCTTCCGTGGTTCCTGTGGGCATACGCTGCATTGTGGCTGGGCACATGCAGGCTTGTAATGTATTTGGTTCAGATGCTTGGGTTTGAGTCACACACACCCCTCCTGCTTCCCGTTTCCATGGGCTTGCAAAGGGTGTGCCCAAGTGACAGTGAATTACACAGTGACGTTGGACTCCCATGAGCTGTGTGGGCAGTCTGTAGTCAATACTGTGTATACATTCCTAGTGCATATTGCTGTTGTGTTGTACACTGCATGTTGCATTGATGTGTAACTCTTCTTCTGTGTCTACCTCCCAATTTGCAGGTCCCTTCCTCATGTCTACACAAGGACCTCTAGTCTGGAGATGGGGTCCATGTTGGCAGCAGTGCACCTACAACTCTACATGGCGCCAACACTGCACAGTTGGTAGTGGTGGGAGTGCAGGCATTTCCAGGTGGTGAGACTACTAATATGTAACATTTGTGATGTCATGTTAATGGTAGTACGTGCTCAAGTATGTTGTTGGTCCGGCATTGCTGTGAGCATTTCAGGTGTTGCAGGTTTCTAATAGGGACACTGTACATAGTGACACTAGTGTCATGTTGTGGGGATTACTTTGTTTACCTGCAATTAGCATGACATGGCATGGTGTGTCGTGTGGCGGTGCTGGGGTTGGGTTGGCTGACATGGCACTGTCCTCTTGTTGCATTTTGCAAGTGGGTATTCATTTTAGCTGCTTGAATGTGTAACTTCACAAAACTGCATTGGTGGTGTCTGTGTGGGTAGGGATGCACACATTGTGACACTTCCAGGTGAACAATCTCAGGCTGATATGGTATTCACGGTTCATTCTCCAGACATTCAGGATCAGTGTCAGGTTGAGTCATCATTGATTGTCAGATGGAATGTGCCAGGGCAGTGTGCACTCCACAGGGGTGTGATTTCTATGTTAAGTAATTAGCCACTAGCTGTGTACGGGCTGCCTCCCCCCGTGCCCTTTCCCCTCCCATGCGCAGCGGCTGTGCATGTGGTTGGGGATGTGGGGCCACCACCATGTCCACGGCCAAGCCCCGGCGTGTTGCAACGTTGTGCAGGACACATGCTGCCACTATGATCCTGCACACTACTGGGGGAGCGTATAACAGCTGCCCGCCAGAACGGTCAAGGGAGCGAAAGCGTGACTTTAGCACTCCGAATGTCCGCTCCACTATGCCCCGGGTCGTAATGTGGGCTGTGTTATATCTTACCTCGGGTGGCGTGGTGGGGTTCCGAATTGGCGTCATCATGTGGGGGCTGAGAGGGTAGGCACTGTCCCCTGTGGAGGTGGTGATTGGTATCATTGGTGGGGTTGTGACCTTGCTCAGTATCCAACATGCATGCATGTGCAGTGGCATACATACTCACCAAGCAGCCATGTATCGCCATGCCGCCCAGCTTCTAGGTCCCGGCTTAGGGTGGACATTCGGTAAATGAAGCTGTCGTGGGTGGAGCCGGGATAGTTGGCAGATACTGAGGTGATGATTCCCTTGGCATTACATGCTACCTGCACGTTGATGGAATGCCAGTGCTTGCGGTTCCTATAGATGTGCTCAGATGCCCTGCGGGGACGTAGAGCCACATGGGTGCAGTCGATGGCACCTAGCACTTTGGGGAATCGTGCCACACCGTAAAAATCCAGGGCGGCAGCATGCCTTTCTGCAGGTGTTCTGGGCAGGTATATGTGCCTGCGGACTGATGGGCGTGCAGTGATGATGTTCAAGACCTGGTGTAGGCAGGGTGACTGGGTGGCCTGTGACACCCCACCCACTATGGCACTTGTCCGCTGAAATGATCCAGTGGCTAAGAAGTGCAGTACATTGAGGACCTTCTCCAGGGGGCTGAGTGCTTGGGAGCACAGGGTGGGTAATGTGAGGTCATCCTCCCACTCACTCACCAGGTCCAGTATAATGTGTGGTGGAAACCTGTACCTCCCATACACCTGGTCATCAGGCATCCCGAAAAGGCTGGTTCTGGGTGTGAATATTCTGGCCCTGACTATCCTCCTCCTCCTCCTTTGGTAGCCCACTGCCACTGCTGCTAGGAACGGTATGTTCATCCTGGCGTCTGAGCTTGTTATTGTTAAAGTGCGCAAATTTATGCTTTGCGCGTGTTCTAGGCGAGCGTGTGACCCGCGCACCCCTGGAATCCAGTTCCCAGTCCAATAGCAATGTGGAAATTCACACGCACCACGGGATACAGGTTCGCTGACGTACTTGCGTGTGTAAGTGCCCGCGCACCCATGAAATACACGTACATAGGCCAATCGCGTGTACGCGCACTTTTGTCCAATTACACGCGATGACACTCTGACGTGCAGTATTTCCACGTGTGCTCTGTCATCACGTGCTGAGTGGGGAACACCCGTGCGGGTCACGTCACAGACGCGCTTACGCGCTGAGGGACTCTGGTCCAATAGAATTGCGTATGCGTGCTGACGCGCTTAAGGGCCTTTCCTCGGATTTCACACTGACGTGCAGGATTTTCACGTGCCAAATCACTCCGTATCAAGCTGGCCACGCGAAAACACACGGAAGACCACGCTCCTGCCCAGAAGGCTGAGTTACTGCCCCCCAGTGCCCCGAGCAGCCTCCCACGTGCCATCTGCTGCTGCCTGCCTGCCTGCCTGCCTGCTGCCACCGTGCCTTGCCATTTGGTGCCTGCACATCAGCCATCTGCAGGGGTCCAGTTGCTGTGTCCACCCCTGCTGGAACTGAAGACTCCCGACTGGGATTACATCACTCCACAGCCCAGCCCCAGGACCCAGTTGCCCACCCACACCTGCCTCTGGGGTTGCCATGTCGGGCACTTCCACATCTGGCACCAGTGGCAACCCCAGGCCAGAGGGGCAGAGGGGCACCAGCTTCACTGACACCGAAGTTGGTGTCCTGGTGGAGCATGTCCTGGGGCAGTATGATGCCCTCTTTGGATCGTCCCGCGCCAGCAAGGAAGGACGGGAGAGGATCTGGGCCGACTGTGTGGTTGCCATCAACGCGGAGGGGGTGGCAACCCGCAACGTCCTGAAGATCAAGAAGCGCTGGGAGGACTTGAGGTCCAGGACCCTTGTGAAGGCCCGGGGCCTCATGGAGGGGGGCCGGGGCCGCATGAGTTCCATCCAGATGAGGGTCCTGGAACGCATACGCCCAGCGCTCCACGCCCAGATCCTTGAGAGGGAGGCCCGTCTGGAGTTGAGCGGTAAGTGTCCAAGCATTACTGTGTGAGACAGGGCATGTTGCGGTGTGCTGGTTCTATGATACTTGCCTGTATGTGTGCCATAGGCCATGTATGCATGTATGTGTGCAGGGACATCATGGTAATGCATGTGCGACCAGTGATGTGTGACCCACATGGTTGTTGCATGTGTTCAAATGCCGCATGGGGAGCCCTATGCAGATTTTGAACATGAGAGCATGCCAGTCTCTGTACCTGGACATGGGTGGGGGTGAGGGATGGGTGCTGATGCCAGGTACATATATGGTAGCCATGTCTGTGTGCCTGACCTGCGTGTCTGTGACTTGTGCATGCCATGGATGCATGACACATGTGTGTGACAATGCACAGATTCAGTGAAGCAGGCAAATTACCCTTGTATCCGCTGTGTTTGGTGTGTTTGGGCCCAGATGGATGTGACTGAGGTGAAGTGTGTGCATGTGATAGGCATGAGCCATGATGCATGTGAGTTACATATCATTGAATGTTTCAAGAGTCCATTGGACATGCATGGAAATGTCCATGGCATGCACCATGCCTGTTACTGTGTGTGTTTTGCCTGGACTGACCCATGTGTTGTGGAGGGACATGATGGAAGTGTACTTTGACAGTGGTGCTCATCTGCTATTGCTTCCTGTCTAGGGGACCATTGTACAGTGCCCTGATGCTTGTGTTCTTTGTCTCCCTCTACGCAGCGGCTAGTGAAGAAGAGGGCGGAGACGGCGCTGTGGAGCAAGGCGGCGGGGATGCCCCCACGGCTGCAGCGGAAGGGGTGGGTGAGCCCCCACAGGGGCCTGCTACGGTGGGAGACGGTGAGGAGCCATCCAGGTTGGTGGTTTGCACAGAGGAGGAGGAGGCCGCCACTGGGGCACACATGGGGCCTGGTGGGGGCATCCCTGCTGGTGCAAGTGGTGCAGTCCAGGGCCAGGGGCAGGAGGCAGCACAGGTCACCGTGGAGGGGCCTGTGCATGTCGCTGTCCCTGACCCTGTGAGTGCACCACCATGCACCAGCAGGGATGCCCCGTCCCAGGCCCGTCCGCAGGTAGAGGGGATGTCCATGTCACCTGACTCCCCTCCACCTGCGGACGTGGGAACCCCTGGCCGTGTGGAGAAGGTCCTGATTGGGGTCGCGATGCGCACGGCTGTGATTCGTGATGCCGTGCGTGCTTCCCGGGAGGAGGACGCACGTCATCACAAAGTGCACCGTGCCGACGTGGCCCAATTGGGATCGGCCATGTTCGGGGGTTTCCTGCATGTGTTGTCCAATCTGGCGGCCCTCTCCTCCTCTGTGCAGGCTATACACCAGTCGTTCTCCTGGCCGTCTTCCGGCCCAGATGCCACCAGGGCCCCCTGTGGACCTGCCCCGACCAATGCAGCCAGCTCGGTGGGGATCCCATCCCTGCCACAGTTGGGAGTCGGAGGTCCAGCAGGGGTGGACAACACAGCAACTGGACCCCAGTAGATGGAAGATGTGACAGCATCATCAGGCAGGGCACGTGCACGACGGCGTCGGTGGTTTCCATCAGCCTGGATGCCGTCGTGCTGGCAGAGGCAGTGGCGTCGGAGGCAGCAGCAGGCTCGACGTGGGAGGCATCATGGCTCGGGGCCTTCAAGATCAGAGGGGCAGGCATCGGCCGGAGGGCAGGGCAACCCTGGGATGGTGGTGTCTTCCGTGTGGGAGCAGTTGGTCCAGCGGATAGGTGCGGAGCGGCAGCGGGCGGAAGAGGAGCGGCTCATCATGGTCAGGGCGGAGTTCTCCATGCGTCGGGCGTTGAGGCGGGCTGAGTGCCTCGAGGAAGCTCGCAGGGAGTTTGAGCTGGACATGGGGTTATCCCTGCGAGACCTCGGGGCCAGGACAGAGTCCCGCCTCCAGGACATCGACATGGAGTTCGATGATGCCCTGGCCAGCAACATCACCGAGTGAGCCGCAGGACTTGCCCGCTGCCTTTGTATATAGTTATTTAGTTAGTTAGTGTTAGGTTTCCTTTATTAATTTTTGTTTTTTTGGACCGCTCGGACAATGGCCACTTTTTTGTATATATTATTTTCATTAGGTAGTAGTAGGTTTCATTTATGGTGTTGGGCTCATGGACCCTGGAATTTTCGTGTATATAGTTTGCTTTTTGAAGAAACATTTTTTTTATTAATTATTGTGTTCACCATGAGGAAATGGTTTTTCATTATTTTACTTCCACATGATTTTGCTTTGGACAACATTTGTTTTTGGATTACTTTGTTTTTTTTATTTTTACATTTGTTCTCGGACATGGACCATTTATTTTGTTATCCCCATTGTTGTATGTTTGATTTTTTTACTTATTTTTCATCTTTAATACATGTTTTTTTAACTTTCACTTGTGGTATTTTCTCATTGGTTTCACACATGTCATGATATGGGTTTTGACATTCACTTGCACCCATTGTGTATGTGTGTGTGACGGACATGTGTTCATTTACAGACTTGCCATTGGGGTTGTATCATGTAATTGCATTCACTATGTGGGTGGATGCAATCCTTGCCTGGGTGTTTGTGCTGGGTATGCTGCCCATTACTGCCATGATTGAGTATCGTCAGGACCTGGGGGCAGGGGGACATGTGTGGGTGCCTGGTGGAGGATGCCCCTGCACTGCTGGGGGGTGGGGGTGGTGGTAGACATGAGTGGGGGCCTGGTGGAGGGTGCCCCTGCACTGCTGGGGGGTGGGGGTGGTGGGAGACATGGGTGGGGGCCTGGTGGAGGCTGCCCCTGGTGGCTGGGGGGTGGGGGTGGTGGGAGACATGGGTGGGGGCCTGGTGGAGGGTGCCCCTGGTGGCTGTGGGGGTGGGGGTGGTGGTAGACATGAGTGGGGGCCTGGGGAAGGGTGCCCCTGCACTGCTGGGGTGTGGGGGTGGTGGGAGACATGAGTGGGGGCCTGGTGGAGGGTGACCCTGGTGGCTGGGGGGTGGGGGTGGTGGGTGACATGAGTGGGGGCCTGGTGGAGGGTGACCCTGGTGGCTGGGGGGTGGTGGGAGACATGGGTGGGGGCCTGGTGGAGGGTGCCCCTGGTGGCCGGGGGGTGGGGGTGGTGGGTGACATGAGTGGGGGCCTGGTGGAGGGTGACCCTGGTGGCTGGGGGGTGGGGGTGGTGGGTGACATGAGTGGGGGCCTGCTGGAGGGTGACCCTGGTGGCTGGGGGGTGGGGGTGGTGGGTGACATGAGTGGGGGCCTGCTGGAGGGTGACCCTGGTGGCCGGGGGGTGGGGGTGGTGGGTGACATGAGTGGGGGCCTGGTGGAGGGTGACCCTGGTGGCTGGGGGGTGGGGGTGGTGGGTGACATGAGTGGGGGCCTGCTGGAGGGTGACCCTGGTGGCCGGGGGGTGGGGGTGGTGGGTGACATGAGTGGGGGCCTGGTGGAGGGTGACCCTGGTGGCTGGGGGGTGGGGGTGGTGGGTGACATGAGTGGGGGCCTGGTGGAGGGTGACCCTGGTGGCTGGGGGGTGGGGGTGGTGGGAGACATGGGTGGGGGCCTGGTGGAGGGTGCCCATGGTGGCTGTGGGGGTGGGGGTGGTGGTAGACATGAGTGGGGGCCTGGTGGAGGGTGCCCCTGCACTGCTGGGGGGTGGGGGTGGTGGGAGACATGAGTGGGGGCCTGGTGGAGGGTGACCCTGGTGGCTGGGGGCTGGGGGTGGTGGGTGACATGAGTGGGGGCCTGCTGGAGGGTGACCCTGGTGGCCGGGGGGTGGGGGTGGTGGGTGACATGAGTGGGGGCCTGCTGGAGGGTGACCCTGGTGGCTGGTGGCTGGGGGGTGGGGGTGGTGGGTGACATGAGTGGGGGCCTGGTGGAGGGTGACCCTGGTGGCTGGGGGGTGGGGGTGGTGGGTGACATGAGTGGGGGCCTGGTGGAGGCTGCCCCTGCACTGCTGGGGTGTGGGGGTGGTGGGAGACATGAGTGGGGGCCTGGTGGAGGTTGCCCCTGCACTGCTGGGGTGTGGGGGTGGTGGGAGACATGAGTGGGGGCCTGGTGGAGGGTGACCCTGGTGGCTGGGGGGTGGGGAAGGTGGGTGACATGAGTGGGGGCCTGGTGGAGGGTGACCCTGGTGGCTGGGGGTGGGGGTGGTGGGAGACATGAGTTGGACATGGGTGGGGGCCTGCTGGCAGGTGCCCCACAGTGCTGGGGGGTGGGGGTGGTGGGGGACATGAGTTGGACATGGGTGGGGGCCTGCTGGCAGGTGCCCCACAGTGCTGGGGGGTGGGGGTGGTGGGGGACATGAGTTGGTGTTCATTAGTTCAAGGAGACATGTGCCTTTGCTGGGGGGCATGCCCATGTTGGGTGGGCTGCCTGCGGGACATGACCAGGGATGCAGGGTAGTCCCCTGTGGTGTGGGCTGCCTGCAGGGGCCGTGGAGGGTGTACAGGGTACACATGGGAGGACCCACACTGTCAAATCACATGTGGGACTCCCCGGCACCCCTGAAATACACGTACCGTGCAGAAATCGCATGTAAAACTTCCCGCGCACCCCTGAAATACACGCGCACAGGCTATTCGCGTGTGGAACTTCCCGCGCACCCCTGAAATACACGCGCCCAGGCTATTCGCGTGTAAAACTTCCCGCGCACCCCTGAAATACACGCGCCCAGGCTATTCGCGTGTGGAACTTCCCGCGCACCCCTGAAATACACGCGCCCAGGCTATTCGCGTGTGGAACTTCCCGCGCACCCCTGAAATACACGCGCCCAGGCTATTCGCGTGTGGAACTTCCCGCGCACACCTGAAATACACGCGCCCAGGCTATTCGCGTGTGGAACTTCCCGCGCACCCCTGAAATACACGCGCCCAGGCTATTCGCGTGTGGAACTTCCCGCGCACCCCTGAAATACATGTGCCCAGGCTATTCGCGTGTGGAACTTCCCGCGCACCCCTGAAATACAGGCGCCCAGGCTATTCGCGTGTGGAACTTCCCGCGCACCCCTGAAATACACGCGCCCAGGCTATTCGCGTGTGGAACTTCCCGCGCACCCCTCAAATACAGGCGCCCAGGCTATTCGCGTGTGGAACTTCCCACGCACCCCTGAAATACACGCGCCCAGGCTATTCGCGTGTGGAACTTCTCACGCACCCCTGGAATACACGTAGCCCGCTCCCCCAGGCCCGATCGCGTGAGGAACTTCACGCAAACCCCTGTAATACACGTAGCCCGCTCCCCCAGGCCCGATCGCGTGTGAAACTTCACGCGAACCCCTGAAATACACGTAGCCCGCTCCCCCAGGCCCGATCGCGTGAATAACTTCACGCGAACCCCTGTGATGCACGTACCCTGCTGAAATCGCGTGTGAGACTTCCCGCGCACCCCGGTATACACGCACACGTATTTTTTGTCAGCGGGTGTCCGTGTTTGTGGGTACCCCTTTGCACGTCATTTTTCCTGGAGGGCCACAGTATGGGACATTCATCATGGCAGTATATAGGTGCTATTTGTTGGCGCACCTTTTGGCGCACATTTCTTACAGCCGCAGAGACGCTACCGCCTGCTTTCTTGTGGCGGTCGTGTTTGTGCCTGTGCGCTGGTTTGAGCGTGCGCTTTTTTCCCCTATTCTATTCCATGAATACGTGTTGTAGGCGAGCGTGTGGGCGTTCTGCGCACTTGTGCCCTGTACTTCCCCCGTGACGCCCACGTTTTGGCAAGTTGTTCCCCATTCCGAGTGTTACGCCCGTGTTCCGCCTACTTTTGTTGCGTGCGCCGCGCTATGTGCGAATTTCGCTGTGGCCTGTGCGATTTTCGCTGTGACCTGGCGCACGCTGTTAGATGGCCTGTGCGCCAACGTGCGCCGCGCACTTTTTTATCGCACATCCGCTGGTTTTCTCGCGCACGGCCTTCCATGAATCGACGTGCGCTGCTTTTCGTGCGATTTTCGCACTTGCACTGCGATTTTCGCTATTCCACTGCGATTCGCACGTTTTTGCCCACTTGCGCCACGCTAATTATTCCATGAATCGGCCTGACAGTGTGTGTATTCTATGGGAGTGTCTGACTATTATGAAAACCAACGGAAATATTTGACCAATCTAGTATAAGTCTAAATTACAAATTGTGGAAATTATTCTTATTATAAAAGGAGCAAAACCCAGGGAATAGAATATCAGTCTGGAACCAAATGCTTTATATAAGGGATAACACCTGTTCCAAATAGATGAGAATTGGAAAGACCTCTTACCTGGAGAAGACCTGTTTTCCAAGAGGAAGGAGAGGCTGACAGTGAGTTTCTTGAAAATTCATGAGGGTCAATCCTGACTTAGAGCCTTATCACGAGTTGGGGGGCATCCCAACTGGTATACCACCCAACTATATTAGCATCAGCACCCACCGTCCTGGCGGTATTAGTGCTAGCTCATGGATTGTGTGCTAAATGTTAATCCCCATTCCCTATTGGGTCCATTGTACTCAATTGTTGGTGCAATTACCGTGCGGAAATACCGCCGCAGTAATTGGGCCGAAAATGGGAATTCTTTAAGTCAATTTACCCCCAGCTCAGAGCTGGTAGTAAATAAGCCAGACTTGTGATAGGGTCAGCACTTACATGTGGGGGTAATACTGTTTCCGCCACATTTAAGGGCTACCACCCAACTCGTGATGAGGCCCTTAGCACCTTAAAGAATTATTTCAAAGTGAGTATAACAATTCCCCCAAATGTACTTAGACAAGTCCTCTAGCATCAATGCCCTGCTAGGTTCATGGAAAGCGAGAGAACAGAGGAAGTGGTTTCCACTAGGGGGGCTCATTCCAAATTGAATGTCTTGGCATTTGTGTGTGTAATGCAGCAATGCTGTCTCACTATATTTAAAGCCAAGTGAGATTTGACTTATTTCAGAAAACATAGCATTGTTATGCTATAATTAATAGGATATTGTAATTTTCTAGTGTGAGTTATAGATTCCTTTCACTGTCCTTAAGCTGAGGGATTTATATTTCAATAAGACCAAAAATGCTTTCTCTGTGCTGTATGGGCTTTGTAAAATAGCAAACACTTCATAGCGCCAAAAATGCAGCATTTTGGAAATTATAGCTAAAACAAACTGTACCCAGTGTGCTTACACAGGTATAGACAACCAGTTAGGTTCTGGCTTGAATGCACATGGTCCATAGCCTTATAGAGAATTACTTGATAGCTTAAGACCTGTGAAAGAAACATATATTTAAAAAGTGAATTGCGAGTTGAGAGGGAGGTTAGCCATCCTAATTCCATTAACATAGAAAATAATGCTAATCTCAATTACATCCTCTCCTCTCTCTTGCCATTGTAGTGTAGGGGAAGTTTTTGCAACTGGAGTCCTTTATTCGCAAAGTAAAGTGAGAGTGGTACTTATCCTTGTGTTAGGAAATCATAAAACCATTTTCCCATACTGGCTGGGTGAACCAATATTCTGTGCATTGTAAATTGATAACATTGATCCCCTAACCTAACACCTGCATAATTAGATGCTATTCAGTATAGCCTGCATTCAAATTGCATGCACACACTAGGAACCCACAATCCCACGTTCAACAGGGGGGACTGATGTACATATGTGTGCCTAAATGTCATTTTCCTATGTAACATTTTTGTTTTTGATACTGGAGAAAGTAAAATGTTAGAAAGTTGCTGATTGATTATGAAGAAGCAAATTTTTCTGAAAATGTTAACTGAAGAGAGTTTGAATATATTGACCGATAAGCAGCAAGGTTGTCACAGAATTGGGAATGCTGCTTAGAGGTGGCATTGTATTATTTAGGATTAGAAATGTTAGAAATATTTTTCATTGGCATATGGTGTGACTGAATGTGTGTATTATATTAAGTGTGACCGTCAGAGGCAGATCAACTCCATTTGAGTATATAAGTTCACAACATTCATGTAGCTGATTGCAGGGACTTCCACTGCATAAAGTAAGGGGACAACCTTGGATTTTCTTTTATTTAAGTACATTGCGTGTTCACTATAAATAGCATGTTTACTGTCCCAAAACTGTGTGGCAGGGCATTATATACCAAGGAACATTGAATTGGGGATTGCCACATAGTGAAAAGATGACAATTTCAACAAATATGATAAACAACAAAGCTATTTCATAAATATCACAAGAACCTGGGGTGCCTTTATTAGGTCCATCATTCACTTTAACTTGCTATCATTTTTATATATTTTGCATGCACACTTTATTCTGTAATATGGGCATTCTGTCATACACAGGAATGACTGTCTTTCCATGAGGTGGGTGCAGTTATAAAGCCAAACATGTCTATTCCTGACAAGTAGTAGTGGCCTTACATGCGGTGGTCTTCGTTTAAGTAATCAGTTTTCAGTCAGACAGGGCCAATGTAGGTCGATCAGTAGCTAGGTTGGGCATTCCTCCAGTTTCATTGAGCCTAGATTAAAAGTTGTGACACACCGGACCGAACTCTGCTGATGGGATGATTAGCATATGGATGACATCTCTGTTGTTGTCCAAACCTATTATTTCCTCTTCACAGCCATTGTACCTCAACCTGCAGGATCCTGATGAATTTTTAGATTGGAATTTGAATCCAGATGCTTTATTGCAGACATTTTGCACCAATGCCAATGCATTTTTGGATGGTATTGGCACTAGGGCAAAAATTGTCTCAGCCGAAACAAAGCATTTATTTATTACATTTTTGCACCGTGACCAGTTTTTGTTGGTGCTAATGTAACATGTCCTAACCCCTAGGGCAAACAGTGCCCTGCTGGAGAAATGCATTGAAAGAGCACCCAAAACTCCCTAACCATGTCTTCTCTCCCACACAAACCACACTCCTTATCTAACAACAAATGTACAGAGGGCTAGTGAAAGAACCCAACAAAACACGCAAAACACACATCACCCCAACCAAGCTACAAACCCAATCTCCTCAGACAAAAAACAACTGAAACACTGGATGCCGCATTTCTAGACACAACAGGCCCACTGCACAAAACAAAGCACATCCAGAAAGCTTACATGCACAGACGCCAGTTGCTCCTGGTTCTGCACGTATCAACAGATGAGCACAACATCTATCCTATCCCTATCCCCCTGACTATCCAACCTTAACCACTTTTTCTTACAGAGCCATGTGTGTGCCTGCCAGCGGTGTGCAGTATAAATCAACTTAACATAACATAACAATTATCTCAACACATCCATAGACAAATAACATTAGCAAAAACTTCTTCGGCAACATTTTGGAGACTTTTTTTAATAGGTAATATAGGTTTTGTGGCTTTTGAAATTAACAAACCTATGTGTGCGCACTGTATTTACCTCAAATGTACTGATTACATTTATTTTTGAATTTTCTGAGATTTCAAACATTTGGTGAATTTGGTAACATTTAGTGCACTTTACTAAACACAGATTTTACCCAATGTTGAATGTCCACTGTTTTACGCAGTACAGTCTTGTGTTTTGTTTAGACTGACCCGTGCACACAACGGGAGAAGATTTTAAAAATATTAAATTAAACATAGAGAACAGCCTTATCTCTGCAAAGCTGTTATTCACCTGGCTCTGATCTGATCAGTTAAAAACAGACGTTGACATGCCCTTATTAATCTGAATGACTATTGAACCACCTGATTGAAATATCTAAAGACACTTTTTATAAGGTGCCCAGGTAAATTCTATCTTATTAATAGGTTTTTCACAGTTTTGACAGCAACATATGATGTTATCTAAGACCCTGGGTTTGTAAAGCTGGAATCGAAGGTCTCTCTATATAGTATCTCTGCCATTGAATTAGATATCCTTTCCTCTGTTACCAGATTAGATATTATGTAGCCTAGTGGCATGCCCGTATGTCACAAGGAATATTGCCTCTAATTATGTTTAACTATTAAATTAAATACTTCAGAGATCATGTATGCACTGAGAATTTGACTGTATCAAGTTGGAGGATGTCTGAGTTCAATATTGATACAAAATGGTGCAGTTCTAAATCTCTAAATGCTGTTAGGATGTCCCCAGTTTGCCTGGTTTAAAAACAGATTAGTGTGAGGACATAGGGGTTAGAGGTGAGCTCTGTTCCTAGACAAGTTCTGTTTCACAAACAATTAACAATACAATGGGCCTCATTATGAGGTTGGAGGTGGCCTTGCCACTTTTACCGGCAAGGCCACCTCCAAACTCGCATCTGGGTCCGGCACCCGTGAATGGGCAATTACCAGGCTATTCCGGCCCAGCCGGACCCGCTAATTGCCCTTTTGCGGGTGCCGGGCCCGGTACATCCCCATTCCCATTTGAGCCCTATAGAACTCAATGGGAATGGGGAGGGTGGTAGCAGCGCTACCGTTAATAACAGTACCGGTGCTACCATAATGTTCTGCTCACGGGTGCCGGTACGGCTGCAAGGGCACCTGCAAGCAGAACTCCTAGTATGACGGTACGGTAGCAATTCTGCTGGTAGCAATACCAGCGCCGTTGTTGCCTTACCGTCATACTTGTAATGAGGCCCAGTATCTCCCTATTACAGAGTGCTAATTGGAGGCAATCCAAAGTACTGTTGTATGCATGTAACAGGAAGGTAATCATGTTACCTGCTGTTATGAAATGACTTCCGCTCTGCAGGAGTACAAGGGTGAGTTCACTATACCTGTTCTGTGCCACTGAAAGAGCAGGCTGTGAAGATCATAATACTGATCAATTGGGGCACAGGTGTACACTATGCTTTTGGCACAGAGATGGCAGAGAGAGATGGTCTTCTCAGCAAACAACTCTCTATGAGAGAGATTTACCTGCATCCTTTTATGTTTAACAAGCATCAAAAAACCCTACACTTCTACATCCTTCACATGCACCCCTGACACAAAGTGTCAGACTCAACCATCTAAGGGTCTAGCTCATCCTCCTGGAAAAAAATACCTACTGAGGCCATCTTCATTGAAGTGCTGTGACCAAGTGTTTTGTTGGATGCCCATGTCTAATTCCTGTAGGGATATGGCCCAATGAAAGAACTTGGGATTCTCTCCATGCATGGCCATACGCCACTGAAGAGGTCTGTAGTCCATTTAGATGGTGTAGTGAGACTTAACAATTAAGGGTTTCAGCCTGTGTAAATCCCAAACTACCCCAAAAGCCTCCTTCTCAATTGTGGCTAGGTTGCTTGCTCATTGCCTACTGCTGGCATGCACATGGATGTTCTACCCCTTCCGAGTTCTAACACTGTCGCAATCGCAAGTGTTCAGGCATCTGTCTGTATTATGAATTATTGCCTATAGATCGGGATCTTTAAACTGTGGCCTTGCAGAGGCCATCCTTCAAGCTCTGGAAGAATAAATCAGGAAGTGACACGTACATCATACCCCTCGCTAAAAATCCTGTAATAACCATGAGCCCCAGGACTCTCTGATTGACCCTCCCAGGTCCAACATGGGTCCTTCCTATCATCTATCTTCCTCTCTACCTGTGGTGTTCTCCAGGGGTCTAAACTCTCGCCCTGGCTTTTCAACCAATACCTGGCAACTCTCCCACTGCATTGCCATTTTCTGCTCAAATTTCCAGTGCTACGCTGATGACACTCAACTCATTTTCAGGCTGCTCTCGGCCACCTCCTCTCCCTCTCTCATCTCTGATTGCCTAACTGCCATTCAAGATTGGTGTGCCGCCAATGATCTTTGACAGAATGCCAGCAAGACTGAGATCCTCCTCATCAGCACACCTTCACCATCTTTTCCCTTCACTTTCTGGCCAGCTTCCCTTGGCCCTCCTCTTACCCCCACCTGCGAGGCTAAGAACCTCTAGGTCATCTTTGACTCCACCGTTTCCTTTTCCGCCCACATCTCTAAGGCCTCTAAAAAGTCAAACTTCCTACTGCACCTCCTCAGAGGTACTCTGCCTTTCCTCTCCTTCCCCCAGAAGCTCATGGTATCCCAAGCTCTGGTTCTCTCTAGGTTGGACTATTGTAACAGCCTCTTTCTAAATCTACCTGCCTCTACTCTCCGCCATCTGCAACTAATCCAGAACAGGACTGCAAGACTTGTCCTTGGCCTCAAACCGTGGGATCATATCTCTCCAGCTCTGAAATCTCTCCATTGGCTCCCAGTGGATGCAAGTATTACATTCAAAACCCTCTGCATTGTCCACAAGACTTTCTGGGGCCTGGGTCCAAAATAACTTCAGCTATCCCTCCACAAACATCTCCCCTCTCGAGCTCTTCACTCCTCTACCTCTAACTCCCTCAGGGTCAGTCGTTTTTCAAAGAAACAAGCTGGGGGTAGATTTCTGTCTTCGACTGGGGCGTCCCTCTGGAACAGCCTTCCTACCACTCTAAAACTTGAGGAGAACCATCACCGGTTCCGGAAGCACCTCAAGACCTTCCTCTTTTCTTCTGCCTTTGCTCCCCCCCCTTCCCCTGCTGATCTGTTCTCTCTTGGCACCGTGCACCTGGCCACCCTCTGTCCTCCGGGCCCAGGTACCTGTTCACCTCTGCCACCCACCCGCACTGCCTCCTGGCCAACCCTTGCACTGGGGTCTGTATCTGTACCCATACAGCCCCCCCTTTTTCTTCCTGCACTTATCATACCTACCCTGTCTGCTGCCTTAAACCCAGCACTTGCAAATTTCTGGCTGCACTACCACTGTTTGGTGCCTTTATTATTTATTTATTATTATTTATCTGTTTCTCCTCTGCTTCGCACTTTCCACTTCTCCCCCCTTCCATGCACTTTTCCCCTCCCCCTCTCCCATGCACTTGCGCGTTCTCAATGCAACTGGGCCTAGTTCTCCCCTGTTCCCCTCCCTTGCCTTGTCGTGCCCTGAAACCCTTGTGTACCAGCGCAATAGAAATTAAATATCAACATTATTATCAATTGAGTGTGGGTAGTAGGGATCCATCACTGCCTGGACTTTGTCCTGGAAATGCTGATTCTTTCCACTGTCTGGAAGCCTTGACAGTCAAGCTAGCCTTCTGCATGGCTTGGAGCACCTATTTCAGATGTGATAGGTGATCTTCCCAGATATGACTGAATACTGCAATGTCATCAAAGTAGTCAACACTGAGGTCCTGCAATCCGGATGATACTTGGTTCACCACCCTCTGAAAGGTGGCAGGGGCATTGTTTAACCTGAAGGGCATAAATGGTAGTATCCATCTGGAGAGGAAATTGCTGACCTCTTCTTTGCATGATCATTTAGGCCTACCTGCCAGTTCCCTGCCTTGAGGTCAAAGGTACCCATGAACTTGGTTGCACCTAATCTGTCAATGCTTGCCCTATGTATAGGTTGTGCATATGTCTTGGTGACAGAATTGAGCCCTCTGTAATCCACAGTAAAGCAGACTTCAGTTTTCCCACTGGTGGCTGGACCTTTTAGGGACCAATACCACTGGGCTCACCCAGGTGCTGCAGAATGGCTTCTTAACTGGAACGTCCAACATGTTGGAGACTTCTTCTTTAATGGTATCCTTGACCTTGTCAGACAACCAGTGAATTCTGGTGTCCAGTAAAGATATCACAGATGCATCAATGAAGCTTTCCTGACACAGGGGAGAACAGAGCCGCAAACTGGCGCAGCAGCTGCTGGCAGTCTAACAATTGCTGCTCAGTCAGGTCTGGGGAGATATGGACTCCCTCAAGCGACAAATCAGTGGACGTGGTATGTAACAACTCTGTGAGGAGATCTGTCTCCTCCCAGTCTTGTCAGTAACTAGAGCCATCTTGGCTGCAATGAGGCTTCAGCGGGTTGAAATAGAACACCTGATACATCTGCATCAAGGCTTTGGTGTATATGACCTCACAGATCTTCTCCAGCACCACTTAAGGCTCGGTCCACTTATCATGAAGTACCACAACTCTGTTTTTTTTTGTTTGATACCAACTTACAAAGTTACCATGCGCCTGATTATTATTCCAATTCGAGAAGGTGTCGAAGGTTGTGTGGAGCAAGAATAAGGGGACACTAGTGACTCCGACCCCTTGGAGCAATAGTTGAAAGGACTTCTCCACACTTCAAAAAAGCGCCACACTGGGTATTTGTGAAGGGTAGGTTGGTTTATTATATTGAATTGAAAATGCCCTTTAGGGATGACACGTGTTTCGACACACCAATGTCTTTTTCAAATCAGGGCTGGTAGCAATGCTGATAAGTAACATAACGACAGTGAACATATGGCAAAATAGACGGATATGCATTACAATCATAGGTCATGATAAAACAAATTGAAATCGACCCATACCGAAAACAATCAAAATCATGGTGTGGTGTGGTCACAGAGAAATAAGGAGGGGTGAAGGGTAGGGTAGTCAAGGGTTAGTCATATTGAGAAAAAACAAATAAACAAAAACAAACGACAAGAAACACAAAAGACTTATTAGCAAATAGATAATCAAAAGTAAAAATCAAATGCTTAAATGATTGACATTTTTGGAGATTTTTGCCCTTGTTGGCCTGGGTGAAACACACAGTCATGGGTTAAATCCCCCTATGAGAAATCATATCAAAAATGACACATTATAGGTATGTGTGGTTTAAAAGCCATAGCTTTAAAACAGAAAGAATTTGTGTTTATGGAGTGTAATTTATTCAAACCAAAATATGCGCCACAAATATATGTGTGCCTATCAGAAAAACAAGTTTGTCTGACACAAATAGGTTTAAATTACAGTGGAGTACGCACGAGCGGGCGTGCCATGGACATTGCTGTGTAACTATAAGTTGCCGTGCACTTATTAAATCATTTTACAAAGCAGTGGAGAAGTTAGAGTAAAACACGAGCGAGCGTGCCAGGAAGCAGCAGAAAATCAGGGTTGGATTGCAACCAAGCGCAATAGCGCTACAGTGAATTACGGTACAATCGTCCAATGTGACATGATATAATTATATCTGATAGAAGAATAGTATAGCGCTGACGACTACCTCCTGGTCCGCTGAAGTCTGCTGCCGTCTGGATTGTGCAGAACGCTGCACTGGCACAGTTTACATAGGTTGTCATGGCAACCCAAAGTCCTACTACTATTTCCATTGAGCCTCATCTAGGAAGTCAGGCAAGGGACAAACGAGCGCCATGTTTTGGGCTCATAACTGATGACGTTGTTACAGAAACACCCGTGAAGTGATATTTAGGTGGTTTTTCAAGGGCTTATTGGTTGCAATATATTTACAAAGTGTTTTAGTGCCAAATAAGAGTAGCAGGTAGAGAAATGTACACAGAACCTGTACTATATGTTATCCGATATTAATGTATGTCATTATACATACATTCCTGTTGAGCTACAGATGTCAGATTTATAAGACATATCTTTGGCAAGGTCTGAGAGGAATGTCAATAATGCGCTTTGTTAATGTAAAATCCCTGTCATACTATATACTGCATATCGTATGTTTGTAAGCAGAATAGACAAAAAATGAAAACTTGAAAGAAAATGCGCCATCTCATGGTCTCGGTTCAGACCAAACTCCGTCGCTCTGAATTTGCATATAATGCGGGCTTCACACCGGTGAAGGAGGGTTTCCCTGTCTCCACCTCTCTCACCCAGGGAAGCCTGTCTGAGTCCGATGAACCTGACATCCATTTTGTCATCTTGTTGATGCTTGGTTTGCCAATGTTGGGCAAGCGGTAATAAGTGGTCAACTTTACTCATGGCATAAACATGTTCACGTATTCTTAGTTCCCGTATGGTACTGCCAATATATATGCGCGCACATGTGCAGATTATCGCATATACAATATATTTGCTGCAGCAATTTATGGCATCCTTGATTGAAAAAGTTATTCCTCTCGAGTCCGTGAAGGTCTCTGTATTTGGGTGTGCTAATTTGCACATGCTGCATGATCCACATTTCCTGAATCCTATAGGTAAACCAGGTAGCCAGTGTTCTTGTCTTAGTGTGGGCAGATTTGGGTGTAGAGATGGGCTGAGCATGCTTTTCAAGGATCTTGCTTTTTTTAAAATGAGTTTGGGTTTATCATCAATGAGGTCTTTGAGGTGATCATCAAGCGAGTATTTTTCTAATTTCAAAATTGTCATGAGTGAACGTTGTGATGAAGCTTACTTTATTCTGTTCCTCCGTTTGTTTGTGATTCTTGGGTTGTAGAGTTACATTCCTGTCCATCGTGACAGCTTTTGCTTGTGCCACATCTATGTATTTTTCATTGTAGCCTCTTTGGCAGAACCTGTGCTTCAAAAGATTGCATCCCTGAACAAAATCACTGTCATTGCTGCAATTTCTACGGGCTCTTATGAATTCCCCCTTTGGTAGATTCTTAACCACTGTTTTCAGGTGGCAGCTTGTGGCAAACAGGGTTGAGTTGGCCTCTGTTGGTTTACAGAAAGTTTTAGTCACGAGTTTGCCATCCATCACGTATATTGTTAGGTCAAGGAAATCTAAGCTGGTGTTACTCGATGGTTCTGAGAGTAAGATCCCTTCTGTATTGTTACTTAAACGACCCTTAAATTCGATTAGGTCTTCGTCATTCCCATTCCAGATAAGTAAAATGTCATCAATGAATCTGGTCCACATCACAATTCTGTCTTTTGCATTCGGATCCGTGTATGCATACTTGTCCTCAAATTTGCTCATAAATAAATTGGCTAGGGCTGGTGTGTATTTTACGCCCATAGCTACTCCCTGTTTCTGCTTGAAATATCTGTTGTTGAAAAGGAAAATATTGCTATCCAGAGTTGTTGTGAGCATTTTTTTGAGCATGGTCACGTAGTGGTAGTGTGAAGCAGTTTCCCCACGAAAAGTATAGTCTATGGTTTCAATGGCTGCCTCGTGTTTAATCGAGGTATACAGGGCTCGAACATCCCATGTAACCAGTTTGTATGTGTCTTGCCAGTCGATCGATTGAACTTTCTTGATGACATCGGTAGAATCTTTACAAAAAGCTCTGGTATCTGGTACACAGGGACTTAGTATGTTGTCAATAAACTCACTGATTCTTTCTGTGGTTCAACCAATACCGCTGACAATCGGTCTTCCCTCCGGAATTTTATTGAAGGCTTTATGGACCTTGGGTAGAAAGTAAATGATTGGGACCACAAGGTGCGGGACAGTTAAGTAAGCTCGTTCTTTGTCTGTAATAAGGCCTTTCCTTTCCCACATCATGATTTGCTCCAATATCTGGTTTTTGATTTGGACAATTGGATTTGTCCTGAGTTCCTCATAACAAAGGGGGGTTGTCAGGTGATTGAGTGGAAAATCATTATTATTTGTTATCAAAATGACATTTACAAGTTGAGTCAAGAAAATTTTTTGAACTATAATTCTACAATGCAATGAACTTTAATGTGCTCTAGCTTGTGTTGTTTACCGTCTGATAAGTAAACGTTTGGTTTTTAGTACTTGCGGCTGCAGTACTTTTCTCTTATTTAGCGTTTAGTAGGATTAATATGCTGAACTTAGGTCAATATTGTATAATTGTGTTTATACTATTGTAGTGTTTTTAAAATACTAATTTCTATACTAACCAAATGAAAATATTTATTTGAATGTTCGCGTGTGCGTGACATTCGTTTTAGATGCTTAGAGGAACGGACCAGTAGACGTGTATCTGACGTCTTTCTTCTGTTTACATTTACTTCCTGGTTGTGACGCATGAAATATTTCTTGAGTGTAGTTACATAGAAATATAATCCATGCTTGAGAGTATATTTCTGTTGTAGATATTTTTGTGATATCGGTTGCGCGGCAGGCGTGGCATCTGTGTTGATACTTGGTTCTCCTTTAGTGCACGATTCTTTTCCTGATCGCACGGTGTGTGCGGCTCCTTTTAAGTGCACGGTCATCTTCTGCAGTGCGGTTCCGTTCCGGTGTGCGAGGTGTGCGCGGCTCCTTTACAGTGCGCGGTCATCTTCTACAGCTTATTTTATTTATTTTGTTTATTTTACATTTTTTAAAGCGCTCACACAGCCCACAGGCATCAAGGCGCTGTTACAGGAATTGTTTGTTTTTTGGATGCGTAATAATTTTTTTTTTTGTCTTAGTTGTGTATTTATAACGCGCTTAAACACCCAGAGGTTTCTAAGCGCGGACCCGGGGATCGAACCTGTGTTGCTTTGTGTCGTCTTCCTTCCAAGGCGCGCACGTTGCCGCTGAGCTATCCTCCCGGGACAGCGCGGTTCCTTTCAAGAGTGCGAGGTGTGCGCAGCTCCTCTTCAAGTGCGCGGTTCATCTTATGAAGGCGCAGTTTGGATTTGAGGCGAGTTATTTCTTGTTTGCTTCGTTATTTTTCAGAGCACATCTTCATCTAAGATTCCTGTATCTATTTGAGTTAAGGTATGAGCACGCTATTTCCGGACTTTAGTAGCAGCTTATTCCTTGTCAACATTTGTTCCTCAGTTAAAGTGAAATCTACCAAGAAAAAATACCATTAACAATTCATTGTGATTTGGAGAAATATATAAACATTCAGTCAAGGACATTTTATTTCCAAGTCATATTCTTGAAGTATTTTTTGGACAATTTTTGCTTCATAATTAAGGTTTTAAGTTTGAATTAAAAGAAGAGATTAAAGAAAATATTTAAAGATACTAAGCATAAGCATAGGCTGCAGGTATATATGTATATGTTATTTTAACTAAATACATACAAAAGTAATTGAAATTAATTAGAGTAATATTGATAGAATATTATATGTGTTTAGATCTTCACAGACACAACACTGAAGAAGCATCTAGACAGTACACCAGTTCCAGCTGAATAACCAGCAGAAAAGAGGTCTACATAGAAAACCAGTGAAGATCTGCTTTTGTTTTGTTCTCCATTGCCCTTTCCCCTTGGGTTTGCCAGTTTAGTAATTATATCTATTTGAGATTGTTGAATTGGCACATCTAGGGGGTCTGGTGGGCCAGCATCACTCCTGCAGGAAGATTCAAGATTGGACCTTGACAACGGGTCGAGGCCCAAAACCAGGATCAACACCAAACACGCCAGTAGTGACTGCGCAGGCCCAACCAGTAGCTCTCATACCCCCTCCCGCAGCCCAAGCACTTCCCCTCACGCAAGCATTAACCCACGCCCCACCCACAGCTCGAGCCCTCCCACAAGTGCAGACCGCACACGCGCAATTTCCCAGCACCCAGCAAGGCCCTTCACAGATGCCACCTGTGTCACTTGTCCCATCCGCACCTCCCGCTCCAGAGACAGATTCAGCACCATACGCCCCTCCCGAAGTCGAAATTGAGACCGGGGAGGCGAGAGGCGGGGCTGAAGGAACAGGATTTGGACGGGTAACTCGCAGCGCGATCAGCAAAGAAAGAAAGGTTGAATTACAGCAAGAGGCAGAAATGTACATAGAAGGAAATGATGGGACGGCAGCATTGGCCTCATTATATGGGTAGCGAAGAAGCTATGAGAGACAGGTAGTGTTGGAATACATGGGAACATTTTTGGTGGGAGAATGGAAAAAGTTAATTGGGAATTTACCGCCACAACGGTTGTTAGATTTGAATAAGTTAGCACGTAGTGAGCAAAGAGATGAAGATGTAAGAGAACATGTGTACAAACTCATTGAACTGAAAAATGAAATGGAAGATAGATATGCTGAAATGTTTGCTACACCTGAATATAGTCATGAGTGTATTAAGAAAGGTAGGAAGGAGGCGTCGAGGTTGTATATGCAAAAATCGTGGCCGACAGTTTTTCCAGGTGGTGCAAAGCATTTGCCGGCACCGGGACAAATAGGTGATAAACGAAGATTGCAGGCATGGGTGGGGGAAACAATGCGATGGATGTCGAACAAAAGAACGTCAGTGGGGGAAGTAAGTGAGATGTGTAATGGGTACCCATTGGAGATGAGAAAAGAAGCGATGCGAACGATGGTAGGGGTGTTACTGCAGCAGGTAATTGGATACAATAGAGGTAGAGGAAATGCACAAGGCAGGGGAAATTTGAATAATATGCACGGGGTGTCACTGGGATTAAATAAATGTGCGTACTGTAAAGAGGAAGGACACTGGCGAGCGCAATGCCCGCACCTACTGAATAGAGGTGGGTTTGGCCAGAGAAGGCCTCAAAGAGGACATCAGGGGTCAAATGGCCCAAGCAGAAATAGCATGCAGCAGCAGCAGGGATATACCAATGGAGGTAATCAAAGCCAATCCCATGGTCAAAACCAAGCTCAACAGAACCAGGCATTGAACCAAAGTGTTCCGAACCAAAATCAGGGCGGGCAGGGCCAACAGAGAAATTATCAGAGTGGAGGACAGCAGCGGTGACTACACATCGGACGATGTGTTATTTTCGCAATAGGACAGCCCACGGCAGGGGTCGGAACCAGTGTCTATTCCCGTGAATCAGAGAGGACCGTACATAGAAATGAGAGTCGGGAATAAGGAGCACCATTTCCTTGTAGATACAGGGGCACAAAAGTGTTCGATAGACCACCACTTGGTTCCGGAGATCCCACTGTCGGGGCAAAAGAATGTTTCTGTAGGGTTCGCAGGTACATCAGTAATTAACCCCATGTCCGAAGCTGTCCCAATGTAACGCTCACCTGATTCCCGCAGAGGCGCCGGTCTTGACTGGGTGAATGCCGTATCTTCAAAGGTGATGTGTAACACACGGTTGGCTCTTTGGGCTGGACCTCTGTGCACTGTATGTCTGACTCGAAGAGTAAAATGTCTGCAGATAGAAAATATGGGATTAATGAACTGGGGTTATTGGGTGCCTCTCTCCTCTTCCCTTTCTCTTCTCCTGTAGAACCCCAAAGGTTAACGCCCTCACCTTAGGTAAGTGAACGCCGAGCTCTCCATCTGCCTCGGGGCAGGGTGCCGTAACCAGTTTCTTCACTGGATAAGGGTGCAGGCCTCTTGACCTTAGATGACTGCTGTCCGTCGTTAACTGCACGAACGGTAAGTTCTGGGCACTTCAAATGTCTTAAAAGTCTTTTGTAATGATATCTCTTGTTTTGCAGGGTTCCGGCGATGGCGGATGGCGGGCTGATGAGAGTTGACGATCGAACCCGCGTGAGGAATAGAAGCGCCTGGAAGCACGTAAGTAAGCGCTTGTAGCCGGCTTCACGATGCGCACTAACTGTCCCTTTTATCTTGCAGGTACAAGTTCGGAGCTTTAGAGAAGCTGAAGGGTGCTGCAATACCCACTGGATTCGGCGTGGGAAGGAGTAATGGCACGTGAGTAATAAAGTTGCCCAATGTCTTTAAACGCACCTTCTTTTGTCTTTCAGATGCGGGATGCAGCGCCGAAGGCCTCCGGAGCGTGCGAAGAGCTGGTAAGCTTTTGTCTTTCAGATGCCGGAATGCAGTGCGAAGACCTCCGGAGCCTGCGAAGAGTAGGTAAGCCTTTGTCTTTCAGATGCCGGAATGCAGCGCGAGGCGTTGGTGACAGCCGATGGACCAGGTAAGAGATGCGCTGCCACTGAAGACCGTAGTGCTAACCTGTTCTTTCTTTGTCTTTACAGGTGCTGCTGAAGACTGGATTCCAGGATGGTAAGCCTTTGTTCTCTTAGGCCCAGGATCAGAAGCAGAAGACACGATGAGCGTTCTGCTGCAGAGAATGCAGAATAACACAAAGCAAGATTCATCCATCGGGTGTGGTTTAAATAGCCTCCTGTAGTGCTTAGGTGTCTCCTTCCACAGCCACACCTAGGTAAGAAAAGAGTTCCTGCTTTCCAGAAGAGTTCCAGTGTTCTGAACCTAAGTTGTGGCTCCTGCCCCACCCAACAGGAAAAGTAGTCCCAAACAGAAGAGGATCAGGGGTTCAACTGGCAGGTAAGTAAGCAGCATGGTCTGCTGCAGGTAAATCCACCCAAGCATTATGAGCCCGGCGCTTCCAGCGCTGGGACTGGGCATCTTTATGAGCCTAGTGCCACTGGCGCCAGGACAGGGTCCAAAAGGTCCCAATTGGGACTGGCTGGCACTCGGAACCGGGGTTATGGGTCTGCTTCCAAGGGAGTCGGGCAAGTCCTGATCTTTTGGAAGCAGAGATCATGACACCCAATTACAATAGGACCATTTACGGAACAGTGTCCATCTCTTCTGACAGAAAATTGTGGGGAGAACTTGCTAGGATTAACTTTGTTGAGAAAATTGGGGGCAGTTATACATTGTACGGCAGATGGGGTGTTCCTCACGATTTGGCCTCACGATGCACCGGTGACGGAATTTATGTCAGAAGCGTTACCAGAAGAGCTAAGTAGAGTACCAACCTGTCTGTGGGCAATGCATGATAATGATGTAGGATGCTTGATAATAGAGCCAGCAAAAATAACTTTGAAAGAAGGTGTTACATTACCACAAATTCCCCAGTATAATATTTCTGTTGAAGGTGAGAAGGGATTAAAGAGTATTGTTACTGACCTGGTGAGATTGGGGGTGGTTGAAGAAATTGCAGGTAGCACGTGCAACAGCCCGATTCTTCCAGTTTACAAGAAAGGAGGCAATGAAGTACCATATTGTTTCATAATTGATCTGCGCGCATTGAACAAAGTGGTAGACCCACAATTCCCTTTGGTCCCCAATGTCACAACATTACTGACAATGATACCGGCCACTGCAGAATACTTTAGTGTAGTTGATTTGAAGAATGCGTTCTTTAGCATTCCAGTGGATAAAAGCAGTAGATATCTGTTCACGTTCACTCTAGGAGGTCGATCATTCACATTCACACGCATTCCACAAGGATACACAGAAAGCCCAAGCATTTACAGCAGGGCACTAAAGGAACAGCTAGATATGCTAGAACTACCAACAGGTTGCACACTCTTGCAGTACATAGATGACTTGTTACTAGCTGCTGACACAAAAGACATCTGCAAAGAAAGTACTATATTACTATTGACACACCTAGCGACCCATGTTCACAAGGCAAGTTTGAAGAAATTCCAGTATAATCAAAAGGAGGTGTCTTATTTGGGTTACCTACTTTCGAAAGAAGGGAGAAGATTAACACCAGAACGCATAGAAAGTATTTCTAGTATGCCTATTCCAAAAACTCAAAAAGGATTGAGAGCTGTAATAGGCATGGCCTCTTATTGTCGGCAGTGGATCAGTAATTTTGTGTTGATTGTGAAGCCGATGATAAAATTAACTAAAAAGGATGCAGTGATGCCTTTACAGTGGGATGAGGAATGTCAGAAAGCGTTTGAGCAATTGAAAGCTGCATTGTGTGCTGCGCCAGTTTTAGGCACTCCTAACTATAAAAAGATCTTTAGACTATTTGTGAGCGAGAGTGAAGGATGTGCATTGGCGGTTTTGACACAGGAACAAGGTGGGAGAAATAGGCTGTGTGGCTATTTTTCTTCTGTGCTGGACACTGTAGCGCGCACTACCAAAATGTTTGCGATCTGTTGCAGTGGCTGCTGCATCAGTGAAACAAACGGAAGGAATGGTATTGGGGCACACTTTAATTATGATGGTGCCATATGCTTTAGATGTTCTATTAAATAGGACCCAGAGGGAACACCTCACCTCTGCGAGATTAACAAGATATTAACTCATCCTGTTTTCACCCCACATCCAAATTATAAGGTGTAGCGCATTGAATCCTGCAGAATTAATGCCTTTGCCCATAGCAGAAATTGGTGACAACAAATCACCACCCCATGATTGTTTAATGGTCACCGAGGAAGAAACGAAGGGAAGAGTTGATCTGAGCGACACCCCACAAAAAGAGCCGGATGGGTAGTTGTTTTGTGACAGCTCTTGTTTCAAATTACCAGATGGCACGTCAACTGCCGCGTATGCTATCACTACTCTAGAAAGGGTTGTGGAAAGTAAAAGAATCCCATATAATTCAGCACAAGCCGCAGAAATAATAGCCTTGACTAGAGCTTGTAAACTCTCGGAGAATTTGAACGTGAATATTTATACTGACAGCCAGTACGCCTTTGGCGTGGTTCATAACTTTGGCCGACTCTGGGCTGAGAGGGGCTTCTTGACATCACATGGGGCCAGGATTCAGCATGGCCCTTTGATTGTGCGGTTGTTGTCTGCACTCACGTTTCCAAAGCGCCTGGCAATAGTAAAATGCAAAGCGCATAAAAAGGTCACATGCAAAATAGGAGAAGGAAATGCATTTGCAGACAGGATTGCGAAACAAACTGCCACTGACCTACATAATAAGATGATGACAGTACAAACAGAGGAAGTACCTTGTATGATAGAGAATGGAGTTGCCACAGTCAAAGAAATGCAGGCTAAGGCCACGCCCGAAGAGATTCAGGGGTGGGCTGAGGGCTCTGTTGAGTTAGATTTGGAAGGATGTTGGGTGGACAAAGAGACCAAGAACTGGATGTTGCCAAATTGTTACGTAACCGCAATGGTTACAATGGCGCATAGCCCTACCCACATTTGCGCGAAGAAGATGGTACAGCATTTATCCACAGTATGGAAAAATGAGCACATAAAAAAGAATGTAGAAAGGCTAGTGCAGAATTGTATTACGTGCCTGCAACACAATGTAGGGAAGGGAACCGTGACTCCAGTAGGTAGGTTTGGCCCACCCTCTATGCCATTCGAGGTGATCCATTGTGATTTCATAGAAATGGAAAGGTGCCAGAACTACAAATATGTGTTAGTGGTGATTTGTGCATTTAGCAAGTGGGTGGAGGCATATCCTTTAAAAGACTGTACTGCCATGTCAACGGCAAAAGTAATGTTGAAGGTGTATTTCTCCCGGTTCGGGCTGCCCCGTGTCCTGTGGTCAGATAACAGCCCACACTTTGTGGGCGCAGTAGTACTACAGATCTGTGCAGGTCTGCAGATTGACAAGCGATTCCACAGCTCCAGGCATCCGAGTTCCGCCGGACTTGTTGAGAGACATAACGGCATCCTAAAAGCCAAGATGGCAAAAAGATGTGCCGGAAGCAAGTTGAGTTGGGTAGATGCATTACCTCTAGCACTTTTATGCATGCACACATCTGTACAGGCTAAAACTGGGCTCTTTCCCTCTGAAATTATCATGGGGAGACCGGCAAATGTATGGTGCGCACCGCAGCCCAAAAGATTATGTGAGGTCGAGCATCCTGTGTTAAGCACGTACTGTAGCCTTTTAATGCAGAAGTTGCGTTTGATTCATCAGCAGGTGCAGGAGGCGTTACCAGTGCGATACACCGGACCGGGGCACGCGCTGGAGCCTGGAAGCTGGGTCCTGATTAAAAACTGTCAACGGAAGACGTCATTAGCACCCAGGTGGCGCGGCCCCTACCAAGTACTTTTGGCGACACAGACGGCCATTCGAGTGGACGGTCGCAAGGCATGGATCCATGCGACACATGCCAAAAGATTCCCAGGACTGCTGACAACTTCCAACGACCAGAGAAAGGAAACGGTCTCGGAAACGAAAGAAACTGTTGCCAATCGAATGACACAGCACCAGCCTGAGTGAGAAGTGAAACTCGAAACAAAGCCTGAGCAAGAAGTGAAACAGAAACCAGAGCCTGGAGAAACTGCCAAAAAGGGGGAAGGGTGAACAGGGCCCCAACGCTGCCCAGCAGAAGCAACATCATCGTTGAACGACACAGAATCAGCATTGCACACGTCTACGAATACAGAATGTGTGCCCCTTTGGCACCCATCAGATCTTGTAACCGCACCAGAGCCAAAAACAGAATCTGCATCATTGCCGCGGTGCTCCGCAACACCGATCATTGCGCCGCAGGCTGACACTGAGCCTGATACTGGAAGTGCATTGTCACTGTTCACCGATCACACAATACCAGGAGTAAAACGTTACGTTCTTAGGCCTCGAAAGGCAAAGTGATCCACTGATTCTTGGTACTTTTTGTCTTTGGTTCCACTCACTGACGTAGGAGGAACCAGGGGTGTAGAGGAGAGAGGTGTGAGAATTGTGCAAATCGGACAATTCGAGACACACAGCTCCTCGGTGCGCTTATGATAGAGTACATGTGTCAGGAGCCAGAGTGGGACAAGCTGGACGCACATAAGTAGTAAGGCTGATAGGGTACATGTGTCAGACGCCAGAGCGGGACAAGCTGGATGCACATAGTACTCCGTCAAAAAAGAACTGTTCCGAAATATTTTGAGCAGTGGAAGAAAAGTCAACTAATCTTGCTTGGAGTGGATAAGTGATTGAGGCTGTGGGAAAAGCTGGCAGAATTGAACTGTGACATTTCCGTTGAGCTTTTCTGGCATCAAGAATGAGAGACATTTGCGACGAACTTTGCCAGCAAGAAGAAGGACGATGAAGAACAAATCAAGACCGTTTTCAGCCTCCTCCTGCACCCCTGCTGAAAAGATGATAGTTTTAGAGACTGTAAATTTAGGAAAAAAGCATGGTAAAAGGAATAATGTACTGATTTGGACATTGGTCCTGTGTTCTCTAAGTATGGTAGTACCAACAATAACAGCTATTACACTCTGGTTCCTGGAGTCCGCGCACCCATTAGAAACACTTTTGCCAAAAGCAGCTCCTGAAAGGCCGGTTCATGTAATCACTGGTATTTTGGCCCCAATGCAAGAAAGACATAGAGAAGGATATGGCAACAATACATTGTTGCTCATCATGAACATGACCCATGCGGTTTTAAAGAAAAAAGATTGCTGGGTTTGTGCCCATTTACCACAGCATGGTGGGAAAGGGATAGGCTGGTATGTACAACCGTTATCATTGGTTTATTCATGTGAAGTATCTTTGAGTGCAATGTTCTTTGGGAAATGGAACAAGAGTAATACGGGTAAGCTAGATGAGACCAATATGAATGAATTTAAGGAAGTGATCATGAGACCTGTGGGTTGTTCCATATTCCACAAAGCCCGCGTGTTTTCACTAGATCCCATGAGGAAAAATACACGAAAGACAACAAGACTAGATAGATTACACAGGCAGAATAGACCGACCCCGCCAGCAGAAGAAACATCAGTAATGACATTTCGAATGAGGGATGAATGGAATAAAGATGCTGTGCCCCCTGCCTATACAGTGGATTACAGCCCCAGAACTGCTCCCCTATGTTTAAAGAAAAAAGGTTCCTATAAAGTAGGAACGTTTAGCAGCTGCCTGAACACAGTGGTTTTAAAGCACGAAATAGAACCCGTGTACGTAGGGGACCCTGTTTACTTTATATGTGGGGAAAAAGCATATCCATGGTTTCCTAGGAACTGGGCAGGTACGTATTACTTGGGTCTACTATTCCCAGGAGTGTTCCTCTTAGAAACTGCAGAAGTAGTGAGGCGATTAAAAGGTAGAACCCGAAGGAGTAGTGAAGATGGAATGATAGCAATGGATGTAGCCAAATCGTTTATACCATTCTTGGCCCAAATAGAAAATTCCTATAATATAAGAAAACTGTCTAGAATATTAAAAAATACAATAGATTCAACAACGGATATTTTATTCAATATGACGTTAGAAGAGAAAGGAATAAGACTAATGGCACTACAAAACAGAATGGCTCTTGACATAATATTAGTTGATCGTGGGGGAGTTTGCAAACTCGTAAAAACTGCATGCTGTGTGTTCATAGATGACTACTCCCCTACCATATTCAGAGCCACCAGGAAACTACATGTCCTTAGTTGCACACTCTCTACTGAAGAAGGGGGTTGGGGGATAGGATCCTGGTTTTGGGGTCTATTGCGGTCCTGGGGATGGAAGCTAATTTCGATACTAGTGGTGGTACTTGGTATATTCACAACATGTTGCTGTTGCATACAATGCCTACCAATAGTTTGCAATGAGTAAACTGAGGGATGTACTAAGGGATGTATGCACATGGTGTCGAGAGGAAAACAAACGCATGGCCGAAATAACAGAGACACTGATGAAACAAAAACAGTAAAACAATTCATGGCTGTAGACATTAATGATGAAGATGATGCTTATGATAGCATGAAAGGTTCAGACATAGATACCCCAGACTTATCCTCATCAGAAGAGGATACAATGAATGAATAAGACGCTTGGCATACGGCCAAAGGGAGGGTTTGTCAATCTGGAAAAGTGAATACCCTTCATTTGGATGATAGACGTATCTTGATGGCCGAAAGCCAACCGTCTTATGCACAGAATTATAGAAATACAGACTACTAGGCTTGACCAACAAGCGGCCATTTTAAACGTAGCAAGAATCGCCATTTTGCTTGTTAACCATTGCTTATTGCTTTCTGTCTAAACTGCTTTGCAGCTTGCAATTCTTGCAAATTCTGCTTACTCTGCTCAACTGTTAACATTGTTGTCTGAATATGAAAGGGCAAGGCCGCGGGACTGAGGATTTTTTTGAAACTCCTTGTGAGCAGCCCAGAAAGGAATGCTCACGCTCCCTCTCTGTAGCCTTGAGGGAGAGCTGCAGGGCATTTAATCATTTCACAGCTGCCAGCCAGTCTCGTACTGTGGTAGACTATGTTAGAATAAAGAGCAGCTAAAGGCTTGAATTATGCTCTTCTTACGGCTCCCCTTCACAAAAACTTTTAGAGCGTGTCGGCTCCCAGGACACAAATAGCACCTCATAGATAGCAAAGCTTGGAATGTGACTCTTCCCCCGTGTGCAGCTTGCTTCCAAGAACAGAAGCACCATGTTCTGTTCAACAACTAGAAGATGCCTCCGCACTTTCTAAATTGCACATTGTTACTAGAATAGACATCGAAAGTGTCATAATTGTCATACTCGTCGGAAATGTCCATCATCATCCCGAGTTCAAAGAAACTCAATAAAAGGGGGGTGTTAAACATGTCATAGCTGATTGTATGATATGCATTTTGTATATATGTAACTGATGTACGTAATTCGCTCTCTTGCGTCCCTCGAGGTCTAGCAAATACACGTCGCGGGCGTGAGACCATAATTGGCCAATTGGGACTATTTGGCTTGCAATAAACCCTAGCATTGGGAATTTTAACCTTGTGTCTGGCGCATCCTTTCGTGTATGGTTATTGCCTTGTTTCAATATCGCGAGGGACCCCTAAGGGCCCCTTTCAACAATATACGTGATGGATGGCAAACTCGTGACTAAAACTTTCCGTAAACCAACAGAGGCCCTATTTGCCACAAGCTGCCACCTGAAAACAGTGGTTAAGAATATACCGAAGGGGGAATTCATAAGAGCCCGCAGAAATTGCAGCAATGACAGTGATTTTGTTCAGGAATGCAATCTTTTGAAGCACAGATTCTGTCAAAGAGGCTACAATGAAAAATACATAGATGTGGCACAAGCAAAAGCTGTCACGATGGACAGGAATGTAACTCTACAACCCAAGAATCACAAACGAACGGAGGAACAGAATAAAGTAAGCTTCATCACAACATTCTTTCATGACAATTTTGAAATTAGAAAAATACTCAACAAAAACTGGCATTTGCTTAAACTTGATGATCACCTCAAAGACCTCATTGATGACAAACCCAAACTCATTTAAAAAAAGCAAGATCCTTGAAAAGCATGTTCAGTCCATCTCTACTCCCAAATCTGCCCACACTAAGACAAGAACTATGGCTACCTGGTTTACCTATAGGATTCAGGAAATGTGGATCATGCAGCATGTGCAAATTAGCGCACCCAAATACAGAGACCTTCACGGACTCGAGAGGAATAACTTTTTCAATCAAGGATACCATAAATTGCTGCAGCAAATATATTGTATATGCGATAATCTGCACATGTGCGCGCATATATATTGGCAGCACCATACGGGAACTAAGAATACGTGAACATGTTTATGCCAAGAGTAAAGTTGACTCCTTATTACCGCTTGCCCAACAATGGCAAACTAAGCATCAACAAGATGACAAAATGGATGTCAGGTTCATCGCACTCAGACAGGCTTCCCTGGGTGAGAGAGGTGGAAACAGGGAAACCCTCCTTCGCCGGTGTGAAGCCTGCATTATATGCAAATTCAGAGCGACAGAGTTTGGTCTGAACCGAGACCATGAGATGGCGCATTGTCTTTAAAGTTTTCATTTTTTGTCTATTCTGCTTACAAACATACGATATGCAGTATATAGTATGACAGGGATTTTATATTAACAAAGCGCATTATTGACATTCCTCTCACACCTTGCCAAAGATATGTCTTATAAATCTGACATCTGTAACTCAACAGGAATGTATGTATAATGACATACATTAATATCGGATAACACGTAGTATAGGTTCTGTGTACATTTCTCTGCCTGCTACTCTTATTTGGTACTAAAACACTTTGTAAATATATTGCAACCAATAAGCCCTTGAAAAACCACCTAAATATCACTTCACGGGTGTTTCTGTAACAACGTCATCAGTTATGAGCCCAAAACATGGCGCTCGTTTGTTCCTTGCCTGACTTCCTAGATGAGGCTCAATGGAAATAGTAGTAGGACTTTGGGTTGCCATGACAACCTATGTAAACTGTGCCAGTGCAGCGTTCTGCACAATCCAGACGGCAGCAGACTTCAGCGGACCAGGAGGTAGGCGTCAGCGCTATACTATCCTTCTATCAGATATAATTATATCATGTCACATTGGACGATTGCACCGCAATTCACTGTAGCGCTATCGCGCTTGGTTGCAATCCGACCCTGATTTTCTGCCGCTTCCCGGCACGCTTGCTTGTGTTTTACTCTAACTTCTCCACTGCTTTGTAAAATGATTTAATAAGTGCACGGCAACTCATAGTTTCACAGCAATGTCCATGGCACGCCCGCTCATGCGTACTCCACTGTAATTTAAACCTATTTGTGTCAGACAAACTTGTTTTTCTGATAGGCACACATATATTTTTGGCGCATATTTTGGTTTGAATAAATTACACTCCATAAACACAAATTCTTTCTGTTTAAAAGCTATGGCTTTTTAAACCACACATACCTATAATGTGTCATTTTTGATATGATTTCTCATAGGGGGATTTAACCCATGACTGTGTTTCACCCAGGCCGACAAGGGCAAAAATCTCCAAAAATGTTAATCATTTAAGCATTTGTTTTTTACTTTTGATTATCTCTTTGCTAATAACGCTTTTGTGTTTCTTGTCATTTGTTTTTGTTTATTTGTTTTTTCTCAATATGACTTACCCTTGACTTCCCTACCCTTCACCCCTCCTTATTTCTCTGTGACCACACCACACCACACCACACCAGGATTTTGATTGTTTTCGGTATGGGTCGTTTTCAATTTGTTTAATCATGACCTATTATTGTAATGCATATCCGTCATATGTTCACTGTCTTTATGTTACTTATCAGCATTGCTACCAGCCCTGATTTGAAAAAGACATTGGTGTGTCGAAACACGTGTCATCCGTAAAGGGCATTTTCAAATCAATATAATAAACCAACCTACCCTTCACAAATACCCAGTGTGGCGCTTTTTTGAAGTGTGGAGAAGTCCTTTCAACACTTATCATGAAGGGCGCTGAGCTTGACTGGTTTCATGATCCAAACCATTTGGCCTGGCGTGTACTCAGTCATGCTGGCCTTATTTCTGGTCATGTCAGTGCTTCATGAGCTCCTAGCTAGCCTTCAGCTTCTGGGTGCTCTGTTCCCTCCACTTCGCCCTTTTAGATCATAAAACAAGTACATAGTCCACTATGTCATTGAAAAGGGTGCAGGAATTGCCCTCCCGGCTTTCCAGCACCAGACTTAGAGGGCCCCTAACAGGGTGGCCAAACATAATCTCAAAGAGGCTGAAACCAACACTATTCTTTGGCAACTCCTGGTAGGAGAACTTCATGCATGGTAGGAGAATATCCCACTTTCACCTCAGGGTCTCGTCCAAGCCACATATCAAGCCCTTCAAGTTGGAACTCTCAACAAGCCCATTTGTCTGTGGAGAAATTGTAGATTACTCCACATTCATACCACATGGCCTTCATATATGAATATATGAAGTTGGATCCCCTGTCAGAAATAACTCCTCTAGGGAATCCCACACAATGCAATATACCTATGAAGGCCTTTGCCACCACAAAGGCTTTCATGCTCCTCAAAAGGACAACTCAGGGTACCGGTTGCTGTTATCCAGCATTACCAAGATCTATGAGTTGCTTGAGGAGGTTTGGTGATCTAGAGCACTGTCCATGCCTATTCACCTGAAATGCATCACAAACACTGGTAGGAGACTTTGTGGCTCTGCCAGCTTTGCCAGATGCTTGGCAAGTGTGGAGGGGCCATACAAACTCTCTTATTTTTGCTCTCATTTGGGGTACACAGCCTGTCAGGTGTCTTGGTAATTGTTAAATGACCTGGCAAAGAAATGCCAAATCCAGTAGAAATATCCTGTGGCATTGGAGGAACACCATCCACCAGCTGCCCCTGCCTCAGAATTCTTGGGCTCACTGACATTCCCCCAGTATGCCCTGAACGTCCCAGAGGCTTTACCCATGAGCCCGTTTCTATGACTTCTCATGCAGATCTGCTAGAGTTGTGCAGTCGTGCTGTGCTTGGGAAAAGTCAGCCTGAATGGGATTTCTGGCTATGGGCAAGCTGCTTAGTTCTGGTAGGCCTTTGAGGTCCTCTAAGCCCATGTTGTGGTTCGCCACCTGAAGGCATCCCTGGGGTCAATGGCTCTGATGCCACCGCAGTGGGCACCTCAGTGGCCACTAGGTCCTCTCAGGCAGGATCAGGCCTTTCTGTGGACTCAGGGTCTGAACTTAGTAGCACCAGTGTTGCCTGTTTTATGCCATCTTAAGATGGGGGTGACCCATTGCCCATGGCCAGGAGGGTACCTACCCATGCTGCTTCTTTGGCCTTAGATGTTGTGATCATGGCAATGATTTCAGCTGTAGGCTTGTCATTCCCTAACAGACAGTCCACCGGAATTGCATCTTTGAAAGCAATGCAAATCTGAGAGGTTTCACCCCTCCAACTGAACTTCATGATAGCCAGTGGCCATTTCGTAAGGCCATCAAACCCTCTGACTTGCTTGGGTGGTCCAGGAAGGAACTCGTCCCCTTGCACCACCACCGTTGGATAGCGATGATACTCACATCAGTATCACAAAGTGCTGGTGATCTGTTCCCTTTTATAAACACGAATAATCCAAGAATATCTCAGTATTAGCGGGACTGGTCCTCTGTTGGAGACCCAGTACATATCCCACTCAGAAACAATAGGTTGCATTTGTCCTAGCGGAATTAATCATCTAAGATGCCCACACTTACAAATTCCTCTTCCTCCTCCTCCATGATGGCAGCACTAACTACAGACAGGTTGGGTCTACCCCTGCAGGCAGGATCTCCCTTCCTATTTCTCCAATCTCCACAAACAAGGCAGCCCTGTGGGGCTGGGAATATGGGTGTCTCAGTGCCACGGGTGCTCTCACTCTTCCTTTCTCTGTGAGCGGAAGATATAGGCGACTGGAATTTACCCTAAGATATTTTATGCTCTTTCTTAGCAGGAGAGTGCAGTCCTTTTTCTGCCCTTCCTTAGGTTTAATTTTACCATTAACCTTTTTATCTAGTAGTGTTGGCCAAAACCCTTTCCCGGACACAGGTACTCACATATCTGTCAGCTGCTTTTGCAAGCTCGCTTGGGTTGATGATAGGCTTTTCCACTACATTTATTTATTTAATTTTTTATTTATTTCTATAGCGCTGCAGCCCGCAGGAATCAGAGTGCTTTCCATAGAGACAGGGGACATGGTGACAAGACAATACAGATATATAGTTAAATCATTATGAGGTGATCATTTTAGTGGGTGATTATTTGAATAAGAAAGTTTTCAGTTTCTTTTTAAAGCTTAGTAGGTTTGTTTCAGTTCTTAGGGGTTCAGGTAAGGTGTTCCATTTTGCGATGGCTTTGGTAGGGAATGCTCTACCTAATCCATTTGGTTTTTTTGATTGCTTGGCCTGTAGTAGTCCTTTTTTCATGGATCTAAGATTTCGTGTTGGTTTGTATTTCTTAAGTTGTTTTTGGAGATATATTGGGCCATTTCCATTTGTGGAGCGGTGAACTAGCATCAAGGATTTAAATGTGATTCTTTCATCTATGGCTAACAGATGCTTGTGTTACTCCATCTCACAATGTTTAAGGATACTCTCATATTTAATCAAATTAAGTAAACATTTCACAAGCAAGCACCTCAAAGGTTTGACTCCCTTTTTGGTGAGCTCTCTAAAGCTCTCGAGGTATTGTTCTGGATTTTTGCAGATTATCCAGAGGATGATAGCCTTCAGCTTGGAATATATTGACCTCTGCTCAGGAGCCAACTGAATAATTACATCAATTTGAACCATTGGTAGACAGTAAATAAGGTCTTCACCCCATAGCTCCTTTTCTCCTTCGAGAGGCGGAATGCTATTTCAAACTAGTCCAAAATATATCTCCCTTCCTCATAAAGTTGTACTAGGTCTTTGGGTAGGTGGCTTTCCTAGCGAGCCACCACTGGAGACACAGCCCTCCCGACTGGAAGTTTCGCTGTCCTCCTTCTAGGCCTCAAGCTCTAGCTTGGGCAGCAACGTGTAGGCAGGCCGTATGCTTCTGTATTGCTAGAGATTCTGCAGCCTTCTACATCCACAGCTTCTCTTTGATTTTTATCAGCCAGGACCACCCTTCTCTCTTCCAGGAGGTTCTTCCAATCTGTTATGCCATCCTCAATGAGACTTGCTTGGAACTTAATGAAGCGTGAGACCTGGCTGATGCACGGGACATTGCTAGATGTAAGGACTGTTCCGACACCACACTATCCGCTTTCTGGTATGAATGCTAAGGAGTACTATTACTGTTGCTGTCATCAGGTGTTTCTATGCTACTCAGATGCATAGGTAGCAGGAGTAGGGGTTGCAGTCCCCTGGATCCCACACTAGCTTCCTCAAAAGCTACTATGGGGGAGGCTCTATCTTGACAGAGTCCACACAAGAGGCTTGCTTTCAAGATCTGCACAACACCTAGGTTGAGTTTCTTGGTAGTCAAACATTACCTGTCATTGAATCTAACGTTCACTACACACTTATATTTTGCCTGAATACGCTCTAAGCACAGTCTGATTCAAATCACAATGGCTGCCCGCAGTGTGACTAAATGACCTCTGCTCTGCAGGAGTATAAGGGGTTAATAGTAGAAAAACACTTACTCTGCCCTCACAATTCCACTAAGAAACACTGATCTCAACCATGAAGGTAAAATAGACACAGTTAAGAGATTAAGAGATATACCTCCTTCACCTTTTGTGCTAATGTGGGCAGAGAGAAAACTATACTTTCAAGAGGGGTGTGAATATGATTGAGTAGCAAAGTATAATTGTGAAAAATAAAGAGAATGCCCAATGAAGGTTCTATACAAATATATATATATATATATATATATACTTTAATCAATCACATCATCTGCAAGAAAAGTCAAACGTTACACAACTCACCCCCGTGGAAAGAACAGAGAATATGCAAGAAGGCAGAGATTTCAGCAATTCAATACCACAATGTTCTTTAAAAAGGATATGACTTTGGATGAAAAAGGTGCACAAGTGACCTAACTAGTCTATAGAGCCCAAATGGACCAAGGGACAGATATGGGTCAATAGTACCATCTAGGTTGTTTGACGGCATCAAATCAGGCTTCGAGATGTGCGAGCGATTGAGTTTCGTTCGGGTGTAGTGGACTGTGTTGACCTAAGCATCAAGAGGTCAACAAGCTGGTTTGAATGCGGTAGCTCAGGGTGGTTGAAGAGCGGCATTCGGCAGGGAAGGTTGGAGAGCTCACCAGGATCTGTTTGGGATTGAGCCAGTTCGGGACGTGTGGTAACTATGGGGTAAATTCAATGCATGATGCTCCAGCAGTTCGAGATGAAGGTAGGCAATGGTTCAAAGCAGTGATCCCGTTGCTCCAATGTGTGGTTTGGCAAAGCAGTGGTTATAGGTCGAGCCAGGTTAAGTCATTCAGTAACTGCTGGTTTGATCAAATGAGTGACACTCCAGCAGTTCAAGTCAGTTTCGGCAATTCAAGCCAAGCAGGTGCCAGGCTCTGATAGGACATGATGCAGTGTTGAGCTGGTTCAAGATTGTAACCACAGAAATTCAAAGGTTCGGTTGAGTAACAAAGTAAGAACTGGCATGTACTGAGGTTCAAAATGAACTGAACTTGGTTTGAAGGCAGTTTGACTGGTTTGATGCAATGAAAAACAGGTATTCTTGCTGTCTTGGCTCTCAGGACGCTGTACGTCTCACTCTGAGATATCAGGGACATGTCCAGTCTTCATTCTTAGGCTCCCAGCAAAGAAAGTTAGTCCACATGTTCAGGAATCCTTCACCGCAATGATGTCCTTTGCAGCAGTGTGACTGGCAGAGATGCAGGTCTCGTTCCAGCAGCAGGTCACTCCAAAGGTACCCTGGGTATGAGTAGGGAACAGAGCTCACCTCTGCCTTGGACACTCAGTCTTCACCTCAGTGGTGGAGGGTTTTGGAAAGTCAACTCTCCCATCAGAGGTCCAATGGATTCTTCCTTATGTATTTGTTCCAAAGTAAATTTTTGAAGGAGCGGGAGACACCTTCTTTTGAAGGTAAAACACCACAGGTGATTGGACAAACACAATCCCACTTTAAAGGTTGAATCCCTGATTTTGGAGCAAGTGGACTTTGCCTTCTGACATCACACCTAAATTGCTTTGTGTTAAAAGAAGTGGACGGGTGTACCCTTTAATTCATGTTTGCAAGATTGCTTCCTGTCGAGTGGCAGTCTCACTGGAGAGGGTGCTATCTGCCCTGCCAATGGATCAAAGTGAGGCAACCCTGAACAGTCTTGCTGGGATCAGTAGAGACAGCCCAGTGGGGGGAACACACAAAACCCTTCCAAGGCTATAGAGGGCTGACACATGTGTGATTTCAATTTAATGTGATTTGGATAATTATGAGAGATACTAGCAACCATAATTTAAGCCCAGGTATGGCTTTTATTTAAATATTATAACTGACACCAGGATAATAACGTTCACATTTATGTGGTTTTGGGAACAGGGGCACATGTCTTAAATGCAGCCCCTTTTTTAACAAGGGGGGTCCTGGGAGTCTCTCTGCCAGACATTAGTCCTGGTTACGAGAGACTTACCCAGAGTCTTTAGCTCACTATCTTTTCACAGAGAAGAAATATCCCAAACATATCAGTCTTTGTCCTGCCCTGGGGCAGTCCAGCACCGAAATGCGAGGCAATTCTCCTCTGAACAAGAGTACCAACAGAAACCCCAGACACGTGTTTCGGTCTGGTTGGACCTCATCAGTAGGGTGGATCTGTGCCTCTCTAAGAATAGTGAGCAAGGGGTCCACGTCTGGATTCCCCTAGTAACTTAGGGTGAGACCCAAAGTTACTTAAATATGCAGATTTAACAAGGGGGGTCCTGGGAGTCTCTCTGCCAGACATTAGTCCTGGTTACGAGAGACTTACCCAGAGTCTTTAGCTCACTATCTTTTCACAGAGAAGAAATATCCCAAACATATCAGTCTTTGTCCTGCCCTGGGGCAGTCCAGCACCGAAATGCGAGGCAATTTTCCTCTGAACAAGAGTACCAACAGAAACCCCAGACACGTGTTTCGGTCTGGTTGGACCTCATCAGTAGGGTGGATCTGTGCCTCTCACTATTCTTAGAGAGGCACAGATCCACCCTACTGATGAGGTCCAACCAGACCGAAACACGTGTCTGGGGTTTCTGTTGGTACTCTTGTTCAGAGGAGAATTGCCTCGCATTTCGGTGCTGGACTGCCCCAGGGCAGGACAAAGACTGATATGTTTGGGATATTTCTTCTCTGTGAAAGATAGTGAGCTAAAGACTCTGGGTAAGTCTCTCGTAACCAGGACTAATGTCTGGCAGAGGGACTCCCAGGACCCCCCTTGTTAAATCTGCATATTTAAGTAACTTTGGGTCTCACCCTAAGTTACTAGGGGAATCCAGACGTGGACCCCTTGCTCACTATTCTTAGAGAGGCACATATCCACCCTACTGATGAGGTCCAACCAGACCGAAACACGTGTCTGGGGTTTCTGTTGGTACTCTTGTTCAGAGGAGAATTGCCTCGCATTTCGGTGCTGGACTGCCCCAGGGCAGGACAAAGACTGATATGTTTGGGATATTTCTTCTCTGTGAAAGATAGTGAGCTAAAGACTCTGGGTAAGTCTCTCGTAACCAGGACTAATGTCTGGCAGAGGGACTCCCAGGACCCCCCTTGTTAAATCTGCATATTTAAGTAACTTTGGGTCTCACCCTAAGTTACTAGGGGAATCCAGACGTGGACCCCTTGCTCACTATTCTTAGAGAGGCACAGATCCACCCTACTGATGAGGTCCAACCAGACCGAAACACGTGTCTGGGGTTTCTGTTGGTACTCTTTTTCAGAGGAGAATTGCCTCGCATTTCGGTGCTGGACTGCCCCAGGGCAGGACAAAGACTGATATGTTTGGGATATTTCTTCTCTGTGAAAGATAGTGAGCTAAAGACTCTGGGTAAGTCTCTCGTAACCAGGACTAATGTCTGGCAGAGGGACTCCCAGGACCCCCCTTGTTAAATTTAAATGCAGCCCCTACACTACACTTGCCTGGCTGTCAGGGGTGCTGTCAGAGGTCTAATGTATTCTTCCTTAGGTCTTTGTTCCAAAGTGAATATGAGACAAGCCTGTTTTAAGGGTCGAAACCCTGATTTTGGACTTTGCCTTCTGACGTCATATCTAAAGTGCTTTGTGTTAAAAGAAGTGGAGGGGGCAGGAAGGAAGAGAGATGAAGAGGTAAAACAAGATAGTGGAATCTTCCCCCAGCTGGAGTGGGCTCCCTCTCTCTACAGTGGAGCTGTCAGAGGGCACCTGTGCTCACTAATCCTTCTCTACCATAAGGGAGAAGGTGCTGCAGCTCAGGTCATTGATCTAGTGGGATACACTATTTTTTTGGCATGGGGTTTGTGCAGAGCAGGTTCTGGCCAGCAGACCACCCTCTCTGAGTGAGAATTATTTGCATATATATATATATTTATTTTTTTAAAAGCCAGGGCTTCTAAACCCTTGCCAGAGGCAAATCCTCCACACCTACCATAAAACAACAGCATGCATTTACAAAGTCCATTGTTTTGGGATTTGTATAGACATGAGAAAGAGGGTCTGCAGCAAGTGATTAAAAGAGAGATAAGTTGGTGATGATTGATGATTGAGGGAAGAGGGTTGGTGATCATGGCAGAAAAGAGGATAAGGACAGAAAGAGCAAGTTCTGCAGATTAATGGACAAGAAGATGGAGACTCTGCATTTCACTGGGAGAGACAAACCATCCCTGAAACTTTCCTCAGATCAGTTCAGGAGATGCACAAACATTCATATCTCAGTAACGGTATCAAGTAAAACCATTACAAAAAAGTCAAGTGGTGTTGTTAAGATGGCCTGGAAAGTTCAAAATTACACAGACGTTCTAGAGCCAGATAAAACCGGACTCAATAACGGAAATAGACAAAGTGCAAGGCAAAACCCAGCTTTATTATCATAAAAATAAAGAAGGGATAGCATACAATTATAAAAGGTCTTGACATTCTAAACGTGCTTAATAAAAACAACAGTTTCTAAATTTAATATTTGTCATAACTGACATCATACTGTAACCTTAGTTACCAAACCCCACAGGGTACGGGGATTGGTGAATAGTGGTGACTACATATACATTCTTGAGGGTTTACATTCCTGATTGGGTAATGCTTGTCTGGTGGCTACTTCTGAGACCACCTCTACATTGGTAACAGTAAAAAGACATCAGCTCTACTAGAAGCTATTGGTTGGCATAATATAATTGATTCTGATTGGTGTGCTTCTTACTACCCAAACTTGGACAACTGACAGGTTGTCACACCATGAGCCAGACAGGAGTAGCGGGAGGGATGTCAAAGGACTGCTTTCCTTTCAATCAAAGAAGATACCATCGCTCATGTCTAGGCCTTGAGCCTGGATGATCTCTTTGTGTTTGGCCTTGTGTGGTGTCTTGTGTCTTGGGATTTGTGTAAGGTGTAAGGCAGGTGTATCCTCTGTGTTCATTGTTAATTAATAGACAGTGTTCTTCAATTATGGGTCACATGTGATGGGACAGTGTTTGGAATTATTTCACCATGCATTTATTAGGATTTTAGCTAATAACAATGTGAGTGTTATGATTTCTTTTACCGCTGGAAACACTCTTGACTTATTCTTCATGGAGTCTTTTGGCGTATAGTTGTCCTGCACCTGGCCTACAAAATTTGGTTGTACTTTTTAATTAATCTGAGAATATATGGCTCGCGGCTTGGGAATTGTTATCTAGTGCTTGCACTGCAAAGTTACTATACTTTCTTATTCATGGTAACCTTGGCTTGGTTTGCTAGCTACTGTCTGAGCTCTACACGAATCTGTATTTTATTATTTCAGCAGCTTGAGTTCTCGTGAAGTCTTGAGGCCTTTTGTTTACTTAGAAGCGTGTTGTGGCTTCCATTTTGGAAAAGATGGCTGCCCATCACTATTCAATTTCCATATTAGTGCACTATATTTGCATGTCAGGCAGTTGCAATCAGTTTATACATTGCTTATATTAGTATTCTTCATGTCTTATAGATTTCAGGTTAATATTCTTCAGGTATAAATACATGTGTTGCATAGTGTTTGCGTTCTTCATGTTGAGTGCCCATTTGCTTTGTGTCTAATGCATGCACATGTATTGTACAGTGTTAGTTTGGTTTACTCATGCCATCTTAAGCTTAGATTGTGTCAATCTTCTGCTGTACCTGCCTGGGATAAGGGCTGTACGGTTGTCTTAGCGAGTACTGTTTCTCACCTGTGCAATACTGAACTGGGGGAAAGGCAGAAGATTTGGATGATGTTTTATATCTTTTTTTTGGGTTTCCGTTTTGGAGAAAAGTGTTTTTTACCACAAAAAAACAGGGTATGGGGGCCCCCCCCCCCAAAAAAATGTGTAAAAAAAAGAAGCAAAATCGGCCCTTTGGTTTTCGGTCCTTTTGATTAGACCTTTTGGTCATTCGATGCATTCGAAACTTTGACCTACAACCTTTATTATATTCTCACGTATGTATATTTAACTGCATTTCTGTACCTCACCTACATTACCATGCCTGCATTGTATTGCCATATCTCTAACCTGTTAATCAAGCCCTGCATTACCTGTAACTGTTGTGCCCTGATACCCTTGGGTCTGGTGTGCCTTATAAAAGAAGAAACTAAACTAAACTAAACATAAACAATAATTATCAATGCTGAGTTGTGACCAAATATGCAATAGAATTGTTGACCGTACAACATGATAACTGTTATGTGTTTTATATATTACATGTTGAGACTTAAGAATAGTTGAAATCCTTATTTCAAGTTCAGGAGAATGGTCTGCAAATGGGTAGTCCAAGGCCTGGCTCTTTAAGACCATTGCAGTGATACTGTGCACTGTATAAAAGACAGATACAATAATATAACTTAACAGGTGCTATCAATAGATATTACAGAGCCAGTGATGGTGACTGTCGTTATGGTTACGTTTTAGGACCTTTTCAGATGAGTATAATGCTGGTACATTTCAACACATCTCCACATTTCTTTACAAACGATCACGCAACTCTGAAATTCCTGGAAACGTTCACGATGTTTCATTTGGAGGAAACAAAGGTAAAGGGGATGCAAATATGTAGGTCCCACTCAGTTCCTCATGGAGACTCATCAACGATACTGTCCTTTTAGCCATTTAATAAGGCACTTAAACAGGGATATTTTTTACTTCACCTGCTCATTATTAATACTACATTTTTATTTGGCGTTATATGAAATGTTCATTCTGATGACCAAACTCTAAACCACGGATGGTCTCCTTGACACATGTTTAGGTTAGCTAGAAAATAGTTTCGTAAAGTCATGCCATCATCAACAAGCATAGATTGCGACCTGTAGCTGGCATCAGACACCACAATCAGCACTCTGTGCTTATTTTGGTGTATAAGGTGATTGGTACACTTCTCCCACCAGGGACGTCATTTCACCAAAATGCCTGGGGTAGCAGAAGTTACATCGCATGATCCTTGACCTCTGATGACATTACAGGAATTGATGTCATTTGACTCCACCCCAAAGTGACATCACAGGAAGTGACTGAACACAACTTTTCACCCCTTCACAAAACAGGAAGTGGCATCACATAGCATTGTTCCTAAGTACACTACTAAAAATATGGTTACAATATCACTGTAATGTGATGTACATTTCATACAAGAATGGATCACCATATGTATCGTTAATATCAGTGTCTACAGGTCCATATTACCAAATTACTGTCAATGCAAGCAGGCATCCAAGGGCAAATGATAAGGATGTGTTATTATATATCATGTATGCTTAAGCGCTTTATATAGAACAAATATACATGCAATATCACCCAACCTGTGTTGGTACTTATTTATCAACCTCAGAAGGATGAAAGGTTGAGTTGGCCTTGTCGGAATTCGAACCTGCAACATGCAGATCAAACACACATTGCAGCAGTGAGCGCCCAACCCACTGAGCTATCTTACCTGTTATAGCTATCTTATCAGCTATAGTAAAATGAGCAATTACATGCCTGAATGTTCTCAAAGTCAGAAAGCAAATACACTCTCTATTGGATACCATTAAACCGGTAACTGAGATTTAACAGCAAGCTAGTTCACCTGCTGGTCTAGTGCAAAGTTGGCCACATGTCAAGCCTGCGTGGATCTACTTTTCATGCTTCAGAGTTGGCAAAAACATACCATTGGGAGGGTCCATAGCTGTGTATTAAAGAATGCAGCTTAGTGCAGGAAAAGCAGCACACTTGCACCGCATTCCGTGTTCCCGGCACTCATTACCTCATACACGCCAACATCCTGAACACCATGCCAGGGAGGTAGAAAAGATAGACACGTTACAACAAAGCATTAATTGTGGCACAATGAAATCAAGGGCCACTTTATGTGCTATGGCCAAACATTTCTACACTGTACACAAGCTTTTAGGCACAAGGATTTTGTCAAGTGACCGAGGAAACCGAGATGGAATGTCTTGTCATGATTGTAACAGAGACAACGGAAGAAAAAAACATGCTATAACTGCAACTTGCGAAACGCAAAATACATAGGGCCTCATTACACGGTATGCGGTAACCATGGCGCTATTAGCGCCATGGTTGCTGCCGGTATTTTACCGTGTCCATCTTGGTGGATAGCGGAATTACCGCCCTACTCCAAGGTGAGCGGGGGCGGTAATTCCCCATTCACCAAGGCACTTCCCCATTCCCGTTTTTGCCCCCATAGGGCTGAATGGGAATGGTGAAGGAGCTAATTACGGTACCGCAAATTGAGGTACCGTAATTAGCACCAAGGTCCCTTTGCGGGCCCGTTCCTTAACAGCTGCTAAAACCAGCCGTTGAGGTCGGGTCCGGCAAAGGGACCTCGTAGTAAGGCGGTAAGGGTTTACCGGTACCGGTGCCCTTAGCGGTACCGGTAAACCCTTAGCGCATTCCGTGTAATGAGGCCCATAGTCCGAAATGGATGCTTATACTACTCTATATGCTTTTTGGAAGTTTTTGTCTGCATTGTGAATTTGAGGTGTTTAAGAACAGACTACTTTCCCCTGAAGTGTGCCTGAAATAAACCTTTAACAAGTCTAGCAATTATTGTATAAAATTTCAGAAAGACAAATTATTTGTTATTCCTATTCTTTCTTATTTAGGGTCACTGCTCAAACCCCCTGTTTTTTTTTAAAAAAAAGCCCAGACAAGAAAGCCAGCCACTCCAGAAGCAAAGAGACACATGGCACTGGCCACAGCCCAGGAGCTTACATTTTTTTTAAAAAATAATTTTTTTTCTTTTTTTTAGGGGTATCAAGGGAGACCACAGGGGTAGCAAGGGAGACCCCAGGCGTAGCAGGTACGACACCTGGGGATCCACACATGATGCCACTGTCTCCCACGCCCCTCCTTCACCTCTCCCTGCAATGTAAATAATCAAAAACTGTGTGCATGGTGGAGGGGGAGGCTGCAGCTTGGCCTGAAGAACTAGCAATACGATGAGTGGATGGAAAATGGGGGTTGTTATTGTGACCATTGTCACCAAGAGGTGGAAATGACGGCTGATTAGAAAGGTGAGGGGGTGCATAAATCTGCATGCCGTGTTGTACAAAGCTGGGAGCTGGTGATCATTTTATTCTCTCACTTGGTAAACTACTGGCTGCAGTGCATTCTGGAACTTGTGTGCCTGCATTTATAAAACTAAACAGTAAGTTGTATATCATATGTTTATACGTTGACTTCAGAAACTGCACCTTATGTATGTTGTATTCTTGGTGGACAAGTGTAAAGTCATAATAGTAGTCTGCAAATGTCTTCTTTTCAACTCTAAATTGTAAGAATACCATGCTTGTAAATGGTTAGTATTGTTAAATGTAAACTCCAACAAAGCTTTGCACCTGAGTCCACCCGTATATGAAGAAACACACGTTTTGAATGTTGCATGTGTCTTTTTTGCATATGCGATCTTCTGTACCAGTTATGTCACTCTTTATGCCATAATAGATGTCATATGTGATGTCATCAGTGTGCTTAGGGGTCACACAATGGGGGCATAACAGTTATGGTGGCATAGCTTGCAGCATCTGCTAAATTTCAGGGGTTGCGCTGCTATAAATCAGCACCTTAATGTCACTTCAACTAAAGTTTTTTTCACCGAATTTCAAGGATTTCATTGCACCAGACTTTTTCACTTTAACGTCGCTTCAACTAAAGTTTTTCACTGAATTTCAAGGGTTTTGTTGCATTGAACATATTCACCCTAACTGTCCCTTAAATAAAGTTGGTCCACTGAATTTTCAGGTTTTGTTATGCTATACCTTCAACACCTGTAATTCTGTCTGTTATTCTGATAACATACCTGATGTAATATATCATTTGTTAGCAATATCTGTTCTTGAACTATGCAGTATTGGGTTTATGAAGAATTTCATGTCTTTTGTGTCCACTAGATAAGATGGGATTAGTAATGGTGCACTATGATGAGTAAGAGTGAGGTGGGGTTAGTGGGAGACTGTGATGAGGAAGACTGAAGCTGTGTAGTTGGGAACTGTGACAAAGAAGAGTGAGGTGGGGTAGTTGGGGACTGTGACATGGAATAGCGAGGCATGGTTAGTGTGAGAGACTGTGACAAGGAAGAGTGAGTTGGTGGTAGTATTGTACTGAAACGAGGAAAAGCGATGTGGTGGAAGTGCCCTACAGAACATTAAATCATGCCTACTTCACTCCTGAAAAAATGTACTTAAACATTATGAACCCAAAAAGTAATTTTAAGTACTACCTATAAATTTGAACTTTTTTATTTTTAAATGATACTTAGATCCAGATCTATGAAAGTACTGGGACGAGGAAAGGGACGTGCTGATATGAGATCTAGATTCATGAAAAGTATCTATAAAAATAAGTAAACACTGTATTAATTGAACATTATTCACATATACTGAAAACTCCACTCATAACATGTGAAAGTCTGTTTTTCATTTCCACCTTAACCATCATCACAAATATAGATCTCATACCCATACAGCCCTCTTACTAATCCCAGTACTTAAGTAAATCTCAAATTCAATATGGAAACAAAAAATACTTTGTCAGCACATCAGGAATTATATACACATTTTAAAATATTGCCTCTTTCCATTAGTCACTCATCCAGTCACATGTGTATGAATTTCATATATTGTTTACATTTTGTCTGGTTTGAGTATTGTGTTCGAGAATTAATGAAAAAGGTCAGATATGAAGATACTTTGTGAATCGAGAACAAGATAAAATAATGTTTTCAAAGTTTACCTTGTATCTATGCCCCACCCAAAAACCAGATCAAGAATTTATGATGTTACAAATTATTCAGATGATACTTTATTTTATTTAATTATATTTGTTTTCGTTCATGAAGAACTTGTACAAACATATAATTACAAAATTTCAATTTCATTCTTCATTCTATTCATATGATAAATATCCCTAAAATCATTAGTCAACCTAATGAATAAATAGTTAAAACATAAAACAAACACAATCAATCAAACAATCAATCAAACAAGTAAGCACTTAATGTTATCCTTATTAATTTAATATAGATTAAATATAATATTATAGGAAATGGAAATAAAACCTAGGTATTCAAGCTACCCCTCGTCTCAGGCTTTTAACAATGTTTGCTGCTTGTAGCCATACAGGATAGAGTGTGATGTGCAAGGAATCAGACCCTGAGTTGAGGCAATCATTCCAGAAATCTTCTGTCTTTATGGTGTCATAGTTATGAACACATCTTTCATAAATACAAATGTACACCAAATCTTACCTCTTGCATTCGGTGAATACATGCTTTCCTGTTTCTGGTATTTTATAAGAATTCCACATTTGACAATGCCTCAACTCTAGGGGATTTTTTAATTGTGAACCCGGGATCATTGACAGAGGGTTTGTGTCCAGGAGCAACATCAAAGTTAAAACCGCTGGACTTGCACTCTGCAGTAAGTAGGTCTGGGTTTTCATATATCTTTGGGTTACCTTCGAGACACTTTAATAATTCTGCAAATTTGACAAATGCGTGTAGTTAGTCTTTCTTTAAAGGATTTTTTAAGTACTTGGTAGGTTTCCCATTGTTCAAATTGTGGGACCCAAACTATACCTTTGAAGAATTGTATATCCAGATCTTCGAAGTCTCTGCCACGGCTTCTAAATTCAGCGTTTCAGCATTATAACTTTTCCCTATTGTATTAAGCAGAGGACATAGCTGGGCAGTCTCTGATTTAATATAGAGTTCTTCTCTTTTTCTCCACAGCTGAATGCTTAGGAAGACAAATCGCAGCTCAGTCCTCAGAAACTCCATTGGTGTGGAAGGAGGCATTTTTACAACCTGTCGCCAGCATAATCCCACCAGTCGATTGAGCAAGGCTACATCTCCCATAGTGAATGCCTCCAAGCCATTAAGCACAGTCGGGCAGAAACACTGCTGAGAAAGTGTGAACACACTTTGTACCGTATATCCTGCTGTCTACCTAGCAAATTTACATAAAGGATAGGTGAGCTGCTGTTCCTTTCTGTCTTTTGCCTCCCTTATAAGGTGGCAACCAACCTTGGGGCTCATTTCCAGGCCCAGATATGTGTAGCTGTCGATATAATCAATACTACCCATGGCTTTCATTATTTCCAGCCTGTTTACTTTTCTTCCCACTGCCAACACACTCTTGGTCTTTCTTAATTTCATTGCCAGTTTATTTACCACTGAAAAGACCTGCAGTTCGTGTAGCATACATTTCATGCCCCTACAGGTGTGATCAAACATTAGCAGGTATTCTGCATATAGCATACTTGCAATTCTGGTAAAACCCACCTTTGGGGGAAAGTTGGCCTTAGCCAGTAGTCCAGATGGCAGGTCTGACTATCACAGATTAAACAAAAGGGGAGCCAGCACACAACTTCCTTGACACCCCCATTGACCAACATCTGTGCAGACATGCTTTCTTCATCGTCTAGGTGTACTCGGGCAGATGTATTGGTATGAAGGAGCTAGATTACATATAGTAACCAGCCTGGACATCCCATATATTCTAACATATGCCATAAAATGGCTCGGTCGACCCAGTCAAATGCAGACCGGAAGTCGACAACGGTCACATAATGCAGCGGGCTATCTCGGCCAATGGCCACATTTACAAGTCTATGCAGGAGTCATATATTAAGAACGGCGGATGACCCAGGGTGAAAGCCAGTCTGATATTTGTACAGGATACCCTTTAGCTCCACCAATATCTGGAGTTCCTTCAATACAAAGGAGCCAAACAGCTTCCCTGTAACATCCAGCACGGAGAGAAGTCTATAGTTGTCTGGTAGGCCTCTGTTGCCTTCTTAAAGACTGGTACCACAATACACTTTTGCCATGATAGAGGGATGACATGATCTGAGCATACTCTTTCAAATAAGAGCTCAAAATCAATTCCTAGCGCTCAGGGGCCTTTCTAAGTACTACATTTGCCAGGCTGTGTGGTCCTGGAGCCTTGGAACTCTTTAAGCTCTCAACTGCTACTACTAAGGCCTTGTAAGTTAAACCAATTGGCCACCACTCTGCTTTGCTGGTGTCAAATGGGGAGGGTTGTACACCATCATCACTGGTCTTTCTCAGATGTCTTACCCAAACCTCCTATTTGATAGGGTTGATAATCCCCTTGAATTTGTTCCCCTTTGCTTCAGATAATATTTGCCGGATAGACCGTCAATATGCCTACTCCTGAGGACTCCTAGCATGCGCTGCCTCTGCGCATTCTTTATAGACTGCTTGTAAGAAGATTCAATTCAACACTACAGCTAAGTCAATGCCTAGTCTGGGGTACGGAATGGAAACCCTTATTGATATATCTTTATGTCCAGTTCATGAAATCTGGACGACTACCCCTATATCACACCCCTCTCTTAGAATCCCCCTCACCCCACTGAGCCAAGAAGTAGTTCTGTTTTGCAAGTTTAAAAGGTTTATTTGAGAAAAATTAAACAAAATATATATATCACACTTTTATGATCAATTAATAATTAATATCACACTTAAAACATGAGCAGTGATCAACAGTGAATAATGTCCTACTAGTAAACTGATTTGGTTACCCAGGAGTAGTATAAGGAGGAGGTAGCACACTTGTGAATAGGAACAGAAGAATAAGGTGGTAGAGAATGCTTTATATAAGTTCAGATGGATGCAATGTTGAATGAAAATGCAGTACAGAAAATATTCAATATGATTTCAACAAAACAATGTAATCACTTTTCTCTGGCAATCCACTCCCCCCCTTATGCAATGTAAGGAAATTAAGAGTAGCGCACAGTTCTCAGACATGCAATCAAATGTAATTCAGTTCACCCCAGCAAGCTTAGACTACGGATAGAAGTTGAAACACAGGCCCAAAATGCTTTTATATGTGCTGGCAATGAAGTGAGGAATATGCTGAAAATGGTTTTAATTCCCTTTAGGAGGTTCAGGGTGAGTGAAAGATACTTGGGATGAGCTCAGGCTCCCTTTAACAATGCTCTAGGAGTAACTGGCAGGTTAAACGAATTTTTGGCAAAGGAAAGCAAGGAAGCTGCTGTTTTCACACGTGGCTGGATTTTTAACCAAATCGCGAATCGCGGCAAAATTCGCGAATGTGTGAACCGCGGTTACGGCAAACGTTTCTAGCCCAAACGGTCGTTTTTCGAATTTAAAGTAACTCAAATTGACAGGTGACAGCTTTTAAAAATGACAGGTGACAGCTATGCGGCTGCAGATTTGACAAGTGACAGTTAGGAGGCAGTTCTACTTAGATTAAATAGATTGAATTATATCACTGGAAACTAAGAGATTTGGTTTCACACCGTCCTAGCTGTACTCACAATGTATTTGGAAGGTCTAGGTCTCACGGATCGGGTCAAGATGGCTTCGGTTCTGGTTTCACCCGGACGGTCTCTGCGCACAGCGTCTGGTCTCTGCTCTGCTGGTCTGGTCTGACACTGCTCCTGGCCCGGCTCCTGGATGCTGCTACCGCTGTTAGGTTTGCTGGATGCTGAGGCCTGCTGAGAAGTGTTCTCAGTTTGTGGGTTTAGGCCCTTGCTTTGAGTTCTGAATCAAGTTCTTTGGAGTTTTAAAGTCTAAGTGTTGGATCTGGTATCTTCTGGATGTTGTGTGGTCCGGCAGAGCGCGTTGCAGCAACTGCATTTGAATGTTTCTACCTGTCCCAGCAGTCTCTTTTTATGTGTTTTGAAAATGGGTGTGTGCCTGGGCCTAGCTAAGCCTGCCCCTCTCTACTTGTCATTGGCCCAATTCTCCCCTCTCCCATGATTGGGGGAAGGAAATGTGAGTCAGAGTGATGCTGTAGGTTTTATGGGTCAGAGGATCCTCCCCTGGTCAGTTTGCCCACAAATCTATATTTGATTGTAATACATATTGCACAGATACACAGTTGTTTAAAATTACATGCACCCATCACATATCACATGAGGTATACTCTGTTCAAACTCTGCTCTTCCTGGGGGCTTGCATTCAGAAATGGCAAAATTTTGCACTTTTTAACTGGTTTTGCAATATCGGACATTTACCCAAATTTACACACATGTGCGCAAGGAGTGTGGACATTAATTGATGAAGTGTCAGATTTTTAACATGCAGACATTTGGAGTGAAACCCTATTTTCCGCTAGCAACCCCCCAGATCATACCACCAGGTCCTAAAACCTCTTAAAATGTGGGAAGAAAAATCACAAGAATTATGGTATCATTTAGATAATTTTGACAAGTCCGCACCATGAGTTATACATCTTTCTTAAAATCATATTCTGGCCAACAGGGGTGTGTCTTCCCAGGTCACATGGTGGAGAAACCCGTCTATCCACTTTCTTTAAGCTCAGCCTGTCCTCAGAGGGGCTGCCCCTCCCCGTTTCTGCCAAGAGGAGGCCACTTTAAGATCTCCCCTATAAACCATCTGCCTGGGTCAGGGAAGGGCTTTGTTCAAAAGGAAGCCATTTACGACCACTCTAATAAACCATCTGCCTGGGCCCAGGACAGGCCTTTGTTCAACTCCCTGTAGCTGCTCCACCCCTAATCTAATCAGAGAGGTGACAACTCCTTTTGGCAAGGGGAAGAGTGGCTGAGCAGGTTTTAACTCCTGTGGGGGTAGAGGTCAGGCAGAATTCAGTTCCTTAAACCAGGTTTCAGCTAAATGTCACTTTTTGTCCCCCAGTTTAAGTCTATTACGATTTTTACATACACATTAAATCATTACTTCCTTCAAGTCATTTCAGAGTATAGTTTTACATTGTATCCACCTCTTAGCAAGTCTTTCCTTGGTCTGGTTTTTTTTCATTTGTTCAGTTTTACACAAAAGTCTGGTGGTTTTAAAACGCCGGCTTTCTGATAGTGGTGAGTACTGGTAATGCAACCATTTTTGGGATTTAAGAAAATGAATTCCCCACAGTTCTAGGTTGCTTTTGGCAATCAGCATTGCCATTCCCAATGGTTTCAGGCTACTGTGTGGGTAGCCCAATGGTGGTTTTAGGCAGTGCCCTCCTGTGCTCACAACCTAGGCAAAAATGGGTGGCAGCCTATTCTTCATGCATTTCCCTGTGCATTTTCTGGGAAGTTCTGGCCATCATGATGTCTTCCATGCCAGTACTGCACAGTTTTCCTATTCTGGCGTACATGTGGGCTTTTTGGCCATCTTGGATTTTCTAAGCCCACAGCACCAAATGTTGCAGCATGATAGCTCAAACGTGGGTCAGGACACCCAACATGCTTCCAGCGCCTGAGCCAGTTGTGATACCTGCATTTTACTGAACTTTGCTTATCAAGCAGCAAATTTCATTATTTCATTTCCTTAGTTCTCTTCTTCATTTTCACTTGGCATCACGGATTACAACATCAAAAACATTAGTATGTTCTTTATCCAAGATGACAAGTCACTTTCCTTTACATGCCCCGCCCCACAAGCCATTTTCTTTACAAAATCTTCTAATTAATTGACCGTAAGGCAATCGAGCATATAAGGAGTCGTACCAAATTGTCGACCTGACAATTGCGACGGCCGAAAATGCTGACTTGTTTATTTTTTACCCCCCCTTACAACACATATATATGTGGGTGGCCATAGAATATAATATTAATATTGGGGGGAGCTGCAGGGGTCTCCCCCCATATATATGTGGTGTAAATGATTAAAATAAAAAGTCGTCATTTTCGGCCGTCGCAATAATTGCATGGTTGGTACTATTGATGGATATAATGTCAAGCTCCAGCGCTCTTTCCAACACGGCATTGCTACCAAACAGGTAGTCCAATGTTGCCTAACTGTGCTAATTTCTCCATGTTGCGTTCCCCGGGCAGCCTCCCTTTGCTCTGCCATTTATTAGAGTCAAATCCCACTTCTTCATAAAAGCTAGGCATGGCTTACCCTGCCTGTTACTAGTTTTTTCAGCAGGACAGTTTTACTTGAAACATTTTTATACAATGCACACGCATCATCACCTTTACAGCGGGCATTTAGATCACCTCCCACCAGATTCCATTGTGATTAGGTTCCCCTACCCATTCACTGCAGATCTCCTCTATACAAGCAAACATGTCCTCAATGTTTGCTCTACCTGGTGGGGCGTAGACATTCACCAAAAGCAACATTCCACCCTCTTTCACTTGGATCTTCACTGCTAGAACATCAGCAGCACTATCATTAGATGACATTACACAAGATTTTAAATCATGTTTAACCCCAATGATAAGACCCCCTTAAGGCCGGCCACAGGGGATTTTTTGCTAGAACATGATATCATTGATAACCATCAATATGAATTGCAGAGACCAACCAAGAAAGACATCATAGTTAAGGAGTGTGCCTAAAAACCCAGTGTCTGATAGAACATGCCCATCACCCCTGGTATTCCAGCAGGCCATCTTGAGAGTTCAATGCATCTCTGTGCCTTGAATGGGCAGTAACCTCTTTAACCATTCGCAGCCCTTGCATTTTGATTTAAAGATGATGATGGAACAGTGCTTTCGCTCTTACAGTCATTAAGCTGCTCCTTTAGACCGCCCTGGCATTTGTCACAGCAGCCCACCAGGGTTCCATGTGCTAAAAACGCAGCATAAATGGCCATTTACATAAAATATTGCGGCAAAAAGTCTGTGGTTTTGCCACAGCAATAGATGTAAAGGATGCGGGGGACAGCCCACAACCCCCAGACCCATTATACCATTTAAGGTGACATTTTTGCCACGATTTTATTACTACATACCCCCATCACTGGGGTGTTTGGCACTTCCCTATCCAACACATACCCCAGCTTGGTCAATGTAAGTTGATGTGCCCATATCAAATGAGCAATCTCCAGCAAGGTACAATGAATACGAGAATTACTACCATTGTCTTGATTCAGCGGTTGCACAAATTCAAAGTCACTAGAATTTAGGACTCTTAGGGATGGAATTTGATGGCGTATGTGTAAAGTCTAAGGGGTCTGTCCCAATCGTAAACATCTTTGCATTCAGAGGCTTATTAACCTCCCATCCCGACTTTTTTCTCCCCGTTTGATGAAGGACCCTGAGTTTATCGTTTAACCTCTTGGGTCTTCACTTTTGCGGATGAGACTAAAGGGGATCTGATCAAGCTGTTCTGGGATGAGTCGCAAGGGATTGAATGATCGTCTTCCCCCAGATCTTCTATATGCTCTACATCCTTCGCTTTTACAAGCCAGCTTGTCAATGTCCTGGGACCCTTTTGAATCCTTGATTTCTGTCTAGACTCACTCCTCCTGATCTTTCTTGATTTAGGGCGAGTAGATGTATTAATAGTCGAGTTTAACAGCTCGTTTTGGGAATTGCAGTCAGGAGGATTTGCAACAATTGCTTGCTTCGCCCCTCTACATGGATGACGCTTAGCCAAGGGCCTCTCCTTTCCTGTCTGGAATATAATAGGCTCTTTCTTCCTCATTACCAGACTTGACTGTCGCTTCTCTAGTGATCTACAGGGACTATTTGGGCAGCCTTTCAGCCCCTTTGCATACAAAAGCTCCATGTCTTATGTCCGTTTTATCTTTCAAAAGCCCAGAGAGATGTGCGATCTTGGCACCTTGTATTTGTAACTCCACATGGGCAGGATTTTCAAAGCTGCTATTATGCAGTACCATACAGCGATGTTGTGCCCATAAATTGAGATGGAACCGTTGAAAGTAATGAGGTTTACATTGGATTTAAGCACTTTGGCACTTTATTGTTGATAAAAAATGAACACGTAGCCAGGAGTTATCAATGTCATGCTTAAGAATTATTTTATTGCATTACATTATATACTCGATGTTGTGGGTAACACACAATGAATAGCAAGCGCTGCCGCGCTACTGTTTGGCTTGGAAGGTTGCAAAGTCCAGCACACTGTCCACGCAGAATTACACTGCTGTGGTGACATAATTTGGAATATGCGGCCACTCGGCTAAAGCGAACTCATTTTTTAGCACTATAGAGCGCAATTTAAAAACACGTATTAGGGAGACGATACATTTATTTGTTCATGATAAGTTTTCATGAGAAAATGTCTACTTAGACAAGCATAAGCAACTTGGTCAAAGATGGCCGATGTTATTTCAACACAATGCTGGACACGAAATGAATAAGTCAGATGACTTTGATGGTAGTCAACTCCCAGGAAACTGTAGAAATAGTAGAAGGTTCTTCAAACAGATTGATACACTTCGCCTGAGGAAGTCCCTGCATAGACTCCCTTTGAATTTGCAAGCCATATGTTAATCCATGCTGGTGAATATTTTTACCATGAATTGTTTTTTAACTTAATAATGCTGTTTTGCACATGTTGCTGTTTTGCACATGTTAGTTGGATCGAGTGCTCTGTTTCATTTGGTTTTACCTAGTAGGCTGGGATAGTATTCTGCACAGCATACAGGGGCATAACAATGTTTGGAATTGTTTAAAAGGTTAGCCCTTAACCTTTAACAGAGCACTGACTATAAGAAGGCTTAGTGCACCACGTGAAGGGCATGCAAAGTATATATATATATATATATATATATATATATATATATATATATATATATATATATATATATATATATATATATATATATATATACATATATACCTCAAAAAACCTACACTTTCTCATTGTTTTGGAGGCAAATTCAGATAGTCACAGTGCCAACGTTGACTGTCCTATTTGTCCAAAGGGCACTATATCCTGCTCAAACCTGTCCCTGTGTTTTCTTCCTTTGTTCTACTTTGTTTTCTGTTGGTTTGTTTCTTTTAAATTCGTTTTTGTTTTTTATTCCCTTTTTAAAGATATGTGGATCCTTTTTTTTTTATTCATTTGTCTTTTGATTTTTGCTTTTTCTGGAGATGGAGACACAACATCCTGAGACACCCTCCAGCGATGAAGAGATCGACCTCGTCACTGCCCCTGTAGACCAGAAGATGTGCAGTAACAGGACGTCGAATGGGTAGAGTGGCCAGCACCACCCAAGAGGTACCACCTCAGGAGTGTTCCACCTTTCTTGTACGCATCTTCAAGGCCCCAAAAGCCACTCCACTTTCTGACTTCCAAAAGAACAGTGCACTTGGTAGTGTGCTTTAGCACCTTGAAGCATTTGTTTCGCTAGATGGAATTACCAAGGAAATACTTCAGACACAATAACCGGACAGACTCAAAAGAGATGGTCAAATACTGATTTAATCTCAAGAAGTACAGCAGGGCGAATAAACACTCATCAATTCGACTCATGCAAGATCACACTATATTTTAATTTAGTTCTAGCTTGTAAAATACTAAATGCGTCATCTATGACGAACTTCAAAAACCTATCTAGGGGTGGGATTGGATTAGGGGATCATCTCTACATATAGAAAATGTGCGTGTTAGTCCCTCATTGGTGGTCTCTTTTCTGTGAGACACACCCTGAGCTACTACTAATCACATGGTGTAAAGTAATCGTCACAGCAGAAAATGTGGCAGCAGACTAATTTTTAGCAACATTGATTGAAAAAGTGCATGGCAGACTATTCTAATTAGTTCGCAACCCAAATCCAAACTTTGACATTCGGGTTGTTAGCAGCATGTACATAGAAACGAAGCCCAGGTGTTTGAAGAAACATCAGCTCTTCCTTTGTTTCCTAATTAGGTCACCCTCTCTCATCGGTAGGCCTCATGTAAATATCTTCAGTTTGAAGGTTGACCTTGCCAGTCTGCACAGTCTCGGGACATCCGAGGGAGTGTAGGTACACCACTATCTTAGCTCAAGGCCTAATGAATAGCCCTTGTTTGCAAGCTCTTCATCACGTGTTGCAAGACCATGATTTTGTCCATATCAACAGTGCTTTTAACATTATTTGATTCAGCTTTTTCTGAGTGCAGTTCTCCTTTTGGCCTTTAGAGACTTGCTCACTCTATCTCATATTGACTTTATGCCTTTTAATCATGCAATATTTTGCATCAGTGAATATTTGTGTTCCTCCTAATCTTTGGAAAATATGTCCTTGTGCATAGTCTGCTCGTAGACTCCCTTTGTGCTTTTTCTCCATCTTTCAAAATAGCATCCTTGGTTCAAAGTCAATGGGCCTCATTACGACCCAGGCGGTAAGTTACCGCCTGGGCCGTGACTTTACCACCATGGCGTAAACTACGTTTACGCCATGGTGGTTGGCGGACTTACCGCCCCATTCCGACCTTGGCGGGGCGGTAAGTCCCCAATCCCCATTTACCCTTCCCCATTCCCATTTTTGCCCCATAGGGCATAATGGGAGTGGGGAAGGCGTTAATTACGCCACCGTAAATTACGGTGGCGTAATTAACTCCATGGTCCCTTAGCGCCATGGATTTTAACACCTGCTAAAAGCAGGTGTTGAAAGCACCATGGCGCTAGGGGACCTCGTAATTGGCGGTAAGGGGTCGGCGCAGCTAACGCTGGCGTTAACCCCTTACCGCCAGGGTCGTAATGAGGCCCAATGTATTCCCCTATTTCGCAAGGAAAACAGCTTCTTCATCGACTTTCCATATTAAAACTCTGGGCTTGGATTTTGAGGTAACTGTGTTGATTGACCTGAGCCGTCGTCCATCTTGTTCTAATGGTAGTCCTACACGTTGAATATGTACCTGTCATAAGCAAGCTTCTATGTATTCTTTCTTCCCTGTGTTTCAGTGCATTTACAGTTATAGACCAGGGGGGTCACTTCATTCTTCTTTGTATTCCTAAATATTCTATCCTGGAGTACATGTTTTCTCCTACCGCTTCAGTTACATCATCATTCTTAAGTATCGTTTCAGCATAGGGTCATTTATCTTCTTTCAGACATTTGTTTGCTGTTGTAAGACTTTGTTTAACGTACATCCATGTCGTGCACCATTTTATTCATGGCTGCTTTTCGAACAACTCTGCAAAGGACATCCTTCTTGGTAGGTTTCCTGCACTGATTCTTCTGAATGGTTGGCTGAGTGCATATTGTTTTTCATACAGTCAACGTGGTATGGACATGTCACGTAAACTTGTACATGGGTTCCCAGTTGTAGCTCCTCGTCTGTTACTCCAATAGGGAATGTTGCGAGAGGGTGTTGACTAGGGAGTATGCGTACACTTGATCCTCTACAGTAGCAATGCCCTTCAACCCACCACTGGACCTGCACGCCAAAGGCCGCAGACAAAGCAGGACCACCACCTACATCATCCTGTGGACCTCTCATCTGCTGCCAATGATGTGAGTGTCTCCTCTGCCGCCCCCTGCGCTGGACTCTCCATGCCAACACAGGTCTCCAGAAGGTGGCGTTTTCACATGGAGGAAGTGCTATCTGCCGATAGCACTGAGTGCAACCAGTTCTGAGGCAATTGAGTAGGCCTGGGTGGAGCATGGGTGAAATTCCCAGTAGTTATTTTGGTTCTTTGACAATTTTTGTACTCTATTTTACAGGTTTGTTTTTACTTGACTGTTAACTACAGAAAAAAAAAAAAAAAAAAAAACTAGTCATTAAAAATGTCTACTTTCCGCCTATCTTTCCTACACCCAATCCCTCACCATCCCATCTCGTCCTTAACCCTACAAGCATTCTTTCCAGAACCACTATAAAAGTTTTAAAAAAAGATCAAAACTCGGATGAGGTTTAACATTAAGCACAGCAACAATAGGCTAACCCTAACTTTGGGCACCCAATTTAAAGGGCAAATGAAACAAGGGTACCTTAACACAGGCAGCGGTACAGTTACCGGCAGGTTCAGCCCGCTGCCACTGATTATATCACCCTTAGCACCCATGTACTTTTCTATAGAGGTGCTAAAGGTGTTTAATGTAAACAAAAAGGACACTTACCTTCCGGTACACTTCGGCACCATGCCCTAGTTCCTGATATCGTTTTCTCTGTTGATGACCTTTATGTCATCAACAGGAAAACAGACTTCGGAAGGTACGGCATGGCACAGTGCCAAACCTCAAGGTTATATATAGCACTCCTATAGGAAACTACAAAGGTGCTAAGAGGTTAGAGGGGAGCGGGGAGGGGGAAGGTTGTGCAGAGAAGGTTGTGCTGGCAAGTAGCACTCAGGCTGCTTAGAATGCAGGCTTATCCCAGAGAATACACCCTGTGTTTCGAGCATTCTAATTGGCTATACCCCCTTCAAGGGAGCTAATGAAAAAAAGCCAAACTTACCTTTAGTTTATGGTCCACCATTGCCCAATCCTCCTGAACTATTTTCATATGAATATAAACATAAGAAAGTGAACATAACACCATCAACTTCTAATATACAAATGTCCATTCTGAATCGAGAATAACAGGCTCACACATCTTTTAATTTTGTAAAATTAACTTTTATAAAAACAGATCTAGATCTAATTTTTTACATTTGTAATTCACCTTTTTTACTTTGTATACTCTTCGTTAGTCACGTCTTACGAATAGAGAATACATGCAAAATAGTGTGGATTTAGCTCTGTGCCCACTGCTTCCTTCCCAAAACCGACAACACTAATCTACCTCTTTTATACCCCTCACATCTTTCCTTCAAACAAATCAAAACTTCTACAAAGTCTGACTTCGATAACCACACAGAAGAGAGCACTGAATTGAGAAGCGTTCCTTCAGATCATTTGAAAACCTCATCTAATCAAATCAAACCACTTCGTACCCACATCTCAGCCATGAACACGTCTCAGTGATGCACTTTATATTCACAAAACAAAGTTAAATAAAACAGACTTCGTACTCAATACACAAAGGAAGAATGGTAAATCACCTTAATACAACCCGCTACACATTGTAAGTTAATTAAGACACATTGGGCCTCATTACACGGAAGGCGGTAATCCAGGGTGCTATTAGCACCCTGGACCATGCCGGTAAATTACCGGCACCGCCTTGGCGGAAAGGGGATTTACCGCCCCATTCCAAGGTTGGAGGGGCGGTAAATCCCCTTTCCGCCATTGCCCTTCCCCATTCCCATTTCTGCCCCATAGGGCTCTATGGGAATGGGGAAGGCGCTAATTACGGCACCGCAATTTTGCGGTGCCGTAATTAGCTCCGAGGTCCCTTAGCGGGTTGGTACTTAACGCCTGCAAGAAGCAGGCGTTAATTCCTCCAACCCGCAAAGGGACCTCGTAGTACGGCGGTAAGGGTTAACGGTCACCGTTGCCATTAACGGTGACCGTTAACCCTTACCGCCGTCCGTGTAATGAGGCCCATTGTAATTAATTAAGAAAGCATATTTTTTATTTATATATATTTTTAAAATGCTTCCTAAATTAACTTGAAATACTCATCATCCACTAACTAGCAACCACACTAATTGTCACGTCTCAATAAATCATAGTTTTGAAGTATTTACTCTTCATTTTTGCTGTTCATGCTGGTTCTTGATCTCGACAAAAGGCTTATAAAAAAAGCTACTGTATGTCCAAGCCGCAAACCTTACCCCATCAGCCTTCCTTATCCTGCCCACATGTTCCTTGCTGTCAAAACTACGCAATTTACACCATTTACATCATTTTAGCCCACTTTCCAATGCCGATTTATAACTTGATTCTCAAATCGCGTAATGACTGACTTTCAAAACTGGAAAACCTTTCCAACAGCATTGCATCATGGAAGATATGACTAACGTTTTGGCTACAGGTCACCCCACTCTGCCCCAAAAAAAAAAAAAAATAGTGGACAGATTTGCACCAAACCAAAATGGATTTTCTTTGAGCGCTTCGTGTACGACTGATAAGTTTCTTATTTGGCACAAATCCGTACAGTGATTTTGGGCTGTGTGAATGAGCAAAACTTAATGAATGGAAAAGTGAAAAACACAAGCATTTTTTGACCCTTTATATCTTTTAAACCATAACACAGATTTGCATGAAATTCTCCAGTCCTGTGGGGGGGTTAGGGGTGCTGGCCCTAATCTATTAATGTCTGTAAATGCTGTGCTGATCTGTCCTATGGCTCAAAAGGGATTAACCATAGAATCTTCACTTTCCCTACGGGTGGTAGGGATATCGCTGCTCTCTAAAATCTATATGTATTGTATTCATAAAGCTTAACACTAGTTACTAAGTAACCAAGCACTGTAGAACACAGGGTAGTGAATACAAGAAGAGAGAACTGAGAGGAGCCCTGGGATGGGAGAAAAATTAATAGGTGTAATCCCCTTTAGCTATGTACACAACCATGTGGAGCTCCAGAGATCTTTGTGGAACTTTTATGCATATGTTCAAATTCTGTCAAGCGATTTTCAGCCTTTCAATAATGGGTTGAAATGGTGCAATTTATCAGCACATTTTTTGCTGAAAATTGGGCTAAACACCATACAATTTTCAATTAATTATGTAAGGTAACACATGGAAAAATCCAATAGATGCTTGGTCACCAACAGTAAACGGGAGCCTTTCACAACACGTTTTCATGATGCCTTTGTACAAAATGTGCCAGCACGGCCACTATAAAAAACATGGTGATGATGCCAGTGCCCACAAATGTCATCATTGTCATTTGAAATCATGTTTACTGATGCTGGTGGACCTAATATGTCTGAAAGAGCTATCCGTGAAAGTCAAGTATGACTCATTGATCAGGCAGCAGAATGCATGATACCTGTAGGGCGAGGCAGCACTGTTTTTCTCTGGGATGCTGCCTCCTTCATAAAGGGTAGATGGGTGGCAGGTCACCGCCCATTACGACGGAGGTGCCCCTAGCTACAACCATACTCTTTTTGCTCAAGATATTAATTCAACCATTCATATATTGTCTGGTTGGGTAGTTAGATGACTTTTGCACATTTCATGTCATCTCTATTAAACAGAATGGTATTTTAGCTATGTGATTTACACTTTTTTGCATGTAAAGTGAAGAGAGGGTCCCTGGAATGGCCAGTGTGTCCCCGATATGCATGACAGCCCAACGAATGAGAAACGAGAGATGCCAGTCGCTGTTTGGCCAGCCCTCAGGAGGGCCAGTACATCCTACGTATGTGAGAAGATATTCTCTTAGACAACCTTTCAAACCCTATCCAGCTGATGTGTTTGCGGATACAGGTTCCCCATCACTGGACCAGGTTGACTAATTATAAATATACAGCCATACTGATTAGTGACACCATGACATAGTAACGTTAGTCACAAAATAAACTTACATCCCTGCACTAAATTACACAGACACGCACGTGCACACATGAAGAACTGTATACACAGTTCTGAAGATAGAGGACAGATATATGTATATACTGTCAGAAGTCTTTTCTTTTCACTAGCCAAACGCAGAAATGCAAGAAAGCAAAGAGTCACACAGAGCAAGTGTGCACTCGCTTCACTGCAACTAACTATATGGAACTAAAGGGACATATAAGGAACCTGTAAGAGCTGAATGCTACTAAGCCCTGAGGAGAATAATAGAATATATATGTAGGGAAACCATAGAATGACTGTAGTGGATTCACCTGAAACCAAAGGCCTCAGAATAAGGGATTAAGTGATGCAGACTCTGCAGCACGAAGCACAGTGCAAGTGTTTGCAGCCAAGGAGAAGGGCAGGTGGAACATTCCTGGCTCTCAAGGCAGGGAGCCACCTGCAAAATAACAGAATAAATCCTCATTAATTGCAGACCGAAAAGGTCAGTTTTGCGGTCCTCACGCAAGTGACTCAGCCAAGGCGAACAATAGCCCTTTACCCGTGGTGGGAAGAGAAGCGGTTCCCAGCGAAGACATACAGAATTGTTACATGTGTTGCCCAACAAACATTGCAACCTGCAGGCTCTCTCTCAGGATAGCTGGCCAAACCAGTGGCAACAATTGGGACCATAATCTTTCTCATTACCTTGAGAAGGTACGCTGAGCTTTGTGAACAGTGCAGGGTCCCAGGCCTGGGGGGACCCCACTCCAGCCAATCAGGGTGCACAACTCCTGGGGTGGTGTGTAATGGGGCAAGGGCCAATGGCCATCCTGCAACCGTGCAACAATGTAATAGATAGTTTTTGGGGAAGTCTCAGGCAAACCCACCTGACATGGAAGGACCAGTGAGACCACACATATAGGGGAAAACCTACAGGTGATAGTACCAGAGTTACCCAATGGGATGGGCTCTTAGGTTTTTGGGGAAGGGTCAGAGATTGTGTTGTCATACTACAATAAAATCTCATGACACTGGCTCAGGAGCTGTGATTGCTGGAGATTTGTGTTTCCTGTGTGATCCCTGTCTGTTTGTAAAATAAAGGACAGTTGTAACTTGCCCTTGGCTGAGTCCTCCGTCATTGCCGGGGGAGCGTTAGTTGGGCCCTGGGTACTCTGCTAAGCAGTGTCTTTATAGTGAGAACCTCGGTGCTCTGGCAAACCCATACATATATTTGTAACATTATCCTGGCACCATGGCTTTGATTGCCAAAGGATTTGCAGCTCCAGGGTTATTTGACCTGAGGAGGTGGAGTAAACTTTTCATTGGTCACAGTGCCAACCTCCAGCAACCTTTGCTGTGAATAGAGTCTTAAGAGCAGTGTGCAGCCACAGGGATGGACATGTGCCACAATGTGATACTGTGAGTGTTCAAAGATGGCCTTGCATACATAATCATACCACTTGGCAAGTGAACATTTTCCTCCACCATTGTAGTGCCTGTCTTATATGTTGCATTGCATATTTTGTTTTGTTTTGTACTCAGCCAGTTTACAGACAACATTGCACATTGTAATCTGTGTTTCTTAATCGCAGGACACTGTAGAGTGATGATACCGTTATACAAAATTAATAGTTGAGTATTAATTGGTTAAGATATTAAATTATGCTTTGTAGAACTATGCATATTATTATTATTTTGTTTTAATTGTAGACAATTGTAGGCCATTTTAAGTTATAGCAGTTTACATTTAAGAAAAAGCTTTGATGGAGGGGTTTGAACCCAGATCCTGCTCTATTTTTCAATTTGCACATTCAAACCTCTATTCTACCAATGCTATGGGCATGAAGAATGTGCATGTGTGGTTAAGCATAAGCTCAGCACACTACTTCACTAGGCACTCAATGCCATTTTGCAGAAGGCAACAAGTGATGACCCTGTAGGGCAGTGGATAATGTGAAACGCTGGTTATGTCTAAGGACTTGCGTTGGGTGGTGCAATTTGCGTGTAGTACCAAACTGTGAAGAGAGTGGAGTTGCCGTTAGGCATATCAGCAATGGGGGGAAAAAATCAGTTTTGTATCCTAGAAAGGGGAACGTGTCAGTCGATATTAGAGATATTATTGACAAGTACTGCAATATATTGTTTGCATTGAGCGCAGTGCAGCTTGACAGTAGTGTCCTTGGGTCCTTTCCTCTAAGGTTTTGCCGGCACACAGGCTCTGTGGATCGCAACAGCGTCTCAGCAGCCCTGAGGTTTTGCGGCGGTGTGGCCAGACTGGGCTAGGAGGGACACAGGCTCTGAAAATTCAGGAAGAGAGGCGCTTCTGCACTCCTGCTACCCCTGCGGCAGGCAATTGACAGACCTCCGGCTATTGGCTACTGGCGGCAGGCGTGAGAGGCCAGTTGAGAGTGGGCCTCTTAAACAAGGGGAGCTTTGTGAAAGTGAGCACAGGCTCTGCTTGCGAGCTCCCACGAGTGCACGTGGTCCTCTGACTGCACGCCTGCATGCCTGAAATAAGCTCCTGGTCCTGGAGTTTAGGTGGTGAGTGTATACTGCACCCACTGTGGCAGACAGGAAAGACTGGGAGGTCCTCCTGGTCCCCCCCCCTTTTTCAATACTGTTAAGGGGTGAAGGCAGTAAGGGAAGGCGACAAGTGTTGGTGAAGCGACTGGGAAAGTGACTGTAAGTGGCAAGGCAGTCTGGCAGTCCGGAAGCCGGGGAGTTACCTATCCCCTAAACCAACGGGAGCGCATAACATATATATTGCCTACATTGTATTTTATCCCCCTCGTGAACTGGCGATAGTCCTTTGTATCCCCTCTTGGCAGTCGAGGCATACCACTCCAAATGCAATATAATGAAGAAGTGCAAAACCATGAGAACGGGGCTGCGCAGTGCTGTGGTTAGTGACAGTAAACTTCCCCGAGGCCCAGCCGCAGACAAAAATGGTCCCACTCTCCCTGCATGTAGGAAAAAAAGGAAAAAGACACCAAGCCTAATAAAGGGATGTCCCAGCAGCCAATCACTGGGTTTCTGCAGAACAAGAAAGTGACATTGGCTGCGGATAACATTATGCCCAATTTGGAAGCTAAGGACATGTGCCGCCTTTGCCACCGCCATCATCCAATCACAATAACAACTCCAATACTTCTAATTCTGCTGCCATGGTTGATGTCTGACATTGATCATCTACGATCGACAACAATGGTTTCTTACAAAATGTGTGCCTGGGACTGAAACGAAACTCATTACCGTTGGAAAATAACCATCAAGAAAGTATCATGGGAACAAATCTGTCTGCGACCCCGGATTTGGAAAAATTGGCCATACCATCGGATATCTCTTCAGGAGATAGTGTATGGCACGGATTCTTACCCAGCCTCTACTGAGCCTCGTAATTCGGAATTTAATACTCTTGTAAACAAAATAGATGTTCTTTGTACAAAAATGGCAGAAGATCAGCGAGAGACTAACCGCATTCTGGGTTTTATACTGGATATTGTCATAGCAACAACAAAATAAATTATGCATATGTTATTGTTTATCAACTTTTACAAGTCTTTCAAAAAATATTCATGGACATTTCTGAAAATCATAAATTAGAAGGTTCTATGTGATTCAGTTGAGTTTTTTTTTGTCGAATTCGATTTCATCAAATGTGTTTTTTCTTTTTACATTTGTCTGCAGATATATGCGGGTGGGGCCTCTGCAGCCCCCCACCTCCCTCTATCTTTATTATCACGATTACCTACCCTCTACCATATATTTTTGGCCAACTTTGTCTAAAGAAATTTGATGAATTCTATGAATTTTGTCACAATGTAATCTCCTTATCCCAATTAGAAGACTAAAGGCTGTTGAATAGACATACCCTTACAGTCTATCAAGTATGATATGCCTATAATACAAACAATTTTGCCATGTTGGTAAACCCATATTCTTGTAGGTTTTCCAACCAGTCATGCTTACTGGCAACATTTTACTTTTGCTCTACTTACTTGTAAGTATACGTTGCCAGGAGATAGGGTGCCTGTTAATCTTCCACCGATGTCAGTAAAGAGTTCTCAGTGAGTATGGCATACGTGAGAGGTTTGGTTGTGTTTTGTCATCTGCTGTATCTCCTCCTCCACACTTTGCACCTTGGCAGTTGTTTTTATGGACTCAGCCGATCCTTTGGGAATTTTGAGTAACAATGACATTTAAAACTGAAAGAAAATCTGCATGACATTGCAGCAGCTGGAGCCTCTCCCTCAGGTGCAACAGAATTAGCTAAGCAATTAATGTTGAAGCAACAACACAAATATCAAATATAATGTGTATCTGCCTGCAGGGATTTGACCTCTGCTGCAAAGTTATTTTACCTACCCTTGAGAGGACAACATCGAAAAGCCAGAGAGTAACCAATTTATTAAGACTTTCTCTGCTACACATGTGACTAATGTCTAGAAAAGTCATAACGTGTTTAGATATAGGGACATGACTTCTTATACTCTCAATATTATGGTTGCAATGTGGGAACAGAATAGGCCATTTCAAATCACAAGGCACACGTGCCACAGCGATACCTCAAAGTCATCCTTGGAAATTCACTCATGAAAGCACTATACGAATGTAATCTTTAAATAAAAACGGGGTCATTACTGGCATGGAGGAACTAGCAGGTCTGTGCTCGTTTGATGCCGCTAATAGCAGCCGATTACGAGTGTGCAAGCACGCGCAAACCCCCATGTTGGTAATGGCCATACCGCCATGCCACTAAAGGCCCTCCAACCCCCCCCGATAGCGCCATCACAGGACCCGCCGATACCGCCTCCGCCTAGGAGGCACCCCTTAATACCGAGCCAGTAATAACATCATGCTAATACCGGGCTCGTAATACCGGACCCGGAAGTAATGTCATCGCGTTGGAACGGGAAATGCGGCGGTGGTCATCTTTAAAAACACAATCCATTGCAATCCTCCCAAACCACCAGTGTTGCACAGCAGGGCCACCTAAATCAACATGTCCAAGGCATCCAGAAAATCAAACCCCCACCTGCGCAAGAAGCGTTTTTCCCACGAGGAACTCAACATGTTTGCGGACACCCTCGCTGCCCATGCTGAGAACATAAATGCCCATAACCTCAAAAGGGAGGCGCAGCAGAGGAACAAGGAGATCTGGGAGGAGGTAGCCCACAAGGTATCTGCAGTCGGCACCACCCAACGGACAGTCAAAAGTGTGGGATGACCTCCGCCTTAGGGTATGCAACATCCTGGCCAGCAATCGGAGGGAGGCCATAGCCACAGGCGGGGGTGCCCACTCTGCTACAAAACTAATGCGCTGGGAGGAGATGTGTAGTACCTTCATCCAGATGAAGTCCATCGAGGGCTTTGGGGAGATGGAGACGGGAGCCGCAACATCTGGAGATGGAAGTGAGTGACCCTGCAGACCCCAGTAGTGAAAACCATGATAGAACACCAGCAATCTGGAATAGAGTCCAGGCAATGCAATGCATGTCCCAACACACACACATCAACATATCCATGTCCAGATGGAGGCCCAAACCCTGCCACACTGAAATGCATGCTGAGTGCCAATCCCATTACCAACAGACAGCCAACACACAGGGACCATTCACATGTCATACATCACACAAACCCCAATTCAACGTCATGCCACCTGCCATGCAGCATTCCTGAATTGAGACGGCACGGCAAATGTCAAAATGCTCCCCTTCAAACTACCCAGTGTGACACACCTGTAAGACATGAATGCATGATAATTGAAAATCTCCACAGCACCATATAATACATCTTGCATGTTACACCATCACTGATGCCCTGCATCTCTTCTACCCCCCAGGCACCGATGGAGAAGATGCCAGTGAGGAACCACCCATAAAGGCATCCACTTCCCGGGCAAAGACAACTGCCACAGGCAAACCACCTCCGGCCCAGCCTAGCAGCCCACACAAAAGGCCAGGCTGAGTGCCCAGGCCATGCCCGCACATGAGGGCCCCTCAGCTACGCCTGAGACCGGGACCACCGAGCTGGGAACACCTGCGGAAGGGGAGGCCAGTGGCACCCACTCTGCCGAAACAAGTTCAGTGGGCGAGGCAGCAGCCATAGCACCACTGAGCGACATTGAAATTGGAGCAGAGGAGTATGTGGACAAGGAAGGCCTTAATCCTGTGGCATGTGCATGCACCCGAATCCCCCTGTCCACCCCCCCACCCCACACTCAGGCTACACCCACCAGCACCATTGCGGATCCTGCTCTCCACACTTCAGACCTCAGCACCACCCCCGAGGCCAGCCCTGCGAATGCATGCCTGGTCACAGCACCCTCAACATCTGCTGCTCCCACCGACCTTGAGGCACGGTTAGCAAGGGTGGAGGCAAGACAGGACTCCATGCTGGAATTTGTCAGACAGTATGTGGCAGAGGGAGAGGATATGAGGCGGGAGATAGCGCAGGCAATAGCAGAGAACACTGCCGCCATTAATGCATCTGCTGGGGTGATGCGTGACAGTCTGGGGGCCGTCACGCAGGTCCTGACCTCAATCCTGCAGCACATGCAGCAGCAACAAACTGCGCCAGCCATACAAATCACTACAGCATCCACCCCATCCTTCTCACCCGATTCCTCTTCACCCTCCAGTCCTGTGTGTCTGACAAGGCGCAGTGCGAGGCAGTCAGAAATGCTGCCCCGGACACCAAGAAAGCAAGGAAATAGTGTGGGACAACAATTGGAGTGGGGGAGATGGTGTCAGTGGTGTATAGGTGTTTAAGGGGCTGTTCATTGGGGGTATTGGGAGTTCTTTGGGGGTATGGGGAGTTATTTGGGGGTATGGGGAGTTCTTTAGGGGGTATCAGCAGTTTTGGTGTTTTGGTGGGGGAGGGGAGGTAGCACTTTACTGTAGTTCACATTGATACACCCGTTGTGTAGAAATTCATTTCATGCCTGTATATTGTTCATTTCGTGTGTATCCATTTTATTCATGACAGTGCACAGTGCCCAACTCCCTCATCCCCTGTGTGCATGTAATCATGGATCCAGTGCTACACTGAGCACTGACACATATCCATCAATGTCCCTGTCGTTCAGAAGTATTCGTCAATCAGTGATTGGCGAACAGCACGGCCATCTTGTGTATCACGTACTGGCAGGGGTGCTGCTTCACCTCCATCTTCACCCTCATCATCCACACCCGGTGCATGCATGTCAATGTCAGGTGTCAGTGGTACATTTCTCCGGATGCACATGTTGTGCAGCATGACACAGGCCATGGTGATCTTTGCCACCTTCTCAGGCCTGTAAAGGAGTGCTCCCCCAGACCTGCGTAGTCAGCGGAACCACGCCTTCAACAGGCCAAAGGTCTGCTCAATCACTACACGGGTCGGGTATGTACCCGATTGTACTCCTCTTCATGGCTGTTCTGCGGGTTCCGGACAGGGGTAAGTAGCCCCAGCTTCAAGGGATATCCACCATCACCTGCATGCAAATACAAAGAGGCCTGTGTGAGTCACTCTGAGCTGCCACCTTCCGGATTCACAGCCATGGCTGCAGCAATTTGGTGTTGACATGCACCTGTACGTATGCACATATGTTATTGTGCACAGTATACTGCAATTTGGTGTGCTAGTCTGGATGGCGTTGAACTAATGTTGCAGGTTGATTACTTGCATGCTGTTGCAGATGTACTGTTGATGCAGGACGATGTCTTGCCTCGCATGATTGCTGTGTATGCTACTCTGTGCAAAATCACACTAGCCACATTGGCACAGTTGCAGCCATGTTTGGTGATGCATTGCTTGACATATCCATGGTGGCCAGGTTGTGCGTCTTACATGTTGTCATTGATATACGGCATTGGTCCAATGTGTGGCAGTGATGTGTCATGTTCGGGTTGGGAGGTTCAGGTCAGGTGTGTTTGGCTCTGCGTGCATTCTGCACTCACCGCCCATTCCCACCCTGGTGGAGTATGCATCCCCCCACCTCACAACCCCAATGCACTGCCATGGGCCAGTCAGGCACTCACCAAGCAGCCAGGCACGTCGTCAAGCATGTCGCTCCATGTGACGGGGTAGTGTGGAGTTACGCAGCACCATGGCATCATGTGTCGATCCAGGATATCGAGCACAACAATGTGTGATGATCTTGCTGGAGTCACATACCATCTGCACATTGATGGAGTGGTATTGCTTGCGATTGCGATACACTGCCTCTAGGGAATGGGGGACTACCAATTCTACATGGGTACAGTCGAGGGCAACAACGCAATTGGGCATGCCTGCCAGTGCATGGAAGCCTACTTTGGTATCTGCAATCTCCTGGATATGTGGGTGCTAGCGTGCTTCAGGAGGGCATCCAGCACTTGGGTCAGCATGTGTGAAAAGAGTGGTTGTGAAATGCCATGCAGCTGGCCCACTGTGTGCTCCTAGGTGCCTTTGGCAAGAAAGTGGAGCACAGACACCACCTTTAGTAGCGGGGGGGTGGCAGTGCGTATTTCAATGAGGCTGACAATGTCATCATGTATCATGTCCACAATGGTGGTGATGATTTCCTGGTCCAACCGGTACAGGGTGTGGATCTGCTCAGGGGTTAGATTGAATGGACTGGGTCTGATGCGAGGGATTGGTGGCTGCCTATGAGGTACTACTGGCTGCACTGGTGGTAATTGCTGGGCCTGTCTCACCCTACTTCTCCTCCTTTGTCTCCTCTGTGCTGCCTGTGGCTGTGGCTGTGGTTGTTGTTGTAATTGGTGTTGTTGCTGTAGTTGTAGCAGTATAGGCATATCCTCCAGCCCCATGATTGCGACAGCTAGTGGTATAATTTTGGTGTGGGAAGGGGTGTGGTGTGTGGGTGTGCTCCTTTTATACCGGGACAGGCTCCATTGACTCCACCTGTGGTGGTTGTGTGCACTTGTGGCAGTTGCCTTGACTGCAGGTTGCTGTTTATGGGTGGTCTGCGATACCTGTATGGCTGCCATCGTGCAGGTCCTAATTACTGCCTTCGGGATGCCGGTAATTGCATGCCCGCATGAGTTGTGATGTCCTCCTATTACCGGCATCCCGGTATTTGCTCCGGGTGCGTGTACGCGCGCGAACCGGTATGAAGGGGCAAGGTACGGGCAGGGGCGGTATTGGCGGATTGTCGGGTTGTAATGGCCCGGACCCGTTAACGATGATGGTAATACCATTCTGCCTTCCTATTTTCATTACCTCCATTCTCGTAATAAGGCCCATTGTCTTATATGGCAACACTATTTTACAATCAACTAACTTTTCATCCTCATTGGACATCATTAGTGTAGTGTTGGGGCAGATTTACCAAAGATAACATTAATATTGTGGGTTTAAAAAAGCAGCAAATAAAACTACCATTTAATTTGAGAGTAGAAAAGGCCATTCCAGTTACCAAATCGATTTTACTATTCACTTTTACACTACGTTTCGCAAAACAAAATGCTGCCTGAAAATTGCACTTTTATGTTGGATTCGTATGGAATATACCTGCTCATTACAGCTGAAAATGCAAAGGGGCTCATTTTGTATAAAAATGTAATTTGACCCTTTTACAGTAAGCGCCAAATATTGCTGAGTGCAAATGTGAAGGGCAAAAGGCAGCATACAAGCGTATATGGCACCCTTAACCTTACACATTTGCACACTACAGTGCAAATTGAGTAAACAATGCCTGGCATCATAGCATATTCTTTTGTTTGTGAGCGCTGCTTGCCATGCAAGCATGACAAATGGTGCTCACAAATGAAATTAAACCCTCCTCGACATGCTTGCACTTCGGGGAGGGTTTCATTTTAATTGTACACGCTCTCTGCAGTGCTTACAGTGGATCCCTGGTGCATACAACAGGCAGACTCCATAAGGATCTCCAGCATCTGCGCTGGCATGAAAATCCATGCTGACACAGGTGCTGGAGCATTTGTATGGTGGAGAGGAAGAGAGTGGCAGAAACTCAAGTTGCGTTCCTCCCGTCCTCTCCGCACTAAAGATGCTTGAAAGTTAGCCGTGGCATGAATGAAAGGTGTTAAAGCCTTTCGTCTTCCATTCACATTGCATCTCATTTGAAAACATGCTCCAAAGTGTATTCCAAAGAAATCCAGTGGTGTTACACCTGCATTGTGGGGTACATTCAAAGGCCCCAAACAGAAGTCCCTTTCACATAAACAGCAGGATTTTAAACACTGAAATAAAAACGGCTTGGCCTTTGTTTTTTTTTCCAAGTAAAATTGAAGAGCCATGTGGAAAAGGGGCGTTCCTGTCATTACCAAAGGAAAAGCAGCATTTTAATCACAAAAGAAGAGGGCATCAATGATTCCTTTCATGTGGAAAACGGTGACACAAAAACGGCTTGCACAGGTGTGTGCAAACAAAAGCAGTTTAGATGTGAAAAGGTATCACTGCTAACAGAAAAATGTCAGGGAAAAGACATGATGTGCAAGTTGACAAAAAGCAGTGTATATTATGTTTCACATTCAAAACACCAGTGGGACTGCAAAAGCCACTTTGTTTTCCTGGAAAATGTCAGCTCAAGACAAACCCTTTTGCTGGCTGTGGGAAATTGCACAAGAAAGTCTCCCACTGCCAGTCCGGGTGTTACATCTCCCATTTAATTACCAAATGTAATAAAGTGTCCAGCTAAAGGTGTCGAAATTCAGTGTTCTCCCAAACTGCTGGCTCTGAAGCATTGACTGCAGGAGAAGTTACCCTTGACTGCAGCATGACTAATATGTCTGAAAAATATGGGGCAACAGCTTCAAAGAGCAAGCTTCCAACACAAAGAGATTGATAGAAAATAAATCTGAGTTGAGGCTGACACAGTGAAAACAAATGGCTGGAAGGCAGGAGAACGGCCATTTTTCCCACATGAAGATTCACAATTAATTTAAAAGGACTATTATCATTTAGGCGTTTTTCTTAGCAACCATAAGGCAGATTTTCTTCAGCTATTGTTACGCTCACCTGGTATCCATGGGGATGCCACCCAGCCCTGGTTGGATGATTTGCACTCTCGAACCCTCTCCCGGTCCCTTGGTAAGGCCTCTGGTTAAAGATGGGTCTGCAATATAGGAGAGCTGGATTCAATACCAGATTGTCTTTGTGTATTCCCACCTCCCTTGGCCTCAACTCCTTCCTCCCCCTTAGGCCCTCTCCTCACCTTAATATTGTAAAAGGTGGATTCTCCGTCCTGCTCCTCGTGGCAGGGGCATGTAGATGTGGGGGGCGAGCAGCGACCAAGTTACTTCACTGGTGCAAGCCCTCCCTGTTGGAATCCAGGCCTGCTGCGACTCTGTAGGTTTGCTGTTTTACAGTCTTTATGTGCAGTTCTTATGTTCCTCTTAGTTCGAATAATAATGTCTTGCTTCTTTCCTTTTAGGTATGGAAAGGTATTTTGGTGTTGTCATGCAGTTTGAAGATGAGCATTGGCCGGTAGGCGAAAGCGCGGTGTGCGCGATGCTGTCCGGTGAGTAATGCACGATGCGCGGTGCTGTTTCGCATTTTATATTGCTAACCTGTGTCTTTTCTCTCCTTGCAGGTTGCGATGTTCTTCGCCGAGCGACGTAATGTTCCAGCAATGATACTGACCAGGGGATGACTACCCAGGTAAGAATTGTGTGGCTTTCTTCATTCTGGAGGAAACGTGAGTAAACGCTTACTAATGCTGTCTTTCTTTCTCCTCTTTCCAGGTTATGGTATTCCAGGATGCATGCAGTGCCGGATGATGAAGTTCTTACTTTTAGGTGAGTGGAACTGCAGTCAGCGATGGATTGAAGACAGGATTCTGTTCCAGGTAAGTTTCGTAGTGTACTTTCTCTCTCTGCAGGTCCTTGGTTTCAGGTAAACTGGCAACAAAGAACTGTACACGGTGAGCATTAGGCTGCCCACAGCAGAATAGCGCAAAGCATGTTCTGCTGTTTGGGTGCGGTTTAAATAGTCTCAGGTAAAGTAGTCCAGGTAAAATAGTCCCAGGCCTGCCACTCCCAAAGTAGTCCAGGTAAAGTAGTCCCAGGCCTGCCACACCCAAAAGACTAGACCGCATAGCTCAGTTCCTTGTAACTGAGTTATGTGTGTGCCTCCAGGTTGGCTGAACCCCCCCCCCTCAAATTAAACAGTCCCAAGTAAAGTCCCATTCTAATCATGGTCTTCATGATGGTTATGAACCTGGCGCCAAAGGCGCCAGGACTGACTCCAAGGGAGTCTAGGATGAGGTTTTAAGGCCTTTGACCTGGCCCTAACTGGAAGGCTGACTTGCCGGTGAGGGCCTGGGGCAAGGGTCATGACAGCACTCCCCCCCAAGGCCCCTCTCATGGTGGCACTTCTGCCTGGTCCTGGTTTGGCTGGGTAATTCTGATGGAACTTTTTAATTAAGCGAGGTGCATGGATGTATTCACTAGGTTCCCATGATCTGTCTTGAGGGCCGTATCCCTTCCAATCAACTAAGTAGTATAGTTTGGATCTGGTGTATTTTGAGTCTAGGATATCCTTTACTTCAAACTCTGGTTCTCTGTCAACTAATACTGGTTTTGGTGGTGTTGTAACCCGAGTACTGGGTTGTACTGATTTCAGGGGTGATACGTGAAACACAGGATGAATCTTCGTAGTGGGTGGTAGGGCTAATTTAACTGCCACTGAGTTTATTATGGATTCAACAGAATAAGGTCCCAGATATTGGGGACGAAAGGTCCGAGTACCTTTTATGGGCACATATTTTGATGCTAACCAGACCTTGTCTCCAATTTGATAGTCGGGGGCTTTACTATGATGTTGGTCAGCAAATTTCTTTTGTCTGTTCTTGGCTTGGAGTAAATGTTCTGCTGCTTCTTTGAAGGCCTGGGAAATAGTCGTATGTAGGGTTTTAACCGCTGGCATTTCCAAATGGGTTGGGAGATCCAATTCTGAAGTATGTGGATGTCTAGCATATATAGTGTAGAAAGGGGTTTGTCCAGTGCTGGTGTGTAATGAATTATTATAGGCATATTCATCTATTCATAACAAGTCCTTCCAATTTCTTTCCACTTGATGTAACATGCAACATAAGTATTGCTCGAGGGTTTGGTTTTTTCTTTCTGTTTGGCCATCTGTTTGAGGATGGTGACTTGTGGATAGTCAAATGTCAATTTGGGCCATTGAACAGCATTTCCTCGAGAAGTTGGATACGAACTGACTACCTCGAACTTAGATCAAGACCGATGGAAAGCCATGTAGCCATATGATTTCCTCCAGGAATACTTTTGCTAAATTGGATGCATTTGAAAGACCCTTAAAAGGAATAAAGTGAGCTATTTTAGAGAACAAGTCTACAACTACCAAGATGGTGTTGAATCCTTGACTGGGAGGTAGAAATGTAATGAAATCAACGGACAGTGTGTGCAATGGTGCGGGAGGAATTTCCAGTGGTTGGAGAAGACCAGCTGGTTTCTGCTTTTGGGACTTGTTTTGTGCATACACACCTCAAGATTGGATAAATTGTATGATGTCTTTACGCCATGTAGGCCACCAATAGTTTAGTTTTAGTTTAGCTAGAGTTTTGGCAATTCCAGGATGACCTTCAATTAGGGAGTCGTGATAACCCGAAATAACCTGCTCTTGTAAATCTTTACTTGGCAAGTATAGACGGTTCCTAAAATATGGTAACTGGTCTTTAATGGTGTAATGTTCTCCTTGAGTACACCACTCTTGTGAAAAAGTGGGATCCATTAAGAGTTGGATCTTGTTTTGGAGTTCACCCTGTGTCAATGTTGTCGAAAGACCCAGGAGTTTGTATTCTGGAATGATGGCTACTGGATCTGGAGTTATATATACCTTTTCATCAACACTCATGCGGGACAAGGTGTCAGCCTTTCCGTTTCAGACTCCTGGCCGGTAGGTGATCACATAGTCATATTCAGCGAAGAAAAGAGACCACCGCAGTTGACGGGATGATTGAGCCTTTGCTGTTTTTATGTATTGCAGGTTTGGATGATAAGTTATGACCGTGACAGTATGTCTAGCCCCAAGGAGATAGTGTCGTTATGCCTTGAAAGCTGATTTTATAGCCAAGAGTTCTTTTTCTGTTATTGCATAGTTGAGTTCGGGAGGTGAGAAGTTTTGTGACCAGAAGGCCACAGGGTGTAACTGGCCAGTTCCTGGGTCCCTTTGCGACAGAACAGCTCCCATAGCCATGCTAGAGGCATCTGTTTCAACTATATAAGGGAGGTCTGGACGAAGATGCCGTAGAACTGGAGCAGAATGATTTTTTTCTCAAGTTCTTGAAAGGCCTTCTCTGCTCCTTCGGTCCAATGGAACTTTTTATTGTTTTTTCTCAATAGTGATGTAATTGGATGCACTATTTACGAAATATCTGGGATGAATTAGCGGTAAAAGTTTCCAAAGCCCAACATACTCTGGATTCCTTTAAATGAAGTTGGTGATGGCCAGTTAAGAATGGCATCTACCTTGTGTCTATCCATTCTGATACCTTTTGGTGTGAGGATAAAACCGAGGAACTCCACTTCGGTGACATAAAAAGAGCATTTTTCAAGTTTAGCATACAGTTTATGTTGGCAGAGTTTAGTAACAACAGAGCGGACATGCCTGACATGGTCTTCTTTTGTAGTAGAATACACTAAGATGTCATCAATGTAAACCAGGGCACAAACGTCAATTAACTCCCGCAAAACATCATTCATAAAGTACTGGAATGCAGCAGGAGCGTTGCAAAGTCCAAAATGCATTACCTGGTATTCATACAAGACGTATTTGGTACGAAAGGCGGTTTTCCATTCGTTTCCTTTCTTCACTCGAACAAGATGGTACGCCCCCCTAAGGTCCAGTTTGGTATAGATTTGACTTGATCCAATAATTCAGGAATAAGGGGCAGTGGATAACATTTTTTTACTGTGATCTGGTTTAATGCGCGATAGTCGATGCAAGTCCTCAAATCTCTGTCCTTCTTTGGTATGAAGAATAAGGGACTGTCTGCCAGTGATTTAGATGAGCGGATAAATCCATTTGCCAGGTACTGATCAAGATAAGATTTCAAATGTAGGTTTTCTGGTTCAGTAAGTGCATAGATTCGACCACAAGGAATTTGTGCACCAGGTATGAGGTCGATCTGACAATCGTAGGGCCTGTGCAGTGGTAGAGTATTGGCTTGTTCTTTCTGGAACAGGTCTTGAAAATCTTGGTATTCATTTAGTAGAGTACTAGTCACACCTAGTACAATCGCTGCCGTACTGAGAGTAGCAGATGTACATAAGTCTGTTTTCCCTTTTTCTTGGTAATAACAGCTGTGAGCACAATCATCGGAAAAGGCCAACTTCTTGGCACACCAATCTATTAGAGGGTTGTGAGCTACCAACCATGGCATCCCTAAGATTAGTCGAAACTGAGGAGCTTTGATGAGATTGAATTCAATAGATTCTCGGTGTCCATCCTGGCACATAGGGTTAGTGCTGCTGTGCATTGGGTTACTGGTCCGGATGCTATTTCTGTCCCATCAACAGTGGTAACTTTTTCAGTAGTCGACTTAGAGCATAAGGGAAGCCCCATCTCTGCTGCCAGATCTTGGTCTACATAATTCCCAACTGCTCCGCTGTCTATGTATGGCTTCGACAGCATGCATCTGAGACAGTTGTTTGTGATTGATCAAAATTACTGGTAATGCAAAGTGTGAGGTCTGTGGCTCATCCTTCTCGCTCGATAAGTGGACATCTACGCTTGCCGGGCTTGTTAGTTAGGAAAAGCCATAGGTCTGCAAAGGAAATGAAAATAACACTGCTTTATGAACGTTACGTACTTCTTGGGGTCCCCTGTAAATTGTTCAGGTGGAGCTAAAGGAACTGCCCCAGGAAGGGTTATTTGTACTGGATTGGGGAAGAATTTGGTACAGGTGCTAGCTGAATGTTACCAGGCAATGGGGTCTGTCCTGCCTATGATTGGAGCAATTGTCTACTTATTTCGTAGGTACGATCCCTAGTAACAATCAAATTCCTCCTAAGAGCGTTGGTTTCTTGCCTGGCTGAATGTACTTCAGTGCGTAATTGTCCCAACAACTGAACTAACTGCTCAGTCTCTGAAGTCTCCATGACGCCCAGGTGGATAATATTATTGAGGCTTTGTGTTCTGTTACGCTCACCTGGTATCCACGGGGACGCCACCTAGACCTGGTTGGATGATTTGTACTCTCGAACCCCCTCCCGGTCCCTTGTTAAGGCCTCTGGTTAAAGTTGGTTCTGCAATATAGGAGAGCTGGATTCAATACCAGATTGTCTTTATGTTTTCCCACCTCCCTTGGCCTCAACTCCTTCCTCCCCCTTGGGCCCTATTAGCTGCATATCTCTCATCGCTCATGCCGTCTGCCATTCAAATTGCCTTTGAACTCAGCCTTGTACTTGCTTCTTGCTCCTGGGAATAAAGGGAGTATGGGCACTTCTTATGGCAATTCTGGTCTGTGTGCCCCAGCTCCTATTTCCATCCTTGCTCATATGACAGTAGACTGTGAATTGGTCCATTTTATAGCATTTCATTGTCTTCAATTAATAAACTTGCCACTCATGATGTTCTCTTTTTGCAACTTAACAAGGATGCCTCGTCTTCTCACATTCACTGTTCTTCAAGGATAACCAGTTTTGATTGCTTCAGCCTTTGACACCGGGCCAGACAACTTTCTTGTTCTTGCTTGGAACTCCAGCTAATTCTCTGCTGCGACACACACATAGCTATCCATCCTTCTTTCTCCATGGGTTTGAGTTTACTAAAATTGTGACATCGAATATTCAGGATATGTAAATATAGTGGCCTGCAGTCTATTTCACTATGGATGGACAGCATTATGATTACTTAGTTTTGTGTTTTCTGCAGTACTCTTCACACGTACAATCTTTAATCCGCATATGAAAGTTCACTCGATACTTTACTTCATCATCAGATTCTATAAAGTCTATGCATCTTCTTCTTTGACCATCCTTCTTAGTGCCTCACGCTCACTTCTTGTGATGTCACCAACTCCTTATTTCTCTTGTTTTAATATTCCTTCGGGGACTTCTTCTGGGGATACATCAGATAGGGTTTTCTTAGTGGATATCTTGTCTCGAAGACTCTCCTCAGAATGGCCACAGTTACTGGTGATGTGCATGTCGCAACTTCTGGTTCCCGAAATATAGGTAGCATAGGGGCGGGACTTCCTGTAGAAGTTTTTAGCTCCTCCCCTACAAGTCCAACCTTTTTATCCAGAATTCCCAACACAGGCCTTTCAGTGGAGGGGGATCTGAAATCCAAAATTCCCCAAATCATTCCAGTTGTTCTGTCCGACTTCCCCAGCACAGACCAAAGTATGGGCGTGGGGGGGTCTGAAAAACAAACTGCTAAATCACCCTGTGTTTATTTTAAACCAAAAGTGCGGGCAAAATCATAACTGCTATATTTATTTGTGCCAATCTGGAAATCCTCCTGCTAGCCTTTTAAACCCACAGGAAAATCAAAATCGCACAACACTACATGATAATTGCTTTTGTTATTGCTTTCGTTATTGATCAGTGTAATTATTTCTTGTAGTGAAATTTGCAGAAAGTGAAGAATTGTGATTGTATTCTTTTCAACTCACTTTTGTGACTTATTTATGCTGAGAGAATTTGATTGTTTTGTGCCACGGATAAAGTGGTGTTTGACATTTTTGTGCAAATTTCTATTACTTTTAATTTAAATAAATACTAATATATTTCCCGTACACCAGCCTGGTTCTTGGCTCATTGTTAGGTCAGGGGTATAGATACAAGGGGAATGATATGTGTCTGAAGTAGGACTAAAGAAAATAATCTGCTAAACTGTTTTTTGCATCACACCTTAAGTGGGGAAGGAAGGAAATCCCTGTGTTGAGGGTGGCTTCTTAATAAACTGTTACAAATTGGGGGCTCGTGGCTGGGATTTAGCAGTCTATTTCTGACCCGTGACTCATTGTGACAGACTATGGGCCTCATTACACGGACGGCGGTAAGGGTTTACCGGTAGCGGTATTTTACCTTACCGCCTTACTATGAGGTCCCTTTGCGGGTTGGAGAATTCAACGCCTGCTTTTTGCAGGCGTTAAAAACCAACCCGCAAAGGGACCAGGCAGCTAATTTCGGTACCGCAATTTGCGGTGCCATAATTAGCACCTTCCCCATTCCCATTATGCCATATGGGGCAAGAATTGGAATGGGGAAGGGCAATGGGGGAAGGGGGAATTACCGCCCCACCAACCTTGGAATAGGGCGGTAATTCCCCTTTCCACCAAGGTGGTGCCGGTATTTTACTGGCATGGATCATGGTGCTAATAGCACCTTGGTCCACCGCCGTCCGTGTAACGAGGCCCTATTACTTTTGATGCAATTGCATTAAGGTGGTGCGAAAGTCATCTTTGTTTTGTTAGTGCCGCAAGGACTTGACCCCTGAGTTCCAGGGAGGTGTACAGGTGAAAAATTAAGTGTGTAAGAATGTATTTGTGTAGGGAAATCAAGCAGGAACAGGGTGATTCTGCCCCTGCATAAAGAAAATATTACTAAGGTGCAAAAAGCCATTGTGAAAATGACTACTGTACAAATTGGTGAAGGCAGGGAGCATCTCCTAAATACATTATTTCTTAAAGGAGAACGGGTGGAGGACGATGCAGGAAACTGGCAAACCAGAATTGTGTGGGAGGTTATCTCAGTAAGCAAGGATATTTGGCCTGAAGGTGGAAGGTTACACTAGGTGCTTGAGGCATTTTATATGACCGCAACTGCTCTTGGTGCACAGATACAAAAGGCTCAGCCAACTGCTCAGTTATATTTTCATTTGCTGTTAGTATAAGAGCGTTGGCACGATAGTGAGGCTAGTAAGAGGAATCAGGCTGGAGACCTGTCACAGGCCTATGATCCTGTTAGAAAACTCAAAGATGAGCTGAAAACACTGCAGGAAGAGAGTGCAGAGCTTGAAACACAGTGTTCTGCACTGAGTATGCACATAAAGACGGTGTCGAAAATCTGAGCACACTGCAACACAAGTTAAATGGCCAAGCTGCTCATGATAGAGTCATTTCGGATGACATTATGGACTTTCAATTGCAAATAAGGCAGTTGTAAAATGAAAACAGTCAGTTAATTATCAAAGGGGTTGATTCCCAAAATGACTTTGATCAGTTACATCAGCAGGTAAGTACTCTGAAACAACAGAGGGTGCAGCTGATTCAGGAAAAAGACCTCTTGAATCTGGATAACAGCGTCCTATTACAGAGGATATATCAGTTGGAAATGGAGGCAGAAAAGGAACAGTCAGGTTCTCGGGAACTGACCAGAATTAGAGAAGAAAGGAATGAGATAGGAGCGGGAGTGAGGCAAATAGAAACTGAACTATCACAGGCAGCGAATTGTAGGGATGAGGAAGAGAAGAGATTAGTCTCCTGAAGGAAAGCGCCTTGAATATGCATGCAACACACAAGGCTCACCGAGAGAAAATTAATCACTGCAGCATGAGGTGCAGCAAACAAAAGATCGGTTTGTAGCTCAGAGCAGGGTGATTGACACTGATCAGGCCTTAGTGTCAGAATTAAAAAGCCAACTCTCTCACTACCAACAGCAAATAAATAAAGGGAGACACAGGTGTGAGAGCCTCACAGAGGAAATCGAAAATTATGAACAGGATCTGAGGCACCCTGACCAATTAGGATATGGGTCAAGGGGATGTGCCCTTCCCAACAGGGTCCTCATGCCAGTCATTTACAACCTCTCACAAATGGGAACCAACCTCATGCATGCCACCTATCAAAAACAGGATGACATGAGGCAGTTAGACTTACCCAGGCCTAGCCCAACTTATCAAGAAGGCCAGTCCCAGTCTGATATTGATGAGTAATCATCTCTACCACACAGAAGGGAAAGTGGCCAGACTAGTGTGTCCTGGGAAGTAAGGAATAATACTGTAAGGACTTCAGACTATAAATACTCTTATGAGGAGAAAGTTAGGGATTTAGATTGGCTGAAGATGTGACTACAAAGAGACCACCTTGCCCACTTCACTGAAGGAGAAAAGGCAGACCCTCAGCCTAGGAAGGGCATTCTAAAAACCTCCATATATTCAGGGGAATGGGGAATTCCTAAAACTGTGTGTCAAGAGGGATGAGGAAATTGTGTTCTATCCTGGACCGGAAAGGAAATCCAGGGAGAGTGACTCTGAAGGTTCACTTTGGTCCAGGCAAGAGGAGTCTGGACTCTGTGGTTTTGGGAGATATTTGCAGTGTCATAGAGATAGGGAACACCTTGAATATAGGGAAGGGAGTACCAGTAGCGGCACAGTAGCAGTCAGAAGGTGAATGGACTCAGAAGCAGAGGAAGAAAAAGACAGCAAAACAGACAAGAGTTTTGTGAAAGACCCAATAAGAGAAATCAAAGCCATAGAGAGCTTCCTGGCCCGATACCACAAGAATACCAAGTATTAAGTATGGGAGCACCTGGAACATTATGAGCAGATGATGGCCTCATTCCAGATCAGTTATGATGTGAATTGTATAGCACTTGCTAAATGGACGTTCTGACCTGAGCACTCCAGTTTCTTTGCAGGACTGGAGCACCAGGATCATCTTAAATGGTCCACTTATAAGGCAGCCCTATTGAAAGATGTTTCCACCCACCGGAAAAACCACAAGAGGCCTGTAAGGCTGCATATAACTTTCAGTGTGGGGAAGATCAGGCACCTAGGGGGTTTGTGCAGGAGTTAAAGCAGGCATTTGCTCAGACTTCCCTGAGGGGGAACACCAATGGCAAGGAGTTCATAACTACATATTTCCATGCTTTTCCCAAATACATAATGACTCAATTGGTGCATGACTTTCATGAGCATATGAACCTGGATAGGTTGATTGAACAGGCCACCAGGATTTATAAGGTCCAAAAGCCTGCTGAGAATATGAATACCACCAAAGCCCCCAAACCATCTAACACCCCTGCTGCTGCAAAGGTGGGCGAGGTAAAAACTACCGCTCCATTGGCTCTGGAGACGGAGGCCCTAAAAGTAACCCTCCTGCCAACAAGCAAAATGGAAAGCAGAAGCAACCCCCAACCCGTCCCAATCGAATGGTAGTCAGGCAGGGGTCCAGAACAACAATGCCTCTGATCCTGCCACCTAAATCAATCCTGGGGTATGTATATACTCCCTCGGCTCGTGGGGGTAACGAATCAGGTAATACTGCCCTGTGAAACATCCCTCCAAACTTCCCTCAGGAGAGAAGTATCACTCCACCTCCTATTCAGAACTTTCCCCCCAGATATCCCCTGAATCAGAACTTCCAAAACAAGCCTCCTCTCTCTCCCCGGTTCCAGGACAATAGATCCCTGAACCCGGGGGAAGGGGGATTCAGGATGGATAATTATGGGTGAATTTCCACTACTCGAGCTACTCTGGGAGAAGGGACAGTTACTCTTTTCAGGAGTAGAAGAGGTATGACTTGAGACCTCCTTACCACCCTGACAAGGACTTTAAACTGGGGCGACAGTTCCTGCAACTGACCAATGATCTGTGTTGCATGCTGAGGGCTTAGTCCAACTCTCAACCTAACCCTGCTTCCCAGAATTCCCCAACATGCAGGTCTGATGCCCCAGGGGAGGAAATGACAGGAGGAAACCTCTGACAAACCATGGGTTCCTGTAATGGGGGCGTGGGTAGAGGGGCAATGACCAGCCCTAGAGGAAGCTTCCCTTCACACACAAACAGAACCCCTAAAAAACTCTCAGCCCAAAAGAGTCTATTCTACCCCTGAAATGTTAGAACCCAAAGAGCAAAGGGTAAGTAGGAGAGGCCAAAGAAGAGCCCACTTTGTGGAGGAACTCCGGATTATCCGCTTTGAAAGAGAACAATATGTGGAGCATTCAGGTAAGCCAACCTTCTCTTTAAAAAAGGTGGGATCCCTCCCAAAGAAAAATGGGTCCCAAAAGACCTTGAGTGGGACAGGGTAAGTATGGAGACCGACTCAGAACCAGAAACTATTCAACCCCAAACATGTGAGCCAGATTGGTAACGGAGAGGGCGTCCTTTCTCCAAACAGGTTCTGAGAACTGTCACCAGGTAAAGATGGACAGCCAAGGAGCCAGGGGAATGGAGGATTCCCCAACAACTCCCATTGCAAGTTGCAACTTTTTTCCACAGATTCCAGAACTCAGCCACAGAAAATTGCCCAAGATCACACAGTGTCAGAGTTCAATATTAAGAAAATGACCACTGGGCTGTCAAATAACGCACACTTTCTTTTTACCTTGGAGGAGAAAGGTCAATTTTATGCACCGGTCAAGGTGCAGGGTCAGTGTGAATTATCAGCTCTTGTGGATACTGGATTGCAAGCCACCATTCAGTCAAAAAGGGCATTTGACCAAGTAAACTCAGGATGGGGGGAGGGCCACCAAATTCCACTCATACCGCTTCCGGACAACTCCAAAATTTCAACAGGAATGATATTTCTGTCGAAGGGACTGTGGATATGGATATAAAAATTGGACGGCACCGGATGAAAAATCCGGTGATAGTTGTGACTCCAGAGGGCACACCTTGTTTACTGCGGAACGATCTCCTGAGGAGGTTATCACCTCTGATTGACTGTGTAAACAAGGTCCTCTGGACTCAGATTAACCGTCCGGGAGGATAGCTCGGGAGAATAGCTCAGGGGCAATGTGCTCGTCTTGGAAGCAAGATGAGGCGGAGCAACACAAATTCAATCACTGAGTCTGCGCTTAGAAACCTCTGGGTATTAAGCATGTTATAAATAAGGTGAGAAACACAGCACCAAGGGTTAGTTTGGAAGTCAAGGGTGAGGAACCCAAGGCTCTGAAAGCTTGCTTACTTAATACCAGATCCTTGTGCAAACATCTGGAAAGTGTGCATGACTTTATCGTTGATGACGATCTTGATATTTTATGCTTAACGGAGACCTGGCTGCAAGTCCCGATTGACCCTACCAGCGTCATTGCAGTACCAGAGGGTTATACTATCCACCACAAAAATAGAGAGATCGGGATTGGAGGAGGGGTGGCAGTCAAAGTACGTGACTCCATACATATTTTCCCTGCAATAACTACATGTTTTGGGTGTGAGATTCTGCACCTTAAAAACACCCCCACAAAAAACAACTTTATCAACATTATAGTGGTATATAGACTTCCCTCTCTTACATCGGATTTCACAGAGGAAATCGTCCAACAACTCTATGAGCTGAAAGGATCCAATACAGTCACGTTGCTGCTGGGTGATTTCAACAGATGGAGAGGTAACCCTAATGACAAAGAGGCACTCAATTTTGAGAATGCGCTGAATGGCATAGACTTTAGAGTAATTAACATGGAACCTACCACAGCTAAGGGGAACCAGCTGGACTGGGTTATCACACACAACATTGACTTACAGGTGGAAAGGACTTCCCCGTGTATTTGGTCTGACCACTTCAATGTAGTTTTGGATGAGCAAATTAAAAACCTTCGACAAAAAAGTCATAACGCGCAAGTGAAAATGTACAATAGGAATTACAAGAAAATAGGGCTGGCACACCTAGAACGGTGTCTTAAAAAGGTACTGGGGATCACAAGGAGAGTGACACATGTGAAGACATCTTGCAGAAATACTCATACTATGCACATGAGTTAGTAGAGTGTCTGGCATCCATAAAGCCCAAAGTGGTCAAAAATTGTTTCACCCTGAGCTAATCAAGTGACAGAAAAAAAAGAAGAAGGCAGAGTAGATGGTTAAAACACCCAACACAGGCCAACAAAGAGCTGTGGAAAAGCACAGAGAAACTTTATAAGAGAGGGATATGTGATGCAAAGGAAATCTTCTATAACAATCAGATTAGATAGGCGGCAAATTTCACCATCAAGCTATTTGAAATCTTGAAATCCATTGACAAACGCAAGGCCCTGTCTCCCTCTTTCTCTCCATCCCTGGAGGACTGTGAAAAAGTACAAGGTGCCTTCGCTAACAAAATTCAGAAAACCAGGGAGACAATTATTGCATCACAAAACACATCTAATACACAGCCAGCCCCATCTACCAGGGAACAACCTTGGTTGCAGCCAGACATAATGACAGTGGTCAAAGTCCTGTCAGCCATGAAGTCCACATCATGTGCCGAAAACATCATCCCCCTGAAAATCATCTTGGACAACAAGGAGATATTCGCACCAGTGCCAACCAAGATAGTAAATGCCTCTTTCAGAGACAGAACAATCCCCAAGAGCATCAAATCTGTCACCATCACGCCATTGCTAAAAAAACCAGGATTAGACCAATAAGAAGCAGGGAATATGAGACTGATAACGAACTGCAACTTTATACTCAAAGTGCTGGATAAGGTTGCCACAGCACAATTGCAAAAGTATGTTGAGATAAATAACATACTGCATGATCTACAGTCCGGATTCAGAGCAGCACATATCTCGGAGAAAGCGAGGTTAGACCTGCAACATGCTCAGCCTGCTAGATAAGGGCAAGGCGGGACTACTAGTACTCCTGGATGTGAGTGCAGCGTTCGACCTTGTGGACCATCACCTACTCCAAATGGTATTGAGAAAGTGGCACATTGCTCCAAAGAGGCCACACATGGCTGACATCTTTTCTCGCAGATAGAGATGCCAAAATTCACTCGGGGGAGAAATGTTCTAAAAAGGCACCCATATTGTATGGTGTCACGCAGGGAGCAGGTTTGTCACCTCTCTTGTTCAACCTCTATATGAGATGTCTCTGCGTGGTGCTCGAAGGTATCGGAGTGTACTTTACAAGCTATGCCGACGATACCCAGCTAGTGGTGGTACTATGTGGCAATAAACAGAGGATAGCACCAAAGTAGTTATGTTATATAACATCATAGAGAATTCGATGAAAAAAAACTGCATGTGCCTTAATGGCAGCAAAACACAGATGATGATTTTTGGATCTCACCAGGCCAGAGAAAATCTGAGACCAGAATACAATACTTTTAACTTCAAAGATGCTCGTATACAGGTGTCTGGGAAAGTGAAAACACTTGGGCTCTTCCTGGAAGCCTCAATGGGTGCGATATCTTCACAAGTGCTGCCTATTCCACCTTCGCCTCTTCAGAGCAAAACAGCCATCCCTGAGCAAAGAGAACTCAGCTACCATTGCAAGGCCCACAATTGTGTCTTGCCTTGATTATGGAAATGTGCTACTGCTTGGAGGCAACTAGAGTTGCATAGCTAAATGCCAGTTTATGGAAAATAACGTGGTCAGAACAATAAAAAGAAATAAAAGGAGTGAACACATCACTGTAGATAGAAGAGCCCTTCATTGGTTGGAAGTGAATGATAGGATTCAGTTCAAATCCTTGACACCGGTACATAGATGCTTGCATCGGAACGCACTGGAATCACCAAACACGTACCCAAGCACTCTTTAAGATTGGAAGCGCGTGGTATGATCTCAGTTCCAGCCCATAAACGATTGAATGGTCTGGGAAGAGCGTTCCCCGTTCAAGCAGCAAAATAATTGAACAACCTCTCGCTTTGTATCAGACTAGAATCCAACTACATTGCCTTGAGGAAAAGCTTAAAAACACAACTCTTCAAGTAAGAGCAGGCTCCTCCACCCTGTGAGGACAGATTAGGTTAGGAGCTCTTTGTCTAGTACCTATTTGTTTGTATTTTGTGTCCATTCTCATGTGCCCCGATGCCTGCGGGCTTTCAGCGCTTTATAAATCAATCAATCAATCAATCAATAAATAAATAAATAAAATAACCCATTACAATTACCATAAGACTGAGTACCAATTATGTAAGCCGGAATTGTACCTCTCACGTAATTGATCTACACTGTGAGAATGTAGTGTTCCATTTCAAGAATAACCAATTCCCAGACATCACTGGCTTCTCTAGGAGAACAAGCTGGTTATGGGAACCCTTATACATTCTTGAAAATCAACCTTCCTCTCAGTTTTAAGTGGCAATCCAGACTGTAAGGGAACACCCTAAAGTGTTACACCCGTCCAAAATCAGAAGAAACATTGAGTCCTGTGAAACCAGACAAGGAAGAACCCGCTCAAATTATGACAGACATTCAGAAAAAGGGCAGGCAGTTGTTTTTACCCATTCAGTTAAATGAGGCGGGGGAACCAGTGCTCGTTAGAGTATGCCTGAATAATGGAAGAAGCTTCATCAGCGAAGAATTATTCAGGAAACTCCCAAAAGACCAGACCATTACCACATTTAAATTAATTGACAAATGGGAAGTAGGTCTGGAAACCCCAAACTCCAAACATCTCCTGCCTAGCAGGTGCATGCTAAAAATGTCCATTGGCAACCAAAGCATAGAGCACAAATGTTGGGTTGTGAAAGATGTCCCTTCTGCCTCTTATCTGGGAAGTGACCTTCCCAACCGATTCGCAAACAATTTTGATCTAATTAATCGTATAGCCTGGTCCCAACTGCGGGGTAACTCCATGGGCTTTTACAACATTGAAAAACCATTCCCTCGGCTCAATTGCCGCCTTATGCAGTTGAAGTTCCAGTGTGAGAAGGGTTTACAATCCCAGGACAGGTACACTGATTTACTCTTCCCCTCAAAAGTAAGCGAGGACAGAACCTCAAACATCAGGACGCCTATATAAATCTAAATTCCCATCTCCAACAACAAGTTTGTATTTAAATCCAACACCTCTAGTAGACCTAGAACACAGCAGCATTCGAATATTGGTGTATAACACTGACCCTCAAATGATCACTTTGGGCACAGACAACTTTATTGGAATGGCATTTGATGCCCAACATGATTCTATTGATTTAGGTAATGAAATCATGGGACCAATCCCAAACGACTGTTTCGACATCAGCAACATTATTCCTCCAGAAAAGATTTTTACTAGGCATGGGGGGAATTTTCTGGTGTACTCTTCCTGCCCCTACGGTGACTTGTGACATTAGGAGGGAGGAGGTAGTATTCAGAGGCAAGGACCACTCACTCGAATCCCCTGTCCAGGTCAACACCATCAAAAGAGATCTCTCCAACCACCTGTAAGATACCGCTGAAATTGCCATGCCCTAGGTCTTTCCAGGTTTCAAGCAGATGGTCGAGCAAACGATCAATCTTGCTGATGCTTGTGAGTCAGAGGAGCAAATACAAAAGCTAAAACAGGTCTTCCTGTAATTCCAAGATATCCTTTCAGTGCACTCTATGACTGTGGACGCACATCCATTCATTAAACCACCATTCTCATGGACCCAGAGATGGCTCCAGTGTTTGTGAAACAATACTGGTTACCTCTCGTGTCCATGGAGTCACGCACAGAGATTATTAAGAATTTAGAATCCTGTGGGAAAATTTGCCCGATCCACAGTACCTTCGACAACCTGGTGCTCAGGATCCTCCAACCAAATGGCCAATGGAGACTATGTGCAGACTTGAGGGAGTTGAACAAACGTGTCCACATGTCAAGATGGCCCCTTCCCTACATTCATCAGGGCCTGGCCCAGATCCAAGGGTCAATGGTGTACACTGCCATTGACCTGACCAATGGTTACTGGACAGTATCCGTGAGTAGGGAAGACCAGTACAAGCTTACCTTTAACTTAGGGGGAGAACAGTACACGTAGAACTGAACCCCCTTTCGATACATAAACTCTGGCAATGAGTTCAACATCTTCCTACATAAGGCCGTGCCCGATTTGGGGGAAATGGGAAACCTGGCCTATGTGGTTGATGTTTTGTTCAAGAGCTCAACTGTGGAGGAACATATAGAAAAATTATTTTATGTTCTAATACAGTTGTATAAAGCCAGAGCAAAACTGTCCTTTCAGAAGGCAGAGTGGTGTGAGGCCCAAGTGAACTTCTTAGGGCTCGAGATCACACCTGAGGGTCTTAATCCCCAGGCGAAGAAGGTGGAAGCCTTATTGAATTTAAAAGACCATACTACTGTCTGAGATTTAAGAAGCTTTCCTGTACTTACTAATTATAGTTGAAAGTTCATTGAAGACTACTGAGAGGTCACTCAACCCTTGGTCCATTTATTAAACGCCGGAGTCAAGTTGGAGTGGGGTCCAGAACAATCTGAGACAGTTAAATAACAGAAAATAAGTCTTTCCCAGGCTCCTTGTTTGGCTTACCCCATAAAGAACAAGGAGTTCTTCTTGGAGACGGGGTTCTCAGATACTTGCCTAGCAGCAGTATTGTACCAAAAGCATGACAAGGTCAACAAAGTCCTATCATATGCGAGCAAGACTTTGTCCTCTGTGGAGGAAAAATACAATGACTGCGAGAAGGCCCTCCTGGAAATGGTGTGGACATTGAAAAATTACTGCCTATTCATACAGGGGGAGTACATCATTGTAGAGACTCCTCACCAACCCTTGCAATATCTAAAAATTGACAGAATCCGGGCGGGGAATGTTAGTAATTCCAGAATTACTTTCTAGATTCTGTCCATGCAAGGCTTTTCTGTGGAGGTCAGATATAGTCAAAATAAGAAGAATCCGCTAGTGCAGGGGTTGGCACACTTTGCATGATTGTGCTCAAGAAAAGTGTCTTGAGGACGAAAGTCTAATGACAAACAACAACATGGAGGAGTAATTAACTTCCCCATACAAGGTCAATGAAGGCACGAGTCAGGGGATACCCACAGCTGATGTGGATGGGTGCTCCTACCATGAACTGGTGGCTGGCATTGGGAATGCCTGCGTGAATGATACCCCGGAAACCCACTGCGGGTCATTAAATTGGTCCCCGAAGTAGTCAGGTTGCAGTGTTGATGGCTGTTTATCAAGCTATCCTCACTGCAGTTCACCACCAATTCAATGAACTGGTCATAATCACTGACTTTGATTATGTCAGGAATGGGTTTGTGGAGAACCTGTTTACTGAAAACGAGGCATGCTTTCTGCCAACAACAAACCCCTAAAGTATAGAAAACTGATCCAGCCAATTCGACAATCTGGAGACCTCCAATGAGATGACATCTGTCAGAGGAAGTTAAGAGGTAATTCCAAGATAGAGGGGCCAGATAAGACTGTGAATGATCTGGCTAACCAGCTGGGTAAAACCGGAGCTCTGCAGGGGGATTTCATAGAAACATAATCCCTGCTGGGTGAAATCCAGATGGCAGCTGTCACCAGGTCACAAACTAACAGTGAACTCTCGACAGCCCAGTGGAGTAAAGATACCCCACATGCAGACTTGATCACTGCACAAAAAGAAGACCCAATCATTGGGAAATGTTATCAACACATTGAAAACCCTGCCCTCCTCTAACAGAGTCTGATTGTACTGGTAAAGAGGATCTTCGGGTGTTGATGATGTCTTCCAAGATGTTCTTGATCTAAGATGGTTTGTTGATATGGAGACCCCTATCTGGCTGTGACCAGAGGGTTGTAGCAACCTCATTCCGAAGCCTGATTTTGAATCATGCCCATGACGCGGTCACTGCTGGTCCTAGGGGTTTTCATACAACATTGGAAATCTTGCACAAGGTTGCCTACTGGCCATGCATGGGCCAGGACCTCGTCATTTACCTTGTGCGTGCTCAATTCCAATCCAGTTCACTCACACACAGAGCTTCCCTACATTCATTGGGAATGACACTGCCCTGGTCAGATTTGCAAGTCGATTTCATCGGGCCAGTGCTTCGTTCCTCTAGATGAAACAAGTACATGTTGATGGTGGCAGGCTTGTTCACCAAGAGGGCAGAATGTCTTTCAGCCCTGAATTGTAAGGCAGAGACAGCTGCTGCACTAATGGTCAACCACACCATCTCTGGTTTCCGCCTCCCGCAAAGGATTGAGTCAGAGAGAGGAAGCCATTTCACCAGTGAGGTGATGGAGAAGTTGTGGGAGATCTAGGGTTAAAAATAAAACTCCACATTGTCTACCACCTGGCCCCAAGCAAGGGGGTAGAGAGATACAAAAAAGCAATTGTGAGTTTCTTAAAGAAGTTTGTGACAGACTCTGGACCCAGTTGGGACATTCGATTACCGCTTGTCCTGATGGCTATTAGGTCTACCCCATCTTCTGCAACAAAGATGTCTTCATTTGAGCTCATGACCGGACAGAAAATGGTGTTACATCAGCATCTGCTCTATAGGACTCAGGAGCAGACACTGATAAATGCATCCACTACTCATGAGTACATCGAAAATTTAAGGAAGCACCTCTAGCATGCTTTTGCTTATGCTCAGCTCAATTTAGAAAAGTTGGCTGAAGGAATCAAGACCTATTATGATCTAAAGACCACCAAGAAAGAGTATGAAGTAGGTGACACATTTTACCTGTACAAGGAATCAGGCCATGGAGCAGAAATTCCTCCCATCTTGGCATGGTGTCTTTGAAATTGTAGATAAAATATCACCTGTTGCTTACAAGATCTGCATCGCAAAAGGAGAACAGACAGAAGAAAAATGAGTCCACATCAATTAGCTGAAAAGCTGTCATCCCAGACACACTTTATGATGAATTGATGAGCCAAATGAAAGTCAAACAGAGGAACCAACTGAAGAATGAAAAGGAAGGATGAAATATAAGATGAAAACTAAGAAGGATACATATATAACAGGAAGTCATTTACTTGGTATTATTGTACAAATGAAGAAAATAAATAAAATATGTTTTGTAAAAGGCTGAAAAATGTCATGTTATAATTGTATGTTGTTGTTGGTGTGAATTTTATGGAAATCTTCTGGGGAAATATGTGTGTAAAACATACTGACACTCTTTTTCTATCTTTTATTAGAGAACTAACCTCCTTAACTTCCCGCCTGGAGGTGACAGAGGAGTCCATTGAGAACCAAAGGGACCTGGAAAGGAAGGAAGAAAGGGGGTGCCTGATATACACTCTAATGCAAAGATGGAAGGGGAGGCTGGAGTGCCCACTCCCAAAAGAAGGAAGAAAATGGGGTACCAAGCCATACCTCCAACCCAGAGATGGAAGGGGAGACTGGAGAGCCACTCCCTAATGAAGTAAATCACGCCTAATAAAACCCAACTCAGCCCAACAAAGAGACATGGAAGAACAAGGGGAGAGTGGCAGGTGGTGTGCATTCAAATGCCCCAAACAGATGTCCCTCTCACATGAACAGCAGGATTTGAAACACTAAAACAAAAACGGCTTGGCCTTTGTTTATTTTTTCAAGTAAAAATGAAGAGCTATGTGGAAAAGGGGCCTACCTGTCATTACCAAAGGAAAAACAACATTTTAATTTACAAAAGAAGGAGGAACAAAAGATCCCTTTCTCGTGGAAAGCAGGATTTTCAAACAGTGACACACAAACGGCTTGCACAGGTGTGTGCAAATAAAAGCAGTTTAAATGTAAAAAGGTATCACTGCTAACAGAAACATGTCAGGGAAAAGACATGATGTGCGAGTTGACAAAAAACAATGTATATTATGTTTCACATACAAAACACCAGTGACACTGCAAAAGCCACTTTGTTTTCATGGAAACATGTCAACCCATGACAAACCGTTTGGTGACTGTGGGAAACATCACACAGAAATCTCCCACTGCCATTCTGGATGTTACATCTACCATTTAATTACCAACTATAATAAAGTGTCCTGCTAAAGGTGTCAAAATTCAGTGTTCTCCAGACCTGCTGGCTCTGAAGGCATTGACTGCAGGAGAAGTTACCCTTGGCTGCAGCATGACTAATATGTGTGAAAATGGGGACAGCAACTTCAAAGAGCAAGTGTCCAACACAAAGAGACTGATAAAAAAAAATCTATGGGTACATGCTGACCCAGTGAAAACAAATGGCCGCAAGGCAGGAGAATGCCATTTGTCCCACATGAAGATTCACAATTTATTTAAAAGGGCCATTATTATTATTTAAGCCTTTTTCTCAGCAACCATAAGGCAGATTTTCTTCAGCTGTGTACCATTTTTTAGGTAATTTCTGGGCGATTTTGGAGATATAAAATTCCTCCATCTGGTAGTCAGCGAACTGTAATGGCCTGTTAAACTAGGTTTGTGGCTGATTTGAGCATGTTCCAAATCTGAGAGTTGGTGAGCGGGTGGAAAAATTAGGGATATGGGTAATAAGTTACGTATTCATAACTGTTATGCTTTTTATGGAATGGCAGACAGGTGCCACATGGCCATACAACATGGTGGGGAGCTGGTGGTCGGCTTATCTAATTCTCCATGATTAGCTGAATCAGAAAATATGTATATTATGGCAGTCATTAGTAAAATATGAAGTTGTGAAACATCGCTAGTTTTTGCCAGAAATTTGAAAGAAGAACAAATGGTGATTATAAATGGGAATTGCCATATGTTGCTCCAGACCCCTAAACCAATCCTTGGTTGGAGGCTGGGTTTGGAAGGAGAGAGAAGGGTAACTGTCCAATCCTAGTTGTGGGAATTATTGCAGGGTGCTTCCCCAAGATTGTAAAATTGGTGGTGTCATTGCTGCTATACAAGCGGGACTGCACTAGGAAGAAGGGACAAAGATCTCACACCTGTGAGGAAACACCAGAGGAGATTGCTGAGTGTGCATCCGGGTGTAGCTGTCTATTTCTAGGAAGGCCACAAAGCTGACTGGGTCCTAAGTTTGGAGAGCCGGAGGCCATCCTTGAGAGTGGAGTGACCAGACCCCTGCCCTATCTTTCCAGATTGTCCTGAGATGCATCTGGCTTTCCTGATCTTTAAACAGGGGCTTTATATATAAGTAGAACTGAGCCCTGGGAAACCAAAAGGTGGGGGAGTCTGTTTACCTTGAATCTTTTCCCATTATAGTGGGTGGGGAGGCAAAACTGTATAGAGCCTTAGCCTATGTAACAAAAAAAATGTAATTAATTCCCCATTTGGCAGAACTCCACGGGGTTAATTTTGTTAAAATTAAAAATTAAAAAAGCTTGCTTCCCAGTGTGCACTCAAAACTATAGCCTATCATTTAATTGGATAATCCTTTTTATCCTGCTGACCCCGACTTCTATAAAGAAGAGGGGTTTGTTTGTATTTGTAAATCAGTCCAAACTTTTTATCCCTCTTCCCCAACACAGACCTTTCAGTGGAGGGGGGTCTCAAATCCAAAATTCCCCAAATCATTCAAATGTGTCTGTCCTACTTCCCCACCACAGACCAAAGTAGGGGGGGGGGTATCTAAAAAACAATCTGCTAAATCACCCTGTGTTTAGTTTAAACCAAAAGTGAGGTCAAAATCATAATTGCATATGTATTTGAACCATTGTATATTGAAATCCTACTCTAGCCTTTCAAGCCCACAGGAAAATCAAATCGCACAACTTTACATGATAATTGCTTTAGTTATTGATCAGTGTAATTATTTCTTGAAGTAAAATTTGCAGAAAGTGAATAAATACCAAATTATTTACCATACATCGGATAGGTTCTTGGCTCATTGTTAGCTCAGGAGGAGGGATACAAGGAAATGATATGTGTCTGAAGTTGGGCTAAAGAAAATAATCTGTTAAATAGTTTGTTGCATCACACCTTAAGTGGGGAAGGAAGGAAATCCCTGTGTTGAGGGTGGCTTCTCAATAAACCATTATGGCATGAAAATCTCACGTAGTTGTAAAACATGGTGCTCTTCGAAGACGGAGTGGCAAGGTAAAGCATGGAGGCAAACTCTACTTGGTGCCACCCCATAAGAAAATGAACTGGAGTGCATATTGGAAGCGTAAAAGCTTTAGACCTTGCTTTTATACTTTCATTTTGCACTCCACTCAGTGCAAAATGTCCCCCTCATAGTGCTGATGAACAGGGAAGCACACCCCCTCAGTGAATTTCACCCTTACAATGATTTCAGCACATCTCTCCATGTCTCAACCATTCTATCAGCTCTGCCCAAGTGGAGTGCACTCTCTAATTCTCAAGGGGGAGAAAATGTTGGGTGCCAGGTGCATGCACCATTTCCAGAATGGTGCAAGCACACACACACAAACACATAGAAACAAACACTCTCTCTCTGTCAGGTTGCCCCTGTGCATGGTTCATTAATATATTTCAAAGTATGTGAAAAGCATTTTCCTAATTTTCATGGAACAGCCTCACATACAAATGCACAAACGCCCAGTCTGGAATGTGTGCATGCAAAGGTAGCAGGTGTGCTTTCAATATTAAATGAGGTTTTTTTTTGGCCCATTCTGGAACACCAAGGATTGGCCCCTGTAACACAAACAACAAAGTGTGTCTTAGGTAATGAAGCCCCAGGTGTTTGTATAGAATATGTGGAATATTACCTGGGCATTCACATCTCCCCATAATGGTGCTCAATGTGCAATCATGCACATTGGCACTTCTCCTCTCTCAACTCCCTGCACTATGGGGAATGGATCGCATGCTACCTATGGATGGGAGGCATTTTGTCATTTGAAGAATTTCACCATAACTTAACTGGAGAACAGAACAGCACGTCAGACGGATTCCCAATGGCTACTTATGTGAGGAGTATGCTGTAATTGGGGAATATTTTGTGAGGGTATCAAAGAGATACTGCATGCGCAAGTTCAGAGGACAGTTGTGCTAGTCAGGCAGGTTGTACTGGACTCTGCTGACATGGATTGAGCTTCATGGCCTATGCAATCAATGTGGGGTTGTTCTACACTTTTAATTGTTTTCACTTGGCATATGTAAAACCGCTCACTTTCAAAACCATCTGACTTTATGTGCCGAAACCTGCCTCTCACATGCCTTCACAAATTAAATATTATTATTATTATTATACATTTTATTACTAGGCTATTTATTGAGTGCAGACCTAGTTTTTGTAAGCAACAGAGCCCTTTGAGAGATACAGGGGGGAGGGCAATATGAGGGAATCCGAGATACAAGGGCGAGGGGAGCTAACAACAGGGAGGGGAATATGAGCAATTTAGCAGCAAGGGATCCACAGGCAACCAGGAGAGGAAAAAGGGGGATCAGATCACCCAATCTCAGTTGAGGTGAGGGGTGGAGGGTGTGTGGACTTAGGTGTTAGACAGGAGCCCTTGAATGAAGAGGAGGGTTGTGTGCTCCTTGTAGACATTTTGAAATGAAGTGGCTTGTTTGGGATTGATGGGGAGGAGGTTCCAGAGTGTCGGTGGCAGACAGACAAGGCATGCCTTATGGTTCTTGCATTCTTGCACCAGCTAACCTCAAGTCTGTGCATGTCCTTACTTTTGGTGGATCACAGGCCTCTGAAGAAACTGCCATAGGGATTAGCATGGCCATGATCGGTCAATGGGTGGCAAATAACCAAACAACACCTTCAGCTTTGTGATGTAGAGTGTGTAGGGAAACACTTTTCCCTATTCTGAATTTCAACAAGGTGGCTCCACATTTCATCATCCACATTTTAGTGAATGTCTGAATTTTAACTAGGGTCAAGGTTGTGAGGCTCATATGTGTGACTCAAGGGGATGAGACTCAGGTTGAATCTAAATAGATGCCAATGTTGGGAATTCACAGAACACATGCTAGAAAACAATCACTTTGCTCTACGATACCACCGTTGTTGGCTGAGTTGCATTAAAAATAAAACTAACATACTAATTTACGTTACCCATTTAATATATAACAGATTTGCATACTAACATTTAGTGTAAACCAGTCCATGATATGAACTTGGTGCAGATTGATTGAAATGCATGGTGGTCTGGAGATGAAATAAACTAATTGTGCAGGCTTAAAGCTGTGCTGTGTCTTAAATTGTGGAATGTGTGATCCGATCTGCTAAAGACATTGCATTGTTTCAATGTAACATTTCTCTTAGCACTGCAGTTTGAATCTCGGTCAGAGACACAAAGGAAATCACATGCTATTTAGTGAGCTGATCTGAATGACACATGAGTTTGTGAAAAAGGATTGAAGCAGAAAGGTTTAGGCCATTCACTCACTCACTGGCGACGGTAGCAGAAGGGCTGGCAGAGAGAGAGATAGAGAGCTGACTTCAGGGCACTTATTTCTGGCTGACTTCGGGGAGTTGAAAAGCAGACTTGTTTGTTCCAGGCAGAAAGGGATTGGATGTGATAAGAATTCTCCTGTCCTATCCTGTCAGAGCTGAGTCAGGGACTATCACCATCAGATTTAGGTAATTATATAGTAATTGAGGAGCGTGTAGTATATGTAGGAAAGGCTTGCAGGTTTTGTGATAGATATATGTTTGTTTTTTAAAGTAATTCACAATCTATATTTTACTTGGATTCACATTCATGAAGTGTGCTTTTGTTAAAATGAAAGGCTCCTAACTGCCAAGAATTGCGAGAGAATCACTTAAGGTTTCCTCATCAGACTGTGTGCTGGCCAGCCAGCAACACATGTGTAAGTGAAGCTTATTAGTAGAAAAGCTATTTAATGTGTGCAAGCTCTCTAATGAAATGCATTTTATCTGTGTTCAAGTATAATCCACTGTAAATGAGTACAGCATAATGCAAACGTTTGATCATTTTCTGAATTTTAACATTTTATAAAGTCACAAAAGAAAAAAAAACAAATTGGATTATCGCTCTTATTATGTGTCTGAATTATTGTATGAACATAGACTTAGGTCCAACAGGTGGTAAGCCTATTTTACTGCAGGCGGTAATTCATATTACTACATGTGGTAAAGCATAAAATAAATCATGTTTTTGTAAATTGAATTTTCAAAAGTGTTAGGCGTGCATGTGAGTGCAACTATTTGGTTGTAAAGTGATCAATGTATTTTGAAATACAGCCAAAAGGGCATAATGTGGTATTGTTGTAACGCTCACCTGATTCCCGTAGAGGCGCCGGTCTTGACTGGGCGTATACCGTATCTTCAAAGGTGATGTGTAACACACGACTGGCTCTTTGGGCTGGACCTCTGTGCACTGTATGTCTGGCTCGAAGGGTAAGATGTCTGCAGATAGAAAATGTGGGATTAATGAACTGGGTTATTGAATGTCTCTCTCTTCTTCCCTTTCTCTTCTCCTGTAGAACCCCAAAGGTTAACGCTCTCACCTTAGGTAAGTGAACGCCGTGCTCTCCATCTGCCTCGAGGCAGGGTGCTGTAACCAGTTTCTTCACTGGATAAGGGGAGCAGGCCTCTTGACTTCAGAGGACTGCTGTCCGTCGTTTACTGCACGAACGGTAAGTTTCGAGTAATTCTAATGTCTTTAAAGTCTTTAGTAATGATGTCTCTTGTTTTGCAGGGTTCCGGCGATGGCGGATGGCGGGCTGAAGTGAGTCGAAGATGGAGCCCGTGTGATGAATAGAAGCGCCTGGAAGCACGTAAGTAAGCGCTTGCTGCCTGCTTCACGATGCGCTCTAACTGTCTTTTTATTTTGCAGGTACAAGTTCGGGGCGGCTGCAGGGTGCCGGAATACCCACTGGGTTAGATGTGGAAAGGAGTAATGGCACGTGAGTATTAAAGTTCCCCAATGTCTTTAAATGCACCTTATTTTGTCTTTCAGATGCGGGATGCAGCGCCGAAGGCCTCCGGAGCGTGCGAAGAGTTGGTAAGCGTTTGTCTTTCAGATGCCGGAATGCAGTGTGAAGACCTCCGGAGCACACGAAGTGTAGGTAAGCCTTTGTCTTTCAGATGCCGGAATGCAGCGCGAGGCGTTGGTGACAGCCGATGGACCAGGTAAGTGCAGAGCTGTCACTGAAGACCGTAATGCTAACCTGTTCTTTCTTGTCTTTATAGGTGTTGCTGAAGACTGGATTCAGAATGGTAAGCCTTTTTCCTTAGGCCCAGGATCAGATGCAGAAGACACAATGAGCGTTCTGCTGCTGAGGATGCAGAATAACGCAAAGCAAGATTCATCCATCGGGTGTGGTTTAAATAGCCTCCTGTAGTGCTTAGGTGTCTCCTTCCACAGCCACGCCTAGGTAAGAAAAGAGTTCCTGCTTTCCAGAAGAGTTCCAGTGTTCTGAATCTAGGGAGTGGCTCCTGCCCCACCCAACAGGAAAAGTAGTTCCAAACAGAAGAGGATCAGAGACTCAACTGGCAGGCAAGTAAGCAGCATGGTCTGCTGCAGGTAAGTCCACCCAAGCATTATGAGCCCGGCGCTTCCAGCGCTGGGACTGGGCATATTTATGAGCCTGGTGCCACTGGCGCCAGGACTGGGTCCAAAAGGTCCCAATTGGGACTGGTTGGCACTCGGAACCTGGGTTATGGATCTGCTTCCAAGGGAGTTGGGAAAACCCTGACCTTTTGGAAGCAGAGATCATGACAGTACCCCCCCTCAAAGCCCCTCCCAAACCGGGCTTCTCCGGGGGTTTTGGCTTGTCAGGAAATGTTCGGTGAAATCTTTTGATTAGGCGAGGAGCGTAGACATATTCAGCAGGTTCCCAGGATCTCTCTTGGGGGCCGTAGCCTTTCCAGTCAATTAGGTAGAATAGTTTAGATTTGGAGATCTTGGAGTCCAGAATGCTTTTGACTTCAAACTCGAGTTCTCCATCAACTAGGATAGGTTTTGGAGATTTGGTTAGTCGGGTTTGAGGTTGCACGGGTTTTAATAGAGAGACGTGGAAGACCGGATGTATCTTCATGTACGGGGCAAGTCCAACTTGACCGCTACTGGGTTTACTATGGTAGTGATGGAATAGGGACCAAGGTATCTTGGGTTGAATGTGCCCTTTTAGAGGTAGATATTTGGTGGATAACCAGACTTGATCCCCTACTTGATATTGAGGGGCTTCCTTCCGATGTTGATCTGCTCCTTTCTTGTATTGTTCTTTAGCCCTTTGAAGGTGAGAAACAGCTTCCTTAAAGGCTTGGGTGATTGTAGAATGCAGGTAGTCTACTGCTGGTGTTTCAAGATCTTGGAGGGGATCCAACTCCGAGGTTCGAGGGTGACTGCCGTACAAAAGAAAAAACAGGGTTTTCCCAGTTCCCGAATGGACAGAGTTATTGTAGGCATATTCGGCTATCCAAAGGATGTCTTTCCAAGTTTTTTCAGTTTGTTGCAGCATGCAGCGTAAATACTGTTCCAGAGTTTGATTGGTCCTCTCGGTTTGTCCGTCGGTCTGAGGGTGGTGACTGGTCGATAGTCTCACATCAATTTGAGCCGACCGACAGCAACTTCGCCAAAAATGAGAAATAAATTGACTACCTCGATCCGAAATTAGAACCGAAGGAAAACCGTGCAGTCGGACGATGTTTTCGAGAAATTCTCGGGCCAGAGTTGCTGCTGTTGGCAAGCCTTTGAGCGGAATGAAATGCGCCATCTTGGAGAATAAGTCCACGATTACTAGAATCGTATTGTATCCGGAGCATGGAGGTAGATCGGTGATGAAGTCCATAGAAAGCGTATGCCAAGGGCGAGGTGGGATGTCAATAGGGCGTAAGAGGCCTGCTGGTCTTTCCTTTTGACTCTTGTTTTGGGCGCATACTCCACAGGACATTATAAAGTCTCTGATATCTTTTTTCCAAGACGGCCACCAGAAGTAGCGCTTGATCTTTTCTGAGGTCTTGGCCATACCGGGATGTCCTTCCATTAAAGAATTGTGATAACAAGAGATTACTTTTTTCTGTAAATCTGTGCTGGGTAGGTATAATCGTTCTTGGAAATACAATAAGTTGTCCTTTACTGCAAAGTCCTTTCCCTGCAGATGCCAATTCTGTATGTCTGCTGGAGTTACAAGTTGCCTGGCTTTATCCTTAACTTCCTCTATGGATTCTGTGGCGATTACACCCAGAATTCTTTGTTCGGGAATGATTGGTACAGGTTTAGGGTTGATCAAGTGTTCTTCCACTCCCATCCGAGAAAGGGCATCAGCTTTACCGTTTTTTGTACCAGGTCGATAGGTAATTGTGAAGTCAAACTCGGCAAAGAATAATGCCCAACGGAGTTGTCTAGAGGATTGGGCTTTTGCGGTTTTCAAATATTGCAAGTTTCGGTGATCCGTAATCACAGTAACGGTGTGTCGGGCCCCCAGCAGATAATGCCGCCAAGCCTTAAAGGCAGACTTGATAGCCAGAAGTTCCTTGTCAGTAATCGTGTAATTGATTTCAGGAGGCGAGAATTTGCGGGTCCAAAATGCCACGGGATGCAACTGATTGGTTACCGGGTCCTTTTGTGATAGAACTGCCCCCATGGCAAGGCTTGAAGCATCAGTTTCCACGATGTAGGGGAGTTCGGGGCGAGGGTGTTTTAAGATTGGTGCAGAGATAAATTTAGTCTTCAAATCCTGGAAAGCTTGTTCCGCCTCGGTAGACCATTCAAAATGTTTGTTTTTCTTTAACAAGGCAGTGATGGGCTGGACTATTCGAGAGAATTCGGGGATAAACCTGCGGTAAAAGTTAGCGAAGCCTAACATGCTTTGCACACCTTTTACGGAGGATGGTGATGGCCATTTGAGAACTGCATCGACCTTCTTTGAATCCATACGCACTCCGCCAGGTGATAATATGAATCCCAAGAATTCAACTTCAGTCACGTTGAAAACACATTTTTCCAACTTAGCGAAAAGTTTGTGTTGATGCAATCTTTCGAGGACCATTTTCACGTGTTTCCGATGTTCAGATTCCGATGAAGAATAAACGAGGATGTCGTCAATGTAAACAACAACACACACATCTATGAGCTCTCTGAGGACATCGTTCATAAAATATTGAAAGGCGGCCGGGGCATTACAAAGTCCGAAGGGCATGACCTGATATTCAAATAGCCCATACTTGGTGCGGAAGGCCGTCTTCCATTCATCGCCCTCTTTTACTCGTACCAAGTGGTAAGCTCCTCTAAGATCCAGCTTTGTATATATGCATGCTTTTCTGACTTGGTCCAGGAGTTCAGGGATCAAAGGTAACGGATATCTATTCTTAACGGTGATCTGGTTCAGGGAGCGATAATCTATACAAGTTCTAAGGTCTCCTTCCTTTTTTGGAACGAAGAACAAAGCTGAAGAAGCAGGGGACTTGGAAGGACGAATAAACCCATTTGCCAGGTATTGATCCAGGTATTGTCGAAGGTGAAGGTTCTCAGCCTCGGTCAGGGCATAAATTCTACTACAAGGAGGAGTAGATCCAGGTATCAGGTCGATCTGGCAGTCATAAGACCTATGAGGAGGTAGAGAGTTAGCCTGATCCTTCCGGAAAACATCTTGGTATTCTAGGTATTCGGGAGGTAACTGGGGAGTCTCTGAAGAAATTGCTGCCAGTGCAACACCAGGTGGAGGGTGACAAGTAGAGACACATTCTGGAAACTGAACTGTTCTTGCTCGCCAATCGATCAGAGGATTGCGTTTCTCTAACCAAGGTATTCCTAGAATAATCTGAAACTGAGGGGCCTTGATCACATCGAACACGATCTTCTCATGGTGTCCATCTTGACTTACTAGCGTCACTTCTTGAGTGGTATGCGTTACTGGCCCGGAGGCTATCTCCGTACCATCCACCGTAGTAATGACGTCCTTTACAGCCTTGGGACAAAGAGTTAGATTCATCCTCAAAACCATTTCATGATCCACATAATTGCCGATGGCACCGCTGTCGACGTAAGCTTCAATTGCATGTAATCGATCCGGATTATCAGGGCTAATGAGGACCATAGGTATCACGAAATGCGAGGTCACGGAACTGGTTTTCACGCTTGGCAAGAAGACCTCTATTCTTGTCGGGCGAGGTCGTTTCCCTGCTCAGAGTTTGTAACTTTGGTAACTGCAGCTCCTACTGCCTTCTTGGCAGGTTTCACCGGACAGTCTCGAAGAAAGTGCCCTGAGTTTCCGCAATAGAGGCATAATTGCAACTGTTTTCTCCTTTCCCGCTCCTTTTGTGTTAGAAGACCTTTCAGACCCCCTATTTGCATGGGTTCCCCGGAGTCTACTCCTTTGGAAGGAGTTGGCGGTTTGTAAAATACTCGAGCATCAAACTTGGAACGATCGGCCTTCCTGTTCTGCAGTCTGTGATCTATTTGAACGACTAAGTCTATATAGTCCGAACAATCTTGTGGGGGATTCACTACTTGGGCTAACACATCTTTGAGCTCTCCGCGTAGACCTCTATAAAACAGCGTAATCCTTTTGTCCTCAGGCCAGTGAGTTTCCACTATCAGTCTGTTGAAAGACGCAATATAAGCCAAAAGGTCTTGATTACCTTGTCGCAACGAAAGAAGCTCATTGTCCAAGGCCTGCCCCTGTGAATGTCTTGCGAACAGTTTTTCCATACTGAGCTGAAAAGCTTGAAAATCATGGAGGACCGGATCATCTTGATTTACTAGAGGGATCGACCAGTCTGCCGCATTGCCACTAAGGTACGAAAGCACGAAAGCTACTTTAGCTTGATCAGTTGGAAAGGCTGCTGGCCGGCATAAGAAATGCAACCGGCACTGATTGATAAATACTGCAAACCTCTTTGGGTCACCAGAAAATCGTTCGGGCGGAGCCAGAGGTACATTCCCAGGTAGGTTGATCTGCACTGGATTCATAGAAGATGTAGAAGGAAGATTTCCCCCAGATGCGGGTAACGGGGTCTGTCCGGCTTGTGACTGTAGCAATTGTCTAGCGAGATCATCTGTTCGCTCCTTGGAAATAATCAGTTCCCTTCTTAGAGCGTTTGTTTCCTGACGGGCTGCATGCACTTCTGCCCTTAGTTCCCCAAGTAACTGGGCTAGCTGGTCGGTATCCGAGGTTTCCATAGCGCCTGGACGGGAGTGTTGTGGTAGGCTTTGCGTTCTGTAACGCTCACCTGATTCCCGTAGAGGCGCCGGTCTTGACTGGGCGTATACCATATCTTCAAAGGTGATGTGTAACACACGGCTGGCTCTTTGGGCTGGACCTCTGTGCACTGTATGTCTGGCTGGAAGGGTAAGATGTCTGCAGATAGAAAATGTGGGATTAATGAACTGGGTTATTGAATGTCTCTCTCTTCTTCCCTTTCTCTTCTCCTGTAGAACCCCAAAGGTTAACGCTCTCACATTAAGTAAGTGAACGCCGTGCTCTCCATCTGCCTCGAGGCAGGGTGCTGTAACCAGTTTCTTCACTGGATAAGGGGAGCAGGCCTCTTGACTTCAGAGGACTGCTGTCCGTCGTTTACTGCACGAACGGTAAGTTTCGAGTAATTCTAATGTCTTTAAAGTCTTTAGTAATGATCTCTCTTGTTTTGCAGGGTTCCGGCGATGGCGGATGGCGGGCTGAAGTGAGTCGAAGATGGAGCCCGTGTGATGAATAGAAGCGCCTGGAAGCACGTAAGTAAGCGCTTGTTGCCTGCTTCACGATGCGCTCTAACTGTCTTTTTATTTTGCAGGTACAAGTTCGGGGCGGCTGCAGGGTGCCGGAATACCCACTGGGTTAGATGTGGAAAGGAGTAATGGCTCGTGAGTATTAAAGTTCCCCAATGTCTTTAAACGCACCTTGTTTTGTCTTTCAGATGCGGGATGCAGCGCCGAAGGCCTCCGGAGCGTGCGAAGAGTTGGTAAGCTTTTGTCTTTCAGATGCCGGAATGCAGTGTGAAGACCTCCGGAGCGCACGAAGTGTAGGTAAGCCTTTGTCTTTCAGATGCCGGAATGCAGCGCGAGGCGTTGGTGACATCCGATGGACCAGGTAAGTGCAGAGCTGTCACTGAAGACCGTAATGCTAACCTGTTCTTTCTTGTCTTTATAGGTGTTGCTGAAGACTGGATTCAGAATGGTAAGCCTTTTTCCTTAGGCCCAGGATCAGATGCAGAAGACACAATGAGCGTTCTGCTGCTGAGGATGCAGAATAACGCAAAGCAAGATTCATCCATCGGGTGTGGTTTAAATAGCCTCCTGTGGTGCTTAGGTGTCTCCTTCCACAGCCACGCCTAGGTAAGAAAAGAGTTCCTGCTTTCCAGAAGAGTTCCAGTGTTCTGAATCTAGGGAGTGGCTCCTGCCCCACCCAACAGGAAAAGTAGTTCCAAACAGAAGAGGATCAGAGACTCAACTGGCAGGCAAGTAAGCAGCATGGTCTGCTGCAGGTAAGTCCACCCAAGCATTATGAGCCCGGCGCTTCCAGCGCTGGGACTGGGCATATTTATGAGCCTGGTGCCACTGGCGCCAGGACTGGGTCCAAAAGGTCCCAATTGGGACTGGTTGGCACTCGGAACCTGGGTTATGGATCTGCTTCCAAGGGAGTTGGGAAAACCCTGACCTTTTGGAAGCAGAGATCATGGCAATTGTACATTATGAGTGCAAAGGAGGGCATGCATTATTATTTAGAGTGCACTAAGTCCAGTACTTGTTTACCATTAGTGACCCTGGTAAAATAATTACTAGGCAGTGTTCTGAAGTTAGTCTCACCACTAAAAGAATACCGCAATAAGTTTACCACAATATATTCCCAAGAGTTAAGAAAAGTACCACCTTACCAAAATACCACAAAATACCACAAGAAACTAAATATAGCCAGAGAAAACTAACATTTTGGTTAATTAGCCGGGAAGCGGTAAATTAATGACTAGGCATGGCCTTGCATCAAAAAGCATAACTATATTGTGCACTCATTCTCTGAAATAGAGCTGTGAGGTAGTGCAGTACTCTGTGCTGACTTGACTCTTGTTATAGTGTATTTGGCAATAGTACCGCCATGTCCCAGAGTCAGGCTGAATTTTCTGAATTGTCAGATTACCTTGATGCAAAGCTTTATGCTCATGCAAACTGGTCCTCAGAAAATGTGACAAATGGAAAAGCAGGATTATCACAGAAGTAGAAAAATAGGCATTTGAAGGTATTTTTGATGAAGGAGGTATTGTCCAGGTGTGTCTCCGACTGTTCTGAGTGGCAGAATGCACAGAGGAGAAGAACTGCATCATCAGACTGTGTGCAAAACTTTGGTTTCTGCGACACTGATTCATTAAGATACAAGGGAAGGACAGTGAAGACATTAGGAAATTAAAACACAGTTTGGACAATGAATGTGATCAGGTGCAGCAATTGAAAGCAGAATTAGAACAGAGTGAGTTAGACACAGAACTGCAAGCCAAATGTGGCGACCTTGCTACTCAATTGGCTCAGAGAGAGAATCAATTTAATGCGAGTGAGCAAGAATTAACCCATTTAAAAACAATATTGGAAGATATAAGGCAAGACAAAGATGTAGCAATTTCCGAAATACAAACCCTTAGAGAAGATAACAAGGAGAAAGATAAATAATCCTATGCTATGGAACAGGAGATACTTAAATTACTGGATGAAAATGAAAAAAAAGGCCAAAGCACTTGATCATTGTCAGACACAGATCAATGAATTGCAATCAATAAGGTCAGGGATGAGAATTCTGCCCTTGGTCATGAAAAAGAACAGCTTCATTGACAGTTCAAGAACCTAGAACAGCAAATATTTAATCTCAAGTCTCAGGAAAAATGACAGGGTACTACATTCACTGGAGCTGAACTCAATCACAGCCCTAGCCAATGAAATGTACCGGCAGCCTGGTTATGACCCAATGTTAGAGTCTGAATCACCTACACATATTCACACACTTTCTTGCCCACAAGAGAGCGGGAATGAGCAACAAAATGACACACAGCAGAATGCACCATGTAGTCCTTTAAAAATTATGAAACCTATCAATACTTCGATTAAACCTGTGACAAGCGGAGGGTATTGTTTCATGGAAAACCATTTATAGGCCATTCACGATATATTCAAAGCCCTTCAGATCCCTAAGGAACAATATAGGTGGTACTTTCACCTCACTGCTAGTATCATTCATGGTCTCAATGAACAGAAAAATGTGTCATGGGCACTCTTTGAGAAGGAGATTAGACATCAATTCTCACCTTATTAGTGTTACATTTCTGATTCTGCACTTTCTTTTGGTTTCTTTCAGATTCATTGGATACAAACGGACTGGCCTTTAGACTTGCCAAAGAGAGTTGCCTAACATCTGAACACCCATGCCAAGTGGTCACCGAGCAGAGCACAGAAAAGCTGAGCTGTGGAATGCAGTGTTGCCTCAAACTGCCGGGCGTGAACAGCCCCTCCTGAGAAGTACACAGTGATGCCGCTGCTGGCTCAAATCCCAAGGCTGCCCGAGGCTGCCTCTCAGAAACAGCCTGAAGTTGCAGAATGGCAAAATTACCTGTTTGTTATGATACGTGTTGTCAATGGGGGAAGAACAGATCTATCTATTCCATTGTACATAAGGATGAGCCAGGGATGGGAGGGGCAGAGCAGAATGCAGCCCTCCTAGGCACTGGTGTGTGTTTGCATTACAGCACTTTTCATCCCATTTCTTGTGTAATATTTGTGTCCGAGTCCCAAGTGCCTGGGATGCAGGAGGTGGCGTGAGGGCGCTGGATGAGAATTGGTATCAGAGGGAGCAATACGAGCCTGTAACAACCAGTCTATTTATTTTCAAATTTCTTTATTGGCATTTATATAAGAGACAGTTGCATCGTAACATTGTGCGATCACATTGGTATAAGTCAGGATTAATCAAGATAGGCCAAATAGAAATTAACAATTAAACAGAAACAACAAAACGTAAACAACATTAACAAGTCTCCGTATGGTCAGTGGCGTAAGCAACGTAGGAAGATCAGGCAACAAATAAGTTCAAGTTATGGATGGCGCAAATATCCTGTGTCAGATAGCATGTTTCGATAGTGGCAAGTTACTCAAGGGGGTTTATCGTCATTGGGGGGGTTAAGTAAGGCCCAGGTGAGAGTCTTCCAGGCAGAAAGTGCCAAGCTTGTGTCTTCGGGGGATGTGGTAACCCCATCCTCCCAAGCAGAGGTTTCTGCCCCTATCCAGCGCTCCAGTTCGTTACGCCATACCTGGTATCGTGGGCCTCCGGGTCGCTTCCAGGCCATAGCAATGGTCCTTTTGACCAGAATGCATACTAGGTCCATGAGCTTAACTGAGTGTTTGAACTTGGCCAGTCTGGGATACGTTCCGAGAAGGCACTCCTTTGGGGTCCACTCATATCTGGTCATGCCTGCCTCGCTACAGAGGAGTTCCACCTTCGCCCAGAGTTGCCGGACCTGGACACATCCCCAGAACATGTGTAAAAGATTTGCTTCATCTCTGCCGCACCAAGGGCAGTTATGTTGGGGTAGCCCATATATTTTGGCTATTCTAAGTGGTGTCAGGTACGAGCGATATAACATATTAAGCTGAATCAATTTAAATCTAGAGTTTCTAGATACCACGTTGGGAAACGCTAGTGCTCTGCCCCATTCTGCTTCAGACAATTCATGCCCCAAGTCTCCTTCCCATTTGAGTTTGAGATCCTGACTGCGGGGATTGGGCCTATCGATTAGGTGGCTGTATATACGGGACACAGGCCTCCATCCATCTCCCAAACTATATAGGAGTGTTATGAAGGGGTCAGTTTCAGGTTCTTCTGGCCACGCGTCCCATTTGGTCCGAGCAAATTTACGGATCTTTAAGTACCAAAGGAATTGGCCAGCCGGGACGCCATCTACTGACTGCAAGGAGGAGAAATCCCGGAAGGAGCCCTCGTTATATAGATCCCCCCAAGTGTACACTCCCAGCCTTTCCCAGTATCTAATGGAAGCAAGGTCTACAGAGTTCTGACACAGGTCGGCCAGGAGCGGTGTTTCCGGAGTATATCTATGTTTCAAGTGGAGAAGAATTTTAACCCTTTGCCATATCTGACGACCCAGGGTAGCTAAATATGGGATCCCATCCACAAGACATTGAGGGGCCCAGATGAGTTCGTTTAGCCGGATCGGAGCAATTGAGCGTTGTAAAAGCGCTGTTTCGGGGGTGTCATCATCGGCTAGCCATTTAGCCACGAAGCTTAGTTGGGCAGCCAGGTAGTATCGTTCCAGATCAGGGAGCCGAATGCCTCCCTGCTCATATGGTAGGGTCAGCGTGGATAATGCAAATTTGTGCCTACTAATTCCCCACAGGAAGTCTTTAAGTATCTTCCCCAAAAGGCGAAAGAAGGGTGTCCTAATATAATAAAAAATGTTTTGGAAACCATAAAGAAATCTGGGGAGAACAATCATCTTGATGATGGAAGCCCTGCCCATCATGGATAGGGGGAGGCGAGCCCAAAACCTAATCGACTTGCGCAAGGGAGGCAGCGCAGCTGCCGTGTTATTGACGTGCATAAGTTCAGGCGTGTGATAGATATTAATGCCCAGACAGCGGAACGTGATGGGGCGCCAACTTATACCCAGCAAGGGGAGGTCATCGACGTGTGTGTTTTGGAGGGCACCTAACGGAAACAGACAAGACTTATGTCTGCTGAAGTGTATGCCTGATACCTTGGCAAAGTTGCCGAGGACCTCCAGCATGGTTGGGACATTCAACTGCGGGTCCCTCACATAAAGGAGGACATCATCTGCATACAGGGAAATTATGTGGTCCACCCCGTCCAGCCTTATACCAGCATCAAAGAACTGTTTCCTAAAAAAAATGGCGATGGGTTCGAGCCCAAGTATATATAACATAGGGGAGAGCGGGCAGCCCTGCCTCGTGCCCCTTTGTATGTCCCATGCCGTGGAGATGAGCCGGCCAGATTTTACTCGTGCTCGTGGTTTAGTGTAGAGAACTGTGATCCATCTAACGAATCGTTCTCCAAAGCCAAACTCCCGAAGCACCGCAATTAGCCATTCCCAGAAAATAGAATCGAATGCCTTGATGGCGTCCAAAGAGAGCAAGGCATAAGATTCCCCTACATGAGTGGAATGTGATAATACATGTTGTAGCCTACGAAGATTGGCAGTGGTGTTGCGGCCCGGCACAAAGCCGCTCTGGTCGGGGTGCACCACTCCTCCGATCACCCTGGACAGCCGCTTAGCCAGAATGGTTGTAAGAATTTTGACATCATAATTGAGCATCGCGAGAGGGCGATAGGAGTCACAGTCATCTGCAGGTTTACCTGGCTTGAGGAGCGGAACCACCAAAGTCTCACGCATGCTCCCAGGCAGGATACCCGTCTCATAGGCCTCTAGGAACACCTCGTGCAGCAGCGGAGTCAATTCCGGCTCGTAGGTTTTGTAAAATTCGGCAGGTAGCCCATCACTGCCCGGGGCCTTACAAGTGGCCAGAGACTTGATGGCATCAGTTATATCATCTATGGTGATATCAGCATCCAAAGCCTCCTTATGCGACAGCGGGAGTAGGGGCAGGCCAATTTCATCCAAGGTGTTTGAAATTTCCTCAGGGGGCACCACGTCATTATGGGAGTATAGTTGGGCATAAAACTGCCCGAAAGTGTCGTTAATCCCATGTTGGGTCCGATGTAATGTGCCATCGGCATCTCTTAAGGCTGTAGTCGAATGTTTAGGGTGTTCTTTCCTACACAGCCAGGCGAGCAGTCTACCAGGTTTATCAGCGTGGGCGTGTGCTTTATTGGTTCTGGTGATATAATCATATTTGGCCAGTCTGTCCCAAGCTTCCTTGCAGGTGGCCCTTGTACTGGCAAGCCTGTCTTCCTGCGGTTGGGGGTCCAGGGTGTTGGATTCTAGCTGTTCTATTTCAGTTTCTAGTAATTCAAGTTCAGTTCTTAGGCGTTTCCTCATTCCTCCAGCCTTTGCTATGACCTCTCCCCTTACAACCACTTTGAGAGCATCCCAGACTGTGCTTAGGTGGTCAACACTGTCTTTATTCTCACGAATGTAGTTCTCTAGGGATTCCCTGAGATCTTCCCTGAACTCCGAATCTTTAAGTGCCTCGGTGGGCATCCTCCATGTAGGTATAGGAGGTCTGGGGCCCGTGATGTTCCATTCAATTACCAGGGGAGAGTGATCAGAGATGGTGCGGCCCAAATAGTTGGAAGAAGCAATCTGGGGAAAGCTTTCTCTGCCAGTGAAGAAGTAGTCAATTCTGGGGTGAAGATTATGTGGCGAGGAGTAGAAGGAATAGCCTCGATCCCCTGGGTGTTGCTCCCGCCAGATGTCTACCAGGTCTAGGCGGTTCAGCATGACATTCATAGCGGTGGTAGCAGTCGACGGGCCCCCCAAGGGAGGAGCAGATCTGTCAAGCACTGAGTCACTGACGCAATTAAAATCGCCTCCCCAGATAAAGAATATGTCTCTATACAGTGTAATCTTAGTGTACAACATAGCAAGGTGCGCAGGGATATTGTTGTTGGGGAGGTATGAATTGACAATGCATACCTCCGTTTGTTCGATGTGGCCCCAGAGTATCACGTACCTTCCTTCCGGGTCCTGTTCGGCTTTTTTGAGCTGGAAGGGGATGTGAGGGCTGATCCAAGTGAACACCCCTCTTGCGAATTTAGAATAGGCGGACCCGAACCCCTGTCCACCCCAGTATGATTGGAGCGTCGCGGTGGATTCCTTGGTTAAGTGGGTTTCTTGTAATAGGGCCAGCCCTATCTTCTTCCTGTGTAGAAAGGATTTAACTCTGTTGCGGCGTAAGTAGGTACCCAAACCCCTCACATTCCAAGTGGCGATCTTAAGGCGTGTAGACATGATGGTGGCAGAGGAGTTGGAGCGCTGAACTCATGGCAGTCTCAACCGTCTTCAAGCCGGCTTCGTGTGCTGAACAAATGCCGCCTGGGTCGGCCGTCAGCAATGCGCATTGTGATCTTCCTGTTGCCCATGACTGTTGTGTTGATATATTAAACAGAGACTTATGAACAAATTTAACTTCCACTCGAACAGGTGGATCGAATATGAAAGATAACTGTGTGTTGCCCCCAGCAGTCGTTCTGGGAGGACAACGCTCGGGGGCTTCCGCTACCCATAGGCCGATCCGGGTCGTGAGGTGCGGATGTGGTGTTGGCCATAGGCCAGCCATGCTTGGGGTGGGGTGGGTTGTGACAATGTCCGTGGGTAGTCCTTATAGCTCCCGTCCTTGAAAGAACTAGTTGATCATTTCAGCAAAGAGATCTGTTCGTGATCAGCCGTTGGGCGTCAGGGCGTGATCCTCTCCCTCAGCCAAATTATTGTGCTCCATCCACATAGTGGCTGCTGCCGGAGTCTCCATGAAGACAGCTTTGCCTTTGTATAGTATCTTAAGGCGCGAGGGGTACAGGAGCATGTATTTAAGATCCAGCTTCCGCAGTTGGGCTTTGACAGGTATAAATGAGTTCCTGGCGCGCTGCACTTGTGGGGTATAATCTGGGTAGATAACGATCTTGGAGTCATTGCGTCTGATCTCGCCTCCGTCCCTCGAGAATTTGAGGATCGTCTCTCTATCGCGAAAGTTTAAGATCTTGGCTATCATCGGGCGTGGGTGCGATCCCGGTGGGGGTCGTTTCTGTAGGGAGCGGTGGGCTCTCTCGACGGAGAATCCCTGTGTAAGCTTGCCAGCTCCCACCTCTTGTATTAATAGGGATTCAATAAATTCCGTGGGGTCGGTACCTTCCATCCCTTCCGGAACGCCAAGGACTCGGATGTTACTGCGGCGGGCCCTTCCCTCTGCTTCTTCAGACCTCGCCTCGAGATGAGCCACTTGTTTCTCAAGTGCGATAACTTTGTGCTTTAAGTCCTTGGCAGTGTCTGTGGTGTCCTGCAGTTTTATTTCCACCGTGTTTATTCTTTCCGCTAGGTTGCGGGCATCTTGGCGGATGAGCTGCATGTCCACCTTAAGTTCATCTATCCTGGTCTCCATGCACGTTTGGAGTGTAGCAATGGCCTGCAGCACTTGGGCGTTGCTGGGGTCATCAACTGTTGCAGGGGGTTCCGTCTGTGTGGGGATCTCATATTGGCTGGACTGTTTAGGTTTAGCCCCTGAGAACGAGTCCATGATTGTTGCACCCCTGTTTTTGTTTCGTGAGGTAGACATTAGTCCCACTTAATGTTGTGGAGGCAGGTATGAGCCCTTAGATAGTGAGTAACAAGGCGAGCGTTATGCAGTGATGCACAGTGTTAGTCAGTGATGGCACCGGAGAACACAGGGGGGGGGTGCAATTAAGTATACGCTCCTGCGCAGGGTATTCTCCCGGTTGGGCAATGGAGTGCTCTGCGATCTCTCAGCACGCTGGGCCACTGTCCTGTAACCCTGCTAGGCCCTGCTGTCTGCGGCACGGGCGAGTTCCTGCTCCCCGGTGTTGGGTTAGGGTCTGCAAGTTTTCCGGTTCGTCTGAGCGTGGACCGTTCCCTCTTCAACCGCGCGGTTGCCTGTTCAGGGAGGGAGGAGGGCCCCGTGCCGTACGCTGTAACGACAGCGGCAAGGGTCCGCTAACTCTGCTGCCTCTCTGGCCCACAGAGCACCACCGCACTCGCGGCTGGCAGTTCACCGACGGGTCTCCCTCGAAATGGCCGCGGTCCGCTTACCCCCTGTGTCTCCTCCGCAGCGGTCCCAGGGCCTCGGATGTAGTTCCGTTCGCTCCCCTGGGTAATGCGGAGGCTCTCCTGTGCGCTCAGGGGCTTCTGGGGGGGAGGAAGATCTAAGGGCGGCCTGGTTTCCACTGGGGTCTTTCCGCTCTACTCACAGGGACTCCTTCGACGCGACCTTCTCCCCGCTGCCTCGCTGCCGGCTTAAACTGCTCTTCCGTCAGGCCTCGGCGCCGTCCGCCATCTTGTTTCTCCCGGGGGTATCAGTTCGGATGTTGCGTTTTCAGGGACGCCGGCTCCGTTTCTCTTCGTTCCTGCGCCGAGCAGGGCCAGAATCGCTTCCCCCACCGGAGTATGGGCTTGGATCTTGTTCAGGTCAAAATTTTCGATCGAATTAAGGATCTAGGCCAGGATCGAGACGGGAGCTCCTCACAGACACGTCTTTACACCATCGGCGCTGGCCACGCCCCCTAACAACCAGTCTATACAGCAAGCCAAGAAAGCGGCTTATACTACAACGGCGCAGCAAAATGAGTCCCCTTGCCAATTCTTTCAAAACTTAAAAAGAGCGTTTTCACACATTAATGTGATCTTTAACCCTAACTCTGTAGAATTTAAAATGGCATACTTTTACGGTCTCTAAAAAGAAATTTGTCTCCCAGTTAATTCGTGAATTTGACAGGGGAAAAACCACTAGAATGGATATTAGAATAGGGGACCAAACTGTATGAAGTGATTTTTGGTCAGAAAGAGGGGGGCCTAAGAATAAAGAGGCAAAACTAAAGTCTAAGGAATCCACACCAGCGCTTTTGGAATTAAAGGCTGTAAAGATGCCACTAGAAACAGCCCAAACTCAGGCAAAGACATGACTCCTAATCAAAGGGGCATGCATCCACAGAGGGTATCGCCCCAAACTCCTATGTTCCAATCCATTGATCCCAGTGATAGAAGTTCTTACATTAGTCCTAGATATCTTGGTATTTCTCCCAGAGTGGAGTTTTGCCATGATATGCCAGGCCTAAATAACAATCAAAATCAAATGTAAAATGGCCCATACCAGACACTAGGGGCCCAGTGAATATTTGACCCTAATACAGTGGTATATGGCCACCAAGAAAGACCAAGATATGTGGATAGAAATCAGCATAGGGAAAAGTTCCCACCAAACAAAAGACAAAATATGAATTATATACCTCGCCAATATAATCAATCCCCACCGCTGGTCGACCATGGTCCAAGGATGGGCACTCCATGTTCTCCACCTCCTGTTTCACAAATTCAGAGGTAACACAAATAGAAATCTCCTGAAAGATATCAGAACAGGCCTAATCGGGGAGGTTTAATCATTACCGGCCCAGACCACAAAGAGAGGAATTCAGAGTGTTGGGGAGGATCCTCAGGTATGCCAGAGGGACACTGGAAATCTGTGTACTTGAGGACCCAACTCCCTCCCTCCAGTATACACAGAGGACTCAGTCAACGGCAAGTACAAACTGTGGCTTATTACAGACAAAACCAACAGGGATCAGCACAGGAACTGGAAAAATCCATGCACATCTCCTCGGTTCGTAGGCCAGTTTTGTTACCCAATTTCATCAGCATGACGTCACAACCTAGGGCCATCTCCAGGAAACCTATTGGACGATGGGATTGGGTATTCAGAGATCTACCACCTATAGTGGACATTATAGAGACTGACCCTCGCATGTCAGGTGGCTGGTCTAGTCCATGCCCTGGCTATTGGTGTCACTTCAATCAACCTCTTCTTTCTTTTGTTATTGTTCATCTTCGGGAGCACGTCAAGCTTCACATCCTTTGGTGGCATGACCAATGAAGGCATGTTGATGTGCACCAATGAGCAAACTCCTCAGGTGGCAGTTTCTTGTCTGCTTTCGATACGCAAGCCCAGTAATGATCCATCAGTACCGCTGTTCCTGCCTTCATAGATGGTTGTTGTTTAATGGTTCTTCACCCAACATTCTCGCCAACTTCAACTTCGCCATTGTTCTGATAGCACAGTGCTGGTGTCTTCAGGGGTATTATTGGCATTGGACCAACTTAATTTTCCACCCATGTCAGTAACTTTGCACTTGTGTCCCATTTCTTGAGGCACTTGTCATTTTCTTCCTGTACCTTGTTCACTGGAGACTGTGCTAGTGCCAGTACTTTGCTTCCCACCACTCCATCCTGCCATCCATCCTTGTGTAGACTTGGCCCTACACTAGTATTTGTGGTCTTTCCCAACAGCCAGGTTTTTCTCCAGACTCTTGTCCAGGGACATGCAAGCTCCTTCAAAGTAATAGCCTTTGTTTCTCCCTTGTCAGGTCCATCAGTTATGTAATGTATAGCTTCATCTACTTGGCAATAATTGTTCATCATATCTTATGTTTTTATGTAGTCATCTTCATATGGAAACGTCGCTTTAGACATCCATCTCAGTGTGGCTTTTTTCCCTTGAAATCTTCCTTGAGTTTGCACCATCGAGAGATACATTAGGCATTGTGCTCTTGCTGCGGGTATTTCAGTTGCTATGAATGTTCTGAAGGCACTCATGAGATAGGGGATGAAAGAGCAGTCATAACAGCTCTCCCCAGTGGTTTCCTTACCTACATTTGTCATGTGTTTGTACCACATATTATTAGACACTAGAGCAGTGTCGGTGAGATACATGTCAACCCCTTTCATGTCTGTGTCAACACTGCGCTTACCTCTCCTTACCTTATCAGCAGTGTTCTCCTGTCCACCTGACAAGGTCGTTCCACCTACCTCGGGTTGGGATAATGTTAGTAGAGGGTACAGCGTTATTACTAGCAACAAAGTATACAAAATATGAATCCATCAACCCACTTGGAAATAACAGACACAACATAATAATAATGTTCTTTATTGTTTCCCTGATTTTCACTTACGCTGCTTGATCCTTGCATCCTGAGGATATAGTTGCCCACCTGAAATGCGCAAAGAAATGCGTTATTTTGTTAGTTATGTAAGTACTTCTCAAGCCCCGCAGACCAAATAATCACTGAGGGCAAAGGCAAACACTTCTTCCCACAATGTTATTACTGATGGGTCTCTTAGAGTGGCAAGGACTGAGGGGTCACCATGCTCAAGCTGTGGGTATGTTTTGGCCAGATAATCTATAAAGGCAAGGTAGTATACTCCAGGGATCAGGCTTAGAATCTGCTGGGTCTCCTCACAGCATGGACAAATTGGTTGGAGAAAGTATCTGGGTGACAGGTAGAGGGCAACATGAATATAAAAAAGAGTAACTGTGATATTGGCTTTCTCATATATTGTGTGTGGAACAAAGAAAAATAACGAACATGCAGTGTACCCTAATATATGTCAATAAGTATTCCAGTCTCTACTTCTGCTGCTCAGGAGCATGTGACCATTGGAGGCCGTTCTCTCTGTCGTGTGAGTTCAGAACGTGCTTTAGATTTTCCAGGTGTTTAACGTTGGCCCTGTTGGTCAAGGCGACCTTGTTGAAAGGTGAGGCTGCTGCTTTGTAGGTATTGACGTCTGTCAAGTGGTAGACAAGGAAGAGTCAACAGCTACCCCTGTTCAAATGTGAAAAACAGGTAGGCCTAAAGGGCAGTAAGCTAGGTTTAACAAATGCTAACTGTTGGTGGTCACAGAAAGAGCTGGAGAATTTGAGGAAAAACACAAATGTATTCATAGGTTTAGACACACATCTAAAATCTGTAGGTCCATAAACACAAATCGAACCTTAAAAAACACATGTCTGCCCTAGTGGGCAACAAAGAAATTCAGTTTACACTCCACATTCAAGTGAGGGTTAGTAGCATCGATATTTTGTGCAAATTCATTTACACTTTCAAAATAGTAGTCTGTCAAGTGGTTACAGACTGTCTTACCCTTTAATTTGACAGCCCAGTCGGCCACTTCCTCCACGATATGCGGCCCAGTGGACCTGGGCGCATTCCAGCGCCTTTGCGAAATTCCTGAGGAGGACTATGTCCCCCTCACTCACAGGGTTATTGAGTCCAGAGTCTTGTGGTGCACTGTCACAGTTGCTATCTTTGCTGTGTTCTGAGCCTCCCAGTGTCATTGCATCTGACGAGAGATAAAAAAAAAGCACCAGCCACCAAAGAAGTAACATAATCGTTTATCGCCTGCCCTAACACATCTGCACTATTCTCACAATCTTTCAGTGCTCTTGTTGGAGGAGCCAGGGGAAGATGCATACGCCATCCAGTCACTACCTCATGGGGTGTTAAATGGTGGTCGAACCCATGCAAATTGCACAATTCAAACAGTGCAAGAGGTAAACAGTGCAGCCAGTTTTTCTTGGTACATTGCTTTGTTTTGGCTATGTACTCTTTCAGGAGGCTGTTCAGGTGTTCACCCACCCCATTTGCTTGTGGGTGGTGCGCACAGGTGAACTTGTGTTGGATGCCCAACAATGCTGTCATGTGCTGGAACACTTTGTTGTTGAAGTGAGGCCCACTGTCTGACCTCAGGACCTCACACACACCCCATCTTGGGAAAACTCCCTGACTACGAATTTTGTTTCTCTAAGGTCATCAGCATGTGAACAGGGCCCAGCCTCAATACACCTGGAGAATGGGCACACCACTATCATATAGCGGCATCGTTGGCAGACTTGGATCATGTCGACATAATCCACATGCAAATGCTGGAATGGGTCTTCTGGTCTCCGTATGGCTCCTCTCACAACTCTCAATGTATGCCCTGTTGTAAACTGCTGGCAGGTCAAACAGTTGCTCACAAATTCAGCCACGTGTTCAGCTAAATTAGGACAGAACCATGTTTCTCCAATGTGTGAAGCAATGACCTTCTTCCCTGTGTGTGTTGGATAGTGCAATTTTGTCAGTGCAGTGTTCAATAATGCTAGTGGCATCACCACTTTCCCTGTGTTATCCTGCCGCCATAGAGCATCTGTCAGAGACTTTCAGCATCCCCTCCTTATCCACAGTTCCTTCTCTTCCCTGGGTGCAGCTCCCTGAAACTCAATAATCTGCACTTCTGGCAGCACATTGTACACTTCCTTGTGAACCATGTTTCTGGTGCACTCCCTGGCATTTGAAGCTCCTCCTAGTTCCCACTGCTCCCCAAAATATGCTGCACACTTTGCGTCAAAGTCTGCTGCTTTGATTCCCCTTGAGATGTAATCTTCCCCTTTCGTGTCTGCTTGGCACTTCACTATTGCTAGCTGTGTTGGATGAGCAATCACTTCAATCAATCTGCCCAATAAGAGTGCATGTTGCACTGGAGTTCAGTCTGCCCTTCTGAGCCCTCTCCTGAGCCAACGTGATAGTCCAGAGTGTACTGTTGATGTCACATAGGCGGAGAAAGAATAGTTTGTTGTCTCCTTCTCGATGCTGTTTTCCAGTGCTAAAACTGCTGCCATATATCATCTTTATTGCTCTGCAAGGCAACGAGGTACCGCACAAATCTGCGTGACTTCCGTGAAATGCGCCGCTCATCTGGGTCTATTGAAGCGCCATTATACGCAACGTGTTTAATGGCCACTCCAGATTTGGATGCACAGCTGTAGAGGCGGACCCCGTCGCCATCCTCACTGCTTGATTGGTGTGCCTAACCTACATCTGCCTACCGTTGTCACCGGCAGGTGGAAGCCGGCCGCAATCTAAGGGCCGTGGATAAGGGCCTGTCCGTGTCAGTCCGTGGTGGTACGTCGGCTGTCGCCTGGTCTCGCAGACCACCCAACCTTTCTCCGTTACTGTGAGTACTCTCTTTCCTGGTCCAACCAGATCTGCCTGCACTAACGTGCCACCTACCACCCAGGACCCATTCGTTTTGCATACACGCAACATGATTACCCCCCTCATGAAAGTATAGCACTCTTACTCCTACTTCCCAGTCCTTTGCTACGACCCGCTATATCTGCTTCGTGCTATCTATCCCCACTGAACCTTCAAACTCTCCTGGAGCTCCTGCACTCAGCGACATAGGATATCTGCCTTTCAGCCTCGTATCATACCCGAGCATATCCTTCACTACAGCGATGCTGTTTACCTGACTTTGCCACCCCACGCAAGGGTACCCAGATGCATATGTGCCTGCCTCTGGTACACTGATATTGTTATGCTTACTCTGCCCGTAGTTTCTGGGAATTGTTCACACATGCATTGTCCAATGTCACCATAACTGCTCAGGTACCCATCTGTTTGCATTGCATCCTTACGTTTGGACCCATCCACATGCACCCCTGCTGCCGGCTCACTACCTACAAGCTCCGCCTCAAGCAAGACTATTGTCTACTTAACTGTAACTAGCTTCAATTGTGTACTCCATTGCCACCTCCCTCCTATATTAATTGTGCATTGCACTGTGATTACCGTAATGCCTGTTGTGAAATTACGTTGTGCCTGCGTTGATATCTTACCATAGTTCCCGGTATCACACCCAATGCTTAATCTGTGCACGCTGCCACACAGATTGTTTTTCTACTGCACCAGCCAGTGTATGTTACTAAATTAACCAACAACCACTATATCTGCTGCTATTGAGGCCCCCCTGGTCACTAGCCCCATATCTACTGCTTCTATTTGAGACCCATGGTTGCTAGCCTCTGTATTTGTTGCTATTTGAGACTCCCCGGTCGCTAGCCACTGTATTTGCTGACACTTGAGACCCTTTTTGGTCACTAGCCACTGTATCTGCTGCTATATGAGACCCCCTGGTCGCTAAACACTGTATCTGCTGCTATTTGAGAACCCCAGGATGCTAGACACTGTATTTTCTGCCACTTGAGACCCTTTTTGTTCGCTAGCCACTGTATTTGCTGCAACTTGGGACCCCTGGCCTCTAGCCACTGTATTTGCTGCTACTTGGCACCCTCTGGTTGCTAGCCACAGAACCTGCTGTTATTTGAGACCCCTTGGTCATCAGACACTGTGCTGCACACCCTCCTACTAGCTAGCAAATGTTTCCCATTATGCACCACCTTTCCCTCACGCCCACACAACAGCACACACACTTCCCAACCCTGACCTGTCTCATCGCACTTTCCCTACTACTCTGGGCGTCCTTCACACCCCACTGCACACTCCCTCACATGCCTATCTCCAACCTAGCTGACTCTCCTCCTGCACACTCCCCGCCCTCCCTCCTAGCTAATATCTCCAGCATTCCTTGTCAAGCCTCCACACATATCCCTCCTGCCTATCTTATCCCCAGGCGGACCAGACTCAGATCACGCACGATAGCCACGCCTATTCACAGCCTACCCTTTCCCACGGCAAAAAGAAACCTTGGGCTAGGCTCACATACCCCCCACACCATCACAATGAAAACCCCACCCACTTCGCGAAACCATTTCCATCGCCCCCCAGCATTGCACACCCAGCACACCCACCAAATCACATCACAAGCACAACTTAATCACTAAAAAGCCAATCCACCCCCCATCCCCCCAATCACCCCCATCATCCACCCCTCTGCCACTCCGCTCTCCTCACCCCATGTAAAAATCACCCCCTCACCTACACTCAAATGCACTCTCATAAATGCACAATCTCTCTCAGTCCATGCACTGGAAATGAACAACCTTATCTCCACGCACAATCTAGATGTATTTGCTATCACAGAAACCTGGCTCGACGAAGCATCTGGCCCTGCCATCTCCTTAGCCCTTGTAGTCCTCATCACCAATGACACTCTATCCATTAGACAATCCCACACCCCCTGGAAGGGGAACACAGACCTTCTCCCAGCCAAATTAGCCTTATACCCCAACTGCACCATCAATATACATCTCACTTATAGGCACCCAGGCTCAGCACCAAGAACACCTCCTTCATATTCTAAGCAACAACCTTAAACTCTCACCTATGCTCCCCCAGCCAAAATCAGAAGTTCCAAAAACTAAGGACAACCTCAGACCCTTCCTTGAAATCACTGAACTTAGACGTTCTTTCTCCAGTGACACCAGTACACTCGCTAATATCTACGCTGACACTCTCACCAGAGCTGTTAATGCCTTAGTCCCAATTGAGAACAAAAAGGAAAGAAAATCCATGCACACCAACTCTTGGTTCACGGACGATCTACAGGCCTTACGCACCAGAAAACGTATTGCCCTAGCAAACTGGCAATCCAACCTCAAAGACTCCAAAACAGAATTAAAAAATATTTCCAACCAATATAAACACGCCATATTCCTAGCCAAATCCAATTTGTTTAACTCACGGATTACCAAGGCCAATTCTCAACCCAAAGAAATGTTCACCATTTTCCGAGACCTCATTACCCCCTCTACCATCCAGGCTGCCCTACTCAGTAAAATCAAACTCCTCCAACAAAAATACACGTGCAATTCATGGCTCTTCTCAAGCCCAACCAACCCTCTCGGCCAAGCCCCCACCCCCACTCACAGACAGAACCCATATTCTCTTTCCGTAATGTTACAGAAAAGGAAGTCTGCAAACACCTTCCACACCTCAAGCCATCTACCTGCAAAGGAGACATCTGTCCCCAAGCCATCATTAAAAACTGTGCCGACTCCCTAGCTCCCTCACTAACAGCATTCATCAATGCCTTTTTCTCAACAGGTATTGTCTATTCCAGCCTCAAAGAAGCTTTGGTATGCCAGCTTCCAAAAATAAAACACCCTGGACCCCTCATGCCCCACCAATTACCAACCAATTACCGCCACCCCCTTCCTCCTCAAAATCCTAGACAAAGAAGCCCACAACCAGATTCAGCATTTCCTGGAAACAAATACCATCCTGGGTAAAAGGCAATCTGGTTTCCGCAAAGGCCACGGTACAGAAACCGCCCTCTTGGACCTTAAAAATCAAATAACCACTATCATGGACAAGGGTAAACCGGCTCTCCTCCTACTTGTAGACCTCTCGGCCGCCTTTGATCTCATGGATCACAAAACCCTGACTACACACCTCACCCAGGCAGCACACTTCTCCAACAATGCCTCTTCATGGATCACCTCCTTCCTGGAAGGCAGAGCTACGAAGGTCTTCTCAGACCAAGCCAACGCAAAACCCTCTACCATCAACTGTGGAGTCACACAAGTCTCATGCACAGCCCCCACCCTCTACAACCTGTTCACCAAACATCTTTTTGATAAACTAGACTCCTACGGCATAGCTTACATAAGCTATGCCAATGACACACAGGTACTCCTGCCCCTCTCAGGTTTATATGACCAAGATTCCACAGCCTTTACAGAGATTTACTCTATTATTCAAGCCTGGATGGCGGCCAATGCACTGTGCCTGAAAGGGGAAAAAACTGAAATCATCATCATGGGCTCAAAAGAAACACTAGCTAAACTCAACCAACAATACTGCAACTTCTCCATTGACAACTCCACCATCACTGTCTCCTCCTCAGTTACAACATTAGGGGTCTACTTAAACTCCACTCTATCCATGACTAGGCAAGTCAGCGGCATAGCCTCAGCGTCTGCTCACACCACTAAACTCATAAACACAGTCTCACCCTTCTTATCCAACCAGAATTGCCTATCGATAGCTAGAGCCACTACAGGGGCCAGACTAGACTACTGCAATGTCCTCTTGGCAGGCACCTCTGCAAAAACCTCAACCGTTTTCAAACTGTCCAAAACAACGCACTTAGAGCAGCCCTCAGAATCCCAAAAAGAAATCACATCTCGCAGGCCAGGTGAGATGCCCACTAGCTTCCCTTAAGAGAAAGGATCACATTCAAGACTCTCACATTGACGTATAAATGCCTCAACTTCTCAGCCCTGCCTTACCTCTCAGAAACCATTGTCAGGGACACATCGTCTCACCCCAAGAGAACTAACCATGCCAACAAATTACGCACCCCACAGAATCTTAGAGCCAAAGCAGGGGGTATCGGCTTTCCGCACATTGCACCCAAACTCTGGAACTCCCGCCCAAACACACTCAAATCCGAGGCATCCCTCCCAACATTCCGCAAAACACTTAAGACTACTCTGTTTAGCTACCGTAACTCCCGTGACAACCTGTAACTAAGTCTGTACCATCCCTTCACATGTAACATGTATGTATATGTAACAAAGTTCACTGTCTGTAACAGCGCCACAATGCCTCCGGGAAGATGCGCGCTTTATAAATACGAAATAATAAATAAATAAATAAATAAAAATTAGAGACACTAGTTATGCTGCTTATGCTGAGGAATGGCATGGCAGCCACGCATTGGCTACCACTTCACTTGTTCCGTCTTCCTTCAGTCTTACCACTGCAGTCCCAATATGCCTGACCCCATCTGTCTGGTCGATTGTTGATGACCCGTCAATGTAGAGCACGTCTCCCCCTCAAGTGCATCCTCCTCTACTTTGCGAGTGCCATCGCTATGTTTGCTGTACAGCCGCGTGCATAGTCTCCTGTCTGTAGAACGTCTGCTAGAAATTTTGCTGCGTTGTCAATCCTGCATCTCACTATTTTTGGGCCTACATTGGTCAGTATCACCTCATAACCTGATGCTCTTTGTATAGCCGAGTGCTTTTTGGCTTCTGCAGCATTGCAAAGAGGGCATGCTCCACATAAATAGTGGTGGTGCACCCCATGGTAATTGCTGCTGACTTCACTGTCAATGCGGCAGCTTCCAAAGCTTGTTCGCACTGATAGTGTCCCATCATTTACTGGGTCGAGTTGTCCACTATTGTAAGCTATTGGCTTGTGGCCCATGCTTGTATTTTGTGTCAATACTCCCTTCATCACTACACAATCAGTTTCAGAGAACAGGAAATATTCATTTTTATAGTCTTTATTTATGGTGATTGTTTCAGTTCCTATAATGCGTCAGCCATCTCGGAGGTCCATGTCAGTGTCTTGTTCCCTTTCTGTGCTTCCCTCAGTGCGCCCAGTAGTGGCCTTCTGTATGTGCTGTAGTCGAAGACCCATGCTCTGCAGTAGTTGCATAACCCTAAGAACTGTTGCAGTTCCCTCACTGTCGTCGGCTTAGGTGCCTTGTGTATTGTCTCTGCTCTCTCTGGGGTGATCTGTCGGCCATTTTGTGATATCATCTGTCCAATGTATAGCATCTTTTTCTGACAGTACTGTAACTTGGCTTCATCCACCTTGCATCCCTTGTCAGCTAACACAGTCAACATGTCTACTGAGTCCTTCCTACAATGATCTTCTGTCATGCTGCAGATCAAAATGTCATCTACATATTGAAAAAACAGTGCTTTCCATCTGTATGTGACTCAAGTCCATCTGTATCACTCTGTTAATGATAGATGGTGACTCACATTACCCTTGTGGTAAATGAGTATGTTTCCACTTCTGGTTTCTATACCTAAAGCTGGTCAAGTCTTGTGAGTCTGGGTGTAGTGGCACTGAGCAGAACACATTCTTCAAATCAATGACTGTGAAGCAGGCAGCTTCCGCCAGAATGCTGCACAGAATTGTCGCTGGATTTGCAACTAGAGGATACTCTGCTTCTACAATATGGTTAAAAGGCCTTAAAATCCTGTATGAGATGTCGTGACCCTCCTTTGCCTTGTGCACTGGGTACACCACAGTGTTCCATGGGGATTCTGATGGTACAAGAATGCCTCTCTCAATCAGGGCTGTGATTGTCTCATAAATGCCCTAACCTGCTTCTTTGGTTAGCGGGTGCTGCTTTACACTTGGTAAAATTGCTCCTGGCTTTAGCTTGATCTTTACTCCCCCTATGCTCTTTATGCAACACACGTCATAGGGACTTGTAGTCCATAGGGTGCTCGTGTACAGGAGGGTGGAGCGACCTCTGACGGGCCCATGGGATCAGAGCTCACCCTCAAGTACTTTAAGACGAGATAGGTGCACCTTATCAATAAGGACAAGTCAATGGTTTGGCAAAGGGAAGTCCCTTTAATGACAAGTACAAAAAAACGGGGAAACAAATGGAAATCAACAATGATGCGATTGCCCGTCTCGCTTCAACTTCCGAATTCTCCATTCAGACAGCAACAGTTATTGCAGATTTTCGTCATCGTTGACATGTTTGTCATACAATTCTACTGGCCGGAAAAGGTAACTTAAGTATAGGTGCTATATCTGTATACGGTAACAGAGTGTGAGGATTGGATAACTCTTATCAGGTGGGCGTCTACGCCCATCCATCTACATCACTCATGATAGACGTCACTACAAGTACGACGTCTCATTTGTTTTACTAGCTATAGGACCCTAGATTATTTTGTCCATTGTGTTTGGGTAGGTTATACCCCTAGACATAAATCTCCACTTTAATTAGCAGCATGCAGAATGGACACCCAGATGCGGTGTGCCCCAAGATTCACCCTGCCTCCCTTCCATCAATCAGTACCTTAGGACTATGTGTCAATTAGTTGGCTGAGGATGGCCTCAAAACTGTAGCTTTTTATCAGGAAAAGTTATGGCATCCTCGGGTTCTGGGTGACATCAGACATCAGACATCTATTTGTGTATTTGATTCTTCCTTTAGCCTTGCCACCTGCCTGGGCCTCCTTATCTCGACCTTCTCTGGCTGGCTGCTATGCTCTTATGTTTCGTTTCTTCGAAGTTGCCGCACTCCTCCCTTCCTGGAGTTGACCTCGAATTCCCAGACATGAGCCGCTTCTTACTGAGTTTCGATTCTGCTCTTTCGTCTGGCTTTGAGCAAGTATATGATTCCTGGCCTGTTTGTCCTCCACCACCCAGGGCTTAATTCTGCTTTTATAAAATGGAGTCGCACTTGTATAATGTGTTTCTTGAGGTAGATATATAGTTGGCGCTTGCCGGTCTACCCTTCTACTAAGCATTGCAAACAGTACCGTTTCCTTAGCTTCTTGCGTTCCAACCCTATTTACAGGCATTTATCCAGTTGCATATTTTCATCCTTCTTTCATGGTTACGTTCTTTGTGTTGCAACATCGTTTCTTCTTTTAAGTCCATTACCCGATTATTCCTTATATTTCGTCTTTACGTGTCGTTCTTTGCTTGTCGTTTCATTCATTAGTACGTCTGTCAAGGCCCTTGTGTCGTCACCATTCGCCTTCCATTATCTTCGGGGACAGTTTGTAAGTAGTCTTCATTTCGTGTCAATTGCTGGTACGGTTGTCTCAACGGGTACCGTGCTGCCCATGGTTGTCTGGTTATAGGCACGTCAACACGTATTGCTCTTCTGATGGGTAATGGACAGAACCCCACTGTGGCTCTCTGTTGGTGTATTTGTTCCTTATATGTCACATATCTTGGCGAGTATGCTCCTGGTATTTCAAAATGGGGGGCTGGAGTGCAGGCCGTATCTGGGACCTCCTCTACACTCCCCCCTCTGGTTGGTTCATCGACCGCTCCTGCTTCCTCCTTTGGATTAGTCTTACTTGGTTCTTCTGTATCCACTTCTTCGTCTTCTGGGTTTGAACATGATGATGTGAATGTGTGTTTCTTTGGAGTCCATATTTTTATCACTCCTTTCAGACTTCCTGCTGTTTTTTACATGTTCGTTTTTGTTCCAGGTCATAAGCTGGCACTGTCCAATTGGGCTGCAATAGATCCATTTTCCTTCATACTTTCTTCGGTTTCTGGGATACATAAACTTTTTTCCTTCTGGTGCAAATTCACTGGCCTTCACAAAGTCTCTTAATTCTTCATCTGTCCGGTCTTTCGGCTTCCATCCTGCTTTGACATTGATCATGATCTTCATGCCAATGGCTTTCTTCGCAGTTTTCTGGCATTGTGTGATGATTATCTTGATAACACAAACTCCTAGTAGTATCATCAATAGCAGGGCTCCCAGCAACTTGAATATGTCTGCCATCCATTGTGGGACCCATGAGAATAGGGTTCCAAACCAGCTGTCATCATCCACTTCATCAGTTTCATCGATCATCTGGTTCTGTAAGTTTGTCAGCATACTTATGGCTTCTGTTAAAGTTCCATTTTCTTCATCATGCAAAGGTGTAAATGTGCAACATGATTCTCCGAATCTTCGTGCAAACACCTCCATCCATCGCTGTGATCATGTCAAGTACATATCTGTTCTGGAGAGTCATCAATCGGATTGCTCTTAGTTCTTCTTTAATCGCGTTGAATCCTTTTATGGTGGTGTTGATGGTCTGTAATAATTCCCATCTGGTTATTTGCAACCATTTAGTGTTTGCTCCAACCTGGAATCTTGGCATGATGATTGTTGTGAACACTGATGAGGTGAGGCTGAACAGCCTGTGTTCATATGGGATTGCATGGAATGCTTCTTCAGATTTGGCAGAAAAGTAATTTTCTCTCTTCATTCGGGATACCAGCTCCACTGATCCCCTTTTCCTCAGGTGAGCATCTGCTTTGGGAAACTGTCAATTTTCAGGTCACTTTCCGGGATCACCAGTGCAGGAACGTGGACATTCACTATTGTGCATATGCCTCCCCAGTTTCTCTGCAGTCTTATGTATGCTTTGGACCCACACGCCCAGTAGTGATCCATAATTACTGCAGTTCCCAGAGTCATTCCTGGGGCGTCGAAGTTTCGTCCGCAGTTCTGATTCTCTCCCATCTTCCTCATGCCATTGTTCCTGAAGCACAATTTTGGGCTTTCCAGTGGCACAATCTGCAAGGGTCCTCCTCTGTCTTCGACCCATGTTAGTAACTTTACCAACTTCAGCCATAGAGGTTTGCACAGTATTTGTGAGTTTTCTATTGCTTCCTTGCAGGGTCCAAGGACCATCCAAGCTCGGCAGATCACGACTCCTTCTTCCCATCCATTTGGGGAAACAACTGTTCCCCAAATCTGCATTTGGCCTCTGTTTTCCTTTTTAACTTCAGGTTTTTCATACCTGATCACGTGCTTCCTAATATGAGCTCTATTTCTCTTCTTAATGTCCTGGACATAGCCATCTTCATCGGGGTAGTCCGTTTCAGTTGCCCATATCATTGAGGCGTCCCTCCCCATAAACTGTCCTCTGGTGTTGTACATTGCTTCGTGTGAAAGACAGTGTGCTGTCGGGACATCAATTTCTACTGCCACAAAGATTTTGGATTTCCCCATGCTGTATGGTAGGAGTGCACAAACGAAGCAGTCTCCTTCTGATTTCCTTCTCCCAACTTCTTTCATGTGTTGGTACCAAATGTTGTTTCCTAGATGTACTGTGCTGTTCAGGTATTCGTTTAGTTCATTGTTATCTTCATGTGGGCTTCTCTTGATTCTTAGTGTCTTTCTGTAGTTAGCTTTAACTACATCTCCAAACACATCTGTGTGACTTTACCTTGCTGGGGGTCTCTCGGGCATGCTGGTCGGTGGAGCAGGTTTCTTTATCTGCATCGATGTGATAGGTGGAGGTTTTGAAAATCTCTTCCTCTCCTCTTGCATTCTTTTCCTGCCCTCTATAAGTGCCTTTAACCATCACCTGTCTGTCATCATCCCAACGTAAGGCTGCATCGTGGGCTTTGTACTTGTTCCCTGTGTTGGAACCGGTGTGCTTGTCAGTACAGTCTCTGCATGTTTATTTTTCAGTTCCTCGTGTAGTATCTTTGCTCTAGCTATGAACGGGAATAAATAACATTTGTGTCCTTGCAGTGAATTCTCCCGTAGTTGCTTCTGTCTTCTTGAGGGGTTTTGCTATGTCTGCTTTAGTTGGTCTTTCACTGGATTCTTTTTGGTCTCTTTCATTATTTACTGGGACTGGTTGTTCAGTAGGCCGTCTTGTGCTCTCTGTCGTCTTCGCTTGAGGTTCTGTGGCCATTGACACTTGCCCTGGTTCGTGTGCATTCAGTGTGTTGTGCGTGTAGTGGTCAGTGCTTTGTTTTCATTCATTCCGCGCTGACCCGGTCTCCAGCTTTTCTCTTCATTCGTTACCTCAAGTTTGTATGTATCACTGCTAATTACATTAATTTTTAGTTTGTTTACCTTATCATCAGATTTTCTCGGGACTGGAATAACTATATAGGGTCTGGGTGCTTTTGTGGGACCTATGTGTACATTATCCGATGGGTGCATTGAAATTGGAGCGCTTCGTGCACCAATAAAGAATGCAGTTCTGAATGTTAATGACAGAAAGACAATGATAATCACTATATATATATATGTATATATATATATATATATATATATATATATATATATATATATATATATATACACACATAATCGTGCAGTATGAAAGGTGGCAGCATTTCCTTCCAGGGAAACGGGGGCGCCCCTCTGTTTGTGGGAGGATCAGGTTACTGTTCTGGGCCCCCATCTTAATCATAACAAATATCAATGTTTTATTCTTTTCACTTACTCCATTATTGTTTCTCAGAAAGTTTGTATTATAAAGTGTCTGGTGCTTCGCAAGTGTCCCCCCTCTTGCGGGTGAAGATATGGGCTACAGTTCCCTTGCTAGACTATGTGACCTTTGGTGAATCACATTCATTGTGCATATTCAAAATAGGTGAGTTCCCAGTCCAACCCCCGAATCTGTTTCAGTCCTGAGGACATGCTGGAACCTGTTCAATGTAGAAAATGGAAAAAATGGCAATTTATCAAAATCAAAAAAGTAATAAAAAGGTGAAGTTCTTGTCTCTGCTCCCTCGATCTGTCCCTCGGCAGAAAGTTTCATTGGAATCTCCTCATATAATCTCTCTGAAAGTTGAACAGCTCCACTTACAGCATAATTCCATGGAGGACCGTTCCCATATGAGCAAAATTAGCTGGATCTCTGATGAAGGTGATGATGTCAACCTCGATAAGTCTCCCTACCATTTCTGGAAAGTCAGTGACTAGGCGAAGCAGGACATTATGTGCCAGACAGCTGTCCTCGAGCGACAGAGACATGTGTCCTGCTTTGTTGGGCTCTGGATCACAGGCCCTTCCCTTGCCGTGAACAGTCCCTGCACTTTCCTGCTGCATGGATTGCGACTAAATAATTTAGTTTAGTCCACAGTTGGCTCAAATGTTCACAGTTTGGTGGATCTCTAATGAAAGTGAGAGTGTCTGTGGTTCTTCCAACAATAGCTGGGCACTCTTCTATGAGGCGAAAGAAGAGTGTATTGACAAGTTCATCTATAATTGCCTGCTGTGGAAGCATTTGTGTCCTTATCACTGTATTCTGGTAACACAATGAAGGCTTCCGCGATGACAGTAAGCAGTTGCCAGATTACTTTCTTGTTGGCAGGATCTTGGATAAAGTCTGTGACACCGGTGACTCTCCCGACAAGTTACGGATAGGAAACAAGAACTACCTGGAAATAGGTTTGCACATCCCTTGTGATATTTCTGCTGGGAGACACCATAAATGCTGCAAAGAGATGTCTTGCTCTTTGATGATTCAGGATGCTGCGTTTAGTTCCTTAGGCACAAGTCTTTGATCACAATCTATTTGAGTCTTGTTTCTCACCCACGCTTTAGTGTGATTGATTTACAAGTTTGTGTCAACAAACGTGTTGTGGCTTAGATGCGCAATTTTCTTCTTCACCCTCCAACTAGGATGCACAGAGTGTCCGTTATGTCCTTATCCCCTTTTCTGCTTAGAGGAAATGTTCAGGTTAAGCCACAACTTGCAAACGGTTTCTTTTGTCTAGACTTGGCTGCTCATGCGTCATTCTTCCTCGTCATGGATCTCATCTGCACGTGCTGAGGTTCTTCCCCATTGTCTGTAATTTCTTCATGGTGGGGTGCAGCTTGAGGGCTTTCTCCGATATTGGGCTTAATGTCATTGAGAAGGATCCATGCTCTTCTGCCTTGCAGTTTGACAGCCGAAGGGGTGTAATTCTCCACAGTGAAGGGACCAATTTATCTTGGCTCGTCCCACCTTTTTCTCGTGTGGTTTTTCACCAACACAGCGTCTCCAGGGAAGATGAGTGGAGCACATAGACTTTGAACTGCATCTGTTTCAGCATCTCTTGCTGTGTTATTATGTTGAGCTGCCCCCTTTTCGTTGTCGCTGTAGTTGGTCTGAAATTACAGTAAGGCTGGATGTCATGCAGTTCAGGTACTCTTGTAACTCGGTTCCCAGGACCTCTCGGGTTGACTGGGCATCACATCTAGCTCTATCTCGGGAGGTAAGGGGGTACTCATTCTTCTTCCTGTGACTATCTCGTGCAGCGTAAGATGATGCTCAGAGCCTAGTTGGTTCCGAAGAGCATACAATGCCAGTGGAAGACAGTGCAACCATCCCCTCTTTAGAGTAAGCTTCAACATGGCTATCCTTTCCTTTAGCAAGCCGTTGAGCCTCTCACAAAGACCATTACCTTCCGGATGATATGCCGACGAGAACATGTGCTTTATAACAAGCAGCAAGCTGATCTGCTCAGAGACTGCATTAACAAAATGAGCCCCGTTGTCTGATCTCATCACCTCACACACCCCCCAACTAGGGAACACTTCCCTCACCAGGAATTTGGCTGCACAGGTTGAGTCTGGGTGTGTACAAGGACCTGCTTCTATCCATCTAGAGAATGGACACACCACTACAATTAAGTACCTGTACCCGTTACACACTTGAATCTTGTCGACGTAGTTGATATGTAAGTGCTGAAAAGGCCCATTTGGCCGGGGTATGATTCCTCTCACTATTTTTAATGTGTGCCCAGCGGTGAATTGCTGTCAGATTATGCAGTTCACCATAAAGAATGCAACATGCTCTGCTAAATTCGGTATAAACCAGTCTTCTGCGAGCGTTGCTGCTAGATTCTTTTTTGACATGTGAAATGGGTAATGCAATTGCTCCAATGCTATCTTTAGTAGGGCTACAGGCATTACTGGTTTACCAGTGCTGTCTTGCCACCACAATCCATCAGAGGGGTTTAAGGAACACCCGCAACAATTCCACAGGTTCTTGTCGTTCTGAGGTCCCTCCCCTTGAAGCTCCATCAGTTGTGTCTGCCCCATATTGCTATAGGCTTCTGGTGTGGCTTGTGCTATCATCATCCGTTCATGGGTGCACGCCACTTCTACTTCCATGATCGTCTCACTCTTGGATGCCATACGCTTGGCTTCCGTGTCTGCTGCATGGTTTCTGTGTGACACTAAATTTGTCCCTTTGGTGTGGGCGGCGCATTTCACGACCGCTATGCCCAATTGGAGCTGTAGTGCCTTTATCAGCCTCTCCAATAAGCCTGCGTGCTGCACTGGCATGCCGTCCGCTCGGAGATAGCCCCTCCTTTTCCAGCGTGCTAGGCCTGCGTGCACGGTAGACGTCACATAGGCGGAGTCACTGTACACTGTAACTTCCTGGTCTGCGTGATTCTCAATGGCGAGTATCAACGCCAATAATTGTGCAGCCTGTGCTGAATACTGAGATGGTATTCGTGCACTGACGAGTACTTAAAATTCTCTGTTTGCCATGTGTTTCATTACGGCAACGCCTGTATATCTTTGTCCGTCTTCTTGATCGATTCTCTAAAAACCGTCAATAAAAATGATCTCAACTCCCGCCAGGGCATTTTCTTTCACCCTGGGGATTTCATCATAGAATTCTTCATAGTTTGCACAGTCTTGTATCAGCTCTCCTTCTGTGACTGGCTCAGCTATGAACGTGGCTGGGTTTACTGTTTTACATCAAACTATTTTGATCGATGGATTAGATATGATCACTTCATAGGTGGAAGCTCTTTGAGATGTCAATGTACCCTTTGGTTTCTCTAAGATTCCAAACAATGAGTGCTCGACGTATAACGTCATGGAACATCCCCTTACAATGGTAGTCGCCTTCTCTATGGCGAATGCTGCGGCCGCTAAGCTTTGTTCGCATGGGAAGTAGCCTCTCTTGACTGGGTCCAGGCTCCCACTGTAGTACGCCAGGGGCTTGTACCCCAACGAGGTTCTTTGAGCGAGTACTGCTGTCATAATGCTGCCATCTCTGTGTGAGAATAGGTAGAATTTGCCTGCATAATTAGGAATCCCGCGAACTGGAGCCATGCAAATTGCTCTCTTGAGTTCTGTAAGTCCATTCAATCTTTCCCTTTGTCACCTGGACCTTCTTTAACGCCTGGAGCAAGGGCTTGGTATACGAGCTCTAGTCGAAGACCCACGCTCTAACATAATTGCACAGGCCTAAAAAGCTCTGCATTTGCTTTATCGTGAGTGGTTTTACCGTGTTCATGATAGCTTCAGCCCTTTCTGGGGTCACCTTTTTTCCTTCATGCGAGATGAGTTGGCCTATATACAGCACTTCCTGTTGACAATACTGTAGCTTTTCCTTGTAAACCTATATCCTTTCTCAGCCAGTATGGTCAGTAGCTTAACGGAATCGCACCTGCATTGCTCTTCAGTGGTGCTGAAGATTAGGATATCATCCACATACTGCAAGACAACACTATCTAATGCAATATTGCTTAGGTCCATCTGTAGGACTCTGTTAAATATGGCCGGGGACTCACAGTACCCCTGTGGCAACCTTGTGCCTTTCAGACGCATTTGTCTGAATGTAAATAACGTCAGATATTGAGAGTCACGGTGCAATGGGATTGAGAAAAAAGCATTTTTCAAGTCAATCACTGTGAAATATTTTGCCTCGATGGGTATGTTACATAGGATTGTAGATGGATTAGTGACTAGAGGGAACTCGGCTTCAACAATATCGTTTAATGCTCTTAAATCTTGGATTAAACGCCAAGATCCTCCCTTTGATTTCTTGACAGGATAGATCACCGTGTTACACGGTGACTCTGACGTCACTAGGATGCCCTGATCCATCATGACGGAAATTGTCTTCGCGATCCCTTCATCTGCCTCTCTGGACATGGGATATTGTCGCGCTCTTGGTAAAATTGCTCCTGGTTTCAGTTTAATTTTCACTTCTCCCACCCCCTTCAGGAGGCCTCAGTCATATGGTCCTGTAGTCCATATTGAGACAGGCACTTGGGCCATGTCGTCATCAAAGTATTCCGGACGTACCAGTGCCAACATCATTCTCTGAGTTACTTCCCTTTTAATCCTCTTTACCCAATATATAAGATTCACTTCCACTCTTGTCTCTTCTGAGTCTGGTTGTTCTTCAAACAGATTGTCATCGGTGACGCCAGTCACTCGATACCCTTCTTCAATGGCGATAATCGCACACCATTGTCTGCCTTCATCGTTGTATCCTTCGACCAATGCTACTTTCCCTCGCACTGCTGCAGCATGTATCATCAAGTGAAATATTTGTCCCTCCTTTTCATGCATAGGTATTCTTGGTCTGAATAGAAGCTCATCAGGGGTTCTCATAGTTCTATCTGTGAGGCCTGGCAATCCTACCAAAAGCACACGCATGCCATATGCGAAGACCTCTGGCTCTAGAGGCACGGCCCTCATGGCTGTGTGTCCTGAGTATGCCCTGATTATTTCGTACACGTTTGAATAATGCATTCCTGGAATGGAGCATACTATGCCCTCCTCCGTGAACTAGATTGTCATTTTCAATTTTGTCATTAAGTATCGACCCAAAATGTTTACTGGGGTCTGACGTGAATACAACAAAGGTACATTCATTTCGCACTCTCCTACAGAGACTGGGAATGCGTCTGTAAAGGGAACTCGACTGTGAGCTCCTGTGAAACTCTGAGTATCTATGGCCTGACCAGACAAGGAAAACTGGCCTTCTTCTATGCACAAGCGTGTTGCACCCGTGTCAACTAAGAAGGAATAATCTTTACCCCCTATGACGACATTCACCCTCGGTTCCCTGTTAGGGTCTGTTGTCACTGATAGGATAGAGCACATCAGGGTTCCCAGTGAGCTGTCCTAGTTCATATATAAGTTTGGTCCACTGTACACTTGTGGATTCTCTCCATTTCCAGGGTTGCCTCCCCTTCCAGAGTTTGTGCCCTGAGAAGTTTGCGGTGGTGCCTGTTGGAATTGCCCTTGCTGCAGGTTCCCCACGTTAGGAGGTTGAACCCCTTGTTGCACACCTTGCAGCATGCCTGGTGCTTGCTGCTGCACTGTGTGATTCTGTGCACCACCCTGTTGGGAGATTGCAGGCGGATTCACCATGCCTGCTCCCATTCCTTGGCCATTTTGCCATGCACCTTGGCTTCTGCATGAGCGCTCCAGATGCCCTGTCAATCCACACAGCCAACACACTGGCGGTGGGCGGGCTATTTGTCCATTTGACATATCTGGACTGCGGATCTGCACGTTTTGAAAGCCTCCTTCATTACTCTGGAAAGCTCCCTGATTACTCTGCCATCCTCTTCCTCTAAATCCCCTCCCCCTGGGGTACAATCCTACGTTACCCTGGTTGTTCTGCTGTGGGTTAGCCACCTGTTGTACGTTCTGTTCAGCTGGGCTGGTCAGCATAGCTCCTTCAAGAGCATACTTTGATAATTTCTTTTTCACCAGCTTCGCTTCCTCACCTTTTCGAGTTGCCTCCTTTTTCTGATTCATTTCTTGCAACAATCTACAGTAATGTGCAATAGTCAACTGTATTTCGGCCCAAGGATTAGCCTCAACTCCTAATAATTTCTTAAGCTGTTTTTGTACTGGCTCTAGTAACCCCTGGCACAATTTGTGATAAAATACAGGTATAGATTTTGTCCAAGATTCATGCGTTTCGAGCACCCACGTGTCTTTGAAATTCTGTATATAAATCAACAGATCTTCTGACTCCTCCATTTTTCGAGTCATTATAGCTCCCATATCGGAAGTGTCTGGTAAAGCACTTGTACCGCTTTCCATACTGGTGCTCTGCAATTATTAAATGGCTCTCCGCCGTGTGTACTGCTAATAATGGTTACACCAGGGTATCCTGCCCGTTTCCACACATTGTCTGCTCTCTCACCAAGAATGTCGATCAGGAGATATTTAATGTCCCCTATAGCTAACATGACACCCCCTGTCATTTTGTCTAAATCGTGTATCCACTTCCCGGCTCCCGATGTCAGCATTGGAAGCTTGTTTTTCAGGTTTTCCCGATCCATGTGTGGCCATGGGATATATTGTGGTCTTGCTCCCCCTTTTCAAACAACGGAAATTGGAATACGCAGCCTTCTTTTACTTTCCCCATAGCTCTTCTATCACTGGTGTAACATTCCCGCATTGCTGTCTGCCTGGCAATGTCCTCAACCTGTCTACATAGGCGGGTGCTGACACCCCCCTCTAACCATGGGGTGTTCCTTCATGCCTGTCAGGCTGCATCGCAGACTCTGATGCCCTTAGTGCAGACTTGCTAGCATCTGACCATTGTACCCCTTTGTCCCTTGGGAGCCACTTTTTGAACCGTCTCCCTTCTTCATTTGCCTCGCACTCCATCTCCTCTCCGGAGTCGGACATTGATTGTTCTCAATTCACGCAACTCCTTGCGTCATTGTCATTCTAGCCTATCCAGGGGCAGCCTCCTGCTCCCACTACTTTGGGTGACGTCCTCAGTGTCATAGAGCTGAGTGCTTTCCAAGCGCTCGTCTTCCCCTTGGGATATTGTTTCTAGCCCCATTTCATCATATATTTTATCGATCGTTTCCCCGACACTTCTGGTGTCGAAGTCTTCTTCAATATTTGCCCCACTCGTGCCTGGTACTGAATCGTATGCAGGGAAGAATTCTTCAATGTCTTCCCATTCTACAGCAGGATCAGGTTTTTTAACTTCCCGCTCCAGATATTCGAGATCGAGTGCCCTCTGTCTACGCTTACGTTCAATATCATCATCAAATTCTTTGTGCTTCCTCGCTTCTTCTCTGACCTTATCTTCTTTCCTTCTCCTTTCATTTCTATGTTCATTTGCCCTTCTGACTTCCTCATCTTCTTGACTCTTTATTCTTTTTTCACATACTCTTTGTTCTTCTTTCAAACTTTTCTGATTCTGTCTGTACTGGTCATAGGCTGCTTTCTGTTTGCGATCAAGCTGCTTTTCTTGCTCCTCGCGATATAGCTGTTCTTGCCTCAGCCTATCTTTCCTTCTTATCCTTTCGTCCCTTACTTCCTTTTCCTTCTCCTTCTCCCTTCTTTGTGCCACATCAGACCTCTCTCTCAGTCTCACATCATCACTTCTTTTCCATCGAGTTTCAACAATATCTGTCCGCCCATCCATTCGTCTTTTGCGAATGCTATCTCATCAGTTCTGTCTTCAATACCTTTCTATTTCTTTCCCTCTCTCTCTTTATCGAGAGGTGCACTAATCTGTGCGCGATCCTTCCTCTCATCATCGCGTCTCTCCCTGTCCCTCGGGACTGCAGGGGGAACGTTTTTTATCGTCATCTTTCCCTTTATTTTCATCACTACTGTACGTAGGTGACTTATATGTGGGTTTGCTATACCCCTGTGGCTGCCTTAAGCTCTCTTAATTGGTAGAGTCCTTCTGACTTACTTCCTCGGTTTCTATCTGAGGCGGGGCAGGTGGCACAGTAGGCATCTCACCTCCCTCCGTGCATACGTTTAATATCCAGTCAGCCGGTGGCTCTTCATCCTTCGACTGTTCGAACATTTTCCAAAGTTCTAGAACAGCGAGGCGTTTCTCTAGTTTTTTGCCTGTGTATGTGGCACGCAAGTAAGTCGTCATGTATTGTAAGACAGCTTTTGGTAAGGACCCATTCTGTGGCCACAGCTGTCATGCTTTCCACCGCACACCCTCTCCCTGCTTACCCCGCACGCCCGGCCCCTGCCAAACACCATCAGGGGATCTCGCATGTGCATTCTGGCAGACTGCATCCCCTCACCCGCAATACCGCACACACTTTGGCCAGGAGTTTATCGACCTTCCCATCGCTGGCAATTACAATGGAGACTCCCGCTGGCAGCCCGCAACAATCCACATCATTTACGGAGGACCTCGCGTCACGTGAGGGGCCAACATGATCACACATCACGTGAGGGGGCTAGCACGACAAAGAGTCACGTAGCGTCAACACTTCCGCATCATGTGACGCGCATCACGTGACAGTCCAACGCATCACGTGTCTTTCCCGATGATTCAAAAGGCGTCCAGGAACACGGAAGCGTTGCTTCACAGCTGATCTCTGTCAGTACTGTACGGCTCTTGTTCCCTTGTTTTGAACCTTGCTACTACGACCTCAAATTTTGCTACGACCTCGGATTTGTTTCTGGATTGCTCTGTCTACCCCCTGGCACCTTGAACTTGGCTTTGCACACTACTACAACCTCGGATTTGTTCTGGATTGCTCTGTCTACCCCCTGGCACTTTGAACCTTGGCTTTGCACATTGTTACGACCTCGGATTACGAATTGGACTGCCTTAAGATTTAGTTTTGATTTGGTACTTTGGCCACTGGCCTCTTGTAGGCGCTCGCCTGGTTGCACAACCCGGACTGCCTCAAACCACGTTGTGCGCCCATCTACAGAGTCTCGAACACCCCCCTGATCCTCTGCTATTGGAAGTTCATCAAGCCCCGTCCCGGGCCCCACTATCCTTTCCAACAGGGTGACACTTCCTATAATCTTAGGTAAGCGGTGTTCTGTTTTTCTTGCTGGGTATTCCTTGTATTACACGCACATTGTTTGATAACCACTCATTGCCTTACAGCGTTCAAGGGGTCCTTCTGTCAGCTCCCGGTTCCAGACCTGACGGCTCACAAAAACATCCTGTGGCCTCAAAGACCGCACAGGCACTGAATATCTCGTTGTCTGTGTGGTACTTGGGGACGGAGGCATTATTAAACTTCACGACCATCAAGAACAACTTCATAACAACAGCATAAACATCTTGTGGGGGTACCCTTAACCCACTCGGTACTGTATTCCTTAAGCTTGGGTGCATGTTTAGGCAGTTGTTTACATAAGTGTGCTAGTGGAGTAATATCTTCCGTGCTTAAACTTGTTTTAACAATACTTCCATGTAACTTCACCACTCCTTATAATATGAGCGAGCACCAATACCGCAAGCTCCAATCCAATCTTTTCCCGCCAAAATTTTATATCACCAATTTATTCAAGAACATCAATTCACGTGCGATTCCCTCTCAACTATAGAATCACGTAAAATGTGATCAATTTCAAACAACAAGGAGACGAATTTCCTTAAGTGTGACATTTCAATAAAACATGTATGACAAACATTAAACAGACTAGACAGACACCAGCTGGACACAGATATGTCTGCCTTCTAATCAATACCCCAACGTGGAGTTTAATTTAACTCCTTTTACGACATCTTTAATCATCGTAGTAGCCTAGTCTTTCCCTATTATGTGGGACTATGAGTTAACGTTTCTTCTGACCGCTATATTAAAGCGCAGGAACAAGGCGTATCCTCTCTCTTCTCGGGTGTCTACCCCGGTATCCTCTTTCTTTATCTCAGGTGTCCACCCCGGTATTCACTATTTATTCAGTTATTCTCGAGTCATTATCCCCTCATATATATATATACAGTCTTCTCTACTTCTGACTATTTTGTTTTTCTCCTCATCCCTCCGTTACCTTTTCCCTTACTTGTTCTATTGCCTACAACATTTGCCAAAGCATCCATTTCTTTGTTTCACTTACCGCTCGCATCGCTCCTCTCTGGACCCTCGGGATCACCGCCTCCGTTACCGCCTTTTTCAGTCTTTCGTCTGATCCACTGCCCATAGGAATGGAAGGGTTTATGTTTGTAAAACGGGTGCCTTCAAACCCACTGCAGTTTTTTGGACAAGTGTAAGCTATCATTGTCCACGGGAAGCTTCACAGTCTACTCGGCCAAAATGGCGAAGGACTCATGATATTGCAGAAGACCTAGAGTTACTTTGTGTAGACGGTCAACAGGTGTTTTTATCAATAATCAATATTTAATAGTTGATGGTCAAAACCATCCTCTCCGCTATCAAGTGTACAGGAGGGCGGAGCGACCTCTGACGGGCCCATGGGATCAGAGCTCACCCTCAAATACTTTAAGACAAGTTAGCTGCACCTTGAGGAGGATGGGGTGCAGGATTCTCTTTCTCCAACACCAATCAACAAGGACAAGAACCAGGCAAACAAAAGTGAAATCAACAATGATGCGATCGCCCGTCTTGCTTCAACTTCCAAATTCTTCATTCAGACAGCAACAGTTATAGCAGATTTTCGTCATCGTTGACGTGTTACACTCATAAGTTTGGCATGCAATTCTATTGGTCGGAAAAGGTAACTTAAGTATAGGTGCTATATCTTTATACGGTAACAGAGTGTGAGGATTGAATAACTCTTATCGGGTGGGCGTCTACTCCCATCCCTCTACATCACTCTTGATAGACGTCCCTACAAGTACGACGTCTCATTGGTTCTACTAGCTATAGGATCCTATATTATTTGGTCCATTGTGATTGGGTAGGTTACACCCTAGGCATAAATCTCCACTTTAATTAGCAGCATGCAGAATGGACACCCAGATGCGGTGTGCCACAAGATTCACCCTACCTCCCTTCTATCAATCAGTACCTTAGGGCTATAGGTCAATTAGTTGGCTGAGGATGGCCTCGAAACTGTAGCTTCTTATCAGGAAAAGTTATGGCATACTCAGGTTCTGGGTGACATCAGACGTTGGTACCTCTTCGCTCTTGGCTGGTCATGTGTTAGTTCACCGTGAATCTGCTTCATTTTCCCTCTATTTGTGTAATTGATTCTTCCTTTAGCCTTGCCACCTGCCTGGGCCTCCTTATCTCGACCTTCTCTGGCTGGCTGCTATGCTCTTAAGTTTCTTTCTTCGAAGTTGCCGCACTCCTCCCTTCCTGGAGTTGACCTCGAATTCCCAGGCATGAGCTGCTTCTTACTGAGTTTCGATTCTGCTCTTTCGTCTGGCTTTGAGCAAGTATATGATTCCTGGCCTGTTTGTCCTCCACCACCCAGGGCTTAATTCTGCTTTTATAAAATGGAGTCACACTTGTATAATGTGCTTCTTGAGGTAGATATAGAGTTGGTGCTTGCCGCTCTATCCTTCTACTAAGCATTGCAAGCAGTACAGTTTCCTTAGCTCATTGCGTTCCAAGCCTATTTACAGGCATTTAGCCAGTTGCATATTTTCATCCTTCTTTCATGGTTACGTTCTTTGTGTTGCAACATCGTTTCTTCTTTTAAGTCCATTACCCCATTATTCCTTATATTTCTGCTTTACGTGTCGTTCTTTGCTTGTCGTTTCATTCATTAGTACGTCTGTCAAGGCCCTTTGGGTATCTTTGGGGACAGTTTGTAAGTAGTCTTCATTTTGTGTCAACTGCTGGTACGGTTGTCTCAACGGGTACCATGCTGCCCACGGTTGTCTGCTTATAGGCACGTCAACAGGTATTGCTCTTCTGATGGGTACTGGACAGAGCCCCTCTGTGGCTCTCTGTTGGTTTATTTGCTCCTTATACGTCACATATCTTGGCGAGTATGCTCCTGGTATCTCTAAATGGGGGGCTGGAGTGCAGGCCGTATCTGGGACCTCCTCTACACTCGGTACCTTGGATATGTTCTCCTCCCATAATGCTGGTATCACCTCCAGCACCATTGCCATTCTCTGTGTCACTTCTCTCTAGTGGATTTGTAACCAACAGGTCACACTGATTTCGAACACCATCTCTATTTCTAGCCTTTCTTCCCTGAAAAGCTCTTTGTCACTGTGGTGAACCTCCATCCCTCTGCCACTGCAATCACTGCTCTTCATGCCTGTCCTGTGTCATCCATCCCATGTACTGCAATCCAAACTTCTCTTGCGACCACAACCTCTATATCTATTGGTACTATGGCTCCTTCTGGCTCGTCCATTTGTAGCTCTGGCCTGAATAGGTACTTGTTTGGAACTTGCCACATCTTCCACGCAATGCCTGGGAGCCATGCATTGGCAATGTCAGTCCCATACTGGAACATTTCTGGGTCCACTGGCACCCCCCTCTGTATCTTGTGCCCAGAATAGGCTTGGACAATCTGTCTTACATTGAGCATGTGTAGTTCTGGTGTTCAGCATATTATTCCCCTGTCTGCGAATGAGATGGTCATGTTCAGTTTGCTCATAATGTCTCGTCCCAATATGTTTACAGGTGTCTGTCGAGAGTAGAGCAGAGGTAGTGATAGATCCTGATCTCCTGTGGAAAGTGAGATATTGTCTATAAAAGGAACCATTTCCCGAGTCCCAGAGAATCCAAGGGTGTTCATGGCATCGCCTGACAATGTAAATGCTCCTTCCCTAATGGAGGACCTAGTCGCCCCTTTATCATTGAGAAAGGAAAAAGTCTTGTTACCTATCGCCACCCCTATGCAAGGTTCCTCTGCAGGGTTGGGTGTGATCAACAGTATGGGACACATCAAGTTCATCTGTGGGCTGTCCTATTGAGGGTACAGGGTCATCCTATTGCCTGTAAAGGGGTTGTTCCCCACCATGGTAACTCCTCCCAATTGTCTGATGGGAACTGTCGCCATGTCCATGTTTGCTGGTGTGTTTTTGTTTTGTGTCTGTGCGATTGCTGTGTATTTCCTCAAATCTGTACCGGTGCTGGCATCTGTGGTACTTACATGTGGGTCTGTTGGACTTGTTCTTGTGCATGTGGCATCTGTTGATATGTGCCCTGCATCTGTTCTTGCTGTTGCTGGTCCTGTATATAATAATTGTCCTGGTTCCCTTGATAGGACTGCTGGCCCTACCCTGCCCAATTCTGCTGCATCCCCCATATCTGCACACTCTTGAAATGTGTCCTGTCTGCCCACAGGTCCAGCACTGCGGCAGTTCCCTCCCTTGCTGCTGAAAACCCCCCACAAAATCCCCTGTGTTCTGCTGCATCTGTTGCCCATATCATCAAAACTCCCCTGAAGACCCCCTTGGTTGTGATGGATCTGTGTTCCAAAGCCACATCCTCTCTGCTGGCCCCCCTTCCTCGGAACCCATGCCATGGGCCAACCTGCCCCATGAACCCTCCTGCCATGGGAGGTGCAAACTGCTGTAGTTGTGGCTGCTGATGCGGCTGCTGTGCCTGTGGGGTGGGGCTGGATATAACTGCCCTTCCATCGGTTACTTTGATTTTTTTCTCTGCACTAATTTCACTTCGTCCTTCCTTCCCTCCTCTTAATATTCTCCTGCCATAGCCTGCAACGGTGAACTATCCTAAGCTATATTTCTTGCCACCCCCTTGCTTCCACCCCTACCAATTTCCTTAAATTCTTCTGAACTGGTTCTGGTAGCCCCTGTACAAGTATGTGATAACATATTGCTACTGTTTTGTCCCAAGACTTGTGAGTTTCAAGGTGCCAAAAGGCTTGAATCTTCTTATTGTACTGCACTGGGTCTTTGTCTTCCCTCATCCTCTATGACGTAATTGCCACTATGTCTGACGTGTCTGGGTATTGTGTCCTCAACGATAGTGAACTGTCATGTGCTGTGTTTTGTATCATCCCCCCTGCAAATCCCGCCCTTCCTAGACGTCATCAGCTGCATCTCCTAAGAGATAGTCCCTTTACATCACCCATGGCTAGCCTATGTCCCTCTGTCATCTTCTTCATCTCATAGATCCACTTCCCAGCCCCAGCACTCAACAATGGTAGCCTAAACTTCATGTTTTCCTTGTCTGTGTGCTTCCATGGCACATACTGTGGTCACACTCCTCCTCTCTCTAGTAAGGGCATCTGTGTGAACGCAGCCTCCTCCTCATGCATCCTTCTAGTCAGCCTGACATGTCGGTCTCTTCTCTCGCTTTCAATGCATGCGCATACATCTATTGGCTCTAGTATGGGCACTCTCTTTCTGTCGTCATACCTCCTTGTCAACCGACCCCTCGAACAAGCCATTGCTGTCTCCCCCATCCTTTGTCCTGGGAGGTCTTGAAGCCTATTGATGTATGTAGTGGTGTTGTGTAGGGTAGTGCCTGCCCATTTGAGCTGCCTCCTCCTCCTCCGCCTATCTGTGTTTTAAACTCCCATGACACTTGTTTGTCTGTTCTTGTCCCCGTTGACTGGGGTTTATGCTGCTCCCCCATGTTGTCCTCATTGTACCTGTCCTCAGGATCAGACCCTGTGTCCATGTTGCTACAAAAATCGTCTGCGAAACTCAGTCTCCTCGAGGTTAAGTCTCTGTTAGGTCTTGTACTTAGGTCGTTGTCCCTCAAATCGTACCTGCTTCCCCTGCCCATACCCCTAGGCCTTTTCCCTCCCTGTCTACAGTGCTCCTGCCTCGTGAGCTGGTACTGTCTGGTTCTGTCCGTCTGTCCTCTCCGAGTCTGTCACTTCCCGTATCTAAAAATTCCTTGTGTCTTTCCTGCCCTTATTGCTCGCTCGTCCCTCTCCCTGTGCGCTCACTCTCTTGCCAACCTATCCAACTCGAACTTCCGCTGCTCCCGTTCTGCTAACTTGCATTTCGCCCGATCTGCTACTCCTCGTCTCCTCTTAATCTCGTCCACTTCCCTTGTCCTTCTGTCCCGCTGCTCTCTCTCAACTCTCTTCCTTTCCTTGAGGTCTCTTTCGATCCTCTCCTACCTGTCCATTTCTGTGCACTCCTTCTTCTCCTCCTTCCTGCATTTCTTATCCTCCCTCTCCAGCTTCCATTCTCTCTTTCTCTCCCTATTCTCGTGCTCTAATCCCTCCTCCGGGTTCTTCTGCCTCAGATCCTTCTCATCATTTATCTCAGCCCAGTATGATGCTTCGCTGCTTCTCTTCAGGCCCTCCATTGCCTTGGTCACACATTCTGCCTCACCATCTGTCTTTCCCTGCAGTTTCAGAAGTATCTGTCGTCCTATCCATTCATTTGCCGCCATGCCCCCGAGCCCTTCCTTCGTGCCCTCCTGCACCTTGCTGCTTGCCTCTTGCTCGATAGCCTGTTGCCCTACGCCTATTGGTTTTTCCACCTTAGTGTATGGTGGTGGCTGATAAGTTGGGGTTGAGTACCCCGCTGCTTCCTTTAACTCTCGCATTGGATACATCCCTTGCTCATCATCTGTGTAATTGGATGCTACACTTGGAGGGACATGGGGAGGTGTGGAGGGATGAGTCCCTGGCTCCTTCACCACCTGCTGGCTCAGCTTCCACTGACACCTAGCGGCATCCTTTGCGCCCTCCTGAAACATGCGCCACAGCTCAAGTATAATTTCTTCCCCTTATAAATACCCGGTATGTGTGTCAGTAGTGATTGTTGCACGTCTTTGAAGAAGTTTCCACAAGGTGGCCATGGTTTAGTTAAATTTCCCTCTGTACCTTTTGACGATTCTATGCTATATTTGCAAATTCTTTCCCGATAAGGTAGGAGTGTCTTACATAAGCGCAGAAGGGGCGTGTCCCCCTGCATTCCCCCTGATACATTTTTCCGTACCTTTACCTTACCTCAAGTCGAGGGTTTTGATAGTCCGCTGTTATCGGAGAAATGTACAATATAATGGCAATACTTTTCAATTGCTACGACCTTCTCCTGCTCTGCAACTGAGCAGGCGTGCTCCACGCACCACCCCTCCTTTAGACTCCTTGCCTCCTCAGGCACACCCACGATCTTGCGCATGCACCTTCTGCGCACCTCTGCAGGTTCATCTCGTCTGCCAATCCCAAGTTTCCAATGCTAACTCATCACGGTCTCGTGCTATTTTCTTGTGATCCAACTGCACCCGTTGCATCGCCTAGCATGCGAAACGTGTCACTCCAGAATACTTAGCTAGTCAACTCCACTTCCGCAATCTAGGCCAGCTCCCTTGGCAAACCTTACGGGGATACCGTCATCTATGACTCAAGCTAAAATGCTCAACCCCCAGGAATAACAATATTTACATATCTTCTGTCATCTGTGCCCTCGAGTCAATAGTCTAGGTTATTCACCAGAACCTTTTACCTCTAACCTGAATGTGCCCTAAGCATAAAAGAAGGACTTCTACCTCTGCTCCTTCCCCTACTACTTTTGACAATACTTGACGATACTAAACAATACTTCACAATACTCAATACCTTCCCTCTCACCCACAGTTGCCTTTAGACTGGGTCAATACTTACACTCCGTGGTCTGCTGGCGCTGCTCGGCTGCCGACTCCTCCTCAAGGCGCTCACCTACCCGTCCTTGTCTGCCTGGACTACTCGCTGACTTTGGGCAGGATGATATCTACATCAACTTTCTAAATCAAAAGGTCTGGTCCAGGTTAGGTGGAGCCGCACCTGAATTTGAAGACAAATGACAAGCTTACCATTGTGCCCAAATGACACCACATGCAACTGAGCTTTAGGTGAAAAAGGATGTTACCATTCCTGCATTTACCAGACAATTTACGGCAGCATTAAAATACAGGAAGGGACAACAGATAAAAGATGCTGATGCATTTGTATGCCTAAATGAATCCATAAAGCAACAGGGGTTAGAATGCGAATATACACCACTGATAGAGAATGGGGATGGACCCATTCAAATCCTGGTTGACAATAAAGGGTGTCAAGACATTAATTCGGAAGAGAATTCAGCATTTGGGATGACAGTACAGAAATCTAACTACACTGCTGATTTCAGTAACCCAGTGATCGGGAACATCCCTGAAAGTTATGTGACTGCACAGGGTGAATTACCAGAATCATTGGAGTCTAAGCCTAAAGGAATCTTTAAGGTTCAGTCTGCGTATCCTCATGAGCCTAGTGAAAAGGTATGCTGTCATCAGGATGATTGTATCCTATTCGAATTAGGTGAAACTAAAAGAGAAAAACAGCATATTGAAATGGCGGTCCATATTCCAAAATATTTGAGGGTAGCAACTCTCCAAAGAGACACTGCCACACAGTTAGAGGAAAGTACAGAAGTTCCACCTTTGGATGATTTCCCAGACTTTTCTAAAATGGTAGAGGAACAGATTTAAGCTGCAGATGCTTGCACAAATGAAGAAGAAACACATTTGAGGAAAATATTCATCGAGTTCAAACAGGTTTTTACCAAAGAGTGCGGGCTGACCGATTTGTGTGTGGCCACACTACCAGAAGGACATGGTAAGGAGCTGGTATTTGTGCGGTAATATAGGTTACCCCTGGCATGTTTGGAATCACTAGCTGAAATAGTCAAACATTTTGAATCTAGTTGAATCTAGAGGAATCATTAGGCCTATTCATAACACATAAAATACTCCTATATTCGGTGTCAAAACCCAATAGCCAATGGTGCTTGTGTGCAAATCTATGAGAATGGAATAAAAAGGTACCTGTTCCAAGGTGGCCCCTTCAATTTATCGATCAGGGATTTGCACAAGTTCACGGGTCAAAGGTTTCACCACCTTAGACCTTACAGCTGGATACTGGTGTGTGTCACCAGCTGTAGACATTCAAAATGTATTTGCATTTTCATTTGACAAATCACAATATGTATGGTCCCGGACCCCTTTCTGGTATGTCAATAGTGGGAGAGAGTTTGGGATATTCGTAAACAAGGCACTCCCGGATGCAGCTGAAAAAGGGACAATCGTTTTTGTGGATGATGTGCTAAACAAAAATGAAGATCTGAAAAGCCATTTCAATTAGATTAGACGTGTACTCGGTAAACTACAGAAGGCTGGGTCAAAAGTATCTTTAAAGAACGCACAGTGGTGAAGAAAGAGGGTGAACTTTCTAGGCCATAAAGTGACAGAGCATGGATTAAACCCACAAAAGAAAAAAGTGGAAGGAATTCAGAAACTAAAAGATCCCACTAAGTTAAAAAGTTGAAAGAGTTTGTTAGGAATGATACATTTCAACAGATGTATTGGAAATGATGCAGAGATTAAACCTGTGACAAGATTACTGAAGCAGGGTGTACCCTGTAAATGGGAAAGGGATCAAAGTGAGGCAGTGGCCATGCTAAAAGTGTGCCTAATGAAAGTACCATGTTTGGCATATCCAATGAAAAACCAGGATTTATTTTTGTAGAAATAGGATTCACAGATCAATGTATGTCAGCAGTGTTATGTCAAAAACACGATGCAAATAACAAAACCACTGCATATGCTAGCACAGCATTGTCACAGGTAGAGACCAAATTTAGTGAATGTGAAAAAGTGCTCCTGACCACCACCTGGGCATTACAACATTTCAGTCCCATAATTCAAGGCAAGTGGGTGATTGATGAAACAAATAACCAGCCTCTGCAATTTTTGCAAAGTAAGAGGATCGGATCAGGGAGTTTGGCCCAGTCAAGAAACACTTCATGGACATTAGAACTTTAAGGACTTTTGGTAGAAGTCAGATGTGGACAAAATAAAAGTTGCTCAAGGGCTGGCGGGGTTGCATGATTGTGCAGATGTCTGTACGTCTGATGACACAGAGCTAGAGGCAAGTTTAAATGAATTTGAGCAATTCCCACACAAGGCTTTAAGCGAAGAAATATATACGAATTTACCAACTTTGTATGTAGATGGATCTGCATACCACATAGAAGAAGATGCTGAAAAAGGACTTGTGGCAGGAATAGGAAATGTGTGGTTACAATCTGACATCATTCAAAGAGTAAGCATGAGGATAGGCCCCAAAAGCAGTCAAGTGGCTGAACTGGCTGCCAATTTATAAGGCAGTATCTATAGCAGTAGAAAATAGACTCAGAGAAATAGTTTTAGTCACTGATTCTGATTATGCTCCTGGCTGGACTGTGAAAGGGAGTCTCACATATAACAAGAAGCCACTTAAACATGGCAAGATGATTCAGCTATAGACAAACTTGTGTGAGAAAATGACCTGATAATACATTGGAGGAAAATATGTGGCCATTTGGAAACACCAGGTGAGGATAAGGAAGGAAATGATAAGGCAGATTAATTAGCCAAAATTGGAGCTGTAATTGGGGAATTATTCTCGATTGACCGCCTGGTAAAATACAGGTGGATGCGATAACATGCTCAAAAACTCTGAAAACAGTTGAACAGCCTGCGGCACAATATACTTTGATGCTCCAGATCAAAATTCACTGACTGAAGAGGACTGCAAAGGGAAAGAAGAACTGACGGTGTCAATAAAAAACAAAAATAGAATTAGGTTACAAGATGGACTAATGATTAGAGAATCTATGACAGGTCAAAGATAATGGATAGTGCCTTTGTCATTTATGGGAATGATGTTACATTATGCCCACAATGCCATAACTGCAGGCCACAGAGGTTTACAGAAGACTTTGGACATTTTGAAAGATTATGCCTATTGGCCACACATGTCTCAAGATGTTAAACTGTACACCAGAACGTGTTTAGTGTGTGCACAGTTTCAGCCTGCATCACCAGCTCATAGAACACCATTAATGAAATGGGGTTTCACACTCTCATGATCTGATTTAAATGTCGATTATGTAGGTCCCTTGAGGAGATCAGCAAAGGGAAACAGGTACATGCTGATGGTCATTTGTTTAATGTCTAAACGGGTAGCGTGCATTTCAATTCCAGACTGCAGGGCACAAACGGCAGCCACTTTACTTGTACATCATATTTTTTCAAGAATAGAATCAGACCGTGAAATTCCTTTCACTAGTGCATTAATGACAACAATGTGGCAAATCTTGGGTGTGAAGAGGAAGTTGCACATTTCTTACCGGCCCTACTCTTCACAGGGAGTGGAACGGTGTAGCAGATCAATCCAGAATATGTTGAAAATATTTGTAGCTGAAGCAGGATCTAGTTGGGTTTTGCGGCTTCCATTCATACTAATGGTTCTTAGGTCGACGCCCTCTTAATCAACAAATCTCAGACCCCAAGAGATTTTGACAGGTAGAAAAATGAACAGGTTTTTGTAAATACGTGAATATGTGGAAAAACCGAGAAAGTATGTGCAATAAGTGTTTGCATTTGCGCAGTGAAATTTGGGAAAGGCCGCTGACAGTGCAAAGTCATGTTACGATAGGAAGACATTTGTGAGAGCATATGAGATAGGAGGTCAGGTGTATAAATTTAATTTTGGGAAGGATAAGCATAAAAACTCAAATGTTCTTGCAGCATGGCATGGGTCATATAGAATTGTAGATGAGGTTTCACCTGTGGTCTACAAAATTGCTGTGGAACAGTTTGTCCATGTTAAACAAATTAAGCCCTTCCACCAGAAACTTGAGGTGAAAAGGCTAGGGTGAATGAGACTAGCAGGGAGCGAAAAAAGCGATTATATGAGAATAAAGTGCTTAACTATTAAATAGAATTACCATAGAAGGTCAATAAGTGTAAATAGTGTGAAGATATCAAAATGGGGTTTGAAGAAATAAAATATATATCTCAAATTAGTGAGCAGAGATATAAATATGTAACTGATGGAAAGGTGTATTGTAAATAGGTAAAGGCTCAGTTATTTGCATTATTTGTTTTTAAGATTGGTTGTGATTGAGACTCTTGCCTTAAAAAGTGCTGTGTGAATTAGTGTACTTAATTTATGTTATTGTCAGATGGTCCTGAAAAGATGTCCTGGCTGCATTATATGGTGTTTGTTGTATAATCTGCAATTGTATGCCTAATCAAGTTAGATTTCAGATATCCCAGTGAGAAGGGAAACGTACATGTATTGATATACTTGATTCTTAAATTGTCTTTTACTTTTTAATCCAGAAAAATAATTGTGTTGCCTGTCAGTGTGCTGGATCCTTGGAGTGTGCTGGTCTCTGGAGGATGCCACTGTAATGGAGTTACCTGGAAAGTCCCCTGGACTGAAAAAGGGGGTGAAGATGATGATGACCCTGAAAGAAGTCCCACCTGCAAAGGATGGAAGTTCACTTCACCAAGAACAATTTCCTGAACGATTTCTGAGTTGACTTTCAAAAATAAATGTGTTAAAATTAGTTTTACAAACTGATTGTTACTGATTCTTACATCAGACTGAGGCCACTGGTAAAGTTGTATGGACTTATGGTTGTTTTTGAAAGTGTCAATATTTTCCTTTAATATCTTATAAAAAAAATACAAATACATTTCAAACAAAAAAAACCCAAATAGGCGGTCACTAATTAAAAGAGGATAAAATATAAAGGTGAACAAAAGATGAAAAAATATACAATAAAAGAAAGAAAACATTATTTTTTTAAAATTTAAAATGTTTTGGTTTACAAATCAAACTTTTCATCTTATTATCTTATCATACATATCTCTTTCTACTTGATTTCATTTTCACACAAGTCTTTCATCTTTGCCTTTCTCCAATGCTATTTTCCATTGATTGTCATTTGTCTCCTTGTCTATCGTCTTTCTCATCCAGATTGTCTTTTCTCCATTATGGTGTTCCAAAAAGATATCAAGGCGAATATTGTTTTTTATCATTTCCTGCTACCAATAAATTCCATCGGTCTTCGGGAGAGAGTGGAGTATGATTGTTCAAAAACCATCCTCTAGATAGGTTTCTTTTTTTCTGTTAGTGAAGGACATATCATAATGATATGATGTAGACTTTCAATTACTGCTCTATTTTTACAGATTCGGCAATCTTCTTGTGTTCCGGGAATTTGTTTTCTTGCCGCCATCGGTAAAATGTTTAATCGTTGCCTCAAAAAAGTATCTCTGATCTTCGATGATGGGAAGATCTTCAAATACGTTGGCAATTTGTTGATAGGTCTAACATCTAATTTTCATGATATGTTGTGATGATACTTGGTTTTGATTTTATTAGTTTGTATCCAATCATTTTCCATAACTCTCGTTTTCACTTTTTGCAGTCTTTTCAGCAGCATGTCTAAGGAATGTCTTGCGCTTCTCTTTTTGCTTCCACCGATCTTTTCAATAGGTCCAGAGCTTGTTCGTTGCTTCCGTTTTTATTATCTCTCAGGATTTCAAGTGGGGGGGCGTATGTTTCGCTCATGATTTTCCAATATAGATCGAATCCACTCGACTATAGAGCCCAGGGATTGGAGGGCAAGTTCTGCTCGGATACGGGGCATAGGGACCTATTTAGGTAGGTTTAGTACCTTCCTCCAAAAACTTCCCTTCAGTTGTTTCCATATATTATTGTCGATGTTTATCATTGCCTCTGCTCCATTTGTCAGAATTGCTGTAACTTTTTGTTTGTAAAATGTTAATACCGGGGTCATAGAGAATTTTTCATATTTCCGATGGAGTGTTTTGGCCTGTCGCGCTAATGATAATGCTTTGGCTTTAAGATGTTGAGACTATTCTTTTTCAGTTGGTGATTGCGATATCCTTACCCCTAAATATTTAATCTTCTTCACTTGCTCCACTTTTTCCTTTCAGATGTAATATAAGGCAGATGTTCCTTTCTTCTTAGTTTTTGTTCATTAGGGGCATGATTTTTATTTTTTGAACTTTTATTTCTAGCTGATTCTTTTCCATATATTCTTCTAATCTCTGGAGTAAAATCTGTATTCCTCTGGGGGTTTTTGCCAATATTACGATATCATCTGCTTACACGATGCATGATATTGTGGTGTTATTTATTTTTGGTGGATTCTTTAGTGGCGTGTAGATATTTGCTTCTAGGTCGGCCATATATAGATGGAAGAGGGTAGTTGCTAACGGGCAGCCTTGTTTCAAGTCATTCCATGTCTTGATCTGTTCCGTGAGTATTCCATCCTTGGACATTCTGATTCTTATGGTAGTATTTTCATATAATAGTTTAATAGGTTTGATGATGTTACTCGGGCAAGCCCATGAGTTGAATTTTTTCCATAGGTTATTTCTGTTTACAGAGTCGAACACTAATTTTAGGTCCACAAAAGCAAGCTGCATATGTCTGTGTTCTGGTTCTTATAGCTTTGTGCTTGAGTAGATTCAGTAAAAACAGGTTGATGTTAGTTCCTATTGTTTTCACGAAGCCTGTTTGTCTGGCGGCATATTTCTTTTCCTTTGTTGCCCAAGTGTTCAGATTCTCTACTAGGAGCTTCGCAAATGTCTTACCCAGGGGAACTAGTAGTGCCAAGGGACAGCAATTTCTCGGTTCCATGGATGATCCAAGCTTGAATATTGGGATTGTAGTGGCTTGGTCTTCTGTATTCATTTAAATATGCTGTCGCATATTGATCCCCAGGCCCCTGTTTTCTTTTGATTATCATGTTCGATAGGCCGTCTGGTCCTGGCGCTCTGGAGACATTTAGGCTCTGTATTGCTTTCTGTATATCCTCCGGCACCCATTCCCATTGCCATGTTGTGTTCTTCACTGTCAATGTTTTTCCATTTTGGTGTTGTCTTTGCCCGTAAAGCTCTGTAAAGTATATCGTCCAACTCGCCTCAGGTACATCAGCAGTCGTTGCATCTTGTGTATGAGTTTGGCCGTGTAGTAGCGACCATAGTTGCCTCGTGTTCCTATTCTTCAAAGCTTGTAACATCTTCTCTGCATCTTCTTGCATGACTAAATTTCTATTATTCCTCATCCAATTTTTGTATTGTTGTTTTGCCAATTTAATTTGTTTATGTTTGTCACCCAAATTTTGTTTAGTTATCAGTTTTATCTTCTGTCTCAATTCCTTTTTTTGTGTACTACTTTAGGATTATAAGCATGTTGATGGTTTCTTGATGTTTGTTCCTGGTTTGTTCTATTCTGTTGCTTGAATGGGTAAAGCAGCCATTAGTAGTTGATTTTTTGAGCATCTTCTAAGGTCGATTTTATCATTCTATTTGGAAGTTTTACTATCATGTTTTGTCTGATCTTTAGTCTGTTCCTCCCGTTGTTTATCACCATTTCTGGTAACAGCTCTTTTTCAATCATTTGCTGTTCAGTGTTCCATGCTCTTAGCATTATATAATGGTCACTGTTGTCAGATTTGATGTTTCGGTTATAGCAGATTTTGTTGTGTATTCCTTTCGTCATGCAAATGAAATCAATTATTGCAGATGATTTCCCTTTTGCCCAGGTTTCAATCAACCGGCCTGTGATTGGGTCATAGCTGTCTGACCTTTGCATGTTTCTGTTATCTACTTCTTTAATCCAGCTTTTGGCTCGGGACTGTAGATTACATTCGTCAATTACCTTGCCTTTGGCATCAAAAGATGAATATTTAGGTCTCTGCAAATTATGAATGCTATCTCTTTATATTTTTCTTTTGCTTGGTCAATTGCTGAGAATACAGTATCTATAAAGGATTCCTCTGTTGTACCAGTTGGATTCCAGTAGACATTCATTATGCCCCATATTTCATCTTTCGGAGGGTGAATCATCAGTCCCGCTGTGTCAATGCATTCATTCTTGTGTTTAATTATCGTTAGTTGTGCCCAGGGTTCAGGTTTTCAGATTCAATCATATCAATAGTTCTTCCATTTTTGATCATGGTCAAGAGTCCTGCCGATGGTCGGCCTTTTTTCCCTTGAATAGCAGGATTCATTAACACTGTACAGCCGTCACATATTGGTTGCATTGTTAACCAAGATTCTTGTTTACATATTAGGTCAGAAGTTTGTAGATTCTGGTCTGTTGTGCCAAATAAGTGTCTATGCCCCCGTGTGTTTCATGAGCACAACATAGTAGTTGATGTCTTCACTATATTTTGTTGTTATCTTTGTTGTTTATACATTTCTTGGTCTTCTAGTGGTTGTCATGATTCCTGCCCCTCATGTCCCCAGCCCTCCAAGATGTCAGGCTGGAGCCAGGCCACAATCACCTACATGGCCCTCAAGGGCCTCTCCATCCCTCCAAAGACCCACTTGGAGTCAGACTTGGCGCTTGTGGCACCAGACTCACTCACTCCCATAGGATAACATTGGGGATTGGACTTGTAGTGCATTGATGGGGACAAGATGGATGCCCCCACATATTTCGGTTCCCAGAACTGCATGTGCAGTCTAGTCTTTTGGGTGTGGTTCAGCCAAGAGAAACCTGGGATACCCAGAGACTATTTAAGCCACGCCCAGGCTGAGAAACATGCTTTGTGTTTTCTGCACCTGCAGCGTGTTCGGATCGGTCTCCAGTAGGCCTTCATTTTTCTTTTGCGCTCAGCTCCTGCAAGAACAAGAACACCGTTAGGAACAGCCTTATCTTGCGGCGCTTCTGCCCATCATTCATCGTTTCTTCTGTTCTGCGGGCATCTTCGGCGGTGTCATTCCCATCCCGGCACGCCGCTTCCTAAGGAAAAGGGAAAAGAACAGAAAAAAGGCATTAGAAAGCATTCAGCAAATCTTTATTTTTAAAGACTGTACGAGCTTCAAACGCTTACCTGAATCCCAGCCACTCTGAGGGAACTCTGTCCCCGGAACTTCTCATCCATCTGCAAGAGGGAAAGGACACTCCAGGTTAGCGTGGAAACATCTAGAGGCGCCGCATACCGCACTTACTCACCGCATTTCTTCTTCATAACCGGCATCCATGCTGAAAACGTTGCGCCACCTAAAAGACACAGAAAAAGAACTCAGTTCAATACAAATACGAAAGGGTCGCATCGCGCATCGCGCTCTCACTCACCTTCAGCGGTACTCATCTCAGCAGCACGTCGCCATCCCCGGACGCCGGCCATCATCTAAGGAAGGAAAGGAACGAAGTTAGAGAACTGTTCAAAATACTCAATATACTGACCTGTCGGACTCTTGCCAGTGAAGTAACTAGGCAGCAACAAGCCCGGATCAATCAACGCGCCCCTGAGCTGAAAGCAGGACGGAGAGCACACTTTCCAAGCAAACAAGTCAGCTGTGGATCAAAGGTAAGGATTGGACCCCGGGGAAGAAGGGGCTCAAGCACACAGAGACAATAGGGAGTTAAACTCTACCAATCCTTTGTTTCAGGCCCAGTCTCCAGTCGAGTAGACTCCAGGGAAGGGTTTGAGGTCGTAAGAGGTCAGAACAGGCTGAGTGACATCCCCGTGGATACCAGGTGAGCGTTATAGCGGTGTGTCGTCCATTTGTCTCCATATTCCATACTTCCTATATATTTCATGTCGAGTTTGGAATCGTTTTTCCACGCTTCCTTCATTATCTTGCATTCTTCTCATTCTGTCATGCTCAGGTCTATTGTTATGATGGTCATCAGCATTGTTATTCATGTATTCTTTGGTATTATGTTGCCCTTGCTTGGGCATCACCTCACCTTTTTCCCTTTCTGTACTCTTTGTTTCGTCAATCCTGGTTATTTCAAATCCTAGTTGCAGGAATATGGGCTTATTTTCCATCATTTTGTCAAGCATTTTTTCTGTGGTGAATTCTATCCTTACTTGATCCGTTATTTTCTCCTCACAAAACTGTATAGTGTCTATGGGGGTCATTCCGAGTAGGGCGGTAAGGGTTAACGGTCACTGGTAACGAGACCGGTGCCGTTAAACCCTTACCGCCCTATTCCGAGTTCCCTTTGCTGGTTGGTACTTAACGCCTGCATTTTGCAGACGTTAAAAAACCAACCCGCAAAGGGACCTAGGAGCTAATTACGGCACCGTAATTTACGGTGCCGTAATTAGCGCCTTCCCCATTCCCATTGAGCCCTATGGGCCAGAAATGGGAATGGGGAAGGGCCCATGGTGAATGGGGACTTACCGCCCCCGCCAACCTTGGAATGGGGCGGTAATTCCGCCATTCACCATGGCGGAGTCGGAAAAATAACGGCGTCAACCAAGGCGCTAATGGCGCCTTGGTTAACACCAGGGTCGGAATGAGGCCCTATGTCTTTTGTCGTTATTTCTTTCATATTAGGTACGGCCTGTATTAGCCGCAGCACATTTGTGCGGTTGATTATCAAGTTGTCACTTTTCATTGTTATTCTTTGTAATTTTATGACTTGTTCCTTTTTTTTAGTTTTGTTTTGCAGGATGACAAAAATCAGTATTTTTATTGTGTTTTCCGGGTCTCCTTTATTTAAGTTGTTCCGGCTTTTGTTCTTTATATGACTCTCTGCTGTCAACTGCACCTCTTTCGGATTGTATTCTTCCTTGGTTGTTTCATTTTCATCTGTCATTTGCAGTGGGTCATCTTCTAAATCCACATTCGATATTTCATCCATTGTCAGGTCAAGTCTTGAGCTCTCTTGGGTACTATCTTCATCGCATTGATCCAAAATAATCATGGATTCATCACTCATTTGAATTTGTGCTTCCTCAGATTGGTCGATTGTTTCTTCCATGTATAGTGAGAGTTCCATCAATTCATCTGTTGTTCTCTCTTCAATATAACAGTCGGGAGCTTGCACATTCTCTTGTGGTGTTGCTGCATCAGTTTTTTCCTCTTGTAGTGGTATTTCCTTCGATTGCTTTTTCTTTATCTCTGTTTGTGAGTTCTCCTTTATTGGAATTGCCAAATTTCTCAAAAAAGCGTGAGATCCTCTTTGTCTTTTGATTTTGGGGATTGCTCCCTTTTTGGTGGGTCTTTAAGTGCTGTTGTCTTGTTTCCCTTTGTAAAGATCCGTATGCTTCTGGACCTTTCGAGTTCGTATTTATATTGTTATTGTTCTTTATTCTGCTGTGATCTTCTTTTGGTTTCATCACTGCTTTATCTGTTTTTGGAGCAGAAGTCTCTTCTTGTCTCAGATCAATCAAGTTCTCTTCTGCACAGTGATATATAGTTCTCTTTTCACTGGGGGTTCTTTCATCCCTTTTCTTAGTCTTGTTTGGTCCACTTTTGTTCTCGTTTCTCTGGAGTTGTATTGGCTCATTTTGTAGTACTTGGTTCGGCAATTCTTCCATAGTGGTTTCCTGTCGTTTGTTATTTGATGTCATCATTGTTATCAGAGCATGTGTCAGGTCTGTTTTTTCTGCTCTGTCGCTTCGTGCAATATCAAATAATCTCGTTTGCCACATGTGGCCAGCTTGAGCTTCCAACTCCAGTCGCTCTTGTATTTTGTTCGTACCTGATTCTAAATAGATTTGTTTAGAATGTATTAGTGCGAGTAGAGTTGTTTGATCCTTTATTCTCTCTGTTAGTGCTTCTTATAATTTCATACATGGGATCAATGATTGTGATGTAGTTGTTATTAACATATTTTGTAAGTCTAACATTGACGTTGGTATTGATGTTATTTCCTGGTTGTAGATAGGTTCATATCTGCATTTATTGAGTGAGGGCTCTTCTTCTTGGTGGGGGCTTCCTTTGTAGTCAACTTGCATATCATGCAGGTGATGCTGTATTCTGTCGTTGCTTTTAATGTTTTGTTCATTCTGAAGTTTTTCTTTTTCGGTCAGTCGCTAAGGTGTCTATGATTCTCTATCTTGACTCTGTGCCAGGGGATATACATTTCCAAACACTTCTCTTCTTTTTTCATGATTTCTCATGAGATTTTCAATTTCTGTTATGTCAAGTGACAATCTCGCTGCTTTGGGATTCATCTGCTCGGTCTTTGTTTTCGCAGGTTATTGCGAGTGCCTTCGACTCTCGTACAAAGCTTGCCATCACTTTTGGGCTTTTGTTGCCTGTTCTTGTTGGGTTTATTCTTTTCTCTCTTTTAGTGGCATATCTTGTTGTTTGTAATATGCTTTTTCTTTAGTCGAGCTCATGAAGGACACATTCCTTTCCAGTTTACTACTGGATGTTCTCGCGGTTCTCTGGCTTCCGACTTTGTCAAAGACTCTCTTCTCTTCTGATATGATATGATATGGCATTTGTAACGCGCCTATACACAAGCGTTTCAAGTGTTTCTTCAGTGAGTTTGTCCACATATTTAATTGGCGTTGTCTTTATGCCGTTCCTTAAGTTTTCGTGTTCTTCATTTCTCCCTTTTTGGTCATGTTCAGCTATTGCTTTGTCCATCGCTCTGTTTTCTTCATCTTTGTTTATTCCTGTGATTTCCTCTTGGTCAGTATTCTCTTGTTTTGCAGCATCTTGATATTGTGGCATTTGGTACGTTGGACTTAAGTCACCTAAAGGTTTATTTTCTTAATCACTTCCCAAACCATTTTTCCTCCCATGCACAGGCATGCTCTGCATTTGGGACTTCTGATCGCTTTCTTTTGTTAAGTTGTTATGATCTGAAATAAGTACGTCTGGTGTTGCTATTAAGCTTATTTCACTTTCTTTTATTGTGTCTCCCTGGCATGGGATTAATACATCTATAATCAAAATTTCAGTGCGCTCGCTTTCTTTTGGCGTATCTCTGTAGCATGGATTGATCACATCTGTTGTCTCTTTTTCATTATTTCTGTGTGCGTTTGTGCTTACTCCATTAATGCCAGGAGTGACTATGTTTTTTTTTGTAACCTCGTCTGAGGCGGGGTCATTTCGTTATTTCTTTTTCATGCTTTGTAATGGCCGTCTTTCCCTCTTGTTTAATTAAGACTGCGGGAGCTTTGCTGATGGGCAGGGCCATTCACAGCCAAACTTTGCCCTGCTTTCGCTCAGTGCAGTTGCTTCCACGTCACCTGCGTCACTACCCACACTCCTCGGCTCTGCCCTCGGAATCCACCACAGCCCAAGGAGCGATTGCCCCACCCTACACCGTCATATCCGCTTGCTTTTAAAAGCTGCTTATATCCTATATGAATGTATGAGGCGTCTTTATATATGTCTGAATTTACACGGATGCACAATTCTGGACGCTAGTGGATCAAAGGCAAAGGTGCCCGCAGTCTCCACTTGCGTACTACAGCTTCAAATGCAGCAGATTGTGATCACACAGTTTCTTGTGCTTCACACATAATTTCTTTGGGGGCTATATTTCTGCTGGGGATTTCAATTGGGTATTTGTCCAGGTCTTCTCAGACTCACTATTCCGGACGCTGGTGGATCAAAGGCAAATGTGCCCGCAGTCTCCACTTGCGTTCTACAGATTCAAGTACAACAGATTGTAATCATACAGTTTCTTGTACTTCTACTTCTAGCAAAATTTGTTTGGTGGCGTTGTTTCTGCCAATTCAGTTGGGGGTTTTGGTTAATTCTTACCTCATCAGAATTGTCCTCTCATACCTCGGTGTGCCTTGTTCCTTTAATTCTCTCTGTTGATAGCGGGATGGCCGAGGTCTGAGGGGGGGGCCCATCCACACCCGGACTGCCCAGTCACACTCACGACACACTCCGCGGCCCGCTCCGCGGTATGATGGTGCTTTAGTACTGTTTTGCTCCACCTCCAACAGTAGCCAACAGCGTAGAAAGACTTGGTTCAGGACACTTGTAGAAGACAGTGGACTGCCCAGACTGTGTCTAAAAGAAAGAAAAAACATTCTAAAAATAAAATATCATCAAAAAATATTTTTGTTACCAATAAAGAATATGTATAATGTTCTTGTGTAGGAATATTACCAATTGTATGTTATTTGTTTCTTGACTATTAAGATCAAGGTAAACTCGTGTCCAAGATCACACCTGGATTAATTGGTGAAGCTGGGATTATTGCATGTTTGTTTTCCTGCAGTGATTTTGGTTGTGCCCCAGCAGAAAAAAAGGAGTCGTCCACCAGTGATGCATAGTCAGATCCTCCCAGTTGTAAAAACCATAACATATCTGTGAATGCACCCTCCCTGGGAAATAACATACTCCTTGGATATTGCATATTGCATATTTTTTTAGGATTGGCACTACATTGCGAGACGCACGCTAAGTAGTAGATTTTCCTGGTGCTCCTCTACAATTCATGTAAAATACGTGTGTTATAGCAATGTGGCGTTTGGAATGATCTACGGCGCATATACAAACAATACACACCATGGGCAGCACTATGCGCTCAGAGTATAGGTCACTTAAGATGGTGACATAGTGTGGCACATACAGTGCCCCTCACAATTAGAATGGTCTCCTTCCCACGCATGAGCATGATGAACCAGCGTCTCGCCACTGCGCATGTTCACGGGAAACATCACAAAAGAATAACAAAACGAACGGAGTAGATGCGAAATTCTCGCGTAACTCTCCGGACACAGACAGAAATAGACAAGCTCCTGCACAGCTGCAAGCTAGGGAAGAGAACTCTCCTCTACACTATTATCCTTGAAATATGCCAGTAGTAGTGATGTACAAACTGCCCGATGCAGCAGCTGACATCATAACGCAGTTATGTTGATGAGTACCCAGAGTCATGGTCGCATGAGCGTGGCTCTTCAAATGAAATTAAAAACACTGGAAAAATTGTGAAAGTAATCACGCTTTTGCTAAAAATACCCTAGTAATGCATTGAAAATCATTCTAGGTACTATGGAATGCCAGTAATTGAGGCATCCAGGAAGAAGACATTCAATTACCAAAATCGCACCCTCCAAAGAACTTTTCTCTGAAAGTCTCAATAAAAGAGCAGGGTAAGCAGCTTCAACTCTCTCTTTTTATGCTTGCTGGAGTGTTGTGGTAACCTCAGAGATATAGAGATCTAATCAAGTTATGTATCTCTTTCCATACCCCGTACCCCTCTTTATCTCCCTTTCAGGTGGGGTATCTTTAAGACTATGCAGACACAACTGCAAATGACATAAGCAGCACCCAGAACCGTGCTGCAATTTAGCCCTGAAGAAAGTGGCGTACTTAAACCACTGAGACCGGTAGGCTCTTTCCGGGCTTTTCAGAAAAATGCACACATGAGGTGGTGAAAAGCCGCATATAGTCCTTCCAGGATATCTAGGAAAGAGTCAGATCTAACCACAGCTTGAGCCCAAAGAAAAGGGACATATACTGTTGAATAAATGGGGTTGTATTACTGAAAAATTACAATTCTGTCAAAAATGTCTGACAGTAGACTTGTTCTGCTGCATGTCTCTTACTAATCTCTAGACACAAACTGAACAGCTTTTTTGAAAAGGGATAAAACCCTGTTTATATAAGAACATTTTAAGAAATGTTCCGCCATTTTTTATATTTGTTTCTGCTAAACAAAGAAAACAAATACAATACACACATTTCTTCATTTGCAAGGCAGACGACACATGCCCTGATGGCTATGGCACGTGCCTATTAAATAAACCTGAACAATCAATTGTTCTTTTGAGTGTGTAGAAGGCTAGAAGGCTAGTGATAGGGCAAGGTTCTTCTTTACTATCCCCTCGCCCTCACCCTAGATAAGCAGAGCAACCAGCGCAAGCTAGGGAAAGTAATACACAAGGGTATAGTTTAGCATGGTTAGAGGGCTAGTTAGATTAGGGCCACATCTAGTGTCATTAGAAATGGTAAATACTGAAGACTTTGTAGCAGTAGTGAACTGCCAAATTGTGGCTGTAGTCTGTGCACTGGTGAACTTTGTCCGAACTCCAGTCAGTTTGTTTTTGGACAGAGGAATTTTGGACTGCCAGGAGCATGCAGGTTTTGTGATATGCTGGGGCCTGCATCAACTTAACCGCAGCTGGCCGTGGAGTTTTGAGATAGGGTGAGGAGAGGGTTTGGGACAGTCCTCTCAATGTTACGCTCACCTGGTAACCACAGGGACGCCACCCAGCCGGGTTACTCGCTGGTATGCTTCTCAGCTTTGCCCTGATGTGGTCTGCGGGGAAGGTTCTGCCTGCAAATACAGGAGGACTGTGTTCAAGACTGACCAACTGGGGTAAGTATAATCCCTCCACCCCGTATGATTTCAGTCCCTCGGGTGCCTTCTCCTCACCTTGTGGTAGAATTAGGCGTGCTCTCCGTCCTGCCTTCTTTGCAGGGGCGCGTTGTCTTTCATTGGTCGAGTGCGGTCCAGGTACTTCACTGACGCCGGCCCGTTTGATATTGTTCAGGTAGGTCTTATTGCTGTCTTTAGTTTTGTTGCTGTCCTGCATGCCTTTCTTTGTTTAACATGTCTCTTTTTTCTCCCTTAGGTATATGGAGCTTCAGCGCTGCAAACTGGCTTGGTTGAGTCCTGCTGGTAAATCATGGCGCATTAAGAGTGCTATGATGCGGTAAGTAAGCGCTATGCGCAGCGCTGCTAAATCTTGCCTTTGCTAACCTGTGTTTTCCTTCCTTGTAGGTCGCGGTGTTCTTCAGTGTGAGTGGAGCCAGGCGAGAGGCGACCAGCCAGGTAAGCCTTTTGAGCAGTTCGTAATTTGTAAATGGCCCTCATTCCGAGTTTGGAGGCAGCCATGGCGCTATTAGCGCCATGGCTGCCTCCAAAATCGTTCCGACTCCGGTCTGGTGAATGGAGTAATTACCGGTCCAGTCCGAGGTCGGCGGGACCGGTAATTACCCATTCACCAGAGCCATTCCCCATTCCCATTTGAGCCCCCATAGGGCTCAATGGGAAGGCGAAAATAACGGTACCGCAAATTGAGGTACCGTTATTGACCCCGGTATCCCTTTGCGGGTCCCGTCCTTAACGCCTGCTAAAACCAGGCGTTAAGGGAAGGACCCACAAAGGGACCTCAGAATAGGGCGCAAAGGGATTATCGGCACCAGTGCCATCACCGGTGCCCGGTATCCCTTTGCGCCCAGGTCGTAATGACCCCCAATGTCTCTACTGTTTTCTTTAATGTTGCCTCTATCTTCCTCTTTCAGGTCGTTCTGTCCGGGAGGCGTGCAGATTCGAGGAAGCTGTTCTCAGTAGCTGTGAGTGTTTAAAGAAGAAGACTGCAGGTAAGATGCTGCTGCTAATGATGTTCCTTTTGTCTCTTTGCAGGTTCTGCTTCTCCGAGGTTCGAGGGAACAGGTTATTTGTAGTACTGTGACTTGCGGATGCAAACTGTTTGTTTCTTGACCTCTCGAATCTACTGTACGTGGGATCCTAGTGGGGCCCAATGCAGTGTTCATGTTTGAGATGGGCAAACGTAAAGCTCCAGACCAACTTTGAGGGAGTGGGCTTTCTGTCCGGGAGGCGTGCAGATTCGAGGAAGCTGTTCTCAGTAGCTGTGAGTGTTTAAAGAAGAAGACTGCAGGTAAGATGCTGCTGCTAATGATGTTCCTTTTGTCTCTTTGCAGGTTCTGCTTCTCCAAGGTTCGAGGGAACAGGTTATTTGTAGTACTGTGACTTGCGGATGCAAACTGTTTGTTTCTTGACCTCTCGAATCTACTGTACGTGGGATCCTAGTGGGGCCCAATGCAGTGTTCATGTTTGAGATGGGCAAACGTAAAGCTCCAGACCAACTTTGAGGGAGTGGGCGGATGGGGAAGAAAATACACAAATTACTGGATGATTCTGTTGGTAATGAGAAAGCTGAAGGAAAGCCCAACAAGAAAGTTCTAGGGAAATTTGGGAGCGGGCCGGGGCTCTCGAATTTCTTTTTAAAAAAGGCTGTGGGAGTCCTGGAAGCACACATTGTGCAAGCTGAGAAAAGTATCACTATGAGGGACAATCTGGATGTCCTTCCTCATGATCTGGAGGAGATTCTGATCCAAATTAATTGCAATGAGGAGCTTCCCTCCGATAAAGGTATTCTTGCTCGGAGTGGGATAGGGAAGACTAGTGGTGATAATACCGTAGTAAAGGACAAACCATCCCAAATTGTGAGAAAGGGACATGAGAAGGCAGATCAATTCAAAACAACAGATTTTTCCAAGACCTTATTACTCAAAGAAACATACCCCGAATATACTTATGGTAAAACGGTTGCATTAATCGGAATTCAAATTTGAAATATAAACAAACTTCTAATAATAATCGCGAAAAAGGTGGCTTGGGTTCTGGGACAATTATGGGCGGAAACTCTATCAGAACCCTCTGAATTCTCTGGGCAAAATGCAATGTGGCAGAAGGAATCAAGGCGGACAAAGGGGGAGACCTGACAGCAAAATGGGGTACATCTGTTATTTTAATTGGAATGTCCACAACAAAGAGTGTAAAGGGGCAGATGAATATGCCCTTCTGTTCCAGTATCGTCCAGGCGAGAAACGATACCAGCTACGACAACCCTACCACTCCATGAGTATGGGGGAGAAAGACGGGACAAACTAAGATAGATTCCACGAAAGAATGCCTTAAACAAGCACAGGCCGATTCATTGAATAATTTGCGCGGCGCAAGTGGCCAAAAACGTGCGATTCGCAGTGGAATAGCGAAAATCGCAGTGCAAGTGCGAAAATCGCACAAAAAGCAGCGCACATCGATTCATGGAAGGCCGTGCGCGAGAAAACCATCGGATGTGCGCTAAAAAAGTGCGCGGCGCACATTGGCGCTCAGGCCATCTAACGGCGTGCGCCAGGTCACAGCGAAAATCGCACAGGCCACAACGAAAATCGCACATAGCGCGGCGCACGCAACAAAAGTAGGCGGAACACGGGGCGTAACACTCGGAATGGGGAACAACTTGCCAAAATGTGGGCGTCACGGGGGAAGTACAGGGTGCAAGTGCGCGGAAAGGCCACACGCTCGCCTACAACACGTATTCATGGAATCGAATAGGGCAAAACAGCGCACGGTCAAACCAGCGCACAGGCACAAACACGACCGTCACAAGAAAGCAGGCGGTAGCGTCAGTGCGCCTGTAATAAATATGCGCCAAAAGGTGCGCCAACAAATAGCACCTATATACAGCTATGATGAATGTCCTATACTGTGGCCCTCCAGGACAAATGACGTGCAAAGGGGTACCCATAAACACGGACACCTGCTGACTGAAAAATAACGTGTGCGTGTATTTCGGGGTGCGCGGGAAGTTTCACTCGTGATTTGGCAGGGTACGTGGATTTCAGGGGTGCGCGGGAAGTTCCACACGCGATTTGGCCGGGTACGTGCACGGGAATTTCCACACGCGATTTGGCTGGGTACGTGGATTTCAGGGGTGCGCGGGAAGTTTCACACGCGATTTGGCAGGGTACGTGGATTTCAGGGGTGCGCGGGAAGTTCCACACACGATTTGGCCGGGTACGTGCGCGGGAATTTCCACATGCGATTTGGCTGGCTACGTGTATTTAAGGGGTACGCGGGAAATCCTACACGCGATTTGGCTGGGTGCTCCCAGGTATTCCCTGTACACCCTCCACGGCCCCTGCAGGCAGCCGACACCACAGGGGACTACCCTGCACACCTGCTCATGTCACCCAGCACCCCCACCCCCCAGCACTGTGGTGCACCCTCCACCAGGCCCCCACTCATGTCTCCCTGCACCCCCACCCCCCAGCAGTGCAGGGGCAGCCTCCACCAGGCCCCCACTCATGTTCCCTATCACCCCCATCCCCCAGCAGTGCAGGGGCAGCCTCCACCAGGCCCCCACTCATGTCTCCCATCAGCCCCACCCCCCAGCAGTGCAGAGGCAGCCTCCACCAGGCCCCCACTCATGTCTCCCACCACCCCCACCCCCCTGCTACCAGGGGCAGCCTCCACTAGGCCCCCACTCATGTCCAACTCATGTCTCCCTGCACCCCCACTCCCCAGCAGTGCAGGGGCAGCCTCCACCAGGCCCCCACTCATGTCTCCCATCACCCCCACCCCCCAGCAGTGCAGGGGCAGCCTCCACCAGGCCCCCACTCATGTCTCCCACCACCCCCACCCCCCAGCCACCAGGGGCAGCCTCCACCAGGCCCCCACTCATGTCCAACTCATGTCTCCCTGCACCCCCACCCCTCAGCAGTGCAGGGGCAGCCTCCACCAGGCCCCCACTCATGTCTCCCACCCACCCCACCCCCCAGCACTGTGGGGCACCCTCCACCAGGCTCCCATTCATGTCTCCCACCACCCCCACCCCCAGCAGTGCAGGGGCAGCCTCCACCAGGCCCCCACTCATGTCCCCTTTCACCCCCACCCCCCAACAATGCAGGGGCAGCCTCCACCAGGCCCCCACTCATGTCTCCCACCACCCCCACCCCCCAGCCACCATGGGCAGCCCCCACCAGGCTCCCACCCATGTCTACCACCACCCCCACCCCCCAGCAGTGCAGGGGCAGCCTCCATCAGGCCCCCACTCATGTCTCCCAACCCCCACCCCCCCAGCACTGAGGGGCACCCTCCACCAGGCCCCCACTCAAGTCCCCTATCACCCCAACCCCCAGCAGTGCAGGGGCAGCCTCCACCAGGCCCCCACTCATGTCTCCCACCCACCCCACCCCCAAGCACTGTGGGGCACCCTCCACCAGGCCCCCACTCATGTCTCCCACCCACCCCACCCCTCAGCACTGTGGGGCAGCCTCCACCAGGCCCCCACTCATGTCTCCCACCCCCCACCCCCCCAGCACTGAGGGGCACCCTCCACCAGGCCCCCACTCATGTCCCCTATCATCCTCACCCCCCAGCAGTGCAGGGGCAGCCTCCACCAGGCCCCCACTCATGTCTCCCACACACCCCACTCCCCAGCACTGTGGGGCACCCTCCACCAGGCCCCCACTCATGTCTCCCACCACCCCCACCCCCCAGCCACCATGGGCAGCCCCCACCAGGCTCCCACCCATGTCTACCACCACCCCCGCCCCCCAGCAGTGCAGGGGCAGCCTCCACCAGGCCCCCACTCATGTCTCCCACCACCACCACCCCCCAGCCACCATCAGGCTCCCACCCATGTCTCCCACACCCCACCCACCTCCAGCACTGAGGGGCACCCTCCACCAGGCCCCCACTCATGTCCCCTATCACCCCCACCCCCAGCAGTGCAGGGGCAGCCTCCACCAGGCCCCCACTTATGTCTCCCACCACCCCCATCCCCCAGCCACCAGGGGCAGCCTCCACCAGGCCCCCACTCATGTCTCCCACCCCCCACCCCCACCCAGCACTGAGGGGCACCCTCCACCAGGCCCCCAATCATGTCCCCTATCACCCCCACCCCCCAGCAGTGCAGGGGCAGCCTCCACTAGGCCCCCACTCATGTCGCCCACCTACCCCCACCCCCCAGCACTGTGGGGCACCCTCCACCAAGCTCCCACCCATGTCTCCCACTCCCCAACCCCCCCAGCACTGAGGGGCACCCTCCACCAGGCCCCCACTCATGTCCCCTATCACCCCCACCCCCAGCAGTGCAGGGGCAGCCTCCACCAGGCCCCCACTCATGTCTCCCACCACCCCCACCCCCCAGCCACCAGGGGCAGCCTCCAACAGGCCCCCACTCATGTCTCCCACCCTCCACCCCCCCCAGCACTGAGGGGCACCCTCCACCAGGCCCCCACTCATGTCCCCTATCACCCCCAACCCCCAGCAGTGCAAGGGCAGCCTCCACCAGGCCCCCACTCATGTCTCCCACCCACCCCACCCCCCAGCTCTGTGGGGCACCCTCCACCAGGCCCCCACTCATGTCTCCCACCCACCCCACCCCCCAGCACTGTGGGGCAGCCTCCACCAGGCCCCCACTCATGTCTCCCACCCCCACCCCCCCAGCACTGAGGGGCACCCTCCACCAGGCCCCCACTCATGTCCCCTATCACCCCCACCCCCCAGCAGTGCAAGGGCAGCCTCCACCAGGCCCCCACTCATGTCTCCCACCCACCCCACCCCCCAGCACTGTGGGGCACCCTCCACCAGGCCCCCACTCATGTCTCCCACCCACCCCACCCCCCAGCACTGTGGGGCAGCCTCCACCAGGCCCCCACTCATGTCTCCCACCCCTCACCCCCCCAGCACTGAGGGGCACCCTCCACCAGGCCCCCACTCATGTCCCCTATCGCCCCCACCCCCCAGCAGTGCAGGGGCAGCCTCCACCAGGCCCTCACTCATGTCTCCCACCCACCCCACCCCCAGCACTGTGGGGCACCCTCCACCAGGCCCCCACTCATGTCTCCCACCACCCCCCAGCCACCAGGGGCAGCCACCACCAGGCCCCCACTCATGTCCAACTCATGTCTCCCTTCACCCCCACCCCCCAGCATTGCAGGGGCAGCCTCCACCAGGCCCCCACTCATGTCTCCCACCCACCCCACCCCCCAGCACTGTGGGGCACCCTCCACCAGGCCCCCACTCATGTCTCCCACCCACCCCACCCCCCAGCACTGTGGGGCAGCCTCCACCAGGCCCCCACTCATGTCTCCCACCCACCCCACCCCCCAGCCACCATGGGCAGCCTCCACCAGGCACCCACTCATGTCTCCCACCCACCCCACCCCCCAGCCACCATGGGTAGCCTCCACCAGGCCCCCACTCATTTCCCCTATCACCCCCACCCCCAGCAGTGCAGGGGCAGCCTCCACCAGGCCCCCACTCATGTCTCCCACCCCCCGCCCCCCCAGCAGTGTGGGGGCACCCTCCACCAGGCCCCCACTTATGTCTCCCACCACCACCCCCCAGCCACCATGGGCAGCCCCCACCAGGCTCCCACCCATGTCTACCACCATCCCCACCCCCCAGCAGTGCAGGGGCAGCCTCCACCAGGCCCCCACTGATGTCTCCCACCCACCCCACCCCCCAGCACTGTGGGGCACTCTCCACCAGGCCCCCACTCATGTCTCCCACCACCCCCACCCCCCTGCCACCAGGGGCAGCCTCCACCAGGCCCCCACTCATGTCTCCCTGCACCCCCACCCCCCAGCAGTGCAGGGACACCCTCCACCAGGCCCCCACTCATGTCCAACTCATGTCTCCCTGCACCCCCACCCCCCAGCAGTGCAGGGGCAGCCTCCACCAGGCCCCCACTCATGTCTCCCACCACCACCACCCCCCAGCCACCATGGGCAGCCCCCACCAGGCCCCCACCCATGTCTACCACCACCCCCACCCCCCAGCAGTGCAGGGGCAGCCTCCACCAGGCCCCCACTCATGTCTCCCACCCACACCACCCCCCAGCACTGTGGGGCACCCTCCATCAGGCCCCCACTCATGTCTCCCACCACCCTCACCCCCCAGCCACCAGGGGCAGCCTCCACCAGGCCCCCACTCATGTCTCCCTGCACCCCCACCCCCCAGCAGTGCAGGGGGAGCCTCCACCAGGCCCCCACTCATGTCCAACTCATGTCTCCCTGCACCCCCACCCCCAGCAGTGCAGGGGCACCCTCCACCAGGCCCCCACTCATGTCCCCCTGCACCCAGGTCCTCACAATCCCCAATCATGTGCGTTATGGTCAGCCTCCACAGCCAAAAGGCCTTACCAAGTAACCCATTCACCCACATGGAAATGGAAATTACATGTTACACCCCCAATGTCCATAAAGCAAATGAACCCATGTCCGTCACACACAATGGTTGCAATTGAATGGGAAAACACCGAACATGACATGCATGAAACCAATGAGATGATACCACACAGTGAAGTATGAAAACAAAATTGTATTAAAAAAAATTGAATGCAGATGAAATGAAACAAACTACAATGGCAATAAAAAAAAGATAAGCTGCATGTCTGTCAAAAAAAATTAAAACTACAAATCCAAATTCAAAAAAATGTTGTCCAAAGTCACATTAAAAATAAAATCAATCCAAGAGAGAAAAATAAATGCAAAGACCTTTGCTCCATGGTGAATAAATAAAAACAAAAAAAATAAAACAATCCAATGAAGAACTATGTATAAAACATCCAAGGGTCCATGAGCCCAACTGAACAAAGGAAACCTACAAAAAACCCTAACTAAAATGCAACTATATACAAAAAGTGGAGCAGTGTCCGTCGACTCCAAATCATAAGAAGAAACATAAGAAACCTAAAACTAAAGAACTATATACAAAGGCGGTGTTAGGCGGAAACCTGTGCAGTTCCCTCTGGGACCACTGCAAAAGATTTAGGACTACAGGTGTTGTGATGAACCCACTTGGTAGCAGTCTGTACCACACAGATTCAATTGGTAGCTGTGGCTGAGCAGTCAGACTTCTCTCAAGAAAAGTTGGTCAGTATAGGGAGCATACAATATAGGGTAATTCTTCGCAGCAAAAACGAGTAAACACGCAACCAGGCTTTAGTATAAAGATAGTAAGTTATTTATTGATAACAGAACGTCTACGAAAAATACTAAAGCGAATCACGGCAAATAATTCAAAATACAATTACTCTGCAGAATGGAATAAAGCTCAATCCCCCGAAACACACTATCGACAACTCTAGGTTCTACGGCACCACTTATTTTCAGACAGAGGTGTATACCTCAACCCAGATGACACTCGAATATTTAGTGAGGAAGGGAGAGAAGAGAACGGCAGGTAATGAAGTCAACACGGTTCGTACTGAAGCGGGTAAAAATGCAAGGCAAGAAAGCATTAATCACACTAGATCATACAGTTCGGCGGCCAGGCCCACTCGGTGAGAGGCGAGGCACGATGTCCTGGAAAGTCTCTACGGATGATGCATTCAAGTCTTGTTTAGCAAATTGGTTAGCGTCAGGTTGAACCAGTTCAGAACAAAGAGTGAATAAAGCTTGGAGGCAACCCAACGGAACGGGGAGGAATCAGATACCTCACACGAACCGATCGAAAAGGGAAGCCAGGCGGTTACGGTACCTTGTTGTGGAAGACAGCTCCGACGGGGGCAGTTGTTCCTGGTGGTGGATGCACGACGGGTCTTGGCCAAGAGAAGAGATGCTCTCGTCGTCGAAGAGAAGATGTCCGGTGCACCACCAGGGAAGAAACCAGCCGCGGAGTGCTCCGTCACAAGGCACCACCTTTCGATCACGGTGCAGGAGTAGTGGCTATCCAGTTGCCGGGTGCTCTGCACGGGCAATTCGACCACTGCGTCCTGGGCGACCAAAAAGCACAAAGAAGAAGAAGACTGGTTGTTCCCACCAGCCAGGGAAAGAGCCTCTCCGGCAGGGAGATCTCTTCTGTCGTCGGGAGATTGTGAGACGATTCCGCAGGGCTCCACCGGAGGTGTCGTCGTGCAGGTCGATTCAGCGTTACCCTCATCGGATTCTTTAGGTCCAGTGGCGACTTCCTGAAGATCCAGTCCCAAAGGCCCTGCTTTTATGCAGATGTCCCCCATTCATTCAGCCTAGCTTGTCAATCAACACATGCTAAGTGGGGAGCGGGAAGGCTCACCACCTGGGCCAATCACTTCAGAGTGCGACCTGAGTTGGCAAGGCAACTCGGTCCAGGGTGTCTAAACCCCCTCCCACACCCCTGAGGTAACCCAGACAGAATGGCGCCACCTTCGCGGGTCTCTGTCCAGAGGCCCGCCAAAAGTGGAACAAAGGGCTCAACCTTTGGTTTAGGAGTCACAGAGAAAAACACAGACGCCATTTTACAACCCGAGTTCTGGCAGAAAATACCACTCGATAAACCTATTTAAGATAAGTAGATCGGTGGTACGTTGGAGATTAACGAAAAACAGTATCAATCTTCAACAATGGGACGGATCCCATAGGGTTATGCTCGGGGTCGAACATAACAAGTAGTTTCCACTGCCACCAGCCAAAACTCGACGAGGAGGGACGGGACAGTGCCCCCTCGAGTAACAGATCCAGGAGTAATCGTATTACCCCTACTAGCACGTCCACAATAAGATGGTTGGTACTAGTTCTGTTAGCAAATTTAGGTCTAGTAAAGCCAATGGTGACTTTACATGCCCGGGGAGACAGTAGTCAGTCCCCGGGTATGGAGTCTATGGTGGGGGACCTGCTAGGGCGCCCCCGTGTCACGACACGTAGGGTGCAGAGTGACACACATAGAAAAACTTATGAGACCCTATGGAGTAAAAGACCCCATAGCCCATCGAACACATTGACATCTCAAAGGAATTACACACATACATGTCCAAGAGTGAGAGGAAAAGGGTCACACTCTTGGCAGGATGGGAAAAACAAACTCCAGAAATCCAGCAAAGCTGCTGGGGGACTCACTAGGTTAGGAAATTCAGCCTAAACAGAGAATTCTCCCTAACACTCGCCCCCCCCAGACTAAGGGACAGGAGGATTTAATCCACTCTTGGATGAATCTCATACCTCTAGTCGATGATATACATCCTAGAGAGACCATCAGCATTTTGGTGGTGACACCCTGACCTGTGCTCAATGGTGAAATCGAACCCTTGCAGGCAGATCGACCATCTCAGTAGTTTTGGGTTTTCCCCTTTCATTTGCATTAACCATCTCAAGGGTTGGTGGTCAGTCTGAATAATAAAAGTAGAACCATACAAGTACGGTCTAAACTTCTTCAGAGCCCACACGATAGCAAAGCATTCTCTTTCGATTGTTGCCCACCTTGTTTCAGGATCCTTCAGCTTGCGGCTGATGTAGCAAACGGGGTGCTCCCTACCTTTCCCATCCAGTTGACTGAGTACGGCACCTATCCCTACATTGGAAGCGTCTGTCTGCACAATGAAGTGTTGGCGGTAATCAGGAGCTCGGAGTACTGGGGCTTGGCAAAGAGCCTTTTTCAGGTTTTCAAAAGCCTGATTGCACTCCTCGTTCCATTTAACCTTTTTAGGGAATTTGGGCGAGGAGATGACATTCAGTGGAGAAGCTATGGTCCCATAGTTCTCTATGAAATTCCTGTAATCCCCGGTGAGGCCTAGGAAGGCTCTCACCTGAGTCTGAGTAGTCGGTGTTGTCCAATTTTGCACAGCTTCAATCTTACTGAGCAAAGGCCTTATTTCACCACCGCCTACCTCATGCCCAAGGTAGACTACCTTACTCTGTCCAATTTGGCATTTACTCGCCTTTATGGTCAGATTGGCTCGTCTAAGAGCCTGCAAAACATCTCTCAGGTGGGTTACATGTTCGTCCCAGGAATTGCTGAACACTGCTATGTCATCCAAGTATGCCATGCAGAAGTCCTCCATCCCGGTTAGAACCTGGTTTACCATCCGTTGAAACGTAGCAGGTGCATTTTTTAGTCCGAAAGGCATTACCGTAAACTGGTATAAACCAACGGGGGTAGAAAATGCAGTTTTCTCCTTGGCATGGTTGGTCAGGGCTATTTGCCAATAGCCTGACGTCAAGTCAAATGTGCTGAGGAACTTGGCGGCGCCAAGTTTATCCACCAACTCATCTGTTCTTGGCAAAGGGTGGGCATCAGTCGTGGTGACTGCGTTAAGAGCTCTATAATCCACGCAGAATCTAAGTTCTTTAGATCCGGCCTTTGGTACTAACACAACTGGGCTAGACCATGGACTAGTAGAGGGCTCTATTACCCCGAGATCAAGCATCTTGCTGACCTCACCTTTGATGTGGGTTCTTACATTTTCTGACATGCGATATCCTCTGCTTTTGACAGGCAGACAGTCACCAGTGAGTATCTCGTGCTGGCCCCAAGGGGTCAAGCCTGGTGAGAGCGAGAACAGAGAGGCAAACTGATTCAACATAGACTTGCACTCTTCTTGTTGCTCGGGTGTCAGATTGGAGGAGAGATTTACTCCTTCAATGTTTTCATCTAAAGGTAAGCCTCTGAGGAGATCCGGAAGAGCTTCACTCTCTTCTTCTTCCTCGGCCGATGCTAGAAGCAACGCTCCTACATCAGGTCGTGAGACATACGCTTTAAGTCGGTTGGTGTGAAAGACTGTCGGAGCCTCCTTGGGGTTGCCCAAGTCTACCAGATAGTTAACCTCACCGAGCTTACCCACTACTCGGTAGGGTCCCTTCCATTTATCTTGCAAGGCCCTCTGCCTTGTGGGGATCATAACAAGAACAAGCTGGTTTTGAGCGAACTCAACCATGTTAGCCTTTTGATCATGCCAGTGCTTGACCAATGCTTGTCCAGCTTTCAAGTTATCGCTTGCTTCTGTCATCAGGTGCGACATTCTCCTCCGGAGACCTATCACGTAGTCAGTCACTCTGACTGGCTTGGGTGAAGGAGCACTCTCCAACCCCTCCTTAATCAGGGCCAACGGACCTCTGACGGGATGACCATAGAGTAGTTCGAAGGGAGAGTAGCCTACTCCCTCCTGAGGGACTTCTCTATAAGCAAAAAGAAGGCATGGCAATAGAAGGTCCCACTTACGCTTAAGGGGTTCTTCTAGAGCACCTATCATGCTCTTCATGGTTCGGTTGAACCGTTCTACCAACCCATTGGTTTGTGGGTGGTAAGCCGTTGAGAACTTGTAAGTTACCCCGCAGGTTTTCCACATGGCTTTCATGTAGTGGGACATAAAATTTGAGCCCCTGTCAGAGATAACTTCCTTAGGAAATCCGACCCTAGTAAAAATACCAAGGAGGGCCTTAGCCACAGCCGGAGCTGTAACAGTCCTCATAGGAATTGCCTCAGGATACCTAGTAGCATGGTCTACTACAACAAGTATAAACCTGTTGCCTGAGGAGGTTGGAGGATCAAGGGGACCAAAGATATCAATCCCTACTCTCTCAAATGGGACTCCCACAACGGGAAGAGGCACTAATGGTGCCACATTCTTGGACCCAACCTTACCAGAGATTTGGCAGGTATGGCAGCTTCTGCAGTGTTTTTCTACTTCGGCCCCCATTTTTGGCTAATAGAAGTAGAGTGAGAGCCTTTCCTTAGTCTTCTTGAAACTCAAGTGACCAGCCAAAGGAATCTCGTGGGCTAACTGCAAGAACTGTGGTCTGTTCTCTTGGGGTACTACAAGGCGTTTGTAGTCTCCAGGAGCAGACTCGGTTGGTTCACTATAGAAGAGGCCATCTTCCCAGTGCAACCTATGTTTCCCAGGCTCTTGCCCTTCAGCCTGAGTTTCTGCCTGACGGCGAAGACCTTCCAGAGTTGGACATTCTCTCTGTCCCTTACTGAAGTCTGCCCTGCTGGGTCCACCTTCTGCCAGTAACGACTGCAGCTCAGGATGGTCAACAGGATCCAGATCTCCAATGAGTTCCTGGCCTTCCATTAGCTCTTCTTCAGAGTCTAATTCTACCATACAGGGTTGTACTTCCCCCTCAGCCTCAGCTGGAGGTGGAGTTACGGGTGTGACGTTTCACAACCGCGGGGAAGTCCGTGTCGGCTGCATCGGAATGTGGGCTGTTGGTTTCGGTTTAGAAGTTTTAGGTTTCCCTTTTACTTCTGTGTTCCTAGAGACAGCGGCCGCCATTTCCAATGGAGCAGGAGTGATTTCTTTCTTCATCATCTCCCCGAGAGTACCGCGCAGGGTCCTCTCTCTTGCAGGTCTGGTTAGCTCCTGTAACCGTTTACTAGGAGGTCTGGGAGTATGCGATACAACTCCGAGAGTTTTCAAATCGTTACCCAACAGTACGCGTCCTGGTACCTCACTCTGTATGCTGACAGGTATCTTTACAGTCATGTCGTTACACTGGATGAGAACTGGTAATTGGGGAAGCATCTGCACAGGCCCTCCAGCTAACTTGGTGAGGCGTTTGGGTGCCTTAGCAACATCCTCAGCCTGAAAAAACAATTTATCCACCACAGTTATGCTGGCCCCAGTGTCCCTAATGGCAGGCGTCTCCTGACCATTCACCTGGACACTGTCCTTATAATACTCTTTAGTATTATCGGGGATAGAATTATAGACATCTAAATTCTGTTGTTCCCACAACCCCAGAGATACTAAAGAAACGCTGGCTGAGACTCCAATGGGTTCGTCAGCTAGCAGTCGAAAGTTTCCACTTGCCATTTGGACTTCCTCCTCTGGAGCGAAGGCTAAGGAGACAAGCTGGACCCCTGAAGGTTTACCCTTACATCTGGGATCTCCTTTCACGTGATCAGTCGAGCCACAAACAAAGCATTTCCCGAATGCTTTCTGGAATGGTGGCTTGTTCTGACCTCCTTCCGGTTTGGCACCAGAAGACACACTATTCTGCTGTGGTTTTCCCGGTGGCTTACCCTTCTGGTTTTGTTTGGGGCCCTCTTTGGAATGTGAGTTATTCGAATTCTCTTTTGAGTCTTTTTTAGGCTGTTTCCCCTCGTCCTTTTTCTGAGTTGCCCCAGAATACTTGTGAGTAGCCCTGTTGGCAACCCACAAGTCAGCAGCCTTAGCTAGAGCCCTGGAATCTAATTCCTTCGAATCAGCCAAGTGCTGTCTGAGCTCAGGAGAACAGGCATCATAAATTGACTCCAACATAAAAAGATTTTGCATACCCTCGTAAGTGTCAACTTTGTAACCCTTAATCCATCCCTCTAAGTTTTTCAACCCTTCACTCACCCAGGTAGCCCAAGGGGTACCATCATGCTTTTTGAGGGTTCTGAATCTCTTAAGATACTGGGAAGGGGTCTTCCCGAATCTAGCTATCAAAGCTAGTTTCACACTTTCGTAATCCGTCTTATCCACCTCCCCCAATTCCATTACCACATCAGTCGCAACAGGAGGAAGCCTAGAGAACAACCAGGGAAGCAACGCATTCCCGGTGATGTCCTGGAGCCCATGATTGTATTCAAACAGTTTCAACCAATCCAACACATCCAACCTCGGTTCGTACATACCCACTAATTCCTTCGGCATCCGGGGTCTTTTGGGACTGGAGCTCCTAGAGGAACCAGAGGAGAGAGAAGCATTTTCCATAGACAACTTTTTCATTTGTAACTCATGATTAAGCTCTATTTCCCTGAGTCTTAACTCAGCTTGTTTCTGCTCAGCCTGGGCATTCATTCGTCTGAACTCGAGCTCTTGGTTTCGTTCAGCTTGAGCCAAGAACCGTTTATATTCTAATTCGAGCTTCATTTTTTCAAGTTCAAAATAAGCAGGGTTACTTGTGGGACCTGGTATGGGCCCCGTAGGCACAGTTGGTAAGGCAGGTAGAGGAGCGGGGGAGACAGTTTCGCTAGCCTCGCCGTCCTCGTCAGCCTCTTCATCGCTATCATCAGAATTACGATTCAGATCAACACCATTACTGTTATCTACAGTTGCCGGAGAGTTTGGTTCCTCTGAACCAGTACCCAGACTTTGGTTCGCCAGCAATCTCTCTATCAGTTCTAACTTCTTGCCTTTTACAGGAAGATTCTCTTGTCTACAGAGAGCTCGCAGACTCTCAGTATTTTTATCCGACAAAGACTCTTGGCTGTAAATTTCCATTGTAGACATGTTTTTTGAAAGTTGCTTTTGTAACGTTTTGTGGTTAGTCGTCCTACAGCGTCGAAAAACACTCTAAACTGTATCCTCGATACTAATCCCACCGCTGTACACCAGTGTTAGGCGGAAACCTGTGCAGTTCCCTCTGGGACCACTGCAAAAGATTTAGGACTACAGGTGTTGCGATGAACCCACTTGGTAGCAGTCTGTACCACACAGATTCAATTGGTAGCTGTGGCTGAGCAGTCAGACTTCTCTCAAGAAAAGTTGGTCAGTATAGGGAGCATACAATATAGGGTAATTCTTCGCAGCAAAAACGAGTAAACACGCAACCAGGCTTTAGTATAAAGATAGTAAGTTATTTATTGATAACAGAACGTCTACGAAAAATACTAAAGCGAATCACGGCAAATAATTCAAAATACAATTACTCTGCAGAATGGAATAAAGCTCAATCCCCCGAAACACACTATCGACAACTCTAGGTTCTACGGCACCACTTATTTTCAGACAGAGGTGTATACCTCAACCCAGATGACACTCGAATATTTAGTGAGGAAGGGAGAGAAGAGAACGGCAGGTAATGAAGTCAACACGGTTCGTACTGAAGCGGGTAAAAATGCAAGGCAAGAAAGCATTAATCACACTAGATCATACAGTTCGGCGGCCAGGCCCACTCGGTGAGAGGCGAGGCACGATGTCCTGGAAAGTCTCTACGGATGATGCATTCAAGTCTTGTTTAGCAAATTGGTTAGCGTCAGGTTGAACCAGTTCAGAACAAAGAGTGAATAAAGCTTGGAGGCAACCCAACGGAACGGGGAGGAATCAGATACCTCACACGAACCGATCGAAAAGGGAAGCCAGGCGGTTACGGTACCTTGTTGTGGAAGACAGCTCCGACGGGGGCAGTTGTTCCTGGTGGTGGATGCACGACGGGTCTTGGCCAAGAGAAGAGATGCTCTCGTTGTCGAAGAGAAGATGTCCGGTGCACCACCAGGGAAGAAACCAGCCGCGGAGTGCTCCGTCACAAGGCACCACCTTTCGATCACGGTGCAGGAGTAGTGGCTATCCGGTTGCCGGGTGCTCTGCACGGGCAATTCGACCACTGCGTCCTGGGCGACCAAAAAGCACAAAGAAGAAGAAGACTGGTTGTTCCCACCAGCCAGGGAAAGAGCCTCTCCGGCAGGGAGATCTCTTCTGTCGTCGGGAGATTGTGAGACGATTCCGCAGGGCTCCACCGGAGGTGTCGTCGTGCAGGTCGATTCAGCGTTACCCTCGTCGGATTCTTTAGGTCCAGTGGCGACTTCCTGAAGATCCAGTCCCAAAGGCCCTGCTTTTATGCAGACGTCCCCCATTCATTCAGCCTAGCTTGTCAATCAACACATGCTAAGTGGGGAGCGGGAAGGCTCACCACCTGGGCCAATCACTTCAGAGTGCGACCTGAGTTGGCAAGGCAACTCGGTCCAGGGTGTCTAAACCCCCTCCCACACCCCTGAGGTAACCCAGACAGAATGGCGCCACCTTCGCGGGTCTCTGTCCAGAGGCCCGCCAAAAGTGGAACAAAGGGCTCAACCTTTGGTTTAGGAGTCACAGAGAAAAACACAGACGCCATTTTACAACCCGAGTTCTGGCAGAAAATACCACTCGATAAACCTATTTAAGATAAGTAGATCGGTGGTACGTTGGAGATTAACGAAAAACAGTATCAATCTTCAACAATGGGACGGATCCCATAGGGTTATGCTCGGGGTCGAACATAACAAGTAGTTTCCACTGCCACCAGCCAAAACTCGACGAGGAGGGACGGGACAGTGCCCCCTCGAGTAACAGATCCAGGAGTAATCGTATTACCCCTACTAGCACGTCCACAATAAGATGGTTGGTACTAGTTCTGTTAGCAAATTTAGGTCTAGTAAAGCCAATGGTGACTTTACATGCCCGGGGAGACAGTAGTCAGTCCCCGGGTATGGAGTCTATGTTGGGGGACCTGCTAGGGCGCCCCCGTGTCACGACACGTAGGGTGCAGAGTGACACACATAGAAAAACTTATGAGACCCTATGGAGTAAAAGACCCCATAGCCCATCGAACACATTGACATCTCAAAGGAATTACACACATACATGTCCAAGAGTGAGAGGAAAAGGGTCACACTCTTGGCAGGATGGGAAAAACAAACTCCAGAAATCCAGCAAAGCTGCTGGGGGACTCACTAGGTTAGGAAATTCAGCCTAAACAGAGAATTCTCCCTAACAGGCGGCGGGCAAGTCCAGCGGCTCACTCCGTGGTGTTCCGGGCCAGGGCATCATCAAACTCCTCTTCGATGTCCCGGAGGCGGTCCTGTTCCATGGCCCCGTGGGTCCGCAGGGACGCCGCCATCTGCTCCTCCAACCCCCTGCGGATTGCCTCGAGGCACTCGGCCCGCCTCAGGGCCCTCCACATGGAGTTCTCTGCCCTGACCATCGTGAGCCGCGCCTCTTCCGCCCGCCGCCGCTCCGCACCTATCTGCTGGCCCAACCGCAGCCACACGGAAGACACTTCCCGTCCTGGGTCCTCCTGCCCTCCGGCCGATGCCTGCCCCTCCGATGTTGATGGCCCCAAGCCATGATGCCTCCCACGTTGACTCTGCTGCTGCCTCCGACGCAACCGCCTCTGCCAGTACGACGGCACCCAGGCTGATGGAATCCACCGACGCTGTCGTGCACGTGCCCTGCCTGGTGATGCCGGCACATCCTCCATCTGCTGGGGTACAGTTGCTGTGGTGTCCACCCCTGCTGGACCTCCGACTCCCGACTGTGGCAGGGATGGGCTCCCCACCGAGCTGGCTGCATTGGTCAGGGCAGGTCCACAGGGGGCCCTGGTGGCATCTGGGCCGGAAGACGGCAAGGAGAACGACCGGTGTATAGCCTCCACAGAGGAGGAGAGGGCCGCCAGATTGGCCAACACATGCAGGAAACCCCCGAACATGGAAGATCCCAATTGGGCCCAATTGGGCCACGTCGGCAAGGTGCTCTTCGTGATGCCGTGCGTGCTCCTCCCGGGAAGCACGCACGTCATCACGAATTGCACCCGCACGCATCGCAACCCCATTCAGGACCTTCTCCATACGGCCACGGGTCCCCTCGTCCACAGGTGGAGGGGAGTCAGGTGACATGGACATCCCCTCTACCTGCGGACGAGCCTGGGACAGGGCATCCCTGCTGGTGCATGGTGGTGCACTCACAGGGTCAGGGACAGCAACATGCACAGGCCCCACCACGGTGACCTGTGCTGCCTCCTGCCCCTGCCCCTGGACTGCACCACTTGCACCAGCAGGGATGCCCCCACCAGGCCCCATGTGCGCCTCAGTGGCGGCCTCCTCCTCCTCTGTGGAAACCACCAACCTGGATGGCTCCTCACCGTCTTCCGCCGTAGCAGGCCCCTGTGGGGGCTCACCCACCCCTTCCGCTGCAGCCGTGGGGGCATCCCTGCCACCTTGCTCCACAGCGCCCTCTTCTTCACTAGCCGCTGCGTAGAGGGAGACATAGAACACAAGCATCAGGGTACTGTACAATGGTCCCCTAGACAGGAAGCAATAGCAGAGGAGTAACACTGTCAAAGTACACTTCCATCATGTCCCTCCACAACACATGGGTCAGTCCAGGCAAAACACACACAGTAACAGGCATGGTGCATGCCATGGACATTTCCATACATGTCCAATGGACTCCTGAAACATACAATGATATGGAACTCACATGCATCATGGGTCATGCCTATCACATGCACACACTTCACCTCAGTCACATCCATCTGCCCTCATACACCCCAAACACAGCGGATACAAGGATAACTAGGCTGCATCAGTGAATCTGTGCATTGTCACAGACATGTGTCATGCATCCATGGCATTCACAAGTCACAGACACGCAGGTCAGGCACACAGACATGGCTACCATATATGTACCTGGCATCAGCACCCATCCCTCACCCCCACCCATGTCCAGGAACAGAGACTGGCATGCTCTCATGTGTAAAATCTGCATAGGGCTCCCCATGTCGCATTTAAACACATGCAATGACCATGTGGTTCACACATCACTGGTCACACATGCATTACCATGATGTCCCTGCACACATACATGCGTACATGGCCTATGTCACAAATACAGGCAAGTATCAGACAACCAGCACACCGCAACATGCCCTGTCTCACACAGCAATGCTTGGCCACTTACCGCTCAACTCCAGACGGGTCTCCCTCTCAAGGAACTGGGCGTGGAGCGCTGGGCGTACGCGTTCCAGGACCCTCATCTGGATGGAACTCATGTGGCCCTGGCCCCCCTCGATGAGGCACCGGGCCTTCACGAGGGTCCTGGACCTCAAGTCCTCCCAGCGCTTCTTGATCTTCTGGACGTTGCGGGTTGCCACCCCCTCCGCGTTGATGGCAACCACACAGCCGGCCCAGATCCTCTCTCGTCCTTCCTTGCTGGCGCGGGACGATCCAAAGAGGGCATCATACTGCCCCAGGACATGCTCCACCAGGACACCAACTTCGGTGTCAGTGAAGCTGGTGCCCCTCTGCCCCTCTGGCCTGGGGTTGCCACTGGTGCCAGATGTCGAAGTGCCCGACATGGCAACCCCAGAGGCAGGAGTGGGTGGGCAACTGGGTCCTGGGGCTGGGCTGTGGAGCGATGTTATCCTAGTCGGGAGTCTTCTGTTCCAGCAGGGGTGGACACAGCAACTGGACCCCTGCAGATGGCTGATGTGCAGGCACCAAATGGCAGGGCACGGTGGCAGCAGGCAGGCAGGCAGGCAGCAGCAGATAGCACGTGGGAGGCTGCTCGGGGCAGTGGGGGCCAGTAATTCGGCCTTCTGGGCAGGAGCGTGGTCTTCCGTGTGTTTTCGCGTGGCCAGCTTGATACGGAGTGATTTGGCACGTGAAAATCCTGCACGCCAGTGTGAAATTCGAGGAAAGGCCCTTAGCGCGTAAGCGCGTCAGCACGCATACGCGATTCTATTGGACCAAAGGCCCTCAGCGCGTAAGCGCGTCTGTGACGTGACCCGCACGGGTGTTTCCCTCATAGCACGTGATGACGGAGCACACGTGGAAAGACTGCACGTCAGAGTGTCATCGCGTGTAATTGGACAAAAGTGCGCCTACACGCGATTGGCCTATGTACGTGTATTTCAGGGGTGCGCGGGTGCTTACACACGCGAGTACATCAGCGCACGTGTATTCCGGGGTGCGCGGGAATTTCCACACGCTATTGGCCTGGGTACGTGGATTTCAGGGGTGCGCGGGAAGTTTCACATGCTCGGCTACAACACGCGCAAAGAAACACGTTCGCCAGTAGGAAGCAGGCATACGTCGACCCGCGACGCATAAATTTGCGTGCAAAAAACTAACAAGCTCAGACGCCAGAATGAATATACCGTTCCTAGCAGCAGTGGCCGTGGGCTACCAAAGGAGGAGGAGGAGGATAGTCAGGGCCAGAATTTTCACACCCAGAACCAGCCTTTTTGGGATGCGTGATGACCAGGTGTATGGGAGGTACAGGTTTCCACCACACATAATACTGGACCTGGTGAGTGAGTGGGAGGATGACCTCACATCACCCACCCTGTGCTCCCAAGCACTCAGCCCCCTGGAGAAGGTCCTCAATGTACTGCACTTCTTAGCCACTGGATCATTTCAGCGGACAAGTGCCATAGTGGGTGGGGTGTCACAGGCCACGCAGTCACGCTGCCTACACCAGGTCTTGAACATCATCACTGCACGCCCATCAGTCCGCAGGCACATATACCTGCCCAGAACACCTGCAGAAAGGCATGCTGCCGCCCTGGATTTTTACGGTGTGGCACGATTCCCCAAAGTGCTAGGTGCCATCGACTGCACCCATGTGGCTCTACGTCCCCCCAGGGCATCTGAGCACATCTATAGGAACCGCAAGCACTGGCATTCCATCAACGTGCAGGTAGTATGTAATGCCAAGGTAATCATCACCTCAGTATATGCCAACTATCCCGGGTCCACCCACGACAGCTTCATTTACCCAATGTCCACCCTAAGCTGGGACCTAGAAGCTGGGCGGCATGGCGATACATGGCTGCTTGGTGAGTATGAATGCCACTGCACATGCATGCATGTCAGATACTGAGCAAGGTCACAACCCCACCAATGATACCCATCACCACCTCCACAGGGGACAGTGCCTACCCTCTCAGCCCCCACATGATGACACCGATTCGGAACCCCACCACGCCACCCGAGGTAAGATATAACACAGCCCACATTGCAACTCGGGGCATAGTGGAGCGCACATTCGGAGTGCTTAAGTCACGCTTTCGCTCCCTTGACCGTTCTGGCGGGCAGCTGTTATACGCGCCCCCAGTAGTGTGCAGGATCATAGTGGCAGCATGTGTCCTGCAGAACGTTGCAACACGCCGGGGCCTGGCCGTGGACATGGTGGCCCCACATCCCCAACCACATGCACGCCCACTGCGCATGGGAGGGGAAAGGGCACGGGGGGAGGCAGCCCGTACACAGCTAGTGGCTAATTACTTCACATAGAAATCACACCCCTGTGGAGTGCACACTGCCCTGGCACATACCATCTGACAATCAATGATGACAATGATCCTGAATGTCTGGAGAATCAACCGTCAAAACCATATCAGCCTGAGATTGTTCACCTGGAAGTGTTACAATGTGTGCATCCCTACCTACACAGACACCACCAATGCAGTTTCGTGAAAAAACACATTCATGCAGCTAAAATGAATACCCACTTGCAAAATGCAACATGAGGACAGTGCCATGTCACCCAACCCATCCCCAGCACCGCCACACGACACACCATGCCATGTCATGCTATGTGCGGGTAAACAAAGTAATCCCCACAACATGACACAAGTGTCACAAAGTACAGTGTCCATAATTGAAACTCGCGACACCTGAAATGCTCACAGTAATGCAGGACCAACAACACACTTGAGCAGGTATTTAGCAATAACACTTATCAGCTAGTGACCCTCAAAACTACCATTAACATGACATTACGAATGTAAGAAATTAGTAGTCTCACCACCTGGAAATGCCTGCACTTCCACCACTTCCAACTGTACAGTGTTGCCGCCATGTAGAGTTATAGGTGCACTGCTGCCAACATGGACTCCATCTCCAAAGTAGAGGGCCTTGTGTAGACATGAGGAAAGGACCTGCAAATTAGGAGGTAGACATGGATGATGAGTTACACATCTATGCAACATGCAGTGTACAACACAACAGCAATATGCACTAGGAATGTATACACAGTATTGACTAGACTACCCACACATGTAGTGGGAGTCCAATGTCACCATGTACGTCAATGTCACTTGGGCACACCCTTTGCAAACCCATGGAAACGGGAAGCAGGAGGGGTGTGTGTGACAAAAACCCAAGCATCTGAACAAAATACATGACAAGCCTGCATGTGCCCAGCCACAATGCAGCGTATGCCCACGGGAGCCACACAAGGCAACACACTGTCCCAAAAAAATAAAAAATAAAAATAAAAATAAAAATAAATCAAAAATGGCCATTAATGGGCCCGGGGGGGTTGGGGAGGCCACCCAGGAGGTCCGAGGACAGGGTGCACACCAAAACCCACCTGTGTGGATCTTGCGAAAAAAAAACACCTCCATGGGCTCATGGCCCACACGGCTACCCTATTGTGAGAGTATCACTGCTGTCGCTATTCTCACCCTGTGCAGCTGCATCCGGAGGTGGTGGCACTATGGGAGGCAGCCCACGCAAGGCCCTAGTCTGTTCCTCCATGGCTGCAAGCATGCGGGTGTGGTAGGTCTCGTTCTGGAGGATGAGTGTGCGGAGGTCCCCATGCAACAACTCACGGGATGCCCGGACCTCCGCCCTAGTTGCCTGCATCTCAGCTGAGAGCGTACGGGTGAGACGCTCCAGCTGCTGTTCTGTCCTTTGGTTTGTTGAAGCCTCAAGCTCAACAAGAGTCGTCCTGAGGTGAAGGAGTTCCAGCCTCAGGGCTTCCCTGTGGCCCTGGGACTCTATGGAGATGGCTTCCTGCAGAGTCGCCAGTGCCGCCCGCCTGTCCCTGTTGGACGCCAACATGTCCTCCCTGTGTGACTGGCAGATGGAGTCGGTTGCCTGCTGTAGTCGCTCCATCAGCCTTTCGGGGGGACAATGGAAGTGGCCACCCTATCCATGGCCTGAGCCATCATCTCTGATGATGCTGCCTGTTGGGTTGCCATACCGTAAATGGATTGCTGCCATGCGGTATTGCCAGGTGGCGTACGGCCACCACGTCGGCGGGCACCACACCTGTCTGGGGCAAGGCGAACTGCGCCTTGCTGTGCCGGCACTGCCTGAGGCTGCAGGACTGCATTCCCCCTCTGATCTGCTGGCCCAGGAACAGGATTAGATGTCGCGGAGTGTGACCCTGCATCCGTAACCACCAAAGGCGTACCTGCCAACACTGACATCCCCATTGAGGGTTCTAACCCTTGTGCAGGTGGGTCGGACAGAACAGAATCCCTCCCAGGAACACTCACCTGCGACGGCACATAGGTCTCATCATCCGAATCAACACCTGAGTACAGCTCGGGGGAGGTGCAGCCAGAGACACCCCTTGAGAGCACGACCTGCAGCAGTTGTGGGTTCTCACCCACCACCACACCACGTCCCTCACTGGTGGTCGGTCGGCCCTCAGACCCCTCCTGGGTCTGCACCATCTCCACAACCCCAGCAGTATCAGATGCGTCTTTCCTTGCAAAGACATAAAAGAAAACAAATGGAAACAGGCATTAGCACCATGGCACACAATGAGGGCTGAGAAGCAACAGAACCAGTACTTGATTGACACATGTCCCACGTGACTAAAACCCTCCCATGCATGCACCCTCACTGCGTATGAAGGGGAGGCAAATGGCACACATTGATGACACCAAGATGGAAGATCAACACATTTGCTGCATCCTGCCTAGCAGTGGCATCACACATTGGCCTGTGATTGCCAGGTGAAATACACATGCCATCACACAGATGGCATGTACCATTGCTATTGAGTGAAGATGGAGAGGAGGGCAGCACTTATTCATTCAGTCCAGTTCCCTCATGTAATAGCTTTTCTAATTCAAACAGGTCTGATTTTTCACCTGGAGCTGCCAGTCCAAAATGGTCCGATTGCACAGGGACATGTCTAAACAAATGATATCCAGGTAACAAAGTCACTCCACTTTACCATAGCCATGTCAGACATGTGACTAGAGGACTGAGAAATGCCTAGTAAAAGTGGTGGAATGCAAACAATCTGCCTGAATGAACAGAGAAAAATAAGCAACAATGTTGTGGCAAGGTGACACTTCAAGGGCAACTGGCGTGCTGTTGGGCTAGATGTCTACTGTTGGCAGAAGGGATACTGCTATGGCCAAATGCTGCTGCGCAGAATGTATTAGATGAAGCACATGGGTGACCCAAACAAATCAGGCGCACGCACCCTCACCTGGCACACAAACAGAAGCCCTCACACACACACCATGCACATGGATGACACACACATGCATGTGCACTCACTGGGCAGATCTCCCACGCCTTGGATCTGTTCCTCTGTGACGTAGGTCCCAGCGACTGACTCATGTGGAGTGAGTTCCATGTCTTCTACTGGAGACCCACCTCCAGTCACTAGAGTTGCGGCATGACTTGAGGCCAGCTTATTCTTTGCCCTGCGCTTTAGGTCATTCCAGCGCTTATAGCAATCATTGGCTGTGCGCCTCACGATTCCAAGGGCACTTACGATGTCCGCAACGGTCTGCCAGTGTGCCTGGCGTTGTGCAAGTGTGGTCTTGGATCGTGCAACAATGACCATTTCGTTATCACGTGCGGACACATACTCGACAAGTGCATTCAGTTCGTCATCCGTGAAGCTGGGCTTCCTCGACGGGCCGGACTGTGTAGCCGTGTCTGGGGCATGAGCCTGTGCCGGACGAGCACTCTTCCTCTTCCGCTTGGAAGGTGGTGGGGATCCTGAGTGTCCTACGCCGCTCTGGACACTAGGGGCAGGAGCCCTGGTGGACTCTGTATCAGGAGTGTGGGATTGCACACTCAGCATGGGAGTTGGTGCAGGCATTGGCTCAAGTGTAATGGTGTCAGGGGGAATGTCAGCAGGATGGACTAGGACCGACACTGTCCTGGCTGGGTGTGTGAGAGCTGGGGTGGATGGAGCCGCAGCTGCCCCTGCAGCCTCTCCACCCTGCCTACTTGGGGCAGCAGATGACCTTGCTGCCCCTGATCCACGTGGCCTGATGACATCAACGTGCACCAGCGCACGTGTCATAGGCCTGCTGACCTGGAAGTCAGCCATGGAGTCAGCCAGGTCTGGTGCCACAATGGGCTGGTCCAACAAGGGCTGAGCATGGATGGTGTCAGCCACATCACCCTCAACCAGGGGGGGCGGGGGGGATTATGGGTGCCCTTGACTGGTCCTCCACACATGGGGGGACAGGGTCACCCTGCAAGTAACAACCACGTCCCCTACCGGATCCACCACGGCCACCACTTGTGGCTCGTCCACCTTTGCCACCCTTACGGATTCCTCGCCTCCCAACCATGGCACTGATGTTAATGTGCGTATGGGAGTGGCTGTAAACTATTGTCCTGGGCAATTGGGGGTCAAAGGGGTTGGGTACCAGATAGTAATCGTACCCTAGTGCTCTAGCAAGGCTGAATGTGACCCCTGGGGAAAGATGACTGGTCACGCAACGCACAGGAAGCCCAAAAAAGGGAGATAACGTGCACGCAACCCCTCCTAGACCACGTGTGCGGAAAAATAAACCTGCACTACGCTGTGGCACCCAGTAACACAAGAATGAACGTATGCGTGTCACACGCAGCCTAGAATGACCTCTGAAGGGGTAGGCTACACACGGGGCGAGCACAGATGTTAGATACGTGCGTGACTCACCGTCTGCCAGGAAAAAGAGCGTGAAAAAGAAGCGCGTGTGCGCGTTGGCAACACCCCCGCCAAAAGAAGAATTGTATGCTGTCTGAGGAGACAGGACAACAGTAGAAGGGAACGCTGTTTGAGGGAACAGGCCCAGGAAAACCAGAAAAAGAGAAAAAAGAGAAAAAGCTGTCAGAGGTAACAGGGAGTACGAACTTGAAACGCTGTGAAGTAAATCGCGTGTGAAATGACAAGAAGTACAGATTTCACCCACTCGCTCTCCACGAAAAGCACGTACAAGGAAATGGTGTTCTACACGTACCTTTTATGCAGGCCCACACGTCCAGCGTCACTTCCGCGTGTACACGCTAGGGCCATTTCCACCAATTACACGCTTTGTCACTTCCACGTGTACGCGCTAAGGCCAATTCCACCAATTACATGCTTTGTCACTTCCGCGTGTACGCGCTAAGACCATTTCCACCAATTACACGCTTTGACACTCGGACGTGTCTTTCATTTTTTTAACACGCAACATTTCAAACGTGTGCCATATTCAACGTGCACGTGACTTCATAGACGCGCATACGCTGGTGGCCTTTGGGCCAATGAATGTACAGACGTGTGCTGACCGCTTACGCGCTAAGGGCCTTTCCTCGAATTACACACAGACATGCTGGATTTTCACGTGCAAAATCACTCCGTATCAAGCTGGCCACGCGTTCACACACGGAAGACCACGCTCCATCCCAGAAGGCCGAATTACTGCCCCCCAGAGCCCTGAGCACGCTCCCACCTGCCATCTGCTGCTGCCTGACTGCCTGCTGCCCACGTGCCCTGCCATTTGCTGCCTGCACATCAGCCAGGGGGGCTGTTGCTGTGACCACCCCTGCTGGAACCGAAGACTCCCGACTGCTTTTCCATCGCCCCACAGCCCAGCCCCAGGACCCAGTTGCCCACCCACTCCTGCCTCTGGGGTTGCCATGTCGGGCACTGCAACATCTGGCACCAGTGGCAACCCCCGGCCAAGGAGGCAGAGGGGCACCAGCTTCACTGCCACCGAAGTTGGTGTCCTGGTGGAGCATGTCCTGGGGCAGTATGATGCCCTCTTCGGAAGGTTGCGCGCCGACAAGGAAGGACGGACTCGGATCTGGATGGACATCGTGACTGCCATCAACGCGGAGGAGGTGGCAGTCCGCGACTACGAACGTGTCAGGAAGCGCTGGGAGGACTTCAGGTCCAGGACCCTCAACAAGGCCCAGCGCCTCCTGAAGGCAGCGGATGCTAAGGGGCGCCAGGGCCACTTGTCGGAAGATCAGATGAGGGTCCTGGAACGCATATCCCCAGCGCTCCACGTCCAGGTCCTTGAGAGGCAGACCCGTCTGGAGTCGAGCGCTAAGTGTACATGCATACTGATTGTAAGCTGTGCGTGTGGTGGTGTGCCAGGAGTGTGCAGGTTGAACATGTATTTTTATGTGGGCAAGTAGGGGGGGTGTACAGGGCCGTGAGGGTGACACATGCGAGGGGTCTCATGTGTGACACATGGATGGTGCTTGTGTGTGTGGGCTTGCATGGCACAGGATGTGGAGGAATGATTGTCAGGTGTGACATGGATGTCGATCGGAACACTGCGACAGTTGGCAGAGGTGTACACATGCATGCAAGTTTGGTGGTGTGTGTGCATGTGTAGTGTACTCCCTATGTTGCATGTGATGTGTGGATGACCTTTGGCTGCTCATGCTGTTGTATGTGAATGGATGGTGCTGGCTGTTGCAATATGGCTGTGGTATGGCTCATGTGTGCAAGTTGAAATGACATGTGTGTTGGGGATTGTGATGCCATGTCTGAGGTTTACCAATGCCACTCATGTATAACTGTCATGTGTGTATGAGTATTGTACAGTGCCCTGATGCCTGTGTTTTCTTTCTCCCTGTCTGCAACATCAACTGATGAAGAGGGCGGAGAAGGTGCTGTGGAGCACAGCGGCAGGGGTCGCACCACCAGCCGGAGACGCAAGGCCCGGATCCCCTCCCAGGTTCTGATCTCGTCGGGGAGTGAGGAGTCCGGTGCCGTGTCCCAGGCCGCAGCTGTCGAGGGGAGGTCCAAGAGGCGGAGGTTGGAGTTGGACTCCTCGGCAGCAGAAGGGGCAGCTGTGACCCCACAGGGCCCAACGGAGGAAGATGGCACGGAGTCATCCAAGTTGGTGGGGGGTTTGGAGGAGGAGGAGGCCGTGCAAGCGACAGAGGCAGGGTCTGGAGGTGGGGATTCCACTGGTGCTAGTGGTGCAGTGCAGGATCAGGGACAGGAGGCAGCACAGACCGCCGCGGAGGTGCCTGTGTGCAATCCTGTCCCTGCTCCTGTCACTGCATCATCTTGCACCAGCGGGGATGCCTACCTCCAGACCCGTTCTCAGGGAGGGGATTGGCTTACAACACCTGGCCTTCCTCTCCCTGCGGATGTGGCTATCCTGCACCAGGTTGAGCCTGTCTAGGGTGGGGAGGCGTTGCGTCAACGGGCCATGCGAGCTGACCTGCAGTCTTTTCATGATGAGTCTGCACGTCTTCTCGCATGGCTCGTTGACCGCGTTGACCCACTGGGACAGCTCACCAGGGCTGGATTCCTCCATTTCCTGGACCTTGTTCCGACCCCCTCCTCCACAGAACCCCCTATGCCCCAGTCGTCCTCCATGCCATCTTCCCACCCATGTGTCACCTGGGTGCCCTGTGGAGCTGCCTCCAACCGTGCGGCCAGGCTGGTGGACAACAGATCCCTGCCACAGTCGGGAGTCGGACGTCCAGCAGGGGTGGCCACATCAACGACTGCACCCCAGCTGGAGGAGGATGTGCAGGCACCATCGGACAGGGCACATGGACAGCAGCAGCTGCAGCAGCTGGAGGCTGTAGGTGGGAGCCACGATAGCTCGGGGCCTTCAACATCGGAGGGGCAGGCATCGGCCGGAGGGCAGGAGGACCCTGGACGGGAAGTGTCTTCCGTGTGGCAGCGGATGGGCCACGCCATAGATGCGGAGCGGCGGCGGGAGGAAGAGGCGCGGCTCACGATGTTCAGGGCGGAGAACTCCATGCGAAGTTCCCTGAGGCGGGCCGAGTGCCTCGAGGCAATCCGCAGGGAGTTGGAGGTGAACATGTCGGCGTCCCTGCGGACCCTCGGGCCATGGAACAGGACCGCCTCCGGGACATAGACGAGGAGTTCGATGATGCCCTGGCCCGGAACACCACTGAGTGAGCCGCTGGACTGGCCCGCCGCCATTGTATATAGTTATTTAGTGATAGGTTTCCTTTATTGTTTATTTTTATTTGGAGTCGACGGACACTGCTCCACCTTTTGTATATAGTTCCATTTTTTGTAGGTTTCATTTCTTCTGTTGGGATGATGGACCCTGAATACTTTGTACATAGTTGGACTTTGCATTTGGATATTTTTTTTACTATGAATATTTTTTTCCATGGAGCAATGGTTTTCTATTTCTTTTTTCCCTTCATTTCCTTTTTATGGACTTGAACTTTGGAAGACATTTTTTTGAATTATCATTTATTGATTTTAATTTGAAAAGGGACAGCCAGCTTAATTTTTTTTTTTTTTTTACTTGTGTATTTTGTTTAATTTTGATTGCCATTACTGTTGTTTTTAATACATTATTTTGATTTTTTGATTCTTCAATGTGTGGTTTCATCTCATTGTTTTCATGCATGTCATGATATGGGTTTTCAGGTTCACTTGCAACCATTGTGTGTGTGTGAGACACATGTGTTCATTTACATTGTTTCCATTGGAGTAGTATCATGGGCGCATGTAATACTTGGTTGTGTCTTTGGGCTGTGGTGGCTGGCCATGAGGCCCATGCTTGAGGATTGTCAGGGCCTGTGGGCAGGGGGACATGAGTGGGGGCCTGGTGGAGGCTGCCCCTGCACTGCTGGGGGGTGGGGGTGGTGGTAGACATGGGTGGGAGCCTGGTGGAGGCTGCCCATGGTGGCTGGGGGGTGGGGGTGGTGGGAGACATGAGTGGGGGCCTGCTGGAGGCTGCCCCTGCACTGCTGGGGGGTGGGGGTGGGAGACATGAGTGGGGGCCTGGTGGAGGCTGCCCCTGAACTGCTGGGGGGTGGGGGTGGGTGGGAGGCATGAGTGGGGGCCTGGTGGAGGGTGCCCCACAGTGCTGGGGGGTGGGGTGGGTGGGAGACATGAGTGGGGGCCTGGTGGAGGCTGCCCCTGCACTGCTGGGGGGTGGGGGTGGTGGTAGACATGGGTGGGAGCCTGGTGGAGGCTGCCCCTGGACTGATGGAGGGTGGGGGTGGTGGTAGACATGGGTGGGAGCCTGGTAAGGGCTGCCCATGGTGGCTGGGGGGTGGGGGTGGTGGGAGACATGAGTGGGGGCCTGGTGGAGGCTGCCCCTGCACTGCTGGGGGGTGGGGGTGGTGGTAGACATGGGTGGGAGCCTGGCGGGGGCTGCCCATGGTGGCTGGGGGGTGGGGGTCGTGGGAGACATGAGTGGGGGCCTGGTGGAGGCTGCCCCTGCACTGCTGGGGGTGGGGGTGGTGGTAGACATGGGTGGGAGCCTGGTGGGGGCTGCCCCTGGTGGCTGGGGGGTGGGGGTGGTGGGAGACATGAGTGGGGGCCTGGTGGAGGCTGCCCCTGGTGGCTGGGGGGTGGGGGTGGTGGGAGACATGAGTGGGGGCCTGGTGGGGGCTGCCCCTGCACTGCTGTGGGGTGGGGTGATAGGGGAAATGAGTGGGGGCCTGGTGGAGGCTGCCCCTGGTGGCTGGGGGGTGGGGGTGGTGGGAGACATGAGTGGGGGCCTGGTGGAGGCTGCCCCTGCACTGCTGGGTGGTGGGGGGTGGTAGACATGGGTGGGAGCCTGGTGGAGGCTGCCCCTGCACTGCTGGGGGTGGGGGTGGGTGGGAGCGAGACATGGGTGGGAGCCTGGTGGAGGCTGCCCCTGCACTGCTGGGGAGTGGGGGTGGTGGTAGACATGTGTGGGAGCCTGGTGGAGGCTGCCCCTGCACTGCTGGGGGGTGGGGGTGGTGGTAGACATGGGTGGGAGCCTGGTGGAGGGTGCCCCACAGTGCTGGGCGGTGGGGTGGGTGGGAGACATGAGTGGGGGCCTGGTGGAGGCTGCTCCTGCACTGCTGGGGGGTGGGGTGGTGGTAGACATGGGTGGGAGCCTGGTGGAGGGTGCCCCACAGTGCTGGGGGGTGGGGTGGGTGGGAGACATGAGTGGGGGCCTGGTGGAGGCTGCCCCTGCACTGCTGGGGGGTGGGGGTGGTGGTAGACATGGGTGGGAGCCTGGTGGAGGCTGCCCCTGCACTGCTGGGGGTGGGGGTGATAGGGGACATGAGTGGGGGCCTGGTGGAGGGTGCCCCACACTGCTGGGGGGGTGGGGGGTGGGAGACATGAGTGGGGGCCTGGTGGAGGCTGCCCCTGCACTGCTGGGTGGTGGGGGTGGTGGTAGACATGGGTGAGAGCCTGGTGGGGGCTGCCCATGGTGGCTGGGGGGTGGGGGTGGTGGGAGACATGAGTGGGGGCCTGGTGGAGGCTGCCCCTGCACTGCTGGGGGTGGGGGTGGTGGTAGACATGGGTGGGAGCCTGGTGGGGGCTGCCCATGGTTGCTGGGGGGTGGGGGTGGGTGGGAGACATGAGTGGGGGCCTGGTGGAGGGTGCCCCACAGTGCTGGGGGGTGGGGTGGGTGGGAGACATGAGTGGGGGCCTGGTGGAGGCTGCCCCTGCACTGCTGGGGGGTGGGGGTGGTGGTAGACATGGGTGGGAGCCTGGTGGAGGCTGCCCCTGCACTGATGGAGGGTGGGGGTGGTGGTAGACATGGGTGGGAGCCTGGTAAGGGCTGCCCATGGTGGCTGGGGGGTGGGGGTGGTGGGAGACATGAGTGGGGGCCTGGTGGAGGCTGCCCCTGCACTGCTGGGGGTGGGGGTGGTGGTAGACATGGGTGGGAGCCTGGTGGGGGCTGCCCATGGTTGCTGGGGGGTGGGGGTGGGTGGGAGACATGAGTGGGGGCCTGGTGGAGGGTGCCCCACAGTGCTGGGGGGTGGGGTGGGTGGGAGACATGAGTGGGGGCCTGGTGGAGGCTGCCCCTGCACTGCTGGGGGGTGGGGGTGGTGGTAGACATGGGTGGGAGCCTGGTGGAGGCTGCCCCTGCACTGATGGAGGGTGGGGGTGGTGGTAGACATGGGTGGGAGCCTGGTAAGGGCTGCCCATGGTGGCTGGGGGGTGGGGGTGGTGGGAGACATGAGTGGGGGCCTGGTGGAGGCTGCCCCTGCACTGCTGGGGGGTGGGCGTGGTGGTAGACATGGGTGGGAGCCTGGCGGGGGCTGCCCATGGTGGCTGGGGGGTGGGGGTCGTGGGAGACATGAGTGGGGGCCTGGTGGAGGCTGCCCCTGCACTGCTGGGGGTGGGGGTGGTGGTAGACATGGGTGGGAGCCTGGTGGGGGCTGCCCCTGGTGGCTGGGGGGTGGGGGTGGTGGGAGACATGAGTGGGGGCCTGGTGGAGGCTGCTCCTGGTGGCTGGGGGGTGGGGGTGGTGGGAGACATGAGTGGGGGCCTGGTGGGGGCTGCCCCTGCACTGCTGTGGGGTGGGGTGATAGGGGACATGAGTGGGGGCCTGGTGGAGGCTGCCCCTGGTGGCTGGGGGGTGGGGGTGGTGGGAGACATGAGTGGGGGCCTGGTGGAGGCTGCCCCTGCACTGCTGGGTGGTGGGGGGTGGTAGACATGGGTGGGAGCCTGGTGGAGGCTGCCCCTGCACTGCTGGGGGGTGGGGGTGGGTGGGAGACATGGGTGGGAGCCTGGTGGAGGCTGCCCCTGCACTGCTGGGGAGTGGGGGTGGTGGTAGACATGTGTGGGAGCCTGGTGGAGGCTGCCCCTGCACTGCTGGGGGGTGGGGGTGGTGGTAGACATGGGTGGGAGCCTGGTGGAGGGTGCCCCACAGTGCTGGGCGGTGGGGTGGGTGGGAGACATGAGTGGGGGCCTGGTGGAGGCTGCTCCTGCACTGCTGGGGGGTGGGGTGGTGGTAGACATGGGTGGGAGCCTGGTGGAGGGTGCCCCACAGTGCTGGGGGTGGGGTGGGTGGGAGACATGAGTGGGGGCCTGGTGGAGGCTGCCCCTGCACTGCTGGGGGGTGGGGGTGGTGGTAGACATGGGTGGGAGCCTGGTGGAGGCTGCCCCTGCACTGCTGGGGGTGGGGGTGATAGGGGACATGAGTGGGGGCCTGGTGGAGGGTGCCCCACACTGCTGGGGGGGTGGGGGGTGGGAGACATGAGTGGGGGCCTGGTGGAGGCTGCCCCTGCACTGCTGGGTGGTGGGGGTGGTGGTAGACATGGGTGAGAGCCTGGTGGGGGCTGCCCATGGTGGCTGGGGGGTGGGGGTGGTGGGAGACATGAGTGGGGGCCTGGTGGAGGCTGCCCCTGCACTGCTGGGGGTGGGGGTGGTGGTAGACATGGGTGGGAGCCTGGTGGGGGCTGCCCATGGTTGCTGGGGGGTGGGGGTGGTGGGAGACATGAGTGGGGGCCTGGTGGAGGCTGCCTCTACACTGCTGGGGGGTGGGGGTAATGGTAGACATGGGTGGTAGCCTGGTGGGGGCTGCCCATGGTGGCTGGGGGGTGGGGGTGGTGGGAGACATGAGTGGGGGCCTGGTGGAGGCTGCCCCTGCACTGCTAGGGGGTGGGGGTGGGTGGGAGACATGAGTGGGGGCCTGGTGGAGGCTGCCCCTGCACTGCTGGGGGGTGGGGGTGGTGGTAGACATGAGTGGGAGCCTCGTGGGGGCTGCCCATGGTGGCTGGGGGGTGGGGGTGGTGGGAGACATGAGTGGGGGCCTGGTGGAGGCTGCCCCTGCACTGCTGGGGGGTGGGGGTGGGTGGGAGACATGAGTGGGGGCCTGGTGGGGGCTGCCCCTGCACTGCTGGGGGGTGGGGGTGATAGGGGACATGAGTGGGGGCCTGGTGGAGGGTGCCCCTCAGTGCTGGGGGGTGGGGGTTGGGAGACATGAGTGGGGGCCTGGTGGAGGCTGCCCCTGCACTGCTGGGGGGTGGGGGTGGTGGTAGACATGGGTGGGAGCCTGGTGGGGGCTGCCCATGGTGGCTGGGGGGTGGGGGTGGTGGGGGACATGAGTGGGGGCCTGGTGGAGGGTGCCCCACAGTGCTGGGGGGTGGGGTGGGTGGGAGACATGAGTGGGGGCCTGGTGGAGGCTGCCCCTGCACTGCTGGGGGTGGGGGTGATAGGGGACATGAGTGGGGGCCTGGTGGAGGGTGCCCCACACTGCTGGGGGGCGTGGGGGGTGGGAGACATGAGCAGGTGTGCAGGGTAGTCCCCTGTTTTGTGGGCTGCCTGCAGGGGCCGTGGAGGGTGTACAGGGAACACCTGTGAGGACCCACCCAGCCTAATCGCATGTGTAACTTCCCGCGCACCCCTGTAATACACGTACCCAGTCAAATCGCGTGTGATAATTCCCGCGCACCCCTGTAATACACGTACCCAGCCAAATTGCGTGTGATAATTCCCGCGCACCCCTGTAATACACGTACCCAGCCAAATCGCGTGTGATGATTCCCGCGTACCCCTGTAATACACGTACCCTGGCTAATCGCGTGTAAAACTTCACGCGTACCCCTGTAATACATGTACCCTGGCTAATCGCGTGTAAAACTTCACGCGTACCCCTGTAATACACGTACCCAGCCAAATCGCGTGTGATAATTCCCGCGCACCCCTGTAATACACGTACCCAGCCAAATCGCGTGTGATAATTCCCGCGCACCCCTGTAATACACGTACCCAGCCAAATCGCGTGTGATAATTCCTGCGCACCCCTGTAATACACGTACCCAGCCAAATCGCGTGTGATAATTCCCGCGTACCCCTGTAATACACGTACCCTGGCTAATCGCGTGTAAAACTTCACGCGTACCCCTGTAATACATGTACCCAGCCAAATCGCATGTGATAATTCCCGCGTACCCCTGTAATACACGTACCCTGGCTAATCGCGTGTAAAACTTCACGCGTACACTTGTAATACACGTACCCTGGCTAATCGCGTGTAAAACTTCCCGCGTACCCCTGTAATACACTTACCCTGGCTAATCGCATGTAAAACTTCCCGCGTACCCCTGATATAAACGTTACCCGCTTTGCGTTCCTTGTTTGGCAGCCCTGTAAACTGGTCCAGGGTTAGCGCAGCCCTTTGCGATGATTTAGCGATTTTGATGGCTTTTCCTTGCGCGAGGGCGTTCTTGGGGGCGTTACTGGCACTGCTGCAGGGTCGCTGCGATACTCTGCGCCACGGCTGGGTTGGGAGCCTAACATCCATGAATACGCTGTGCGCGGAAATCGGTTTTGGCGCACGCGCCTGGCGCAGACAATCGCACGCGGACACTCTGCGCCATTCGCTTGCGACACTTTTCTGCGGAATTCTATGAATTACCCTGTATATGTGTATATGTACACTTCTGCCATTAAGAAGTAGTTTAGGTTGTGCAACACTAAGTAGGTATCATCGCTAAATAACAAGTAGTGTGCTGTATATAACACAGGAGGGAGGAAGTCTCCAGGATACCAAGAGAGGAACTCACTGCAATGATAGGGCAGATACAAATATAGGTAGTTTAGATGCTGAATAAACAGGCAGGGAAACCAACGTATGCCAGACGCGCAAGACAAATGTAAAATGAACATATGCAAATATAGGTCGGCAACATAGAGACGAGAGAAGCCCAGGAGTACAGCCATTTTCATAGCATAAAGGCTGCAGCTGGTCTAGAAGTTAGGAAGGCCTCAGATTAGATGGTAAATACATAAAAACACATTTATTTGAAGCTGCCCATACAGCATTTTGCAGCACGTGCCAAGTTCAGGTGCGTAGAAGGGAGAGATGGGTGTGCACAACACAGATACACGATAACAGTTCCCAGGAGATATGATATGATATTTATAACACGCTTAATACTTAGAGGTTTCTAAGCGCGGACCCGGGGATCGTCTTGCTTCCAAGGCGAGCATGTTGCCCCTGAGCTATCCTCCCTAGACCCCTGAGCAATCCTCCCGAGATGAAGCAGTAGCCTCCCAAGTTAATTGAATTAATAGATGCACATACAGCCATTGAGGTCTAGGTGCACAAGAATAGTATGCTAGAATATTCCATAGAGAATAGATGAAGGGTGTCCCAAGTGTTCACAAGAAATATTTGTACGTTATAATTAGTTAAATACTCAATAAATAAGAACAGAATCATTTTCCAACACAGTCTCCTATCACATTATCAAGACATGAAGAACGCTAGCTATTCAGTATGAGCCAAGTACAGATAAGATTGCCCTGACATATATAATGGACCTTGCACACTCCAGACCAATTCTTTTTTGCCACAGTTTGTGGTTGGATAATGGGAAAAGTCTGACTAAGTCCTTAATCCCCAACTGATTGACATTTACAAGATGAAGCAGAGTTGGTTGGCTTGTCTATCTAAGATCCTCTTTGTACTAGCTAGGCCTGGCAGCGTGCTTTGAATATACCAAGCTGCTAGCTCAGATACCAAAACAGACTCTAAAGCAAAAACACGATTATCCAGTTCTTTGCAGACTGCAGGGTGGCTGAACTGGCTATTATACCCCAAGTTAAATCATACTGTCCTTTGATGGGAGCCTCTATGTATTTAACATTTGTGACATATCTCGAGCACAGGAGTCTTTAAACTACAGCAAGGCTCACCGTTTTGCCATTGGCAGCACACACACATAGAAAAGCTGGTGCAAACCCATGCTGCGTTCGTGGGGTGATGGAGACCCTGGAGCATTTTATTATTTTTTGCCCAATTTATTCAGATATTAGGGAGATGGGGCTATGGAGCATTCTAAGATAAAGTGGTCTAAGGCACATCAGCAGTCACTGTCCTATAGGCATACTTAGAGGTGAGGGTGGCTTTTTCTCTGGCCAGCTTTCTGAGCAGGGCATGGAAAAGAAGAACATATGTAATGTTGCCACCTCAGTCCAACATTACCACCTAACGTAGAGCTTAACCTGCTCTACCATTGGTGGCAAACCTGCCCTTGTATGCACTTTCTTCTTTTCTAGTCCAACTTGCATGGAAAGTGGAATGTAATTTAGTTGGAACGTTTGCTGCTGGCTATTAAACTGTATGTGCATTTTAAGTTATGTTATGTTATGTTGATTTATACCATGCACTGATACCACCCAAGGGCAGTCTCCAGGAGCTCACGTGGCTCTGCAAGAGCAAGAAAGAGGACTGGGTTAGTTAGTGGGGGAAGAATGATATGTTAGGTCCAGAACCAAGAGAAACTGGTGTATGTGTGTGTTGGCTTGCAGATGGTAAGATTGTGCACTGACTTGTTGTATCCGTACGGGTAAGGTCCAATGCCTGGAATGTTTTATGTGTGTCTGTTGTGTAGGGGTGTGTCTGTCTGTTTTATGGGTAGATTGCTGGTATTTAGGGTTGTGCACACAGGTTTATTTTATTCACACTGGTACGGTCCAATGCCTGGGGTGTTTCTATGTTGGGGTGTGTATATGTGTTTTATTTGTAGATTGGGAGGTGTTTATGTTGTGTACACTGGCTTGTTGTGTATGTATGGGTAAGGTCAGGTGCCCTAGTTTGTTTGTTGTAAGTGTGTTTTGCTTGTGTTGGGTGTGTGTTAGGGTATATATTGGCTAGCCCAGTGGGTGTGTATAGTGTTTGGGTGGTGTGTTTGAGGAAGTAGAAGTGGGGTAGTTAGTGCTTTGGCTACTCGCTAAATTTTTCTATGTGGGTAATCTAGGCAGTCCTATCTGTTGTGACAAATTACTAATCTCCATATTTCTATCTAAGTGTGAGGCATGGTTAATCTTCTCAGTTCTATCTGAAATGGATGGGTGACTAATCTTCACAATTCTAAGTCTTGCGCATGGTTAATCTTTACAACTCTATCTAGAAGTGACGCATGGCTGAACTTCACAATTCTAAGTGTGATGCATGGTTCAACTTCACAACCTTCTATATAGGTGTGACTCATGGGTAAACTCCACAAGTCTATTTTAGTGTGATGCATGCATAATCTTCATAATTCACTCTAACTGTGTGACACATGGCTAAACTTCACAATTCTAACTAGTTGTGGCGCATGGTTAAAATGTAGCCATGGTGTGCTTTCTTTGTGTTCTCCTTAACCCTTAACTGGTATCTGTGAATATAAATGTTACTTTGAATTTTGCTTTTGGGCACTATTTTCACTTTAAGCACTTTGCACTTTTGATCCTCTTATTGGTGAGTCAAATGTATATCTTTATGGTATTTTAATCATGGTGATCTACTTATAGAAGATCCGAATGTGCGCTATGTATTCTATGTACGATCAATTTCAGTTCTATAGAGGACATTTTAAACACTCGAGTGACATTTGCCTTTTAATGTATTAAATTATGTGTTTACTATATTTAAGGTAATAATCTGTGGGCCTAATTCACAGAGCGTTTTCCAAGGGAGTTTTGTCATTATAAAACGCCTCTCTGAATTAGGCCCTATGTTTACAGTTCTTCTGTGTACTTTCATGGCAAATATGGCAAATTGCCCAAATAAAGTATTAACTAATTAAAATAACCAGGTGCCGCTAGCCAGGGCCTTCATCCGTGGCCATTGTCCATGCTGAAACTATTCTGCTAAAAGACCATGCCTGGTTGCCCGGTAGCAAATGCACCCCCACCCCTTTATTCGTCCTATTCCATTCCTGCAATATTTTCCCTGAAAATGTCCTGTGGACACATAACCTTGATCACTGTGGCACCACCTGCTAATGGCGTACAAATGGTTCCTATAGAAGTACAGCATTTTGTAAGGTAATCTGCAAATGATGGAACATTAAAGTCTAGCCCTCTCCGACTGTCACTCTACATGTCCGTCCCGCCTCCTTTTTAGGATACCCTACTTTCTCCCACTGTGACCATCTCTCCTGAGCCTCTTCTATTGTCTTATTTCTCCCCACTTTTCTTTCCAATTGCGTCTTGCAATTTTCCTGCGGTATTCCTGTCTTTTTAAGATGGTTCTAATAACATGTGAAATTGTGTTTTTCCTATTTAGTACAGTTCATATACAATTTAGGATTTAGTCCTATGTTGAGGTGCTAGAATATGAATTTTCTGTATTCATCCCATGTAATGAGTTTTCTTACACGGAGCCCTTCATTAAGACAAAAACAACCTGACTTAAAGTAGGCCAGCCCAAAAGCGACCAACTGTCCATTTGGCCCTGTTTCTCCCATATATTTATTTATTTATTTTTTTACATTTGTAAAGCGCACTGCAGCCCTAAGGCATAGAGGCGCTGATAAGTGGTACGTAAGAAGGCTTGATTAAGGGTTACAAAAAAGCCACGCCAGAGGAGTTCTTAGAATATACATACAGTGTTACAGATACATAGGTCCAGGGTAGCGAAACAAAAAACAGGCACATTATTTGAAGAGACTAGTCTTGATGGCCTTGCGAAAGTTAGTGTGAGAGTCGAGTCGTCTGATGTGCGGTGGAAGGGAGTTCCAGAGGGTGGATGCCATGGTGGGAAAGCTCGTGCCACCAGCACGCACTCTGCAGGTTTTTGGCACATTTAGTAAATTGGAGTAGGCCACTCTGGAGGGCCTGGAAGCACAGGGTTTAGAAAATCTCTGGACGAGATATATAGGGGCCTGATCGTGAAGACATTTGTGTGTGAGGGCAAGGGTTTTGAACAAGATTCTTTCCTTGACTGGTAGCCAGTGGACCTGACGCCTGAGGTCAGAGATGTGGTCCCTGCGTGATAGTCCAGTGGCGGCCCTTAGGGCATTGTTTTGGACTAGTTGGAGTTTAGCTAGGTTTTTTCCTGACGTCCCTATTAGAAGGGCGTTGCAATAGTCCACTCTTGAGCCAATGATTGCCCTGGCGATAGTTAGGCAATTCTGTTGGGAGAGGTACGGTCTGATTGCGTTGAGCAGTTTGGAGTAGTAGGCTGAGGAGGATGCAATGGCATTGACCTGCCTGTTCATGTTCAAGTTCGGGTCCAGGTAGACACCCAAGGTCTTGACTGTTTGGGAGACAGGGATAGGAATGTTATCTATGGTGAAGGAGTTGTATTGCTTGTCCAGCTTTCCCAGGGTGGACGGGGAGCCAATCAGCAGAAGCTCGGTTTTCTCGCTGTTGAGGCATAACCAGTTTTCTGCCATCCAGGATTGGATTGTGGTGTAAATGGAGTTGAGCGTGTTCAGGTCAGACAGGTAGTCCCCGGAGAGGGGGATAAGCACCTGAGTGTCATCAGCATAGTTCGTGTATGAGATGCCCAGGGCGTCAAGGATCTTGAACAGCGGCCTCGTGAAGAGGTTGTAGAGGGTTGGGGCGATGCATGATCCCTGTGGCACGCCACATTGGATGATGCTCGGGTCAGCGCAGGAAGAGTCGTATTGCTTGTCCAGCTTGCCCAGGGTGGACGGGGAGCCAATCAGCAGAAGCTCGGTTAACCAGTTTTCTGCCATCCAGGCATATATACTCATGTGAAACAATCCCTTTCCCTCCTCCAAATATTTTAGCATGTTTTTAGCATCCCCATGGGCTTATTAAAGAAATTAATCACATTGAGCAGAAAAAAGGTAGCTTTTCATTTCAAAACTGTATATGGATCAGGTTACCCTCCTTGTACATCCATGTTTAAAAAAAGTAGCGGGGTGGATTTACACTAAATCAAGAAAATGAATATCCGCAATTCTTTGTGCCCAAAGTGTTTCTTATTTTGTGAAATCCCCACTGTGGTTTTTGCTGTATGCATGTTATATGCGAAGCATGTTTTTCTCTATGTGAAAGTGAATGGACTGAAAACAGCTTTCTTTCCACGCTTTGTAACATTTGAACCATTTGATGAATTTGCTCCAAAAATGTAGGTTTGGGCAGGCCCATATATCTATATGTATATAGATATATGTAGGCTGCAGCCCTATAGTTAAGGTGAGTCGGACTCCCATATGAAACCCAAAAGAATTAAAGGATAGTTCCGGGACTTTTTTTTTATTGTCCCTACGGTTCGGCCATGTGTTTTTAAGCATAAATCGGTAGATCGTAGAAAACTTTCCTATGGACCTTACCCGACTTTTCGTCCATTAACGCACTCGAAATCAGCCGCCATTTTGTGATAATCCTATCATTTCCCCCCATCGACCTGGCTCACCTGCGTTTGCGGCACTAAATCAAATCCCCCGCCCCTGAGCCTGACATCAGCAGACGCGTACCGCCCATTTCCCAACGCCAAAGCACGTTTCGTGTCAACAATCGCTGCGCCTCAGCTAATGAAGTGTCGCCATGGAAATGGCAGGACGCCTCTTTCCTCAATAAGTATAAACACACAGTTTCACAACACACAGCAGCAGATTTTCGATTCCATTACTCTCTCTGTGTTACTTTGAGTATTCTGTGACTCGTTTCTGTGCTCTGGTCAGCTACCTTCGCCGCTTCTAGGCCTTGTGAACACCTGTACCATCTCTGTAAATTATTTTACTTTCTTTACCACACAATGGCTACAATAATGCAGTATATGTACGAGCCCGAGTACACCGAGGAGGAACTACTGGAAAGGCAAGCACGCGAAAACGATGGGGATTCGGACGGCAGTTGGGAGGACCAGTCAACGGATGAAGAGCCTGGACCATGTCGCATGGACGGCGTCTCCACCTGGTGCACGTGCAATCGGTGCGAGCTAATGCCAACTGAGGAGAACTGCTGCTGCCGTGAAAATTCCGGGTGCTTGGCCTACATTTCGGAAGGCGAGCCAAGTCCGCAATGCATCACCGAGCTGCCAGAGTTCAGGGAAGCCTGCCTCTCACGGACCGTGTTGAGGATGATGATGGTGCTTATGCACGAACTTCGCGGCACTGTTCGTCCGCGTAATCCGAGTAACGAGTAAGTATACTCTGGTTGTGATGTCAGTGATGCCACCACTATTTCATGGTCGTCTCCCACATATAAAATTACATCTACATATCATTCGAACGCATGTAAATTCGTTCCATATTGTGCATTTTCTAGATAGAATTTTTTTCAAAGCAGAATGACATTTTTTACCTGAATCGACATTGATAAGAAAGTTTTGTCATTTTAATACAGTTTGCATCTTTCTTTTTCACAGGTGGTACAGGCTGGTGGCCTATCGTTGCTTCACTTGGTGGCTTCACGGGAGGCTCGGACACCGCGTTCGGAGAGTAATACCTGCCTGTGAGATGGCCTTACACTGAATGTAGCTAACTAGGAATGTGTGCTCGTTCAAAGTGAAGGTCAGCTGCTTTGATTTTTTGCTCAGGTGCCGGAATGGCCCACGACTCAGTATAAGGTTCTATTGTTATTTGACCTTGACAGGCCGGGACCATCCCGAAAGACTTCTTTTTGGGGGTGTGGTGCAATAACGTAAGAAACGATAATGAATAAAATTTCAGAAACGATAGCCATTTAATGTTCGTTCATTAGAAGAAATAACGTCGGCATAGAAGGAGTGGTATTTCGGGGCTGCCCTACGCACAGACACAATGGAAAATGCAAATATAATGTAAGTAACTCTTTAGATGAGTTTATACCGCAATTTAATTACTATACAGTAGCTTTAAAGACGGGTTAAGTTGTACTTGTTCGTTCTATGTGGCATATTGTTTTGTACCGCGCACTATCTTGAGGAGAACCATCTCCTTTTACGGAAGCACCTCAAAACCTTCCTCTTTGCTTCTGCTTTCTCTCTCCCTCTCCCCTGCTACAACTGGTCCACTGTCTGCGACCGTGGTCCTGGGCCCTTCCACTCTCCACCTGCACTGCCTCCCTGTCAACCCCTGCACTGGGGGACTGTCTCAGTATCCTACAGCCCCCCCTTCCCAGCACTTGTTCTGCACTTACCTTGCACTCGCCAACAGCTGGCCCTATGTATTTATTATTTTATGCTACTTACCTTGTACTCCACTTCCCCCCTCCCCTTCCCCTTGCACTTTTACCTTCCCCCTACCCCTGCACTTGCGCGATCTGAATGACACCTGGCCTAGTAGGATCGCTGTCTGTCTTCTCCTTGTCCCCCCCCCTCCCTGCCTCGCCACGCCTTGAAACACTTGTGTATAGGCGCGTTGCAAATGCCATATTATATCATATCAGTGACAAAGTGGTCCACTGGCGCTCAGGCGGCTCTGAAAAAGGCGGAGGAGAGGGGGTGGGTTACTGGAAATGACGTATAATACCCAGTTGCACTGTCCTAGGTATGAAATAATTTCCCGACCTAATATATAAAATGAATAATTTTAATAAAGATCTGATGGTGAGACTAATTTCATTTTTTATGTTTTTAAAACAGGTACATCCTTCATTATTGTCTGTGTCACGAGTACCAGACACCGGCGGATGGCTTTTACAACCGCCAGTTGCTTCTCCGCGTGAACAACGTTACCACCCTGACCATTTTATGGGACGATCGCCAAGTACAAGTATGCCCTTACGCAGTACTAATGGCTAGATGCAACATACATACCGTTGTGGTGGCCTAGTGCCTCGTTGTTGGAACAGCCATGCGATTATCAGTGCGACCGAAGAGCTTATTTTATCGTAAACCAACACCCTGTGTACTGCACACGAACATCGCTTGCCTCAAGACGAACTATTTTGGATCGAGAGCAAAGAAAAATGCAAATCGCTGAATATTCTCTAAACATTTGATGTCCAATAAATGTACTTTGCCAAATGTACAATCTTGCCGTTTGCTTTTAAACCACAGTTTCATATTCCGAATTGTGGCGCTGTATTGTGAGATGATCTAAGACCCTGTGTACAGCAAAGGAACATCGCGTGCCTCAAAACGAACTTTTTGGAACGTGAGCAAATAAAAATGCAAATCGCTGAATATTCTCTAAACATTTGATGTCAAATAAATGTACTTTACCAAATTTACAATCTTGCGGTTTGATTTAAAAGTACAGTTTCATATTCCGAATTGTGGCGCGCTGTGTTGTGAGCTGATCTGTGTTGGTTTCCGGGTTCTGTGTGGCGTCGCGTAGAAGATGCCTGGGCGCGTTTGCCTACGCAGCACAGTCACGTCACGGATAGAGGCGGGGAATATGAATGTTTTGATAAAGTCTGTTTCAGGGGCGGGGGATATGATTTAGTGCCGCAAACGCAGGTGAGCCAGGTCGATGGGGGGAAATGATAGGATTATCACAAAATGGCGGCTGATTTCGAGTGCGTTAATGGACGAAAAGTCGGGTAAGGTCCATAGGAAAGTTTTCTACGATCTACCGATTTATGCTTAAAAACACATGGCCGAACCGTAGGGACAATAAAAAAAAAGTCCCGGAACTATCCTTTAATTGCTAATAACATTTGAGTCGTGATGGATTTGGTCGAAATTCGGAAGATGACTAGGTACGCCTGGGCCTCCTCAGACTGCACATTTTGGGAACGATTTGTTACAAAATAGAAAAGTTGTTTAGAAAAAGTCGTAACAAAATCCAAGTTGTGGCCTAGTCCCCATTCATTTTCCCGTAACCAAAAAATTTAAATTTTTGCTCCTCTGCACAGCCCAAAAAGCTGGATGGATTTGGACCAGGTGTGAAACAACTTGGGCACGAAGCGTTGACTTGAGTCTTTTTTGAGGTTTGGGGTTATTCCATCCCGTACTTTTGAAAATATTTGATGGAGAAGGGGTGCCCCCAAATAGATAGCTATATCTCGGGTAAATTGCCAAGAAACCGAGTATTTATAAATAAATGAAACAGCCGCCATCTTTTCCTTCTGAAGAGATAGCCACTGCTATAGACGAGAGTAAAGGAAAATGAAACGCAGGAAAAAAGCCACTTGCATGTCAATAAACATGCAAAGGGCATTAGGTTTGAGGTGAGGGAAGGCAAGAGGACACCAAGTGTTAGAACAGATATTTCGGATGTCCAATGGAACACGGATCCCAATTATTCCTGTCAGGGTAATTTAAATCCAGACCTTCCCTTTTACCTTTAACTGCTCTCTCTTTCTTCCACCACTTGCCATCAATTAGTCTGTGTTACGACTTCTATCATAACCTGTGACTTGTAATATCTGACACATCTTTAAGCTGGAAGGTTTATGTATCCTCCACCTGAACTTCCCGTCTGCATACATGTTTGCAATGATCATAGTGCAACTTGTTTCTGCACTGCGCATTTTGCTCACAGATTCGTTTCTAAGCTTGTGGCACAGCTGGGCAAAGTGTCTGAGGCACCTACAATTGTTGCATACTTTTCCCAGCAGTGGGCAATACTTGCATGCTTGCATACTTGCAACACTGCCCTTGCATTGTGCTTTTCATGGTGTATGTTCACCCGCATAAGCTCCACCAGCTCCCTTCCTTGCTTGTCCAGTGTCCTCAGGCTGCTTGCTGACTCCTTCATACTCGTCACAAATGGATTATCTGACAAGGGTTGCCCTGCCCCAGCCACTATCGAATTAAAGAAAACCACTGGCTAGGCCCTTCTCATTAAAGCCTGATTTTATCAATTGGCCGTTAGCATAACACCTCCCTGACTACGAATGCGGCCTCACGCTATGTCCATCCACAGTGTTGTCGATTCCCGACATTCGCAGCAAACTTCATTGATACGCACTACCAGCCCAAAAGAGTGTGCCAGTGCAAGCCCCAACATACTACAGCCCCCTGCCATGTATCACGTGTTTGTCCAACATGACTTACTGTCAAAGCTCCCTCGTTCAATCTGACCTAACATTGCCACTCGTTTCTCCACCTACTGGAATGGAGAACATCACGTATGCCCTGGCACCCTAACACAATGAGAATGAATTACTTTATACACACATCTCAGCCTTAAGCCCTATGGCTTGCTCAACACTGCCTACAGTGGCAGTTATTAACCTCCCTGACCACGTTTCGATCTTCTGGTCACTCAGGGTATATTGTTATATTCCGAATGCTGGTCGAGCTGTTTGGTGGCATTCTGGCTGCGAATGCTGTGACAAAGCGAGATTTAAGTTGCTTATTTCTTTAAAGAGTACATAGAGGTTTAGCAACGTAAAGTGGCTTGCACAATGAGTGCAGCGGGCAAAGACTGGGGTGGGACACGCTTGGGGACGCAAGTTTTTGTAGCAATCCGTAGATTGGAGCGGATAGTCATAGTTGCGCATTGAAATGTGGGCGTGGGATGTGCGGGTTTGGAGGCACTCGTTCCAACGTCTGTAATGAGGTGGAATGGCTATGTGGCGTGCGATGCAATTTGTGTTGCGAGGCGTTGGAGCCTTAGAGACCCTGAGCATGGACTAGATGGCCAACAGATGGAAGATGTTAGTTGTACGGACAGGTTCGAAGTTAGTCAAAGCATAGCGGGCTTGCACAGGGTGCAACAGTGCAGGAGGCAGAAAGGCAGTAGGGACGATAGACTCTTGCAGTGGCAGGTATAAAGACATGCAACATTTTAGAGACTGTTTAGTCATGCAAGTGCAAAGGTACCATTGGTAAAATGTAGTATTTGGGCAGCCATCCACGGCCAGAAAGGAGAAGTCTGAGGCCTTACCAGTTGGCCTTTCCAGAGGGCCAGCATCGCCAGCCGTCTCCCATAGGTCCTGGCCATATCAGCAAAAAGGGGGCCAATCGGCTTCAGTAAGAGGTGGACTGTGGGCCTGCAGTGCATCAGAGAGGCAACTTGGGGAGGACACAGTGCCCATTTTAGCAAGGCCAAATTCAAATATGGGAAAATTCAAATCTAGATACTTTTCGGCAGGGATTTGCAGTACATCATTGTTAAGATAGGAACTTCTTCAGGCAGTTTAGGTAAGGGAGTACTTAATAATTTATTTGGTTACATCAATTAGGTACATAAGTTGACAAGGCAAGTGTAGGAGCAGGGAGGAAGCCCACTGGCTCCCACCACCTAGGCTACATGGTTTTCAACTGTCCAGTGTGGAACACTCACACAAGACAACATTCCAACTGTCACGAACCTCGTCCCGAATCCCCACTGGCAAGCCCATTGGCCAGGTGGGATCAGGACTCGGGTCTCTAAGGCCTGGCATCCACTTCAAAAGCCCTCTTGGGGCCAGGCTCATATACTGTGAAAGACATGTGTTCAGGGAACTACTTTATTGAGGCTTTCAGCCAACATGGAGGCTTCCACATAGCTTGGCTCCTAGGAACCAAGCTATGCGGTATAGTGTTTTGGGGGTGGTGGCCTAGGGACTATTTTACCTGGACTACTTTGTTGGGGCTATTTAAACCACACCCGAACAAGACAACACGCTGCGCGTTACTTTGCAGTCTGCAACGTGACTCTCATCGTATCCAGCTATACCCTCAAGCCTCAGAGAAGCAGAACCTGCAAGGAGACAAAAGGAACAGCGTTAGCAGCAGCATCTTACCTGCAATCTTCATCTTTATCCACTCGCAGCTCCTGTGAACAGCTTCCTTGGATCTGCACGCCTCCCAGACCGAAAGACCTGAAAGAGGAAGGTAAAGACAACATTAAAGAAGGCATTAGAGACAGTGTAAAACAACGAGCTGCTCAAAAAGCTTACCTGGCTGGTCGCCTCTCGGCTGGCATCGCTCCAGAAATTCCACATGCGCTGGGAGAACACCGCGACCTACGAGAAAAGAAGGAAAACAGGTTAGCAAAGGCAAGACATTGCAGCGCTGCGCATAGCGCTTACTTACCGCATCATAGCGCTCATTACACGCCATCATTGACCGTCGAGGCTCAACAAAGTCAGTTCGACACGCTGAAGCTCCGCATATCTAAGGGAGAAAAGAGACATTACTAAACAAAGAAAGGCATGCAGGAATAACAACAATATGAAAAAACAGCAATAAGACCTACTTGAAAAACATCAAACGGGTCGGCATCAGTGAAGTAACTGGACCGCACACGCCCATGAAAGACAACGCGCCCCTGCAAAGAAAGCAGGACAGAGAGCACGCCTAATTCTACAACAAGCTGAGGAGAGGGCCCAGAGGGGCTGAAATCATACAGGGTGGAGGGAGGATACTTACCTCGATCGGCCAGTCTTGAACACAGCCTTCCTGTATTTTCAGGCGGAACCTTCCCCGCAGACCACATCTGGGAACCACTGAGAAGTATACCAGCGAGCAGCCCGGCTGGGTGGCATCCCCATGGATACCAGGTGAGTGTAACACCAACTCAACCAACATTCCACACATGACATCATTCAGTCACTGACATCATTCAAACTCTGCACACACTCAGGTCCAGTCATACGTATGTATGTAGAGTTTGAAGGGAAGGTAGTGGTATGACTGGACTTGATTATTCAAGTCCAGTCATACCACTACCTTCCCTTGACAACCAAAACACAGCAACATAGCACACCTCCTCTCGATCACACACAACAAAACCTAACCTTCACACCACCAAGAACACTTCCATACACACCACATACTCCCAACTGAACTAACCTCACAACTGGGCAAAAAGCAGAGCAGAAACAGACAAATAGGGCATAACTAATCATGCAGTGACTTAACTGGGCCAACCAAAACAACGTTCACCAACCACCAAAGCAAATTACCAAGCACCTTCCATTCATGGCTGCCACCCATGAATCTTGAGGATGCCCCCAACCAAGCACAAACTTGCCCACCAAGGGCAACCAAACCAACACACCATGCCTCCTGAAATAACAAACCACATTTTACTCCTCACTGCCACCAACTGGTTTTAGGGCTGCCACCCCTAAGCACAACTGCCCATAGCGGGCACTGACACACAGGTGAGCCAACCAATTATGGTGTATCTAACACTCACCGGAATCTAAGTCTAAGCATGCCCATCACCCATTAACTAAAATCCCAGAACACATAACAGAACAAAATGTACACACAATGAATAACAGCAGACACAAAATACAGAGACCACAACACAACCCATACACAAAATGGTAAAACCGCACCACCTCAGAGTCAGTAACGTTATACCACACTCAAAAATGCAGGTTTGTTGGCCAGATAAACATGCAACCAGCAAGAACCAAAACAACTTCCCAGATGGCGGTAAAACATGTTGAGTGCCACTACTCAATACTTGGATGTACTAAGAACCAACAGCATAAGAGAGGGGATACCTAACAGTGCTGCCAAAATGATGAAAACTATACGAAAATGTTGTCAAAGGCAAAACTCCGTCAAAGACAAACCTCTCACTATTGCAACTAGGAACCAATCCTACAGTCATGTTGCCAACTACTTACTATGAGCACTCTATGCCACAGCATTAACAACACTCAGCAGCCAGCAAGCATGGGACAGCTTTTACCACTGGGGCCAGTAAAATTCATGCCTTTGATCACAAGAACTACCTTGCCCACCACGGACAATCACTAACACTCCTTTGACCAACAAACAAACCTGCCCAAAAGGCACAATCTCTGAGACACACTCTGGCATAACTGCACATTCACACACAGCTGCATCCACACCACTCTCAACAATGTTCACACTCATCAGTGATGTACTAGTATCCAGAACTCACCAGCATTACCATAATCTTCCGCACTCAGGCGTACACTGCCACACTAACAGTGAAGAACCCCCATCAGGCAAAACACTGTGCTTTACAAGCACATCATCCTCACTGTGGACATACATACACCTGCATATGTCAACAGACTCACTAAATGTACACCAACCGATGACACATGGTCTCAGCTGGTCTGCGCTACAAATACATTAGCGTTCTTCAATAAAACGAGAGCACGTTGGGCGCGCTTTCCTTTAAAATGTTTAAACATTTACAAACATTTGGAATCACCTTCAAGTCCTTAGAACGACCTGCAAATCCTCAAATGGTTAAACTAGAAACATGAGCACATAACCTAACCAGTACAAGTCATGCACACCACACAACATCACAGTAAAGCAAAAAGCTAATTTTCTGTAAGTTTTGTCACAAAGTCCATGCTGTAGCATGAGAAATGAAATTCCTGTCCGGAAAAATCCTCAAAGCGTTATACTGTCATTACAAAATGTCAAACTTGGTAACCAACATACGTGCAAGAAATCCTCTAACACACACACTAATGATAACAATGCACTTCCAACCACAGAAGCGCTGCCGGCCTACACTACCAACATTCATCAAACCATATGTCAAGAAGTTACTTGATGTTTCAAACCCAGAAACACTGCCCGTCAACACACTGCAAACTTCAGTAAATCAATGTCGTAAAGGTTACTTCAAATTCATTTCTAAACTTGCACAACACATTATTGACCTTGCACCAAAACCGGAGTCCAAGGATGGAAACAACATGTGAAATAACAACAATCCTAATTCAGCATAGTGTCTATAAATGAAAGAATGGCAGCATTTCCTTGATAATTGAAGCCCCGCCTGCCATTTACAACGGAGGACGTTTGTGCCATCTTTTTCACATTGAAGATACCGAACCATAAAGAAGTAACAAAGATTCATGAGTGTCAATGCACTGTGTCGGTGTGGACTGTCACTCCGATCAAGGCAAGGTAATCACAAATTAGTCTCATCTAAGGGTATTCTCGAAAAGTAAATCGAGACTCTTTATGTGCTTCCCTCCCGCTTCATCAAAACGACTCCCTCATCCCTCTAAAATCACCACTTTGAAACAGCACCTCAAAGATGTTGGGAAACATCTGCTGGTTTGTCACGCTCCAAGACTATCAACCAATTCAGTTCAATGAACGCCCAACTCCCAAGTGGGACCGTTGGGCGCACTATCCTCCTGAGCGTGGAGCGCTCTGTTCTTTCATGCTCGGCTTTCCACTCTTAACATTCTCTCTGTCCTATGTCCCGACCTGTGCTACCTCACATATCAGCTCACTACGTTCCCATGGTAGTCTGGCCCTACGGACACCTGCTGCCTTGGCCTGCCAACAGTTGGGACTGCCAGCAATTCATGCAGACAGGTTCTTTGGGTGAACCTGTTTCGGATATTCGCCAGCTCTTGCTCAGGGATAACAGTGGCATAAATGGTGTGTCGTGTCCAATCCACTCTGAAAGGTATTCATAAACCACTAGCCAGAGAGGTCCTTATCCTATTGTTCTCGCCACCGTCTGGGATTGGCTATCTAAGAAAGGTTCTACCTTTCTCAAATATAGCCACCAGTTCCTTCTGTTTTTCTGGGTGGTTTGCATTATAATTGGGGGTCCTCCCCTCAGCAGCACAACCCAGTTCCCTGGCATTTGAAACACCAATTGTCAGGCCTTAGAACAGGTGAGCTGTTTGCTGTACGATTTGGGCCTATGTTTTTAATGGATGTTCATAGGGGTGGCATGTTATCTCGCCTGCTAGTGCTAAAGACAAATGACAATTGATTTCTGGTTTGGCCTATTGGCTATCTTTGGGAACCAGTGATATTTTTATGGGGGCCTTATGATTTCAGGGCATCATGTCATCCTTCAACGGCCCCATTTTCATCCCCAGAATCCTTATACCGTGGAAAGTTGCTGAGACTATTAGAACTAGCATTTATGACCCTGCACCTCACGAGACATTGGTTGGGTCCTTGGCGGATGATGGAGTGGAGACCCTGGGGCATATTCTGCATACCTCTCCTGAGCCCTACATCACTAAACAAGTGGTGGCACCCAGCTCCCAGTGTTAGCCCAGCCCCATTACCATGCCTAAACATTGGAATTCATCACAACCCTCATAGCTGGTGCGCTCTTCTGACTAACATCAAAACAGTTCAGCCAATTAAAGTATTGAATATTAGACTACATCCTCACCTAATAACTAATGAGTGCTGTACTGTGACATACTATTTTTGGCAGGCTGCTTTCTTACAGATTTCTTCAACAGGAAGTTGTGGGCCTTGTTTCTGTTTGGATGGATCATGTACAGGTAAATATAGCCCTCATCAATCCATTGTAGGGAAAAGCATTAAATAAAATTCCAAAGGAATGTTCCTGGACAGTCCTGGTGATATATAGGTTTATACTCCCAGGGGGTTTACTTATGGTACCTCAGATAAGTTCCTGAATAATAATCATGTGACTGCTGACTGAACTCCAGTAAGTGGACAAGTCCAAGGGAAGGATACTTGAGAAGGTGAAGGCTGTTGTTTAGCACAAGGCAGGCGATGGAATAGCCATAAATAATCAAGTAAATTAGCACTTTCGGCCAGTGACGTAGCTCGGATAATGGTTGAATGACACAATCCAAGCCCACATTCCCAGCAGACTGGAAACTGCAAGCGCCTGCCCCACCATATTGCCCTTCCCTCCAGTCGCACTTCCTCCCCCCAACCCTCTCCACACCCAACTGCCCTGAGCCCTCAGGCAGCGGCAGCACTGTCGCCCCTACTCCCACACCCTGGGCTGCAATGGAAAGGGAAGAGGTAGCCCTGCCTTCCATTTCCATGGCAACAATGTTAGGTAAATATTTGTTTGAATGAATGGGATGCCGCAAGTGCCAATCTCATTCATTCAAATAACTGTATTGCTATCAGCACCCATGATTAAAAACCCAGGGTGTTAATAGCTTTGCTAATCAAATTACCTTTGATTAGGCCTACATCTTGGGCCAGCTGGTTCAGATGATATTGCTCATATATCTCATGCCTCACCCGACATGTACGGCGAATGGTGATTTGTGTTTCTTGTTCTTGTTCTTCCGAGGTTAACATAAGAGATAATGGGCCTCATTAGGAGGCTAGCGGCTGCGGAATGAATGATGCCGGTAAGGGACTGGCACTGTTCATTCCGGGACGCCACATTATGAGGTCTGCAGCGGGTCCCGCTCTGGATGCCTGGCCAGACCAGGCGTGCAGAGTGGGACCCGCTAGCAGACCAGGGTGCTAACAACGGGCCCGTCATTAACGGGCCCGTTGTTAGCATACTCCCCATTTCCATTGAGCCCTATGAGGGCTCAAATGGGAATGGGGATGTACCGGGTCCGGGTCCCGAGAATGAGAATTACCGGGCCCGCTAAAGTCAGCATGGCCCAGTAATTCCCTATTTTTGGGACCCGGTTTGGGGTTAGCCATGCCGGTAAGAACAGCATGGCTACCTCCAAACTCCTAATGAGATCCAATGTCTTAATGAATTAAGGTAGAAGGCCAACTGCCAATGTGTTTTGAATGTCAAGGCATATGGAATCTCTAGGGAACAGCTTTGTAGAAGTATGTCCATCATTACTGCAGAAGGAGAGACAACAACTGAAAAAAATCACTAAGGTAAGCCTAGATGGGCTACAATTGAAGAAAATGCCATTGAATGATTGTTATAACTGGACTTGAGTATGTATGACTGGACCTGAGCATGTGCAGAGTTTGAATGATGTCAGTGACTGAGTGATGTCATGTGTGGAATCTTGGTTGAGATGGAATGTTGTCTTGTGTGAGTGCTAAACCCTGGGCAATTGAAAACCATGTAGCCTGGGTGGTGGGAGCCAGTGGGCTTCCTCCCTGCTCCTACACTTGTCCTGTCAACGTATGTACATACTTGATGTAACCAAATAAAGTATTAAGTACTGTCTTACCTAAGCTGCCTGAAGAAGTTCCTAACTTAACAACTGGCCACAAGCTGGTCCTGATCCGGGCCCTAGAAGTGAAGGAGGTGAAAGAGCTGTTGAAGAGATGGACAAGGAAAAGAAAAGACAAGTAAGGTGCTGTGGGGAGGGGGGGTGGAAGGGTGCACACAGGAAGAGCATGCATTAGTGAAAGAAGAAGGAAAGGTCCCACTGCACCCCAGTGATGTTATCCCACCACCCAGGGCTAGCAAGGCTGTCAAGGCCTACCTTTAGCCTCTCAGGAGGGTAAGCGTTCTCTCTCCACTCCCCAGAAAGAATGAAACTATTGGGGACTATTTCTGATTGTGACCTGATTCCTGAACCACGGTCGACCTGTAGTGACCAGCACCCCAACATGAGTGAAGAATTAAATTAGGGAATGAGGAGCAATTGGGAACCTGTGCCACGCCCCAACCCAGGCTTCCTTATGAAGCCTGGTTCCCATGCCCAGGAGGTGGGAGTGTTAGTCTGCGCTGTCTGCGAGGCTCAAGAGGGGTTCCCTGCTTTGTGGCCACTGCCCTCAACAAAGCATACTGCTGCAGCATAGGGGAGAGATATATCGCTTGGTCGTTTAATCAGAGCTCTGCTGCCCTCAGCTCCGGAGCTTTGCTGGGGATGTCACCATGGCGTGCTCAGGGGTTGTCGATGTGGTAGAACGCTTAGTATCCACGTTCTGAGCATCCGCAGGGAAAGTCGGCAAGTGATTAGAGGAAGGCACCTAAACACGCTCTCCCATCCTGATGGCGCACGTGTCATCACATGGAAGCTGAACCCAGAAGAGTAGCTCCCGCTCCACGAGAGAGCTAGTCCATGGATAGAGCCCCATGACATGGTGTTGATATGATAAAGTCAATGAAGATCTAGGTAGGTTGTGGCAAAACGGAGAACTTGGTTTAGGATAGTGAAATAGGGGCAGAAGAGGCCAATGAGCAAGCTTTTGCGGTAGTCAAATCTGCTTAGTACGATTGTGCAAATAAGCATTTTTGACAGAGTTGTTGGTGAGGTACTGACAGGTGCTTTAGGTTTCTAGCTTATATCCAGTCAATCTACTGGACATTTACATCTACTGTTGGATGTCAGTGAACCATTTGGTTATGTCCTTAGAGATGTCAGGGGTGACAGACGGAAACAAAAAAAGCGTGCCATCAGCAAACAGGTGGTACAAGAAACCTAAGGATGAGATGAGTTTGCCCACGGATGATTTGTAAAAGAATTGGAGGAGAGGGATGAGGACTGATCCGAGGTGGTTGTTGACTGAAAGATATTAGGAGAGGAGTTGTTAGAGTTTAGGAGATGAATAAGGAACGATTGTGAAGGTAAAAGGACCCCCATTTGACTATTGTGTCCTGGTGGCTGGTATTCCCGCATTGCTAACAATACTCACCACCTATCTTATTTGGCAGCGTGCGCTGCTAACATCATTTACTTGTAACAATTGAATGTGGCCCATTACATAGTGCTAACTATGTACTTCACCAGCAGCTACCTAACGTGACCCCTAGCCTAGTGCTAACTACCCTTTGCCTAGTGCTAACTATGCATTTGGCCCACAACTACCTAACATGACCCTTTGCCTAGAGCTAATTATGTATTTGGCATGCAACTACCTAACGTGATCCTTTGCCTAGTGCTAACCATGTACTTTGCCTGCAACTACATAGCATGATCCAAAGCCTAGTGCTAACTTTGTATTTTGCCTGCAACTACCTAACGTGACCCTTAGCCTAGTGCTAACTATGTATTTTTCCTGCAATCACTGAACGTGACCCTTTGCCTAGTGCTAACCATGTACTTCGTCTGCAACTACCTGACTTGCCTGGCAGCCTTGTGCTGCTGTGCCCATTCTCGTCAGCATCCCTCGGTCGTGTTCACTCTTGCTAATTTCACATTAACAATTAGTTATGGGATTCAATTCCCTTACTTTCTCATGTGCTGGGATTCACTTCCCTTCTTTCGCATAGTTTGTAGATCAAAGTCTTTCGACTGTACAGGGATTTTGCTTGGCATCCTGTGTGACCACATTGACCTAACTTGGTGGCTCTCATATAGCCTTCTGGTTTCTGTAGTTTCATTCACACTGAGATCGACCAGAGTTTCTCGAGTTAGCAGCCACCTGGTGCCGGTTTCCTCTGCAGCTGGTCTCCCTTCAACACTTTTACAGTGCATTGAACTTGGTTCAAACTCTCCACTTTGTGATTCCCATTCAACAGCCCAGTTCTTATCAGTTCTCCCCTCGACTCACCGGCTGTGATGAATCACTGGGCTTTTCTCTTCATTGGAGTCAAGGCCGGTACTATGGTTGCGGGAGCCTCCCTCGCTCCTGTTTATTGGCATAGGCTTGCCCCCTGTACCGTTGACATCTGCTACAAGATACTTGAGCTATTGTTCGTGACCTTATGCTCTCTTCCACGATGGTTCTGGGGGCCTGGGATGATTCCCGCCACCTTTCTCCTTCTCTTGAACTGCCACGCCTGGTTAGCCATCTCGTCATGCTGTCTGCCATGCTCGTACTGTGCTCTCTTGATCCACCTTTTATCCCTGTGGGGAAAAGGAAGGGCCGTCAGGTGTGTGTGATTTAAGTCAATTGCCTGACTCTGCCTAACCCTTGTGTCGAGACATGTCAGGTGAACAGTTTTATTATTCGTCTGTTGTTTTCTACATCGGGGAAAAGTGTTGGTGTTGGAAAAGGGGAGAGGTACAGTTTCTACATGATCTGCGTGGTAGGATGGGGATAAGGTATTATCAAGAATTGTAGTCTTCCTATTGGAAAGGGGAGGGGTTGTAGTGTCAGATCCTTGTCCTATGAGACGGGATAGGGAAGGTTTGTGAAATGGATGCGAATGACCGGGATGGAGAACAGAACATAGGGGATTGTGGGAAAAATAGTGTTTTATCTGAGCCTGTGGGGAGAGCGGGAAACAATAATAAGAGGGACGTGAAGAAGAACTTTTGGAATCATTCAGGTAGAAAATAGGAAATCACGATTCTGCGAGAGGTTATTTCTGGGAGCAATGGGAATTGGGATCCAATGGGATTTGTTATCTACAGAGGGGTTGTTGGATTTCAGAAAAGGAGGTTCATTGAACAGAAGGGAGGTCGAGTTGGTGCAGCCTATAAAAGCTTCATAGACCTCGTCTTCCTCAACCCTTTCTCCGGTATAATACTGCGCCTCTCCAGGGCTATCCGCCCCAAGTATAACCCTGGGCTCCCCAACACAGGTGATCCTCCCTCGCTCGTCCACCCCCAGGGTTGGGATCTGAGAGTGCCAGCCCTTCGCTGGCCACCCAAATAAGGGATTCTCGAGGTCTTACTGGGAGAATACACTCAGGTTTCTCACATCACAAAATGTGCTATACTTTTTCTGTAACTAGCGCCTAGATGCCTCAGGGCTTTGTGCGCTGAAATAAATGCAAAAATAAATAAATAAAATAAATAAAGAGGTGTGAAGAATCACCATGTGCAGTTTGTTAGATCATTTGGGGTGCAAGGTCATGAACAATTTGTGATCATGTAAGTTGAGAGAAGATATGAGATCATTGTAGTGATATAGCAGAGTTCAAGAGCAGTGACACAGCATTAGTAGACACAGAAACAGTTGTGTGGTTAAGAAGAGTTATTGTAGCGGATAAAGGATAGCTCAGGGGAAGTGTGTTCATCTTGCACATCGCAGTGCAACACAGGTTTGGATCCTGCACTTAGAAACCACTAGCTGGTATTAAGCGTGTTATAGAAGAACAATTATAATTAGACAGTGAGGAAAGCCACATAGAGAACTACACAACAGCTGCATGGGGGGAAGACCATGATTATTCTCAACTTTTGAATGGCCTGGGAAAATTAGGAGGGCTGCGGCAGGAAGGAGTGAAAGAATGGGCTGGATTGTGATGGCCCAAGAGAATAGCCAGGCTGTGTTACACTTAATAAAGGCAAGTATAATGGAGTGTCCAAGAGGGAGAGAGAGATTTGAGAGGGGTCGTAGACTGATCAAGGGAGTGGGCCCATGAGTCATGCTTGAATTTTTGTTTTTTGAGGGATGAGGGCATGGGAAGTGAGAGAGAATGGGAAACAGGGATTTGGAAATGGTCAGTGAATGTTCAGAGGGTGAAGCACCACCTGGTAGAGCAGAATAGAGAAGTAAAAGGGGATAGGAAGATGAATCTAGTTGTCAGTGTTGGTTGTAAAGTTGTGTACGTTGTTCAAGGAGAGGTTAGAGAGAGTGGAGTCCATCTTTAGTTGATAGGAATTGGTAAAGGTTGTGAGGCAACTCATGGTGAGGGCAGGGATACCAGCTGGGAGAATGTGGAGTAGATGTTTGAGGTCTGCAAAGAATATATTGAGGGTACCATTTAAGTGACAGATGAGAATGATAATGAGAGGCATGGGAGAAAGACGCAGGCAGAGATGCTCTCAAAGGAGGAGAGATTAAAGTTAGAGGTTGTAAGAGGGCCAATAGTGAGTCCTTGCTGATCATCTGACCACCACCACTGTCATGTTTTTAGGTGTGAGGAATGGTAGAGGTTAGTAAAGTTGGTGTGCAGGATAGCAAGTGTGGCATTGTCAAATGATGTAATCTAGGTTTTGGTGATTACAGTCAGAAAGAGCTTGATGATTGGAGTCAAGGCTGTCAGTGAGGAAGGAAGCTACCTTTCAGAGTGATTGCAAAAACCAAAGTTCCAGAGCAAGTTCAGTACGAGAGTAGAGCTATGAGTAGATTGGAAGGGTATCACTCGGCGGAGGTGAGTGGGGTAGATTGCATTGGTATGAGTTGGTTGAAAGAGAGAGGCATCATAAATGTGTTATTTGGGAGAAGCATGAATGATGATGATAAGAAATTATGAGAAAGGAGGAAAGGGGAGAGAGAAGGGTAGTGGGAGGGTCCAAGAGGGGATGTGAAGGTCACAAGAGATGAAGAGAGAGAACAGGCAGGACAAGGTATAGAAAATGAAGGTGCATGATATAAAGTTAAGGGGTTGAGGTAAAGGAAGAAGGGTAAGGAATAGGTGCAGTGACCCTGACTGTATGTAGGGGTGGGTGCTTTTCATGTAAGATAGGTGGGATGTGCACTCGTTTCAGCAGTAGTGGCCCTTCCTCTTTATATGTCAGAACAGAGCCAGACTGGTGCTACCACCATCCTTGCACTCTTAGAGGTGGATGCATAGGTGAGGGTTTGTGGTGCTCCATGAGTCAAGCTGATGCCACATAACTGTTACCGACATTTTCGATTGCTCCCAATATGGTTGCCAAGTGTGTCAAGCTCAGACAGTGGAATTCATGTAGTGTGCTGCTGGTTGGGGCCTGTCACCCTCTGGAGGAGAGGTTGTTCTGTCGGAGGATGCCTTGGGACTGGACTGCACTGATAGGCTTCAGGGAATGACTTCTTGTGTCTTAAAGACTGCTGCCAGCTCATCACCTTCTCCCAATATGGCATGACACGTTTCTTATTAATCTGGTGGAAATTGTGCGTCAAGATGTCTCAGTTTAGTTGAGTAACACTTAGGTATGTGCCCAACATAGCATTAGGGGTGTATCACGGAGGTTCATCTTCCTCTCCTGCTAAACCAAGGATGTGCTGTATTTTCAAACTCATGGCAGCTATTCCCACATTATGTGGTCTGACTTTGTCACAGCTCTTCCTTAGAAACTCATAACATGGTTTATCATGTAGGTGGGTTCGCCTCCTGCTTGGATGAAACCTATCTAGATGTTCCAGTGCTAACCCTTATAGTGTGAAAGGACCTGTTTTTCCAGGCTGATCTCATGGTTATGACACAGCCACGATAATATTAGTTCTAACTTTATTTATATCTTAAACTGTCAACCACCTATTTACTTATACATGGCGTTCAGCAGGAATGGGAACGTCAAGGTATTCTAGTTGCACCATGCGTAGTACACACGAAATTACAGTTGTATATGTATCTTTGCATTGTTAAGCTTAACAGCCCAATTACACTTTTTACAATGTTTCTGAGGTTCTAGATTCTAGATTTCAAGCTCTAGAGATAGACCCCCAGGTTGGGTGCCCACTCTCATGATATTAATCATACCCCAATTGCCAGAGCCTAAAATCCACCTCAGATGCCATCAGAATGCCATACTGTGGATGTAGCAGGTTTTGCAGCATAAAATAGCATTATAAATGATGCATGGCTCTGGAGAGAGTTGGATCTCTGACCTTAATAGAAAAAGACAGGTTTACAGTTAGTGAGAGAAATTGTCATTGTCCGACCCCCAGAACATATATAAACCAACTCTTGTTACTCTTCTGTAAATGATTAAATTTAGACATAATCAATAGCTACAGTACATAATTGTATCACTAATAAGACACATATTTATACAGTGCAATATAGTGTGCCTTTATACTCAGAAAATTGAAACAAATAAGGACATTTGGCATTCTTTTATTTAAAATTTATAAAAATGTATTCCCTGGTAGAGATAGTATATGAGTGTTAAAGATAATATCGTGAAACAAAAAGCAATACCGAATGTTAAAATTTGTTTACTTGAATATAGTCCTAGAATTATACTCGTCTCCTATTCACTTCTAGAAAACTAAAATCTGTCTCAATCGACAATGTGTATAGAAATATACAAGCAGGCACAGTGAGCGTAGGTACTTACTCACAGTAGTGATGTCAGGATAGGTAAGCCAGTAGTCATGTTCCTTCAGCCACTGTAGACGCTATACATGTAATGGGATAACACTATCTACCATAAACCCATCCTATGAAGAATTGCCATTTGGCAAGGGTGCATAAGTCCTGGCTTTTTGATTTTTAGTAATTAATAAAATGAAACGGGTAATTCCATCTCAGAAAGAGTGGTCTGCTAACCAGACCCCCTTCCATAAGATCCTTGCCAAAAGCATAGTGACACATGTGCCTGCTGCATCAATGCAACATCCCTGAATAATACAGGTTTCTATGTTATTAACAATGACCCTACTACACCCCAAGGGAACCAGCTGGACTGGGTGTGCACCAACAATGTACAATCAGAACATGTCTCCACTGAGCCATGCATCTGGTCCGATCACAGTCTGGTTACCTTGGAAATAACACTAGAACCCCCCCACCCCCAAAAGACAGGAAAACCCACATATAGGAATTCAGAGTAGAAATTTCAAAAATCTAGGGCCAGAAGTTCCGACACATTGCCTACAGCAAGTCCTGAAATCATTTGCAGAAAATGATAGCTGTGAGACCATGCTAGAGAAATACACCTCTGGTCTGCAAAAATTAGTGGACAAGCATGCCCCACTAAAAAATAAGTTAGTTAGGAAAAATAACAATCATTGCAAATGGTACAATGATGAAATAAACTCACTGAAACAAGAGAAACGTGCCAAAGAAAGAACATGGCTTCGGAACCAATCATTAGAGAATAGAAATGACTGGAAACTCAAGGACCTAGAGTACAGAAAGGCAGTTAAAGAAGCCAAACTCAACTACTACAATAGAGAAATAGAGTCAGCTGCTAACTCAACGAGCAAACTCTTCGAAATTCTCAAGTCAATCGAAAAGCCAAAGGCACTCTCATTACCACATAACCCATCTAAAGAAGATTGCAAGAAAGTACAAGAAGCTTTTGCAGCCAACATTTTAAAAGCCAGAACTAATATGATTCAGGCAAGGGAATCCGCCAGTATTGAAACTTGCACCATAGTAGAGCCCAGACCAGGAAACAGAGACAGCTTCCAGTTCAAAGCCATAACAGAGGAAGATTTCTGCCAGGTACTATCTAAAATGAAGCCAACATCCTGTGCAGAGAACATCCTGCCCACAAAAATTATCCTGGATAATAAAGAGCTTTTTTCACCAACCCTCACTAAAATAATTAACACCTCGTTTTCCAAAGGGAAAATTCCTAACACCATCAAAAAAGTTACTATAACCCCTCTGGTCAAAAAGCCGGGCTTGGATCCAAAAGATCCTAGCAACTTACGGCCAATAACAAACTCCAATTTTGTATTGAAGATTCTGGACAAAATTGCCACAAAACAGCTACAACAACAGGTGGAAGCACAGGAGATGCTACACACACAGCAATCGGGCTTTAGAACAGCCCACAGTACAGAGACAGCTATGCTCAACCTACAATCCCACATGTTAGAGCTGATAGAACAGGGCAAGTCGGGGATGCTCATGCTGCTGGATCTTAGTGCAGCGTTCGACCTAGTGGACCATCAACTACTACAAGAGGCTCTAGATAAAACCATAGGTTGCTCTCCAACAGCACTGGCTTGGATAGCATCCTTCCTAAGTGATAGGAGGGCACGCATTCACTGGGGAGACACTTTCTCAGAAGCAGCTCTCATCCTATTTGGAGTACCGCAGGGAGCCAGTCTGTCCCCTCTGCTTTTCAACGTCTACATGCGTAGCTTGTGTGAATTATTGGAAAGCATCGGTGTGTTTTTCACTAACTACGCCGATGATACTCAGCTGGTTTTTGAAATGACGGGAGACTATACTCTAGATAGTGCGAAAGTAGAAGAAGTCTATAAAATCATTGACATCTGGATGCAGAAGCATTGGATGTGCCTCAACAATAGCAAGACTGAGCTCATGATCTTTGGAGCTCTGCATGCAAGATCCAAACTAGGAGATCAATATAGGGATTTCAGAATAAAAGAAGCCAAAATCCCAGTCTTACCCCAAGTCAAAACACTTGGGATGTTGGTAGAAGCCTCAGTGGGGGGCGAAGCACAAGTAAACTATCTACACAAAAACAACACATATTACTTGCGCTTGTTGAGAGCCATTAGACCTTACATAAGTGAAGCAAACGCTGCAAACATCGCAAGAGCGATCATACTATCCCGTCTCGACTATGGCAACGCGCTATTGGTGGGGGCCACCAAGGAAGAGCTGCATCATTGCAAAATGAGGCAGTTCGCATGGTTAAGAAAATGAAATTTGGAAATCACATATCGGCTGCAAGGAAAGATCTTCACTGGCTCAGAATTGAAGAAAGAGTCTACTTTAAGGCCATGACGATCGTTCACAGATGCCTATATGGCACGGCGCCAAGATATTTCAAAGAGAAATTTGCACTCTACATACCTAGGAGAAACCTGAGATCAGCCGACACAAGCCTCTTGGTTATCCCCAGGGTGAAACGAGCAGCAGGGGGGGTCGAGTCTTTCCATTTAAAGCAGCCAACTTTTGGAACAACCTCCCAGGGAATCTAAGATTAGAAGGAAACTATGGCAATTTCAGGAAATTACAGAAAACCCACCTCTTTCAATAGCCTCTGGACTTTCCAGGGTCTCCCACTGGTATACATATGATCACCCGTCCTTCCTGAACTGTTTTCAATTCTTATTGTTTTTCAACATGCCACTTTCTTCTTAGGTGTTCTCCGCGCCCTGATGCCCGCGGGCTGTCAGCGTGTTATAAACACATAGACATAGACAAAGACAATGCCTTGATCTGCAGTTTCTGCTCTCCAATGGCATAGAGCAGGTTATGAGGTCACCAGTGACCTTTTGGCAGCTTTTGGGACAGGCTAGTCACTCCAGCAAAGAGGCTATGTTCAAACTCTGCAACTCGGTTCCAAAACCACATAGTCATGAGGAATTAATGTTCTGATGGCAGTTTAATCTCTAAACATAAAGCCATACCTGAGTTTAGGGTATGGTGGATAGTAATTCACAAAACTATAAGAAGCCACATCTGATTTATATCATACATCTGGCAACATTGTGAGACCAGGGCGGTTGTGATAGGATTGTGTGGGTATTTTAGTCAGAAAGATGGACCCTACCAGCCTGCAGGGCAAGAGAATGACAGACTGTGCCCTTCCTTTGATCCTTTGTGAGGTCTGGTAACACCTATCTACAGCATGACAGCACTCCTGCAGGATCTCTCCTCGAAAACAGGAATCCATGGGCTCACCCTGCACAAAAGGACTAGCCAAACACACTGGTGTTACATAACATATGGCCTTTGATGCTGTGGGTCTGAGAAGGGGGTGGAGTTATTGTGGTCAGGGGAGCTCAGCACAACTTAGGATGGGTGCCACCGTCGTGTTTGTCTCTGTACCTCTCCTGCCTTCCGGTCTCATTAACTTTCTTTAGCACAAAGAACTTTGGTTATGATGCAAAAAGACAAACATCACAGGACAGGGACTGAACCCTTTAAAAGCAGGTTGCTTTTGTCCAACCACCTGAGGACCTTGGACTATAAAAGAGAGGTTCTCCCACTCCTTCTTTGATGAATCTCTGGACATCAACACTTCAAGAAGAAGTAATTTGGGCCTTGTTTGGAGAGCAGTACTTTCCAAAATCTCCATTTGTGAGGTGAAGACAGGTGTTTCAAGGCAGAGGCAAGGACTGCTCCCTAACCACCCCAAGGGCACGTTTCGGGTGACCTGCTGCTGGAGCAAGACCTCACTGGAGGTGAAGAACTGCAGATGTATGCCAGCCCCTCATCCCCATGTGAAAAAGAGTCTCACTCTTAGCAGGAGTAAAAAACAAACCCTTCAAATCCAGCAAAACTGCTGGGGGACTCTATAGGTAAGGGAAATTAGCCATAGAATGAGAATTCTCCCTAACTCTCGCCCCACCCAGACTAAGGTACAGGCGGATCAAATCCACTTCTGGATGAGTCTCTTACCTCTAGTCGGATATAAACATCCTAGAGAGACCATCAGCATTTTGGTGGTGACATCCTGACCTGTGCTCAATGGTAAAATCAAACCCTTGGCGGCAGATTGACCATTTTAGCAGTTTGGGTTTTCCCCTTTCGTTTGCATCAACCATCTCAAGGGTTGGTGGTCTGTTTGAATGATGAAAGTAGATCCATACACGTATGGTCTAAACTTCTTCAAAGCCCACACAATGGCAAAACATTCTCTCTCAATATTTGCCCACCTTGTTTCAGGTTCCTTCAGTTTCCCACTGATGAAGCAAATGGGGTGCTCCCTACCTTTCACATCCAGTTGACTGAGTACTGCACCTATACCTATATTGGAAGCATCTGTTTGTACAATGAAGGGTTGGTGGTAGTCAGGAGCTCTGGGAACTGAAGCTTGACAAGGGGCTTTCTTCAGGCTTTCAAAGGCCTGATTGCACTCCTCATTCCATTTGATCTTTTTAGGGAACTTAGGAGAAGAGATTACATTCAGTGGAGAAGCTATGGATCCATAGTTCTCAATGAAATTTCTGTAATACCCAGTGAGGCCTAGGAAGGCTCTCACCTGGGTTTGAGTAGAAGGGGTTGTCCAATTTTGCACAGCTTCAATCTTGCTGAGCAAAGGCCTTATTTCACCACCTCCTACCTCATGCCCAAGGTAGACCACTTTACTCTGACCAATTTGGCATTACCTTGCCTTTATGGTCAAATGGGCCTGTTCAAGAGCCTGCAAAACATATCCTATGTGGTCAACATGTTCTTTCCAAGTAGGGCTGAACACTGCAATGTCATCCAAGTATGCCATGCAGAAGTCCTCCATCACATTCAGAACCTGATTAACCATCCTTTGGAATGTAGCAGGTGCATTCCTGAATCCAAAAGGCATAACCTTGAACTGGTGTAAGCCAACTGGGGTGGAGAATGCAGTTTTCTCCTTGGCATGGTCAGTCAGGGCTATTTGCCAATAGCCTGACTTGAGGTCAAATGTGCTGAGGAACTTGGCTGAACCAAGTATATCCACCAGATCATCTGTCCTTGGCAAAGGATGGGCATCAGTCTTAGTGACTGCATTTAGAGTTCTATAATCCACAGATAATCTCAACTCCTTGGATCCTGCCTTTGGTACTAACAGAACTGGGCTAGACCATGGACTAGTAGAGGGCTCTATCACCCCGAGATCAAGCATCTTGTTGACCTCTCCTTTGATGTGGGTTCTTACATTTTCTGACATCCTGTAAACCCTGCTTATGACAGGTAAACAGTCACCAGTATGGATATCATGTTGGCCCCAAGGGGTCAAGCCTGGTGCTAGAGAAAACAGAGGGGCAAATTGATTTAACAAAACTTTGCACTCCTCCTGTTGCTCAGGTGTCAGACGAGAAGATAGATTTATTCCTTCTATTTTCTCATCTAAAGGCTTGCCTATGAGGAGGTCAGGCAGAGTTTCACTCTCCTCCTCCTCTTGAGCTGAAGCTAGAAGCAGAGCTCCCAGTTCTGGTCTCGAGACATAAGCTTTTAGACGGTTGGTATTAAAGACTCTAGGAGCCTCCTTAGGATTGCCTAAATCCACCAGATAGTTCACCTCTCCAAGTTTTCCCACAACCTTGAAGGGTCCCATCCATTTGTCCTGCAAGGCCCTCTGCCTTGTGGGGACCATAAAAAAAACTAGCTGGTCTTGAGCAAACTCAACCATGTTGGCCTTCTGGTCATGCCAATGCTTAACCAGAGCATGACCTGCTTTCAAGTTATCACTTGCCTCGACATTCTCCTCCGGAGTCCTATCACATAGTCAGTGTCTCTGACTGGTGAGGGGCAAGGAGCACTCTTCAACCCCTCCTTGATCAGGGCCAATGGACCTCTGACCGGATGGCCATAGAGAAGTTCAAAGGGACTGTAACCCACTCCCTCCTGAGGGACATCTCTATATGCAAAGAGAATGCATGGCAGTAGGAGATCCCACCTTTTCTTAAGGGGATCCTGTAAAGTTCCTATCATGCTCTTCATGGTTCTGTTAATCGTTTCTACCAAACCATTTGTCTGAGGGTGTTATGCTGTTGAGAACTTGTAGGTAACTCCACAGTTTTTCCACATTGCCTTCTTGTAGTGGGACATAGAATTTGACCCCCTGTTGGATATTACCTCCTTAGGAAACCCAACCCTGGTAAAAATACCAAAGAGGGCCTTAGCTACAGCCTAAGCTATAACGGTCCTCATAGGAATTGCTTCAGGGTACCTAGTTGCATGGTCTACTACAACAAGTATAAACCTGTTGCCTGAAGAGGTTGGAGGATCAAGGGGACCAACAATGTCGATTCCGACCCTCTCAAATGGTACTCCCACCACAGGGAGAGGCACTAAGAGTGCCACGTTCTTGGAACCACTTTTACCAGAGGTTTGGCAAGTGTGGCAACTCTTTCAATACTTATCCACCTCAGCCCCCATTTTATGCCAATAAAAGTAGAGAGAGAGCCGTTCCTTGGTCTTCTTGAAACTCAAGTGACCAGCCAAAGGTATCTCATGGGCTAGTTGCAAGAATTGGAGTCTGTTTTCTTGGGGCAATACAAGTCTTTTGTAGTCTCCAGGGATTGACTCTGTCAGTTCATCATAGAAGAGGCCATCTTCCCAGTGTAACCTATACTTCCCAGGCTCTTGCCCTTCAAGCTGAGAAGCTGCCTGGTGTCGAAGACCTTCCAGAGTTGGACATTCTCTTTGTCCCCTACTGAAGTCTACCCTGTTGGGGCCACCTTCTGCCAGTAAAGACTGCAGCTCAGGATGGTCCACAGGGTCAAGATCTCCTCCTAGATCTGACTCTTCAGGCTCTAGCTCAACCACACAGGGTTGTACCTCACTCTCAGCCTCAGCTGGAGGAGGAATCACAGGTGTGATTTTTGACAACCTAGGAGATTTCCTGGTTGGCAGCACTGGAGTGCTTTCTGCTGGTTTATTCTTTGAAGTCTTGGGTTTCCCCTTTGCTTCTGGTTGCTTTGAAATAGCAGTTAGTAACTCCAGTGGAGTAGGAGTGATTTCTTTTTCTATCATCTCCTCAGGAGAGCCCCTCAAGGTCCTCTCCCTTGCAGGTCTTGTAAGATCCTGTAATATCTTACTAGGAGGTCTGGGAGTACTTGACACTACTCCCAGGTCTTTCAGATCATTGCCCAACAGCACCCTTCCTGGTACTTCAGATTGTACACTCACATGTATCCGGACAGTCATTTCATTGCACTGGATGAGAGCTGGTAATTGGTCAAGCATCTGCACAGGCCGTCCAGCTAACTTGGTGAGGCATTTGGGTGCCTTAGTAACATCCACCACCTTGAAAAAAGATTTGTCCACCACACAACAGTTATGCTGGCCCCAGTGTCTCTAATGGCAGGAGTCTCCTCGCCATTGACTAGGACACTGTCTTTATAATACTCTTTATTATTAGGAGGGATAGAATTATACACATCTAAATTCTGTTATTCCCACAACCCTAGGGATACTAAAGATACACTAGCTGAGACTCAGATGGGGTCTTCAGCTAGTAGTTGAAGGTTTCCACTGGCCATATGTACTTCCTCCTCTGGAGCGAAGGCTAAGGAGACAGTGTGGACCCCTGTTGGTTTACCCTTACTTCTGGGATCCCCTTTCACATGATCAGTAGAGCCACAAACATATCATTTTCATGTCTTTATGAATGGTGGCTTGTTCTGGCCTCCTTCTGGTCTGGCAACAGAAGGTGCACTAGCCTGATTAGGTTTCCCTTGTGGCTTACCCTTAGAATTTTGTTTGGGGGCTTCTTTGGAATTGGAATTATTTGAATTCTCTTTGTTGTCTTTCTTGGGCTGCTTTCCCTCATCCTTTTTCTGAGTTACCCCTGAATCCTTGTGAGTAGCCCTGTTGGCAACCCACAAGTCAGCAGCCTTAGCTAGCTTCTTAGAATCTAGTTCATTTGAATCAGCCAAGTGCTGTCTGAGCTCAGGAGAGCAGGCATCATATATAGACTCCATCATTACAGGATTTCTCATTCCTTCATAAGTGTTAACTCTATAACCCTTAATCCATCCCTCTAAGTTCTTCAAACACTCATTCACCCAAGTAGACTAAGGGGTACTATCATGCTTTCTGAGGGTCCTAAACCTCTTAAGGTACTGGGAAGGAGTCTTCCCAAATCTAGCTATCAAAGCTAGCTTTACACATTCATAATCCATCCTATCCACCTCCCCCAACTCCATTACCACATCAGATGCAACAGGGCAGAGCCTAGAGAATAACCAGGGGATCAACCGATTCCCTGTGATATCCTGGAGCCCATGATTGTATTAAAACATAGCTAGCCAATCTAATACATCCAACTTAGGTTCATACATACCCACAATCTCTTTAGGCATCCGGGGTCTTTTTGGACTGGAAGATCTAGAGGATTCGGGGAGAGAAGCATTTTCCAAAGACAATTTCTTCATCTCAATCTCATGATTGAGCTCCATTTCTTTGAGCCTTAGTTCTTGATGTCTCTGTTCAGTTTGGGCACTAATTCCTTTGAATTCTAGTTCAAGTCTCATTTTTTCTAGAGAGATAAATTCAGGACTTAATGTGGGACCTGGTAAAGGTCCAGTAGCCACAGGCCTTTGAGCAGGTAGAGGACCAGAGGGGGTGACATTGTTATCCACCTCTTCCTCATCTGTTTCAACAATAACATCTTCAATATTATCATCCTCCATGTTTGCTACATTTGCTGGAGTAGTGGGCACTACAGCACCACTATCCAGACTTTGTTTCTCTAACAGTCTATCAATCATTTCCAATTTCTTGCCTTTGACAGGTAGACCTTTCTGTCTACACAGACCCCTTAAATAATCAGCAGTATACGTAAGGAGGGTCTCCTGGCTGTTACCTTCCATATTTTTTTTTACTTTGTTTAAAATAAACCTTTTGTGATAGTTAGCCTTGTGGTTATTTGAACCAAGGTACTAGCAGAACTCTAAAATGTAAATCCAGTACTTTTATCCTCACCGCTGTACACCAGTGTTAGGCAGAATCCTGTGCAGTTCACGTAGGGAGCACTACAGAAGATTAAGACGACAGGTGAGAGCAATAAATCCCCTTTGGTATCAGTCTGTACCACAAAGATTTAGTTGGTAGCTGCGGCTGAGCAGTCAGACTTATCTCAAGAGGGAGATGAGCAGTATTCAGGGTTTACACAATAGGTCTGCAGTACTATGGCACAAAGAAACACTGACCAAAGTTTTGTTATGAAAAGAATATATATTTATTTTATACACTTCTAGTTAGACACATCTATCACAGTTCTTAAAGCAAGTGTAATGTGGTCAAAGAAAGTATACACAACTCCCTAGTTAAATTGTAGACAAGTTTGAGCAAGAGTGAAAACTGAGCAAAACGGCACTGTGAAAACCAAACACAAATGGCACTCTATCAATTTCTCATGAGGGAGGGAAAGCACAAGTTATACAGAAATATCTTACAGACCATAGCAACACTTCCCCTAAGTTTGTGAACCGCTTTAAGCAAGGCAGTACATCAGTATAGAAAATACTTAAATGAAAACTGAGCAAAATGGCATTTCACAAGGTTTAAAAGTGGGGAGGAAAGGGTGGTTATAAGAAGTAGGTGCACCAGCACAGTTCTAGTTGGAAAGCAATATAGAGAAGGCAGTTCTAACAAATTTAGCCAGCGTCAGTAGGCCTGTGCCAGAATCAGTGGTACAGGGCAAGGGCCCAGGAGCAAAATGTTCTTGTAGCTGCAGTCAAGTCTTTGGTTAACGATTTTGAAAAGGTGGATGCAGAAGGCTAGAGACAATGTTAAGAGAGAGGGGCGGCCAACCCAACAGGTAGGTAAAGGATTTAAAACACCTTTAGGTCTACTGCGAAGAAAGGGCGGCCTGGCGGAACAATGTACCTTTAAAATGAAGAAATGGCTCCTGCGGTGGCAGTTGTTCCTGGTAGTTCCTGTAGTTCGGGGGATCCAGCAGTGGAAAAGAGGCTCTCGTGTGCAGGAAGGTTTGAGTTACTGCACTACCCAGGGATGAAACCAGCCGCGGTGCTGCCCGACGAAAAAAAGGTACACTCCTTTAAATCGTGGTCCGGGTGGACTGGTGCCTGGTTATCTGGCCTCCGAGTACAGGGTACTGGCGATTCGACCAAGGCAGGTCTGGGAATGTGATTGGCAAACTGGTTGGCCCCACCAGCTCAAGTGAAGAAGGCTCTTTCAGATGAAGATCTTCTCTCATCGTGTGGAGAAAAGTGGTGAGATGCTGCAGCAGGGCTTCACCAGTGGTTCAGTCGTTGCAGATGTCTTTGGCTTCTCTCCTCTTCGGCTTCTTGGTTCCAGTGGTGACGTCTTGCTCTTCCAGTCCTCAGGACCCTGCTTTTATGCAAAAAGATCCCCATTCACACAGCCTAGCTGTCACTCATACAGTGGAGTGGTCATCTTGGTGGCAGACCCTCCAGCCTATCAGTATAGAGTGCTGAGGCAACCCTGTCCAGGGGTCCTACTCCCCCTCCCACTCAATGGACCCACCCCAGACTCAGTGGCGCCGAAAGGAAGGGCTTCTTGGCAGAAGCTCATCAAAAGGACGAACAAAGGATCCCCGACCTGGGTTAGGAGTTTAGAGAAAGACACGAGAAAGAAGTTATATTAAAGTTCTGGCAAATAAAACCTACTGGAGTAAAGTCAATATTAAAATACACCGGCGGTATGTTAGAGGCTGTCAGAAAATGTGGTAGTCTCGAACAATGGGATAATCCCAAAGGAAAATATTTGCGGTCGAATATTTACGTTAGTAACCACTGCCACCAGCCAGAAACCTTTGAGAGAGGGACTGTACGGTACCCTCTGGAAAACTATTAACCCTTTCCAGTACCTCCATTGTAAGATGGTTTGTACTGGTTTAGTTCATAAAAATTGACTAGTAATGTCAATTGGGACTTTACATGCCCTGGGAGACAGTAGTCAGTCTCAGGGCACAGAGTCTATGTTTGGGGGTCGCTACAACATCCCTGTGTCACTGCACATAGGGTGCTTTGTAACACATGTGAATAAAGATGGTTCCTATGGAGGTGAGAGAAAACCCCATAGACATTAAACGCAAAAATAGTCTAGAACACACATAGCAAAAATGCCTAAGAGTGGGAAAAAAGTCTCACTCTTAGCAGGAGAAAAAAACAAACCCTTCAAATCCAGCAAAGCCGCTGGGGGACTCTATAGGTAAGGGAATTTAGTCATAGAATGAGAATTCTCCCTAACAAGGAGCACCCAGGTTTCTACCCCTCCCCCGGTCCACACCAGAAAAGGAAGACATGGGGTTCAATAAGGGAATCATCTTTTTCTCTCTTACACAGCAGGATAGACATAAAAGATGTAATATGGCACAATCACAGGGAAATGAATTAAGATTAAATAACCCCTCTTGTACTTAATAGTAGTAGTGTGGAACCGGGTTTTAAACCTAAGGTAATGGGTGGATTTCTTTGGAGTTGAATCCCACAATGTAATAGGGAAAGAAAAGTAGGGTGGATTGATACCAACACACGGTAAACAAAAACCCAAAGGAAGGGGAAACTCTCTATGGGACCTAAGTCTCCTGCTTTCCCTCACAAAGTAATGCTCACTCTTTGTGCAGGCATGAACGTGGACATGGGTGTTGGCAGTGGTAAAATGGAAGCGGTCTAAAGCATCAAGCCAGGAATTGCATCTGTTGCTCAGATGCCGATTTAGTTGCGGTCTCCGCTCTTGTGAGTGTTAACTGGAAGTAACTCTAGTCACTTCCGATTCCATATTTGTAAGCCCCTTGCCTGGCTCTGTCCTATCAGGCACCATCTTGGGTACAGAGGCCAGGCAATGCAATGCTTTGGATGCCCTGGATGTGCTCGGGACCCAGAGTCTCATCAGGGGACAGTCCTAACAGGAAGCTGCTACAGGAGAAAGCAGTCATTCTCCTAATCTTTCATTGTTTTTTGTCTTAGTGGCAGGCTCAGCATAGTTCGTTTTGGACTGAAGACAGACTTTACTTTTGGATTTTATAGAGCGACGTCAAGCACCCAAGTTAGTTCTGTTAGGTAGAGAAACCCATAGCATAGGAAAGTGAGGACCCTTCCTATTATTTTAAATAAAAGCATCTTGATATGACAACTACTGGTCTGTCCCCTCCTTCTGACCCACCACCCAATCCAGCTGTTTTTGCTTTTCTCTTACATCAAGCAGAGCACATATGGGTCCACTTAGTTTGGCCAGAAGAAGTACAAGGAGTGGCAAAGGTTCTGAAATATCTGATGCCCAAGATTGTATCACACGACAGCTCAGTGCTTTCCCAAACATTGAGCAGTTAAGAACGAACCTCACAAAAATACATTATTTTGTATTGTATTGTAGTTGACATTTACATAGCACTTTGTACCATTATTATTGTCTCAATGCTCCAGTGGTTGGAAATCCCTTGGGGGCCTAAGTGCAGGGTGGTGGAAGTCAAATAAGAATGTGTGTGTGTGCATTTGGTCAAATAAGCCTCAGCAGGACTGGGCAGACGCCGGTAGAGAGCAACCAACATCATGGGCACTTTTGGTTTTTAGACTATGGAAAAGAAAACATGATATTAACAATCAAATGAAAGTTACAAAAATATAGTAACAAGAATAATATTTGAATTTGGAGAAATTGTCAAAATGGCAGTAGTTTACAACCAAAGTGCAGATGAAAAATAATTATGTGAATCCTCTGGCCCATTCTTCTATATACAGTAAACAAAAATGTTCCCAAAAGTAGGAAACTCACGTGGCCTGGCACACTATCATAGGCCAATGGATAGCCCAAAATTCAATAGGTCTCTAAATTGTTTCAAGCAAATTAGGTGCTATATGTTCAGACATTCAGAACAAATTCATAATACATCAATTTTCAAGATGAATGTATGTTTAATAATGTGACCCAATGCGTTTTGAGAAAACGTCTCATCGAGGGTCCAGATAAGATGTTAATTCTACAAATAATCAGAGAAGAAAATATTCTTATAATTGTATCCATGGTAACCTTAAATTGTTACAAGTTGATTTCCTTCATAGTAATTCATTCAACTATTGCATATCTACCTTCATATTCTCATGGTCCTCATGACAATGTTCAATAACGGCTTATTCAAGGGACAAGTTGTCTACACATGTAGTGTACCTTTCTTGGTTACCTGAAAGGGGATAATTAAATGTGGTCTCCAGCCCTTTCCAGTTATTATCTTTTGAACAAAAGGGGGGATTAAATAGGCGTCCAATGTCTCACCGTATTCAGTTTATTCATGTAAATATGCCCTTCTGGTGTGCCCATGTAAGGAATTGGAGTCATCATCATCCCATATCCATGTTATGTAAACAATGTTCCTCCTATGAACGAAATTGACATCCAAATACTGTATAAATATCACTGTGGCAAATATCCCAGTCTTATGCTTGTAACTATTAGCTCAGAAATCATGGTACTCACCCAGCCTCCTGGAGGTGATGGTATGAACTACGTGTGGGTAGTAGTGAAAGAAAGAAACCACCAGGGTTCTTCTGTAGAGTAAAAACATTTGTTTTATTAAAAAACAGGTTGATACCTGTGCAGAAAGCCGACAATCACCTGTAGTTCTCAAAATTGTAAACTCACCTCATCACAAATATGTAGAAGATGCAGGTGAAGTTGTTGAGTCTACTGTGTTGAGTCTACTATCTAGCCAGTAGTAATTAGCCCTGCCCAGCTCTGTCCCACATCGAATCTGCATACCAGGAGTTCTATGTCTCCACTCTACAGAGGGTGGAATCAGGATTACCAAATATCACATGTTTTTTAACAGCAAATCCAAGTCTTGCATTGTCATAATGTCTACACTTAATCTCTTCTCAATAAATGGTTACTTGGTTTGAAAATGAAACAATCATTGTAAACCTTTTGAGCAGTGTTATTATTATTATTATTATTATTATTATTATTGTATTTATTGAGTGCAATCCTATCTTCGGGAAGCAACGGAACACTTTACAATCACAGGAGGAAGAAAATGATGATGGAGGCAGAGAAACAGGGAGCTAACTCCAGTGGAGGGCGAGGTCGGGCAATTTGGCTGCAAATGATCTACAAACAGCCAGGGGAGGAAACAGTGGGGAGAAGATCACCCGATCTCACATAGGGTGGGGAGCTGGGTGTGTGTGGACCAGGGTATTAGGAAGGATCCATTCCTTGAAGATAAGGGCCTTGAGCTCATTCATGAAGTGTAAATGCAAGGGAGCAAATCTGATGTTGAGAGGGTGGAGGTTCCAGAATGTTGGGGCGCAGACAGAGACAGTTTGCCTTCTGCTTCTTTCCTTCCTGCACAGGCGGAGTTCAAGTCTGCACATGTCCTTACTTCGGGTGGGTAGTAGGCCCCTGGAGATACTTAGTTTATGAGGGAAGAAGCTTGGGGACTTGAGGGTGACAGCCTTGTAGCTGATGCAGCAGGATTTGAATGATATGGGCCTGGAGAGGGAGCCAGTGTAGTTCGATGAGGGTTGGGCAAAAGAAGTTTAAAAGAAAGCAATCAAAATTGCTGACCCTTTGATCATGATTTAAAGAAAAAAAGCTGTTTACCTTCAGAGCTTTCCCCTTATGCGGGTGACTTTGAAAAAAGCTATGAAGCTAAATGACATGTCCACCTGACTACCAAAGTAAATACAGACTATGTTTACAGATGCTAATAAAAGCAGATTCTGATGCAATGTTAAAACACACAGGGCCTCATTTGGAGTCTGGCGGATTGAAAATCTGCTGCTTTTCCACTGGCAGAAAGAATTGAAATAAAATGTGCATAATGTTGTCTCTACACTGGGAATCCACCAGTAGAGAACTGAAGGAACATCTACTGGCTTCCCCATGCAAGCAGCGTACAGCTCAAACTGTGCAAACATTAAATACTATAATTTTAGTCCAAACAAATATGGGCAATTTTAATTTCTCCACATTTTAAATGTGTTGATAGTGAGTATGTTTAGTAATTTCATAAAACTTGATGTCCATTAGTTCATTGTCGCTATGATTTCATAAAATGAACACTTTGAAATGGTACTTCGAAATGATTTTTTTGTTCAGGGACAAACCATGAGGCAGTATTAATGTAATGCTCGTGTATAAATGGCCTGCTTTGTGCACTAGGTATCTAATTGATGTGACAAACAATAGGTCTGCTGTGCGTTTAGCCATGCAGCGTGTGTATGCGTGGGCCATAGCATTGAAATTATACATTCGAAGCAGTATATATGTCTGGGGCATGCCGAACCCAGTACTAATCTAGCTGTACTCTCTTCCCTTATTCACAAACTAATTTTACTGAAACGTGTGGCTGCTCCAGTAAGTGGGGTGGAACTGCTCCTTGGGGTTGGGCATTCGCTATGGCTAAATTGATGTGATGAAAATCATGTCAGTGGTGGATATCAAACGGTAGAATAATCTATAAAAAACATGTAAGTGTGTTTTCAATTTTCAAAATAAATGTAAAACCATGGTTGCCCCAGAGAGTGGCATCACTTTAATTAAACTGGGCTGTGTGATTGGTATTGCACCTGCTCCTATGGATGACTTGCTAGCTATGAAACATTGGTGGTGTCAGTCTGACGTTATTTTACTATGGGCCTCATTACGAGCATGCTGGTCCAGTAATAACAGTGCCAGTAAGCGTGCCGGCACCGTTGTTATTGGACCGGCACACTCCGAGTCTGCAGGTGGGTGCTGCTCCGTCCGCCAGGTCTGACCTGGCGGGCCGGACGGCCCCCGCCTGCAGACTTTCCAGGAAGCACCAGCACTGTTATGTCAAAAGATTCCCTTTCCATATTGCGTCTGAGAAGCAAATCGGAAATAATTCTATTTGCTGCATTAAGGGAGTCCCAGGGTCGGGTCCTCCCGTTTGACGTGAGCCCCCCCAACCTGCATGCAAACACACAAGATGCGCTGTATCGTGTCTGGGCTCCTCGCTGCTCTGCCCGAGCACACGTGGCAACGACCCTTTTATTCTCCAACAACAGAGTTATAGTACTCTGCCGCGTGCACAACTTAAAGGGGACACCACACTCCTCCTTTTTCATAATGAACAAAATAACAATTTAACACGTAACCAAGACGCACTCGAACATTGTGGCAAACGGGTTAAAACACCCCATCATCGCTGGCATGTATCACAGTCTCTGCCTGTATGATTCAGGGGTCCAGCACATAGTCACTGAGGTGGGCAGGCCTACCCCTCCCAGTTCGTTGAGGATACCTCCTGCTCCCTTCCCAGCTTAGACTCTCCTCAGCTGCATCCCCCCAACCTTGGGGAACCTGGGGGCTGGCTGCCCCACCTTGATCTGGCTCTTCAGCGCAGTCACGGCCCGGGGACACCCCCAGTCTCTTGCCTTATCCAACTCTCTTGAAAAAATGTGCGTTTCTGGTCACTGTATCTGTTCCATTGGAGGACGTCGCCATCAACTCCTTCACAGTGACCACGTCCATCAGGATTGGCTCATATGTTAGTGACAGTTTCCCATGAGAATGCCGATTTTTCACAATAACCTCATCTCCTGGTGCCAGCTGGTACTGCGAAAGCCCCCGTCTCACACTCTCGCTCCGGTATCTCCTTTCTTCTTCCACCTGAGCATCGTCAATGACAGCGGGCTCCCTTGCATCGAGCAGCAGGCTCCTCAGGCATCTCCTAAACATGGCCTCAGCGGGGGCCACCATGATCGAGCAGTATGGAGTAGCTTGATATGCCCGAAGAAACTGGTATAGGGGTCTGCGAAGGCAATGACCCTGTCCGTGGGCGATCCGAAACACCTTGTTTAGCGTCCTCATGAAGCACTCGGCCTCGCCTTTAGCACGGGGCCAGACCAAGGTAACTTTCCTGTGGTGGACCCCATACTCTTCCAGGAATTCAGCGAACCTCTCGCGTTGGAAATGTGGTCCGTTGTCCAAGCACAAAGTCTCCGGTAGTCAATGGGTTGCAAAGATTTTTATCAAGTTCCACCGCCACGTCTTCAAATGCCACTGATTCCACAAACTCCACTTCTGGGTACCTAGACCACTGGGACCACCAGGAAGTGGACATTGTGACTCACAGATCCAAAGTCTGCATGTACTGTCTCCCATGGCTTTGCTACTCGAGGCATTGACTCAATTCGGGGGTCCGTCCGCCTGCACCGGGGACGCTGCCTGGCACCATACACAGGTCGCCACAAACTCCTCCAGTCTCTTTTCCACATCCGAGAACCAGATCTTCAGCCTCAACCTGGACTTTGTTTTGGCCATCCCGTGGTGACCATGGTGTGAAGCTCAATTACCTATTGTAGCAGGTGGGCGGGCCCCACCATGTTGTCTCCTCGCAGTAACAGCTCAGTCGGTGAATGTTAAATCCTCCCGTACCCTTCGTAGGTGTTCCAGCGTGATCCTAGCCTGCTGGGTCCTTTTTCCTAGTCCTTCCAGCACAGGCTTCCACTCCCCTTTTTGCAGTGCGACCCGAAGGATCTTGAAGCACTCGTTCCTCTTGGACACCTTTTGAAGTTCCTGTAAGGGCATTGAGTTTGGCGTCACTGCCTTCACGACAAACTGCATATGCTCCTCGCTCTCTTCAGTACTGGACATGTCTCCTTCCTCACCCTGGGCCTTCGGATGGCACGATAAATAGTCTGCTCAAGCAGCGGTAGCATCCATCGCTCAATCCTGGCAGGTGGTTTGGATGACGATCCTGCCATAATCTGCAGCAGGGGCTTGTGATCTGTTATAACCGTCACCAGCCTTCCCAGTATTTAGAGACAGAAATGCTGACACCCCCACAGCACAGCCAAGGCCTCGTGTTCAATCTGCGAATATCTCTGCTCGGTGTTTGACCGAGCGCGACTGCTGTATACTATGGGTCTTGCCTCTCCCTTTTCATCTGTCTGCATGAGCACAGCTCTCAGGCCAAACGGGCTAGCGTCCACCAACACTTCCGATGAGAGTTTTTTTTCCTCATACGTTGTCACTTATAATTTGTGCGACTCCTGCACCAGATGTAATGCGATAGACTTTAGTTAATAAGTGGTTTTGATGCAGGGTCAAAATACACCACTGCGTCTTCCGCAGTGAGGGCCCCTTTTATATCCTCAAAAGCTGCCTGCTCGAGGTGGCCCCATTACCATGTGGACTCCTTCTTCATCAAGCTCCTTAGCATCTCCGACCTCGTGGCAAGGTTCTTGATGAATCCACCACAGAAGGCCGCCATCCCCTGGAAGTTTTGGTCTTCCTTCATGTTCTCCAGGGCCCTTTCCTCCATGTCTTTGACCTTGTGGGGGTCTGAGGACACCCCTCTCCTTGAACACAAATCCAAAGAACTCGATGCTCATTCGGAGGAACACACACTTTTCTCAGTGCAGGGTCAAACCCAGAGCTTGGATCTGTTCTGGAGTTCTCACCAGCCATATCATGTGCTCCACCTCAGACTTGGTGAAAACCAGAATATCGTCATTGATGTTTAGGATGCCTTCCAAGTTGGCCAGGGCTCCTCGTATTAGGTTCTGAAAAACCTCAGCAGCTGATGGCACACCGAAGCTGAGCCACTTGTATCTATACTTGTATCTAGACATCCCCTGGTGTGTCGTTTATGTCATTATATAATGAGACTCTGGATACAGCATGACCTGGTGGTAGCTGACCCACAGGTCCAGCTTTGAGAAGAACCTTGCTCCCTGCAGCTCCGCAATGATGGCGTCAATGGTGGGGGTGAGGTGCCTCTCCTCTCCAGCATGCTGGCCTTGTTGGGGAGACGCGTGTCCGTGCAAATCCTGACAGAGTCTGGTTGTTTGGGCTTGCGGGTTATCACAATGGGTGACACCCATGGTGTTGGGCCTTCCACCTCTCGATGATATCAAGGTTCACAAGACTGTCCAATTACTTATCCACCAGATCCTGCAGGTGAAATGGGACCCATCAGTGCTTGAGGGCTATCGGCTGGATGGACTCATCGATGTAGCGGCACGGGCTCGCCTACCATCTGTCCCGTTCCTGTGAACACCTTCCGAAACCGCTCGAGGACTGCCTGTACATCCTCCATGTACACACTGTAGGCAAAACTGACAATGCCATTCTCTTCAGCCCCCACACAGCTTAGAAGGGTGATTGTGCTTACGTCCGTTACGAAGAACCGCAACCTGATAAACGTGCTCAACTTTCGACACAAAAGCCCCCACCAGCTGGATGGGCTTGTCGCCACCAAATATGAAAATGCTTGCCTTCGGACGCTGCAGGGTTGGGGGTTCTCTCAGCGATTCAAATTGTACCCTGGCCATGACATTGACCAAAGCATTGGTGTCCACCAGCACCGAGATTGGCGATACATCCACTTGAACCATGTACTTTGGCTGCCGCCAGTCCCTGGCCTTCTGGACACTCATGCTTGAAATAAAGAAGATGTTTTCTTCATCCTCCTCCTCCAGTTCCTGAACGTTTCCATCCTCTTCCTGATCTACCACCACCACATTCGTCGAATGTTGCGGCTGTGCAAATACAGCCCTGATCTGCCCCCTCTGGATGACCAACGGGAGCCGGGCTCTGCACATTCGGGCATAATAGTCCATCGCGCCACATCGCACACATGCCTTGCCCTTAGCAGGGCACTACGCGGGATGTGGCAGATCATATCCGCACTTCAAACATGACTCGGGGCCCCAGGGTGAACCTGTCTCTCTGCTGCGTAGCCAGCCGACGTGCCCCTTTCCCACCTTGGCCACGGCCAATCCCCACACCTCTTCTGACCTGGAAGGTCGAATTGCTGCATCCATTCATGATGCCTGCGTCTCTGCCACCTCATGTTACCGCCCTAGCTCCAAAATGCGTGGCAGCGTAAGGCCTGGCTCTCCAAGGACTAGGCGATAGAGTTTCCCCAACACACAGCCCTGGATGAGTTGGTTCCGGATCATGGACTGCTCATTGTCCCACACACAGCAATCTCCATCCACCGTAGGCATCCTTAGAACCCATTGAGAGATTCATCATCCTTTTGCTTGGCACTGCACATCACAAATCTCTCGTAGTCCACATTTGCTAAGGCCATGAAATGTTCGCACAGTGCATCTTTTGCCGCTGTATATGTAGCATCTGCAGGTTCCAGCGACTGAAATATCTGGTGCACCGCCGGAGCATCCGAGTATAGCAGTATCACCACCTTACTGTCTTCATCCATTTCTCCCATGGCACTGAAGTAGGTGTCCATTCGATCAATCCATGACTTCCAGCGAGGGCCCAGGCTCGATGGCGCCCCTGAGACATCAAACTCAGGCATGGGTGCCAGTACAAGCTGTTTGTGCAGGACCCCTTGGCACGGCTGGCAGAACTCCGGCAGGCCCTGCATCTGCCTGTGCTTCATCCACCATGTTGGTCAGCGAACGAGCACCCCACTAAGGTTAGGGCCGCAACCCACATTATATTAAAATGATGGACAGTCCAGAGTCCAGCACCACCGGTGCCTTTCTTCATCCTCAGCACCTTCTGCACAGCTTCCCTTCCACACACCAGAATGGCTGTTTCAAATATCGAGCACAGCTAGGATATCAGGACTTCCCCAGCTGCACCCATTAGTGTCCACACAAGGAGAGTCACAGAGTAAGAATGCTGGAGAGCGGCTGAGATGACCACGAGCGTTGCGTTGTTTCTCTCAGCTCCTCCATCCGGATGACACTCACAGCGGGAAGAGAGAGAAAAAAAACAATATTTTGTTTCTATGGATGGGGGCTTCTGACCCCCCCCCCCAACGATGATCCAGCGATGGTGGGGTGTCCAGAAATTGAGCACCGGAGGCGCACAAGCACTCTTAAAAGAGCCGCAGCCTCCAGCACCACGTGCGATACAATGGCGGCTGAAAACTGCTGAGCACGCTTGCCCCCCAGCGAGAGAGAGTTGTAGAGCGATTTATTGCCTACCTCTCACCGTCACATGGCCCGCAGGTCCGGATTCAGCTAGGCGACCACCTCCTCGCCAGTATTGTAAAAGTCAGAGTCTAAGTTCCCCGCCTGGAGGGACTGCCTTATGAAACTGAGCCATGTGGCGTTTAATGCATTACCGTCTCCTCCCATAATGTGATGTATAATCTATTCAGTCAATACTGTCTTATCGTTTGTGCGCCCTCTGACCCTTAGCTTAACAGTTTCCAACCTTATGTCATCCTCTAAAAAGGAGACAATCAGTTCGTTATGCACAGCATAGTTGTGCATTAATTCTAGACAGGCCGAAAATATGTTTTCAATGGTAGTTAAACATGAAGTGTTACTATAGCCCCAAATACTTTCTCTGTTTCTATCAATTGCCTTTGGTTTGGATGTATGTACTTAAAGGATCATTGTGACTGGCTGGACTTTAGAACGCTTGTTAAATCTCTTTACACAACCAATAGCTTGTGACATTCTATGGGCCTGCTTTTCAATGCTTTTCAATGTGAGTCTTGCTGTTAAAACAAAATCCCCAAGTAGCCGAAAAAATCAACGATTTGCAACCTTTTGCCTTCTATTCAGCAAGAATGTGAAAAAAGTAACTGAGCAAGTACATAACCCTGGTGAACAATCGCTTTGACTGGAAACCAGGGAGTCTAGTACCCACGTGGGCCAGTGCGCATGCATGCTGAGTGATTTTTGTGACGAGTTGAAAAGATATGGATCAGACCGGGAGGGCACTTCATTTCTTTGAGACACTGCCCTGCTAACTTTTTCAAATGAAGTGCTGAGAACCATGAATGCCAGATAGATTGTCTCCTTGCGCAGATAAACTGAATTGAAGAAACTGTTTTGATCTTGCTTGTGCTTTTTAATTGACATTAGCACCCTTTGCAGCGCTGCAAACCAATGAAAATGCTCGAAACGCAGGCTGTATTAACCAAGGAAAGCCTGTGCTCCGAATATGTTCATTTATTTATGGTGCTTCCCTTGCCTTCCCCGCTGCCCTTCACCACTTAGCACCCGGGTAATTTTCTACACAGGTTGTAATGTCTTTATTTAAAAAAGAAAAAAAAGAGAAACTTAGCTTTGTTGTGCTGCCCAGTACCGCACTGTGCTGCTGTCAGGGAAGTCTGTTTTCCTGCTGATGACATCAGAGTCATCAACATGCAAAACAGACTTCCCTGACAACCGCACTGCGCAGTGCTGTGCCAGAAAGGTATGTTTATCTTCCAGAGAACTACGCAGGTACTAATGGCGATATGCCCCTTCGCTGGCATACTGACCCTTTTGGTTACGGCACGCCACAATCGTTAAGGAACACTTGCTGCGTTCAGACCCATACTTGGTTGGTAGGCCCACCACCTCGGGGCATAGTGCCTCATTAATGAGAAACAAACAGGAAGCAACTGAGAACAATACAAATATACCACTACAAACTAACATCCTGGATGGAGACCACTGATCAGACCTCTTCACACCTGGGTATCTCTCACATGCCTGGTATTCACAACTCCCTTAGGATAGCACCTTTTGACACCACCTAAAACCATCATAAAATAGTGTGACAGAGTGCCCTCTCTGAGGTATATTAGGCTGATTTTTTTAAATTCTAGTAAAAAAAAATATTGTGGTTTCTTCAGGGATATGTGCTTTACCAAAGAAACACAAATTCCACATATCTAGTTTAAAAATGGTGTCAGCCGTTAAGTCTTGCCTGTCTTCTGGTTCATGTGATGAGTTCCTTAATCACTGACATCCATATACTGGAAATACATAAACTTCTGGTCACAGTCCAGTGGCACACCTGTTGCTGCTGGAAAGTGGAATCCTTACTGGAACAAAGTTGAATGCAGACTGAAAAGGACCCTTTGAAACCTTTTAGCAGTTTCACATTATGGGTTGCTAGTAGGAAAAGGTATTGATATTATATCGATACCAAATAATCCTTGTTAGGGAGAGTATGATGTTAATTAGGAAGATTGTTAGGTCCAAAAGCTGTGCCTGGCAACAGTTACGTTTTATTACATGCAATGAAGCCTCATGATAAAATAACATTTGAATTTCCTATATTCTCTTATTCCCTGTGGGAATGCACTATAAGTCATGAAGTTACATGGTAGTTGCTCGTACATTTATATCAGCATATCACCATAGAAATATGTTGTGGTATTAACAGAAAAACCATTATGCTCATATCATTTTGAATATAGATAGACTGCTTAGTCCAGAAATTGAGTGAAAAGGCTTGGAAAGCTGTACCTCCCCCAGAACTGACACAAGCTGGCATGGGCCAAAGTGCCATATTCACACTCATATATGTGTGAAGGGGGGACATCCAAAGGTTTGGTTGAAACAATACTAGATCTCTTGATCTTGTGCAACAAGGGCTGATTAAGCCAGGAGATTAACAAATGCAGCCAGGGCTGTTGTTACTGGGGAGGCCGGGAAGAGGTGTAGCAAAGGCAGACTTTAAGGTCTAGAACAGGGACAGGAACGGTGAGGATCTTCTAGCATGCTCAGCATGTGCCACCTAGCATCTCTTTATTTTATTTATTTATTTTATTTTATTTTATTTATTTGTATTGCGCTGGTAGCTCGCAACTTTCGGGGCGCAGAGACAGGAACACGAGAGACAAGTGACGGATAACCTACACGAAGCACAAGACAGATATAGAAGATATAGAACTGGGCCAGAAGTAATTATATGTTTTACTTAAAGATGTACGTTTTCAATTGTTTTCGGAAGCATTGGTAGTTGGCTTCCATCCTTATCTGGCCCGGGAGGTTGTTCCAGAGGCCTGCTACAGTGACAGGGAAGGATTTGCCCGCTCCGTTTTTGAGTCTGAAAGGAGCTGTCGTAATCAGTCCTTGTTCGGCTGATCTTAGCTCTCTGGAGGGCTTATATGGGATGATTTTACTTCTCATGTAAGCTGGAGCTTTGCCATATATACATCTGTGTGTGAGCGTGACTGACTTAAATTGGACTCTTTCTTCGATTTTTAACCAATGTAGTTCTTTCCTGGCTTCGCTAATGTGCTGGTTCCTAGGTATTTGTTTGATGATTCTCACTGCATTATTTTGCAGGACTTGGTAGCTGTGGTAACAGTTTTTGTTAGAACCTAGTATTAACGCGTTGCCGTAATCGAGGCGAGATAGAATTGTTGCTCTTGCGATCGTGGTGCTGTTTTCCTCTGATAGGTAGGGTCTAATGGCTTTCAATAAGCGGAGGTGGTAGGAACATGTGTTTTCCACATAGAGGGTTTGAGCCTCGGATCCCAGGGATGCTTCTAACATCATCCCCAAGGTTTTACCCTTGTTAAGGACTTTTATTGGAGTGTTTTTGATGGTAAAGGTGTTATATGCGGGGTGGAGCTTGGATCTGACCAAATTGGAACCAAAGACCATGAGCTCGGTTTTATTGCCATTTAGACACATCCAATTTTGGTCCATCTCTGTGAGAAAAAAGAACACCCTGGGAAATGCTTCAAAAGATGGAGGTGAATCTATGTGCGAGATGTCTGCATTGGTCTCTAGAGGAGGGCCTAATATCCACCAAACCTCTAATATTGTTTGCATATAAGTGGGGTAGGTAAGGCTTACTCTGTTGGTCACCATTTGGAGTATAAGACTCAAAGTATCCTTCCATTGGATTTAGGACAAGATAATCAACAAAGGAGAGGGAAAGACCCTTTCCTCAGAATGCCACGAGAACAAAGTAGAGTACCAATTATCTTATCTGCAGCGGGGGAACAAAGACCCAAGACACCTAGTTACCTACCGGGACATGATGTGCCTGGATGTGTCTCAGAAAAGGTCAGCTTGAGTGGAAGAACAGAAGTGATCCCCGGTTTGAGAGGTTGGTGGAATGAGAACTCACAGCAACCAAAAGTGAAGAAGATCTATCTATGTTCGGCTGTACATTTTGCTTAACAGAGCCAAAAGAACCTTCGAGCCAGCATTAATCCCCTTAACCACCATTCAATTGCCAGTCAAACTGGCGTGCCCCTATGTAGTATTCAATGGACTGCTGCCTAAGCATTTAAACCCGCATTAGCACTGTCACACTGACGATGAAGCAAGCTCCTCAAAGACATCGCTGCTGAGACAGAGCATCATCTGGCGCCATATCACACACCTCGAACAGCCTGATTGAGTCCAACCTCATACTATCAAGTCTTTGATCAAACTCATCAAGCTTGACATCTTGGAGACAATGCAACAGTGATCTAATGTCATCGAGCTACTCCTCTTAATCACACTCCTCCATTAGCCAAGCACATTTGATCCAATTTCTAGACTTCCAACCAAAACCCAAACCCATGCAAAGCACCTTAAATACCAGCTTGATGCTGTTGAGCCAACCAAGGCTAAGGAAGTGAACAATGGGACTAGGAGCCAGTCCCTAGCACCGAACTCTGACCACTGGGCCCTATCGTTGGCACAAGTGGCTGGTTATGTCCCTCATCTTTGCCCTAACACCAAACATGATTTCTACAACGATTTCTGTGTTTTAATAGCGTTTTCTAATGTGTTGCCTATTTTTTATCACCCTCATGCATTGCAATTCTCAGCTTTTCAGCCTGCCTCATGTAGATATTCAGCATATCTATACTGTGCTTTTCAATTGCAGTGGTGGGTAGTCAGTGTTAGAACTGTACCAAAAAAAGTAGTAGAACTGTGCCCCGGCAGGGTACCAATTAGGTGTAAAGGGAGCAATGCGTAAAACATCAAGGGTTGCAGCCAGGCTGGTTGACACCCAATTAACTTGAAACAGATTTCAGTTTAGCTGTAACAATATCTGATGGTCAAGTGGAGGAGTGTGCTTTAACTTCACAAAGAAGAGTTCCAAAATGATGAAAATGGTTTAAAAAAATTGAAGCAGTGGAACGCCACTCCCGACGGTTCACACTCACCTCTTCCACTGTAGGTAGTTAGTGTTTTGATGTTTACTATGTTTAGTATAGAGTGATTCCTTTTATGTATACATTGGCTTTGACATTCCTTTTTGTTTTGGTACTTTCCACGCTGTGATTGATTGGGCACTTTCTTTGCTGACATACCTCTCTGGATAGTGGAGGCTGCTCCTGTCCCTCATCACCTAAGCCAATTCATGGTATAACTTTATGCACAGCAAGCCTTTGCCCCACCCCTTTGTACTTCTGAAATACAGTTACCTTGTGGTTTGATGCCGCACTCGTGACACTTTTCAGGCACCTGATATCCCGGTGCCACCTGAACATTACAAGTCTCGGCGGATCGGGAAGTTAGGCGCCAGAAAATGTTGTTCACCATTCCTGTGGAGTCCCATAGGACTCCATGGGAGTAGGGACACATTAGCACCGGCTCATGCTTCCGTGACAAGTCTGCCTACCGGGACCGATGTGCTCGGAAGGTCAGACCTGTCGGGCGCTATGGCCCCTGCAAGCAGACTTGCAGTGTGGCGGTCTGGAAAGGGTGCTGGTACGTTGCTACCGGCACCCTTATTTCAGGACCACCACACTTGTAATGAGGCAATGTCTTTCAATTCTATACCTGTATACCTGTTTTTAAAATAAATGTTTTTGGTAAAATTGTGATTCTACTCTGATTAAACTTAGTTTTTATAGGCCTAATAAGCAACGAGAAAGCACAGAATCACCAGTAACATTTTGGGGCTTATTGCAAGTATGGCAGTGTGCTAAAAATGTGGTCGAAATGTAATTACCACCACTTTCACTAGGCCTTCATACTATGGCCCTCATTATGAGGTTGCTGGTAGGCCGCCGGTTGTATCAATCGCCTACTGGCAACCTTGACTCACTGTTTCTGCCACCCAATATCCTGGTAATACCGGGATATTATGGGCAGCAGTGGAACTGTAAAGACTATAGGACTCCATGGGAATGGGAACACTGAAGCACCGGCATTGTTCGGGACTTCTGTGAATTATCTGCCGGTAGGGGCCTGAACTACCGGCAGGTCAGGACTGCCAGTAGATCACAAGCCCTACCAGCAGACTGTGAGTGAGCTGGTCCGGAAAAGGTGCCAGTAACCTTGCCTATGTGTTTGGAGGTAAAGTGGAGGAGTTACCACTGCCCACTGGCAGACTGTTTTGACTCCACTTTACCTCCAAAAAAGAATGAATGAATGCCAGTGGAAATGCATCCAGTGGTATTTACTCCAAACCACACAGGAGTCCTATGGGATTCTATAATAGAGAATAAGTCAACTTTGAAATCAGGGGGAAGTACCTTGTAAGGTGGTATTGCAGTGGTAATTGCAGTGGTAATGGTAAATGAAGTTGGTCATATTTCTGGCAGTAAAGTCGAAGGAACTCGGAATCGGAAGCGGCTCTTAAATCTGAAATTTCAAATATTCTCACCACTAATATTATGGTTAAAAACAAGTGTAATGCGAGGGGTAGAGTGTGGAGAAACTTTCTACAAGATTGGGAATTATGGCATCTCAATGGAATAACCAAGAGTGATAGTCCTGGCCAATGTACCTGGTCTAATGGTAGTAGCACAGCTACCTTAGATTTCATATGTGGGAATTCCACTGCATTTAGCTACTTGGTTGATTTCGAACTAGTGCCACTGCCATTTAGTGATCATTCTATGGTAGAAGCCTGGCTCAATTTGAATACCATTGATAACACGATATGTGGCGCTACCAACATTGAGGTATCAAATAATGGCTGTAGAATAAGATGGAATCATGTTAACATCATGAAAATGTCTATGAAACTACAGAGGTCTATATCTCATCTTATCCAAACCATTTATTTTTGTGATGGCGATGCAATCGAGGCCCTTATCCAATGCTGGACTAGTGAAGTTGCCTCCATTCATGGCAATCCTATTATTGCTATGAAAAAGATTCCCTTGACTGCATATGATAGAGAAGTGGTGATTAAAAGGCGATTATATTGTCGTGACCTCAGGCATCTGAAGGTCTCCTTGCTTTCAAATAGCAGGTACATCGCTTGCTCCAAACGACTTAAAACCAAGTACAGAAGTTGGTGTAAGCGACATCATTATGAAAAAATCAACACCCAGTGGCAGGGTCTAATTTCAACTATTAAATAGGGCAATACCAGAACCATTTGGAAGACACTAAACAATGCCAAAGAGCAACACTTGCCACAACCACTGAATGCTATTGGGGAACAAATATGGGTTTACCATATCTTTGACAGTAGGTATGACCCTTTAATGATAGACATCCATCCCTATTCCACAGGGGCTTGGCCTTTAACATTCAGTCGCCAATCTATCCTAGAAATAATTGGCAAGCTTAATAATTCAAGAGCTCCTGGTCCCAAAGGTCTAGCATCTGCTGTGATTAAATATGATCCTATTAATTGGTCCCTGGTAATAATGGCTCTATTTAATAAAGTGTGCTATGCTAAAATGATACTCAAATCTTGGACCTCCTCAATCACTAATCCCGTTTTTAAAGCGGGAACTAGATCGCTGCCCAGTAATTATCAAATTCTATCTTTGTTAGATACTACGAGTAAAATATTTTCTGCGATTGTTCTTCATCTTTTGCAGAGTTGGGTTGACTCAAATAGTATTCTCCTCCCTATGCAGTCCGGGTTTTGGGTTGGGTTTAATACCATACATAACATTAGAATTGTGGATGCCATCATGTATAGGGCCAAATGTCATGGTAATCCCTCAGTATACATCACCTTCGCCGATTTTCGATCGGCGTTTGAAAGGGTCAACCGTAATAGTCTATGGGAGATCCTGTCCAGACTTGGATGCCCTTCTTGGTTGGTTGAAATCTTGATCAGCTAAACCAAAATAATTCAACTCGGGCTCACTTAGACAATAAAGGGAGGTTGACTGGCTCTATCCCAATCAACAAGGGTGTTAAACAGGGTTGCCTGTTGACGGCCCTGTTATTTAAACTGTATGTTGCCGACCTACTTAGTAGACTTGAGAAGCATGCCCATTGTCCCATCAATCTTCATGACACCAAGTATACAGCATTATTATATGCAGACGATTTGGTGATAATTGATCATACAATTAAAGGGATGAAAGCAATTCTTGAAGAACTTGGTCGGTTTACAACTGAACACGATATGATCATTAATCTAAGTAAGACCAAAACTATGCTTGTATCGGCATGACAAGTTAATAGACCTGCAATGAGAATTAGTTGGGGTGTAATTGATTACACTACTTGTTATAAATATCTTGGTGTTGAGATGGAGTGCAAATCAGGATATTCCATCTAGACTGCGAGGAAATAACAGCGCGCCAGGCACATCACCAATTTTGTGTGCAGATTTGCTTTACATTATGCTGGATACACCTACAGAGGCATTATGCTACTATATAAGCAAATTAGTAGTACATAGAAGTACATTGGCGTTTTGAAGAACTTATCTTGGCTCGATAAAGTGTGGAAGGGTACTGGCGGACAATACTTAATCTATCCCCAGCATGTCCAATTCAATATATTAGAGTGGAATGGTGGCTAACTTCAATTAGATCTATTGTTCAGTATCAAAGAGCCTTGCTCCCACTGAAAGCTCTCAGCCATCAGCCTAGCGACATGTTGAGGATCATGGGAAAAGGGATCCTTAATTTCAAGCGTGGTGAGATGTCTGAAACACATAATTTACTTTGTATGGAGTCATACCGGATTTTGAATTGGTCTCTGGAACGGTCTAAATGTGGAAAATATGATTGTATCAAAAGAGCATATATATATATATATACAAGGTCTGTATGAAAGACTGGACAGATAATTTTGTATATATGGGAAAATTGCACAATTATGCCCACCTGTTAGGCATTGTCCATCGGTACCGTTGTCCCCAACAATATTTGATAAAATGTCCTTCTCCAGCGGTACGCTGATTTAGACTGCTCATGCAAGTCAATCCATTGCCGTTGAGAGCGACTCATGGCACCCAGTGGCAGGTGGTCTTGACTCAAGGAATTGTCAGATATGTAACATTGACAGTAATCTTGAAACAGTCTGGCATATACTGAACACATGCGCTAAACTTTCCATCTTGTATAGAGAGATGTATGGTCGGTATGTGCACAACTATGAACATATTGCATCCATTGAGTTTTGACTGTTATGTTTAAATACGTCCTCTGAAAGATTGGTAATGTCAGGTATGGCAAACAGCAATGCTTCTTATCAGTTCTGCTATCGGAGTCTAAGATGTCGACTGACATGCATGGGATTTGATTTACCCTACCCGGAGCTAATGTTTACATAATCACCTATACACATGAATTTGAATCATAGAAGTGTGAGATGAAGTGTGTGCTATTGTAGCAAAAATTGCTGGTGTTTTAATGTAATGTAATGATAGTATGTGTTCTCTGTGAGAACTTGTATATGAAATATTTTAGTGATGAAAGTATGTATTCCTTTTCTGTTGAATTGTTGGGAATTCTTAATGAAGTATGTGCTTCTCTTTTATGTGAATGATGTATTGTAACATTTCTGTTTGAGCTTTGAACATCAATAAATGAAAAAATAAAATGTCTGGCAGTAATACCACCGAACATGTAATGGAGCACTTTTTTATATATATGATTGGTTATTTATAACACGCCTAATACCCAGAGGTTTCTAAGCGCGGACCCTGAGATCGAACCCGTGTTGCTCCGTGTCGTCTTGTTTCGAAGACTAGCACGTTGCCCATGTGCATCAACGAATCCAAGATTCATAGATTCTCAGTTGAACAGCGTTAGAATGGCGCTGTCCCTCAATAGGCAGAAAACTAAACATCAAGAGAGCTTTGGAAATATTATGGTAGACAATTTTCTCCATCACCCAAAGGTAAGTACATATGGTAATTATGGAAAGAAAAATTGCATGGGAGGACTGTTGGTCTACGTTTGATGCCTGTAGCAACTTTTATAAAGAGTCATATTTAGTTACAATATCAGGAAAACACACAGAGAAAGGTTTACATTTGCATATATATGGGAGCAATGTAGTCTATATATAAAACAAAAGGAAACCAATTGACAAAGAATTGCTAGGTGCATGGATGCAAACCCACACCGTACGAATAAATATTTATTGAATATCTGTAGATTCTAGAATTTAATTCAAATTTGTGACTCTTGCCCACAGAAGATTCCACAAAAGTATACCATGTTTCCTGAAAAGGAGTTCTGCCTTCATTGATATTCAAGAGATCTTTCTTGTGCTTCCACTCAAGAAGGGAATTTGTTAAGTAAAACAAAATGTCTTGTTTATGATATGATTAGCAACAAATCTACACAATTATCAAACAAAATACATACATTTGGTTTAGTTACTGTCTGGTATAATCGTTGACTGATATAATCAAACCTAATTCCCAGAACCTTTTTTGTTGACAAACTGGTTACATTTACATAGAAATGATAAACAGAGGGTTAGTCTTGTGCAGATACCACATATACACAACATGCTTACGTTGTTAGACAGAGAAACACAAGCTAAACCTGTCCCCATGTGTTGGTCTGGGTCTCCTTCAGGAAATATCATGAGGACTTTTTTTGGGTAACTCCAACCAGACGTTAAAACGTTTTCTGCTTAACCCTACTTACCTTACAAGTTCTTGAAGTTCTTGTTTACTGACATGAAACAGATGAAGCACTAGGCTGACAGAAGGGTTGACTAATGCCACACATGTTACTTTAGAGAAGAAACAAATAATTAAAGCTTCTCATCTACATGAAAACATGGCAAGCTTCCTCTTGAAAGCATCCTCGATGTCTTTGTTTCTGAGGGTATATATTGTAGGATTTACCATCGGCGTGATGACCGAATATATCATGGCTACGAGCGAGTCTACATCGGAAACATAGGATGCCGAAGGACGGATATACATGAAAATGATTGGCAAATAGAAAAGGTTCACCACAATTAAATGAGAAGCACAGGTTGAAAAGGTCTTTCTTCTCCCGCCTGAGGAACTAATTTTCATGATGGATGATATTATTTTTACATATGATATTAGAACAAGAGTAAAAGATGTCATAATAACAAAGAAGCCAATGGATGAGCCAATGGCGACATTGAGGGACGTGTCGGCGCAGGCCAGCAGAAGAAGCGGTGGGTGGTCGCAGTAATAATGATGAATTATGTTGGGTCCACAGAAGGGCAGCCTTGAGGCTAAAACTGTCTGTATCAGCGGACTGAGGAATCCCCCAATCCATGCAGCCGCAGCAAGCTGAGTGCAGAGTCTTCTAGTCATGTGTGTGGCATAATGGAGAGGTTGGCATATGGCATAATAGCGATCAAAGGACATCACAGTCAACAGGAAGCATTCTGAGCCGCCCAGAGAAAGGAAAACATACATCTGTAAGAGGCAACCGCTAAAGGAAATTGTGTTGTTGTTCACCAAAAACTTGGCCAGCATTTTTGGGACGGTAACTGTGGCAAAACTAAGGTCCAGGAAGGAGAGATGACTGACAAAGAAGTACATTGGCGTTTGCAGCTTCTGATCCAAGTTTGTAAGTAGACATACAATCCCATTTCCTGTGATGGTGAGGAGGTAGATGGTGAGGAAGATCCCAAACAGCAGGCCATGGAAATTCTGGAGACTCGGAAAGCCATAGATGATGAACTCACTTACTGAACTATTGATGCTCTCCAACATATTCTGCAAGATTTACCTGAAACAGAAATGTGAAAAACATGCGCATGACTTGTCTCCATGGAACATGACCTATTACTTAAAACATGACTCTATTAGAGAGATTTCATTAGGTCTAAGGAATAAGAAAAATAACTCATTATTACATTAATGCAAAGGGAATTGACTGACCTGTCACCTCCACCAGATTCTCAACCACTTTACTAGGTGACAAAATTCATATTTATGCTTCTAATGTCTTTGTATTTGTATTTATTTATTTTTATTATGTTTGGTTTATTACAAACCTTTCATAAGATTACATACAAAATTACATTTTAAAATCTCACATAGTTATTTATTTATAGAGTGCTTACGCCGAAGTACTGAACATATGGACAAACTGGTACAAGATAGAACAACAGGGTAAGTTCAGAGACAATATAATGAGAATGATACATTCCCTGACCGTTAAATAAACAGTACTGTGTCACATCAGGAACGGTTCTTTAGGAGAAACACTATTTCAGACACTTTTTAGTGATCCAATGACTTAAAGCTAAATGGGAAACCCAGTGTGCTATCTACCCATAAGGGAAGAACACCCTATCCCTAGCGGGGATGCCTTGTCCTAGGTGGCGTATGGTGTACTGCCTATCTAATAGGGATAAATAGAAAAGGAACTGTCCCTTGTCTCACCAATTGTATGGGGGAACCTAAATAAATAGATGTATTGGATCATCATACAGGAGCAACCAACAGTAAAAAACCAAACTTCTAAGCTGCTGCGGAAGACAAGGCTGGCTATTAGATCATTGTTGAAACAGCTGATTAGCTTGTGTGGACATTCAGGTATCCGTGCGATTTATATTTGTTTTTATTCACCCTAAAGCATCTTAATTAGCCACATGCAGAAATTATGGTTCTAATTTCTAAAAAACATATTCCCATCGAACAGGGATGTCTTAAAATGCTCACGTAATGTGAGTATTGTACTAATATCTATTTTCGTTGTGAATCCCTCCTAATTGACAGGGATATCTTAAGTGGACATTGGATCCTCCATAGCCACAACGGCTGGGTGGTTTAGATGATCAGGGTGGTATAAATCTCATGGCTACCTGAATGTCCACACAAGCTAATCAGCTGTTTCGGCAATGATCTAATAGCCAGCCTTGTCTTCTGCAGCAGCTTAGAAGTTTGTTTTTTTACTGTTGGTTGCTCCTCTACGATGATCCAATACATCTATTTGTTTAGGTTCCCCCATACAATTGGTGAGACAATGGACAGTTCCTTCTCTATCTATCCCTATTAGATAGGCAGTACACCATACGCCACCTAGGGCCAGGCATCCCCGCTAGGGATAGGGTGTTCTTCCCTTAGGGATAGATAGCACTCTGGGTTTCCCATTTAGCTTTTAAGTCAACGGATCACTAAAATGTGTCTGTAATAGTGTTTCTCCTAAAGAACCAAACTGGTACAAATTAATGAATGAAACAATTGCAAAATGACAATAAATTTACAAGGCAAAATTAAGAGGGAGGAGACAGAAAAACAGTTTTGAGTCTAGAGCAGAAGACAGGCAGGTTAGAAGAAGAGTGAATTTAACGAGATCGGGAACTCCAATACTTCGGAGCGGGGAGAGCAAAAGATTGAAAATGGGAATAGGCACAGGGAGGCTTAGTGATGGTAAGAAGAAACACGGACTGGGAACTCAAAAAATAGTTAGGGGAATAGAAGTCAATAAGAGAGGCGAGATAAGGTGGAGAGAGGTCATGGAGAGATTTGAAAACAATACGTAAGGAGTTAAAAAGAAGGCGAGATTCAAAAGGAAGCCAAGACAGTGAGAGGAGAGCTGATGAAGTAGTGGAGCATGGAGGAAAGCAAAGAAGAGTGTGAATCAACAGAGGATAGACACAACAGAGTAGGGAGATCTGATGAGCAAGCAGACTAAACAGCAGGGAAGAGTAGTAGAAAAGGCAGGAGAAGATGAAAGCAGAAATAGGAAGCTCACTAGCAGACAAGGAGAAAAGATGACAAATCGTATGGATATTGTAAATGAAACTGACAGACGTGGGCAGTAGCATTCATGTGGTTAGAGAAGAAGAGAGTAGACTCAAATGTTATGCCTAGATTGTGAGCAGAATCAGAGACGTGTAATATAACAGGAGGAACAGAGAGAGCAGAGACAGGAGGAGAGAAAACAGAGATAGAAGGAAAGAAGAGAATGTTTGTCTCAGAGGAGTTCAGATGAAGGAAGCTAGAACACATCCACTTCTGGATTGCAGTCACGCATGACGAAAGAGAAGTGCAGAGAGAGTCAGAACATTCAGAGAAGGAAAGGAAGATCTGATTGTCATCAATATAAAAGCGAAATGAAAACCCAAATTTAGAAATAGCTTCAATATACTAAAAAGTATGAACATACTATATAGTATCAGCAATTTAAGATGACAGAGTTCTGGTTTAGAGGGCACTTCCAGCAAAAGGGCCCAATTGGGTGACCACTTGGATGATGAGTGACTCCATGTGGAACCAGAATTTGAAGCTTGAGTGGTGGATGTGTAGGTGACCTTTGGCAATGATAGATAGCTGTGGCATCTCCAAGGTCCAGAAACGTAGGTCCCTTACCGAATCCCCAATCTCGTATCAGCAGACTTTATTTTTCTGAATTAGTGATTTTGTGGGGCTCCTCAACCAATCCACAATTGTAGGGGTTGACCATGGGTATTACATCCTTTCACAATTATTGGAAGGCATGCATTGGGTATGGACCATGTATACCAGCCTCTGTAGTCATTTTGGAAAGTGGGTGGTCAAGACAGCCCACACCCTGGCATGCCACTCATGGTAGGGACTTTTGAGAGGCAGCACATATCCTCCGGTGCTCCTCTGTGTGACATTTCTTTAAGCATGAACATTCACCAAAGGGAATCAAACGCACCTTTAGCCACTGTAAATGTTTATGGCCATGTTCCACAGTCTGCAAGTCCCTCCTACTCAGGAGATATGTACAATCAGTGTTCGAAAGGTGCAGTCATTGAGCAGGATCTTCCTGCAGTATATGGCTGCATATTTTGCTGGCTTGGATGAGTATCTTGCTTCTTAGTATTCATTTGTTATAATTGGGAACCACATTGATAAGGGCAGCTAAATAGATAATTGCGATAGTTTTGAATGACATTGAGGAGGCCGTCAAAATTTGCACAGAGCAATTCTGATTACATGTAAGTCTTTTCCTGGGTCTAGAATCTAGATTCCGCATGTCTGATTTTAGCAGAGTGACTTGGATCCATTGGAAACATTCTAAGCATTAATACAACTTCTTGTGCACTAACTATGGATAAGGTACACATGACTTATTGAAGGATGATCAAAACTGTAGCAGCAAATGGAAAAGAGACAAATCAGATTCATTACGAGTTTGTCAGTAATGCCTGAGAGATTACTGACAAAGTCAATTACCCTTATCACCTCTTGTAAGCAGGCAAAGATCACAAATCCCATAATGGTGGTGTTAATACAGGGACGTCTTTTCACTAAAATACCTGGGGTAGCGGACGTGACATCATACGTCCTTTGACCTCTGATGACATCACAGGAAGTGATGTCATTTGATCCCCCCCAGACCTCAAAGTGACATCACAGAAGTGATGGGACACTACCGTTCATCCCTTGACAAAACAGGAAGTGACATCACATATTGTTACTAAGTACACTACGAAAAATATGGTTGTGATATCACTATAATGTTATATACATTTCATAAAAGAATGGATCACCATATGTATCGATAATAATATCAGTGTGTATAGGCCCATATTATCAGATTACTGTGAATGCAAGCACACGTCCAAGACCAAATGATAATATGTTATTATATAGCACTTACGCTTAAGCGCTTTATATAGAGCAAATGTACAATATCATCCAACCTGTGTTGGTACTCATCTATCAACCTCAGAAGGGTGAAAGGCTGAGTTGAGGTGTTTAAGAACAATGACTCACCCCCTGAAGTGTGCCTGGAAATAAACCTTAATGAGTCTAGCAATTATTGGATAGAATTCCAGAAAGACACATTATTTGTTATTCCTCTTCTTTTTTATTTAGGGTCACTGTTCAAAGTGTTACACTTGTGGTACCCCCTATTTTCTTTAAGATGCCTGAACAAGAAAGTCATTCACTCCAAAAATAAAAAAGCCACATGACACTGGCAACAGCCCAGGAGCTTACATTTAAAAAGAAATAGGTTTTTAGGGGTAGCAAGGGAGACCTGTCGGCCCCAAATGACGTCACTGTGTGAATCCCCATTTTTGCAGTCCCTAGGACTCCATGGGGTTTGTGAAGGAATTACTGTGGGTGTTAATTCTGCCCATGGTAATTACTCCATTTGTGTGAGGTAAAATGGAGGAGATACCTCCAACTGTATGCTGGAGATAACTCATACACCTTACCTCCAGTCCCGAAATTTGGCGGTGTAGCAAATTTGTGCTAAATCTGTTACCACCAAAAGGTTGTCAGTAACAGCTTTCCCTCAATTTTTGTATGGCACTGCCAAACTTGTAATGAGACTGATTGACCTGTTAGTAACAAAGGGCAAATTAGCTATTTTGTATTGTTTTTTTGAATGTGGGTGTTGCTGTGGCATTGTGAGGTGACAACATAGTTCATATTTGATTATAGTGAGTGTGCTGTCACATATTATTGTACAAGGGTTTATTGCACAATAGTCAGATGACAATTGAGATTGAGATGTAAACTGATAGACTGAAATGTCATGCATGCATACACACACAGAACCGCCCCACACAAACACACACACACACACACACATACACACACACACACACACAAACAGAACCACACATGAATTTGCACATTCTTTCAGACTATCAGATTTAAAACCAGAAACACACAGAACAGTGCAAATGGATAGACCTTCAAATGTACCAGTGGCAAGGAGTAGTCCATGGTTGGATTTGCTGACTCTGCTTTACATAATAAATTAAAGAAGTAAAGAATGTTTCCTGAAGAATGGTGGAGCTTTTGCTTACACTCCAACACTGGACATGCAAACACAATTCAGGTGAAGGTATCCTGCTTGATTTGCTCCTGTTGAGGATCCCCCTTACCACATGGGTGAATCAAGGGTTTCTGTAGTGCTGTGCATGACAGGATGGCAGGAGATATGTTGGGTTTGATGGTGTCAGTGTGTCCAGGTGTAGTAGGTACTGTCTGGTGTCACGTTCAGTGCAGTACCGATTGATGTACCTGATGGTGCTCCTACTATAAACCATTGTGCAAAATCCATTATTAATCGCAGCAGCCTAACATTGTGTTCCATGTGAGTGAGTGAGATATGAGCGGTGGTATACATGGGCATAGCTTCTGCCTGCCGTGAATGAGTGCAATGATTGGATGGCCATCAAAGATTTAAATGAATGCAACCCTGTGATTGAGCGCTAAATTGGCACTTTGTTCCCAAGATTGCTAACATATCTTGTCTTTCATGTTAAACCTGTGGACATGTTCTATGGAAAGAATAGAAAAGGCAGACCCGGCGTGCATTGTGAGGAAGTGCTATCGGATTGCAAACTTTCAAGATTCCTTTCTAAGACAAAGCTCTGTTACTGTGGGTGAGACATTGCCATCTGGCAAGTGTGAAGAAGCCCTGGCTTTTTTTAATTTGTATTCAATATAAAATGATTTAGGTAATTTCATTACAGAGAGAATGGTCTGCTAACCTGACCCTCCTGTCCTTAGGCTCCATGCCAAAAATCTAGGGAAACATTTGTCCTGCTGAATCAGTATCGTGATCTGCAGCACCTGCTCTCCAGGGGCTCAGAGAATGTTTGAAGGTCACAGGTGCCCTTTTGACAGCTGTGGTGCAGCCTAGACACTTCAGTGCAGAGGCTTTATTTAAAATCTGCACCTCAGTTAAAAAACCACACAATTATGATGAACTAACATCCTGATGGCAGTTTATTCTTCAAACATAAGCTATTCCTGGGTTTGAAGCTATTATGGCTGGCAGTTCGCATATTTATTAAAGTCTCATCTGATATGTATCATACATGTGTCAACACTGTGAGCCCAGACCAGCTATGGACAGGCTGTGTGTATTCTCCCTAGACTAGCTGTCTCTGCTGCAATCAGTGAGAGCTGCCTCTCTTTGTTCCTTTTTGAGTGCAGGTGACACCTCTTCAGCCAAGAAAGCTCTCAGCAGGAGCAGTCTGCTCCTGAAGGAATCTTCAGAGGGCACACCCTTAACCAAAGGTCTAGCCTCACACCAGGGTGTTGCATACCAAAGGGCCTTTGATGCTAGGCTTGTGAAGAGGGTCGGACTAGTGTAGTCAGCGGGAGCTCAGCATAGTTGGGGAAGGATTCCACCATTTTGCTTTTCTCTGCACCTCTCCTTCCTTCCTGTCCCCTGCCCTTCCTTTAGCACAAAGCACTTTGGGAATGATGCAAGAAGGCAAAGAACACTTGTCACAAAGACCTGAATTGGACCACTTGAAGCAGGCCTCCTTTCCTCTAATACCGTAGAAACATTTGCCTACAAAACAGGATCTGTTTTGTAGGATCCTTTTCTTATGAATTCAAGGACTGCAAGAATAATTCATTTGGACCTCGTTTAGGAGAGTTGACATTTCCAAAGCCCTCAGCCATTGAGGTGAATGGGGAGTGATCTAAGGCAGAGGCATTCTCTGATCCCTACCCACTTCCAGGGCACACTGAGGTGAACTGTTGCTGGAGCAGGACCTGCCTCTCTGCCAACTACACCGGTACCCAGGACCTCAATGAGGTGAAGGACTCCTTCATGTTTTAGCCAACCTCCCCTGGATTGAGGGAACACAAACAAGTACTCATCTTGTACCCTAAGCCCTTGTTGAACTGCCGTCAATCCATCATTGAGGCCTTCAAAACAACAGAATCCACATTGCTGCCTTTGTCATTTATTAAAATCTATTTGAACCATTGTTGCTGCTCTTTGAACCAGTTCTCTGCTGTACTGTGCCAGCTGGGCACCTTGTTGCCTCAGCTTGAAACAGAGGATTGTCACTGGGAGAGACTTCCACCAGCTGCATCTCAACCAAACACCTCAAGCCACCAACATCCTCGTCTTTGACCCGTGATTGAACATAGAACCGACCATGGTGGCCCTATCAATTCACTTCTTTAGAAAGTCATATTGTGCCACAATGGGCCTCACTTCAAACCCAATCGAAAACCTGCTCTCCCACCTGGTCACTGCAATCCACTGCATCCAAACCTGATTTTAACTGCTCTCAGATGGGTAAGAAGCCTTGTTTGACACCATCGAGCCTCCAAAAATGGAACAATATGCTGTTGGAAGACCCCCTCTCCCATTCCAGTTATGGGACCCTAGAGACTGCTCAAGCACCCTTTGGCACCTTTTTCTCAAGAAACATATCTTTTTTTAACATTGTGGTGATGTATTGCCTTTTCATCCCGACTAAGCATCCACAGACATTGTATCATTCCATTCTACATTTCTCTATTTTCCCTTACGGGGTGGGTTGCTGTTAATGCAAGGTAGTACAGTTTCTATTCAATATTGGTGTATTTATTTAAAGGGTTTATATTTCTATAGAGCCTTGATGAGAGATTCCTTTGTTTTGGATTGTTTTAGTATTGCTGTTTGGGTTGATACTGTTATCAAATTCAGACCCCTCTTATGAGTAAAGGCTGCCCCCTGCCCATATTAGCACAAATAGTGAAGGAGGTATATCTCTTATCTGTACCTGTGTCACATTTTTGATTAGGATCAATCTTGTTTTATAGAAGTGTGAGGGCTAAGTAGGTGATTTAGCAACTAGTTATACTTGTACTTCTGTGAGACACAACCACAATGGACCTCACCTTGAATAATTTGCCATAAGGCTTCATATGAAGAACTTCTGGGATACGAAACCCCATTTTTGCTACAATTTAACCTGCCTTGAGAAGGACCCGCCGGGGTCGAAACACGTGTCAGCTGACCACTTTTAGACCAAGTGTCTACACTAATGTTAATAAAGAATCACACTTTGAAACACTGCATCCAGCGTGAGAATCTTTGTATTCATAAGATTCCCCAACAAACTTTAATTTGCAAGGTAACCAGGACTTTCCACTATTACCAAACAAGAGTTGCGGGTTGACCTCTTCCCACCTGTGAACTTGCACAGAGATATTGAGATCAGCAGACCAAATACTGAGCTTAGCACAGGAGTGTTCACATCTAGAGCCCACCCCTCCCCCCTCTTTCTATCATATTGTAGCATGCAGTGCAAAACATTCAGAATAGGATACATGAAATAATATTAAATATTAAAATGATGCCTTTGTAAATGCAACTAAGTATAATAGTATATGTGAGACTTTAAAATAGAGAAAACATTACTTTTTGTATACTCATTGGTTTTCTAATATGGATCTTGATAAGCTGATTTTCCAGGGAATCTGGAAGCTGAACACATGTTCATACCTACAGACATAGCTGATGGGGTTTGGGTTTGTATCCCAGGAGATTAGCTTGCCATTTAAAGACAAACAAGGCACATTTAATTTACAACAGAAAAAATACATGAAACCCCCTACAACAAAGACCATCTGTGCAAACCATCTTGTTAACGAGATGCCTACCACAACATAAAACCATCATGGTTACAAATATTCCAAATCGTGCTCAAGTATGGTCCTCAGACTGATACAATCTAAAATCAATTAACATGCTAGGAGCTTGGTATTTCCAGACCCAAACACAACTCAATGCATTTAGAGTGTCACCTCTTGATATCAGCCAGGTAATAATCATCACCAGAGGTCTATTAATTAGAAGATCAAAAAAGGGGCCTCTGAGACTTGTTTACTTGACTCATGATGCTAGTAAAAGGTTTCATAATTCAAGGACATGAAACTCATTTGAGTTCACACCAGAAATGCATGTAAAAGAATTTTTAAAATAACTCCACAACCATATGACTTAGAATTACAAGAGTAAGTTTGTTGCAGCCATGAGATTTTCTCTATCAAATTTGTCAAAACACAATGGTACGTATATCATTATTCATTAACACATATTAATAAATACATCATATTTCATTGCATACATTCATGCTGCATATCCTTGAATTTCTGAGGGCCAAAGGGAATCCAGACATCTGTATTTCATCTATTTGTCATGTTTTTATGAGATATGGAATAAAATATGAGTTGAAATCAAAAGTGTCCAGAACATATAGCCCCCTCAATGTCACATGTTTAGAAATATGATGAACCTATGAAATTGAGTGGTTTATTCACTTGGAGTGTCTGCCTAGTAAGCCTTACTATTAAGCAAGACAAAGAAAGACCAATTAAAAAAGTGGAATGGCATGACATAGTTTGGGAATAATTACCATTATATGAGAAGGGGCACAGCAGGTTGAAAGAAGGTGCTCAGATTGTGAAGGCTGCAGAGAAGGGGAACCCCTGTCCCAAATGGATGAGCCTTATCCATGAGGAAGCCTGAAAAAGATTTACTTGAGCCAGAACTGCTTCTATTGCGAAGGGAGACAAGAATGGGCCTATCTGTCTGAGAATTGCCTGGACACTATTGAGGGTATTTCCTGGTCTGCACCTTAAATCATTATTCAAATACAAGTATGAAGACCAAGTCCCTCTAGAGCCATTTCTCTGCTAAAATCCAGGAGTGTGTGGACTGGGGGATTTTCACAGATGGGCAGCACATTCGAAGCAGAATGCTTCAGCATGTAAAGTGGAAATTGACCTTTGCTTTCTCACTGGTTTCAAAACCAAGTTAGATATGTTTCACAGGGAATCGATAGAATTTCTCCACAGATAAAGCACAGCTCTTTGTATATCCAAAGCCACACAAATGAAACCCTCCTGGTTTTTACAGGTGTAGTCTGACACCGGATTTGTGGAAGGGTGCATATGGCTAAATATTAAGTAGGTTTTTAGAATAATAATTCATGAGTCTATCACTGATGATGCCCAACTAGGCTGAAACACGTGTATGGGGTTGCTGTGGTACTCTTGTTCAGAGGAGAATTGCCTAGAATTTCGGTGCTGGACTGCCCCTGGGCAGGACAAAGACTGATATGCGGTGACATTTCTTCTCTGTGAATAGAACAGTGAGCTAAAGACTTGGTTGAGACTCTCCCAGGGGCCATCCACCCAAGAACAAGTCAATGGGCTGTGTTCGTGCTGGTAGAGAGTTTCCCAGACCCCCCTCTGTTTTGCATACCAAGTAACTTTGGGTCTCACCCTAATTTACCAGGGGAATCCAGACGTGGACCCCTTGCTCACTGCTCTTAGAGAGGCACAGCTTCACCTCACTGATGATGCCCAACTAGGCTGAAACACATGTATGGGGTTGCTGTGGTACTCTTATTCAGAGGAGAATTGCCTAGCATTTCGGTGCTAGACTGCCCCTGGGCAGGACAAAGACTGATATGCAGGGACATTTCTTCTCTGTGAAAGGAACAGTGAGGTAAAGACTTGGTTGAGACTATCCCAGGGGCCATCCACCCAAGAACAAGTCAATGGGCTGTGTTCGTGCTGGTAGAGAGTTTCCCAGACCCCCTTCTGTTTTGCATTCCAAGTAACTTTGGGTCTCACCCTAAGTTACCAGGGGAATCCAGACGTGGACCCCTTGTTCACTGCTCTTAGAGAGGCACAGCTTCACCTCACTGATGATGCCCAACTAGGCTGAAACACATGTATGGGGTTGCTGTGGTACTCTTGTTCAGAGGAGAATTGGCTAGCTTTTCGTGCTGGTCTGCCCCTGGGCAGCACAAAGACTGATATGCAGGGACATTTCTTCTCTGTGAAAAGAACAGTGAGCTAAAGACTTGGTTGAGACTCTCCCAGGGGCCATCCACCCAAGAACAAGTCAATGGGCTGACCCCCCTCTGTTTTGCATAGTTTGGAACATAACATAGGAGCCTTTGTATAAATGATTTGTTGACTGTGTCCTATGTGGACACAAATGTCATTGTCCACTTTCAGGATGTGTCAATGTTTGTTCAAAATTATGCATAATGCATTGCTGTCTCTAGTGTATCGGGTAATGAATCTGGTTGCTATGTCTTGTTGATGTCTTGTTGATAATATTTTAGGATTCAAAGCTTCCAACCTTTTTCTTTGCCTTGCTTTTTGTTTGGCTATGTCAATAGTTTATTTTCTGAATATACTCTTTCCAAGAATCATTTACTAATTATATAACACTCCAGTTCTTGTGAGCTCTCTTCACTGCAGTTTCTTAGAGCTCTTACAAGCGCTTACACAGGGATATTATTTACAGTAGCCTGCGATGACAGCTCTTTTTGTGTAGTGTAGTGTGTAGTGTGGCATTAGCCTATTTATGTTTACGATACATACTTGTTTCAATTCTATTTTCCCTTATCACAAGTGTTATGTCTAGAAAGTCCATTGTCTTCCTATCATGCTTCATGCTAATCTCTTTTTCAGTCATTACGATTCAATAATCCACTGTTACTCTTTCAATTCTTTGTCCTTTTCCCTTCCAAATTAGGAATACATCGATAATATAATATACCTACGTCATAATATTATTTTGTCTATAAAGTCATTATTTAAGGCATGTGGTATTTCAAGTTCACCCATAAATAGATTGGCCACAGCAGGTGCAAAACATTCTCCCATTGCTCTTCCCTTCGTTTGTCTCCAGATTACATTGTAAAAGATGAACATATTGGTTTCTAATGTGAATTGTAGGAACTCCTTAAATAGTCCAACTTGAAGCATATATGTGGCTGATAGATCTAATAAAAGTAGTCAATTGAGTCAAATACCATTTTATGATCTTTTGAAGTATACAATGCTTTCACATTCATTGTCACGAGAAGATAATTATCATTACCAATTTTGTAATTTAAGGTTTGCAAGATATGCATTGCAAGATATGCATATCCCATATGATTTTAGTTGATACAACAGGGCTCTCATTATTGTTTCTATATGCATCAATATATTCTCAGTGGCCCAGCCAATGACCTTTGTCTCAAGCAAAGCAAAATAAAGAAAATTGACTTCAGGGAGTTCACCTTGTGGCAGTATAAATACAGAGAGTATACATTTTTCAAGTATACCTTTGGACATACCCATGGGATACCCACAAGATGTTGTACAAGGGCAGTAGTGGGCTCCGTGAAGCCCTCGAGAATGTTTTTTTCTATGACATTATAATCCCTCGCCATTTACTATTTTGTCCAGAACTGATGGGAATTGTATATCAAAACATCTGGAGGGCTGCAGGTTGACAGCCACAGTATGATGGCACTCGGTTGGATAAAGAAATAGTCCTGGACACAAATAAAAAAGTGTCACAAAATCACAAATGGCAACTTGTTACTTTTCATGAAAAGATTTTGATCACTACATAAAGGGTCATGTTCGGATCCATCTGTTTCAAATAATGCATATTAAAGTATATTTGGTCAGTATAAATCATGCAACACTTCCAGATGCACAGTGGATTAACTCATCAAACTGTCCCGCTTTGGCCCAAAAGTCACTCACATGCTATCTTGTGGGCCGTCCGCTCAGACATTGCCTTATTTTCCTATTTGCCAGTCCAACACTGATGGGACATGTAATGGCAATAGTCACGCCCAGGACTGGTCGTCTAAACAGTCATTCTTTATTTGTTGCTTGGGGCAGGAGAAATGACAAATCAAACAAAAACATTGTTTGATGGCAGAGTCGATGCTGAGTCTCAGAGAGTCATGGAGGTGAAGTGCTGTCTTTTTTTTGTGCCAATCCCGAATGTGCCTTTTGTTTACATTGAAGAGGAGGAGCATAGACTCTAAACTTCCAGCTTCCACGTAGCAAAGTCGGTGCTGATTCTCAGAGAGTTTCCATGAGACCTCTCCTCCAATCTCAGGAAACCCAGAAATCTTTGACCACTCTTTGAACTAACACAGTAAGCCCCACTCTCAGCTGTCATTGGAAACATTTCAACCACATTTCCCTATGCACTCCCCTTCATTCGACCTCTCGATCCCCCCCTGTCTCCTCTTGTCACCTCCTGCTTCCGTTGTGCTGGTGTGCTGCTTTGCATAACGCTGCATGATGGCCTCCATCCCTACTTCTACTGGCCCCCGCACCTGACAACGGGAAAAGATTCTTTCGCTTTTGGAATCCTTTAAAAGCGAAACTGCCATCACCAAGCCTCCTTCCACGAGCCTCCGCTCACTCACTTCAAACAACTCCCATGTACAACAGAGAAGACGGAGACTATCGAGCAATGTTCTAACTGAAGAAGTCAAAGGAAGCCCATTACTGAATATCTCTGATGGCGGCCGACCAGATGGAAAAACAATCAACAACATCATTGACTATGCTACCATACCCATGCCCTCCCAGCACACCAGAAACACTCAAAGAAACCTTTCCTGCGTTATGACTTCTTTTCGATCTTCAACACAAGCTAAGAACCAGAACTTCCGATTCAATGCAACATCTCATTAGATGCATCTAAACAGACAGACCCTGATATTCAAATTCCTTTCCCCGCCCAAAACCAGAACAACAATAAAAGACCTGAAAAAAATGAGGGTGCTAGCAATGAAACTATGGAGACTCCACAACAACCACAACCTCTCGTGGAGGACATCCAACATCTTGATATGACGACGTGCCCACTACAAATCAACCAGAAAAACAAGGAGAACTATGAAGGGCCAATTGAGAATACACGCACAAACGCGAAGGGGAAACCTAACACAAAAGACGCTATGACTGTTTTCAAGACAGCTCAAAAAAGGAAGGGCGCCTCAAGCTAAAAGGATCTGGCAAAATAAATATGACAAGTCTCAATTGGAGAGCACCAACTGCGGTTCCATCCTGACAAATGATGAAAAACATTGCGTAGCCAGGTTCTCTCTGGACATTACTGAGATTAAGAAGATTATGTATGTCCATGAAAAGAGAAAGGAAGTCTTCGGAAGCTGTCTCTTTATGAACTCCAACCTAAGAGAATTGGAAAAGACCTCCACGGCGTGGCATGATAAAATATTGGCAAATTCCAACCCACCAAATAGGAGCAATAATACATACTACGAACAACCAGAAACTGCACAGGAACTTGAAACTCCAGCCAAAATGAACTGCAAAAAAGAGATGAACTCCCTATGCCAATGAGATTCCTCAAGAAGAACGCATCAATCCTCTACTGACAAAGATGGTGGAATGACAAAGCATTATGACAACAGCTTCTAACCTGGCTCTCATTCCATTCATTAAACTGTATGAATCCATAAATAAGGCCATGCATGATCAGGCAACTCTGATTGCCATGATTCGTATCTAACAAATGTATATGGAGACATTGGCCAATAAGATCCAAAGCAGACTATACAGTGAGGCGGAGACCAGCAATATCTGTCAGGATCGCCTCTTTGACATTGCCAGACATGAGCATACGGAAAAGGAACAAATTACCACTACACTGATTAAACTACTCATGACCAAATAACAAGAAACTCTTAATAATCAAAAACAAACGACAAAAGAAATTACTCTCAGCAACTCTGCTGTACAGGACAAGTCGGAGCTGAGTATACCAAATTCCAAACCAACGTTATCAACAACAGAAGAAGCCTCACACTCATTGGCACTGCCCATTCCATTGATGCCCTTGATTTTATATTTTGACAACATACGAAAAATTACAACAAATTGTCAGGGAGATACAGATAACGAAAGACTACCATCAACCGGACTTCTGCGGATACTTTCCCAATGTTCAACCAGGCTAATATCTTACTAACCCTAATAAAAAGAAAAGAAACTCTGTGCATGGGAAAACTAAAACTACTGCCAGAACAACCAGAAAAAGGCACTCAAGCCTTTTTAAGAAATTTGACAATGCCTCCAACCTCGAAAAAAGTTGCTGCCCCAAAGTGGAACAAATTGGATGTCCAAAGAAATACTGAACATTCCCCTATTCGGCATAAGAACACAGAGAAATCCTCACAGCCAACAAGACTGGAAATAGAGGACAAGGAAATTCCTAATCAACTTATCCACTTATGAAGATCTGCAACATGAACCTCAAGCTGCAAAAGATGAAAGCCCCACCACAGAAAGAATGACCATTCAGGTGTCAGACACTTCCAGCGACACTTTGTCACTTTACATCATTGACGAATATCTGGAAGGCAACACAGAAATTAGTAAAAACTGAATACTTACCTGTAAAGAAGTATTTGACACAGAAGGAGAATGGTCAAACTCAGAAGATACACATGATGGAGGCTCACGCTCCCCAGACTATGAATCCACACAATCATATTTGGAAAGCGACCATCGGGAGCCAGATAACAAACCAGCACTGTTAATAAGGAAAAGAAACCACTGTGCCAGATCTCGCAAAACAGACACCACAAAAAACTCAATGAAACCTCCAATTTTGATCGACCAATGAGCATCTTTACTCAAAAACATGATTGAGATACACTGACCAAAACCATCTCATGACGGTTTAATTCTGAACTGGACCAACCTGCTGAGACTACTCAGTGCAATTCCGCTCTACAAAACATCCGATCAGAAGTTATAAAAGTAGTGGAATTTCTACAACATGACCAAACAGACTCTATATCAGTTCAACTAAAATCTAATAATACTCTCAAAACAATCATGGAACAAGCAGAACAGAAATATTTGGTTTCAAATGTACTACCACCACCAACACTTTGAATCGCTCCCTCAGCAGAAACAGAAAAGAGGACATTTCCCATATACCAGTTAACAAAAACAGCAAAGAGGAACATTACCCTTATTCCAATTACTGTGAAGCATCACTGAGACCTGCTCTGGAACAAAGAAGACCACAAAGTGTCCCCCGTAATAAGTGCAACATACAGAGAGACTACTTAAAGAAAAATGCAAGCACAGAGGGATACAGAAGAAAAGAAACAACCACTTACTTATAATATCAACAGACACAGCTCAACCAGACCTTTTGCCTCTGTTCATGGAACACTCAAGGCTCTACACATCTATTTCAACAAGGAAACAACACCCTGGCCATCTATGAAATAATCTGTCTCCAGGAAACATGGCTCTTCCAACCCTCATTGTGTGAGGGCTACTTGAATCATATGACTCCTGCTAAAACTGGCCCCAAAGGTCACCCGAGCTCTGGCCTTCCGACGCTTTGGAAAGTCGAAGCCAATTTTGTCCTCATTGATGCATCATCTCCGAATACCTGGTTCCAAATAACAATTCTGCAACACAATCATGCAGAGAAGTTTGAAATCCCTAAAACAAACACACTACATCTGATTGCCATACCAAACATCTACTGCAGTCTGTCTATACCATTGAACGAAGAATTCCTTGATGAAATTTTGACATCCATTGACAATTTATATACAAAACACATCCAGTTGCAACTAATCATCTGCAGCGACCTCAATCTCCATCTGTTCCAAGATGATGGTAGCAAAGCTCCTGACTCTCAATTGAGTCCCAAAGCGAAACTCTGGACAGCTGCTCTCCAACGATGTAAGCTTACACTCCTTAACGGGAGCACGAAAGGTGACAACCCTGCTAGACCCACTTAGCATAGAGGCAATTCCAGCAGCTACATTGACAACATATACACCTTACCCAATCTACATCCTAATGTCATAAACTTCGAAATTAAGATCGACAAACATAGCGATCATGCTAATCTTTTAATGACATGTAATGGACCTCATCTATGCATGGATAAAATGAAAAGCACTTTTATAGAAATCAACTCTGGGTTAAATAGACTCTGCATACCCGACTCTATGATAAAAGGACTGGAAGATACATTCAAAATATCCAAAAAAAGCGACAACAAAAAAATCAACTACGAATGGTTATTTTCCCTTTAATTTCAAAAACGTGAACAGGGAATAAATAACCATTCTTATCACACCCACGCCTGCTTCAAGGCCATTGCTCTTGCGAAGAAAGAATTAAGGCAATCACTTAGAACAGCTAAGAAAATGGATCCTACAGGCTGCAGAAAAAAATGAAAAACATCACACAAAAATACAGAAACTGGCTCAAAAAAATCAGAGCCTCGCTCCTTAAAGCTCTGAGCAAGAGAAACACCCAGGATCTGTGGGCTATGTTAAATCATAATCACGTACCCCAACATCTATTGATCATGGACGTGTCTGAGAGCGACTGGATAGACCATTTCCGATCAATATACGACTCCTCCCATGACAATGACATCGATAACAATAACCCAACTCCTGACAATATATTCTGGTATAACCAATGGGACTACGATGAAATCCTCTCGCACATCAGAAGATTTAGGGCCTGATTCATGGAAGTGTTTTACAATGGCGCTATGCCATAAGAAAACGTTCCATGAATTAGGCTGTAAATGTCTCAAGAGCACCAGAACCTGATGGCCTTAGCAACAATACAATTAAAAGACAACCGGAAGCTTGGCCAAAACTTTGTATCCAAATCTTTACTCTAATTTCTAAAAATAAACACATACCTACAACCTGGAAAACGGCGATCATTATCCCAGTGTTTAAGGAAGGTGAAAGAAATTAGCCTGCAAACTAACGCCCCTTAGCGATGCTTCATCCTATAGGCAAGATATTCGCCTCTATCTTGGTCAAAAGATTCAATGGATGGGCCAAGAAAAACAACAAACAAGATCCACGACAAACTGGTTTTACCAGCAATGTCGGCACCAACATAAATCTCCTGATTCTCAACTTAATAAAAAAAGAATCTATGAGAACCCAGACTAATGTTCATGCCATTTTCGTTGACCTCCAAATGGCTTTCGACAGCATTAACAGAAGCAAGCTGTGGAAAGAATTACAAGAGAACTGTCCTAGCATGCTGCTGGAACCAATTAAAGCACTATATAGTGATACCACCATCAGCATCCGTATTACCAAAGATGGAGTGCTCGCTTCAGTGATCAACACGACCAACGGCCTGAAGCAAGGGTGTCCACTGGCCGCTACTCTTTTTAACTTCTATCTTTTTGATTAAAGCAGAAATGATCCAATTCCTTTCACCAACCCTCGGCGACTGAATGCAATACCAGTCCCGTACATCCTGTACGCGGACGATATTGCGATCATGGATAAGACCCAAGTCGGCCTCCAAAAAAGACTGATCCACCTTGACAACTTCATTAAAGGAAAGAACATGAAGATCAATTCAAACAAAACTCAAGTTATGTACCTGGTCCATTGCACCAGCAAACAAACTGAGGCCCTAAGGATACATTTAGACAGAGAAAAACTTGAGGTTGTGAAGGAGACCAAATATCTTAGTATCTGGCTTAATCAGTCTCATGCAGAACAGAACTGGTCCGTCCATCTGAAGAACAGAGCACTCAGCCTTGCCAGACAGGGTTTGATGATCCACAGGAAATATGGTGCCTAAACGATGAGACCAGTCGTAGCCTTTTACAGGCAAAAAGATGTTGCAATACTGCTATGCGGGAATCTCTGATCAACATCCCTATCAATGAGAAGCCCACCTTGACTGGACTTCAGAGCCTCATCAAGGATCAGTGAGAGGAAACATCCCTAGCAATGTCTGGACTTTGGTAGACGGCCTATTCTGGCGTAAGGTACTCTCTTTAGCACCATCTTTCCCGATGACAAGAATACGATACCAACTGGCACGCCAGTCACTTGAATCCATCAGAAGCTGAAGCAGCTAGACATATATCGTAAGACAATTAACAATGATGGTAAACCAGAAATCAAGATTTTGACGCAAACAAATTACCTCTCCCACTCTGAACATATGGAATAAACTTGTCATGTTCTGCTGAAACTTAACGACATCACTGCTGAAGCTCTAATCAACAGGCCTCTAACGGTAAAAAAGAGAATCAAGGAGAACGACTGGATCAAAACCATCCAAGACAAGACCTTAAAATGAATGTAATTCCAGAGACAGAAACCAGGGCCCTTGGCGAATTACTTCCTTACTTGGAAAGATTTCAATCCAGAATAATCTGCAATCTCTATTTAAGGCTCCGCCTCAACATATTACCCATGAGGGAATACCTAGCGGTAACCAAGCAAATAAAAAATGAGGAAAACATCTGCAGATTTTGTAAACAAATCAACCAGGAGGAAACGATTTACCACATCCTAATGGAATGTCCCATCTTAAATGAACGCAGGATTTTATTTGGCAATATGATGAAATATCAGAAAACAAGCCACGGGTATGACGAAATGTGGCTCCAGATAATCTCGGGTATAAACAAAAGGCTGATTACCATGGTAATCCACTTCTGGACTTCCATTATGAACACAGAAAACTGCTAAAGCTGACACAATTCAAAACTTTTAACTTGTTCCTATCCTGTAAAGATCCTAAAAAACGGAGTATAACCAACAGTCTAAAGTGATGAACAGATACAGTAGAGAGAAAATGGGAGACAAAGAATGTACCTGAGGCATGAGGGGCAAAGTCAAGTAGAGAGGGGGAAAGCAAGAGAGGGGGAATGTGGTAAAAACAATGAAATGGAAAATGGAAAGTTAGAAAAGAAAAAGAACATAGGAGAGACATGAAATTAAAGGTATGGAATGAAGGGAAAGGAAGATGGGAACAATGGAAGCATAACAGAATAGAAGCAAAGAGAGGGATGCGAGAGGGAAGGAATGAAAAGGGATTTGGGAAGAATGGAAAGAAAGAGAAAGTGAGACATAAATGGTGGAATGAGGGAAGGGAGGAAAGAGAAGGTGACATGGGATGGGACAGGAAGGAGGGAGGGAAGGAAGGAAGGAAACTAGAAAGGAAAGAAGGAAGGAAGGGAGGGAGGAAGGAAGGAAGGAAGAAAGTGAGGAAGGAAGGAAGGCTCAACACTGTTCAGGTTGGATTCTACCACTGATATGGGACAGAATTGGTTGTGATTGCCATTTCGGGAAAATGATGGTGGTTCAGTGACCAGAAGCACAAACAACCACTCCATCTGACTGTGTAGATTGTTGCATATGGGAAACCAACGTAAAGCACTGCAATGGTGGACCTCTTTCCTGACAGGTAGACGTTTTGTTGTTTCCATTTCGTTCTCCTCTAATTTCCCCAAGCTCCACTTTTAGAATATTTACTCACGTCTGTGGTTTTCAATATTGATGTACTTTTTTCTATTTCTACTTATCCATATTTATGAAGCAGGACTTTCATTTTTCAGCATCTTGACTCTGTTGTGAAGGCTGGTGAGAAGACATTCCAATATAGAGTCAAAATCATTAATTTGATGGGTATGGCCAAGTTTTGACGAGGCCTCAGAATTTGACTAAATCAGATGTTGCCCTAATGTTTATGGGAAGTAGGTGTGCAGACTCGAGGCCTGGACAGAGAATCTCCTTCCCTCTATAGGTGCAAGACAATAGGTAGGAGATTTCAACAACAACAACGTATCAGTTGAAGCGCACGTGTGGGGCAAACCTTTTAAGCGTCTGTTCCAGCATGATAAGCCTACATCAACAAATGAGTTTGTGGGCTACACAGCAGCATTTTACTGGCAGCCAATAAATGCAGAAAAAAGCTGCCATTAAATTTTCACCAAGGACCAGTATACCGAAAATATATGGTGTCAGGTTCTGAACTCACTGATTCGTGTGCATAGATGTTTTTATAAAGCACAAGCAGCTGGAATTACAATGGTGCAATGGGTTGACTCGATGCTTCTCCATGATAGAGAGAATTGTGTATTACCACGTTACAGGCTAGTGCTAGTTTGAACACCATCTATCCTAGCCCTATTGGCACTCTTTCTGAGTTAGCTGTGAGTTAATGCTAAGCAGACTTTACTCAGTGGTCCCACTCTTTTTCTGTATAGTGACTGCCTGTTCCTGCCTACACGGAGGTGTAGACTAATGACAACTACTGATAGTGGCCTTTCTTTTTGGAGTGGAGCCACATCAAGGGATCTGCCCCCTTCTTCTGAGTCTACATCATAGTAGACGACATACAGGTGAGCCTATGGCGAGCCATTATAAATGTCAATGTATATCCATCTGCCTACTAGTCCTATCTGTAACATTTCGAGCATTGTTTTTTAGCTCATCTGAAAAACACTCCTTGAGGTTTTTTGTGTATTAGTTACATGTTAAGAGCTATTTGGCAGCCCGGTGCAACCTGAGTAACTTACGTTGTGAGCCCCCACGAGCACCAGGAAAGGTAATGTTAACCCGACGTTTGGTCCTCTTATTCACCTTGTAGGGAATATGATAAACTTACTTAGCTATAGATCTAGCTCCTTATTTGTCCCCTTTTCTTTTAATTTACAGGTTACACGTGCACACCACACCTTTCCTCTTATGAAGCAGTTGATTTTTTTAATTGGGATTTTCGTGATTATGATAATCCTCCTGATGAATGTTCTCTGAGTAACTCCCTAAGAACAGAAACATGTCGAGACAATTTCCTGGATTTATACAGGGAAATAACAATTTGTGTTATCTAATAGTGATTAGAAACTGATACATTATCAGCTACATGTTGAATGTATTTTTCACTTTATGTTAACCAACCATTTGATTGTAATTGACGAAATCCTGTTTTTTTATGTGATGATCTAGAAAGATCCTTTTGTGATCTATTTAACGAATGTGTGATGATTGTTATTAATCGTGTGATTCTTAATGTGTATTAAATTAAATTAAAGTTTATATACAGGTTTTTTTAGGAACATATTCAGCTGTGCAACCAGGATGACACCAGGCTATCTGTATATTAGAGTGAATACTTAAGGAAACATTGAGATCTGACCTTTCTCACCACAATTACACATGAGAATTATGACTCTTCTATCTTTAATCCATTGAATTCAGACCATCCAGCCCTTTGGACTTTCTTCTCATTGCCCAAATTACTTATGCTTAATCTTCATTACTCTAATCTTCCTCATCCTAGTCCTTAACAAAAGCAGCAATCCCACCTCACGAAGAGGTCACACAACAAAAAAGACGAAACTTTGACTCCCCTCCTAAGGGAGAAGTCTCCTCCCATCACCTGTCATGATCTCTGCTTCCAAAAGGTCAGGGTTTTCCCAACTCCCTTGGAAGCAGATCCATAACCCAGGTTCCGAGGGCCAACCAGTCCCAATTGGGACCTTTTGGACCCAGTCCTGGCGCCAGTGGCACCAGGCTCATAAATGTGCCCAGTCCCAGTGCTGGAAGCGCCGGGCTCATGATGCTTGGGTGGACTTACCTGCAGCAGACCATGCCAGCTGAGCCTCTGATCCTCTTCTGTTTGGAACTACTTTTCCTGTTGGGTGGGGCAGGAGCCACTCCCTAGATTCAGAACACTGGAACTCTTCTGGAAAGCAGGAACTCTTTTCTTACCTAGGCGTGGCTGTGGAAGGAGACACCTAAGCACTACAGGAGGCTATTTAAACCACACCCGGTGGATGAATCTTGCTTTGCGTTATTCTGCATCCTCTGCAGCAGAACGCTCATTGTGTCTTCTGCATCGGATCCTGGGCCTAAGGAAAAAGGCTTACCATCCTGAATCCAGTCTTCAGCAACACCTATAAAGACAAGAAAGAACAGGTTAGCATTCCGGCATCTGAAAGACAAAGGCTTACCTACTCTTCGTGCGCTCCGGAGGTCTTCACACTGCATTCCGGCATCTGAAAGACAAAAGCTTACCGACTCTTCGCACGCTCCGGAGGCCTTCGGCGCTGCATCCTGCATCTGAAAGACAAAACAAGGTGCGTTTAAAGACATTGGGGAACTTTGATACTCAAGTGCCATTACTCCTTTCCACATCAACCCCAGTGGGTATTCCGGCACCCTGCAGCCGCTCCGAACTCGTACCTGCAAAATAAAAGACAGTTCGAGCGCATCGTGAAGCAGGCAACAAGCGCTTACTTACGTGCTTCCAAGCGCTTCTATTCATTATACGGACTCCATCTTCAACTCACTTCAGCCCGTCATCCGCCATCGCCGGAACCTGCAAAACAAGAGACATCATTGCTAAAGACTTTAAAGACAATAGAATTACTCGAAACTTACCGTTCGTGCAGTAAACGACGGACAGCAGTCCTCTGAAGTCAAGAGGCCTGCGCTACCGATCCAGTGAAGAAACTGGTTACAGCACCCTGCCCCGAGGCAGATGGAGAGCTCGGCATTCACTTACCTAAGACATCTTACTCTTGAAGTCAGGCATACAGTGCACAGAGCTCCAGCCCAAAGAGCCAACCGGGTGCTACACATCACCTTTGAAGATGCGGTAGTCGCCCAGTCAAGACCGGCGCCTCTGCGAGAATCAGGTGAGCGTTACAGAACGCAAAGCCTACCGCAAAACTCTCGCCCAGGCGCTATGGAAACCTCGGATACTGACCATCTAGCCCGGTTACTTGGGGAACTAAGGGCAGAAGTGCATGCAGCTCGTCAGGAAACGAATGCTCTAAGAAGGGAACTAATTATTTCCAAGGAGAGAACAGACGGTCTTGCTAGACAATTGCTACAGTCACAAGCCGGACAAACCCCGTTACCTGCATCAGGGGCAAATCTTCCTTCAACATCCTCTATGAATCCAGTGCAGATCAACCTACCTGGGAATGTACCTCTGGCTCCGCCCGAACGATTTTCTGATGACCCAAAGAGGTTTGCAGTATTTATCAATCAGTGCCGGTTGCACTTCTTATGCCGGCCAGCAGCCTTTCCAACTGATCAAGCTAAAGTAGCTTTTGTACTTTCGTACCTTAGTGGCAATGCGGCAGACTGGTCGATCCCTCTAGTTAATCAAGATGATCCGGTTCTACATGATTTTCAAGCCTTTCAGCTTAGTATGGAAAAACTGTTCGCAAGACATTCACAGGGGCAGGCCTTGGACAATGAGCTTCTTTCGTTGCGACAGGGTAATCAAGACCTTTTGGCTTATATTGCATCTTTCAATAGACTAATAGTGGAAACTCAATGGCCTGAGGACAAAAGGATTACGCTGTTTTACAGAGGTCTACGTGGAGAGCTCAAAGACGTTTTAGCCCAAGTAGTGAATCCCCCACAAGACTGTTCGGATTATATAGACTTGGTCGTTCAAATAGATCATAGACTGCAGAACAGGAAGGCCGACCGTTCCAAGTTTGATGCTCGAGTATTTTCCAAACCGCCAACTCCTTCCAAAGGAGTAGACTCCGGGGAACCCATGCAAATCGGGGGTCTGAAAGGTCCTCTAACACAAAAGGAGCGGGAAAGGAGAAAACAGTTGCAATTATGCCTATATTGCGGAAACTCAGGGCACTTTCTTCGAGACTGTCCGGTGAAACCTGCCAAGAAGGCAGTAGGAGCTGCAGTTACCAAAGTTACAAACTCTGAGCAGGGAAACGACCTCACCCGACAAGAATAGAGGTCCTCTTGCCGAGCGTGAAAACCAGTTCCGTGACCTCGCATTTCGTGATACCTATGGTCCTCATTAGCCCTGATAATCCGGATCGATTACATGCAATTGAAGCTTACGTCGACAGCGGTGCCATCGGCAATTATGTGGATCATGAAATGGTTTTGAGGATGAATCTAACTCTTTGTCCCAAGGCTGTAAAGGACGTCATTACTACTGTGGATGGTACGGAGATAGCCTCCGGGCCAGTAACGCATACCACTCAAGAGGTGACGCTAGTAAGTCAAGATGGACACCATGAGAAGATCGTGTTCGATGTGATCAAGGCCCCTCAGTTTCAGATTATTCTAGGAATACCTTGGTTAGAGAAACACAATCCTCTGATCGATTGGCGAGCAAGAACGGTCCAGTTTCCAGAATGTGTCTCTACTTGTCACCCTCCACCTGGTGTTGCACTGGCAGCAATTTCTTCAGAGACTCCCCAGTTACCTCCCGAATACCTTGAATACCAAGATGTTTTCCGGAAGGATCAGGCTAACACTCTACCTCCTCATAGGTCTTATGACTGCCTGATAGACCTGATACCTGGATCTACTCCTCCTTGTAGTAGAATTTATGCCCTCACCGAGCCTGAGAACCTTCACCTTCGACAATACCTGGATCAATACCTGGCGAATGGGTTTATTCGTCCTTCCAAGTCCCCTGCTTCTTCAGCTTTGTTCTTCGTTCCAAAAAAGGAAGGAGACCTTAGAACTTGTATCGATTATCGCTCCCTGAACCAGATCACCGTTAAGAATAGATATCCGTTACCTTTGATCCCTGAACTCCTGGACCAAGTCAGAAAAGCATGCATATATACAAAGCTGGATCTTAGAGGAGCTTACCACTTGGTACGAGTAAAAGAGGGCGATGAATGGAAGACTGCCTTCCGCACCAAGTATGGGCTATTTGAATATCAGGTCATGCCCTTCGGACTTTGCAATGCCCCGGCCGCCTTTCAATATTTTATGAACGATGTCCTCAGAGAGCTCATAGATGTGTGTGTTGTTGTTTACATTGACGACATCCTCGTTTATTCTTCATCGGAATCTGAACATCGGAAACACGTGAAAATGGTCCTCGAAAGATTGCGTCAACACAAACTTTTCGCTAAGTTGGAAAAATGTGTTTTCAACGTGACTGAAGTTGAATTCTTGGGATTCATATTATCACCTGGCGGAGTACGTATGGATTCAAAGAAGGTCGATGCAGTTCTCAAATGGCCATCACCATCCTCCGTAAAAGGTGTGCAAAGCATGTTAGGCTTCGCTAACTTTTACCGCAGGTTTATCCCCGAATTCTCTCGAATAGTCCAGCCCATCACTGCCTTGTTAAAGAAAAACAAACGTTTTGAATGGTCTACCGAGGCGGAACAAGCTTTCCAGGATTTGAAGACTAAATTTATCTCTGCACCAATCTTAAAACACCCTCGCCCCGAACTCCCCTACATCGTGGAAACTGATGCTTCAAGCCTTGCCATGGGGGCAGTTCTATCACAAAAGGACCCGGTAACCAATCAGTTGCATCCCGTGGCATTTTGGTCCCGCAAATTCTCGCCTCCTGAAATCAATTACACGATTACTGACAAGGAACTTCTGGCTATCAAGTCTGCCTTTAAGGCTTGGCGGCATTATCTGCTGGGGGCCCGACACACCGTTACTGTGATTACGGATCACCGAAACCTGCAATATTTGAAAACCGCAAAAGCCCAATCCTCTAGACAACTCCGTTGGGCATTATTCTTTGCCGAGTTTGACTTCATAATTACCTATCGACCTGGTACAAAGAACGGTAAAGCTGATGCCCTTTCTCGGATGGGAGTGGAAGAACACTTGATCAACCCTAAACCTGTACCAATCATTCCCGAACAAAGAATTCTGGGTGTAATCGCCACAGAATCCATAGAGGAAGTTAAGGATAAAGCCAGGCAACTTGTAACTCCAGCAGACATACAGAATTGGCATCTGCAGGGAAAGGACTTTGCAGTAAAGGACAACTTATTGTATTTCCAAGAACGATTATACCTACCCAGCACAGATTTACAGAAAAAAGTAATCTCCTGTTATCACGATTCTTTAATGGAAGGTCATCCCGGTATGGCCAAGACCTCAGAAAAGATCAAGCGCTACTTCTGGTGGCCGTCTTGGAAAAAAGATATTAGAGACTTTATAATGTCTTGTGGAGTATGCGCCCAAAACAAGAGTCAAAAGGAAAGACCAGCAGGCCTCTTACGCCCTATTGACATCCCACCTCGCCCTTGGCATACGCTTTCTATGGACTTCATCACCGATCTACCTCCATGCTCCGGATACAATACGATTCTAGTAATCGTGGACTTATTCTCCAAGATGGCGCATTTCATTCCGCTCAAAGGCTTGCCAACAGCAGCAACTCTGGCCCGAGAATTTCTCGAAAACATCGTCCGACTACACGGTTTTCCTTCGGTTCTAATTTCGGATCGAGGTAGTCAATTTATTTCTCATTTTTGGCGAAGTTGCTGTCGGTCGGCTCAAATTGATGTGAGACTATCGACCAGTCACCACCCTCAGACCGACGGACAAACCGAGAGGACCAATCAAACTCTGGAACAGTATTTACGCTGCATGCTGCAACAAACTGAAAAAACTTGGAAAGACATCCTTTGGATAGCCGAATATGCCTACAATAACTCTGTCCATTCGGGAACTGGGAAAACACCGTTTTTTCTTTTGTACGGCAGTCACCCTCGAACCTCGGAGTTGGATCCCCTCCAAGATCTTGAAACACCAGCAGTAGACTACCTGCATTCTACAATCACCCAAGCCTTTAAGGAAGCTGTTTCTCACCTTCAAAGGGCTAAAGAACAATACAAGAAAGGAGCAGATCAACATCGGAAGGAAGCCCCTCAATATCAAGTAGGGGACCAAGTCTGGTTATCCACCAAATATCTACCTCTAAAAGGGCCACGCACATTCAACCCAAGATACCTTGGTCCCTATTCCATCACTACCATAATAAACCCAGTAGCGGTCAAGTTGGACTTGCCCCCTCACATGAAGATACATCCGGTCTTCCACGTCTCTCTATTAAAACCCGTGCAACCTCAAACCCGACTAACTAAATCTCCAAAACCCATCCTAGTTGATGGAGAACTCGAGTTTGAAGTCAAAAGCATTCTGGACTCCAAGATCTCCAAATCTAAACTATTTTACCTAATTGACTGGAAAGGCTACGGCCCCCAAGAGAGATCCTGGGAACCTGCTGAATATGTCCACGCTCCTCGCCTAATCAAAAGATTTCACCGAACATTTCCTGACAAGCCAAAACCCCCGGAGAAGCCCGGTTTGGGAGGGGCCTTGAGGGGAGGTACTGTCATGATCTCTGCTTCCAAAAGGTCAGGGTTTTCCCAACTCCCTTGGAAGCAGATCCATAACCCAGGTTCCGAGGGCCAACCAGTCCCAATTGGGACCTTTTGGACCCAGTCCTGGCGCCAGTGGCACCAGGCTCATAAATGTGCCCAGTCCCAGCGCTGGAAGCGCCGGGCTCATGATGCTTGGGTGGACTTACCTGCAGCAGACCATGCTGCTTACTTGCCTGCCAGCTGAGCCTCTGATCCTCTTCTGTTTGGAACTACTTTTCCTGTTGGGTGGGGCAGGAGCCACTCCCTAGATTCAGAACACTGGAACTCTTCTGGAAAGCAGGAACTCTTTTCTTACCTAGGCGTGGCTGTGGAAGGAGACACCTAAGCACTACAGGAGGCTATTTAAACCACACCCGGTGGATGAATCTTGCTTTGCGTTATTCTGCATCCTCTGCAGCAGAACGCTCATCGTGTCTTCTGCATCGGATCCTGGGCCTAAGGAAAAAGGCTTACCATCCTGAATCCAGTCTTCAGCAACACCTATAAAGACAAGAAAGAACAGGTTAGCATTCCGGCATCTGAAAGACAAAGGCTTACCTACTCTTCGTGCGCTCCGGAGGTCTTCACACTGCATTCCAGCATCTGAAAGACAAAAGCTTACCGACTCTTCGCACGCTCCGGAGGCCTTCGGCGCTGCATCCAGTATCTGAAAGACAAAACAAGGTGCGTTTAAAGACATTGGGGAACTTTGATACTCACGTGCCATTACTCCTTTCCACATCAACCCCAGTGGGTATTCCGGCACCCTGCAGCCGCTCCGAACTCGTACCTGCAAAATAAAAGACAGTTAGAGCGCATCGTGAAGCAGGCAACAAGCGCTTACTTACGTGCTTCCAAGCGCTTCTATTCATCATACGGACTCCATCTTCAACTCACTTCAGCCCGTCATCCGCCATCGCCGGAACCTGCAAAACAAGAGACATCATTGCTAAAGACTTTAAAGACAATAGAATTTCTCGAAACTTACCGTTCGTGCAGTAAACGACGGACAGCAGTCCTCTGAAGTCAAGAGGCCTGCGCTACCGATCCAGTGAAGAAACTGGTTACAGCACCCTGCCCCGAGGCAGATGGAGAGCTCGGCATTCACTTACCTAAGACATCTTACTCTTGAAGTCAGGCATACAGTGCACAGAGGTCCAGCCCAAAGAGCCAACCGGGTGCTACACATCACCTTTGAAGATACGGTAGTCGCCCAGTCAAGACCGGCGCCTCTGCGAGAATCAGGTGAGCGTTACATCACCTGACTGGATAAATAGATCCTCTTCCCAGACAACCACCTTTTGTACCCAAGTTGGTGACCAAGCCCAGCCCTCTCAGAGGGTGGGTCAGGAAGTAGGACTTGGATGAGGAAGCTTAGGTGAAGTAGTGAAGATTAACAGCAAATAATCCAGGAATTACCACCTCATCCATCTGCCTCATCTCAGTCCTTAACAAAAGAGGAAATGGCATACAGGGACTGGTCACTCTCATGAAGTGAACACAAACTATGATATGATACTGCGCACCAGTGTCTTTATTCACAGAAGAGAAAAGTGTACCTCCTCTGAGAGTGAGAGATGGAAGTGTCTAACAAATGTGACCCGGGTGGACCAGGTGGCTGCACAACAAATGCCCGATACTGAAGCCCATTGAAAGACAGTCCAAGAGACAGCAACCCTCAGGTAGATTTTCCCTGAATAACATCAAGGTAGGCACCAATAGATCATAGAAATAGCTTCATCTAAAGGCTGATGGTTTTCACTGAAGGCTTCCTGTCTGTATGGCCAATACCAAAGGAGAGCAGAAGAGAGTCACAAGTCCTAATGGAAGCCATCTTCTCCAGGTTATTTCTATCTGGTTTGCCCACATCTAAAGGACACAGGCAGCCTTGCAACACAGACGTCGTATCTTCAAAGAGGGTAGAACGAGCCAGTTATTCATTGCAATGAAAACTTAGATGACCTGAGGATGAAGGTCTGCAGAAGGATGCAGGATCAGACCCTGTGGCAGGAAGCAAAGGTAAGGGGAGACAAAAAGATGAAACCCCAACTCACCCAGATGTTGGCTGAGGAGATGACCAATAAAAAGGTTAGGGATTTAAGAGAGGTCTCAGCTAATGGTTTGAAAGGAGCCAAAGAAAATGTGTGAGAGGACCATTGGGAGATCCCAGGTAGGAAAGGTGGTCTCATCGGGAGGCTGGAACAAAATGAACTTCCTCAGTAAGAGGGCTGCAAAGTCCTCTATCTCCAGATTCCTCCCCAAGGATCCTGAAAGGCCCTAATGGCTGATTCCTGGGGAGCTCCAGAATAAGCATTGAGGACAGGACAGAGGATGAAGTCCACAGGACGAACACCAAGCTAAAAAGGACTGCCAAATCATAAAACCAAAAGGTGCAAGGTTCGCAACAGCCCTAGACATCCACAGCCAGATCAGGACACATGCCATTATTCATGCCTAGCCATTGTAACAGTTGCAGAGAAATGGGAAAGATTATATAGTGACCATGACACACTAGATGGTTTCCCACCAAGACCACATGCATCCACTCATCAATTGATGGCTTACACAAGTGGTTACTATGGCAACCCTACTGTTGGCCTCAGCCAGTTTCTGAATCAGTGAATGTAAAACAATGGCAGTGTCCATGAGTGCAGTTACTATTTCGCTGTTTTGTTCCTCCAAATGGTCATGCTGCAGTGCCATGCAATGGTGTTGGTTCTCCAGGCAAAAACGTTTGCATCTTTCTTATTGCTGCAAACCTCCTGAAATATGTGCCAATTGCTGTGGCCATCAGTCCATGCTACAACAATGCCCCTGATTTCACCTGCAAATAGTGCGTGTTGTAGTGCATCCCTCCTCACACATCTCACTTTTGGATTCCTCACATCATGACAGTGTTGATAGACGCATCGCCTAATACCTCATCCCTGACACATCTTGACCTGCCAGATTTGATATGGCCTCTGCCTGATCTTTAATGTGTCTGTGTCTGAGGCTGGATAGGAGTGACCACTGCTGCATTGTCACAGTGTGTCTGGGGGAGGATCACCACTGAATGTGAGGACAATGGGTCCTGGAAAACATTAGGTGGAGAAATGGTTCAATGGAAAATGGCAGTGGTTGAGGAGGGGATAATACTGCTGGTGGCCTGATTCTCCTACCTGACATGCCCCCCCCCAGGGTAGATAGACACACAGATGACTGTTTAAAAGCACACTGTTCCAGGCTGATTTGTTGCTCCTGAACAAGGCCCTGAAAAGACAAATGTGACATTGTCACATGAAACAAATGTGAATATTGTGTAACATGTACAGTTATGTTATATCCTGAGGTAAACATCCATATGTATTGTGATGCTATTCTGAACATGTCAACACGTGTTGTATAATCCCCTTTGGCGGACAATGTCATCCCAGGTAAAGAACATGTATTTTTCAGCCTTACACAGCCAACGCCTGGTCTGTCATTTATGTGAGCTTGTCACTCATGTGCACCTGTGTGTGCTTGTACGCACACATATGTTTACCTACTGTGACAAGTAATGATGGAGAGTTGACCAATGCAAGAATAAAAATCTGAAACACATACCTACTTATCTGCCTAGATGGTAGATGCATGCAAGTCAACTGCAATGGGTACATGAAACATGCATGCACATACGTTTTGCAAATGTATGTAGGAAGTTAAGTAAAGGCTTACTGTGCAGCAGCTAAACACAACTCCAGTTTAACATGCATCCAACTGTGAGGGGGACATAATCGTGGAGAATGAGGTTCTGATACTCGATAGGGGGGCCATGAAACGTAAAAAGGCCAATTGTCATCATTACATAGGACACGTTGTGCGTTGCATGTCTTTTAGTGGCTATCACATGCATCTTGAACCAATTTTCCAAAAAACATGCTACTCTCACTTAAGTATGTTTGTGTGACACTAGTTGGCCTGCGGAGTCTGAGCTAGCATCCAGTAACATTGACTGACAAGCTGTGTGTGCCTGTGGTTATGATTTATTTCAAGACCCCCATCCATCACTCTTCAGTGTTGCATTTGACACGCTAAGGACGAGCATGTCCAGTCATGAGTCCTAAACCTGTTGCCCCTCTGGACCAAAGTTTCAACTCACTGATGACACTGAATGAAGCCGATTCATGCAGAAGGTGCTGCGCTGCCCTCTTTTGTGTGGAATCACACATGATTTACAAATGATCGTTCGCCCACGGCAACGGCATGGCAGGCTGAAAGAGAATGGGTTGGCGTGGTTGCCCTGAGCAACCCCAGCGATAGTGATTTATGTCAAGCCTTCCATCCATCACTCGTCGTTGTTGCACCAGCCAAACAATACAAAACACATGCGACATTGGCATGTAGTATAGGGACTACATTGTATACAGTGCCCAATATAGGCTCCATATAGGGTCCACATTTACAAGGCCTTTATAGGGCTACATTTACAGGGAACACCCAGAAATGGACTTTCCTCACTATATTTCATTTACCCCAGATGCACAAGGATGACAATCTGCTTACCTGGTTGTTCAGTGCTAAACTTCAACACCCTTCAGCTGCTCCTCAGTCGTGGTGGTCAGGGCTGTTCCTCCTCCTGTTAGAGATGGTATGTTGCTGTTTTTTCCCCTCACTTTTCCCCTCCCTGTACATGTTAGTCAACTGCTTATGCACATTGGCAGCTATGCGTGTGACACCACTGACCGCATTTACTACCCTGGCAATGCTCCTCCACAATCCCCCCCTCTCAGACACCTTGCTTGCATACGGTCCATATAATTAGTCCTCATACTTTGGTTTCACATCACAGAGCATCCTGCACTCCGCTGAACTACACGTCCCAACATCCTGTGCTCTCTGGTGGAATGTCTGTGCCTCCTATTTCCCTTATCCTCCATGGATGTTGCTTGGTGGCTGCTACTGGTGTTGACATGATCGATGGCTTCCTCCTTCTCCATCTCATCCTCTAGCCTGTGTGGTATTGGATTCGTCTGTTGATGAGTAAGTGGATATGTTAATGGTCTTGCAATGGGACACTGTGCTTGTACATGACCTGTTCATCGTGCTCATTCAGAAACTGTGATGTGTGCAGAAACGCGCCTTGAAACACTCACGCCTTGAAACACTTGTGTATGGGCGCGTTATAAATGCCGTATCATATCATATCATTCATTGCCTATGGGGCTGGTGCAGACATTAATATTCTGAATGTGAGCCTGATTGAGGCCAAACGGTGTCAGAGTGGGTTGCTTTCATCTGCCTGGTTGCTGATTGGGCGTGTTTGACATATCCAGCCAGAGAGGGATCTACAACGGTGATTACATCACAACTAATGAAGTGTGATTTTCTTGTTTAGTACATGGGCCTCTTGTCAGCTGACAGGTCACATGATTTGTTCCAGTATGATGTAACGGCTCTCATGTGTTACCTTAACATGTGACTAGTATGGTTAATATGAGTGTTCTCCATGCGTGCCTTCATGTTCATGATATTGTTCCTGTCCTACATGGTTTGTGGTGTGCTCTTTCTCTATGCTGTAGTCAGGTGGTTTCTTGGTGTTCCACTGTGCCTGTGGAACAAGGACATGTGTGGCTTTGGTGTCTGATGGTGGTTTTGGGTAAGGGGATTGGGGGCATTGGGATTCATCTGAGGATGATTTAATCACAATTACTGTCTGTACATGGGTATGCATCTGCACGCACATGTGTTACTCTGTCATGCTGCTTTCAGTGTTTTGTTTTAAAGTAATCTGGCTGAAAATCTGCATTTTATCATGGGTTATCATTGTTGACACGCATGATACTACGTTGTCTGCACTTGTCTGTTTCATGTAGACTCATGTTGCTTGCCTGAATTCATTCTCTATTTTCTTGACTCCTTCCTCTAATAGGTCCCCTACCTTTTGGTGAACAGTACCCATGGAACCCCCCTATGGCACCCATGCGTAGGGGAACACCCTGGTACTCCTTGTGTTTGTTTTGGGCACCTGTGTGTTGCCCACAGAACATGGACTGGTGGCAGCTACATGCTGACCTTGCAGTGACTTCCTCCATTTATGGGATACCCACTCCCTGCCATCGGAAGCAATGGATTCTTGCACAAAGATAAGATGGCCACTGTAGCCTCTTGGTTTCTTTTGCCTTTACCCCTTGTTCTTAAAGACCTGAGAAGCCCTGGCTCCGTTCCCTTCCCCTGAGTGGCTGTTGGGTGGAGGGACTATATATGGCTCTGGGGGTTGCCCATGCTAGACTGGCTGGAGCCTTCTCAGGAACTGCTTGTTGAAGGTCCACCCTTGAGGTGGGGCCTATATGAAAGCAGAGGGGAGTCAATCACATTCTGTATTGTGGGGGTCTGGTTTGGATGTGTGACACAATGCCTGGGCCAGCCCTGACTGAAACTGGAATGAATGCAGTGTGTGCTCTGAAAGGCTTGGGAGTTGCCTCCAATCCACATCCTGTGTTTTGGGTGTCTGGCTATGGGTGAATTGCCTGAATACCTGTGGTCCAGATTGGGTGTTGACAGCACAAATGCACTAGGGTGTGATTGGCTGACTGAGTCTAGCTCATCCTGAGTGAATGGGGGAATGTGTGTATAACAATGGACCCCACACTCACCTCCTTGCCAGAAACTGAAGTCAGAGGCCAGAAGAAGAAATCTGGAGTAATCTGAAGCTTGTATCCTGAATCCAGCTGGAGGAAGAAGTCTGCTTCTGCAACTCTTCAAGGAATCCAAAGGATACTTTGCAGATTCGAGGACTGAACAAGAGAGGACCTGGAAAGGCAACCTCGTCCCGTAGCTACGAGGGGACTTCACACTTTGGGTGAAGGTAGCAAATGCTACCTTCACCCAAAGTGTCTTGGGAGCCAGTCCTGAGTGCCTGCCGTCCTAAAGAGGTACCTTTGTTGGTCCAGAAGAAGAGTGTCCAGACATTTTGAGCCCAAGGAGTCCATCAGGTTCGTCCAGGGTGTGGTGGTCATTCATAATCGCTGGGAAGCCAGAAGTGCTGAGTACTACACAGAAGAGAGGGTACACTGGCATAGTGCTGCCGGACACCTGGAGCTTGCCATGTTCCAACCGACTGAAGAAATCTTCAGAAGGCACTTCAACCACAACATCTGTCCACTTTTCTTCGGCTGAATGAGTCCAGTGTAGCCAGCTGCAGAAGAGTGCCCGCCGTTGGGTTTCCCACTACCCAACCATGAAGAATACATACTGAGGGTCCAGACTTGGTGGAGGTCCACAGTGCAGTCCAATGCTTATGTTCAAGCCACCAGAAGCCAACCTGTCATCTGTGTTGCAGCTGCAGCACCACAGAACTGATAGGATGGCAACTGCGAAATACCAAAACCCTACACCTAAGTCTGTAACTGTACCCGTCACTACCAACGTCACTACCAAAAGTTATCGATGACCACCAAGGGACTTTTCTTCTTCATTGAAGCCTTGCCAAGGTCCACAGCAAGTTTCATATTCATGAGACATCCACATCCGACGTAGCAACCCGACAATGAAGACTACCATGACAGACTGAATTGCTGCCTTTCCAATACTGCTTTTTCCCTTGTCTTGCTTGACAGCAACAATTGCGTGGCAACTTTTTTCAGAGGGCTCCATCCTCAGGGGGATTCATTGAGTATGACTTAGAAACTCTGCCACTTCACCTTCCAAGGCACCCCAGGTACCGTGACGAGGAAAAGCATCTTCCATCCTCAGGATTCATCCAGGGGTCCCAGATTTATCTTGGATCTGGTTCTGCTGTGCCTTCCCAGGTACCTTGGGGTGGTAGGTCCTGTATACAACAAAAGCAGACAATCAATTAACATATTAGGACTGGGATGTAACATACCAAGTAAAGTACAACTTACTTTTTCTTACAGGTTGCCCAGGAGGAGGGTTCCTCACACAGCATTGAATGTTTTCTTCAAGAAAGCATTCTGCCTATGCTCTAAATATTTCCTGCATTTCTACACAGATGCCTATGTGATTAGTCATTGCCCAATATGTTTTATTTTGCGGACCCCTCCATTCTGGCAAACTATTGCCCAAACTCTATGTTAGGGAGAATTCTCTAGAATGGCTAATTTCCCTCATCTACTGAGTCCCTCAGCAGCTTTTCTGAATATCTGGTATTTATTTTCCTCATCTGGTAAGAGTGTGAGCCTTTTTTCCCACTCTTACATGTATTTTGCTGTATGTGTTTAACATTTCTTTGTGTTTCTAGACTGTGGAGCTTCACCTACTCCATAGGCATCATCTTTGTACTGTGTGTTACACAGCACCTTCAGTGCAGTGACACAGGGTTGTCTTTTTCAGATTTCCCACTTTAAACTCCATTTTCTGGGACTGACTACTGTCTCGCAGAACATGTAAAGTTGCTATTGACTGTATTAGTCTTTTTAAATCACAGACCCAGTACAAACTATCTTACATAGAGTTCTGGAAAGGGTTAATAGTTATCCCTTTTTGTCTGTTTCTCATGGAACATCATTTTGTTCCCTTTTCATTAAGATTTGGCTGGTGGCAGTGGTAGCTACCCTATTTTTCCTACCGCGGTTTTATCAAATAGCCTTGGTTTGTTTGAGGCTATCTTAGTAGCCTCGAACCTAAACCCGCTGGACCATATTTACTTTTATACGCTTCCAGTTGGGTTTATTCGCCATTTCTTTTTGTAAAAGTCTTTCTCGTGTTTTACTCTGTGCGCCACACCAGGCTTGGTTCCTTTGTCGCACTGTGGTATGATTGGCTGTGGTGACTGTCCCGGTGATTGACAGCCAGGCTGTGTAAATGGGGGAAAACTGCATAAAAAGCAGGTCTCTGGGACTGAGAAGGCAGAGTCGCCACTGGATCGAAAGAACCGAAGAGAAGCTGACAGAAGAGGACCTCTACCACGACTGAACCTCCCGGTGAAGCACTGCTGCGGGTCCGAATCTCCAAACTTCGATGACAGGGAAGATCTGTAAGGAATATTTTCCCCTTGAGCTGGTAGGAACAACCAGTTTGCCAAACTGCAAGCCAGGCCTCCCTCCTCTGGTCGAATTTGCTGTACACAGATACAGTGAACCGGATACCCAGGAGGAACGGACCCTGCTTGGGTTTTAAGGAGCGCACTTTTTATTTGTTGCTTTGCTCTGCTGCTGGTTTCTTCCCAGGACAGTGCAGGACCCTCCAGTCTTCCTACTTCATGTCAATCCGACAGTCGCTTCAGGAACCGTGAGCCTGCAGGACCTGCCAGGAACATTTGCCTCAGCTATAGCCTTCTTCTCCATTTAAGGTACTGTTCTAATCCGGTCGTTCGTTCCGTCCGACCGCGGTAAAAGTGTTTGAAATCTTTTGCCAATCCGAGGGCTTGTCCTTCTCTATTCTTTAAAGTAACTTTTTGTCTGACCAACTTCTTTCTGAACTCTTGGCAAAGACTTAACCGTGAACTACTCTGAACTGTGTGATCCTCTAAAAAGACTTTGGTCCATTGACTTTGGCCCAGGCCTCTTGATTTGATTTCCTCACTGTAGTTACTCTTTCTATATTGCCATGATTACTTACTTGTTGGTGCTGCTGAACTTTTGTCTAACTTTGTCTTTCCCTCCCTTTTTAATTACTGGAGTGCCATTTTTCTCACACTTCATTTTGAGCTTAACTTGTCCAGAATCTATTGGGTGTGGTGTAGTGTATTAAGATTGTGATTTTTCAACTGCTTAATAATTGTGAAATGTTTTATAACTGATGTGTAAATAAATGTATATTCTTTTACTCAGAAACCTTGAGTCAGTATTTGTTTGAACCATAGTAATAGCTGTCCTTTGTGTAACTATTGATGCTGCTCACTTTACTCTTGAGATAAGTCTGGCTGCTCAGCCATCACTACTGATTTACTGTGTAGTACAGGCTTGTACCAAAGGTGAATTTGTACTGTCACTTGTAGTCTTAATTGTGTGTGGTGTTCCCAAAGGGTACTGCATATGATTCTGCATAACACTCTATCGTTCCTTTCCTGGGCAAAAATATGGAGAAGTTGGCTCAGCTAACCCTCCACACCGAAGCTGTTGGTTGCCTCCATGACCATCAGTCGGGCTTCAGAGCAGCAAGAGGCATGGAAACTGCTCTCCTGAACACCCATGAAGATCTGCTCTTTAACCTTGACTCTAACTCTCCCTCTGTCCTCTTTCTCCTGGACCTTTCCTCTGCCTTCGACACTGAGAACCACAACATCCTGATCACTTGTCTCTGATAAATCATGGGCATCAAGGATCAGGCTCTGGCGTGGCTGTCCTCTTTCCGCTTGGACTGACCTTCCCAGGTTGAATTTGGGTCCTTCCTCTCTACCACCCACTCTGCACATGTGGTGTTCCCCAGGACTCTATCCTCTCCCCATGGTTTTTCAATGTCTACCTTACCCACTTGGCCCTCCTGATCTATACCTTTTCCTCTAACTTTCAGTGTTAAGCAGATGACACAGAGCTCTCGGTCTCCTCCTCCTCCCTCATCCCTGACTGTCTATCTGCCATTCATGCATGGTGTGCCTCTAATGAACTCTGCCGTAAGAGTGAGATCCTTCTCATTGCGACCCCTTTTCTCATCTTCCCACAAAAGCTCACTGTCTCTAGTGCCCTGGTTCACTATATGCTGGATTACTTCAACAGCCTCTCTCTCAATCTACCTAACTCTACCCTTCGCCCTCTTCAACTCATCCAGAACAGGACTGCAAGACTTATCCTTGCCCTGAATCCCAGGCACTACATCTCTCTAGCTCTGGAATCCCTCCACTGGCCCCCAGTGTCTGCAAGGATCAAATTCAAAACCCTCTGAATCGTCCAAAAGGCTGTCTGGGTCCAGGCCCTGTACTATCTCCAATGCTCTCTTCCTAAGTACCTTCCTACTAGATCCCTCTGCTCGTCTACTTCCAGCTCTCTGCGGGTGAGTCGCTTCTCCACACAGAGACTGGGTGGTTGATCTCCCTCCTCTGCAGGTGCCTCTCTCTGGAATGGCCTCTCTGCCACTCTCCACCTTGAGCCGGATCTCCTTCAGTTCCAGAAGATCCTCATGACCTTCCTTTTCGTCTCTTCCTTCTCTCTGCTTCTCATCTGCTAGCCTTTCCCCTCCTCCTTCTATCTGAATCTCCTCAGCTAACCTCCCCCCTCCTGCATCATTATGCTGACTGGCTGCTTGGTGTTCCTTTGACTCATACAGAACACCAGCCCCCTCCCTTGCATTTGTCTGCTGGCCTTCTTGCACTGCTGCATGGCCTACCTTGCACTACCTGGGTGTGATTCCCTTGGGAGGCCCTGCCCTCCTTGCACTTAACTCAGGGGCCTGCTGCTCTGGGTGCACTTTTCCCCTTTCCTCTCCGCTGCACTTCTTGTCTTCGCACTTGCACGGTCTATATGATAATAGGCCTAATAAGATCATTTGTCTTGTTCTTCCTGCTCCCCCCACCTTGCCTGGTTGTGCCTTGAAACACTTGTGTATAGACACACTACAAATAACTCCTCAATCAATCAATCAATCAATCATTCAATCAATAGCTGTCAGCAACTGTTGCATTATAACTGAATCAAAAGGTAATTATGGTACCACATAGAACTGTATATATTAAGTGTACTATTTGATTAGATTTCTGAGTACAGTGAGTCTTATTTATTTGTATATATTCAAATGACTTGTTGTCCTTTAATAAAAGAACTGTGTTAGCATATAACATAGTGTGTAGGCATTCCTTTGTGAGGGCTTGTGGATTCACTTACCCAAGAACCAGCCTGCATCACCTCCCTTCAGTCTCAGTATTGGCTGACCGTCCATTGCTACCACTTGAGGGCCTTGGCTGGGGTGCCTTTGTACCTCCACCTCAACCATATAGTGGGATAGTGGGCAGAAGTACAGAACCCCTTGCAGTCTTTACATGGGCTCTGCGTGTTTCATCACTTCTGCCGGCAGTGGAATGTTATGCTCAACTTATGGCACAAAATATCAGCCAAAGAAACAGATCACCCCGCTCTAATCTGTTTCTTTGATTGTTTGTATGTAGTTGATTACCCGTTTATGAGAAACAGATCCCCCGTAAACAAAAAATAAGGAAGATTACCTTTTGTGAGGTAACAAAATATCAGCTGCAGGCGGTGGGTGTGGTTTTGTTGTGTGTGCGCTTTAATGCAGACAGTACTATTACAGCTGGACAAAAGGGTATTATCACCCACACAGGAATGAACAGTGTCTTGCCCCACAGTGTTATTTGACTATAGGTAAAATTCCTTGATACCGTTACCACTGCATCTCCATACTGTGGGCTACATTGACCCGCTCAGCAGAATTCCCATCCATAACCAAGCTGCGCTTCTTCAGTCAACAGCAAAATGGCTGCGCTGGCTCCTTGGAGCAACATTGCATACAAACTGCGTTTGGCAGCGATAAAAGGATGGCTGCCCCATCTTGCCAAACCATATTTGGGTGAGTTGGAACAGAGAGCACACCGAGAAAGGTGCCAGGGTGTGTTCTTGTGTGCATCAAATGAAGCGAATGGAAAAACAGCGCTGCTCTGCTAGTTGCTAAAAAGTTCCCATTGGGAATATTTTACACTAAAAAGGATACTGCCCTGATGCTATTTTCATCTATTTCATCTATTCCACATCACATTGCTTTTATCAATAAGGCCCTTCCATGCCCAACCATATTCACATTATGCTTCAACAGGGGAGAGCATTATCCCTGAATGGCAGGCTAATTTCAAGCCAAATCTAGGAAATCAAAAAGAACTTCACTTTCAGCCGTGCGAGAAAATGCTTATCTTTTGGGTTACAAAATGTCAAAAATTAAGGCATCAAAAAAATCCTAGCTCTATAGGCCCAGCTGTCTTTTTCCAGGAAAGCCCGATTTCCGGTGACCCGAGCCATTGAGTCCAGAAACCAGATGACTGTTCCTAATCCCAAATCCAAGAGCGGATTGTGAGTATCTCCCAATCACATAGCAACACATAGCCTACCCCATAATGATACTTTGTCTTTGCCCTATTTTCTGAGTAATCCTATTCATACCCTGATAACTTGTCTAAACTGTTCTAATTCTCTGTGCACCCTGTCCTTGTTTTTCTAGTGTTAGCGCAATTCTTTCATTCACCTCATAATGTAATTCCTTAGCAATATTTGGAATAATTTAAATTAATTCCCACATAGATCTGAACGCGGGGAGAAAGGGTTAAGTTGCAAATTAACCTGAAATCGTACTGTCATTTTTTTTTTTTTTTTTTAAATTTGTTTTTATTAAGTTTTCAAAATAGACATTGTACATGAACAGAGAAGTAGAAACTGAAAATATCATTTGAAATAACAACGAGTACCTGTTCAGATCAGGTTCTTCCTGGTAATAGGAAAGTGCAATTATAGAGCATACAGTAACAGAAGAACACAGGGGAACCAAGAGTATACACAGATACGTCATCTCTCTTCCCCCAACAGATGTAATGTCGATACCCCCTCCCCCCTCCCCCCCGGAATGGAAGACTGGTCATTTGGTGATTTTTGCATCGTTGGTCAAGGTGTATTTTGTGGGTCAGGGCTAGGTCATTTGAGTTCTGCCGTGGGGGCGTTCATGAGGGGGGTGTGGTTACAGGCCTGGAATGGTTGTGTCTAGTGGCATGGGGGAGGATCTGTGGCAAAGTGGCGGTGGGGTTATCCCTAGAGGAGGAGGACGGTCTGGTCCGGTTTCCTCAGGGCAGAGAGCCATCTTCGCTGTGGGTTGGTTCTGGAGTGGACGTGTGTGCGCTCAGAAATTCGGACCATAACAGTTCGCATTGTGACGCTCTACCATGGAGTGATGCCGTTATCTTTTCCATCGTGCAAAGGTTTAAAGCGACATTAATCCATTCTTTCTTACTCGGGGTCAACAATGATTTCCATTTGGTCGCTATCAGTGCCCTCGCCGCAAGTAGTAAGTGGGGGACTACTCCTTGGACCTTCGTCCATTCGCCATCCTCCGCCTCCAGACTAAATAGCACCAGTTGCGGGGTCAGGGCTCTCTGGATCCCGTCCGTGTGTCTTATCCAGCCCAGCACCTCATCCCAAAAAATCTGGACCCTAGGGCAGTCCCACCACATATGCCAGTAATCAGCTATTTGACCACATTCGCGCCAACAGTGGGGGGATGATGTTTGATACATCTTTGATAATCTGTGTGGGTCGTATTGCCAGCGGTGGAGGAGCTTGATGGAGTGTAATTTGTATTGGCTTGAAATAGAGGTGGTTGTGGCCATGGAGCACATTTTGTCCCATATTTCGTCTACAATTTCAATCCCCATGTCGTTCTCCCATCGTGTTCGGAGAGTGTGTGTCAAGCCAGTACCACCCTCCAATAACAGCTTATACATTATCGAGATCAGTCCCTTCCTGTCAGTCTTGGAGTCTAACATTTTTTCAAATGGGGTGAGTTCTCTGGTCAGTTTATCCTTCCACACCTCCCTCGTCAGGACTCCTTTAATTTGGAGGTAGTGAAAAGCGGATAGAGTTCCTATGTTTAAGGTCTCTGTTAGGGCTGGCAAGGTGATGAAGGAGTCGGTACGAACAAGTTGACCCACCCGCTCAAGTCCCGCCTCATACCAGGTCTGGAATCTTTCTACGTTGGGAATATGATTGTTAATACCTGGTGACCATAAATGGCTTAGTGGGGACGGCCAAGTTGTAATGCATGTCATATCCGTTCCCTCCCTCCAGATGTCCCACAGGGCTACAAATAGTGGGTGGTTTTTCGTTCTTCTCAACACCCATTTTCGCGGTGCCCACATCCACTCTCCAAGTGTTGCAGGTGCAAGGTAGTGGTTGTCCATTGCCACCCATTGTGGTTCCCTGTAGTTGCGCAGGTGGGGGACAAGTAGACGGAGTTGGGCTGCTGCATGGTATTTTCTCAGGTCAGGTAGTCCTACCCCTCCTTTATCTTTGGGCAGTGTGAGGGTGGCATATGCTATACGAGGCTTCTTACCTTGCCAGAGAAATTTTAGAATTTCCCTCCTGATGTCTATGAAGTACCGTTGAGGGATCACGATTGGGAGCATCTGGAATGGGTAAAGGAACCGCGGGAGGCAAATCATTTTTATCGCATTGAGCCTGCCCAACCACGATATCGTGAGTTTACCCCACCTGGCGAGGTCCGACCGGAGTTTAATTAAGAGCTGGGGAAAGTTTGCTTCGTAGAGAGAGGCAATATTTTTGGTGATTCGAATCCCTAGGTATTGTAATGTATGGTGTTCGATCGTTAGCCCCAGGGAGGAATATCTTTCCGCGTTCGTGGGTGGGTCACCTTGTAAGGGGAAAAGGACTGACTTAGCGCGGTTGATCTTGAACCCCGACAGGCGGCCGTATTCCTCAAGTAGGAGGATGGCTCGAGGAATGGAGGTCTCTGGGTTGACTACGTGTAGTAGTATGTCGTCCGCATATAGCGCTAATTTATACTCTACGCCTCCCAGATGTATGCCCTCTACACCAAGGTCTTTTCTGATCTTGCATGCTACTGGTTCTAGCGATAGGGCGAACAAAATCGCTGAGAGGGGGCATCCCTGCCTGGTACCACGCGTTAATCGGAACCACCTAGAATATTCTCCATTCACATGGACCGATGCCGAGGGAGCTGAATAAATTGCTTGTATTCCCTTTCTCAAGTTGGGGCCAAGTCCTATCTTCTGGAGGACCTTCATTAAGAAGTCCCACTCTACCCTATCGAACGCTTTTTCCGCATCAATAGAGAGCAGCGCAGGGTTGGTATGGAGGGTATGGGAGGTGTGTATCAAGTGAAGGGTTTTGCGCATGGTGTCAGCGCCTTGACGGCCTAATATGAATCCTACTTGGTCTGCGTGGATAAGACGGGGGAGGAACGATTCAAGTCTAGCGGCTAGGACCCTGGCATAAATTTTCGCGTCTAAGTTTAATAGGGAGATTGGGCGATAGGAGCCACATCTCGCGGGATCTCTCCCCTCCTTTGGGATAACCACAATAATCGCCCTCGTGAAAGAATCGGGGGGTTTCCCTGTCTTCAGGATCTGATTGAAGAGATCGGTGAGGAAGGGAGTGAGTTGTGTTGCAAACGTTTTATAAAATCCTGCCGAAAAGCCATCTTCCCCCGGGGATTTGCCTGATGCGAGTCTCTTTATTGCTTCATGGATCTCCGCACTTGTTATGGGGCTGTCGAGGGATTCGGCCTCTGTGACTGTAATCTTGGGCATGTCGATATCGTTTAAGTATGTTTGAATGTTTAGTGTGTCGGGCTCCCCGTCGGGGGTATACAGAGCTTCAAAAAAGTTGGCAAATTTTTCAGGGATGGTGGTTTGGGGCGCTTCCGGGGTGTTGTCAGCATCAGATAGTTCATGTACCCTCCTGTCGGCTTGCTGGGCCCGTAATCTAGCTGCCAATAGCGCGTCAGCTCTGTCCCCTTTCTCATAAAACTTCTGCTTCAAGAGGACAAGTTTGCGGGCTATTAGTTCATGTTCTAAGAGACGGAGTTCCTCCCTTTTCTTCCTAGCTTCTAAGACCCGTTCAGAGTCCGCAACCCCGTTATTGAAGGTCCCCGTCTCTAGCTGGGTAATTTCCTTGCGGAGCTTGTTTTCGATCAAAGCCCTCTCCCTTTTTTTACTGGCCCCTTCCCTTATTAATACCCCTCTCCATGTGGCTTTGGCCGCTTCCCAGACTACCTGCTTGGAGACCTCACCATTGTCGTTCAGTTGAAAGTAATCCTCAATTGCGGTTTGCATTGCTTGTTTAAAAACTGCATCCCTCCAGAGCGATTCATTACAACGCCATCTACCCCTCCCCGTTGGGAGGGAGGCCCATGCCAATTCGGCTCGTACCATATCGTGGTCTGACCATGAAATTGTAACGATATCTGAGCTAGAGGCTGTATCACATATGTCTCTTGAAAAGAAAAGGTAATCTATGCGGGTGTGTGTGTTATGTGGGGCTGAAAAGAAGGTGTACCGCTTGTCAGTGGGGTGCTTACAACGCCACACGTCCATCAAGCCATACAATTCCATCATCTTATTAAATTGGGTGTAGTCCCCAGTGGGTTTGGCCTTAGTTTGGGGATTGCCAGGATGCCAATCCATGTCGGGGTCCGCCCACATGTTGAAGTCCCCGCCTAATATTACATGGCCGGTCGCTTCCAGCATGATCTTGGGTATTGTTTTGGAGAGGTATCGGATCTGACCTACATTTGGGGCGTAAATTGTGGCCACCGTAATAGCTAGTTTACCTATGGTACCCGTGATAAGTAGCGCTCGGCCCTCTACATCCGCCCAGACCTTCGTGACCACCAGATCTATTCCTTTTCTGACCAAGATCCCCACCCCACCTTTGCGCAATGGGCCTGATCCCCAGAACTCCAGCCCCGTTCGCTTCCCCAAAATTGATCTTTCTTCACCTCTCACGTATTTCGTCTCCTGTAGGAGAAGGATATCAAATCCCGACCTTCGGAACTCTCTGTAGACGAGGGACCTCTTTGTGGGCGAGTTCAGGCCTTTCACATTCAATGTACCCACCCTCATGTTGCCCCCACGGCATGCCTCAGCCATCATCACGACGGTGGTATCTCAGGTCACCTGGACGCGCTGACCCTTCCGCTGTTTCCCCGTGGTAACCGGGGGGCCACAAGCCCGTCTCCCTGTGTGCGCCATACACCCAACATGTTGACACGAAATCAGCTTCCATTCCCCTTCCCCATCCTTCCCTCCCCCTCCCCCCATATGTTCGGTGGCGTTCGATTGAGCCGAGTTGGCAGCACTGGCCCATAACCGAACCACCAGTGGAGGCCGTTACTTCACGGTCCCCTTGCAGTATATACAACAATATCAACTTTAGAGCCCCCTGAAACCCCCCCTCGAAGTGTACTTGTTAGCCGAGCACAGGTAGGGTCGAAACACCCTATATTAGCAATGTCCTTTCGCTCTCGGTTTGGCATGCAGATTAGCTGTGTGGAAGTGTGATAGAGTATAGTCAACCCAATCCCTCTGGTGAGCCATTTCCTCTGCGGTATTTTCTTGAGCCTTTAACTTTCCTCCTCTTTGGGCCTTGTATTCGCCATTCCCTATCTTCGCGAAGTGCGTGATCAGTCTCTTCTTCTTGAGATGGATCGCCTAATAGGTCGAGGATGCAGGCCTTAATTTCTTTTTCCGAGGACAATTTGATTCTCGATCCCTCGTGTTCGAAGGAGAGGGAGAAGGGGTATCCCCATCTATATCTTAAATCTCGAGATTTAAGCCATGTGGTGAGCGGTTTGCACATTTTCCTCATTGCGAGGGTTAGGGAGGAGAGATCCTGGTAAATCGTTATGTGTGCCCCGCTCAGGATGATGCTGCCTCCATTCTTTGCCTTTTCTAACACCCTCGATCTATCTCGGTAATGATGGAATCGGGCCAGGACGGATCGGGGTCCCCCGGGTGGCCCCCCCGCCCTGCGGATGCGTTCCGTTTTGGGTTCATCTATATTGTCGTCGGTAACGAGGAGCTTTATGATGTCGTGTATGGTCGTTTTCAGGTCCTCTCCAGTTTCCCCCTCTTTTTCTGGAATGCCAAAAAATCGGAGGTTATTTCTTCTTTCCCGGTTCTCCAAATCGTCCATCTTAAGTTTACACTCTTGTTCCTTCCTTTCTAGATCGCTTATCCTTAGTGACAACTGAGTCTCACGGGTATCAATTGATACCTGGTTATTTTCAATCCCTTCGACCCTGTCCTCAATGTTGTCTATCCGCTGTGTGAGTTTATCAATTTTCCCACCAATGCTGGCACCCATGTTCCTGATCTCTGCGAGCAGGCCTGCAATATCTCCTTTCGTTGCCGCCGTGTTCCCGTCCGGGACCGGGTTTTCCGGGGACGCCATCTCGAGGTTACCGGTAGGTTCGGGGTTTGCGTTGTAGGCGCAGATGGTGAGTTTCTGTCGGGGGTTCATGCGCTTGTGAGAACCCGTTCTGGACTTTTAGGTGAGTTCGCTCGGTAAGACTGTGGATACCGCTGAGGAGGCACACGCCCCTGTATCTTTCTTGGAGTCACTGGTATGCCCAAGAGGACAATGATGAGGCAGGGGGCCTTTCCCCCAGCGGTGTGTGACAAGGCAGATCTCCAGTGTGTTCAAGGAGAGTTAGGTCCAGAGAGTGCCCCCCATGGAGTGCCCTGGAGTCGTGGGGTTCAGTAGATCTGTAGAGCACTCGTGTTTTGGGGTCACCCTCTTCTTGCAGGTCTTGCCGTGTTAGGAATGTCCCCTTCCTTGTGACTATACTCCTTAGCTGTGTGGTGAGGGCCTTCCGCTAGTGGGGTCTGAACAGGAGCGCCAAATCGGGTCCACTCTGTGAGGCCTTGTGCTACGATGTCGTCCGGGTGGACCGGGGACCGCCTACTGTCCGCCACGTGTGGCGCAGGGAGGCCGCGGGTGCCGTGGGCCTGAAAAAGCGGGGCCCAGCTTGTGTAGGCCTGTGTAGTTGAGGCTCCGATGTAGTCGGGCGCAGCAGGGTTTCCGGAGTCTATGCTGCCATGTGTGGGGGCCTCGACCCACCGCCCTGGGCCGGTTCACTCCTCGGCGGGCAGGGCGGATTGTAAGCGTGGGATCGTGCGGGAGCAGGCGGGGAGTGCCAGTGTGCGCACTTACTTTGTGTCTCGGCGGGGTTCGCTGGAGCCGCGTCGCGAGGAGGTTCTTCTCCCGCTTTATGCTGCCGATCACGGATTCCTCCAGCGGGTCGTTCCCGCGAGGGTGGGGTGCGCGGGCGCCTGGGCGCTACCCCCACACCGTGAGTCGGAGCACGCAAAGTTTGCCGGGGACTCTGGGCACTGCGGCGTGGTGCTCGTTCTGGGCACTGTTAGTTTCGTTTCCGGCGCGAGACGCCCAGGGCTTTCTTCTCCGGGAGTTCTTGGCCGATTTCAGTCGGGATTTCGCTGTTTTGTGGGGGTGTCCTTCCGACACCCCTGTGCTCAATTCCAGTCCGGGGGGGTCCTTAAAAACGGGGGCTCAATCCGTTTTGGGGGACCGTGCGACGGGAGCTCACGCGGACAAGGTCTGCATCCGCGCGCCCCCTGGTGGCCAACCCCGTGTCATTTATTTTTAACAATTTAGTCTGAATAATCTAGTTTAAGTCAAACTTGTCCTTTTTCTTCCCAAACCAATTTCCTCCCTTTAACGGCTTTATTTTACCAAAACTGAACCTCCTTTCACCTTGGAAATCCCATCCAGTTAATCAGCTATAGTCACTCTTTCATATTCATATTTCCCTGTGATGTGCATGTATCCCCCAGCCCAAAAAGCGCATTCCAATTCTGTGTTTTTCACCCGTTTAAAAACAAAAAAAAGAAAATTAACATTTAAAACTGAAAAAAAGTGTAAATGCAACTTTTCCATGTGTGATTTCGACTGCACTGGGTCCTCACTTTCACATTGCTTTTGAACTGTATGCCTTTTGTGATACCTTGCCTTATGGTTGCTAGTGATATAACATCCCTGATACTGTGATAAAACATATGTATATCATTATTTAAGTACACAATATTATTAATTATTTGTTAAAATCCGAGTGTCCTTTTAGGCCATTAAATATTGTGTTACCACCCACCGGCCTGGTTCATGGTCCATTGTGACATGGGGTATTTGTAAAAGGGGGTGTGAGACGGGTCGGGTATCGGCTCAATTTGAATTCATTGAAAATAAAGAAAAAGTATTCTAATTGCGCGCTACATCTAAGGCTGAGGGCGAAGGTCCTGGTCCGGTGTGTGATGCCCAATTGGAATCATTCATAAATTGGGGTTCGTAGCCGGGATTTGGGTTTGTGTTGCCACCCGTGGCAGTTTAACACAGCAGACTAACCTGCAAGGTTGTGATACTTTGTGTGGTTGGAACACTGGGTTACACTGCAGAAGCACCTCCCCAAAACAAATATCCTAAGTACCAGGCCTGTGTATAAAATTACAACTAAATCAACCCCAAAATAGACAGAAAGCAACCGAATACAGGTTATCCTTACATAAATAAATTATTTAAGAAAGAACATTTCCAAACTCACCACAGTATCAGATCAATATAGCCAGGGAGCACCTTCTGCACAAGTTATTTGTCAGAGGGGAATGGGCAGAGCAAGATGAAAAAGTCTGGCTAGAAGAAATGATGCAACGGGTCACCGCCATGAACATGGATAAATGGCAGGACGGTGGCCTATTACATCAAGCTTTGAGGGAGTTATACATGACCCCGAAAATTAAGAGGAAAATGGAACTCTTGCACAAAATCAATCTGAACTTTTAGCTCAAATTCAGACTGAGCTAAAATTAGCAGAACAAAAATTGCAAAAGAGCCAAGATTCTGAGGCAGAATCTGGCAATTACATCAAAAAATTTAAAGAGGACTTGTTTCTCCAACAGCAGAATAATGTAGACCAAGAGGCCCAATTAGATGCATTAAAAGTAGAGTGTCAGGAAAAGGTTGACTCTCTAGAAGAGAGTCAACAGAAGCTGACTGAACAAATAACATATAACAGGCTCTGCTCAGGACAAATAACCATGCTGCAAGATCAGGTCAAAAGGTTGGAAGAGGAGAATAACAAATTCATTATTAAAGAACTCCACTCCCAAGCGGAATTTGATCAAGAGCGCCAGAAATTAAATACCATCAAGCAACAAAGGGATGACCTGGCTGAACAAAGGGGCACCTTAAATCAGGAGAAAGATGCCCTATGCCAGGAAGTAAGCAATTTAAAAACAGACTTACAGGAAAGTGAGTTGGGTCTCCAGAAACTAAATGAACTCAAAACAGAATATGGAAAGTTACTGGAGCACACCAGTCGGGTAGAAGGTGCTCTGGAAGAGAACACCCAGAATAAAAAAGCGCAAACTCAGGAGGTGAATCTCCTGCAATAATAATTGGCTCAGTGCTCCCAAACTAAACAGGCAGCACAAAGAGATAATGAGGCCCTGTGTGAGGAGAAAGATGTACTCCACAAGCAAGTGGCAGCTCAAGAGCGGGTCATAGAGGACAGTAAAGCCCTGATAGCCGAGCAAAAGGCTCAGATCTCTGCCTATTATCAAGAGATAGGGGTTGAGAAGGAGAAACCAGCGAGGTTGGAGAAAGAGTATCCTATATCTAATCCAAACTGTAGGGACCCCGAACAGGTAGAAAGGGACAGGGCAACCCCTGATCATAGTATGATGACCTCTGTACTAAGGGACTCCAACGCATTTAACACTTTGTGAACTGCTGACTTCATGGCTACCGGTTCACATGAGCCGGAACCATGAGGCCATCAGTATTAAATAGGCCTAGCATGATGGAGCTGACAGGTCAGCACCCCCCAGAAATGGATAGAATGGCATCCCTGGATAGACACAAAAATATAATGGCTCATGTCTCTGACCCAGAAACCTCCTATGAGGAGAAAGTCAGGAAATTTGATCTGCAGAATCACTACCTCCAAAGGGACCAGTTGGTTTGATTTGCACAAGAACAACAGGAAAAGAGGCCCAAAAAGAGCATCCTGAAGACCTCCACCCAATCAGGGCAGTGGGGGGGATACTCTGCCAACCCTAGAAGCAAGGAGAAGTCAGAAGACTACTCTCCTGTGTGCCACAGGAGAGAAGAAACTAGGCCCCACCATTCTGCGAGACCGTCCCAAGCTTACAGAATAAGGGAGCGCCTAGATGATCATGAGGGGACCTCAAACAGCAGTGCCTCTGAGTCTGAGGGCGAATGGACTCGGGTGATGCAGCGAAAGAAGGCACATAAACCAAAAGAGTTCTGGTGTAGCACCCCATTAGGCATATCAAGGCCAGCAGGAATTTCATGACACTGTAAAATAAAAATGCAAAATATTCTGTCTGGGAGCATTTGGAACTCTATGAGCAAATGATGGACACATTTCACATAAAAGATAGCCAGAACTGTATAGATTATGCCAAATGAACATTCTCTCGAGAGTACTCCAGCTTCTTTGCTGGACTGGAGGACCAGAACCATTCAAGATGGTCCACCTACAGGGCGGCCATCTTGAAACACTTTTCCGCCCACAGAAATCCACAATCGGCTCGCAAAGCGGCCCACAATTTTCAGTATGGTGAAGATCAGGCCTGAGAATTTGTGCAGGAGCTAAAACGCACCTTTGCACAAACCACTAGGAGGGTGCGCACGGATAGCAGGGAGTTTATAACTACCTTCTTTCATGCGCTCCCAAAATATATCATGACCCAGCTGGTGAGGGATTTCCATGATGAAAGATCTCTGTACTGGGTAATAGAGCAGGCGACCCACATTTATGAAGTCCAAAAACTGGCAGAAAATAAAAACCAGACCAAAAACCCCAAATCAGCCAACACCCCTGCTGCTGCTAAAGTGGCAGAGGTGAAGGTTGCCACCATTTTAGACCTAGAAATGGGGGGGCCTAAAAATGTACCTACACAAAACCAGCAAAATCAAAGGACATGAAGGCCTTCTGGCCAATCAGAAACAGGGGGGAGTCAGGGAGGTAATCCCACCAATGGGACCCCTAACTCTCCTGATTATGTAAGTTCCAGATACAAGGGCAACCAGTTTATCTTGGGGTATGTATGGACTCCTCTAGTCCAAGGGGCAGGGGGGTACCACCAGGTAAGTACTCCCCCAGGAAACCTCCCTCCTAACACCCCTCAGGAGGGCAGTAATCCCCCAAATCCCGGGTTAAGTGTCTGTCCCCAGTATCCTCAAAACCCCAACCTGCAGGGCAACCCTCCTTTCTTTCCCTGGTTTCAGGAGCCCAGACAACCCAATCCGGGAAAGGGGAGGCCAAGGGTGGAGGGTTACCAAAATCCCCAGTACCCAGGGTACCCCGGGAGAAGAGATAGTTACCCTTCTCGTGAACCCCCTAGATACGAACAAAGACCCCCGTACCAGCCGGAACGGGTGTCCCAACTGGAGCGCCAGGTCTAGAACCTCTCACAGGATCTGGGTCGCATGTTGAGGGCTCAAGAGAACCCTCAGATGAACATGGTGGCTCAGAACCCCTCAAACCCAGGGTCTGGCAACCCAGAACAATGACGGGGAGAGAACCCTGATAATTCACTGGTTCCAGAGGAGGAGGCACAGGGAAAATGGGGGGTGTAATGTCTTAGGGGAAGCTTCCTTCCTCACCAGTGAAAATCCGCTGGACACCCCGGAACCAGAACTAAAATCTCCTGCCCCTGAAAATATGCAACCCAGGGAACAGAGGGTGGGTAGGAGAAATAAAGACCTCAAAAAGGCCCATTTTAGGGAGGAAGTTAGTGTCCTCCAATTTGAAGGGGAAGAATCCTTAGAGGATTCTGGGAAAACAATCTTCTCCTTCAGGGACGGGGGAATTTCTCCCAAAGAAAAATGGGTCCCGAGAGATCCGAATGAAGACTGGGTGGGTGTGGGGACTGGTTCAGGGTCACCCATCCCTGAACCCCAGAATTGCCATTCTGAGAGTAAATTAGTAAAGGCGGGTTCCTCCCCACACACTGGTCCTAGTGACTGCCTCTAGGTAAAGGGGGGCAGCACAGAAATAGGGAAACAGGGGATTTCAAAGTCCCCATCAATTTCAGGATGTCAAATTTTTATTACAGATCCCCAGACTCTGGCACAGAAAATAGTCCAAAATTCCACTGTGTCAGAGTCCAAAATAAAGACATTGATCTCCCAGCTTGCCCGAAATGCTCATTACCTCTGCCCTCTTGAGGAGAAGGAGGGGATATTTTATGCCCCCATTCAAGTGCAAGGGCAATGTACAATTTCAGCACTGGTGGACACTGGATCCCAAGCCAAAAATGGGCATTTGAGCAGCTAAATTCAGGAAGGGGGGAGAGATACCAGATCCCTCTCACGTCTCTTCCTGGACAACTCCAGAACTTTGACGGGAATAAAATTCCTGTCGAGGGGACTGCAGATTTGGAAATAAAAATTGGGCGACACAAAGTTAAACACCCGGTCATAGTCGTGACTCCAGAAGGAACACCCTGCCTACCAGGGAATGACATCCTGTGCAGGTTGTCCCCCCCTAATACACTGTGTGAACAAGGTCCTCTGAACTCAGACTAACAGACCAATAAAATTAAAACAGAGCGTCAACTATGTTAGTTTAAATGGCACATGCCACATGGTTGAACAAAAATCTTATCATATTGAGTTTCATTTCCAGAATAATCAAATAGCTGACATGACAGTAATTGCTGTGGGACAACAAACTGGTGATGGGAACTCCTCTCCATACCTGAAAATCAACCTTCTTCCGGTTTTAAGTGGCATTCCACACTGGAAGGAAATACTTTGAAATTTTATACTGATTCACAATCTGAAAATCCCAATTCTATAGTCAAAAGTAATGAGAAACCAGCTGAAAGTTTAGCTGACATTCAGAAAATTAGAGAACAATTGTTCATCCCTATTCAGTTAAATGAGAGGAAGGAGTCTTTTCTCGCCAGAGTGTGCGTGAACAACGGAAAGAGTTTCAACAGCGAAGCCATGTTCAGAAAGCTCCCAAAAGATCCAGCCATTCCCACATTTAAATTGATCGATAAGTGGGAAATGGGCCTGGAAACTTCCAATTCCAAACATCTCCTGCCTAGCAGGCGTATACTAAAAATTTCTACATGTAACAAAAGCATAAAACATAATTGTTGGGTCGTGCGATATGTACCTGCTGCATTCTATTTAGGCAGTGACATTCTCAATCAGTTTGCCATTAATTTGGACCTTTCAAATTGCAAAGCCTGGTCTCGACTAGGGGGCAATCCCATGGACTTTGATGAGTTAGAAAAAGCATTTTGATCAGCCCAATTGCTGCCGTATGCAGTTGAAGTTCAAATTGGAGAGGAGGTCACCATCTCAGGAGAGACACGACTATTTCCACTTGAATGAAAAATTTAAAGAGGTCAGAAACTGCAAAATCCTGACACATATGTACACCTCAATGCCCATCTTCAACAGCAGGGGTTGGGATTAAATCCAACACCATTAGTCAATATAGAACACAACACCATTCCAATATTGATGGATAACAGCGACCCTCGGAGTATCACTCTGGCCGCAGGCACCATTATCGGAATGGCAGTTGATGACTGACATTTTTCCATGGATCTATGAAATGAATTGATAGGACCAATCCCCAATTACTGTTTCGACAATGACAGTGACAATGATTTACAACCAGACAGGATCTTCAACCAGCAAGGGGGGAACTTCCTGGTGTGCTCTACCTGCCCTTACGGGGAGGAAGAGGTGACCTATGACATCAGCCAGGATGAGGTGATTTTCCAGGTCCACCTTGACTGCCACTCCTACCGGAAACCCACTGTCCAGGTCAATACTCTAACCAGAGACCTCTCCACCGAATTTGAGGAGGCCGCTGAGATAGCAAAACCCAAAGTCTTTCCAGGCTTCAGGCAAATGGTTGAAGAGCACGTCAACCTAGCTGATGCCTGTGAGACTCCGGAGCAAAAGCAAAAGTTGAAACAGGTGTTCTTAGATTTTCAAGATTTCTTTGCTGTGGACTTGTACGACTGTGGTCGCATCGAGATCCACACTACAACAATTCCCACGGACCCTGGAATGACTCCTGTGTTTGTGAAACAATATCGCTTGCCTCTCGCATCCATGGAGTACCTGACGGAAATCATCAAAAACCTTGAGTCCCGTGGGATAATTCGTCCAGTCCACAGCACCTTTAACAATCCGGTGCTGGGGATTCTAAAACCAAACCGCCAGTGGAGATTCTGTGATGACCTTAGGGTATAAATGGGTTCCCATGTCCTGATGGCCTCTCCCATACATTGACCAAGGACTGGCCCAGATCCAGGGGTCAAAGGTATTTGCTGCCATTGACCTACCCAATGGGTACAGGACCGTGCCTGTCAGTAGGGAGGACCAATACAAGCTGGCCTTTACCTTTGTGGGGCAGCAGTACACGTGGACCCGGGCTCCCTTCGGATACATCAACTCTGGCAACAAATTCAACATCTTCCTACATAAGGCCATACCTGACTTGGGTGAAAGGGGTAACCTGGCCTGTTTGGATGATGTCCTGACAAAAAGCTCAACTGTGGAGGAACACATAGCGGAAATCCGTTATGTCCTGACCCAGTTGAGGGTGCCGGTGCAAAACTGTCCTTCCAAAAGGCACAGTGGTTCAGGACCCGTGTCAACTTCTTGGGACATGAGATAACTCCTGAGAGTCTCTGTCCCCAGGAGAAGAAAGTGGAAGCACTCCTAAAACTAAAAGACCCCACAACTCTGCGTGAGCTAAGAAGCCTCCTTGGACTGACTAATTATAGTAGGAAGTTCATTGAGGATTACACAGTGGTCACAAGACCCCTGATCCATCTGTTGAAGGGGGGGGTCAAGTGGGAGTGGGGTCCAGAACAAGCCGAGGCAGGAAAACAACTCAAAAGAAGCCTCTCACAAGCGCCTTGTCTAGCTTACCCTGTCAAAAACAAGGAGTTCTTCTTGGAGACAGGGTTCTCAAACACATGCTTGACAGCAGTATTATATCAAAAGCATGACAAGGTCAATAAAGTAATCTCCTATGCAAGCAAGACTTTATCCCCTTTGGAGGAAAAATTCAACGATTGTGAGAAGGCACTCCTGGCAACGGTGTGGGCAGTGACAAATTACCTCCCATTCATCCAGAGGGAACACATCATAGTGGAGACTCCACACCAGCCTTTGCAATACCTCCAAAGTGACAGAATCCGGGCTGGAAATGTGAGTAATTCCAGAATTAGTTCCTGGATTCTGTCAATGCAAGGCTTTCCTGTGGAGGTCAGATATGGCCAAAACAAGAAGAGTCCCCTCGCGCAAGTTCTGGCTGACTTGCATGATTGTGCCAGAGAAAACTGTCTCAGGGACAAAAGTCTTAAAACCCAGGACAACATGGAGGCCTACCTGAATTCCCCTCACAAAGTGTATGAAGAAGACAAGTGCAAGGGAATTCCCAGAGTTTATGTGGACGGGTGCTCCTACCATGTTGACAACAATGGGGACAAAGATCTGGTGGCCAGCGTTGGGAATGCCTGGGTGAATAATGCACCAGAACCCTCCGCTGGGTACAAAATCTGTCCCTGCAGTAGTCAGGTGGCAGAGTTGATGGCAGTTCATCAGGCCATCTTCACTGCCGTCCAACACCAACTCCACAAACTGGTCATAATCACTGATTCAGATTATGTCCGGAATGGGTTCGTGGAGCACCTGGTTAATTGGAAAACCAGAGACATGCTATGTGCTAATAATAAACTGCTGAAACATCCAAGCTAAACCACAATATTGACTATCTGGTCACCTCTAGTGGGATGACCATCTATTGGAAGAAGATCAAGGGTCATTCCAGAATAGAGGGGCCAGACAAAACTGGAAACGACCTAGCTGACCAGTTGGCCAAAACCGGCACCATCCAGGGGGATCTCCTTGAGATCGAGTCCCTGTTGGGGGAAATCCAGGTCACTGCTATCACTAGGTCACAGACAAATGCTCACAATGACCTCTCAACTGCCCAGTGGAGTAAGGAGATCCCAGATACTGATTTAATCACGGCACAAAAAGGGGACCCGTTTATTGGAAAATGTTATCAACACATTGAGAACCCTGAGATCTTTCCCCTGACGGATACCGATTACATTGGGAAAGAGGACCTCAGGGTGTTGATGAAGTGTCCAAAAATGTTCCGAATCCAAGTCGGTTTGTTGGTAAGGAGATGCATCTCTGGTTGTGACCAGTGGGTGGTACCTACCTCATTCTGGAGCCTGATGCTTAGTCACGCCCATGATGCGGCCACAGCATCAGGGGTTTCACACTACTTTTGAAATCTTGCGCGAGGTTGCATACTGGCCACACATGGGGCAGGACCTCGACCAATACTTAAAGGGGTGTCTTGTGTGTGCACAATTTCAGCGCAACATCACTCACACACTGAGCTCCCCACCAGAAGAGGAGGATGACACTGTCATGGTCAGATTTACAAGTAGATTACATCGTGCCTGTGATTCACTCCTCTAGAAGGAACAAGTACATGTTAACCGTAATATGCTTGTTTACCAAATGGGTGGAATGCCTCCCAGCCCCAAATTGCAAGGCAGAAAAAGCAGCCGCCCTGATGATCAACCACATCTTCTCGCATTTTGGCCTACCCCAAAGGATTGAGTCAGACTGAGGTAGTCACTTCACCAGCGAAGTGATGACAAAGAAGTGGGGGATACTTGAGGTAAAAAGGAAACTTCACATTGCATACCGCCAGTTCTCTAGTGGGGGAGTTGAGAGGTACAATAAAACCATTGTGAGCATTCTAAAAAAATGTGTGGCAGACTCTGGGCCAAGTTGGGACATTCGATTACCGCTTGTCCTGATGGCCATCAGATCTACACCTTCTTCTGCGACAAAGATGTCTCCATTTGAGCTAATGACTGGGTGAAGGATGGTGGTACCTCAGCATCTGCTCTATAGAACACAAAAGCAGACACTGATAAACACCTCCACAACATATGAGTATGTTGAAAATCTAAGAAAACACCTTCAACATGCTTTTGCGTACGCTCAGCGGAATCTGGAAAAATCTACAGAGGGGATGAAGACTCAATATGACTTAAAAACCACCAAAAAGGAATACCAAGTAGGAGACAGGGTCTACTTGTACAATTTCCAAAGGAACCAGACCAAGGAGCGGAAATTTTTACTGAGCTGGCACAGTCCTTTTGAAATTGTAGATAAAATGTCACCTGTCGCCTATAGAATATGCATCCCCAAAGGAGAACTGACAGAAGAGAAATGCGTCCATATTAATCAGTTAAAAAGTTGTTACAGGAGACATCTGGAAAATGAGAACCAGAAAAAGAAGAACCATAAAGGAACAGGTAGGTTTAGTGGTATAATTATTTAACAGGGAGTATTTTTCTTGATTGTCACAACGAAAGGGATTCCCCAAAATTCTTTCAAAATCCATAGTCATCTGTGTCTTGTGAGTGATCAGTTGTCTTCATTATCTAAATACTGTCATTATTGAATGCATGTGTGTCCCACTGCTGTCAACCCTCCCGTAAGGCAGTCAGTGGGAAAATGTAGTAACCGGTTTGTATGTATTTAATACATCCATACTTGCTGCGCTTGTAATACACCGAGGAGGACCTCCCCCGGGACCTGGAAAAGAGAGATCGAAGATGAAGCTGGGGGTGTCGCTCCACACCACAAAGAAAGACCCAAGTGAAATCTGTGGGGATCGCTCCACATTCCAATCAGAGACAACGGGAGGATCATGGCGTACCGCTCCCTGATGGAAGGACTCCATCTGATGAACCCCTCTTTGCTCTACTAATGAACCACACTTTGCCCTACTATCCCTCGACAAGGATCTCAGAAGAGTCGGGGGGGTATTTATGGGCTACATTGACCCGCTCAGCAGAATTCCCATCCATAACCAAGCTGCGCTTCTGCAGTCAACTGCAAATGGCTGCGCTGGCTCTTTGGAGCCACCAAAGACAGCAGTTTATATTAATTGCCAGCTTATTGTAAAATCTGTTGCACATTACAATAAGCCTTAGTCAATTTTGATAGAATGATCATGTATTTTTGCTGAAAACATTTCCTCCAAAGATGTAAAGCTGGGCAATTTCTCATATTTTCTGGTCTTCATGGAACAGTGCAGTATTATTCATGTACTTTTTGTAGGAGTCATGGAGTTTATATGTATGTCAACTCAAGGGGAAAAAGCAAGAATACAAATGACATATTGCACTATGATTTATACTGTGCACCGCTGCCATTTACATGGCCTCCAGGCGCTCACGTGGCTCTGTAAGAAACGTGGGTGGGGTTGGTTATTGTGGGAAGAGGGATAGAATAGAGGTTGTGCTCTTCTGTTGATGCTTGCAGAACCAGGAGAAAATGGTGTGTGTGCATGTGAGCTTTCTGCGTGTGCTATGTTGTCTGCACTGAGCTGCTTGTGTCCAGAGGTGTAGTGTCCAGTGTCCGGGTTGTTGCTTGTTTGCATCTATTTGGTTTTGTGGTGTGGTCGGTGGTGGGTCTGTTGTTTGCAAGTGTTTTGGTGTGTAGTTTTGCTATCCCTATTTAGGCATGTGTAGTGGGTGTGGAAAAAAAGGCAGCGGGTGTTTAGTCAGTTTCTGTTTGGTTTTGGATATCTTGTAGTTTTATTGTTGGTTCTTTAATCTGTATTGTCCCATGTTTGCTTTGGTCCCAGAGTATGGTTTGTGGGGGTGCACTTTTTTATTCTTGTCTCAGTGAGTTGAATAGCCAGGTTTTCAGTTGTTTTCTGAAAGTTAGGTGGTCTTCCGTTGTTCTTAGTTCCTTCAGAACCGAGTTCCATATTTTGGCTATCAAATAGGAGAATGCAGTTCCTCCGAATGTCCTTTCCTTGCAGTGTTTCATTTCTATTTAGACATCATTGCTCGATTGAAGGTTTCTTCCTTGTTAGTAACGGTTGATTTTAGCTTCAAGAAATGTGGCTCCTTGTCCATATAGTGATTTGTGAGCGATGCTTAGGGCTTTAAAGTTGATGTGTTTTTTTACTGGTAGCCAGTGCAGACTTCTCAGGGCTGGTGTGATGTTGTTTCTTCTATTTAGTCTCAGGAGTAGTCTTACTGCATAATTTTGGTTGAGCGGACAAAGGAATATCTGTCCATGTATCAGTAGAGTATGTGAGGGCTGCAGTAATTGAGTGTACATCAGAGCTCTTACAATTCATCTGATGAAAAAAAAGAGAACTGGAAGGTTATCAGTCCACACCACCCTAATACATTTCGGATCTAAATATACATATTAGAAGAGAATGTTCAAGAAAGGTTTGGGTGCCATGTTAGTCAAGTTGTAAAATCAAGCAAAATCTAAGTTTTTATACCTTTTATAGGACTAACACAATATTGCGCTCAGATGGTGTTCCATAAGCTTTCGAAGTCCCAGAGACCTCGTAGTCATATGGTAGTTACAAGACAAATAGGGAACAAAAGAAAACACACCACCATATGCACTATTGGCCATGTTGGATGTCATGCCACTTTATTCCAATATCCCACATGAAGATGAAATAGCTGCATGCCAGAGTTTCCTGTAACACACAACCCCCAAGACAAACGTATCTCATGAGGTTCATACTTAAACACAACTATTTCTACCTCAATGGAAGAAATTTCCAACCAAAGACTGGAACTGGCATGTGCACACGAATGGCGTCCCAGTATGCTAACCTTTAAATGACAGACCTCGAGCAGCGGTTTGTACAACAACAATCCCAGAAACCAATAACATAAGTGTGCTACATCAATGACATTTTCTTGATTTGGAAATGCATTAAGTACACCATGGTATACTCCAAGGTGAGCACACCCTTCCTGGACACCACCCGTTCTGTTGGAAGCAATGGCCTCTTAGAAACAGGGGTATACAGGAAACCAACAGACATGAACAAATACCTTCAAAGGACAAGTTTTAATCCAAGCCACTAAAACGATCTATCATCATTCTACAGCCAGGCCATCCGATACCAATGTATATGCTCCAACAGGAACACAAGGGACAACCAACTCGTACCTCCTTCTTGTAAAAGAGGCACTCAGCCAGACAAATTGACAGGTAATTTTATTGGTCATTCAGGATACCCAGAAATGACCACCTTCAATACAAAGATAGTGAAACAACAGAAAGAATACCCTTGTTCTTCACAAATCATCCAGCGCTAGCGCAACGGAATAGATTTCTTAAGGACCTACAATCAATATTTAACAAACAGTAGTTCATAATGACAGATATGCAATCAAGAATAGGTGATAAAATAACAGCATAGCACAGAGATAAATAGCAGAAAAATAGACAAGAAAAGAAAATATGCATATTATAAATGACTGAACATCAGCTAAAGCAATAATGTAATAAACAGAACTAAGTGTGATGCAGATATATAAGGAACATGTTGTATAATTATATAAATGGTACAAAATGGTACTGTCAATAAATCAGAACTATACATTTGAGAGAGTATAAAATGGACGTGCAGGGGAAAGATAAGAGACAAGAGACACTCAAGATACAATATGAATACGGGTAGGTTTTAAGGGCATAGTACATTAATTTAAGTACAAGTGGTGAACAAACCCCAAACTAAAGTGAAATTACCTGGTTGTGACAAAAATAAATATTATACACTAACTGTTCATGAGCCATGAGCAGACATGTTGTGAAAGGCTAGATCATTTTTGAAATTAGTCCATTTGGCATCAAATTTAGATATTGCATTAAGCCGCGTAGCCAAACATTGTTCAAGCCTTTGTACCTGACAAATATTATTCCACCAACCTGTAAAAGAAAGATCATGAAATTGTTTCCAGTTAGCAGTAATTAACTTAATGACAATGGCAATGCATTTGTCATACAACAGGCATGAGTCATCTACCACGTGGGCATGAAGCACAATGCTCCTAAAAGAATATTTGCAAGGGAGAGTAGGAGTTTAAGTTTAAAAATGCAATTTAAGGATCTCCATAATATGTCTTGCCAACATTTCTGAACAAATAGACAATCAAAAACATATGTTTGAAAGAACCTGGCGTATTTCCACAGGACCTACAATATCCATCAGTGCTATGTCCAGTCTTTAATAGCTTCATCAGGGCAATAAAGGCTCTGTGTAAGCAAAAGAAAATATTTTGTGTAATGTTGGCCGAGGTGGAAGCACGTTGCACCTTAGACCAATCCATTGTCCATTGTCCATGTCAGCTCATTGAATACCATGTCGCAATCATTCTCCGATTTGGGTTCAAAGGCCGATTTTAAAGTGGGATGTTTAATCATAGAATGGCTCTTATAGATGTGAGCAGTTTTAACTTCAGAGGATATGGCCAACATCAGAAGTCTAGCGGTATCCGGGACAAGTTCATTATTCATCGAATGATCAAGTTTGTCTTGACATGCATTAACCAAACTGTTGTAAAAATTGTAATCTGATACGGGTAGTGAAAACATCTGTCTGAGATCAAAAAAAAGATTTCAAATTGGATCCTTGAAATATTTGGTGAATAAACCTGATCCCTTTATTTCTCCATAGCTTCTGAAATACAGTTCACCCATTGGTGAGATTTGTTATGCCGCATGTACGGTGAAAACCTGTGGGAGCGGGAATTAATATTCGGGAAAAAGAACAGCGGGAATGCATATGTGGAGGATTTGATAGGGCTGGAAAATGCAGAGAAAAAAATTAGCCAAATATATAAACCAGATTGCATAAACTGACGGTGGAGACTAACTCATAGTTTTTTCTTCTCTTCTTATCATGTCTGGTTCTGTTTTTCCCATTCCTACTCGATTCAAATCTCTCTCCTCTACTTCTTCTTCATCTGCCCGAAATGTAAATAACCTTACTCATCGCTCTTCTTTCCCCTACACTACTTCTATTAATCGCGCCCTCTGGAACAATCATTCGCTATGTAACAAATCCCACTCAGTTCTTGATATTTTTCTTTGTAAATCTTCATTTTATGTGTATTACTGAAACATTTCTCTGCACTTCCAATACCTCGATTCCTGCTTTTATTTCTATGTCTGCTACTGCCTTTGTGCACACTCTCCATCCTGAGGCTCATGGAGGTGGCACAGGCATTCACTATTCTTCATCTTTTGTTACCTTCCTCCTCCCACTCTCCCCACCTTTCCCTCATTTGAATATTCCTTAACCTCCTTTGTAAAAATGCATTCCCTTCCCTTCTTACTGGTCTATCGCCCCCCCTGTCCCCTAGCTTGGCTGCTACTTTCTGTCAGGATATTGATGCCTTACTATCTGCTGCCCATCCTGAGACTGATTCTTTCTCTTTATTATCCTATCACTCTATCTATGATGAGGCCCTTCTCACAGCTAAGCGTAATTATTACTCTAAGTTTCTGCATGCCAAATCTGCCCACTCCCTGTGTCTTTTTCAATGTATCTCTCACCTTCTAACATTGCCTACCCTTGATCATTCCCTCCACTCTACTCTCACTGCTACCAACATGGCAATGTATTTTTCTACCAAAGCTGATCCTCTTCGTGCAGCCATTGTCCCTCAACCACTTTTTCTGTGCCTTCTTTCTCTAACCCCCTAATCTCCTCTTTCTCCCCCATTACCAACTTAGAAACCTCTTATCTTCTGACTCGTTCCCATCCCACTGGTTCACCTTCTGATCCCATTCCATCTTCCCTAATTCCCAAAGTCTATCCTTCTCTTGTCTCCTATCTTACTACTCTCCTCAACATCTCTTTCTTCATATCACTCTTTCCCTCTTGCTTCAAGCATGCTTCTATTCTCCCTATTCTTAAGAAGCCTTCTCTCAACCCTTCTCTCCTGTCTAACATTCGCCCACTATCACTTCTTCCCTATCTCTCAAAACTACTTGAGAGGCTAGTCTAAACTTAGGTTTATTCCTTTGTTAATGACAACTCTATTCATCCTTCTCTCCAGTCTGGCTTCCGTCCCTGTCACTCAACTAAGACTGCCCTTCTTTCTGTTTGCAATTCCCTGCTCTCTGCTCATTACACTAAGCATTCCTCTCTTCTCATACTTCTAGATATGTCTGTGGCTTTCAACATTGTTGATCACACTCTTCTCTTGGCTTCTCTGGCTTCATTTGGGTTTGCTGACTCTGTTCTTTCTTGCTTTTGTTCCTATCTTTATAACCATGCATCTTCTGTCTCCTGGGATGGTTCCCTTCTCAAACACTCCACCCTTCTTTATGGTGTCCCCCGATGCTTGGTTCTTGGCCCCTTCCTCTTTCCCCTTCATACTTCTCCTCTTGCTGCTATCATCGCCTCCTTTGGGATTTTTCACCATTTCTATGCTGATGATACGCAACGTTTTCTGTCTTTTCCTAACTTTACTCCTGCTTTTCACGATAACTTATCTTCCTGTCTACTTGTTATCAAATCTTGGATCTCAGACCACTGTCTTGTTCTAAACTTCTCAAAAACTGAAGTTCTTTTCTTGCCTGCCACTACTATTCCCCCTCTCCCATCCCTCCTCTGTCTCTTTCCCCCCTTATTCTTTACCTCGATCCAGTACTGCTTGCAATTTGGGTCTGTACTTTGAAACAGAATTATCCTTCTCTCTCTATATTTCACATTAATCTCCTGGTCTTCTCGCTTCCATCTCTTCAATATCCGTAAAGTCAGTTTTTTCTGACCTTTGGCACCACCAAAATCCTGATCTCATCTCTTATTTTCTATCTCCTTTTTTACTGTTCTTCTACCCTCTTTGGTCTTCCCCTTTCCCGTTTGACTCTGTCCTCTCTTGGTCGGTTGGCTTTTTCCTACTGGCTCAAATTCAATTTTCTTTGTATGGTGTTCAAATCCCTCTATGAGCTTGCTCCTACTTATCTATCATCCTCGGTCGCCTTCTATGTCCCCACTTGTTCTCTTCGTTCTCAATCCCAGTTCTTGCTATCAGTCCCTCGTCCCCCTTGTGCCCAATCCTGGTTCTGTTCATTCTCTCTTCTTGCTTCCTATCATTGGAATTCTCCCTCCTTCCACCTCCGTTCTACTACTTCTAACCTGGATGTAGGTGATTTTACCGAAAATAAGTGTTTGAACATGCAAAGTGTTTGAAAATTACTATGGAAAACTAATCGAAAAGGTGATGTTTTCGAAATTAGCCATAATGTAGAAAAAATCAAAGCCTAAGCATTTGGTGCTAATGCGCCATACTAAGTACCTGATGTGGGGTGTTGCGGGCTCAGTATTGCTACTTTCCCCTTGAGAACATTCCAAAGGGTAACCCACGCTGGGCAGAGCAACATATAACCCACTGAGACAGTCACCAGCGCCAAGAGGACATAAAAAAAGGCAAATTTTGAGCTTTACAAATGCTGCTCGTCTTAGAAAAACTGCAATACCCTGCTTTGTTGCTGTGTAGATCCCCACACAGAATGTATCTGATGCTGCAGTAAATTACGGGTAGCCTTTAGGGAGGAACACAATCAACAGTCTGTAGTGGAGGAATCGCTGTACTGCAACCATGCGATCTTGAGCAAAAACGAAGGGCTTCATTCTGGAAAGGTTGGCACTCCTACTACCAATGGATATTCGGCTGTCATATGCCCCCGAAACCTGAACTGCATTGCTATCCTCCCATATGGCAGTGAACACTCGAGGAAGAATCTATTTTAGGATCACTTGGTGTCTCACCACAATAAGGAGAAAATAGGCATAGACTACTTGCTACCTGTGCCTAGAGAGAGATGTTGCACCTCTGCCACACCTCAATGATGACGTCGAAGGAGGCAGAAGCACATATCTGGTGTTGCTGTTGTTGGTGTCTTTGCTCAGGTGAGAAGTGCCTGGCATTTCCTCGTGGGCAGACCATATGAGTTGCATCAGACTGATATGCAAATGGTTATTCTCCTCTGACATAACAGAGAGAGCGAAAACGCCATTGTTGATCTCCTGAGTGGGATGCAGCCCATACAACAGACTGTTTAACATTCACCTGTTTGAAGTGGAAGGCTTCTCATATCCTTGGGATATCATTAATTAACTCTTTTTTACTAATATGCTAAACTGTGTTAGCATGCAAAGAAAACTGATCAAATAGCTGTTCTTCACATCTTGGCCAGCGTCAATATTTTGAAAACGTTGCATTTCGAATAGATCGATTACGAACATTTTTAATTTGGTCAGATTGAATTCAGTATGATATACGGAAACATTCTTACCCTGCATTTTGCACCTCTGTAAATACCTATCTTCTTCAGTTCTAACTCTCTTCCTGGAATTGTTTTGTAACCTAACCAATTCTCCCTTGATTGTATCTAATCTTTTACGTGGAAATATTTTTGTAACTTAATCAATTTTCACTGTATTGGTATTGTACTGTAACTAGTTTATGGTCAGCACTTTGGAGTGAAGCGCTGAACAAATCAAATAAATACAAAAACTCTAGAGAAAAACAGGTAAGAAAGTGAAAACAGTCAGACGATGCAAACCAAGTACAAGATCGTTTGATTCGAAATGCATTGTGATAACACCTAAAGTCAGGAAATTGGACATCCCTATTCTCAAATGGGACCCTAAGCTTACTAATGGCAATTCTTTTGTTTCGACCTTTACCCCAAAGAAAATTAGTTAGGATACAATCAACGGATCTAAAGAAAGTGGCAGGAACGAAACCGGTAATAGTTGTAAAGAATAAAATATAGGAGGTAACATCATCTTGATAGTCTCCAATCGACCCCACCAGGATAAGAACAAAGGAGACCAAAGCGAAGATAGTTCAGAAAGTTTATCAAGGAGGGCTTTCATATTAAGTTTAATGTTATGTTATGTTATGTTATTTTGCATTTATATAGCGCCTTATGTACCATTGGTATGGTCTGAAGGTGCTGGTAGGTTGAACCCCCTTGGGAACCGAAGTTCAAGTCAGTAGAGAGAGTAGAGAGAGTCAAAGGTGCATGTGAGCACCGGATATGTGTGCAGCTGGTGTGGCATTCGTGTAATAGCTGCTTCTTAGCAGTAGGTGTGGTGGTTGAGAGATCAGGAGTATGTGCTCGTTCTGGCAGGATTTATCCAGACCGAATGTGGCTGCATTAGGCCTGAGGAGAACACCTGGCTGGGGGTGTGTAACCAGCAGTGTTTACTTAGAGTGATGGGGAGTATGCGGCAGATGTTGGTATGAGAACAGTTATACCGAATGGTGTCATAGTATCTCTGTGTTCTAGTTGAATGGTGGTGTAAAGAAGAGAGTAAGCGTGGTGATGTGATATGATGGGTTACATGCTCTTTCAAACGTTCCATGACTCCAAACCATTCCATGTAAGTCACGCAGTTCTATGCCCTCCAGTCCGCTCCATGCACTCCAGTCCGCTCCACGCACTCCAGTCTGCTCCACGCACTCCAGTCTGCCCCACGCACTCCAGTCTTCCCCACGCACTCCAGTCCACCCCACGCACTCCAGTCTGCCCCACGCACTCTAGTCCGCCCCATGCACTCTAGTCCGCCCCACGCACTCCAGTCCACCCCACTCACTCGAGTCCACCCCACGCATTCAGTCCGTTCCACGCACTCAATCCGTTCCACACACTCCAATCCGTTCCACGCACTCCAATCTGTTCCACATACTCCACTCCGTTCCACGCACTCCAATCCGTTTCATGCATTTGAATCTGTTCTATTTACTCCAATCAGTTCTGTGTATTTTAGGTTGTTATGTGCACTTCATCCCCATATTTCACCCGTACTATCAACATACTTTATCCGTTCCATCCACATTTTTCACACGTTTCATCCACATACGTCGGCCGTTCCGTCTGCTCTACGCATTCAGCGGTTCTACGTACTCATCCGCACAACGCAATCATCCGCTCTAAGTTTTCTTTCGCTCTCTGCACTCATCAGCTCTACATTCACTCAGCACTCATCCGTTCTACGCACTCATCTGCTCTACGCTCTCATCCACTCTACGCAACTCATCCGCTCTACGCAACTAATCCGCTCTACGCAACTCATCTGTTCAACGTACACAGAGAGTATTTTAGGCACACTTCCGTTTGCCTAATAGGGTATTTAGGGATATTTCTGAATTCAACTAGGGCAAGTTATTACGCACACTTCTAAATTCGGGCAAGGTGCGCTAATAGGTCCACTTCTAAATTTGGCTTTGCACAGAGAGGATATTTGGGGACACTTCTAAATTCAACTTTGGGCAGAGGGGATATTTAGGCACACTTCTAAATTCAAGTTTTGCACAGAGACGCTTTTAGGCAAACTTCTAGATTCAACTTTACACAGAGATGATATTAGACTATTAGGTGCACTTCTAAATTCAACTGCACACGGAGATGATATTAGGCCTGCTTCTAAATTCAATTTTGTACAGAGGGGAATTAGAGACTATCAGGCACACTTCTAAATGCGACATTACCCAGAGATGATATTAGGCATACTTCTAAATTAAACTTTGCACAGAAGGGATATTTACGCACGCTTCTAACTTCAAGTTTTTCACAGTGCAGCTATTAGGTATATTTTTAATTTCAACTTTACACAGAGCGGAAATTGGGCACTGTTCCAAATTCAACCAGGGTGGACTATTGGGCGCTTTTCTAGATTCAACCAGGGCACGTGGTATTAACCACAGAAGAGGAAATGTGTAGACCCAGATATTTAATAGAGTTGTCCCACCATTTAAACACAAAAGTATCAATTTCGTGTTTGAGACAAAAATAATTAAGGGGTAAGATTTGTAATTCATCTTTATTGAGTTTATATCCCGAGACCGAAGAGAAGATGTCCAGCACTGACAATAAATTAGGTAGATGACTTTCAGGATTTTTTTGAAGAATGCGAATATCATCTGCGTAAGACAAAATCTTAGTTTGATATTTACCACAACGGATGCCAGGTGTGAGGATATCATTTCTAATAAGCTTTAGCAAAGGTTCAAGGGACAGTATGTATAAGATCGGGGACATGGGGCACACTTGCATAGTTCCCCTTTTGAGAGAGAAAAATGCTGAGGATTAACCATTGATAAAGATGGAAGATTTGGGGCCAGAATAGAGGAGTTTGACTAGAGATATAAAACCATCCTCACAACCATGCCAGTGTAAGACCTGAAAAAGATACTCCCAGTTGACGCGCACAAAGGCCTTTTCGACATCCAGAGCTATTGCGGTACAACCAAGTCTATTTTTTTTATCTTTAGCAATTAGATGCATAGCATTAAATAAAATTCTGGTATTGGAGGAAATATTCCGTCCTTTGACGAAGCTAACCTGATCAGGGTTGATCATTTTGGTAAGTGAGATTCAATTCAGTTGGCTAGTACTTTGTCAAAAATGTTGCATTCCACATTGATAAAGGAAATAGGTATGTAATTCTTTGGAAGAGTGCATCATTGTGTACTTTCAGAAAAATAATTAATGGCGCTTTGGCAAATGTACCAGGCAAGAAACCTCTATTGTTAAAAGCACCTCAAGCTTGGGCGAGAGAAACTCTGAGAAATGGTTAAAGAATTCAATGGAAAATCCATCCGGGCCAGGGGCCTTCCCTTTCGTTAAGTCCTTGATAGCTTGATTGATTTTGTTGATAGAAGTTTTGCCTGAATCTCTGCCCACCCTTTAGCTTAAATTCCCACCACTTTATCCAGATCTTTTAGTACCTCCTTTGGGAGCCCATTCTTCAACATGTGATAGAATAAGTTTATATTATTGTCCCATGATTATCCTGTCTCCGCCCCCACGTCTCCTGAATTTGAATAATGAATTGTGCTGGGTCTTTATCTTCTTTCATTGTGCGTGCCATAATTGAATGCATAGCTGATGTGTCGGGATAAGCTGCACTTAAGGTGGCCCATATCTTTACCGGACACTCATTAAAGTGTGCTCTATCATGATTATCATCACCCATGCGTACTCCCATGTACCCTGGCTTCCTCCAAATGTCGTCCAGTTGATCTCCTAATAAGGTGGCAAATAGTGCCTGTTGTCTGTTTTTCAAGAGCATAAACACACTTTCCTGCTCCTGAAGTGAGTGCCAGTAGTGCCTTCATCAAGTTATTTCTATCCATATGTGGCCAGGGCACATGTTGTGCCTGACCAAGACCTTTATGTAGAAGTGGAAACTGTGTGCCCACTGCCTTAGTTGATAATGTTCTTCCCTCTCTTCCTTTTTACCACCGCCATGAGATCTGGTCGCTGCCGAAGTCTTGGGCCACATAAGCTCTCTACTCTCATGGTTATTTTAAATGGTGTCTCTTCCTCCTGCTCCTCATCAGTTCTCCAATCTTTTCTGCTACTCCTGCCTCCATATCTGATTTGATCGACTCATAATCTAAAATATCCATACGCTGCTGTCCTGCTTGGCTCCTCTCACCAGCGCGAACCACCAAGCCCATTTCAACATGTACATCCCTGATCGCTGTTCTGTCAATTCAAAACAAAATAACCCCTGCTCTCCACTCATCAGTGCCCAATGGCACCCTTCGCCCCTCTCCAGGTCCAACTAGGGTCCTTCCTCTCCGACATCTTTTTCTCCACCTGTGGTGTCCCCCAGGGATCTAATCTCTCTCCCTGGCTGTTCAACCAGTATCTGGCACTCCTTGCCCACCGCATCGCCGCTCTCTGCCCTAATTTCCAGTGCTATGCGGACGATACCCAGCTCATTTTCAGGCTACCCTCAGCCTCCCCCTCTCCTTCCCTCATCTCTGACTGTCTGTCTGCTATCCAAGAATGGTGTGCCGCCAATGACCTCTGCCTTAATGCCAGTAAGACTGAGATTCTACTCATCGGTACTCCCACTCCCTCCTTCCCTGCAGCTCTCTGGCCTGCCTCCCTTGGCCCCCTCCCTGCTCCTACCTGCAGGGCAAAAAACCTTGGGGTCATCTTCGACTCCACACTCTCCTTCTCTCCTCATATTTCTGACGTCGCCAAGAGGTCACACTACCAGCTGCACCTCCTCAGAGGTATTCTTCCCTTCCTCTCCTTCCCCCAGAAGCTCACTGTCTCCCGAGCCCTGGTTCTCTCGAAGCTGGACTACTGTAACAGCCTCTATCTTAATCTGCCTGCCTCCACTCTCCGCCCTCTGCAACTCATCCAGAACAGAACTGCGAGACTTGTCCTTGGCCTCAAGCCCAGGGACCGTATCTCTCCAGGACTGAAATCTCTACACTGGCTCCCAGTGGCTGCGAGGATAAAGTTCAAAACCCTCTGCATTGTCCACAAGGCCTTCTGGGGCCTGGGTCCTAAATACCTTCAACTCTCTCTTCCCAAATATCTTCCTTCCCGAGCCCTTCGCTCATCCGCCTCCAACTCCCTCAGGGTTAGCCGTTTCTCGAAGCAACGAGCTGGGGGTAGATCTCTCTCCGCGGCAGGGGCCTCCCTCTGGAACAGCCTTCCTGCCCCCCTGAAACTTGAGGAGAACCATCTCCGGTTCCGGAAGCACCTCAAAACCTTCCTCTTTGCTTCTGCTTTCTCTCTCCCTCTCCCCTGCTGAACAGCTAATTAATTCTTCACTGAAACTGGACTGATCCTGCAACTGGACCACTCTAAACGGCCTCGGTCCTGGGCCCAGCCACTCTCCACTTGCACTGATGCCCTGAAACCCCTCTGCACTGCGGGACTGTCTCTGTATCCCTACAGCCCCCCCCCCTTCCCCAGCACTTGTTTCTGCACTTATCTTGCACTTGCCACCAGCTGGCCCTATTTATTTATTACTTTACGCCACTTACCTTGTACTGCACTTCCCCCCCTCCCCTTCCCCTTGCACTTTTCCCCCTCCCCCACCCCTGCACTTGCGCGATCTGAATGACACCTGGCCTAGTAGGATCGTTGTCTGTCTCCCCTTGTTCCTCCCCTCCCTGCCTCGTCGCGCCTTGAAACATCTGTGTATAGGCGCGTTACAAATACCATATCATATCATATCATATCATATCTTTGATCTAGCTTCAATTGTGCAAGCCCTGGCTCTGCCTCCTGAAGCGCCACCTCTAGCTCTCTGTGTGCCCTATTCTCTGTTTTCATCACTAATGGGGTACGCATAGCACCTTCTACAGGGGGTTGCAGAATGTTTTCATAGGTAATGGGGGCTGCCAGTGGTTTTGCTCTCAGTGGTTTTGCTCTCTGAGACACATACTTGGGATTGGTGTAGTCTGCTGCAGCTTGCATGGGGTAACACCCTTGTCGGGGTAGCAGGGCTATGGGGGTTATCAAGGTCTCCCCAGGTGCGGGTTTTATACAGGGAACTGTAGTTGTTCTTTCTCTCTTCAACTCTCTCTTCCTAAATATCTTCCTTCTCAAACTCTTCGCTCATCCACCTCCAACTCCCTCAGGGTTAGTCTATCTCTCTCTTCTGCTGGGGCCTCCCTCTGGAATAGACTCCCTGCCTCTCTGAAACTTGAGGAGAACCATCTACGGTTCCGGAAGCACCTCAAGACCTTCCTCTTTGCTTCTGCTTTCTCTGCTCCTCTCCTCTGCTGATCTACTGGCTGAATCCAAACTGGCACTGGTTACCCGGCTACCCTCTGATCTCGGACCCACTTCCCCTCCCCGCCAGTTGCACACCTGCACTACCCCCTGGCTTTCTTTGCACCCGGGTCTGTTTCTGTATCCCTGCAGCCCTTACTACCACTTGACACCCGATGTCTGCACTTACCCTTGCACTGACCACCTGCTGGCCGCACTTCTATTTATTGTCTTTATTATTATCTACTTGCTGGTATCCTATGTACTGCGCTGCCCCCTCCCCTTTCTCCCCTGCACTTTCCCGCCTCCCCCCTACCCTGCACTTGTGCGATCTCAATGTCACTTGGCCTAGTAGGATCGTTTTCTCTGCCTTCCCTCTATTTCCCCCTTACCTCATCGCACCTTGAAACACTTGTGTATAGGCGCGTTATAAATGCCATATCACATCATATCATGTCATATATCTCCCTTATGGTTCTTCAGGGAGATCTTCCAAATCCTCAACCATTCTCCAGAGCTCAAGAATACCCTGACTACACCTCAACTTCCTCCCCTTGTATTTTGCAGCTAAATATGTATACATATGGCCCAACACATCCTGATTATTCATTCCTACCTCGTGCCACAGCTTGTACATCCTGGCCTTTGTGTTAACAACCCATTCACGATGATGCTTAAGTATTTTCTCCCGGTACCGCAGGAGCGCAGTACACATATATTCAGGTACTCATAGTTCCCACCAATTATACACTTCTAACCAATATTGATTCCCTAGTCACTGATCCAGAGGCGGCCTTCGACCCCACTCTGCCACCTTTCCCCTCCCTGTTCTTCTTCCCAACCCACACAACCCACACACATCCTTTTTCAACACAGTTCGTCAATCACCCTTCCACCACTCCAAATCCATCCACACCATACAACATACATCAATAAAAACACACTTGTATACACATTTGTTTAGACCCTTCCTTAACCTCCTCTACAAGGCAAGGGAATCTACCTCCTTATGCCGGGCAAAGGGTTCCTAGGTCTGCCATTTAATGGATCCACACAACTATTCTACTGCAGCGTTGCCTTTCCTCCATATAGTTGATGGAGATCCCGTTACCTCGTCTCTTCTTCTTCACACTATACTACTATGATGTCAGCTTTTCTCCCGCAGGAGAGGATCCCACTGGCCACCTCAATCTGTATATATAAACCACAATATATTGCCACAAGGTCTTACACTCTCCATACACTCCCAAACACCTCACTCCACACACACAGACACACACAATTCCCATTTGTTATTTTCTCCTGCAAAGGTGCATTTACATCTATGTATTATCCCCAGCTCCTCTGATACGGGGTCCTGTTAATGGCCTGCAGAGCTGGGAGCAGCACCTGGCTCCAAGGAACAGACAGGCCTTCTGGTAACACAGAGACTGTGAACCTCTTCAAGCCATGCACAAAGGACTGATCACTGTAGATGGGCGCTGCACCCTAAAATGCGTGGCTTGGACACCCGGAATCTCAAGGAGAGTCTGGGTTCACGTCAGGGCCACCAAATTGTGAGGAAGGATAACCCAAAACCCAAACGATAAAAATAATCCACAAGTCAAAATGACCACTGCACCAGTTTGCAGGGGAAAACAAGGTTTATTGCATCCAAACGTCTCAGACAGTGCTGTAGTGCCGAACTGACACATAGCTTGTACAATTTCTGTGGGTTACATATTTAGAGAAAAAAGCTCTAGGTTACTAGGTTACTAGCACCTATTCCGGACCGGCTTACTTTTAGTCTGCCGGTGGGGGCCATGGATCTCCCGGCAGGCCTTACCTTACACTGAAGCATAGGCACTGTTACTATTGGTGCCGGTGCTTCAAGTTTCCAAATCCCACGGAGTCCTGCTGGACTACGTGGGAATGGGAAATAACCGTTCTGCTACCGCCTGTGATATCCCAGTAGCACCGTGATGACAGGCGGCGGTAACCATGTTACAGGGTTGCCGTTAACTCGCCGCCTACTGGTGAGTTTTACCGGCAACCTCGTAATGAGGCCCAATGTCATCCCACCACCCTCATTGGCTACCACTTATATACATTGTCCCCTATAGCCCTTTGCCCTATTGGCTGATTGGCTGAACATTATCTACATACATTCCCATACACACATGGCCTACAAAGTCATCACCGTTCAATCCAGGTACGGGATTGGCTAATAGAAAAAATTGCTACTACACTAAATCGTGACTGTCACGTGATGTGCACCCATCCAGACAGACATGTTTGAAGTAAGCTGGCGAGCCAACTCTGCTTTGTTAAAACAATAGACCTTCTCATTACCCCAGACGCCGTTGCGCACAGAACCTGCATCCCTTACCTTGAACTAAATTTACTGGCATCACCTCTTGCTCCTCCTGTCCCAAATCACAGAATGTTCCAGACACCGCTCCTCCATTATCTCCTTCGAACCCAGGGGCCTAGTAATCAGGACACCACTCCCGAGTTTGAATTTCAGGGATTTAGGTACTCTGTTTGTGTGCTCACTTGTAATTCAAACAGGATGATGGCTAGTTTGGGAGGGCAGTAGTGCTCTAAATCTTCACCAACCCAGTTGGCATCACAAAACCTCATGCCCTTTTCTTATAAGTGTTGTCCTTCTAAGGGCACATCACCTCCTCCTTTCCCAACAGCTATCATTTCATTCCTACAACGTTCATACTCTGCAGCTGGGTACGATTATTATTTATCGGTATACTGTGGGTGTCTCTGACCTCGTCTTCACTTCGGGGGGATGGACAGGGGATTTGCCTTTGGAATCAAGCTACATAGGGCTGTAGATCTACAGGCGGGCCTTGATAGATAGTAACTCCGAATCCACTACGGTGGTACTCATGCCATATCTATCCAGTGCCCTCGCTGTTACCACATCACCGTTCTGACTCCATCTTCCCTTAATGCCTATTTTGAGCTCTCCATTCCCACCTTACGTGCAACATGACCTCATGTGCTACTATTGCATACAAAAATTCTAATGTGCTACCCTACCTGTAACCTCGGTAACCGCAACATTTATAGATTTGTTGTTCATTCTGTTATGCTGTGTATGGTATCTAATGTGTGTCAAAGCAACCTACAATGGTGACGCGTGCCTTCTGTCACTCAAAGGCGGAGCTACACCCGCCCCAATGTTACCTAACAGGTTTTGCTCAATCAAAACCTCTTTGCTTGGCTGGGGTGCACTACTTGTATCCCAACACTGGCAAGGAACTATGTCAAAGAATGAACCTGCACAAATACACCACTTTGAATCATAAAACAGAAACACCTGTTGGCCAACAATGTACGTGAGATGGGCACATGCTGCATGACCTGTCAGTGATGGTTCTCACAGGTGACCTCTTGAATACGGTTACCAGACATTTGGTCGAAAAAAATTGGTCGACCAGACAAATGGTCAAACCAATTTGGTCGAAAACCAAATGGTCGAATTTTTTTTTTTATTTTAACCCTTTTTTTTTTTTTTGGGGGGGGGTCCCCCCCTAACCCCCTTTTTTTCTCTAAAAACCCCTTTTTTTACAAAACGAAAACCCGAAAAATAAATATATAAATAAAATAAAAAATTCGACCATTTGGTTTTCGACCAAATTGCGTCGACCAAATTGCAGTCGACCAGTTTTTTTTCCACCAATTGACTGGACACCCTTGAATACCACACAAAGAAGAACATGGGAGCTTAAGTACTTAAGGATTCTCAACCTGAAAAATGCTGGTCTGAACATAGACACAGATTTTATATCATACTATGGCCTACCTTGCGTGTGAGATCTTCATGGGTAACCACATTGTCAGTACCAGAATATGACCTGCTGCTACTACCTCTCACATACACATTTTAGGCACAGTGTTTAGATCCCTGAATGGGTAAGGACAAAGGCATCAGATATGGCAATTTTGGATGTCTGAGCAGAAATGATTGGTACCCATTCTTCAATAAGAAGCATGCCCAGCAAACAGTGGAAACTTCACCATTGTATTTGCCACTTTGTATGTAAGTCATTAAGACACTGTCAAATATGAGACACAGCCAGCATCCATTTTGACCTAGCACCTTGGAAGCTTAGGGAAGGGAGAAGGCCTAAGCAACAAGCAACTTGGGTTAACCTATTGTTCCAGCCTAGCTCACCACCTCTTGAGACTTAGCCTAGACCACTCGCCTTGCTACCTTGAACTGGTTCGGCTACAGCTCCCAGAGTTGTCCCTGTCACAAATTAGGTTGGCCTTCTATACATCTGTCCACTAGGCCAGACTATAGAAACTCAGTCCTAACAACAGCAATGGTGGTTAGCAAAGCAAAATGCCTCTTGTGTTTTTAAAAACATTTTGTAAATTAAAAGTATTCAGTTTGTTACAAACTTTTACTTAAAATGAGTGTGATATCGCTCCGATAGTACTTTAGCAATTAGTTTTAAGTGTGTTTGTTTCTACGTATAAATAGACCAATACATCTTAATTTCATAAAACTTGTTGAATTTGCAATGTTTCTGTTTGAAAGTTTGTTCCAGCAAAAATTCATTAAAATCATGGCCTCCGTGTTAGCGTTCCCACCAATCTTCTGCAGTGAAGTGATGATTTGACTTGATTAGTTTCCCCATATGTTTTATTCTTTGCATTGGTAATTTGTCACAGAATAGCATCAGATGGATTAGAGTTTCGTCTTGATTTTTGCAGAATATACAGCAAACATAGCTTGTTTCAGCGTCGTGTCTTGAGATAAGAACCTCTCTTAGGAGGATGTTCAGTCCGATTCTTAGGAATATGTCTATATGGCGTGTACTAGGGAATTTTGTGAGATACTTCGCCACACTGTTCAAAAGCCTAATAGGTTTTTGAAGGTGAAGATTGCTGTGGTGCCTTTTTGCTTTTTGTTCTGTTTCTTCCAAATCAAGACACCATAGTTTTTTTTTACCCCCTTCTGGGTTATTCACAAGAGACCATTCAGTTGCATCAAAGTTAATTAAAAGCTGTTTGCATCCTGGTGTCCACAATGTTAAGATCCCGTCTGTTCGGTGTCCCTTTTTTCCTTTTAAGACACTAAACTGTGTTGACTGTCATTCGTGATCATTTTCTGAAATAATGCTAGTGAGTTTCATACTGTATAAGGATAGTAGGCCCAATTCGTATCCTATCAGGGCTATGGGGAGACAATTAGGGAGGGATAAGATCTTTTTCCAAAAGGATCCCTCCAGCAGGTCCTAGGTTTCCCATGCTGTTGACAAAGTAGTCTCTACACCGTTTTTTAGGTCAACTAAAAGAGTGACATAAACATTCTATAGGTACAGTCTATGATGCCTCAGATGGAAATGTGTGTAGCATTATATCTACGGTGTGCCGGGTAGACACTCATATACAGAGTATCCTCTGTCACCTGATGGGAGTGGGGAGTCACGAGTGTTTCAGCCTTTTTGACATTGCACATATCCACATTTGCTTCATGAAATGCCAGGTGTGCTTGCGTTTTTCTGTGGGTATGCGCGGCGACCCAGCAGCCAGTCTCCTGCCTCCATAGACTCCAGACTGCACCTTTGCAATGGCGACGATGCTATGTCATGTTTCCAACCGGGAAAGTTGCATTCACATGCATGATAGTTTACATGGCATTACAGATGACCGGTGTATTGATGGAATGATAGTGCCTCTTATTGCTGTAAATGTGTTCTGTCTAGAGGGATGTCTATAGTGTAACATGGGTGTAGGCCAGTGCGCCAAGCATCAAGTGAAATTGACGTCAACATATAGCTTCGGTGCCACTTGTTACATGGCCTGCAGAGAGCTCAGCATGAAAAGGTATTGTTGCATGAGGTGCAGGAAATCGTGACTGGTTGGTCTGAGGGATGTCAGCAGTTATGGCATGGGTCTGCTTGAATGACCCAATTGCCATGAGGAGGAGCACTGCCGGTACTTTCACATGACATCACCGCAGCACTTCCTCATCAGATAATCCCAAAAAAGAGTAGTCACTCGGTGCTACATGGTCCCAGGACATTTCAGATTGGTTCCCTCGAGTTGTATTTAAATATTTGCTCATTTTATTTATTCAGTGTGATACAGTTTGCATTCAACTTTTCACACAAGAAAAAAACCAATTTGAATAAACGTACATACATTATTTAGTATTAACATTAAATTACAATCGGATTACCATTTGTATAATTCTTAATGTGAGTTCATGCTTCAAGTAAATAGCAGAGAATCCAAACCTATCTACATCATAAACTCTGTCAACATTAAATACATAACAAACATGCACATTCCCACAAAACCACTAAAAACACAGACATACTACATCACAGAAACACTCAACATGAATTACAACAAAATAGTCCATTAAAATAAGGGGGGCATTGGGAGTTTGCCGTTAATCCCGCCAGTAATTCCAGCGGGATACCAGAAAACAGACCTACCGTTACTGGGTCCTGATATCCCAGTATCACCGGGATATTACAGGTGCCTGTAACGCGATCGCTCCACATGGGGGTAATTGTGGGTAATCGGGTAATTGTGGGTATTACTGGCACTGATATTACCGCTGCTGGTAACACCTTTTTTGTTGCAGGTTGGGGCCCGATTTGCCTCCAGACTAAATAAGTCAACCCACTCCGGCAAACTTGTAGTTTGGCAGTGCGGGAAAAGTGACAGTAACTGAATTACTGACACTTTTCCCACCACTTTTCCTGCACCGCCAAACTTATGAGGCCCAAGACTTTTCATCTGATAAAATCACTTTTACAGGGCCATTTTGAAGTGACGCGTGCATAAAATTACGTCTCTGTATGTAAGCCTTCCTTGATCTAGACCCTGCCCAATTAATTAAAGTGCTATTAGAGGATCATTAGTTATGTAGTTTCGCCTAAAATAACCAAAGATTTCTTGTAGGAATTGCCACAATTCCTCAACTGCTTCACACACAACTACCATGTACGTTTTCTTTTATTTACAGAGTCTGCACGTTCTCTCAGAATGCTCCAGCTCCCTAACCGGCCCCATGTATTCCAATGTGTTAAAAAGGTTGGCGGTCTGGAAACAATGGTGCTGGTAAGCTTGCTGGTACAGTTGTTTTCCCGACCGGCAAACTACGAGTTCAGCGAGCGGGTGGCTTTCCGCCCACCAGGTCTCACCTGGCGGGTGGAAAGGCACCTGCTCGCAGACCTTGACGGATGCACCAGTACCATTCATGAATCTTGCCGGTGCACCCGTCCTCCCCATTCCCATTGAGTCCAATGCGACTCGAATGGGAATGAGGAATAATATTTTCTGGCGCCCGGCAGTGGGCAATTACCGGGACCACCAGGCCGTAATGCTCCGGTAAGTCCCCATTGCTGCGCACTGGAAAAACAATTACTCCTGCGGCAGCCATGCTGTTTGTACCGGCACGGCTACCGCCGGACTCATAATGAGGCCCATTGACTATAAACCGTAGTAATCAGCTCCTATACACAGGATATGGGAACTTTTTCAAGTAGGCCATTGGAAATTGTTTCTATATTTTATTAACCATGGATATTTACTCATTATGGTCTCATTTTCTATAATGTTCCACTGCTTCATGCTTTGTTTAACCAGATTATAGTTCTCAACAAAATTATTGGCAATGACATTAACCTCTCCAAGAACCCCTTTGCACGATCTAAAAAAGGCATGAGTACTCAGCTCTGTATTTTTACTTCCCATCCTCCACAATTCCCCATATAGATTGTTTTGCTTATCAGTTGACAAGCATATTTTGTGATTTATTTTAGTTTGTTCCATATTACAATGGACCTAAGAGATCTCAGCACAAATTCTACTCTAATCAACATTACAGACAAGGTGTGGGGCAAATTTAATCCGAACCTCCAGATTTTCCCCTTCAAATATTTTAACCACTTTTAGTTTTCGGTTTCCGTTATTTCAAGACCATATACAATTGCAGGTAGGACTTTCACATTATAAAATTCGATCAATTGCTGCATAGTGTATCCACTATACATCCCTAATATGATCTTCCTTTGCCCTATGTAAGCTTCCACGTTGAAAATTGTATTTTATTTATTTACTTGTAAGGCGCTGAAGCCCGCAGGCATCAGGGCGCACCAACATAGACACAAGTGAGACAGACACAACGCAGACGAGACACCAAGAGATCCAGAAGGATTAAGAGCAGGAAGGGATTTATTGAAAGAGGAAAGTTTTCAGTTTACAAGGACAGCTGACAGTGGAGTAACTTTGCTGAAAAGTTTGGGGGGGACAGGGGTGTGGTGGAAGGAGGGCGGATGGTGGCTCTTGGAGATTGTTTCGGCCAAATTGTTCCATAAAATTTGGTTGAATGGTATATTTGACTGAATTCATTCACCCCCATTAGTTCGAAGCCGAAGATACCAAACATGAAGAGCTGGGGTTGTGGGGGTGGCCCCCGCTCCCATGTTCAGTATTTTTGACTTCGGCGGTTGCGGCGGTGTTCCCCGGTTCCTCAGCATTGGTGTCAGGGGACCCAACAAAAAAAAGAATAAAAAGGGACCCTTCAGCATCAGATCCGACCCACGTTAAATGGATGGGTCTGATGCAGCAGGGTACAGGAGAGGCAGCGGATGGAGAAAAGGTAAGTAGGGGTTATGGGTATACTGGCGGTTTTGGGGGGACATGGGTTTTAGTTTTTTGTACCGAGGTTAAAACGTATTCGCAGCAAAAATGACTATGGTCAATTTCGCTGTCATTTTGTACCTCAGTCGAACAACCTAAATCCCTGAGGGATAACACTAGACTGCTACACCACAAGAGTCCATTGCTGACGTTCTGTTTTAACTTTCATAAGACTGGTGGCCTATCTTTAAAATTCAATTGGGCCTCCACACATCTCCAGTCGGCCTGCCATGCACCCAGTGACACAACATAACATTCACAAACTTAATTCCAATAGAACATACAAACAATGCATTATTTATCATTCATTCAGACACAAAAGTCAACAAGCATATGCTTGTAGACACTCTCACTCACACACAAATGCACCCATCACCTCCATTGACATACACTGTGTGCACACAACATTTATATGAACATATACAATAACACATGGAAACAGTGGCACAACGTCCATTGAGCAGACCAGACTTTATCACCCCCTGATCCCTGACATGTTGGGCTAAATTGTCTTGACCTAGCTGAACTATGGCAGAAAGGAACCGATTCACTGGAATGTCAGCAATTCCCTTGATGTTTCCTTTCATTCAAAGGCAGAAGCCATCAGTGAATGCAGTGCATTGGGTGACCAAGTATACTTGGTATCAATTTTTAAATGCCATATATCTGCACACTTGGGTTCTGCACAGCACCTTATATGTGTACGTGCTGATAGATTTCTTTTCTACAAGATTCTGACTGATTAAAATTAAGGTATGTTTTCCTGTGTTGAAATGGCTCGAAGCAGTGGAGTACCAAGCGGGAGAGGCAGGGAGGGGGGAAACTGCCCCCCGTGGCTCTTTTAAGAGCCAGACCGGGACATTTTTCATTGGGACAACTCTCCCATTCGGCACATCAAAGAGGGCGCCCAACGGCAAAGGTGTCCTGCTGGCAGGACAATGTGTGCTGAGCAATTCCTGCTCAGCACGCTCATTGTCCTGGCAGCAGGACACCTTACCTGTTCCGAATGGTAGAGGTGTCCTGCTGCCAGGACAATGTCCCAAGGAGCTCTGGGCAGCAGAGGGTCCTCACGTTGCTCTGTATCAACAGAGCATTACAATGTGAGCGATTAGGCACTGATGGGAGGGAGGGGGATACTATTAGCAGGGACTTTTGTCCCTTTAGAAATGAGAATGGGAGGGAGTGATCAGAAGTGAGAAGGGTGCATAATGTTGCATGCTTTATGAAATAATGACTATGGCTTTAAAACCCAAGGGGGATTTGTTAGGCTCACATTAATCTACATGATGCTATTGTGACTTTGCATGCAGAATGGGGAGAATAAAACTAAAGCCATACTCTCATTGCTCAAAATATTTCTATGACAATGTATATAGGGTATGGTTAGTTTACTATAAAAGGCTAGTTTATTATGTAATGTGATTTGCTTCCAAGGCTTTGCTATAAATAATTATTTAAGCACATGAAATGCAAAGCAAAACCTTAATACACATCTATATCAACTAAACCTGGAAAGCTGTGCTTCGTCGCTTAAATTCTCCACATCCCAGTTTCACTATTTAACCAAGTGTGTGATCCTTAGAAAATCATGTAATCACATTGTGCCTTATCTGCAGCTCTGCAAGTGACTCTAATTCACTTCAAAGCTGTTAATGTATCATGGTATTATAATGGAAAAGCCTAATGACTATATAGTTGCTCCACATATAACAAAAGTGCAATTTAGGTATTTTGCACCACAAAGTTATTTTTCACTTGGCTTATTCATGACAACTTATTCTAAAGTCACGTCCATGGTGCCTCCAAGCATCAAGGACTGTTGATGCGCCTTGCAATATCCTTTTCTGTGGTGTCATTTCTATTGGAGGTTTTCATGTATTTTGCTTTAGAGGGCTTGAACAGAGCTCTAATAGATGAGTTTGCTGCATCTGGAATGATACTGCAGTTTTATTTTTGTTGTTATGTGTTAAAATGCCATCTTCCACTAATGTTACCAAAAAAGTAGATTGGGGTAGGGGTGGGTGGTTTGCGGGTGCCAAAGAGACCATGTGGATTCCACACATTGCATTTTGTTGCTCACTTCTCGCCCCCACTCTTACAATGCTGGATACTCCCCTGCTTAGATTGGTAAGTGACGCAGTTTTTGGTGGCCTGTAACCTGAACCATGACACCCATGTACTAATTTGCACCAAACCGTCCTGAAAAAGTGTCTGCAAAACTCGAAATACTTTTTGCCAGTTTGGTGAAGATAATTTTTGACAGCAGGGGGAAAAGTTATACAGGGATCCTAAAAGTGTTCTTTTAACACAAAATCCCACACGGTTCCTTCTGCGCACCTAGAGCAAAAACTGCTTAACAAAAGTTCACCATATTTGGAAGGCGTATAGCACTCAAATTCATTTCGCAGAATTTGCAGAGAACGACAATTTTGGGTCACAGGTTTTCTCAGCTTGACTCTTTCTACTCTACTTGGGGAGGGCGCACCTTTCACTAACTTCATTGTGAAATTAGGATGGTGGTGCTTTAGTGGCATCTGAAAAGCAGCAAGACTAATTTTAGAGGCGTTGCAGAGCTGTGGCTTGCCACAGAGAATGCACCATTTGTTATTGTTAGTGTGTCTTCATACCTGGGGCCTTAATAATGTGTACTGTGAGCTCTGCTCACATTGTTCAAATGTGACATGTGCCCTCACTAGGGTTAGCCCGCAGCCCCGCCCTCCAACAAACATACACAAACACAATTAAAAATTATTTAAATAAATAAAAACAAAAACTATCTCTGCTCTGCTTTCAAATTGCGCCCAGGCCACGTCTCATGTTACACCTACCTAACATATTCGCACTCACGCACCTCCAGACATAAACCAGCAAGGTGAATGAGCTTCCTAGTTCCTGTCTTTGTGTCACACAAACACAAAGCCGGAAAACAGTTCTCTGCGCCGCGGCCCCTGGAAGTGCTGCTGCTAGCGTGGCAGCACATGCGCCAGGCCCTGCAACACCCAGTTCAGCACCCTGGCTGCTGACTTTGAGTCAGGCCAGCCAAGGTGAGGGACTGAGCCATGCAGGGCATCCCGGCCCTGAATGTGTTGCAGCGCGGCTGCCAGACATCTCAGCATTATGTAATGAGATAGCGCAAGCCTTGCTGGGCACCTTGCGCTGTCCAATTACATAATTGATGATTGCGCCCCCCATGCCCTCCCTCCAAAAGTTGGGGGGTATAAAAAGGCATGCCACAGAAGTTGGGGGGGACAAAACCTCCTGTGCCCCCTATAATTACGCCCATGACAGCTGAGATGGTTTTCCTCAAGTTTCAGATTAGAAGGAAGTTCCATATTTTAGCTGACACAACTGGAAAGCATTTACCTAGGCTATTGGTCGGATTGAAAAATAAAGATCTTACTAACACCATCTTGGAGAAGCACAGAGATTTAATCGGGACATAGGGAAGAGAATCATGGATTTTAGGTAAGCGGGGGAGGTGCCATAAAGACAGTTGTGTACCAATATCGCCGCTTTGAAGGAGATACGAGCGGTAATGGGAAGCCAGTGGAGTCCTTGCCTATTCTGAGAGATGTGGTCCCGCTTTGATTTGCTTATGACAATTCTAACTGCGTCGTTCTGGGAAATGTGAAGTTTAGACAGGCATTTCTAATGAGTTCCAATCAAAAGTGAGTTACAATAATCTAGTCTAGACAAGATTATGGCCGGGCAATAGAGCCACAGTTTTTCTCAGATAGGAAGGGCTGGGTCTTCCTCAGCAGTTGGAGATAGTAGGAGCAGTTTTTAGACACTTGGTTTATGTGAAGGTCCGCAGAAACAGATGGATCATTCACGTGCCAAGCGTTTTGACCATTTCTACAACCTAGCTGTCACAATTGTGATGGCGACAAGATTTAAATTTGGGGTCCAATTTAGCTTTAGTTTGGGGTAAATCAAAGATCAATAACTCTGTTTTGTTGCCATTAAGGCACATCCAATTGGTATTTATCCAAGACTCAAATGAAGCATGATCAATGGCGATCTGCAGATCTGTCAGGCGAATTGTATTAAAATGTTGACTAAGAACTTTCGTTAATTAATAGGTATGTGGTCTTTGGGAGGGGATCATGGAAATGGATCTGAAAGACAATGTCATAATGATCTAACCATATGCAGGGGATGGTGCAATCAATATGCACATTGAGATTTTTGGCCACGACCCAGTCAAGAGTCTTACCTTTGGCAGTGGTAGGTTCACTGTTAGCCACAGTTAAGTCAATGTCAAACAATCAAGCCAAACGAACACCCCGAGAGTGCCAATGACAGCGATGACAAAAAAAGAAAAAGCAAAACAGGCCAAACTACAGTGGTTACATACCCACACTGCTCAAAAGCTATTAAATGAAACTCTCAAACACCCTCTGAACGCAGCGACAGGAAAAGCAGCTCGCCTATCTTTGGACATCACTGAAATAGCGTCCATCATGGACAGTGCAGAAAGAAGGAAAGAAATCTTCGGTGAGCCAACACATTTGGCAACTCCATCCTGCACTTCGACACCACTACCAGAAAATTCCAACCAACAGAATTGCGAATCCCATGGAATACAAAGTCCATGCAGAGAACCACAACCCTTACATCTCAAAATAAAAAAGGAACAAAAAACTACCCAATTCGACTACGACGCAGAGGATCCTTCCATACGCCAGAGCAAGGAAACATCACAAACTACCCTACCCCCATATCTGGAGGTACAGGAAAATACTTTTCCTCAAATGACGATAATCAAAATCAGAGACTTCCGACATCAATGTTAGAACTACAAAACATGCTGCTCACAGTGGTGTCCCAATTCATGATACCCTTCCTTAAACTTCATGAAGCAATAAAAGATAACATACGAGACCAAGCCACTCTCCTGGCAATGATCCACACCAAGCAAATCCATACAGAAGGCTTCATAAATACGATTGGGAAACATCTAGACTCTGAAGCAGAACAATCTTGCATCTGGCAACAAAGACTTTTTGAGATTGCATGAGACGATAAGGAAGAAAAGATCCAACTCACAAAAGATCTTATGACCTTGCTCAGAAACCAACAACAACAAGTCCCCCTACCGCACAACTCACCAAAAGAAAACACATCACATTGCATGATACCAGAAAAACTAAACCTTGATCAAGTTAGATCTACACCAAACAAACCTTCAACATCTTCATCGACTCAAATAACAAACCCACCAAACGCGCGCAAAGAGAAAACAAAACTGATAAACGGCTCACAAACCATGATCGTCAACAACACTTTCGGAATCTTCGGTCCAGCAAAGAAAACCGACAAAGAACAAGCAAAGAAACCCACCAAACAAACTCACAAGCAAACGAAAAGACACCTAAAAATCAACCTAAAAAGTCTGTACCGAAACACCCGGACCCACCAGCACAAAAGCCAAACAAAAAACCAGTAGCTGCGACAGCGCTAATACACAAGGACCAAAGCGCAGACTCAGACAATCTACTCAACCTAACGACGCACGAGGACCCACCAATGCAAGACAAAAATAAAACAAAAAGGCAAGTAAATGACTCAAGTCTAATAGTCATCGACGAATACCAATCAAATCACTCTGCCAGCTACACAATCTCGTGTGAAGAAATTTCAGACAGATCAATGACCAATTCAACTGACGCTCTAAGTAATCAGTCAATCTATGACGAAATCTCCTCAACCTCGTTTCTCAATTAAACAAGCAGTAGCACCGGAACCAGGCGCTCCCCAACTCATCCAACACAAGAAAACCCTGGATCACAACACCCGAGAGAATCTACAGATCTATCCGAACAAATATTCCTGAACCCATTTCAGACAACAGAGTGCCAGATGGTACAAATAGAAAACATCATTACGAGGCCTACCAAACTGGTCCTAAACAGAGTGAACATTCTAATCCTTTTCCAGGCAATCCCAAACCTCATTCGAGTATGTTCCAGAGACATCGACCTAGTCATCTTTTTAGATGAAAACTACAATGACAAAATATTACTAAAACTGCACAACAAAACAACTATGGAGCAAATCTTAACATCAAAAGATGCGCTACACAAGCTGGGTTTTAGCTGTACGCCTGACATCAAAGCCAAATATGAAGACACCATCAGAAAGGAAAACCCCAGACACGCTTTCACATCTAATCTCAACCAAGAACATCCGAGAAAACAGTCAAACAAGAGACATAACATCTCAAATAACCTTCCAACTGTGTCCGACCGCCTTAAGAAGACCGCGGACCACAACTTCAAAACTGAACATAATAACGCCACCAACAACAACGGTGATCGCCAAGTCAGACGACAGCATACCCTAGAAGACAGTGTACATAACCAAGACGAAACAAGGATGAGCTACAACATAGATCGTCCGATCAGACGTCAGTATGCATCGGAAGACAGCTTAAATCTCTCAGACTCCACAAAGCTGAGCAATATCTCATAACCATCAATTAACACATTAAACAGCTGGACCCTGTGCTCATGGAATACACGGGGCAACTCCCACTTGTTTAACGACCCATCACCCGAATTCGATTCATATCAGATCATTTGCTTTCAAGAAACATGGCTTTCCAATACTCCATGCTGCAACGGCTTTCAAGCCTTCCTAAATCCATCTCCGACAAGAACCAAAGGAAGAACTTCATCAGGTCTATTATCGTTAATCAAGATTGATCCTACATTGTCAATACTGCATACAAAAAACATCAATCCATGGATACAAAATACAGTCATAAAAATAACGACAAAGGAAGGTCTAGATCCTACTACAACGACACCCAAACACGAAAGAAAAATTGGAATCATGAATCTGTACTGGAATCCAGCGGCAATTAACAATGAAGCGTTCTTGGACGGTGTTTTTCTATCAGTTGATAACCTCATTCTGAAACATACAAGAATTTAATTCATATTATGCGGCGACCTAAACCTACACCTACGGCAACAAGACGGACAACCAACTCCTAATGAAAAACTAACTATTTGTGCAAAAAAATGGATCAAAGAAACAAGCATCCGTAACCTACTATCCATTGATTATCCTAAAGATGAAACAGGCAACCCCCTTTTCACCTGGTCCCGAGGCAAATCATCTGGCATAATTGATTACATCTATCTTTCCAAAGAGCTAAGAGCTGCAGTACAAACTACAAGCATAATCGCAACAACAAAGAGCGACCATAACCAACTTGGCGTACATGGACAAGACATGCTGCGCCAACCTCAAACCAATCGTCCTACCCCGCTAGAAGTCTGCACAGATGGGAAAAAACTTTGCATAACCCAACAAGTAACAAGCTCACTGACAAGACAATTTATCCAAACTGCCCTACCTGGCGACCAGAAATTAAATTATGGATGGTTACTTCAACCTCACTACAAACCAACCAAACAGCATACCTTACAGATTCACCGACATTCATACAACAAGGAGCTAGTTGATAGGAAAAGGGCTTTGAGAAACACAGTGCGGCAACTGACGAAAAAAAAAGACAAGGAATCATTCGCCAAAATAAAAGCGGCCAAACAAACCTACAGAAACTGGATCAAAACGCATAACATGATGCCATTACAAACAGACACAGAAGCAATCCTAGAAACTTATAAAACACACAATCTTCGAGACCTATGGAATCTTCTGAACAACAACGCAGCGGACCAGCAAAAACTGACAGGAAATGTGACGGAACATCGATGGATTGAACATTACACAAAAATACATAAAGCCCGACCAGCAGAAACTGGAAAAAATCTACAAAAAGAGAACACAAAGTGGAGAGTAAACTGCAGCTACCAAGACATTTTCGAGATGATACAAAAACTCAATACATCACACGCCCCAGGACCTGACGGAACATTGAACGCAATGATAAAGAAAGATACGCACTCATGGGCCAATCTTATGAGGAACATCATCATGCTCATTAACAAGCTTAACCAGATACCAACAACATGGGAAACCGCGACCATCGTTCCTATCCACAAACAAGGTCCGAGGGACGACCCGACGAATTTCCGCCCAATTGCGTTACTGGACCCGTTAGGAAAGCTGTTTGCATCGATTCTCCTGAAAAAACTTAACCAGTGGGCAACTGACACAAAGTGCTTCGCAATAAGACAAACTGGTTTCACCCCAAATGTCGGCACAAACATCAATTTACTATTGCTAAATCTGATAAAATACGAAGCAATCCACAGCAAAACAAATATCTACGCGGCTTTCATAGACCTCCACATGGCCTATGACAGGATATCCCGCCAAAAACTTAGGAATAAACTTGAAAAATGGTAATGCCCTAATGACATACTAGGCCCAATCAAACAACTTCATTCAAACACCACCATAGCAATAAGACTTACAAGAGAAGGCCATACAACACCAAAAATAAAAGCTGAAAATGGTCTAAAACAAGGATGCCCTCTAGCAGCCACATTGTATAATCTCTTTACTGCAGACATCGAGACCCATCTACAGTCCGATGCCCTTAACCCCCCAAAGATCAACTCAACACCGGTAACAATCATGACCTATGCGGACAACATCATTCTCCTGGATAAGACACCATCGGGCCTACAAAACAGCCTTAGCCAACTAAGGCTTTACATGAATCTTAACGAACTCACCATCAATGCAAAAAAAACTAAAATCATGCAACTGTCCAGACCGACTAATAACAACGGAAAACAACTAAAAATCCATTTAAATCATAATTGGCTCGAAGAAGTAACAAGATTCAAATACTTGGGCATCCACATAAACCAATCCAAATCTGAAAAAGAGTGTACTCTGAAACTGGAACAACGGACTCAATCACTGGCAAGACAAGATTGTATGATTCAACGCAAATTCGGCAAATACTCTCTCAAACCAATAACCACATACTACAAGCAAAAGGTGATTCCGACAATAGTCTGTGGAACAGAAGCCATGATACATGCAACAGACTATAGTTGGACAAAACTAGAAGCCCTCTTTTGGCGTAAGATCTTACAGCTGCCACCTTCTTTTCCAATGCCCAGGATCAGACACGAAATAGCACTACAGTCCATCAGTTCAATTGTCTTATGGAAACAACTAGACCTATACCGCAAGCTCCTCACCGACGAGAAAACAGCAGCAATTCAAATTTTGAAGCTCCATGACGTAGCAATGAACAACACAATCCTTGCTAAATGGAAAAGCAAGCGGGATAAACTCATGCAAACAGAAGAAATTTCACATGAAATGCTCATGATGCGACCTCAACACGCAAAAATAAAAATAATGGAAAATGACTGGATAAAAACCCTTGAGGAAAAAATAAAAAATACACCCTCAACCTACAATGTGACACAGACATTCGATCCATCAACGAATTACCAGCCTACCTGACCATCTTTCCTGATGCCAAAATCCGTGCAATATATCTGAAAGTCCGAATGAACACCATACCAACACGCTTCTATCTAGCCAAAACCAGACAAATCGCTCCAAAAGAACACTTTTGCCGCTTCTGTTCAGACACTCAAAAACCTGAAACACTGTTCCACTTACTAATGGAATGCAACAATCTCTCAGAACAAAGATCTAGATTCGGCAGATATTATAAAATCGGAGAGCAAATAATGGAGACAGAAGAAAGATGGATGGAGATGCTCAATGGCAAATCGCAAAAACTCATCTTGGCAATATGCCAATTTCTTCAAGAAATTCTAAGTCTTGGCAAACCTGTGATAAGATAAAAAAGAAAAACTTGGAAAACTGGAGACAAATGAAAAGTTTAAAAATTAAACTATAACATTAAAAAATAAAAAATAAAAAATAAAACAATGTTATTGAGGGTTCCAACAAGTGAAGGCTTCTTTATCAGCTTTATGGTTTAGCCAGTGATTGAAATCACAAAGTAGTAAGGTGGAACGATTAGGATCATTCAAGTCTACTAAAATTGCCAAGAGAACATTGAAGCTTGGCATGTCATATGGGGGGCGATAAATTAAGATGAAGTTTACACAACTACCAGGACTTGTGGTCATCTTTAGATGCAGTATTTCACATTTTTGACAACAGATAGGTGCTTGAAAAAATGTCTGGGTATTTTTGGCAATAATAGCCACACCCCCTCCATGCCCCAAAGCACGATTTTTACAATACAGTGTATCCATCGGGGGTTGTAATCATCATATGATCATAGGGCCACTTGTATCCATGATACAGGTCAGTTAAGAAGTGAATATCCAAATCTATTTGTAGGATGTAGTCATGAATGTTACTAGCATGGTTATTAAGGGATCTGGTGTTTAATAGGGTGCATTTTAGAGTCCGGGATTGCACAAAACTAGAAGGTTCAACAGCGTCATCATTTTGTGGGTATTGGTTATCACCAGTTAGCTGGTACTTTTCTTTGTCGCTTGGAAGTGGGCAACTAGATGAAGGAGGCAGGGAGATATCTTCTAGGGAAAGGTTCCTGATGGGTGGAAGAGGGGAAGGATTAACACCAGTGGTGAATGGAGAACTAATGGTCGGAGTCTCAAAGCTAGTTTCTGGGGGATGAGCTCACCCCTGGGAAGACTTCAGTGCAGCATTGCGTGTTCAGGGAGCAAAACGAATCCGAAGCGGATAGACAAGGACTAACCATTTCTGACACCAAGGACAGAGGGCAGTCGAGCTTCATGTTTACATATTTCCGTACTATCTCCAAACAACTGGCTTTTGGTGTAGCTAACAGAAGGTTTAGGGCACAGAAAAAACCCATAATAAGAGAAACACCGGAAGCAGCTCAGTTTTCAGTGGAGGGATACAGGGGTACACCAAAAAGTGAAAGTGTGTTACACGTAAGCAGAATAGTGAAAGTGTATTTTAAGAACTCACCACTGCATTACTCTGTTGCCTCAGAGTTCCGTAGATTTGGATGAGGAGAAGACGGTTGCCACAACGACATGGTCAGGCGCGGACCGGTGAAGACCAGCTTGCCCTAGAAGCACTGGTGCAGAAGCGCCAGGAGTTAGAGAAATAGTGCCCAGAGAGACCTGGGTAATGTAGTTCAAAAGGACTACAAAAATGAAGGTACAACAACAGAAATAATGAGAGTGCTTTTCTCTCTGCTCCTTACTTAAGTCCATGTCAATTTTCAGGTCACAGTTTGTGTCGCACATTAAGGCATTCAAACAAGCAACTTCCAATGATATGAAGCTGCAAAGTGCTCCGCCAAAACCAATTACTCCTAAAAATAGTATGTTTTGAATCCTTTGCACCTATTTGCCATTGTAAAGTCAAAATAGACCAGTTCTTTGACTTCCTCCAACACATTCCCGTGGATGTTCCATTTGTATCCCTGATATTTCTTATGTCTTTTGAAGTTAATAACTTTAGTTTTTGATGCATTGACTTAAGGTTTTCATTATGACAGATTTGGCAAAGCTGTCTAAACTTCTCGGAAAGCCTATCAGCATGGGATCCATCAAAAGAATACAATCCGTCTAAGCTAGACACCCAATGTGTTGATGATCTAATTAAGGAGGAAAGGCCTTACAGTTTATCCAGTGGTCCAGAACGTATATAATATATAAGTTAAAAAGACAGGGGGCCAGAATGCAGCCCTGCCTTAATCTTGTATCAGTATTTTATAATCGATTAATGCTCTCAGGGAGTTCAATCTTATTTGCAAAGTGGTATTTTTCTTTAATAATATTAGCATGTATAGTAATGCCACTGGAATATTCCATGCTGATAATTATTTCCATAACCGATTTCGATCGATGCATTTGAACGCGGTGGACATATATAGACACACCAAGAAGGCCAATATACCCTGACTTTCCAAAGCCTGCCTTTGAGATAGATGATTTAACAGTCCATTTGCCACTGCTCCCGATTGCTTACAGAAGCCTGTTTGAAACATGATAAGGCGGATAGTTGACTTGGCCCAGGAGTTGAAGTCCTTCAGGACAAAATCTGCCAAACCTTGCGGGGGTCATCTATAAGGGAGATCGGTCTATAATTCACTGGGGTGCTCCCGAAACCCTTTTTATTTATCAGAACCACTATTGCCTTGTGCCAAGTTGGTGGGAAGTTGCCCAATAGGATTACTTGTTGGAATAGACTCATAAGAATTTCAACCCAAAGGACTGAGTCCTCCTTTAAGGCTGCATTCTACAATCTGTCCGGACCAGAGGCCCTTGATTATTTAGGCCTTGGAGCGTTAGTTCTAAATTCTCCATCTGCCAAGGAGTTACACAACCCCCAGTGCCCAGTGCTTGCTTGGTTGCCACAATTGCTAACATATACGTTTTTAAGGGGTGTCGTCCAAGTGCTGGCACCAATACAATTTGCATGTTTCTCTTCTTGGTGTTTCTTGCCATGGTTCGGCAATTGCCAAAGGACTTTCGTATCTTTATTTCCCATGCATTGGATGGAACATTGCCCCGCTCTGAGGTTCCATTGGATTCTTTAGCTTTTTATCCAATTTCTGTAATTCTGCCTCATTTGTCTCCTCATGCCCGAAACCATTTTCTTGGTCTGGCCCTGCTCCATGCTGACCTCTCTAATGGTCACCCTCAGTTCCTTTTAATAACTGTGTTAAAATAATATTTGTGGTTTACTCTTAAAGGATTCAGTCCCTTAAATGGCAGGGGTGCCACTTTGCTCTGCCAATCTTGTAAAGTTGTGTTAAACTTCAGTGGGTCGCATATGCCCCTTTTTTCTTTTGATGACAATCTCCCCCAACACCTCTTCACAACTATATTCCTACACCTTAAATTCTTCGGATTCCATTTTGGCCGGGATCCTTGTGTATCAGCCTTAAATTGCAAGCAATGTTAGAAATTGCAGTATTGGATCTGAGTGAGGCATCCTGAAGGTCAGCACTAGTTGAGCCTGGTCACTAAATGTAGTCTTTTCAATATGCATTGATATACAACAATCGAATAATGAGGCAGAGGCATACAAGACATCTAACGTAGAGAAAGAGGTCCCACAAAACCAAGTTGGGTGGCTCTGTATGTCCCCTGCTACTTTCCCATTCATTATCAGCAGGCTCCAGTAACTCAAAAATGTAGCTCAGATTCTCCCCTTTGAATGAGCCTTATTTTTGCAGACAGCCTTATACTTATTGCACTAGTCAAGTGAATTCGATCCTCTGAAGGGACATGAAAACATGTACACTTAAAATCCCGTAGACATAGGATTTTGGGCTCCCCACCCCCACGGTCAATTCACCAGTGCAATATTTCAGCCATCTTTGCTCTCATCAAGCCATCAGATTCAGTCTTAGGGTTACAATAGAGATTATTCAGCAGTAAGTACCATGCCCTCTTGTCCCCATCATCGGGTAGGGCCATTGCAAAAAAACACATTCGATGCAACTGGCCAGTCTACGTAGAAAACTTTAAAGGTTGTTTTAAACGCTACTAGCAGACCTCCCATGGCTCGACACAGTTTTCTTTTCATCACTTTCTTAAGTGCAACTGTACACCCATCAGTTATTGGAGGGAAAGTAACCACACTTCCTGAAACAGTAAGATGTCCATATCACACATCTGTTCTGCCATACTGGCTTAGGTAGCTGTTATTGCCCCTAATTTTCCAACACCTTTTTATTGTCTGAATGTTAGCAACCAGGTCGCTTGTTTGTGTTTGCCTGCAGGTCTAATGTTAACCATGACCAGGTATCCCGGCCCTCATTTTTTTTTAACAAGTCCCTTCATATTTATCGAGGACCCGCCACCATCCCTGGGCTTCCTGTGGGGAAATAACAGTTAGGGATTCAAAAGCTTCCTTGCATTTCTCTCAGTGGTAGACTAAAGTCCCGGCTTTTAGAAATGTTTTCTTCTGGAGTTGTGGAGTAATGTACATATGTATCCACTCTCCTCTGTAATAGTTGGTTTCTTACTCCCCATACTAGGGTGAGAACCACTTTAGAGAAGAAATGGAGATAGACCCTGTTAGCGCTTCGTCCGGGTCTGAACTCCACTTGCTTCATATCTGCTGATATCCCCTTTAACTCAGGAATCCCTGGAAATAGTGCGGGAATTCGACCTCTATTCAGGGGAATCTTCTCTCAAGATGGATTCCACTGTTACCCGAAGGTCAGAAGCTAAACAATACTCGCTTTCATTATTACCATCAGCAATCACTGCAGACCTCTGCGCCCTTAGGTCCGTGTTCATTTCTTGGAATTGGGTCTGACTATGTTTCCTGGTCAATGGCTCTATTCGAAGGGGCACTTCTCCATCTAAGATCAGGGGTCCTTTTTCCCTGATCCTTTGATGGATCTGATGCATCAAATGGTTCCTCTATGAGGCAGTCCTCCCACCATCTTTACCTCGTACAAAGGAAAAACTGATTCATTAACTTCTTTGGCTTTTCCCCCTTTTTTACTTTTACTTTCGTTCTTGTTTGTTTGCTATCTTTGCCTCTGCCTCGAGTTTGTCCGTTCAATGGATGATAATGCATTTTGTAATGATACCCTTTGTGCCAAAGATCATAAAAATCTAGGTAAGCCTTTTCCTGTTCCTTTCTGCACATTTTTTATATTTTTCGTATTTTTTGCTTCTTAACTTTGGTCTCATTACTTTGTTGGGGGCCCTCTTTTTCACCCCTTTCCATCGTCTTTCTTCAGCTAAGTGTTCATCCTGCATCTGTGTGTCTTGAAAGGTACTAGCCACGGTTTGCTTCAGCAAGGTGAAAGACACTCGGGATTTTGTGTTATTTTGGTTTTCGTTTTTCTTGATGAAATCTTAATAACTTGAGTGCCACCAATATTTCATCAACTTGGCCGAATTGGATATAACTTCACCCCTTATTTTATCGTATACCTTAACCATTGCCTCCATCACCAGGTTCAGATCGCAAACAGAAGAAGACCCCAATGTGTCAACCTGAATATCAGATGGACACCTACTTTCTTCTACATCCCTCAGATGTAATTGTCGCAAGGAATTCTAATTTGTAATCTTCCACTTGTCTCAGCAGAAAGCCCCTCACTTACATTCTCATCCTGTTCCACAACCAAGCATGATGAGGCACTCAAACTCTCAGTGTTCACGCTCAGCTTCGCTATTTCTTTCTCCAAGCTCCAGTAATGGCGAATTTCAGGTTTCCTGTGTCGTCTATGACAGGGGTTACCACCCCGTCTTCTGGCATCAGCGGATTGACTGTCTTTTCCTTGACAGCTTCACCCCCTTGAGCGGCTGCTTGCACCTCTTGGCTATCTGACTTTGTACCACGTTTTGAGAAATATTTTTACGTTGGAGGGTTGAGTCTCACCTACCCCTGTCTACACTGAAATACTCGTTTCCTGTGCAATGTTCCTCTCATGCGAAATGAGGGGTTTCTTTCCAACAGCTTGGCTTCTCTTCTTGTTCCTCAGGTTATAGGCAGCTTCTGTAGTCTGCATTACTTAACGGGTGAATAACCTTGTTTAACCAGTGACAATAGGTCTCCCTTTATGTTGTCCAAATCCTGTGTAGGCGGTGTCCCCTTCAACAAGCGGGGGCAACGTTTGGGGCCAACAATGTCATCCTAGTCAATGGGTCTAACGTATGTTAGCCAGCAGAAGTGGCATTTGTACTCAACTGAATGGGGTGCAGTGAAATCACACAACAGAGTGGACTTACTTGAGTCTCCTGTCACAGTTCCGAGAGATCTGCTTCTGAAAACAGCTGAATTGTTCCTGGAAAGCAGATTAACTCCTTACTCGCCACTTGCCCCCTTCGTCAACTGCAGCAATGAAATGAAATGATAATGAAAGGAAGTGAATGCAATGAATGAAATCAATGAAAGCAATGGTACTCAACGTGCAAACACTGCCGACGCAGCACTCCTTCAGTCCTCTTGGGTCCCTCACCAACTGCGCTTGGCTCGCGCTTCTCTTGTGCAAACACTGCTGGCGCTTTTGATCCTGTTTTCTTTCAGAAGGCCACTTCTGTGCTCTCACACGGGATTCTGGCAGGATGCGAGGTGTTTGGATTGAATGTCAATGCTTGAGCTTTAGCTTGCTGGACAATATAATGAATGTTCAGTGTGTTAAACCATTGTATTCCTTTCTGAAAACCAAGTCCTGTTGTCACTAAATGTGATTGTTTGGTTGTTCCGTTAATCTCATCACACGTCTGGAATCATACAGTCTTTAGGGGCCCTTCATCCGGTGCAGCTACATTTAAATTCTAGAACAAATCTGAACAACATTCACCCAGGCATCTAAGGGTGCCTACTTCTGAATCATCCCTCAATTGCAAAACGAGGCTCTTTAGTTGTGATCCTCCCACTACACTGAGATTCAAGCACTTTCTTGGCAGGATAGCTCAGGGGCAACGCACTGGCCTTGGAAGCAAGACGACATGGAGTAACACAGGTTCGATCCACGGGTCCACGCTAAGAAACTTCTGGGTATTAAGCACGTTATAAACAGCCAGTTACGTTTACAATTACTAGCTTCTCACAACGCAGCTATTGTTACCTCCCCTGTCTATAAAAACCGTCTTGCTATCAACTGCACAACCAAGGCTGCAATGATTACTGTAGAGACTTGTTATTCGTTAAAACAAGCGTGCACACATTTTTTGTTTGGCCCTAACGTGTGCTTTGGCTCAGTTCATTGGTAAATGACAGACTGGTATAAAGCGCTGGGAGCGCATGATCTCCTCCCTGTTGCCCACCATCACCTGCATAACTCAGGAGGAGCACTGGTGCCCCACCCAATAAGAGTGAAGCAATACTCTTCCAAATCAACCCTTCAAATAGGGGTTTGGAGTAGGTATATGATGAGGGCCTCATGCCAGGAGGGATGGATCAGGCCTATGGGCAACATTACCTTGAACAATGTTGTGCCCGTATGTCCATCATGTGTTTGAAAAGATAGATGGGGATGTTGGCAAATTGGAGTGAAAAAGCATGCTGTCTAACCTTGATCACTGGGCATTCTCGGTCGTATCCAGCCGGATCTACAGAGTCCTGGGGCACAACGTCTGCATGACCATCTGTTATAAAGTGCTTAACCCTTGTAGATGATGTCACATTCACTTCCTGCCTGTGTTTGCGATCTTTGACCGATAGCAACCATCTTCCAGAATTTCTTCTGATTGCATAATTTTGCGTCCTCCTCCAGGTCGGTGCACGGATTAGGATTCCGCTCTTACTGGGCAATACATTCCGAATTTTCGTCTCCATAGTTGAGGGCTTGAAGAAGTAGTCCAGTAATTTCTGGTAACCACACTTGTGAAAAACATAGGCCAATTCTTATTCAGTAAATTAGAAAAAGCGGTAACTGCATTTTGCGGAATACCGCAGGGTTTGAAAACAGACATCTACTTCAGTTGTAGTATGCCTGGTCATTGTCCTTCGCGTGTCTTCAAGGAACAAAGACAACCATTTCAAATGTTTCCTGGTATTCGTAATCATTATCACCCCATAACAATCAAGGAATGGTGGCCATCAGTACATTCATAGGCAATAAGAAGATTGCTGGGTAGCTGATTACTTTTTGACCTGTCAATGGTCTGCATACCCTAACCTAACACCAGTCAAATCCCATGACCCTGAAGCAGTCTATCGTGGCTGTGAACCTTTTGTTTTTGATTTCAATTTTGCACAGCCAGGTCGATCCAGTGGTTCCGAAGCGATCCAATGGCGTCTTACGATTGCTAGATCTCAGGCCACACTCAATAAGAAAAGAGTGCAATTACAGACCCTGTTCATCACATTTGGTCAGACATGGTAATTTACGGGAGGTCCCAATCCACTTCTTGCCCCACACAAGAAAGTCCCTATGGGAGATCATTACCCAATTTAAAATCGCCTCCACCGATCCATGCATCGTTTCCAATCGAACTCATCTACTGTGAGAGTACTAGCGAGGACATCACTTCCCTTAATATCATAAAGGTTGATGGACAACATTTCTTAACTGGTGTATTATGATAGTTAACGTCTAGGAGACTGTCTGTGTGGGTAAAATAGTTCAACTATATGTGTTTTAGAAGAGTCAAGGATTATCTTGTAAATGCTGTAATCCTGGGAAACCACCTCCCATTTGCATATGCCCCCTTAGTTTCTGCCCTTTTTGTTTTTTTGAAGTGGCCTTGGCATAAAACATACACTTGTCCAAAAGGTACTGCTCCAATGACCGTGCACCCTGAAGCATAATCACATCACACCTGTGCAGGAAACACATCAAGTCAGCATAGTCATGTTTAGGGCCTTAACCTGCAATATTGCAAGATAGAAAACTGCATAAGTTTAAAGACTTCCAGTTATGATAACATAGTTATGAAATGATATGGCATTTATTTATACACACAAGCGTTTCAAGGCGCAACGAGGCAAGGGAGCGGGAACATAGGGAAGACAGAGACACCGATCTTACTAGTCCTGGTGTCATTGAGATCATGCAAGTGCAGGGGGAGGGGCGGAGGGTAAAGTGCAGGGGCACAGGGGAGGGGACAGTGCAGTACATGGGATTGACAGTAAAAAAATATAAAAATAATAAGCAAATAAATAAATAAATAGATAAATAAAAGCAATAAGTAAAAAGTGCGGCCAGCTGGTGGCAAGTGCACGGCTAAGTGCAGACATCAGGTATCAAGTGCTGGTAGGGGACTGCCATCATAAGACGTTTTTCTGTGGGATGGGAGGTAGATAACATGTCATACATGAGCTGAATGTGGATACCACAGAAGTGCCATCACTAGATAAGCGGGGGTCACGCTGCTCCATGGAGGTTAAGATCTCAAAGCTGTTACGTGCATGAATAATAATAGGAGTAGGAATTATGTCTCTGGTGTGTCAAACACTCTCAAATAAGCACCCACCGTTTTATTGTGAAAAGATTTGCATGTGGTTGGGTTCACATCTGCTTACTCAATCAACCCCAGCTCTAATATATTAATATGCATATGAAGCCTTCAAAGCAGAAAATAAATGTATCAGGCCACGTGCCACTAAAATTTCAGCATCAAAAAAGCTGCCTCAGCTCTTGTGTATCGTAAGGTGAGAAAAGACGTAGTGAGAAGCCACAACGACAAAGGAGCCTGCATTGCATTGTATCTAGAAGGCTTGCTTTTATACAGTGCTTCATAATACTAATACTCTTAATATGTTTCATACTGTAAAAAAACACACTTTAATAGCACACGTCTGTTAGGAGGAATTCTCATTTATGGCTAATTTCCCTTACCTAGTGAGTCCCTCAGCAGCTTTGCTGGATTTCTGGGGTTTATTTTTCCCACCTGGTAAGAGTGAGAGCCTTTTTCCCACTCTTACAGTGTATTTTTGTGTGTGTTGTACTTTTTGTGCTCATGGGCTATAGAGTCTCACCAACTCCCTAGGCATCATCTTTTTTTTTACTTATGTGTCACGCAGCACCTTTAGTGCAGTGACAGAGGGATGTCTTTTAGGCTTCCCTTGTGACTTCCATTTCTAGGGATGACTACTGTCCCTCAGAAACCTGTAAAGTCACCAACGTCTTACTTATGCCATTTGAAAGCACCACGCATTTTGTACGATTTCAACTCATGCTTAAAACAAAGAAGTATAAATTAATTTGTTCTGTCAATATGTACTGTTTCATCACCACATTACATGAGTTGGAGTACAACTGTCTACCTTTCACACTAGGGTCCTGCAGAGTGTGGTTTGGGCCTACGCAATCCAAAATCAGGGAGAACAAGGGAAAATGTGGCTGCGCCATGGGACGACCTGTCGCAAGGAGATTGCACGCCCACAACTGCCCAGAACAAATTGTATTCACGGATCTGACTGAGCAACCTCACGTCGGGGTAATTGGGAGCAAAGCTCCCAATCTAACTGCCATGTTGGATTCAGGGGAGCGTGCACGCAGCCGGGTCCCGATTGGACTTAGGGGTGCACGTAATCAGTGTAGCCAGGTGCAGGCATGGTTTATGGAGGTTCGCACGCAGATTAACCATGAAATTACTTGAGTTACAGAACATGTTGTGCATGTTGTCGGGGGCTGTGAACAGTTATGTGGGACCCTACGCAGTGCCACTGGGGTATTGGCTTAGTTGCGGGGGACCCCACACAGTATTACCGGGTGCATGAGTTTGCGCCCGACGACCGCGCATAGATGGGTATTAGTGGCTACATTTGCTTTGCCTGGGTATGTCAGGGGCGTTCTGGCCGCGACCTGCACATAGGGTTACTTTGCGGGGCTGATCGCGCACAGGTGCCTCATGCACAAGGGGGCACGCAAAGTCCTTATCGCCATACAAACTTTGCAGGGTCTATGCACACTTTTCTAGGAATCGGGCCCTAGGTCTCTGTAGTTTATGTAATGTAAAGCAATGTGTATTTTTTTGTTTACCTATTTTTTACAGTTTAACGCTATACACAATACAAAGCAAAGTGAATTACTTGTGGCAGCAACATGGCTAGAACCAGAGATGGCCTGCCTGGGGATAAGAATTAGTTACATGGCCATAACGCACAGATCAAGCTCAGGGCGACGGTACGCTGAGTGACTTAAAGCCATCAGGCATGAGCACAATCACGCAAGCCTGATCTTAAAAAGAGTCTGGAGAAACTTGGAGAAAACAAATGTTTTTGCCAGATGAGGAGCAGGTTGAGGTCTGAAAGACCTGGACACAGCAGAGCCCAGATACCAGTCATTAAACATTGTACTATGCACACACCATATCCTGCAGTGCTAATATTTCAGAAGCCGTTGAACATATGAACCCAGGTGGCACATAACAAAGGTTAAGCATTGAAGGCCACACGAGCAGGATGGAAAGGGCCCCTATGAAAAGGAGTGTGCCTCTGAATCTAGGCCAGCATTAAAACCATGTCACTCTTCCTGATATTTTGCATCTGAAGGATGCTGGCACAGCAGGACCCTGTTCATGGAAAGTGACATAAGGCATATATATCCTGTCCTGGCGTACCCGACGAGATGGGTCATCCAAGAGGACCATACAACCAAATATGGCTGAAGGGACTTCCCTACAGAAAACCGTATAAATAAATATATAACAAAAGATGATAACAAGGAACTTAATAGAAACCCTCAGTGAAAGACTTGGGAGTATTTGGGCATTAAGTGATCGATCAGTGCATAGTGCAATGCCCAGAGGAGTATCCCCTAAGAGCAAAACATGCAAGTATGATAGGAGCATTGGTGAGCCTCTCTTTGGTTTATGCAAACATGCTGTGTACCTTATACTAGAGAATCCAGATTACTGTCAGCTTTGGGTTTCTGCTTGCATGGCAACATGGATGCTGGGACCCCTAATGGAGCACACGTGAGCAAACGTTCAGGTTAATTTAGGCAACCCAGTCAGTGCCTTGACCAATAGGACAGCATTGCCAGCAAACAGTAACATCCCTATCCTCTCCCCATTGAGGGATAGAGCATCCACCAACAAAGGATGAGGCAATACCATTCATAAAAAGGGACAATGCAAGGGGTGCTGAAATGCAGCCCTGTCGGACGCCAGCATTCACCAGGAAAGGCTGGGTTTGTTTGCTGCCCTCACCCCATCTAACCCAGACCTGGTGGTCTTCATTCATAGCAATAATTGCATTCAAAGAGCTCTAATGTAATGTCCAAGGAGCACAAAGACTACCATAATAAATGATGCTGGACACAGTTAAAGGCAAATGTCAAATCAACAATAACCAAGCGCAGTGATTATCTTTGTAAGGTGACATACCCGTAGACAAGAATCTGTGATGAAAGGCGTGATCCACCGTACTAACCCTCCTTCCAAAACTAGCCTTGCTTTGGGCAAGAATGTTATTCTCATCACACCAAGCGTCCAACAATAGATTGATCATTGGTGGGATTGGGCTAATCACCCTTTTCAAAAACAGAAAGACAAAGGGAGTTGGATGTCTGTATTAAAAGAGGTAAACACGTTGGTGGACAAAGGAACACATACAAATAGGTCCAATTGAAAGAGGTCTTTTGGACGATGTATAGGGCCTCGGGCTTTCCAGACTTTGGTTCTTCATTTGCTACTTGGTGACATTCGTTCCTCAGGTGGAATCCTAAGAATTTCCTAAGATCTCCTGCGATCTTCATCGCGGCAAGTACACCGACCAGTATGTTTCTTCGAGGCTGCAGAATGGAAACTAGTAATGCAAGGTTGAATTAACTGTACCTGATCATCATAAAAAAACCCTTGCAAGCTTACTAGATTAGTTTACACTTGGGAGGAACCTGGAGGAGAGAGGAAGCAGGGTGTAATAGATTAAAGGTTATATGGCTTGGCCTTATCTATAGGGACTCCCTACACATAAGGCCTATTGCCCTACCTAGGGTGGACAACCTTGAACTGCTCTCTGTCAAGCTCTCAGACTCATCTTCCGACCCCCTCGCTATCCATCCCATGTACCGTCTGCCTGGCCCTATCGGATCCTTCGAAGAAGACCTTTTACAAACCATGGGAGCCAACATCAAGCCCACTACCAAAGCTATGATACTAGGAGACCTGAACTTGGCACTGAATGACCTGTTGGACCATCATGCCACCTCTTTGGCCAATTCCCTCTCTGACCTGGGGTTCAAACATTGCATCAACTCACCCATCCACAACAAAGGGAGGACACTGGACTGGGTGACTGACCTTAACAGTCAGCTCATCATCCTAGACATAATGCCATGTCCATGGTCTGATCATCATATACTTTCCTTCACCTTCTCTCCAACCAAGTCGCACCAGCGCACCCCTTAGCCCCTTCCCCCCACCTGGAGTCACAGGGCCCGACAAATGAGTAAAGAAAGCCTATCCCCTCACTTCACACCACTCCTGCGAGAGAACATTGTCTCCACAGACCCCAACAAACTTGCAAACATTGACATCCTAACCAAGGCAGCCAATGCTGTTGCCCCACTGGACCCACGCCAAGCTAAGACAGTTACCCATGTTAACGATTGGTTCACCCCCTACATTGTAGCCCATCAAACCAAAAAACGTCTGAGTGGAAAAAGGCACCAACTAAAACACCCAAAACTGCTCTGAACAACATTGCTAGAGAATACAAGCTAGCCATCATTGCAGCCAAAGTGACAGCATATAATGTGAGAATGGCAAAGGCCAGCTACAATTCACAAGAAATCTTCTGTATTCTCAGAGAATTAGAAACACCAGCAACCCACCTTCTACCATCTTAAAAGATGAGTCCTGGTGTACCAGCATTCAAACTGCCATGAGATCTAAACTTCACTCCCTACAGGAAATAATACTGCTAAAGCAAGATCTCATTAAAGGAAAGGCACCTGCACACACACCCAGGGCCTCCCTCCCCTCTACCAGCCCACCAACCTTGACCTTTCAATATTATTAGAAAACTCAAACCATCAAATTGCAAAGGGAATATATGACCAGCTTCCATTATCAAGGAGTGCATAGACATCCTAGATCCCTGCCCCCTTCTGAAAAAACCTAGCATAGACCAGTCAGCCCCCAACATCTACCACTCGATTACCACTTTTCCTTTTTTACTAAATGGCCTGGACAGGGCAGCCTACAACCAAATCCAACCATTCCTTGAATCTAACCACATCCTGGGTATGCGCCAATTAGGCTTCATACCTGGACACGGAACAGAGTCAGTATTGTTAGATCTAAAAAAACAGATTGACAGTTTTAAAGATGAAGGAAAGTCAGCTCTCCTCCTCCTCCTTGAACTATTGGCCGCCTTCGACCTGGTAGACCACAAAAAACCTTATTCCACCATTTTACTGCAGCCGCAAACTTCTCCCAAGAAGCCATGTCCTGGGTTGCTTCCTTCCTTGAGGATAGATCCATGAGAGTCTTCTCGGATTTAGCCAATGCCCCTCCGACACCTATCGATTGTGGCATCCTGCAAGGGTCCTGTGTCTCCCCTACCGTCTAGAATTACTTCACCAAACCCCTCTTTGACCTCCTGGATGGGCTCGGCACCAACTATGCTGACGACACCCAAATCCTCCTCCCACTATCAGGATCCTATGAAGAGGACTTCATGACCATCAACAAAATCTACTTAATCATTCAAACCTGGATGGCTGAGAATCAGATTTGCCTAAATGATGACAAGACTGAGATCCTGGTGGTAGGATCACCAGCGACGCTAAAGAAACTCTCACCCCAATACTCAGCGTTCTTTATCAACACTATCAAAATCCTGGCTGAAGCATCCGTGAAAACCTTGGGAGTCCATTTTGATTCCACTCTCTCCCTCACTAAAAAAGTCAATGCAATCGCATCCTCAGCAGCATACACGGCCAAACTACTAAACGCAGCCAGACAATTCTTGATTCCTTCCAGCTGCCTCACCATAGATCAGGAGGATAGCTCAGGGGGCAAGGTGCTCGCCTTGGAAACAAGATGACATGGAGCAACACAGGTTCGATCCCCGGGTCCGTGCTTAGAAACCTCTGGGTATTAAGCGCGTTATAAATACCCTATCTTATCATATCATATCATAGCTCGCTCATTACCTGGAGCATGACTTGACTATTGTAATGCCCTCTTTGCAGGCACTGCTAAGAGGAATATCTGCAAATATCAGTTAATACAAAACAATGCGCTCCATGCGGCACTAAACATTTCCAAGAGAGATCATATCTCTGCTGCTAGAAAGGAGGCACATTGGCTGCCAATCCAGAAAACGATCAATTTCAAGATCCTCACCATCACTCACAAATTCCTTCTGAACACAGCCCCGAATATCTGGCCCAGAAAATCATCAGATCTAACCAGCCCAGGCCAGCAAGGCCCACCCGCCTACACTGCATCACACAGCCTAAGTTCAAGGGCTCCAGAGGACGAGGTGCCAGTTTCCCGGTTGTGGCGGCATCTCGCTGGACTCCCTCCTGCCTATGCTAAGAGCAGAAAACTCTCAATAGGCATTCAGGAAAGCTCTTAAAACTTGGCCTTTTGCCTGACTTCTAACTGGCTGAACTCAGACTTGGGGAGCTAAGAGCCATTTTGTCTGCTTTTTTGTTTGTTGTCTGATATTTTCTCCCAAAAGATGTACTCTGTAACTGGTTTCGCAACAGCGCCTTGATGCCTCCGGGCTTAGGCGCTTTACAAATGCAAATAAATAAATGAAATGGTATCAAAGTCGGACACTATTGTTCTAAGATTACGTAAATTATTTGACTTCCCTGCAAGAGATGATACACCCAGGATCTCATTGGCATAGAGAACCTTTGCAGTGGAAGCCTCTACCCAACACTTCCGGCAGTGTGCTGGGTGAAGGCCCAGCAGGCTGGATAATGGCCCTCGCCCTCTTTTTGTACCTGGGTTGAGTTGGATTTCTTTTTGAAATTTCACTCCATCTGCCAGCAACATGTGCCTTCCAAATTCCTGGATAGCTGATAATATATAATAAGACTGCCATGTTTTAAAACAGTTGTGCGTTGTTTGATACCATCTGCTTAGGATATGAAATAGTGATTAACTAAGTATATGGACTTTAAAAGTGAGGTACTTATCAAAAAAAATATAACTCTCCACACTGTCTTAACCATAGCAGGAATCAATGTTAATAAGGGCCCAGAGAGCTAATAGGTAAGTACACGATTTTGTTTAAAAATACCATTTTAGCTATGCTTACGTGGGAGGTGAATCTTCATTAACAGCAATATCAGAATGTTCCCATTCGTTGTAGGAAAAGAGAGGTCAGTGCTTAAAGCAGACGATGTAGTTGTGTGTGTGTGGGGGGGGCGGTGTTGTTGCTCCTTGATCTCTTCCCCCGCACAGTGCATTTCAGCAGGGGCTTTTATGGAACTCTCCGCAAGTCAACTGGGAATCCCTATTTGCAAACAGTGATTCCCAATCTGAAAGAAGAGACACCAACAATTGAAACATCTGTGTCCTCTCCCTCAAGAGCAAGATAATGAACTGGCAGACACGTGTGCAGCTGTACAGAGTAATGAGTCCAAGCAGTGCCTTCCATTGAGACTGCACATCCGAATTTAGCCTAAAGTGAGGAGACGTAAAGACAAACAGGTCACTAAATGAGACTAGAATGAGAATATTTAAAAATGCAGATGATAGCTTTTTGTGTATTTTGCCCTGCGTGTGCCTAGTTGACGGGGTGCATCGAGGTCTTTTTCCCATATGTTCACAGGACTCTGCGGATATGCAGGAACATCACATGCTGATCTTCATACTGTATGGTCCTGATGAGCCCACTGACAGCAGTACATGAATATACAGCATAGCCTGAAGAAATATGTGCCTATTCATATTTGGTGCAGACTTACAAATATAGGGCTTGCTGGAGTCCCATATGTCAAAAAGTTCAAGAATCATCAGGCGGTTCATGGAGCCAGGGGAACTCATACCCCTATACCTGCATTATTGCATAATATGCAACCAGAAACCATTCTCTGACTTGAAGCACTCCCTTGTGCACCCTCTTCTTAAAAAACCCTCAGCCAACCCCTCCTGCCCTGCTAACTACCGACCAATATCCATCACTCCTTTTCTGGGCAAACTCCTGGAAAAGCTGGCCATCTTCCAGCTTAATCTTCACACTGAATTGGTTGGGTTTCTCCATGAGCATCAGTAAGGCTTCAAGCTGCCAGAAGCACGGAAACTGCTCTCCTGAACATCCGTGAAGACCTGCTCTCCAACCTCGACTCGAATACCCTTTGACACGGTCAACCATGCCATCCTGCTCAACCATCTCCGTGATAACCTGGGTATCACTGTCCAGGCCCTGGCTTGGCAGACCTCTTTCCTCTCCGATCGACCCTCTCAGGTCCAAATTGGGTCCTTCCTCTCCTCTATCTCTATCTCTCCCTGTGGTGTCCCGCAGTGGTCTAACCTCTTTCCCTGGCTTTTCAACCAGTACCTGGCATTTCTTGCCCACCTCATCGTCGCTCTCTGCCCCAACTTTCAGCGATGTGCGGACGACACTCAGCTCGTTTTCAGGCTCCCTTCCTCCACCTCTTTTCCCTCTCTCATCTCTGACTGTCTGTCCACTATCCAGGCGTGGTGTGCCAACAACAATCTCTGCCTTAATCCCAGTAAGACTGAGATTCTCCTCATTGGCACACCTGCTCCCTCCTTTCCTGTCGCTCTCTGGCTGGCTCTCTTGGCCCACTTCCTTCTCCCTCCTGTGAGGCTAAAAACCTTGGGTCATCTTCAACTCCACTATCTCTTTCTCTCCTCACATCTCTGACGTCTCTAAGAAGTCACACTAACAGCTGCACCTCCTCAGGGGTATTCTTCCTTTCCTCTCCTTCTCCCAGAAGTTCACTGTCTCCAGAGCTCTGGTTCTCTCTAGGCTGGATTACTGCAACAGCCTATTTCTAAATCTGCCAGCTTCTACTCTCCACCCTCTGCAACTCATCCAGAACAGGACTGTGAGACTTGTCCTTGGATCGTATCCCTCCAGGACTGAAATCTCTGCACTGGCTCCCTGTGGCTGCAAGGATTAAGTTCAAATCCCTCTGCATTGTCCACAAGGCCTTCTGGGGCCTAGAGCCTCAATACCTCCAACTCTCTCTTCCTAAATATCTTCCCCCTCGAGCTCTTCGCTCATCCGCCTCCAACTCCCTCAGGGTCAGTCACTTCAACCAACAAGTTGGATGTAGATCTATTTCTTTGGCTGGGGCCTCCCTCTGGAACAGCCTCCCTGCCCCCCTCCCCCCCTGCCTCCCTGCATCCCTGAAACTTGAGGAGAACCATCTCTGGTTCCAGAAGTACCTCAAGACCTTCCTCTTTGCATCTGCTTTCTCTCCTCCTCTCCCCTGCTGAATTCATGACTGAAACTGCACTGGTCTGCACCCACCCCTGCACTTGCCACTTGCTGGCCGCACTTTTACCTATTGTTTCATTTATTTTATTTATTCTTTACTGTTGATCCTATGTATTGCACTGCCCCCTCCCCTGTCCCTCTCGCACTTTCCCTTTCCCCCCTCCCCTTGCACTGGAGCAATCTCAATGTCACCTGGCCTAGTAAGATCGTTGTCTTTGTCTTCCCTCTGTTCCCCTCCATTGTCTCTTTGTGCCTTGAAACACTTGTGTATAGGTGCGTTATAAATGGTACTTCCCTTTAAGTTTAAGATTTCCATACACTTGTAATTAATTATAGGCCTTGAGAAGGACATCCGTGGTCAAAACACGTGCTGAAAGTACGGAGCAGTCATATTAGAATTAAAAACACTGAAACACACAGATTTCATATTCTTTTTCCTGCAATATATAGAGGATTCTATGCATTACGCAGTAACACTATTGTGTAGTAACATACAGGATGGTCAGTTAGTGGGTGATGCTACCGTAGACAATCTTTGGAAGTAGATTTCATGCTGTGACTTGGGGCACAGCCATAGTTTTACTGAGTGCATGCTACTGCCAAAACTGTGAATAGTATTGTTTGTTACAGGCTGCACGGATCATTTGGAGTGCCAAACTATTGATTACCAGACCATATTTCTAAGTTCTTGCTAGTTACAGTACAGACACTTTTTAGTAAATGTAATCATTTTTATAAATAATATTGTATGAGTGTGTCTGATGTTGGATATATGTTTTACTTGTTGTATATTGTGAATTTGATGATTTATAAATGGGGCAAAAACTTTATTTGGGCCAAAGGGAGAACAGAAGTTCTTGGAACTCCTGTCCCCGATGGGCACTGGTTTTTCTGGGGTGACAAGTATGTTTCTTTCACTGACTACTTACTTATCAGCATAGGAGAACACCACCTTTCCATGCCACTAAAATATTCCCACAAGAGACCAGTTAACATATTGGGAAGGGATTTGATGAGCAAACTGAACATGACAATATCATTCTCTGGCCAGGTAATAATATGTCCCACTCCTGGGATTCATTATGTGAATGCATAAGAATTTAAAACAACATTTTATGGTCAGAAAGTACAAAGAGGTGAGCCACTTATGAAGGCATCAGAAAGCAGACACATATAACTTAGTGAAGTATGGGCTACAAACTTATTTAAACCAAAAAGAGGTTGGGAAAAGAGCTAACTTGCCGTATGCTAAGGTGGGATTTCCCTACCTAACTGAAACTGTGTCAGGAAGACCAAAGTAAATATCTATCTGTGTCCAAATCCTACACATGCCCTCACATCTACTTGCACAAAATGTGCACGGATGTCAGCATCAAAATGAGAAGTGTTCAAACAAAAGTTCAGAGTTTCTTCCAGCTCTTGGTTGTAAAGGGTTCTCCCTTCCCCAGGATTCAAGACAGCTCACTTTATCAAAAAAGGGGTTCCCTTCCCCAAGCGTTCAACTCTCTCAATGTTTCAAAACAACACAATTCATTGGGATTCTTCCAAGCTTTCAGGCTTCTGTGTCTTTCACCAATATCATAAAGTTCAGTTCCTTAATTTCAAAATACACGAGCTTTCCTTGGCATTCAATCACAAATTTATAGATGAGTTAAGTGGCTTTTCCTTTAGTTTGGTGTACTCGGTCTAGGCACAGTTTTTGGACCACATGATATACCCATTACAGGTCACGCAACTGACACACCATACCTACTTCTTTTCCACAGTTACACTGCCACTGCTTCAGCTTAACAGTGGTATTGGACGTATCCTCTTGCAGCTTTCTCAATACTTGTTTTACCACCATTCACTTGTTATGTTATCAAATCTTCTGAAAACTTTTGCCATTACTTAATCTTTCAAATTATACAGTTCCTCCTATTCTTATGGCTCTTGCCAATGCTTGGTTTCTTCAGTGTCCATTAATCACAGTTTCTTATATTCGTGTGGCACATGCCAATGCTTGTTTTGTTTGGTTTACACAATTCACAGTTCCTTTGTATTAGGGAGTTTATCATACTTGCTTTCAATCCAAGTGCCATTCCATTATAATTTCTTTTTTTCTGTTCAGTATTTAAAATTAGATTAATTTTCTTCCAATCAGTCATTAAATAAAGCAACCACAAATTCCCAGTTTACTCTCCTGCTGGGAATTTAAACCCTGCTCATGAGCTTATTCGCACTTTCAAAGTTACATTGCTTTCCTGGCCCTTCCTTGGCCTTATTAGTTTCATTTCATTCACAATTCAGTATTCACAAATCCCTTCATTCATTTCTTTCAGCCTTCAGGTTATCGTAATTATTAATCATCTTTATTTTAAGCTTGACTGGCATTCCCATTGCTTACACGGTCCTCCGTTCACTCATGAGCTATCCGACCTTCATAAACCATGCGGTTCGTACCACAACCTCCCGGAGTCATTCAGCCTGCTTTTTCGTACTCTGTCTCTGGATGCTGCTCTTCGCATCAACTGGCTCTCTGTGGCTGTCGCGGCTCTAGGCTTGCCACGACTCTCTTACAGGGTCTCCACTACATCAGGTAAATGGAGCGGGAATCCTCCTGACTTCCGAAGGTAAGCAGACACACCCTCCGAGAGCTTCAGCTACAAACTGCTTCCGCTGTAATTACTCAACAGCTCCTTGGCGCTTTGGGCACACGTCTCGCTGCAGTCACTTGCAGCTTCTCCTGCAAGCATTCGATAGGCGAACTCATTAGCCTCACCTGAGCAGGCCATGTATACTGCCCTTTTGGCCTCAGGTGCAGGCAATGTTCTTCAACTGCATAACGGTCTTAGTACTCAGCATCCATCTTTCTCGTCCCAGTACCAGAGTGGTGTTTGTTTATGTCTGAGTTAATAAAGGAAGGAGGTATGTTTCTATGTTGCTTCTTCTTTGTATCAGTACAAGATTGGTGTATATTGGGAGATGGTTTTCTGCAAAATAGGGAAGGAATTGATAAAACCTGGGGGACATTTCACTCGCTATAAAAGGGAAATGGTGGATACTGTGTCCCACCCAAGGCTGCCTCATCCTCAATCCCCAAGTCTCTTCCACCCAGGTAATCCTCCCTCACAAATCCACCCCCAGGGTCAGGAATCCGAAAGTGACAGCCTTTCCCTGGCCACCTGGGAGGAGGATTTATTGGGGAAAGAAGTGAGGATTCTCCCAGATTCCTCACAGACTAGACCTGAAGTATTCCTTTACTGGGTACACATAGTATTAACATGGCTTCCGAGAACACAGGGCTGACTATTCTGACTAGCGACATAATTTATTTTCAGACCAGAAATACCCATGGACAAGGAGGAAGGGCAGTTCATTGCAATAGAGCTAGAAGCAGCAACAGTAAGGGAAGAGAGATAAATTCTGCAATGAGTTGATGAGGAAGGGATCAACTGGAGAACAGTGATAGCTCTTGATCAATGATCTAGGCTGACTGACTTAACATATGAATACTTGTTTACAGATGATGACTCAGACGATGAAGTGATGTGTCACGTAAGTCTTACATATCAGCTAAATATTTCAAGCAGAGAAATACCCCAGAGAATGTCAATAGTAAAAAAAGACACTGGAGGTCATTCCGAGGTTGGACGTAAGGGATAAACGAATGCGGTAAAGGATTACCGGCATCGCTTTCTGCTCCGGGCTATTCCGACCAGCCAAACCGCTATTAGCGGCACCGTAAATAACAGTGCCTCTAATAGCGGCATGGGCGCGGGCACGTGGCCCATCACACCGGCAATAGTGGCATGCCGTAAACTGTAGGACATTACAAGTGAAGCGGACATGCAAATACCGGCATCATGAAGGCGCTAAAAGTGGATTCCGGCATGCCGTAAATACCGGCATCGCTGACAAACCATAAAATGCCATGTGCAGTGTTCCCAACTGCCACAGGTGCACACCATCAGCACAGGTAGAGGCAATGGAGTCTGGGCCTGAACAAAAGGAGCACACCCACACACCACACCCCTTTCCACACCAAGATCAATCCAATAGTAGCATCAATACTTCAGCTGGAGGACATGCTTGCATTGCTACACCAGATACAACACCAACACCAATAGCAGGCACCACAGAGGAGACGCAGCAGGAGAGGAGGGTGAGACAGGTCTGCATGCCCCACCAGTGCAGCCAGCGTAACCACGCATGCAGCCCCCAATCACAAACATCAGAGCCAGTCCTTCCAACCCATCCCCGGAGCACAACCACACCCTGTACCGTCTGGACCGGGCCACCATCAACACCATCATACGCACCGCCATCCCCCCTCTACTGAAGGTAGTGTTGGTGCTCCACTTCCTTTCCACAGCCACCTACCAGCACACAGTGGGGCACATGCATGGCATATCACCACCCTTATTCACTTGCATCCTGAAGCAAATGCTGGATGCCCTCCTCAAGCACACAATGGAATACATATCCCTACCACGGACTCCCCAGGAGATAATTGAAACAAAAGGTGGCCTCCATGCCATGGAGGTAGTTTACCGCAATCGCAAACAATACCACTCCAACAAGGTGCAGATGGGAGGTGACGCAAGCAAGATCATCACACATTGTTGTGCCCGATATCCCGGATCAACCACAGGAATGCTGCATGTCACCATGGGAAAAATCAGCACAGAATGCCTAACATTGAAGAGCCTATGTTAGGCAGAAACCTGTGCAGTTCCCTTAGGGAACACTGCAAAAGATTTCAGACTACAGGTGTTGGCAGTAAACCCACTTGGTAGCAGTCTGTACCACCCAGATTTACCTGGCAGCTGTGGCTGAGCAGTCAGACTTCCCTCAAGAAGAGTTAGGCAGTATGCAAAGTATACACAATAGGCACTCAGACACACCAATACAAGCAAACACTGACCAGAGCTTTGGTATCAAAGTATATAATTATTTATTTAAAAACACACTGTTTGAAACACTCCAGCACTCTTATTGTAAAATATTCTAAACACAGTTACTATTGTAATATATACACCCCTTTTCCTTATCAGAAAAGTCACAGTAAAACACCACTTATTTTCATACAGAGGTGAGCGCTTAACTAGATGGCACTCCAATAAGTTTGTGAGAAAGGGAGGGAAAAAGACAGAATATGGAAAGGTACACCACTCTAAGATTCAGGAACACTGTTAGCAAGGCAGAAGAGCAAAAGTCACTGGTGAGCCAAAGTCCAAAGGATGGGCCCACTCTTAGAGAGAGCAGAGCACAAATGTGCCCAAGATCACAGAGTTACACTAGGCTTTGAAAGTCTTGCAGAGGGTTCAAAACGAGTTTAGAGAGGCTTTAGGAAAGTTTAGCCAGGGTGTCCCAGGCTAACCCAGGTTCGAAAGCCGGGGGCGAAATCTACCCCGTACAGTCGGTAGCAAGGGAAGCCGGGCGGGACACGGTGCCTTAAGTGGGAAGGATCCTCCAGCGGTGGCAGTTGTTCCTGCCAGTGGGTGCAAGTTGCGTCGTCGTCCAGGGGAAGAGAAGATCTCGACTTGGAGGAAAGATGAAGGTCGTTGCACTACCAGGGAAGAAACCAGCCGCGGAGTTTTCAGGTTAAAGGTGGTACCTTTGTTCGCGGTCGTGGTAAAACGTGGTATCCCGGTTGCCGGGGTGCTTGGCACAGGCAAGACGGCCACGAGGTACGTCGGGAAGGCGAAAAGACAGTGAAACTGGTTATCCCCACCAGTCAAAGGAAGAAGACTCTCCGGCGGGAGATCTCCTCTGTCGTTGGGAAAAGTGGTGAGACGGTCCAGCAGGGCTCCACCGGTGGTGGTGTCGTGTCAGGTTGGCTCAGCTTCTCCCTCGTTGGATTTTTAGGTCCTGTGGCGACTTCTGAAGTTCCAGTCCCCAAAACCCTGCTTTTATGCAGAAAACCCCCATTCACTCAGCCTAGCTGTCACTCAAACATGCTAAGTGGTGAGCCAGCCGGCTCACCACTTGGGCCAATCAGGATGGAGTGCTACTTGAGTTGCCTGGGCAACTCAGTCCAGGGTGCCTAAATTCCCCTCCACCCCTCCTAAGTACTCCAGACAGAGTGGCACCACTTTGGAGGGCTTCTGTGGAGAAGCCCGCCAAAAAGTGGAACAAAGGGCTCGACTTGGGTTGGAGTCACAGAAGAGAACACAAACACCATTTTAGAATCAAGTTTTGGCAAAAAATACCAACCGGAGAATTAATATTAATTAAATAAACCGGCGGTATGTTCGAGGCTACCGTAAATAATTAAATAAAGGTAGTAGCCTAAAAAAAGGGGAAATCCCATAGGAAAATATTCGCGGTTGAATATAAAAAGTAGTATCCACTGCCACCAGCCAAAACTCGATCAGGGGGGACGGAGACGTGCCCCCTCGACTAACAGACCCCGGGGCAATTGAATTGCCCCAGCCAGTATGTCCACAATATGCTGGTTTGTACTGGTTCTGTTCAGAATTTAAGACTAGTAAAGTCAATGGTGACTTTACATGCCCTGGGAGACAGTAGTCAGTCCCAGGGTATGGAGTCTATACTGGGGGGTCACTATGACACCCCTGTGTCACTGCACTGAGGGTGCTGTGTAACACACATCACAAAAACACATGATGCCCTATGGAGTAAAAGACCCCATAGCCCATTAAACACATCTAGATTGAAAGAAACACACTCAAATCATGCCCAAGAGTGAGGGTAAAAGAGTCTCACTCTTGGCAGGAGAAAAAAATAAACCCCAAAAATCCAGCAAAGCTGCTGGGGGACTCACTAGGTTAGGAAATTCAGCCTAAACAGAGAATTCTCCCTAACACTCGCCCCCCCAGACTAAGGGACAGGAGGATTTAATCCACTCCTGGATGAACCTCATACCTCTAGTCGATGACATACATCCTAGAGAGTCCATCAGCATTTTGATGGTGACACCCTGACCTGTGCTCAATGGTGAAATCAAACCCTTGCAGGCAGATAGACCATCTCAATAGTTTTGGATTTTCTCCCTTCATTTTCATTAACCATCTCAAGGGTTGGTGGTCAGTCTGAATGACAAAAGTAGAACCATACAAGTATGGCCTAAACTTCTTCAGTGCCCACACAATAGCTAAGCATTCTCTTTCGATTGTTGCCCACCTTGTCTCAGGATCCTTCAGCTTACGGCTGATGAAGCAAATGGGGTGCTCCCTACCCTTCTCATCCAGTTGGCTTAGAACTGCACCTATATCTACATTGGAAGCATCAGTTTGTACAATGAAAGTTTGGTGGTAGTCAGGAGCTCTCAATACTGGAGCTTGGCAAAGAGCTTTCTTCAGTTTTTCAAAGGCCTGATTGCACTCCTCATTCCATTTGACCTTCTTAGGGAATTTTGGAGAGGAGATTACATTCAGTGGAGAAGCTATGGTCCCATAGTTCTCAATGAAATTCCTGTAATACCCTAGTGAGGCCTAGGAAGGCTCTCACTTGGGTTTGAGTAGTAGGTGTTGTCCAATTTTGCACAGCTTCAATCTTGATGAGCAAAGGCCTTATTTCTCCACCTCCTACCTCATGCCCAAGGTAGACCACCTTACTTTGACCTATCTGGCATTTACTTGCCTTGATAGTCAAATTGGCCTGTCCAAGAGCCTGCAAAACATGTCCTAGGTGGTTCACATGATCCTCCCAGGAGTGGCTGAAGACTGCAATGTCATCCAAGTATGCCATGCAGAAGTCCTCCATCCCAGCTAGAACTTGGTTCACCATCCTTTGGAATGTAGCAGGTGCATTTTTTAATCCAAAAGGCATGACCTTAAACTGGTACAAGCCAACTGGGGTGAAAAATGCAGTTTTCTTATTTGCATGGTCTGTCAAGGCTATTTGCCAGTAGCCTGACGTAAGGTCAAATGTGCTGAGGTACTTGGCTGCGCCAGGTTTATCCACCAACTCATCTGTCCTTGGTAAAGGGTGGGCATCAGTCTTGGTGACTGCATTAAGAGCTCCATAGTCCACACAGAATCTCAAGTCTTTGGATCCTGCCTTTGGTACTAACACAACTGGGCTAGACCATGGACTAGTAGAGGGTTCTATTACCCCGAGATCAAGAATCTTCTTGACCTCCCCCTTGATATGGGTTCTCACATTTTCTGACATTCGGTATCCTCTGCTTTTGACTGACTGGCAGACAGTCACCAGTGAGTATCTCGTGCTGTCCCCAAGGGGTCAAGCCTGGTGAGAGTGAGAACAGGGAGGCAAACTGATTTTACATAGATTTGCACTCCTCTTGTTGCTCAGGTGTCAGATCTGAAGAGAGATTGACTCCTTCAATTTTTTCATCTAAAGGTACACCTCTGAGGAGATCAGGGAGAGACTCACTCTCTTCTTCCTCTGCTGCTGAAGCTAGAAGCAAGGCTCCTACTTCAGGTCTGTAGGTGTACGCTTTCAGTTGGTTGGTGTGGAAGACACTAGGAGCTTCCCTGGGTCTGCCCAGATCCACCAGATAGTTGACCTCTCCAAGTTTTCCCACAACTTTGAAGGGTCCCATCCATTTGTCTTGCAAGGCCCTCTGCCTTGTTGGGAGCATAACGAGAACTAGCTGGTCTTGAGTGAACTCAACCATGTTAGCCTTTTGATCATGCCAATGCTTGACCAAAGCTTGTCCAGCTTTCAGGTTATCACTAGCTTCTGCCATCATGTGTGACATTCTCCTTCCGAGACCTATCACATAGTCAGTCACTCTGACTGGCTTGAGGGGAGGAGTGCCTTCCAACACCTCCTTAATCAGGGCCAATGGACCTCTGACCGGATGGCCATAGAGAAGTTCAAAGGGAGAATAACTTACTCCCTCCTAGGGACTTCTCTATAAGCAAAGAGAAGGCATGGCAGTAGAAGGTCCCACTTTCTTTTCAGAGGTTCCTCTAAAGCACCTATCATGCTCTTCATGGTTCTGTTAAACCTTTCTACCAATCCATTGGTTTGGGGGTGGTAGGCGGTTGAGAACTTGTAAGTAACTCCACAGGTTTTCCACATGGCTTTCATGTAGTGGGACATAAAGTTTGACCCCCTGTCGGATATTACTTCCTTAGGAAACCCAACCCTGGTAAAAATACCAAGGAGGGCCTTAGCCACAGCCGGAGCTGTAACAGTCCTCATAGGAATTGCCTCAGGGTATCTAGTAGCATGGTCTACTACAACAAGGATAAACCTGTTGCCTGAGGAGGTAGGGGGATCAAGGGGACCAACAATGTCAATCCCTACCCTCTCAAATGGGACTCCCACAACTGGGAGAGGCACTAATGGTGCCAGATTCTTGGAGCCATCCTTACCAGAAGTTTGGCAGGTATGGCAGCTCTTGCAAAACTTATCTACTTCTGCACCCATTTTTGGCCAATAGAAGTAGAGTGAGAGCCTTTCCTTGGTCTTCTTGAAGCTCAAGTGACTAGCCAAAGGAATCTCGTGGGCTAAGTGCAAGAACTGTTGTCTGTTTTCTTGAGGTACTACAAGGCGTTTGTAGTCTCCAGGTTCAGACTCAGTTGGTTCACTGTAGAAGAGGCCATCTTCCAAGTGCAACCTATACTTCCCAGGCTCTTGCCCATCAGCCTGAGCAGCTGCCTGGTGGCGGATACCCTCCAGAGTTGGACATTCTCTTTGTCCCTTACGGAAAGCTGCCCTGCTGGGCCCACCTTCTGCCAGTAAAGACTGCAGCTCAGGATGATCCTCAGGGTCTAGATCTCCAATACGTTCTTGGCCTGTTACTAGCTCTTCTTCAGAATCTAGTTCAACCATACAGGGTTGTACCTCCCTCTCAGCCTCAGCTGGAGGTTGAGTAACAGGTGTAACTGTTGGAAGCACTGGAGTGCTTGCTGCTGACTTTTTCCTAGGAGTCTTGGGTTGCCCCTTTGCTCCTGATCTGGTAGTTACTGCAGTGAGTTGCTCCAGTGGTAAAGGAGTGATCTCTGTCATCATCTCCTGAGATAACCCTCGCAGGGTTTTCTCTCTTGCAGGTTTTGTGAGCTCCTGTAACCTTTTACTAGGTGGTCTGGGGGTATGTGACACAACTCCAAGAGCTTTCAGGTCATTACCCAACAGAACCCTACCTGGCACTTCACATTGTACACTGACAGGTATTTTTACAGCCATGTCATTACACTGGATGAGAACTGGTAACTGGGGACATATCTGCACAGGCCCTCCAGCTAACATCCTCTGCCTTGAAAAATGATTCATCCACCACAGTTATGCTGGCCCCAGTGTCTCTTATGGCAGGAGTCTCCTGACCATTCACCTGGACACTGTCTTTATAATACTCTTTAGTATTATCTGGGATAGAATTATACACATCTAAGTTCTGTTGTTCCCACAACCCCAGAGAGACTAAAGAAACACTGGCTGAGACACCAATGGGTTCATCAGCCAGCAGTAGAAAGTTTCCACTTGCCATTGTGACTTCCTCTTCTGGAGCGAAGGCTAAGGAGGCAAGTTGGATCCGTGAAGGTTTACCCTTGCATCTGGGATCTCCTTTCACATGGTCAGTAGAGTCACAAACAAAGCATTTACCAAATGCCTTCTGGAATGGAGGCTTGTTCTGACCTCCCTCTGGTTTGGCACCAGAGGAGACACTATTCTGCTGTGGTTTCCCTGGTGGCTTACCCTTCTGGTTTTGTTTGGGGCCCTCTTTGGAATTTGCAGTATTAGAATTCTCTTTGGAGTCCTTTTTAGGCTGTTTCCCCTCATCCTTTTTCTGAGTTACCCCAGAATCCTTGTGAGTGGCCCTGTTGGCAACCCACAAGTCAGCAGCCTTAGCTAGTTTTCGGGAAACTAATTCCTTTGAATCAGCCAAGTGCTGTCTGAGCTCAGGAGAGCAGGCATCATAAATTGACTCCAACATAAAAAGATTCTTCATACCTTCATAAGTGTTCACTTTGTAACGCTTAATCCATCCCTCTAAGTTTTTCAACCCTTCACTCACCCAGGTAGCCCAAGGGGTACCATCATGCTTTTTGAGGGTTCTAAACCTCTTAAGATACTGGGAAGGGGTCTACCCAAATCTAGCTATCAGAGCTAGTTTCACACATTCATACTCTTTCCTATCCTCCTCCCCCAACTCCATTACCACATCAGTTGCAACAGGGGGAAGCCTAGAGAACAACCAGGTGAGTAAGTCATTTCCTGTGATGTTCTGGAGCCCATGATTATATTCAAACAGAGACAACCAATCCAACACATCCAACTTAGGCTCATACATACCAACCAATTTTTTAGGCATCCGGGGTCTTTTAGGACTGGAACTTCTAGAGGAGCCAGAGAGAGAAGCATTTTCGACAGATAATTTTTCATTTCTAGCTCATGCTTGAGCTCCATTTCCCTTAGCCTTAGTTCTTGTTTCAGTTCCTGATGTCTCTGTTCAGCCTGAGTATTCAGTCTCTTGAACTCTAGTTCAAGTTTCATTTTCTCTAATTCAAGATATTGAGGACTAAGTTTGGGACTTGGCAAAGGCCCAGTAGGTACAGAAGGTAGAGCAGACAGAGGCCTAGGGGGGGACAGTCACAGCAGCCTCACCCTCCTCTTCTGACTCTTCCTCAAGATTATCAATATCAATTTCTATACTGTTATCTACATTTTCTGGCATGGTAGGTTCCTCTGAACCATCATCCAGACTTTGCTTAGCTAACAACCTTTCTATCAATTCCATTTTCTTGCCTTTAGTCAGGAGATTCTTATGCTTACATAGGACTCTTAAACAATCAGCAGTTTTTGTGGCAAGGGACTCTTGACTATAAGTTTCCATAGTTGACATGTTAGAAAGATTACTTTTTCAGTGCTAAGCTTTGTGGTTAGTTGTACTAAGGTATCCTAAAGCACTCTAAAATGTATACTCAATACAAATCCCACCGCTGTACACCAGTGTTAGGCAGAAACCTGTGCAGTTCCCTTAGGGAACACTGCAAAAGATTTAAGACTACAGGTGTTGGCAGTAAACCCACTTGGTAGCAGTCTGTACCACCCAGATTTACCTGGTAGCTGTGGCTGAGCAGTCAGACATCCCTCAAGAAGAGTTAGGCAGTATGCAAAGTATACACAATAGGCACTCAGACACACCAATACAAGCAAACACTGACCAGAGCTTTGGTATCAAAGTATATAATTATTTATTTAAAAACACACTGTTTGAAACACTCCAGCACTCTTATTGTAAAATATTCTACACACAGTTACTATTGTAATATGTACACCCCTTTTCCTTATCAGATAAGTCACAGTAAAACACCACTTATTTTCATACAAAGGTGAGCGCTTAACTAGATGGCACTCCAATAAGTTTGTGAGAAAGGGAGGGAAAAAGATAGAATATGGAAAGGTACACCAATCTAAGATTCAGGAACACTGTTAGCAAGGCAGAAGAGAAAAAGTCACTGGTGAGCCAAAGTCCAAAGGCTGGGCCCATTCTTAGAGAGAGCAGAGCACAAATGATCACACAGTTACACTAGGCTTTGAAAGTCTTGCAGAGGGTTCAAAACGAGTTTAGAGAGGCTTTAGGAAAGTTTAGCCAGGATGTCCCAGGCTAACCCAGGTTCGAAAGCCGGGGGCTAAATCTACTCCGTACAGTCGGTAGCAAGGGAAGCCAGGCGGGACACAGTACCTTAAGTGGGAAGGATCCTCCAGCGGTGGCAGTTGTTCCTGGCAGTGGGTGCAAGTCACGTCGTCGTCCAGGGGAAGAGAAGATCTCGACTTGGAGGAAAGATGAAGGTCGTTGCACTACCAGGGAAGAAACCAGCCACAGAGTTTTCCGGTTAAAGGTGGTACCTTTGTTCGCGGTCGTGGTAAAACGTGGTATCCCGGTTGCCGGGGTGCTTGGCACAGGCAAGGCGGCCACGAGGTACGTTGGGAAGGTAAAAAGACGGTGAAACTGGTTATCCCCACCAGTCAAAGGAGGAAGACTCTCCGGCGGGAGATCTCTGTCGTTGGGAAAAGTGGTGAGACGGTCCAGCAGGGCTCCACCGGTGGTGGTGTCATGGCAGGTCGGCTCAGCTTCTCCCTCGTCGGATTCTTAGGTCCTGTGGCGACTTCTGAAGTTCCAGTCACCAAAGCCCTGCTTTTATGCAGAAAACCCCCATTCACTCAGCCTAGCTGTCACTCAAACATGCTAAGTGGTGAGCCGGCCAGCTCACCACTTGGGCCAATTAGGATGGAGTGCTACTTGAGTTGCCTAGGCAACTCAGTCCAGGGTGCCTAAATTCCCCTCCACCCCTCCTAAGTACCCCAGACAGAGTGGCACCACTTTGGAGGGCTTCTGTGGAGAAGCCCGCCAAAAAGTGGAACAAAGGGCTCGACTTGGGTTGGAGTCACAGAAGAGAACACAAACGCCATTTTAGAATCAAGTTTTGGCAAAAAATACCAACCGGGGAATTAATATTAATAAAATAAACCGGCGGTATGTTCGAGGCTACCGTAAATAATTAAATAAAGGTAGTAGCCTAAAACAAGGGGAAATCCCACAGGAAAATATTCGCGGTTGAATATAAAAAGTAGTATCCACTGCCACCAGCCAAAACTCGATCAGGGGGGACGGTGACGTGCCCCCTCGACTAACAGACCCCGGGGCAATTGAATTGCCCCAGCCAGTACGTCCACAATATGATGGTTTGTACTGGTTCTGTTCAGAATTTAAGACTAGTAAAGTCAATGGTGACTTTACATGCCCTGGGAGACAGTAGTCAGTCCCAGGGTATGGTGTCTATACTGGGGGGTAACTATGACACCCCTGTGTCACTGCACTGAGGGTGCTGTGTAACACACATCACAAAAACACATGAAGCCCTATGGAGTAAAAGACCCCATAGCCTATTAAACACATCTAGATTCAAAGAAACACACTCAAATCATGCCCAAGAGTGAGGGTCTCACTCTTGGCAGGAGAAAAAAAAAACCAAAAATCCAGCAAAGCTGCTGGGGGACTCACTAGGTTAGGAAATTCAGCCTAAACAGAGAATTCTCCCTAACAGCCTACTACCAACGCTCCCCATCAGAAAATCCTACAGAACGCTACACATCACTAAATGGACACGGACACAGCTGTATGCGTACACAATGCATGAGCAACAACACGGCAGAGCACACCGTCTATCATCTTGAAGATGCAACCCACACCATTATTCCATGGCACAGGACACATTGAGAGCCTAAAAATGGTGTGCATACATCCAGGGACATATGCATGTGGCCAACAATGAACTGCAACCACCTGGTGATGATGAAGGGGATGAAGAAAAAGTGGCTGCACATCATTGCGGTGCTGATGCACAGGAGGAAAGTGCTTTGCGTCAGTCAGTGATTGCACAATATTACTGACACACATGGCTGCAGAGGGTGACAAGACAGTTTGACAGAGGGCACTGGGTGTGGGGGTACATGCACACTATGCACTGTATATGAATAAATGACACATGAGCAATGAGGAATCTCCACTCAGGTCTTGCTTTTGACACAACGGGTGTATTGAATTTAACAATGAAAATGATGTGCAATAACCCTCCACCACCCTCACCTCCCGCCCCCTCCCCCTACAACTCCCCCACACACCCTCACCCCCCTCACCCCACAACTCCCCCACACACCCTCAGCCCCCTCCACCTCCCCCCATAACTCCCCCACACATCCTTACCCTCCCCCCACAACTCCCACACACATGACCCATCAAGTCTCTAATATCTACATCAGGCTGCCCAGACTATTAACTAGCACTCCCTGGACCTAGTGGCGGCATGTCTGGCCGGCGCAGGGTTCGCAACGACCTGCGGAGGGGCTTGGTCTGGGTAGAGCTTGACGAGGATGGTGTGGCCGCCTGCTCAAATTGGGTTGCTGGACGTCCTGACTCCATGGCATCGGCTATGCTGCTGAGTACCTGCTGCAGGGCGGATACCTCCTCGCACAGGCGGCTAGTGTTCTCGGCAAATATCTTGCCCATGGAGGCAGTGTTGTCTGTGATCGTCCTGCCTAGAGAGGCAATGTTCTCCTGCCACTCCTGCCTTGCCTGGGCGGTGTCCTCCACGAACTGCCGCACAAGGGCAGTCAGCTGCACAGAACGCTGTGGCCCTGTGGGTGCACCTGTGGAGGTGGACGGTTCCTGGGTGTCATGCTCAGCCTCACTACTCTCCACTATGGGACTAAAGGCCCCTTCAATTAACTCCCGCCTAGACTGCTCTGGGGTGGTGGCGTGGTCTGAATGAAGAGATGAGATTTGGGGGGAAGCCTGTGGACTGGGCGTGCGGGGCAGTTCCGAGGAATCATCCTCCACGGGTACACACACCTCATCCTGTGCCTCCTCCTCAGCCTGTGGTGCTGTGGCTGCCACCTCCCCAGCCAAACTGGACTCTGCCGAGTGTAGAGCCTCGGCGGTTTCCTGTGGCTGTGCAATAGGTGTTGGCGCTTCTGCCTCAATCAACGGCCCTCAGCAGCACCGGTGCTTTGGCAACCTGAGGTGTTTTCACAAGTGGTGCACGGCGGCCCTTGGGTTGGCCCTTCTAGGTGGAAGGCCGGTTGGCCTCATCCCGGACCCTCTTCCGGGGTGTGGTTTTCGGTGGGATTGAGTCCTGGGCATCGCTGTCATGGTCAGAGCCTGTGGTGGTCGAACAGAGGGACGGTTTGAGTGATGTTTTGAAAGGCATCACACATACATTTGTACAATTGATCATCCACACATTCGAGGGTAATAGGCATTTGAGTTTGGATGATCACGTTGTTTGATACATGGATGGATTATGCAGGTATACGTCGGGTCACTCATGTTGGACAAGACCTATGGTATGTGACATACATATTTGTTGGAGCCTGCATGCAGTGTGACTTTTGGCATTTACATTTTGTGTGGTATGTGTCAGGTACGGTATTGCCTTGCTGCAGGCATCTGCATGTGTCTGTGATGCGTCCGCCAACTTTGCTGGCAGTGTGCGTGTATTGGGCCATGGCTTGCCTCTTTGGACAGACATATTGGTTGACTTTCATCAGACTCTGCATTAAAGTGTTTTCTTAGGACACTCACCTCCATCCGCCGATGTTGTGGCGCCACACTCCATGTCTCCAACACCTTCTATCCCCTCAATGCCAGTCATACTGGCACAGATGTCCTCCCATCGGGACAGCTTGATGGGGGAGCTGGCTCCTCCGCCTGTTCCCATTGCCTGGCTCCTGTTTGCAGATAGTATGTTCCGTACTCGCAGCCGCAAGTCTGCAGTCTTTTATGGTGCGTGGGGTGTTCCCGACTGTGCCCACTTTCTGCGTCACAAGTGCCCAGATCTCTTTTTTTTTTAATGATGGCCTCCCTCTTCATGCTGTGGGCGAACAAAATCTCAGCATGTTCCCGCAGGGTCCCAGCTAGCATCTCCAACTTGTCTTCATTGAAGCGCTCCTTGCACTGGCCGGCGGCACCCTTCTTGAGAGCCTTGGGCATTTTGGTGTGTTAGATGAAGATTTTCCAACAAACAGCAGTGTCCCACAGGTCCTGTGTGCTGAGGATGGAAATGGATTGTGTTTTTAAAGATGGCTGCCGTGCTCCTTCCCGTTCCTGTGCGATGACGCTACTTCCGGTTACACATATTTACGGTGACCGTTAATGCCGCATTGGTTCATGCCGGTAGTGCAATCTGCGCTATGCATGATGCCGCTAAGGACATTTTTCGTGCCTTTAATGGCATGGCGCAAAGCTTGTGCCCGCTAAGTCGTAATAGCCCTCTATATCCACCGTTACTTACCTCCAAACTCGGAATGACCCCCACTGACTTTCCTCCAGGAAGATTTGGCACAGGTACCAAGTACACTGTGGACCAACAGCCCTTATAATGTTGGTTTACTGAAAGTAGTGGGGGAAGTCAACATTAAATTAAAACAAGGAGACATTTGACCATGGGTAAGATATTACCCAATGTCAAAGGAAGCATATGAGGGCATTTATGACAGAATTGCTGTACTGATGACACAAGAATATGTGTGCAATCAGAGTCCTCATGTAACACAGCTGTGTACCCAGTGAAAAATGTGACAGGGGTGTCATGGAGATTTATTCAGGATTTACGTCCCTGAACCATATTGTTGCGGCAGAGTTCCCATTGGTTCAGAATCCTGCCACGGCCTTATGTAATATCCCCTCCAAAGCCAATATTTTACAGTGATTGATTTAAAGAATGCTTTCTTCTCGATCCCGCTCCATGAAGAATCCCAAGAATTAACCTTGTTTACCTATTGCGGGATCAAGCTAAAATATACTTGTTTACCTTAGGGGTATTCCGAGTCACCCTCGGTCTTCAACCAAATGCTCCAGATGGATTTAGGGAACATACACACTGACAGTACAGTAGTAGAATATGTAGTTGACATTTTAGTGTGCAGTGAAATGGCAGAACAATACAGAAACGACTCAGTACAGCTGATGACAGTGTTAGAGGAGAAAGGCTACAAGGTTGACAAACAGAAGGGAGAAAGGTAACTCCTGAAAGAGCAGAAGCAATTATGAAGACACCTAGGCCAGATACAGTAAAAGGATGTGTAATTACCACAAGACAGGGGTCTTTCCTTATAGCACATGTGTTATGCCACTTTTAAAAGCACTTAAAGAAGTGCAGAAAGAAAACATTGAAAACAAAGAAAACAGCACCTGTGTTAGGGATCTCTGATTACAATGTGGAATTATTTTTATTTTGCATTCAAATAGGGTAGTAATGACAGCTGAATTTGCACAAAAAACTACCATGGGAAACAAACATAAGCATTTTACGGTGGGATTTTAGATCCAGTGATGAGAGGATATTAAACATGTAAACATTGGTGTCAGCAGCCTTTGAAATTGAGAAATATGCTGCATAACCATGGGCTGTGCGATGACATTATATGTGAAGCATACCTTATTTGCAATCCTTGAAAAGCCCAAAAGTACATTGACCGCACATAGAGCCTCTGGGTATGAAGTTATTATATCCAACCCATCAATTAATCTATCTTGCCCTTCTTGCACACCTGATTTCCTCCATCTCCCCTTATTTCCAGTGTTGTGCAGTTGACACACAGCTTTCTTCAAACTTCCCACTACCACCTCCTCTTCCTCCTCTCTAATCCCTGACTGTTTGTCCGCCATTCAGGCATGGTGTTCAGCCAACAATCTCTGTCTTAATGCCAGTAAGACAGAGATCCTTCTCATTGGGACACCTGCACACTCTTTTCCTCCTAACATGTGGCAACCCTCTTTGGACCCTCTACCCCCACCATCCTATGGGGCCAAACACCTCGGGGTCATCTTCGATTCCGCTCTCTCCTTCACCCCTCACATCATGGACCTTACTAAGAAGTCCCACTTCCAACTCTACATCCTCAGAAGCATTCTTTCTTTCCTCACCTTCCCCCAGAAGTTCAATGTCTACAGAGCTCTGGTCCTCTCCAGGCTGGTCTACTGCAACAGTCTCTTTCTCATTATTCCTCTTTCCTCCCTACGCTCCCTCCAATTAATCCAGAATAGGGCTGCAAGACTTATCCTTGGCCCCAAGCCCAGGGACTGTATCTCTCCAGCCCTGCCCTAAAATATCTCCACTGGCTCCTGATGGCTGCAAGTATCAAATTAAAGACCCTCTGCATCATCCACAAGGCCTTCTGGGGACTGGGACCACGCTTTCTCCAACTTTCCCTCCCTGAATACTCCTGTGCCAAAGCCCTACGCTCCTCTAACTCAAACTCTTTGACTGTCAAACACTTCTCTAAGCAGAGAGTGGGGGGCAGGCCTCCCTCCTCAGCTGGTCAAAACTCTGCTGTTCTCTACCTCTTTCCTTCTTTCCCTTCCCTGTTAATCATCCCACTGCCGCTGTGACCAGTGGCCTGATCCTCATGAATCTCACTGGATTCCAGGCCAGTCCTCCCAGTCAATACATGTGCCATGAAGTTCCTCATATGTGAGTTATTTCATACATGAGGTCGTTCAACGGTGCGGACGTGTGCAAAGTACTCCGATTCGATAGTGGACCGCATTTTGTAAATTAAGTGTTTGAGCGAATCACAATTCTGTTGGGTATTAAGCATGCATATTAATCCACTTATCACCTGCAAGTAGGAATGCATCAACGGCCTCCAAGCTAAAAGTGAAACTGAAAAAAGGCTGGTTCCATTGCCTTCCTTTAGCATTATTTGCAATCAGCCTGGCTTACACCAACACCATCACCTGACTCCACATGCGCTGGTGACAGGACGATACATGTGCATGCCCCTTGGTCCTCCCACTCAAGCTCTCACTGACACAGAAACTGCATCTATTGTATTCAGTACTGAATTGCTTGAAACACTTGTGTATGGGCGTGTTATAAATGCCATATCATATCATATCATGATTATTTGATGTCTATGACAGAGTTTTTTAAATGTATGTCTCAACAGCTTTGAGAATTTCAGGGGGGGGTCGAAGAAGATTGATGAAGATACTAAACAAGTTGATCTGGCAATTTTGCTAAAACCTCTACTGTAATTCACAGGGGACAAGGTCCTCTGCAAGAGTTTTTGTAAGAGGTGACACCAGCCACTCTTTAACGGACCCTTCATGGTCGAATACATTTCTCTGACAGCAGTGAAGCTCCAGGGATCCACCTCAGTGATATCAAACTCTACAAAGAAGAGACCCCCCCTGCAAAACCCCATAGAGCATGAAGGTGAAGAAGAAATGAGAAGAGCCTTGATGAGGTCCATGGCAAGGGCTAATCAGCAGCAAGAAGAAAAAAAGGACACTGATTCCCCCAGGCACACACAATGACCGAGCAAACATTCCTATAGGGATACCTGTGCGAACTGGAAAGTGACATTTATTCTTTGAAAGAAAATGAGAAACAAATATATATGTACCCAATACTTCCTTCAATAATTATATTTTTTATGGCTTTATCTTATTTAGTGAACACTTATCCTTCTTTAGGAGTGTTAAACATAAGCCTTGCCGTGTTATAAGTGAACATAAAAACCTACTTAATTTTTTAAAGCATTTTCTTGCTATATAAATGCAATTTTATCAATGAAGAAGCTGAAAATAAATTTCTCGGGGGGTGAGAAAAATGGCATTGTTTAATTTTGTTTAATTATGTTCGATTTTAGCTCTTGGCACGTATAAGAAATAATACTCATAGCTATTTGCAAAAAGTAGACACATTAGCAATAATGCTTATAACAAAATCTTTTGCATTTTGTAGCCTTTATTTTATTATTTTAATGGCACTGTGACAGTTGGTCCTTTATAATGTGTCCAGAACAGTATATAGAAACCAAAAAAGTGATGGGTGGAAGGTTTTGAATAAATCAAAGCCACTGAAATTGCTCTGGGCAACCTTCCAGACCACTGTTTATAGCCTATCTGCGCCATTGCAAAAGGGGTCCAACCAGATGCAAATCAGTCAGGTACTGCCACCAATGGGAGCAGCCCTGAACAAACTGCTAGGCCAGGTCCCCTCTGCACGGAAACACAAGCAACCCCAGACATGTTTCAGCCTTGTTGGGCCTCCTCAGTGAGGAGCAGCTTGGTTTCCCATGCCGCAGCGAGCAAGGGACCCAGTCTGGGCATACCCTCTCTCACATAGGGAGACAAACTGAAACCAAAAAAGTGATGGGTGGAAGGTTTTGAATAAATCGAAGCCACTGGCATTGCTCTGGGCAACATTCCACACCACTGTTTTTTAGCCCGTCTGCGCCATTGCAAAAGGGGTCCAACCATATGCAAATCAGTCAGGTACTGCCACCAATGGGAGCAGCCCTGAACAAACTGCTAGGCCAGGTCCCCTCTGCACGGAAACACAAGCAACCCCAGACATGTTTCGGCCTTGTTGGGCCTCCTCAGTGAGGTGCAGCTTGGTTTCCTATGGTGCAGCGAGCAAGGGACCCACGTCTGGGCATACCCTCTCTCACATAGGGAGACAAACTGAAACCAAAAAAGTGATGGGTGGAAGGTTTTGAATAAATCAAAGCGCTGGCATTGCTCTGGGCAACCTTCCACACCACTGTTTTTTAGCCTGTCTGTGCCATTGCAAAAGGGGTCCAACTATATGCAAATCAGTCAGGTACTGTCACCAATGGGAGCAGCCCTGAACAAACTGCTAAGCCAGTCATGGGTTAAATCAGGTAAGAGGTGGACATCCACCAATGAGATAGCAGTACTAATGTGTTTATACATATATACACTGTGTGTACTAATGACACTTGCATAAACTAAGGAAAATTACAGATTTTTCTTATTTCTCTCCACTGTACATTTGTCTTTGCTCTTTTTCTTTTCCTAACCTTCCTTCCCTTTACCCATCCCTTATGTCTGTGATGTTATGTACAATGCAATTTGAAATGAACTTTAAACACCATTTTGGATTATATATATGTTCCAATCCGATGAAACTATAATGACAATATGAAATGACACTTTGTTTTGATTTTTACGTTTTATTTCTTTGATACTCACAATGCCTTGAAATTGGTGAACTATGCTACATTCATTATTTTGCAAATTAATTAGAATTGATGAATTTAATTTGTATTTTTGGTTTGAAGATTAGCCCTGATTTGAGAAAGGCGACGTGGCTGCCGAAACACGTGTCATCACATAGGGCCACTTTAAGAATGAAAATGACCACTCAATAAAAACTTGAGTGGGTTTCACGCAAGCTACGGTGTGACATCTGTACTTTTTTGTGGCGCATAAATAAATGGAATAACATTGCATTATTTTACAAACACGGAGCAGAGGAGTCTACTTTCTCCGCTTTACGTTTCATATGTATTCAACACCACGCATTTTTGAACTACATGGACTAGAGGGCGCTGGGGTTCACATGTTGGTATTCACTAAAAGGTTCCTCATCATCCTCTACATATGTTAGTCCTACATTCACCCCCCACCCCAGCCCAAGAAAGAGCCTCCCACCAAGTTTCAGCATCAAGTCTACATTTTTAGCCAGTCAATTGTAAAAGTACAAAGTCCTGTGTGATCTCAAGGTGGGGCAAAACAAAAGTAGATGGTTCAAAGATTTCACTTGGGTGTTATACAGTCTACAGTTTTCGGCTCCTCAAGTCATGCCATATCCACATAGTGTAGACTGTGTGTGTAGGAAGTTTAACCGGAACCTAAAAAACAGATCTCTGTATTTTACACTCGGGAATCTTTTACGATATGATGGTGTCATGTTGCATGATGCAGAAGGTTTTTTGAGAGAGTATGCGCTTATAGAATGTACTCTTTTTAATTCTGTCTCTCTCCAGTCTTTGTCCCAACAACATGTGTACGATTTCTGACTAAAGTGTCAATGGTTAATCCTATATTTAGCAAAATGTAATTGCATCTATCTAACCACATCTTCAAAGACCAGTCCAGGGTGATGCCGGTCTGATAGCACAGCGAGTAGAGTGCTCACTTTGACATCGTGCAGAGCCTTCTGACGCAGGTTTGAATCCTGGAAGGGCCAAACTCAGCCTTTCATCCTTCCGAGGTGGATAAATGAGCACACCACACGGTGGGTAATAAGCAGTGCTTCGATGCACGAGGGTTCGTAGCGCTATATAAACATATAAATAAATGCCTTATTTGCAAATAAGATCTTATATAGGGGTAGACAATCAGGGACGTATGTTTTGCCAAAGAGGAGCAGGGACTTCAAAACCACCCTTACATACAAGGATAAAAGGCCGATTTCATGCTTTATCACTGCCATGGGTACCGCGTTGGGTATATGTAAAATCCTTCTACAGAATCTACCCTCGGTCGCATATTTCCCATAGCAAATCAAGGCAGGCTTCAGCAGCATAAGTAAGGGCTAGTGTCACTTTCTGGTTATAAACGTGAATTATTGGCAGGCGTGAGAACCTCCCATAGTTCCGTGCAATCAGTATGTCTTGAACAGTTAATTGTTTGAGTTTACCCTCTAAGCTCTCTTTCCATGGGGTTTCACAGGCGCTTAAACTTACCAATGCCCCTAAGTATTTTATAGGTCTAATTCTGTGCTTGTTCAAAATCCAACTTAATGTTTTAGACTTTCATCCCTTTCGGTTCTCTAAGATCATTATTTCAGTTTTATTGGTATCAATTTTCAAGCCGTTCTGTTCTACATACTTTTGCAGGTCATCCTTTCCTTTGTAGGCCAAGCGGGGTTCTATCTGTGATAATCAGATCATTGGCATACAAAAGCCATCCTGTTATGTAACCGTCGATCTTTGGGGAGCATGAAGGTGAGGGGTCCATGACATTTTGCAGATCATCGATGAATTGGCGATGAATTGGCTAAGTAGCGTGGCGGCCAAGGGACATCCCTGCTTTAATGCCCTAGAAGTTGGGATACACTTTGACAGGTATCCCTCTTTACCAATTCTGATTTGTAGGGACGTCTTTGGCTTGCCACATTATCTTCGCATTTCTTTGATACATTGCCAATCTATAAAAAGCAATCCAGTTTCGGTATTTTGCATGCGCTTCTTGATTATTTGGCCTCTAATAATCATAGGGGCATTCTGGAGGGCTCTGAGTTCCTTGTGGAGAGAACATTTTTTGCACTATGACTGCTCCATCAAAGGAGAGCTTGGGTTTAAAAATGGGTGTGTGGCCTTTGGTTAAGCGCTGGAATTCTTGTGGTCTAATACGCCATCTGTTTCTTCCGGGGGCCAATTCGACTAATTGGTTCTACAAGGCGACATTTGGTTTACCTATCATACTACATGATAGAACCACTGGATTGTGATCACTAGCTTGGTTAGGGTGAACTCTTAAAGTAGCCACCCTTGTGATTATATTCCTAGATACAAAAAAGTAATCCAGGGTTGCACTCTGGTTTCCGTTGTGCACATTTTTGGCACCCTCAAGGTCTCCCTGCATGTTCCCGTTCAACATGTGTAAGTGTCTAACTTCAGTTTTGGCCATCCATTGTTGAAATCAAAGTATTTTAGTTCTGTGCCTGAGGAGCCACCTCTATCATCGCACAGATTACATTTTAGGCAGTCAATATTGAGGTTGATACAACTTATCATCAATGGTTCGCTCATGACAGTGTAGTGTTCATCGATCCAGGCCATCACTGTATCCATGAATTTGGGCGATTCCACGATCTCAGAATTCCAGTAGAGATTAAATAAAACCAGGTGAGCGTGGCTTTTGTAACATGAAGTCTGAGCACTAGGATCTGGACATATGGGTTTGGCTCAATTACACGAGTGACCACCAATTTTAAGCTGTTTTTTTCAGCGGTCAATAAGCCAGAAATGGGTCTGCCCAACAAACCCTTTATGGCTTTATTGAGGTACATTGAAAATCCATCCAAAAGGGGGTTTCAAGGAGCCATGTTTCCTTGAAGGCATATCATTGGTATCAGGTAATAATATTGCGTCAAAAATGTTGCCAGTAAAATAAATCGATGCATAAAGGCTGTGGTTTGACCCGGTAAAGGTGTACCCCATTATACCATTTAAGGGGAGCGGGGTTTGCCGGGGTGTCCCCCACTATCCTTAAATGGTATAATGAGTCTGTGGGTTGCAGGGGTGTCCCCCGCATCCTATACATGAATGTGGCGGCAAAAGCAAAGCATTTTTGCCTCAATATGTTGTACTCACTGCTATTTTTGACATGGAACCATATAATTCCTAGATTGGCTATACAGGAAGGTAGGCCCACGGGTAAAGGCCCAAAAAGGCACCCTCAGAATTGAATTCTGACTCCCAAAATGTTTCAACCCCCCCCTTAAACCACATATATATGTGGGGGATTATGGGATAGAATAGTAGCATGGGAGGATCGGGGGTCTCCCCCCACATATGTATGTAGTGTAAAGGGGTTTAAAATAAATAAATAAAAGTCTGTAAAAGTCAGAATTCCTGGGGTCGTAGTGATTATATAGATCCAGCCCAGGAAGAGATGGGAAAAGCCCTGTGTATTGCAAGATGCACTGTCCAACCTCCACAAATCTTCATTTGCCTGGCTCTAATCTTCACTGGCAGAGGTTAGTGCTCTGGCCAACCAATCCCATGATTGCACCGTATTCAGAGCAAAGGATTCAGAAGTGCCTTGCGGAACCGACCATCAGGAGCCTGGATGGAATTGGGTCCTCTAATAGTTATACTAAGGAGTTCCGAATTGCTGGACTTAAACTTTGTTTCTCCCTCAGAAGGGCCAAGCTGGACACACAAAGGTAGATGGCCGAAGGCTTTCACTGTTCTGATGGGTTTTTTCGACACTCAGACGGATATTTGACAGGGGTCCCAGTTTTGAGGGCAGATGAGTGCCTGGGAAATATTTTCATGGAAGTAAAAAGAAAAGAAGAAAGAGAAGTAACAGTATAAAATGGGCTTGTGGGTCCTCTCAAGGAATAGAAATGTCATTTAACGATATCTCCTGATTATCATAGTGGCAGACATCACTTGCTGTGAACGTAAAATAACATTTAATTGGGTAACGGGGGAGACAAGATGGGAGTAAACAATGTTACTGACTGGGGATACATACATATACTCAAATAATAAGAGGGCAAGAAATACCACACCTTTGACAAAAAAAGGGGCACATATACATTTGAATAGGAGAATACAATAGGATTAGAGAAACTATTGGCTCTTTAGAAGTGTATTTGAGGATACCTCCCATGTTGTGATAGAGCATTGAGTTGAGGGGGGGGCTGAGATAGGTGTGCATATGTATACTGCATGCAGGGGAGGGTAAGCACTAGGTATGAGGTTATGTATGAGGTTAAGCAGTGGTCAAGTATATGGACCAGAGGGGGAAAGTAGAGGAGGTTTATACCCCCTCCCCACTCGGATATGGCAGGCAGGTAGTCAGGGCCTATGCCCCACCCCCTGTCCAACATTATACAAATCAGGATTATTGTCTGTTTAGGTAGTTAAGAAGCACTTATTCAAGGCAACATAAACATATAAGTATGTGTACATTACACACACAACATTAAACACAGAATTATATATTTCTGATGTATAGGTTAGCAAAAGATAGTCGTTGGATTATAAAATGGTTGTAAGCCCCAGCTCTCATGGAAATTCACAAGTCCTGAGAACACAGAAATGAAGTGTTGCGTGCAGAAATGAGAGTGTATTTGAACAGAAGCCAGTATGAGGTGTTTTAGCGTTACATTAGAGAATAACAAGCATTTCCACAGTGCTGTTTTGCAAGTGAACCTGGCATACAGTCAAACGTAGATAAGCTGGGCAAAATTACCTCAAACAAAATGTGCTGAGAAGTCTCAAATGTGTCATTCTCAGAAACTTGTTTTGTGCAGTGTAAAGGTTGCAACATATATCATGACATTAGAAATCCAGAAACAATTGGGAAATAGCAAGTCATCCTAATCAGGAAGTGTTTTTGTCCAATAGGGACACCCGTAGTACTTAAAGGAATAGTGCGCTCAGAAATATTATTGTCTCGAGGGCTCGGGCATGTGTTTTTAAGCATACATTGATCAATTGTACAAACATTTCCTATGCACCTTACTGTAGTTTTTCACTTTTGTACACATGTGAAATCAGGCAGCAGGGCACGACCATTTTGTGATAATCTGATCCGTTGCCGCATCGCCCAAGCAGGACTGCCCTGGCGGCACTAAATCATATCCCCCGCCCCTGAACCTGACATCACTAGACGCGTACTGCCCATTTCACAATGCCAAAGCACGTCTCACGTCAATGTTCTCTGCGCTTCAGCTAATAACATGTCGACATGGAAATGGCATGACGCCTCTTTCCTCAATAAGTATAAACAGACCGCTTCACAACAGACAACATCAGATTTTCTTTTCCATTCCTCTAACTGTCTTTTTTTGAGTATTCTGTGCCTCGTTTCTGTGCTCTGGTCAGTTACCTTCGTTGCTTGTAGCCCGTGCGAACAGATACCAGTACCATTACTATAAATTATTTTCATTTCCTTCACAATGGCAACAATACAGCCCTACCAGTATGAGCCGGAGTATTCCGAGGCGATTACTCAAAAGAGAAAGATGCGGAAACGATGGGGCTGCGGACGAAAGTTGTGAGGATGATTTAACTCATCAAAAGCCTGAAGCCTAGTTGCATGGACCGCGTTTTCACCTGGTGCACTGGCAATCAGTGCACGCTAATGCCAACCGAGGAGGAAAACTGCTGCTGCCGAGAAAACTCTGGATGCTTGTCCTACATATCGGAAGGCGAGACACGGCCGCAATGCGTTACCGAGCTGCCAGACTTCAGGGCAGCCTGCCTCACATGGTCCGTGTTGAGGATTATGATAGTGCTATGCACGAACTTCGCGCAACAGTTCGTCCTCGGAATCCAAGTAACAAGTAAGTGTACTTTAGTTGGGATGTCACTTAGGCCACTACTATTTCATGGTTGTCTTCTATATTGTCGTAACTTCAATATATCAATGTCAAACGAATTTAGTCTTGCAATTCTCTAGTAATAGTCATATAATAATCGTTCAGTATTGTACAGTGTCTAGGTAGCATTTGTACTGGCAACAATGCCCTTGGATACAAGAATTGTCATTGGCAACTAATGTTTAATACACTTATCTTGTTCATTTAAAAACAGTTTGTGTCTTTCTCTTTCACAGGTGTTACAGGCTGGTGGCCTATCATTCCTTTACATGGTGGCTTCGTGGGAAGCCACCATGTTTTCTTAGGACACTCACCTCCATCCGCCGATGTTGTGGCATCACACTCCATGTCTCCGACACCTTCTATCCCCTCAATGCCAGTTATGCTGGCACAGATGTCCTCCCATCAGGAGTGATAAGATACTGACACCCTGAACGGCACTCATGACTATAACTCCCCAGATGACTTGGGAAAAATGGCTACTCAAATTTTGGGTTCCACAGAATCTCTGCCTGGTAATTCTAATTGACCTCTACTCTATCAGATTTTTGGAGTGAGTCTCTATTGAAGGGAGGAGCCTCCCAAGAGGCTGCTTACAGTAAATGGTCCTCAAATTGGACACCGCGTTCAACGAGTAATGCCCGCCTTTGTCTTTGGTGCCATTAGAGACACATTTCCCTAGTGACAGCGGTTAATACAAGGGATTTTCCCTCACTGTGCTGCAACCAGAACTTTACAATGTGTAGTACATTTGTGCCATAAAATTAAGAAACAAAATAAAGCACAAGAGAACTTTTAGCAATGGTTGTTTCAGTTTTTCGGTGAATCTTCTTCTTCTTCTTAATTATCAGAAACGTGGGCGGACCAATCAAGTGTGTCTCCATTCAGCAGTGTTCCGGGCCTTGTCTGCACGCCTTGGACCGTCCATCCACGTCCATTATCAAAGGCAGTGGGCACCAGTGGATGTGCGCTGCCAAGGGGTGCTGTCAGGGGCGGGAACGGCCAAGAGGCCAAACACCATGTACACCTCAAAGGTATCTTACGCACAGGGGTCATGGTTCACATGCCCTCCTCAGACCCTGTGTCTCCAGGCCGGATCCCCTGAAGCAGGCCGCGCCCCTGCAATCCACATAAGTGTATCTCCATTCAGCAGTCTTCTGGGCCTTGTATGCACACCTCAGGCCCGCCCATGACCCCTCCATTATCAAAGGCAGTTGGCACCATTGGATGTGCGCTGCCAAGGGGTGCTGTCAGGGGCGGGAACGGTCAAGATGCCAAACACCATGTACACCTCAAAGGTATCTTACACGCAGGGGTCATTATTTACATGCCCTTCTCAGACCCCGTGTCTCCAGGCCAGATCCCCTGAAGCAGGCCACGCCCCTGCAATCCACATAAAACCACGACATATACACGTCATTCATCCACATACACACCCTCTTTTCTAATTCTTTATCAACCACCTGATATTTATCATGGAACGTCTTTGAGCACTGCAAGTCAACTTGTGAACGTGCTATCTGAGAACTTCGGTGACCACTGCGAATCTGCTTGTCGTCGTGCTACCTGTGAACTTCTCCCTGTTCTCCTGCCACTAACTACCCTGCTTGCTGAATCTAACTGTTTGTTGGTCAAGGTAAGGGCAGGTCACCTAATTCATTCGTCTCATTGCCATTGGCTTTATTTTAATTTGTTATGTTATTGATATATATCAACTGTCATCAGTGTCAATTGGGATCGAATTGCATCCTTCCCAGACCGTGTCTATAATATAAACATGTTTCCTTTTGATGCACGATAGTACATTCAAGGGACAAGTAACATGTTCTGATTTTCGTCATATCAATGAATTGTTTATGAAAGTTATCCTATAATACAGCCGGCCATGCTACACTGCTTTTGCTGTGGTCACCAAAACATACCTTGCATATACGAATGTATGGTATAATTCCTTCTTTCTCACATTTTTATGCAAAGTAATTTCTGAATAATGTTGACCTTTTTTTTTTGCTGAATTTCCAACAATGCCTGCATGTGCGATTTTCGGTTGCCCTTCTAAGACCCATGAGAAATCTGAAGGCACTACAATCATGTATTCCCAAAGACTATAGATCAAATAAGAGAATGGGTCAGATATTGCGGATATGCGCCGGCAGAGCTTGAAAGTAGAGTCAAAGAAGTTTTGCAGGACACGGGGGGTGATCAATTCCGCATCTGCAGCCTGCACTTTACCTGGAATATGTGTGACCCATCCATGTACACAAAGAAGAATCGACTCAGAACGACTCGTAAATTGCTACCAAATGCAATTCCAACTCTATTCCTTCACAGGCTGCCTCAGGTCAGTCACATTTGCGGATTTATCGGTAGCCCTTGGGGTAGTGAACAGGTAACTAAATGGACGGATTGGTGTTTTAGGTGTAAATGTCCCTTATAATACTTTTCATATTTGCAAGATTGTATTTTTTAAATGAAGACCATTTTGCTAAACATCTGCCCTCGGTTTAAGAGCATCATAGAAAACGATTTATTGGCACAGATAACTATGCTATAGTGTCCTTCGAAATAAGCATAATGTTTTTGTAATCTGTCTCCTTACATGCCACATTTTAAGATTAGCATTTCTAAATCAAATAAATTGATCCCTTTACAACTCCATGCACTGAATATGAAGGAACAAGATTCAGCATCCATGTCTTGCCTGGAGTCAACAACCACTTCGAGCGTTTATCAGGTAGTCTTACTTAGCTATTCAGTCCTGGAATTGTTTTATGAATGGAATTTGAGATAATCTGATCATATTTACGTATTGTGTGATTTGTTTACACAATGTTTCATTCGTGGTTTGCTATTGATATGTACCAATATCTGCGTCACATTGTGTGTGTTTAATTTCAATTTTTTCATCCATACTAATACAAATACGGTGTTACAGGGAGATGCTGAAGCTTTGACTACAATTACATCAATCCAGAGCCAGAGGTATGCGTACTGACAGTTCCCTCGAATGAAAGAAAGTCGGTCCTATACCTGATACTATTAGACAATGACAATATTAGAAACAAGTAGTTTTTGCAAGTTGCTTGAGTGCAACATTTCGAACAGTGTGCTTCGCACATCCAACTTTGATCGAGTAAACTGGCCATCAATCAGGTGAAATTCAAAATGTATATTTTGACTAAATGACGTACACAATGTACAAGTTTATCTGTGTAAGCCATGTGTGCGAAGGAATAATTTGATTTCTAATACACATGACTTATTTTAATACAAATGACTTATTTTAAATGGATCCTCTTTTCTAGGGATGTATATAAAATCGGGATATAGAAGAGGAGGCACGTGGATCCGAGTCGGGGGACCAGCTTGCTGATGCTGATGTTACAGTAAAGGTTTAAAATAAAAGCAAGAAATATAAGGTAATTTACAAACAATTTCATTTTTAAACTGTGTTTTGTGCTGGCGCCTTCATAACATGCTTTTTAAAAAAAGTAAATTGTCCAATGCTGTATGTTGCATTACATTGAACAACTTTTTCCAACCTGTCTTCTAGTTGCCTGATGGTGTAAGAACTATGCAGACACAGACAGCGACAGAAATGAGAGATGCTGCTTGCCAAACTTATTTCACCATGGAGCAACTATTAATTGAGGCGCAGCGTGTTGAAATCAATAAGCAGACTCGAGATGCTTTTGCCCAATGGCCAGAAAATGAATTTAATCTGACCGGCAAAGCCAGCAAAGTGTTTTTGGAACATTGCTACAATGCGACTGCTCCACCAGATGAAGATGAAACTGAATGTATTGAAGATGCTTTTGAATTAGTTGCAGACTACTCGACACAATCAACACCCGCCAAAAAAGGGCCACCCAAAAATCAATAGACATTGATGATTCTCTGATTCACGTTCAAGTAACAGACGCTGAAATAACAGAGACTGAAGCATCAATACAATTGACCAAGGAACTAGACAAAGATCTCGACTACAGTATGTCCAGTTTGGCTGATATGTCAACCACAGTTCAGTCAGAAACAAGATTAATGCAGGATGACAGTCGAATAAGGAGGCCAAATACATAGTATTCAACAGCAGCTTGATGGAGATTATAAAGATGCTGAAATGTGTCCATTCATTACAAGCCATTGGTGAAAGTGACTCGTTTACCAAAAGGCAGTAACCTCAAAATGTATGCTATCTGTGAAATGTTCCATGAAAAACTTTCATGGTCCGCTCAACCGATGCTGTGGAAACTGCCAGCTGGCAATCTACTGTGTGTAGCAGCTAAATTTTCAGTGGCTCTAGTTTCATTGATTTGTCCAGTTTCTGTCAATTTGTGGGACACCATTTCATTTCTAAAACGCAGTACTGCAAATATCAACCTCAATATCTATTCCCTGCCATTAGTCAAGCTTGGGAAATTGAATAATTGTCTATTGAAAGTACATTTTCCGAAAAACGGTTCAGGCTAGCTGGCGATGGACAATATGACAGCCCTGGATTTTCAGCAAAGTACTTCACATACCACTTTCAGGACATGGAAAGTAAAAAAATGGTGAGTTTGGTGGTCGTGCAGGTGTCCGAATGTAAATCCTCAGTGGCCATGGAGAAACTTGTTTTATAAAATCACTCGAAGATCTACAATCAAGGGGAATGCAAATCGACCTCATAGCCACGGACAGACACGTTTCAATAGCCAAGACAATGAGAGAGCAGTTTCCAAATATTCACCATCAATTTGATGTATGGCACATTGCCAAATCCATCAATAATAAAATCTCATCTGCAGGGAAAAAAAAGGTTCTGAAAGTATTTCACAGTGGTCCCAGTCTTTCAGCAACCATCTTTGGTGGAGCTCCAAAACTTGTGATGGGTCTGTGGAAATTCTACTATAAAAATGGCGGTCACTAATGCACCACTGTTCAAATGTTCACTCTTGGACAGAAAACCACCATTTCCACCAATGTGAAAATGGCCCTTTGTCGCCGGAGCAGGAAAGGAAGAAGAAGTTGTTGATTCCATCTTCACCTCCACACAAAGCCCTTGAGAAGATTGTGTTTGATAAAACTCTATCAAGAGATATGAAGGGACTCACAGAATTCTGTCACACGCGAGATTTGGGGGTGTTCCACAATATGTGCCTAAAGTACAGGCCAAAGAGATTGCATTTCGGCATAGAAGGTATGAAATATAGGACATTACTAGTGGTATTAGCGCATAACGAGAATGTAGGCCATGAACAATCGAGGACTGCAGGAAACTTTGGGATGGTTCACTACACTATGGCCTTTACGAAAAGAAACAAAAAATGGGTGGTGAAGCCAGTATATGAGGAAATGGAATTCGATTTTGTGAAAGATCTTATTATTAATGTTTTGGAGATGCATAATCACAGAATTGCGAGTGATTTTGTTCCGAGAACACATACATTGCCGCAAAACATTGCCAACGTGCCCTGTCCACCTAAAGCAGAGCTCATGGATCAGTTCACTTCCCGGTTCAAATGATTACCTTCTGTTTTTTTGAACAACAATGTTTTTATGAAGTGTCCAAATAAAGCGTCCAATTTGTCTTTTAAAATATATCCTCTTTGTCAATGTTTTTTTCAACTAGAACCATTTTTACGATTGCCATACAATGTAATGCTGTGCTTTAACAGATCACAGTTTCGTCAAGCTACTGTGGGACCTTCACTGATCGTGGGAGGGGCAGATGGATAACAGTGTGAAAGAAACTTTGGGGTTCGGCAGTTGCCTTACCATACAGTTGCCAAATAGCTGAATAACTGCTCGTCCCACAAAAGGGATGAGACCTAGGCTACACATCCTGTGCCTGTGATTTACAATTCCAGTTCTCATGGATGCGGTGAGACAGGGCTTGTTGCAAACTAACAATGTATCTTCATTCTGAATGCATCACACACAGTATAAGGTTCAATTGTTTTTTGACCCTGAGAGAAAGGGACCATTCCGAAAGGAATTGAATTAAAGGAGGGGTGTAATAATGTAAGATATGATAAGGTTATCCATTCCAAAACTGTACTAAGGAACATGTAAGTTCAGTTCATGAAAAATCATTGATCCAAACGGAGTCTGCGTTATGGTCTGCGTTACGCCAAGAGAATGGAAATGATGAATATAATGTAAGTTTGACTTTCAACGATTTTATACCCGAACGAGACAACTTATCATTAGCTGACAGTTATTGATGGTTTACATTGTACTCGTTTGTTCTGTGTGGCATATTGCAATGAAACGCAAGTACAACCTTTGTGTGTACTGGTCTTTCTAACGTGCACATGGGCAGTGCAGCCTCGAGATGCATGTAGACCACCACTCGGTTCCCCCAGGTTCAACGCTAATAATTAATTAAAATGCCATCTATGTGCACCTCGAATTGTAGTGTCAGCTTCCGCATCCCGTTTAGGTCCGAACATACTCCATAGAACTATCCTCCAAAGCAAATTGTGGAGTACTTTCCACGTTGTTTTCTCTCTGTTCACATTGTTTCACGTATGTGCTAATCGTTAGTTTTAACACGATGCTGAATTAATATGTAAAATGATAAATTGTAATAAAGATCGGCTACTGAGACACATTTCTGTTATGTTTTCCAAACAGGTACATCCTGCCATTCTGCGATTGTCATCGATTCCAGATACCAACTGATGGCTTTTTCAACTGGCAGCTGCAGATACACGTCAATAGCTGGATATATTTGACTCTATTTTGGGACGATTGCCAAGGGCTGATATGCCCTTACGCGGTACCAGCGATTAGGAGCATGAAAACATCCTTTACGCTAGCGCTAAATTGATGCACAAGCCTTGCAATTCACTGTGCAACCAAAGCGCTTCTTTTACCCAAATCGAACACTTGGTGTACCCAAAAGGAACACTGTGTGACCCATGATAAACATTTGTGGACCGAGAAAAAAAATTACCCATTTGATTGAATATTGCAATCACCGGATATTCTTGGAGCATTTATTGTGAAATAAAAGTACTTTAAAAAATTGTACAGTCTTGCTATTTCATTTTAAAGTATAGTTTTATATTCTGAATTGTGACGCGCTGTGTTGTGAGACGATGTGTGTTGATTTCCGGGTTCTGCGTCACATAGGTGATGACTGGGCGCGTTTGACTACGCTGCCCAGTGCCGTCATGGAGAAAGGTGGAGAATATCGCTAGGTTTGGTGATGTCAAGCTCAAGGGCGGGGGATATGATTTAGTGCCGCCAGGGCAGTCTGCTTGAGCGCTGCAGCAGTAAATCAGATTATCAAAAAATGGCTGTGCCCTGCTGCCTGATTTCGCATGTGTACAAATGTGAAAAACTACAGTGAGGTGCATAGGAAATGTTTGTACGCTCCATCAGCGGATGCTTAAAAACACATGCCCGAACCCTCGGAACAATATTATTTCTGAGCGCACTATTCCTTTAACCTTTTAGTAAGATGACCAATTAGAATGTGTTTTAATTTAAAAGTCCACATTAGCATACATTGTTGCACAATCTGTTTGCCATGGTATAAACACACATGATGTATCTATTATAGTGTAAGAAGTTCCTTTGTGACTGTGAAGAGGAGTGAATACATTAATGTAATCCTAGAGTCCGCTGATGTCTCCCTTGCTCACACAAGAAGTATGTGCAAACAGGATGGCTGGCTGCAACAGAATTATGGCTGAGAATTAATCTTTTAACATTATACTTTGATGTTTGTGTCGCTTTTGAATCACATTCACCCCTCCGCCCCCCTTGGGAGTATAACCTTCCCTCGGCCCACGTTACCCCAAAAGGCAAAGGAGGTATATCTCTTCACTGGGCCTGATTTACCTTTGTGATTGTGTTGGCTCTTGGTTTGTAGAAGTGTGAGGGCTGAGTAGCCACTTTAGCCTCTACTCATCCTTGTACTCCTGGATGGCAGAAGACAATTAGTCACAAAGCTACTTAAGAGAAATATTTTGTAGCCAAAATTGCTCTGAACATTATGCACATAAGGGGTATTTTGGCTGATGCAAAAATCCAACATGTGCAAAAGTGCATGACAGTTACCTTAACTTAGTTGCATTAACCTGAATTCCCTCCAGAAGCTAATTACTGCATATACTGTGTTCATAAATTCCCTTAATTTAAAGATCAACATGGCTAAATCAGCGGTTATGGCATGTGGCGCAGGCAGGAAGCATATAAAGATGCATCTGACGTTGAATAATGGTTTCTATATCCCTAGGGTGAACATATTCAATTATTTGCGTCACTAGCAAAGCCCATGTGAGATGGCAGGAGGTCTGTACGGGTCAATCTTTGGGTGCAATCTCCCATTCTAAGGTCAAGTGCATGAGTCAACACCCACATTTGATTTTGAAGGATATATTAGCCCAAATCAAGGCAGCAACCAGTTATGGTGCATGTTTGTCGGGCTTTGAAGGTGTATTTGCACTGCAAGTAAGAGACAACATATTTTTGAGATAGCTGTTGGGTCTGCCCAGCTCGGCTCCTGCCTATACTTTTCATGCCAAGCTGGGCCTTGTGTTTTTGGAGGATGACTGACTTTTGGCTCCTATTTATTACTAGCTAGGGGTCTGGTCTAAACCTAGGACCTTCAGGGCTATTATTGGGGCAGAAGGCTGGAACAGGATCCCTTGGTTAAAGTATATCAATGGTTTCTTGTCTCAGTCTAATGTTCCCTCATTGTTCCCGTCTGTTAATTTGCTAAGTGCTGAACATGCCTCAAGTCTAAAGAAAATCTTTACGGAAGGGGTTACGGAAATGCGGGAAGCTAGTGCATTGTTGATTCCTGCAAATAGGAGGCTGTCAACGATTAGTTTAGTGGATATGATCCAGCCCTATCTAATTTTTGGTAACCACTTACATGCTCGCTGGGCAATTACTAGTGCCCAATTTAACCTGTTGCTGCTGAGATCAGTTACTGAAAATTGGTAGGGTTACGCGGACAGTCCAACTTGCCATCTTTGTGGTTGGCGGTTAGAAGATTTATTACAGTTTGTAATGTTTTGTCCCTCCTATTCTTCTATCAGACAACGCATAATTTTACCAGTTCAAAGGACGATGAATTTTGTGCAATGTCGTCCATCCCTATTTCTTCTTTTGAAGGCAGAGAGCCTCACTGTGGCTTGGACACTGCTTTCATTCCTAAAGGCTGATCTGAAAATTAGAACATGTAATACTGATCATATACTAGGGGTTAAAGAGGCAGCTAATTGTTATGATTTCCAAGGAATTTGCTTTTTTTATTTGATCTGTATTGAAGGTTTTAGTATGTGTTTTGAATGTTATTTATTTGACTATTTGCACTTTGATTAGGCTTGTAAGATTCTGATTCTTGTATTGTTGATACGTGCTTGCCCATGTTAGCCAGGGACGCCGGCCAGCCGTCAACAAGCAGCGACTGACAAGGTAAGTGTGGTCTGGATGGGGAGTACAGCAATTGCTGTATTCCAAAAAGCCCTGATCCTCTTCCTACCTACATAACATAGCATACCAAAGTTAGCCAGCTTGTAAACAGTACTCCTATAACTGCTGTGAACCAACCTATAGCTGGTTTTATTTTACTGTTGTGTACCAAACTTAGGCGCTCTCCCTCTATCCAGATTTCGCATTTACTGTTGTGTCTTCAATTTAGGTGTTCAACCTCTGTCCAGGTGAAGTTGAACCATATGCTACTTTTAGGTAGAACTGTGAAGATTATCCATGCATCAATCTTAGATAGAACTGTGAAGATTACCCATGCATCACACCTAGATAGAATTGTGAATTTTAGCCATGCATCACACTTAGATAGAATGAAGAATATTAGCCATGCATATCACTAGAATCTTGGAGATTAGTAATGCGTCACAATAGAAAGCATTGTGTAGATTAGCTACATAGAAAAACTTAGCGAGTAGCCAATGCACTAACCACCCTGCTTCTATTTCCTCAACCACACCATCCAACCACTAAACACGCTCACTTGGCTAGCCAACCTATGCTCTAACACACACACAACACAAGTAACACACACTTACAACAAACAAACCTGGACACTGGACCTTACCCCTACTGCCACAACAAGCCAGTGCACAGAACCTTAAATACCAGCAATGTATACATAAAAAACAGACACACCCCTACACAGAAAACATCCCTGCATTGCACTTTACCCATACAGCAAGCCAGTGCACGCAACCTACCATCTGCAAGCCAATACACACAGATGCCAGTTTCTCCTGGTTCTGGACCTATCCTATCACTGTTCCCTCTCTAACCGACCCCGTCCGCTTTCTTGCAGAGCCATGTGAGCACCTGGAGGCTGCCCTTGGGTGGTATCGGTGCGTGGTATAAATCAACATAACATAACATACACAGCGCACCGAGCACAAAGCACCTGGAAATCACCGCTTTGCACCAGACTCTGCTTCTGTTGGATGTTGTTTGGAAGCGAATGATTCTCTGCAATACCGACCTATTGCTCTTCCCCTTTTTACATACAACCTACAAAAGGAGGCAGTCACGCGCACCAGCGCGCGCGCACCGAGCACAAAGCACCTGGAAAGCACTGCTTTGCACCAGATTCTGCTTCTGTTGGATGTTGTTTGGAAGCAAATGGTATACAGTTCTCACCTGCTAAACCTCAATCAAACGACTTAAGGCCCTGTAAGTGATTTCAATCCAGCACACCAACTAAGTCAATGCCTATTATGGGATGCCCAATGGAAAACCTTATTTATATATTTTTATGTCAAAAGTTCTTTTAATTCTGGATGGTATACCCTTATATAACGCCCCTCTCTTTGAATTCCCCCGGTCTCACTGAACCAAGAAATAGGTTTGTTTTGCAAATTAAAAGATTTATTTGAAGAATTGAACAATAAATATGTCACACTTTTATAAATATGGATAATATCTGAATATCACACTCAGGAATATTTATGCAATGATCAGCAATGGGTAATATTACAATATCAACAATCTCTTTAATCAATTGGGAGTAGGAATAGGAAGAATCGTGTAACAGAGAATACTTTGTATGGTTCAAGGAAATGCAATGATAGGAAAGAATACAACACAGAAAGAAACTTGATATGAATTCAACCAAAGACAATATAATCACTCTTTCCCCCTGTTGTTACTCACTCCCTCCAATATGCAATATGAAGAGATGAATGAGGGCACACAGGTATCAGGAATAACAATCAACAATTGCAGTTTCAATCCCAATTCCTCCCAGCAAGCTTAGAGAGAACAGTAATGATTTTAAAACAGGTCAATTGCTTTTAAATGTGGTTGAATTGAATGGGAAAAATGCTAAAATGATTTTAATTCACTAAATTAGGATTCAGAACTAGTGAGAGTTGCTTTGGTTCAGGTCAACACTAGCAATGATTGTTGAAGGGTTAGTAGATGGAAAACGAAATTCAGAAGTTGAAAACAAGAAATAGCTGCTTTTACAGGTGGTGAAATTGAGCCAAATGCAAATTGGCGGCAACTTTTCCACGTGCGGGAAACATGATTACAGCACAACTATAATGAGGATGTTAGCTTCAAAATGACATTTAAATTTTGTTCCTAGCACATACGGTTCAAAGGCTACAGAGGTTTTAGTGAAGGTAGATTTTTCCAAAAGGAGTCAAGATTTCAAATGAATTTACGCTTTGAATTACCAAAAGGTTGGCTTACACTAACAATTCTCACAGGATTAAATGGATGAGAAAGGATTCAGAATGGACAAAAGAGATTCTACAATGCAGTCTGGATATGTTGGAATGGGTTGGATGGATTACATTAAACTAAGAGATGACTATGGACAGTTCTATGCTAAATACTCACAACTTTGGTTTAAAATGGACCCGTCAAAGATCTGGTCAAAGGTTTGGACTGGACTTCGCTACGCCACCGGACAGGTCTCAGGCGCTTGGTTCTGCTCTCAGCACTCTGGTCTCTGCGCGGCCCCTTGGACTGGATCTGACGGGTTCTGGGTTACAGCTCTGCTGGACTGATCTAGATCTTTGGTTCTAGCAAAGGTTGTTGGCCAGAAGCAGCAAACAGCTCAGCCAGGCTGTTGAATGGATTAGGCCCTGTGGAAGTTTAGGGGTTAAATCAGTTTTGCAAGATTTTTAAAGGCCTGCTGAAAAGGGTTCAGCTCTTTGGGTTAGGCCTCTGCTTCAGAGTTCTGGAGTCTGGATCTAGGTTCTAGAGTCTGGATCTAGGTTCTGAAGTCTGGATCTTCCTGAAGGGTGCTTCGCCAGTGGATCAGTTGATGAGTGAAAGAGTGTGTCTTGCCTGTCCTCACCAGTCCCTATTTATCCATTTCCCAAAGTGGGTGGGGAGGCTGATTGTCTATGCCCAACCCTCTAAGGATCTGATAGGTCAGAGACTTCCCTGTCCCCTGATTTGAGAAAGGAACAGTGTGTCATGAGGTGTCATCATGTGTCAGGTGATGCTGCCATTTACAATCTAGGGAAGAACCTCCCCTTTGCTTTTACCCAGAAAATCTATTTTTCCCAAAAAACATATTTTCAATATGCACAACTTGTTAATAATACATATACACATCACAGATTGCCTAAGGTACGTATCTATCAAAATCTTATCTTCCTATGGGTTTTGGTTCATAAATGACAATTTTTCGCACTTTTGGTTGGTTACACATTTTCGGATCGGCACAATTTTTTATACATACATGCACATACCATCTGGGCATATTCCTGTAATTTTTCATGTTGCTAACATAATCACAATTGCTAGAATATGAACAATTTCATGGTTCAGTCTCTGAATGTCTCACAGATTCCTGATTCGTTTAAACTGTGAGTGAATTTTTCATTTTAGTCTCTAAGTTTCATATTTTTGTCAGTTTGGTACAATATTTTATAAGTCTTTTCCTTAAACATGTATTTAGTCCAATTTCAGTCTGGCCCGCCTCCAAAGCTTGGCTGAGTCAATGAGTTACATGGCTTGTCTTTCTGCCAGGGCAGTTGTTGTCAGTCACACCTGAATTAGCATTTCCATTCAGTTCAAGGACTCCATTGTCTCTTTCCCAGAACAGCAGAGGAAGTCTCCTTCCCTTCTCATAAGCATCCCAATGCAATATCCTCTCCTTTTGGTGGGAAGGAACAGGGTGGGGTGTTCTCTGGGGAAGAAAGCCTCTTTGAAGTTTTAGCTGATTCAGGTTATCTTATGGTCAATTGTGACATAGTTCCTTATGAAAAATTACAGTTACAAATTTAAAATCAGCAAACATATCTTCAATTCCAGTCTTTTTCAACATGAAAATCAATGTGTTGCACCCTCTATTGCATTTGATGGAAATCCCTTCCTGGGCATATTTAGCTTTTGAGACACAGTTTCTCCTGTCCAGGAGGTTGGATCTTTTGGGTGGTTTGTGAGCCATGATTTTTTCAAATGTCACACCAAGAAAAAATGGATTTTCTCTTTTTTTTTTTTTTAATTTGTTTATGACTCAATGAGTCTTTACAAAACATAACAAAACAGACCAACAAAACAGATTTATATACATTTAGCTCTGTCTTTCTTTTGCAATCTGCCTTGCTCTGTGGGCAGCCGATGGATGGGTTTTGGCAGTGGTCTCCTGTGTTACCACTGAAAAAGTGGATGGCAGCCTACTTTTTAGATTTTTAGTCTGGATCTAGGTTCTGGAGTCTGGATCTTCCTGCAGGGTGCTTCACCAGTGGATCAGTTGATGAGTGAAAGAGTGTGTCTTGCCTGTCCTCAGCAGTCCCTATTTATCCATTTTCCAAAGTGGGTGGGGAGGCTGATTGTCTATGCCCAACCCTCTAAGGATCTGATAGGTCAGAGACTTCCCTGTCCCCTGATTTGAGCAAGGAACAGTGTGTCATGAGGTGTCATCATGTGTCAGAGTGATGCTGCCATTTACAATCTAGGGAAGAACCTCCCCTTTGCTTTACCCAGAAAATCTATTTTTCCCAAAAAAACATATTTTCAATATGCACAACTTGTTAATAATACATATACACATCACAGATTGCCTAAGGTACGTTTCTCTCAAAATCTTATCTTCCTACAAGTTTTGGTTCATAAATGACAATTTTTCGCGCTTTTGGTTGGTTACACATTTTCAGATCGGTGCAAATTGTTATACATACATGCACATACCATCTGAGCATATTCCTGTAATTTTTCATGTTCCTAAAATAATCACAATTGCTAGAATATGAACAATTTCATGGTTCAGTCTCTGAAAGTCTCACAGATTCCAGATTAGTTTTAAACTGTAAGTTAATTTTTCATTTTAATAATCTCTAAGTTTCATATTTTTGTCAGTTCGGTATAATATTTTATAAGTCTTTTCCTTAAACATATATTTAGTCCAATTTCAAATCCACATTTTCAGTCTGGCCCGCCTCCAAAGCTTGGCTGAGTCAGAGAGTCACATGGCTTGTCTTCCTGCCAGGGTAGTTGTTGTCAGTCAAACCCGAATTAGCATTTCCATTCAGTTCAAGGACTCCATTGTCTCTTTCCCAGAACAGCAGAGGAAGTCTCCTCCCCTTCTCATTAGCATCCAAATGCGATATCCTCTCCTTTTGGTGGGAAGGAACAGGGTGGGGTGTTCTCAGGGGAGAAAGCCTCTTTGAAGTTTTAGCTGATTCAGGTTATCTTATGGTCAATTGTAACATAGTTCCTTGTGAAAAATTACAGTTACAAATTTAAAATCAGCAAACATATCTTCAATTACAGTCTTTTTCAACAAGAAAATCAATGTGTGGCACCATATATTGCATTTGATGTAAATCCCTTCCTTGGCATATTTAGCTTTTGAGACACAGTTTCTCCTGTCAGATTTTTGAAATCGCCAGCGTCTGACAGAAGCTAGTAACAGTATTGCACCCATTTTTGACAGATTTCCTTCCAGCAACCATCTTCAAAAGTGGACTTTGTTCAGATAACATATACTTCTGCTGACATTATATTTATGTGGATTCTTGAAGTAGAATGATGTTCAACACCCAACAGGAGGGTGGATCTTTTGGGTGGTTTGTGAGCCATGATTTTTGCAAATTTGACAACCAAGAAAAAATGGATTTTTACACAGCTCTGTGTTTCTTTTTCAATCCGCCTTGCTCTGTGGGCAGCCAAGTGATGGGTTTTGGCAGTGGTCTCCTGTGTTACCTCCGAAAAAGTGGATGGCAGCCTACTTTTCAGATTTTTACTGTGCACTTTTAGGGTGATTTTTAGCGAGCAGAATGCTTTCCAGAGGCCATTCTGATGTTCCTGATGCAAGCAATGCACAGCAATGTTGCAGGGCCTGGACTAGTGGGTTGAAACATCGCACAAGCCCCCCTCTTGCGATTTGGCATTGATCATCCATCAATGGGAATTCGCAAGATTGGGATGTCAGTTTCATCTCTTCTGATTCCACAAATGGCAAAGTTCCTCATCTTTTCCTCCATCAGGGGTGGATCGATTGGTTCTCCTCGACAGTCCTGATGTGAGTATTGAGCGATACTCTGGGCCCCTCGGATCTTTGCTCCCGGTCCCTGGGTAGTCTTCCCTGGTTTCTGTCTCCATGGTTTATCAATCCTAGGATGACAAAGCAAAAACATATTCGTAGACATTTCCCCACCACTATTAATGTAGTGGGGCGGACACATATATTTTGATAAATCAGGACACATTTTTATTATTGTATTTTATAGGCTATATATAGAATATCTTAGAGTTGGAATTATATGGATCTCGAGTGACCCCCTCTGGGGTTCCAGAAGACTCCTTCAGTTGCTGCAGAGTGTGCCTAGGATGGCAGAACTTTAGTTGGTTAATATGGACCCACTTATCTTCCCCCTATGCCAAACTGCCTTTGGGGATGCGGATTTTGTAGGCGACTGGTGAGATTTTGTCTGCAATTTCAAAAGGACCCCTCCAGGTAGGCAAACATTTTCGCTGTTTGGCCTGGTTCCTTTGGAAATTGTATAAGTAGACCCGGTCTCCTACATTATATTATTTTCTGGTAGTCTTCAAGTCATAGTGGGTCTTCATGCTGTCTGCTGATCTTTCTAGATTTCACTGAGCATAGGCAAAAGCATGTTGAAGGTGTTTTCTTAGATTTTGAACATACTCATGAGTTGTGGGGGCATTGATCAATGTCTGCTCTTGGGTTCTGTAGAGCAGATGCTGGGGAAGCACCATCCTGCGTCCAGTCATCAGCTCAAATGGTGACATTTTAGTTGCAGATGAAGGGGTAGATCTGATAGCCATTAGGACAAGAGGTAATCGAATATCCCAACTTGGCCCAGAATCTGCCACAAACTTTTTTAATATATTCACAATTGTTCTATTGTATCTCTCGACTGCACCACTAGAGGCTAGCTGGTAAGCAATATGTAGCTTCCTTTTAACCCCAAGTATCTCCCACATCTTTGTCATTACTTCGCTGGTGAAATGGCTACCTCTGTCTGACTCGATCCTTTGGGGTAGTCCAAAATGCGAAAAGATGTGGTTGATCATCAGGGCAGCTGCTGTTTCTGCCTTGCGTTTGGGGCCGGAAGACATTCCACCCATTTAGTAAACAAGCATGTCACGGTCAACATGTACTTGTTTCCCCTAGAGGAGCGAATCACGGGCCCAATAAAGTCGACTTGCAAATCTGACCGTGGCAGTGTCATCCCCCTCTTTTGGAGAGGCACACGGTGTGTGAGGGATGTTGGCTGAAATTGTGCACACACAAGACACCCCTTCAAGTATTGGTCGAGGTCCTGCTCCATGTGTGGCCAGTAGGCAACCTCTCTTAAGATTTCAAGTGTTGTATGAAACCCTCTATGACTGGCTGTGGCTGCATCATGCGCGTGACTTAACATCAGGCTTCGGAATGAGGTAGGGACCACCCCCTGATCATGGCCAGCTAGGGCTCTCCTTACCAACAAACCGTCTTGGATTCGGAACATTTGTGGACATTTCATCAACTCTCTGAGGTCCTCTTTCCCTATGTAATCGGTATCCGTCAGGGGAAAGTTCTCAGGGTCCTCAATGTGTTGATAAAACTTACCAATTATTGGATCCCCTTTTTGAGACCGTAATCAAATCAGCATCTGGGGTCTCTTTACTCCATTGTGCAGTTGAGATATCATTTTGAGCATTTGTCTGGGACCTAGTGATAGCAGTGACCTGGATTTCCCCCAACAGGGACTCAATCTCTATTAGATCCCCTTGGATGGCCCCGGTTTTGGCCAGCTGATCAGCTAAGTCATTTCCAGTTTTGTCTGGTCCCTCTACTTTAGAATGACCCTTGATCTTTTTCCAGTAGATGGTCAACCCATTCGAGGTGACCAGATCATCAATAATTTGAATTAATTTCCCATGTTTCAAGGATTTGTTATTAGCACATAACATGCCTCTGGTTTTCCAATTAACCAGGTGCTCCACGAACCCGTTCCGTTCATAATCCGAATCTGTGATTATGACCAGTTCGTGGAGTTGATGTTGGACAGCAGTGAGGATGGCTTGATGTACAGCCATCAACTCTGCCACTCGACTACTTCGGGGACCAATCTTGTACCCAGCGGAGGGTTCTGGGATCTCATTCACCCATGCATTCCCTACGCCGGCCACAAGTTCTTTTTCCCCGTTGTTGTCAACATGGTAAGAGCATCCATCCACATAGACAGTGAGCATTCCCTCACACTTGTCTTCTTCAAAGACTTTGTGTGGGGAATTGAGGTATGCCTCCATGTTGTCCTTGATTTTTAGACTCTCACCCTCGAGACAGTTTTCTCTGGCACAATCATGCAAGTCAGCCAGACCTTGCGCGAGGGGACTCTTCTTGTTTTGGCCATATCTGACCTCCACAGGAAAGCCTTGCATTGACAGAATCCAGGAAGTAATTCGGGAATTACTCACATTTCCGGCCTGGATTCTGTCACTTTGGAGATACTGCAGAGGCTGGTGTGGAGTCTCCACTATGATGTGTTCCCCCTGGATAAACGGGCGGTAATTCTTCAGTGCCCACACCATTGCCAGGAGTGCCTTCTCACAATCGTTGGATTTTTCTTCCACAGTGGGTAAAGTTTTACTCGCATAGGAGATTACTTTATTGACCTTGTCATGCTTTTGGTATAATACTGCAGTCAAGCATGTATTAGAGAACCCAGTCTCCAAGAAGAACTCCTTGTTTCTGACAGGGTAAGCTAGGCAAGGCACTTGTGAGAGGCTTCTTTTGAGTTGTCTTAATGCCTCGGCTTGTTCTGGACCCCATTCCCACTTGACCGCCCCCTTCAAAAGGTGAATCATGGGTCTTGTGATCTCTGCGTAGCCCTCAATGAACTTTCTGCTGTAATTAGTCAGTCCAAGGAGGCTCCTAAATTCCCACAGAGTTGTGGGGTCTTTTAATTTCTGGAGTGCTTCCACTTTCTTTTCCTGGGGACAGAGACCCTGAGGAGTAATCTCATGCCCCAAGAAATGTACACAGGTTCTACATCACTGTGCCTTTTGAAAGGAAAGTTTTGCCCCGGCAGACCTCAAATATGTCAGAACATAACGGATCTCCGCTATGTGCTCCTCCACAGTTGAGCTTTTGATGAGTACATCATCTACGTAGGCCAGGTTACCCCTTTCACCCAGGACGGGCATGGCCTTATGTAGGAACTGTGGGTTGAGGCTTCTAGGAATGGAACCTGCCTGTGCTGTGCAACAGTTATATTTAGATTGTGAGTTAAGCCAGATCACAGGAGCTGATTTGGGGTTAAGCCTGAGCCCCAATTTGGTACGTGGAAAGGGTTTTTTTTTTGCTCCCGGTTATCTTGGTTGTAAAGATTAGAAATGATATCCATAACACTTTGGTTAGTACAAAGTGATTCGTTTATTTGCGGTCAGCCGACACGTGTTTCGACCCGTACGGTCTTTCTCAAGGCTAGTCTGTTTGTTGATTGCCCTCAGTGGGGTTTTGTTCAATTTGGAACCGTCCTTACGGCAGTCCTGGCTCCTATTGGGCCCTTTGTATTCTGTCTGCGTTCCCGGGCAACGGTTCCAAATTGAACAAAACCCCACTGAGGGCAATCAACAAACAGACTAGCCTTGAGAAAGACCGTACGGGTCGAAACACGTGTCGGCTGACCGCAAATAAACGAATCACTTTGTACTAACCAAAGTGTTATGGATATCATTTCTAATCTTTACAACCAAGATAACCGGGAGCAAAAAAACCCTTGCCTTATGTAGGAAAATGTTGAATTCATTGCCGGAGTTGATGTATGTGAAGGGAGTCCGGGTCCATGTGTACTACTGGCCCCCAAAGGTAAAAGCCAGTTTGTATTGGTCCTCCCTACTGACAGGCGCGGTCCTGTATCCATTGGTCAGGTCTATTGCTGTGAATACCTGTGACCCCTGAATCTGGGCCAGCCCTTGGTCAATGTAGGGCAGAGGCCATCGGGAAGTATGGACCTGTTTGTTGAGCTCCCTAAGGTCAGCGCAGAGTCTCCACTGGCCGTTTGGCTTCAATATTCCCAGCACCGGATTATTGAAGGTGCTGTGGACTGGACGGATTATTCCCCGGGACTCAAGGTTCTTAATTATTTCAGTAAGGGACTCCATGGATGCGAGAGGCAAGCGATATTGCTTCAAAAACACTGGAGTCATTCCAGGGTCCGTGGGAATTGTTGTTGTGTGGATGTTGGTGCGACCACAGTCATATGAGTCCATTTGAAAGAGATCTTGAAAATCCAAGAAAACTTGTTTTATTATTATTTTAATAATTGTTTGGTTGATGAATCAACCTTTCAATATCACACATAATCAACAACAAATAGAAAAAGACATGTTCTAAATATTACATCAGACATTTCATCGTTTCAATACATCAAATTACACAAAAGAAAGCAACATTAAAATGTTTACATTTTAGAGTCTAAAATGTCTTAGAGGTCATGAAAATTCAAACATAATTCATATATATATACAGGTCCTATGCAATTTCTGTGTCTAAATTCTTAAAGAGTTTCCGTACGTGCAAAAAACACAATTTGGAACGTATGCTGGAGAACATGTTAGCTCAGAACTTATATCATTGAACAAATTATTGCATCGATTTAAATCATGTTAGTCTGTGGGTTCAATTGTCTCTAGATTTAATTCTAAGAGAAATTGCACAGTAGCTATATGGACAGCTTGCAGAGGAGAAGAAAATATTCTATGCCAGAGTACATCTATAGTTAGCAGGTTATAATTCTCATATACTCTTTTAAAGTATTTACAGTGTAGCTCCTTCAATGAGGAGCATTTTCCTCACAATCTGGCAGTTGGCAAAACCTGCAAATATTCTGTTGTTTCTTTAGTTGGCCTCTTCTACATAAGATTTCTTTAGTGGGCCATAGGTTGAGTCTAAACCTGAAGTAGTGATTTCTAAAGTGAGATGAGGGAAATTTAAGTAAGTAAGATGCTGTAGTTCTCATTTTTTTCGATCCAAAAAGTTGAGTGCTACAGTCTTTGTAATGTGAGCATTGATCTAAAGTACAAATCCAATCGTGCTGATATAATTTCTTCTGAGCATGATTAGGATTTGTTATTAGCAAGTCGATTGTTATATCCGCATCTACTAACAGATTAGTAACAAAATTTCTCCACTTAGTTGGAAAGGATGAGTAGATTTCAGCATATAAATGGCCAATATGTGAGATAAATCAATACAATTTATGAACAACAAAAATTTCCTCATTAGCGAACATAATTTCCAAGCATAAAACACAAACAAAGATAGTGCTCCTAACGTATAACGTATCAAAAGCCCAGGAGTTGAATTTGGTAACTTGAGCACTGCATGCCAAAATTTGCCCTCTAATCGATCCCAAAACACACGTTCCCTTGGAAGTTTTGTTTCAGAACCATACATGAGAATTGGTAAAACTTTTTGTGCATAATATAAGAGGACCGGGGAGCATGTGAATTTTCCATACTTGTATAAGAGGACTTTAGCTTGTTAAGTTAGTGTTTGCAATTTTTGTTTTATGTCCAGAAAATAAGGAAGGTCAAGCCTCAAATTGTTAATAATCACTCCTAAGTATTTATATTGTGGGGTGATACAAATTAGCTCTTGCTGAAAGGTCCAGATGGACGATTTCAGCGGGCGACATTTTCTATTACCGCATTGCAGAATCTGAGTTTTGGTTAGGTTAATAGACATGTGATTTTCTTGAACGTAATACGAAAGTCCTTTTATTAACCGTTGTAGACCAGAAGGAGTTTTGGAAATTAAAATGAGATCATCCGCATATAAAATCCATGCCATTTGATGTGGCCCTAATTTCGGAGTATCTGAGTTGATGTCGATAAAATTCTTGCTCATATCTAAGATTAACAAGTTAAAAATGGTGGCCGCCAAAACACAGCCTTGTTTGAGAGCCCGTGCTGTCAATATTTTCGAAGATAATTGCCCAGCTAAAGAGATTCTGATCTGGATTGCAGTGTCTGAATGTAAAAGTGAAATCAATCTAATTAGGGAGCTAGGGCAGCCCATTTTAATCAATTTGTTAATTAAAAGTTGTCTATCAATTGAATCAAAAGCCTTTCTAAAATCAACGAATGCTAAAAACAGGGGTTGGTTTTGATATTCACACAAGGCTTTTATGGAATTGATTGCAGTAATGTTTACAGCCATTCCTTTGCCTACAACAAAGCCAGTTTGAAAGACATCAGCATTACCAGAAGTTTCAATCCAGGCCCGCAAGTCTTGCAGGATCAGACGAGCAAAAATCTTGCCCGGTGTATCAAGAAGGGCAATTGGTCTATAATTTGAAGGGTTTTGTCTATAACCCTTCTTGAACACCGGGATAATAATAGAAAGAGACCAGGATGTGGGTAATTTCTGTGTGTGTATAATTAAGGTGTAAAGATGATATAAAATCTTTGCCCACACTTCCGGGGCTTCCTTCATCATATGATTAGAGATCCTGTCAGGGCCAGGGGCACGGGGACGACTAGATTTATTAATATAATATAAAATATCTGTTACTGTAAAATTTAAACTAAACACTCCTTGATAAGACTGGCTATACAGGGGACTTGAATCCTCTGCGCAAATATATAATTTTGTGTAATGCTCGATCCATTGGGCCTCTGATACATCGTTAATTTGTAAACAAATCTGAGACTTAGCATTAGTCTTGTTGATTAGGGCCCATATTTGAGCCAAATTTTTGGTTCGCATTTTTTGGAGCATACATTCACCGTCCCTTTGATAGAGACTAGCTTGGTGGGCCTTCATCCAATTTTTATGTATTGTTTTCAGTAACTTAAGAGCTTGCCATTTCTCTTGGCTAGGAAGAGCCAAGACAACCTTCTTTTCACGTCTGAACCAGGACTTTTGTCTGTGTGCTTCAGGATAGAAAGTATGTAATGGAGAGTGAATTGCCTTAACCTTGTTAGAATTAACAAATGTATGTAATAGTTCACTATACTCAAGTATATTATTGTTGCCTGAATTCAACTCATACACAGTTGACCTTTCAAATACTCTGGCGAATTTCACTAGATTATCTTCAGTCCAGTGTAATCTATTCATTCCATTGTTTAAAGACAAGGGCTGAAAAGTATTGTATCTCTCCATTTTTCTTCGATTGGGCCATGGTTTGCCATTTCAAATTCAAAATGTTATGGTCACTATCCTTGGAGGGGATCACACAGAATAATTTAACATCCAGGAATAGTTCCCGATTCACATAAATTAAATCAATAATGGCACCCATGCAGCCTCTTTTCCAAGTGTTCTGCGGTGGTATATCACCTGGAGAAGAGCCATTTAACATAATCAAATTTTCTGAGTCAATGAAAGAGTTCCCAGAGATCAGTCTGCTATCAATCCATTTGGAAAGAGAGTCCAAGCAGTGCAAGTTTATATCTCCCACCAGTATAACGTGATGGTAAATGGGGATTTTAATAATCTCTGTCCATATTTATTCCAGATCCTTAAGAAATGTGTTGGTGGACATTGCAACTGGATTCCAATATAAATCTATTATCGCATAACTGTGTTGTCTTGTTTAAATTATAATCAATTGAATAAATTGATTAGGAGCAGACTGATGTTCCAGAACAATTCCTGAGCTCTTTTTTATGGCCATCAATAGCCCTGATATAGGGCGGGCTTTCACAGATCGAATTGCAGGATTGAAAACTATATCAAAGTTGTCCCACACCGGGGGCTCTGTAAGCCAAGCCTCTTGAAATAAGATGACATCGTGCTGAGTCAACTCATTAGTGTCATTCCTCAACAAATGGGCATGGCCACGAGTGTTCCAACTTATCAGGGACATAGAAGGTAATAGGAGTGGAGGGGTTAGTTACGGCTGCTGTAGTGGACCTCGGGGCATGGAGTTGTAATTTTGCGTGCTTGGCTGGGCAAAATGAACCTGTCTCTGATTAGAAACATACGTTAGTGTTTGACGGTTTTGATGGGCAGGGGCTGTTACTTGGGATGACTCATCAATAAGTAACTCAAAGCCTAATTCATGTATTTCTCTTTTGGCAAGCCATAGTGTGTTTAATACAACTCGAGAAGATACCCAAATCCGTGTAATGGATAGGTCTCTATCCAGAATGAATTCAAGCAAATCTATGTCCGAAGATTGGAGGTCATCTAGCAAAGGAATTTCCGTTAGTATAGCAAGTATGCTAGTACGAGTTAAATCATACTTCGGAAATGGTCTGTCCCTACACCTAATTATTAGAGAATAAAGGGATTGTTTGGATGACATTTTCAATCCTTTTACTGGCAGCGACATATTAGAGCGCTGCAACGTTGTTCCCAGCTAATTGTTTTGGTATTGTGTTTGTGTGTTACCCCTTGGTACGGGTCCAGAGGATAACTCTGCTGATCATCTGATTGGAGTTGAATAACAGGTGGCTCAGCCCCAGGCTTATTATGTAATAATGCATTTTTATTCAGGGTAGCCATGTATTGTTGCACCACAGTTTTTATTGTTTGTTCCATTGGGGGGTCAATTGTATTGAAAATGTGTCGCTGAGTGACAGGTAAGTTATAAGGTATGTAGACAGTCTTTGCAGATTCAGTATTTTCTTTCACAGAGGAGAACTCAGGAACCTTGGGCATAGCTGGTATCTGTACCTCTCGATCCGTGTCCGTTTGTGTTATTATTCGGCTTTTATCCTGTAAGTTAGCACCGGAAGGAATCACAACAGGGGCTTTCATAGGTCTATGCATAGACATATAGTGAGCAATCTCTTTTATAATTTCATTATGTCTGGCTTCAATGTTCTTGACTAAGACCACATCAAGAGAGGGGGGAGTCAGCACCGAGCGAATGCCTCCCACCTTAGACTGTATTGTCGCATTATCCGAGTCCTTGGGTAAAGAGGAGGGCGTGGGTTGGAAATTCGACTCATTATACTGGTCAGCCTCCTTCACCAGGGCATCTAAGGGGGCATAAGCAGCGATTTGAGGTGTGCAGAGGGAGTTGCTGACTTTCATAGCATGGGCCAAACCACTATATTTTTTTTGTACTGCTTCTGCAGCCAAGGTAATATTCTTCTTAGGTAATGAAAGAGCTTTAATAAAAGCCTTAGTCGCTGATTTTGACATCTTGGCAGGGGCCTTACTATTTTTCGTTTTTTTCTCCGGCAGAGGCTTATTTGATTTGATTGCCATTTCTAGTTGCCTAGGACCGTTAAACGAGAAAATATTAAATGCTTGAAGTGGGTCACTAGGGTTTTCCTTAGATACACCACAGGCTACAGGATCAATCAGGGCTTTTTCGTTGACTTTTTCCATATTTTGGGCCAACAGAAAACCATCATAGATTACATTCGGAAAGTCAGGTATCGGTTTAAATTTTGTAAATTGTGCGTGTATAGCTGGGCAGATAGATATAGTTACAGAGATTGCCTATTCATTTCCATACTATGTGAGATAGAAGTTTGCCATTGTAATAATTTCTCAATGTTTTTATCATATGCCTGTAGTTTTTGGTCCAATGTTTCAAATAACTTGAAAAGGGAGGAGATGGCCAAATTCATGGCATGTAACGTAGTCTCTATCAAGATGGTAGGAGCAATGGGTAAAGATGGAATTGGATCATGAGAGGGGCATACCGAATAGCCACAGCGGGGAGTTGTGGACACCACTGGGGCCCGACGGGTGGTGGGGGCAGCAAACGAGGAAACCAAGCTGTTTGCTGCTTCTGAATAAATAAAGGAGACTTCGGCTAATTCCAATGAATGCTGTTTCTCCTCCGCTTCCAAGAAGGATGAATTTGAACCTATCTCAATTACAGCAGAGCGTGGGTTTGGGGGTTCATGGCAATTCTCATGTGGGGAGGCCTCCGGGGGAGTATCATGGGGAGCATGAGAAGCTTGGTGTCCCCCGGCATCCTCAGACACAGCAAAACCCCGGCCAGGTGGTTGGGATTCCAAGTTAGCATTTGGATTCAAATTAGGCTTTGGAGTACACACAGCTTCACAAACTGCAGGCATGGGCTGAAAATCTTTGGAAGGTGGAATTTCACCTTCTTTAATAAGAGTGTTATCTGACACACCCCAAAAGATTTTTTCCCCAGGATCTGGTACAACCGTGTTGAATTTAAAACAAGAAACTTGTTTTAACTTTTGCTTCTGCTCCAGAGTCTCACAGGCATCAGCTAGGTTTACTCTCTCTTCAACCATCTGCCTGAAGCCTGGAAAGCCTCTGGTTTTGCTATCTCAGTGGCCTCCTCCAGCTGGGTGGAGAAGTCCCTGGTCAGAGTGCTGATTTGGACTGGAGGCTTCATGTGGGAAAGGCAGCCCTCATGGACCTGGAAAATCACCTCATCCCTCCTGAAGTCACAGGTCACATCTTCCTTAACCTAAGGGCAGGAAGTGTACACCAGGAAGTTCCCCCCATGCCGGGTAAAGATCCTGTCTGGTGTTGTGTTGTCATCACTGTCACTGTCAAAACAGTCCTTGGGGATTGGTCCTAACAGTTCATTTCCTAAATCAATGGAAAAATGTTGGTCATCAACCGCCATTCCAATAATGGTGCCTGCGGCAAGAGTGATACTCTTTAAGTCGCTGTTATCCACCTCTATTGGAATGGTGTCTTGTTCTATATTGACTAGTGGTGTTGGGTTTACCCCCAACCCTTGCTGTTGGAGAGAAGCATTTAGATGAATATAAGTATCAGGGTTTTTCAATTTCTGTCCTGTTTTAACTTTCACTTCCAGGGAGAATTGTCAGGTCCTTTCTGGGATGGTGACTTCCTCTCCAATCTGAATTTCAACTGCATAAGGCAGCAATTGTGCTGACCTAAATGCTTTCTCCGGGTCATCAAAGCCCATGGGATTATCCACTAATCGGGACCAAGCTTTGAAGTTTATTAGGACTAAACTAATGGAAAAGCGATTGAGAATGTCACTGCCTAAGTAAAAGGCGTCAGTGACGTCTCGCACGACCCAACAATTATGGACTATGCTCTTGTTACCTATGGAGATTTTGAGCATACACCTGCTTGGCAGGAGATGTTTGGAATTGGGTGTTTCCAGATCCATTTCCCATTTGTCTATGAGTCTAAATGTGGGAATGGCTGGATCTTTTGGGAGTTGGCGGAACATGGCTTCGCTGATGAAGCTCTTACCGTTGTTCACACACACTCGGGCGAGAACAGAGTCTTTCCCTCCATTTAACTGAACAGGGATGAACAACTGCTCTCCAATTTGCTGAATATCAGCCAGGCTCTGTGCTGATTTCTCTTCTTTCTGGACTATAGGAGTGAGAATGTCTGATTGTGGATTGGTAAACTTAAACTTTAAACTGGAAGGAAGGTTGATTTTCAGAAATAGAGAGGACCCCTCATCACCAGTTTGTTGTCCTACTGCTATTACTGTCACGTCTGGAATCTGGTTGTTCTGGAAGTGAAATTCTACTTGGTCAGATTTTTGTTCAACCATGTGGCATGTGCCGTTTAAACTAACATGGTTGACACTCTGTTTTAATTTTATTGGTCGGCTAGTCTGGGTCCAGAGGACCTTGATTACTCAATCTATTAGGGGTGACAACCTTTGCAGGAGGTCATTCCCTAGTAAACAAGGGGTGCCCTCTGGAGTCACAAATATGACCGGGTGCTTCACCTTGTGTCACCCAATTTTAATGTTCAAATCCGCAGTCCCCTCAACGGGAATTTCCTTCCCGTCAAAGTTCTGAAGTTGTCCAGGAAGAGAGGTGAAAGGAATTTGGTAATTCTCCCCCCTTCCTGAATTCAGTTAATCAAAGGCCTTTTTGGACAGAAGGGTAGCTTGGGATCCAGTGTCCACCATTGCCAAAATTGTACCCTGCCCCTGTACTTGAAACGGGGCATAGTATCTTCCCTCCTTCTCCGTAAGGGGGCACAGATAATGCACACTTTTGGACAAATGGTGGGTTAATTTTCTAGTTTTGGACATTGAGAGAGAAGAGATGTGAGCAGAATTCTGTGGGGAGTCTTGGGAATCTGAAAGAAAAAGGTTGAAACTAGAGATCGGAGGAGTTTGGAGTTCCCCTGGTTCCGGTTCTGGGCCGCCCCCCCCCTTTTTGGAGGCAGCCACCAGGATGGGTTTGAACCAGGGGTTTTTGATACTGTTGGTTCTGGGATGGGATGATGGGCGGCGCTAGCTCAGTCCCCACATCTACCCAGTCTGGATTTGAATCCTTTGGGACCCATTTTTCTTTGGGAGGAGTTCCCCCATCTCTGAAGGAGAAGATCCTTTTCCCAGGATCCTCTGAGGATCCCTCTCCTTCAAATTGGAAGATCTGTACCTCTTCCACAAAATGGGTCTGTTTGGGTCCTTTGTTTCTCCTACCCCACCTCTGCTCCTTGGGTGGCAGACTTTCAGGGGCAGGAGATTTTGTTTACGGTTCCTGAGTTTCCAGGGGCTCTTTACAAGTGGGGAAGGAAGCTTCCTCCAAGGCTTAATACCCCCTTCCCCTTGTGCCTTCTCCCTGGGAACCGGTGGGTTGTCGGGGCTGCCCCGTCATTGTTCTGGAGCACCAGGTCCAGAGTTTGGGACATTCTGTGCCGGCAAGCCCATCTGAGGGATCTGTTGAGCCCTCAGCATGCAACCCAGATCCTGCGCCATATTTTGGACCTGGCGCTCTAGCTGTGAAACCCGCTCATGCTGATACAGGGTTCTCATTTCTCCCCTGGGCTGATCCCAGGAAGGGTAGCTATTCCTTCACTGGTAATACCCCGGGTGGGAAGATTTGGGTTCCCCTCCACCCTTGGCCTCCCCTCTCCCGGATTAGGTTGTCTGGGCTCAGGAAAGTGGGGAAAGAAGGATGAATTGTTCTGGAGTTGGTAGTTTGGTGGGTACCTGGGGAAAAAGTTCTGCCCAGGATTTGGGGAATGTATGCCCTCCTGGGGGAAGTGAGGAGGGAAGTTCCCTGGGATAGGTGCATGGTTGGATCCCCCCCTTGGGCTGGAGGATTCCACACATAACCCAGGATGGGTCTGTTCCCCTTGTAGCAGGGACTTACATAGTCAGGGGAGTGAGGGATCCCATTTGTGGGACTACCTCCTTGGCTCCCTGTCTGTGACTGGCCCGAGGGCCTTCTGGGCTGGGGTTTATTCTGCTCTGCAGGCGGGTTTTTAGGCCCCCCATCTCCAAATCCAAAATGGGGGCAACCTTTACCTCTGCCACCTTAGCAGCAGCAGGGATGTTGGCTGGTTTGGGGCTTTTTTGAGCATTCTTGTTTTCTATGGGCTTTTGTACCTCATAGATTCTGGTGGCCTGTTCAATGACCCAGTCTAGTGATCTTTTCTCATGAAAATCTCTCACTAGTTGGGTCATGATGTACTTTGGTAGAGCATGGAAAAAAGTATTGACAAATTCTTTGCTGTCCGTGCGCACCCTTCTGGTAGTCTGCGCAAAGGCACGCTTTAATTCCTGCACACATTCTTGTGGGGCCTGATCCTCCCCACATTGCAAGTTGTAGGCTGCCTTGTGAGCCTCTTGGGGATTTCTGTGAACAGAAAAATGCTTCAAGATGGCCGTCCTATATGTGGACCACCTTGAATAATTTTGGTCCTCCAGCCCTGCAAAGAAACTAGAGTATTCTGGTGAGAAGGTCCATTTCACATACTGAATGTCAAATGGAAAGTTTCCATCATCTGCTCAAAGAGCTCTAAGTGCTCCCAAACAGAATACTTAGCGTTCTTATGATAAGGCGTGATGACGCTCCTTATTGCCTTGATCTGTTTTAAGGGGTCCTTAAGCAAGACCCTTTTTGCCTTATTGGCCTTCCTGGTTTGGGTAACCCTGGCCCATTCATCCTCTGACTCAGAGGAACTGCTCCCAGAGGTGCCAGCCTGGTCTTCTAGGTCCTCCCGATTCTGCGAGCCTGGGAATGGCTGGCAGAATGTGGGGACCTAGTCTCCTGTGTCCTGGGGTGCTCAGAGGAGTCTTCTGATTCCTCCTTGCTCCCCGGATTTGATGGGTACCCCCCCACTGTCCTAGCTGGGCAGAGGTTTTCAGGATGCTCTTAGTGGGCCTACTCTCCTGGAGTTCCCCACTAAATTTCACTGTACTTGGGTACCCATACCCAGATGCCCGCTCATCCATACCTGGGAGGTACTGGTCTATGAGTCCTATACTTCTGACTGGATAGTAATCTGTCATCTCCGTGGCCCTGGGCTCATGTGCGCCAGTGGACATGGGGGTGGCAGAGTCCAGGGACTGGGAGAGATGAAGGCCTCTGGTCCTAGGGGTCCTGAGGTTATGCTCAGGTGTTTCCCTTTCCCACTGAACCTCATCTCTATCAGCCCCTGCTCCCTGTTGCCATGCAAGAACGTGAGCTTTCTGTTCCTCAATCAAGGCCTTACTAGTCTCTATCAATCTCTCTTGCATGGCTACCTGCCTGTGGAGCCTATCATTTTTCTCACAGAGAGCCTCATTTTCTCTCTGTGCTTCCTGGTTTGTCTTTGAGTACTGGGCCAATCTTTGCTGCAGGAGGCTTACCTCCTGAGTCCCGTCCCTGCTGGTCTGCTCCTTTCTTGCCACAGCATCTTCCACCCTCCTGGTGTGCTCTAACAATCTATCATGCTCTTTTTGGAGGTCACCCAGTCCCTGGAGGGCCAGGTGATTTTCTTCCAGTTTCCCTTTTAAGTGGCAGACTTCCTGGCCTAAGGTGTCCCTTTCCTGAGCAAGAGCCTACCTTGGTGCAGCAAGGTCGTCCCTCTGTCTTTGAAGGGCACCAGCTTTCTGGCGCTCTTCATCAAACTATGCCTGGGTGTCTAGGTCTTTCAGAATTAATGTGTTGCTCTCTGCCTTCTCTCTATGTAGGTGGTTTTGCAGGGTGGCTACCTGTTCTGCGCATGCCCTGTTGAAGTCCAGTTGTTGCTCCAGCTTTTTCTGGCTCTGCAGTAGAGAGTCCACACTTTCTTGGTACTCCTTCTGCAAGGCCAGAATTCTGGTATCCTGTTCTGCCTTTTCCTGTTGCAGGATACCCATGTCCTTTTTGATTTTAACTATATACTGCCTGCTTTCATTTTCTGACTCCTGGCTCCTCTGCAGCCTCTGCTCAGAAGAGTCCAGGTCAGATTGGGCCTTTTCTAATGCCATCAGTTGCCTACTTGCCAGATCCTGGCCTTCAGCATATTTATCCTGTATGGCTTCCATAGATAAATATAGATATGCCGCTATCTTGGAAATCTTATTTTGCTCATCCTTGGCCTTAGGAGCCATATATAGTTCACTCATGGCCACATGTAAGGGACCCTGGTCTCGCCATATATCTAACCCTGTTGCAGTGATCTGTTGTGTGATTGTCTGCAACCACACTTTCTGGTCCTGCTCACTCCATTCACCTCTCACAAATAACTTATTCAAAAGGTGTTCTCTAGCCTTCTTGATGTCTACCAATGTCGCCATTTTGGAAATATTAATTTCCTTCCTGATTTACAGAAGTTTATTTGTCTTTGCAAAACAGACCGTTTCCTTAGAGCGTTCACTTTTGAGGGGTGCTTTTACAGTGTAACACAGCGTGTAGCCCAACAGGATTTATGTATCTTCTCAATTAGCACACTGTATTAAGCTGCACAAGTGGTAGATCTAATCTAGAAATTGTAACGCTCACCTGATTCCCACGGAGGCGCAGGTCGTGGCAGGAAGGTGTCTGTGACTCGAAAGGTGATGTGCAGCACTCGATGGGCTTCTGGGGTCGAACCTCTTCGCACTGTGTGACGAACTCGTAGGGTGAGGTTTCTGCAGATGAAAGAATATAGGGGTTAATGGTCTGGGTTGTTTAATGTCTCTCTTCCTCTCTCTCCCAAGCTTCTCCGTAGAGCCCCCAGGTCAACGTGCTCACCTTAGATAGGTGAATGCTGGACTCTCCATCTGCGTCTGATGGAGGGCGCTGTTGCCAGTTCCTTCACTGGTGAAACATAGGCCTCTTGGACTCAGAGGACCTTTACCGTCGTTAATCGCATGAGCGGTGAGTTTCCAGACACCTTCTTAGTCTTTATAGTATTTAGAGTCTTTAGGTGCAAGGCACGTTAACATTGAACAGGACTTCGTATGATGCTTTTCTCCCCTTTTGCTTGCAGGACTCGTGAGGAAGATGAAATAAAGCGCCTGGAAATGTGTGAGTAAATGCAAGCACTCTAGTTGTTCTTTCCCTTGCAGCGTAGTTCGTGCTGAAGAGGCACCGGAGTATTTGCAGGCGTTCTATTGTGAAGAGCGCGATGGGCGTAAGTAAATACCTGTCTAATGTCTCTTCTTTTGTCTTTCAGAAGCTTGTTTGCAGCGCCGGAGTCCGCGGAAGGCCCGTAAGTAAATACGATGCTTTTATCTCCGCAGGTGGCGATGCAGCGTGAAGAATTCCAGAGTTCACGGAGTGCCGGTAAGTAATGACAATGCTTTTGTCTTCACAGGCGAAAGTACAGCGTGCCGAAATGACCGCAGCCGATGGATCAGGTGAGTAAGCTCTGCGAGTTAAGACTGCCTTGCTAACCTGCTGTTTCTTGTCCCTGCCGATGCTGCTGTCGACTGGATACAGGAATGGTGAGTATGATTCTTGCAGATTGAGGAAGAAAGGCTGGAACAGACTCGGTGAGCGTTCTGCTGCAGATGCAGAATAACGCGAAGCACGTTTCATCCATCGGGTGTGGTTTAAATAGCCTTGGAGTGATGAGGCGTCTTCCTCCACGGCCCCGCCTAGGTAAGAAAAGAGTTCCAGTTCCAGAAGCTTTCCCCATGCTGAATCCAGGGAATGGAGCTGCCCCACCCAGGTAAGAAAGTAGTTCCTGTTTACAGAGGACTTCTAAGTGGCTGGTAAGTAAGCAGCATGGTCTGCTGCAGGTAAGTCCACCCAAACATCTGCACACATATTATGAGCCCGGCGCTTCCAGTGCCGGGACCGATGATTCTGATGAGCCTGGTGCCACCGGCGCCAGGACAAGGTCCAAAAGGTTGGTGCCTAGGATTAGGGTTAGGGGCCTGCTTCCAAGGACGTTGGGCTGGTCCTGGCTCCTTGGAAGCAGTGATCATGACAGAAATCCTGCGCACAAGCCCCCAATCTGTAAGTGATTTCAATCCAGCGCTCCAACTAAGTCAATGCCTAGTATGGGATGCCCAATTGAAACCCTTATTTATATATTTTTATGTCAAAAGTTCTTTTAATTCTGGATGATGTACCCTTATATAACGCCCCTCTCTTTGAATTCCCCCTGTCTCACTGAACCAAGAAATAGGTTTGTTTTGCAAATTAAAAGATTTATTTGAAGAATTGAACAATATATATATCACACTTTTATAAATATGGATAATATCTGAATATCACACTTAGGAATATTTATGCAATAATCAGCAATGGATAATATTACAATATCAACAATCTCTTTAATCAATTGGGAGTAGGAATAAGAAGAATCATGTAGCAGAGAATACTTTGTATGGTCCAAGCAAATGCAATGATAGGAAAGAATGCAACAGAGAAAGAAACTTGATATGAATTCAACCAAAGACAATATAATCACTATTTCCCCCTGTTGTTACTCACTCGCCCCAAAATGCAATATGAAGAGATGAATGAGGGCACACAGGTATCAGGAATAACAATCAACAATTGCAGTTTAAATCCTGATTCCCCCCAGCAAGCTTAGAGAGAACAGTAATGATTTTAAAACAGGTCAATTGCTTTTAAATGTGGTTGAATTGAATGGGAAAAATGCTTAAATGATTTTAATTCGCTAAATTAGGATTCAGACCTAGTGAGAGTTGCTTTGGATTGGTTCAGGTCAACACTAGCAATGCTTGTTGAAGGGTTAGCAGATGGAAAACGAAATTCAGAAGTTGAAAACAAGAAATAGCTGCTTTTACCGGTGGTGAAATTGAGCCAAATGCCAATTCGCTGCAACTTTTCCACGTGCGGGAAATGGGTTTACGGCCCAACTATAAGGAATTGGAATGTGTTTTGGGTTCGTTTGAAAGCTGATGATGTTAGCTTCAAAATGGCATTTAAATTTCGTTCCTAGCACATACGGTTCAAAAGTTACAGAAGTTTTAGTGACAGTAAATTTTTCTCAAAGGAGTCAAGATTTCAAATGAATTTGCACTTTGAATTACCAACAGATTGGCTTACACTAACAATTCTCACAGGATTAGATGGATGAGAAAGGATTCAGAATGGACTAAAGAGATTCTACAATGCAGTCTGGATATGTTGGAATGGGTTGGATGGATTACTTTAAACTAAGAGATGACTATGGACAGTTCTATGCTAAATTCTAACAACTCTGATTTAAAATGGACCTGTCAAATATCTGGTCAAAGGTTTGGACTGGACTTCGCTACGCCACCGGACAGGTCTCAGGCACTTGGTTCTGCTCTCAGCACTCTGGTCTCTGCGCGGCCTCTTGTACTAGATCTGACGGGTTCTGGGTTACAGCTCTGCTGGACTGATCTGGATCTTGGGTTCTAGCAAAGGTTGTTGGCCAGAAGAAGCAAACAGCTCAGCCAGGCTGTTGAATATATTAGGCCCCGTGGAAGTTTAGGGTTAAATCAGGTTTGCAAGATTTTTAAAGGCCTGCTGAAAAGGGTTCAGCTCTTTGGATTAGGCCTCTGCTTCAGAGTTCTGGAGTCTGGATCTAGATTCTAGAGTCTGGATCTAGGTTCTGAAGTCTGGATCTTCCTGCAGGGTGCTTCGCCAGTGGATCAGTTGATGAGTGAAAGAGTGTGTCTTGCCTGTCCTCAGCAGTCCCTATTTATCCATTTCCCAAAGTGGGTGGGGAGGCTGAATGTCTATGCCCAACCCTCTAAGGATCTGATAGGTCAGAGACTTCCCTGTCCCCTGATTTGAGAAAGGAACAGTGTGTCATGAGGTGTCATCATGTGTCAGGTTGTGCTGCCATTTACAATCTAGGGAAGAACCTCCACTTTGCTTTTACCCAGAAAATCTATTTTTCAAAAAAAACATATTTTCAATATGCACAACTTGTTAATAATACATATACACATCACAGATTGCCTAAGGTACGTATCTATCAAAATCCTATCTTCCTATGGGTTTTGGTTCATAAATGACAATTTTTCGCACTTTTGGTTGGTTACACATTTTCGGATCGGCACAATTTTTTATACATGCATGCACATACCATCTGGGCATATTCCTGTAATTTTTCATGTTCCTAACATAATCACAATTGCTAGAATATGAACAATTTCATGGTTCAGTCTCTGAATGTCTCACAGATTCCAGATTCGTTTAAACTGTGAGTGAATTTTTCATTTTAGTCTCTAAGTTTCATATTTTTGTCAGTTTGGTACAATATTTTCTAAGTCTTTTCCTTAAACATATATTTAGTCCAATTTCAGTCTGGCCCGCCTCCAAAGCTTGGCTGAATCAATGAGTTACATGGCTTGTCTTTCTGCCAGGGCAGTTGTTGTCAGTCACACCTGAATTAGCATTTCCATTCAGTTCAAGGACTCCATTGTCTCTTTCCCAGAACAGCAGAGGAAGTCTCCTCCCCTTCTCATAAGCATCCCAATGCAATATCCTCTCCTTTTGGTGGGAAGGAACAGGGTGGGGTGTTCTCTGGGGAAGAAAGCCTCTATGAGGTTTTAGCTGATTCAGGTTATCTTATGGTCAATTGTGACATAGTTCTTTGTGAAAAATTACAGTTACAAATTTAAAATCAGCAAACATATCTTCAATTCCAGTCTTTTTCAACATGAAAATCAATGTGTGGCACCCTATATTGCATTTGATGGAAATCCCTTCCTGGGCATATTTAGTTTTTGAGACACAGTTTCTCCTGTCAGATTTTGAAATCGCCAGCATCTGACAGAGGCTAGTAATGTTATTGCACCCATTTTTGATTTCTTTCCAGCAACCATCTTCAAAAGTGGACTTTGTTCAGATAACATATATTTGTGCTGACATTATATTTATGTGGATTCTTAAAGTAGAATGATGTTCAACACCCAACAGGAGGTTGGATATTTTGGGTGGTTTGTGAGCCATGATTTTTTCAAATTTGACACCAAGAAAAAATGGATTTTCTCTTTTTTTTTTAAATTTGTTTATGACTCAATGAGTCTTTGCAAAACATAACAAAACAGACCAACAAAACAGATTTATATACATTTAGCTCTGTCTTTCTTTTGCAATCAGCCTTGCTCTGTGGGCAGCCAAGGGATGGGTTTTGGCAGTGGTCTCCTGTTTTACCACTGAAAAAGTGGATGGCAGCCTACTTTTTAGATTTTTACTGTGCACTTTTAGGGTGATTTTTAGCGAGCAGAATGCTTTCCAGATGCCATTCTGATGTTCCTGATGCAAGCAATGCACAGTAATGTTGCAGGGCCTGGACTAGTGGGTTGAAACATCCCACAGCCCGATCCTTTGGGACTACATACCGAGCTATAAACTTATACTTATACTTATATAAGGCTTATACTTATATGCGCCTTTTTTCTATTTTCTTTAGATTTTCTGCAATACCGAGCTATTGCTCCACCCCTTTTTACCTACAACCTACAAAAGGAAGCAGTCGCGTGCACCAGGGCGTGCGCACCAAGCACAAAGCACCTGGACTGCACCGCTTTGCCGCTTCACCGCGGCATCACGGATTTGCAGTGCTCTCCGCTTGCTCGTTTACTTCTAATTGCTATTTCTGACCCCCTTCCTGACCCCCTTCCTTTCTCTTTGTATCTCTTAGTCCCTTTCTCTTGCGGTTTTCTAGCCTTGTACCATGCCTTCTTGACCCATGTTGGTCACACTTTGAATGATAAATTAAACATGCAAAGCAGCCAACCTACCTCCGTACTGGCTTGGCAAGCAAACTATGGGTTAATGCATCCTTCTAACGATGTAGCGCCAACAATTCCATGTAAGATATCGGGCAATACATAGGTTATTGATACAGCCTCTTCGTCCATTAAAAATCTTACTGACTGCATGAATACAGCTAATGCTCCAGCTACATCTGTACTGCCATGCTTCCCCAACAACATTGTTGATCAACCTCCAAAAACTCAAATTGAGACAGTGGTGTTGGATGAGAATGGTAGTGATGTAACTGCGAAAACTACAGATGCAAAAGTTGCATACACTATTTTCTCTAAAACTGACCATGCAGAAAAACAGCAGAGCTTAAAAAAAGCTCCCTGTAAAATGACGAAGAAAACAAAAAACATTAAAGGAGCGAATCCCATAATGACAGCTTCCTCTAAACAATTTATAAAGTCCCTTAAGATACCAGCTTCCAACTGTCAAATAGCTTCTACAGCCATTGCAAAAAAATACATACAGTTGGCACAAGTGCGAAAACAAAAGCTCAATGTTATAAGAGCTCGGGATCCAGTGGTAGTCCCTCATGAGCCTTTAGATGATCTAATTAAAGCAGTCCAAGTACACACCAGCTCTATTAAATCTAAAACATCTAACTCAGACGCCAACGCTCTTTACCCTCAGCCGATGATTCCACTGCAGTGCGACGATGATCAAAAAGATAATTTACATAAGCAGTGAGATTAGAAGAGAAGTTGATGCTTACATGGCCCAATTCTCTAGTCAAAGAGATTTCAAGGTGCCGGCTATTGCTAGCGAGGGTTTTCTTAACTCAAGATCTTGTGTTTCTAATGGAGGCACTGCAAATGTAAGTAATTTCCAAAATCCCATATCTATTACTCTGAAACAAGTCATGACTGAACCAAGTAAATCAGTCAGCCTGGCAAAATATACACCTAGCAATATATCATCTATGAATTCCAACTTGCAGTCTGACACTCGAGAGTGTAATAACCATGATTAATCTAAATTCCCAACTCACTCTGAGAGTCATGGTGCTGAAATAGCTCGGATGCTGCAGGCTTTATTACCGAAAAGAGTTGAAAAAGAAAGTGTAAAACCATCTTCCATAAAGCCTATCAAAAACTTTCCGATATCAAAGGAGTTGACTCAAATAAATGTAAATCACAAAACTTTAACTTCATTGATTCTTGGATGCTGGCCTGACCCCTATCCGCAATATGACCTAAATTGGCATAGTATCATGGAACTATTCTCTGACATTGCTCTGCTTGACGATATTAACAGCTCAGACATCGAACATGTCGAGTTCATTGGTACAAACCTATTAAGCACTGTGAGATTATGGTTCCTTTCGAGAGTGGTTAGAAATCTAATTTGGCAGTCCAAAGAGGAATTGTTTCAAATGGGCTTCATTGTGCTCTCTGGCCTTCAAGAAATGACTTTGACGACTCCTCCTTCAAAGGATGGGGGTAAAAAAACAGTGTCATGGTGTTTAAACACTAGTAATCAAGAAACTAGGAGTCGTGAAGATCAGAACTGCCAATGTAACTGTAAGGAGTCCCAAAGTTAACTAGAGCATATGGATGAGAGTGTAGTAATCTCCCTAGTCGCCTGGAATACTTGTGGCTTTCGTCATTTAATTAATAATAAAAACTGTGAACTACTAAATATAGTTGTGATGATTCCTGCCCCTCATGTCCCCAGCCCTCCAAGATGTCAGGCTGGAGCCAGGCCACGATCATCTACATGGCCCTCAAGGGCCTCTCCATCCCTCCAAAGACCCACTTGGAGTCAGGCTTGGCACTTTTGGCGCCAGACTCACTCACTCCCATAGGATAACATTGGGGATTGGACCTGTAGTGCATTGATGGGGACAAGATGGATGCCCCCACATATTTCGGTTCCCAGAACTGCATGTGCGGTCTAGTCTTTTGTGTGTGGTTCAGCCCAGAGACACCTGGGATACCCAGAGACTATTTAAGCCACACCCAGGCTGAGAAACATGCTTTGCGTTTTCTGCACCAGCAGCGTGACACTTACCGTGTTCGGATCGGTCTCCAGTAGGCCTGCATCTTTCTTCTGTGCTCAGCTCCTGCAAGAACAAGAACACTGTTAGGAACAGCCTTACCTTGCGGCACTTCTGCCCATCATTCATCGCTCCTTCTGTTCTGCGGACATCTTCGGCGGTGTCATTCCCATCCTGGCACGCTGCTTCCTAAGGAAAAGGGAAAAGAACAGAAAAAAGGCATTAGTAAGCATTCTGCAAATCTTTGCTTATTTTTAAATACTGTACGAGCTTCAAACGCTTACCTGAATCCCACCGCTCTGGGGGAACTCTGACTTCTCATCCATCTGCAAGAGGGAAAAGACACTCCAGGTTAGCGTGGGAACATCTAGAGGCGCCGCATACCGCGCTTACCCACAGCATTTGTTCTTCATAACCGGTATCCACGCTGAAAACGTTGCGGCACCTAAAAGACACAGAAAAATAACTCAGTTCAATGCAAATACGAAAGGGGTGCATCGCGCATCGCGCTCTCACTCACCTTCAGCGCTACTCATCTCAGTAGCACGCCGCCATCCCTGGACGCCGGCCATCATCTAAGGAAGGAAAGGAACGAAGTTAGAGAACTGTTCAAAAGACTCATTATACTTACCTGTCGGACTCTTGCCAGTGAAGTAATTAGGCAGCAATGAGCCCGCATCAATCAACGCACCCCTGTGCTGAAAGCAGGACGGAGTGCACACTATCCAAGAAAACAAGGTGAGCTGTGGATCAATGGGAAGGGTTGGACCCCAGGAAGAAGGGGTTCAAGCACACAGAGACAATAGGGAGTTAAACTCTACCAATCCTGTGTTTCAGGCCCAGTCTCCAGTCGAATAGCCTCCAGGGAAGGGTTTGAGGTCGTAAGAGGTCAGAACAGGCTGAGTGAAGTTCCTGTGGATACCAGGTGAGAGTTACAATAGTATAATCATGCTACAGGAGACTTGGATTACAGACTCTATACTATGGAATGATCACGAAATTAATATTACTCCATCCCTAAAGGGCATATGAGGTCGTCCTATGAGCGACCTATTAACAAAAATTAGTGCAAATATCTCAATGATATACACTCATTCCCCGAATCGATACTCCCAATTGACAATTGTTTCCATTGACACCATCCTATATGCTCTAGTCAACTTATATTGGAATCCGGCTGGAATTGAAAGTCAGGAATTTGTCAACAATGTATCAACTATGTTAGACTATATTGCGTCTGTTCCTAAGATTGTTCACACAATAATAGCTGGAGATTTAAATCTCCACTGTTTGAACCATACTAAGGCGGCAGAACAGACTAGAAGAATTTCCTGGAATCACTTGATGAAAGCACAAGGTTTTTCTATGCTAAATGCGAATAGTCTTCATGACTGTCCTCCGCAACCAACTTGGTCACAAAGAGGCTCAGTAGGTACCATTGACTACATATATGTAGATAGTGAGCTATTTTCGAACTTTGAAGTGTTCAGAATTGAAAGGATGGAGTGCAGTGATCACAGTATGCTACGTTTACAGTGGCCCACTATGCAATGACAATTAACAAACAGGAGACAAAAATGGTCGGGTACCCTAACTGCTAACAACAGCGTCAATCGAGTATGTTGGACAGAAAAAAACTATTTCACAACTAGGCCTTCTGCTGAATGCTGCATTTCATAACTCTGAATCTGATCAGGACTCTAGTGCCTCTATTTATTATGATATTCTACAGAACCTGGGTTTGCAGGATATTAACAGAAAAATACATCCCCATAGAAATCATACCTTCGATCCAGCAATAAAAAAACGGGAAAACACTTTTTCGCCGTGAAAAGCGTGAGGCAGGAAATCTCCCTATATGTGTGAGATACAAAATTCTAAAGGGTATAAAAACAACGTACAGAAACTGGATACGGAACCATAAAGCTCACATGTTGCAAATTGAAGGTGAAAAAATGCTTGATATTTTGAAAGATAAGAACAAAGCCTGTATGTGGCAGGCAATCAATAATACCATTTCTTTGTGACAAACGTTGAAACAAATTCAAAATGTCTCTGAAGTGGTTTGAGTAGAGTATTTTAATAAAATCTTTGCATCTCCAGACATAGTTTGCACAGCTCAAACCGATAATGGGTCGGCCCACTTTCGCCTCAACATACATAAGTCTGACATACTGTATTTTATCAATACAATTAGTCAATCGAGAGCTCCTGGCCCTGATGGCCTGTCAAATAACATCTTCAAACAACACCCTGAACTCTGGACGAACGTTCTATCCTCCATTTTTGAGCAAATTAACTATTCACAAACGATTCCATTCTCTTGGAAACATTCCACAATAGTCCCTCTCTTCAAAAAAGGAGACCGTGAAAAACCTGAGAGCTACAGGCCCATTGCTCTTCTGGATGCGCCTGACAAAATGTACTCACGAATAGTGCTAAAGGAACTAAACTCTTGGATGAACACATATAACATACAAGATCCGTTCCAAACAGGGTTTGTGGCTGGCCTTGGCACAGCCCCTATCATGATAACACTTAACATGCTAAAATCAAAATACAACAATCGAAACCAAAATCTATATATGGCATTTGTTAACTTTCACTGTGTCTTTGATTCGGTTGATTGCCAGTTGTTATTTAACAAGCTGAGAATGTTTGGATGTCCTCAAGCACTGCAGACTATAATTAAGAAATTACATTCCAACACAACCATCCAAATCAGGCTCTCATTGGAAGGGCTTCTTTCCTCATATGTCAAGACTGAAAGAGGTGTCAAGCAGGCTGTATCTTGGCTTCGACTCTCTTCAATTTATTCATTCTCGTCATGGGTAATGCTTTCAATGACATTGAGAGTGATACCCCGAAGCTGGGAACGCAAAAAATAATGTGGATTTTGTATGCCGATGATTTGGTGTTGGTATCACAAACTCCCTGAGGATTGCAGAATTTGCTTACCTGCCTAGACAGCTACAGTGTTAAAAATAACCTGATAATTAATACTGATAAGACACAAGTGGTAATTTGTCAAAAGAAAAATAGTAACAAATTTACCAGAAACTTAAGGTGGTCTTTGGGCAAACAAAACCTCAGTGTTGTAGACAGCTATAAATGTCTAGGACTGCCATTTTCAGGAAGCCCAGGTAATTCTGTAGAATCACTGACTTTAGAGGCCAAAATTCGAACTTTGTCCTCACAGGCATCAATTTTGATGCGTAAATATGGGAAGTTTACCACCAATCATGTAATGCTTTTTTACAAACAAAAAGGAAACTTTTGGAAATCTGTCTTCAGACTCCCTAGCTGCAATCCAACCGCCCTTTTGTGACATGAACTAGGTGCCCCTTCAATCCATTGTCAAGTTGTTTGGAAAATATGTAGTTTCTTCAGAAAATGTTTAGTGGGTGCCTCTGAGAAAAATGTGCTAAACACCATAGCTCATTATTTGCTAACTTCAGTTGATAAGTTTCCAAATACACGGTATAAGTGTGTTTTAACTGGACTTGATGATGCTAACATATCGCTAGAATTGCTAATTTTTAATCCAGCTAAAGCAAAGCTATCGTTATATCGTCAAGACTGGATTGATACGCAAAATATGTGTAAAAAGTATGTTGACTACTCTGCTTTAACATTTGGACTTAAAAAACTTGGAGTAATGGAAAAATATCTGGAAAAGTGTCCCTCAAGTTATATTAGATCCCAAATGCTAAGAATACGGTTAAATTTATATCCAAGAAACGAAATCTTAGCTAGACGTGGAACTGTACCAAAAAAGTCAAAAATGGTGTCGCTTTTGTAAGAACAATATGCTGACGGAGTCCTTACCTCATATAGCAGTGAGCTGTTCTGTTCTATGTTAAATATTTTACGGCAAAAATATTTTAAAAATGTATTACATTTTTACTGTTATCATTCAGAGGAGGAAATATGGGGGCATGTAGTTAATAGTGGTAAAACATCAATGCATATCGCTTTGGTTCAATTTATGTCTGCTGTTTTTCCAAAGTGAAACTCTTCGAATATGAAAACTGTGTACATGCCCTTATGCCTTCATCTTCTGTTCATTTTTTTAATCTAATTTTGTAATTGCAACTCTATCGATAAACTGGATGATGAAAATGTGTTTGTATTTAGTTTTGTATGAAAATATTTGAAAGGTTGAATTTCAGCCAAACAAATTAAAAAATTAAAAAATTAAAAAAACATAACATACACTGTTTGCACCTTTTGCATACAGTATTGTTTTTTTAATAGGCTTATATGCTTGGAATGAAATCTTTTAATCTGTTTTGTATTTGTTACCAACTTTTAAGGCATATTCTGTGGAAATAAATGTAAGGAAAAAATCCATTAGTTTCTCGACATCTAAGTAATTAATTTAACTTTGCAGAATTCATCATATATACTTTAATTGTATGCAAACTGAGGTCTCAGATATTTTGAGACCATTCACCTCCTAAAATTGTTATTTTTGATGGTCCTGTAAATTGAAGAGAGGAGCCCATAAATGAATACATTCACGATCAAGCAGTCCACTCCAAGCAAATTCAATAGTTTGCATTCAAACGTGCAAGACATGCATAGAAATCCGGGCTATCCTAGGTTTTCGGTGCATTTTCACATTTCGGAATGCAATTGTAAATACTTATCGTCATGTACGTGCATGGCGGCAGGCTTTTACATGGATTATTATGGAATCCTGTGTAAGAGTTGGGGGAGATCTCTTCTTTTTTAACATAGAAATTTTAAATAGGTTTTAGTGAAATTAAAAATAAAATTAGTTTTGTTATTACGTAGTGGTTGTTTTTTGATTTATTCCTTTATAGGCTATCTGCCATTCCTACACACACAGGCTCCTGCCTGGTGTTTTAGTTACTTTGTCTTCCGACAATAGGTACATTGTTCACCTGATTGTGGCACTAAGAGACACCCTCCTTGTTCTTTCCCTACGCTTCTTATGGAATCCGCCTGCTTTGAGCAAGTGCAAAAGGAAAGAGGATTCCATAGGAATCCAGAGAATGTCTCCCTGCTACAAAATTGCATGCAGTCGAATATGCTGTCGGATGTGTATTTCGGAGCAGTTGGGGCAGCTGATTCAGGTATTACGATCCGTGCTATACAAACCAACTAAAAACAAAGTTGTACGCATGTTTTTCACATGCTTTTTACATTTGGGAAAATGACCCTCTCCCCCCATGTCCATTATGATTTGTATACTTTCCACACTTTTGTCGAAAACAACCTTCTGGGCCACCTTAATTAGATGCAGCACATGTATTCCCACGCTAATGGGAATGATCTCGAGACCAATTTGCGCTTGCAATCTGGTGAAGTGTAACATGTACTGTAAACATTGTTCTGTGTTCTCTCCATTTGCATAATTTCTCATTGTGCAGCTGCTGGTGCTTAGGGACTTTTCCCCAAGACACCACCATATTCTCTAAAGGGCCATTATGTGTTTGTAAGTATTGGATGAGCAGATGCAAAATGATTACTACTGACTCCTGTTGATGTAAATGCAATGAACTGTAGGGAAATACATTAGAATATCATTGTCATTTCCCAGACGATGTGCTGCTTTGGTAACTGCAGCGCACTGTATGTGGGCACTGTTTTGCATCACTATGAGCGTTTTCAGCTTTAGTTTCCTGATGGCTAGATCTGCTAGAATTTGAGTGTTTAGTCTGCAGGCTTTGCAGACAGAGGGGATATGCATACTGCAATTTTCACTCATTATGACTTGCCAGCTGTAAGCTTGGCTTGACTAAGGCCCTACGAAATAGAAAATACTGCCGATTGTTCTTTTAACTGGTTCAGTTGACTGGTTCATTTCCCCGCTGTGTCTCATTGTTATATTATCCGACTCTTGCTACAGAGTTGCTTTTGTCATTTGAGTTTAGTGGAAAGGTGGTTTTAGCAGCAGGGCCGGTGCAAGAACTAGGCAAACTAGGCAGCTGTCTTGGTGCTGGGAAAACAGTAGTAAACCTATCTGAAATATAGGGGCTGGATGATGCACTCATGCAACAACAGAGCTTAAAGGACTTTGAGTCACTAATATGGCAGTGGATGTAGGCCTGTTTCCTGATTACCAGAGGCGTAGAAATGGTAAGGCCTGAGCGGGCCAGGCCACCCAAAATTGGTAAGTGCCCACTCAGCAGCGCTGTGTACGAAACCCATAATAGTTATTTTGCAGGAATTGCACCCAAGCGAGAAGAATATTTACATAATTATGAACATAAAAATATTTATAGACAATATTTAGACATGCAACTTTGGAAAAATGCATGCATAAGGAGACTATTTTGAGCACAAACGCTAGTTGCAAGTTGTCCTGCTTTGTATGCGGTTGAATTCAAAGATGCAAACATTATCTAGTATTTCTTGGAAAGTTAGCAGTCAAAAGCTGCCCAATTCATTTACAATTGTATGTACTAACGTTCCAAACAGTGCTGAACCACAATGGTGAGGGCTTTCCCATGTATAGCAGTCTATGCTTTTCTAGCGCAGGTTATGTAAGCAAGATAGTAGTAAACCAGAAAAAATTGTCCAGAGAAATGTGTTAACAAAATTATATCAAAATGTATTTCAAATGATACAAAAATTAGAAAAAGTGAATGCATCACAAATTATTAAACACTACATAATTTTTAGAAAACACAGCAACTGTAGCTGTGATCCACCTTTTCAATAGATTTGTTTAATCATTTCTATTGTTTTCTGTACAAACAATTTATATTTTCTTGGGGAGAAATCATGAACTGCGCTCCTCCTATGTTTATAATTCTATTTGCCCGGTTTTTAACAATTTCTATGAATATCACTGATTGCTGAGGGGTGTTTGAATGTTGCCCTATGAATGGAAGGTGTGTGTGATGTTTACTAGCCTTTTAAGCAAAACAATGTTGCTACGCTGCTGTGTTTTCTAAAAATTATGTACTGTTTAATAATTTGTGATTCATTCACTTTTTCTAATTTTTGTATCATTTGAAATACATTTTGATATAATTTTGTTAACAAATTTCTCTGGACAATTTCTTCTAGTCTACTGGTATAATAATACTCTGGTGCAGAGGTTGGAGTCTTCCTGCGTTTTCAGTTTGCGCATGTAAGCAAGATAAGCATGCTGCCTGTGAATATGTGTATGCCTGTGAATATGTGTATGCTGAGGATTAATACAACCTGGGTCATCTAATGTTAAACCTACAGTGAAAGGTGTTAAACTAATTTAACATTTTGGGAGGTCATTGCAGATTATGGGTAATGTGGTGATAAACCAAAGGGATCCCTCCTGCTGAATTAGGCTCACTGAACAGGAGGGCAGGAGTAAAATGAAACTAAGAGTGACAATGAATGTAGGGGACGGTAGTGGTGCTTAACCTGTAGTGCACCTGCGCTCCAAAGGGGTGCGTGCGTCGCGCGCGAGTGAGTGCGTGTGTGTACTAACAGCTGAACTTACCACTTCATTTTCTTCACCTCTGTCTTCCACTTCCAAGCAAGAAGTAAGACCAACAATGAGATATTGCTCTAACAGAGGGCAGAAAGCAGGCATATTTGCACAGTAGGGCCGCTATAACGCCCTCTATTTCCAGACAGCTTCCAGTAAAAGCTGTTTTTTGGGGGGGAGGGGTCGTCTGAATGCGGGTTATTCCATATGCGTGGAAGCTGTCAGGATGTATGCAGCCAGCAGCCATGCTGTAACTCTTCTTTGCAAATGAAGCTTTCATTGGCACTGTCCATGCTGAACATGTACCCATCTTTAAGCTTTTTTTGCAATGGCCTGACCTTGCTGCAACTGTGTAAGGAAATCTTGCCCTGGCCTTGCACTTGCTGTAGTTGTACCGGGATCTGAGGGAAGTGCGCACTGGTCCTGTTTGTGCTATAATTGTACCCATTTATGAGAAACATTTTCCCAGGCCCTTACAGATAGTTGTTTGTAAGGGAAACATGCACTGGTCTCAGAATGTTGCACCAGTACACATCTGTATGGGACTTACACTGGACCTGTCCATGCTGTACCTGTTTGTGAGGGAGCATCTTGTACCTGTTTCTTAGTGATGTTTGCAATGGCCCTGCCAGTGCTCTCCATGTACCCATTTTCGAGGGAGTGTTGACCTGTCCCTGCTCATGCTGTCCATGTACCCATTTGTTAGGGAAACGTGTATTAGCCTTGTTTATGCTGCACGTGTACACTCATGTGTGGAAAACATGCACTGGCCCTCTCCATTGTTTACCTGTTTGTGAGGGAAGCTTGCAACGGCCATGCTCAAACTTTTTGGGAGGAAACTTTCATTTGCGCTTGCTGAACCATTTGTGAGAAGCTTATGTGAGAAGCTTGCCCTTGCCCCAACCATGCCGTACAGTTTGTGAGGAAAACCTACATTGCCCCTGCCCAGGCTACACCTGATAGTTTGAGGGAGGCTTGGAGTGGGCCTGTGCACACTGTACCTGTCCGAGGAAGGGTTGTACTGGCCCGGCCTTTGCTATGCCTGTTCTATTTATGAGGGAAGCCTGTGCTGGTCCTGCCTGATTGGTCTATGACAGTTGCATGCAGTGTTGCGGCCTATGATGTATCTGCCCAGTCAGTGTGGGAGTGAAGCTTTCAATGCTGCTTCCTGTGCTGTGCCTGATCTTTGTGTGAGAGCCCCTTGCTCTGATGCTACCCATATTTAACAGTTCCTGTATGTCAGGGAAGTTGCTGTGCTTCTGTGCATGATTATGTTTTGTATTGTTTCTGCCAGTGCTGTGCCTGTTGGATAGTTAAGGACTCATCGACAGGAAAGTACAATGGATGTGGTTGGCGGCAGGGCAAAGATACGGCAAACAAAGGCAGCGGTAGCTGCACATGAACTCTTGTGGTGCCGGTGGGGAGCAAGCATGGTCCGTGGAAGGAGGTGGATGCCGGATACCTACATCCTTTTGAGACTCCAACTGTATGGGTGTGTGTTGGTTACATGCACTGGTCTCAGAGGAGTTGTGTGAAAATGCATAATGGTAATTATGTTTAATTATCCCTGATATCATAGGTTCTTCATGATCATGCCTGAGTGTGGGGTTGTGTGTAAGATTGGTTTGATTTGACCACATCATGAAAATAATATCTAACACATGATAGTGAAACGGTGCTTGTGGTGGGCATGACATGCATTTCAAGAGGTGAAGACACATTTTGGGGGGGAGGATGCTGTAGTCAGGACAGATCTGGTAGTGGGGTCCTCAAAATGACTTCACCTAGGGTGGTAAATGTCCTTGCACCGGCCCTGGTTAGCAGAGGGTAGGTTAGTGTGAGTGGTTGGAGCATAGCAGACATGATCAACTGTTCCTGGCAGGCAGAGAGTTAGCGTTGCCGGGGCACATGTGCTTTGTGTGTGGTCTGCGTGCAGAGTTTATGCTGGGTTTTGGTGATCACCGGGCCAGAGCCCATCACTTGCGTGTCGGTTCGCATGGAGGTTTGGTGATAGATGTCAGGAGGATTAATAGGCAAGCATATGTGTGATGCATTTTTAGAATGTTTACTTCTCCATCTGAGCAAACCATTGTGTGTGCATGTTGTGCTGGCGCACACTAGCTTGATCTTTTGAGATAATGCTTAGTTCATGCAATACATTAAATATCATTTGAAGGTGTTTTGAAGATCAAGAAAAAACGTGTCTCCGCCACTGTAGTGGAAAGATTAGTTGGCAATTGTTTACGTGGCGTGAATGTGAGGAGGCATTAAAGGCACATCACTGTGACCAGAATCTCCCCAAAGTGCCTTCTGTATTAAGAGTAGGCAACATGGAGGTGACAACCTCTCTGGAGGGATGTGTTGTTATTGCCCTTGAGAATGCCAGGCAATATGCCACTTAGCAGATTTGGGAAGGCAATAGCGTAAATCCAGGAATCATGGATAACATTTTGTTTGCCAAAGTAAGCCTAAGCATAGTATCAAAGTTTATGTCTGAAGTATTGGGTGTTATGACGTGCATTTGGTTTGTAAGTGAAGCAGTGGCTTTCTAGGTGGAGGTCAGCATGAAGAGGGAAGCCAAAGAGTGAATTCAGGGCGGATGGGATCAGTTTCAAGGCTCTCAATCCTTCGAAACCAAGGGGTTTGGTACTTTTACAGCTTGTGGTAGGGGATACAATGACAATTTGAGTCATGAGATTACAGTGTTATTAACTGCGACTAAATACATTACTGGGCAAGGAAAGGATTAAGTAAACAGTGGAAGTCAGGGGTCACCCTCTTTTTTTGTCCCTGATGTCTGATGTCAACATTGGTACCAGACCCCTAATATTGTGTCACAATGAGTGCTAACACGTGGTAAAGGGCCCGGTTTTACGCTGCTGTGATAATATTGAAACATATTAGACTCAATGCACAAAAGGGTGCCATCTGTGTTTGTAGGCGTGTCTCTCACTTGTCTATCAAGGCTATTGCCACTCCTCCAGACATACCCATTTTGCATATTCTTAGGGGGTGTTCATGGAAGTACACCGCTCACACACACAATCAGTTGCACACAGTGTGCGTCATATATTGCATACCCAATCAGTGAGCGTGGAGGGGCCCGATGACCAAGTCACCAGGCAGGAGGTATTCATAAGTGCCCTATCTCGGTTACCCACGTGGGGGGCTTTGCGGTTCTTTCCCTACCTGCTCAGCCCCCCTCAGTGTACATAACAGGAGCCGCCTAACCCATTTACTACAACTACAAAGCTGGGGAATGAACTCAGCAGGCTGCAGCAATCAGAAATAACATTAAGACACAGAGATTTGAACACGAATCAATGTCCCGTAGAATTATCAGCTCACCCCAAAAACAGTATATGCCTTTTGATGATTGTTGTGAGGTGCTTTGTCTTGCCACGCCGTGGTACGGCTCCTTTCAAGCCCCAGTTAGGTTGTATTACACTTGAAGTCAGTCACTACATGGCTTATATGACTGTCATCAAGGGGCCTTTTCATGGGAGTGTTTTCTAGCAGCAGAAGAGGACACATCATTTGACTATATCATTATATTACACAAATCATTAACACTACAAAGTCTTCTTTTTAAATGTTAAGGGGTCATTAATAATTGGGCGATGTGAGTTAAATGTGGTGGTATTAACATATACCGCTGCATTACTGCACCGCCCAACTATGAGTCGGGTGGAAAGTTGGAGGAAATCCACAGAGTTTCTGCCCATTTTCAGCAGAATGACTTATACGGAATTGCTGCCGCAGTCATTTCAGAAAAAAAGTCCATAGAGTCCAAAGGATTCCGGAATAATTGGCATTTATTGTGCCACTTGTAATCTGGTGGTAATTCTGCCGGATCAAGTGGCGGTAAAGGTAATTCCATTGGACGTTATTCCAGCAGATTTACCACTGGAATACCGCCCAACTTCTAATGACCCCCATAATGTTATGACTTCAAAAAAAGAGATTCCCTGTTGGTACCAAATTGCGGGCTCTCAGTGAGTGACCTTGGTCAGCACACCTTATCTGTGATTCAGCTCAATACGTTTCTTTCCAGTCTCTGGGACCTCTTTCATCCTGGGCCCTTATGTATTGTCTGTAATGCACACTTGTCATTCCCTTCTCACTTCCATTGTCTCCCTGATCATGTGACCCAGTATGCAGCTTCTCAAAAGGATACCTACACGGCTTGACGTTCTTGTTCACTCTGGTGCAATTTTACATTTTCCACCCTACTAATTCATGCTATTGATTTAAGGTAAAACCAGTGTATACTGCTCATTATGCCACATCATCTAGTATAGTTCATAACAATATGTCATCATCATATGCTAACACCATATTTATGCACCCGCAAATTGCACACAAGTTGGACAATTTGCATCAATGCATATTTCAGTGTACACAATTGCACATGCCATAATTCTCTGTTTTTGAATAGGACCGAAATTTTGATGGCTGCATTTTTCAGGTTGCAAATGCGTTTACACCATCAACAATACGGGCCTCATTATGAGTTTGGTGTCTCTGCAGTAAATCTGCTGAGATACTACCAAATGGATGCACCATTAATGCCACTTGGTCCAGCACGATTACCGCTGCATTACAAGTGATGGTATGGTGATGTTAGCCCCCATTTATGGAGTCCATAGGACTTCATGGGGATTTCAGCAGAATCACCTCTGGCGGTAATTACATTTTGCTGGTGGTTTTTCTCCGCCTTACCTCAACATCCTGCATTACCACTGTTGTTGGCCACACCGCTGAATTCATAATGAGGCCCAAAGTGATCTGTTGTATATGGATTTCCAATTCCTGCAATAGTAAAATCTACCCTTATTGCATCTGACTGCAAACTGCAGCGATACATACCAAAAACGATGTATGGTTCTGATAACCATATATTGCATTTCTCATCTCAGAAAAAGGAAGGACATCTGGGTCCTGAAAGCATGTCATTATAACATGTGTCAGCATAATAAACATAAATGTTAAGTCATTAACTTGTCATTATTTTTATTTTTATTTTTGTGTGATTTAGTTTGTAAAAAAAACTTTTGACACATTAAAATCAACTGTGTCCATTTTGCAAAGCCCACTTGGGGCTTTTTTTTTGTATTTGCTTGTGAGTAGCCACAGTTTGGGCTTTTACAAGAAAGACATCTTAAAGTACTCTTCGTATTGTTTTTTCTAGTCCAGGTTATCTGGTTTTAAAAGTTTCACTTTTGCTCTTTTTCTACAATTGTCTTTAAGGCAATAGTTAAAATCCTTGTTCCTGCAATCGTCCATCTGATATTCACTCCTAATATAAGACGAGTCCACGATGCTTCTTCCTCGTGTAGGTCATACGATGAGATCAGAGGGCACAAATAAGTAGACCTTACTTCAGTCATTGTTGGACAGGACAACATTAGGTGTCTAATTGATTCGCTTTGATGGCTCGTTGGGCAGAGCCTTCCCTCCTTGGAGTTAGCTAGAGATCTTCTCTCCAGGATTTTCACAGGTAGGGAGAAGATTAAGTCTGGCTCTCAGAAAAGTAGCTCTTAGGGTTTTATCGGGAAATTTAGAGAGGTACAGCAGCAGATCTTTACACTTAGATGCTGTTAAGGGTAAATGGAAGATGGATTTATAGGATGAGGCTTGTTCTTGCGTATTTATCCAGTCCCAATCTTCCATTTTCTGTTTCACTCTTTGTGGGTTTGTGATCAAGGTGTCTTCTGTGCAAGCTATCAAATTAAGCAGAGCTGTTTTCCTGTCCACCCAGATGTTTAACTTTTGACAGGTACCATTAGTCAATTCGCCAGCTAACAAACTGTAAAGATGTGGGCCCTCTTGGATTAGAATCTTCCTGTACAGTTGCATACTAATATGGTCTATTGATGCCGAGAGTGACTGCAGTCCTAGCTCTTGACGTATGACTGCTATTCGAGTCGACTTCGGAAGACTAAGTACATAACGCTACAGAAATCCTTCCAATTTAGGCCATATGGCTGATGGAATAGCCAGGCTGGCATCCATACCATTGATGATTGATGGAATCACTTTGGATTTGTAGAATTTTAGGGCAGGAAGCAGTGAAAACCTGCCATACTTTCTATCAAGAAAGCAGGTTTGAGCCGCAAGGTTGTGTATCTTGGACCAGAGGACTTTTTTGCATTCCCGCGTCGACTGAAGAGGAGTCAATTGTTATCCCTAGATATTTAAACTGGACGACTTGGTTGACTTTGGTTCCATCAATGTATCAGCTATGTTTCAAAGCTGTCTTAGCATCTTTCTCTAAGATCAGAATTTTGGTTTTGCTTTTATTAATTTCCAATTTGTTTTGATTGATGTAACAGGTCAGGTTGTCCAGTTGCCTCTGTAGCCCAATAGGGGTTTGATCTATTAGAATAAGATCGTCGGCACATAGTATCCTGGGTACTTCTGCATTCCCGATTTTTGGGGGGAACGCTCGAAACGGTGTTGCAGAAGTTTGATAATCTCCTAAAAAGGAAATAAACAGGGCAGGAGCCACGGTAAGACGGGATTTCTGCAGAAAGGGTACTTTGCCGACTGAGTCTCACTCTCATTTTGGTGTCTGAGTGGAGTGCCATGAGAAGGCTCAGTATAGATACTGGACATTTCCAGTCTGAAAGTTTCTTCCAGAGTCTTTCTCTGTCAACTCGATCAAAAGCTTGAGTAAGATTGATGAACATTAAGTAAACTTGTGTTGCTCCTTCCTTGATCTTACTCTTGAGGATATTTAATAGCAGCATGTTGACTGAGTTGCTAGCATTTTGTTAGAAGCCTGTTTGAAGAGGATCTAGACGGGGGAGCTTTTTGCCCAAAGTTGGAATCGTTCAAGGATCAGCAAAGCAAAAATCTTCCCAATTATGTTCAAGAGGGCTATGGGGCAATAGTTTGCCGGGTCGCCTCTGAGGCCCTTCTTAAAGATGGGTACGACCACGGCTGTCGTCCACGACGATGGAATCATTTCTTTTTCCTTGCTCCTGGCAAATATCTGGCTGATGAACCTTGCCCACTCTTCCGGATGTTTTTTCAAGTCTATATTTGACAGGCCATCGGGACCGGGGCTCTGGAAGGTTTAAGTTTCTTGATCACCCTTTGAATGTGATCTTGGTCGCTGAGATCTTCCCACTCAATGTTAGTCAGGTTTATCGTAATTTGCTCGTGGGTGTACGGAGATTTAAAAAGAGAGGAGAAATGGGAAATCCAATTTGATTCACTCACCGAGTTCGTAAGTGCCTCGTTTGTTTCAATGGCACCATGTCGAAAAAGGGACCAGTAATCTCTAGATTTTTTAATGCTCAAGGCTACGAGCATGCTTTCTGAGTCCAGTTGGTAAAGTTTAGCGCGGTGACCTCTAAGCCAGGATTTATTGATTTTTTTCTCCGACATTAAGGCTGATCTTGATTCTGGCGTCTTTAGTTTAGTTGCAGCTCTTTGAAATTTTCTTAATTTGTGTCGTTTTTCAACTAGTGCTTTGTTGTAGTCATGATTGGTAGAAAGGTGGATAAGGTGTTTGGGTCTCTGATCTTTTTTGTACTTGAGTAAAATAGGTTGATAGTTAAGCTCGTCCTGGGACTCTTGATGGTCAATTAAGAGTACTTGAGTATTGTAGTCCCTGGTTACTGTCCGGATGTCCGTGGGTGTCAGTCTGAGACGAGTTTGTTGTTGATTTGGCTCAATGTTCTGTGTCCACATGGGGTTCTTGATGTGAGATGTAGACCATGTGATGGATAACAGATTGTGATCACTTGATTTAGTTCTTGTGGAGGGTTTTGACCCATGTGGAATCATTAGACGGGGTAAATGTGGGGATTAAGCTGTCGCTGCCCATCATTTTACCCCAGAACAAAAATAAATCATTGGAGTGGGAAATGATGGGGATGCGCTGTCGCCGCCCATCATTTCATCCCAGAATCCAGGAGAGCTGCGCAGTTGTGCGCACACCAAAATGGGTTGCCAAAGGAAAAACAGTAGCGCCGGTTAGCTCAAAACAGCGCTTCAAAAACCACCCTGGTTTCCCTGAATGCAAGCTTCAAATGCCCATTTTAAACATTGCACATATGCAAAATGTTCACTGAACACCAGCAGACATTTGGCAGAAGGAAATTTTGGGTGCATACTAAATCTGGGAAGATGAAGAGCCCAAAACAATGTTTATAACAAGGCTGGCTGAGCTGTGGATTTCAGCAGTTTAAGTAAATGTGGACTGAAAGACACTAAAAATCTAAATGTTTAAAAGAAATGAGTGACCTATTTCTGAGTGTCACATAGGTTGCAATTGTTTACATGTCATAGTTTTAAACTTAGAATCAGCATTCTAGCTGCATATGTAAAATTGTTAGTTGTATTTGAATGCAGAAAACTGGGGAACAGAAATGACATGTAGCTAAAAACTGGCTTAAAGAGATTCCAATTTTGCCTGGCAACTACCCCCCATCAGGAGTGAATCTTGAGTCACAGCTGTATTCCCAGGCCTATCTGCCTTTTGCTGGCCACACTAAGGATATGCCATCTCTCTGATAATTGAATTAAGGGGAGCCCCACAGAATACAGGAGCTCTGAACAAAGCCCTGTCCTGACTCAGGCAAATGTTTTATTGGCGGGAGTCGTAAATGGAGCTTCCTCCTGGAAGGAAAGGGGAGGGGCACTGCCTGTGAGAGCAAGCTGGCTTGGCAGAACTGGAAAAACCATAAATTCAACCTTGTGCTGGGGGGAAACCACACCCCTTTGGGGCCAGAACATAACTCTAAAAAGATGGATCATTCATAGAGCGGACATGTGAAAATTTTATAAATGATACCATAATTCTTGTGATTTTTCTGCCCACATTTTAAGAGGTTTTTAGAACCGGTGGTATGTTCAGGGGGGTTTTAGCGGAAAAGAGGATATTACTCTAAATGTATGCATGTTAAAAATCTGACACTTCATCAATTAATGTCCATACTCCTTGCGCACATGTGTGTAAATTTGGGTTAATGTCCGATATTGCAAAATCAGTTAAAAAGTGAAATATGTGCCATTTCTGAGTGCAAGCCCGCAGAAAGAGCAGAATTCGGACAGGGTATACCTCCTGTAATGCATGATGGGTGCATATGATTTTAAAACAATATGTACCTCTGCAAATATGTTTTTTTTATCAAATATAGATTATGTGCAATTTGACAGGGAGTGTCCTCTCTGCAAGCCATAAAATGACATCGCTCAGACCCACAGTTCCTTCCCCAATCATGGGAGAGGGGAGAATTGGGTCAATGGCTAGTGGAGAGGGGTAGGGTCTAGTGATGCTGCACACAAACCCATTTTAAAAACAGATAAAAGCAGACAGACCGGACAGATAGGGACCTTCAATTCCATTTGCTGCAACGCGCTCTGCCGGACCATACCACATCCAGAGATCCAGACTTTAAATCCATCAATCTCCAGAATCCAGAGAGAGAGCAGACCCAGACCAGACCGCTGTTAGCAGAACCAGAGAGCTGAACCGGAGTCCAGTCCAAAACCTGACCAGATTCGTGGCGAGGCCTATTTAAAGATATATTGTGAGTACCCAGCAGAACTGTGTAGAACCAATCTCTTAGTTAAAATAATATAATTCAATCTATTTTAATCTAAGTAGAACTGCCTCCTAACTGTCACTTGTCCTTTTCTAGTTGCAAAACTGTCACTTGTCACTTTGAACTTTAAAATTTCAAATCTGAAAAACGACCTTTACAAAATCGCTCATATCTCCGCGACCGTTTGTCTTAGAGACTTGCAGTAACTTTCATCTGGAAGCTGAGATCCTAGGCTGTCCTAGGACCCCAAAATGATAGTGATAGTCCTTGTAATTTCTATGTAATCACGCCCGGCGCACTCGCGAATTTTACCGCGATTTGCCAATTTCTCCACGTGTAAAAATCTGCTGCTGCTTGCCTTCCGTTGCAAAAATTCGTTTGCAACCTGACAACCATTATAGAGCATTGCTAAGGTGATCCTGAACTTATTCAAAGCATATACCACTCACCCTAAACCTCTACAGGGAATTAAAAGCATTTTAGCATATTTTTCACTTCATTGCCAGCACATATAAAAGCATTTGGGCCTGTGTTTTAAACTTCTGTAGTCCAAGCTTGCTGGGGTGAACTGAATCACATTTGATTGCATTTCTGAGAACTGTGTGCTTCCTTCCATTTCCTTGCATTGCATAAAGGGGGGGAGTGGATTGCCAGAGAAAAGTGATTACATTGTTTTGTTGAAATCATATTGAGTATTTTCTCTATTGCATTTCATTCAACATTGCATCCATTTGAACTCTATAAAGCATTCTCTATCACATTATTCTTCTGTCCCTACTTACCAGTGTGCTACCTTATCCATTTCATGTCAACTCCTTAGCGATTATAAAGAGGTGTGCTAGTGCCAGATTCTCCGTTGTTAATCTTTATCATATCAGATTAAGTGTGCTATTCAATTATTAATTTATTCTAAAGTGTGATATATATATATATATTGTTTAAATTATCAATTAAACCTTTTAACTTGCAAAACAGAACTACTTCTTGGCTCAGTGGGGTCAGGAGGATTCCAAGAGAGGGGTGTTATATAGGGGTAGTCATCCAGAACGCATGAACTGGACATAAAGATATATCAATAAGGGTTTTCATTCAGTATTCTAGACTAGGCGTTGACTTGGCTGTAGTGCTGAATTGAATCCTCTTACAAATTGGGGGCTCGTGCCGGACGTTTGGGTTAGATCTACCATTTGTGCAGATTAATACAGCGTGCCAGCTGACCAGATACACATATCCGGTCAGATCACCACGCTGTAAAGCACTCCTCAAAGGAACGCTCTTAGGAAAAGGTCTGTTTTGCAAAAATAAAATACAAACGTCTGTAAGTCAGGACAGAGACCAATCTCTAGAATGACGACCTTAGTAGACATGAAAATAGCCAGAGAGCACTTCTTACATAAGTTATTTGTGAGAGGTGAGTGGACTCACCAGGACCGCATGGTCTGGTTGCAGGCCATCACGCAACAGGTCACGGAAACAGAGTCAGATACATGGAGAGATCAGGGTCCCTTACATGTGGCCCTGAGTGAACTATACATGGCTCCTAAAGCTAAGGATGAACAAGACAAGATGGTTAGGATAGCGGCATACCTGTACCTATATATGGGAGACATGCAGGATAAATGTACTGAAAGCCAAGATCTGGCGAATAAGCGACAGATGGCGTTAGAGAAGGTCCAATCTGACCTGGTCTCTTCTGAGCAGAGGCTGCAGGGGAGCCAGGAGTCAGAAAATGAGAGTAGACAGCACATCATTAAAATAAAGAGGGACATGGACATCCTGCAACAGGAAAAGGCTGACCAGGATACCAGATTTCTGGCCTTGCAGAAGGAGTACCAAGAAGGTTTGGACTCCCTACTGCAGAGCCAGAAAAAGCTGGAGCAACAGTTAGACTTCAATAGGGCATGTGCTGAGCAGGTAGTCACCCTGCAAAGCCACCTAGATAGGGAAAAGGCAGAGAGCAATAAACTGATTTTGAAAGACCTGGATACTCAGGCAGAATTTGACCAGGAGCGCCAGAAAGCTGGTGCCTTCCAAAGGCAAAGGGACGACCTGGCGGCACAGATGCAGGCTCTTAGTCAGGAAAGGGATACCTTAGGCCAGGAAGTCTGCCACTTAAAAAGGAAAATGGAAGAAAATCACCTGGCCCTCCAGGGACTGGGTGACCTCCAAAAAGAACACCATAACTTGTTAGAGCACACCAGGAAGGTGGAGGATGCTCTGGCAAGAAAGGAGCAGGCCAATAGGGACACAGCTCAGGAGGTAACCCTCCTGCAGCAAAGACTGGCCCAGTGCTCCAGGACCAATCAGGAAACGCAGAGAGAGAATGAGGCTCTCTGCCAGCACAATGATAGGCTCCAACAACAGGTAGAGATGCAAGGGAGACTGATAGAGTCTAGTAAGGCCTTAACTGAGGAATTGAAGGCACAGGCACTTGCATTGCAACAGGGAGCAGGGGCGGATAGAGATGAGGTTCGCTGGGAAAGAGAAACTCCTGAGCATAACCCCAGGAGCCCTAGTACCAGAGGCCTTTATTTCTCTCAGTCCCTGGACTCTGCCACCCCCATGTCCCCTGGCGCACATGAGCACAGGGCCACAGGGATGGCAGATTACTATCCAGCCAGAAGCATGGGGCTCATAGGCCAGTACCACCCAGGAACGGAGGGGCGGGCATCCGGGTATGGGCACCCAAGCACAGTGCAATTTGATGGGGAACCCCAGGTGAGTAGGCCCATTAAGGGCATCCTGAAAACCTCTGCCCAGTTAGGTCAGTGGGGGGGGGTACCCATCAAATCCTGGCAGCAAGGAGGGATCTGAAGACTCCTCTGAGCACCACAGGAAACAGGAGACCAGGTCCCCACATTCTGCCAGCCATTCCCAGGCTCGCAGAATCCGGGAAAACCTGGAAGATCTGACGGGAACCTCTGGGAGCAGTGCCTCTGAGTCAGAAGATGAATGGACCAGGGTTACCCGAACCAAAAGGGCCAGTAAGGCAAAAAGGGCCTTGCTTAAGGACCCCTTAAAGCAGATTAAGGCGATCAGGAGCGTCATCACGCCTTACCATAAGAACGCTAAGTATTCTGTTTGGGAGCACTTAGAGTTGTTTGAGCAAATGATGGAGACTTTCCATTTGAAGGACAGCCAAAGCTGTATTCAATATGTAAAGTGAACCTTCTCCCCGGAATACTCCAGTTTCTTTGCGGGGCTGGAGGACCAAAATCATTTAAGATGGTCCACCTATAAGGCGGCCATCTTGAAACATTTTTCTGTTCACAGAAATCCTCAAGAGGCTCGCAAGGCAGCCTACAATTTGCAATGTGGGGAGGGTCAGGCCCCACAAGAATTTGTGCAAGAACTGAAACGTGCTTTTGCGCAGACCACCAGAAGGGTGCACAGACAGTAGAGAATTCATTAATACATTTTTTCATGCCTTGCCCAAATACATAATGACCCAGCTCGTGAGGGATTTTTACAAGAAAAGATCTTTAGACTGGGTCATTGAACAGGCTACCCGGATCTATGAGGTGCAGAAACCTGTAGATAGCAAAAATAATGCCCAGAAAAACCCCAAAGCCAACAGCACCCCTGCTGCTGCCAAGGTGGCAGAGGTAAAGGTCACCCCCGTTTTAGATTTGGAGATGGGGGGGGCCTAAAAACCTACCTGCACCTAATAATGCTAGGCCCAGAAGGTCCTCGGGCGAGTCACAGACAGGGAGCCAGGGAGGCAGCCCCACAAATGGGGTCCCTCGCTCTCCTGATTATGTAAGTCCCCGTTACAAGGGAAATCGACCCATCCTGGGTTATGTGTGGACTCCTCCAGCCCAAGGGGGGGGGATCCAGCCAAGCACCTAACCCAGGGAACTTCCCTCCTAACTTCCCACAGGAGGGCAGAAATTCTCCAAATCCTGGGCAGAACTTTTTCCCCTGGTATCCACCCAACTTTCAGCCCCAAAACCATCCATCCTTCTTTCCCCAATTCCCTGAGCCCAGACCACTGAATCCGGGAGAGGGGAGGCCAAGGGTGGAGGGGTACCCAAATCTTCACAACCCGGGGTATTACCAGAGGAGGGACAGCTACCCTTTCCGGGATCAGCCCAGGGGAGAAAACAGGGCCCCGTATCAGCCTGAGCGGGTTTCCCAGTTAGAGCGCCAGGTTCAAAACATGGCGCGGGATCTGGGTCACATACTGAGGGCTCAGCAGAACCCTCAGATGGGCATGCCGGCGCAGAACGCACCCAACTCTGGACCTGGTGCTCCAGAACAATGACGGGGGCAGCACCCCGATAACTCACCGGTTCCCAGGGAGGAGGCACAAAGGGAAGGGGGGTGTAAAGCCTTGGAGGAAGCTTCCTTCCTCACTTGTAAACAGCCCCTGGAAACCCAGGAACCGGAAACAAAATCTCTTGCCCCTGAAAGTCTGCCTCCTAAGGAGCAGAGGGGAGGTAGGAGAAACAAAAGACCCAAACAGACTCAGTTTGAGGAGGAGGTACAGATCTTCCAATTTGAGGGAGAGGGATTCTCAGAGGATCCTGGGAAAAGGGTCTTCTCCTTCAGAGAGGGGGGAACCCCTCCCAAAGAAAAATGGGTCCCTAGGGATGCAAATCCAGACTGGGGAGATGTGGAGACTGAGCTACCGCCGCCCACCATCTCATCCCAGAACCAACCGCAAGAAAATCCCCTGGTTCAAACCCATCCTGATGACTGCCTCCAAAAAGGGGGGGGGCGGCCCGGAACCGGAGCCAGGGGAACCCACAATGGCTCTGATCTCCAGTTGCCAACTTTTTCTTTCAGATTCCCAAGGCTCTCCACAGAATTCTGCCCAAATCTCTTCGCTAGCGATGTCCAAAACCAGAAAGTTAGCCCACCAGTTGTCCAAAAATGTGCATTATCTGTGCCCCCTTGAGGAGAAGGAGGGAAGATACTATGCCCCGGTACAAGTACAGGGGCAGGGTACAATTTTGGCACTGGTGGACACTGGATCTCAAGCTACCCTTCTGTCAAGAAGGGCCTTTGACGAACTGAATGCAGGAAGGGGAGAGAATTACCAAATTCCTCTCACCTCTCTTCCTGGACAACTCCAGAACTTTGACGGGAAGGAAATTCCCGTCGAGGGGACAGCAGACTTGGACATTAAGATCGGGCGACACAAGGTGAAACACCCGGTCATAGTTGTGACTCCAGAGGGCACCCCTTGTTTACTAGGGAATGACCTCCTGAGAAGGTTGTCACCCCTAATAGATTGCGTAAACAAGGTCCTCTGGACCCAGACTAGCCGACCAATAAAATTAAAACAGAGTGTCAACCATGTTAGTTTAAACGGCACCTGCCACATGGTTGAACAAAAACCTGACCAAGTAGAATTTCACTTCCAGAATAGCCAAATTCCAGACATGACAGTAATAGCAGTAGGACAACAGACTGGTGATGGGGGGTCCTCTCTATTTCTGAAAATCAACCTTCCTTCCAGTTCAAGGTGGTATTCCACACTGGAAGGAAACACCCTGAAATTCTTTACTAATCCACAATCAGAAATTCCCACTCCTATAGTCCAGAAAGATATGAAATCAGCTCAGAGCCTGGCTGATATTCAGCAAATTGGAGAGCAGTTGTTCATCCCTGTTCAAGTAAATGATGGGAAGGACTCTGTTCTCGCTCGAGTGTGTGTGAACAACGGTAAGAGCTTCATCAGCGAAGCCATGTTTCGCCAACTCCCAAAAGATCCAGCCATTCCCACATTCAAACTGATAGACAAATGGGAAATGGACCTGGAAGCACCTAATTCCAAACATCTCCTGCAAAGCAGGTGTATGCTCAAAATCTCCATTGGCAACAAGAGCATAGTCCATAATTGTTGGGTCGTGCGAGACGTCACTGCCGCCTTTTACTTAGGCAGTGACATTCTCAATCGCTTTGCCATTAGTTTGGACCTAATAAACTTCAAAGCTTGGTCCCGATTAGCGGATAATCCCATGGGCTTTGACGATCCAGAAAAAGCATTTAGGTCAGCTCAATTGCTACCTTATGCAGTTGAAATTCAGATCAAAGAGGAAGTCACCATCCCAGAAAGGACCCGACAATTCTCCCTGGAAGTGAAAGCTAAAAGAGGACAATATTTGCAAAACCCGGATGCTTACATACATCTAAACGCTTCTCTCCAACAGCAAGGGTTGGGGGTAAACCCAACTCCATTAGTCAACATAGAACATGACACCATTCCAATAGAGGTGGATAACAGCGACTTAAAGAGTATTACTCTAGCCGCAGGCACCATTATTGGAATGGCGGTTGATGACCGACATTTTTCCATTGATTTAGGAAATGAACTGTTAGGACCAATCCCCAAGGACTGTTTTGACAGTGACAGCGATGACAATACAACACCAGACAGGATTTTTACCCGGCATGGGGGGAACTTCCTGGTGTACACTTCTTGCCCTTATGGTAAGAAAGATGTGACTTGTGACTTCAGGAGGGATGAGGTGATTTTCCAGGTCCATGAGGGCTGCCTTTCCCACCTGAAGCCTCCAGTCCAAATCAGCACTCTGACCAGGGACTTCTCCACCCAGCTGGAGGAGGCCGCTGAGATAGCCAAACCAGAAGTCTTTCCAGGCTTCAGGCAGATGGTGGAAGAGAGAGTCAACCTAGCTGATGCCTGTGTGACTCTGGAACAAAAGCAAAAGTTGAAACAAGTTTTCTTGGATTTCCAAGATCTCTTTGCGGTAGACTCATATGACTGTGGCCGCACCGACATCCACACAACAACAATCCCCACGGACCCTGGCATGACTCCAGTGTTTGTGAAGCAATATTGCTTGCCTCTCGCATCAATGGAGTCCCTTACTGAAATAATTAAGAACCTTGAGTCCCGGGGAATAATCCGTCCAGTCCACAGCACCTTCAATAATCCGGTGCTGGGAATATTGAAGCCAAACGGCCAGTGGAGACTCTGTGCCGACCTCAGGGAGCTCAACAAACGGGTCCATACTTCCCGATGGCCTCTGCCCTACATTGACCAAGGGCTGGCCCAGATCCAGGGGTCACAGGTATTCACTGCAATAGACCTGACCAATGGGTACTGGACCGTGCTTGTCAGTAGGGAGGACCAATACAAACTGGCTTTTACCTTTGGGGGCCAGCAGTACACATGGACCCGGACTCCCTTTGGATACCTTAACTCCGGTAATGAGTTCAATATTTTCCTACATAAGGCCATGCCCGACCTGGGTGCGAGGGGTAACCTGGCTTATGTAGATGATGTCCTCATCAAAAGTTCATCTGTGGAGGAACACATAGCGGAGATCCGTTATGTTCTGACGCAGTTGAGGGCCGCCGGAGCAAAACTTTCCTTTCAGAAAGCACAGTGGTGTAGAACCCGTGTTAATTTCTTGGGGCATGAGATTACTCCTCAGGGTCTCTGTCCCCAGGAAAAGAAAGTGGAAGCACTTCAGAAACTGAAAGACCCCACAACTCTGCGGGAACTAAGGAGCCTCCTTGGACTGACTAATTACAGCAGAAAGTTCATTGAGGGCTACGCAGAGATCACCAGACCCCTGATTCATCTCCTGAAGGGGGGGGTCAAGTGGGAATGGGGTCCAGAACAAGCCGAGGCAGTAAGACAACTCAAAAGAAGCCTCTCACAAGCACCCTGCCTAGCTTACCCTGTCAGAAACAAGGAGTTCTTCCTGGAGACAGGGTTCTCTAATACGTGCTTGACGGCAGTATTATACCAAAAGCATGACAAGGTCAATAAAGTAATCTCCTATGCGAGCAAAACTTTATCCTCTGTGGAGGAAAAATTCAACGATTGTGAGAAGGCACTCCTGGCAACGGTGTGGGCATTGAAGAATTACCGCCCGTTCATCCAGTGGGAACACGTCATAGTGGAGACTCCACACCAGCCTCTGCAATATCTCCAAAGTGACAGAATCCGGGCCGGAAATGTGAGTAATTCCCGAATTACTTCCTGGATTCTGTCAATGCAAGGCTTTCCTGTGGAGGTCAGATATGGCCAAAACAAGAAGAGTCCCCTCGTGCAAGGTCTGGCTGACTTGCATGATTGTGCCAGAGAAAACTGTCTCGAGGACGAAAGTCTAAAAATCAAGGACAACATGGAGGCATACCTTCATTCCCCACACAAAGTCTTTGAAGAGGACAAGTGTGAGGGAATGCCCACTGTCTATGTGGATGGATGCTCTTACCATGTTGACAACAACGGGGAGAAAGAACTGGTGGCTGGGTAGGGAATGCATGGGTGAAGGAGTTCCCAGAACCCTCCGCTGGATACAAAATTGGTCCCCGAAGTAGTCAGGTGGCAGAATTGATTGCTGTGCATCAGGCCATCCTCACTGCTGTTCAGCATCAACTCCACGAACTGGTCATAATCACAGATTCGGATTATGTACGGAACGGGTTCGTGGAGAACCTGGTTAATTGGAAAACCAGAGGCATGTTATGTGCTAACAACAAACCCTTGAAACATGGGAAGTTGATCCAAAACATTGATGATCTGGTCACCTCGAATGAGATGATCATCTATTGGAAGAAGATCTAGGGTCATTCCAAAGTAGAGGGACCAGACAAAACTGGAAACGACTTAGCTGATCAGCTGGCCAAAACCGGGGCCATCCAAGGGGATCTAATTGAAATTGAGTCCCTGTTGGGGGAAATCCAGGTCACTGCTATCACTAGGTCCCAGACAAATGCTCACAACGACCTTTCAATTGCACAATGGAGTAAGGAGACCCCTGATGCTGATTTGATTACCGCTCAGAAGGGGGATCCAATAATTGGTAAATTTTACCAGCACATTGAGGACCCTGAGAACTTTCCCCTGACGGATACCGATTACATTGGGAAAGAGGACCTAAGAGTGTTGATGAAATGTCCAAAAATGTTCCGAATCCAAGACGGTTTGTTGGTAAGGAAATCCAAAGCTGGCCATGACCAGTGGGTGGTTCCTACCTCATTCCGAAGCCTGATGTTAAGTCACGCCCATGATGCGGCCACCGCCGGTCATAGGGGGTTTCACACAACACTGGAAATCTTAAGAGAGGTTGCATACTGGCCACACATGGGACAGGACCTCGACCAATATTTGAAGGGGTGTCTTGTGTGTGCACAATTTCAGCCATCATCCCTCACGCACCGTGCGCCTCTCCAAAAGAGGGGGATGACACTGCCATGGTCAGATTTACAAATCGACTTTGTAGGCCCTGTGATTCGCTCGTCTAGGGGGAATAAGTACATGTTGACTGTGACATGCTTGTTTACCAAGTGGGTGGAATGTCTCCCAGCCCCAAATTGCAAGGCAGAAACCGCAGCTGCCTTGATGATTAACCACATCTTTTCCCGTTTTGGTCTACCTCAAAGGATTGAGTCAGACAGGGGTAGCCACTTCACCAGTGAAGTAATGACAAAGATGTGGGTGATACTGGGGGTCAAAAGAAAGTTGCATATTGCTTACCGGCCAGCTTCTTCTGGGGCAGTAGAGAGATATAACCGAACCATTGTGAGCATATTAAAGAAGTTTGTGGCAGATTCTGGGCCAAGTTGGGATATCCGATTACCTCTGGTCCTAATGGCCATCAGATCTACCCCTTCATCTGCAACCAAAATGTCACCATTTGAGTTGATGACTGGACGCAAGATGGTGCTTCCTCAGCATTTGCTCTACAGGACCCAAGAGCAGACACTGATAAATGCCTCCACAACTCATGAGTATGTGGAGAATTTAAGGAAACACCTCCAACATGCTTTTGCTTACGCTCTGCGGAATCTAGAAAGATCGGCTGATAGCATGAAGACCCACTATGACCTGAAGACTTCCAGGAAGGAATATCAGGTGGGAGACCGGGTCTATCTATACAACTTCCAAAGGAACCAGGCCAAGCAGCGCAAATTTTTGCCTACATGGAAGGGACCCTTTGAGATCATCGACAAGATCTCCCCTGTGGCCTACAAAATCCACATCCCCAAAGGTCCTTTGGCAGCGGGGGAAGACAAGTGGGTCCACATAAACCAGTTGAAATGTTGCCATCCCAGGCACACTCTGCAACAACTGGAGGAATCCTCTGGAATCCTAGCGGGTACTGTCTCAGACTAATTCAGTTCCAACCATAAAACATACCACATCTAGTCTCTAAAATATTGTGATTTGCATGAAACTGTCTCTTAGTTATACTGTTTTTATTTCAAAATAAGAATGTAATGTTTCGTTATGATGAAATGCATATGCTGCCCCACTATCTCAACAGTGGTGGAAAAATGTCTATGAATAGGTATTGCCGCTCTTCCTTTGTCGTCCTAGGAGAAAGAAAACCTGGAGACGGGACAAGGAGGGCGATCCGGAGACCGGGAGGATGACGCAAGGGGGCCCAGGGTACCGCCCAATATTCCTATCAGGACCGGCGAGGAGAACCGATCGATCCGACCGGATGGAGAGGAAGATGCTGAACTGTGCCATCTACAGAATTGGAAGAAGATAATGTGGACATACCAGTGCCAGGGTTCAAAACCTCCCTTACAACCGTCTTCCCCTCAACTCAAGTCAAAGCGCAGTCGGGCGGGGGGTTTGTGGAGGGTTTTTTTTTTTTTGATACAACAATTTTTATTGTTTTTTTCACTCAAAGAAAACACACATCTCGCGCAGCGAGAAAAGGGTTACGTTCCTCCCCCACCCACCAACAAGCGCATTCCACATACCCCTTACTATAGTGCCCCTAAGCGTTGTCAACTGTCTTTATCATGCCAGTAGTGTGTGACTCTTCAATATCCGTACATGCCTTTGGGTGCTGCCCCACTGCTGGGCAGGGGGCATCCTTCAGTGTAAGTCTTCCCACTTTTGCCAAATTTTCGGGCCTTTTTCAGGACATCCCCTAGCCGTGTAGATTCTTTTCTCCATTGCGACACAAATGTTCACATCCGTGGTCCATTGTTCATAGTTTGGTGCTGATTCAGAGCCCCAGAGTTGCGCTATGTTTCTTTTGATTAATGCACTGGCCGTGAACAATAGCACTTTTTCGTATCGTGACAGTTCAATCTCATCATCTATCCCCAGTAGTAGCAGTTTTGCATTTCTGTGAACTGTTTTGCCCAACACCCTTGAGAGATCGTCACAGCACTGCTGCCAATAGTGTCGAATTACAGTGCAGTCCCATAGAATGTGATAAAAGGTGCCCTCATCTCGTTTGCATCTCAAACAGGTGGAAGAGGGAGCCCTACCCCACTTGAAAAGTGCTACCCTCGGATAATATATTCTATGCAGTATTTTTAGTTGTATCAATCTCAATCTGGAGGAGATCGCTATTTCTCTAGGGAACATCAGGGCAGTTACCCAATCCTCTGGAAGTATGTTACCTATGTCCCCCTCCCATTTTGTTTTCAGGTTCGTTAGTTCTGCGGTGGCAAATGATGTTATGACACCATACATGGTAGATGTCACTTTGCTTTTAATCATGTCTGGGAATAGGTTTCGTTCCAAGGGGGTGTACTCAGGCATGTCCAACATCTCAGGGAGATGAGTTTGTATTGCGTGTTTAAGCTGTGTGTAACGATACTGCTCTTTAATCGTCAGACCGGAGTTGGCGATTAGGTCCGCAAGTGGTATCATTTCGTTACCTCGTATTATATCACCAATTTTAGTGATACCCGCTTGGGTCCAGGAGTGCCATTTTGGAAGTTTATTCACTTCCGGAAGTAGTTTATTGTTCCACAAAGGTTGAGCTGGGGTCAGCCTCCTATCCCAACCTAGGTATCTGTGGACGTTCGTCCATGTTAGAGATAAGTGTGATAGCATGGATGGGGTAGTGGCTCGATCTTTTTGTCGGTAGAGATACTGAAATATGGGCCGTTCATTTTGGTTAGGGTCTGGTTCTCTGTTGTGTGGTAGTGTCATGTCCGCGTGGAGTTTGTCGTTCACTATTGCCATTTGACTGGCCCAGTAATAGGTTTGCATTCGGGGCAACCCAATCCCACCTTCCCATACAGATCTTTGTAACGTGGTTAGTGCTAAGCGCGGATGACCTTCCTTCCATAACAGTTTGCGAAGCGTCTGGTCTATTTTCTGGAATTCGTTAGGTGCTATAGATAGCGGTGCATTTTGAAGTATATAAAGGAAGCGGGGGAGTGCCAGCATCTCAAACAGTGCGGCTCTGCCTAGTAGTGTCAGTGGTAGGGACATCCAATGCTGGACGTCTTCTTTGAATTTCGTCATTATTGGATATAGGTTATTGGGCACGTAGTCTGTCAGGTTATTCGTGATTTGTATGCCTAGATATCTGAATTTCTCCTTCTCTACATAATATGGACAGTCATCTGGCACCACGTTGTCTATTTGTTGCAGTGGGAACAATATGGATTTATTCCAGTTGACGCGAAGACCACTGAATGCGCTGTATTTAATTAATAATCGCGTCACTATGGGGCAGGATATACGTGGGTCTTTCAGGTATATTAACAGATCATCTGCGTAAAGGGATACCTTGTCTTCCCAGTTTTCTGCCCATCTAAAGCCACTCCATGTTTGCGTAGATCTTAATAGAATTGCTAGAGGCTCAATTGCTATTGCAAAGATTAGGGAGGACAGTGGACAACCTTGTCTCGTGCCCCTACCTAAATAGAAGGGGTTGGAGACGTGTCCATTTACTTTCGTGGCTGCTTCGGGGCGGTTGTAAAGTAATTTGACCCAGCTCATGAAGTATGGTCCAAAGCCCATACGTTGCATAATCGCCCATATTGCCTCCCAATAGACTGAATCGAATGCCTTCTCGAAGTCTACGGCGAGTAAAGCCAAAGGGTCCTGAATCTCAGATGTCTTCTCCAGTGCAGTATGCAGCCTGTATATGTTTTGTCTAGTGGATCGCTGTGGCATGAATCCACACTGGTCGGGATGTATGAGTGTGTGTATGACCAGTTGGAGGCGGTTGGCTAGTGCCTTGGCCAGCACTTTGGCCTCACAGTTTATGAGGGAAATGGGCCTGTAGGAGCTGCACTTGTCGGGTGGCTTGTCTGCTTTGGGCAAGACCACAATTGTGGCTTTTCTTAGGTCAGGGGGGAGACAGCCCTGTGAGTGAGAGTATTGTAGTGCGCGAAGTAAGTGTGGGGAAATTACGTGTGCACCTATTTTTTTCCATGTTTCAATGGGGAAGCCATTCGGGCCCGGGGTTTTGCCCGATTGGATTTCTGACATGGCTTGGGTTAATTCGTCTTCAGTGATTGTCTGTTCTAGTAGGATAGACTGTTCTGCACTTAAGGAGGGGAGGGCAATTTCCTCTAGGATATCCATCACGGGTGGTGAGGTTGGTGCCTTATATAGTTCAGTGTAGTATTTTGCAAAACCCTCTGCTATGTCTACGTCTCTCACCAATGGTTCTGATTCTCCTGTTACTAGTTGTCTGACCTGGCTGGATCCCAGGTCTTTGCGTTCCAGCCATGCCAGCATCTTCCCGGCTTTATCCCCTGTTTCGTATATCTTTGCACGCATTGCGGTATGCGCCTGCTTTGCGTTGTCTAACGCTATGTGTTGGAGTTGCGCCTGCGCCAGTTGTAGTGCGCGGTGCGTTTCCAAGCTGTCATGGGCTAGGTGTTCGGTCTCCGCTTTCTGCACATTCGCTTCGGCATGGTGTATTGCCTCTGCTTGTTTCTTTTTATGGGCTGTGGTCCAGGCTATTATTTCCCCTCTAAGTACTGTCTTGAACGCCTCCCACACGATTACCGGGCTATCTACTGAATTGGTGTTCCTTTCAAAATATTCTTCAGTGGTCTTTTGGATGTGTTCAACTAGCTCTGGGAAGCCTAGATAGTAACTGTTCAGTCGCCAGCTGGGTGGTGGAATCGATTTGTTGGTATTAAGTGTTATCACAAGCGGGGAATGGTCTGATATGCCTCTGGGGAGAAAGTGTGCCTCACGGACCTCGTGTATGTTGTTCAGTGGTAGTAGGAGATAGTCTAGCCTAGACAGCGAGGCATGTGCACCGGAGTGGTATGAGTATTCCCTTGTGGCGGGATGTAGCGTTCTCCATACATCTTGTAGTCCCAGTGCGCCCGCGAATGTGGCAAGTTTTGTGCGTGTGTTCGGGTTTCTAGATCTTCTGTGTGTTCTATCAAGGTCCACGTCCATTACCTCATTGAAGTCTCCCCCGATCAACGTGAGGTCTGCAAGGTTATTCATGATTAGAGGCATAATGTCGTTAGTCAGGGGGGTCAATAGGTTAGGAGGTGCATACACCGCCATCATGGTCACCGAGCGTTCTCCAATCGTGCCTGTCGTGAGTACAAACCTCCCTCCCGTGTCTTGCGTAGTGGATTCGGGGACAAAGGGGAGTCTTTTATGTATTAGGATCAGTACCCCTCGTGACCCCATGGTAAAACCGGCGTGGAATGCTAGCCTGTAGTTGGTGCGTTTAAAGAATGAGCAGTTGGTACCGGCTAGATGTGTTTCGGTCAGGAATACTACATCCGGGGAGTGTCTATTCAGTATTTGTAGTACTAGGCGTCTTTTAATGCAATTGCCGAGCCCATTGACGTTCCAAGTCAACACTCGGATTGTTCTGTTTCTGGTCACGTTAGTGATTCCAGCCATTTATCACATGTTTCAACGATAACAGGGTGCGCCAGTCCCCTGATAGCCCTGTGATGTTTCATGTTATAGTGAGAACTGCCAAGGTTGGAAACAGGCTGGTGTCTGATCGGGTGTGATTCCATTTGTGATGTGTAGAGTACTAGCAAGGGCGAATGGACAATTGGTGCGCTAGGGGCGGTGCGATATTCGGCATTGCAGGTGGTGTGGTATCTTGGAACATAACTAACTTGAAACAAATCCCCATCCCCCCTCCCTATACTCCTCCCCAACATGAAGTATCTGTCGCCCTAACTCTACTGGCTTCAAACAACTATATCGCCAGATTAACTTAATGTGAGCTTTTACACCTTTCTCTCGACTTACTGTTCTTATGCAAGTCTGGTGATCCAGGTCACAAGTCTCGATCTGAGGGCGTGGCTTTGGCCGATGCAGTGAGTGCCCCCGTGCCTCCCGGGCCGCGTGCCTTACATAGCACAGTGTGATGTTATAGTCCGTTGGATGGGTCGCGGCGAAATAAAATGCCTCATCAGTGCCAATGTTTCAATCCATTTCTTCTTGTTGTGGTGGTTCCAGCACCGGGGGTTGTGGAGCTGGGCGTCCTCTGTCCGGTGGCGGGCGGCGGTTTCTGTTTCTGCTTCTGTTGTTTGCAAGTGTCCAATCGCCTTCGATGTGCTGTTCTGGTCCACGCTTCTTTCGGGTCTGAGAAATGTATTGTTGTCCCACCGTGATAAATTTTGAGCTGGGCCGGATAGAGCAGGCCGTATTTTACGTGTAAGGACTGGAGTTGCTTCTTGAGCTGATCAAAAGATTGCCTGGCTCTCTGAACCTCCCTCGTGTAGTCAGGAAAAAATGTCACTCTGGATCCATTGAAGGTCAGGGAGCCTTTGGCTCGCGCCGTCTGTAGTAGCGCATCTCTATCCCTATAGTTCAGCAGTCTTGCGACTATGGTGCGTGGAGGGGCGCCGGGTATTGGTTTTCCCGTGGGCACACGATGCGCTCGTTCGATTGAAAAGAACCTCGAGAATGTCTGGGGTTCAAACATGTCTGTGATCCATTGTTCAAGGAACAGTTCCATGGAAGGGCCTTCCGTTTTCTCCGGTACGCCCAGGATACGAACGTTGTTTCGTCTCGATCGGCCTTCACTGTCCTCGGCCTTCTCCTCCAGTGTTTTCAGGCGCGCCATCACCCCAGCCATTCTCTGTTCCATGGTGCGCAGCCCATCTTCAGTCCCAGAAATCCGCTGCTCCGCTTCACCCGTACGGGAGGACAGTTTCTGAAGATCATGACGGAGAAGCGAGACATCTGTACTGATGCTATCCATCTTTTGTTCCATGGAGGTTCTGGAGTTGGTTATCGCAGCCATGATATCCTTTAGGGATATGGCTTGTTCCGTTTCTGGCATGGAGTTCGATTGTTCATGGTCCGTTTGTACGTTTGCTGCGGCCGTGGTAAATTGGTCTATTCTACTTTGGCTGGTCCCCCTTTTTGTTTTGTCTTTCCCCGTAGTGGCCGGCATGGTCTACGGCGTTGAACGGTGGCGTCCGAGACAAATGTTCCGTTGGGCAGCGTCGTCTAGGTGCGGTCCGCTGGATCCTGTGGTAGGGTCCAGTGCGCAGTCGGGTTCTGCTTCAAGATTGTACAACGCCGCGACCACCAACCGTGGTAGATGTGTCGTGAGATAGTTTTACCTCGTATCCCCGTGTCGGCTGTTTTCTGGGCAGCGGGGGATGGGCGAGGATGTAGATCGCTCCCACGGGGTCCCTGTGTCCCAAAATGGCGGGTTCCCGCTTTCCCCTTTCTCCGTATCGCAGGATAGAGGTGGTAGTTATTCGGTGGCGGACAGGAGTGGGTGCTCCGATGGTGTCAGTAGGCCGCAGCTGCGTGTAGGCGAATATTGGTGCGAGGCTGTGTGCCTGTGATCACTGACCGTTGACGCCGCTTCTAGGGGCGTAGCCCCTCTGTCTCACGATTTGCCCTCGAAGTTAGGATCCTTCGTTTGCCGTACGGTCCGGTCCAGCCGGTGTTCAGGGAGAGTTCAGTAGTGTTTATTGGTGACCCACGGCGCCCTTCGTCCATCCGCGGTCCGCGGCGGCCATCTTGCGATCTCTGTAGCGCGTCCGCTCGCATTCATAAATATCTTACTAAGTGGGTTCCGCGGCATCGATTCTCTCCAGGAATCGGTCGGAACATTCAGCAGAGGTTCCCACGTCGAATAGGTACTTTTGGGTTGTGCGGGAAGCAGGATTGTTTCAGGATACGGCTGGCGGCCCGGGAGCGAAGCGAGCTCACGTCCTCATCGCTCGGCTGTTGGCCACGCCCCCGTTTGTGGAGGGTTTTGACCCATGTGGAATCATTAGACGGGGTAAATGTGGGGATTAAGCTGTCGCTGCCCATCATTTTACTCCAGAACAAAAATAAATCATTGGAGTGGGAAATGATGGGGATGCGCTGTCGCCGCCCATCATTTCATCCCAGAATCCAGGAGAGCTGCGCAGTTGTGCGCACACCAAAATGGGTTGCCAAAGGAAAAACAGTAGCGCCGGTTATCTCAAAACAGCGCTTCAAAAACCACCCTGGTTTCCCTGAATGCAAGCTTCAAATGCCCATTTTAAACATTGCACATATGCAAAATGTTCACTGAACACCAGCAGACATTTGGCAGAAGGAAATTTTGTGTGCATACTAAATCTGGGAAGATGAAGAGCCCAAAACAATGTTTATAACAAGACTGGCTGAGCTGTGGATTTCAGCAGTTTAAGTAAATGTGGACTGAAAGACACTAAAAATCTAAATGTTTAAAAGAAATGAGTGACCTATTTCTGAGTGTCACATAGGTTGCAATTGTTTAAATGTCATAGTTTTAAACTTAGAATCAGCATTCTAGCTGCATATGTAAAATTGTTAGTTGTATTTGAATGCAGAAAACTGGGGAACAGAAATGACATGTAGCTAAAAACTGGCTTAAAGAGATTCCAATTTTGCCTGGCAACTACCCCCCATCAGGAGTGAAACTTGAGTCACAGCTGTATTCCCAGGCCTATCTGCCTTTTGCTGGCCACACTAAGGATATGCCATCTCTCTGATAATTGAATTAAGGGGAGCCCCCACAGAATACAGGAGCTCTGAACAAAGCCCTGTCCTGACTCAGGCAAATGTTTTATTGGCGGGAGTCGTAAATGGAGCTTCCTCCAGGAAGGAAAGGGGAGGGGCACCGCCTGTGAGAGCAAGCTGGCTTGGCAGAACTGGAAAAACCATAAATTCAACCTTGTGCTGGGGGGAAACCACACCCCTTTGGGGCCAGAACATAACTCTAAAAAGATGGATCATTCATAGAGCAGACATGTGAAAATTTTATAAATGATACCATAATTCTTGTGATTTTTCTGCCCACATTTTAAGAGGTTTTTAGAACCGGTGGTATGTTCAGGGGGGTTTTAGCGGAAAAGAGGATATTACTCTAAATGTATGCATGTTAAAAATCTGACACTTCATCAATTAATGTCCATACTCCTTGCGCACATGTGTGTAAATTTGGGTTAATGTCCGATATTGCAAAATCAGTTAAAAAGTGAAATATGTGCCATTTCTGAATGCAAGCCCCCAGGAAGAGCAGAATTTGGACAGGGTATACCTCCTGTAATGCATGATGGGTGCATATGATTTTAAAACAATATGCACCTCTGCAAATATGTTTTTTTATCAAATATAGATTATGTGCAATTTGACAGGGGAGTGTCCTCTCTGCAAGCCATAAAATGACATCGCTCTGACTCACAGTTCCTTCCCCAATCATGGGAGAGGGGAGAATTGGGCCAATGGCAAGTGGAGAGGGGTAGGGTCTAGTGATGCTGCGCACACACCCATTTTAAAAACAGATAAAAGCAGACAGACCGGACAGATAGGGACCTTCAATTCCATTTGCTGCAACGCGCTCTGCCGGACCATACCACATCCAGAGATCCAGACTTTAAATCCATCAATCTCCAGAATCCAGAGAGAGAGCAGACCCAGACCAGACCGCTGTTAGCAGAACCAGAGAGCTGAACCGGAGTCCAGTCCAAAACCTGACCAGATTCGTGGCGAGGCCTATTTAAAAATATATTGTGAGTACCCAGCAGAACTGTGTAGAACCAATCTCTTAGTTAAAATAATATAATTCAATCTATTTTAAGCTAAGTAGAACTGCCTCCTAACTGTCACTTGTCCTTTTCTAGTTGCAAAACTGTCACTTGTCACTTTGAACTTTAAAATTTCAAATCTGAAAAACGACCTTTACAAAATCGCTCATATCTCTGCGACCGTTTGTCTTAGAGACTTAGAAACTTTCATCTGGAAGCTGAGATCCTAGGCTGTCCTAGGACCCCAGAACGATAGTGATAGTCCTTGTAGTTCCTCTGTAATCGCGCCCGGCGCACTCGCAAATTTTACCACGATTTGCCAATTTCTCCACGTGTAAAAATCTGCTGCTGCTTGCCTTCCGTTGCAAAAATTTGTTTACAACCTGACAACCATTATAGAGCATTGCTAAGGTGATCCTGAACTTATTCAAAGCATATACCACTCACCCTAAACCTCTAGAGGGAATTAAAAGCATTTTAGCATATTTTTCACTTCATTGCCAGCACATATAAAAGCATTTGGGCCTGTGTTTTAAACTTCTGTAGTCCAAGCTTGCTGGGGTGAACTGAATCACATTTGATTGCATTTCTGAGAACTGTGTGCTTCCTTCCATTTCCTTGCATTGCATAAAGGGGGGGAGGGGATTGCCAGAGAAAAGTGATTACATTGTTTTGTTGAAATCATATTGAGTATTTTCTGTATTGCATTTCATTCAACATTGCATCCATTTGAACTCTATAAAGCATTCTCTATCACATTATTCTTCTGTCCCTACTTACCAGTGTGCTACCTTATCCATTTCATGTCAACTCCTTAGCGATTATAAAGAGGTGTGCTAGTGCCAGATTCTCCGTTGTTAATCTTTATCATATCAGATTAAGTGTGCTATTTAAATTATTAATTTATTCTAAAGTGTGATATATATATATCTATTGTTTAAATTATCAATTAAACCTTTTAACTTGCAAAACAGAACTACTTCTTGGCTCAGTGGGGTCAGGAGGATTCCAAGAGAGGGGTGTTATATAGGGGTAGTCATCCAGAACGCATGAACTGGACATAAAGATATATCAATAAGGGTTTTCATTCAGTATTCTAGACTAGGCGTTGACTTGGCTGTAGTGCTGAATTGAATCCTCTTATATTCTTTCGATGCAAAATTTCGAATTTAATGGTAGAATGGTCTAGGATACAAAAACATAGTGCAACGTCACAGACAAAGTGCCTCTTTCCCCAGTAGGGATAGTGGGAGCCTGCGCACAAGTCGTGGCCATGTTGTGAAGGTTCCTAGAATTCATCAGCGCTAGCCATGCATCTCCACGCTCTTCAGTCGATGATCTCTTGGTGAGTTTGTCAGTAGCTCTTGGTTGAAGAGAGCAGTTAGCGTTAAGATCTCCACAGATTAAGTTAGCTGTCTGATGCTCTGCTAAAAGTTCATCGATTACCTCGGGCCGCTGCTGTACAAAATGCAGCAGTTGTGGTTCTCTGTGGATTCCAGTAGAGTGTTATAATCGCTAAGTTTGCTCTTTGTGAGTTCCGATTCCAGACTTTGGGTTGTTCCCAAGTTAAAAGTACTGTAAGATGACCATATGCTTCTAGGATTTCCTTTTCAATAGTCACTCCTGAATCTGCACGAACCGCCAGAAGGAGACCTGAGGAAGGACGCCGAACATACCCTTTGTTGCAGGAGAAATCATCACTGTATATCCATCAAGTGATGGTACGTTTTCAAGCCACATCTCTTGGAGATATAAGATGTCAAAATCTCCAAGATTTATGTCGCTAGATTGGGTAAGTTGGAGATGACCCCTCGTGTTCCAAGATACCATTGTTACTTCACGATCTGCTTTGTGGACTAATGGATTCAATAATTTGGGCTGTAATTGCTATTTCTTTGTTTTCTGCTCTGAGATTTTTTTTAGCCAAGCCCAAAAACCCTTTCACTCAGTTGCAGAGTTACCTGTAATCAAAGATTCGTTGTCTTGAATGGTGGCTGCCTTGACACATTTTTTTTGGGGCCTTGGGTCCGAATAAGTTGAGGTCTTTTTGGTCTCAGTAGAGCGATCAAATTCACTCTCTTTCCTAGTTAATAGCTGGAGCAATGACATCTTGGCTTGATCTTCTAGTGTGGGTTTCTGGGTATTGGCGATTTCCTGAACCATGCAACTTTGAATGATAAGAGTGGCCCAACGTGTCAGCCAAGGGACGGAATTTTTTGTCCACTCTTAGATTTTTATACAGTACTTCAGTTTTGGATATATAATGTCTGCTTCGCTGTTCAGTCTTCCTCGTGTGCTATGTAGTAGAATTTATTTGAACAGTAGATTCAAGTTCTGTAAGTCTGAAACCTTTCTTTACGAGATCTTTGTATACCTCTGGTGAGAGGGTCTCAATTGCATTAGCTTGGATGTGGAAGTCGATCCGAAGTCGATGATAAGGTTCAATCAGAATGAAATCTTCAGTTTTTAGGGTTTTCAAATTGTTGATAGTCGAAAGAAGGTAAAGAACTGTTTGTCTATTAAGAACAAATTCAGCTCTTGACGCTATTGTTTGTTCAATTTTGAAAATTCTTATTACACGAGAGAGACTTTGATTAATTTTAGTTAAACGATCAGTTGGAGATTCTTCGTTTTTCTTTTCAGTAGTTGTGAGCTTTCCACCTGCTTGTTTCAGTTCATCTCTCGGTTTTTGCAATACAGGTGTAAATCTCTGAGTAGGGGAGCTTCTTTTCGAGGGCGAAATCTCAGCTTTTGACTGCCGCATCCGGCCGTCTTTAGGTCTTTTTCGATCCTTCAGTTCAGTAGAGCTAGCTGACAATAGCTCGACATAGACATTTGAGCCACTCTGTCAGCGAAAACACTGGATATATGTCGGTGTCTTGCTCAGAGTCCATGTATACAGATAGATCCATAAGTGATGGCACAGCCATGAAGTCTTTGACGGTGGATGGGGACTTTGTCAGTTCTATCACTTCAACCTCCTGTCCCATGTTTTTTGTCTTCATTTGTTTAGATTTGTCCAGTTTCTCAGAGAGCAATCTGACAATTGGATTAGGTTGTGTCACGGCTTCTAAATGTAGCGGCTTTTCTTAGCTTTAGGCTAGCAGGACTTGTCTCTTTGGAAGGCCATCAGTTTTTGTCTTGGCTGAATGATTTGCATGGATCGAAGCAGGTAACGTCGAGGTCTCCACTAGCTTAACTCCAGTCTTAGGATCTCGAGACGCTCTGATTTTCGCAGGTTTGAGTGCATTCGGTAAACTGCTGGACTGTTTACCCGTAATAAGACCGGTGCTCTGGTTCTTTTGAGGTTTGGGAGAAAAGAAGGTCGACGGTACAGTTGTACGACAGACTTCTGGACTTGAGCTCAGTTGGAGTGACCTCAGATGTACTTCCTGGTTTGAAGGAGGCCGACCACACTCACAATTTATATCTTCGGTCTGCAAATCAGTCTCGACTAATGCGGGTTTGCACTGCTCATAAGAATTGTTTGCTTTCAGGTCACTTTGGATCGATAGAATTTTTATCTCTGTCTGCTTTTCATGGTCTGATGCTTTTTGGTCCATCGCGTGATATATCCTTCAAGGAATATGAGCTTTGAGTCCATCATAGCTATGATGGTCCTTTGGTATTTCAGTGAATGGTTCACAGACTCGTATAACTTACTAAACGGGGCTAGGGCGGTAGTCACCGTAGACATAAGAGTCATAAGGTCAGGCTTCTTAGATGGAGTAGCTCTTATTGATTGTACTGAGATGTCACTCGTTTTTATTCATTGGACTGCTGGTTATGTAACTTTGGCGGCGCATAGGACTGAGGTTAATAGGCGGTATCTCTAGGGGTTTATAGGGTCCATTTAAGGAAGCCTTTTTGTGTGAAGAGACATTTTCTCTTGGAACGTGGTGAGGTGGATAAAAGTCGGGATTATCCAGAGTAACTTTTTCGTGGAGATCCTGCTCGGTGGAGCACAGAGGTATTTCCAAGCGACTTAATAAAGGCAGTACAATGTGATCTGATGTTTGAGGAGGGTGACAGATGGCTTTGTCTTTTTCAAGTTCTTTTTCTTTCGCTCTGCTCTCTGTTGTGATGGTAGTTGACAAAGCGGGATCTGAGAGTTGGCACAGTCATGGACTAAATTAGACTGCCAAGAACTGGGCAGGATGTTTACTTCACTTTGTGTTGTTTCCTCTCCCATAGTGTCATTTCTCTGGATTGGGTGATTGTCTTTCAGACAAATTGGTTCCTCTAGGTTTGTCATGGGTGGTGGCATGATTTGCTGGGGGAGTTGTATGATGGCTTTATCTTCTGCGGTCTGATCCAGCTTATGTATTTTATTAGATGCCAAGGGTTGGACCGCCTCCAAGATTTCAGGTTCAGATAGTTCAGATGGCTGGTCAAGTTTTCTCTTGTATTGTTTTTTAAAGAAGTCTTTAAGTGCATTTGACAGCATAGGAATTGGCATTGACTTTACACAGGGGATACCACCTTTCTTTGATAAAGCGTTTTTCTTAGTGCCTGGAATTGAGTTTGGTTCTATTACTTTGTAGACCACCTTTTTATGGATTAGAGAGTGGGTCTGGACATTTGACTTTGCCTCCTTAGCCTTTCTAATGGCCAGAGCCTTTGTCCATTGTCTTTTGATGCACTGGGCTGTTGATGTCAAGGTTAGATGTACTGCAGACGTCTCTACTGCAGATCTTGTGTCTCCACTGGGGGGGTTAGGAGCACAGTTATGTTTCTTCAGGCTAGTGGACTCCTTATCTAACCAGATCTCACTTCCTTTAGACAGAGATGTTTATCTGGAGTAGAAAAAGAGGTCCGGAGACCCGTGGTCAGCGGGTCGGGTATCTGGTGGATGAGTGCCTGTACCCTATGAGCAGTAGGCTGAGGTTGAAAAGATGAGTCAGTACAAGGATTAATATGGTCAATATTGGTGGTTGGTTAAGAGTTTTCAACGCCGGCATCAGGCTTACTTTGATTTAATTCGTGGACCACAGATAGATTGTCCGGCCCCTCGGCACTGAGCTCCGACTCAGTAGACGGCAAAGGGGGCTGATGCGTAAGAAATTGTTTGTTAGGAGTAGATGTGGGCACAGTTTGTTGTGTTAGATTTACGAGGGGAGTGGAGTCTGTGAGTAAAGACTCGTTCTGCTCATTCAGCGCCTCTCCCGCTGGACTAGCACTTAGCTCAGCTGACAAACATGCTGCAATGATTGGTTTTCTTACCGGACTGCAGTCTCTTGTCCCGATGGTTGGTTTGACAAGGGACGTTTGTCACTTCGGGAACTTCGAGGCTTCCTGAGGAGGTGTACATGGTAAAGGCGACCCTCGGTTTCGTCGTTTAGTTTTTCAGCGGTTCCCATGACATCGTCGGAAGCTGCCGAGGGCGTACCAGGAGAGACTCGAGTCGTCATTTATGTTGAGATGATCAGAGATACAGCTTGTTGGTGAGATCAGGGTGAACAGAACTCTGCGCGGCCCCTCTCGAGCCCCCGAGTACACTGTAGAACACTTCTCGCTACACTTCCCGCTCCACGTCCCACGGCAAAGAGGGGTTTTGTAGACTAGCCAGTTGAATGCAGGAGGTAATGGAGACGCCTCCAGTAATGGATACAGAAGGCACATTGTAGAACACTTCTCGCTATAATGATAGCGTTCTTTTTTTTTTTTTAGTGCAATAACATTCCTTTTTTCGGTACCGTCCCAGTTTCTTTGTACTCATCTCCAATGTCATTATTGCTGCTTATTTCTAGTGTTCTCATTATTTTATCTAGGAAGTTTATTTCTGCGCACACTAGGGCTGTTTTCCTTCCCTCTAAGAACATTCTCCACCACTCCACCGCTGTCAAGGACTTCTACTCTTCAAAGTGTTTGGCCAAGAACAATGCTCGGTCTTCTGTCACTGCTGGACATTGGCGTAACAAGGGTTTTACTGTTTCCAGGTTTCCTTGGCTATTACAGCGTCTACGTGTTCCATTGTTTACTCCTCGTTTTCCCCTTGAATGGGGAGATTCATTCATAGAGTAAGTGTTTAAGCTTCTCCGCAGCAGTTGGTCTCCATGATGTTTTCTTGGAAATGTTCATAGGTATTGAGGAAGTGTATCTCTCATTCGGTGATATTAAGCCATATTCAATAAAGTTTTATATTGCGTTATGTCTTCAAGAGTGTTGATACAATCGTCTCTTTTCAACTTCTCTTTCACTTTCTCCGGGTTTGTGATTAATGTTTCCAGGGACGAGTTCAGGTACACAAGGTGTTTCCCACATTTATCTTTCCAGCTGTTTAATATTGCAGAACCTTTTCCTTGCCCTGTTGATTTTAGAATTCTATAGGTAATCACGGGTTCATCTAGTGCAAATATCCTTAGTAGTACCAGCCTTTTCCACAGTTTAATGAGTGTAACGGCTGCAGGCCTAGCTGTGATGTTATTGCTACCATGGGAAGACACCTTGGGAGCCTTTGCGTTGTTTTCCAAAATATACTTTCCAAGGCAGACCAGGTCTTCCAGGAAAAATTCAGACTTGACTCACTACCATATGTGAGAATCAGTACTACCTTTTGTATATAAAAGGATCGCAAAGGAGTTAGTGAGAATTGTCCATAACGTGAATGCCGTATGGCGCCTTGAGAGGCCAGCATTTTTACTTTTGAACAAAGTTCCATATGCCAGTTCTTTTCTGCTATGGAGATGTTGAATTTTATTCCCAGATATCATATTGAGTCCACTATTTTCAGATTCCTGTGACCGATTTTCCATTTAAATGTTTTGTCATTTTTCCTCCGTTTGCAGCCTATTGACATAATCTTCGATTTGTGGCTGTTTATAACCAACTCGTTGGCTTACATGTAATGCTGCAATTTGTCAAGCAGATGTTGGAGAACGATCTGAGTTTCGTCCATTAGGACCAGATCATCGGCGTAGGCTACAACTGATATGTCCTCGTTATTCAGTTTGGGTGGAAAATGCTTCGTATCTTTTAAGGCCACAGGTAAATCTGCCAGATACAGTTTAAACATGGTAGCTGCTAATGGACATCCTTGCTTGATTCCTCTTTTGATGTCAATTGCTGCTGACAGAGCCCCCTCGTTGTCCAGCAATACACGCGTTGCATATTTCTGTGTAGTGCTTCAATCGGCCATAGAAGCTCATCTGCACATTTCCCACCCCCTGAGTTTAGTCCACAGTTTCTGCCTATTTAACTCAGCAAGAACTTGTTTCAGATCAATAAAGGCAAGGTAGAGTTTGCTCTTAGTTCTTATAGTGTCAAGCTTTAATGGCAAAAGATTAAACAGGTCCAGATCAGTCTGTGTGCCCTTTGTAAAGCCAGTTTGTCGCTGATCAGTTATTTTAATGCGCTCTGCCCACTGCATTAATTTCACTTGCAGAATGTAGGCAAAGATTTTCCCAATCACATCAAGCAGGGCTATCGGTCGGTGATTAGCTGGATCATCTCTCGCACCTTTTTTTGAAAATAGTTGTCCATGAAGCTGGTAACGTTCTGCATTTCTTGATGTTCTTGAAGATGGTCACTATGAATCTTGTCCATGCCTCTGGGTCGCTTTTTAGCATTACGTTTTTTACCCCATCGGGCCCAGCTGCAGATTCATTTTTAAGTTTTCTTATCGATGCTTCAATTTGTATTGTACTGTCAAATCCCATTGCTGGTGGCTACCCGCACTTAAGTCCGGCTTTCCTGCAGCAGAACTGGCAAACACCTGTTATTTATAATGGTCCACATATCTCTAGATGTCGATACATATATTCTTCTTCAGCCAGTATTCTCAGTGCATCACCCCCGTCTTTTCTCTCATTTTCATATTCCTTTGGGGAGTTCCTCCCTCAGATTGTCCTCTCTTCAGGGATACATTTGATAGAGTTTTCTCAGTTGGTATCTTTTCTCGAATAGTCGCTGTGGTATGGTCACAACTGCTGGTGTCAAGCATGGCACAGTCACAGGCTTAAAACATACAGGTGGTAGGGGGGGGCGAGACTTCCTGCAGAGGCATGTAGCTGATCCTTAACACATCATTGCCAAGTGGCAAGCATATCTTCCCTCCTCCAAAATTGCCGGGCCAGAGCAGGGGTCGCCATATTCTTAGCCTCCTAGCGTAAGGCAAGACCTCCAGACAATAATTAACACAAAGGTTTCTCCCAGTGTCAATCCGTAACCAGCATCCCTTTAGGAAACTTAACAGCGTATCTGCTCGGGATGGTGAGAGACCCCATAACAAGGAACATGTATGGGCAGCAGAAGATTCATTGCAGTTGCATTACCTGACTGCGAAATCCTTTTTACTCTTAATCCAGCAACCTACCACATGGATGTGATTCAGGTTTTCCACTTTGAGTTTCTTGTATATGGAGACAGAGTACGGTGTGGTAATGTATTCAATATCCATCTTCCTGAGATATCAGTGAGTATACCACTGGTTGTATAGAAGACTTTCCTGAAGAAAGTGGTTTTAATGAACATACACCACTGAAACCGGTAGACACTAAAATTTGCAATAGGAGCCAGTAATTTGCTTACCTGGCTAAGCAGCTTTGACTTTAAGCTCCTCGTGGATTGCAAGCAACCAAGCAGCGAAAGCGTAGAGTTAATGTCTTCACCATAGCGTTTTAGGCTAGTGTGAAAGTGTTGATTATTATTTTTAATCTTAGAAAACCTATGAAACAAGCTGGGTAGTGAAAGATAGTGGTCTAAGAGGGAACCACAAGGAAAAACCTCAAGACAGTGACTTTGTCAGTATCCAGCAACTAAATTGCTTGACTTTTTTTTCTTTTTCTATCTACTTTTAGATAAGCGGCACACCAGCGTCACCTAGGATTAGCTATCCACTAGGTAGGCGCAGATAGAAAATCCTGCTATCCTTGTGTCTCTTCTAGTGGATGTAGATTTGGTCCCTCTGATGACCACATTGTGAATGAGAAGCCTGTTGCATAGTACCATTGTATAGATCTGCTTTGACTTTTTTAGTGCTAAGACCTCCAGGCAACTAGACAATAAAAAACACAACTCTAGGGAAATAGTTTCGGCACTCCACTTTTCAAGGAAAACAAGATTTATTTTGTATACAAAAGGAAAAAGGTATCAAAAGGTCCCATAGAACCAAAAGGACATTGATCTCTCTGTTAGGTCAAATCAAGTGCAAGGTTTTTAAGGAAGAAAATTGTCACTCATGACATGAACAATATACAGTGTTATTCCCACCACCCTCCTTGGCTACCGCCTATATACATACTACCTGTCCTTGAGTGATTGACCACATCCTAAGCTCCCCCTACCCTCTAGCAAATGGTTCCCTTATTTCATCACTTTGGTTTCCAGCTACTGGATTGGCGAGTTTACCTGGAATGTTACCCGCTCCATCAGCCTAGTCACATGGTGCGCACCTGGTCATTAGCATGAGTTAAGTGGGCAACTCTGGATACCAGACATGCAGGCGCCCAGCTAGGCCAGCTCCGGACTAGATGTGTTGGCCTCACCTCTTTCTCTTCATATCACATATCAAAGGATTTTCTGCCCCTCGCTCCCCCTTATCAGTTGCCCACCTGCGGTACACCTCCTTGCTTTCTCATCGACCACATTAACTGGCCCAATTCAGATGGATTTATGTACTCTTTTTGATAGCCTCCTGGCAGTTCAAATAGGATAGCCATTGTCCTGGGGGGGCGCTTGTGCCCTAAAGCTAAACCGAGTATGTTGGCAGCTCAAGACCTCTACCCTGGCTCCCATGGATTTGTCCTTCGTGAAGGGCTCGTCCCTACTTACGCTCTGCCATTCACATTCCAGTCTTGTTCCACAGGCCTGCAGCTTGCTACAATTAAACAATCCCGCTATTCTCAAATTCACTCCTGGGGCTTGGGAAAGGGAAAATGATTCAAACTCTTCATTATGCCACACTTCTACACCTCCAACGGGGAATACAAAATGCTAGGCCCCACTTCTAATATGGCAATACTTCAGTATTTCTCGCACCCTGAACCTGTGTCTACATCATCATCATTATTCATTGTATTTCACTACAGCTACACAATATCACTCGTGCCATATACATTGGCCTATCTAATACTTGAGGAGTACATGTGTTGCTCGCAACTGCTCTCTCCACCCCCTTGCAGCCACGCACCTTCACTTTCTCATGCCCTAATAGATTTTCCTTAACCTGCATCGTTTGGCTGTGTATGGGAATTATACTTGCATCCCAATATTCCCCCCTTTAGTTAATCTTCCATTAACTAACCAAGCCTCTTCCCTTCTTCTATAATCATCATCTTCGGGCACCCATACTCTGCACATGTGATGTCAACTTCCCCCATCTTGGGCATATTTTTCTGGGATATAGGTAAGATAAAGAGAACTGCTATCCCCAGCAAAGTTGAACCAGTGTTCACATAATTTCCCAGATCTGGTGGGGGTGTGGTTAATGTCACCAGGGGATTTATAGAATGTTCAATTCTCACCATACGTGGTCTATCTGGACTGTCTGTTTGCATATACTGGTGTTTTTTGATAGGGGGAACTCCACCTGCCCTCATCAATACCATCATCTTGGCACTGTTTGGGAGTGGCCTGGTGGAACATCGAAGGACCATCTTGCACATACAGACAATTAGCAGCAGGAACACCACAATAGGAACCAATATCTTCACTGCTACTCCCAGACATTGTTGGGGCCCAGGGCAACATTGTATCGAACCAATCATCTGCTTGCACCCACGCTTCTGTCCCCATTCCTGTCTTCAACTTGTGTGAGGTCCCTATTATATGGGAAAAGGACCCATTGTCTGCATCATTTGTGGGGATATACGTGAAACATGACAACCCTATTTGTTTATAGAAATCCCCTTCCATGGCCATCAACAAGTCCCAAACATACCGATTCTGCAAGGTCATAAGCCGCATTGCTCGCAGCTCACTTTTTATCGAGTTCAGACCCTGTTCTCTATCATTCGCCAACCGGATCATTTCCCGTCACACTCTCTGCAATCATTTGGCGTTGGCTGCAGCCTGGATACTTGGCACCAAAAGGGAGGCAAAGAACGTTTCTGTCTTGGTATAGATGTCATATTTGTCTGGAATAGCTTTAAAAAATGTGAAGATTTTTCAGACAGGTACTTTAACCATTTCTGGCAGCTTCTTCTGATTGAGCGCTTCTTTAGCCTTACTTGTGGGGATGGGGATGGCTCTGGTCTTGGCATATTTACTAGAGACATGTGTGCGCCAGGAACCACTAAAACAGCTGACTACAGGGTATTCACTGAACACGTGCCTCTCCATGATGGCAGGAGATGCATGTAGGCCTGCTGGCCGCAAACCAGTCAGTAAGAGCAGCTGTTATTTTGCAAAGATCCTGGATGATTAACGTCTTGTTGCATTTGCTGTTAGTTCCCACTGGAACTGTGCCATTTCCTCAAAAGCAAAACTCATATTCTGCCACTGTCTCTATCTTCAGTGGAATCTCTTTTGCTTTAATCCATGTTAGCTTTGACACTTATGTACCTCATGTGGCAACACAGATCTTGTTCACGTTCCATATAACCTCTTCATCGAACCCAACCAGACCCCCTGTTGCACAGCTTACTACTGCTACCTCCCATTTTTTGGCAATGAACAGTACTCCTTCCAACTTTAGCAATGGGCGTGTCCTCCACCGTGGGTCCTTCTCTTTCCATTCACATTACCCACCGTCTCTGTCCATCAGTACAACTTGTACTTCGTGCCCTTGGAATATGCTTTGTATCCGACACAGTGCCAAACATACTAAACACTGCGCTACCAGAGGTGACATCTCTTGGGGTATTAACTGATGGTGCACCCCTGAAGCATGCAGGATGGAGGAGCAAATATAATAGCTCCTATTTGACCTCTCCTTCCCCACTGAATGCATGTGACTATATAATAGATTACTGAATCATGGATGATGCACGTTGGCCACTGTATCAAACACCATCCCTTTGTATTATCATTTTGATAAATATCACATTGTGCACACCCTCTACCGCCATATCCCCACTTTCTACGTCCCCAACATATAACTTAACCCAAATAATATACACAATACCCTACAACAAAACCTAAGCATATGTAAAATATAGACAATACTACACAACGCTTGTAGTGTTAAACCTGCAGGGGATGAAAAGAACAAGACATCCATGCAGTGAGCACAGTATTCTTCATGCTCCTTGCAGTTGCTGTGGATCTGGCAAATGGGGAGCTGTATGAGGTGCCTTTTATGCATCTGGTTAACTGATGCAAATACCCTGTAAACTCCTCCCCAAAATACTCGCACACCTGTGAGCATCAGATGCACAACGTGTAGGTGAAAGTGGCATGTGCATTCTCCTCCCCATCACAATTTCATGAGGCGAGAGGTAATGATCTTTCCAGGGTTGCATTCTTAAACTGAAAAAAGCCAGGGGCAAAAAGTGGGCACAGTTCTTTTTGAGAGTCACACACAACTTAGGCAATTTCCCCTTAAGGGGTGCGTTCATCCGTTCAACAATCCCATTGGCTTGAGGATGGCAAATGGAGGACATTTTATGCCAAACAATGCAGCTATCTCCATATGTTTAATTTATTTATTTTATTTATGTATTTGTATAGCGCTGCAGCCCGCAGGCATCAGAGCACATTACATGAAGACAGGGACATTTAGAAGCAGGACAAACGTAAACTAGTGTGTTTAATTGTCAGGTACTAGAGCTAAGGCGGAGGTGGGGTAGCCTTATTTGAAGAGAAGGGTTTTGAATTGTTTTCTAAAACAGAGGTAATTTGTTTCTACTCGTAAGTTCAGGGTTAACTTGTTCAGCTTGGTAATGGCCTTTGGGGCGAAGGCCCTGCCTGGTCTGTTCGTTCTTTTTGCTGGAATGACACGCAGGAGTCCTTTGTCTGTAGACCTAAGGCTGCGACCTGACTCATACCAGGAGAATTGCTTCTTGTCCAAATAGACAGCGATGGACCAATGTCAAAGGTATAAAGACAATGCAGTCTTCTATGGCAAGCCAGTGTAGTTCTCTTCTGTCGACAGTGATGTGCTCTCTCTTGGTTTTACCCGTAATATTTCTTATAGCATTGTTTTTAATTACTTGGCACTGTTTTAGGCAATTGCTGCTGGCTCCAATCAGCAATGTGTTTCCGTAGTCAAGCCGGTAGAGGTAGTTGTTGGTTTAGCAGAGGTGACTTGGGCCTCAGATTCTAATAATGCCTGTAAGTAGACCCCAAGGGTCTTTACTTTTTCAGAGACTTTTATTGATGTCTCTTTGATTTGAAATGAGGAGTAAGCAATGTCAAGTTTTTTCTGGCACAAATAGCTTGAAGAAGTGAGTACCATTTTCAGATTTAAGTACTTCAAACACTCGCCATCGGGGGGACACTTCTCAAACAAAAAATGTGGCAGCTGATTTAACATCTGTATGTGCACATGGTCTTGCATCAACCCACCCAGAGAATGGGCACACATTGACATCGAGGTATCTGTAGGTGTTACATTTTCCCCCCATATCGGGGGGAAATGTATATGGGGCTGACGGAATGGTCCACTGGGGCGGGGTAATACTTGTGACATGTAGCACAATTAGCTACGAAAACATTGAACTATTTCTGCAGGTTCGGAACTAACCTTTCCTCCTGAATGTCTGCAGTGATGTGTTGTTAGACACATGCACTGAGTGATGCAGCTGCTTAAATGTGACCACAACCATCACTGCTTTACCTGTGATGACCTGTCTACAGATAAGATTAGTAGGCGATTGCATATGTCCCCTTTTTTGCCACAACTCTTTCTATTCCTGGGGTGCCTGTCCCTGTAGTTCAATAATGTGTGTGACTGATACAGCAGCATATGCAACCTCTAATTGCACTTGCAAACGTGCTACTTCTGGATAGGGTGCAATGTCTGGCACTGGGAGATATGCTGCTGCTTTGGCTGCATGTTCTGCTGCATCATTACCGACGGAAACTGTGTCTGTGTTATCATTATGGGCTGTGCCTAGAGAGGGCATACATCAATCTGTCTAGCAGTGTTGCATGTTTCAATGGGGATCCGTCAGCCCTGTGAAACCCTCTCCTCTTCCATCAAGATAATCCTGAATGCACAGTGGTGGTGACATAAGCTGAATCAGAGTATTTTGTCACTCAGCAACTTTAGGATGCTTGTAGTGCAGTGCTTCACTTTGGGCAATGAACACTACAGCTTGGGCAGAGTAGTGCATGGGCAATCATTTCTGAACCAATACCTCATACTCTCCATCTACTAGACGGTCCATTGTGGCACCTGTGTGCCTTTTGCCCATCTACTGGTCTATGGTCGCTGAACTATCCACAATTAACACTTTCGATGGCAAAAGTTGCCACGGCCAAAGCCCGCTCACATGGGAACTGACCTTGCATCACTGAGTCAAACATCCCAATATAATAGGCCATATAAAAGGCATAAGTCCTGAATCATCCTCCAACTAGACCTCTTTGACTTCTTAATAGGGTGTATAGTCATATTACATGGGAACTCTGAGGGCACTATAATGCCCTAGTGCGGTAGTGCTGTGATGCTGTGATAGTGTTACATATTCCCTCATCTGCCTCCTTGAACAATAGGTACTGCTTTACTCTGGGTAATATTGCTCCTGGTTTGAGGGTAATGTGCACTGATGCCACACTCTTTAACAGTCCTAAGTCATGGGGATCATTCAGCCATAGACCATCTGGTACTTGGGCACACACTTTCTACCTGTGGCGATATAATGGGCAGCGTCTCATCCTCCCCCTGTTCCTCCTCTGTGCCCCACTCTTCCTCTTCCGCAACTTCAGAAATATCGGCATTGGACCATACAGATCTGTACTCCAAGCTCCTGGCCCATGGCCTTCCTCTCTGCTGCCCTTGTCCTGGGCAAATGATGGCATACTTCCAGCTACCATGATGACACATGGGACATTGCATTTTTGGATCATTATTTGACATGGGGCACATACTTCTAATATTACTTCCCCATCATTGTCAGTGTCCTCAACCAATTGCCCATCCGACACCCCCCTCAATGGTTGTGTTGGGTCAATGCATAGGACAATGCATAAAACTGTGCTACACTCTCCTCCCACTGCACCGTTCCCTATCAACACAATTATGTCTCCTGTGACCACCACTTCTTACAGGTCTAATGTAAGGATTGTCCCTGCTTCATGTTCTATGGAGAGAGCTGGTCAAAATAAGAATTCAGATGGTACCCTCCATGGTCTATTGGTCATACCTGGCACTGTAACCCTTAATGTGAACAAATCAGGGTGTACAGGTACTCATCGGACTGCTCCCTCACTTCCCAATGTATACATAGTAACCTTGGCTTTTACACAACATATTCCTGGGGTCAAACACACTACACCTTCCTCCGTTTTTATTGTCATGTTGAGTTTGCTTAGTAGATCCCTCCCTAACAAATTCACAGGGGATGTGGTTGAAAACAATAACGGAGCTCGTACTTCTCTGTTACCTACCTTTATGGGTAATTTGTCTGCGAATGGATCCTATTTCATTGCCACAGAGAACCGTTGCATGTCCATTACTTCACCTGAGAAGGAGAAATGGCCCTCCCCGATACATGAATTCCTTGCTCCGGTGTCTACCATAAAAATTAATGATTTGTTTCTTGTCTCTAAGCCCATCAGTGTTTCCTCTTCTGGGGTGGCAGTGACTGATAGGTCTGGGCACGCTTCAGCCCTCTGGGCTATCCTAATCTGAGTAGGTATTAATTCCTGGAAATGTAAATGGGTTCCCACCCACCACACTGGACGCTTGGTAGTGAGTGACCATGCCGTTGGGTACCATGTTGTTATAAGGCACCTGAGGGTACTGCAGTGTTGGATGATGTATGGCATAAACTGGTGTACTGTTGGGTGCTGGTGTGGCCCTTTGCGGGTACTGGGGCATGACATTAGGTGGGGGCGTGGGCGGTACTCCATACAGAACATTCAGGGGTGCCATAGCATATGGCTGTTGATACAGGGGTAGTCTTCCTTGTGCATATGAGAGCATGCACCAGTCATATGCAGCTGATTGTCTGCTCCTAAATTCTTGTGAGAAATGGCCCATTCTCCCACGTGCCCAAAACCTCCTCTGCCCCCTCTGAATCCCACAAACCTCCCACTGGGATACCCACCATGTGGCCCTCTTTGGTGTTGTCCCTGATACCAAACATTTAATTCCATTCAACATCCCTCCTCACCAAATGGGGGATGCTCATACCTCTCTCGGTATCGCCCCCTGCTCTGTCTTCCCTTCTTGTGGCACCGTAACTACTACTCCCTCCACTGTCAACTTCACTAACTACTGCTTTCTGTGCCATCTCTGCCACTTCATCTCCCTCACCCATTCACCATGGTACACAATAATTGACTCTGTCCATCATTTTGCTTCAATCCCTACCGCCTTGTCTAAAGCTTTCTGTACCTCTTTGGGGAGGCCTTGCTTCATCATATAGTAAAATAACACTATGCACCAGTCCCATAACTCCCCTGCCCACCACATCTCCTGTGTTTGCAATATCCACTGTACTGCACCCTCATCATCCCACATAGTTCGTGCCATTATCAAATGGAGATCTGGCATGTCGGGGTCTGTGTGCCACAGCGCTGCCCACGCATGGGCCCTTCAGTCATTAAAATGGGCCCTGTCATGACTGTCGTCCTCTATCAGTACTCCGGGATGCCCTGCCTTGACCGAAATGTCATCTGCCTGCTCTCCTAATACTGCATCAAAAAAACTTTCATATCACCCACAGCTAGTGTAATGCCAGAGGTCTGTTTTTCAAAGTCATATATCCATTCACCCGCACCATGTGTGGCCAGAATACATATTGTGCCCTCCCAGGACCTTTGTGCAATAATGAGAATGGTGCCCCTATCGACCTCCCAGTCAGCTTCTTCCCCCCTTGGCTCCCTTTTATTACCACAACATACCCATGCTATGATCTCAATCTTGGCCCCCACACACTTTCTATCTGTGGCGATATAATGGGCACTGTCTCATCCTCCCCCTGTTCCTCCTCAGTGCCCCACTCTTCCTCTTCCGCAACTTCAGAAATATAGGCATTGGACCATACCGATCTGTACTCCAAGCTCCTGACCCATGGCCTTCCTCTCTGCTGCCCTTCAGAATACTGTCCTTTACCTTCTGTCTCCACAAGCACATCCCTAAATGCAGTATTAGCAATTCTGAACAGGATGTCCACTGCTCGCCATTCATCCCTCCCAACAGGGGCTCTCTGCCCTTCTCCTCTGTCCAACTTCAACCTCGCTAACTCTTATTCTGTCTTCCTTAAAGCCGCCTCTAAATCCCTTTGTTGCCTCTGCTCTGATTCCCTGTGTGCTCACGCAGCAGCGGATTTTGTAGGGTTTGGGATATTCTCATACTGTGCAGGTGCTGAAGGAGGAGGGCAGTGGCAGCCAGTGGTACACATGAAGGATTTGTGTACCCTGCCACTGCCTGTGTGGTATAATGCCATACTGGGGGAGGCTGTGCTCGCAGGGATGGGCACCCCACAATGCTCGGGCGGGTCAGTAGGAGTGGACAAAGGCATCTCTGCTTTCGCGGGGGTTGGGGATACATCATTCAAATCCATCCTCCATAGTTCTAGAACCCCCTTTCTGTTCTTCAATTTCTTCCCCTTATACGTGTACCAAAAATGTGTACATATGTCACAAAACCTCCTTGTTATTTGTTCCCTGCTCTGGCCATTTCTTATACATTCTTCCTCTCATCTCGCCACCCATTCCATGTGCTTCATCCGTTGAATATTTGTCGAAATCGCAATATTTTGCTCTTTTCCTTAGTCGCATTACAAAATTATCCATGGTTTCGCAGCTTTCTTGTGTTGACGTGTGGAAAATGTGTCGTTCATAATCGACGTTTCGCAGTGGTGCAAAGTAGGCGTTCAGTGCGTCAATGATACCTTGGAATGTGTCCGTGTTGGATTCAGGCATTTCAAAAACGATGTCACGTACCACTGGGCCTAGTGAATGGAGTAGGATGCCTCTCAGACGGCGCTCCTCCCTTACCCCCGATGCATCGATGTAGATGTGCAGTTCTTTGAGCCATCTGGTCCATCTGGGGGCGAGACTACTAGTGTCCGCCATGTCAAATGGTGGCAGAGCTTGTAATTGTAATGATTCTGAACCACTATCTTCTTTGTGAGTGGCTTGGTGTGGAGCTGGAGGAGGGGCTCAGGATTCCACTGTCTGGATTGTCCTCCGACATGCTTGATTACTCTCAGATAACGGTAAGGCCTTGTTCGTGAAGCGCACGCACGTGGCTGAGCCGTGTGAAATAATGCAGTGTCTGTTTTATTTTCAAACGTGTTGCAACTGGATTTGCTTGGAAATGTCCCTGCACCGCGTTATGGGCGCACGCATTACAGTACTTCATAATATTCTCCCGCTATAAAGATAGGGCCATACACATATGCTCCAATGGAGTTGATGGCTCCATTTTGAATTCCCTTTCTTGTGCGTAATGTCTTTACTCAACCCAGGCTAGCATCCAGCAGTGCCATAACACCCCTTCCCCGCCCTTTCCCGTTTCTGTCTCCCCCTTCCCCACTCATCACTCTTCACACACCCACACCTCATTTCACCACACTACTAAAATCTACACACTCTCACACCAACCATGCACACATTACTGTCATATACAAAACAAAGCTGGACTCCTCTTCGCTCCATAACACCACAATAAAAACACCAATAACAACCCACAGATGCTATTCATCCTCACCCACCCCTTTATATTGGGCAGATGGGTGCCAGGACAACTCTTTACACTGCGACTCTACCCTTATTCCTCTTTTCGCCTTAGTTCTCGGAGAGGATCCTTTCACTCTCTTATCCTTATACCATGATGTCACTCCATATAACTAAAAACATTTATAATGCCACGTGGTCTTTACACACACACACACACACACACACACACACACACACACACACTCTTTCTCTCTCTCTCTCTCTCTCTCTCTCTCTCTCTCTCTCTCCTTAACACTCTCACACCCCTTCCCCTTATTGTTTTCTCCTGCAAAGGTGCACTTACATCTATGTGCTCTCCCAAACCCCTTCCAATCCCCTCCATCATGGGGTCCCATTAACGGCCTACACAATCCAGGAGCAGTGCTTCACTCCAAAGAGCAGACTGGAATTCAGGCAACACAGCTCCTGTAAACCTCTCCAGTTTGTGCACAGGGGATGGCTCACTGCAGGTAGGAACGCACAGATGCAGCAACTCAAGTAGACTAAGTAATCTTAAAGGCTCGCTATATGTAGTGAATAGACTGCAGGCAGTGCCGCCATTATATAGAAGCTGGACATTCAGTGTTATATATTTAGTAAGCTCAAACCCACGGAGAAAGAAGGATTAATAGCTGTATGAGTCACATCAAGAAAGCAACACTGCTTTCTTGCTGAATCCTCTGTCACTGTGCGTGAACATTAGGCTCTACTTCTGGATAAACAGTAAGCAAGATTGATGTTTGTTTCCTTTTGCCATAGGTGAATCTCTCCCTGCAGACCAGAGAGTGCCCCTCTGGGGACCATTACAAAAATAAAAAAATAGCACAAAGTACAATGATTGTGGCCTCTTCAGGATAGGAAGCAGGGCAGAATACCGGCTCAGCACCAGAGTTCAATGAGCTGCGCCACGATGCCCAGAATCCAGCAATGTCGAAACCAGTATTTATGCAGAGAGGTAGCCCTTAAGTGCTAATGATGCATGGCTGCCAGCAGGACTGCACTTCCATATTCACAAACAGGGATAGCTGTGACCTGAAGTCCATCCAACACAATGCAATATATTGACACTTGATGGCACTGAGAAGAGCCTGAAACGTGGTCCAGCCACTCAGCATGTGCATTGAATCCCCGAGCGCCAATCCATTCTGGGTAGCCGAACGGTAGCATGCTCTGTTCACATTCCTGGGCAGCTTGTGGCTTGCATACCGGTAGGCAATATCGCTGAGGCTGCAGGTCCCTCACATAGTCCACCAGTCCCTGGGCATCCTCACGGGTGCCAGCAGCGGAGCAGCAAGACTCAATGCCTAAATACTGGCACCAGGGGTCCTTAAATCAGTGACATATGCTCAGGATGGGATGCAGAATAACTCTTACATCAAATAATAAGACCGATTCAGGAAGTTGGCAAAAAGTCTCATCAAACTGTTTTATTTACAGTTGTCTAAAACAGGGAGTTACAACGGACATCAACGACGTCATACAGCATATGTCTCAACGCATTTCATAAAAATGTTTACTTTTAGAGCAAAAACGTGTAATTCATAGCGACATACTACGTGGCAAACTAAGAAAAACCTACGGGGGATTGTGGTTGGCTAAAGGGGAATATCTGAGTATACTTTCTATATTGAATGTGTTGTGATTGGATCTCTACAGTCAGGTGGACATCTTATGCCCACACCTAGTACAAGTCATCTTCATCAGTTATTAAGTACACAGTATATTATTGGCTCTCAAACTATAAGGCCCTTTGTTATATGGCCTTCTACAATTGCTTGGCATGTTCGTGCCTTTCTGGAACATTCGGCTCACTAGCAGCACATAAACTGGTACCCCAGGTGCTGGTGGGTGGACTTGACCATGTCTCTCCACCCAATTAGCCCAACATCTCTCATCACTCATGCCATCTGCCATTCAGATAGTCTTTGAACTTGTCTTTGCAAAGTATCCTTGCTCCTGAGAATAAAAGGGAGTATAGGCACACTCTTATCACAGTTCAGGTCTGCACGCCCAACTCCTATTTCCATCCTTGACTCATGTGACAGGAGATCATATTTCAGCTTGTGTTGCAGCATTTAATTGTCTTGAATTAATAAACTTGACAATCAAGTTGTTCTTTCTTTGCACCTTACCAAGGACTGATTCAGCTTCGCACGTTCACTGTTCTTCAAGGATAGACAACCAGTTCTTGACCACTCCAGCCTTCAACACCAGGCCATACAGCTCTTCTCGGTCTTTCCTCGATCATCAGCTGCTTTCTTGCTCTGACACATACAGCTATTAATCCTTCTTTCCCCGTGGATTTGAGCTTACTAAATATGTAACACTGAATATCCAGCTTCTAGAAAATGGCGGCACCGCCTGCAATCTATTCACTACGTATAGCCAGCCTTTAAGATCACTTAGTCTACTTGCGTTGCTGCATCTGTACAGTTATAAAATGGCTTGCATTTTCTGCAGTGCTCCTCACACGTGCAATCTTCATTCTTCATATGAAAGTTACTGAATTTTCTTTACATTGACATCAGATTGATTCCATAAGGTCTATACATTCTCTTCTTCAGCTGCTCTTCTCAGTGCATCACGCTCATTTCTTGTGATGTCACTAACTTCTTTTACTCTCATCTTTATATTCCCTCGGAGATCGTTTCCAAGAGATTGTCATCGCTACAGGGATACATCAGATAGAGTTTTCTCAATGGATACCTTTTCTCAAAGACTGTTAGTGCAATAGGCATCATCACTGGTGTTGTGCACGTCGCAATTTCTGGCTTCCAACATATATGGAGAATGGGGGTGGGACTTCCTGCAGAGGCATTCAGCTGCTCCTCTACACGTCTTCCAGACATCGCGGGATCCCAAGCTCGGGGGACGCTGGCCTCATTAGGCGAGATGGGCTTGCAGCCATGCCGAGCCACACAATGAAGGCCAGCCTGGATGCTTCGCGGCGAAGGCACATGGTATCTCGTCACTGCCCTTCAACCCGAGCAGGGTGATCCACGCGAGGGAACTGCAAAGTGCGCAGCAAGGTTTCCAACACCCATAACCAGCAGCAGATTGTGCCGTATATTGGTGCTAACGCTGAACAGCCTCCTCCTCCATCGATCCTGTCTCAGAACTAAGAGTTCAGTGGCTATATTGGTTGCAAGCTCATAAGTGCCCCCTCTTCAGAATACTTTAAATAATATATAGCCAACTCTGATTTGATTTGATTAGGATAATTATTGAAACTGCACAAGATGAAAAGGTAAACCAAACCTACTTGCCTCCAGGTGTAGCATAAAAAAATCAAATGAAATCAAAGTAAACCCATCTATGAATTGTGTTGATGGCCATAGGGGTATTTGCCTCCCAAAAGGAGACCCATGTGCAGGTATCCTCCTTGAGTTGTTACCAGTGTGGTCTGCTTAGAACAAGGATGGGTTGAGGATGGCTGTGTGACAGGCTGACTGGAGAGGCATAGCCTATGAAATAATCTTGAACATTTTGTTAAGTTTTTTCCAGTGGGGGAAATGTATAAGGCAGGGTGACAAAACGTGTGTTTCCGATGCAATTTCTCATAGTGCAAAGTGTGCTCTCACTTACAGCAAAAACAGGTGGATTTGCACCAAACATTTTTCAGAAACTGGTGTCTGGTCCGCTATGTAAACTTTTTCTTGTTTGGTGCATATCGTCCAGAGCATTTTTTTAAATATGACCAAACGTTTCCAAAATCTCTGCAACCCTATTTGCTGAGCCACAGGGACAACCTTAGGGCATTGATTGGGTAATTTGCATACTTGGACTAATGCAGGGTCTGTGAATTTTAGTAAGGGTTAACCCGATTGGCTCTTTGAAAAATAACCGATCGGAATGGTTTGCATCCTGGGAACAATTCTGCCAGCAATGTGGCTTACAGATGTTTGCCAGATCCTATGGACCACACTCTTCAAAAACATTGCAGAGAGCTTGTTTGCAGTCTTTAGGGCCCCCCTATGTAAGAGTCGGGGGTTCCATGGGGAGAGCTATGCCAGAAAAAGGAAAACATGTCTGTTTATTGTGAGGCTCATAGACCTAAATTCATTTTGTTTTGACCATATTCACAATTTCTTGGGCCCTCATCAGCCTCTCCAGAGAGGGCGGACCTACATGGGGTTTGAACCCTTGAGACTCCTCACATCTGCATATCCTTCTAACCCACATACAAGGTCCATTGGGATAGGATAGTCATACTAAGCCCACAGCTTCAAGCAAAGCCCAGTGGCTAATTAACGTCACTGACTGGGGCTAGTGGAAGTCCACCTACCCGCACTAGCCACTGAGGATGTCTAAACTGGACACTAGACATGGCTGTTGGCCACAATGGGCTCTATGGTGGCTAAACTATTCAGGAGATCTAGTGGTAGCCTGTGGACCTGCCATTGGCCACTGAGGGATCTTGCAGCATTTTTGAAGGCCAACACAATAGGCTTGAGGCTTCCAGGCTGGCAGTCAGGCCCTGGGGTAGGTGGCCAATGGCCATGGCTGCTGGCTATTTGCAGGCGAATATGGTCAAGGTTAATTTGTCTGGGGCATGGGTCTTTCAGGTGGGTGGGGGATGGCCAAGGCAGGGCTGAAAGCCATACCCCACTAAAATGGTCCCTTCGGGTGGCATGGGATACTCAGCTCTTGACCAACGGCCACTCCCTCTGGGCATGCCTTGTTTCGGTGGCATGCACAGGCTGTTGCTTGGTGGTGCCCAGTATATGGCTGAAGGGCTTTTATCCACACAGTGTGGCATTTCAGTTGCCAGTGAGGGTGGCTTGAGTCACTGCAGTCACTAAGTAGTCAGCTAGGTCCTGCCCTTGATACAGTTGAAAGCCATGCATAACACATTGGCCACTGGGCATAGGTACCGGCCATGCCAAGTAGCCACAACATGTGGTTTGCCACTTCAAGGGCAAAAGGGACACATGGTTAAAAAACACTGCAGTGGGGCATTTTACAACTATCCACTCCCCACTGCCTTGAGAGCGAGGGGGCCAGAGGGCCCATAGTGGTGGAATATGTAAACAAATGAATAAGGTATTGTTGTGGGCCCTCCAAGAACAGCCATGTCTTTGGAGCTAGTCATTGACAAGCCCTGGGAAAAGTAACTTTTGGACATGGCTGTAGTCCATGATCAGTGTCACTTTTGGGAAGCTGATCAAGTCTGAGAGACTAGTGGCCAATTACTGACCTGCCATGGCCATTGAGGATGCATAGGCAGGTGTCATTTTAGACAGTATACTCACCTGAACTCAGAGACCAGCCCCACCTTATCGCTGTTTGAGAACTGCATCTCAGATTTCCAATGCTCAGGGCAATTTGGGGAGACAAATTAAAGGAAGGTAAGGAGCAGGTTCTTCACAGTTTCCCTATGAAGGACAGATGGACAGAAATTAGTAGTAATGATTGATAATAAAGTGACTGAATTAGAGGACTTACTTGGTGCTGGCCTTAAGGGCACGGTTCCCTGCTGCTGCCCATCAGTTCCTTCCTATTCCGCTGGTGATATTAGATGGCTGAGAAAAATCATGGAATTACAAGGAAAGAACTGCTGCTGGAATACTGCTTCTTTTGGGAGAGGGGTGAAGGCTCCCTTATGGAATGAATGCAGAGAAGTAGAGATTGCCCACCAGTGAATGAGCATGCAATAAGAAACTCTGCACAGAAAGGTTTGAGACAGCTGCAGAAGTGCAGTGGAACCAGGACAGTGCTGGGGACTGCACACGTGGTTCAGAGGTGGGAGCGAGAGCGAACCCTGTAAGGAAGGTGGTAGAACGGGGAAATTGAGAACACAGTTCAGCTAGATATACAAGGGTGAGTGCTGAAAAGAAGTGGGAATGGAGAAGCTGGAGGGATCATGGGGAAAGTGTGAGGGAAGCAAAGGAGAAGTGCAAAGAGGAAAACTGGGCAAACTTCTGACCACTATCGCTTCTCATCGAGCTCCACTTCTGTCTTTTCCTTGTCCTTTGAACCCTAACACACAGCTAAAGCGGCCTCTAGGAATGGTCGCAAGCTATGTTGGCTACATTGGTGCCTGCGCAGGTTCATGGAGTTTTTGGCAGCCTTAAACTCCACCATTGCCTCGGGGGGCGGATGGAAGGGTTGAAAGCTTGGCTGGAGTTCATGCGCTGAGATCAGAGGCAAATAGGTGCTGCTTGAGGCCAGGCTAGGTGGTCACATAGGGTGGCCTGCCTTACCCGAGCATGGAATTTCAGATGGCTTAATGGTCGTGGGGCATGACCAAAGGGCTGGACCCAGCAAAGTGGCTACTCGGGTGGTATGGGCTGGGCAGGCAATGGCTGCTGGCCATACCTTTAGGTCATACCTAGTGCCATAGACATGCACAGGCAGTGGCTTGGGGGTGTCTAATGTATGGCCTGGGAAAAGGGGGTATCAGCGGGTTTCTTGGGTCGCTGCAGCCACAGGGCATGGCCACAGCAGCTGACTAGATCCTGTTCATGACCCAGACAAATTGACGCCTGGTCCTGGGAACAGGCAGTGGTATGGCAGTGGTATGGGGCTGCCCATGGCAAGGCTGAAGATCTTGGTCATTCAATTGCCGCAGTGGGTTGCCTGTGGCACTGCAGCCATTTTGCCATGGCCACAGCTGCTGACATGGGCCTGCCACAGGCAGGCTGAAGGCGATGTGATGGGAAAAACAGCCACTGGGAATAGGTGTAATGGTGACAGTTGGCATGGGGGAGACGGGGTAGGGCCAAAGTGACCCCTGGGAATGGCTGCTGGGCATGGTGTGCCCACGTCATGGCAAAATGTAATGCCTTGATCAAAGTGGCTATTGGGTGGGCACAGCAGGCAGATTGGGGGACCTGGGGCAGTGTCAAAGTGGCAAATGGACATGGTAAAAGAGGCTGAAGTGGGATTCTCCAAGCATGGACGAAAGCCAGGCCCCTGACAAAGTTACCACCAGGCTCAACCCCAGGCCATGCCTATTGGGCAGTGTAGATACTTTGGGCCTAATTCACAGAAGCATTTAATAATGCCAAAACTCCATTGGTGTACGCTCTGTGAATAAGGGCCTTTGTGTATACCATTAAAAAAGGACATACATTTAGTGAAACAAATGTAGTTCACATGATGGCGTAGCTAGGTTATTCTTTTTTAAAAAGTTGAAATACAGTGAAATTGATGTGCACGTTATCATTCCTAAAGTAACAATAACACAGCTACTGCCCTAGAGTGCTTGTGGCAAAGCGTGTTGCATCGCAACTGACATGCATGTCCTCAAAGTTTTTACAGGACATAAGGAAAAGATTAAATATACTCACTTTCAGATCCACCCACTGTGGGAGAGTACAAAGTCCCTCGATTAATCTACGTGGATGACATAATCTTGTTGGATCACACAAAAATAGGTCTTCAGCTCCAGCTAGACAGTGTACTGCTTTACACAAAAAAAAATGGCCTGAAGTAAATATCAACAAGAGCAAGATTATGATCATGGAAAAACCTACTAGAAGGGTGGAAAAGATCACATGGCACTTGAAGTACCTTGGAGTGTCAATAAACAAGAGTCCGGTAGAGATATTGATTCAAGAAGTACTCTACTCCAAGGTGGCGGCGCAAACAGTGGCTCTAGACAGAACATTTGGCAGATTTTCTCTCCAACCAGTGTTAACCGTTTACAAAGCAAAGGTAATTCCAACAATATCATACGGAATGAGCACAATCCCGCAAATCCCAGACGGTATTTGGAACAAATTGGAAGGCCTTTCTTGGTGAAAAATCTTGAAATTACCAAAAGGCACGCCAATTGCTGCAATTAAAAAATAACTCAGCCTAACATCACTAAAAGGGATTATAGAAAGAAATGGCCTGATGTTCTACGGGAAAATTAAGAGAATTCCCTGCCCGAAGTTGCTGGACATCATCAGAAACTAAATGGAAAATGGCAAGAACAGAATGCTAACGAAGTGGGCCAAGAAAACCTGATTCTCTTGCAAGATGTGGCAAGCTCAAAAGAAGAGCTGGATTTCAACCCAGAAAAAGTGAGGGTAAAGCACAAAAACTGGGATTGGACACAAACTTCTGATCTAGCTGCCACTTACAAAATAACTTCACATTAGCATTCGAACCCGCAAAAAGTGGACAGTCCATCAAAATACCTGATCAAATTCCCTGACAGGACCCTGCGAGCCACTTTCTTAAAAGCACGGCTGAACGACCTAAAAACAAATGACATCCTGGCCATAAGGGGACAATCCATCTTCAATTCATGCCGATACTGCAAGGATAGCTCCCAGAAAGAAACAATACAACATCTTTTGTTCAGATGTCCGGGAATACGCAGTATAAGAGAAGCCTACCTTAAACATCATCTGGAAGCAGCACAAATACAGGACGAAGATTATTGGTGGCACAGAATGATCAACGGGGACGACATCCCCCTGGCAGTAGCCATGGCAAAAATCTTGCAGTGAATTGGCTTGGAACAAGAAACAGGTTACAAGGCCAAGAGCTAACCAAGCTCAGTACATAAGGACAAATGGAGAACTGAGAAAAGAGTATAGAACATAAGAAACTTTACGGGGAAAAGGGGGTAACAACCCATGTTTTGTCAAAATTGTAAGTTAACAATTGAATTCAAATAAATTAAAAAAATAATACTCACTTTGAATTTAGTTTGTAGCACAGCAGATAACACAGCCAGAAAAGAATGTTAATATTATTTTCCAAGACCCTTATTTCATGTCAGTGAGCACAAAGTATTGAATTTATTTATTGGATATTTGTAAGGCGCCTATACAATAAATGGTGTTTCAAGGCGCCAAAAGCCAAAAAATGGGGAAAGATCACAATAATGGTCGTCTAGGCCTTGTGACATTCTGGTCATGCTAGTGCAGTAACAAGAAGTGCGAGGGAGAGGGGGTGTGATGTGCCAGTCTGTGCAAATGCCAAGTGCTAGGGTGGGAAGGGAAATGCAGGGTAAAGAGCAGAGAGTGCAAGTGAAAAGAGGAGGGTGTAGGAGGGGCAGTGGAAACGGCCACAGGGGCTAGGTGAGGGTCTACATGCTAAGTGCGAGGAGGGGGTGGACTGCACTGGTGGGGCCTGGTGCCCTGTAGACCTCAGAGGGAACCAGGCAGCCAGTCACTGTGGCAGACGGGGGTGTTAGCAGGGGAGGGGGAGAGGGGAGGAAGAAGAGAAAAGGAGGGTCTTGAGGAACTTCTGGAATTTAAGGAGATCCGGTTCAAGCCTGAGAGGGGCAGGGAGACCATTTCAGAGGGATTCTCCTGCGCAGGAAAGAGATCTACCCCCCAATTTCTCCTTAGTCAAGCGTCTGATCTGCAGAGAGTTGGAGATAGAACACCAAAGGGCTCTGGCACCGAGGTGTTTAGGGAGAGAGCATTGGATGTAGTGCGGTCCCAGGCCCCAAAAAGCCTTGTGGATGATGCAGAGGGTCTTGAATCTGATCCTAGCAGCAACTGGTAGTCAGTGGAGACATTCTAGGGCAGAGAGATGCAGTCCCTGCACTTCAGGCCTACAAATAAGTCTTCCTGCCCTATTCGGGATTAGTTGAAGGGGGCCAAGGGAGGGTAAAGGAAGATTGCAGAAGCGGCTGTTGCAGTAGTGCAGCCTAGACAGGACCAGAGCTCTGGAGACATTGAGTTTCTGGGGGAAGGTGAGGAAAGGGAGAATGCCTTTGAGGAGGTGCTGCTGATAGTGGGCCTTCTTGGCAAGGCCTGCAATGTGAGGAGAGAAGGAGAGAGAGGAGTCTAAGATGACACCAAGGATTTTTACCTCACAGGAGGGTGAGGGGAGGGGGACCCACGGAGGGCGGCCAGAGGGTAGGAGGGAAGTAGGGAGCAGGGTACCCAATGAGAATAATCTCAGTCTTACTAGTATTAAGGCAGATATCATTGGCAGCACAGCATGCCAGAATAGCAGGTATACAGGCAGGGGAGAGGAGGAAGAGGGAAGCTTGAGGAAGAGCTGCATGTCATCTGCATAACACTGGAAGTGAGGAGAGAAGGAGGAGAACAGGTGGGCCAGAGGGGTGAGGTAGATGTTGAAGAACCACGACCAGAGGATAGAGCCTTGATGGACGCCGGAGGTGGAGGGTGTGATAAGGGAGAGAAAAGAACTCTGTTGAACCTGGGAAGGCCGATCTGAGTGGAATGAGGTCCACCAGTCAAGTGCCAGGCCTGTGATGCCAAGGTTGTCAAGGAGACGAGTTGTCAGGGTGGCATGATTGGGATACGAACGGATGGAGGGTTGGAATGGCAGTGGCTGAGTGAAGAGGGATCCATTCTTGCAGATCAATGATGGAAAGTAGGAAGGGCTAGGAGGTCTCAGCCTGACATATGGGTAATTTGAAAACCAAGCTTTAGCACAACATTCAAAAGAAAAGAGAAGCAACTTTATTTGAACATCATCATCATCAACGATGTTTATTTTGGAAACACAAAATAATTTCCATTAAAACAATTACATTAAATGGCATTAACCGTTACATAAGCACGAGTGAACAACAAGATGAGAACCATACAATACAGATACAAAATAATCAGGTCGCATTTCTATAGATTTCATTGAATGTTTCCAGGTAAATAATATATTCTTAAACAAAAACAGAAGTGCCCACCCCACACAGGGTGATTCCACCCAATGCAAATACTCCAGGGAAGGTCTGTACTGAGTGAGCCCCATCTCCTGCAAGAGAGGTTTTATTGTGTGCCCTCGCAATCTGGAATAAGCAAGACAGCACAATAAAAGTTGGGCCAGGTCCTCCCTGGGTGCATTACACATTGGGCATGATTGATTGACAATTTCTCAGACCATGCTGCCACCACGGCTCATAGAAAAACACAATTAAAATCTGCCCTAGTTGTAAGTATTTGCTGAGATGGCATCTTAGCCCATAACAGATAACTTTGTAAACTAGGTGCCACAATAATTGCAAGCTTCCTATTCAAGGATTTCAGAATCTCCCGGGTCTCTGCATTCTCGCAGATATACAAATGGACCCTCATCGTCACAGCTCTTATTTCACTAACAGGTAGGATATCTGGTAGAAGAAACGAATAGGCTGCGTTTACTTCTACGGGTTTTGCCTTGACATACCTCAACCTGGGTTAAACAATAAAACTGACAACAATTTAAGAATGGAAAAGTAAACTTTTAGTTGTGGATGCTTTTCCCCCAGTTTGATTATTATCATCTGATCCGAGAGATATTCTCTCTGCCAGTTAAGTCGTTGGCGTGGACATCTGCTGTTAGGTGATACTGTCCGTGGACAAAGGGATGCCTGAAAGCGTGCCAAGCCAAGCTGACAATGAGGTCACATTGACGCAGTTGTGCAATGCACTGTGTTCCAAAACATTTACATCTCACTAGTGCAGACTGCACCTTTGAAGTTACAGATGTTGCTCTTGGTGCCAATTAATTGCCCACGATACTCAAAAGACAAAGGGACATAGGTGACGGAAACAAATTTCAAAGCTCTGTGGGCATTCTCCAAGTCACTGTGTGCAGCTGGTAAGAGCACAAGCAGATAGTATGACGGAGTCCCAGAACATTAATTACTGCATTATTGTAAGGAAACCTCTGGTGAAATAGATATCATAGTAAATGAACCACTAAGAGACCAATTTGAAATATTCCTTATAGTAAACACCTGAAGAGCTACTAAGCAATCAGTGTAATTGTCAGCTGTGCGCGGAGAACACCCAATCAGGAAGAGGGCATGTAAGCCCTGGCAATGCATTACAGTCAGGAGGGGTACAGCACAGGGAGCATGTATCGCAGTCTAACTTCATAGGGGAAAAGTTGATTAGCTATTGCCAGGTTCTGGGCATAGCTAATCATAGCCATAACCACTAATTAGCACACTTTAAAACACCTCCACCGAACCAAGTCCTTTATGTTATCAAACATATAATGCACTCACTTAATTGTCACTTCACTTCAGAAAGCACAGTGTCAAGTTATAATAGTGCACACGATCAACATCTCTAAGCAAAGTTAAAAATCTAACGCAATTAAAAAAAGTTGAAACATGGAAAACTCTGAGTGGAATCCTAGCCGACTCACTGGCTTTGTTCTCTGTATTCATTATTGTACTTGTTATTTTGTTTCATTTATATTTACTCAAACCTCTCAAAATAGATTTGGAAAGGGTAATACGTGCTCAAGTAGTGAATGATTTTGTACCAAAATCAGTCAGCACATGTTCCGCTCCACGGGCTGCAATCTCATGGCCTTTGTTAAGCTTGATCAGTCATCTTATTTAAGGTTGGCCAAGTGTATGACAGGGCTCCCTTCCTTGGTTCTGCAGTTTCAGGGAGTCCGAATCCAGGGGCTCAAGGACAAGGTGACTCCTTCTGCTTTTAATTCCCACACCATGGAGCTTGGCTAGCGCCTGCAAGGGATCCTTCACCTCCAGTGAACAGGGTTCTGATTCCAGAACCCTGTAGCCAGCCAAGGGGTATTGGTCCACATGATAGAGTTTCTTGCCACCCCTACTATCTGTACATCACAGTCAGGCCACCAGTAGTCCTTCCTTATCCTTTGTTTTGTCTTCACAGTTCCTTGGTTACCCTGGTGCCGTAAATCAATCGTGCTTCCTATTTTCCCTTTAGGCGATGCCACTTTGTCACCTCTCTTCAACACCCCCATCTGGACGTTTAGTCCACACCTTATGTTCCAAAAGACTTCCATGTCAAGGTCCTTGAGTCTTTTATTCGGTGAAATCCGCTATAATTGTCATCAATTTCACATCCTTCTGCATGGCTTCTCTGGAAATGACATTCCTGCTACTTCTAAAACCATTTCTTTCTCTTTCTCATCATTATCTGTCTCTTCATTGATCATCATCCGGGACAGACAATCTGCAGCATAGTTATGCACACCTGGTATATATATATATATATCACTGCTCTGCTAAATCATGTTCTTGTAGTCAAGATGCCCTTCTCCTTATTCTGGTTGACACTTTGTCTAGGCATTTTAATGAAATTATTTCAACCAGTGGTTTACAATCAATGTGCACTTCGGATTTTGTTCCCCACACAAATCTCTTGAACTTCTCTGTTGCCCACTTTATTGTCAAAGCCTGTTTGCCAATGGTAGCATTAGCCTTATCTGGTTCTTTTAGTAATCTTGAAGCAAAAGCTATCACATATTACTTTCCTCCTTCAGTTTGAGTTAAAACTGCCCAAGCCAACGTTGCTTGTGTCAGTCGTGATTCTATATTTATTCCTCTTCTGTAGTTTTGCAATGCTGGTGCCTCTGCAAAAGCTTTCTTAATGTGAGTAAATTGCCTCTCACAGCAATCGCTCTATTCAAAGATTGCTCTCGTTTTAACTTGCCACCATGTTTTTGGCAAAAACCTGAATACATTTAGAATAGTAATCAGCCATTGTGAGGAATGTCCGCACTTGATCATTGCTGGTTGGTGTGAACATCTTCTCAATGGCTTCTACATGATTGTCCTGATGCCTACCCCCGAGCATCCGGATCGAGTCCATCAGCCCCGGGAGCAGGCATCCAGATATTTATCAAAACCCCAACAGCCCTGCCTTAGGCGCCAGGCTCATAATAGGAATCAGTCCTGGCGCTATAGGCGCCAGGCTCATAGACATTACTTACCTCATGCAGACCATGCTGCAACTGAATCCAAGCCAACGTGAGGCTTGGATGGGACTATTTTGTTACAGGGACAATTTTTTACTCAGGTGTGGTTCTGGGGAACTTCTTACCTGGAACTACTTTGGAGGCTATTTAAACCACGCCCGATCAGCAGCACACGCTTCGCGTTATTCTGCATTCTGCAGCGTAACGCTCACTGTGCCTGCAAGCCTGCATCCAGTCTTCTGCCACGCCCATCTCGAGTCCGGAGCACCTAGGAAAAGGTAAAAAGAAGGAGAAAAGGTTAGATACGAGCATCATTTTTATTCCTTACCTGATTCCGGACACAGCACGTCTCCCGACCTGGAAAGAACATTATTCCAACACGCTTTGCATCGCCAGCTGCAACGCCGCGTTATACTCACCAGTCCACAGCATCTTTAAACTCGGCGCTCTCTCCATCTTTTTCGTCGTTGAACTCCAGCATCAGGGGAAAATCAAAGAAACAACAAGGTGAGCCCGGAAGCCGACAAATTTCATCACTTACCATAGACTTACCTGATTTATCACCGGAGGCATTACCCTTTAACATGCCACATCTTCATATGCCGCACCTATAAAGGGAGAGAACACAAACAAATTGAACTCAGGCAACTTTACCGGACAGTGTTGGAAATACAGACTCTTACCCAAATGCCATCAGCTACCTCCAGGCAATATTCTTTTGGACCCAGTGCAATTCTAAAAGGGAATGGAACAAGAGTGAACATCGGACATATTGAACTCTTTTGAACTTTATAAGCCCCGGAGTCAATAGCCGGAACTCCTCCAGTACCTTCAAGCCAGTGAAGTAACTGGTATGTACGCGCCCCTACATGCCAAGCAGGATGGAGAGCTCATCATTTAAATACATAAGGTGAGCTTACTAAAAGGAAATATCAGAGGTGACTAGTGGGGAGATCGGGAGCAGCGGGGGGTCCTTGCTAAAATCCACGGGTGGCTAAATCCCTTTCTCCACTTGCAGGAGAATACTACTTCGGATCAAGCAGACAAAACTATGCGGGCCAGTCCAAACAGTCATCTCTGCACTATGCATCACATTGGTGGAGACCGCAGCTTTCTGGGTCCGACCGACGCCCTTGTGGGAACCAGGTGAGCATTACAGAACGCGAAGCCTATCCACAAATCCCCACCCGGGCGTAATGGAAACCTCAGAAACCGACCAACTAGCCCTATTGCTAGGGGAACTTAGGACAGAAGTGCATTCTGTGCGCCAAGAAACTAATGCCCTCAGGAGAGAACTGATAGTCTCAAAGCAGCGCACAGATGATTTGGCTAGACAACTGCTGCAAAACCAAGCTGGGCAAACATCACTACCTGGACTCGGGGGGGAATCTAACCCACGTTTCATCTAGTAATCCTTTGCAAGTGGTTCTACCAGGGACCATTCCTTTAGCTCCACCCGAACGCTTTGCTGGGGACCGGAAAAGGTTTGCCGTGTTCATGAACCAATGCCGCTTGCACTTTTTATGCAGACCTGGAGCCTTTCCAAACAACCAAGCCAAAGTAGCCTTTGTACTATCATACATTAGTGGCAGCGCAGCGGATTGGTCAATTCCACTAGTCAACCAGGATGACCCTCTTCTTCTGGATTTTCAGGGTTTTCAATTAAGCATGGAAAGACTATTTGGCAGACATTCACAGGGACAGGCCCTGGACAACAGACTTTTATCCCTACGACAGGGTAACCAGGATCTGCTAACCTATATCGCAACCTTCAATAGGTTGGTGGTGGAAACCGGATGGCCTGAGGCAAAACGAATTACATTATTTCATCGTGGACTTCGGGGTGAACTCAAAGATGTTCTGGTTCAAGTTGTGAATCCACCTTAGGATTGCGCAGAATATATAGACTTAGTGGTCCAATTAGACCATCGCCTTCAGACTAGAAAAGCTGATCGAGCTTAGTTCGAGAATCGGGTATTGGTTAAACCCAACGTTACCCCAAAAGGAACAGATGCATCAGAACCTATGCAGATCAGGGTGGTTAAGGCACCCTTAACTCAAAAGGAAAGAGAAAAGAGACAGCAGATGCAACTGTCTCTATACTGTGGGTCCTCAGGACATTTTCTACGGGATTGCCTTGTAAAACCATCCAAGAAAATAGTCGGAGTTGCTGACAAAAACCAAACAGAGCCTGTTTCGGGAAACAACCACGCCCGACAAGCGTAGAGGTCTGCTTGCCGAGCTTAAAGAAGGACACTCAGACATTGCACTTAATCATACCAATGGTCCTTATTAACTCAAGGCAGCCATCACGTATGCACGCAGTAAGGGCATACATTGATAGTGGGGCCGTAGGAAACTATATGGACCACGAATTGGCTTCTAGGATGAATCTACCTCTTTGCAAAAAGACCACTTCGATGTCATCACCACAGTCGACGGAACTGAGATTGCCTCTGGACCTGTAACTCGTTCCACTACAGAGATGACACTGTTGGGTCAAGATGGGCATCGAGAGATTATTGTGTTTGATTTAATCAAAGCCCCGCAGTTCCAAATAATACTGGGGATACCTTGGTTGGAAACACATAATCCTAGTATTGATTGGCGAGAGAAGAGAATAACCTTCCCGGATTGTGCACACACCTGTTACCCGGAAAAGACCTTGAACAAAGGCCTGGCCACAGTTAATAGCCCAGCAGTGCAGTTACCTCAGAAATATCAAGAAGTCCAAGATGTTTTCCAAAAAGAACAGGCAAACACCTTACCACCTCACAGATCATACGATTGTCAAATCTATCTCATACCCGGTGCACAACCTCCATGCAGTAGAATCTACACCCTTACGGAACCTGAAAACCTTCACCTACGACAATACTTGGACCAATACCTTGATAATGGCTTCATTCGTCCATCCAAGTCCCCTGCATCCTCAGCTTTATTCTTCGTGCCTAAAAAGGAAGGTGACCTTAGAACGTGCATAGACTACCGCGCATTAAATCAGATTACGGTGAAGAACCGATACCCATTGCCTCTGATCCCCGAATTACTAGACCAAGTAAAGGATGCTAGCATCTACACTAAATTGGATCTTCGAGGGGCATATCATTTGGTATGTGTAAAAAAAGGCGATGAATGGAAGACTGCCTTTTGCACCAAGTACGGATTATTCAAATATCAGGTGATGCCCTTTCGGGTTATGTAATGCACCAGCAGCCTTCCAGTATTTTATGAACAATGTCCTTCGTGAACTCATTGATGTCTGTGTTGTCGTATACATAGACGATATTCTGGTGTACTCCTCTTCAGAATCAGACCATGTTAAGCACGTTCGTGCAGTCCTCGAGAAACTACGCCAGCATAAGTTATATGCAAAATTGGAAAAATGTGTTTTTCATGCTACTGAAGTTGAATTCCTTGGATTCATCCTGACTCCAAAAGGAGTTCGAATGGACTCTCGAAAGGTGGACGCGATTCTCAAGTGGCCATCACCCAGTTCAGTTAAAGGGGTACAAAGCATGCTTGGATTTGCTAATTTCTACCGCAGATTTATTCCGGACTTCTCACATGTTGCCCCCCATCACAGCACTTTTACGAAAAAAACAAACACTTCTTGTGGACCGAAGAGGCTGAAAAAGCCTTCCAAGAGCTAAAATTGAAATTCACATCAGCACCTGTCTTAAGGCATCCACGCCCCGAGCTTCCATACATAGTTGAAACCGATGCATCCAGTTTAGCCATGGGAGCTGTCCTATCCCAGAAGGATCCCGAAACCGGTCAACTTCATCCAGTAGCATTTTGGTCCAGAAAGTTCTCAGCACCCGAGTTAAACTATGCGGTTACAGATAAAGAGCTGTTAGCCATCAAATCCACTTTCAAGGCTTGGCGGCATTATCTCCTCGGTGCCAGGCATACCATCACTGTAATCACCGATCACAGGAATTCGCAATATCTGAAGACAGCCAAGGCCCAATCATCACGTCAACTTAGGTGGGCACTATTCTTTGCAGAATTGGATTTTGTGATCACTTATCGACCAGGTTGTAAAAATGGCAAAGCAGATGCCTTATTCCGAATAGGAATGGGAGAAGCATACTCGAACCCAGAACCGGTACCTATAATTTCAGAAGAAATAATTCTTGGCATAACTGCTCTACAGACTCTGAAGATATTCATTTGAAAATCCAACAAGATTTCAATTCAGCAGCCCTGCAGTACTGGGTTAAAAAGGGTCCAGATTATTCAGTCATCAATGACCTGCCTTACTATCAAGGGCGTCTAATCTTACCACACAAGGAACTACAGGAACTAGTCATCTCCAATTACCATGATGCCTTGATAGAAGGGCACCCAGGTATCGCAAAAACGGAAGCTAAAGTTAAAAGACAATTCTTGTGGCCCACCTAGCGAAAAGACGTAAAGTCATTTGTACTGTCATGTGACATCTGCACCCAAAATAAAAGTCAGAAGTAAAAACCAGTTGGTCTTTTACAACCTTTAGATACTCCACCCACACCATGGCACACTTTGTCTTTGGACTTTATTACAGATCTACCTCCATGTAATGGATTCAACACCATTCTAGTTATTGTAGATCTTATTTCCAAGATGGCCCACTTTGTTCCTTTAAAAGGATTACCTTCAGCTTCAATTTTGGCCAAGGAATTTCTCGAAAACATTGTTCGAATACATGGATTTCCTTCCGTATTGATCTCTGACCGAGGTAGTCAGTTCATTTCGCAATTTTGGAAAAAATGTTGTCAATTGCCACAAATCGACGTAAGGTTATCAACAAGTCACCATCTCCAAACCGATGGTCAGACGGAGAGGACCAATCAGACTCTTGAACAATACCTACTTTGTATGCTTCACCAAACCGAAAGTAATTGGAAGGATATTTTATGGATTTCTGAATACGCATACAATAACTCAGTACATTCAGGAATCGGACAAAGCCCCTTTTATACCATATATGGACATCATCCTCGAACCTCAGAACTCGATTCGCCCCAGCACTTAGAAATGCCGGCAGTTACTCATCTGCACTGAACTATTACACAAGCCTTTAAGGAGGCAACAGAACATTTGAAACAAGCAAAAGAGCAATACAAGAAGAACGCTGATCAACACAGAAGTGAGACTCCACCATACCAGATTGGGGATCAAGTCTGGCTGGCTACAAAACACATACCTCTGAAAGGAACCCGGACCTTTAATCCTAGATATTTGGGACCTTACACCATTAAGGCCATTATCAACCCGGTGGCCGTCAAATTAGAATTACCCTCTAATATGCGGATTCATCCTGTCTTTCATGTTTCACTTCTAAAACCAGTTCATCCAGGGACCAGATTAACCAAACCACCTGACCCCATCCTAATAGATGGTGAACCTGAATTCGAAGTAAAAAACATCCTGGACTCTAAGATGGTTAAATCTAGACTTTTTTATTTAATTGACTGGAAGGGTTATGGACCTCAAGAAAGATCATGGGAACCTAGCGACCACGTTCATGCTCCTCGGTTGGTGAAAAAATTCCATCAGAACTTCCTTAGGCGCCAGGCTCATAATTGGAATCAGTCCTGGCGCCGTAGGCGCGAGGCTCATAGACATTACTTACCTCATGCAGACCATACTGCAACTGAATCCAAGCCAACGTGAGGCTTGGATGGGACTATTTTGTTACAGGGACAATTTTTTACTCGGGTGTGGTTCTGGGGAACTTCTTACCTGGAACTACTTTGGAGGCTATTTAAACCACGCCCGATCAGCAGCACACGCTTCACGTTATTCTGCATTCTGCAGCGTAACGCTCACCGTGCCTGCAAGCCTGCATCCAGTCTTCTGCCACGCCTGCCTCGAATCCGGAGCTCCTAGGAAAAGGGGAAAAGAAGGAGAAAAGGTTAGAAACGAACATCATTTTTATTCCTTGCCTGATTCCGGACCCAGCACATCTCCGAGCCTGGAAAGAACATTATTCCAACACGCGTCACATCGCCAGCTGCAGCGACGCGTTATACTCACCAGTCCACAGCATCTTTAAACTCGGCGCTCTCTCCATCTTTTTCGTCGTCGAACTCCAGCATCAGGGGAAAATCAAAGAAACAACAAGGTGAGCCCGGAAGCCAACAAATATCATCACTTACCATAGACTTACCTGATTTATCACCGGAGGCATTACCCTTTAACATGCCACATCTTCATATGCCGCACCTATAAAGGGAAAGAACACAAACAAATTGAACTCAGTCAACTTTACTGGACAGTGTTGGGAAATACAGACTCTTACCCAAACGCCATGAGCTACCTCCAGGCAATATTCTTTTGGACCCAGTGCAATTCTAAAAGGGAATGGAACAAGAGTGAACATCGGACATATTGAACTCTTTTGAACGTTATAAGCCCCGGAGTCAATAGCCGGAACTCCTCCAGTACCTTCAAGCCAGTGAAGTAACTGGTATGTACGCGCCCCTGCATGCCAAGCAGGATGGAGAGCTCATCATTTAAATACATAAGGTGAGCTTACTAAAAGGAAATATCAGAGGTGACTAGTGGGGAGATCGGGAGCAGCGGGGGGTCCTTGCTAAAATCCACGGGTGGCTAAATCCCTTTCTCCACTTGCAGGAGAATACTACTTCGGATCAAGCAGACAAAACTATGCAGGCCAGTCCAAACAGTCATCTCTGCACTATGCATCACATTGGTGGAGACCGCAGCTTTCTGGGTCCGACCGACGCCCTTGTGGGAACCAGGTGAGCATTACAGAACGCGAAGCCTATCCACAAATCCCCACCCGGGCGTAATGGAAACCTCAGAAACCGACCAACTAGCCGTATTGCTAGGGGAACTTAGGACAGAAGTGCATTCTGTGCGCCAAGAAACTAATGCCCTCAGGAGAGAACTGATAGTCTCAAAGCAGCGCACAGATGATTTGGCTAGACAACTGCTGCAAAACCAAGCTGGGCAAATATCACTACCTGGACTCGGGGGGGAATCTAACCCACGTTTCATCTAGTAATCCTTTGCAAGTGGTTCTACCAGGGACCATTCCTTTAGCTCCACCCGAACGCTTTGCTGGGGACCCGAAAAGGTTTGCCGTGTTCATGAACCAATGCCGCTTGCACTTTTTATGCAGACCTGGAGCCTTTCCAAACAACCAAGCCAAAGTAGCCTTTGTACTATCATACGTTAGTGGCAGCGCAGCGGATTGGTCAATTCCACTAGTCAACCAGGATGACCCTCTTCTTCTGGATTTTCAGGGTTTTCAATTAAGCATGGAAAGACTAATTGGCAGACATTCACAGGGACAGGCCCTGGACAACAAACTTTTATCCCTACGACAGGGTAACCAGGATCTGCTAACCTATATCGCAACCTTCAATAGGTTGGTGGTGGAAACCGGATGGCCTGAGGCAAAACGAATTACATTATTTCATCGTGGACTTCGGGTGAACTCAAAGATGTTCTGGTTCAAGTTGTGAATCCACCTCAGGATTGCGCAGAATATATAGACTTAGTGGTCCAATTAGACCATCGCCTTCAGACTAGAAAAGCTGATCGAGCTTAGTTCGAGAATCGGGTATTGGTTAAACCCAACGTTACCCCAAAAGGAACAGATGCATCAGAACCTATGCAGATCGGGGTGGTTAAGGCACCCTTAACTCAAAAGGAAAGAGAAAAGAGACAGCAGATGCAACTGTCTCTATACTGTGGGTCCTCAGGACATTTTCTACGGGATTGCCTTGTAAAACCATCCAAGAAAATAGTCGGAGTTGCTGACAAAAACCAAACAGAGCCTGTTTCGGGAAACAACCACGCCCGACAAGCGTAGAGGTCTGCTTGCCGAGCTTAAAGAAGGACACTCAGACATTGCACTTAATCATACCAATGGTCCTTATTAACTCAAGGCAGCCATCACGTATGCACGCAGTAAGGGCATACATTGATAGTGGGGCCGTAGGAAACTATATGGACCACGAATTGGCTTCTAGGATGAATCTACCTCTTTGCAAAAAGACCACTTCGATGTCATCACCACAGTCGACGGAACTGAGATTGCCTCTGGACCTGTAACTCGTTCCACTACAGAGATGACACTGTTGGGTCAAGATGGGCATCGAGAGATTATTGTGTTTGATTTAATCAAAGCCCCGCAGTTCCAAATAATACTGGGGATACCTTGGTTGGAAACACATAATCCTAGTATTGATTGGCGAGAGAAGAGAATAACCTTCCCGGATTGTGCACACACCTGTTACCCGGAAAAGACCTTGAACAAAGGCCTGGCCACAGTTAATAGCCCAGCAGTGCAGTTACCTCAGAAATATCAAGAAGTCCAAGATGTTTTCCAAAAAGAACAGGCAAACACCTTACCACCTCACAGATCATACGATTGTCAAATCTATCTCATACCCGGTGCACAACCTCCATGCAGTAGAATCTACACCCTTACGGAACCTGAAAACCTTCACCTACGACAATACTTGGACCAATACCTTGATAATGGCTTCATTCGTCCATCCAAGTCCCCTGCATCCTCAGCTTTATTCTTCGTGCCTAAAAAGGAAGGTGACCTTAGAACGTGCATAGACTACCGCGCATTAAATCAGATTACGGTGAAGAACCGATACCCATTGCCTCTGATCCCCGAATTACTAGACCAAGTAAAGGATGCTAGCATCTACACTAAATTGGATCTTCGAGGGGCATATCATTTGGTATGTGTAAAAAAAGGCGATGAATGGAAGACTGCCTTTTGCACCAAGTACGGATTATTCAAATATCAGGTGATGCCCTTTCGGGTTATGTAATGCACCAGCAGCCTTCCAGTATTTTATGAACAATGTCCTTCGTGAACTCATTGATGTCTGTGTTGTCGTATACATAGACGATATTCTGGTGTACTCCTCTTCAGAATCAGACCATGTTAAGCACGTTCGTGCAGTCCTCGAGAAACTACGCCAGCATAAGTTATATGCAAAATTGGAAAAATGTGTTTTTCATGCTACTGAAGTTGAATTCCTTGGATTCATCCTGACTCCAAAAGGAGTTCGAATGGACTCTCGAAAGGTGGACGCGATTCTCAAGTGGCCATCACCCAGTTCAGTTAAAGGGGTACAAAGCATGCTTGGATTTGCTAATTTCTACCGCAGATTTATTCCGGACTTCTCACATGTTGCACCCCATCACAGCACTTTTACGAAAAAAACAAACACTTCTTGTGGACCGAAGAGGCTGAAAAAGCCTTCCAAGAGCTAAAATTGAAATTCACATCAGCACCTGTCTTAAGGCATCCACGCCCCGAGCTTCCATACATAGTTGAAACCGATGCATCCAGTTTAGCCATGGGAGCTGTCCTATCCCAGAAGGATCCCGAAACCGGTCAACTTCATCCAGTAGCATTTTGGTCCAGAAAGTTCTCAGCACCCGAGTTAAACTATGCGGTTACAGATAAAGAGCTGTTAGCCATCAAATCCACTTTCAAGGCTTGGCGGCATTATCTCCTCGGTGCCAGGCATACCATCACTGTAATCACCGATCACAGGAATTCGCAATATCTGAAGACAGCCAAGGCCCAATCATCACGTCAACTTAGGTGGGCACTATTCTTTGCAGAATTGGATTTTGTGATCACTTATCGACCAGGTTGTCAAAATGGCAAAGCAGATGCCTTATTCCGAATAGGAATGGGAGAAGCATACTCGAACCCAGAACCGGTACCTATAATTTCAGAAGAAATAATTCTTGGCATAACTGCTCTACAGACTCTGAAGATATTCATTTGAAAATCCAACAAGATTTCAATTCAGCAGCCCTGCAGTACTGGGTTAAAAAGGGTCCAGATTATTCAGTCATCAATGACCTGCCTTACTATCAAGGGCGTCTAATCTTACCACACAAGGAACTACAGGAACTAGTCATCTCCAATTACCATGATGCCTTGATAGAAGGGCACCCAGGTATCGCAAAAACGGAAGCTAAAGTTAAAAGACAATTCTTGTGGCCCACCTAGCGAAAATACGTAAAGTCATTTGTACTGTCATGTGACATCTGCACCCAAAATAAAAGTCAGAAGTAAAAACCAGTTGGTCTTTTACAACCTTTAGATACTCCACCCACACCATGGCACACTTTGTCTTTGGACTTTATTACAGATCTACCTCCATGTAATGGATTCAACACCATTCTAGTTATTGTAGATCTTATTTCCAAGATGGCCCACTTTGTTCCTTTAAAAGGATTACCTTCAGCTTCAATTTTGGCCAAGGAATTTCTCGAAAACATTATTCGAATACATGGATTTCCTTCCGTATTGATCTCTGACCGAGGTAGTCAGTTCATTTCGCAATTTTGGAAAAAATGTTGTCAATTGCCACAAATCGACGTAAGGTTATCAACAAGTCACCATCTCCAAACCGATGGTCAGACGGAGAGGACCAATCAGACTCTTGAACAATAACTACTTTGTATGCTTCACCAAACCGAAAGTAATTGGAAGGATATTTTATGGATTTCTGAATACGCATACAATAACTCAGTACATTCAGGAATCGGACAAAGCCCCTTTTATACCATATATGGACATCATCCTCGAACCTCAGAACTCGATTCGCCCCAGCACTTAGAAATGCCGGCAGTTACTCATCTGCACTGAACTATTACACAAGCCTTTAAGGAGGCAACAGAACATTTGAAACAAGCAAAAGAGCAATACAAGAAGAACGCTGATCAACACAGAAGTGAGACTCCACCATACCAGATTGGGGATCAAGTCTGGCTGGCTACAAAACACATACCTCTGAAAGGAACCCGGACCTTTAATCCTAGATATTTGGGACCTTACACCATTAAGGCCATTATCAACCCGGTGGCCGTCAAATTAGAATTACCCTCTAATATGCGGATTCATCCTGTCTTTCATGTTTCACTTCTAAAACCAGTTCATCCAGGGACCAGATTAACCAAACCACCTGACCCCATCCTAATAGATGGTGAACCGAAGTAAAAAACATCCTGGACTCTAAGATGGTTAAATCTAGACTTTTTTATTTAATTGACTGGAAGGGTTATGGACCTCAAGAAAGATCATGGGAACCTAGCGACCACGTTCATGCTCCTCGGTTGGTGAAAAAATTCCATCAGAACTTCCTTAGGCGCCAGGCTCATAATGGGAATCAGTCCTGGCGCCGTAGGCGCGAGGCTCATAGACATTACTTACCTCATGCAGACCATACTGCAACTGAATCCAAGCCAACGTGAGGCTTGGATGGGACTATTTTGTTACAGGGACAATTTTTTACTCGGGTGTGGTTCTGGGGAACTTCTTACCTGGAACTACTTTGGAGGCTATTTAAACCACGCCCGATCAGCAGCACACGCTTCACGTTATTCTGCATTCTGCAGCGTAACGCTCACCGTGCCTGCAAGCCTGCATCCAGTCTTCTGCCACGCCTGCCTCGAATCCGGAGCTCCTAGGAAAAGGGGAAAAGAAGGAGAAAAGGTTAGAAACGAACATCATTTTTATTCCTTACCTGATTCCGGACCCAGCACATCTCCGAGCCTGGAAAGAACATTATTCCAACACGCGTCACATCGCCAGTTGCAGCGACGCGTTATACTCACCAGTCCACAGCATCTTTAAACTCGGCGCTCTCTCCATCTTTTTCGTCGTCGAACTCCAGCATCAGGGGAAAATCAAAGAAAAAACAAGGTGAGCCCGGAAGCCAACAAATATCATCACTTACCATAGACTTACCTGATTTATCACCGGAGGCATTACCCTTTAACATGCCACATCTTCATATGCCGCACCTATAAAGGGAAAGAACACAAACAAATTGAACTCAGTCAACTTTACTGGACAGTGTTGGGAAATACAGACTCTTACCCAAACGCCATGAGCTACCTCCAGGCAATATTCTTTTGGACCCAGTGCAATTCTAAAAGGGAATGGAACAAGAGTGAACATCGGACATATTGAACTCTTTTGAACTTTATAAGCCCCGGAGTCAATAGCCGGAACTCCTCCAGTACCTTCAAGCCAGTGAAGTAACTGGTATCTACGCGCCCCTGCATGGCAAGCAGGATGGAGAGCTCATCATTTAAATACATAAGGTGAGCTCACTAAAAGGAAATATCAAAGGTGACTAGTGGGGAGATCGGGAGCAGCGGGGGGTCCTTGCTAAAATCCACAGGTGGCTAAATCCCTTTTTCCACTTTCAGGAGAATACTTCTTCGGGTCAAGCAGACAAAACTAGGCGGGCCAGTCCAAACAGTCATCTCTGCACTACACATCACGTTGGTGGAGACCGCAGCTGTCCGGGTCTGACTGACGCCCCTGTGGGAACCTGGTGAGCGTAACAATGATCTCTTTTGGGAGATATCCCATTCCTGGAAATTATGTGCCCTAAATATTTGATCACTTTCCTATTTATCTTGCACTTCTCCCTGGTTAGAGTCATCCCAGCAATATGTAGTTTTCGGAACACTCTATCTAGCCTCTTGTTGTGTTCCTCTATGTCATCTGCATACACTAATATGTCATGTTGGAAGAACACCATGCCTTCCTCATCATCAAAGTTTCTATACATTATCTTTTGAAATACGAGCACGCATAAATGAGACCACATGGCACCCTTCAGTATTCTTACAGTGCTGCAGGGGTTATAAATGCTGTCAAAAGCTCCGATTTTCCACAAAGCTTAACTTGGTGATATGCTAAGGTAAGGTCCAGGGTAAAAAATGCTGTGGGCTGGGCTCATTGTCAATACCAGCTCCTGAATATTGGGCAAAGTATGTCTCTCTGGAATGACACACTTATTGAACTCTCTCACATCCACACAAATATTCACTTTCCCAGAACTCTTCCTGGCTATGACTCAAGGTGACACCCACTCAGATGCATCAATACTTTCTATAATTGGCTGTTCTTCTAGTTTTCTCAGTTCTGTTTTTACTTAATTTCTCATAGATATCGGAATGTTGTGCAGTCCTTGAGCTACTGACCTACAACCCTGGCTGAGTTGTATTTGATGGTCAAAACCCTGAGACATAATAGATTGTCACAAAATACTTCCTATTGTATTAGTTGCATCCCTTTTTCCCTTTTGGAGGGTTTTCTCTAAAAGAATACTGCATGCTCTGCATTCGGATCAAGCTTAACTTCAACCTTTTTTTATGAATCCAGCTCAAAAGTGGGGTTGATCCCTTCTTTAATACAAAGTTCCTCATTACGACCCAGGCTCTGGACCATGGTGCTATTAGCACCATGGTCCATGCCGGTCTCCGGCATGGTGGATGGTGGAATTACCGCCCCCATCACAAGGTTGGCGGGGGCGGTAATTCCCCATTCACCATTTGCCCTTCCCCATTCCCATTTTGCACCATAGGGCATAATGGGGATGGGGAAGGCGCTAATTACGGCACCATAAATTACGGTTGCAGTAATTAGCTTTAAGGTCCCTTAGCGGGTTGGATTTTAATGCCTGCAAAAAGCAGGCGTTAAAGCCTCCAACCCGCTAAGGGACCTTGTAATCAGGCGCTAATGGTTTAACAGCGCCGACGCTCTTTACGGTACCGTTAAACCATTAGCGCCAGGGTCGTAATGAGGCCCATATACTTTTCCAGTGGCTTCCTTTCCTTTAAATTCTAGTGTTACACAGAACCAAATTACCAGATCTATTCTCACCCTGCTGTTGGCTTTCAGATTTATATCAACTTTGTGTAGATATCTGTATCCAAATTTCTCCCCATCAGCCTTTGGCAGAAGAGTGTATTTTGCTCTAGAATTGATCATCATCACAACTGGCACTCTACTGAGTGAAACTGAGGCTTTTAGACTTTCCAAATCTTCCTCTTCATTTCCCATTTACAGTATGCACTCATCATCATCATGGTATGCATCACCTATCCAATTCGTAGAGGGGTTCCTGTTCCTGCAACACCTAGCTAGATGACTTCTACCATTGCAGATCCTAGAATATCATTCTCAAAGCTGACAGTCTGCGTTATCTGTAACTTCCACTTGGGCTACTTTCCCTTTTTATTTGAAATCTACCTCTTCCTCTTGAGTTATCGAGCCTTGACGTGCCCCTTTTGTAGTTTCTGTTGTCTGGGGTCCATTTATTCACTGGTACGCGATTACTCACAGCTGATATTGCTTCTGTTGGCACTGCAGACTTTGCTGGCAGAGACAGAGGCGTCTCTGTGGTAGCTTTGATTGCAGCTTCCTTCTTTATGCTGTCCATTACTTGGACACATTTCTCAGTGTGCTCAACCTCTTTACCAATTCATAGCACAGTTTTGAGCAGGGGATCATCTTCTGCCGAGAGGTTCTCACTGATTACTGCTCTTACAGTCTCGCATGAATTGGTTTCTGAGGTTCTCATATAGTTGTTGATTAAAGTTGAAGGACCTGGCCAATCTTCGAAGTACTGTGATGTATTGTTCCACACTGTACCTTTCTTCTTGTAGCCTCTTGCCAAATTCGTAGCGTTTTAATTTAGTGCTTATTTTGTTTCAGAATGCTTGTTTATTTTCTTGACAGACTTCTCATAGTCATTCATGTTGAAGCATTCCTCTTCAGGTAAGTCAGGAAGATCTTCAAACTTCTCTTGTCCAGCTGATTCCCAACAATGTAAAAGTAAGGACTTTTTCGTGTCAACAGTGTAATTTGTGCCACATACAACATTTGCATAATGTACAAAAGACTTGAGCCATCTCTTTCAGGGAATTGTTGGTTCCCCTACCTGTTTCTTTCAGTGAGGAAAGCCGTTCAATTGTTATTGCTACCTCCTGTGGCTATACAATGTGAAATGCACAGTGTATACTTCTAGCGGCGGCGATTCCTACGCGTCATAGGCTTTGTTTACGCTGTTGCCTAGCAACAATGCATAATCGTGGCTTGATGCGTAGCGCCAACAAAGGTCGAGCTGGAGTGTGCACTAAGACCAATGCTTTTCTGTGGCTTATCCTGACCCCTCAAAAGTCATGTCTGGGTGTCTGTCACCTCAGCACCATGGCACATACCTGGAAGCCTGGGAATCCCATGCGGATGCTGCTCTGGAAACGTTCTGACGTCTGGCTCTCTGCAGGGCTCGTCATGAGCAACAGCTGCTCGCCTGGTGCTGATGCTGGTTCATCACACGAGTCGACAGTCTGTAGTGTCCGCTCACAAAGGACGCAAGAGACTACGGTATAGTTTTATAAAAGTATTTATTATGGAAACATAAGAACACACAAGTAAAGAGCCCTGCCTCCACTTCTTCCAACTCCCTTTCAACCGCCAACACCATCCCGTTCTCGAACCTACACTCGACCCTTGTCACAATACTACATTTCATTACTGAGAGTGCATCTTTCTATCTCTTACATATTCCACATTCTTTCCAAAGTAGTGGGTTTGGGTAGTGTTGTTGTATATAGTTATTTTTTAATATGGTTTGTTTAGTTGCAATATATATATTTATAGAACCTTGATTGGACATTCCTTTAGTGTGCACTGTTGCTAATGTTTCACATTCACACCCCATTTAAAAGTATAGCCTGCCCGTGGCCCACGTTACCACGAAAGGCGAACGAGGTATTTCTCTTGAGTACGCTAGTTCACCTTTATGAATGGGGTCCCCCTTATTTTGTAGAAGTGGAATGGCTGGGCCGATGGCTTTGGCACTACTCATCCTTGTACTCCTTCTGGGCACAAGTCATTTTGTCACACAAACGCATCATTTGATATGGCGTTCACACCATTACATATAGCAATCTGGCCCCCACCCAAACCCCACAGCAACAGAAAAAGGATGAGCAAGGGTCTGTCTCATTCGCAAGGTGAGAAAATATACTGAGGGCATCCCCCTTAAAGTGTTGAAATCCAGGCTTAGGTGGCATGTCTATTTGGGATCGCTGTAGAGATTTGCTCCAACGCCAGATCTTTGGACTCTTGTCAACTGTGGCCCAGTTCCTCCTCCTTCCATCAGTTACATGCTATGATAGGCCATTGACTGATCAACCCATTCTGAGCTCTGCTGTGCTGAGTCTGCTTCAATTCCAGATTTACAGTTGACTCTCTGGCATATGATTCCATGCCCATAGTCTGAGAACTTTAGAACTGATGCCATATTCAAACCATCTTTCCAGAGCTGAAAAGCAGATTGGCACCAGAGGTCTGCTAAACTCTCTGTGGTTCTGCAGTAGGGTTCTTTGTCAGATATTACTTCCTCAGGCGTCCCAACCGAGAGAATGTACCTTTCCTCTCACATGGCAACTCCACCACAGTTTGAGGATTTAAGGGGATCTTTGTCACCCCTCCATCATTTTTACACCCTGCGGAGGCTTGTAAGAATGATCTGACAAACTATCAGATTTCCCAGTTAACTCTTAGAGACCAGGGGCCTGGAAGAACAATTAACCAGTGGCTGCAGACTGTCTCAGAATTCTTAGACTCATTGTTCTAAAACAGGCCAGGGTTGTTGCCTTGCTCCTGTTCCCTATCTTAGAATAGACCAGGGATCTCACCCTGCACCTGTGCCTCTTTTTTTAATAGTCCAGGGATCTTACACTCCCCTGATCCCCTGTTTGCTTCTGCAGAACTGCCAGAGTGGGACAGTCCCTCTGTTACTGGCAAAAGGTAACATGACCTTTTCTTCACGCTGAAGACAACTCACTCACTTGTGGCAAGCCCTTTGAGTCTGAAACTTTCTGGTCTGTCATCTCAGGTTCCTTGTCAACACCAGTAGGCAACACTAAGATCACTAATCCGTAGACACTTCAGGCCTTCTCTTGCAGGAGCAGTAACCTTAGGGGATTTTAGGACTGAAATGGGAGTTACCTGTGGCACCGGTCTCTCATGCTCTGCAACAGAAAAAGCTACAGGGCCTATGGCATCAAGCGCTTTCCCTCTTGCTGCTCTCAGGGCACTCGCTGCAGTAACTTCTGTGACTATGTTGGGATCAGAGAGGTCATTACCTAGCAGACACCATACTGCAATGGGGTCATTGTCTGCAACAAGGTGCATGGGTGCTTTCCCCTTCCAACTAACCTCTACTATTGCCAAGGGACAGTAGCTAAGACCATCAAACGCCCTTATCGTCCTGGGATGAACTGCAACCATTGTCGCTTGACAGCTGTGACATTAGCAGACGTGTTACACAAGCCAGAAGAATGTCCAGAAGAATGTCCCCATTTATGAAGTATTGGCTGGAAGTGTGACCTCTCCAGGGGATCTAGTACCATCCCCTCTCAGAGTGTCATTTGCCCACTTTTTGACCTAGTGGAGTTTCATCTGTTAAGATGCCCACACTGACTATTGCATCTTAGTTGAGATCAGCAGCCAAGATCGCCTGTTTAAACTTAGCCTTAAAGTCTGGATCTTCCTTGATATGTATCATGTCCTCACACAGCAAGCTACATTTAGGTGTTGAGGGTTTGAGTGCCTCATGGATAGAGGTAAAATCATTCTTCTTTTCTGTCGGGGCTGAAGAGCCATGTGTTGGAGATTTTCCTTCATGTTTTTGGTGGGCTTTCTTGGAAGACGGGCCCAAACCTCTTTCCTTTCCCATCTTTTTTTACTTTTATATGATTTCAATGCTTCTGCTTTGATTGTGCTCACCTCAGCTTTTATGTGGATGTGAGTACTCAGATACTTATAAGCAGGCCTTCCAAGCTCCCTAGGATCGGTGACAGTCTTGTCCACTAGACACTGGCATAACTCCACCTCACAATTTTTTAAAGACATGCTCACGTTCAACCTAATTAAACTTTCCTTCAAATGTGTCTACTTTGTTACCAGTGACCTACCCATTCAGATACTTCAGGGATACATGTGTAAACACCTCAAAAGTTGGATTCTTCCTTTTCGTGAGCTCTGTTACTGTTCTGGGAAACTGAAGAACTTGAGGATGGCAGCCTTCATTTTGGCAGCAAAGGCCTTTCTTGAGGAGCACACTGAAAGAACACACCAGTTCAACTCGTCAGTGGACGGCTCATGAGGGCTGTGCCCCACAATCCCTCTTCCACCACCTTGGGTTGGAAGGCAACTTCTATTGCCTCAAAGCAATCACATATGCATTTCCCCACCTCAACGGCTTAACAAAGTCCTTGGGGATGTGAAGCCCAGGATTTCCTTGTCTGCTATTGCTTGAAACGCTTCCCTTCCCCTTAGAAGATTATTGGTGTGTCTCCCTCTTCTCCGAGAGCTCTAGCTTGTGCAGATCCAGCATTAGCGATTCCTTGGTTTCTGTTCTCCTATGTCCTCCTTCCTTTCCTCCAAAAGGAACTTTCTTTCAGCCAGTTTCACCTCAGAGAGATGATCGTGGGACCTGACTGAGACTCAGGGCCTAACAAAAACCTGGGATCTAGCTGATACCATGGACCTGTGGAAAACTACATCACCTGTCCTTTGGGAGGAAGGGCGGGGACAACCATCACTATCTCTATCTCCATCCACATCCACCCCCAGTGAAATGGGTACCTGGGTCGGGGGTACCAGACCACTACTGGGCCCCTGGGAATTGTCCACAACCCTATCTTCCCCAAACACTTGGACGATTTTAAGCATTTCAGATTTACTAACCTTACTGCCATAGGGGAGTCCCCTTTCCTGGCATAGATTATGAATGGCACTGGCCTTCAGCTTGCAGAGGAATTTGGAGCTCGAAGGAGATGGTGACCAGGTGGCTATGTCGAGTTGGGGGAGATAGAAGACTTAAATGTGGAGATGGCAGAGCTTTAGTGGTGTGGAAGTGATCAAGTATTGAGGTCAAAGATGACTCCAGTGGTTTCCTTGCAGCAAATTGCATGGTTTTAAAGGTGCCCAACCCAGCGTCAAGGCAGTAGAGAGTTTCAGGGATAGCCAGGGGTCCCATCCTTTGTTCTGCAGGGGTCCTTCTTTCCTGCAATCCCACTTCAGGGAACATGGCTGGCGCCTATAGGGTATTCTTCACTTCCAGCGAACAGGGTCCTGACTTCAGCAAGCAGAGAGGCCCCGGTCCATAGCAGCCCACTGCGACTTCTTCCTCCCTCATCAGCAGGCTAGACTATGCACAGGCTGAGCTCCTTTGATGGATCTTCACCTCATTGGCACATACACAAGGAATCTCCAATGTAGCCAGAAAAACCATTCCCTCACCAACCACCAAGTACCCACTTGTGTCATGGGTTTAACCATCAAGGTACAAATAAGTTCGAGGGATAGCTATACAGAGGATTGTGGGTCTCTTTTGGAAGGATTTTGGAAGCTTTATGGCAGGGCACAGTGTAGAGAGCAGACCCAATATCTGCATCACCCGAAACCCCTCACTTCACAGGTACCTTCTATTCACATCAGATGGTGCAAAAAAAGCATTAATGGTGCCTCCTACCTGCTCAAATCATTGATGTTAATCACCTTTGTCAGGTGATAATTCGACAGTGCCAAGTTAGTCTCTGACAAATTGCTGAAATGACATTGTAATGCAGCAGCCCATTGACAGGAAGGTTGATAAATGTAAAATATAAACCAATATGACGTGTTTCCTTTCTTTCTGTACTTATGACACATTACTTATTTATTTATTGCTAATGTGATTAGGTCATAGAGAACCTTATACGTAATCCATAAATGTAGAGTTACAAAATAGCATAAAATATAACTTAAATTTACATTAGATATATCGCACGAAAACATTTTGCATAAAAACATTCGTTTTAAAATCTTAGATAAAAATTATCTAAAATGACAGAATACAAAATATGTCCTTGTTTACGTGGAACATGAAAATACATTTCCCAGAATAATTCTAAGCATAAAATGTGTCAATTCTTGTTCTGGTATGTATTCAATTCATTAGCATTTCGATGGGTTAGTTTCCCGCCGTCTTCATAGAATCAGATATCCTTTGCCATACCTGAAAAATTGCAATGTGCGGACTTGTATTTTGAGAATTTAGACAATACCGCAGAAGGCAGGCTCTAGTATGCTGTCATAATGGCTTACAAATCTGCCCAAAATACACATATAAATTGAGCCTTGTGATTTACATTCTATCATCACATGTCTTATAGTTTCTCTCATGTTTGTCATTTTTGAAATACATTACAAATGGGGTGTATATAGTGATAGCTAAAGACAGGGAGAGCCAGGAAAGGCGTGTTCTTGAGGAGCAGAGCCTCCTCCCTGAAGTGCAAGAGAGATTTGGCCAATCTTGGTATATCATTCCAGAGACTGGTGTGTTGCAGGAGAGGAAATATGTTCTGTTTCTTTCCTGTCTGCAAACATAGTTTTTAGTCTGGTCATATTGTGGTTTCTGGGGCTATGGAGGCCTACACAGATTGTGAATTTTTTTGTAGGACCTATGTTCCACACACAGAACTCTTATGAATAATAGGGTGGGTTGACAAAACCTAGTTGGTTGGTGGTGCTGGCAATATGGTTGGTACCTCAGTAATGTCACTAGTTATTCGACAATTCAGTCCAGAGTTTTGTTTGTGCCGGAATATTTATTATTTCAAGTGTAACATAACACCTGGGCAATTCTCTTCTTGTTCCGATGGGAGCCCCCACCCCAACTTCAATGCCTTGAGAAAGACTTCGGTTGAAACGCCCGTCGGCTGTGTTTTCTTTGATGGTTCACCAACCTGGTACATTGTGCCCCAGGTGTTATGTTACACTTGAAAAAATAAATATTCCTGCACAAACAAAACTCTGGACTGAATTGTCGAATAACTAGTGACATTACTGAGGTACCAACCATATCGCCAGCGCCACCAACCAACTAGGTTTTGTCAACCCACCAAATTCTCCTCAAACTTCCTGGGAACCATGGAGTCTGGTTCCCTGACAAAACCATGTGCTAGGCTGCAGGCCTAACCTTTCACATAGACGACGAGTTGCGCAGGGGACCTATCTGTCCCGACACCTCGCTCCTCACCCCTTGTAAACATCTTATGAATAATAGTTGGCTGAACATTGCAATTTTAAAAATGGCCAACGGGCCTATGGCCATTAGGCCAATTACATGTTTTGTTTGTTCTGTTTTGTATTGTTCCTGGTCTGTGTTCGATTTTGTTCAGAACCTCATAAACTGGCGTACCACTTACCAATTCTCCTTTTTGTGCCATTGCACAGACACGCTTCCAAAGAATGCCTCCACCATCTTTAAGTGTTTTATTGTAAGTCACTTCTGATCGAAATCGACATCCCTGTTCTTCAAAGAAATGCAAATTCAATTGGAGTATTCTCTAGGTAAGGCTAACTAGAGGGCAAAGTCCAACTGAACAGCAATCAGCCTAAAACAATCTAATCTGGGAAGAGTATGCTGAACAACTGAGAGCAATGGATATGTTCCTGTATATTTGCGTTTTTGTTTTTCTCTATCATTCATCAGTGTTTTTGACCGTCCCCTTGAAAAGCCCTAACCTCTAGAGTTCATCAAGGTTATAATCCTGTATGTGTTCCCCAGTCACTAGGGCCACATGAGGTTCCCACTCGTACCCTGTTTCCCCAAGGTGAATAACCTTGCATGGCAGATTAAGAGGAGTACACCATTGTTGGTGCGAATATATATCATGTTCAGGTAGTGAAGCACAGATGTACTCCAGAGATGATCTCTTTGTCATTTCCCCAAAACTACAGTGGTGACCTGGGCATTATTTATGAGAGCAGTGTTTGGGGTACACCAGTGCAATGATTGCCCTTCCTGAGATTTATGCTGGCAACACTGGTAAGATCAGGCCAAGCTAGAGTTTTGGAGTCGTAAATGAATGTGCATCATTGAGGTTTACCCTGGAAGACGCCAGTCAACGTTGAATGGAGAGTCTACCTCTGATTAGGTAACCACCGGAATGAACACAGTCTTTGTCACTAGAAGACATTCTATACTTGAGGAAGATGAAGGGAAAACACATTTTGGCAGAGGAAAGGGTTTAAGGGACAGGCTAAAGGTCCAGAGTGCAATGTGCACCTTCTGTTCACTGGGTCCCCACCCATGGGTCTGTGGTTCTTGAAACTAGTTTTCACCACAATCATCATGTGGGCCTCAAACTTCTCTACAAGCTAACTACTTCCATCTTCTTTGTATGGGCCCAGGTGCTAAACCTAAATAGGAGACAGGTTTGAACCTACTGGTCACATATTTTCCAGGCAAAGCGCATAAAGTTTGGTACTTGCATTCACAATCAAGAGAAAAACACTGTCTTGGGCCTGTAATTCTGAGCAGAAGTCTTTTCTTTTGCTGCTCGTAAAATGGGCAAATGAAGAAAGCAGATTATGAGGTGATTTTTTGAAATCCTGCCCACAGCTTTAATCATTTTTACTCAGCATCACCCTTCTATTGCCCGCTGAGTCCCCCAGAATGACTTAATAACTTCTCTGCTACCGAGGCACTTGTGAAACTCATCTGATGCCACCATTACCAGACTACATGTCTTCACCCAGACAGGATGTCTGCAATGCAGCCCATCCCCACTGACTAGTCCTAGGAGGGCACTCCACAGTTCCAGAATCCAGGAACCCCATCCTCATTCAAGAGAGACTCCATAGACTCTCAAAGCAAGAATGCTGCAGTGTATTAATGATCCCAACAGATCCTGGTGTTTGATAGCTTTAACAAAGAGCAACCAAAGTACCCAAAATGAGAGGTCCCAGGCGATGATTGATGATTTGACAGATGTACCATAGAAGATGCGAAAGAGAGGTGGCACTGGGTGGCACTGTCTGCGTGGTACTCTATGTGCCTGAATGTGACTTTGGGGCCCTGTTCCTCATGGGAAACTGTGAGAAACTATGAAATTCCAAGCATGGCAGCAAATTATCACAAGCATGTAGATCATCAATAACTTCACCATTAGACCAGCTCATCATCAGGACCACCTCCAGCTTGGTCAATTAACCATAAATTGGTTGAATATGTAATAATCAAGGTATTCCAACAAACCAAGCGGGGGCTGGCATTTCCAAGGGACATCCTTTTAATCTCTGTGGATATCTTAATATCTGTTGAACCTTGGTGAGTCCTAGATGTGTGCTTGCCAAGGGATCGACCCTAATCATAATGGTTAAAAATTGATCCACAGGCATGGGATTTTCTCCCAGGAACACTATTGTAGCCTGTATATAGACAGTAAAGAGGAAGCATTTAAGTCATTGCTCTGCAAAAACAGCCCTTTTGTTTAAAGTGATAAAGTGTTACGCCGTACTTCCGGCACTCCATACCAATCCTAAGAGATGGTCTTAGGTTGCCTGACCACTGCTAACAATAGATGAACAGTAACAAGGTTATTGACACTCTGCACAGTTCATCAATTTATTGCAGGGTTTGCAAAAGATACAGCCCACACAAGTGCTATGGCCATGTCTCTCTAGAAGCCCTACACATGCCATACCAACATCCCATACTCGCTGGACATTCTTAACTACTAGATATGCATGGCAATCATTGTACATCCACTCCCACAAACTCAGCAACCCATAGGAAACTTGATGCATATAACAACTGTCAACTTTGATAGTCCTGTCTGACTATTGCTGCAACTCAACTTATCTTAGGCAATACCTTAGAGCCTGGGAAAAATTGGCAATGGAATTCTAGTTTCTCTTCATTGTTCTTTACTTTTCACCATTTTATAAATAGATACATTCCATAATATGCTGAAAGTCTGTGAGAGAGGGGTAGAATATTAATCTGAACTGGTAGAAGAATATCTCCTCTACTGTATTCTGGCAATTCCTCTTTCTGCTCAAGGTTTTAGACACATCATGCCAGTTCTCTATGAGTTTACAGGTGTTTTAGACACCACACCCTCACAATCAATAATTTGCGCTAGCTACCCCAACAGGCCAGCAACTCCTCTAAAGAAGCAGCCACCCGCTATCTGGCCATGATAGGACCAAAGCATCTTTACACCTACCTAACAAAATCATCACCTTGAAAGGCCATTGCACTACCAGACGTGGTGGTGCTGCCATCTTGCAAACTAAGAAGCGCAGGAAAGGGAAAAAAAATGAAACGTCTTGTGCTATGCACTAGGACTCAAGAGAAAATGAGTTCTATTGAGCAGGCTGTCCCCCTCCCTCCGGCTCTTATGGCAATTATCTGAAGACCCTTTTCTTTGAAGAACACCTCTTTTTATGTTGACCACTGAATAACCGATGGGCTCCCTCTCCTTTTTACTACCCAATCTCCCTCATGTCATTCTGTACCACTCTCCCCAGCTTTTGCACAGTGATCAGATCTTAGCCAGCTAGGCATTAAATGCATGCATTCATACAGACATATGTTGCAGCACCTTGTGTTCCAATAGATACACTCTCTTTAGTACCGAATCTGTTGAGGAACAAGTTGCAAGCCGGGAGCATAGTATGTCTTTTTCGGATCTACGTTATGAAACCAAATCCCAAAAATTCGAATTACAAAATTTCGAAGCCCACCTGTTTGCATTTTGTAATTTGAGTTTTTGGGATTTTGTTTTCTTCCCCCCGCTGGCCATTTAATTTATGCAGGGGTACCCCTGCAACCTCTGCAGCTCATAATACTGAACTAGGGGATTGGGGGAAATCCCTGCAAGCCGTGCTCCCCTTGTTAGGTATTATGGGCTTCGATTTTTTATACTTGGTCGAATGCACAGTAAACCTTCATTTGACATTTTTTTTTCTGAAGGTTTGGGGTAAACCTCTCTTTTTCAGCTCTTTACTCGAAGTCACATACATCCAATTCCCTATGCATCGAATCGGCATGACTCCACTCACCAGCCATAGATTAGAATTAAATGCAAAGTGAAGCCTAATTATTTGTTTTATTGGATACGGTTTATAATAGCAAACCTTTACAAAACATTGTGCAAGTTTCAAAACATTATCATACAAATCACATATCCTTCAATCCATAAGTACTAAACACATTTTTATTTTTAAAAAGAGGTCCATCGATTACTTTAAAAGAAGACCTTCGTAGTCTCAAATGTGCAAATTTGCAATCGTGCAACTTATCAAGCATAGCACCTATAGAATGTAATACATACAACATTAACACTAAGCAGACCGGCGATAGTATGAAAAACCAATTCATTCTCTCTCCTATCTAATTCTCTTCCCATTTCAATTAATAAAAAAAGCCTGAGGCTATCCCCTCGGAGGTTAAATTGGCACTTAGACATCTCTTCCACATATTATCACTGTCGGCTAAATTTACATTTAAAAGCAGTTTTCTAAAATAGCTCAACCTCTCTGTCAAGAGAGCGGGGCAATCTAGCAGAAAATGGCTTGTGGTTTCTGTTTCCTTCGGATCTTTACAGAATCGTCAGTAAGCCGCCTCACTACCAACCAATTTTCTTCGATTAGAAAATTTGGAAGCAAATTCCATGTAAACCGTAATAAAATTCTCCTGTAAAAGCGATTAGGGAAAAGGTTCAAATAAGATGCCACATTTCCTTTTTGTTTTATGTTCATGGGACAAGTGGGAAAGGCACGGGTAATTGTGGAATTGGTCAATGGTGTAGCTCCAGTCAGCATTGTACGGAGCAAACGTAACTATCTGCGGTTTCCACAAGATCATTCGCACATTGATCAACATCTGATAACCTTTCCTCGCAGTACTCTCTTAAGGTAGCAGTCAACGGAAGCAACACCCCAGAGCTTTCCTTTCCTGACTTACAAAAAATGAACATAATAGTATAACGTATCCTGATGGGAAACAATTTTCCGAAACAAGGCCAATAATTTCCACTTAACTCGCACAAGACAAGAGACAAGAGTCAAAGACAAGAGACAAGAGATAAGAGTCAGAGTTTGTAACGTATTGCTGCCAATGGGATAGCGTTTGATACTCCCAGAACTTGCTTCCAAATTATAGCATCCATTTTATCTGGCCACCTATAAGACCCCATGGCCCACAATACCATAGCATATGTTAATTTCTGAACTATTTTCCCCTCATCAAGCTCAATAAATGGTGCCATGGAAAAACGTCCATACTTTCTGTCAATCATTAGCATCTGATTAATTAGGAAGTTGATAGTGTGAGTCAAAACCATGCGGACAGTCAGGTACGATGGTCGACTCATAATGGTAAAACCCAGATAGGTTAGGCTCAATGCGCGAGTCAATGTGGTATTTTCCTAATACCATTTGTGAGTGCTGCACTTGTTCCTCTTTGTAAACTCCAGGATCCTTGTTTTGCCTAGACAGTCTTCACATAGTGAGGATTCTTTCTTACAGGACCATCTAAATAGTGCCCATGGCGATATTTAATATTGAGCTTGTTTATGGTTTTCTTGTTTCCTGCTATTGGTTCCATCAGAACGTGTGCTAATGATAAGTGAACTGCATTTAATAACTACACAATTCCCATAATGCAACCTGAAATAAAACAGTGACTTGCTGATGTATTTCATGCCTTTTTCTTCAGAGTCATAGAAATGAGTAATTAATATCTTGACAACTATCACAAGAATGTATTATCTTCACTGGCAGATATATTTTTTTCTTATTCTACTTAGCTGGTCTTTTCCTTTCAATGTGAGATGATGGCGCCTTATTTGCTAAAGCACATTAATACACAGTCCACAATTTTCTACAGTCTGATTATTGACCATTGCCTTTGCAGGAGGCTTTCAGCTTCAGCCCAGGTCCCCTGATTTGGGGACCCACCACTTGTTTCATGATAGTGCCATTTAGAAAATTCATTAATGCTGGGTCATTACGAATGTCCCGGTATCCCGCTGGTAATTCTGGTGGGATATCAGAAAACAGTCCGGTATTACCGAGATATTACAAGCGGCGGAAAGGGAGGTAAGTTCCCATTCCATGGAGTACCATAGCACTACATGGGAGGGGATTGCTGGAATACCCGGCAACGGTTGTACCAGTGCTGGTGATTCCGGCATTTAGTTGCCGGTAGGATCCTGATCTACTGACAGGTCAGGCCTGTCCATAAGTTAAAGGCCCTACCGGGAAACCTTTATTTCCCCGGTTCAGAAAAAAAAGGCAGTGGCAGAATTACTGGCAATTTTACCAACATTCGTTTTGGACCGGGAAACTTGTAATGAGCACCACAGCTGCACGGTGCAGGGGTCATGTCACATCTTATCCCTCATGTGTAAAATGTGTCACATCCCCGGCCTGATGTGTAAAATTATATTGTTTGTTTCTTTGTTTATTTATTTATTGTGCATGCCGGACCCAGAGGTATCAGGGCGCAGGTAAAAAGAGTACGTACAGCTTAGTTACAGAGATTAAAGAACAGAGGTAAAAACAATTTCCTCAGCATTACAGGTAGAATGGTTAAGTGGTGCCTTAGGTGACATGAGGCGGCAACCAATCTTGCTCCCACACTCTTTCACGGGGACTGGAGACTGAGTTTACTCTTAAAGGCATGGTCGAGTAAACATTTTTATTGTCCCTATGGGTCGGCCATGTTTTTTTAAGCCTAAGTGGCTCGATTTTAGAAAACTTTCCTATGGACCTTACCCAAGTTTTCGTCCATTAAACGCAAGCGAAAACAGGCACCAGGGAGCCGCCATTTTGTGATAATCCTATCACTTGCCGCATCGCCCTGGCTGACCTGCTTTTGCGGCACTAAATCAAATCCCCCTTCCTGAGCCTGTCATCAGCAGACTCGTACCGCCCATTTCCCAACGCCAAAGCACGTCTCATGTCAACAATCGCTGCGCCTCAGCTAATGACGTGTCACCATGGAAATGGCAGGACGCCTCTTTCCTCAATAAGTATAAACAGACCGTTTCCCAACACACAGCAGCAGATTTTCGATTCCATTCCTCTCTCTGTGTTACTTTGAGTATTCTGTGACTCGTTTCTGTGCTCTGGTCAGCTACCTTCGCCACTTGTAGCCCATGTGAACACCTGTACCATCTCTGTAAATTATTTTACTATGTTTACCACACAATGGCTACAATAATGCCCTACATGTACGAGCCCGAGTATACCGAGGAGGAACTACTGGAAAGGGAAGCACGCGAAAACGATGGGGATTCGGATGGCAGTTGGGAGGACGATTCAACAGATGAAGAGCCTCGGCCTAGTCGCATGGACGGCGTCTCCACATGGTGCATATGCAATCGGTGCGAGCTAATGCCAACCGAGGACAAGAACTGCTGCTGCCGAGAAAACTCGGGATGCCTGGCCTACATTTCGGAAGGCGAGCCCGACCGCAATGCATCACCGAGCTGCTAGACTTCAGGGCAGCCTGCCTCACATGGGCCGTGTTGAGAATAATGATGGTGCTTATGCACGAACTTCGCGCAACTGTTCGTCCTCGTAATCCGAGTAACGAGTAAGTATACTCTGCTTGTCATGCCACTCCTATTTCATGTTCTTCTACTATATCCAAAATTATATATTCATATCATAGTAACGCATGAAAGTCGTTCAATAGTGTGCATTGTCTAGATAGCATTTGTCCGTGCAGAATACCATTAGTTACAAGAATCTTCATTGACAACAAACGTTTATTAAACTTATCTTGGTCATTTAAAAACAGTTTGGGCCTCATTACACGGATGGCGATAAAGATTTACCGCCTTACTACGAGGTCCCTTTGCGGGTTGGGGGATTTAACGCCTACTTTTTGCAGGCGTTAAAAACCAACCCGCAAAGGGACCCAGGGAGCTAATTATGGTACCGCAGTTTGCGGTACCGTAATTAGCACCTTCCCCATTCCCATTTATGCCCTATGAGGCAAAAATGGGAATGGGGAAGGGCAATGGTGGAAGGGGGAATTACCGCCCCGCCAACCTTGGAATGGGGCGGTAATTCCTCTTTCCGCCAAGGTGGTGCCGGTATTTTACCGGCATGAACCATGGCGCTAATAGCGCCATGGTTCTCCGCCATCCGTGTAATGAGGCCCTTTGTTTCATTCCTTTTCACAGGTGGTACAGGCTGGTGGCCTATCGTTCCTTTACATGGTGGCTCCATGGGAGGCTTGGACACCGCGTTCGAAGAGTGATACCCGCCTGTTCCGTTTGTGCCATAAGAGAAACGTTCCCGAGTGACAGCGGTCAGTACAGGGGATTTTCTCTCGCTGTGCTGCAACCTGACCTGTATAATCTTTAAAGTCTTGTATTTTTGTGTCATGAAAATAAGATACAAAATAAAACACCACATATATTTTAACAACGGTTGTTTCGATTTTTTAAATGAATCAAGTGTGTGTCCAGTCAAGGATGGACGTCAGACATCTGTGCTCTGAATGGGTGAAGGTCTGGTCGATGTGAAGCAGGGTGGTCACTATCTATCTAAGCTAATATAACATATTCTCGATAATGCATGCACTAAATAACACTTGTTCAAGGTCTTTCAGTAGGTTATGTCTCTATAAAAGTCACACATATATCTATACTAACAATTACCATTGGATTATACAGGCCTTAGGGTCTTCACCACTATAAAACACCGGTTGAAGTGTGGGTCTGTGCTCACAAGAATCTCCGGTATGTGGCATTTGTTATTGATAAGCAACGATATACTATCAAAGGCAGTTCGCACCCGTGGATGAGCGCTGGCATGTGGGGCTGTCTGGGGCGCGAACGGCCAAGGTGCCAAACAACATGTACACTTCAAAAGGTATCCCACGCCAAGGGGCCATCGGTCACATGGCCTCCTCAGACCCTGTGTCTCCAGCCAGGCCTCCCCTTGAAGCAGGCCACCCCCCTGCAATCCACATAAGTGTGTCTCCATTCAGCAGTCTTCCTGTGCCTTATCTGCACGCCCCAGGCCCCTCCATCCCACCCACCCTCTATCAAAGGCGGTTCGCGCCAGTGGATGCGCGCTGTCAGGGGCGCGAAAGGCCAAGGTGCGAAACTACATGTACACTTCAAAAGGTATCCCACGCCAAGGGGCCATCGGTCACATGGCTTCCTCAGATCCCGTGTCTCCAGCCAGGCCTCCGCTTGAAGCAGGCTGCCCCCCTGAAATCCACATAAGTGTGTCTCCATTCAGCAGTCTTCCTGTGCCTTATCTGCACGCCCCAGGCCCCTCCATCCCACCCACCCTCTATCAAAGGCGGTTTGCACCCGGGGATGAGCGCTGACATGGGGGGCTGTCACGGGCGCAAACGGCCAAGGTGCCAAACAGCATGTACACTTCAAAAGGTATCCCACGCCCAGGGGCCATCGCTCACATGGCCTCCTCAGACCCCGTGTCTCCAGCCAGGCCACCCCTTCAAGCAGGCCGCCCCCCTAAAACAACGACATACATACGTCATTCATTCACAAACACACCCCTGTTTCTAATACTTTATAAACCACTTGATATGTCTGATGAGAACATCTTTTTGCTTTGCAAGTCAACTCCTGAACGGGCTACCTGGCAACCACTGAGATTTACGCTAATCTGCTCGTCGTCGTGCTATCCGTGAACTTCTGTGACCGCTTAGAGCAAACCCATCAGTGTGCTACCTGTGGCCACCCACCTATTCTCCTGCAACATACTGCTCTGCTTGTTGAATCCAACTGTTTGTTGGTCAAGGTAAGGCCATCTATCCTAGTCATATTTCGCAGATTTTTGAAATTTCTATTTATTTGCGAGTAGAGTACACAATAGTGCTATGTTCATTGGTCTCATTGCTATTGACTTGAGTTTCCATTGCTATGCTATCAATAGATCTATTTATTTTCATCTTTGTCTATTGTCATCGAATTGCATCCTTCGGGGGTCCAGTCTATAATGTAAGCATGTTTCCTTCTCGTGCAAGGCAGAACATCCAAGGGACGAGTCACATGTTCAGATTTTAGTCACATCATTTATACATTTCTGCAACTTATGCAAATACTAAGCCGCACATAATGAACTGGTATAGTTCCGGCGACCAAAACAAACCTTGCATTGATCATTGTATGATCCATTTACTTTTGTATCAAATCTTTATTCATGAAGATTGTATAATAATGTCGATATTTACTTTTCAGATTTATCAACAATGTCTGCCTGTTCGATTAGCGGTTGCCCTACGAAGACGCATGCGAAATCTGAAGCCACTACAATGCATGTATTCCCGAAAACTGTTGATCGAATAAGAGAATGGGTCAGACATTGTGGATATCCACTGGATGAGCTGGAAAGTAGAGTCCAACAAGTCTTACAGGACAGGAGGGGTGATCGATACCGCATCTGCAGCCGGCACTTTTCCTTGGACATGTACACAACATCTTGGGTAACAAAGAAGAATAAACGGCGAACGACACGGAAATTGCTCGAAAACGCTATTCCCACTCTATTCGTCCACATTCCGCCACTGGTGAGTGAAGTGTCCGGATTTAGCTTCAGGCCTTGCGGTAGTGTGTAGGTAGCCAAATGGATTAATTGATATTGTAGGTGTTCTATCCCTTGTAATAATTTCGATATTGATATGAGTGTATAGCTTTTTGAATAATGACATTTATCAATATATTCTTTTTCGATTTCATAACCCACAAACAAAATGTATATATATGGGAACAGGGAACTGTACTGTATTGAGCATTTTTCAAGTATTCTGTCGCCTTACATGGCTATTTTTAATTTTGGCATTTCATTATCAATCATTAATTTACCTTTACAACTTCTTGACTATCCCTTGAATCTGAAGCAAGAACATTTTACATCCTTCACGTGGTCGCAGTTATCAACCACTTCTAGCGCATATCAGGTAATCTTACTAGGCTAATCCGCTACAGACTTGTTTTATGCATGTCAAGTAATAGTTTTATTCTATCGTTTTATTATTTTACCGAATGTTTGGTTAGTGCTTTCCAATTGATATACACCTTAGTTATCGTCCACTGGTGTTTGTTTTCAGTTATAATTAGTGTTATCCATACTAATGCAAGTACTGTCTTTCAGGGAGATGCTGAAGCGTCCGCCACATCTACAACATTTCTAGATGTTCTTCACCAGCAGGAGGTATGGATACTGACAGCTCCATCGTTTGATTGTTCTACACAATGTTTAATTCGTGGTTAGCGGTTGATATGTACCTGTGCTGTCGACCCCAGGTGTGTGTTATGTTTTCACTATTGTAATTCTCACTAATGCAAGTACTATGTTTCAGGCAGTTGATGGAGCGTCAACCCCTGCACTTGATGCAGAGCCTGACATTCAAGTAATTCCAGGAGAAGTGGAAGCGGGACCATGCGTATACGAATCGGCGCAACAGCTTTCGGAAGTGCGCACTACATTTGCAACATCCATAGATATTCTTCAGCAGCACGAGGTATGGATACTGACAGCTCCATCATGCGTGATCATATAACGTGATTCCATTTGCTATACATTCTTCCCTATTAACGCAAGTGTTGTTTTTCAGGGAGACGACGGAGCTTCCACTACAATCACAACATCCCATTTTGATGATGCAGATGTAAATAAATCGGAGAAATAACTCGATGAAATGTGATCATATTTAGATTTTCCTTGATTCTTTTAGACAATGCATCATTTGTGTTTATCTCTTTATATGTACCTGTGCGTTTGACCCCAAGTGTGTGTTATGTTTCCAATATTGAAAACCATACTAATGCAAGTACTGTGTTTCAGGGAGACGATGGAGCTTCCACTACAATCACAACATCCCATTTTGATGATGCAGATGTAAAGGAATCGGAGAAATAAGTCGATGAAATCTGCATATTTATATTTTCCTTGATTGTTTTAGACAATGCATCATTTGTGGTTATCTCTTTATATGTACCTGTGCCGTCGACCCCAAGTGTGTGTTATGTTTCCAATATTGAAAACCATACTAATGTAAGTACTGTGTTTCAGGGAGATGCTGATGCCTCCTCTCCAATACAACCATTCATGGCAGTCCATGCAGAACCAGAGGTATGGATACTGACAGCTCCATCAAAATAGATCATCACTGGTCGAATACTTGTCGTTTGATTGTTGCACACAATGTTTAAATCGTGTTTGGCTATTGAGATGTACCTGTGTGTTCGTCCTCACGTGTGTTTTATGCTAACAATATTTTGATACATAGTAATGAAAGTACTATGTTTCAGGGAGACGATGGAGCCTCATTCCGTGCTGTCTATGCGGATACAGAAAATATAGTCGTTGCAGCGCAAGAGGAAGGGAGGACATACGGAAACGAATCGGAGCTACAGAGTGCAGATGTTGAAGGTCGAGTCAAAAAAGTTGCAAAGAAAAAAAAACAAAAAAAGGTTAGTTACAAACAGTTAATAACTTTAAAAAAATGTTTGTGCTGGGGACTATTGTATGTTTTTTCCAGTCATTGGACTACACTTTATCTTGTGTTTAAACTGAACATCCCTTTTCCAATCTCTCCTCTCGTTACCCGTGGGTGTCAGAACTATACATACACAGACAGTGAAGCGAATGAGAGATGTTGCTTGCCAGACCATGTGCACTATGGAGGAACTATTAATTGAGGCGAGGCATGTTCAGGCTCGAGATGCTCATGTCCAATGGCCAGAACATGAATTAACTGTGTTTGGAGAATACAGCAAAGTAGCATTGGACCATTGCTACAGTGCGACCGCACCGCCACAAGAAGATGATATTGAATGTATTGAAGATAGCTCTGAAGTAGTTGCAGATCAATTCACACAATCTACACCCGCCAAAAAATTGCCACCCAAAAACATGTCGACATTGTTGTCTTCTCCCATCAATGTTGAAGTAGCAGATGTCGAAATGACAAAGAATGAACCAGCCGCAGCATCCATAGATGCATCAGAACTTGATAGCAGTGATATTACTTTCCAATGTGTTGAAATCTCTACAAAGTCACAGGCCGAAACAACGTTGACGCAGGATGACAGTCTAATGAAAGAGAGCAAATACATTGTATTCGACAGTTGTTTGATGGAAATTATAAGTATGCTGAAATGTGGGCATTCAGTTAGAGGGAAAGTATGTGGGAAGCCATTGATTAATGTGACTCGTCAAATAAAAGGCAGTAACGTCAAAATAAATGCTGCCTGTCGATTAAATCATAGGTTCTCATGGTCTGCACAAACGATGCTGGGGAAAATGCCAGCAGGCAATCTACTGTGTGCAGCTGCATCACTTTTTAGTGGCTCCAGTTTTAGAAAGTTAGAGGCTTTCTTTCAGTTTGTAGGACTCCATTTCATTTCTAAATCGCTGTACTACATATACCAACGTGATTATCTGTTTACGGCCATTAGTGATGCTTGGAAGATTGAACAATTGTCTCTAGCAAGTACATTCGAAGGGAAACGTTTCAGGCTAGCCGGCGATAGACAGTGCGACAGCCCTGGATTTTCTGCCAAGTACTGCACCTACCACTTTCACGACATGGATAGTAAGAAAATTGTGAGTTCGGTGGTCGTGCAGGTAACACAATGTACATCCTCAGTGGCCATGGAGAAACTAGGATTTATAAAATCAGTGGAATATCTACAATCAAGGGGAATGCACATCGACCTCATAGCCACAGACAGACACGTTTCAATTGCCAAGACAATGAGAGAGCTGTTCCCGCTTATTAATCATCAATTTGACGTATGGCATCTTGCTAAATCAATCAGTAAGAAAATCTCAGCTGCAGGAAAAAAAAAAGGTTTTGAAAGTATTTTGCAGTGGTCCCAGTCTATCACCAACCATCTTTGGTGGAGCTCAAAAACTTGTGAAGGGTCAGTGGAAATACTACTTGAAAAATTGCGGTTACTGATGCACCACTGTACCAACGTTCACCGCTGGTCAGAAAACCTACATTTCCACCAATGTGAACATGGCCCTTTGTCCCCAGAGGAGGCAAGGAAGAAGAAGTGGTTGATTCCATCTTCAACGACACACAAAGCCATTGAGAAGATTGTTTTCGACAAAACTCTATCAAGAGATTTGAGAGGACTGACAGAATTCTGTCACACAGGAGATTTGGAGGTGTTCTACAATATGTGCCTAAAGTACAGGCCAAAGCGCTTGCATTTTAGCTTTCGGGGCATGAAACATCGCACTCTACTAGCGGTCTTGGCCCATAACAGCAATGTCGGACGTGAACAATCTAGGACTAGGGGTAAAGTAAGGATGCCTCGCTACACTAAGGTGTTTTCAAAACGAAGTAAGCAATGGGTGATCAAACCAGTCTATGATGAAATGCAGTTCGACTTTGTGAAAGGCCTTATTGTTGCTGTGTTAGAGAAGCACAGATATGGAATTTTGGACGTTTCTGTGCAGAGCAGTGATCCATTTCCACCGAACATTGCAACTGTGCCATGTCCACCAGAAGCACAGCTGGTTGTGAAGTACAAATCCCGGTTTAAATGATTGCAATACGATTGTCTTTTTGTAAATAAATGCTATTGTACAGTGTACCTGTAACCCTAACCCCTACCTTCACCATCATGGGTGGCGAACAAGTTGGGTGTAATCTTTGAATTCTCTCTATTCACCTCATATATGTGTATGTATATATTTCTCTCATGTCTCATCTCATGTAAATGTAAATGCTGTGCACTGTTGCGCACTGTTAACGGAGGGGAGGCTTGCGTATTGCAAATAATAAAACAAACAAACAAACAATAAATCTCACTTTTAACTCAACTCCTGTGGTACTTTATACTTTCCCTGACCTTCCGCCAAAAATTAAATGTCTCCATTTGGGCTGCAAAGCTCGCAGACAACGGGGACACAATTGGGGGCCTTAGAACGCGCCAAGCGGGCCGTGGCATTTGGGAGAGAAGCCAGTTCACATTTGCACATTGTGGCGCACTACATAGAGGGATTCTAAACTTCAAGTTCTCACAGATGCCTTTACTATGGGATGTTGCAAATAAAGAATGCGAAGGACAGCGGCTTTGATTTTCAGCTCGCGCCCAGAAGAGGCCCTCAAGTCGCACTGGAAGTATAAGGGTCTATTGTTTTTTGACCTTGAGACAGGGACCATGCCGAAAGAACTTCATTTGAAGGGGGTGCGCAATAACGTAAGAGACGATAAGGCAGAAAATTCAGAAACTAGACCGAGTTTCATTTTAGTTCAGTATACGAAAAATCGTTGTCAAGAGCACGGTCCGTTTTACAGACTGCGTTACGCAGAGACACAATGGAAATTTCAAATATAATGTGAGTAAATCTTTAGACGCTTTTATACCGGAATGAAGAATTAATGAATGGATGCATGAATAAATGAATGAATGTAGAGCTAGGAAAAGCAAGGAAAACGTGTTTGTAGTGGGCACATGGGCATGCAGGTCCAGTGGTCTCACCGATCTCGGTCCTTGGCCCAGCCACTTTTCCCTGCACTGCCTACCTGCACTACGGGACTGTCTCTGTATCCTTCAGCCCCTTCTCCCGGCATTTACCTTACACTTGCCACCAGCTGGCCCTATTATTTATCTTGTATTCTACTAACCATGTACAGCACTTTTACCCCCCTCTCCCCTTCCCCATGCACGATCTGAAAGACACCTGGCCTAGTAGGATCGTTGTCTGTCTGCCCTTGTTCCCCCCCTGCCTCGTCGCGCCTTGAAACACTTGTGTATAGGCGCGTTACAAATGCCATATCATATATCATATCATTCCACACTCATGTAGACTAACTGTCGTTTCTCATTGTGTTGGCCTCGATTTATTTCGTTACTTTTCGCATTGATTTTAGAGCCGAACATACTCCATTGAACTATCCTTGCAAGCAAATAGTTTCTGATCGGCCATAATAAATAAAATGAGTAATATTAATGAAGATCGGCTGGCGAGACTAATTATAATTTTATTGTTTTCATAACAGGTATTTGCTCCCCTTCTGCTACTGTCATCGGTTTGAGACACCGGCAGATGGTTTTTTCAACAGACACCTGCAGCTTCGTGTGAACAACTGGAGCACACTGACAAATTTATGGGACGATCGCCAAGGGCCCACATGCCCTTACTCTGTACTAACGGCTAGAAGCAACATATCAACCTTTACGATGGACTAGTGCCTAGTTGATGGAACAGCCTTGCGGTTCACCGTGCTTCCAAAGTGCTTCTTTTAACGAAAAGCAACACCCTGTGTACCATAAAGGAACAGCGCGTGACTCAATATTAACTTAGACGGATTTGCGGATACAGATAAATGAAAATAAATGGCTGTCGGAGTTCATATGGCAATTGCTGAATATTCTCTAAACATTTAATGTCAAATAAATGTACTTTACCAAATGTACCGTGTTGCTGTTTGATTTTAAAGTACAGTTTCATATTCCGAATTGTGGCGCGCTGTGTAGTGAGATGGTCTGTGTTGGTTTCTGGGTTCTGTGTGGAGTCGCGTAGAAGACGACTGGGCGCGTTTGCCTACACAGCACAGAAACGTCACGGAGAGAGGCGGGGAATATGAATGTTTTGATAATGTCAGGCTCAGGGGCGGGGGATTTGATTTAGTGCCGCAGAAGCAGGTCAGCCAGGGTGATGCGGCAAGTGATAGGATTATCACAAAATGGCGGCTCCCTGGTGCCTGTTTTCGCTTGCGTTTAATGGACGAAAACTCGGGTAAGGTCCATAGGAAAGTTTTCTAAAATCGAGCCACTTAGGCTTAAAAAAACATGGCCGACCCGTAGGGACAATAACATTTTTTACTGGACCATGCCTTTAAGACTTAAATCAATTGCAGCCCTTCTAAAGTCGTACCAGTGAATCAGTATTCCTTCTTCTTTGAGGTCATTTCTTTACACGTGGAGCCAGGCTCTGTTGCTTCCTCTCAGCGCTATGCCTCCTACGCACTGTTTTCTTGTTCATTTTGATAGTTAGGCCAACAGGAACATCCATGTCAGAAAACATGGTGGGATATTGCCATTTTATAGCATACCAGTTTTTATTTGGTGTTTATGGTCACTTTTAGATGTGCCATTGCAAGAGATCATGCCCCACCATGTACGATTTAGGCAAAATGAAAACAAATTACCACTTTATTTATTTATTTTATTTTATTACTATTAATATTATTTATTTATTTACTTTTTTAATAAAGAATTACCATACAAGCATCAACCTTTATATTTTCATGGTTCTATGTCTTTTGACTGCGCATCTCAGACCACTCCAAAAAAGGCAACCTTTTTTGTATGTCCTTGGAGAAGCATCCAAGGACAGGATGTGGCCTTCTTCAGGGAGTTCTACCCCTCAAATCCTCCATTCCCTTGCATCCACCACCCTCCCTGCCACATGCCCTGCCCTGTCCTCACCTATGCTTCTGCCCAAACCCTCATACACTCCCACCCTGAATACCTTTTACCCTGACAATCTCCTGCCCTCCAGCCACCCAGAAAACCACCTAACTGCTCTACCAACTTACACTGCCCTATTGTATCGCTCCATTAGGCACATGGCAGCCTTATCATTGCAGCATTTCCTGGGTGGTCTCCCTCAGAAGAGGAAAGGCAGTCAAAAGACTGTACACCATGTTCTCGCCATTCCTGATATCACTGGTTAAAGCAAGGCAGCACATCAAGTGAAGCACTTTCGTTTGACATCTGTGGGACACCTGCAAACGCAGGTCTGCATCCCAGAAAGGTCGACTCAGCCCTTCACTCATACAAGGGTGATACATTGTGTACCACTCAAGTTGGTTAATAATAACATATTTTCTTAAGTGCCAGGATGCAGTTCAGCTTGTGATGTGTGCTATAATAAAGGAGACTAAGAATATGAGTATTTATGAGTGTTTCCTGTGGTGTACAGGCAATGGGGACTAAGTGTGCACCACATGCAGTTGACCCATTTCTACTTTTTAGCCAGTATTACATGTACTCTATATTTATTTATGTATTTATTAATATAGTTGTTTATAGTTCATTATGAACGTGTACAACTTTCATTATTACATTCAAACTACATTGTCATCATTAATCAAAAAACCATCAAAATTCATCATCATCATCAGCATTCATTAATACAAAGTACAAAAACCATTCACATCAATTTTCATAAGATCATTAAGAGTTATAAAATGTGTATCAATATCACTTAAAGCCAGATACAAATACTCAATACATATAACAACATGAAAAGATCCCATAAAAACAGATTAATCCACATCAACACATCAGGTATTAAAGAATCGAAAAAAGTATCACAAACTCGGGTGTACAGATATGCACTTCTCTTCTATGTCCTTACATCAAAGTTCCTAGTCCCATCATATTCCATAAAAGGGACAGGGAGTTTACTCAGCGCAAGCCCAGAGATGTTCATCAGCCCACCATACTTTAAACATGGCAATGTTTAAGGATTCTGACGGGGAATTTAAACAAAAATTCCAGAAATGAGTCGTTATTATGAAGGAAGACAGGTACATATAACGGCTATACAAGTCTACATGTGTCAACTCGCCAGTTGCACACCTGCACTGCCTCCCTGGCAGCCCCTGCGCCGGGGGACTGTTTTCTGTATCCCTACAGTCCCCCTAACAGCACCTATGCCTGCACTTAACTTGCACTTGCCACCAGCTGGCCGCTTTTTATTTATTTTATCTTATTATTCTACTATCCCATGTACTGCACTGTCCCCTCTCTCTTACCCCCCCATGCACTTTCCTCCTTCCCCTTCCCATGCACTTGTGCGATCTGAATGACACCTGGCCTAGTAGGATCGTTGTCTGTCTTCCCTCTGTTCCCCCTCCCTTGCCTCGTCGCGCCTTGAAACACTTGTGTATAGGCGCGTTATAAATACCATATCATATCATAATCATATCAATGTAAAAGAGCTACATGCAGTTAGAACGTGTTGAGCTGTTTCTAGCATAGCTTTATTTATACAAATACAACAGTATCGTTCATTAGCTAGTAATAGCCATGCAGCACCATGTATGGCTCTAACTGGAAGTTGACTTAACCTTAAGAGGAGCCATAATTACTGCTTGCAGACAATCTCTCTGCTTTTATCAATGAAATGCTGAATACCATTCTCAACACACTTATAGACTTCCTTCTCGGATATATTGCAGGGCCTGCGGTAGCGGCCCTGTAGTTATGGTTAAGTTGCTCAACTCAAAGAAAGAGCACTTTTTGGGCGGCTTATAACTTTGCCCCACCTTGACGAATCCTCACCCAACTTTTCAAAAGAAGTATATGGCCCCCTCAGAATGATTGTGCAACGTTTGGGGCGGTTTTATCCTAGGGGGGGCAGAGTTATAGGGTAGTGCCATCATTTTTGGAAATCCTCATAGACGCAATGGAAAGAAATGTAGCTTGCGCCTACAGCCCAAACTGCTGTATGTATTTTTACAAAATGTGCGTCAAGAGTGTCGACTTGGTCCCAAAAGTGTGCTTTTGCAAATTTGGTGTAAATCCATTCAGCAGTTGTTTTAAAAATGGGCAAAAAATTTTTAAAAAATTAGGTACAAAGAATTTAGTGATGTCTAAGTACAGTACATGGACTAATTTCCTGATTCGGAGTCTGCAGACTCCTCTCGACCAATCAGAGAGCAGCGTGAAGTTCGCAGACATCATACGTGTTCACTGATTGGTCAATTACAAACGTGAGGTGTGTCAAAACTATTGAAATGGACGCCATGTTGGATTTGCAAAGTGTCCGTAGTCTGCGGACATCACGGTAAAAACATGGTAGAAAACACAACATTGCACTTTTCAAACAAATGAAACTATCTCTGTGAGGTGAGGGGTGATGAGGATGGGATGGGATATGGCCATAAAAAGGCAAAAATCAGGCAGGGACATCCATGCATATTTCTGCGTTGCGGGGTCAGTGAAAAGCGGTTTTTGGATGGCTGATAACCTTGGCGAAACTCAATGATACTGTATGAAATTTTGTAATATTTTAGACAGTGTACCGGATGGTACTGCAAGGTTTGGTTCTGAGGGGGATTCCCAAAATATTTGAAAGGCTAATAAATGTGGTGCTGTTTGATGTATCTGCACAAATGTTTGCAGAACAATTTTAGACACAGATTTTAATGTTTTTGCAAAGTATGATGGATTTTGTCAAGAGGGGGCATAATTAGAGAGGGAGTGACGAGGGGGCTAAGTTATATGACTAAACATACGTATAGACACTTTAAAAAATAAACAATGGCTGGATTGGAAGCAAACACATGCAAGGAGCATTGGCAAGGATCCAAAATCATGGTTTTTCAGATGTGTCTGTGTTTTATTTAGTGATATACCTTTGGTGACAGAGGTATAACCTGTGAGCAGTGGCCAATTGTCTGGGTCATTGCCAAAGACCATAACCCGGACAATCTGGCTACTGGCCATGACCACGAGGGACCGGCAATGGGGTTAAAGTGGGCATGGCCACCAGGTACCAACTATGTGGTAAACTGTTTCAAAATTGGGATAGGTTTGAATGGGAAAAGAAATTCTGCTTGTGGCTGCAGCCCAAAGTTCAGGACAGGATTGCAGCAAACAATCACGAGGAGCATCGCCAAGGATCTCAAAGCATGGTTTTGCAAATCTGTACTGTGTTTTATTTTTCCAAAGTGTTACAAAGTAAGTACAACAAATAGTAATATAATGTTGGTGCCTGGGCAATGGACCTTGCCCTCGGGAAGGACAAAGGTCTACTCTGATTTGCCTATTGGGAAATGTGCAAAGGCCGAAGCCCATGCCCCATGGATTGTGGAGACTGGCCATGGTTGCAAGACATGAGCTCTGGCCATTAGTCACATTATGAGGGTATAGTGGACACTGATCTAGGATGCAGGGTAAGTGCAGTGGATTGGGGTGGTGGTTTGGTGTGACTCTTGGTCGAGCCTCATGCCCTAGTCAATTCTATCATGACTTGCATCCCCAGCATGCCCTGCTGATAACCACACACATCAGTGTGCAATCCTGTCCAGCATAATTGTCATCAATGACATTTGTAATGTCATTCTTGATGTCCTGGGTGTTAGTCTTAGCAGTGCACAGTGGTAGGGCATGAGTTATGGTTGCCAAGCTTAGCAAAACTGCTGAATTTCTGGGGTTTTCGGTTTTACTTGTAACTACAACATTCCCTTAACACTGAATTTCATAGGTTTTTATTAGTGCAACTAATTTTATTTAACAAAGATTTTTCACTGAATATAATATAATATATATAAATGGTGTAGCTCTAAGGTAAGGCAGTGTTATGCAGGGTTCAGTAAGGCTTTGGGCAAGAACTCTACAACTGGTATAGGTCACTCCTTTCTATCCACCTAAAACCAACCAAACAAATAGTATTGTGTATAAGAGACCATAAAAACACACAAGGTGCATAAGTCTCCTTCCAAGCGGACCAAATTAACAAGAGCCTCCACAATTCCATTCACGGGAGACTGCTTGCAGACAGATGCTATCACATCTAGAGTATGGACCCTACTCATAGCTAAGGTTTAGGAGGCTGAAGCCAGTAAATGGTTTATGAGAGCCTCACATTGATTCTTCAGGGTCATTTCTTAGATCTCCTCCTGCAACCCAAAAATCCTTACCCATATGCTCATTGGCCATTCTATTCTGGTGATGGTGCCTGTATGCATTCCTGGTTTCAGTCATCAAGCTCGCTGAATCCCCCAAAAAGTCATTCTGAGGTAGATTTCAGTTGTGTTATATTCTCACCTGCATTAACAAACACACAGGCAACTCTCAAAACAAAAGCGGTGATGGCTGGAAGGTTTAGAATTATTCTTAACCTCTGGCATTCTTCGGGGCAACCTTCCAGACCATTGTTCTTCACCTGCCAAGCCATTACAAAAGGGCAAAGACCATATGCAAATCTGGCTCGGTCCCAACCCAAAAGGGGCAGCCCTGCCCGAACAGCTTGGACATATCCCTGCTGCACAAGACCACAAGCATCCCAGACATGCATCTTCATTGTTGGGACTCATCAGAGAGGAGTAGCTTGGGTTTATAGGCCCAGCAGACACAGAACCCATATCTGGGTATACCCATCCCCCTCGGGGGTGACTACAGCAAAACTAAAGAGGTGCTGGCTGGAAAGTTTAAAATTAATTTTAACATCTGGCATTGCTCTGGGCAACCTTCTCGACCATCGTTCTTCACCTGCCACGCCAATACAAAAGGAGAATGACCATGTGCAAATCAGGCTTGGTCTCACCCACAAAAATGGGTAGTCCAGGCCAAACCTCTTCATGACATACCGTCTGAATGAGACCACAAGCGTCCAAAACACATATCAGCCTTGTTGCGCCTCCAGAGTGAGGAAAAGCTTGGGTCGCTAAGCCCTGCAGTCACAGGACTCACGTCGCAGCATACACATCCCACTTAGGGTGACTACAACAAAACAAAAGATGTGATGACTGGAAGGTTTAGAATTGATCTTAATCTCTTTCACAAAACAACTCCAGACCATTAATGTTCACTTGCCAAGTCATTACAAATGGGGAAAGACCACATGCCATTCAGGCTTGGTCCCACTCCACAAGGGGAAGTTAAGCCTAAACTGCTTCGTCATGCTTCGTCACGTCCCGTCTCCCGTCTGCACACACTTTTTATCACAAGCAATGTGCTCCAAATTTACGATCCACCTCCTCCATATGGTTGGACATTACAAGACGGTCAGCCTCTAAAATAACAAAGTGGTAGAAATCTGATGCAGACAGAAATGTATGAGGCAAAACAATGCTCAGTGATATATTCATGTCATAGCAATAAAGTACACATGATCAGTAAAGGCTTAGCTATTTTCTGTAGGAAATCACTCTTTTTAGGGTCAGATGTCCTTTGTGCTTCAGCCAAATTTCACATTTTCTCTTGGAGCTTTATCATTTGTACAAGCTTCACTATTGCCTCTTTTACTTCTTTATTCCTCAATGTGTAAATCATTGGGTTTACCATTGGGGTCAAAATAGCAAAGATGACGTTCCCCATTATGTGAAAATCAATTGCAATGTCTGTCCTGTAGGAAATATAGGATACAGCAATGGATGAATAATAGGTGATGACAACAATTAAGTGGGCAGTGCATGTAGAGAAGGCCTTCTGCCGGCCTTCTTTTGAGTTAATCTTCAAGATGGCGATGATAATGTTCAGGTAGGATAGACAAACTAGAAGCAGGGGGACGATGGAGACCACCATGGCTATAGAAAACCCTGCGATGGTCTGAAACGTGGTATCAGAACAGGCAGCTTGAACGACAGACAAATGATCACAAAAGCAGTGCAAAACTTTGTAAGAGCCACAAAAAAGTAATTGTGAGGTCTGTATAACAACAGGCATTGGTAAAATCATGGCACTTATCCAGGCGCTGGCTGCAAGTTTAGCGTTCAAGCCTTTTGTCATTTTGGTTGAGTAGTGCAACGGGGAGCATATGGCCACATAGCGGTCGTACGCCATCACAACGAGAAAGAAAGACTCAGTCACTGCAAGGCCATGGAAGAAGTACATCTGGATGAAGCAACCATGGAAGGAAATAGTCCTATAATTCATTAGGAACATGGCAAGCATCTTAGGTATGGTGGTGGTTGTGCACAAGATGTCCAATACAGAGAGGTTTGACAGGAAGAAGTACATGGGCTTGTGAAGGTTTCGATCCATCACAACGGCACATAGGATCATCACGTTCCCGATCAGGATTAAGAGGTAGAAAATCAAAAATATGATGAAAAGCAGAATCTGGAAATTCTGGAGGGATGGGAATCCAACAAGAAGGAAGACTGGTGTTACGTTGCGCTGGTAAGGACCATCCATCATGAACCTGTTGCAAATAGAATAATAGGAGAGCAAATGAGATGTTAAAATGAATCAATCAAGGATCTATATGGTCACTGAGGCCTATGGAACTCAGATTTCATGGAGCATAGAACACAAATGCCAGAAAGCCATAAATCAATGAACGCAATGAGTGAGCCAACACTTACTAACCACTGAGAATTCCTCTGGGGTACCATGCTAACATATTTAGCTCAATCATGCCACTACAACAAGGGTTGCAGAAGCATTCATGGATTCATTAAGGGAGTATTCGTTCCACGATTAAGGTTTTCTCTTGCTGAACATAGGACATTTTTTGTAGGCTGCCTGGACCTGGTTGAGGGTGATGCTTTCTTTGCTGTTCTTTGCAATGCATGCAACATACTATTGATTCTGCTATTATCCATGTTATTTCTACATTTAGAGCAGATGAGAGAGCCCAGTCAATAGACTCATTCAATGAGGCAAAAAGTGTTCTTTTGATCAAGCCAAGTAGATATACATTACAGGACAGTACCCAGTTACAAATAACAGCCATCCATTCTCCTAAGTACAAGGCATTTGATAAGTTCATTGCCAAGGGACTTGATTCAGTAAATCCAATCATTGTTATAAAGGACCAAACATTGTAGAAGGTATCTTATCCTCAAATACTCAATGTCATTGTGATATTAAGGAAGTATTTGGGGATTACGCTATTGATTGCTATTATGGTATTAGATGGAGAGACAAATTCTGATTGTGTTGAGGCAGGGAGGAGATGACAGCATGTGTTGCACTGATTGGGTTTCGATGAGCGGTTTGTATGATGTGTATACTATTAGGATTTCAACAACTCAACATGTATTACCTACATTGGCTCAATATATTTCAATGGGAATGGCAATAAAGTGTGTGTGTTCTTTGTTTTTTCTCCTTTTTAGTTGAGCGGCAAACATTGCTGTAGTTAGGTTGTCTGCATTTATGTCAGGTAGCAATGCTTTGCCTGGCTGTATTCCTCCTGTTTTTTATCATCCAGTCGATATTTTCCTTTTTAGCCTTGGCCCATCGGCCTTCCCTGCCTCGCTGAACCTGGGTGGGGAACAGGGTGTGGCAGGCATAGACAGTGAGCCAGATGAAGAGCATGTATGCCATACCCACCTCCACCTAAGTAACACATGATTACTGCAATACACTTTTTAAAAGAAGTTTGAACATTGTAAGAAGGATTGCCTATTTAAGCAAGCTGGTATTTAATTGTTCACTGTTCATTAATTTATAGTGCTGATTGTAATCTGTATACCTTTTTATTTTCTTTCTTCTTCTTTTGCCTTGATGATTTGCTGTTCTTATTATTGTGACATTGTATTGTGTTATTTTTGGTTTACATTGATAACCTAATAACAATATTTTTTTTTAAAAATGTTGAAAGCCCCTCAACCCCAGAAATCCCAAAAAGCAGTAGTAAATGGGTGCACAGTATGGCCTCCCCACCATGATGGTTTCCTCGGGTACTGGGCCCCTCGGCAGCCCGACCACTTCATTTGTTTCTGATGGCATAGTCAGAGGGCTGAGGAACCCGTTGAGACATGAGGACCATAGAGAGAGGCACACACTTGGCCTCCCTGGCTTTAAATGATCCCTGTTCATTGATGCCAGGTTACGGAGCAATGTGGGTCAGAGGGAATACGGTGAGGCCGAGCTCCAGACTCTTTGAACTGCCTTAATTCGTCCTCACTCCCTCATCCATACCATCAATATATGACTTACCCATGTCATCTTCCCTGATCCGCTGATGACAGGACAGATTTCACCCCTATTGAAAGAAACCCACAATTGCCTAAAACAATTTGCCAGCTAACATGACATCACTTCCTTGTATTGGCAAGTTCATCAGCAAAATGTTACTCTTCCACAACCTCAGAGGATCGTGCATTACAACCTCCTACAAGACTATCATTTGGGATACAGCTAGAAAGGCAGCACTGAGACGGCCCCCACCCAGGTCAATAACAAAGCCCTCAATGTCATGGACACAGACGCCTACACAATGTCTGCAATGTCTTTGATAGACTTCAAGGCACTAATTAAAGTTCTAGAAATTCACATAGGCTGTGATGAATTGGTATTGGTTTGAGTCTTGTCAGGCCTGTGTGCAAATGGGTTGAAACAGATCAGAACATTGCCCAACCTTACCCATCATGTTCTGCATTACAGAGAATCCATCCTCTGACCTGCCATCTTCAAACTTCACAAAAGTTAATTCACTCTCTTCATACAAAAACTGTGGATAGGCCTGTCTCTGTTTCTTCTTCTTTTCTTGTTGGTTGCTTCTCCTTCCTCTCTTAAAACCTGTCCTCTCATTACTCCCTGAAAGAAAATGCTCTTCACGTTGGATAACTGTTGCAAAGGTTTCTAATTTCTGTAACATTTTCTTTTCATTTTTTAACAAAGCTTTGGAGAAAGTGCAGTACAGGTTCAAAGAAATAAAGAAATAATACATAAATAAAGGGAGCATTTGGGTGAACTGCTCACCAAATCCAAGTGATGTTCCCTTGTGCCCCCCACTTCTTGCTCACAGGTGTTGCTTGTTTTGCTTGATTCTTCTACCCTGCTACCCCACCCCCTTCAGACTACTTCTACAGGAGACTGTCCTGATACTCCTGATGCTTTTTCTCCTATCATGAGGATCCGTTTGAAGTCCAAAGCCAAGTGCAATTCCTGATATGACTCTGACCTAGCTACACTTAAACGTAAGTGTAGGGCGGCTGAGAGGAAATGGAGGGCTTTCTGTTCATCGTCTGACAAATTGGCCGGTTGCATACTGCAAAGGCAATACCGACTCTCTGTCCTCACCAAGAAGAGAGTCCACATTCAAGCTTGTGTTTCTGCAGCATCTAACAACTCGGACGAATTCTTTAAAATCTGCAAGGAGCTGGCCAACCCTGCTGCAGTCTCTACCCCTCCTGTTGCCTCCCAGGCTCTTTGCAATGCCCTTGCCACTCACTTCATTTAAAAAAACCAGGACATCCTGTCCACCCTCTCCACCCTCGCCCCTCCTCTCCCCTCTCCATCTGCGGTTGCTGACCCTCCTTTAGCAACCCCCCCACCATCCTTCTCGTCCTCTCCTCTTTTCTCCCCTGACAAGGTCGCTAGACAAGTCCGATCTATGAAAGCCTCATCAAAACAGGTTCATCCCTGTTCCTCTAAAACCATCAAGGACGACATTGACACCCTCGCTCCTGCCCATGCTGATTTTTACAACCACTCCTTTGCCTCAGGATCCGTCCCCTACCCTCTGAAGCACTACCTTGGCATCCTCTTCTCAAGAAACCCACAGCTGATCCTTCTTGTCTAGCTAACTATCGCCCAATTTCCATTACTCCCTTTCTGGGCAAACTCCTGGAAAAGTTGTCCGTCTCTCAGCTTAATCTTCATTCCAATTCTGTTGGCTGTCTCCATGACCACCAGTCTGGCTTCAGAGCTGCCAAAAGCATGGAAACTGCTCTCCTGAACATCTGTGAAGATCTGCTCTCCAACCTTGACTCTAACATTACCTCTGTCCTCATCCTCCTCGATCTCTATGCTGCCTTCACCACTGTCAACCATACCATCCTGCTCAACCGTCTCCATGAAAACCTGGGTATCACTGATCAGGCTCTGGCCTGGCTGACCTCTTTCCTCTCTGATCGACCCTCCCAGGTCCAATTTGGGTCCTTCCTATCATCTATCTTCCTCTCTACCTGTGGTGTGCCCCAGGAGTCTAACCTCTCAACCTGGCTTTTCAACCAATACCTGGCAACTCTTGCCCATTGCATTGCCATTTTCTGCTCAAATTTCCAGTGCTACGCTGACGACACTCAACTCATTTTCAGGCTGCACTTGGCCACCTCCTCTCCCTCTCTCATCTCTGATTGCCTAACTGGCATTCAAGATTGGTGTGCCGCCAATGATCTTTGTATGAATGCCAGCAAGACAGAGATCCTCCTCATCGGCACACCTTCACCATCCTTTCCCCTCACTCTCTGGCTGGCTTCGCTTGGCCCTCCTCCTACCCCCACCTGCGAGGCTAAGACCGCAGGGTCATCTTTGACTCCAACCTTTCCTTCTCCGCCCACATCTCTGAGGTCTCTAAAAAGTCAAACTTCCTACTGCACCACCGAACACGAGAGGCCGTATGGAACCAAGATATGGATAATGAGCAGGCAAAGGAAAATGAGATGGGTGCGGCTTAACACAAGGTGTTACGTCTTGTGACTCACTGCTCTTGACTTGTAGTGAAACTAGAAGAGAACACAGAGCATTGAAATTCCAAGACATGGGCACACACTAATCGGAACAAAATAGAAGTTTGTCCTGACGAATGTCACTAAAAATCAGTAGCCAGTCAGTCAATAAACTTTATTTGTTTAAAAATATCCATAAAAGTAACAATCACAGAATATAAAGCACAATTATATAAAATCTACGCATAAAAACATTAAAACATGTAAAACTCGACTAACCCCTCCAGATAGAACAATAAAATAAGACCCCCAGACTCTTACCACCTATTTGGTAGGGGACTGTACTTTAGTTCATTACTAGAAGGCACCTTTTCCCTGAATAATCTTCTTGTGCATTATCAGTGCCCTACTTACAAAGGTCGACAAGGCCCAAGCTGTCATGGGAGCTTCTGCCTTCAACAGGAAAAGAAGCACTCGGTCGTACTGGGTAAAGTGTTTTGCTCTAAAAACAGGAACCAACAACCACCCCCTTAACCAAGCATAAAAGTGGAAAACAACAAGAAATGTGCCAGATCCTTCAAACCCACACCAAATACAGGACAATCAGCATGGATGCTCAATCCCGTTTTATTTGCTATTTCCTCCCCCAATGGTAAGCAATTGAATGGGTTTTAGTAATATGAGTTCTTTGGGATTTCTTATGAGACCAAACCAAATAGTCTTTGATTTCATTTGTTGATAGTAGCATAAAAAGTCTATTCAAAGGTTTTACTATTTCCAAGGTTTCCCTTCTTTCATAAATCCATGCTGTCACTCTCTTTTCCATTTCTCGACTCATCGCCCTGATATGATATGAAATGGCATTTATAACACGCCTGTACACAAGAGTTTCTAGGCGCGACAAGACAAGGAGGGGGAAACATAGGGAGGAGAAAGCAATACTCTTACTAGGCCCTGTGTCATTCAGATCATGCAAGTGCAGGAAAGTGGAAGGGGAGAAGTGCTGAGGGGGTTGAGGGGGAGGGAGAAATGCAGGTAACTCAAAAGGGCAACCAGCATGTGGCTCAGTGCAGGTAACTCAAAAAGCGCAGTCAACGGGTGGCTCATAAGTGGAGAGAGAGGGACTGTCGTGTTGCAGATACAGACCACAAGTGCTAGTGGAGTCGGGAGGCAGTGCAAATTGCAAATGGACTTGCAGGATCCTGGGCCCAAGTTCAGAGGGTGGCCAGGTTACCAATGTGTGGAGCAGTCGGGACATCAGCAGGGGAGAGAAAGAGAAAAAGCGGAAGCGAAGAGGAAGGTCTTCAGTTGCTTCCAGAACCGGATGTGGTTCTGCTCAAGTTTGAGGGAGGCAGGGAGGCCCTGGTCAATAAGCTTGGCTCATCAAGATGCCCATCCAGATTTATATTCTGTAACGTTTGTTTTATATAGAAGAGCCATTTACTATGTTTCGCACCATTATGCCTTACAATGTTTCTCATTAAATGCTGAGATAATGAAGCATTAGGATGTGCCTATACCCTGTGCTACAATGAGATCGGTTCTGTTGCTATCTCATCAACGATGTAACTCAAGCCCAACTCATTATGGACAACAAAGTTTGGGTCTGACAACGATAAGGCCAACAGCTTTTTCAAAAAGGTGTTTTCTAAATATTGCATGGCCTTCTGGTTCACATAGCACTAGATAGGCGCACCATATTTTACGATTCCTCTAGTCCTAGCCGTATAAATCGTTCTGACTATCTTTAGTGGCTGCTGCCTATGTTAATAAAAAAATGTCATATCATATGTGACCCTATAAAGCAAAAAATGACCCGTACTGACTGCCTCATGCTACACAGTTGCTTTTTTAAATGAGCCTCAGGAGAAAAAGCCTCTGAAAAACAGACCCCCATGAGTCGACCCGTGGAATTGGATCCGCCCCACAACACATGGTCCAAAACTTCCCCTTCTTCGTAGTTGGTCCACAAAACATAACTGCAGATTTTTTAGAATTAACCCGCAGATCTAAAACACCCATAAATGCTACATAGCTATTTATCAAGTATTGCAAGTGTCTTGGGGACCGGGCTATATGCACAGTCATCAGCATAAACTAGAACTGGCAGTGGCATACACCCCTATCTTTGGGGCATCCACTTGGAAGTCTACTAGGGCCTTATACAACCTATTAATATACAAGGAAAATAGAATTGGGGCAAGCACACACCCTTACCTGCCCCTGGCCTGAATTGAAAGCCAGGACGTGCAATGACCCTCTGACCTTGATTTTACACATGCAACATTCTTCTCATGTAGAGAAAAAAGAAGAGCCAGAACTCCTGATGGAACATCATAGGACCTCTGCACATTCCATAACTTACTTCTCTTGACCTTGTGCTTAGGTCCATAAATGCATGGCACAATGGCTCTTTATATATAGTGAGTGTGTAATAATTAGGTAGAGGTTACGGCTTTGATCAACAGAACACAGTGATGGACAGAACCCAAGTTGAATTGGGGATACAATTGAAATTACTGACGCCCATTCCACTATTATCTTCAGAAGAAATCTCCTGAAAATGTTGCAACTCGAATTTCAAAGTGAAATAGGGCAATAAGATTGAGGAGAATCTCTGTGCCCTTTCTTGAATAGAGGACAATCATTGCCTTCTTCCATTCTTCCAGAACAATGCCCGTCACCATTTTTGCATTGAACAACCGCACTAGAATGGGCCCCCAGATCTCAATAAAGTCTTGATAATAGTCAACAGGAATTCCATCCGAACCCGGGGCTCTATTTCTATTTGACATCTTGATTGCCTTTACTACATTTAAAGATTCAAATTTCACAAGATTGTTACTCATTACCCTCTGGATATTGACCTTAGTTACCAAACCTCCCTATTTTCCCCTCTTCTCACAGGCTCCTGCACTCATGGCTTTATTGTTGTAGAGCTTGGAACAATGCACAACCAAACAACTATCCAAGATCATTGTCTATATGCCAGAGGGTTGCAGCCAAAATGCACGGGTCTTATTCACTGTCGCCCAGAAACCTTACAATTTCTTTTTCTAAGCTAGCTGTCTCCAGTGCTTCCCAAGCATTGTAGCTTACGATTTTGCACAGCTCTATTGCGGCAGCAGCTCGCCCGTACAATTTTACACCTCTGCGCATCCTTACCCATCAATAATGAGAAGAGCACACGACACTCTATCTTCTTCAGGATCAAACCACCCCTCTGGGGGACTGTTGCCCATTTTAAGGTTCCAGTCACCCCCACATATCAGTGCTACCTCATTCCCATGTTGTTTCTTCCATAGTCCCTCAAAGGTCATTTGTATTGCGCAGAGGGGAATTGGTGCCTTCAGGGGAAAAAAGCCCGACTATATACATTAGCTACAAATACTGATGCACCATCTGTTGTTTCATGTTCAAAAACCTGTAGGGAAACTTCAACAGACCCCATCCAATTCTTCTGTCTTACAACCAAGGTTGCTTTTGAACAATGTTGTCAGTCCTCCATACAGTCTTCCCCTTCTACCTCTCTTGGCCTTTATATGATAAACCCTATACTCATCTAGCACTATACGCTCCTCTAGCCATGTCTCCTGGAGGAGGATAATGTCATTCCTTTTCAACTTATCCTCAATAGCAGGTTCAGCTATTTTCTGTTTTAAACCTGGTTATGTTCCATGATAACATTGTTAATTGTCCTACATTTGCTCCCACACATGTTTGATATTGTGAGATCTCAGCTGGTATTGTATTACCCCCTTCACTCCTCTCTGACAGAAAGATACTTTGTTCATCAACACTACCATAATCAGTTGGTGCCTGGGTAAGGCGACCAGATAACCTCCTTGTAGTGGTATTTGCCCCCGCCAATCCATTTGCAGTTGGTATTTTAGACATGATCTCCCCAGGATCCCGCCGAACCCCCTGTTCCTTCAAAATTGGCCCCTCAAAGCTGCTTCAATCTTCTTCAGGATCAAACCACCCCTCTGGGGGACTGTTGCCCATTTTAAGGTTCCAGTCACCCCCACATATCAGTGCTACCTCATTCCCATGTTGTTTCTTCCATAGTCCCTCAAAGGTAATTTGTATTGCGCAGAGGGGATTTGGTGCCTTCGGGGGAAAAAAGCCCTACTATATACATTAGCTACAAATACTGATGCACCATCTGTTGTTTCATGTTCAAAAACCTGTAGGGAAACTTCAACAGACCCCATCCAATTCTTCTGTCTTACAACCAAGGTTGCTTTTGAACAATGTTGTCAGTCCTCCATACAGTCTTCCCCTTCTACCTCTCTTGGCCTTTATATGATAAACCCTATACTCATCTAGCACTATACGCTCCTCTAGCCATGTCTCCTGGAGGAGGATAATGTCATTCCTTTTCAACTTATCCTCAATAGCAGGTTCAGCTATTTTCTGTTTTAAACCTGGTTATGTTCCATGATAACATTATTAATTGTCCTACATTTGCTCCCACACATGTTTGATATTGTGAGATCTCAGCTGGTATTGTATTACCCCCTTCACTCCTCTCTGACAGAAAGATACTTTGTTCATCAACACTACCATAATCAATTGGTGCCTGGGTAAGGCGACCAGATAACCTCCTTGTAGTGGTATTTGCCCCCGCCAATCCATTTGCAGTTGGTATTTTAGACATGATCTCCCCAGGATCCCGCCGAACCCCCTGTTCCTTCAAAATTGGCCCCTCAAAGCTGCTTCAAAGGAGGGGCCTGTGTAGCACACGCATATACTTTCTCCAATGCCTGCTTAGAGGGTCGATAACAACCAAACTCAACCTGCTGCAATCTTGACTCTAATTCAGTTCTTGTCAGGTCAATTATTAGACATTGGGGTCAACATTTGTGACAGTATTTCCACTTGTCCCACAGCCCACCTTGGCCTTGCCCGCCTCAGTCATGGTCATCTCTGCGACCATATTTGCATACCCCAGATACCATGAGTCATTCAAATGGCAAACCTCTGCCTTAACATCCTCGAACATATCAATCCCTCTTATCGCTAGTGCGTCATGACAATTCAGGATGCAAAGCTGAAAATTCAGGTTTTCAAAACTGAAGCGAATGTTGCACCCTTTGCAAAACATACAATCTGAAAGGATTCTGATAGTGGAGAACAGTTTGAATGAAATATCCGTCACCCCCCGGACTTCTGACAGGGTTTTCATATAATGGCCCTTTTGCAGGCATTTTTATTTCTATGTGTTAGCCCCTTGAAACAACAAATCAAATACGTCTCGCTTCAGCCACTCATTGGGTCTTCTTTGACAAACTCTTTCACTGATCCACAGTACATTTGCGACCTTCCCACTGCCGGAACTTTGGTTGGCTGGTTTACTTGAGACCATATTTCCCTGCTTGTGACCATCCGCATTGAGATTGTCTGCTGCGATATTGGAAGCACCACCAACTTTTGTTGCTTGAATGTAGACACTTCTACAGTTCTTTGCAGCTCTCTTTTCTGTTGCTGTACATATGCTCCTCATTAGTCTTATTTTGGAGGCTAGTCTATTCGCTGACGACCACTGCAGTTCTGTAGATTTCTCTTGCATCATGGGCGTTTGATAGCCAGTCGATTCCTGGAATATTTGACCTAGATTTATCCAACATATTAATGGCCTCCTAGCAAACATCCAATCTCACTGCATCTCTCTCACTTCTGTCCAAAGAAAGTATGAGGGCATCCTTCAGTTTCAGATATGCAGCAGTGAGCCTGTTCAAATACTTGGCAAGGTGCGATATACTATCCATATTTGTACATGTGTGCTCTCCTTCATCTCCATCAGATTCCCTAAGATGACCATGATGGTCTTGTTCCAAGCAGTTCTGGGCACCGGGAGGACAGGAGGCCGGGGGCCGGCCTGCAGCGCTCCACAGCTTGTCCCCTAAAGGAGCAATTATACACTTAACTAGCTCAAGATCCCTTTAAGTACAGTGAGCAGCTCTTTGAATTTATGACTCCTCCAGATCTCCTCCCACTAAAATGGCAAAAAGTGGTCCCCCCAGGGGTCATTAATGATCACAGCGATTATCGGGAGCTCCTTAAAGTGATCTACTTCATATCTGCTTCTGGCCGTACTGCTGGAAACACCCCACCTAGTATCGGATGAGCTATCCGACTCTAAGTCTGATTCCAATTCAGAGTTAGAAATTAAAGCAGGCGAATCCAGGGAACGTCTATCAACACACAATGGAGCATGATCCAGCAACTTCAGCTTGTCTCCCGTTTTTGGAGACATGTCTCTTCATAATACTGGTCGATCGAATGATCCAGTGCTCTCAAAATGGATACATCCGATGAACCAACAGAATCAGTAGGGGGATTGCCCCCACTTAACAGGGACAGAGCGGGGGGTGTACTTTCCGCCTTTTCCCCCACTCCCACTGCTACCCCCATACCCTGCACAAGGATAGATTTAGGTACCGGCCTAGAAGCTAAATCGGAAGCTAAATCTGTGCAGCATGTGCCTTCCAGGTCCCTTTCAGGGGAAGATGTTAGTAAATCTTTGCTTGATGACAAAGTCTGTACCCTTTTAGATGGATCCTCCTCAGCTAGGCAAAACTCAGAAGCTGGGTAGAGTCTTCCTCACCAATACCACCATCTGCTGATAAGTTCTCCAACTCATCCAGCCTGATATCTTCTGTCATCTCCCCAGGTGCCCCAGCCACACAGGCTACTTTCATGACCTCTGTGATTCATGCCACCCAATTTATCGTGGCTTGTCTGGTTGGATTAATGTTAGGATCCGTCCACTCTTGAGCACGCATAGTAGCCGACTAATTCTTCTATACAATGTATTCCTTTGAGTGATAAGTAAAACCACCCAGAGGAATCTATTATCAGGAAGAAGGACACCAGATGAGCACCTTCAGCAGGTTGTAACAGCAGATGAAGACTCAAAAATGGAACAACCAGCAACTGTAGACTGTTTCTGTGAAGAACAGAAAAGCTGTCAGTGGCGTGGTTTAAGCAGGCTAGTAGCGAAACAAGGTGTAATAAACTGACCTGCTATGGACATTGGAGATGCCTCTGTCCATCTGCTTGAGGACCCGCTGGTCGCTGGTTTGGGGTTTTCACCCTGCAATGTAACATGTACTGTGATTATAGATAAGTGTTAATAACAAGACAGTCAACTATTCATAGATTCCCTAAGTACGGCTTACCGGCAGCTGGAGATGCAATGTTGTGATGTTGAATAGTAGAACTGATGTCCGATGAAAGTTAGGCAGTCTGTGCAGAATCCGTGCAGAATCCCAGTCATGCGAGCAAAGCAGAAACCTGAACCGACGAAACGAGGACGCATAGCCCTGTGGTGGCACGAGTCTCTAGTCCAAACAGCCACTGGACCCGACGGCACGCAGACGCCTAGAGCAGGCAGTCTATAGTTCATGAAGGAGTCCAGAAACAAGAAAGAAGTCTGCAGCTTATGGGCAATCCATAGACTAAATGTTAAACAGAAACAACAAAGTCCAGAATCTGAGTCAGCAACTTGAGAGGAGGTGTGGTTTGGAATCAGGAGGCAAAGGGAGTCTGAGAGGCTAAATCCCAGGTTGGTAACTTGCGGGCAATCTGTAGCAAAATTATCAGATAAGGTAGTGACAAAGGCAGTCCAGATAACGTAGCAAAGGTCATTCAGGAGGTAAATACAAAACAAGGCACAACGTAGTAAGCAAACTCAATCAGAAGCACCCCGCCATGTTTGGGAAGGCTTAAATGCCCAGTGTCACGTGACATGGTAGTGAGCGTCATGTGACAAGACGTGTGAAGGGGACGCCAGCGTTTCCAGGGTAACCGCCAACACTCCAACAATCGGGTTCGTCCAGTGACGTAGACCCGAGGCGGAATAACCAGGTAGCGGCGCCGGGAGCGTCTCGAGCCGCCATGGTGATTCACTGCAGTGCATGGATGACTGTGCTTGTTACTTATAGCACTTTTCATGACACCTCTGGCAGAGCCAGTTCCCTGATTCCTGACAGTTCCCTTCCCCAAAAAGGCCCCAACCCCCCGGGAGGCCCAGAACCGTGAAATCAGCTGAGGTGCATGCATGTTCCCAGCGCATTCCCAAGTCCTGTCCTCCGGACCGTATCCTTTCCAATCTGTCGAGTAAGGCCGCACCCCCTGCGGACCCTAGTGTCCAAAACCTGCCGCACTTCGTACTCATCCAAACCCCTCACAGTAACAGGACATGGATGGGATGGCATATGTGTGGATGGGTGGAAGGGCTTTACCAGGGAGATATTGAAGACTGCATGGATTCTCCAGCACTCTGGGAGTTTCAAACGTACCACCAGAGGATTGATCACATGCGTGATCGGGTTCAGACCCACAAAACGAGGCAGCAGGGTTTTCCTCCCTGGTATCCTCAGGTGTTTCGTGGAGAGCCAGACTTGCGAAGCCACCTGATACTGATGAGCAGGAGAGTGATGCATAATCCACCGCCGTTTTGGCGGTTGCCTGGGCCTCCAATAGATGTTGCTTAATGCCATCACATAGTTTCATCAAGTCCTGTACGCAAGCAGAAGCGGCAGGGGTGTCATGTGGGGGAACAGGAAACATGGGAAGAGAGCGAGGGTGAAAACCGTAGAGAGCATGAAAAGGCGAGGAACCCGTGGATGAATGCAGGGAGTTATTATAAGCAAACTCAGCCATCACCAAGACAGACAACCATGAATCCTGATATTGCAGCGTAAGACAATGGAAGTATTGCTCAAGTGTTGCATTAAGGCGTTCAGTTGGCCATCCGTCTGGGGGTGGTAAACGCTGGAGAAACTGTCATCTATATCAAAAGAGGTAGTAAGAGTCCTCCAAAATCATGAGGTAATCTGTGAACCTCTGTCTGACACAATAATGCTGGGCAGCCCAAAGCAGCGAAAGACGTTCCGCAAAAATAAATCCACCAAAGCGGGAGCTGTAGTTAGGCCCCTGCATAGGATGAACAGGGCCATCTTAGTGAAGTAGTCGATTACCACCCACAATTTGTCGTAGCCACGTATGGAGGGCAGTTCGACAACAAAGTCCATGGATATCATCATCCAAGGCAGATCAGGAAGAAGACTCATGGGTCTGATACAAGTGCTCTTCGCTTGAGCACAAACCACACAGGAAGCGAGATAAGAAGACACGTCCTTGCTCATGGTCGGCCACCAACACCAGTGTATGAGAAGATCCAAAGTCTTTTGTTGTCCACCATGGAGTGTTGCAAACCTAGGCGATAGATGATGGTGAAATGGTATGTCGAGAAGAACTCATGACACCGGGCATGACGAGCCGTGCTGCACTTCACTGATCGCAAAGTCATGAGATTTCCGTGGTCCGTATAGACCTGTATTGGTGCGACTGTACCCAGCAAATGATGTCTCCAAACACGAAAAGCATCCCGAACAGCGAGCAACTCCTTTTCCATGATGGTATGATTTCTCTCATAAAGTGTGAGCATACGAGTGTGGAGCGCCATCGGATGGAGTTCCCCAGAGTTACAACAAATGACAAGACTGTGACAATATGGCTCATACCGCTACGTCTGAAGCATCTGCCTCAACTATGAGAGGCACGGTATGGTCCGGTGTTGTAATACCAGAGACGTAGTAAAAGCTTTCTTTAAAGCATCGAAAGCCCCTTGAGCTGTGGCATTCCAGGTATATTGTGTCTTATTGCTCATCAAAGCAGTTAAAGGGGCTAAGATGGTGGAAAAAGACCGTATGAAACGTCTATAAAAGTTTGAGAAACCCAGAAAGAACGGCAAAGACCTCAAATTGTTCGGGACAGGCCAGCCTAGGACAGCTTTTACCTGAAACTGCTCATACGAATCCCCTTGTTTGTGATAACAGGAACTCTGCGCTGGTTGCGTGGAAAATACATTTTTCTAGTTTTGCGTAGAGGTGGTTATCTCGCAATCATTGTAAGACAGAAGACACATGTTGGATATGTGTTTTGAGTGTAGGTGAGTAGATCAGTTTGTCGTCAAGGTAGACTGCCACAAAAGTATCCAGCATGTCACGAAAAACATCATTAATGAAATGCTGAAACATGGCAGGGGCATTGCATAGCCCAAAGGGAATTACGCAGTATTCATATAAACCATATCGTGTCTTGAAGGCTGTTTTCCACTCATCTCCTTGACATATCCTGACCAGGTTGTAGGCACGCCGAAGATCCAACTTCGTAAAGATGTCAGAGGATCCCAGTTGGTCAAGAAGTACTGAAATGAGTGGTATTGGGTACTGGTTCCGTATCGTGATTGCGTTCAACTCGCAGTAATCGATACAGGGTCTCAAATCTCCTTCTTTCTTCAGCACGAAGAACATGGGAGATGCAGCGGGTGAGCGGGAAGGGCGTATGAAGCCCGATTTTAGAGACTTCTCAATATAGTCCTTAAAGATCGCCTCTTCCTTCACTGTCAACGAATATACCCAGCCCGAGGGTATCTTAGCTCCTGGAATGAGATCAATAGGGCAATCATAGGCTCTATGTGGAGGTAGTACTTCTGCTCCCTTAGCATCGAAGACATCTCGATAACTGTCATACACCTCGGGCAAAGGGCTCGTTGGGATGGCACCGATTGTCGGTGCGGTCTTGAGCAGTGGACAACACGGAGTAGTAGGTGCAGTATCCGAAGACATACATGTCTCCTCACAGTAGGCATAACAGAACAAGACCTCCCCAGACTGCCAGTCAACCCTAGGGTTATGCAATATCAGCCAGGATAACCTGAGTATGACCCTGAACTGCAGTGCTGCAATAACGTTGGAGCAGATGTTCTCCATATGACCTGTACTGGTCGTCATATTCAGTGGAATGGTCTTCTCAGTAACCATACCAGATATGAGAGTGGTTCCATCCACAGCATTGACGAGCTCTGGCTGGGCCTTGGAAACCAAGGGTATGCCCATGTCCCAGGCGTATTGAGCATCAATATAATTCCCTGTGGCACCTGAGTCAAGGACAACTCCGACTGTCCAGGAAACACCAGAAGGTAGCTCAAGTTGAGTCATGATCGTAAAAGCCACGGAAGAAGCAGGGTCCTTGACAATGTGGCTCGGCAATCGGACCCCCTCTATTGCAGGGCTTTCAAGTTGCCCTGTTTCTTTGGTTTTCTCGGGCATGCACGTAACACATGATCCGGAGAGCCACAGTAGAAACATAGATTGTTTTTTTCTGCGCTGCTCTCGTTCTTCTGGGGACAAGGGCCCCCGAACTGCCCCTATCTGCATGGGTTCGCTGTTCGCCCAATGCAGACGTCGGTGAGGGCATGGTCACAGGGACCTGAGTTTTCCACTCCCCCTTTCAGTCAGGCCTTCTGGAATCGATTTGCAGTACAAGATCAAGAAGTTCAGGAAATCCTGTAGGTAGTACAGGGGCTGTAGCCAGTATGTCCTTCAGAGGGTCTGACAAGCCCATGTAAACAGAGAGAACTTTTTTTCCGCCGGCCAGCTGGTTTCGATAGCCAGCTGGTTAAACGTTCCCAGGTATGAAAACAAAGCGTAATCACCTTGCCTGAGATTTAACAACTCAAGGTTCATGGCTTGTGACTTATACCTGGTGTCCAAAACCCAACTCATAGCATCCAACAATGTGTCACAATCATAGAGCATATGACTGCCCTCTTCAAGCAGAGGGTGGGTCCATGCTGCAGCAGTTCCCCCCAAATGGGAGAGGACAAATGCTGCCTTAGTGGTCGAGTCAGGGAAGGAGTTCGGGCGACACAAAAAGTGCAAGCGACATTGGTTTAGAGAGGTCCGGAAAACCCTGGGGTCCCCGGTAAACCTTTTTGGAGGAGCAAGAGGAAATTGGGCCATCAAATACACCGGGCCTTGTTCTTGCCTGGAAGGCTGAAGTCCTGAGCCAGATGCCACAGCAGGCGGAGGAGTACCAGCGGAAGGAATGGCTGACTCGAGCTCGTTGATATGACGTTGCTTGGCTTTGTGTGCCGCAGCCATATCTGTACGAAAATCAGCCACCAACTGCATAATACCCAACAGGTTTTCGCTGATATCCATTATGGCTTCTGATTCTGTTAGAATCCGTCCACTCTTGAGCACATAGAGTAGCCGACAAATTCTTGTATACAATGTATTCCTTTGAGTGATAAGTAAAAACACCCAGAGGAATCTATTATCGGGAAGAAGGACACCAGACGAGCACCTTCAGCAGTTTGGAACAGCAGATGAAGACTCCAAAAAGGAACAACCAGCAAGCGTAGACTGTTTCTGTGAAGAACAGAAAAGCCGTCACTGGTGTGGTTTATGCAAGATAGTAGAGAACAAGGTGTAATAAACTGACCTGCTATGGACAGAGGAGGTGCCTCTGTCCATCTGCTTGAGGACACTCTGGTCGCTGGTTTGGGGTTTTCACCCTGCAATGTAAAGTGTACTGTGATTAAAGAGAAGCGTTAATAACAAGACAGTCAACTAACCATAGATTACCTAAGTACGGCTTAACGGCAGCTGGAGATGCAATGTTGTGATGTTGAATAGTAGAACTGAAGTCCGATGAAAGTTAGGCAGTCTGTGCAGAATTTCGGTCATCTGAGGAAAGCAGAAACCTGAACCGACGAAACGAGGATGCCTGGCCCTGTGGTGGCACGAGTCTCTAGTCCAAATGGCCACCGGACCCGACGGCATGCAGACGCCTAGAGCAGGCAGTCTATAGTTAATGAAGGAGTACAGAAACAAGACAGTAGTCTGCAACTTGCAGGCAATCCATAGACAGAAACAACACGAGTCCAGAATCCGAGTCAGCAACTTGAGAGGAGGTGTGGTTTGGAATCAGGTGGCAAAGGGAGTCCGAGAGGCTAAATCCGAGGTCGGTAACTTGCGGGCAATCCGTAGCAAAAGGATCAGATAAGGCAGTGACAAAGGCAGTCTAGAAAACGTAGCAAAGGTCAATCAGCAGGTAGATACCAAAAAAGGCACAACGTAGTAAGGGAACTCAATCAGAAGCACCACTGCTATGTTTGGGAAGGCTTAAATGCCCAGTGTCACGTGACATGGTAGTGCGCGTCATGTGACAGACGCGTGAAGGGGACGCAAGTGTTTCCAGGGTAACCGCCACCACTCCAACAATCGGGTTCGTCTAGTGACATAGACCTGAGACCGAATAGCCAGGGAGCAGCGCCGGTAGTGTCTCGAGCAGCCATGGTGATTCACTGCAGTGCATGGATGACGGTTCTTGTTACTTATAGCGCTTTTCTTGATGCCCCTGGCAGAGCCAGTTCCCTGATTCCTGACAATTACAGGCTCCAGCAGCATTCATACTGGGGTTTTTAGTGACCATCCCCTTCTTACTGATTGATTTCCTAGCTCTTACCTTCGCCATCAGAGTGAAAGTAAACCACATCTCCCTCACAGCTCACCTCTCTCACTGAATGGAAGCCACCTTCAACAAAATTTCCAACAAATTTAAAACACACTGGTATCATATACCATCTGCCACAATAGGATGTCCAATCCTACAAAGAAGAGGAAGGCTTTTTCAGTGGCCAAGCCTCAGTGACCAAGCCTCAGGCCACAAGCTACCTATACTAGGGCCCTAGGCAAGCTCAAATAATATTCAGGACTAGCAGCACCAGCTTAGGAATTTGCTGCGAGGTGCAGAAATATGTCTTATGCACATGGTCCATTCCTTCAGCTGCCTTTGTGCCTTGCACCCATCTCTCGAAATAGCATCCTTTATCCGAGGCCAAGGTACTCCCTTATACAGCACACATAAACAGCTTCTTCATCAGTTCTTCAATTTGCAATACTAGGCTCGTCTTTTAAGGTAACAGGGTTGATTCTTAACACAGGCCATTGTCGATTTTCTTCCAATGGCCATCCTAAATGTTGTATATATACCTCTATTTAGCATTCTTCTATGTACCTTTTCTACCTTGCATTACAGCGTAGTTATAGTTATTGGTCAGCACGTTATTTCATCTTCTTATATTCATGGTTACTTCGCCTTCAGGTACATGTTTCTCTTAGTGATTCAGTTACATTGTAACTTTTAAGTATTTTCATATTGTTCCGCATAGGTTCATACATCACCTTTATGACATCATTCTGTCATCATCCTTCCTGGTAGCATCCTTCTTCTGCCTCTGCGTGAGGGTATATTCTGAATGGCTGCCTTAGTGCATATCATCTCTCATACACTTGATCCTGCATAGGAATGTTGCATGGATTCATGCACGGGTTCCCAATTGTAGCTCTTCGTCTGCTACTGCAATAGGCCAGTGGTGGGGGGGGGGGGTGACCAGAGGAGAGGCATCCACCTGCTCCTCTACAATGTTATGAACCTTTCTTTGTATCATTAACCAATTGTATGTTTTGACATCAATACTGTTAATGATGAGGAGACTTACATTCTTGCAAAATGGGCACCAGAAAAGCAACAGCCTCACCATGAAAGCTGAATGGGTATCTGACTAAGAAGCTAATGTATGTATGCACTGAACAATGCCATGTCAAGATGATGGGAACATTAAATGCGTGACTTATTCGACCTTAAACAAAGTCAACATGACTATTCAGATTATTCAGAATGTGGATGACAACCGGCATCTAAAGCCGAATACACAACCCGAGGAGCCTCACGTAGAAATGGACGAAGTTCCAAATGCATTGTCTACAGAGGCTCCTGAGACAGAGCCTGCTATCCATGTAGAGCCTAGAGCTCCCAGCATAGGACACACAATGAATTCTGGAAACAGTAGAAGTTTAAAGGAACAACAAGCAGGAATAGTAGGCCAAGGAACCCGGCCCAGTAAGGGGAGCAAGAAAGTACAACATTCACCAGGAATACATACAGATGCTCCCACTGATGCATCACAGCAAAATTATGCTTATTATGATTACACACAATATTCACAAGAGCAAACAAAAGCACACAGATGCATCCAATGCAGCAACCACGAATGCCACATACACAACCACAGATAGTTCCACAGCAGACACAGATGGCACAGCAACCAGAGAACATAGTACAACCACAACAAGTACTGACAGTGAGATACAATCATGTTACTGCAGGCACAGAACCCCCCACGCCCCAGATAGAAGTAGTGATGGTGGTTGGAGGGAAGCCTTTCATGGGAACAGGACTGAATATGTACCCAAAATAGGACAGCCCACAGAGTGATCTGTTGTGCCCTATCCTTTCAGAAACTACATGACCCTGAGCAGGAACAGAGGGTGGAACTAACTATACGGGACAGGACTATTTCTTTCAGAGTGACAACATCTTGTGGCAGAGAGGGGATATTTCCAATGTCAGGAATATCTATGGACACACAATGATTCTCTGTGGTTCAATTCACTAAAAGCTTGCCTGTGACAGTAGGACACCAGAACAGAAGGTATCCGGTTTTCATATTCCTGAAAACGCACCTGTTAACATATTGGGAAGAGATTTTATGAGTAGGTTAAACATGAGAATATTATTCACAGAGGACAGGATAATATGTTCAACACCAGGCATGCACTTCGAGACTGCAAGAGAATACATACAAGCATTTTATGGGCAAACAGTGCAAGGGGTGTACAGCAGATCCTAAAATATTCTTTTTTGGAGTAAAAATGATGTTAGCATGGCCTCCCTGCATTACAGGACAGCTATTGAGATTACCCACAGAATTTCTGTTTAGAGCAGAGGTACCTACAGATGTAGCAGAAGGGAAAATTATTACAATTGAATATGAGGTGGTGATAGTGAGAGGGGATAGGGTGAATTTATATGGAACTGAAAAGGAGGGGGTGAATTGGTGCACAGTGATAGCCCTTGATGATACACACAGGCTGACTTGAAGATGACAAATTGTTTGAAGACAGTGACTCTGAAAATGAGGTTATTTTTGCAATGTCCATACCTTACCAGTTGAAAAGAGAGTACATGGAGTACCACAAAGAATAATGCTAGCTAATCAGGTACCATTGTTTATAGAGGAAGATTTAGCAAAAGTGCCTAGCACAATATGGACAACAAGCCCATATGATGTGGGGTTGACAAAATTGAAGAATTGGAGCGGTGAAAATAAAACTGAAGAAGGGGGCAATTTTACCTAGAGTGAGGCAGTATTCAATGTCCAAGGAGGTAGATGAAGGCATATATGAAATAGACACCCTCATGAGGCAAGGCGTTATCATGCCATTTGAGTCCCCTTGCAATATTGTCTACCAGTGAAAACAATCAAAAGGAGGTATTCTGGTATTGCCCAATCCTGCCATGAAATGGTGTAACATACCTCGCTCAGCCACCCATTTCACAATGATTGATCTAAAGAATGCATTTTTCAGTATACCTCTCGATGAAGAGTCACAATATTTAACCACCTTTGGCTATAGAGGGGTTTGATGGGAACACACTTGTCTCCCACTAGGGTACTACAAATCCACCCAGTGTGTTCAACAGGTGCTGTAGATGACCTGGGAAACATACAGACTCCTAGCGCCATTATACAGTATGTTTATGACTTGCTTGTGTGCAGCAATTCCCTGGAACAGTGCAGAAATGACTCAGTGCAGCTACTAACATTGTTTGCTGCGAATGGGTACAGAGTGGACAAAGAAAAGTTGCAATACTGTCAGGAGGAAGTACTTTATTTAGGCCATATATTATCAAGAGAAGGAGGGAGTGTGACACTTGAAAGAGCAGAAGCCATCACTAACACACCATGCCCCAACACAATTTGTGAGGACTAATGTTTCTTATGGGCATATGTGCATACCTTCTGCTCCACCCTGTGACCACATCCTGTGGCAAGCCCTAAATGTAGCCATTTGTATCCAATGAAGCCCTCTGCATAGATAAACCAAAAAGGCAGCCAGCAAGGAAGCGTTAACCCCCAAATGCCAGCTTAAATAAAGCTATTAGCTTTCTTGTCAAATTCTAATGGGGGTGCACAAAGAGTTTAGTCCCATTCTAAGCCCTGACTGAATCACTCTATTATCCCATTTTATAAGAGAAATTACAGAGTCTGGGAATTCATGATGCATGGACCCAGAATCACTAGGCTTCCGCTGGGTCAGAGTCATGACCCATTATCACCATGTGTGCAACCTCACCAGGCTGGTTGCTTGGTGACTGAGCATAACTGATTTCTGTAAGTATTTCTAGTTTTCGGAGTACAGTAGTGGTTGTTGCTGGTGCAGAGAAGTCTCTAGGAAAATGGGGAAAGTCACTTGAAATTCAGAGAGCATTCAAAAACGAATCTCTTCAAACTGGTGTACCCCTTGGGATTCTCCAACCCTTTTAGGATGCTCCACCACTTCCTCCCAGAAACTCTTTTTGCTAGTGGCTCGAGGACAGAGAGTTCAACAATTTACTGGGCGCACCCAGAAACCTATACGTTTCTCAATATCTACTCTCCCGTGATGAATGTTCTACCCATGGACCTACCTTACCCCTGATGCATTAACCATTTACTTTGCACTTACCTCATGTAACATGTCCTCATGCCTATTGGGTTTTAATGTCTCCTTACTGACGCCAAACATGCTCCTATGGATCTACCTAACCCCTGAGACATGAACCTCTGCATGACCCTTTCCTTCCTACCAGTGAGTCCTCCATGCACTTTGTTGATAGCCTTTGGGGTGCTTCTGAGACAGAAGGCTCCTCTTTGTATTGTTCTGTTCATGCCCCCGCAGAACCCACAGTGCGGGCACCTGATATGTCTCTGTATACTGTTTTGTAATCAGCATGGTTCTCACCCTTGTGAATTATTTTCTGCCTCCCCTTTCTTGGTTTCCCACTGGCCCTTGGACATACGACTTGGTAAACATGCCCTTTGCATCAGGAAATGTCACAATTTACACAGGCGTTACTCAGAGTTAATTCAGTCAGTTACCTAGAACGATTGTGTCAGGGGTGTCTCTGAATTGTCTGTTTGTCAAGGAGTTTATCATTAAAACACAGGACACTTCCACAAAGATGTGGCTGAGAAAGTATTTACGCAAAGTTAATGCTATCTGTAAAATACTATGACCTGTTGCTTAAATGAAGCCTAGATATTCTCGCTGTATATTTGGTGCGAGAGGTATGAACGTTATTACTGAAATGTGTGGAAAATTTAGATATAGGTCACGGAAAAGTATTTTGCAGTGTGAGAACAACATATTCTGCACTTGGTAACAGCATTTGTTGTTGCACCTAAGATGGAAGAAGGGGACCATTTCGCTGGTTAAAGTTCATTTTTGTGCGCACTATTTTCCTCTTGTGCAACCATGTTACTCCAACATTCACTTGCACACTTTGTGGATCCCTATTTTATGGGAATGTTTTGACCAGACTTGGTTTAACGTTCACGATTTATAATATACACCTCAAAACAGGATTCGAGTCAATGTACCCCTAGGTTTCTTTCATAAAAGCTGAATGCAAATTAATAGTCTGTTGCCGTTTTAGTCCATTTTAAAATCCCACAAAATGCAGGTTTTCAAATTTATTGGACAAACAGGGAATATTATGCAGCGATGGATCAATTCATTCGTTTTTGAAGTCCCATCCACTTTTCCCCCAAACGCTAATATTTCCAGTTAGTCAAATAAAAGTTATGAAGACCTGAATTCTGCCTCATTAAATGTCAGCTAGACCTGGAGCAAGTGGAAATCTGGTAAACACTTTGATTCACAAATGACAGATGGGAACTTTGCCCATTATTTTAATGCGGAGAGACCCAATTAGGTGTTACAGTCTTCACAGAATGCAGATATTGGGTCTGTATATTTGTATTAGTATTATTAGGGTAGTGTATAAGTGCACTGCAGATATCTTAAGCCAGTAGCATTGATGATCTGTTTCTAGAATCAAGCATTTAAAGATGCTCCTTCCAACAGTCCTGGGCCTCCCCTATCTTAAGATTCCTCACTGAAGCGAATTGTAGTAGGTCCATATTTTGCAAGAAAGTTCCTCGCCGGTGTAATTTCTCAGGGGGCCTGTACCCAGCACCCAAGCATTTTACTGAATAGAGTCAAACCTTAAGTTTCTTACATCAAACCAGATGCAATGCATGGAGTTACAGAAAGGGGGTTGACTAATGCTTGGCATTCCCTGACTTTTTCAAGTGTGCAGTACGGATGGAATGTTTTACATTTAAATGAGTTTCACATGTGAACATTTGCCAAGATGCTATTTCTTGTCACTATGAAACACTTCAGAAAAAAAAACATAGCAGCTTGAAATCTGAAAACCACTTAATTGCTGATAGTATAAAGAACTGTAATATTATTGTTTTTTCCACTTTTCTATCATCAAAATGTGAATAAGTAGGATTTAAAGCATGAAAAATAGGAATACGAAATTTTGTGTGGGTCAAAAACGACGCCAAGAACATGCTTTTCATCAGTAATGCTTTAATTGAGGTACAAATAGGAAAAGGTTCCATCTGTGTGTGACAACATGACAAAAGGAAGATATAGGAACATACCGTGGGGCATTCTAACATTAAGAATGGGTAAAATAAACGACTCGTTTTTTCATGATAAAAATGTGTGTTTTAAAGCCTGCCTTATATTTGCCCCTAGGATGTGTATGTATATTAGCTAATCGGCTCAGAATGCTAAACCTTATGTGCATGTATAGGCGCACACGCTAAGCCATCTAAGAATCGCAATGCACATCTGGACATTATTTTCCACTTACCTTGTCCACTTCCCTGCATGCTGCATGGAACTGCTACCCCCGGAGATATGGTCACCTCGTCAAGATCATGTCTTCCATGAAAACCCACTAACGCAATGGAAGAGGAACTCAGTCTTCTGGGACAGAGTTCCCGGCTGCGCGGTGGCGATCATGGCGTGGTTTCTCCCATGGCAGCCCCCAGAGACAGATTATTTGTCATATTTCCTTCTCATAACAGGATGCTAACAGCTTGATAGCCTTCACCTGTGGGCTATACAGATCTTTCAATGGTCCTGAGCTAACATGAACACAATAGTGAAACAGCCCGTATAGGCTGTGTCGAAGGGCTACAAAGCTGAAACACAGTTTCAAAACAATCCTAAAAAAAGAACACACAGTACATGATCAAATAAATAATTCCGCTTGCAGAGCTTGGAAAATTCTATCAACCAGTTTCTATAGGTGCTTACTTAACAAATCACAGCATCGCATGCTCACCCATGTGTGCTGGCAATGCTGTTCTTGCTAATTCACATTGGGTGCAGGGGTCAGGATTTGTGAATGTGTTCTAAAAATGAGGTTTCTCTGACTCTTTTATGAGAATCAGATCTGAAATCAATTCCCTGGAGATCCCTCGTCCATCCGCAAATACACGGCCTAATAGAACCTCCAAGGGATATTCAGAAATGATACAAATTAGTTACAAATTGTGTGATCTAATGAAGAGCTTCCCAATTATCTCTGAATAGACAACACCAATAGTCCCTTAAGCGAAGGTGGATGGCTTGTTAAGGAAGTGCTGTGAGTTGCAGTGTTAATCAGTAATCATGTACTTGCACCTCCAAAATGTTCTGTTTTCCTGTTTTTGCTATGATCACCTTAACACTATGAGGACTTCATTTTATAAAGGCTATTAAGCTAAATTTAAATGTAATTATGGAGTGTTGCTTTATAACGATTTTGTAAATGCTCTAAATTCACCCCCTGAACTTCTTTAGTAACGATTCATGGTATCTGTGTATGATAACACTCACGACGATAGGGAGGATCCTTTAACATAGATTGAAAGTCGGGAGTTGATTTTTTAAAATGTTTTTATTGTGATATTGGCTGCTCATGCTCAACCTTACACAACAATAAAAGACCAATTACAAAAATGTTATCGTATGTTTTAAAAATTAAATGAAGTAAAATAAAAGAAACAACAAAAGCTAAAATATTCTAATAATTTTCATACTATCAGAACGGAGCGAAAAAAGAAAAAAAGTAAAAGAAAAAAGAAATTGCATTTGTCACAAGCCCAAGACTGATTCAAATAAGCACACTTATGGAGGATAAGTTATCAGAGTAAGTAGGAGAAAAATGAGTGCTTCACCACCTAATGCGCACCAAACCCGTTTGATGAAGAATCTTTATCACAGAGATGGTCACAGCAATTTCATCACCTCTTAAATTATGCCTAAAAAAATCCACCATATCTAAATCGATAGGGTTATGCACAAACTGGCTCAGCCACATCGATCTCTGTGTTTGTAGAAAATGACAATCCATCAGGGCGTGCTCCCTGGTCTCTACCACATCCTCATTCTTATAGAGAGCATGACCTTTTGGATGCTCTTTAGGAGGAGCTCTGACTAGGCACATTTCTCCCGTGGCCAACAGATTTCGTCTGTATCTTAAACATTGAAGACTCCAATAGCTGTTGGGGAGTTTTTTCAGATACTTACGAATAATCCCCAAAGATTTAGCACAAGATTACAGACTCTTATACAATTTAAAAAGATCTCATCCTTGCAATAGTTGCCATCGAATCCTGTTTGTGTAGCATATTCTTGACTGCATCTGGGCTGCTGACAAAATGCTCTAGCACCTTGAAGCATCTCTTGTGCTAGATGGAATTACCAATAAAAGATCTCAGACAAAATCACTGGACAAAGTATAGCAAAGTACTACTTTATTCTTAGTTTAATAAAGCAGGTTAAAACTGGCAGACATTGAAATGATACTTGCAAACTGACACATAAACTTGGTCATACAGGGGTTTTAGACACCACCATGTGTCGACTGTGACGTCATCCTACGTGGCAAATGATAAAACCTAGTGAAGGGAGACATTGGTTAAGGGAACATATGTACCTATCATATCTATAAGGGGTAGTACATAATTGGCTGCCTCTTATATGTAAGGCATGCCTCAAAATACCTCAAAATACGTATAATACTGATTATAACAGAGATAACTGCAGCGTATTGGTCTATGCAACATTGTATAGCAGATTGCCCATAGACTCTCTGATTGGCTGGCATTCTCATCCAACCTTGAACTTTTTGGCTGGTTAGCAGAATGTAAGAAAAACGAAACCCAGGTGCTTGAGTCACGCCAGATTACTCCCTGCTTTCCCAATTAATCCATCATCTCTCATCAGTATAGCCATGAGTCATCTGTAGTTGACCTTGTGGCCTGCTCATTGTTCTGGAACATTTAAGGGAGTGTATGTCACGCTCACCTGGTCTCCACGGGGCGTCGCTCAAAGATGCAGGAATGATGTCTGCCCTGGCGTTACTCGGCTGGATGAGGAGACCTGCACGTGACTTCTCCTTCCCTGTCACTTTCCCGAATGCTTTGCCTACAAGGTCAAAATAGGATGTTAGCACCGTGAGGAGCAGGGTTGAGTTCCCACCTCCCGCAACCTCCTAATGCCCCCTCTCTGCTTCAGCCTCACCTTGGTTTGTTTAGTGGTGGATTCTCCGTCCTGCGGTGTCTCGCAGGGGCACAATATGACAGTCTCTCCCTGGATCTAGTTCCTTCACTGATCCAGTGGGGGTGTAGTGGAGTCTTGAATTGCTTGACTCAGCAGGTAAGTCTTTATACCTATAGATGCTTGGAATAGCTGCTTAAATGTCTTTATTATCCAAGTTTTAACCTTGTATTCACGTTTCTTTCAGGTGCGGTCTTGAGTAGTTTTCTAATGAAGATTTGACTCGTCCTTCAACGCTGAGCAGGTTCTATGCGGGATATTTGAGCGTTCGTGAGTGGCGCCGAATGTCTCTATAATGGTTTCTTTCCGTGCGCGACTAACCTGCTGTGTTCTTTTCTTTCCAGCAGGAGCAGCGTGGCTCCGGAGCAGCGATCGGATGAACCGCTGCAGTGAAATCCCAAGGGGAGCGCTCTCTGGGTGAGTATCAGCTGTTCTAGCAGATGCTTTCTTTTCTGCAGGTGCGGCGAACTGAAGAGCAGCTGAAGGAGTGGCCGCTCGGATGGAATCCTTCAGGTAAGGTTGTAAACTCCGTATTCATTCCTGTTTCTCTCTTCTCTTCATCTGTTCTCAGGTTCTGTCATGATCTCTGCTTCCAAAAGGTCAGGGTTTTCCCAACTCCCTTGGAAGCAGATCCATAACCCAGGTTCCGAGGGCCAACCAGTCCCAATTGGGACCTTTTGGACCCAGTCCTGGCGCCAGTGGCACCAGGCTCATAAATGTGCCCAGTCCCAGCGCTGGAAGCGCCGGGCTCATAATGCTTGGGTAGACTTACCTGCAGCAGACCATGCTGCTTACTTGCCTGCCAGCTGAGCCTCTGATCCTCTTCTGTTTGGAACTACTTTTCCTGTTGGGTGGGGCAGGAGCCACTCCCTAGATTCAGAACACTGGAACTCTTCTGGAAAGCAGGAACTCTTTTCTTACCTAGGCGTGGCTGTGGAAGGAGACACCTAAGCACTACAGGAGGCTATTTAAACCACACCCGGTGGATGAATCTTGCTTTGCGTTATTCTGCCTCCTCTGCAGCAGAACGCTCATCGTGTCTTCTGCATCGGATCCTGGGCCTAAGGAAAAAGGCTTACCATCCTGAATCCAGTCTTCAGCAACACCTATAAAGACAAGAAAGAACAGGTTAGCATTCCGGCATCTGAAAGACAAATTGCTTACCTACTCTTCGTGCGCTCTGGAGGTCTTCACACTGCATTCCGGCATCTGAAAGACAAAAGCTTACCGACTCTTCGCACGCTCCGGAGGCCTTCGGCGCTGCATCCTGCATCTGAAAGACAAAACAAGGTGCGTTTAAAGACAGTGGGGAACTTTAATACTCACGTGCCATTACTCCTTTCCACATCAACCCCAGTGGGTATTCCGGCACCCTGCAGCCGCTCCGAACTCGGACCTGCAAAATAAAAGACAGTTAGAGCGCATCGTGAAGCAGGCAACAAGCGCTTACTTACGTGCTTCCAGGCGCTTCTATTCATCATACGGACTCCATCTTCAACTCACTTCAGCCCGTCATTCGCCATCGCCGGAACCTGCAAAACAAGAGACATCATTGCTAAAGACTTTAAAGACAATAGAATTACTCGAAACTTACCGTTCGTGCAGTAAACGACGGACAGCAGTCCTCTGAAGTCAAGAGGCCTGCGCTACCGATCCAGTGAAGAAACTGGTTACAGCACCCTGCCCCCAGGCAGATGGAGAGCTCGGCATTCACTTACCTAAGGTGAGAGCGTTAACCTTTGGGGGTCTACAGGAGAGCAAAAAGGGAAGAGATAGGGACACCCCAATAACCCCAGTTCATTAATCCCATATTTTCTGTCTGCAGACATCTTACTCTTGAAGTCAGGCATACAGTGCACAGAGGTCCAGCCCAAAGAGCCAACCGGGTGCTACACATCACCTTTGAAGAGACGGTAGTCGCCCAGTCAAGACCGGCGCCTCTGCGAGAATCACGTGAGCGTTACAGAACGCAAAGCCTACCGCAAAACTCTCGCCCAGGCGCTATGGAAACCTCGGATACTGACCACCTAGCCCGGTTACTTGGGGAACTAAGGGCAGAAGTGCATGCAGCTCGTCAGGAAACGAATGCTCTAAGAAGGGAACTAATTATTTCCAAGGAGAGAACAGACGGTCTTGCTAGACAATTGCTACAGTCACAAGCCGGACAAACCCCGTTACCCGCATCAGGGGCAAATCTTCCTTCAACATCCTCTATGAATCCAGTGCAGATCAACCTACCTGGGAATGTACCTCTGACTCCGCCCGAACGATTTTCTGGTGACCCAAAGAGGTTTGCAGTATTTATCAATCCGTGCCGGTTGCACTTCTTATGCCGGCCAGCAGCCTTTCCAACTGATCAAGCTAAAGTAGCTTTTGTACTTTCGTACCTTAGTGGCAATGCGGCAGACTGGTCGATCCCTCTAGTTAATCAAGATGATCCGGTTCTCCATGATTTTCAAGCCTTTCAGCTTAGTATGGAAAAACTGTTTGCAAGACATTCACAGGGGCAGGCCTTGGACAATGAGCGTCTTTCGTTGCGACAGGGTAATCAAGACCTTTTGGCTTATATTGCATCTTTCAATAGACTAATAGTGGAAACTCAATGGCCTGAGGACAAAAGGATTACGCTGTTTTACAGAGGTCTACGTGGAGAGCTCAAAGACGTTTTAGCCCAAGTAGTGAATCCCCCACAAGACTGTTCGGATTATATAGACTTGGTGGTTCAAATAGATCATAGACTGCAGAACAGGAAGGCCGACCGTTCCAAGTTTGATGCTCGAGTATTTTCCAAACCGCCAACTCCTTCCAAAGGAGTAGACTCCGGGGAACCCATGCAAATTGGGGGTCTGAAAGGTCCTCTAACACAAAAGGAGCGGGAAAGGAGAAAACAGTTGCAATTATGCCTATATTGCGGAAACTCAGGACACTTTCTTCGAGACTGTCCGGTGAAACCTGCCAAGAAGGCAGTAGGAGCTGCAGTTACCAAAGTTACAAACTCTGAGCAGGGAAACGACCTCGCCCGACAAGAATAGAGGTCCTCTTGCCGAGCGTGAAAACCAGTTCCGTGACCTCGCATTTCGTGATACCTATGGTCCTCATTAGCCCTGATAATCCGGATCGATTACATGCAATTGAAGCTTACGTCGACAGCGGTGCCATCGGCAATTATGTGGATCATGAAATGGTTTTGAGGATGAATCTAACTCTTTGTCCCAAGGCTGTAAAGGACGTCATTACTACAGTGGATGGTACGGAGATAGCCTCCGGGCCAGTAACGCATACCACTCAAGAGGTGACGCTAGTAAGTCAAGATGGACACCATGAGAAGATCGTGTTCGATGTGATCAAAGCCCCTCAGTTTCAGATTATTCTAGGAATACCTTGGTTAGAGAAACACAATCCTCTGATCGATTGGCGAGCAAGAACGGTCCAGTTTCCAGAATGTGTCTCTACTTGTCACCTTCCACCTGGTGTTGCACTGGCAGCAATTTCTTCAGAGACTCCCCAGTTACCTCCCGAATACCTTGAATACCAAGATGTTTTCCGGAAGGATCAGGCTAACACTCTACCTCCTCATAGGTCTTATGACTGCCAGATAGACCTGATACCTGGATCTACTCCTCCTTGTAGTAGAATTTATGCTCTCACCGAGTCTGAGAACCTTCACCTTCGACAATACCTGGATCAATACCTGGCGAATGGGTTTATTCGTCCTTCCAAGTCCCCTGCTTCTTCAGCTTTGTTCTTCGTTCCAAAAAAGGAAGGAGACCTTAGAACTTGTATCGATTATCGCTCCCTGAACCAGATCACCGTTAAGAATAGATATCCGTTACCTTTGATCCCTGAACTCCTGGACCAAGTCAGAAAAGCATGCATATATACAAAGCTGGATCTTAAAGGAGCTTACCACTTGGTACGAGTAAAAGAGGGCGATGAATGGAAGACTGCCTTCCGCACCAAGTATGGGCTATTTGAATATCAGGTCATGCCCTTCGGACTTTGCAATGCCCCGGCCGCCTTTCAATATTTTATGAACGATGTCCTCAGAGAGCTCATAGATGTGTGTGTTGTTGTTTACATTGATACATCCTCGTTTATTCTTCATCGGAATCTGAACATCGGAAACATGTGAAAATGGTCCTCGAAAGATTGTGTAAACACAAACTTTTCGCTAAGTTGGAAAAATGTGTTTTCAACGTGACTGAAGTTGAATTCTTGGGATTCATATTATCACCTGGCGGACTACGTATGGATTCAAAGAAGGTCGATGCAGTTCTCAAATGGCCATCACCATCCTCCGTAAAAGGTGTGCAAAGCATGTTAGGCTTTGCTAACTTTTACCGCAGGTTTATCCCCGAATTCTCTCGAATAGTCCAGCCCATCACTGCCTTGTTAAAGAAAAACAAACGTTTTGAATGGTCTACCGAGGCGGAACAAGCTTTCCAGGATTTGAAGACTTAATTTATCTCTGCACCAATCTTAAAACACCCTCGCCCCGAACTCCCCTACATCGTGGAAACTGATGCTTCAAGCCTTGCCATGGGGGCGGTTCTATCACAAAAGGACCCGGTAACCAATCAGTTGCATCCCGTGGCATTTTGGTCCCGCAAATTCTCGCCTCCTGAAATCAATTACACGATTACTGACAAGGAACTTCTGGCTATCAAGTCTGCCTTTAAGGCTTGGCGGCATTATCTGCTGGGGGCCCGACACACCGTTACTGTGATTACGGATCACCGAAACCTGCAATATTTGAAAACCGCAAAAGCCCAATCCTCTAGACAACTCCGTTGGGCATTATTCTTTGCCGAGTTTGACTTCATAATTACCTATCGACCTGGTACAAAGAACGGTAAAGCTGATGCCCTTTCTCGGATGGGAGTGGAAGAACACTTGTACCAATCATTCCCGAACACAGAATTCTGGGTGTAATCGCCACAGAATCCATAGAGGAAGTTAAGGATAAAGCCAGGCAACTTGTAACTCCAGCAGACATACAGAATTGGCATCTGCAGGGAAAGGACTTTGCAGTAAAGGACAACTTATTGTATTTCCAAGAACGATTATACCTACCCAGCACAGATTTACAGAAAAAAGTAATCTCCTGTTATCACGATTCTTTAATGGAAGGTCATCCCGGTATGGCCAAGACCTCAGAAAAGATCAAGCGCTACTTCTGGTGGCCGTCTTGGAAAAAAGATATCAGAGACTTTATAATGTCTTGTGGAGTATGCGCCCAAAACAAGAGTCAAAAGGAAAGACCAGCAGGCCTCTTACGCCCTATTGACATCCCACCTCGCCCTTGGCATACGCTTTCTATGGACTTCATCACCGATCTACCTCCATGCTCCGGATACAATACGATTCTAGTAATCGTGGACTTATTCTCCAAGATGGCGCATTTCATTCCGCTCAAAGGCTTGCCAACAGCAGCAACTCTGGCCCGAGAATTCCTCGAAAACATCGTCCGACTACACGGTTTTCCTTCGGTTCTAATTTCGGATCGAGGTAGTCAATTTATTTCTCATTTTTGGCGAAGTTGCTGTCGGTCGGCTCAAATTGATGTGAGACTATCGACCAGTCACCACCCTCAGACCAACGGACAAACCGAGAGGACCAATCAAACTCTGGAACAGTATTTACGCTGCATGCTGCAACAAACTGAAAAAACTTGGAAAGACATCCTTTGGATAGCCGAATATGCCTACAATAACTCTGTCCATTCGGTAACTGGGAAAACACCGTTTTTTCTTTTGTACGGCAGTCACCCTCGAACCTCGGAGTTGGATCCCCTCCAAGATCTTGAAACACCAGCAGTAGACTACCTGCATTCTACAATCACCCAAGCCTTTAAGGAAGCTGTTTCTCACCTTCAAAGGGCTAAAGAACAATACAAGAAAGGAGCAGATCAACATCGGAAGGAAGCCCCTCAATATCAAGTAGGGGACCAAGTCTGGTTATCCACCAAATATCTACCTCTAAAAGGGCCACGCACATTCAACCCAAGATACCTTGGTCCCTATTCCATCACTACCATAGTAAACCCAGTAGCGGTCAAGTTGGACTTGCCCCCTCACATGAAGATACATCCGGTCTTCCACGTCTCTCTGTTAAAACCCGTGCAACCTCAAACCCGACTAACTAAATCTCCAAAACCCATCCTAGTTGATAGAGAACTCGAGTTTGAAGTCAAAAGCATTCTGGACTCCAAGATCTCCAAATCTAAACTATTTTACCTAATTGACTGGAAAGGCTACGGCCCCCAAGAGAGATCCTGGGAACCTGCTGAATATGTCCACGCTCCTCGCCTAATCAAAAGATTTCACCGAACATTTCCTGACAAGCCAAAACCCCCGGAGAAGCCCGGTTTGGGAGGGGCCTTGAGGGGGGCTACTGTCATGATCTCTGCTTCCAAAAGGTCAGGGTTTTCCCAACTCCCTTGGAAGCAGATCCATAACCCAGGTTCCGAGGGCCAACCAGTCCCAATTGGGACCTTTTGGACCCAGTCCTGGCGCCAGTGGCACCAGGCTCATAAATGTGCCCAGTCCCAGCGCTGGAAGCGCCGGGCTCATAATGCTTGGGTAGACTTACCTGCAGCAGACCATGCTGCTTACTTGCCTGCCAGCTGAGCCTCTGATCCTCTTCTGTTTGGAACTACTTTTCCTGTTGGGTGGGGCAGGAGCCACTCCCTAGATTCAGAACACTGGAACTCTTCTGGAAAGCAGGAACTCTTTTCTTACCTAGGCGTGGCTGTGGAAGGAGACACCTAAGCACTACAGGAGGCTATTTAAACCACACCCGGTGGATGAATCTTGCTTTGCGTTATTCTGCCTCCTCTGCAGCAGAACGCTCATCGTGTCTTCTGCATCGGATCCTGGGCCTAAGGAAAAAGGCTTACCATCCTGAATCCAGTCTTCAGCAACACCTATAAAGACAAGAAAGAACAGGTTAGCATTCCGGCATCTGAAAGACAAATTGCTTACCTACTCTTCGTGCGCTCTGGAGGTTTTCACACTGCATTCCGGCATCTGAAAGACAAAAGCTTACCGACTCTTCGCACGCTCCGGAGGCCTTCGGCGCTGCATCCTGCATCTGAAAGACAAAACAAGGTGCGTTTAAAGACAGTGGGGAACTTTAATACTCACGTGCCATTACTCCTTTCCACATCAACCCCAGTGGGTATTCCGGCACCCTGCAGCCGCTCCGAACTCGGACCTGCAAAATAAAAGACAGTTAGAGCGCATCGTGAAGCAGGCAACAAGCGCTTACTTACGTGCTTCCAGGCGCTTCTATTCATCATACGGACTCCATCTTCAACTCACTTCAGCCCGTCATTCGCCATCGCCGGAACCTGCAAAACAAGAGACATCATTGCTAAAGACTTTAAAGACAATAGAATTACTCGAAACTTACCGTTCGTGCAGTAAACGACGGACAGCAGTCCTCTGAAGTCAAGAGGCCTGCGCTACCGATCCAGTGAAGAAACTGGTTACAGCACCCTGCCCCCAGGCAGATGGAGAGCTCGGCATTCACTTACCTAAGGTGAGAGCGTTAACCTTTGGGGGTCTACAGGAGAGCAAAAAGGGAAGAGATAGGGACACCCCAATAACCCCAGTTCATTAATCCCATATTTTCTGTCTGCAGACATCTTACTCTTGAAGTCAGGCATACAGTGCACAGAGGTCCAGCCCAAAGAGCCAACCGGGTGCTACACATCACCTTTGAAGAGACGGTAGTCGCCCAGTCAAGACCGGCGCCTCTGCGAGAATCACGTGAGCGTTACAGAACGCAAAGCCTACCGCAAAACTCTCGCCCAGGCGCTATGGAAACCTCGGATACTGACCACCTAGCCCGGTTACTTGGGGAACTAAGGGCAGAAGTGCATGCAGCTCGTCAGGAAACGAATGCTCTAAGAAGGGAACTAATTATTTCCAAGGAGAGAACAGACGGTCTTGCTAGACAATTGCTACAGTCACAAGCCGGACAAACCCCGTTACCCGCATCAGGGGCAAATCTTCCTTCAACATCCTCTATGAATCCAGTGCAGATCAACCTACCTGGGAATGTACCTCTGACTCCGCCCGAACGATTTTCTGGTGACCCAAAGAGGTTTGCAGTATTTATCAATCCGTGCCGGTTGCACTTCTTATGCCGGCCAGCAGCCTTTCCAACTGATCAAGCTAAAGTAGCTTTTGTACTTTCGTACCTTAGTGGCAATGCGGCAGACTGGTCGATCCCTCTAGTTAATCAAGATGATCCGGTTCTCCATGATTTTCAAGCCTTTCAGCTTAGTATGGAAAAACTGTTTGCAAGACATTCACAGGGGCAGGCCTTGGACAATGAGCGTCTTTCGTTGCGACAGGGTAATCAAGACCTTTTGGCTTATATTGCATCTTTCAATAGACTAATAGTGGAAACTCAATGGCCTGAGGACAAAAGGATTACGCTGTTTTACAGAGGTCTACGTGGAGAGCTCAAAGACGTTTTAGCCCAAGTAGTGAATCCCCCACAAGACTGTTCGGATTATATAGACTTGGTGGTTCAAATAGATCATAGACTGCAGAACAGGAAGGCCGACCGTTCCAAGTTTGATGCTCGAGTATTTTCCAAACCGCCAACTCCTTCCAAAGGAGTAGACTCCGGGGAACCCATGCAAATTGGGGGTCTGAAAGGTCCTCTAACACAAAAGGAGCGGGAAAGGAGAAAACAGTTGCAATTATGCCTATATTGCGGAAACTCAGGACACTTTCTTCGAGACTGTCCGGTGAAACCTGCCAAGAAGGCAGTAGGAGCTGCAGTTACCAAAGTTACAAACTCTGAGCAGGGAAACGACCTCGCCCGACAAGAATAGAGGTCCTCTTGCCGAGCGTGAAAACCAGTTCCGTGACCTCGCATTTCGTGATACCTATGGTCCTCATTAGCCCTGATAATCCGGATCGATTACATGCAATTGAAGCTTACGTCGACAGCGGTGCCATCGGCAATTATGTGGATCATGAAATGGTTTTGAGGATGAATCTAACTCTTTGTCCCAAGGCTGTAAAGGACGTCATTACTACAGTGGATGGTACGGAGATAGCCTCCGGGCCAGTAACGCATACCACTCAAGAGGTGACGCTAGTAAGTCAAGATGGACACCATGAGAAGATCGTGTTCGATGTGATCAAAGCCCCTCAGTTTCAGATTATTCTAGGAATACCTTGGTTAGAGAAACACAATCCTCTGATCGATTGGCGAGCAAGAACGGTCCAGTTTCCAGAATGTGTCTCTACTTGTCACCTTCCACCTGGTGTTGCACTGGCAGCAATTTCTTCAGAGACTCCCCAGTTACCTCCCGAATACCTTGAATACCAAGATGTTTTCCGGAAGGATCAGGCTAACACTCTACCTCCTCATAGGTCTTATGACTGCCAGATAGACCTGATACCTGGATCTACTCCTCCTTGTAGTAGAATTTATGCTCTCACCGAGTCTGAGAACCTTCACCTTCGACAATACCTGGATCAATACCTGGCGAATGGGTTTATTCGTCCTTCCAAGTCCCCTGCTTCTTCAGCTTTGTTCTTCGTTCCAAAAAAGGAAGGAGACCTTAGAACTTGTATCGATTATCGCTCCCTGAACCAGATCACCGTTAAGAATAGATATCCGTTACCTTTGATCCCTGAACTCCTGGACCAAGTCAGAAAAGCATGCATATATACAAAGCTTGATCTTAAAGGAGCTTACCACTTGGTACGAGTAAAAGAGGGCGATGAATGGAAGACTGCCTTCCGCACCAAGTATGGGCTATTTGAATATCAGGTCATGCCCTTCGGACTTTGCAATGCCCCGGCCGCCTTTCAATATTTTATGAACGATGTCCTCAGAGAGCTCATAGATGTGTGTGTTGTTGTTTACATTGATACATCCTCGTTTATTCTTCATCGGAATCTGAACATCGGAAACATGTGAAAATGGTCCTCGAAAGATTGTGTAAACACAAACTTTTCGCTAAGTTGGAAAAATGTGTTTTCAACGTGACTGAAGTTGAATTCTTGGGATTCATATTATCACCTGGCGGACTACGTATGGATTCAAAGAAGGTCGATGCAGTTCTCAAATGGCCATCACCATCCTCCGTAAAAGGTGTGCAAAGCATGTTAGGCTTTGCTAACTTTTACCGCAGGTTTATCCCCGAATTCTCTCGAATAGTCCAGCCCATCACTGCCTTGTTAAAGAAAAACAAACGTTTTGAATGGTCTACCGAGGCGGAACAAGCTTTCCAGGATTTGAAGACTTAATTTATCTCTGCACCAATCTTAAAACACCCTCGCCCTGAACTCCCCTACATCGTGGAAACTGATGCTTCAAGCCTTGCCATGGGGGCGGTTCTATCACAAAAGGACCCGGTAACCAATCAGTTGCATCCCGTGGCATTTTGGTCCCGCAAATTCTCGCCTCCTGAAATCAATTACACGATTACTGACAAGGAACTTCTGGCTATCAAGTCTGCCTTTAAGGCTTGGCGGCATTATCTGCTGGGGGCCCGACACACCGTTACTGTGATTACGGATCACCGAAACCTGCAATATTTGAAAACCGCAAAAGCCCAATCCTCTAGACAACTCCGTTGGGCATTATTCTTTGCCGAGTTTGACTTCATAATTACCTATCGACCTGGTACAAAGAACGGTAAAGCTGATGCCCTTTCTCGGATGGGAGTGGAAGAACACTTGTACCAATCATTCCCGAACACAGAATTCTGGGTGGCTAATTTCTACCGCAGATTTATTCCGGACTTCTCACATGTTGCACCCCATCACAGCACTTTTACGAAAAAAACAAACACTTCTTGTGGACTGAAGAGGCTGAAAAAGCCTTCCAAGAGCTAAAATTGAAATTCACATCAGCACCTGTCTTAAGGCATCCACGCCCCGAGCTTCCATACATAGTTGAAACCGATGCATCCAGTTTAGCCATGGGAGCTGTCCTATCCCAGAAGGATCCCGAAACCGGTCAACTTCATCCAGTAGCATTTTGGTCCAGAAAGTTCTCAGCACCCGAGTTAAACTATGCGGTTACCGATAAAGAGCTGTTAGCCATCAAATCCACTTTCAAGGCTTGGCGGCATTATCTCCTCGGTGCCAGGCATACCATCACTGTAATCACCGATCACAGGAATTCGCAATATCTGAAGACAGCCAAGGCCCAATCATCACGTCAACTTATGTGGGCACTATTCTTTGCAGAATTGGATTTTGTGATCACTTATCGACCAGGTTGTAAAAATGGCAAAGCAGATGCCTTATTCCGAATAGGAATGGGAGAAGCATACTCGAACCCAGAACCGGTACCTATAATTTCAGAAGAAATAATTCTTGGCATAACTGCTCTACAGACTCTGAAGATATTCATTTGAAAATCCAACAAGATTTCAATTCAGCAGCCCTGCAGTACTGGGTTAAAAAGGGTCCAGATTATTCAGTCATCAATGACCTGCCTTACTATCAAGGGCGTCTAATCTTACCACACAAGGAACTACAGGAACTAGTCATCTCCAATTACCATGATGCCTTGATAGAAGGGCACCCAGGTATCGCAAAAACGGAAGCTAAAGTTAAAAGACAATTCTTGTGGCCCACCTAGCGAAAAGACATAAAGTCATTTGTACTGTCATGTGACATCTGCACCCAAAATAAAAGTCAGAAGTAAAAACCAGTTGGTCTTTTACAACCTTTAGATACTCCACCCACACCATGGCACACTTTGTCTTTGGACTGTATTACAGATCTACCTCCATGTAATGGATTCAACACCATTCTAGTTATTGTAGATCTTATTTCCAAGATGGCCCACTTTGTTCCTTTAAAAGGATTACCTTCAGCTTCAATTTTGGCCAAGGAATTTCTCGAAAACATTGTTCGAATACATGGATTTCCTTCCGTATTGATCTCTGGCCGAGGTAGTCAGTTCATTTCGCAATTTTGGAAAAAATGTTGTCAATTGCCACAAATCGACGTAAGGTTATCAACAAGTCACCATCTCCAAACCGATGGTCAGACGGAGAGGACCAATCAGACTCTTGAACAATACCTACTTTGTATGCTTCACCAAACCGAAAGTAATTGGAAGGATATTTTATGGATTTCTGAATACGCATACAATAACTCAGTACATTCAGGAATCGGACAAAGCCCCTTTTATACCATATATGGACATCATCCTCGAACCTCAGAACTCGATTCGCCCCAGCACTTAGAAATGCCGGCAGTTACTCATCTGCACTGAACTATTACACAAGCCTTTAAGGAGGCAACAGAACATTTGAAACAAGCAAAAGAGCAATACAAGAAGAACGCTGATCAACACAGAAGTGAGACTCCACCATACCAGATTGGGGATCAAGTCTGGCTGGCTACAAAACACATACCTCTGAAAGGAACCCGGACCTTTAATCCTAGATATTTGGGACCTTACACCATTAAGGCCATTATCAACCCGGTGGCCGTCAAATTAGAATTACCATCTAATATGCGGATTCATCCTGTCTTTCATGTTTCACTTCTAAAACCAGTTCATCCAGGGACCAGATTAACCAAACCACCTGACCCCATCCTAATAGATGGTGAACCTGAATTCGAAGTAAAAAACATCCTGGACTCTAAGATGGTTAAATCTAGACTTTTTTATTTAATTGACTGGAAGGGTTATGGACCTCAAGAAAGATCATGGGAACCTAGCGACCACGTTCATGCTCCTCGGTTGGTGAAAAAATTCCATCAGAACTTCCTTAGGCGCCAGGCTCATAATTGGAATCAGTCCTGGCGCCGTAGGCGCGAGGCTCATAGACATTACTTACCTCATGCAGACCATACTGCAACTGAATCCAAGCCAACGTGAGGCTTGGATGGGACTATTTTGTTACAGGGACAATTTTTTCCTCGGGTGTGGTTCTGGGGAACTTCTTACCTGGAACTACTTTGGAGGCTATTTAAACCACGCCCGATCAGCAGCACACGCTTCACGTTATTCTGCATTCTGCAGCGTAACGCTCACCGTGCCTGCAAGCCTGCATCCAGTCTTCTGCCACGCCTGCCTCGAATCCGGAGCTCCTAGGAAAAGGGGAAAAGAAGGAGAAAAGGTTAGAAACGAACATCATTTTTATTCCTTACCTGATTCCGGACCCAGCACATCTCCGAGCCTGGAAAGAACATTATTCCAACACGCGTCACATCGCCAGCTGCAGCGACGCGTTATACTCACCAGTCCACAGCATCTTTAAACTCGGCGCTCTCTCCATCTTTTTCGTCGTCGAACTCCAGCATCAGGGGAAAATCAAAGAAACAACAAGGTGAGCCCGGAAGCCAACAAATATCATCACTTACCATAGACTTACCTGATTTATCACCGGAGGCATTACCCTTTAACATGCCACATCTTCATATGCCGCACCTATAAAGGGAAAGAACACAAACAAATTGAACTCAGTCAACTTTACTGGACAGTGTTGGGAAATACAGACTCTTACCCAAACGCCATGAGCTACCTCCAGGCAATATTCTTTTGGACCCAGTGCAATTCTAAAAGGGAATGGAACAAGAGTGAACATCGGACATATTGAACTCTTTTGAACTTTATAAGCCCCGGAGTCAATAGCCGGAACTCCTCCAGTACCTTCAAGCCAGTGAAGTAACTGGTATGTACGCGCCCCTGCATGCCAAGCAGGATGGAGAGCTCATCATTTAAATACATAAGGTGAGCTTACTAAAAGGAAATATCAGAGGTGACTAGTGGGGAGATCGGGAGCAGCGGGGGGTCCTTGCTAAAATCCACGGGTGGCTAAATCCCTTTCTCCACTTGCAGGAGAATACTACTTCGGATCAAGCAGACAAAACTATGCGGGCCAGTCCAAACAGTCATCTCTGCACTATGCATCACATTGGTGGAGACCGCAGCTTTCTGGGTCCGACCGACGCCCTTGTGGGAACCAGGTGAGCATTACAGAACGCGAAGCCTATCCACAAATCCCCACCCGGGCGTAATGGAAACCTCAGAAACCGACCAACTAGCCCTATTGCTAGGGGAACTTAGGACAGAAGTGCATTCTGTGCGCCAAGAAACTAATGCCCTCAGGAGAGAACTGATAGTCTCAAAGCAGCGCACAGATGATTTGGCTAGACAACTGCTGCAAAACCAAGCTGGGCAAACATCACTACCTGGACTCGGGGGGGAATCTAACCCACGTTTCATCTAGTAATCCTTTGCAAGTGGTTCTACCAGGGACCATTCCTTTAGCTCCACCCGAACGCTTTGCTGGGGACCCGAAAAGGTTTGCCGTGTTCATGAACCAATGCCGCTTGCACTTTTTATGCAGACCTGGAGCCTTTCCAAACAACCAAGCCAAAGTAGCCTTTGTACTATCATACGTTAGTGGCAGCGCAGCGGATTGGTCAATTCCACTAGTCAACCAGGATGACCCTCTTCTTCTGGATTTTCAGGGTTTTCAATTAAGCATGGAAAGACTATTTGGCAGACATTCACAGGGACAGGCCCCGGACAACAAACTTTTATCCCTACGACAGGGTAACCAGGATCTGCTAACCTATATCGCAACCTTCAATAGGTTGGTGGTGGAAACCGGATGGCCTGAGGCAAAACGAATTACATTATTTCATCGTGGACTTCGGGGTGAACTCAAAGATGTTCTGGTTCAAGTTGTGAATCCACCTCAGGATTGCGCAGAATATATAGACTTAGTGGTCCAATTAGACCATCGCCTTCAGACTAGAAAAGCTGATCGAGCTTAGTTCGAGAATCGGGTATTGGTTAAACCCAACGTTACCCCAAAAGGAACAGATGCATCAGAACCTATGCAGATCGGGGTGGTTAAGGCACCCTTAACTCAAAAGGAAAGAGAAAAGAGACAGCAGATGCAACTGTCTCTATACTGTGGGTCCTCAGGACATTTTCTACGGGATTGCCTTGTAAAACCATCCAAGAAAATAGTCGGAGTTGCTGACAAAAACCAAACAGAGCCTGTTTCGGGAAACAACCACGCCCGACAAGCGTAGAGGTCTGCTTGCCGAGCTTAAAGAAGGACACTCAGACATTGCACTTAATCATACCAATGGTCCTTATTAACTCAAGGCAGCCATCACGTATGCACGCAGTAAGGGCATACATTGATAGTGGGGCCGTAGGAAACTATATGGACCACGAATTGGCTTCTAGGATGAATCTACCTCTTTGCAAAAAGACCACTTCGATGTCATCACCACAGTCGACGGAACTGAGATTGCCTCTGGACCTGTAACTCGTTCCACTACAGAGATGACACTGTTGGGTCAAGATGGGCATCGAGAGATTATTGTGTTTGATTTAATCAAAGCCCCGCAGTTCCAAATAATACTGGGGATACCTTGGTTGGAAACACATAATCCTAGTATTGATTGGCGAGAGAAGAGAATAACCTTCCCGGATTGTGCACACACCTGTTACCCGGAAAAGACCTTGAACAAAGGCCTGGCCACAGTTAATAGCCCAGCAGTGCAGTTACCTCAGAAATATCAAGAAGTCCAAGATGTTTTCCAAAAAGAACAGGCAAACACCTTACCACCTCACAGATCATACGATTGTCAAATCTATCTCATACCCGGTGCACAACCTCCATGCAGTAGAATCTACACCCTTACGGAACCTGAAAACCTTCACCTACGACAATACTTGGACCAATACCTTGATAATGGCTTCATTCGTCCATCCAAGTCCCCTGCATCCTCAGCTTTATTCTTCGTGCCTAAAAAGGAAGGTGACCTTAGAACGTGCATAGACTACCGCGCATTAAATCAGATTACGGTGAAGAACCGATACCCATTGCCTCTGATCCCCGAATTACTAGACCAAGTAAAGGATGCTAGCATCTACACTAAATTGGATCTTCGAGGGGCATATCATTTGGTATGTGTAAAAAAAGGCGATGAATGGAAGACTGCCTTTTGCACCAAGTACGGATTATTCAAATATCAGGTGATGCCCTTTCGGGTTATGTAATGCACCAGCAGCCTTCCAGTATTTTATGAACAATGTCCTTCGTGAACTCATTGATGTCTGTGTTGTCGTATACATAGACGATATTCTGGTGTACTCCTCTTCAGAATCAGACCATGTTAAGCACGTTCGTGCAGTCCTCGAGAAACTACGCCAGCATAAGTTATATGCAAAATTGGAAAAATGTGTTTTTCATGCTACTGAAGTTGAATTCCTTGGATTCATCCTGACTCCAAAAGGAGTTCGAATGGACTCTCGAAAGGTGGACGCGATTCTCAAGTGGCCATCACCCAGTTCAGTTAAAGGGGTACAAAGCATGCTTGGATTTGCTAATTTCTACCGCAGATTTATTCCGGACTTCTCACATGTTGCACCCCATCACAGCACTTTTACGAAAAAAACAAACACTTCTTGTGGACCGAAGAGGCTGAAAAAGCCTTCCAAGAGCTAAAATTGAAATTCACATCAGCACCTGTCTTAAGGCATCCACGCCCCGAGCTTCCATACATAGTTGAAACCGATGCATCCAGTTTAGCCATGGGAGCTGTCCTATCCCAGAAGGATCCCGAAACCGGTCAACTTCATCCAGTAGCATTTTGGTCCAGAAAGTTCTCAGCACCCGAGTTAAACTATGCGGTTACCGATAAAGAGCTGTTAGCCATCAAATCCACTTTCAAGGCTTGGCGGCATTATCTCCTCGGTGCCAGGCATACCATCACTGTAATCACCGATCACAGGAATTCGCAATATCTGAAGACAGCCAAGGCCCAATCATCACGTCAACTTATGTGGGCACTATTCTTTGCAGAATTGGATTTTGTGATCACTTATCGACCAGGTTGTAAAAATGGCAAAGCAGATGCCTTATTCCGAATAGGAATGGGAGAAGCATACTCGAACCCAGAACCGGTACCTATAATTTCAGAAGAAATAATTCTTGGCATAACTGCTCTACAGACTCTGAAGATATTCATTTGAAAATCCAACAAGATTTCAATTCAGCAGCCCTGCAGTACTGGGTTAAAAAGGGTCCAGATTATTCAGTCATCAATGACCTGCCTTACTATCAAGGGCGTCTAATCTTACCACACAAGGAACTACAGGAACTAGTCATCTCCAATTACCATGATGCCTTGATAGAAGGGCACCCAGGTATCGCAAAAACGGAAGCTAAAGTTAAAAGACAATTCTTGTGGCCCACCTAGCGAAAAGACGTAAAGTCATTTGTACTGTCATGTGACATCTGCACCCAAAATAAAAGTCAGAAGTAAAAACCAGTTGGTCTTTTACAACCTTTAGATACTCCACCCACACCATGGCACACTTTGTCTTTGGACTGTATTACAGATCTACCTCCATGTAATGGATTCAACACCATTCTAGTTATTGTAGATCTTATTTCCAAGATGGCCCACTTTGTTCCTTTAAAAGGATTACCTTCAGCTTCAATTTTGGCCAAGGAATTTCTCGAAAACATTGTTCGAATACATGGATTTCCTTCCGTATTGATCTCTGACCGAGGTAGTCAGTTCATTTCGCAATTTTGGAAAAAATGTTGTCAATTGCCACAAATCGACGTAAGGTTATCAACAAGTCACCATCTCCAAACCGATGGTCAGACGGAGAGGACCAATCAGCCTCTTGAACAATACCTACTTTGTATGCTTCACCAAACCGAAAGTAATTGGAAGGATATTTTATGGATTTCTGAATACGCATACAATAACTCAGTACATTCAGGAATCGGACAAAGCCCCTTTTATACCATATATGGACATCATCCTCGAACCTCAGAACTCGATTCGCCCCAGCACTTAGAAATGCCGGCAGTTACTCATCTGCACTGAACTATTACACAAGCCTTTAAGGAGGCAACAGAACATTTGAAACAAGCAAAAGAGCAATACAAGAAGAACGCTGATCAACACAGAAGTGAGACTCCACCATACCAGATTGGGGATCAAGTCTGGCTGGCTACAAAACACATACCTCTGAAAGGAACCCGGACCTTTAATCCTAGATATTTGGGACCTTACACCATTAAGGCCATTATCAACCCGGTGGCCGTCAAATTAGAATTACCCTCTAATATGCGGATTCATCCTGTCTTTCATGTTTCACTTCTAAAACCAGTTCATCCAGGGACCAGATTAACCAAACCACCTGACCCCATCCTAATAGATGGTGAACCTGAATTCGAAGTAAAAAACATCCTGGACTCTAAAATGGTTAAATCTAGACTTTTTTATTTAATTGACTGGAAGGGTTATGGACCTCAAGAAAGATCATGGGAACCTAGCGACCACGATCATGCTCCTCGGTTGGTGAAAAAATTCCATCAGAACTTCCTTAGGCGCCAGGCTCATAATGGGAATCAGTCCTGGCGCCGTAGGCGCGAGGCTCATAGACATTACTTACCTCATGCAGACCATACTGCAACTGAATCCAAGCCAACGTGAGGCTTGGATGGGACTATTTTGTTACAGGGACAATTTTTTACTCGGGTGTGGTTCTGGGGAACTTCTTACCTGGAACTACTTTGGAGGCTATTTAAACCACGCCCGATCAGCAGCACACGCTTCACGTTATTCTGCATTCTGCAGCGTAACGCTCACCGTGGCTGCAAGCCTGCATCCAGTCTTCTGCCACGCCTGCCTCGAATCCGGAGCTCCTAGGAAAAGGGGAAAAGAAGGAGAAAAGGTTAGAAACGAACATCATTTTTATTCCTTACCTGATTCCGGACCCAGCACATCTCCGAGCCTGGAAAGAACATTATTCCAACACGCGTCACATCGCCAGCTGCAGCGACGCGTTATACTCACCAGTCCACAGCATCTTTAAACTCGGCGCTCTCTCCATCTTTTTCGTCGTCGAACTCCAGCATCAGGGGAAAATCAAAGAAACAACAAGGTGAGCCCGGAAGCCAACAAATATCATCACTTACCATAGACTTACCTGATTTATCACCGGAGGCATTACCCTTTAACATGCCACATCTTCATATGCCGCACCTATAAAGGGAAAGAACACAAACAAATTGAACTCAGTCAACTTTACTGGACAGTGTTGGGAAATACAGACTCTTACCCAAACGCCATGAGCTACCTCCAGGCAATATTCTTTTGGACCCAGTGCAATTCTAAAAGGGAATGGAACAAGAGTGAACATCGGACATATTGAACTCTTTTGAACTTTATAAGCCCCGGAGTCAATAGCCGGAACTCCTCCAGTACCTTCAAGCCAGTGAAGTAACTGGTATCTACGCGCCCCTGCATGGCAAGCAGGATGGAGAGCTCATCATTTAAATACATAAGGTGAGCTCACTAAAAGGAAATATCAGAGGTGACTAGTGGGGAGATCGGGAGCAGCGGGGGGTCCTTGCTAAAATCCACAGGTGGCTAAATCCCTTTTTCCACTTTCAGGAGAATACTTCTTCGGGTCAAGCAGACAAAACTAGGCGGGCCAGTCCAAACAGTCATCTCTGCACTACACATCACGTTGGTGGAGACCGCAGCTGTCCGGGTCTGACTGACGCCCCTGTGGGAACCTGGTGAGCGTAACAATGATCTCTTTTGGGAGATATCCCATTCCTGGAAATTATGTGCCCTAAATATTTGATCACTTTCCTATTTATCTTGCACTTCTCCCTGGTTAGAGTCATCCCAGCAATATGTCGTTTTCGGAACACTCTATCTAGCCTCTTGTTGTGTTCCTCTATGTCATCTGCATACACTAATATGTCATGTTGGAAGAACACCATGCCTTCCTCATCATCAAAGTTTCTATACATTATCTTTTGAAATACGAGCACGCATAAATGAGACCACATGGCACCCTTCAGTATTCTTACAGTGCTGCAGGGGTTATAAATGCTGTCAAAAGCTCCGATTTTCCACAAAGCTTAACTTGGTGATATGCTAAGGTAAGGTCCAGGGTAAAAAATGCTGTGGGCTGGGCTCATTGTCGATACCAGCTCCTGAATATTGGGCAAAGTATGTCTCTCTGGAATGACACACTTATTGAACTCTCTCACATCCACACAAATATTCACTTTCCCAGAACTCTTCCTGGCTATGACCCAAGGTGACACCCACTCAGATGCATCAATACTTTCTATAATTGGCTGTTCTTCTAGTTTTCTCAGTTCTGTTTTTACTTAATTTCTCATAGATATCGGAATGTTGTGCAGTCCTTGAGCTACTGACCTACAACCCTGCCTGAGTTGTATTTGATGGTCAAAACCCTGAGACATAATAGATTGTCACAAAATACTTCCTATTGTATTAGTTGCATCCCTTTTTCCCTTTTGGAGGGTTTTCTCTAAAAAAATACTGCATGCTCTGCATTCGGATCAAGCTTAACTTCAACCTTTTTTTATGAATCCAGCTCAAAAGTGGGGTTGATCCCTTCTTTAATACAAAGGGCCTCATCACGACCCAGGCTCTGGACCATGGTGCTATTAGCACCATGGTCCATGCCGGTCTCCGGCATAGTGGATGGTGGAATTACCGCCCCCATCACAAGGTTGGCGGGGGCGGTAATTCCCCATTCACCATTTGCCCTTCCCCATTCCCATTTTGCACCATAGGGCATAATGGGGATGGGGAAGGCGCTAATTACGGCACCATAAATTACGGTTGCAGTAATTAGCTTTAAGGTCCCTTAGCGGGTTGGATTTTAATGCCTGCAAAAGGCAGGCGTTAAAGCCTCCAACCCGCTAAGGGACCTTGTAATCAGGCGCTAATGGTTTAACAGCGCCGACGCTCTTTACGGTACCGTTAAACCATTAGCGCCAGGGTCGTAATGAGGCCCATATACTTTTCCAGTGGCTTCCTTTCCTTTAAATTGTAGTGTTACACAGAACCAAATTACCAGATCTATTCTCACCCTGCTGTTGGCTTTCAGATTTATATCAACTTTGTGTAGATATCTGTATCCAAATTTCTCCCCATCAGCCTTTGGCAGAAGAGTGTATTTTGCTCTAGAATTGATCATCATCACAACTGGCACTCTACTGAGTGAAACTGAGGCTTTTGGACTTTCCAAATCTTCCTCTTCATTTCCCATTTACAGTATGCACTCATCATCATCATGGTATGCATCACCTATCCAATTCGTAGAGGGGTTCCTGTTCCTGCAACACCTAGCTAGATGACTTCTACCATTGCAGATCCTAGAATATCATTCTCAAAGCTGACAGTCTGCGTTATCTGTAACTTCCACTTGGGCTACTTTCCCTTTTTATTTGAAATCTACCTCTTCCTCTTGAGTTATCGAGCCTTGACGTGCCCCTTTTGTAGTTTCTGTTGTCTGGGGTCCATTTATTCACTGGTACGCGATTACTCACAGCTGATATTGCTTCTGTTGGCACTGCAGACGTTGCTGGCAGAGACAGAGGCGTCTCTGTGGTAGCTTTGATTGCAGCTTCCTTCTTTATGCTGTCCATTACTTGGACACATTTCTCAGTGTGCTCAACCTCTTTACCAATTCATAGCACAGTTTTGAGCAGGGGATCATCTTCTGCCGAGAGGTTCTCACTGATTACTGCTCTTACAGTCTCGCATGAATTGGTTTCTGAGGTTCTCATATAGTTGTTGATTAAAGTTGAAGGACCTGGCCAATCTTCGAAGTACTATGATGTATTGTTCCACACTGTACCTTTCTTCTTGTAGCCTCTTGCCAAATTCGTAGCGTTTTAATTTAGTGCTTATTTTGTTTCAGAATGCTTGTTTGTTTTCTTGACAGACTTCTCATAGTCATTCATGTTGAAGCATTCCTCTTCAGGTAAGTCAGGAAGATCTTCAAACTTCTCTTGTCCAGCTGATTCCCAACAATGTAAAAGTAAGGACTTTTTCGTGTCAACAGTGTAATTTGTGCCACATACAACATTTGCATAATGTACAAAAGACTTGAGCCATCTCTTTCAGGGAATTGTTGGTTCCCCTACCTGTTTCTTTCAGTGAGGAATGCCGTTCAATTGTTATTGCTACCTCCTGTGGCTATACAATGTGAAATGCACAGTGTATACTTCTAGCGGCGGCGATTCCTACGCGTCATAGGCTTTGTTTACGCTGTTGCCTAGCAATAATGCATAATCGTGGCTTGATGCGTAGCGCCAACAAAGGTCGAGCTGGAGTGTGCACTAAGACCAATGCTTTTCTGTGGCTTATCCTGACCCCTCAAAAGTCATGTCTGGGTGTCTGTCACCTCAGCACCATGGCACATACCTGGAAGCCTGGGAATCCCATGCGGATGCTGCTCTGGAAACGTTCTGACGTCTGGCTCTCTGCAGGGCTCATCATGAGCAACAGCTGCTCGCCTGGTGCTGATGCTGGTTCATCACACGAGTCACCAGTCTGTAGTGTCCGCTCACATAGGACGCAAGAGACTACGGTATAGTTTTATAAAAGTATTTATTATGGAAACATAAGAACACACAAGTAAAGAGCCCTGCCTCCACTTCTTCCAACTCCCTTTCAACCGCCAACACCATCCCGTTCTCGAACCTACACTCGACCCTTGTCACAATACTACATTGCATTACTGAGAGTGCATCTTTCTATCTCTTACATATTCCACATTCTTTCCAAAGTAGTGGGTTTGGGTAGTGTTGTTGTATATAGTTATTTTTTAATATGGTTTGTTTAGTTGCAATATATATATTTATAGAACCTTGATTGGACATTCCTTTAGTGTGGACTGTTGCTAATGTTTCACATTCACACCCCATTTAAAAGTATAGCCTGCCCGTGGCCCACGTTACCACGAAAGGCGAACGAGGTATTTCTCTTGAGTACGCTAGTTCACCTTTATGAATGGGGTCCCCCTTATTTTGTAGAAGTGGAATGGCTGGGTCGATGGCTTTGGCACTACTCATCCTTGTACTCCATTCGGGGCACAAGTCATTTTGTCACACAAACGCATCATTTGATATGGCTTTCACACCATTACATATAGCAATCTGGCCCCCACCCAAACCCCACAGCAACAGAAAAAGGATGAGCAAGGGTCTGTCTCATTCGCAAGGTGAGAAAATATACTGAGGGCATCCCCCTTAAAGTGTTGAAATCCAGGCTTAGGTGGCATGTCTATTTGGGATCGCTGTAGAGATTTGCTCCAACGCCAGATCTTTGGACTCTTGTCAACTGTGGCCCAGTTCCTCCTCCTTCCATCAGTTACATGCTATGATAGGCCATTGACTGATCAACCCATTCTGAGCTCTGCTGTGCTGAGTCTGCTTCAATTCCAGATTTACAGTTGACTCTCTGGCATATGATTCCATGCCCATAGTCTGAGAACTTTAGAACTGATGCCATATTCAAACCATCTTTCCAGAGCTGAAAAGCAGATTGGCAGCAGAGGTCTGCTAAACTCTCTGTGGTTCTGCAGTAGGGTTCTTTGTCAGATATTACTTCCTCAGGCGTCCCAACCGAGAGAATGTACCTTTCCTCTCACATGGCAACTCCACCACAGTTTGAGGATTTAAGGGGATCTTTGTCACCCCTCCATCATTTTTACACCCTGCGGAGGCTTGTAAGAATGATCTGACAAACTATCAGATTTCCCAGTTAACTCTTAGAGACCAGGGGCCTGGAAGAACAATTAACCAGTGGCTACAGACTGTCTCAGAATTCTTAGACTCATTGTTCTAAAACAGGTCAGGGTTGTTGCCTTGCTCCTGTTCCCTATCTTAGAATAGACCAGGGATCTCACCCTGCACCTGTGCCTCTTTTTTTAATAGTCCAGGGATCTTACACTCCCCTGATCCCCTGTTTGCTTCTGCAGAACTGCCAGAGTGGGACAGTCCCTCTGTTACTGGCAAAAGGTAACATGACCTTTTCTTCACGCTGAAGACAACTCACTCACTTGTGGCAAGCCCTTTGAGTCTGAAACTTTCTGGTCTGTCATCTCAGGTTCCTTGTCAACACCAGTAGGCAACACTAAGATCACTAATCCGTAGACACTTCAGGCCTTCTCTTGCAGGAGCAGTAACCTCAGGGGATTTTAGGACTGAAATGGGAGTTACCTGTGGCACCGGTCTCTCATGCTCTGCAACAGAAAAAGCTACAGGGCCTATGGCATCAAGCGCTTTCCCTCTTGCTGCTCTCAGGGCACTCGCTGCAGTAACTTCTGTGACTATGTTGGGATCAGAGAGGTCATTACCTAGCAGACACCATACTGCAATGGAGTCATTGTCTGCAACAAGGTGCATGGGTGCTTTCCCCTTCCAACTAACCTCTACTATTGCCAAGGGACAGTAGCTAAGACCATCAAACGCCCTTATCGTCCTGGGATGAACTGCAACCATTGTCGCTTGACAGCTGTGACATTAGCAGACGTGTTACACAAGCCAGAAGAATGTCCAGAATAATGTCCCCATTTATGAAGTATTGGCTGGAAGTGTGACCTCTCCAGGGGATCTAGTACCATCCCCTCTCAGAGTGTCATTTGCCCACTTTTTGACCTAGTGGAGTTTCATCTGTTAAGATGCCCACACTGACTATTGCATCTTAGTTGAGATCAGCAGCCAAGATCGCCTGTTTAAACTTAGCCTTAAAGTCTGGATCTTCCTTGATATGTATCATGTCCTCACACAGCAAGCTACATTTAGGTGTTGAGGGTTTGAGTGCCTCATGGATAGAGGTAAAATCATTCTTCTTTTCTGTCGGGGCTGAAGAGCCATGTGTTGGAGATTTTCCTTCATGTTTTTGGTGGGCTTTCTTGGAAGACGGGCCCAAACCTCTTTCCTTTCCCATCTTTTTTTACTTTTATATGATTTCAATGCTTCTGCTTTGATTGTGCTCACCTCAGCTTTTATGTGGATGTGAGTACTCAGATACCTATAAGCAGGCCTTCCAAGCTCCCTAGGATCGGTGACAGTCTTGTCCACTAGACACTGGCATAACTCCACCTCACAATTTTTTAAAGACATGCTCACGTTCAACCTAATTAAACTTTCCTTCAAATGTGTCTACTTTGTTACCAGTGACCTACCCATTCAGATACTTCAGGGATACATGTGTAAACACCTCAAAAGTTGGATTCTTCCTTTTCGTGAGCTCTGTTACTGTTCTGGGAAACTGAAGAACTTGAGGATGGCAGCCTTCATTTTGGCAGCAAAGGCCTTTCTTGAGGAGCACACTGAAAGAACACACCAGTTCAACTCGTCAGTGGACGGCTCATGAGGGCTGTGCCCCACAATCCCTCTTCCACCACCTTGGGTTGGAAGGCAACTTCTATTGCCTCAAAGCAATCACATATGCATTTCCCCACCTCAACGGCTTAACAAAGTCCTTGGGGATGTGAAGCCCAGGATTTCCTTGTCTGCTATTGCTTGAAACGCTTCCCTTCCCCTTAGAAGATTATTGGTGTGTCTCCCTCTTCTCCGAGAGCTCTAGCTTGTGCAGATCCAGCATTAGCGATTCCTTGGTTTCTGTTCTCCTATGTCCTCCTTCCTTTCCTCCAAAAGGAACTTTCTTTCAGCCAGTTTCACCTCAGAGAGATGATCGTGGGACCTGACTGAGACTCAGGGCCTAACAAAAACCTGGGATCTAGCTGATACCATGGACCTGTGGAAAACTACATCACCTGTCCTTTGGGAGGAAGGGCGGGGACAACCATCACTATCTCTATCTCCATCCACATCCACCCCCAGTGAAATGGGTACCTGGGTCGGGGGTACCAGATCACTACTGGGCCCCTGGGAATTGTCCACAACCCTATCTTCCCCAAACACTTGGACGATTTTAAGCATTTCAGATTTACTAACCTTACTGCCATAGGGGAGTCCCCTTTCCTGGCATAGATTATGAATGGCACTGGCCTTCAGCTTGCAGAGGAATTTGGAGCTCGAAGGAGATGGTGACCAGGTGGCTATGTCGAGTTGGGGGAGATAGAAGACTTAAATGTGGAGATGGCAGAGCTTTAGTGGTGTGGAAGTGATCAAGTATTGAGGTCAAAGATGACTCCAGTGGTTTCCTTGCAGCTAATTGCATGGTTTTAAAGGTGCCCAACCCAGCGTCAAGGCAGTAGAGAGTTTCAGGGATAGCCAGGGGTCCCATCCTTTGTTCTGCAGGGGTCCTTCTTTCCTGCAATCCCACTTCAGGGAACATGGCTGGCGCCTATAGGGTATTCTTCACTTCCAGCGAACAGGGTCCTGACTTCAGCAAGCAGAGAGGCCCCGGTCCATAGCAGCCCACTGCGACTTCTTCCTCCCTCATCAGCAGGCTAGACTATGCACAGGCTGAGCTCCTTTGATGGATCTTCACCTCATTGGCACATACACAAGGAATCTCCAATGTAGCCAGAAAAACCATTCCCTCACCAACCACCAAGTACCCACTTGTGTCATGGGTTTAACCATCAAGGTACAAATAAGTTCGAGGGATAGCTATACAGAGGATTGTGGGTCTCTTTTGGAAGGATTTTGGAAGCTTTATGGCAGGGCACAGTGTAGAGAGCAGACCCAATATCTGCATCACCCGAAACCCCTCACTTCACAGGTACCTTCTATTCACATCAGATGGTGCAAAAAAAGCATTAATGGTGCCTCCTACCTGCTCAAATCATTGATGTTAATCACCTTTGTCAGGTGATAATTCGACAGTGCCAAGTTAGTCTCTGACAAATTGCTGAAATGACATTGTAATGCAGCAGCCCATTGACAGGAAGGTTGATAAATGTAAAATATAAACCAATATGACGTGTTTCCTTTCTTTCTGTACTTATGACACATTACTTATTTATTTATTGCTAATGTGATTAGGTCATAGAGAACCTTATACGTAATCCATAAATGTAGAGTTACAAAATAGCATAAAATATAACTTAAAATTACATTAGATATATCGCACGAAAACATTTTGCATAAAAACATTCGTTTTAAAATCTTAGATAAAAATTATCTAAAATGCCAGAATACAAAATATGTCCTTGTTTACGTGGAACATGAAAATACATTTCCCAGAATAATTCTAAGCATAAAATGTGTCAATTCATGTTCTAGTATGTATTCAATTCATTAGCATTTCGATGGGTTAGTTTCCCGGCGTCTTCATAGAATCAGATATCCTTTGCCATACCTGAAAAATTGCAATGTGCGGACTTGTATTTTGAGAATTTAGACAATACCGCAGAAGGCAGGCTCTAGTATGCTGTCATAATGGCTTACAAATCTGCCCAAAATACACATATAAATTGAGCCTTGTGATTTACATTCTATCATCACATGTCTTATAGTTTCTCTCATGTTGGTCATGTTTGAAATACATTACAAATGGGGTGTATATAGTGATAGCTAAAGACAGGGAGAGCCAGGAAAGGCATGTTCTTGAGGAGCAGAGCCTCCTCCCTGAAGTGCAAGAGAGATTTGGCCAATCTTGGTATATCATTCCAGAGACTGGTGTGTTGCAGGAGAGGAAATATGTTCTGTTTCTTTCCTGTCTGCAAACATAGTTTTTAGTCTGGTCATATTGTGGTTTCTGGGGCTATGGAGGCCTACACAGATTGTGATTTTTTTTGTAGGACCTATGTTCCACACACACAACTCTTATGAATAATAGGGTGGGTTGACAAAACCTAGTTGGTTGGTGGTGCTGGCAATATGGTTGGTACCTCAGTAATGTCACTAGTTATTCGACAATTCAGTCCAGAGTTTTGTTTGTGCCGGAATATTTATTATTTCAAGTGTAACATAACACCTGGGCAATTTTCTTCTTGTTCCGATGGGAACCCCCACCCCAACTTCAACGCCTTGAGAAAGACTTCGGTTGAAACGCCCGTCGGCTGTGTTTTCTTTGATGGTTCACCAACCTGGTACATTGTGCCCCAGGTGTTATGTTACACTTGAAATAATAAATATTCCTGCACAAACAAAACTCTGGACTGAATTGTCGAATAACTAGTGACATTACTGAGGTACCAACCATATCGCCAGCGCCACCAACCAACTAGGTTTTGTCAACCCACCCAATTCTCCTCAAACTTCCTGGGAACCATGGAGTCTGGTTCCCTGACAAAACCATGTGCTAGGCTGCAGGCCTAACCTTTCACATAGACGACGAGTTGCGCAGGGGACCTATCTGTCCCGACACCTAGCTCCTCACCCCTTGTAAACATCTTATGAATAATAGTTGCCTGACATTGCAATTTTAAAAATGGCCAATGGGCCTATGGCCATTAGGCCAATTACATGTTTTGTTTGTTCTGTTTTGTATTGTTCCTGGTCTGTGTTCGATTTTGTTCAGAACCTCATAAACTGGCGTACCACTTACCAATTCTCCTTTTTGTGCTATTGCACAGACACGCTTCCAACGAATGCCTCCACTATCTTTAAGTGTTTTATTGTAAGTCACTTCTGATCGAAATCGACATCCCTGTTCTTCGAAGAAATGCAAATTCAATTGGAGTATTCTCTAGGTAAGGCTAACTAGAGGGCAAAGTCCAACTGAACAGCAATCAGCCTAAAACAATCTAATCTGGGAAGAGTATGCTGAACAACTGAGAGCACTGGATATGTTCCTGTATATTTGCATTTTTGTTTTGCTCTATCATTCATCTGTGTTTTTGACCGTACCATTGAAAAGCCCTAACCTCTAGAGTTCATCAAGGTTATAATCCTTTATGTGTTCCCCAGTCACTAGGGCCACATGAGGTTCCCACTCGTACCCTGTTTCCCCAAGGTGAATAACCTTGCATGTCAGATTAGGAGGAGTACACCATTGTTGGTGCGAATATATATCATGTTCAGGTAGTGAAGCACAGATGTACTCCAGAGATGATCTCTTTGTCATTTCCCCAAAACTACAGTGGTGACCTGGGCATTATTTTTGAGAGCAGTGTTTTTGTGTACACCAGTGCAATGATTGCCCTTCCTGAGATTTATTCTGGCAACACTGGTAAGATCAGGCCAAGCTAGAGTTTTGGAGTCGTAAATGAATGTGCATCATTGAGGTTTACCCTGGAAGACGCCAGTCAACGTTGAATGGAGAGTCTACCTCTGATTAGGTAACCACCGGAATGAACACAGTCTTTGTCACTAGAAGACATTCTATACTTGAGGAAGATGAAGGGAAAACACATTTTGGCAGAGGAAAGGGTTTAAGGGACAGGCTAAAGGTCCAGAGTGCAATGTGCACCTTCTGTTCACTGGGTCCCCACCCATGGGTCTGTGGTTCTTGAAACTAGTTTTCACCACAATCATCATGTGGGCCTCAAACTTCTCTACAAGCTAACTACTTCCATCTTCTTTGTATGGGCCCAGGTGCTAAACCTAAATAGGAGACAGGTTTGAACCTACTGGTCACATATTTTCCAGGCAAAGCGCATAAAGTTTGGTACTTGCATTCACAATCAAGAGAAAAACACTGTCTTGGGCCTGTAATTCTGAGCAGAAGTCTTTTCTTTTGCTGCTCGTAAAATGGGCAAATGAAAAAAGCAGATTATGAGGTGATTTTTTGAAATCCTGCCCACAGCTTTAATCATTTTTACTCAGCACCACCCTTCCATTGCCCGCTGAGCCCCACAAAATGACTTAATAACTCCTCTGCCACCGAGGCACTTGTGAAACTCATCTGATGCCACCATTACCAGACCCATGTCTTCACCCAGACAGGATGTCTGCAATGCAGCCCACCCCCACTGACTAGTCCTAGGAGGGCACTCCACAGTTCCAGAATCCAGGAACCCCATCCTCATTCAAGAGAGACTCCATAGACTCTCAAAGCAAGAATGCTGCAGTGTATTAATGATCCCAACAGATCCTGGTGTTTGATAGCTTTAACAAAGAGCAACCAAAGTACCCAAAATGAGAGGTCCCAGGCGATGATTGATGATTTGACAGATGTACCATAGAAGATGCGAAAGAGAGGTGGCACTGGGTGGCACTGTCTGCGTGGTACTCTATGTGCCTGAATGTGACTTTGGGGCCCTGTTCCTCATGGGAAACTGTGAGAAACTATGAAATTCCAAGCATGGCAGCAATTTATCACAAGCATGTAGATCATCAATAACTTCACCATTAGACCAGCTCATCATCAGGACCACCTCCAGCTTGGTCAATTAACCATAAATTGGTTGAATATGTAATAATCAAGGTATTCCAACAAACCAAGCAGGGGCTGGCATTTCCAAGGGACATCCTTTTAATCTCTGTGGATATCTTAATATCTGTTGAACCCTGGTGAGTCCTAGATGTGTGCTTGCCAAGGGATCGACCCTAATCATAATGGTTAAAAATTGATCCACAGGCATGGGATTTTCTCCCAGGAACACTATTGTAGCCTGTATATAGACAGTAAAGAGGAAGCATTTAAGTCATTGCTCTGCAAAAACAGCCCTTTTGTTTAAAGTGATAAAGTGTTACGCCGTACTTCCGGCACTCCATACCAATCCTAAGAGATGGTCTTAGGTTGCCTGACCACTGCTAACAATAGATGAACAGTAACAAGGTTATTGACACTCTGCACAGTTCATCAATTTATTGCAGGGTTTGCAAAAGGTACAGCCCACACAAGTGCTATGGCCATGTCTCTCTAGAAGCCCTACACATGCCATACCAACATCCCATACTCGCTGGACATTCTTAACTACTAGATATGCATGGCAATCATTGTACATCCACTCCCACAAACTCAGCAACCCATAGGAAACTTGATGCATATAACAACTGTCAACTTTGATAGTCCTGTCTGACTATTGCTGCAACTCAACTTATCTTAGGCAATACCTTAGAGCCTGGGAAACATTGGCAATGGAATTCTAGTTTCTCTTCATTGTTCTTTACTATTCACCATTTTATAAATAGATACATTCCATAATATGCTGAAAGTCTGTGAGAGAGGGGTAGAAAATTAATCTGAACTGGTAGAAGAATATCTCCTCTACTGTATTCTGGCAATTCCTCTTTCTGCTCAAGGTTTTAGACACATCATGCCAGTTCTCTATGAGTTTACAGGTGTTTTAGACACCACACCCTCACAATCAATAATTTGCGCTAGCTACCCCAACAGGCCAGCAACTCCTCTAAAGAAGCAGCTACCCGCTATCTGGCCATGATAGGACCAAAGCATCTTTACACCTACCTAACAAAATCATCACCTTGAAAGGCCATTGCACTACCAGACGTGGTGGTGCTGCCATCTTGCAAACTAAGAAGCGCAGGAAAGAGAAAAAAAATGAAACGTCTTGTGCTATGCACTAGGACTCAAGAGAAAATGAGTTCTATTGAGCAGGCTGTCCCCCTCCCTCCGGCTCTTATGGCAATTATCTGAAGACCCTGTTCTTTGAAGAACACCTCTTTTTATGTTGACCACTGAATAACCGATGGGCTCCCTCTCCTTTTTACTACCTAATCTCCCTCATGTCATTCTGTACCACTCTCCCCAGCTTTTGCACAGTGATCAGATCTTAGCCAGCTAGGCATTAAATGCATGCATTCATACAGACATATGTTGCGGCACCCTGTGTTCCAATAGATACACTCTCTTTAGTACCAAATCTGTTGAGGAACAAGTTGCAAGCCGGGAGCATAGTATGTCTTTTTCGGATCTACGTTATGAAACCAAATCCCAAAAATTCGAATTAAAAAATTTCGAAGCCCACCTGTTTGCATTTTGTAATTTGAGTTTTTGGGATTTTGTTTTCTTCCCCCCGCTGGCCATTTAATTTATGCAGAGGTACCCCTGCAACCTCTGCAGCTCATAATACTGAACTAGGGGATTGGGGGAAATCCCTGCAAGCCGTGCTCCCCTTATTAGGTATTATGGGCTTCGATTTTTTATACTTGGTCGAATGCACAGTAAACGTTCATTTGACATTTTTTTTCTGAAGGTTTGGGGTAAACCTCTCTTTTTCAGCTCTTTACTCGAAGTCACATACATCCAATTCCCTATGCATCGAATCGGCATGACTCCACTCAACAGTCATAGATTAGAATTAAATGCAAAGTGAAGCCTAATTATTTGTTTTATTGGATACGGTTTATAATAGCAAACCTTTACAAAATATTGTGCAAGTTTCAAAACATTATCATACAAATCACATATCCTTCAATCCATAAGTACTAAACACATTTTTATTTTTAAAAAGAGGTCCATCGATTACTTTAAAAGAAGACCTTTGTAGTCTCAAATGTGCAAATTTGCAATCGTGCAACTTATCAAGCATAGCACCTATAGAATGTAATACATACAACATTAACACTAAGCAGACCGGTGATAGTATGAAAAACCAATTAATTCTCTCTCCTATATAATTCTCTTCCCATTTCAATTAATAAAAAAAGCCTGAGGCTATCCCCTCGGAGGTTAAATTGGCACTTCGACATCTCTTCCACATATTATCACTGTCGGCTAAATTTACATTTAAAAGCAGTTTTCTAAAATAGCTCAACCTCTCTGTCAAGAGAGCGGGGCAATCTAGCAGAAAATGGCTTGTGGTTTCTGTTTCCTTCGGATCTTTACAGAATCGTCAGTAAGCCGCCTCACTACCAACTAATTTTCTTCGATTAGAAAATTTGGAAGCAAATTCCATGTAAAACGTAATAAAATTCTCCTGTAAAAGCGATTAGAGAAAAGGTTCAAATAAGATGCCACATTTCCTTTTTGTTTTATGTTCATGGGACAAGTGGGAAAGGCACGGGTAATTGTGGAATTGGTCAATGGTGTAGCTCCAGTCAGCATTGTACGGAGCAAACGTAACTATCTGCGGTTTCCACAAGATCATTCGCACATTGATCAACATCAGATAACCTTTCCTCGCAGTACTCTCTTAAGTTAGCAGTCAACGGAAGCAACACCCCAGAGCTTTCCTTTCGTGACTTACAAAAAATGAACATAATAGTATAACGTATCCTGATGGGAAAAAATTTTCCAAAACAAGGCCAATAATTTCCACTTAACTCGCACAAGACAAGAGACAAGAGTCAAAGACAAGAGACAAGAGATAAGAGTCAGAGTTTGTAACGTATTGCTGCCAATGGGATAGCGTTTGATACTCCCAGAACTTGCTTCCAAATTATAGGATCCATTTTATCTGGCCACCCATAAGACCCCATGGCCCACAATACCATAGCATATGTTAATTTCTGAACTATTTTCCCCTCATCAAGCTCAATAAATGGTGCCATGGAAAAACGTCCATACTTTCTGTCAATCATTAGCATCTGATTAAGTAGGAAGTTGATAGTGTGAGTCAAAACCATGCGGACAGTCAGGTACGATGGTCGACTCATAATGGTAAAACCCAGATAGGTTAGGCTCAATGCGCGAGTCAATGTGGTATTTTCCTAATACCATTTGTGAGTGCTGCACTTGTTCCTCTTTGTAAACTCCAGGATCCTTGTTTTGCCTACGCAGTCTTCACATAGTGATGATTCTTTCTTACAGGACCATCTAAATAGTGCCCATGGCGATATTTAATATTGAGCTTGTTTATGGTTTTCTTGTTTCCTGCTATTGGTTCCATCAGAACGTGTGCTAATGATAAGTGAACTTATGGCCGATAAAAAAACATGGCCGACCCGTAGGGACAATAACATTTTTTACTGGACCATGCCTTTAAGACTTAAATCAATTGCAGCCCTTCTGAAGTCGTACCAGTGAATCAGTATTCCTTCTTCTTTGAGGTCATTTCTTTACACGTGGAGCCAGGCTCTGTTGCTTCCTCTCAGCGCTATGCCTTCTACGCACTGTTTTCTTTTTCATTTTGATAGTTAGGCCAACAGGAACATCCATGTCAGAAAACATGGTGGGATATTGCCATTTCATAGCATACCAGTTTTTATTTGGTGGGTATGGTCACTTTTAGATGTTCCATATGCAAGAGATCATGCCCCACCATGTACGATTTAGGCAAAATGAAAACAAATTACCACTTTATTTATTTATTTTATTTTATTACTATTAATATTATTTATTTATTTACTTTTTAAATAAAGAATTACCATACAAGCATCAACCTTTATATTTTCATGGTTCTATGTCTTTTGACTGCGCAACTCAGACCACTCCAAAAAAGGCAACCTTTTTTGTATGTCCTTGGAGAAGCCTCCAAGGACAGGAGGTGGCCTTCTTCAGAGAGTTCTACCCCTCAAACCCTCCATTCCCTTGCATCCACCAACCTCCCTGCCACATGCCCTGCCCTGTCCTCACCTATGCTTCTGCCCAAACCCTCATACACTCCCACCCTGAATACCTTTTACCCTGACAATCTCCTGCCCTCCAGCCACCCAGAAAACCACCTAACTGCTCTCCCAACTTACACTGCCCTATTGTATCGCTCCATTAGGCACATGGCAGCCTTATCATTGCAGCATTTCCTGGGTGGCCTCCCTCAGAGGGGGCCGAGGAAAGGCAGTCAAAAGACTGTACACCATGTTCTCGCATTCCTCTAGAGTTCGAACACCCCAAAAGAGTTGGTATTCAGTGAGTGGGTATCCAGAGATCACTGGCTAAAGCAAGGCAGCACATCAAGTGAAGCACTTTCGTCTGACATCTGTGGGACACCTGCAATCGCTGGTCTGCATCCCAGAAAGGTCGACTCAGCCCTTCACTCATACAAGGGTGATACATTGTGTACCACTGAAGTTGGTTAATAATAACATCTTTTCTTAAGTGCCCGGATGCAGTTCAGCTTGTGATGTGTGCTAAAATAATGGAGACTAATAGTATGAGTATTTATGAGTGTTTCCTGTGGTGTACAGGCAATGGGGACTAAGTGTGCACCACGTGCAGTTGACCCATTTCTACTTTTTAGCCAGTATTACATGTACTCTATATTTATTTATGTATTTATTAATATAGTTGTTTATAGTTCATTATGAACATGTACAACTTTCATTATTACATTCAAACTACATTGTCATCATTAATCAAAAAACCTTCAAAATTCATCATCATCATCAGCATTCATTAATACAAAGTACAAAAACCATTCACATCAATTTTCATAAGATCATTAAGAGTTATAAAATGTGTATCAATATCACTTAAAGCCAGATACAAATACTCAATACATATAACAACATGAAAAGATCCCATAAAAACAGATTAATCCACATCAACACATCAGGTATTAAAGAATCGAAAAAAGTATCACAAGCTCGGGTGTACAGATATGCACTTCTCTTCTATGTCCTTACATCAAAGTTCCTAGTCCCATCATATTCCATAAAAGGGACAGGGAGTTTACTCAGCGCAAGCCCAGAGATGTTCAGCAGCCCACCATACTTTAAACATGGCAATGTGTAAGGATTCTGACGGGGAATTTAAACAGAAATTCCAGAAATTAGTAGTTGTTATGAAGGAAGACCGGTTCATATAACGGCTATACAAGTCTACATATGTCAACTCGCCAGTTGCACACCTGCACTGCCTCCCTGGCAACCCCTGCGCCTGGGGACTGTTTTCTGTATCCCTACAGTCCCCCTAACAGCACCTATGCCTGCACTTAACTTGCACTTGCCACCAGCTGGCCGCTTTTTATTTATTTTATCTTATTATTCTACTATCCCATGTACTGCACTGTCCCCTCTCTCTTACCCCCCCATGCACTTTCCTCCTTCCCCTTCCCATGCACTTGTGCGATCTGAATGACACCTGGCCTAGTAGGATCGTTGTCTGTCTTCCCTCTGTTCCCCCTCCCTTGCCTCGTCGCGCCTTGAAACACTTGTGTATAGGCGCGTTATAAATACCATATCATATCATAATCATATCAATGTAAAAGAGCTACATGCAGTTAGAACGTGTTGAGCTGTTTCTAGCATAGCTTTATTTTTACAAATACAACAGTATAGTTCATTAGCTAGTAATAGCCATGCAGCACCATGTATGGCTCTAACTGGAAGTTGACTTAACCTTAAGAGGAGCCATAATTACTGCTTGCAGACAATCTCTCTGCTTTTATCAATGAAATGCTGAATACCATTCTCAACACACTTATAGACTTCCTTCTCGGATATATTGCAGGGCCTGCGGTAGCGGCCCTGTAGTTATGGTTAAGTTGCTCAACTCAAAGAAAGAGCACTTTTTGGGCGGCTTATAACTTTGCCCCACCTTGACGAATCCTCACCCAACTTTTCAAAAGAAGTATATGGCCCCCTCAGAATGATTGTGCAACGTTTGGGGCGGTTTTATCCTAGGGGGGGCAGAGTTATAGGGTAGTGCCATCATTTTTGGAAATCCTCATAGACGCAATGGAAAGAAATGTAGCTTGCGCCTACAGCCCAAACTGCTGTATGTATTTTTACAAAATGTGCGTCAAGAGTGTCGACTTGGTCCCAAAAGTGTGCTTTTGCAAATTTGGTGTAAATCCATTCAGCAGTTGTTTTAAAAATGGGCAAAAAATTTTTAAAAAATTAGGTACAAAGAATTTAGTGATGTCTAAGTACAGTACATGGACTAATTTCCTGATTCGGAGTCTGCAGACTCCTCTCGACCAATCAGAGAGCAGCGTGAAGTTCGCAGACATCATACGTGTTCACTGATTGGTCAATTACAAACGTGAGGTGTGTCAAAACTATTGAAATGGACGCCATGTTGGATTTGCAAAGTGTCCGTAGTCTGCGGACATCACGGTAAAAACATGGTAGAAAACACAACATTGCACTTTTCAAACAAATGAAACTATCTCTGTGAGGTGAGGGGTGATGAGGATGGGATGGGATATGGCCATAAAAAGGCAAAAATCAGGCAGGGACATCCATGCATATTTCTGCGTTGCGGGGTCAGTGAAAAGCGGTTTTTGGATGGCTGATAACCTTGGCGAAACTCAATGATACTGTATGAAATTTTGTAATATTTTAGACAGTGTACCGGATGGTACTGCAAGGTTTGGTTCTGAGGGGGATTCCCAAAATATTTGAAAGGCTAATAAATGTGGTGCTGTTTGATGTATCTGCACAAATGTTTGCAGAACAATTTTAGACACAGATTTTAATGTTTTTGCAAAGTATGATGGATTTTGTCAAGAGGGGGCATAATTAGAGAGGGAGTGACGAGGGGGCTAAGTTATATGACTAAACATACGTATAGACACTTTAAAAAATAAACAATGGCTGGATTGGAAGCAAACACATGCAAGGAGCATTGGCAAGGATCCAAAATCATGGTTTTTCAGATGTGTCTGTGTTTTATTTAGTGATATACCTTTGGTGACAGAGGTATAACCTGTGAGCAGTGGCCAATTGTCTGGGTCATTGCCAAAGACCATAACCCGGACAATCTGGCTACTGGCCATGACCACGAGGGACCGGCAATGGGGTTAAAGTGGGCATGGCCACCAGGTACCAACTATGTGGTAAACTGTTTCAAAATTGGGATAGGTTTGAATGGGAAAAGAAATTCTGCTTGTGGCTACAGCCCAAAGTTCAGGACAGGATTGCAGCAAACATTCACGAGGAGCATCGACAAGGATCTCAAAGCATGGTTTTGCAAATCTGTACTGTGTTTTATTTTTCCAAAGTGTTACAAAGTAAGTACAACAAATAGTAATATAATTTTGGTGCCTGGGCAATGGACCTTGCCCTCGGGAAGGACAAATGTCTACTCTGATTTGCCTATTGGGAAATGTGCAAAGGCCGAAGCCCATGCCCCATGGATTGTGGAGACTGGCCATGGTTGCAAGCCATGAGCTCTGGCCATTAGTCACATGATGAGGGTATAGTGGACACTGATCTAGGATGCAGGGTAAGTGCAGTGGATTAGGGTGGTGGTTTGGTGGGACTCTTGGTCGAGCCTCATGCCCTAGGCAATTCTATCATGACTTGCATCCCCAGCATGTGCTGCTGATAACCACACACATCAGTGTGCAATCCTGTCCAGCATAATTGTCATTGATGTCCTGGGTGTTAGTCTTAGCAGTGCACAGTGGTGGGGCATGAGTTATGGTTGCCAAGCTTAGCAAAACTGCTGAATTTCTGGGGTTTTCGGTTTTACTTGTAACCACAACATTCCCTTAACACTGAATTTCATAGGTTTTTATTAGTGCAACTAATTTTATTTAACAAAGATTTTTCACTGAATATAATATAATATAATATATATAAATGGTGTAGCTCTAAGGTAAGGCAGTGTTATGCAGGGTTCAGTAAGGCTTTGGGCAAGAACTCTACAACTGGTATAGGTTACTCCTTTCTATCCACCTAAAACCAACCAAACAAATAGTATTGTGTATAAGAGACCATAAAAACACACAAGGTGCATAAGTCTCCTTCCAAGCGGACCAAATTAACAAGAGCCTCCACAATTCCATTCACGGGAGACTGCTTGCAGACAGATGCTATCACATCTAGAGTATGGACCCTACTCATACCTAAGGTTTAGGAGGCTGAAGCCAGTAAATGGTTTATGAGAGCCTCACATTGATTCTTCAGGGTCATTTCATAGATCTCCTCCTGCAACCCAAAAATCCTTACCCATATGCTCATTGGCCATTCTATTCTGGTGATGGTGCCTGTATGCATTCCTGGTTTCAGTCATCAAGCTCGCTGAATCCCCAAAAAGTCATTCTGAGGTAGATTTCAGTTGTGTTATATTCTCACCCGCATTAACAAACACACAGGCTACTCTCAAAACAAAAGCGGTGATGGCTGGAAGGTTTAGAATTATTCTTAACCTCTGCCATTCTTCGGGGCAACCTTCCAGACCATTGTTCTTCACCTGCCAAGCCATTACAAAAGGGCAAAGACCATATGCAAATCTGGCTCGGTCCCAACCCAAAAGGGGCAGCCCTGCCCGAACAGCTTGGTCATATCCCTGCTGCACAAGACCACAAGCATCCCAGACATGCATCTTCATTGTTGGGACTCATCAGAGAGGAGTAGCTTGGGTTTATAGGCCCAGCAGACACAGAACCCACATCTGGGTATACCCATCCCCCTCGGGGTGACTACAGCAAAACTAAAGAGGTGCTGGCTGGAAAGTTTAAAATTAATCTTAACATCTGGCATTGCTCTGGGCAACCTTCTCGACCATCGTTCTTCACCTGCCAAGCCATTACAAAAGGAGAATGACCATGTGCAAATCAGGCTTGGTCTCACCCACAAAAATGGGTAGTCCAGGCCAAACTTCTTCATGACATACCTTCTGAATGAGACCACAAGCGTCCAAAACACATTTCAGCCTTGTTGGGCCTCCTCAGTGAGGAGAAGCTTGGGTCGCTAGGCCCTGCAGTCACAGGACTCACGTCGCAGCATACACATCCCACTTAGGGTGACTACAACAAAACAAAAGATGTGATGACTGGAAGGTTTAGAATTGATCTTAATCTCTTTCACAAAACAACTCCAGACCATTAATCTTCACTTGCCAAGTCATTACAAATGGGGAAAGACCACGTGCCGTTCAGGCTTGGTCCCACTCCACAAGGGGAAGTTAAGCCTAAACTGCTTCGTCATGCTTCGTCACGTCCCGTCTCCCGTCTGCACACACTTTTTATCACAAGCAATGTGCTCCAAATTTACGATCCACCTCCTCCATATGGTTGGACATTACAAGACGGTCAGCCTCTAAAATAACAAAGTGGTAGAAATCTGATGCAGACAGAAATGTATGAGGCAAAACAATGCTCAGTGATATATTCATGTCATAGCAATAAAGTACACATGATCAGTAAAGGCTTAGCTATTTTCTGTTGGAAATCACTCTTTTTAGGGTCAGATGTCCTTTGTGCTTCAGCCAAATGTCACATTTTCTCTTGGAGCTTTATCATTTGTACAAGCTTCACTATTGCCTCTTTTGCTTCTTTATTCCTCAATGTGTAAATCATTGGGTTTACCATTGGGGTCAAAATAGCAAAGATGACGCTCCCCATTATGTGAAAATCAATTGCAATGTCTGTCCTGTAGGAAATATAGGATACAGCAATGGATGAATAAAAGGTTATGACAACAATTAAGTGGGCAGTGCATGTAGAGAAGGCTTTCTGCCGGCCTTCTTTTGAGTTAATCTTCAAGATGGCGATGATAATGTTCAGGTAGGATAGACAAACTAGAAGCAGGGGGACGATGGAGACCACCATGGCTATACAAAACCCTGCGATGGTCTGAAACGTGGTATCAGAACAGGCAGCTTGAACGACAGACAAATGATCACAAAAGCAGTGCAAAACTTCGTAAGAGCCACAAAAAAGTAATTGTGAGGTCTGTATAACAAAAGGCATTGGTAAAATCATGGCACTTATCCAGGCGCTGGCTGCTAGTTTAGCGTTCAAGCCTTTTGTCATTTTGGTTGAGTAGTGCAACGGGGAGCATATGGCCACATAGCGGTCGTACGCCATCACCACGAGAAGGAAAGACTCAGTCACTGCAAGGCCATGGAAGAAGTACATCTGGATGAAGCAACCATGGAAGGAAATAGTCCTATAATTCATTAGGAACATGGCAAGCATCTTAGGTATGGTGGTGGTTGTGCACAAGATGTCCAATACAGAGAGGTTTGACAGGAAGAAGTACATGGGCTTGTGAAGGTTTCGATCCATCACAACGGCACATAGGATCATCACGTTCCCGGTCAGGATTAAGAGGTAGAAAATCAAAAATATGACGAAAAGCAGAATCTGGAAATTCTGGAGGGATGGGAATCCAACAAGAAGGAAGACTGGTGTTACGTTGCGCTGGTAAGGACCATCCATCATGAACCTGTTGCAAATAGAATAATAGGAGAGCAAATGAGATGTTAAAATGAATCAATCAAGGATCTATATGGTCACTGAGGCCTATGGAACTCAGATTTCATGGAGCATAGAACACAAATGCCAGAAAGCCATAAATCAATGAACGCAATGAGTGAGCCAACACTTACTAACCACTGAGAATTCCTCTGGGGTACCATGCTAACATATTTAGCTCAATCATGCCACTGCAACAAGGGTTGCAGAAGCATGCATGGATTCATTAAGGGGGTATTCGTTCCACGATGAAGGCTTTCTCTTGCTGAACATAGGACATTTTTTGTAGGCTGCCTGGACCTGGTTGAGGGTGATGCTTTCTTTGCTGTTCTTTGCAATGCATGCAACATACTATTGATTCTGCTATTATCCATGTTATTTCTGCATTTAGAGCAGATGAGAGAGCCCAGTCAATAGACTCATTCAATGAGGCAAAAAGTGTTCTTTTGATCAAGCCAAGTAGATATACATTACAGGACAGTACCCAGTTACAAATAGCAGCCACTCATTCTCCTAAGTACAAGGCATTTGATAAGTTCATTGCCAAGGGACTTGATTCAGTAAATCCAATCATTGTTATAAAGGACCAAACATTGTAGAAGGTATCTTATCCTCAAATACTCAATGTCATTGTGATATTAAGGAAGTATTTGGGGATTACGCTATTGATTGCTATTATGGTATTAGATGGAGAGACAAATTCTGATTGTGTTGAGGCAGGGAGGAGATGACAGCATGTGTTGCGCTGATTGGGTTTCGATGAGCGGTTTGTATCATGTGTATACTATTAGGATTTCAACAACTCAACATGTATTGCCTACATTGGCTCAATATATTCCAATGGGAATGGCAATAAGGTGTGTGTGTTCTTTGTTTTTCCTCCTTTTTAGTTGAGCGGCAAACATTGCTGTAGTTAGGTTGTCTGCATTTATGTCAGGTAGTAATGTTTTGCCCGGCTGTATTCCTCTTGTTTTTTATCATCCAGTCTATATTTTCCTTTTTAGCCTTGGCCCAACGGCCTTCCCTGCCTCGCTCAACCTGGGTGGGGAACAGGGTGTGGCAGGCACAGACAGTGAGCCAGATGAAGAGCATGTATGCCGTACCCACCTCCACCTAAGTAACAAATGGCTGATTACTGCAATACACTTTTTAAAAGAAATTTGAAAATTGTAAGAAGGATTGCCTATTTAAGCAAACTGGTATTTAATTGTTCAGTGTTCATTAATTGATGGTGCTGATTGTAATCTGTATACTTTTTTATTTTCTTTCTTCTTCTTTTGCCTTGATGATTTGCTGTTCTTCTTATTAAGACATTGTATTGTGTTATTTTTGGTTTTACAAATTTGTTAAAGGTTACATTGATAACCTAATAACAATAATTCTTTTAAAAAATGTTGAAACCCCCTCAACGCCAGAAATCCCAAAAAGCATTAGTAAATGGGTGCACAGTATGGCCTCCCAACAATGATGGTTTCCCCGGGTACTGGGCCCCTCGGCAGCCGGACCACTTCATTCGTTTCTGATGGCATAGTCAGAGGGCTGAGGAACCCGCTGAGACATGAGGACCATAGAGAGAGCACTCTCCAGGATTCCGGCACACACTTGGCCTCCCTGGCTTTAAATGACCACTGTTCATTGATGCCAGGTTACGGAGCAATGTGGGTCAGAGAGAACACGGTGAGGCCAAACTCCAGACTCTTTGAACTGCCTTAATTCATCCTCACCCCCTCATCCATACCATCAATATATGACTTACCCATGTCATCTTCCCTGATCCACTGATGACAGGAAAGATTTCACCCCTATTGAAAAGAAACTCACAATTGCCTAAAACTATTTTCCAGCTAACATGACATCACTTCCCATGTATTGGCAAGTTCATCAGCAAAATGTTACTCTTCCACAACCTCAGAGGATCGTGCTTTACAACCTCCTACAAGACTATCATTTGGGATACAGCTTGAAAGGCAGCACTGAGACGTCCCCCACCCAGGTCAATGACAAAGCCCTCAACGTCATGGACACAGACTCCTACACAATGTCTGCAATGTCTTTGATAGACTTCAAGGCACTAATTAAAGTTCTAGAAATTCACATAGGCTGTGATGAATTGGTATTGGTTTGAGTCTTGTCAGGCCTGTGTGCAAATGGGTTGAAACAGATCAGAACATTGCCCAACCTTACCCATCATGTTCTGCATTACAGAGGATCCATCCTCTAACCTGCCACCTTCAAACTACACAAAAGTTAATTCACTCTCTTCATACAAAAACTGTGTGTATCTTCTTCTTTTCTTGTTGGTTGCTTCTCCTTCCTCTCTTAAAACCTGTCCTCTCATTACTCCCTGAAAGAAAATGCTCTTCACGTTGGATAACTGTTGCAAAGGTTTCTAATTTCTGTAACATTTTCTGACATTTTTTAACAAAGCTTTGGAGAAAGTGCAGTACAGGTTCAAATAAATAAAGAAATAATACATAAACAAAGGGAGCATTTGGGTGAACTGCTCACCAAATCCAAGTGATGTTCCCTTGTGCCCTCCACTTCTTGCACACAGGTGTTGCCTGTTTTACTTGATTCTTCTACCCTGCTACCGAACCCCCTCCACACTACTTCTACAGGAGACTGTCCTGATACTCCTGATGCTTTTGCTCCTGTCATGAGGATCCGTTTGAAGTCCAAAGCCAAGTGCAATTCCTGATATGACTCTGACCTAGCTACACTTAAACGTAATTGCAGGGCAGCTGCCTGCTACAAAGGCAATACCGACTCTCTGTCCTCACCAAGAAGAGAGTCCACATTCAAGCTTGTGTTTCTGCAGCATCTAACAACTCGGCCGAATTCTTTAAAATCTGCAAGGAGCTGGCCAACCCTGCTGCAGTCTCTACCCCTCCTGTTGCCTCCCAGGCTCTTTGCAATGCCCTTGCCTCTCACTTCATTTAAAAAACCCAGGACATCCTGTCCACCCTCTCCACCCTCACCCCCCTCTCCCCTCTCCATCTGTGGTTGCTGACCCTCCTTTAGCCACCCCACACCATCCTTCTTGTCCTCTCCTCTTTTCTCCCCTGACAAGGTCGCTAGACAAGTTCGATCTATGAAAGCCTCATCAAAACAGGCTCATCCCTGTTCCTCTAAAACCATCAAGGACCACATTGACACCCTCGCTCCGGCCCATGCTGATTTTTACAACCACTCCTTTGCCTCAGGATCCGTCCCCTCCCCTCTGAAGCACTACCTTATGCATCCTCTTCTCAAGAAACCCACAGCTGATCCTTCTTGTCCAGCTAACTATCGCCCAACTTCCATTACTCCCTTTCTGGGCGAACTCCTGGAAAAGTTGGCCATCTCTCAGCTTAACCTTCATTCCAATTCTGTTGGCTGTCTCCATGACCACCAGTCTGGCTTCAGAGCTGCCAGAAGCATGGAAACTGCTCTCCTGAACATCCATGATGATCTGCTCTCCAACCTTGACTCTAACATTACCTCTGTCCTCATCCTCCTCGATCTCTCTATTGCCTTCACCACTGTCGACCATACCATCCTGCTCAACCGTCTCCATGAAAACCTGGGTATCACTGATCAGGCTCTGGCCTGGCTGACCTCTTTCCTCTCTGATCGACCCTCCCAGGTCCAACTTGGGTCCTTCCTATCATCTATCTTCCTCTCTACCTGTGGTGTTCCCCAGGGGTCTAACCTCTCGCCCTGGCTTTTCAACCAATACCTGGCAACTCTCACCCATTGCATTGCCATTTTCTGCTCAAATTTCCAGTGCTAGGCTGACGACACTCAACTCATTTTAAGGCTGCACTTGGCCCCCCCTCTCCCTCTCTCATCTCTGATTGCCTAACTGCCATTCAAGATTGGTGTGCCGCCAATGATCTTTGTATGAATGCCAGCAAGACAGAGATCCTCCTCATCGGCACACTTTCACCATCCTTTGCCCTCACTCTCTGGCCGGCTTCCCTTGGTCCTCCTCCTACCCCCACCTGCGAGGCTAAGACCTCAGGGTCATCTTTGACTCCACCCTTTCCTTCTCCGCCCACATCTCTGAGGTCTCTAAAAAGTCAAACTTCCTATTGCACCTCCTCAGAGGTACTCTGCTTTTCCTCTCCTTCCCCCAGAAGCTCATGGTATCCCAAGCTCTTGTTCTCTCTATGTTGGACTATTGCAACAGTCTGTTTCTAAATCTACCTGCCTCTGCTCTCCGCCCTAAAATCTCTCCATTGGCTCCCAGTGGATGCAAGGATTAAATTCAAAACCCTCTGCATTGTCCACAAGGCTTTTTGAGGCCTGGATCCAAAATACCTTCAGCTATCTCTCAGCAAATACCTCCCCTCTTGAGCTCTTCGCTCCTCTACCTCTAACTCCCTCAGGGTCAGTCGTTTTTCAAAGAAACGAGCTGGGGGTAGATCTCTATCTTCGGGTGGGGCATCCCTCTGGAACAGCCTCCCTGCCTCTGTAAAACTTGAGGAGAACCATCTCTGGTTCCGGAAGCACCTCAAGACCTTCCTCTTTTCTTCTGCCTTCGCTCCCCCTATCCCCTGCTGATCTGTTCTCTCTTGGCACCGTGCACCTGGCCACCCTCTGTCTTCCGGGCCCAGGTACCTGCTCACCCTGCCACCCTCCCGCACTGCCTCCGGGCCACCCCTTGCACTGGGGTCTGTATCTGTACCCATGCAGCCCCCCCTTTTTCTCCATGCACTTATCAGACCTACTCTGTCTGCTGCCTTAAACCTAGCACTTGCAAATTGTTGGCTGCCCTACCACTGTTTGTTGCTGTTATTATTTATTTATTTATTTATTTATTTATTTATTTATTTATTATCTGTTTCTCCTCTGCTTTGCACTTTCCACTTCCCCTCTCCCATGCACTTGCACATTCTCAATGTCACTAGGCCTAGTAAGATCGCTGTTTTGTTCTCCCCTGTTCCCCTCCCTTGCCTTGTTGCGCTCTGAAACACCTGTGTACGAGCGCGATAGAAATAAAATATCAATATCAATATCAATATCAATACATTCTGGTTTCACCATCACCGTCTTGTGGCCAATGCTGGATTTGACTTTTATGGAATTCATTGATTCACGGTGCGTCACCCTTTCTCATGGTGGCCCTGAATCATGCTGTTCCCATCTTCATCTTGTATCCAGGCTTGCAACATTATGTGTTACTACTGACTTATGCGATTGTATTCACTCTCCCTTCTTGCTTCTCCACTCTTCCCCTCATCCCTTTGCTTTATTCTATGCACTTACACTATCAAAATGTTCCCTGGACCTAGTATGATAGCAACTTCGCCTGTCTCCTCCCCTTACTTGTTTTTTTCCTCTCCCCACCCCCCATTCCAGCACTTTCTGAAATATCATCAGGCCTAGTACGATAGTCAATTGTTTTGTTCCTCCCCTCCCCTCCCTTTATGCACCCCTCTCCCTCACCTTTTGTTTTCTCCAGCTCTACCAGAAATGTTGTCAGGCCTAGAACGGTAGTCGCTTGTCTGTTTCCATTTCCTTCCCACTCTCCCCCTCCCTTCCTTATTTAGGTCTTAGCTCTTGCACTGAAATGTCGTCAGGCCGAGTATGATAGTTAATTTCACATCCTTACTGTTCATGGCCTGTAAGCATGTCATTGTATCTTCCCTTGTTCCCTCACTTGCCTTGAAGCGCTTTGAAACACATTGAGTATAGGCGCTATATAAATAAACTATCATATCATATCATTATCATATCATTGGCTAATTCCACCAATGTGCAGATGGCATACTTCTCTATCAGCACTGCAAATTCAATTCACACACTCAAATAAAGGCTCTCCTTTATTCAAGCCTGCATATTGAATGCTCATCTTGAAATTACTCTCATCAAGATTGAATTAACCCTCCATGAAAACCGCACAAAACTCTCCCATTTCTAGACCTGGATAGAACATATTAAACCAGGCAGTGCCTCGCCAACAGTAATCCTTGGTTTTGCATTCAGCAGTGATCTCTCATTTAAAACCAGTGTCTCAATTTAGACATAGAACCAGCCCACACTCATATTAAAAATCTATATTTTTCTGCCCACCTTAGACTTCAGGACTACCTTTCAAGCGCTGCTCCTCATCATCTTGATGGCGGCAATGATCTCCACGCGGGAGTCCCAGCCTCTACTAGTGCACAGTGAAAAAAGGGACTCTGTGCAGGAACAAAGAGTATCACAGGTGTAAAGAATTTCAAATGCTTTGCACCTGCCCTCCAAGAACTACACTGGATACATGTAGAAACCTGTATTATCTTCACGTCAGCCAGTGATAACCCACAAGATAATGACTAGCAACTCCCTACCATCTGTCTAACTGGGGTGCAAATGGTCTAACACTGAAATTGTCAGTGAAAGCAAATTGTTTGTCCCAGTAGAAACCTGGGGTGCAGGCCTACCAGCAAATAAAGCTGGTGATCATGATTGTTGAAGTTATCCTAATATTTTGAATCATAAAAACTCCCCATTATATCTGGCAGAGAAATAAAAGAGCTTTGGAGGACAACAGAGTACAAGAAGCCATGGCATTACTAGACTGAGAACCAAGATTTAGGAATGAGAAAACCGGGAAACAAATGTTCCCCTTCTTTGTAGCCTTACTCTAGAACCATTTGTTTAATGAAATATGGCAACGTCCCCTCCCTCCTGTGCTTCAGGAAGGACTGAAACTACTACTTTTCAATGAGCATCACCTCAAAAATGAACCACCTCCTCGAACCATCTCATTTTTCTCCCTCCCCTGGATGCTACTCTCTACTGTATAGTGGTATGTTTCTTGCTAGCGTTGCGCTACATAAATACACACTAATGCATACATCTTCACATAAACACACTGGAATTTACCCTTACTGCGCTAATTAGGCAAAAATGAACCTGGGCTGGAATTTACCCTCACTGTGCTTGTTAGGCAAAAATGAGTCTTGGTTTACTTTTGTAACTGGTGCAATGAATTGCAGGATTCTGTCACTTCTCCTCAGGGGGGAGCCTTTCCTTGTGTGGCTAGGAAGGTGAGCCCACTAAGTGATGCTCCCCCTAGGGGTAGAGGCAAGCTGGACCTCATCGGAAGGGACTCCCCATTATGAGGATAAGGACTCATTTCTGATGAGGAACTTCCTACCCAAATATCTCAACAAACCAAGGTAATAAAACCTGCTGGAAGAAACCAGGATGAGTCCTCATACATTTGCTACTGTGAAACTGCATTGGAGGAAAGGTACCTCTTTGGTATTGCGATGAAGAAAATCAATGGAACACTAATGATCACCAGTTCAATATAAAAGACGGATTTTAATGTTACACAGGGGAAGCCCCAGTGAAGCATCATAAGTAGTGGAGGCTGAAACACCAGCAAGGGAGAAACACTGAATGTTAAAAGCTGCTGTGGCAGCAGAGAAGGTGCGGTTTCCCATCCACAGAGGAAACCCGAATGCAGTGGTGCCCGAGTTGCACCGGGAAGTCAAAACGCCCAGGAGAGTTTAACGAACAAGTACAGGGTTCTGAAAGGATATATCCAGACCTGCCAAGCGAAGAGAAGAGACAGGGAAACACTGTCCCGACCACAAAGGTGTACGCAAAGCAACACCATGGCGGGTGTCTGAGAACAAGGAAGCGACAATAGAAGTTGCTGTCCTGAACCAAGGAGAAGAGTGAAAGAGATGATGTACCAAACTGGTGATTCAGTCCCAACACCAGAAAGGTAGTGGGAGGAGCCAGAGACTTGGGAAGAGTAGCAAGTATAATAAACCCTATACTAATACTCATCAAAGTAACCAGAAGAGTGAGAATCATCACTGGTTAATCATACTCATCCCAGTGAGATGCAAAGTGACCAGAAGAGTGAGAATCATCACTGGGTTTATCATACACGTCCCAGTGCGACACAAAGTAACCAGACAAGTGTGAATATTCCCTGGGTCTATCATACTCGTCCCAGTGAGACGAAAAGGAACCAGAAAAGTGAGAATCATCACTGAGCCAATCAGACTTGTCCCAGTGAGATGCAAAGTAACAGGAAGAGTGAGAAGCATCACTGTAAGAATCATCATTGGGTCAATCATACTCATGCCAGTAACATGCAAAGTAACTAGAAGTGTGAGAGAAGTGATAAATGATTGATAACTTTGAGAAGAGTAGGAGTATTCAAGATACAAGTTGCTTTTCTGTCAAAGATAGACTGTCAAGCTTGTGTGAGAGAGCCGGATGAAATCATCTCAAGGAAATAGCATGTCTTTACGTAAGACTTTGAAGAATACTTTTATTAGTCAAGAGAAGGTAAACCAAGATGAGTGGAAACCCCTAACTGAACTAAAGGAACTGATTCAAGTGATAGCCAAGAACTATCCCAAGATTCTATATTGACGAAAGCCTGTTGAGAATGCAGCACCAGCAGAAGGGAGTCATTCTCCTGGACTTTAGTTGTTTTGATGTTAGTGGTAGGGTCAGAGTAGCTAAGTTTTGGATGGAGGACAGACTATTACTTTTGGACTTCACAACTGATCGATGAGCACCCTCGTTATGTGTGTTAGGTAGGGAAACCAATGGATTCGGGAAAGTAAGTAATTTGTCTTATTATTTAAATAGAATCCAGTACATAGTGGAAAAATCTAGTCTGTCTCCTTCTTCTGACCCTTCACACTGGGCATACCATGGAAAGTGGGCCTATTGAGTCTGTCCTCTGAGTTCAAACTGAGCAAACTTGAACCTTGCCCTACAACAAACACTATCTCTATATGCATCACTCTCACAATAGTTTCCTAATATAAAAAATGTTCCTAAATGTTATAGAGGACCTATTTGTATGCCTCTTTTTACATTAAGTGTACTTACAATACATCTTAAAATATCATTGTTGGCCAAACATATAACTATGAATAATAGCAGCAGCATCCTGGAGTAGCACCGAACACGAGAGGCCGTATAGAACCAAGATATGGATAATGAGCAGGCAAAGGAAAATGAGATGGGTGCGGCTTAACACAAGGTGTAACGTCTTGTGGCACACTGCTCTTGACTTGTAGTGGAACTAGAAGAGAACACAGAGCATTGAAATTCCAAGACATGGTCACACACTTATCGGAACAAAATAGAGGTTTGTCTTGACGAATGTCACTAAAAATCAGTAGCCAGTCAGTCAATAAACTTTATTTGTTTAAAAATATCCATAAAAGTAACAATCACAGAATATAAAACACAATTATATAAAATCAACGCATAAAAACATTAAAGCATGTAAAACTCGACTAACCCCTCCAGATAGAACAATAAAATAAGACCCCAAGACTCTTACCACCTATTTGGTAGGAGACTGTACTTTAGTTCATTACTAGAAGGCACCTTTTCCCTGAATAATCTTCTTGTGCATTATCAGTGCCCTACTTACAAAGGTCGACAAGGCACAAGCTGTCATGGGAGCTTCTGCCTTCAACAGGAAAAGAAACGCTGGGTCGTACTGGGTAAAGTGTTTTGCTCTAAAAACAGGAAGAAAAAACCACCTCCTTAACCAAGCATAAAAGGGGAAAACAACAAGAAATGTGCCAGATCCTCCAAACCCACACCACATACAGGACAATCAGCAAGGATGCTCAATCCCGTTTTATTTGCTATTACCTTCCCCAATGGTAAGCAATTGAATGGGTTCTAGTAATATGAGTTCTTTGGGATTTCTTATGAGACCAAACCAAATAGTCTTTGATTTCATTTGTTGATAGTAGCATGAAAAGTCTATTCAAAGGTTTTACTATTTCCAAGGTTTCCCTTCTTTCATAAATCCAAGCTGTCACTCTCTTTTCCATTTCTCGGCTCATCGCCCTGATATGATATGAAATGGCATTTATAAAACGCCTGTACACAAGTGTTTCTAGGCGCGACAAGACAAGGAGGGGGAAACATAGGGAGGATAAAGCGATACTCTTACTAGGCCCTGTGTCATTCAGATCATGCAAGTGCAGGAAAGTGGAAGGGGAGAAGTGCTGAGGGAGTTGAGGGTGAGGGAGAAATGCAGGTAACTCAAAAGGGCAACCAACATGTGGCTCAGTGCAGGTAACTCAAAAAGCGCAGTCAACGGGTGGCTCATAAGTGGAGAGAGAGAGACAGATACAGACCACAAGTGCTAGTGGAGTCGGGAGGCAGTGCAAATTGCAAATGGACTTGCAGGATCCTGGGCCCAAGTTCAGAGGGTGGCCAGGTTACCAATGTGTGGAGCAGTCGGGACATCAGCAGGGGAGAGAAAGAGAAAAAGCGGAAGCGAAGAGGAAGGTCTTCAGTTGCTTCCAGAACCGGAGGTGGTTCTGCTCAAGTTTGAGGGAGGCAGGGAGGCCCTGGTCAATAAGCTTGGCTCATCAAGATGCCCATCCAGATTTATATTCTGTAACGTTTGTTTTATATAGAAGAGCCATTTACTGTGTTTCGCACCATTATGCCTTACAATGTTTCTCATTAAATGCTGAGATAATGAAGCATTAGGATGTGCCTATACCCTGTGCTACAATGAGATCGGTTCTGTTGCTATCTCATCAACGATGTAACTCAAGCCCAACTCATTATGGACAACAAAGTTTGGGTCTGACAACGATAAGGGCAACAGCTTTTACAAAAAGGTGTTTTCTAAATATTGCATGGCCTTCTGGTTCACATAGCACTAGATAGGCGCACCATATTTTACGATTCCTCTAGTCCTAGCCGTATAAATCGTTCTGACTATCTTTAGTGGCTGCTGCCTATGTTAATAAAAAAATATCATATCATATGTGACCCTATAAAGCAAAAAATGACCCGTACTGACTGCCTCATGCTTCACAGTTGCTTTTCTAAATGAGCCTCAGGAGAAAAAGCCTCTGAAAAACAGACCCCCATGAGTCGACCCGTGGAATTGGATCCGCCCCACAACACATGGTCCTAAACTTCCCCTTCTTCGTAGTTGGTCCACAAAACATAACTGCAGATTTTTTAGAATTAACCTGCAGATCTAAAACACCCATAAATGCTACATAGCTATTTATCAAGTATTGCAAGTGTCTTGGGGACCGGGCTATATGCACAGTCATCAGCATAAACTAGAACTGGCAGTGGCATACACCCCTATCTTTGGGACATCCACTTGGAAGTCTACTAGGGCCTTATACAACCTATTAATATACAAGGAAAATAGAATTGGGGCAAGCACACACCCTTACCTGCCCCCGGCCTGAATTGAAAGCCAGGACGTGCAATGACCCTCTGACCTTGATTTTACACATGCAACATTCTTCTCATGTAGAGAAAAAAGAAGAGCCAGAACTCCTGATGGAACATCATAGGACCTCTGCACCTTCCATAACTTACTTCTCTTGACCTTGTGCTTAGGTCCATAAATGCATGGCACAATGGCTCTTTATATATAGTGAGTGTGTAATAATTAGGTAGAGGTTAAGGCTTTGATCAACAGAACACAGTGATGGACAGAACCCAAGTTGAATTGGGGATACAATTGAAATTACTGACGCCCATTCCACTATTATCTTCAGAAGAAATCTCCTGAAAATGTTGCAACTCGAATTTCAAAGTGAAATAGGGCAATAAGATTGAGGAGAATCTCTGTGCCCTTTCTTGAATAGAGGACAATCATTACCTTCTTCCATTCTTCCAGAACAATGCCCGTCACCATTTTTGCATTGAACAACCGCACTAGAATGGGCCCCCAGATCTCAATAAAGTCTTGATAATAGTCAACAGGAATTCCATCCGAACCCGGGGCTCTATTTCTATTTGACATCTTGATTGCCTTTACTACATTTAAAGATTCAAATTTCACAAGATTGTTACTCATTACCCTCTGGATATTGACCTTAGTTACCAAACCTCCCTATTTTCCCCTCTTCTCACAGGCTCCTGCACTCATGGCTTTATTGTTGTAGAGCTTGGAACAATGCACAACCAAACAACTATCCAAGATCATTGTCTATATGCCAGAGGGTTGCACCCAAAATGCACAGGCCTTATTCACTGTCGCCCAGAAACCTTACAATTTCTTTTTCTAAGCTAGCTGTCTCCAGTGCTTCCCAAGCATTGTAGCTTACGATTTTGCACAGCTCTATTGCGGCAGCAGCTCGTCCGTACAATTTTACACCTCTGCGCATCCTTACCCATCAATAATGAGAAGAGCACCCGACACTCTATCTTCTTCAGAATCAAACCACCCCTCTGGGGGACTGTTGCCCATTTTAAGGTTCCAGTCACCCCCACATATCAGTGCTACCTCATTCCCATGTTGTTTCTTCCATAGTCCCTCAAAGGTAATTTGTATTGCGCAGAGGGGATTTGGTGCCTTCGGGGGAAAAAAGCCCTACTATATACATTAGCTACAAATACTGATGCACCATCTGTTGTTTCATGTTCAAAAACCTGTAGGGAAACTTCAACAGACCCCATCCAATTCTTCTGTCTTACAACCAAGGTTGCTTTTGAACAATGTTGTCAGTCCTCCATACAGTCTTCCCCTTCTACCTCTCTTGGCCTTTATATGATAAACCCTATACTCATCTAGCACTATACGCTCCTCTAGCCATGTCTCCTGGAGGAGGATAATGTCATTCCTTTTCAACTTATCCTCAATAGCAGGTTCAGCTATTTTCTGTTTTAAACCTGGTTATGTTCCATGATAACATTGTTAATTGTCCTACATTTGCTCCCACACATGTTTGATATTGTGAGATCTCAGCTGGTATTGTATTACCCCCTTCACTCCTCTCTGACAGAAAGATACTTTGTTCATCAACACTACCATAATCAGTTGGTGCCTGGGTAAGGTGACCAGATAACCTCCTTGTAGTGGTATTTGCCCCTGCCAATCCATTTGCAGTTGGTATTTTAGACATGATCTCCCCAGGATCCCGCCGAACCCCCTGTTCCTTCAAAATTGGCCCCTCAAAGCTGCTTCAAAGGAGGGGCCTGTGTAGCACACGCATATACTTTCTCCAATGCCTGCTTAGAGGGTCGATAACAACCAAACTCAACCTGCTGCAATCTTGACTCTAATTCAGTTCTTGTCAGGTCAATTATTAGACATTGGGGTCAACATTTGTGACAGTATTTCCACTTGTCCCACAGCCCACCTTGGCCTTGCCCGCCTCAGTCATGGTCATCTCTGCGACCATATTTGCATACCCCAGATACCATGAGTCATTCAAATGGCAAACCTCTGCCTTAACATCCTCGAGCATATCAATCCCTCTTATCGCTAGTGCGTCATGACAATTCAGGATGCAAAGCTGAAAATTCAGGTTTTCAAAACTGAAGCGAATGTTGCACCCTTTGCAAAACATACAATCTGAAAGGATTCTGATAGTGGAGAACAGTTTGAATGAAATATCCGTCACCCCCCGGACTTCTGACAGGGTTTTCATATAATGGCCCTTTTGTAGGCATTTTTATTTCCATGTGTTAGCCCCTTGAAACAACAAATCAAATACGTCTCGCTTCAGCCACTCATTGGGTCTTCTTTGACAAACTCTTTCACTGATCCATAGTACATTTGCGACCTTCCCACTGCCGGACCTTTGGTTGGCTGGTTTACTTGAGACCATATTTCCCTGCTTGTGACCATCCGCATTGAGATTGTCTGCTGCGATATTGGAAGCACCACCAACTTTTGTTGCTTGAATGTAGACACTTCTACAGTTCTTTGCAGCTCTCTTTCCTGTTGCTGTACATATGCTCCTCATTAGTCTTATTTTGGAGGCTAGTCTATTCGCTGACGACCACTGCAGTTCTGTAGATTTCTCTTGCATCATGGGCGTTTGATAGCCAGTCGATTCCTGGAATATTTGCCCTATTTTATCCAACATATTAATGGCCTCCTAGCAAACATCCAATCTCACTGCATCTCTCTCACTTCTGTCCAAAGAAAGTATGAGGGCATCCTTCAGTTTCAGATATGCAGCAGTGAGCCTGTTCAAATACTTGGCAAGGTGCGATATACTATCCATATTTGTACATGTGTGCTCTCCTTCATCTCCATCAGATTCCCTAAGATGACCATGATGGTCTTGTTCCAAGCAATTCTGGGCACCGGGAGGACAGGAGGCCGGGGGCCGGCCTGCAGCGCTCCACAGCTTGTCCCCTAAAGGAGCAATTATACACTTAACTAGCTCAAGATCCCTTTAAGTACAGTGAGCAGCTCTTTGAATTTATGACGCCTCCAGATCTCCTCCCACTAAAATAGCAAAAAGTGGTCCCCCCAGGGGTCATTAATGATCACAGCGATTATCGGGAGCTCCTTAAAGTGATCTACTTCATATCTGCTTCTGGCCGTACTGCTGGAAACGCCCCACCTAGTATCGGATGAGCTATCCGACTCTAAGTCTGATTCCAATTCAGAGTTAGAAATTAAAGCAGGCGAATCCAGGGAACGTCTATCAACACACAATGGAGCATGATCCAGCAACTTCAGCTTGTCTCCCGTTTTTGGAGACATGTCTCTTCATAATACTGGTCGATCGAATGATCCAGTGCTCTCAAAATGGATACATCCGATGAACCAACAGAATCAATAGGGGGATTGCCCCCACTTAACAGGGACAGAGCGGGGGGTGTACTTTCCGCTTTTGCCCCCACTCCCACTGCTACCCCCATACCCTGCACAAGGATAGATTTAGGTACCGGCCTAGAAGCTAAATCGGAAGCTAAATCTGTGCAGCATGTGCCTTCCAGGTCCCTTTCAGGGGAAGATGTTAGTAAATCTTTGCTTGATGACAAAGTCTGTACCCTTTTAGATGGATCCTCCTCAGCTAGGCAAAACTCAGAAGCTGGGTAGAGTCTTCCTCACCAATACCACCATCTGCTGATAAGTTCTCCAACTCATCCAGCCTGATATCTTCTGTCATCTCCCCAGGTGCCCCAGCCACACGGGCTACTTTCATGACCTCTGTGATTCATGCCACCCAATTTATCGTGGCTTGTCTGGTTGGATTAATGTTAGGATCTGTCCACTCTTGAGCACGCATAGTAGCCGACTAATTCTTCTATACAATGTATTCCTTTGAGTGATAAGTAAAACCACCCAGAGGAATCTATTATCAGGAAGAAGGACACCAGATGAGCACCTTCAGCAGGTTGTAACAGCAGATGAAGACTCAAAAATGGAACAACCAGCAACCGTAGACTGTTTCTGTGAAGAACAGAAAAGCTGTCAGTGGCGTGGTTTAAGCAGGCTAGTAGCAAAACAAGGTGTAACAAACTGACCTGCTATGGACATTGGAGATGCCTCTGTCCATCTGCTTGAGGACCCGCTGGTCGCTGGTTTGGGGTTTTCACCCTGCAATGTAACATGTACTGTGATTATAGATAAGTGTTAATAACAAGACAGTCAACTAATCATAGATTCCCTAAGTACGGCTTACCGGCGGCTGGAGATGCAAGGTTGTGATGTTGAATAGTAGAACTGATGTCCGATGAAAGTTAGGCAGTCTGTGCAGAATCCGTGCAGAATCCCGGTCACCGGGCAAAGCAGAAACCTGAACCGACGAAACGAGGACGCCCTGTGGTGGCACGAGTCTCTTGTCCAAACAGCCACCGGACCCGACGGCACGCAGACGCCTAGAGCAGGCAGTCTATAGTTCATGAAGGAGTCCAGAAACAAGAAAGAAGTCTGCAGCTTGTGGGCAATCCATAGACTAAATGTTAAACAGAAGCAACAAAGTCCAGAATCTGAGTCAGCAACTTGAGAGGAGGTGTGGTTTGGAATCAGGAGGCAAAGGGAGTCTGAGAGGCTAAATCCCAGGTTGGTAACTTGCGGGCAATCTGTAGCAAAATTATCAGATAAGGTAGTGACAAAGGCAGTCCAGATAACGTAGCAAAGGTCATTCAGGAGGTAAATACAAAACAAGGCACAACGTAGTAAACAAACTCAATCAGAAGCACCGCCGCCACGTTTGGGAAGGCTTAAATGCCCAGTGTCACGTGACATGGTAGTGAGCGTCATGTGACAAGACGTGTGAAGGGGACGCCAGCGTTTCCAGGGTAACCGCCAACACTCCAACAATCGGGTTCGTCCAGTGACGTAGATCCGAGGCGGAATAACCAGGTAGCGGCGCCGGGAGCGTCTCGAGCCGCCATGGTGATTCACTGCAGTGCATGGATGACGGTGCTTGTTACTTATAGCACTTTTCTTGACACCTCTGGCAGAGCCAGTTCCCTGATTCCTGACAGTTCCCTTCCCCAAAAAGGCCCCAACCCCCCGGGAGGCCCAGAACTGTGAAATCAGCTGAGGTGCATGCATGTTCCCAGCGCATTCCCAAGTCCTGTCCTCCGGACCGTATCCTTTCCAATCTGTCGAGTAAGGCCGCACCTCACCTGCGGAACCTAGTGTCCAAAACCTACCGCACTTCGTACTCATCCAAACCCCTCACAGTAACAGGACATGGATGGGATGGCATATGTGTGGATGGGGGGAAGGGCTTTACCAGGGAGATATGGAAGACTGCATGGATTCTCCAGCACTCTGGGAGTTTCAAACGTACCACCAGAGGATTGATCACATGCGTGATCGGGTTCAGACCCACAAAACGAGGCAGCAGGGTTTTCCTCCCTGGTATCCTCAGGTGTTTCGTGGAGAGCCAGACTTGCGAAGCCACCTGATACTGATGAGCAGGAGAGTGATGCATAATCCACCGCCGTTTTGGCGGTTGCCTGGGCCTCCAATAGATGTTGCTTAATGCCATTACGTAGTTTCGTCAAGTCCTGTACGCAAGCAGAAGCGGCAGGGGTGTCATGTGGGGGAACAGGAAACATGGGAAGAGAGCGAGGGTGAAAACCGTAGAGAGCATGAAAAGGCGAGGAACCCGTGGATGAATGCAGGGAGTTATTATAAGCAAACTCAGCCATCACCAAGACAGACAACCATGAATCCTGATATTGCAGCGTAAGACAATGGAAGTATTGCTCAAGTGTTGCATTAAGGCGTTCAGTTGGCCATCCGTCTGGGGGTGGTAAGCGCTGAAGAAACTGTCATCTATATCGAAAGAGGTAGTAAGAGTCCTCCAAAATCATGAGGTAATCTGTGAACCTCTGTCTGACACAATAATGCTGGGCAGCCCAAAGCAGCGAAAGACGTTCCGCAAAAATAAATCCGCCAAAGCGGGAGCTGCATAGGATGAACAGGGCCATCTTAGTGAAGTAGTCGATTACCACCCACAATTTGTCGTAGCCACATATGGAGGGCAGTTCGACAACAAAGTCCATGGATATCATCATCCAAGGCAGATCAGGAAGAAGACTCATGGGTCTGATACAAGTGCTCTTCGCTTGAGCACAAACCACACAGGAAGCGAGATAAGAACACACGTCCTTGCTCATGGCCGGCCACCAACACCAGTGTATGAGAAGATCCATAGTCTTTTGTTGTCCACCATGGAGTGTTGCAAACCTAGGCGATAGATGATGGTGAAATGGTATGTCGAGAAGAACTCATGCCACCGGGCATGACGAGCCGTGCTGCACTTCACTGATCGCAAAGTCATGAGATTTCCGTGGTCCGTATAGACCTGTATTGGTGCGACTGTACCCAGCAAATGATGTCTCCAAACACGAAAAGCATCCCGAACAGCGAGCAACTCCTTTTCCATGATGGTATGATTTCTCTCATAAGGTGTGAGCATACGAGAGTGGAGCACCATCGGATGGAGTTCCCCAGAGTTACAACAAATGACAAGACTGTGACAATATGGCTCATACCGCTACGTCTGAAGCATCTGCCTCAACTATGAGAGGCACGGTATGGTCCGGTGTTGTAATACCAGAGACGTAGTAAAAGCTTTCTTTAAAGCATCGAAAGCCCCTTGAGCTGTGGCATTCCAGGTATATTGTGTCTTATTGCTCATCAAAGCAGTTAAAGGGGCTAAGATGGTGGAAAAAGACCGTATGAAACGTCTATAAAAGTTTGAGAAACCCAGAAAGAACGGCAAAGACCTCAAATTGTTCGGGACAGGCCAGCCTAGGACAGCTTTTACCTGGAACTGCTCATACGAATCCCCTTGTTTGTGATAACAGGAACTCTGCGCTGGTTGCGTGGAAAGTACATTTTTCTAGTTTTGCGTAGAGGTGGTTATCTCGCAATCATTGTAAGACAGAAGACAAATGTTGGATATGTGTTTCGAGTGTAGGTGAGTAGATCAGTTTGTCGTCAAGGTAGACTGCCACAAAAGTATCCAGCATGTCACGAAAAACATCATTAATGAAATGCTGAAACATGGCAGGGGCATTGCATAGCCCAAAGGGCATTACACAGTATTCATATAAACCATATCGTGTCTTGAAGGCTGTTTTCCACTCATCTCCTTGACATATCCTGACCAGGTTGTAGGCACCCCGAAGATCCAACTTCGTAAAGATGTCCGAGGATCCCAGTTGGTCAAGAAGTACTGAAATGAGTGGTATTGGGTACTGGTTCCGTATCGTGATTGCGTTCAACTCGCAGTAATCGATACAGGGTCTCAAATCTCCTTCTTTCTTCAGCACGAAGAACATGGGAGATGCAGCGGGTGAGCGGGAAGGGTGAATGAAGCCCGATTTTAGAGACTTCTCAATATAGTCCTTAAAGATCGCCTCTTCCTTCACTGTCAACGAATATACCCAGCCCGAGGGTATCTTAGCTCCTGGAATGAGATCAATAGGGCAATCATAGGCTCTATGTGGAGGTAGTACTTCTGCTCCCTTAGCATCGAAGACATCTCGATAACTGTCATACACCTCAGGCAAAGGGCTCGCTGGGGTGGCACCGATTGTCGGTGCGGTCTTGAGCAGTGGACAACACGGAGTAGTAGGTGCAGTATCCGAAGACATACATGTCTCCTCACAGTAGGCAGAACAGAACAAGACCTCCCCAGACTGCCAGTCAACCCTAGGGTTATGCAATATCAGCCAGGATAACCTGAGTATGACCCTGAACTGCAGTGCTGCAATAAGGTTGGAGCAGATGTTCTCCATATGACCTGTACTGGTCGTCATATTCAGTGGAATGGTCTTCTCAGTAACCATACCAGATATGAGAGTGGTTCCATCCACAGCATTCACGAGCTCTGGCTGGGCCTTGGAAACCAAAGGTATGCCCATGTCCCAGGCGTATTGAGCATCAATATAATTCCCTGTGGCACCTGAGTCAAGGACAACTCCGACTGTCCAGGAAACACCAGAAGGTAGCTCAAGTTGAGTCATGATCGTAAAAGCCACGGAAGAAGCAGGGTCCTTGACAATGTGGCTCGGCAATCGGACCCCCTATATTGCAGGGCTTTCAAGTTGCCCTGTTTCTTTGGTTTTCTTGGGCATGCACGTAACACATGATCCGGAGAGCCACAGTAGAAACATAGATTGTTTTTTTCTGCGCTGCTCTCGTTCTTCTGGGGACAAGGGCCCCCGAACTGCCCCTATCTGCATGGGTTCGCTGTTCGCCCGATGCAGACGTCGGTGAGGGCATGGTCACAGGGACCTGAGTTTTCCACTCCCCCTTTCAGTCAGGCCTTCTGGAATCGATTTGCAGTACAAGATCAAGAAGTTCAGGAAACCCTGTAGGTAGTACAGGGGCTGTAGCCAGTATGTCCTTCAGAGGGTCTGACAAGCCCATGTAAACAGAGAGAACTTTTTTTCCGCCGGCCAGCTGGTTTCGATAGCCAGCTGGTTAAACTTTCCCAGGTATGAAAACAAAGCGTAATCACCTTGACTGAGATTAAACAACTCAAGGTTCATGGCTTGTGACTTATACCTGGTGTCCAAAACCCAACTCATAGCATCCAAAAATGTGTCACAATCATAGAGCATATGACTGCCCTCTTCAAGCAGAGGGTGGGTCCATGCTGCAGCAGTTCCCCCCAAATGGGAGAGGACAAATGCTGCCTTAGTGGTCGAGTCAGGGAAGGAGTTCGGGCGACACAAAAAGTGCAAGCGACATTGGTTTAGAGAGGTCCTGAAAACCCTGAGGTCCCCGGTAAACCTTTTCGGAGGAGCAAGAGGAAATTGGGCCATCAAATACACCGGGCCTTGTTCTTGCCTGGAAGGCTGAAGTCCTGAGCCAGATGCCACAGCATGCGGAGGAGTACCAGCGGAAGGAATGGCTGCCTCGAGCTCGTTGATACGACGTTGCGTGGCTTTGTGTGCCGCAGCCATATCTGTACGAAAATCAGCCACCAACTGCATAATACCCAACAGGTTTTCGCTGATATCCATTATGGCTTCTGATTCTGTTAGAATCCGTCCACTCTTGAGCACATAGAGTAGCCGACTAATTCTTGTATACTATGTATTCCTTTGAGTGATAAGTAAAAACACCCAGAGGAATCTATTATCGGGAAGAAGGACACCAGACGAGCACCTTCAGCGGTTTGGAACAGCAGATGAAGACTCCAAAATGGAACAACCAGCAAGCGTAGACTGTTTCTGTGAAGAACAGAAAAGCCGTCACTGGTGTGGTTTATGCAGGATAGTAGAGAACAAGGTGTAATAAACTGACCTGCTATGGACAGTGGAGGTGCCTCTGTCCATCTGCTTGAGGACCCTCTGGTCGCTGTTTTGGGGTTTTCATCCTGCAATGTAACATGTACTGTGATAAAAGATAAGCGTTAATAACAAGACAGTCAACTAACCATAGATTACCTAAGTACGGCTTAACGGCAGCTGGAATGCAATGTTGTGATGTTGAATAGTAGAACTGAAGTCCGATGAAAGTTAGGCAGTCCGTGCAGAATCTGTGCAGAATTTCGGTCATCTGAGGAAAGCAGAAACCTGAACCGACGAAACGAGGATGCCTGGCCCTGTTGTGGCACGAGTCTCTAGTCCAAATGGCCACCGGACCCGACGGCATGCGGACGCCTAGAGCAGGCAGTCTATAGTTAATGAAGGAGTACAGAAACAAGACAGAAGTCTGCAACTTGCGGGCAATCCATAGACAGAAACAACAGAGGAGGTGTGGTTTGGAATCAGGTGGCAAAGGGAGTCCGAGAGGCTAAATCCAAGGTCGGTAACTTGCGGGCAATCCGTAGCAAAAGGATCAGATAAGGCAGTGACAAAGGCAGTCTAGAAAACGTAGCAAAGGTCAATCAGCAGGTAGATACCAAAAAAGGCACAACGTAGTAAGGGAACTCAATCAGAAGCACCACTGCTATGTTTGGGAAGGCTTAAATGCCCAGTGTCACGTGACATGGTAGTGCGCGTCATGTGACAGACACGTGAAGGGGACACAAGTGTTTCCAGGGTAACCGCCACCGCTCCAACAAACGGGTTCGTCCAGTGACATAGACCTGAGGCCGAATAGCCAGGGAGCAGCGCCGGTAGTGTCTCGAGCAGCCATGGTGATTCACTGCAGTGCATGGATGACGGTTCTTGTTACTTATAGCGCTTTTCTTGATGCCCCTGGCACAGCCAGTTCCCTGATTCCTGACAATTACAGGCTCCAGCAGCATTCATGCTGGGGTTTTTAGTGACCATCCCCTTCTTACTGATTGATTTCCTAGCTCTTACCTTCGCCATCAGAGTGAAAGTAAACCACATCTCCCTCACAGCTCACCTCTCTCACTGAATGGAAGCCACCTTCAACAAAATTTCCAACGAATTTAAAACACACTGGTATCATATACCATCTGCCACAATAGGATGTCCAATCCTACAAAGAAGAGGAAGGCTTTTTCAGTGGCCAAGCCTCAGTGACCAAGCCTCAGGCCACAAGCTACCTATACTAGGGCCCTAGGCAAGCTCAAATAATATTCAGGACTAGCAGCACCAGCTTAGGAATTTGCTGCGAGGTGCAGAAATATGTCTTATGCACATGGTCCATTCCTTCAGCTGCCTTTGTGCCTTGCACCCATCTCTCGAAATAGCATCCTTTATCCGAGGCCAAGGTACTCCCTTATACAGCACACATAAACAGCTTCTTCATCAGCTCTTCAATTTGCAATACTAGGCTTGTCTTTTAAGGTAACAGGGTTGATTCTTAACACAGGCCATTGTCGATTTTCTTCCAATGGCCATCCTAAATGTTGTATATATACCTCTATTTAGCATTCTTCTATGTACATTTTCTACCTTGCATTACAGCGTAGTTATAGTTATTGGTCAGCACGTTATTTCATCTTCTTATATTCATGGTTACTTCGCCTTCAGGTACATGTTTCTCTTAGTGATTCAGTTACATTGTAACTTTTAAGTATTTTCATATTGTTCCGCATAGGTTCATACATCACCTTTATGACATCATTCTGTCATCATCCTTCCTGGTAGCATCCTTCTTCTGCCGCTTCGTGAGGGTATATTCTGAATGGCTGCCTGAGTGCATATCATCTCTCATACACTTGATCCTGCATAGGAATGTTGCATGGATTCATGCACGGGTTCCCAATTGTAGCTCTTCGTCTGCTACTGCAATAGGCCAGTGGTGGGGGGGGGGGGGTGACCAGAGGAGAGGCATCCACCTGCTCCTCTACAATGTTATGAACCTTTCTTTGTATCATTAACCAATTGTATGTTTTGACATCAATACTGTTAATGATGAGGAGACTTACATTCTTGCAAAATGGGCACCAGAAAAGCAACAGCCTCACCATGAAAGCTGAATGGGTATCTGACTAAGAAGCTAATGTATGTATGCACTGAACAATGCCATGTCAAGATGATGGGAACATTAAATGCGTGACTTATTCAACCTTAAACAAAGTCAACATGACTATTCAGATTATTCAGAATGTGGATGACAACCGGCATCTAAAGCCGAATACACAACCCGAGGAGCCTCACGTAGAAATGGACGAAGTTCAAATGCATTGTCTACAGAGGCTCCTGAGACAGAGCCTGCTATCCATGTAGAGCCTAGAGCTCCCAGCATAGGACACACAATGAATTCTGGAAACAGTACAAGTTTAAAGGAACAACAAGCAGGAATAGTAGGCCAAGGAACCCGGTCCAGTAAGGGGAGCAAGAAAGTACAACATTCACCAGGAATACATACAGATGCTCCCACTGATGCATCACAGCAAAATTATGCTTATTATGATTACACACAATATTCACAAGAGCAAACAAAAGCACACAGATGCATCCAATGCAGCAACCACGAATGCCACATACACAACCACAGATAGTTCCACAGCAGACACAGATGGCACAGCAACCAGAGAACATAGTACAACCACAACAAGTACTGACAGTGAGATACAATCATGTTACTGCAGGCACAAAACCCCCCACACCCCAGATAGAAGTAGTGATGGTGGTTGGAGGGAAGCCTTTCATGGGAACAGGACTGAATATGTACCCAAAATAGGACAGCCCACAGAGTGATCTGTTGTGCCCTATCCTTTCAGAAACTACATGACCCTGAGCAGGAACAGAGGGTGGAACTAACTATACGGGATAGGACTATTTCTTTCAGAGTGACAAAATCTTGTGGCAGAGAAGGGATATTTCTAATGTCAGGAATATCTATGGACACACAAGGATTATCTGTGGTTCAATTCACTAAAAGCTTGCCTGTGACAGTAGGACACCAGACAGAAGGTATCCGGTTTTTATATTCCTGAAAAGGCACCTGTTAACATATTGGGAAGAGATTTTATGAGTAGGTTAAACATGAGAATATTATTCACAGAGGACAGGATAATATGTTCAACACCAGGCATGCACTTCGAGACTGCAAGAGAATACATACAAGCATTTTATGGGCAAACAGTGCAAGGGGTTTACAGCAGATCCTAAAATATTCTTTTTTGGAGTAAAAATGATGTTAGCATGGCCTCCCTGCATTACAGGACAGCTATTGAGATTACCCACAGAATTTCTGTTTAGAGCAGAGGTACCTACAGATGTAACAGAAGGGAAAATTATTACAATTGAATATGAGGTGGTGATAGTGAGAGGGGATAGGGTGAATTTATATGGAACTGAAAAGGAGGGGGTGAATTGGTGCACAGTGATAGCCCTTGATGATACACACAGGCTGACTTGAAGATGACAAATTGTTTGAAGACAGTGACTCTGAAAATGAGGTTATTTTTGCAATGTCCATACCTTACCAGTTGAAAAGAGAGTACATGGAGTACCACAAAGAATAATGCTAGCTAATCAGGTACCATTGTTTATGGAGGAAGATTTAGCAAAAGTGCCTAGCACAATATGGACAACAAGCCCATATGATGTGGGGTTGACAAAATTGAAGAATTGGAGCGGTGAAAATAAAACTGAAGAAGGGGGCAATTTTACCTAGAGTGAGGCAGTATTCAATGTCCAAGGAGGTAGATGAAGGCATATATGAAATAGACACCCTCATGAGGCAAGGCGTTATCATGCCATTTGAGTCCCCTTGCAATATTGTCTACCAGTGAAAACAATCAAAAGGAGGTATTCTGGTATTGCCCAATCCTGCCATGAAATGGTGTAACATACCTCGCTCAACCACCCATTTCACAATGATTGATCTAAAGAATGCATTTTTCAGTATACCTCTCGATGAAGAGTCACAATATTTAACCACCTTTGGCTATAGAGGGGTTTGATGGGAACACACTTGTCTCCCACTAGGGTACCCACAAATCCACCCAGTGTGTTCAACAGGTGCTGTAGATGACCTGGGAAACATACAGACTCCTAGCGCCATTATACAGTATGTTTATGACTTGCTTGTGTGCAGCAATTCCCTGGAACAGTGCAGAAATGACTCAGTGCAGCTACTAACATTGTTTGCTGCGAATGGGTACAGAGTGGACAAAGAAAAGTTGCAATACTGTCAGGAGGAAGTACTTTATTTAGGCCATATATTATCAAGAGAAGGAGGGAGTGTGACACTTGAAAGAGCAGAAGCCATCACTAACACACCATGCCCCAACACAATTTGTGAGGACTAATGTTTCTTATGGGCATATGTGCATACCTTCTGCTCCACCCTGTGACCACATCCTGTGGCAAGCCCTAAATGTAGCCATTTGTATCCAATGAAGCCCTCTGCATAGATAAACCAAAAAGGCAGCCAGCAAGGAAGCGTTAACCCCCAAATGCCAGCTTAAATAAAGCTATTAGCTTTCTTGTCAAATTCTAATGGGGGTGCACAAAGAGTATAGTCCCATTCTATGCCCTGACTGAATCACTCTATTATCCCATTTTATACGAGAAATTACAGAGTCTGGGAATTCATGATGCATGGACCCAGAATCACTAGGCTTCCGCTGGGTCAGAGTCATGACCCATCATCACCATGTGTGCAACCTCACCAGGCGGGTTGCTTGGTGACTGAGCATAACTGATTTCTGTAAGTATTTCTAGTTTTCGGAGTACAGTAGTGGTTGTTGCTGGTGCAGTGAAGTCTCTAGGAAAATGGGGAAAGTCACTTGAAATTCAGAGAGCATTCAAAAACGAATCTCTTCAAACTGGTGTACCCCTTGGGATTCTCCAACCCTTTTAGGATGCTCCACCACTTCCTCCCAGAAACTCTTCTTGCTAGTGGCTCGAGGACAGAGAGTTCAACAATTTACTGGGCGCACCCAGAAACCTATACGTTTCTCAATATCTACTCTCCCGTGATGAATTTTCTACCCATGGACCTACCTTACCCCTGATGCATTAACCATTTACTTTGCACTTACCTCATGTAACATGTCCTCATGCCTATTGGGTTTTAATGTCTCCTTACTGACGCCAAACATGCTCCTATGGATCTACCTGACCCCTGAGACATGAACCTCTGCATGACGCTTTCCTTCCTACCAGTGAGTCCTCCATGCACTTTGTTGATAGCCTTTGGGGTGCTTCTGAGACAGAAGGCTCCTCTTTGTATTGTTCTGTTCATGCCCCCGCAGAACCCACAGTGCGGGCACCTGATATGTCTCTGTATACTGTTTTGTAATCAGCATGGTTCTCACCCTTGTGAATTATTTTCTGCCTCCCCTTTCTTGGTTTCCCACTGGCCCTTGGACATACGACTTGGTAAACATGCCCTTTGCATCAGGAAATGGCACAATTTACACAGGCGTTACTCAGAGTTAATTCAGTCAGTTACCTAGAACGATTGTGTCAGGGGTGTCTCTGAATTGTCTGTTTGTCAAGGAGTTTATCATTAAAACACAGGACACTTCCACAAAGATGTGGCTGAGAAAGTATTTACGCAAAGTTAATGTTATCTGTAAAATACTATGACCTGTTGCTTAAATGAAGCCTAGATATTCTCGCTGTATATTTGGTGCGAGAAGTATGAACGTTATTACTGAAATGTGTGGAAAATTTAGATATAGGTCACGGAAAAGTATTTTGCAGTGTGAGAACAACATATTTTGCACTTGGTAACAGCATTTGTTGTTGCACCTAAGATGGAAGAAGGGGACCATTTCGCTGGTTAAAGTTCATTTTTGTGCGCACTATTTTCCACTTGTGCAACCATGTTACTCCAACATTCACTTGCACACTTTGTGGATCCCTATTTTAGGGGAATGTTTGGACCAGACTTGGTTTAACGTTCACGATTTATAATATACACCTCAAAACAGGATTCGAGTCAATGTACCCCTAGGTTTCTTTCATAAAAGCTGAATGCAAATTAATAGTCTATTGCCGTTTTAGTCCATTTTAAAATCCCACAAAATGCAGGTTTTCAATTTTATTGGACAAACAGGGAATATTATGCAGCGATGGATCAATTCATTCGTTTTTGAAGTCCCATCCACTTTTCCCCCAAACGCTAATATTTCCAGTTAGTCAAATAAAAGTTATGAAAACCTGAATTCTGCCTCATTAAATGTCAGCTAGACCTGGAGCAAGTGGAAATCTGGTAAACACTTTGATTCACAAATGACACATGGGAACTTTGCCCATTAGTTTAATGCGGAGAGACCCAATTAGGTGTTACAGTCTTCACAGAATGCAGATATTGGGTCTGTATATTTGTATTAGTATTATTAGGGTAGTGTATAAGTGCACTGCAGATATCTTAAGCCAGTAGCATTGATGATCTGTTTCTAGAATCAAGCATTTAAAGATGCTCCTTCCAACAGTCCTGGGCCTCCCCTATCTTAAGATTCCTCACTGAATGCGAATTGTAGTAGGTCCATATTTTGCAAGAAAGTTCCTCGCCCGTGTAATTTCTCAGGGGGCCTGTACCCAGCACCCAAGCATTTTACTGAATAGAGTCAAACCTTAAGTTTCTTACATCAAACCAGATGCAATGCATGGATTTACAGAAAGAGGGTTGACTAATGCTTGGCATTCCCTGACTTTTTCAAGTGTGCAGTACGGATGGAATGTTTTACATTTAAATGAGTTTCACATGTGAACATTTGCCAAGATGCTATTTCTTGTCACTATGAAACACTTCAGAAAAAAAACATAGCAACTTGAAATCTGCAAAAACGCTTAATTGCTGATAGTATAAAGAACTGTAACATTATTGTTTTTTTTCCACTTTTCTATCATCAAAATGTGAATAAGTAGGATTTAAAGCATGACAAATAGGAATACGCAATTTTGTGTGGGTCAAAAACGACGCCAAGAACATACTTTTCATCAGTAATGCTTTAATTGAGGTACAAATAGGAAAAGGTTCCATCTGTGTGTGACAACATGACAAAAGGAAGACATAGGAACATACCATGGGGCATTGTAACATTAAGAGTGGGTAAAATAAACGACTCTTTTTTCATGCTACAATGTGTGTTTTAAAGCCTGCCTTATATTTTCCCCTAGGATGTGTATGTATATTAGCTGCCTTATGTGCATGTATAGGCGCACACGCTAAGCCATCTAAGAATCGCAATGCACATCTGGACATTATTTTCCACTTACCTTGTCCACTTCCCTGCATGCTGCATGGACCTGCTACCCCCGGAGATATGGTCACCTCGTCAAGATCATGTCTTCCATGAAAACCCACCAACGCAATGGAAGAGGAAATCAGTCTTCTGGGACAGAGTTACCGGCTGCGCGGTGGCGATCATGGCGTGATTTCTCCCATGGCAGCCCCCAGAGACAGATTATTTGTCATATTTCCTTCTCATAACAGGATGCTAACAGCTTGATAGCCTTCACCTGTGGGCTATACAGATCTTTTAATGGTCCTGAGCTAACATGAACACAATAGTGAAACAGCCCGTATAGGCTGTGTCGAAGGGCTACAAAGCTGAAACACAGCTTCAAAACAATCCTAAAAAAAGAACACACAGTACATGATCAAATAAATAATTCCGCTTGCAGAGCTTGGAAAATTCTATCAACCAGTTTCTATAGGTGCTTACTTAACAAATCACAGCATCGCATGCTCACCCATGTGTGCTGGCAATGCTGTTCTTGCTAATTCACATTGGGTGCAGGGGTCAGGATTTGTGAATGTGTTCTAAAAATGAGGTTTCTCTGCCTCTTTTATGAGAATCAGATCTGAAATCAATTCCCTGGAGATCCCTCGTCCATCCGCAAATACACGGCCTAATAGAACCTCCAAGGGATATTCAGAAATGATACAAATTAGTTACAAATTGTGTGATCTAATGAAGAGCTTCCCAATTATCTCTGAATAGACAACACCAATAGTCCCTTAAGCGAAGGTGGATGGCTTGTTAAGGAAGTGCTGTGAGTTGCAGTGTTAATCAGTAATCATGTACTTGCACCTCCAAAATGTTCTGTTTTCCTGTTTTTGCTATGATCACCTTAACACTATGAGGACTTCATTTTATAAAGGCTATTAAGCTAAATTTAAATGTAATTATGGAGTGTTGCTTTATAACGATTTTGTAAATGCTCTAAATTCACTCCCTGAACTTCTTTAGTAACGATTCATGGTATCTGTGTATGATAACACTCACGACGATAGGGAGGATCCTTTAACATAGATTGAAAGTCGGGAGTTGATTTTTTAAAATGTTTTTATTGTGATATTGGCTGCTCATGCTCAACCTTACACAACAATACAAGACCAATTACAAAAATGTTATCGTATGTTTTAAAAATTAAATGAAGTAAAATAAAAGAAACAACAAAAGCTAAAATATTCTAATAATTTTCATACTATCAGAACGGAGCGAAAAAAGAAAAAAAGTAAAAGAGAAAAGAAATTGCATTTGTCACAAGCCCAAGACTGATTCAATTAAGCACATTTAGGCAGCATAAGTTATCAGAGTAAGTAGGAGAAAAATGAGTGCTTCACCACCTAATGCGCACCAAACCCGTTTGATGAAGAATCTTTATCACAGAGATGGTCACAGCAAACTGGCTCAGCCACATCGATCTCTGTGTTTGTAGAAAATGACAATCCATCAGGGCGTGCTCCCTGGTCTCTACCACATCCTCATTCTTATAGAGAGCATGACCTTTTGGATGCTCTTTAGGAGGAGCTCTGACTAGGCACATTTCTCCCGTGGCCAACAGATTTCGTCTGTATCTTAAAAATTGAAGACTCCAATAGCTGTTGGGGAGTTTTTTCAGATACTTACGAATAATCCCCAAAGATTTAGCACAAGATTACAGACTCTTATACAATTTAAAAAGATCTCATCCTTGCAATAGTTGCCATCGAATCCTGTTTGTGTAGCATATTCTTGACTGCATCTGGGCTGCTGACAAAATGCTCTAGCACCTTGAAGCATCTCTTCTGCTAGATGGAATTACCAATAAAAGATCTCAGACAAAATCACTGGACAAAGTATAGCAAAGTACTACTTTATTCTTAGTTTAATAAAGCAGGTTAAAACTGGCAGACATTGAAATGATACTTGCAAACTGACACATAAACTTGATCATACAGGGGTTTTAGACACCACCATGTGTCATCTGTGACGTCATCCTACGTGGCAAATGGTAAAACCTAGTGAAGGGAGAAATTGGTTAAGGGAACATATGTACCTATAATATCTATAAGGGGTAGTACATAATTGGCTGCCTCTTATATGTAAGGCATGCCTCAAACTACCTCAAAATACGTATAATACTGATTATAACAGAGATAACTGCAGCGTATTGGTCTATGCAACATTGTATAGCAGATTGCCCATAGACCCTCTGATTGGCTGGCATTCTCATCCAACCTTGAACTTTTTGGCTGGTTAGCAGCATGTAAGAAAAACGAAACCCAGGTGCTTGAGTCACGTCAGATTACTCCCTGCTTTCCCAATTAATCCATCATCTCTCATCAGTATGGCCATGAGTCATCTGTAGTTGATCTTGTGGCCTGCTCATTGTTCTGGAACATTTAAGGGAGTGTATGTCACGCTCACCTGGTCTCCACGGGGCGTCGCTCAAAGATGCAGGAATGATGTCTGCCCTGGCGTTACTCGGCTGGATGAGGAGACCTGCACGTGACTTCTCCTTCCCTGTCACTTTCCCGAATGCTTTGCCTACAAGGTCAAAATAGGATGTTAGCACCGTGAGGAGCAGGGTTGAGTTCCCACCTCCCGCAACCTCCTAATGTCCCCTCTCTGCTTCAGCCTCACCTTGGTTTGTTTAGTGGTGGATTCTCCGTCCTGCGGTGTCTCGCAGGGGCACAATATGACAGTCTCTCCCTGGATCTAGTTCCTTCACTGATCCAGTGGGGGTGTAGTGGAGTCTTGAATTGCTTGACTCAGCAGGTAAGTCTTTATACCTATAGATGCTTGGAATAGCTGCTTAAATGTCTTTATTATCCAAGTTTTAACCTTGTATTCACCTTTCTTTCAGGTGCGGTCTTGAGTAGTTTTCTAATGAAGATTTGACTCGTCCTTCAACACTGAGCAGGTTCTATGCGGGATGTTTGAGCGTTCGTGAGTGGGGCCGAATGTCTCTATAATGGTTTCTTTCCGTGCGCGACTAACCTGCTGTGTTCTTTTCTTTCCAGCAGGAGCAGCGTGGCTCCGGAGCAGCGATCGGATGAACCGCTGCAGTGAAATCCCAACGGGAGCGCTCTCTGGGTGAGTATCAGCTATTCTAGCAGATGCTTTCTTTTCTGCAGGTGCGGCGAACTGAAGAGCAGCTGAAGGAGCGGCCGCTCGGATGGAATCCTTCAGGTAAGGTTGTAAACTCCGTATTCATTCCTGTTTCTCTCTTCTCTTCATCTGTTCTCAGGTTCTGATGGATGGAAGTTCCAGAATGGGCGTGGCTGCTGGTGTTCATGTACTGGAGCTGAGCAGACACGGTGAGTGTTACGCTGCAGGAGTGCAGAATAACGCGAAGCGTGTTCTGTCAGCAGGGTGTGGCTTAAATAGCCTTATAAGTAGTTCCAATAAAATAGTTCCTCCTGCCTCAATCTGCAATCACAGGTAAAGTAGTCCCACAGCCACACCCAAGATAAGCCAGATGATTTAGCTTCCTTTGACAGGGTTGCATGTAGTCCCATGTAGTGCATTACCAGATGGAAAACCATGAGCCTGGTGCCAACGGCGCCGGGACTGAGTCCAGGAAGTCCTTGGACTACCCTTCAGGCTTTTATAAACCCTGATGGGTGTCAGTGACTGGGAAAGGCTTGCCAGCTCCAAGTTTTCTGGAGCATGCACCATGACAGCACTCCCCCCCAAGGCCCCTCTAATGGTGGGTCCCCCCACCGGTCCAGGTTTGTTCGGATGATTATGATGGAATCTTTTTAATAACTGTGGAGCGTGAATGTGATCACTGGGTTCCCATGATCTCTCCTGCGGTCCATATCTTTTCCAGTCTATTAAATAAAATAATTTTGATTTGATGATTTTTGAATCCAGAATGTCCTTAACTTCAAATTCAGGTTCTCCGTCGACCATAACCGGTTTGGGTGGTTTTTGTATGCGGGTCCCTGGTTGCACTGGTTTCAGAATTGAGACGTGAAACACAAGATGAATCCTCATGTGTGGTGGTAGGTCCAATTTTACTGCTACCGGATTAATGATGGCCTATATTAGCTACGGACCCAAATATCTCGGGTTGAAGGTATGAGTTCCTTTCACTGGTATGTGCTTTGAGGCCAGCCAGACTTCATCTCCTACTTGATACTTTGGAGCTTCACTTCTTTGTGCGTCTGCTGATTTCTTGTACCTTTCCTTAGCTTGCCTCAGATGATCAGTCTCTTGTTTAAAGGCTTGAGTGATGGTAGTATGTAAGCTGCTTACAGTTGGCATTTCCAGAGATTGCGGTGGATCAAGATTGGAGGTTCGTGGGTGCATTCCATATATTGTGTAAAAGGGACTTTGCCCAGTGCTGGAGTGTAAGGAATTGTTATAAGCATACTCTGTTATCCACAAAATATCTTTCCAACTGCCTTCTGTTTGGTGTAACATGCATCTTAGGTATTGCTCCAAAGTCTGGTTGGTCCTCTCGGTCTGACCATCGGTTTGTGTATGGTGGCTGGTAGAAAGTCTTACATCGATTTGAGCTAACTCGCAACATTTTCTCCAGAAACGTGATTGAGTGCCTCGGTCTGAAATCAGGATGGAAGGAAATCCGTGTATTCAGACTATCTGTTCAAGGAATTCCTTGGCTAGGATTGAAGCTGAGGGGAAACCTTTTAGATGAATGAAGTGGGCAATTTTGGAAAATAAATCCACTACCACTAAAATGGTGTGGAATCCATTGCAAGGAGGGAGGTCTGTGATGAAATCAAGAGACAATGTATGCCACGGTGTAGGCGGAATATCCGGGGGTTGCAGTAGACCGGTGATCTCTTTTTTTGGGCTTTGTTTTGTGCACAAATTCCACATGATAATACAAATTGCTTGATCTCCTTACGCCAGGTTGGCCACCAAAAGTGTCTTTTGACTTTGGCTTCAGTTTTACCAATTCGAGGGTGACCTTCTACCAGAGATTCGTGGTAATTTGAGATGACCTTGTTCTGAAGATCCTTGCTGGGTAGATAGAGATGTCCCTGAAAGTAAGGCAAATGGTTTGAGACTGAGTGGTGCAGACTTTTAGTTGGCCAATCTTGTAGAGTGCTGGTGTCCATGAGATGTGCGATTTCTTTGTGAATGTCATCTAAAGTTAGCGACGTAGTCATTCTCAGGATTCTTCCTCCAGGGATGATGGGTACAAGGTCTGGACTTGCGTGTGCATCATCTACTCCTATACGGGACAGGGCATCCGCTTTTCCACTTCGACAACCAGGCCGGTAAGTAAATACAAAATCGAACTCAGCAAAAAATAACAACCATTGAAGTTGGCGAGATGATTGTGCCTTCGCCAACTTTAGGTATAGGAGATTGCGATGATCAGTGATTACCATGATGGTATGCCTTGCTCCTAGAAGGTAATGCCGCCAAGCTTTGAAAGCCGCCTTGATGGCTAAAAGTTCCTTGTCTGTTATGGCGTAGTTAAATTCTGGTGCCGTGAATTTCCGTGACCAAAAGGCCACCGGGTGTAGTTGGCCAGTTTCAGGATCTCTTTGAAAAAGGACCGCTCCCATTGCTAAGCTGGAAGCGTCGGTCTCAACCACATACGAGAGATCTGGATGGGGATGCTTCAAAATTGGAGCTGAGATGAATTTTTGCAAGCCTTTTCCGTCTCTTCTGACCATTGGAAACGTTTATTCTTTCGCAGCAAAGAGGTAATGGGGTGCACAAGGTGCGAGAAACCTGGAATGAAGCGATGATAGAAATTCGCAAATCCCAGCATACTCTGAACTCCTTTGATTGAGGTTGGAGAAGGCCAGTTGAGGATGGCATCAACTTTTCGGGAATCCATACGTACACCACGAGGGGTTAAGACAAACCCAAGGAACTCGACCTCCGTAACATGGAAGAAGCATTTTTCTAGTTTAGCATATAGTTTGTTTTGCCGAAGTTTGTCCAGAACAGCACGGACATGTTCTTGTTCAGAAGAGTATACCAGAATGTCGTCGATGTATACCACGACACAGACATCGATTAACTCTCGCAGGACGTCATTCATAAAATATTGAAATGCCGCTGGGGCGTTACACAGGCCGAAAGGCATTACCTGGTATTCAACTAGCTCATATTTAGTACGGAAAGCGGTCTTCCATTTGTCTCCTTTCTTGATTCGTACTAGGTGGTACGCTCCTTGGAGGTCTAACTTGGTATAAATCTGTGCATCTTTAATAGTTCAGGAATCAAATGTAAGGGGTAACAGTTTTTAACAGTGACTTGGTTCAATGCGTGGTAGTCGATACAAGTCCTAAGGTCTCCTTCATTTTTAGGCACGAAGAATAAGGGTGATGCCGCTGGGGACTTGGACGGCCGGATAAAACCGTTTGCCAGGTACTGGTCCAGATACTTTCTTAAATGCAGATTTTCAGGCTTGGTGAGTGCATAGATCCGGCCACAAAGTATCTGAGCTCCTGGTATGAGGTTGATCTGGCAGTCGTATGGTCTATGGGGGGGAAGAGTGTTGGCTTGATCCTTCTGGAAGACGTCTTGATAGTCTTGGTACACCTGGGGTAGTGGATTTGCTAAACTCATGATCATAGTCATTGCCTTGGTCAAAGGTTCTTCTGTTCGATAACAAGTTTGAGCACACTCGACTGAGAAGGTCAGCTTCTTCACATGCCTGTCGATACAAGGATTGTGTGATTCTAGCCATGGCATCCCCCGAATTATTTGGAATTGTGGAGCCTTGATTAAATCGAACACAATGGCTTCCCGATGCCCATCTTGGCACAAAAGCGTCATCTCTGTCGTTGAATGTGTTACCGGTCCCGAAGAAATCTCATTTCCATCGACAGTGGTGACTAGGTCAGTTGTTGCCTTCTCGCAAAGAGGAAGATTCATCCTTGTAGCCAATTCTTGGTCCATATTGTTCCCAATGCCTCCGCTATCGATATATGCTCTGACTGCATGCATTCGAGACGGCTGTTGGTGACTTATGAGGATCATTGGCAAAGCTAGGTGCGAGGTCTGGGAGTCCTTCTTTTTCGCTCGACAAGCAGACCTCTACGCTTGTCGGGTGAGGAAGTTTTCTGGAACTGGTTCTGCCTCAGCCTTGCCAGCAACCCCTACTGTCTTCTTGGGTGGTTTCACTGGACACTCACGGAGAAAGTGACTGGCTGTTCCGCAATACAAGCACAGCTGTTGCTGCCTTCTCTTGTCCCTTTCAGCCTTGGACAGCGGTCCTGTTTCTCTCTTCTCTTCATCTGTTCTCAGGTTCCGATGGATGGAAGTTCCAGAACGTGCATAGCTGCTGCCGTTCAGGTACTGGAGCTGAGCAGACACGGTGAGCGTTACGCTGCAGGAGTGCAGAATAACTTGAAGCGTGTTCTGTCGGCAGGGTGTGGCTTAAATAGCCTTGTAGTTACAATAAAATAGTCCCTCCTGCCTCAATCTGCAATCACAGGTAAAGTAGTCCCATAGCCACCCCCGAGATAAGCCAGATGATTTAGCTTCCTTTGACTGGGCTGCATGTAGTCCCATGTAGTGCATTACCAGATGGAAAACCATGAGCCTGGCGCCAACGGTGCCAGGACTGAGTCCAGGAAGTCCTTGGACTACCCTTTGGGGTTTTATAAGCCCTGATGGGTGTCAGTGACTGGGAAAGGCCTGCCAGCTCCAAGTGTTCTGGAGCATGCACCATGACAGTGTAGCACATCACTATCTGTATCCAAAGCTTAATGAAAAGCCCTTGTTTTCATCTTCTGAATCACGTGTGAGTAGACTGCAAATTTGACCATTTCGACCTTCTATTTAGTACTGTTTGATTTAATGATAGTGGTTGTGATTGCTCCTCTTGGCCTCTAGAGACTTTCTCACTCCATCTTGCATAGACTTCATGCACCTTTAATTGAGACGATGTCCATTTTCCTTTCATTGCCGTCCTTGCCACTCTATATTTCCCTTTATAGTAAGCTTCTATATGTCTCTTCTACCTTGCATTACTGCATATTTACATTTACTGGTCAGCAAGTTACTGTATCTTCTTCGTATTTACGATTACTTTATCCTTAAGTACATGTTTTTCTTGTTATTTCTGTTACATCATTGTACTAAGTATTTCCATATTGTTTCGGCATGTTTTCATATATCTTCTTTATGAGATCACTTTACCCTCTTCAGATTTCACTTAACACACCATAATGTCCAATGGTGCATGCAGATATCCTTCTATGCGACATCCTCCCACTCTTTCAGTGCGAGGGTACATTCTGTATGGTTGTATGAGTGCATATCGTCTTTCGTACACTCAATGTGGTATGGGGACAATACATGGGAACTCATTTATAGCTCTTCTGCTGTTGCAATATGATGATGGTGAAGGGGGCGGGAGTTAGGGAGAACTCGTCCATCTGCTCCTCTACACCAAGATGACCAGTTGTTAGGTTCAATCTACCAATACCAACTCAGCAGACTTTCTAAAGTTGGTCAAGATTCTAACCGAAGATCGTTTCAAAGCATTCGCAACGTCCTTGTACAAAGATCCCCAGGAGGGACCAGCAACTTCCTATACAAGGACAGAATCCTTCAGTCCAGGTGACAGCCCAGCGATGTTAAACCCAATTCAAATCAGAGGGCAGCAATTGGTAAGCAATCTGGCATGTTCAAAGCTCGCTTCCACATCCAGGCTCTAGTTTTTTGGCTACTTTCCATGCCATAGAGCAACTTTGTCACTACTTTCATCCTGTAATAGGTTATCAATGGGTAAAGTGAGAAATGACAAAACCTCACTCGAATTTTCCTCTTCTGGGCAGTGGCCTGAGTTGCTTAAGATGCAAGATGCATGATATCAGAATACCAATATTGTCAACTGAGTCAGATGTGAAACACAAATATGTAATACCTTGAATAGGAATCATTGTGGGGTTACCAACTAACCATGCATAACCCATGTTTTTGGGGAGCACAGGTGAATCTGATAACGCACGTTTTGCTATCAGGGAGAAGCACATTTTCACTGTATGCAAGGTACAGAACTGACAAAGTAATGATCCTCAGAAAGCGAACACTGATTTCAACAAACATTCTCCCAAATCAGAGAAGTAAAGGTTGAACAGGCAGGGAACCAATATGCAGCCCGGATAGAGCCCCCTCCTTCAACGAAAGCTCTCTGGCCGCCTGTTCGACCTTACTTGAATGAAAGTGTCCTCATGTAAGTGAACCAAGTTGAAGAGTAGAGCAGAGGGTATTTGCCAATCTCTGTGATTAGACCACAAGAGGTTATTGTTAATGCAGTCAAAAGCCTGAGAGTAATCAATGACTGCCATATACAGAGGCAAAGTAGCAGCCCTTACTGACTCCACCTTTAAGCAACTGACCACTGACCATTCAATTCAGTACCAAGTCCCTTTCGACACCCCAGACTACACCCAAGTGTTCGTTAAACTAGGGAAGGTGGACAAGACCTTCCAGACGGTTGTAAATTGCCTGGTGAAGGTGAGAGCATGAATTGGCTTCTGTTGAATGCCGGTAAAATTGAAGTTGCCCTGTTTGGTCCAAAACATCTCTTGAGTCACACCAGGCGGCCTACTCTGCCTTGTCTTCTGGATGCAGATTTACAGTTAGCTCATAAAAATTAAAAACCTTGGTTGCATCTGGCAAGAAGATCTAGGATGCACAATGTTGGGAAGGGGACACGCTCTTCCCATACCACCAGACCCTTTAGACTATGGCAAAGGCCCCACACGGACTGTAGGAGACCAGGGGGGATGTGGGGCACTGTTACACAATCATGACATTGCATGCTTCATAGTTATAGGGCACACACAAGAATAAATGCATGCAAGAATAAAACACCATCTTAGGTATTAGCAGCCTTATTGTGGCTGGCACACATCTTAAACGTAGTGCGGCAGATAGCACCCCAGGCATAGTCCGCGAACATGAGCAAAATAATAGGTTGCATCTCAGACATTGATGAGAAAGGCCATAGCTGTACAGATCCACAAAACTATTATTTTTTCTAAAATGTTGCCAATGTTCGCACCCTGGGAAGAATGGGCCCGGTAAGGCCGTGGGTGGAGGGCTGCATGTCTGTGAACATCGCAATCCCATGAGAAGGAGGGCACAGGCCTCCGACCCCCACCAGTCCCAATTCTAAGTTATTGTACCCAAATGTCCTAGCCGTGAGACCCCCGAATTCCAAGGTACCAGTCAGCCCGAGACCACTGACCATAAATCTGTTAGTCCCCTGATCAACCAAGAAAGATCAGAAAGCAGGCATTTCTTGCCTTCACTTTTGGGTCACGTGATTCGTACTGCAAGGTACAGGGAGGCATGACATTATAGCCCAGAACGATGGTGGAAGACTTTTGAGAGGTGCCAGCCTGTCTGGGAATGCGTGAAGTGTGTGAGTTAGGATGACCTCGGCTTTTCCCCGGGCGGGGGGCCTGTCTACTCGTACCAGGGACACTGCTACATAGATAAAGATATGTTGTTTAGCTTGCAAATAAATTGACAATTACTGATGACGAAGACAGCGTCTCCCCTATGAAAGAAGATGGACGGATGGGGCTGGGACCAATGGCCAGGTATCGCCTATGGAGTGGGCGGCCCATGTGTAGGGTCTCACCAACCAGCCACACGGGTATCCACTGTATGTAATGATGCTGCTGACGATGCTATGTATTCTTATAAAGTACCGCTCATGCAGATTCTGTCAGAACGTTCCACGGCAGCAGAGTTCTTTTGTTGGGACTTCCTATTTTTGTGGAAATGAACGTGTTATCCTGGCAGGAGATGCATTGGGTCTTTGTCCCAAGTGGGTTGTATTTTTTCTGATGTGAGCATCTAGGGGGACTTTCCTACAACAGCCTAGGTTAGTGCAAAGGTTCAATCTGTTTTCTACACCTTGAACATTCTATGACACATTCTATGACAGGCTATTCCATTTATACCGGTGGAGGACAACCCAGTGGCGGTTGGGGCTCTGGTGAATTCCCGCCTAGTCTACTGTATTGGACTACTGGCAGGTATACCACTTACACAAATGCATTGTATGCAAAAGGCCCAAAACACTGCAGTAAGGATGATTTCTAGGGTGAGTACATCCTCCCCAATCTCCAATTTCCGTCAATTACTTACACTGGCTCTCGTTGAAGGACTGGATATATATTGAAATCCTGTTCAAGTGAGCGAACAACTTGGCTCCCCCATACTTAATTAAGAAGATTCTTCTGGTTCGATGGCTGCGTTCCACTGACAAACTTATACTGGTAAATCCCTGGGTCAAACTACATGTCCAGAGGCGATCAGAGATTCAGTGTGTACTGCCCTAATTATGGAACAGTTTACAGATGGAAATTCGGGCTCAGAAAACATTATACCAGTTCCAAAGGGTATTGAAAACCCACCTATTTAAACAGCTGCCCAGGTGGGTCACAGACAGCCAAGAAATAAATCGGATTCACGTTTCCGTTCCATCCTAATTGCACTTGGGGGTCACCCATGAGTAAAGGCAGCTCGTTTTCCAGTTCTATCTCTGCCCAGAGGCAGTTTAGTCTGCCAGGTGCGGGTTATAAGTATTTCAAAATCAAATCTTTTACAACCCGGTTTGACATTTTTGGAAAACAACTTGATGAAAAGGCCCAGTGCTCTAGTTCTTCCAGCACCAAAGCTGCAAAAATGTTGCTCTCGCAATCAAGAAGGGAGAAAGGTCGGTCCTTTTCAGGATGATCCCTATCCCACTTCTTGCATGTAGGCACGATTAGTGCATGACAACAGGAGATAGGAGTTTTTCTTGTCACCAAGATTGCATTGAAAAGAATATGTAGAATCTTGCACCATAGGACAGGGTTGTTTTTTAAATCGGCGTTCAATAATCCATTAGGGTTCCAGGCCCTTGAATTAGATGACCTCCTGATCAAAACCTTGATTGATTCTATTGACAATGACAAAGACCAGGGGGTGTCCAGGTGAACAAAAGTTATATCACATTCTGACTCCAATATACATGGAGAAAGTGGTTCACCCAGGCACCCTTGATTATGGGATTAGTTTGCAAATGCCCCTGTGTGATATTCTTTCCATTAATCACCTCTCAGAAATGTCGGGAATTGTTCTGGGTTAAGATTTGGAGCATTTTAGACCCTTCATTGTGTAGCAGGACAAACATATACCCCTTGATCCAATTTTTATATTTTTGGTTCAGATGTTTAACACTCGCCAATATTCGCCAAGGACCTTATTTTCTCTGTTTAGATTTTTCTTTTTTTTTCCTGCATCACGGGATCAAATGGATGAACTATTGTTTGTGCGCCGGGTTTATTTTTCTGGGGCTTATGTTTGAATTAATCAAGGAGGGTATGGAATATATTGGGTCTGATCAGGTCTCACTTTTGTTCCAGTGAGGATGATATAAGAAAAAAAGACAATCTTGGATTGTCTTGTTGTATTTGCTAACATTACCAAGGTGCCTAATCATTCGTTTTCCTCTGTGATTAATTGACAGATTGCTGAATAGAGTGTTGGGAGCACTAGTTACTATGCATTTCATTTTTGACTATGATCGGTTTTTGATCGCTAAGGTCAGTATCGTCAATCCTAAATTCTTCACAAGAAAATCGTAAAACGTTGACGACTAGACCAGACGGTCTAAAAATTAGGATTTCAACCCTACACTCCATGTTGAATTTGGAGGGATGTCACCACGCATACATTTTTGAATTTTGAAAACACTTATAAACGCGCACACAACAAACCAAATCGTATCCTGGCGCAGATGGAACAAAACAATGAATCTCAGAAGGCCAAGAGGACCAACTGGGTAAAACAGTACTATAGAGACAAAAAAGTAGTCCAAAATCACAAGTTTTTTTAAAGAGATGTGTTTTGAGACCGCCATTTTGTGCTTTCTGGAGAGGATGGATTTGATTACTCGGTGCTCCGGCCAGAAGTCCATTACAGTAATCAAGGTTTGAGTTGACCAGTGCCCCCACCACTACAGCACGATCTACTTTAGGCACATAGGGTAGAGCTTGGCGCAAAAGGCGGATGTTATAGAATACGGACTGTACCCTGGCTGAGACCTGGGCATTACATCCCAGGTCACTCTGCCAAAATACAGCCCAGATTCTTGACCTTGGTGGAATATTTAAGGCTAGCTCCCAAAAACTGAGGAGGAGGGGGACATTTTCCTCCTTCAAGGAGATGTTAGGTCCAAACAAAATCACCTCAATTTTTTTGGGTTCAATTGCAGCCAATTTTCCTCCAAGGTGAACCGCATAGAACCATTAGCAACCTTCAAATTCCAGGTTTCAAAGAAATCAACCTATTGTTTACCCTCAATCTATGTTCTAGTCTCGGCTTATGATTTGCACTTAGCGTCAGACATTCACTGTACCTGGTGAAAATCCAGTCCGTGTTTAAATCGCCCGCCAAAAGAGTGTAAGTGCCGTTCTTATCGCACAACTAAACTTCACATATGTCTGACAATTTTCCCCAAAAAGCCCTGTCCCGCGAACACACAACTTCTTAACTCTGGAATTACATATCAAGCAAGGTGTTCCTCATGTAAGTATTTCGTGATATTTTGCATCATTTAAAATATAGGTACAGTAAATAGTTAAAACATCCTACAGTTACTGTAGTAGCATCTGGCAAAACCAATTGAATCAATAGCTCATAATAGCATATATTTGATAACAAAGACACATGTTCAGTTAAGATGTACAAAAGATGCTTCAGCGTATTCTTATTAGAACACCTTCTTCAGGACCAGATTTTTTAATGAATCTATTTAAAAATTGAAAATTGATTGTTATGGATCGTGGCACATGATGCGGAAATGGAGTAAGCACTCTCTATATTAGGAGATCCTCACAGAGCAGGATGACCTGCATCTGCCCTCGCTAAAGCTCTCTGTCTCATGGTGTTCTCCCCTCCATGGGGCAAACAAGAACAAGGTGGGTGATGGGCCAGGGGTGAGGTGGGGGAACAAGGAAAGAAAAAGGGGGAACAGGAGGCATACATTACAGGAATATGGTGGGTGATGGTATATCAATAATAGACGTAGTCACTCTTTAAGTTTGGAATGATTCTTCTGCTCCTCGAAGACATCATCCTTGCCAGACTGTTGCTGCACCTCGAAAGTGATTCTATTTCCTCTGTCAACAGCCCAGATTTGGGACCCAGAATTCCACTTCCAGAACAATGTACCACGTCATCAAAAGACCATCTCTTTCCATCATCCAACATCACATCCTTCTTTTCCACTTCCTGAGGACTTTCCTGGGTTCCTTCACGCACACCGAAACTCCCACTTCAAATTTGGACTCACTCGCACCCTTGGTCGGGTCATAATTCTCTTTGTATTTCTTTCGTTTTTCTCTTACTCTCCTAAGGACATTCTCTATGTCGATATGATATGATATGGCATTTATAACGCGCCCATACATCTTCTTGGTGTTCTTCAAGGATAGCGATTACGGGCTCAGTCTGTTGCACAGTAACCCTTCCCTCATCATGATGAACAGCTCTACTTGCATTGTGGAATGGGGAGTCATCTTATAGGCATTGAGTGCCTGCCTGAGAGTGTCTTCCCAGGGTAAAAAATTTGCAACTTGTATCTGCATTATATTCTTCACCAATCCATGAATGCACTCTACTTGTCCATTGGCCATGGGATGGTGTAAAGAAGTAAGTCTGTGCTCTATCCCTAGGTGTTTCAGAAAGGATTGCGTCTCTTTGGACACAAAGTAAACTCCATTATCGGTTACTTGTGGGTCTCCCTCTCTGTTGAAGACTTCTTCTAGAAACTTGATAATTTTTCTTGACGTTACTGTGTCCTCCATTACTCCGCACTCAACCCACTTGGATGTATAATCAATTAACTCCACAAAGTAGATTTTATGTGCTTCTAGCGTCTCATATGGTCCAGTGATGTCCATGGCCAGTTTCTTCCAAACCTAGTTTGGCACTTCCAATGGTTGCAACATTGTAATTTGGCTTTTCTTGCCTTTGTCACTTAAAGTACATGTGTGGCAGTTTTTCTCCAATTCTTTGGTGTCATTTAACATTGCAGGCAACTAATAGGTTTCTCTAAGTCTTCTTTTTGTAAGGTTCCTCCCTAAGTGACTTTCATGTACTAGATACAGAATCTTCTGTCTTAGACAAACCGGTAGAATGATGCAATCCCCTCTAACTATGCAGACTGCATCCTCTGCAATTTCGTCTTGTATTTGGGTGTACTGGTTGAGGCTGCTTCCGACCTTCTCCCATCCTTCATGGATAGCTTGTTGCAATAACTTCTGTTCCTCATTGTCTGTGGTCTCCCTAATCTACTCCTCCCGTGAACCTCCTGGATCAATGTGTGAGATGATACACCCTGTATTTTCTCCATTGTGTTGAACTTGTTCCTCCTTGCCCCATGGCAACCTGGAAAAGCAGTCCGCTATTTCATTCTTTCTTCCTGGCGTGTATACAACCCTTATGTTGTATTGCATGATATTGATAATCCATCAACGTATCCTGGGGAGGCCATATGTGGATTTTTAGAATTCAAGATGTTTATCAATGACTTATGGTCGGTTTGGACAACCACTGGTAGGCCCCATATAAAAGTTCTAAAGTGTTCTATTATACACTTTACCCCAGTGTTTCCTTCTCTATTGTCAAGTAATTCAACTGCGCTGATTTTAGGACACACGAGGCAAAAGCAATAGGTACTATCCCGTCTTCTTGTATTTGCTCAAACACTCCCCCTAGCCCTATGTTGCTGGCATCCACCATGATAATATTTGAAGCAGTAAAATAAGTACTCTCTTTATTAGGAGAACTCCCACAGTGCAGGCTGCTATGTCTGCTCTCGAAAAAGTTCTCTCTCTCGTGTCGTTTTCGAAACTTATGAGGAGTTCAAGAACAACACAGGAGACAAACCCTAACATTTATGCATTCATTTTATATAACTACACATATTAGTTAGAATTACAGGGGATGCTACAGGAAATCACATGTTTGGAGGTTACAGAATATAACTTGAAACAAAAATTGCCTCCCCATTTTTTCCCAATGCTTTGAAGGTTCAAAAATATTTAGAAACTGGAAGAACACATGTAGACTAGAATGACATACATGTGCTTAGATTTTGGGTATTCACTCATTGACGATCTCAAAACTATCTTTACTTTTTTTTTTTTTTTTTTTTTATTTTGTCATAGCTGATTACATCAACTTTTCAAAATTCTTGGAAAATATGATTATCGTGACAACATGATTACATAATAGCGAAAAGGAATTAACAATACATATGATTATTACATTTTCTAAAACGTTCGAACCAGTGATAAAATTTATCAAAGCAAACAGATAAAATGCTTAAAGTAACCATGATAAAATCAAGTACAATTACCACTATAAAAATCTGCGATTTCTGCATTTCGAAACTGGATTTTGGATGAGACTATACTTTATACATCTAACAATATCTCTTCATGTAAAACATTTTCTAAAAAATGCACGATAGCTTTCATGATTGAGAATCTAGTGCTATTGAATAAAATACTCCAAATTTCATTTTCATCCTTCTCCATATACAGATTCAGAAGATCCTTAAAGTGTTTTTCTCGAATAACATGCAAATGTGGGCATGATACAATGAGATGTGGCAGCGTTTTTTTCACATATCGGTTTTTGCAAAAACGGCAAAATTTGAGCTCCACATGAATAGTTTTACGCCTAACCATAATCTCTCTCGTTAGCCATAAATTTAGCCTCATTCTTAAAAATTTATTACGAATGTTAGCTGAAGGACATTTCAGTAAATATCCGGCCGTTTGTCCTAGACGTTTAGGGCAAAAGAGGTTAGGGGCAAAGTCTTTGTACTTTGCACATAACTCGTAATTTACAATCCAATCCCAGCAAAAAAGTTTTTTCTTTGCACCACTTGGGTTTTCTATGAGGAATTGTAAGGAGATGTCAGCTTTAGCTAATGTGTCTATTACCGTGTTTCGCCATTTCATTGGAAAGGGAGCAGACGATCCTGATAGTTGGCGAGCTACTGTGCTCAGAATGTTAACATCAGTAATTCCAAGCAAACTTTTTCGAAAAAAAGCACACATTCTCCATTTCACTCTACTATGTAGTGAGTTCAAACCCAATTCAAATCTTAGCAGGGGCAAAGGTACGCAATTTGGAAGTCGCAGCACCTTTTTCCAGAAGGAGGCTTCAAGGTTATTCCATGAGTTGTCATTGGAATATAATTTTGACTCCACACCATAGAGCAAAACGGGCGTCACCTTTTGTTCGTAGAACATCAGAATGTGTTTTAATGTAAATTTTCCGTACTTAAATACAAGGATTTTCGCTTGTGATATGAGAGTCAGCAGTTTTGTATCTAGCATGTATGTAGCGGCGGCTTGGGTGCCAGTATTTTGTATGCTAACTCCCAAGTACTTGAAATTTGAGACAATTTCCATGGTTTGACGCTGCAAAAACCACGGTCCATTATAAGTTCTACGTTTACCCTGAGGCTTACATACCATGATCTGAGATTTGGACAGGTTTACTGTAAGATGGTTTAAGTCTACATAGTGTGAAAGGGCGGTCAACAAATTCTGCAAGCCCTTTGGTGTCTGTGAAAGTAAGACCAAATCATCTGCATAGAGCAGCCACGAGATGCGTTGGCCACCCAATTCCGGGGCATCGTTAATAATATCTCGGAAGCATAGGCCTAAGTCTAATATAAACAGATTAAACAGAATAGATGCTAATATACATCCCTGCTTGAGTCCAACAGACGTTCGAAAGGATGTCGATAGTAAACCTTCCCGTGTGAGACGGACTCGCATAGAAGTATCCGTATGTAATTGAATGATTAACGCCAAAATGGAGCTAGGGCAACCAAATTTTTTTAGTTTGTCGAAAAGTAGCGTTCGATCTATTGAATCAAATGCGGCCCGGAAATCTATAAATGCAAAATATAAAGTCTGTTTCTTAGTTAAATATTGGGCTCTCAACATATTGATGGTAATGATGTTGGGAATTGTTCCCAGGCCACTGACAAAGCCAGATTGAAAAGGATCCCGTCTCAAATGGTTTTTGGTCCACTCATTTAACTCTCGTAAAATGAGTCGACAAAAGATCTTTCCCGTTACATCCAATAATGAGATGGGTCTATAGCTTGCAGGACAAGCACGATCGCCTTTTTTGTAGATCGGTATGAGGATCGACTGTTTCCAAGATATAGGGATTTTTTGAGATTTGATGATTGTTTTAAACATAAGGAATAATATGTCAGCCCAAATCTCCGGGAATTGTTTCAGCTGCATGTTAGACAGCCCGTCCGGGCCAGGGGCCCTGGAATTACTGGCCTGTTTGATTAAGAGCTCTAAATCTTCTTTAGTGAAGCGTAGATTAAATGCAGTGTCGTGCTTTAAAAGTGAGACAGATGAAGGTGCTTGGTCACTTGTGAATTGGTTAGAATAATAACAAACCCACGTGTTCTCCGAGACATCATTTGTTTGGATTGCCACTTGATGACCTGATGTTATTTGGTTTATAGCATGCCATGAGTGGGCTAAATTTTTTGAGGCTAGGGCTACTAGCATGTTTTCCCCATCATCCTGATATAATTTGGCTTTGATGCCTCTAGCCCAGTTTCTATAGTCTGTTTGAATTTGCGATAGGGCAACCCGACGTAGTTCTGGAGGAAGTGTATTGGCCTTTCTTTTTTCAGCTCGCATTATAGATTTTTTACGTTTGACTTCAGGGTTGGTGATGTGCAAATGCGGAATTTGTTTTTGCTTATGAGTGATGGAACTTGGTTGAAAGAGCTGCATCAGATCATAGTGTACATTTTCAGCCATGGTGTCATTTATATTATTGCTTGTTAAATGGGCATGGTAACACGATCTGAAAGCTTTTAGGGAGTGTTCCGACCACTTTAAGCGGTTTCTTGCCGGGTTTACTGCATGTGTCCCTTTAAGATAGATTGATTGGGAGTTGATGGTCATTTTATTGGAACAACAAGTTGTGTGCATGATGTTATGATCACTTGCCTGTGATTCTATAATGCAAAAGTCTGAGACCATATCCAGCATCTTCGCATTGACATAGGTAAAGTCGATGATGCTGAGGCTATTAGCTCGATGCCATGTCGGTCTTGGTGGAATGTCATGTAAAAGGGATCCATTTAACATGTGAAGATTATGTGATCTGATAAACATGGTCCACATGTCAAATCGTTTTTGTTCATTCTTGGCGAAAGGTCCCAGACAGTGTAAGTTTAGATCACCTGCTAAGTAGATCAAGTTAACATGCCCATCCATCATGATTAAGTCGAAAGCCTGTGCTAAGGATTCAAAGAAACTATCATCAGAGATTCTCATATAGTTCCAGTAGATGTTAATGACAGCACATGTATAGTTAGCACCATTCAGTCTAGACATCTGTATGAACTCATTCGGACAATACCAAGGGAATATTTTTAGACCAGAGGATTGTTTGACTGCGGTTAGTAAACCTGAGGTTGGACGACCCACCCGATGTTTTACTACGGGAGCTAGACAAACATCATAATTATTCCAAGAGGGAGTGCTTGTTAGCCAAGTTTCTTGGAGCAAAATTACGTCGTGGTTCAAATCATGTAGAAGAGGATTATTTAATAAATGTCGATTTCCTCTGGAGTTCCAACTAGCGAAATGAAAATTAGATGGTGTGGGGGACGTTTGCTATCCTTGTTTAGGTTGACATTGGCAACTACAGGATTGTGCAAGTCGTTCTTGGGGTCGATTTCTTTGTTGGTTCGGGACGGGCGAAGAACGTATGATAGGTTTATCTAGTACCTCTGAGGATGGGAGTAATGTAAAACCAAGGTCAGTAATTTGGGATTTCGCAGCCCAAATAGTATTTACTACCACCCTGGAGTTGATCCATAAATTTACTAGAGATTGATTCGAAGCGTCCGGAAATTCGACAAGTTCGATGTCAACCGATCCTATGTCATCGAGGTCCGGGATTTCATGAAATATCGACAGAACGGACGCCCGATTTAGATTGTACTGTCTGACAGGTGGGGGCTGACAACTGAGGGTTAAAGAATGAATCGCTGGTCGTTTAAAGCGGGTAGCAATTGGTTTTTGTTTATTTGCTAATGTTAGTTCATTCGTTTTTTTTCTAGCACCATTGTCTAGATTTGAGATTGGGACTGGTTGAGGAGTGTTGGAGGTCCCCAAAAGTTTAATTAGAGTTGCTTGCAAAAGGGATTCTATATTATCAGAGTGAACTGGGTTTGTCCCGGGTTCCTCAGACCTAAGCTCTTTTGCGGATAGCGTCTTCCATGTAGGTTGAGAAGAGTTGGTTAGGGAGGACCCCGTCGTGTCCAATAAAGGTGGTTTTTTTAAAATCGATACAACTGCAGGCACAGGTGTCTGTACAGCTGGAATTTCCGGCAGCAAGGTTATATTTTTTGGGACTATTTTTAGAGCTAAATAATCATCGACTGCCTTGTATATTTCTTGACGACGCTGTTCGTTAGGCTCTAGGTTCTGAGCCATGGGAGGCTTGTTAGTCGTTTCAGTTGTTATGTTGGGCCTGCCATGATCATCATTGGTCACTGTGCTCACATTCATTTCGGTGAGGTTATTTTGTGAGAGTTGGTTTGCTACAGTAACCAATTTATTTAAAGGGCTATACGCTAAGACTGGATCAACAAGGGCCGAATGTGTTTTAGCTTTTTTGATTTGCTTTTGCAATGCATATTTTTTTGTAATGGCTTTTGAAGCCACTGCAGCAGGAGTGGTTGAGGTGGGTAGTTTGCTAAGAAAAGCTTTAATTTGTGATGGTTGACGAGGTCCCATTTTCATGTTTTTTGTTTTCTTAGTCTGTACTTGTGATGACGATTTTTTTGTACTGATGTTCTTTGTCTTTTTAGTCTCAAAGAGGGCATATGTGGGGATCGTTTTTGGTTCAAGTTCTCTTTCCATGGAGTCCACTATAGGCTCCAGTATGAACGGTAGGGGCTGATATTTTTGAACGATTAGATCGTTAAATGATGGAGTCTGTGTAGACACAGAATGGTTGACAATTGGTGATGTTTTCACATTTTTCAGATAATCCAGTTTGTCAGAGATTATAAACTGGTTTGTGAAAATCTGGTCAAATTGATTTGAGTGTGTCTCAGCCTTTAAAACCAAAACTTCAAAGAGCTTGGCCAAGGCTAAGATAGCATTATTCATCGATGTTAAAGCTATACCTATGTCCACGGACCGAGTGTCATTAGGACACATGTCAGAGACGTCTTTTCCAGTTACCTTTCTAGGGGTGGGAGCAGTGAAGGAAGGATTTGCCACTGAATCAACGGGGCTGGCGTTTGTAAAAAGAGCCGGGGATTTGGATAGGTTTTCAGAGGCCATGTGAGAAAAAGCAGCCAAGGAGCTGTTCTCTAAATCAATGACAGGAATGGCTTGCGGCACAGAATTCACAGATGACTTAGAAATTGATGTGTCACCCACAGTTATTACAGAAATATTACAAACATTAGGCGGCGGAGCATCAACACCAGTTAATACATTTGTTAGTATGGCACTGTCTGTAAGCGAGACATTTTCTTTTGCAAATTTAACAGTTGGAACGGTGACTGTAGTTGGAATACAAGGCTCGCCACTTCGAATTTCACCCATATGCACCACAGACTTTTCTTTATCAATTAAATTTCTCCCACCAGTATTGCTAGTTATGAGATGGTCATCTGAGGATCTTTTTATGTCCATAAGCTCTTTTGTCGGTTGTTGTAAGGAAAGCCCTATAGGCTTCCCAATTTGTTGTATTGGATGATCAAAATTACTTATGCCTTTACAAAAGGGGCGAATGTCCATTTTATGGAGTGGCCCTAATTCATCTTGTCTTATACCTCGGCTGCTTGTACATGGAGTGGAACTGAGGCGAGTTCTTTTTGTATAGGCAAACGAAGGAGATTTGATGTAGCTGGCGCCGTTGGATCTATGCGATGTTGTAACTATCGGCATGCCAGACTTTAATGAGTTTATATGTCGTTTCATAGTTGGATTATAGTCAATATCCAAAACAGGGTATCAGGATCGGATTTTAACACTGTTAGTATTAACAGCTTTCGACGCTAGCCGCGGTGACCGCGGCGAAGCGGCAAAGCGGGACTTAGACCGGGACTTCGCCGGTGCGCGCGCGCGGTGCGCGCGCGAGTTTCTTTAAATAGCTCCGCCCAGCAGAAGGTGTACAAGCCAATGCCAATGCCTACAAGAGAATCATAAGTAAATTATATATACTTATATATTGTCCAAAAGTGTCCAAATTGGCTGAATATAATTAAGTAGATCTCTATCTGTGGTCACCTTCTGGGAACTGTAGTGTCGGCTGTCAAGCAGTTCTAATCACGGCAGAAGTCCTCAGCAAAACAGTAGCAGCAGAATCAGTATCCTCGAGCGGCAAAGCGGGACTTAGACCGGGACTTCGCATATTGCAGATATGACAATCACAACTGGACACAAGTCCTCATTTGAGTTTCCGTCTACGATGTTCACTTTGGATACTCCTTTCCCATACAAATACAACTGTCCTCCCCTGTGAACAAATCAAATTGTTAAAACATTTTCTGGTCATCTAATATGATGATGCACCCCCATGTTCTCTATGCGTTCTCTATGTCCCCCTGATCCTGTTCTCGATATACTTCATTCTCTGTATTCTTCCTCACCATTGTAGAGTGCTCTATTAATTTGAGAAAAGGTCTGCATCCATAACTGCCCTACATACATGAATGAACACGTGCACATGGGCCTCCTTACAAGGTTGGCGGTACAGAAATAAGGGTGCCGGAAGCAACGTACCGCCACCCTTCCCAGACCGCCAAACTAAGTGACTTCCGGTAGGGGCACAGAACTCCCAGCAGGCCTGACCTGTCGGGAGTTTAGGCTTCTACCGGCAGGCTTTTCACTGAAGCATCAGCACAATTACTAACGGTGCCGGTGCTTCAGGTTTCCCATTCCCATGGAGTCCTATGGGACTCCATGGGAATGGGAAATAACCGTTCCACCGCCTATGATATCCCGGTAACCTACCAGCGGTTTTTACCGCCGACCCCGTAATGAGGTCCCATGTGTTCCTGTTTGGAGTCTTCGGCAGTTGACCTCTGGTTGTGCATGCTTCTCCAGCATCACGAATTGCAAAATGTACATATTAGGACTTTGCTGAGTTAATTCCTTGTCCAGAACTAGTGAAAAAACAAATCCCAATTTCTTGGATTGAGTGCTAATGGCATGTTAATAATGAGATAATCCTAAAACATTGCCCAGCGTCTTAAACTCCCAATAATGTGACTAAATTTGCCTGTTATGTTATTTTCCAAAGAATTCAGCTGAGAGCGTGTTTCATGCATCTTGACACTTTATCAATCCTGAAATTACGAAAGAACCATTAAGTGCATGTCTGACAATGTATGCAAGAATAGAAATCATATGCTAACTATCGAGTTTATACACTAGATGAATCTGTTAATTCAGTTAAATGATAATCATTGAAAGACAATACCAAAAACAAAACAATGTAAAATATCAACCAGGAATGAGCTAAGCAGTGCAGTGCAATAGCTAAACACATTATGAATCAATACAGAAATCCTCAGGAACAATAGACACCTCTAACTGTTAGCGCTGTCGCTATTTCATTTTAGGGAATAACAGGAACTGTCCAATTTACCAACCTGGTGTGTGAGTAGAAATTAAAAAGATTCTATTTTAATACCTGTATTTATTAAACTCAAAACTGCATTCATCCCAGACAAAGCAGTCACGATCGAATCGCCACTCAAACTGACCAAGAAACTCAACTTCTCCGGAAGTCAGTATTCCACTGGAAGCCATGACATCCCCAGACAGGAGAAGGGACCTGGAAGAGGTGGAAAAGCTGGTAAACAGTCCATTTCCGCTATGCAGCCTATCTATGGATTGCACCCAATGCAGCACAGATTGGCCAACGCAATGCTCTGCTTCAGGAGGGACCTGCAGATCCTACCTTTCAAAGAACATGCCACTGATAGCAGATAACTCCATCCTACACCTTCCCGCTTCTTCCCTGTGTTGCTCATTGCTCCCTTGTTCTTCCTTTCCATCCCAGCAAGCTCAGTTACTCCCTCACCCAAGCTGTTAGGCACCCCCTGGAGAGCCACCTAGGTGCAGCGCTCCAGCGCATCTCAGCTAGGCTTGCACTTTATAAATACCACACGTACAAACATATAGAGATATTAATGTGGATCTTTTGATAGTTCCATCCAGTGATCGAGCAACCATGTCATTTTTCCAGCTTCTAGAATGTTCTCTAATGCCCCTGGTGTATGAACTCAAAGGCACACCATTGACATTGTGGAGGAAAAAGAAAGAAATATGCATGTTAAGAAATATCGAGAGTTGATCTCATATGAAACAATGCATTGTTGATTGAAAAATCAGACCATTATTAACGCTGCTATACTAGCTTAAGCCATACCACTATAACTCATCAGTGTTCTGGTTAGATATTACAATACATTTCGAGTGCTTCAAAATGGTTGCACATAGAAACGAAATTCCTCTTGGCGCTCACAAGCGAGAATGTTTCGTTTTCGTCACTCAAGACTGCATGGTGGGGTTGTTTTGCTTGACCGTAACCAGTTTAGTTGTACTAGAGAATACCAACTGACACTGCTTTACAGACTAAGCTAGAGGATGTGCAGAAGTCTTTGATAATGAGCCGGCAGCTGCAGACTGGAATGTGGGCTGCAGCTGCACAGGGCAGCCCAGGAGATGGTAAAGAGTCACATCCTTCTTTGAGGTACTTGTGATTAGCAGGAAACTGAATGAGTATACCTTAAGGATGCTCTCATGAATGTGCACGTCCACGCCTCTGTCACAGGTATCAATATGCTTGATATTGTATAAGAACTGCTGTAATCTGGGAGGGGCATGTTTGGGTTGGATGTATGTTACTGCTTTTTTGATTTTCTGCTATTAAATGATTTACCAATTTGTATTTGTATTTGTATTTATTTATTTGTATTGCGCTCCTTGCCCTGGGGAATCTGGGCGCATTAGTTACAAGAAGATGGTTACACACATAGTAGCAAGTTTCACATATGGGCACAATCATAACAGGAATAGTAGCCTGGGCAGAAAAAACATGTTAACATACATATAAGTGCAACCTAGCAAGAGATATCTATAAGGATTAAAGATGGAGTAGAAAGTGGCAGGTAGTAACGTTAAGAAGATCACAAGGATGCATCTAGCTCAAATAGCCAGAGTTTCATTTTGTTCTTAAATGTGTGGAAAGTCGGTATTTTTCTGAGTGAGGAGGGTATTGTGTTCCACAGTTTGGCCATGAGGACTGGGAAGCTTGCTCCCCCGACAGTCTGCAGCTTAAAGCTAGCTATAGCTAATGTGTGCATATAGGCTGACCTCAGTGGTCTGTTAGCCGAATGACGTGTGAATCGATTCACCACATAGTCAGGTTCAAGATTGTTCTGGACCTTGTAGGCTAAGGATAGAGATTTAAGAGAAATTCTGTGTGCGGCAGGGAGCCAGTGTAGGTTGCGTCTTGTCTCAGATATGTGAGATCTCCTTGGGAAATTGAGGGCAGCCCTGATAGCATTATTCTGAATCATCACTTGTAACTTGTCGATATTTCTTTGACTGGTCCCTAGATAGAGGGCGTTACAATAATCGATTTTTGACAAGATTAGAGTTCTAGCAAGGATGATACAGTTCTCGGTAGACAGGAAAGGTCTGCAGGCTGTGATGAGTTTACATGTGTAAGCCGATGCAGATGCCACCGCATTAGTTTGTCGAGTGAGGAATAGTGTCGAGTCAAGGTAGATAACTAGTGTTTTTGTTTCGTTGGACACTTTGATGGAAAACCCAGATAGTCAAGTATATCAAAGAGTGGTTGTGTAAATACATTGTAAAGTGTGGGTGAGACACCGACCCTTGTGGGACACCACAAGGGACAGGTGCTGGTTCAGCAGAGGCCGATGGAGAAAGAACTGTCATGGTTCCGTTGGACAGGAAAGGAGCTAATCCATGACGAAGCCTCATCTGAGAAGTGAGCAGCAGTTTTGAGGTGGCGACAGAGAATTTTATGGTCAACCAAGTCAAAAGCTGCTGAGAGATCACGAAGAAGGAGGAGTGCCACCATGCCCTTATCTTTTAGGTCCTCAATATGAGTTTTTAAGTCGATCAGGGCGGTTTCGGTACCATGTCTGGGACGGAAACCTGACTGACGGAGCCCCAAAAGTTGGTTTGATTCAAGGTAAGCCTGAATTTGTAAGTATGCTGCGCGGTCCAAATATTTTAACAAGTATTGGACAGTAGTAATGGGTTTATAGTTAGAAGGGTTGCTTGGGTCAAGGGTAGGTTTTTTGATTAGAGGAATAATCCAGGCATCCTTCAGGTTGTCTAGGACAATACCAGATTTGAAAGAGGCATTATTGAAGGTAGTAATAAATGGCGCAAGGTCATAGGCTGCCTCCTTCATGATAGGAGCAGAGCATGTATCGCCTTGGCAGATTGAAGGTTTGAGCTTCCTAATGATATTTTCAACTTCACCAATAGAGAGGGGTGAAAAGCTGAAAGGTTTAAAGGGATGTTTAGGTGTGGGGAGGTTGAATGACGATAAGTTCAGAGCAGAGTCAGAGAGGTTACTTCTTTATGCAATCCCACCTCATCTTCATTTTGATCATGTGAATGGATTGTGCCACTATAACTTCCACTGTAGGTCTTCAGTGATAATATGTATAAACGATTTGCAAAACACAGAGCCGAGGCCAAACCAGTGTGGTGCTGCATCTGCTGCGTCTTCTTTCTTCCTCCATTCACCACTCTATTGCAACCTCTCTCATGGCCAGTTCCTGTACTAAGTTGACACAAAAATGTTCATCCAAATGATGCTTAATTTACATTCACATCTTCTCTGTAAAATGAACAAACGTTACTTAAGATCCAATTAGACGTTCACATCTCCTGTTATTGGCAGAATAGCAAAAAACATTTCTCTGTGAAATGAAAGAAAATGTCAGAAGCAGACCTGTACTGCTGCTCTTCTCCTCGTGGGGGTGATCAAGTACCAGTATGTGAATACAGCATATCACATGCCCTATATGGTCCAAACATTGTATTAGAGAATTTAAAGCCAGTTATTTTTCAGCATTCTATGACCTTGCTAGGTATTTTGGCAATGGGAGGAAGTGGTAACAATTCCTACCAAATATTACACACATTTACCCCTGTTACAAGTATGGCAGTAATTCAGCAGTAAATCTGCTGAATTACCACCAAACTCATTTACCGTTAGTGACAGTCGGTCCACGGGTTTAGCACGAGATTATGAATGGTGGAAGGGCAGTGTAATTCTCTGTTTTTCAATTACATAGGCCTACATGCGTATTTTGGTTGGATTGCAATGAGCAGAAATTGTCTGACGATTTATTTATTTCATTTCTTATAAAGCGCTGCATGCTCATAGTCCTCAGAGCGCTCCAATAATTCCACAGATGTTTTACCTTAAAATACAGGATTGCCGTAATGCTGGCGATAAATCATCCACTTCAAGGTCAAACTCTGAATTTGGTGGGGTGCTAAAAACTGCAGTAATTTCATTACTGACAAAAAAGGTGGAATTACCACCACTTTTTTACCACACTGCTGGACTCATAATGATGCCCAAAATGTTTTTAGTGCCTTTCTAAATTTGAAAAGGCCAATGTTGATGCAGGCAGATGGAGGAGTATTTATAATATACTAGCAGAGACGTGCCCTCATTATAGGTTTGCCGGTATCGTGCTGGTAATTTCAGTGGGATACCGGCAAACCTGCCTGGTATTACCGTGATATTACGGGTGACAGAGAGCCAGTAAGTTTCCATCCCTAGGACTCCATGAGATGTATTGCCTGAATCACGTTAGTAACGGTGCCGGAGATTCAGGCATCTATTTGCGGGTAGAGTCCTGAACTCCCGGCAGGTCAGGCCTGCCGGGAGAATCATGGCCCCAACTGGCAAAGTTAAAGTTTGCCGGTCCGGAAAAAATGCCGGAGCCAGAATCCCCATAATTTTGTACTGCATTTATTCCAGACCAGCACACTAATAATGAGGCCCATGGTGATTGTATCTCTTGTGTATGGGCTCAGTGATCATGCGTTTAGGAGCCTTACCTGATGGTAATCCCAGCGTCGTTGCAGCGTGCATCTTGGGCCAGACCCGACCATTGTTTCCATAGAAAGGGAGAAGGGACTACGTGTAGTCCCTCTGCCTGTTCTATTCATTTCAATGGCCAACGTGGAAAGGAAGAAGAGAATATGTGTAGTCCCTGCTCTCGATCACCGGTGGCCATTTTTTTTTGTTTTTCTTTTCTTGAGTCGAGCTTCATTTGGGCTTCTAACTATGGCCCCAGGATCATTAACTGACCGGTAATGGCCAGTCTCCTGGGGTCATATTGCCTAATTACTGTTATGGATAAGATTTGCCAAAAATACTAAGATATCTTAAGACCAGAATTCATGACAGACTGTCGATTATCTCAACATCTAATTGTAATCCTCAATCCAGAATTGCCTTACTTGTGGACTTTAATATTCAGGCCAGTATCTTTTGAGCAAGCATTATGCAAAAACAGAAATAGTAATGCCACTACCTGCCATAATGGTCACTTTCAATCCTTTGTGATCAAACGGTGCACGGCTAATGATGGATCCCATTAGTCATCTCTTATTTGAGCTTGCTTTCCCCCAGCTGCCCCGCTCAAGCACAATCAGCTCATTCACTTAAGAACAAGTCATCCTTGTACCCGTCTATCTGCTCTAATTATAGACTAGTCACCAATGTCCCTTTTCACGTAAAATCATGGACATGGCTGCTTCCAGCCAAAGTCAAGAATTCGCCAAAAGGTCACAATCTGGTAAGAGCCTGGCAGCCTGACTTTAGACCAGTTGGCAGCACCACGCTTATGCTGCTAGATTTTAAAGAAAACCATCTACAAATATTGGATAATGGAGATGTTGCTGTTTTGATGCTCCTGGATCTGCCTACCGAATTTCACACCCTCAACCATTCCATCTTATTAGCAAAATTGGGGGAAATGGTTGGCGTTTCCAAGTAGGTTTCAAATTGGGTTGTGTTGTTTCATGGTGGCAGAAACACTAGGGTCACTTTCGGAGGCCAAGTGTCATCTCTTTCTACGGTTGAGTGTGGACTACTGCAGGGTTCCTGTCTGGACTTAATCCCACACAAATTATCTTTAATTCACAACTGTGCCCAAAAAATATTGATCATTAACAGGGACCAGTGGACATCCATAACAAAGTGAAATGTATGTTCCAAGACGTAAAACAATGGATGCAATACTGATGGCTGATTCTCAATCAAACAAAGACGGCTCCTACTCTCATCATGGTACTACTAAGAAAACAGAGCAATATAAACAGTTCCCAATTGCTAGTGCCATGAATCACAGATTAAACAAAGCCAAAACACTCTGAGAAACCTTTATCGCAAATCGGTCTGCTAGCCCCTGAGCTAGCGCTAGTATTAATTCCACTAGTTATCATTTGATGTTTCTGCGTCAGCTCAAAACTTTACTTCTGCGAACAACACCTCCACTATCTCATGTGTTTTAATCGGAATTTTGCAAATCTCTCAAAACATGGCTTTTTCAACAGCACTTGACCAAGGACTAATTCCAATGAATGCGCAGTACTGCGCTACAGTTAAGAGATGTCCCAATGCTTGCTACCAACGCTCTGTAAAGCGTTCCTCTCAAGCTAGGTCCACATTTTCACAATAAAATAAATGATGTGAATCTCAGAGGAAAGGATGGTTATGGCTTATCATGGACTGTGGCTTTAGGATGCAGGCTGCTCTCTTTCTATCATCCTGCCCCATCCTGCTCAGCTGCTCAGCTGTTCATCCTTTATAAACTTATCCCAAAAATCGAATGGCAAAGGGTGCTGGTCGGGGTGCTTGTCTGCAGTTGTCTGTGGTTTACTGCAAAAATACATTGCGCTATAGTTACCCTGGGAGACCCGGCTTAAAGCCCAGAACGGAAGAATCAGCATTGCTGAGTTCTGTTTAATGAGTACCTTACCTTTTTTAAAAAAATGTATAATTCATTCTTTGTTTTTCAGGTTAAAATGTACAATCTCAGTATATATTGGTTCATCATATTTCATGCCATTTCACATCGTGTCACATCCTGCCGGCCACCAACATTTTATTCGCTGAAGGATGCGCGTACACCAGACCCCTGATTGGTGGCCATAGGAGGGTGTTGGTTCCTGTAATGTCAGTATACTGCATAGGATGGAGGCAGCATTAGGGCAAGAGGGAACTCCTTCTGTACTACGTCATTGAGGGGGTGTAGGTCCTGGATCATCCTCCATGCCCCTCCCTTTGCTTTTTGATTGGGTAAATGCAAGTGTGCAGGGCGAGTTAGATGGGACTTATATGCCCTGTACCATTAATGCATAGTTTGTGTCTTTTAGTCCTTCCGCAGCTTCCCTAGATATTGGGTATTGCTTCACTCGGGTTAGAATGGCCCCGGGTTTGAGCTTGATCTTTAGTGGTGTCACTTTGTCTAGTAACCCTGCATCGTGTGGGCCTGTGGTCCACAGCTGCTGTGGCACTTGGGACATGTCTTCCTAAAAGTATGCTGGTAGGGCTTTGATCACTGCTATGAGGGGGAGTGGCACCTCTCTTCTTTGGATCATGACATCACAGGGGATTGCAATTTCCATTACTATTTCCCCATCATCTTCTGTGTCACAAAAGAGTTCCTCGTCTGTCACGTCTTGCAGGGCCTTACTGGTGTGATTGCACAGCACTGTTCTCCACTGGCATCCCTGCATATCCATTGCTATTACTGTTATTCTTTGGATTGATACTTGTATTGCATGTATATCCAGGGGCACCATGGACCCTGGCACTATTTCTGGGTCTGCAATTGGACGAAAAATGAATTCTGAGGGCACCCTCCATTTTTCATTTTTCAATTCTGGCACTACTCTCGCTAGTATCCTCAAACCATGTATAAACATGTCTGGATTTACAGGTATGCCTCGTGTTTGTGGAAAACCTGCTTGGGTGTGTATCACTAACATGGCACGAATCGCACATATGCCTGGTGTGGAACACACGATTCCGCTATCAGTGAAGGAAATAGTCATGTTGAGCTGCTGAGGAGATCCCTTCCCAGCAAGTTGATGGATGACTCCTCGTAGTATAGCAGGGGCGCATGTACTGTTTTCCCTCCCACCGTTGTGTCTAGCTCTTCAGTGTATGGAACCTCAACCACCACCCCAGAGAAACCCTGCGTTTCCAAAGTCCGATTAGAAAGAGGAAACCTGCCTTGTTTGAGGCATGATTTTTCCGCTCCTGAATCAACCATAAAATTAAATTGTTTGTTTCCTATCACCGCCCCCTCCAGTGGTTCATTTGCTACGTTAGGGGTCATCGACAGTATTGGACACGCAAGTGTTCTCTGTGGGCTGTCCTATGTTGAATGCCATGAAAGTTCATGAACATCGAAAACATTTCCTGTCACCATTTTTGTCCCCTGCACAGTGTCATTGGTGCCCCTTTTGCAGTGGTAGCATAAGTGTTACTGAGCATGGGGGCCGTGTTGTCATGACACTGGGGGTGTGAGGACGTGTTTTGAGGGGGGCATTGGACGCTCGTTCATGTAGCTTGGGTTGGGTTGACTATCTCTTCTATTCCCTACCATTGGCAGCCTGTAGGGGCTTCCTGGGTGGTGGTGTCTGATCTGGTGTTCATTTGGATATGAATTGTTGGGCCTGCTTCAACATTCTCTCATAAAAAGACCCCACCTCCCGCAATTCAAGCACTGTCCTTGCATTCCCCTTCTGGGCCCTCCATACCCTGCACCCCCTCATCTTGATCCCCTGAAACCTCCTCTATTGCCTCACCCCCCTCTCGATGGCCACTGTGGTCCCTCATATTGATTTTTCCCCAACTTTGCACTAATTTAGCTTCGTCTGCCAACCGCTGCTGAGCTATCTCCTTTTCCTTCTCTTTGATCCTCTTGCAGTGGTGCACTATGATGCTTTGCATTTCAGGCCACCCCTTGGCTTCTATCCCAGCTATTTTGTAACGTAAGAGAGGAATGAGTGGAAGGAGGGGGCATTTTGAACCCCCCCTATTCCTACACTTCCTGGGTAGGCCCAGCCGCGGCTGCTTTGGGTGCGGGAATACCTTTAAGAACTGTGACCCCTTTGTAACAGTATAAGGCCAGACGCGAATAAAACTCATTTTGTAAATAACGGACTCGATTTTGCAATGTTAAAACAGCCGTGCAGTTTTCACTCAAACCTGCAGCTCTCCCCGTCAGGCACACACAGCGAGCGAGTTCCCCCCCCCACCTCCTTCCCTGTGCTGTCTACGCATCTACTTGGTTCCCATGAGAAGGCTGGCTGCGAGAATGCAACAAAATCCACACTGTATCTTCTGTCTTCCGTCTCACTTCACTAACCCAGATTCAACAGCCCAGAGCAGGGGCCAGAGCAAAAGCTATTTGTCTCTATAAACCTGCCCCACACCCCACAGACCATGGCCATAAAAACATAATCCCCATGCCCCCTGGGGCAGAGTCAACAGTTAAAAAAGAGACCCTTGAGCCGTGTGTCTATTTACGTTTCAATATGGACAGAGTCAATGCGCCTTTTTATGCAGGATTGTATAAACCTAATGGTGGGGTAATAGGTCCATGAATGAACAATATAAATACATACATAGAAGTCTCTATGTTAACCTGCCACGATGAAAGCATGATGCATGTTAATCTGTGATACAGAAAGGCTCATAGTAATTGTTTGCAACAGCACAACACCTAACCTAATGTAAAACTGTACACACCAGCACTATGCTACCTCACTTTTTATAAGTTCAAATGTAAATATATGTGTAGTATCGTGTAAGCATAACATAGAAGTTAATAACTTTTAGTAAGCCACACTCCCAGTTAAAGACAAACCCACAGACCCTAAGCTGTAACCTGCCTTTTTATAAACAAGTGAATCTCGAGTCAAAGATATGTTTTATTTCTTGATGAATTCTTTCCTTTCCCTTCTGTTTTGATGAGAATGCCTAGCTAATTAGAACATATAATATACTCCAAACCAAGGTGACTTAAGTGTAACACAGCAAACCATGTGTAAAAAGTATGCATGTAAAATTGTGTTCTAAAGGCCCTAATTTATTGTGCAACAAGGAACCAGACTGCAAAGAGGTCTTGAGTCTCTCCAGTCCATCTGGGTGTCAAAAGAGATTAACACAGAGTTAGTGATGTTTGGACATTCGATCACTGAACCCCCCACAATGAAATGGATGTCTATAATGATATGTACCTTTTGTGACGTAGCCAGTCCAGCCATCTATTTCGAATCTTCTTTGTTGTTATCAAATTGACACCTTTGACCATGCAATAACCCCATGAGCTCTACCCCCTAGTCAGTATATCCAGGGCTGTTTGAACAGGGTGGGCACTATATTTGATGGAGATGCTTAATTCATGACCAGCAATAAATAACCCGTCTTTGAATCATGTTTACACAAGAGTTTAAGATACAGGCCTCTGAGTTTCCACCGGACAAACAGATCAGAGTATTAAATGAATGAAAGTATGTGTCCACAAGAACAAATGTTACATGGCTAAAGTGTCAAGAAAACACAAGTATCATTTCGGCATACCAACCCGATGAGCCCAGCTGACCGATTGACCCTGGACACCACGTCATCTCATCACGTGCCCTCGAACCAACCGGGTGTCTCCGACCCTATGGCACCTATAGGTGTCCCCCCTTACTGCCCAATCCCAATTACTCCTGTGCCCCCTAGGCCTTCCCACAGCTGATGACGTTTTTTTGGTATATAACCAAATTGTAACATGTTTTCTGCAGAGCGCTCTTGGCGTGAGCAGAGTAAATTCTGCTTGCCCTAATTTCGGACTAAAAGCCTTTGATATCACTCTCACTTGGTCTTGGTCTCATTCCCTCCTGGAATGTACTTTTATTGACTCTGTTGGATGATGTACCAGCATTTTTGAAGATCTCTCACTTACACCGTGACTCTGTTTTTGTGTTGCCCCAGCGCTATCATGCCCACGGGCCTCTTTTATGTGCATTATAAATTAAATAAATAAATAAAAAATAGAATACTGAACTCCCTTCCCTTCCATCCAAAGTACAACAACGCCAGAATAGAGGTGTGGATATTATGTTTCTCCTACTCAAAGCATCTATCTAAGATTCCCCATTTGAATGTGATATATAGTACACAATATACCGGAACCATGAGGTATGGAATGACTTTATTTTACTTGAAAGTTGTGGGTAAAACAAACGCCCATTTGCACATTTACCCTGCCCACTCCTTCCCTTCCTTCTGCTCTACTGCCTCATTGGTCATCTCATAACATTCCATCCTTCCTCATTCTATGCTGGAACTTCAAACACATAACTACTTTAACTATGTACAAAGCATGATGCACGTTGGCTGCACCACCGAAATGATTACATATGCACACTTGAATAATACCATTTCACTACATAACAAAATGCTGTAATGAGCTGCCACAATTTACAAAAGGAGTTAACTTGCTTGCACTCCAAATGTGCAAAGATGCTCTCTGTTCAGGGGCTCATGAAAATGTCACCACCTAAAATAGGTTTGAGGTTCTGAACTCATCTGAAAGTATAGATTGGCTTCAGATGGAGAATACAAGTACCCAGCTACCCCGTGCTGATCCAAAAGTGGTTTAAAGCACTGAATAATTTTTTTCAATTCCATAAGGGGGAGAGTGAGGACAGATTACTCGTTTTATTCCATTCTGCCATGGAATATTATTGGTTTGAAGTCAAAGCATGCACTTCCAGATCTTGGAATTTGTCTTCATAAATTTGATATAATTTTACTTCTGGGAACTTGGTCTCTTACCTTATGGTTACTGTTCTTGTGTCTTGCCAGCTAAGAAGAACAGAAATAGCCGCAGTTCATGGGGTGTGTGCATTTGGATAGCTGTGAGTCTAGATGAATGGAGAATAATTGACTGGATTCACTTTCCATTCGCCCGGTTATCATAACCAAAGATCCAGAGGGTTATCAAGTATATAACGATCCTCTTCAGGAGATCAACCATCATGTTCCGCCCTCAATCCCTCAAAAGTACAATTTCTGAAATTTTGGCTGATCAAGAACATGTTATCGGTCATACCCTTATAAGTGGATTTTATACTGAAGCTAGATAACAGTCCCCATGGAGGCTTTTAATAAATAAAACAGGACTTGAGTCTTCAAGAAATAAACATGTTTGATTACCGATGCGACACAAAGGGTTTACAGTTACATTTATTTTGAATACAATGGTATTTGAGATTTGTTAATGGTAGGACAACTTCATATATGGTAGATTAAGATTTAAGACTCCTAGAGGTATGACCACCATAGAATACTTTCTTAAAAAGTCTGAGGATTGGTCTCTAGTAAAGATAATGGATATTTTGTAAAGAACAGATAGCAACCATGCATCCTCAAATCAGACACTTTCCTGCTAGTCTGTCATAAGTACTGGCCTTGTTTGTGACTGAAGACACTCCGTGTTTGGATGAAATGACATGAAATTGAAGACACTTAAAATGAAGATAGCACATATATGATGAAATCTAGTAAAAGGTGTTATGTGAAGTAGTTGTCAAACTCAGTGCATGTCTGTGAATGATTACCCCTCCAGTGAATTTATCATTCACAGAATGTATCGTTTTAAACAGGTCTGACATCACAACCAAAAGTAACATGCCTGGTCTCTAAACGAGATTTGAATTGGGTGCACGGTATAGGCATAATTACAGTATATAGGGCACAAATAATATGATTGGTCTGGCCAGATATGGTAGCTCCGCCTGGCACCACCCCCAGGAGGTCATTGCAAGCCATCTGAGTTTAGGAAATTTACCAGCATGTGAGCAAAAAATGATGGGTGGGGAAGGTGATCTCAGTGTATCGCCTGTCTCCTCTAATGTTGCCACTTCCAACTTCTTAAGGCTAGAGCAAAGACACTTTCTCCATCTTCTGTCTTCAGTTTGAAGGGAACAACTTTATCTGTCTAAATGGGCCTTGCTCCCGAGCTCCAGGTCTCGTGTTTAGGGAAGGTAAAGGTGATTTTCTCTGCCTGCTTTTATGAGGGATTTTGGTCTTATGTCCTTGTAGGTGATATGTCTTTTCTGCTGACTCGAGCCCTCACCCAGGGTCCTTGGAAGGGCTGGACATGATGGCTGCTCTGCCAGATCTGCTTTGCATTTCAGTTTTAATCTTTCCCAATTAATTTCAATGCAGCTGTGGCTTCCATTTTGCTTTCATGTCTGTTTTCGGTGTCAGCAAGCAGTTCATGTGTGTTGTTTTTCACCTGGCTAATGTCTCTGCGGGTGTGTTCTGCCATGTTGCCTTTTCATGATTACTTTGGTGATATCATCCGGGGTATGGTCTGTGAGGCTGCTTCAGTGGGTGGCATCTGTCATCTTGGGGTATGCTGGAGGTGTTGAGACCCCCTCAACACATCCTTACCAATTGTTAAGCACACATACATTGAGGCTGTTTTAGAATGTATCCCCTTACTGCAAAAAAACACAGCTTCATAGTCATGATCCCTCGAGCATTCCCTTTGCATCCAAGGCAAACACTGCACGTGCCTGATTCACACGCCAGCAATTCTAGCGGAAAAGTTCTTGCTCCTGCCATATTCATTCTACAAAGTGTGGTATTCTGCAACCCTGCTGCTACCTCTACTTCTTGTAATAATAACAAAAGAAAATGGCTTGCACCCCTGGTAGCAGGGAAATGCAGGCAGCTCCCTGGCAGCAGACAAAGGAGAGCAAAAAGAAACCTGAACTAGAATGTAGATGCAGCCTACGGCTTTAGGTGAGGCAGGGGGGGCTGTGCTCTGGCTCCGGACGCTGCAAGCGTGAATACTAAAGCACCGGCTGGAAGCTGAAACTTCACAGCTATGCAAAAAAACATCAACAACAATGGCAGCTTGCCTGCCTCGAAAAACAGAGCCTTGACTGGCTGCCTCAGTTTCTTCTGCCAACAGATCACTCAGCTCAGACTTAAAACATAGTCCGACAGGATTTCATCTAAAAAAAACATTGGTGCATACAAATTAACATTTTATGTGCATCTAGTTGGTTGCAGTCATTTTGCTCCTACTTCGGTAGCACCCACAACTCCTCGGCAACAGCAGCAGGCCTGCAGACGCAAGCGAGAGGGTCAAAGCCAACTGGTGCTTTAGCCATTTCATAGCCAAGCATTGGCAAGTTGCCATGCCAATGCCAAACACTGCTGCCGAGCTCCTCTTTCTTCTTTTTTATTTTTTTACATTTACAGTACCAATGGTTTAGCGATTAGGTGGCTTACGCCACACAAGTGCAAAAAACAGAAAAACAGCTGTAAACACTGATGGCTCAAATCCTGACAAGCACAATCCCGGGCTCACAAACTCACAGCCAGCGGGTTAACCGCTGAAATGCTGAAAATGCGAAGGGTAATGCTAAAGAGTAAGGGCCCGCTTCATGGAAATATTTGCGTGGAAAATAGGGTACTTGTGTGCCAAACTGTGCCCAAATCTGCATTCGTTGATTCTCGAAATCGAATGTGCAGTGTTTTTTCAGGACTTGCGTGGAGTTTGCAGAGGCTCGGCACGTCTCTGCATTTCGTCGAGGGCCTTACGCGAGACTCCATGCAGAGCATGGGCGTGGCTTGTGCAGAGGGCTGGGAAGGGGTGGAACACCAAAAACGGTGAAGAACTTGCTAAAAAGTGGGTGTTCTGAAGAACGGCCTGCAGGCAGTCCCTCGCATGCCCACAATTGTGTGGCACGAGGCGTATTCATGGATTTGATCGCACAAACTCTTGGCTAGGAAATGGCACCCAAGTCCTTCATACCATCCGCCACCCGAAGGAAGGCTTAAGAACACTGCACATAGGAATCGCAGAGCGGAGGTGGGTTTGCATGTTGGATTTCAGGGTGCGTGTATGCAAAAGTGGTACCGATCCAATTTAGGGGTGCGTGTACGCAATGTAGCAGGGTGCAGGAACTGTTTACCGGGATTCGCATGCAGATTTTTCGAGATTTCAACCTGAGTTACAATTTTTCATACGTATGTTATTGGGGTGCCGGATACAGTTACCGGGGACCCTGCGCAAGGGTATTTGTATTCGTTCTTGGGGGAGCATGCAAAGGTAGCTGTTCTGGCTGTTTTTGCTTTGCGTGGAGGTCTGTCGGGGGCATTCCGGTGACGACTTGCGAATACGATTACTTTGCGCAGTAAATTCCATAAAGACGCAGAGCACACATTTCTTAATCTAATCTGCGCACAGGCTTGCGCAGTGTACTGCTCGGTGCGTGCCCCCAGCAGAACAGCAGGGAACAGCGCGCTACACGTCCGCTCTGCACTGCAATGTGCTGCTGGCTAAAAGCTGGCTTCATGCACCACCGCTGTGTCAGAGAACAGCCTGCCCCACAATCGCTCTGTTGCGCTCTGCAATGTGCTGCTGGCTAAAAGCAGGCTTCATGCACCACACCTGTAGCAGGGAACAGCCCGCCCCACGTTGTGTCTGCTCCACTCTGCTCTGCAATGTGCTGCTGGCTAAAAGCAGGTTTCAAGCACCACACCTGTGACAAGGAACACCCCGCTCCACTTCCGCTCCACTCTTCAATGTGTTGCTGGCTAAAAGTCGGTTTCATGCACATCAGCCGTGGCAGGGAACCGCCCGCCTGACGTCGGCGCTGCTCCTGAAAGTTGCTTTCAACATGTTGTTAGTAGAATCATTATTATCGCTGTTCTATGCCATATTTGCTTTCAGACAAAGCTCACTATTTAATTCTAGTAAACCTAGGATTTTGGGTGCTAGGCTGTCCGGTCGATTGTTATACTGGAAAAGTAAATGTTTAAAAATACGAAAAGTAAATGTTTAAAAATATGTTGGAACAATGGCATTAGGAACAAAGCAAACCTTAATTTGTTTATAATAGTTTTGAAAAGGATAGAAACATGGTGGACTGGTCTTGGTTACCCCATTCATTTTAAACAAATTTAAAAAGCGGGTTTGACATTAAGTCGTTGAATTTAACAATTTGAGTTATGCAGTGTTATCAAGGAACTCAAGGGTCCACAAACATTTTTTGTAAGTAGAAAAATCTCTTTTCCTAATTAGCAAGATGTTAACATTATTTTGTTACAAGAGGTGTGGCTCTTTGAGGTTCCACTTTTGGACAGCTAAACAGTATGTTTACAGAAGACCAGAAAGGGTTCCACTGGAAGACATTCTCTGGGCTATTACTAGCTGCTAATAATGCCCTTGGGGCACAAGTGGAGTGCATTTTGGATTCCCATTTTGGCATCTCTCGGCCTTGAGGCAGTCATGGGAGGGTATCATAAATATAAGTGACATTTTACTGGAAAGCATTTACTTTTCAATGGCCCTGTTTGCTTTATTTCAACAATGTTATGTGGTCAGCGCGGAAACAAAGAGATCATGCTGTTCTGGTCCTTACTGTGGAGGGGAACAGAATGACTATTCATAGAGTAACTTACTTTGTTAGAAGTTAATTTGGCAGGAAATAGAATAAACTGATATCAATCAAAGTTAAAAGCTTTTAATAGAGGATTTTCAACCTTTATTTCCACTCTCCCAACACAAATATGTAGTGACATTCTTTCTCCTGTTACTTATGCACATTTGTATAAATGCCTTTGAATAATGCAAGCTTGTAGGATTCTTGTTAAGAAATGTCCCATACTATTAGAGGTAGAAATTATATGTATGATCATGACTTTTCACTCAAAAAATAGGTGAAATTCAGAAATCAAGGGCACCCCTCAATAAGGTTTATTGCGTAAATCTATTGTCTTCCACTGTCTGGGGACATCACGACAATGCTATATAATATATTAAGAAAACAAACCTAATTATTTCAAAAAATTCTGATGGTGTCGCACAATAACTAATTTATAAGTCCAACCATATAAAATACGTTTGTGATAACCTGGTTTTAGGGTTGCAAGGACTGTGCATTTCAACACAGAAACCTTGTATGAAATTGTGTGTTTTTCGAAATAAAATATGCACATTTTGTATTTGATATGGTTGGACTTTTAAATTACTTATTGTGCGGCACCATCAGAATATTTAGAAATAATTAGGTTTGTTTTCCTTATATATTATATAGCATTGTCGTGGTGTCGTGGTGTTATTATGATCATGATGTTCAACATTATAATAAATGAGAAAAAGATTGAGGCAGGCTTTTACGATTGAGGCGGTTGACCGTCAAATTTCACGTTTTACAAAGGAATAGTGAAATAATGTTAAAAGTAATTACTCATAAGAAGATTTTTTCTGGGCGATAGTGAACAATGAGCTGAACAATCAGGCTACTCCCCTATTTCAGAAGACTGTTGGGTGAAAGATTTTAGTAGTTTTAATTCACTGATGTTCAGGAGAATTTCTATTATTTCTTTTAGTCAGCCACTTGAATTTATGATTTTGTTAGTAGAGCTATTGCTGCGGTAATTAAGAAATCAAAAACATTCTGGCACATTTGACTTTGAAAGTGAACCCTGATCTTTTAGGTGACTTTTGATGATTCTATTCCAGAAATGGTGTCAAGCAATTTATTACAAGGTTCTTGGAATCGGTCACAAATTGTGCTAATATTCATAATGGGGCACAGAGTGGATCCCAGAAATTATAGACCAATTGCCCTAATGGATGTTAGCAGTAAATTGTTTGCATCTTTAGTAATAAGGGATCTAGAGTGTGGGGCACTATCTACAGACAGACTGCATACATTTAAAACTGGCTTTAGGTGCCATTTAGGAATGACCCTGAATGGGATTTTATTGGTTCTTATTCGAGATCTGGCTTGCCAGAAGGAGAAAGCACCTGTTTGTCTGGCACGTATAGATCTTTCCAAAGCATTTGATCAGGTGAATAGATGCTTTTTCTGGAGAAAGTTGACTGAATGGGGAATCATGGATGGCTTCCTAAGGGTGCTGATCTTCTTGCATTCTAACATAGTGATCCAGGTGAGGTTGAATGAGAGTGCCTTGTTGCCTCCAAATATTCAAATGTATCGAGGTTGAAGTCAGCGATGCATTTTGGCTCCCTGGCTGTTTAGCCTCTTCCTATCGGACGTGTTTAATGACATGATTAAAGTTACATCTTTCCCACCCCATTTAGGCCACTTTCATCGGAGTTGGTTGGCATTTGCAATTTACTAAAAGTCACAAATTGATAGTTAACACTTTGAAATTAAAAATCCAGCATTTTACCATTAGGAAAATGTAAGTTTGATAATAAGGTAATAGAAATGACTCATGTGAATGAGAGATTACGATAAGAATTTAGGTTTATAAAACCCAAATAAAAGTAATTAATAGTAAATGTCACCTTTCTTGTGTTCCACTTCGGAAATCTTATACACAAAAAGTTATCCCTAGTGTAACCCAGTTCCTAAATAAATTGGAAGGAATACTCTGGAGGAAAGACATGGCCCAATCCCCAGGGGTTCAGTGTGCAGTCATCCAGTATGAATTGAGTTTGCTCTCTTATCAAGCCCACACATGTTGGAGACTTCTTATAATGTATTTGAAACTGATAGATTTTCTGTCAAACACAAGTTATTTTCACTTAAATAAGATAAAGAGACCAGATCCTCAAAAGTAGTTACAGATTTCACGGATAGATATTACCAATCTCTCTCTCTCTGCACTTGTGCGTTCTGAATGCTCATAAGGCCTAGTAGGACCGCTTCTTTCTTTCCTCATTGTCATTATAATTGCCTTTCATTCCCATGTTCCCTCCCCGTTGCCCTGTGGGCACTTTGAGGCACAATTTACTTGATGTATAAGCACCTTACTAATGCACAATAAATAAATAAATACAAATTGTTGACCTTGTGTGTGAATAAAATATTACTGAAGGTGAATCCAGTCAAGGTAGAAAAGCTTCTTTGGGAGTTTGATTGGTGCTAATAGTTCATAAACATAAATTATTTTGAGAGTTAGCAAGATAGCAAAGAAAGTTGAGCATATTACCAAAATACCTGACTATGTTACCTGAAGATAGATGTGAGAGAATGTTTATGAGTTTTCATTTTAACCTGCTTCCAACTTTGAAAGTGATTGGTAAGAGATGTTGTTTGGAGCAAAGTGAATAAACAACTCGAGACCCTTGAACATTTGATGTCCAATGGCTGTAATTTGAGGAGGCTAAGAGTACATTATTTTGGTATATTTAGCACACACTAATTATTATTTACGATGCATTTTTGGGATGATCTTTTGTTAGGTGGAGCATGTTTTCTCGGGTTTAGCTTCTATGAGTTTCCTCTATGCTTTATGATTACCCCTTCAATAAGGAGATGAACAACATGGGTAATTCTCAATTAAACCCCATTTCAGAAGACTGTTGGGTGAAAGATTTTAGTCGTTTTTATTCACTGTTGGTGAGGAGAATTTCTACTTTTCCTAGTCAAGGGTGAGAAGACTCTCCCACCTCCCCATATTTGATATTTGCTATCATGTTCATATAGAGGTAGGCTAGTCTACCCTATAGAGGCAATGAAACACCTATATTATCAAGACTACAGCACAGCTTCTCTCTATTGACAAAGTCAAAAGCGGATGTAATATTCATAAATACTAAATAAACAGACATATCCATCCCCTAATAATATTTAGATATAACAAGCTATACATTCAGCTTATGAATTGCCATTGCCACCAAAGGTCTAATTCCCAAATGTATGTCAGGTAGGATTGCATTTTCTCCTGCCAATTCTAGCAGCATCGAAGATATTGCCTTCAAAATAGCTAAGAGATCCCATCTAGAAGAGATGAATATTAATAGGAAAGCAGCAATGATTTCAATCTTTTGTTATAAATTGGGACAATTGTCCGTTTCTCCCAGATTCCAGAAAGGATCTTGTCACAAACATAGCATCCCACGCGATGATTAAAAGAGGTGCTGGTAACTCCATCTATCTAGTCTAGGGATAGCTGAAATAGACTGAGTGCTAAACCCTTTTTTAATTTAGCTAGCCCAAATGGTTTTGAATGAGCTATATTTACAGTTATTATGGTGCTATGTACGGGATGCAACACTTCGGTGGATTTCCTCATTCCTCACTAACATATTGTCACAACCCTTGCCCAAAACCTCCTCTGGCAAACCCATTGGCCAGGTGGAGTCAGGACTCGGGCCTCTAGAGCCTGGCATCCTCTTCAAAAGCCCTCATGGGGCCAGTCCTGGCGCCTATGGACATGAACAACAATGTGCTTGGGAACTACTTTATTGTATTGTTAGCCAACATGGAGGCATCCACATAGCTTGGTTCCTAAGAACCAAGCTATGCGGTCTAGTGTTTTGGGTGTGGCATGCCTGGAACTACTTTCCTTGGTACTACTTTACCTAGGCTATATAAACCACACCCTGACTGCAGTACATGCTTCGCGTTACTTTGCAGCTTGCAACATGTGTCACAGGTTTCACTTTTTCTCACCTTTTTTTGCTGCTTTGTGGAATCCTTCGCCGGGGTTTTCTTCCGTGCTGTTCGGGTCTTGTATAGGCCTGCTCAGCCGTCTTCGGATTCCAGGATTCGTTCACCTTCTTCATCCAGGATCAAGGAAACTCCAGGAAGACCAGGAAGGAAGGCAGCATTCGGGGGCGGACCGCGTGGAATGCGGAAGGATACAGGTACAAGGGGAGGGGAAGGAAAAGGAGTAAGGAATGTGTTCCGGGAATTCAGGAAGCAACTCAGTTCCAGGAGTACGAACTACGACCTACGTCAAGCCACAGCTAACGGTAGCGTTGAGACGGGTGGAGCCGCAGGGGAGTGGCTAATTTATAGAACGTGCTGCCTAGGACGTAAGGTCGATAGACCGCGTTTCGTGTATACGGCCATGTTGGGTGTACTACAGCGAGTAACCCCCGACGTGCCAGGGACCAGGAAGACCAGAAGGGGTGTGATCGATGGATCATGACAACATGACGCTCACCGTGTCCAGCTATTAACTCAAACCTCGGAGAAGCAGAACCTGCAAGGAGACAAATGGAACATCATTAGCAGCAGCATCTTACCCGCAGTCTTCATCTTTAAACACTTGCAGCTACTGAGAACAGCTTCCTCGAATCTGCACGCCTCCAGGACAGAACGACCTGAAAGAGGAAGATAGAGGCAACATTAAAGGATGCTGTAGAGACATTTACAAATTGCGAACTGCTCAAAAGGCTTACCTGGCTGGTCGCCTCTCGGCTGGCACCACTCCGGACATTCCACTCGTGCTGAAGAACACCACGACCTACAAGGAAGGAAAACACAGGTTATCAAAGGCAAGACTTTGCAGCGCTGCGCATAGCGCTTACTTACTGCATCATAGTGCTCTTAATGTGCCATCGTTTACCAGCGGGGCTCAACCAAGCCAGTTCGCTGCGCTGAAGCTCTGCATACCTAAGGGAGAAAAAAGAGACGTTTTAAACAAAGAAAGGCATGCAGGATAGCAAAAAAACTAAAGAACAACAATAAGACCTACCTGAACAATATCAAACGGGCCGGCGTCAGTGAAGTAACTGGACCGCACTCGCCCATGAAAGACAACGCGCCCCTGCAAAGAAGGCAGGACTGAGAGCACGCCTAATTCTACCACAAGGCAGAACCTTCCCCGCAGACCACATCAGGGCCAAGCTGAGAAGCATACCAGCGAGTAACCCAGCTGGGTGGCGTCCCTGTGGATACCAGGTGAGCGTAACACAGATCTCAAATCACCCTCCTTCCTCCCTTCACCTTGGTCCCCCACCATGTTATCAATGGAGTCCGACAGGGTGTCTCCCTATCTCTCCTGCTCTTCAGCTGCTACATGAGACCCCTTCCTGCCCTTTTTCGTTCACATAACCTTACCTGCTCCAACTACGCAGACAACACCCGATCTTCTTTAAGATCATCTTTAAGATCCCTACGTCCACCTGCATCCCCCACCCTGACCTTGCATCCTGCCTCACAGACATTGACCATTGGATGATGGCCAACCACCTGCTCCTAAAACCTGAAAAAACAGAAGCTCTCCTCCCCTGACCTACCCCTTGTTCCTCCCCCTGCCTTTTCCAACACAGTAAAGAGCCTTGGATTCATGAGGGATGCTGATCGGACACTCTCACACCACATTAACACAGTGTCTAAATCTTGCTATCTACACCCCTGCATTCTTAGACACATGTTCCCTTACCTCTCATATCCTCACAGAGTCACTGCAATCATTGCCATCTTCCTCTCCTGCCTAGACTACGGAAACTACATTTACCTGGCACTCCCGCACATCAACTCAGAAAGCTCCAATGGGTCCAAAACACTGAAGCTAGGCTCTTCCTGGCATTTGGCCCCAGAGAGCACATCTCACCCGCCCTCCATGTCCTCCACTGGCTCCCTGTCGGGCGAGAGGCCATTTTCAATGCCAGGTGCCCTCCACAAGACAGGACCTGAATGCATTCAACAGAAATGTATCCGTTACCCACTCAACAGAAGCCTGCGTTCAGGCAATGCACTCCTCCTTGTCATCCCTCCCTTGAAATTCACTAGCATATGAGGGGGTCCTCCTTCTCCATCGAAGTCTCCTCAATCAGGAATTCATTTCCCCAAAGCATCCAATGCATAGAGGATCAACTTGCCTTCCCGAGGGCCCTTAAGGCCTGGCTTTTTGGCTTTTTCCCCCTGCATCCTGACCAACCCATGCCACTCTTCTGGTTATTTAACCACCTTCATTTAGGCCAGGGCATCAATGAACATACCAGGAAATGTATTGGATGACAGTGAGAATAAACTCCAGCAGTCCACAGGACAGAATCCATGCCTCACCTACAAAACCACGATACCAGCCAGAGCACACGGGTCCATATCCATGCTTATGGAAGATAGCTCAAGGCAACCCCACCCACCCGCACGCATCTGCTAGCATACACCATATATAGGACACACTGCACAACACCTCTGTCATAAGAATGCAGCTATATGCCCACGACCGACGGAAAATCGGCCTAGCTGGACACATAATGCGTCTCCTGCACTCACATACTCTCCAGACAACCTCACAGCTCCCATCCACATGCCAGCTCAATACGGGTAGCTAGTATGGACTTTGCCACCTTCATATTGCGTAAAATGCACACACGCATTGTAAACTCCTCTGATGATTTTCCCATACCTTGGACTTCAGTCCCCCGAGGGTGTTGACCTACAGTGCTTTGAGACCATACCAATGAGAAAAGGCACTATATAAATGACAAATTACATTAGATGACTTTATATAAAACGATGTTCATCATCTTTAATGAGTGTTGAGTGAACTCGATGAACTTAAATTTTGAAGTTCCAGGATACATCAGAAAACAATATTTTAAGAATATCCATGTCTAGTTATTCTGCTCACCTTGAAGCATCCTTCCCACTCCCTTCTGGAAGTCCAGGTTCTCAAGTTACGCCCCTAGTTTAGCTCTCTTTTTTCAGGCATTCTGATTTCGATTGAATGACTTGTGTACCAGTTGAAGTTTTTCTTGGTAATGTTTCAAGTTTCAAAATAAGCCTTCTTTTTCAAACACATCTGTCCTCAGAAATTGAAAATCATTATTCATATTCAGTGTCAATGTTTATATAAACTGAATGAGCATTCTCATTAATGACAAATCTTTTGATCAGTAACTGCAAAATGTACAAACCAGTGGAAAAGAAGGTCAGCATAATGACATCATCGCATAAAATAAACTTGCCATGTTATTACAAATGTGACTAATTTCAGAGACTTCTGAATTAGGGAAATGCCTGACTATAATGTGTATCACATTGTTTCTTTGTTCTGAATCAAGCGAATTAGCTTCGATATTGCGTCCTTGACTTCCTTGTTTCTCAGGGTGTAGACCAAGGGGTTTACCATTGGAGTCAAAATAGCGAATATAATGTTTCCCAGGATGTGAAAATTAATCGCATTGTCTGTCCTGTAGGAAATATATGATATAGCCATGGTTGCATAGAAGGTGATGACAACAATCAAGTGGGAGGTGCAGGTCGAGAAGGCTTTCCTCCGGCTTTCTTTTGAGTTCATCCTCAGGACAGATATGATAATGAAGAGGTAGGACAGGGAAACCAGCAGAAGGGGGACTGTGGAAACCAACATGGCTATAGTGAAGCCCAGCAGGGTCTGAGAGTTGGTATCAGAACAGGCGGCTTGAACGACGGACAGATGATCACAGAAGCAGTGCTCAACTTGGCTAGAGTCACAGAAATGTAGCTGCGAAGTGGGGATCACAGCAGGCATGGGTATGAACATGGCACTTATCCATGCACTGGATGCCAGCATTACATTCACCCGCTTCGTCATTTTAGTCGTATAGTGCAATGGAGTGCATATGGCGATGCAGCGGTCGTACGCCATCACCACGAGCAACAAAGATTCAGTGACTGTAAATGCATGAAAGAAGTACATCTGCATGAAGCAGCCGAGGAAGGAAATAGTCCTCCCATTAATGAGGAAAATGTCAAGCATTTTAGGCACGGTGGTTGTGGTGCACAATACGTCCAACACAGAGAGGTTTGACAGGAAGAAGTACATGGGCTTGTGAAGGTTGCGATCCACCACGACGGCGCATAGGATCATCAAGTTCCCGGTCAGGATCAATAGGTAGAAAAGCAAAAATAGGATGAAGAGTGGAATCTGGAAGTTCTGAAGGGACCTCAATCCAACAAGATGGAATTCTGGTGTTGCACTGCTGTGGTTGTTGTCCACCATAGTCAAGGGGCTAGAACCTGTAGAAGACTACAAAAGGAAAAGGTACAATAATGTTAATCCACCAGTGGGTGTATTGGAGCCAATACAAATAAAGAAAATGCTACCTTCTATTACAGGCAATAGGTTTCAGTGATAGATTTTGTCCATGATAGCACACTGGTCAATAATCAAAGATGTGCACTTGCTTGAGGGGGTGAATTTCACATTGCTGTACTTTTTTCATTATATTTTCCTTTTGGAAAGCTTTGAAGATGATGTGTCTCTTGTCTTGGCACCCTCTTTGTCACATCTCATAAGGCCTGCCAAATCTTTACATCGTGCCTCAAAAATGTGCTTACAATTCTCTTTGAGAACTCAAGCAGAAATAGAGCACTTTGACTACAGTGTATGCTTATGTGGGCCTGCAAAGGGCAACAATTTATGTTGGCAGATTTTCAGATTACAAATCAAACTCGGGTATGTTTTAGCCTGGGTACACGAAGGAGGCTGGCACAACTGGAATATGGCGACCGCGTGTTCTTTGCACGCGCGTCGCCAGGGTGAATCCTACGAGGATTCCAGAACTCAATAAGGTGAGCGCATTTTGACATTACTCTGTACCCTATGGACTTAGGGGTATCCTTGAACATTCAAGGAACCTATTAAATTAAACTAAAGAAACCGGGAAAAACAAAACAATTCTTTTGGGGGGAACTCCCTGAGGACTTAGAGGCAACTTTACCCACTTTTTCAGGGTTTTTTACTGGGGTTATATAGACCAAGGTTGGTGATTCAATCTCGATGCCAATGTGCCTAATTATTAACAAGGAAGAGGCTAACAAGGTAAGCGAACACACTCCTAGCATGCAGTTATATATATGTTGCCAGCCAAGATAATAGATTTAATTAGGTCATATTTATGACCCCAATATATCTCTTTTCTTCAGCAAAGAAGACGTTACATAAGTGTTTAAATTATAGCCAATTCAAATTGGCCTTGTTTGGAAGCAACAGGATAAGTTTTGTGACCGCGTGGCAATTGTTACACATCTGTTATTTCGCAACCCGTTAGGCAACTAAGGAATCCATTTTTTAATTTACATTTTACTCCCATAATTTGTCCTTAGGTTTGGGAACCAAGCAGCTATAGCTGAGTTGAATCCTTCCTTCTTTTCACCAGGTGGGAACACACATTTTGGATATTGACACCACATATGGGTGATGATATTAATTAACTAGGCACTAGCACTTTAAGGAATTACTGTACGTTTTGTGGGGTTCGTCGCCTATACCTCTTAGCAAAAGTAATTTGTATGACTACTAATACATTGTTAGGAAGATTAGCGCAGATCTTTACTAAATAATATTACGGTGTTAATGTTTTATGTCTCCTGTACTTAAGAATTTTTTCAAATTTTCCTTTTCTGTTTTCCTTTCTCTTTTCTCCCCGAACCACGATCATGGTATGTACCTATGATTTTTCATTATGTGATAAACTTATGAATGTTAATATGCATTGATATAATTAGACTATTATGGGACTATAACAGCCTTGACAAAGACGAAGTGTCGAAACATGTGTTGGCTGTGACCAAAACCATTTTGGAGGGAATTAAAACACTATCCTATTGGTTTGAACTCAAATGTGCTGCATTTATTGAATTGCTAATTAACTCATATATTCACTCTCTCAATATACTATTGGCTAAGCACGAAGCAATAGTGGAAATGTTGCATTGTACGTTAGCTCTGGGGTTTTTGGGTTAACCCTAGCTGACTAGTCATGCTGCTAGCCTGCATTTTTTCAAAACTGTGTCCAAGCGCACTTAAAAGCAGATGTACCCCAACTTGTATACTTCCATTATATATTTATTTCACAATAAGACCACTACTGCTGTCTTACTGTGCAAAGCACATTATCAAAACTAAGAATACCCATACTTATTATTTTCTGATAGAATGTTTAATTGAAAGATGGATTGTCTGGTACACTCCTATTGATCTCCTTTGAAGTAACCCTATGAGCATGGAGAAGGGGACAAATAGCACCAGTCAGGGTTTCAGCCTGATTGGCATGAAATCAAAGAGCAATTTGGAAATATAGAAATGACCAGTGTTCTACATAGTTGCTGAATATGGTTGCGATGTAAGTGTTATTTACTTGAATCACTCAGTTCATAATGCACACTGGGCTAAAAGATCTGTTGACTTTTCATAAATCTGAGTAATGATTTGGACCGCCCTAAGAGATGGATAGGTACATGCTCTGTTCCCTATGCCCAGACATTCTAAGAGAATTATATTTAGAATATGTAATGATCAATGCAATGATCTATACAAACAAAGTGTAAATTAACTCACCAGGAGCAATATTCCCAAAAATGTGCGTAAGTTGAACTAGCACTACGGCAAAAATAACTCTAGTGCAAAAACACATGGGCATCATTACAAGTATGAAGGTGTGTGTAAAAATGGGCACAAGTCGTGGTAAATCCGTTAACGCCAATTTACTGCTGCATTACCACACTGATGTGTTATGAGTTGCGGTAGTAGGGAGGAAGATTTACCTCCAGCAAAAATATGGAGGTAAATCTTCCTTCTTACCACCAAAAATCAATGGATTTATCACACAGAAATTCCATCAGCGGTAAATCAACCAAAAGTCTTCATGGAGTCCTATAGACTCCAAAAATTGTGAATTGCCACCACTTGTAATCCAGTTGTAACTCCACGGGACCAAGTGACCGTACTAGTAATCACGTTTGGTGGTAATTCAGCAGATTGACCACTGTATTACCACCAAACTCGTAATGAGGCCCATAGTCTTTCAATGCATTTCTGGGCTCAAAACACAGGAGAGTAACACCCTCGTTAACACAAATAATCAAAGTATCCTACGATGAGACCAACCCACTTTTGTGACAAATGGCATTAGATCAGGGAGGGACATGAAAGCTCCATCAACTCTGTGCTCCCCATGTCCAGCAGCAATTAAAATTATGTAAGAGTCAAGGAAACAGCCATTACTCTTACAGGGACAGGGATTGCAAAATACCTAAATGGCTCACAACGCAAGGCATATCACGTATAAAGGGCCAGCAGATGCTTGTGCTAAGATCCCACACAATAAATGAAAGGCTCCAACCGTACTCACTGAGAGAACAACACAAGTGTAAGGTGGAGCATTTACTTAGAAACCTACTCAATTACAGTGTGAGTTTCCACAAAGCCATTCAATCTCCTTGTGAGTCTTTAATAACTACAGGAGACTGATTGAAAACCAGATAAATAACTGAGAAGATATATTTCAATTGTATGCAAAGGATATCCAATACGTTTGTGAAGCATACCCTCAATGGAAAAATCACTGAGTGTCTAAGCCATAGAGAAAAATACTGATGTTTACAAAAATGTACTCTTGTTTACACTAGATTCCACCCTCCCAACCAGGTCTTGTCAGCAAATCATAAACACAGACCAGCTAATACTGCTGATGATACTAAGAAGTTGTGATTGATATTACGTCCAAAGAAATCAATGATTCACAGTAATGTATCCAAGACAAGTACAAAGGTTAGCACTCCAAAGGTTTCCAAGCAATTGCATAAGAAAATAAGAAACCCAGTCAAAAGAGCTTTGTAAAACATATGGCCAATGCATTTCGAACTTTAATGAGTCCTTCTTCAGGGACAATTATATTGTGTGATATCTTATTTGCAGTTTAATTTCACATTGATAGTACAAAACCCTATACAGGACAATGTTGCATAATCTTGAAGCTAAGGCAAGAAGACTGTACCGACCATTAATTTGTTCATCTCCATCCAGCTCCCAACGTGTTCTAAGCCATACAGCCAGGAGCGGCTACGAATAGGATATGCCTCAATGCAGAGGAAAATTACAATGTTGGATTTTAGCACCAACCCAAAACTGGAAATACTATACACATTGTCAGACAACCTGGGACTACCACACCCTAACAACATCCTAAACTTCAAACAGCAAAGCAAAACATTCACCAAACAACTAACAACCAACTTCACACCATCAAAGTGTCTTCCCTTTATTAGCCATAGATCACTGCTAAATCTTGCTCTAATATTACATAAACTGGACTACTGTAGCAAACTCTCTATTGGACTTACCAAACAACTTATTCATCAACTTGACATGGTACAGAAGAAAGGGACCAGACTGATCTTTAGCCTGGATGAATGTGATCACATAACACCAGCACTAAGCAACTTGAAATGTCTCTCCATAAAGATGCACGTCACACTAAAAACCCTATGTGTGACATGCAACGTGGTCTGGAAAAGCCTGTTACTCATCATATTGCTACAAACAATACATTTCAAGCAGCACCCTGAGACCTTCTTCTGCCATGAACATTAAAACACATCTATTGTAGAATGAAAGGCTCTACCAAAACACTCTAGTATCACAGGGAGGAAGCTTCCGGAACAACATCACGAAGGAGCAAAGACAAGTACAAAACCCCAAAAGTTTCAACAGGAATGATCTGGGAGATCCCAGATTAGATGTAGGAGTTCTAAATGTGTGGAATAGGACTAATAGAGGCATATGGCCTCATTCCCAGGTTGCTGGTACCCCACCCCACTTTCATGTGAAGCACCATGAAGCGATTCACCTTAACGGTTGCCACCCTTACAAATCTCAATAATTAATTAAATAAATATATAAATACATACATGTATTTGAGGGCATTGTAGTGAATAGCGAAATGAAGAGTACCGCTTTATCCGTCTCCTCGAGCTACACATCTTCCGCTCAGTCCTGGGCCCAGGTGGAAGGGAGGTATCTGCTCTGATTGTCCATATATGTAATATATGTGCTCTCTTCAATGAAGGGTGATGTCCAAATAATCGACCAGTCGTTTATTTTTATTAGGTCCTGCTTAAGCTTCCTCGTCGCATCATGGCATTCATGCTCAGAGAAGCTCTTCCCATTGTGGTGGGTGATTTGGTAAATGCAAAATTACGTTAAAAGCAATGTATCATTGCTCAAAAGACTTCATTGTTTTTTATGTTCATGCTGCTGTGACTTTCAGGATCCTTAACTTAACATTCAAAAGTTATGATGATGTAGTACTTTCCTACAAAAGGAATGCCCCGGAGGATAGCACATGGGCAACAAGCAGGTCTTGGAGGCAAGACCGCGCAGATCATCAGAGGTTCAAATCCCAGATCCACGCTTAGAAACTGAACTCAGGTATGGTATTAGGCGCGTTATAAAAACACAATTAAATAAATATAAATAATGAATAAGATCTCTTGGTATCCATTGAGATGGTATGTTATGTTATTGGGATTCACATAGAACAATTGCTGCCCTTTTCATGGCATCCTGGCAGATAGAGGGATGGATTGGGTTTGGCTAGTAGGATCAGAGGAAGCAGTGCAAGGCTGCTTGGCTGTTGTGTTGATGCGTGTAGTACGCAAAACAACTCTGTTGAAGGTAAGCTTATGGTTCTTTTGTTCGACACATAGTCCTGTGGGATGTGGCCTGGGACCCTATGGTCGACACATGATAATGTGTTGTTTTAGTGAGATCATCTTTCTGGTGGGCAGAGAATACATATATTTATCTTCCAAGTACTGCTCTCAAATTCATTGCAAGAAGATCTGCTACCATCTCTAACTTCTTGAGGCAGGGAAAGCCGACATCAATCCACTCCATTCGCTGTGTGCATTTGGGGGAGGATCTTCCTGTGTAGATGGATCAATGATCTTCAGATATTTACAGCACCTCCTATTGGCTTTGTGGGTCATAAGGTCATGCATTTGTGCAAACCTGTTTGGTATTTTTGTACTGCATTCTTCATATTTATATATCATTTTTTCTATTTGAGTTTTTATATAACACCAAACAATACACCACGGATAGATTTAAAGGAAATAATTCGCAGTGCTAAAATATATCAGTGGGGAAATTTGCTGTCCGAATTGATTAATAATGGATCAGGGGATCGCGTGTATGTGATCTCTGCAAAGCTGCCACAGTATTTGACCTCTCAGTGGCAGGTACAGGTACAAGAAAAACATTAACCTGCAATTGTTTCCTAAATTAACTTTGTTACCAGGACTCTGTTTGAACTCACTGCACTTTACACCTACTTACTCGTACCACCAACAGGCTGGATGGCTGACGATGCAACACAAATCTCAATGGAAAGGCACCACTGCATCTATCCTCCTCTATCCAACTCTACAAGCCTTCTCGTAATCTCTGCTCTTTATCCTCGACTTCAATCATCATGGTCGCATCCCGAGCACAGCTGGCTGTACCACCTACCTGCACTTAAATATGTCAAATGTCGGTTGTCCTGGGCCACATCCCAGGCCTGGATTTCACGTTGGAGATTCCACTTCAGTGATCGCCTGCAAATGAAACAGACACAGTGAGTTGGAAGATCTTCACTTTTACGCTGGTCCCCCCGGAGCCCTCAGAAGTCTGTTCTTACCTTGCACTGACATCCGTGCTTGCACAGCTGTCAGCTCTTCCCGACGCCTGCGCAGCAGAAGCAGCATTCTGTTCTGGTTCACCGCCGGCATATTCCTGCAGTCCATTCAGCAGAGCAACATCTCGGATTTTCGCCGCAGACGGCCCGCCTCACTGAAAGGGAAAACAAAGACATTAATCACCACGCATAACACGCTTATTGCGTGTAACAGCCATACATTTAAACCAACCATGTTGTTAATGGCACCAGCTCGTTATGACAGATCTAAAGACATTGGCCCTCATTACGACCCTGGCGGAATCCGCGGTGCTAAATGCACCGCGGAGCATGGCGGAAAGCCGCCGATAGCGCCATGGGGGTTGGCGGATTTACCACCCCATGCCGACCTTGGCGGAGCGGTAAATCCCCAATCCCCATTTTACCCTTCCCCATTCCCATTCTTGCCCCATAGGGTATAATGGGAGTGGGGAAGGAGTTAATTACGCCGCCGTAAAGTACGGCGGCGTAATTAACAACGAGGTCCCTTAGCGCCATGGTTTTCTCCGCCCGGTAAAACCAGGCGGAGAAAACCTCCATGGCGCTAAGGGAACTCGTAGTACGGCGGACGGGTCCGCCGCGATTAGCGCTGGCGGAAACCCACTCCGCCAGGGTCCTAATGAGGCCCATTCTAAGGACTCCGCAGAGTGCGCAACAAGGAAAGACATTTCACAATCTCACCCACAGAAAGCATCCTGTGCACTGCAGCAGGACTGGGCCACAATAATTCAGTGAAGCAACTGGAAAGCAGATGTTATCCTGTTTACTGGAGTTCACTACTACATACAACAAGGTGAGCTCTGACTCCCACTATTCACTCAATTTAGGGGTATAAGGAAGCGAGATGGGATGGAAAGGAGAGGGTAACAGGCCCTAATATTGTCCACTTGTTTATCTCTAGGCTCAAGAAAGCCCATCATCATCAATGTGGAACCCAACCAAACCACTCCCACCTGCACTGCACACTGGGCAATAGCCATCAGCGCAAACAGCGGGGAAGGAGTGGTTTAGATCGGCATCGAGTACCAGAACCCCCCAACTTACCTTGCAACATCTTCAAGGTGATCTGGACCTGGCACTCCTGCAGGGCACCAGAGGTAAGTGTTACAGAATGCTAAGCCCACGTATATAAACCCTGCCTGAGTGTCATCATGGCCTCGGAAGTAGACCAGTTAGCAGCATTACTGGGTGAATTATGGGCGGAGGTTCACGCCGCCCGCTCTGACTCTGAAACCAACGCCATGAGAGAAGACATGGTGGTAAATAGGGAAAGAACAGAGGAGTTAGCAAAACGTCTAACTAGGACCCAAGCAGGTCAGGTTCCTTTACCAGGCCCGTCAGACGGCGCTGCAGATGCGCCTGCCAAGATTCAAGTCACCACACCCATCACTGTCCCAATAGCACCACCTGAACGATTCTTGGGGGATCCTCAGAGATACGCCATTTTTATGTATCAGTGCAGGCTCCACTTCCTGTGCTGGCCAGTAGCATTCCCGACAGATCAGACTAAGGTCGCCTTTGTTTTGTCGTATTTGAGAGGACACGCAGCGAGTTGGTCAGTGCCATTAGTCAATCGAGACGACCCCAATTCTATACAACTTTGCAGGGTTCCAAAAAGAACTCGACAAACTTTTTGCTCGCTGAACACAAGGGCAGGCCTTGGATGGGGAACTATTGACTTTGCGACAAGGGTATCAAGCCCTGTTGATGTACATTACTACCTTCAACAGCTTAGTGGCTGAAAATCAAAAACAAAATTCACTTTAAGAATTCACAGAAATGAAACACATTTCATTGCGTCTCTTTGCAACAGGAGCAGTGAGTTGCACAATGTATAACAAGGCCATTCATGGTCAAAATGTCTATCCCTAAAACAGAGATAGACATTCTTAAACTAAAAGTCGAACACAGCGCACTCAGGGCACTTACATGCTTTCCAACAACAAGGCAACAATGGAAACCATAGGAATTTAAGAGGAGCTCCTTGTCTCACAAGACAAAGAGGCCTGTTTCTATGTTTATACTTGGTAATTGCCAGGCTGAGGTGTGAAGGTGCAGTGATGCAGAACGAAGAAGGCTGTGCAGCCGCAAACCTCAGGTGCACATAACTGCAGAGCAATACCAATAGCTATTGGCTGCAATGCCAGCAACGAGCTGGTACAACCTGCACCGCCCAGTGGCTGATAAGAATTCTTCAATATTTTAGACATAATAGGCAGTTCTAGATTTGGACAGACACAAGGAATATAAAGGGGCCATAAGTGTGCATTATACTCATTGTATTGGGTTTGCTCCAATGGGGAACCCCCCTAACAACATGATAGAAACAATTTATTTTTATGTATTTATTTATATACAGGAGGAACAATGTTCTTTTGATCACAAAAGAAAGTACAATAGATAAGAAATCAGATTTGACAGGAAGCAGTGCGCTTCTCACAATGGGGTGAGTTTGAAGGACATCCAGTCCAGATTGTGGAGGGGAGTAAATGGAACAGTCACCGGGGACATTTGACTTCCATGATTTTCAGAAGTGGTTTGAAATGGGCATAAATGCCCCATTCCATCCCTTGCTTTGTGCAATTGCGTAAAAAGGGTGGAAACGGGTGTTAGAATGTGCTCATCTTTGAAGTGCACGTTCTGATGCACATTATGAAACGAGGGCACATTTTTCTGGCGCAAAGGAAGAGGATTCCCCTTTCAGCACAGCTGAATGCCAAAACGATACAAAACGCAGGCATAATAATCATTAAGGTGGATAGGAAGCCATACAAATGTATCCTCTACTGCTGTTAAAATCAGTTTCTGCTCCACTATGCAACACCTAGACCTATGCATATTTTTAATCAGTCGCACTCTCACGATGTCAACTCCTAAATGAGAAAGTGCATTTTTAAAATGCCCATAAACAGGTTATTGCAAGTGTACGGCTTGTTAAATGAGGAATTAGCTACTCACCAAATATCTGATCAGGTTCTGACAAGTGCTTCCTTTCTAGTTTATCGTCAAGGTCAGAAATTAAGAAAGCAGGCACACGGTCCCACATAATAAAATGAGTTTAGCAAATAGGACACATAAAACCGCTGCTGGTAGTCTGTAGTCACTTAGCAAACCACACAATAACGTCATATTGTCCTACATGTGGTTACATATTCTTTAATGATCCATGCAATGTGCACTGGGGCAGCAAGTCTGCACTCATATTCTCCTGAAAGATGAATCCAGTCCCTTTTATGGAGTATGTTGTGGATGAATCAGCACCCCCACCCCATCAGCAAGCGCAGCCCACCCCAGGGCTCACATTGGGAATTCAATTCCAACATGCCTAGGGGAATTGAACTCATTAAAATACAGTCCCATGCTAGACCCACCCTGGGACTTCATCTAAAATGATGCAATTAAGGATCCAAACTATTGGCACTAAAGGCAAATCCCAATACTCAGGGGGCGGGGAGGGGTGCCAGGCGCAATGCAATCCCACCTGGATTCACTTGAACATTAACTTAATACATGCTGTCTCTTTTTTCCTTTTTTGAGTGATTGGTTTAAACATATTGTAACTACATTTCAATAGGTCTTCATTTATGATTGCCAAAATTTCCAATCACCTTTCTCCGGAAGAGATGGCGGGATTGGCGTTGGATCCGACATCTTCTTTCACGTTTTCTTCATATGGCGAACCATTCCCGCTGTGCACATATTCAACTGGCGCTGTTTAAATTTCAGCCACTCAGGGGCTGGAATGTACAACGCACTCTGGTATGTGGAAATCCATTCTGGCATTACATGGGGATGACATTTTCATGCATGTAAGTGCTGTGTCATGTTTCCCATGGCAAGTGGCATTACACATTGGTTGTGCATCCATCTTGATTACCTCTACCAGCAGAGGAGCAAGGTTTCCACAGAGAGTCATGCAGAACAAAATGGTGAAAGCCTCCTACTCAACATGGACATTTGGTTAGATCCCTGTTTATAGTGTGTTAAATCCTCCATCAGCCATTCTACAGAATCTTTGCACTAGCGCAAGCTCAATTGTCCATCGTATTAGACTAGGGCAAAAATGTACCCAAGTGAAAAAAACATACTGCACTTTTGGATGACTGCGATGTTTACCTTAGTGCTAGTAGGGTAAAGTATTAGCACTAGGGAAAACTTTTCTCCAGTGCAAACATTCATTGAAAGACTACATATTTGTACTAGGGCATTTTTTGCTCTCATGCGAATATAAGGCAAAGTTGCATTTGAACTGGTGGAAAGATTCTGCAACACACACACACACTTATATATCATTGATGCACCTCTTTCACAGTGTTGTGCGTAGAATGTTCACCTCTATAATGTACACCACACATACATTGTACTTAAACAAAACGTTTAAAGCAAATAGTGTTCCTTTGTGCAGCCATGTTACACAAATATGATTTAATAATTGTATTTAAATGTGCAAGAAGGCTACAATTGTATTTTAAATGTGATAAAAGGTATGCCTATCATATTAAATTACATTGTCAACTACTGAATGAAGAAAGAAAATAACAACTGAATGGAAGAGAGGCCACTATACTTCCTACAGTCTGGTTAGGTTTCCAAAGCTTACCAAAAGAGTGTCCTATGTAGGCCAGCACAAGACTAGTTTTAATCATGGAGGTTTCTTTACTTCCCCGATGGAATTTCACATTCCATTTCAATATAGTAGAGGCAAACGCAAGCGCCTTCAGCATTGGGTGTGTGTCCATTAAAATGGTGCTCACTCGACCCAAGGGAGCTTGTGTGCGTCACTACTAGGATATGTGTGCAGGTGATGCACAGTATGCAGCTCTGCTGAGCAAGCAGTAGTGAGTGCCTCATTCTGTAATGAGAGCCCTCATAGTTAAAGAGGGCTGGATTTTCTGATTTAGAAGTGGTTAGCTCTAGTTATAGGTTAATCTCAACAATGCCATTCTAACCAACAAAAGTGCCCCATTCTGACCAGGGCTGCTTATCTATGATCTAATACATCATGAAGCTCTAAGAGCAGAGGTGTCAAACATAAGGACCACGGGCCATATGGGAGCCTTGAACTATCTTCCTCTGGCCTGCCCCACGCATTGCACATCATCATGGAATGGGCTCTGCCAGATATAAAAGACAAGGCTTCCTCACTACAGTGAATTCAGTTTTCATTAATGTGAAAGACAGTGAGCTGATTATCAGCAAAGCACCACTATACTAACATCAAAACAGACTAAAAGAATGGGACATTTAAGTAAGATAAATAACACAATGATGAACAAACTTGTAACCAGCAAAATAAACACACAGAGATAAATAGTCTCTTCCTCATTAAGCAATTGTTTTCTTTTAAGCAACATCTGATTGGTTATTGTTTGATAACCAATCAGATGTTGCTTAAAAGAAAACAACTTGATATTTATTTGTATTTTTTGTATTTGTTTTATTTGTAAAGCGCAACCAGGCCCTGGGGCATACGGGCGCATCAATTTGCATGCAGGTTACAGTCGTTACGTTACAGTTACATACAAGTGATCAGTATAAGTACAGTAGGGCAGGCAGGAAAATTATGTTCACATTCTTTACAAAAGATAATGGCGATGCAAATAAATAAATAAGACAGGTACGCAAAACAGAAAGGCAGAAGGATAGGCAAGTGGACTGAGGAGGTTATCATGGTATGTCTGCTATACTTCACGATGTAAATGTCTTCATGATCCCTCAGTCTTCTGATTATTTTACATGATCGCCAGCACCTCACGTGTGCAGCGCTGAATTTCATTCTCCCCCCTGCTCATGCACAATGTTCCACTCTCTATGCTGATCTCTGATTGTAGGTGTGCTTTTACATCTGTGCATCTCCATTTTGTGCTGTCCTTGTGCTGGTTACTGTTGGCTACTGTGCTCTGCTGTGTCCACTAGGCTCTCTCCCACTCCCTAGGCTCCCACTCCACTGTGATACAGTTGGTTACTGTGTTCCCCTGTAGTGTGTCACCTGCCCTGTTTCTTCTGGTTGCGTTCCCTTCTGTGTGATCCTCCCCCTCCCCCTTCTGTGAATCTGGTGTTGCATAGCGCTGGGCTGTGCCCCTGTCCTTCTCTCTCTCTTCTCAATTCCTCCAAGTTTCCTCCTTGCACCCTCTATGGTGCTCTCGATTCCTCCAATCTACTTCAATTTCTACTCTATCTCCTATCCTATCCCTCTCACTAAGTCTGGAAGGAAAAGGTTCAAGAGGGATATCCTGGTCTCCAACTCGGGCCTTCCTATCTCTGATACCTACTTAAGCACTTCTGTAAGTTCAAGCAAGGAATATCGAGGCTTAGTACCACCAACAATTGGATCCGCCAGTCACAAAGTCATGAATATAAATGTATTCTGTACAGATTCAAATATCAAAGCAGATAGCTATCTGGCTCCCAACACCTCACAGTGTGTACCAGAAAACACTGTGAGGGGAGTGAGTACTGGTCATCACAAAACATGCAGTATTTATACACAGTCCTGGTCATAGCCCAGCCCATCTCCAAACCAATAGGTTACAAATTTGGGTTTGTGCTCAGTACACATAACAAATATACAATATTGGTTTGTACTTTTGACATGTTGTCCCATCCTTGAAGATTCAATGGTGTTGTTGGTTCTCCAGTTCAAGTTGATCCTAGTTTCAAGAAACAAATTCAATAGCTTATGGCTAAGGTACATAGTTCTAGTTTGTCTACCATTCAGTTCTTATGTTTGAATATGGCTGAGGCTATTGATGCAGACAACACTTTAAATTGAAGTTCACTTTGGCTCCAAGGTTCCTTAAACATAATGACAAACTTTGTTGTAGTCAGCTGTGTGGATCTTTAGCTTTTTAGAGTAAATCATGTTTCAAGAAATGTTCAAAGGATTCCTTCAAAAACGCACAGCATTAGTTTACATGCATTGTATATCACTGTTTGAGGGAGGATGAGTTTTGTAGACATAGATAACACTTTGAATGAGAGTTCATTCTGACTACAAGGTCTGTTTGCACAGGACAAATAGTCTGCTCTGCCAGCCCTAGTGTTGACATAGGCTAAAAGGTTGTTTCTGCTCTGGCAGCTGAAAACATGGTTAATCATTACTGAGCAGAGAGCAGAAGTTAGAATCAAGATGGAGATATTTTCCAAAATGGTGTTTGAAGTCAATTCTAATTAACTGCAGGTTTTGATACAAATGCGAAATGGCTTAGGACAATATTCATAATCAGATGATATTTATACGAATATGGGTTACCAAACCCTCCTTTTGGCCTAAGCCAATAGCATAATTCAAACATTCTGACCATACAATGACCATGTGACATAATCATAACACTCTGAGTTGTTGGATTCAAAAACATCAATTGCCATTAACTCTTTAATAGTTATTTCCTGCATTACTAAGGCATTGGTTACTTTTTCAGTCATTTGTATCCTAAGTCCTAGTGTACCTACTCCTTGTGTACAATATCCTCCTATCATGCAACATATTACAGGGAGGCATTGTACACAACAACAACAGAACAGGAGAATACCAAGAATCACCATTAAGACTGCAAAGATCTTCCAACCCCATGATCGTAATAAGTCCCCGAACCAAGTACTAAGATTCCAGTTTACCTCTGGGACATGTACTTCAGTACTCAAGGTATGTACATTTTGAACTGCCTTGAATATGGTAGGGGAGGAGTCTGGTATGAAAAGGCAACAAGCAGATCCCACCAATTTACATACTCCACCACGCTCAGCCAGGATGACGTCTAACACCATCCGGTTCTGTAGAGTCACTAATCTAATTGCTTTTTGTTCTTTTGTTCTTTTGTTGCTGCAGACCAATGTCACTCTCTTATATCTGTGGTACCAACAAGCGCACGGTCTAAAACACGACCCCAAGTCTTTGTAATTTTGTCAATATTCGTCTTATGGCAGTGCTGCTGACAACCACACTATTTTCAATTTGAAAAATGGCTGATTACTTACTTAATAGAGAACAGGATCGGGCTGCTCTTTTTGCACCTAGAGGTAGCACAGCAAATGCATTCAGGAGTAATCTGAATTCAATAGAAACATTAAGGCAAAAATGTATTAAGCTGGAACGTCTCTCAAAAAAAGAAATTAATAAATATTGGGAGCAAGCCTCCCTAACCAACTATTTGGAAAATGATAAAACACCAAGAGGCTTACGTATTCTTATATTTCCGAATTTCACTAATGAAGAAGATGCTGACCTAGCTAATAAATGGGAAGCCAATCTCACCCAAAGTTCTCAAACTATGATAGAATTACTCGTAATGCATGCACAAAGGGAGCACACCAGAGTCCTATCAGCAATTGACTCGCTCAAAGAAGAGATTAAAGCCATGCCGAACCCTGAAACCACCAAAACAAAAAACTTTGATACAATGAATGAAATTCTCAGGGAGTAACAGGACGAGATTAAACTTAGGGATGACCAAGACTATAGACAAGATCGAGTGTATACTTTTCAAACTAAGTATGATACTGTTCCATCCAGATCACGAAGTAGCACAGCCAATACCAGTCCCACCAGTTCAGATCCAGACTCAGATACCGACATCTCACCAACTACTTCTGAAACTCCCACATCAGATACTGTCATTACCAGTGGTAAAGGTTTTTTAGAGCAAATCAGACGCTACAAAAAAGGCAGCCAGCCTACCAATTATACCAAACAAGTAAGATTTCGAAATCCCCCAGTGCAAAATATGCAAACACCTATCTCCATACGAGGGGCAGTAGGGGAGGCAAATGCAAACCTAGAATCCGGACGAACCGGAATTCTAACAAGAGCAAATGCCAAGAAACAACAGAGCAGGTGACTCAGGCCAATCTAGTTGTTAACTTGTCCAACCACAATCTGACAGATGATCAAATAAGGGTTCTTAATAAGGGACTTTCATTCGCCCCTTCTAAGCGCACTGATTATGTACAATTCCAAATTGATCTTTTTAAGTTCACCAGAAAATTGAAATTAAAAAAGTTTTTTGCTACGCAGGTTAAAACATTTGTACCCAAACCACAAGTATCACCGCTTAGCCAAGATACCATGATGGACATTGACCATATTGAGACATTGGTATCTCTTACCACAGATACACCCCCAATCAGAGAACAAATTATGTCGGACCTTCATGTCCAAACAAGACATTTAGATATTAGGGAGCTCAAACCGACATCTAAACTTACACTGATCTTTGGGAGTGACAACATCATTGACACTTTCCATAAGGCTATGATTAAAGATTTGCATTCCCTTTTGGATAAACCATCCAACAAAGCATGGCATTGCAATTTAGACACACGAGAAATATTAGCTTTGAAACATCTAGAGGAAGACTCCACCATTACCATCAAGGAAGCCGACAAAGGCGGTAACATTGTGTTATTAAACACAGAGGATTATATTCAGATGGGATTGAAGCACTTACAGATACCAGGCTGTTATACTAAACTCAGTAAGAATCCCACCAAACAAATTGTACTTGACCTACAATCTTTGACTGACCAATGGTATGCATCTGGATTCTTAACAGAAGACGAGAAAAAATTCCTTACCATTACTGACCCTACGATGCCCACCTTATATTTTTTGCCAAAAATACTTAAGCACTTTACCAATCTACCAGAAGTGAGGCCAATCATCAGCGGCATCGGATGGGTCACAGAGGCTATCTCTCAGTACCTTGATGAGATTTTTCAGCCCTTCGTCACTGAAATGAGTACCTACATTAGGGACAGTACACAAGTATTACAATTCTTACAAACTGTTGTATGGAAACCCTCCTTTCATCTGGCCACCCTTGATGTTGCAGCTCTATATTCGAACATCAAGCATGATTTAGCCATTCAGGCACAGACTATGTTTTCCGTAATACATCAGCATCTTATCATTGTCATATACAAATGGTCAAATCCTTTCTCAAATTCGCACTTTCAAACAATGTCTGCCTTTTCAATAATGTGTATTATCTGCAGTCAAAAGGTGTTGCTATTGGTGCTAAATTTGCACCATCCTTGGCAAATCTGTTTATGTCTCACTTTGAGGAAACCCATGTTTTTGGCAAACTGGAATTTAGGAACAAGCTGGTATGTTGGAAAAGATACATAGACAATGTTCTAATCATCTGGCAAGTCACTAACAGCACATTTGAAGACTTTGTTAAACACATTAATTCTAACAACTTTGGAATTACCCTGTCTGGTCACTCAAGCCCAACCATGATTACTTTTCTAGATTTAGATATGTATTTATTTATTTATTTATTTATTTATTTCACATTTATAAAGCGCTCAGACAGCCCGCAGGCATCGAGGCGCTGTTACAGGAATTGTCTTGCGTAATTGTGTGCTTTTTTTTTTCTTAGTTACGTATTTATAACGCGCTTAAACACCCAAAGGTTTCTAAGCGCGGACCCGGGGATCGAACCTGTTGTTGCTCCGTGTCGTCTTGCTTCCAAGACGCGCACGCTGCCGCTGAGCTATCCTCCCGGTTCATTGAGGACGATACTCTACACACTAGAAATTTTCACAAACCTACAGCTGTTAATTCCATCATACACACGAAAAGTTGTCATCAAAGAGCCACTATACTTAACATTCCTTGTGGTGAGTTCTATAGAGCCAGGAGAAACTGTTCAAAAGATACAGATTTTCATACAGAATGTGCACAGCTTACTACCCGTTTTAAGCAACAAGGTTATCCTTCTTCCACATTGCATAAGGCATCTCACAAATATCAACATGTCAAACAGGTTGATTTGCTGGGTACTAGGTCTAGAATGAATATCAAACAGAGACCAGTCTCTCTAATTACGCAGTACACTTGTGATTCTTCAACTTTGTACAAACTAGCTTCTAAACATTGGCATTTGTTAAAGTTGGATTCAGACCTCGCACCATATGTTTCTGATAGACCCAACTTTATTTTTACTAAGGCTAACACTCTTCGTAATAGGCTCAGTCCCTCTTTTCTTGATCTTCCTGACACAGAAAGACAAGCAACATGGTTGACAAATACGAAAGGTTTTATTAAATGTGGTAATTGTAACCAGTGCCAATATGCTCATCCCAACTGTCAGACCTATGTTGATCAGAATGGGATACAAACTGTGATTAGAGATTTTATCAATTGCAAAACAAAATTTGTGGTCTACGCAATCATATGTGTTTGTAAGAAACTATATATAGGAAGTACGATCAGACAGTTGAGGATTCGTATAAGGGAACACCTGTCTAGTCTCAATAAAACCGGTGTCAATTTACCATTAGCCTTACACTGGCAATCAGAACACCAATTAGCCAAAAAATCAGACATACGGTTTTTGGGATTGGCCAGGGTATCAACCAACAAACGTGGAGGCAATCTATGTATGAAACTCAGTAGATTGGAATCTAAGCTTATTTGCCATTTTAGATGTACTACAGCTGGATTGAATTCGGACCATGAAATGCATGTCTTCATATGATGAAGTATTAGACGATACTGCTTATCATTTGTTTTGCCTTGCCAGTTGTTAACCTTAGCTTTGTCTCTGAACTATATGTATACCATGATATTGCTTGATATTAGAACACAAGGACTATGGTGTTTTTTACTGATGTTAAAGACATGCCCCAACATCCTCTGTATGATTTACTACATTATGTTTCACTAACATTTAGGGTCTAGAGAATCATCACTTCAAACCTTAATGTTCTGTGGGAATCTGTACATGCAATCTATATTGTCATAGTAAATTAGCTTACTTAATAAGTGCTCATTGGCACACCTGCAGCATATCCTTCATATACCGTTTTATCATTAGGGTAATACCTACGTGATATGGAACATGCCTTCTATCAGAGCACACTATATTTAACCTTAGGGCTACGTCTGCAGTGATTGACACAGCAAATTAGCTTACTTAATAAGTGCTCATTGGCACTTCTGCAACATATCCTTCACACAATTGTTATGTATTACCTTTTTTCACACAACAATGGGCCGGAATTGATGACACACACTGACGTCACTTACGTCCCGCGCGCGCATGACGTCACCCGCAAAACGTGTGCGTGACGTCACACACGCAGGCGCATTTCGCTCTTTCCCGCGTTATACACACTGTGTGCATCACGGCGCCAGTGTTAATTTATTTGCTGTTGAATAATGCATGGGTATTTGACCCCTGAATTTGCACAAGCTATCTAGCTACAGGTACAGTTTTTTTGCATAAGTTTTGAATATTATGCTTCTCGAAATACCGATATGGAGCAGTATTTAATTTGTGACATGAATTATTCTACTTTCTAGACCGCTAACTTTATCCTAAAGTCTTACACCCATTGGAGGGTAAGTCAATTTGAATACATTCTATACATTGCCATTGTGGACACACCTTAATTAATTCCTTCATACTATTAGCATGTACTTTTCTCCAAATAATCTTACTAGTTATTCTATTATATTGCTATTATTCACACTAGTAAGGACTATTCCATTATGATTTCAGGAAAACATCCTTTCTTAATCTGTACAATACTTACCTGGAATCACGGTACGTAGCAAGTTCCCACAGCTCATTATTTACAACATTGGTTAACTAATTATGTTTAAGCAGCTCAAACCTAATGTAGAAAATCCTTAATTTTATGTTTTGTTTATTGTTGTTTTTCTTTTTTTTTCTCTATATTGGCTCCAACCTTGTACTGAATATTGGTATGTTATTTTCTTCATTTTTTCTATTTCTCTTTGTTCTCAACTTTGATTGGGATGTTACATCAATTCTGATCATGATGTCATATTTCAATACTGGATTACTTTATGGTTTGTTTAATGCACAGCCTTGAAAACGACCTGAAAGTTCGAAACATGTGTCTGCTGTTTAGTAACCAATAAACTTGGATCTGAAGCCAAATACATTTGTTTTATGGACTTGCAATAAGAATTTTTTAAGGATCTGCGCACTGAACTTACACTTCCATTACCACTTCCATATTTACCTGTACTGGTGTGTACTAGGGGACGCCAATGGAAGAGTTCCATTGCTGCAGACCAATGTCACTCTCTTATATCTGTGGTACCAATAAGCGCACGGTCTAAAACACGACCCCCAGTCTTTGTAATTTTGCTTTTTGTTCTAACGTCATATTGTATAGTATATCGGTGGTCCGGATGATGGTTTTCTCCAATACTCTTGCCAGTCTCCTAACATCCTCAGAGTTCATGATCTGTCCCCAAAATGGCACAAAGGATTTCACTACATCACCCATGACCTGTATCACCACTCTCGTCCCGCCTTGGACGAGCTCTAGAGACCTCAGAGGTGCTAACTACAAATACCCCTGGTAGCAAGATTCCCAAATAACAAGTACCCTGCCAATCTCTAGGTAACCAACGATAAGCTCATTGCCACAGAAAAAATAAACGGGATCACCTACATACAAAGGTCTGTCCTCACTAGTTAGATTCACAATGTTGGTGCAACCCTCAAAAGTACCCATTGTCTGAGAACCATCCCTTTGTATACAGAAGGAAACAGAGTTGGGGCTATGATTGATAGTGTAAGAAGGGGGCATGGCATCCCGGTTGCCTACGGGAGCCATCTTGAAAGAAATGTATGATTGGAAAGGTCTATAAAGTCTATCGGAAGGCCTAATAGAAGCAACATTGAGTTTGCTCCTATTTGCGAAAAGGGAACATCCCAGAGGCGTCAGGACTCGTCTTTCAAATTCATTCAAGTTAGTCCCATCGAAGTTCCCAGAAATGCTAGCATTCCAACGACCAAAGAATAGTGCCCTTAGAGAGGCATAGCATGCAGTAGTCAAAGGAAGAGGATGAATATACCAGCCCAACCCTTTTTCCCTGTGCTGTGGCAAAATGTGAACATATCCAGCAATTTGTTCTATTGAGAATTGCATGAGTCGCATTCATGATAAGTAAAAGAGTGTTATTGTGGTAACTCTGTCTGTGTTGTGAATCCCTAGGAGGTAGAGTGTGCAGATGCACGAAAGGTGGAAACATAGTGGGAACATTTTCAGTAGGTAACAAAGTCTCAAGTGGACGCACCCCTTCAATGTACCAAAACCCAAGCGCTATCACAACTGTTAGACCAGTTAACATTATCACAAGAAAACAGTAAGTCCTCAAGGACCATGACTTTTGATGGTCAATGTCTTTGTTAGCCACACGACCAATTGGTTGCTCCGTACAAGTAGAGTTAGCGACGGGCATTGTTCCTCAAAGTTCGTTTTGAAAATGTTTCTGCAACAGACTCCTTAAGTTTTGTTCGTTGGTGATCTCCTGACCATGTGGTTTTTCTTGATAGAAGGTAACTTTGCCAGTCCCGGCCACTTATGTTTCAGCGACAGTGGCAAGGGACTAGCTCAACAGTCATTTCCTGTGGGCACAGCCGTGCTGTGCTGTAAGTCTAATGCCGTGGACGCAGATCGTACCTCAAGACTCTGGGTACGGCATGATCTGCGAACAAAGTGTCGTTGCTTCCTGATGGGAATGGTGAAACAGAAGCAAGATTGTTCAAGGGTGCAGAAAGATCCGAAGAAGAATTCAGAGACAAAGCAGCAGTCTCCCCAGGCCCCACGGGCTCAGGAAGAATCTCCAAAACACCCTTTGTTTTGTTAAAAACAGGTTTGTGGTACGGAACAGAACAAACAGTCTCCTTCTCTTCTCCTTCACCAGTGGCAGAGGAAAAGGAATTTTCTTGATGTGAGTCGCGTAGATCCAGTGTCTCTTTCCGGATACTCGTACAGCGGTCTGTGCGGCCAACAGGACCTGGAACGGTCCTCTCCAGTGCGGTGCAAGACAGGATGCTCTTTCAAATGCTTTAGTTAGCACCCAGTTGCCGGGTCGAAGTCGATGACCTGGCCCCTCATATTTTACTGGGAGGGATTCTCGCACCTGTTGATAAATCAAATACAAGTTTTGAGTTAACTGGTCACAGTATTCAGAAAGGAGGAAATGCTCTATATCTTTTAGTAACTTGTGCTGTGGTATCCAAAAATAGGCATAGAAGGGAGGCCTAAACCACCCCTTGGTGTCGGTGTTCCTTTACCAATATTATGCTGTAGGCATACCATGCAATATTGGACAAAACGCTCAGCAGTCTTTGGAATATTTACATTAACCCAGACACGTTATAACAATTTACAAATCTTTTTGGCACATATATGAGTTGGACCATGAGCCATTGTCACCATAGCGGTAAAATAAGCATTGGGCAACATCCATTTATACTGTTCAGTGTCTACCCAACAACCCTCATCATCTAAACTTGCTGGACCCTCAGCCCACTGTTTGATTTCGTCTGGGGTAGCGTCACCCTGAATTTCTTTTATGCAATCAATCCTTTCATCTATCAGACAAGTGTTAGTGACCCCTTTTGTAGGGTCCAGTACATACATCTTAGAATGTAAAAAAGTAGCAGTTTGTTTGGCTATTCTATCATAAAAAGCGTTTCCTTTCCCCATATTATCTGTTACTTTCTGATGTGTGGTGCACTTCATGATTGCTAGTTGAGTAGGAAGCGCAAGTGCTGAGAGTAGCAGAACTATCAAGTTGCCATGTTGGAGTTTAGTTCCCTGTGAGGTCAAGAAACCTCTCTCTGCCCATAGTCAACCCAAGTTATGAAATATCCCAAAGGCATACTGGCTGTCTGTAAATATATTTACTCTAAGCCCTTCAGAAAGTTCACAAGCTCTAGTCAGTGCGATAATCTCTGTGGCCTGCGCGGAGGAGCCATAAAAAAAAAACAGCTCCCCTTGTGGATCATTCAAAGGTGCATCATTTAAATCAATCCTGCCATTGAATTTCTTACCCTGTGGTATAAAGGCAGTCATGTGACATTTCGTCACTGCAAGCAATATCTTGCGGAAGCGGAATCAATTCAGCCAAATTCAATACACACCTTTCATTTTGAATATGCGGTGCAAATAGGATCATTTCATATTTAGTTGATCGTGCGGAAGTACGGTGTTGCGTTTGTGTTCTACTTAATAGAATATCTACAGAGTGAGGTGTCATGCCAGCTAAAGTATGGCCTAGAATCATTTCCTCGCTCTGCTTCGCGAACGCAGCAGCAGCAGCGACAGCTCTCAGACATCGCAGCAAAAGCGCATGCAACAGGATCAAGTGTGGAGGAAAAAATAACCGCATGGTCTATTCTCCTCCCCCCCCCCCTTCATGCTCCTGCGTTAACACAGGCAAAGCACATTCATCACATTATTGCACATACAACACAAAGGCCTTATCATACTTTGGTGTGCCCAAAACTGGTACTGAACACAGCGCAGTCCTGAGCAGATCAAAAGCTTTCTGGTATTCCAAGTACCACGGTAGTGGCAAAGAAATGCCCTTCTTTGTCAATACCAACATTGGTTTTATCACTAGTGAAAAGTTTGGGATCCACTGTCTACAGTAAGAAGCCATTGCTATCAAGGCTCTAACCTCTTTCTGTGTATTTGGGACATACATGCTATAGATGCTTTTTATCCGTTCAGGTGTCAATCTTCTTCCCTCCTTTGACAGGAGATAGCCTAAATAGGCGACCTCCTGTCGACAATATTGAAACTTTTTTTATGAAGCTTTATGCCCATGGTCTGCTAGATGAATAAGCAGCAACATGGTGCCCTCCTTGCAAGCAACTTCTGAGTCTGCAGCTAAAAGAAGGTCATCAACATACTGCAACAATGTACAAGTGGGAGGCAACTCAAGTGTATCGAGCTGCTCTTTCAAAGCCCTACTGTAAAAGCTCGGACTCTCCGTGTACCCTTGTGGCACACGAGTAAATGTAAACGAGCGTCCCCCTAAGGTGAACGCAAACAAATATCTACTATCCACATGTACAGGAATACTAAAGAAGGCATTCTTAAGATCCACCACACTGAAATGAGTAGCAGAAGCTGGGATCATTGTTAATATCGTGGTTACATCAGGCACAATTGGAAATTGTGGAGGAACAATCTTATTGATAGCACGCAAATCATGATAAAACGGAAGGGAATCGCATTATCCCCTTTCTTATACACCGGTAAAATCGGGCTATTGCACAAACTTCCTGCAATTTCCTTGATTACTCCACGATGGACAAAATCAGAAACTATGCTCTTCAGAGCTTGCTCACCATCAACTGAAATATTATATTGTGGAATACGTGGCAACTTAACTCCCGGTTTCAAAACAATTTGAACAGGTTAAATTTGCAAAATGCCAACATCATTGTCATCAACCGCCCATAAACATGCTGGAACTTTACTAAATTCAGACGGTAAAGGTCTAGTCAAAAACTATGAGGCAGAAGATTGCTTTGGTGAAATCGTCAAACGCACTCCGTCCAAAGAACAATGAATTACCGCATTTAATTCCTTCAACAGATTCAACCCCAACAAATTCTCTCCACAGTTCATTGTCAAAAGAAACGGACAGTGATCCGTGAATGGACCCAGTGAAATTGGTACTGGCAAAGAAACTGGACTAACCACTGGTGTACCAGAAAACCCTACAGAAACGTTAGTCTGCCCTGACAGTGGAATGTCTAGAACCAGTGAATGGTCAATGGAACACTTCTGTGTCCCTGTGTCTATCAAAAATAGATGCTTCCTATTCCCTACCATCATCTCAACGTAGGGACCTTTCTGATTAACGGGAATAGGCGTTGGTTCCAGACCCTGCTTCTGGCTGTTTTAACAAAACAATATATCGTCAAAGACAAGATCTTCAGAGACATAGTGTAATAACTTTATAATAATAAAGCACTTGAAACCAAATATGTCTCTCGGCAGTTGTAAATAACACCTACCTCTGTGATGGTCAACAGTCTCGTAATAGATGAAGGAGAGAATTACCTAAAAACCCCTCTTGAACCCAGCCAAAAGGCTAGGTAGAAGTGGAATCTCCAGGGAAAAACCCAATAGGGGAAAAAACCCTGTGATGCGCTGCTGGGGTGCGTGGGTTCCTGCAAGCAGCTGGTGAAGGATCACGCTAGTTTTAATGTGGTCCGGATTCTTGTCAGGAAGAATTCTAATTAAAACAGAGTACAAGTGCAGGTAAGTAAGAATATAGTTTTCCAAGTCTACTAGAATATTAGAAGGAACAGAAAGGAGCTTACCCTGACAAGCCTATTCCCTACTAGGTCTTTGTATTTCAATATGGTCGTTAATGTTGGCAAGGTGCCTAATAGAACATATAAGGAATAAGAATATGCCCAATTGTATTTGACACATGCGAAATGAGAAATGCAGTAAGAGATTGGTATCTTACCCACAAGCAGTTGCCCCAGGGATGAATAGTAAAGAGCAGATTACAGGTCTTGAACTCGAAGGAATAGAAGGCAGTAAAGGATGTCTAAGGCTGGGTCCTAATGTAAATTGTAAATAACAACAAGATTAGGCGTGAGGAAAACCCTGTGAGAGTCACAAACTCTGTCTAGCAAAACAGACGTAAGCTACAAACCAATGGTAGCAGGAGCAGTTGTTGAAACTAGGAGATGGCTTCCTGTTGATTCACAGAGCATAGAAAAGGATCGAGAATTCTAATGTTCAGAACGAAAATGGAAAGAGAAATGAATGGCGGAAGTGAAGTGAACAACTCTAGAAAGCAATTGTAGGTATGACTTCAAAATAGAAAAGGTAACGAATTTACGGTGCGCAGCGCGACTCTGAATAGAGAAGCAACGTGTAGTACCGAAGTTCCAGTAGCCGGATATTCGATTCCGGAAGTCAAGGGCGGAGCTAATCGCTCGGTCTGAGGAGCGAGAAACACTAGTGTGCTGCTTACAGTTTCAGGCTCCTCCATGATGCGAGTCCCGATTCTGGGCAAAACCGCGGGCATTGGAACACGGGAAAGTGAAGCAGCGAGACCCCACTGGACAGCCGTAACAGTATGCCCCCTCTTAAAGTCACTACCCCCTGGTTTATCGGGGTGCTTTTTGTGAAACAGTCTGATTAGTCGTGGAGCATGGAGGCTGGATTCTGATTCCCAAGTTCGATCAGCAGGGATGTACCCCTTCCAATCCACCAAGTATTGTAGTTTTCCACAATGAATACGTGAATCACATAACTCTGAGACCTCGTACTCAGCATCGGTATGGAGCAGAACTGGTGGTGGACGAGAGGAGACCACAGGATGGTAAACACTTCGAATATCTGGTTTCAGCTGAGAAACATGGAATACCGGATGTATCCGTGCCCATGTCTTGGGTAGTTTCAGCTTGAAAGCTGCTGCTCCTATAGCCGAGATCACCCGAAAAGGGCCCATGAATCTAGGAGAAAATTTGGAAGGCTTAAGATGTCTGGGTAAGAATCGGGAAGATAACCAGACCAGGTCTCCAGGTCGTATAACAGCAGCTGTAGATCGGAGACGGTCAGCCATCTTCTTTGTTCTTTCCTGAGTAGTCCTAAGTGCCTGAGAGGCTGCGTGTTGACCCCAATGTATCCTTTCCAGAAGGGACTTTACGTCAGGACATTTGTCATCCAAAAGTCTTTTGTCTGGGAATGAGGCAGGGTGAAACCCATAGGAACAAAAGAAAGGAGAGGTCTTAATCACTGAATGATACGCATTGTTATAAGCGTATTCAGCGATAGGGAGTAAACCTAGCCAGTTGTCTTGTGCTGCTGAGATGTAACTCTGTAGATATCGCTCCAGAGTCTGATTTAGTCTCTCAGTCTGACCACTGGTTTGTGGATGGAACCCAGAACTTAAAGCCCGGATGATACCCAAAATTTGACAGAATTGTTTCCAATATCTTGATGTGTATTGATAGCATCTATCAGAGATTATGGTCTCTGGTAGACCGTGAAGAGAAAAAATTCGGGAGATGAACGTTCGTGCCATTTGAGCCACTGATGTAAGACTGGCTAGTGGTAGAAAATGAGCCAGTTTGGTAAATGAATCAATAACTACCATAATCGTTGAACATCCTTCGGAAATAGGAAGGTCCACAATAAAGTCTGTTGAAATAATCTGCCAAGGTCGTGTAGGTAAAGGTATTCTGACCAGAGCTCCGAAGGGAGAATGTCTAGGGCTTTTATTTTGCAGACAGACTGGGCAAGACATAACGTATGAAAGAATGTCATTCCGCATCAATGGCCACCAAAAATATCGGGAGATCAATTCACGGGTGTTAACATTACCTCTATGTCCTGCAGATTTAGAGTTGTGGCACATACTTAGAACTTCCTTCTGTAAGGATTTAGTGGGTACATAGACCTGTTTACCACGGAAATAACACCCTTCCTTTTTAGACAAATGGCTCAACTCTTTCCTGGTTAGCCCCCTCAGAACGGAGGGCACTGAACTTAGTTCCAGACGTTTAAGAAAATCAGTAGATTTGTAGCTTTTCTTAATGCTCAGAATACAGCTGGGAAAAATCGGTTCTGGTTTGACTGGAAATTGATGAGTGATCTCTTTACGCGATAAAGCGTCCGCTTGTAAATTACATCTTCTGGGTATGAACGAAAATATGATCCTAAAGGGGGAGAAGAAATGAGCCCAACTGGCCTGTTGACTGTTACATGTCTGGGCATATTGGAGAATCCTTAAATTTTGATGGTCAATACGGACCTCTACTGGATACTGTGCTCCCAGTAGCAAGTGTCTCCACTCCTCAAAGGCCCTCGTGATCGCCAATAGCTCCTTCTCGAGAACTGTATAATTCAATTCCGCCGGTGAGAGAGTCTTGGATAGGTATGCGATGGGACATTCCAATCCTTTATCATCCTCTTGTAGAAGAATTGCACCCAAAGCGTACTGGGAGGCATCTGTTTCGAGAATGAAACGGCGTGACTGATCTGCAGTCATTAGTATGGGTGCTGACGTGAATCTCTTCTTTAAAGTATTGAAAGCCTTTTGTGTCTCCTCGTTCCAGATATAAGGAACTCCTTTTTTCAAAAGGTTGGTTAAAGGCTGAGTAAGGGCCGAGAAGTTGGGGATAAACCGGCGATAGAAGTTTGAAAATCCTACAAAACGTTGAATTTCCTTGATTGATCGAGGATTAGCCCTGTTCTAAACGGCCATGACCTTTTCTGGATCCATCGCGATGCCTTGTGCCGAAAGAATATATCCCAGGTATGTCACATGAGGCTGATGAAAGAAGCATTTCTCCAGATTGCAGAATAAATGATAGCTCTGGAGTCTGTATAATACCTCTCTGACATGAGATTCATGTTCAGAGATGTCTTTAGAGAAGATCAGAATGTCATCCAGGTACACAATGACGGTGTGTAACAGTAAATCAGAAAATAGATGGTCCATGAATCGCTGGAAGACGGCCGGGGCATTGGACAATCCGAATGGCATAACTTGATATTGAAAATGGCCAAACGGTGTCCTGAAGGCCGTCTTCCATTTGTCTCCCTTTCTGATCCTGATAAGGTGGTAAGCACTCTTTAGATCCAGCTTTGTATAGATGAGAGCTCCCTTGACGACCTCAAGGATATCTGGAATTAAAGGCATCGGGTACCTGTCTGGGATGGTGATTTTGTTTAATCCCCTGAAATCTATACAGGGTCGAAGTTCAGAAGAATTCTTCTTGGGAACGAAGAATAATGAGGCAGCAGCCGGGGATGTGGATTCAGTAATAAGTCTGTTTCGTAGGTTGAGATCTAGATATTCCCTAAGGGCAACCTTCTCGGATGAGGAAAGGATGTACATCCTTCCGAAAGGTAATGGCTGGTCGGGGATTAGGTCGATTACACAATCATCTCTGCAATGAGGGGGCAGCAGAGAGTACTCCGAGGAGGAAAAAACCTCAGCAAATTCTTAATACTCCGATGGAAGTCCGATGACAGAACCGATCACTGTAACCTATCTGCTCTCATCTTGTTTTGGACAACATATCTTGCCAGTTTTACCTAGACAATTATTGAGACAAAACTCTGATCCCAAGGAAAGTGAACCTGCTGCCTAGTTAATATTAGAATTATGCCTTCGAAGCCAAAGCAATCCTAAAATAACAGGGTAATGGGCAGCTCGTATCATATCCATAGTAATGACTGTCATGATGCCTACCCCCGGAGCACCAGGCCAGGCCCAGCACCCCCGGGAGCAGGCATCATGCCCCCGGGTAAAAGCCCAGCGGCCCTTTATAGGGGCTCTTTGGACTCTGTCCTGGCGCCGTTGGCGCCAGGCTCATGTTGGGCATCAGTCCTGGCGCCATAGGCACCAGGCTCATAAGGGGAAGTGTTTGGTGCACTTACCTGAAGCAGACCATGCTGCACACTCACCTGATGCAGACCATGCTGCATGAAGAACCAAGCCAAATGAGGCTTAGGAGGGACTATTTTTCTGAAGGAACTATTTTGTTACTTGGGTGGGGCTGTGGAAGAATACTCACCTGGAACTTCTTCCAAAGCTATTTAAGCCACGCCTGGACAGCCACACGTGCTTCGCGTTGTTCTGCATCCCAGCAGCTGAACGCTCACCGTGTCTGCTCCTGCACCTGGACTCCAGCCACGCCCGCCTCGAACCTGGAACACCTGTAAGGGAATAAGAGAAGAGAAAGGTGAAAACCAAGAACTTATTCAACCTTCTTACCTGCATCCAGAATCTTCACGCCAGCATTCCTGAAGGAAGACTTCCATTTAAAAGCACCGCGTTGCTCGCTGCAGCGCCGCGCTTCACTCACCTGTTCCCGAGATGCCGCCCGGCTCCATCGCGGCTCTCAGCACCGGTCGCCACCATCTCTGCACTTAGGAGAGAGAAGAAGAGACAAAAGGTGAGCAAGGGAACACAAGAGGAAAGCCGAATTTTCAGCCATATTACTTACCGGCTTTTCTTGGTGAACCATTCCACATCTCGGGTCGGCGCCGCATCTTTGGCAGGTACCGCACCCCGGCCCCTATGGGGAAAGGACAAAAGACATTACTGGGGAATTATAAAGACATTTAGAGGGGTCGCCCTCATCACTAACTCACCTGATTTTACCACCGGCAATTTAACCCCTCAACGCATCGCCTTTGTTCTGCACCTGAAATAAAGGACAGAAAAGACAACATAAAAGGAGGCTAACACTTGAACTTTTGCATCTTCATACTTACGGCGTATCGCTCAGAAAAGTCAAGTGGATGTGCCAGCGCCATTCTGAAAACCAGTGAAGTAACTGGACGAACGCGCGCCCCTGCACCAGAAGGAGGATGGAGAGTTTATCCTTCCAAACCATAAGGTGAGCTTAAACCGGGGGTTTTGGAGGAATCAGAGAAGAACGAAGGGGGAAAGGGGGGAGCAAGCACACTATTCAGCAGACAGTTAATCCCCTTTCTCATCTGCAGAAGGATATTCCTACGGGCCAGACAAGCAAGATTTGGGGGTCCTGTTCAATCGGTGGTCCGAATTCTGCCCATCACGCTTGAAGAGGCCACAGCAACCCAGACCAGACCAGCGCCTCCGTGGGAGCCAGGTGAGCATTACAATGACTTCCTCATGTACAGCTATTGTCATGAATAAAGGGCCGGTTTGATTCACAATTGGTCCTGAAATTAGAGGGCTACCGCCTACACTCTCAACTGGGATGACTTCACCTTTGGAGAACAGAGGTAAATGGTGTTGTTTAGCCCAAACCTCATCAAAAAAAGTTCCGGCAGCACCACTGTCCACTAGTGCCGGAATCTCGGTCATCTTCTGGTTACCAAATGTAAGAGTGATGTGTATCACCAACATTAAAGTGTGAGAATAATGGTTTCCTTGTGAGACAGGCATATTCAAAGAGGAACCTAAAGATACTTTAGAATCCCGGAACGCGGTTCCTCCTACGACCGGGAGTTGGCGTTTCCTGACCGTCTCAGGGGAGTGATGGGGCACTCTTGGACCGTGTGGGTATTTGAGCCACAATACATACACAATCCATGAGTCCTTCTGCATGCTCTTTCCTCAGGGGATCGGCCCTCGGTTTGTTGATCCCAATTGCATAGGTTCCTCAGTAGAGCTATCTCTTTGTGTGGCAGGAGAAGTAGCAAATGTACGAGTAGTGAGTTTCCCTTTGCGCCTTTCACTACTCCTTTCTTTCATCCTATAGTCAACCTGCATGACTAGTGCTATAAATTCTGTCAATGAAGTGGGACGTGCAACCCTAGATACTTCATCTTTTAGATCCTCAGACAAGCCTCTCCAGAGTAGAGTAACTTGTGCATCGTCTGACCAAGTAGATTCGCTGGCAATCTGTTTAAATCTAGTGATATGGGTTAAGATGTCTTGATTGCCTTGTCTGAGGTCAAGTAATTGTTCCTGGGCCGCTATCCGAATTTCCTGCCTTCCGAACATGGATCTAATGCTATTACAGAAGGCAGTCTGGGAGTCTAATATCGCATTATTGGTTGTGCCCAAAGGAGTTGCCCAGGCTAGAGCAGGTCCCACCATCTGTGAAATCATATACCCTACTCTGTCGCGATCAGTATGAAAGAAAGCTGCCTTAAAAGAAAATTGCACTGCACAGGCATCCAAAAATTCCTTTATTTTATGGGGATTGCCATCGAATTAACCCCCTCGTTAGGGCCCAGGAGGAACCTCTGAGCAATGGGGAACCCTGCAAGCTGTTGCCTGTTGAGAGGCCAACTGGGCAGTTTGCTGCTGAGACTGTTGTTGAGCCTGACGAAGATTAGCATCCTCCTGCTTCAGGTTTTGTACTTCTGAAGTCAGAGATTGCACAGCAGCTATAAGTTGCTGAATCTGTTGATCCATAACAAAAGTAGTTCTTTACAAAAGGCCGAAGACAGTAGATATCTAGGTCAATAGGCGTTGCTCACTGTAATAACTTTATAATAATAAAGCACTTGAAACCAAATATGTCTCTCGGCAGTTGTAAATAACACCTACCCCTGTGATGGTCAACAGTCTTGTAATAGATGAAGGAGAGAATTACCTAAAAGCCCCTCTTAAACCCAGCCAAAAAGCTAGGAAGTGGAATCCCCAGGGAAAACCCCATTAGGGGAAAAAAAACCTGTGATGCGCTGCTGGTGTGCGTGGGTTACTGCAAGCAGCTGGTGAAGGATCACGCTAGTTTTAATGTGGTCCGGATTCCTGTCAGGAAGAATTCTAATTAAAACAGAGTAGAAGTGCAGGTAAGTAAGAATATAGTTTTCCAGGTCTAGTTGAATAGTAGAAGGAACAGAAAGGAGCTTACCCTGACAAGCCTATTCCCTACTAGGTCTTTGTATTTCAATCTGATGGTTAATGTTGGAAAGGCGCCTAATAGAACATATAAGGAGTAAGAATATGTCCAATTGTATTTGACACATGCGAAATGAGAAATGCAGTAAGAGATTGGTATTTTACACACAAGCAGTTGCCCCAGGGATGATTAGTAAAGAGCAGATTACAGGTCTTGAACTCGAAGGAATAGAAGGCTGTAAAGGATGTCTAAGGCTGGGTCCTAATGTAAATTGGAAATAACAACAAGATTAGGTGTGAGGAAAACCCTGTGAGAGTCACGACCTCTGTCTAGCAAAACAGACGTAAGCCACAAACCAAGGGCAGCAGGAGCAGTTGTTGAAACTAGGAGATGGCTTCCTGTTGATTCACAGAGCATAGAAAAAGATCGAGAATTCTAATGTTCAGAACGAAAATGGAAAGAGAAATGAATGGCGGAAGTGAAGTGAACAACTCTAGAAAGCAATTGTAGGTATGAATTCAAAATAGAAAAGGTAACAAATTTACGGTGCGCGACTCTGAATAGAGAAGCAACGCGTAGTACCGAAGTTCCAGTAGCCGGATATTCGATTCCGGAAGTCAGGGCCGGAGCTAATCGCTCGGTCTGAGGAGCGAGAAACACTAGTGTGCTGCTTACAGTTTCAGACTCCTCCATGTTGCGAGTCCCGATTCTGGGCAAAACCGCGGGCATTGGAACACGGGAAAGTGAAGCAGCGAGACCCCACTGGACAGCCGTAACACATAGGCAGTAGAAGGATTATCAAAGATATTTCTGCTATCAACACTAGGTTGCTGATTTTCTTGCAAAAAAGACTGGTAATTTTGAGCAAACTGGTTTCTACCAGGACCCTCTACCCCAGGGCGGCCTCTGGATCATCTACCCATGACACCAAATGTGTTATTTGATCTCTGCTGAAGGATCGGGCATTGTGCTTGCCAATGACCCTCTTGTCTGCAATAAGCACATTGATTCATGTGTACAGGACCCAACTGCGCATTACTCTGTAGAGCAAACTGGCCTCTAAACTGTGTACTCCCACCTCTAGTCCCTCTAACCATCTGAATCTCAACTTTAAGAACAAATGTTGGAGGACCCTCCCTCATAGGCAACTGAGAAGTAGGCAACACTGAACGGTTCTTGAGCAACAAAGCCAGATTGAGCGCTAAAAAGGGTGGTAGGAATAGTATCGGGTGCAAAAAAGCTCTCTTATAAACAATCATCAATTCTGCGGGACAACACATCTCTTTTTATACACTCATCCTTCAAGTATTCTACCATTACCTGTAACACTTTCCTCTGCATTTCTGGAGTATACTGACTATACGTAGCATATACTTCTACGGGAGATATCAACACATGCAAAATCCATCTAAGCGCATCCCTTGTGCAAATTCGCGTTCCTTCACTCATTGACTTACAAGGAGGAAGGAACCGTTTCTGCGCATAAAGAGCGTACAAACAATCACCATCTATTTCATCATTCTGTAACCATTCTAACTCCCTTATTAACTCAAAAACCCTCTCGACATGCTCTTTTACTTTCTCTGCAGAATCCCTTGAATAGGCTAAAACATTCAAATCCCTCAACCCTTGTGGGACATCTATGTCCGTCAATTTATTCCACATTACAGCCAAATGTATTCCCATCCCCTCAATAAAGACATTCTGTTCGGGAACACTTTCTAAATTAAGGAGTGTAGCTAAGACAGTAGATTTATTTCACGTTTCTCAATAATTGCTTAGCCCATGCATTCAATTTTCTCTTCTTATCTTTAGAAAACTGTACTTTAAGTCACTACATTTGATTCAGCACTCGCCCCTTCATCAGCTACAAGCGGAGCAGAACCGCTTGGGAAAGAGAGAGTAGACAGATCCTGTACAATAGGTAGTGGAGACACTACCGCTGGTAACAAAGACAGAATTACTGGAATAGTAACAATCGGAAAAGGTGGAGGTACAGGCAGAGGAACAACAATAGGAAGAATAGCAATAACTGGCAGCGGAGGAGCAACAGGAAGAACCGGAATTGCAACCGGAGGAGGTGCGACAGCGGGAAGAGGTAAGACAACAGGAATAGGTACATAAGGAGGTGGTGCAGTAGCACCAGGCCTATGTTCATTTAAGAGTTTATCAGTTAATTCATATGAGACATAAAAATCTTTAGACGGATATATTTTCTGTACAGTAAGTTAAAAAAAAAACTATCCATGTTTCTAACAGACTCTGACTGTTTCTGTTGATCATACAATAATGCCTTTTCAGAATGTTGACATATGACGACATGTATGCTTCTATTTACTCTTAAGTTGCTACATAGCTTTTCTTTTCCAATTCTGAATGACATCAGATGCTGTAGGTCTATCTGTTTTTTACCTTTAACAATATAGTTTCTAAATACTCTATTCGGGCAATCTCAAAACTACCATTTACTGGCCACTGAAATTCGAAAGTATATCTAGTTTGTCTGTGCCAAATATCGTTGAATACTATACTACCAAATGCCGTTCTTACAGTACATAGACATGCCAGCGACCCCTCATGTGGCGCCGGTCGGACAAATATAAAAGATTGACGGTCTCTGCGGAATAACGCCCTGGAACAGGCAGACAATTTCCCAGGCATGTCAGATCACTGGTGTTACCTGGCGTCGTTTGAACTCGTGAGTACAAAACTGCAACCAAATATCAGGATACTTAGGAATCGGGGCACGACTCACCTGATTCAAATAACTAAGGGAGGTCCGATCGGATTGCAAAGGATCGATGTGGCTGGCGATTCTGGCAAAAATACCTGCCTCGATATGGGGACCCTCGTCAAGATGTCCTCTCGAACCGCTTGCTCACCGTTCAGGGATCAGAATGTGCAGTACTGTCAAGGTGTTGTGTCTCATACAAAAAGGGGCCCCTTTTCTCACGCTCCGATCCCTGTCCGGTAGCCCCGTCCTTAATCAGCGAGGTGACATCAATCTTGAGGGTCTCTATTTGTGCGCCATCTTGTAAGTGAAAGCAAAGAATATCGAGACTTAGTACCACCAAAAATTGGATCCGCCAGTAACAAAGTCATGAATATAAATTTATTCTGTACAGATTCAAATATCAAAGCAGATAGCTATCTGGCTCCCAACACCTCACAGTGTGTACCAGAAAACACTGTGAGGGGAGCGAGTACTGGTCATCACAAAACATGCAGTATTTATACTCAGTCCTGGTCATAGCCCAGCCCCTCTCCAAACCAATAGGTTACAATAACAAATATATAATATTGGTTTGTACTTTTGACATGTTGTCCCATCCTTGAATATTCAGTGGTGTTGTTGGTTCTCCAGCTTAGGTTGATCCTAGTTTCAAGAAACAAATTCAATAGTTTATGGCTAAGGTACATAGTTCTAGTTTGTCTACCATTCAGTTCTTATGTTTGAATATGGCTATTGATGCAGACAACACTTTAAATTGAAGTTCACTTTGGCTCCAAGGTTCCTTAAACATACTGACCATCTTTGTTGTAGTCAGCTGTGTGGATCTTTAGCTTTTTAGAGTAAATCCTGTTTCAAGAAATGTACAAAGGATTCCTTCAAAAACACACAGCATTCGTTTACATGCATTGTATATCACTGTTTTATGGAGGATGAGTTTTGTAGACATAGATAACACTTTGAATGAGAGTTCATTCTGACTACAAGGTCTGTTTGCACAGGACAAATAGTCTGCTCTGCCAGCCCTAGTGTTGACATAGGCTCAAAGGTCGTTTCTGCTCTGGCAGCTGGAAACATGGTTAATCATTACTGAACAGAGAGCAGAAGTTAGAATCAAGATGGAGGATATTTTCCAAAATGGCGTTTGAAGTCAATTCTAATTAACTGCAGGTTTTAATACAAATGCGAAATGGCTTAGGACAATATTCATAATCGTGATATTTTTGCGAATATGGTTTAACACTTCCCCCGAACAGACTTTCACTGACATCCTCTTTGTCGTGCCGTCTCCACACCTATGGACCGCTCATATGGTCTCTGTTCTCTCCCCTGTCTCCTCCTCTACTCCTCTCCCAGTAGAGGTGACACCCTATGGGAGGTCCTCTTGGCCATGTTCCATTCCTCCAATGTCATCATCAATGTCTATCTAAATGCTACCGATATTGGTCCAGGTCTCTTAGCCCAATCTCCTCCTTCTTGATAGGTGTCTCCCATGTCTTATCAACTCCCTCCCTTCACCTGACACTCGGTCTACCACCTCTCTGGCACCCCTCCTCTTCCTCTCTGGCCCCTATGCCATCTCCGTTCACTGCCTCTGCCCACTCTCGGGCCCCTCTACCGCTTCCGCTGGGTGTACCTCACACCTGTACCCCACCCCGGAAGTCTTTCAAATGTGGCAACGTGCTCCACGTCGCTACTCTCAACTCTTGCTCTGCTGTCAAACACAACTCTGATATATGCCACCTCCTTGAAGTGCCTGACCTCGATGTCCTCGCTCTCAATTAGACATGGTTCATGGCCAGCTCTATCACAAGTTTTGACACTCTCCTCCCTGAGGGCTACAAGATCCTCTCCGAGCCCAGAACCAACCGGCCCAGGGGTGGAGTGGCTCTGATCTTGCCTGAGTGGGTCCCAGCTTCTGTCATTCCTGCGCAGGCCTATTCCTTCTATTCTCATTCCTGGTCTGCAGGCTCTCTGTCTCTCCTGGCCTCTCTCTGACTGTGGCCACCATCTACAGGCAACTTGGCCAGGTCACCCTCTTCCTCTCAGAATGGGCCGACCTCTCCTCTTCTCTCCTTGCCTCTACCTCTCAACTTCTCCTCCTCTGAGACCTCAACATCGACCTGGATGCTTCTAATCCCTCCTCTCAGCTCTTCTGCAACCTTTGCTACTCTCTCTCTCCCTTTCCAGTCTACCCTCTGGTCTGACACACTCTGCCGGTGTCATGATGCCTACCTCCAAGGAGCCAGGTCCGACCCAGCAACCCCAGAGGCAGGCATCATTCCCCCCAGGGAAGTTCCAGCGGGCCCAAGCTGGGGCCCTTTGGACGCAGTCCTGGCGCCTTAGGCGCCAGGCTCATGTTGGACCCCAGTCCTGGCGCCTTAGGCGCCAGGCTCATAAAGCTGGACATGTGTTCAGGTGTTTTTATGTGCACTTACCTGATGCTGCTACATCCAGGCCCTCTTGAGGCCTGAATGGGACTACTTTACCTGTGGGACTACTTTCCACCCGGGTGTGGTCGGGGAAGGATACATACCTGATCGGTGGAAGGATACATACCTGGAACTTCTTCCAAAGCTATTTAAACCCCACCCGAACAGCCACACGTGCTTCGCGTTGTTCTGCACCTAGCAGCTGGACGCTCACCGTGTCTGCTCCTGCTTCTGGACTTCAGCCACGCCTGTCAGCATCCTGGGACACCTGCAAAGGGGGATAAGAAGAGAATTGGAGAGGAAGAAGGCCTTACCTGCTAAACCTGCACAACGGAGACATCTCACCGACGATCCTGAAAAGGAAGACATCATTTTTAAAAGCATTTCGCTCCGATTGCTGCAGCGCTGCATTTCACTCACCTTTCTTGGGCGCCTCCATCTTCAGCAGCGATCATCCGGATCCGCAGCCACTTCCCAGAGCCTAGAGAGAAAAAGACAAGAACACAAGGTGAGAGAAGGAAGGGAATATGAAAAGCTCAGTTTCCTTCTAAGACTTGCCTGTTGGGTCATTCCCATTTCATTTCGGGTCTTGCTGCTTCCAGGCATTTTCCGGACCCCGGCCCCTATGGGGAAAAAAGACAAAGACATTAGATGAGCGAATGCAAAAACATTACCTGAGCGCTCATCTAGGACTTACCAGACCTTTACTGGAACTGCACTTTTCACTTCGGGTCGGCGCCATATCTCCGGCATTCCGAACCCCGGCCCCTATGGGGAAAAGACATCAACATTAGCGCTTTGTTGCAAGAAGTCTCCAAAGGAATCTTCTTTCATCACCTGAAAAAGACAATGAACATTATTATTTAAAGCTTGAACTTTTGAACTTGCAACAGAACTTTTACAGCGCCTTACCAGTATAATCAAGCTTACCTGAACTCCCATCCAACCTCAATCCAGTGAAGTAACTGGGTCCAACGCGCCCCTGCGTCAGAAGCAGGATGGAGAGCTCGTCCTTTCAGACCCTAAGGTGAGACTTCACGGGGGATCGTGGAAGGGTATCGAGGAGGGTTGGAAGGAAGTGGGAGGCTTGAGCATTATTCCGCCAGATTGAAATACTCCCTTTTCACGTACAGGAGGATATTCCTGCGAGCCAGATTAGCCAGAGTAGAGGGGCCCGTCCTATCCATCTTCAGAGCCCTGCGCTCCACCATTCAAGAGGCATCAGCACTCGAAACCAGGCCAGCGCCCCCGTGGGAATCAGGTGAGCGTGACAGCCGGACACACCTTGGATGTTCTCATCCCCTCAGATAACCCCCTCTCTAATCCTCTCACCACTCCTCTCTCTTGGGTTCACCACTTTCTGCTCTCCTCCCACCTGAAACTTCTTGTCCCCCAGGCAAAGACCTCCCCATCACTGCAACCCTCATTCACGGTCATTCAGCCCATGAAGCGAATGTCAGTGGCCGCCTTGGTTCAAGTTTCTCTGCTCCTGCTACTCCTGTGGCTGACCCCAACTCTGACATGGCCCTCTCTAACCTGCATCTTTCTATCTCCAAACCCTTGGACATCCTTGCCCCTGTCATGAGAATTTGCCTGAAACCTACCTCCAAGTGCAACTCTTGGTATGACTCCGACCTCGCCACCTTGAAATGCAAGTGCATGGAGGCTAAGAGGAAGTGGAGTGCTTTGGGTGCATCCTGTGACAAACTAGCCTGCTGCCCGCTCCACAGGCAATACAGACTCTCTGTCTTCCCCAAGAAGAGGGTCCATATTGAAGCCTGTGTCTCTGCGGCCTTTAACAACACGGCTGAACTCTTTAAAATCTGCATGGAGCTGGCCTATCCAACTGCAGCCTCCAACTCTCCTGTTCCCTCTGTAAGGAACTCATGGTGGCAACAGTAAAGACAGACACAAGTTATCACAGTTCAAGGATGTTGATTAAACTGTATGCAGGTTGGAAAATGCCCAATGTAAACCTAAATCTAAGATCGGAGCAAGGGTTGACCATCAAATGAAAATAAGGCAGTTCTTGTGGCGTTGTGTCAAATAAAAAAGGGCCTAAATTAAGAAACATATTGCCAAACCTTACAACGAATGCAAGAAGAGTGTGGGATGGTTTTCAAGAAAAGAAAGAAGTGTTCACAAATATTATGTCAGGATGCAGTAGCCTGGGTCTCCCTTCCCCACGTTTTGAGCATGGGATAAAGTGGGATCTTGGAGCACAGTACACTCTCGAACTTCCTCAGCACGAGACGACAGTTCCAGTTGCAGCTATCAGGGCCGTCGATGGCCAAGTCTGATTTCTCTTGAAAGTCTCTTGCTTTTGAGGGCCTGGCGTATTCAATGACAAAACAAAAGTTCCTTCAACAAAATGAACATTTGTTTCCAGGTTTCAGTTAGGGTGAGGATTCTTCCCTGTCTCCCTCTCTTCCGGACACAGACCCTTCACAAACCGTATGCCATAAATCAATACCAGTTCTTTCTCTTAATGGACTTTGGGTGATGGCTTCAACCCTGAATCTCCCTCACTCTGGCTCGGATCCCGCTTTACTGTTGTCCTCCCTCCATTGAGTACACTATGGCTTTTAACAAATCTTTCTACATGGTAAGTCTTTTCAACAGTTCGCTGTGAACCTCCTTTTCTCTGGATCACTTGATTACGGTGATACTGGCTCACCCCTGTTTGCTTTCAGACTCCCTCCGCTGGGTTCAGTATGGCTTTTTCAGCATTCACCAATCTTAATATCTTTTTAAACAGCTGCAGTGGACATTCCTCGACCGGGTTCACCTTTGTCAACACACTGTTTCTTGGGACTTTAGACTTTGCCCCTTCTCGTCAGCATCGCTCTTCCGGGTTCACTCTTGCCAACTTCACATTCACATTTACTTTCAATGTTTACAGGATTCACTTCCCTTGCTCTCTCATGTTGCGGGGTTCACTTCCCTTGCTTCCTTTAGAGTTCTTAGGTCAGAGGCTTTCGACTGTACAGGGATTTTGCTTGACCTCCTGTATGACCACTTTGACCTATCTTAGCGGCTTTCCTACGGCCTTCTGGTATCTGTAGTTTTACTCAGAGGGGGATCGACCAGAGTTTCTCGCAGCAGCACCCATATGTTGCCAGTCCCCTTCTACAGCTGGTTTCCCCTTTACAATCTTACAGTTCGTTGAATTTTTATCACTTTGCCACTATGCTTCTTTCATTCACCACAGCCCGGTTCTTATCAGCTCTCCCTTTGACTCACTGTCTGGTATGAACCACTTGGCTTTCCTCGTAGCTGGAGTCAAGGCCGCTACCACGGAAGCAGGAGTCTCCCTCGCTCCAGCTTATCAGCGCGGACACACTGCGTGTACCATTGACATCGGCTGCAACACACTTTGGCTATTGTCCTCGTTCTTACATTTCCTTCTGTGGAGCTTTTTCACGGGTATGCCTCGAAAAGGGCAAGGCCGCTTCTCTCCTTGTTAGACTCTCGATATTCGCCACCTTTCTCCTCCTCTTGAACTGCTGGGTCTGGATAGCTGTCTCATCATGCGGTCTGCCTTGCTCGTACTGTGCTCTCTTGCGCCACCTTTAATCCCTGTGGGGGAAAAGGAAGGGCCATCAGGTGTGTGTGATTTCAGTCAATTGACTGACTTTGCCTGACCCTTGTGTCGGGACATGTCATAGAAACAGGTAGTGTATTAATCAGTTGTTTTTTTCGTGTTGGGAAAAGGGGAGATGTAGAGTTTCTAAATGTTTGGTGTGACAGGATAGGGAAGAGGTGTTATGGGGAATTATAGCTTTCATCCTAGGGGGGGGATAGGTGATTTTGGAAGGGTGGGTTTTGGAGTTGTTTCAAAATGGGTAGAAGGGTTTGTGGGGCAAACAGGAATAACTGAGATTGTGAAATGAACAAGGGGGATTGTGGGAATGGTAGTTTTCTGCCATAATAGATTGGGTGTTCGGAAAAGAATAACCATAGGGGTGTGGAGCTGAAGGATGGGGAGTATTTGAATGAAGACCCGTGAAACAAGGATTCTGGGAGTTATGGGTTTTGAGGGTAACGGGGTGGTAGGATGTTATTAAGGGAACATCTGTGGATGGAAGGGAGGTAGATGTGAAGTAACCAAGGAAACCCTAAGGGACTTCGTCCCCCTCACCCTCCTCCTCAGTATAATACCATGTCTCCCTTCGGGTATTCCCCTGAGTATAACCCAAGGCTCCCTTATCCAGGTGATCCTCCCTCCCCTGTCCACCCCCAGGGTTGGGATTTGAGAGGGCCGGCCCTCCCCTGGTCACCTGAATAAGGGTCTCCCGAGGTCTACTTGGGAGAATACCCTTAGATTTCTCACACTTCCCAGGCCCTCAATACGGCTCCGACTTCTCATTTCACCACTAAAACTCAGGACATCCTTTCCATGCTTTCCTCCTCCTCTCGCTCCCCCTCTACATCTCCCAGGCCCCCTTTGGCAGGCTCTCCCTCTACTCTTCATTTCTCCTCATTTTCTCTGCCACCACCTGACAATGTTTCTAGACAAGTCCGATCTATGAAAGTGTCATCTAAACAGGTGCTCCCCTGCTCTTCCAGAACTATTAAGGACCACATGTCCACCCTCGCTCCAGCCTTGGCCGATTTCTGTAATCACTCTTTCACCACTGGATCTTCCCCTCTCCCCTCAAGCACACCCTTTTGCATCCCCTCCTAAAAAAGCCTTCCGCTTATGATACCTGTCTGGCAAACTATCACCCAATTTCTATCACTCCTTTCCTGGGCAAATTCCCGGAAGAGCTGGCCATCTCCCAGCTTACTCTCCACACTGAATCTGTTGGTCACCTCCATGAACATCAGTCTAGCTTCAGAGCAGCCAGAAGGACGGAAACTGCTCTGCTGAAGACCCGTAAAGATCTGCTCTCTAATCTTGATTCCAGCTCTCCCTCTGTCCACATCCTACTTGACCTTTCCTTTGCTTTTGATATGGTCAATCACAAAACCCTGATCAATTGACTCCACAAGGACCTGGGCATCATGGATCAGGCCCTGGCATGAATGACCTCCTTCCTCCTGGACCGACCCTCCCAGGTCCAACTTGAGTCCTATCTCTCCACCACCTCTCTCTCCACATGTGGTGTCCGCCAGGGCTCTATCCTCTCACCCTGACTATTCAGTGTCTATCTGGCCTCTTTGGCCCACCTGATCTGCACCTTCTCTTCTAACTTTCAGTTTTATGCGGATGACAGCTCTCTTTCAGGCTTCCCTCAGCCTCCTATACTTCCTCGCTCATTCCTGACAGTCTATCCATGATTCAGGGTTATTGTGAATCCAACAATCTCTGCCTTAATGTGAGCAAGACGGAGTTCCTTCTCATTGGGACCCCTTTCTCCCATTTCCCACCTCTCACTCTGACCGCCCTCCTTGGACCTCTACCCTCACCTTCCGGTGAGGAAATAACCCTTGGTGTCATCTTCGGCTCCACTCTCTCATTCTCGCCTCACATCTCGGACCTTGCCAAGAAGGCCCACTTCCAGCTACACCTCCTCCAAGGTATTCTACCTTTTCGCACCTTCCCCCAGAAGCTCACTGTCTCCAGAACCCTGGTTCTCTGCAGGCTGGACTACTGCAACAGCCTCTTTCTCAATCTACCTAACTCTACTCTTCGCCCCCTGCAACTAATCCAGAACAGGACTGCGAGACTTATCCTTAGCCTTAAGCCCAGATACCACATCTCTCCAGCCCTGAAATCTCTCCACTGGCTCTCGGTGGCTGCAAGGATCAAATTAAAGACCCTCTGGTCCGTTCACAAGGATTTCTGGGGCCAGTGCCCTCACTATATCCAATTCTCTCTGCCTAAATACCTTCCTTCTACAGCCCTTTGCTCAGCTACCTCCAACTCTCTGAGGGTCAGATGCTTGTCCAAGCAGAGAGTGGGGTGTAGATCTCTCTCCTCTGCCGGTGCCTCCCTCTGGAACGGCCTCCCTGTACTTCGCTGACTGGTTGCTTGGTACCCTCAGAGTTTCACTGGGTACCAGGCTCCTCCATGACCAGTCTTCCTTGCACTGCCTCCTGGCGTAACGCACACTTAGGGGCTGTAACTGTATCCCTACAGCCCCCCCTGCCTCCTTGCACTTACCCAGAGCCATGCTGCTCTGGCTGCACTTGCTCAGAGCCTTGCTGCCCTGATCGCACTTCCCACTACACTTTTCTCTGCACTTCCCCCTCTCCCTTCCCTCTGCTCTTCTCGTTAATCCACTTGCACGATCCGAAAGTCACAAGGCCTAGTAGGATTGCTTGGGCCTCATCACGAGTTGGGCGGTATCCCGGCAGTAATACAACTGGGATAACGCTCAACGTTAATTGCATTACGGCCACCCGCTCCAGCACTATTAGCGCCGGATCCTGGGTTGGCCGGTAACGGTAAATCCCCATTGGGTGCATTGGACCCAATGGGGCTGGGGGCACTAGTACCACCAGCGTTAATAGTGCCGAAAATGGGTCACTAAATCGGATTTTCACCTTCAGCAAAAAGCTGGAGGTTGAACAGCCCATCTAGCGCCCAACTTGTGGTCGGGCCAGCCCTTAAATGCGTCAGTAACAGCATTACCGCTGCATTTAAGGGCTAACGCCCAACTCGTGTTGAGACCATTTGTCTTGTCTTCCCTCTCTCTCCCCTTCCTTGTCTTGTGGTGCCTAAAAACACTTGTCTGCAGGCGTGTTATAAATATCATATCATATCATGCCTGAAGAAAGAAAGCAATTTATTCTTACACAAGATACACATTGATGCCTTATGAAACGTCACTGGTGCCTTGGACATTCTATTGCCAGGAAGCCATTCCTTAACCCTGTTTATTATCTGACACAAAAGTGAATTATTAAACTACCTGTTCACGTTCGCTCAGGGGTCTACTTCAAAATCAGTGTCCAGTAGAATTGTGAAACCCTGTTCGAAATAAAGTGCTGAACAATGTTACTGTGCATGTAAAACTCAAACCGTAGGCATTCACCGCAAAATTAAATTAAATATGCTATCAGATGAGACTTTTCCAAAACCATTAATAATTTAAAAATGTGGTGTGGTTTCTATTTGCTTGGGGTTATAAATTAACATTTTCCCGAGCATACTAGTATAAACTGTATTAAGTGCTGCTTTCGTTTTGCTGGGGCAGAAATATATTTGGATACTGCGCATCCTGTTAAGAATTTCAATCAGGCGACACCCACCTTGGTCTTGGCCTAGTATGCAGCGCACAACTGAAATTCTTATCTTTATGTTAGATTAAATATTGGACCCAACACGTCAAAGAGCCCACTCATATCAAAGGTTGCACGCTCGACTGGGTTGCTGACGTAAACTGCAAGCTTAACTTGATTTCTGTGAGCCCTTGCCTGTGGTCAGACCACTACAAAATAACCTTTGCTATTAATTCCAGCCCTCAAATTGGCAAACCCAATCTAACCCCTGCCATTCAAACCCGCAATAAGAAGGATATCTCGACCGAGAAACTCTTTCCTATTATGCTTCATCTACTCCAATTACCTCTCTAACCACCAGCTCAGACCCTACAGTCTTAGTGGATATTTACAACCAGGCCATGCTCAAAGCCCTCGATACTATTGCACCGCTCAAATTGCGTAAACAGAAACCTCGTTCTCATCTGAACTCCTGGTTCACTCCCCATCTTAGAGACCTACGCAAAGAAAAAAGAAAAGCTGAGTCCCTTTGGAAAATTACACTTTCCCCGTCAACAAAAACAACCCAACCCTGGCCACCTTCACCTACAAAGCTGCTATTCTTGCAGCTAAAAAAGATGTCTACAACAAATGTATTATGCAGGCTCAATTAAACCCGAAGGAACTCTTTAAGATCCTCAAGGAACTAGAGTCCCCTATTGCCCCCTTGGTGACTTGCTCCCCTGACGCTGCCTGGTGCTCGAATACTCAAAAGGCACTGTTAGATAAAATTGCCTTATTGCAAGCAAAAATTAATGCTAAAAAGAATATCCTAACTGATCATACCTTGAACTCACCACCGCCTGACCTTCCAGTCCCCACACGCCCTCCAAAAACTTTTAGCTTCTCTCCGCTATCCATTGAGGAAGTGGAAAATATGATCAAAACGCTTAAACACTCAAATTGTCAAGGCGACTCATGTCCTGCACCTATCATCAAGGAAGCTGCGCATGACCTTGCACCATTCATCACTACTTTTATTAATGCCTCCTTTAGATCGGGCATTGTCCCATATAACCTCAAGGATGCTCGGGTTATCCCATTAATCAAAAAACCTTCCCTTGACCCAAGCAACCCTGCCAATTATAGGCCTATCACTACGGTACCACACCTACTAAATATTCTGGACTGCGTCGCATACTTGCAAATATAGGACTATCTTGAATCAAACCAATTACTTGGTCTTTGTCAATCTGGCTTCCGTCCTAGACATGGCACAGAAACTGCCCTGATTGACTTAAAAACGCAAATCGATGACCTAAAAGATAAGGGCAAGTTGGCACTCCTCCTCTTGCTCGATCTGTCAGCAGCATTTGACTTGGTCGATCATAAAATCCTTTGCCAACATCTCAAAACTGCTGCACACTTTTCGGACTCAGCATCGTCTTGGATCAGTTCCTTTTTAGCAAACAGAACCATGAGGGTTTTTTCTCCTCTAGCCTCAGCAGAACCTTCACCTGTCCTTTGTGGAGTCCCCCAAGGATCCTGCGTCTCTCCCACACTATACAATGTGTTTATCAAGCCTCTCTTTGACATACTTGACTATCTGGGTGTCTCATATACCAACTATGCTGATGACACCCAGGTACTCATCCCTATCTCCGGTGACTTTGCTCCAGGCTTGGATGGCTCATCACGGGCTCTGCCTCAATGATGAGAAAACGGAGCTCCTCATCCTTGGAACGCACTCCAAATTGGCCAAACTTGACCCAGCATACAAATCATTCACCATAGATGGCAACATCATCGAAGTGTCAAACGTAGCTAAAACTCTAGGCATTTATCTCGACGCAACTCTATCACTAACCAGACAAACCAATGCCGTAGCGTCTGCTTCGGCCTATAAGTGTAAACTCATCACAGCCTGCAGACCCTTCCTGAACACTGAGAACTGCATCATTTTAGCTAGAACACTAATCCTGTCAAAAATAGACTATTGTAACGCCCTCTACATAGGGACTAGCCAAACAAACATGGACAAGCTACAAGTTACACAAAACAATGCCATCAGGGCAGCCCTCAACATCCTGAGAAGATCTCACATTTCTGACATCAGACACAACCTTCATTGGCTCCCTGTCGCGCAGCGAATATCGCGCAAAACCTTAGCCTTAATTTACAAGGCCCAGAACAACTTGGCACCAGTTTATCTGACCAGCCGGTTCTCACAGCATGTTGCACACAGACCGCTGAGATCAGCCTATGTCAACACTCTCTCTATACCCAGATTTAAGCTGCAGTCTTCTGGGGGATCTAGCTTCCCAGTCTTTGCAGCTAAACTCTGGAACACCACCCCTGCCACACTCAGATCAGAAGCCACGTTCCACTCCTTCAAAACCAAAAACAAATTCTGGCTTCACAAACTCGATGAGCCTACTTCACTCCCACTATAGGTGCTCTCTGTAGTACACCAGCACTTCCTTCCCTGGTCCAACTCTTTATGTACTCTCTTATTCTCTCTCTCACTTGCAGCCCTTACTTTAGCTTCGAGTACCTGTTATACATTTCTGGAGTAATTATGTGTTAGCTGCTCCACTATGTCACTACTTGTATCATTGTAAGTTATATTGTTTCTTCTTTGTAAGACTGTTCCCCTAGGGGAACAGGTTATGCTTGTCTGTAACCACCTTCTTGTAACTACGCGCCCCGATGCCTCAGGGCAAGGCTGCGTGCTACAAATAAATAAATACAAATACAAAATACAAATAAAAAACATGTTGCAGCAAATGACAACTTTGCAAACTTTGCAATTCCCACCTGAAATTATCCCAAACAGTTTTTAATAAAAACAGGTGAAATACACTGATTTGAAGATTTTATGTTGGGGGATAGCTATAGATCACTGGTACAATATGGAAGTGAAATTAAGTCTCTAGCTGGTAAATTGAATGAGTTAGGCAAGATCGAGAAAGGTGCATTTTGAGTAAAATGGAGCAGTGAAAAAGGAAAGGAGAAAGGTTTTACTGTACACTAGAGCATTCAGGCTATGCTACCAAAGAGGGACACAGTAAGCTCCAGGGATGATTCGCAAGTACAACCCTAGCACCCCAGAGCCCAACCCTGGCGGAACCTATCCGATCACTCGAAATAGGACTAAGGACTTAGGATTTACATAAGGCAAAATGACTAAAGAAATCTAAGGCAGGGTTGCAAGAATGATTCTGATGGTATTACAAGTTATCAGGGTGAGGATAGGATGACTTAGAGAGGGGAACTAAGGACAAGGCAAGATAGGCTATGGGTTTAGGTTGGGTGACAATTGATACTCACAGTCCACTTTTTAGTTTTTGGATTTTGGACAGTCAGCGTTCTGGTCACCACACAGATCTGGTCTAACCAAGGATAGCTGGACAAAATCAGTGGGACTGGATCAGCTGGGCAGGGACTGGATACCAAAGGATAGTTCTGGTCAACGAATGGCACAGGTACCTCTGGATGCAGTTATTGGGCAGCAATTGGTGGGCCGCAAGCCAGGCTGGTGTCAGCAGGCTTCCCACAAAAATACCACCGCTTCTCCCTTTAAGTATTGGGATTTGAGAATTGAGACCTTGCTGGAAGGGTCAGCAATGCTTGGCCTGGTTGATCTGGTTCATCTGGAATCTGGATCAGTGAAAGATGAAGGAAACAGGAACAGGACGCCGTGCAGGAAATCAGGAAGAGAGTCTCTGTCCAGTGTCTTGTCAGGGACCCTTATTTATAATGCTTAGTGACATCATTCAAGTATATGACGGGGGCAGGCTTGACTAAACACACCCCTAACAATTTGGACAAGGGTGCTAGTCTCCTCCTCGCTCTCAGTTGGTTGGATTTCCAAGGGAATGAGGTCAGATTTATGAGGTGAGGTTTACAATGTCCACAAACTCCCAAATGTACTTTACTTAAAATCTGATTTTGCCAAAAACATACATTTACACCATTGCAATCTCTTGGCAAATTATACACACAGGTTACATATTATGTGCAGCACATATCAGTCCAATCCTTAAGTCTGTGGGACCTTGTTTCGCCCTTCTGGTACATTTTGGTCATTTTAAACATGAAAGATATGGCCTAAATTTCCATAATTTTATACGCAGATGCCAATTACCCCAAGGAATGTATGTACAAAAATGTATGTTTGCAACATTGATACTTTTTGATTTATCCAAAATACTTTGCCCTTTCTGTCCCCAATGTGTCAGTGAGTTCTACCATGTCTCTAAAGCAAACATGAAAAATCACTTTTAAACTGCAACATTTTTACAATTTTTAAAAGTCTTGCTGCAAAGATAGAAGTCTTTAAAGTTTATTCCTGAAATAGTCTTGGGGAACAAAAGGCAGTCTCTTTGTTCCTGGGTCCATTTTTGTTTCTGTCCTTCAACTGCTGCAAACTGTCATTTCCTTTAGAGCAGGTTGGGGGTTTCTTCCTTCATTGAAGTTACATTGCCACCTTCACACCTCTGGCTTCCTTCCCCGGGAGCTTCATTGTTTGGGTCCCAGCATAGACAAAAGTCTGTTCAACCCCGCAATTGTCAGGGGGTTGTCAGTATCTGCTGAGAGAGAGAGCCCTCCTTTTGGTACCACCCCTCCAAGCAGAACCTATTTTTCAACTTGCAGCTCCAGCCACCATATTTTTTTACCCTTTAATTTCTGATCTTAGATCCAGAATGAAAGCAAGCCTGTTGCATAAAATAACCCAGGTTATATAATCTCACCAGCAACAAACCCCTTCATATTGCCAAAGACTGGCAGGCTTTCATTCATCCGTGTACTGTTTAAAAAGGCCATTTCTTTTTCTTCAGTCAGCAAAGCCCATTTTTAAACGTGTTGAAAACTGCTCGCATTTCTTCTTTTAAATTCGGTTTGGCATCTGTCTTTCCAATATGGTTTACACAACAGTCTGGACAAGGCAAAGGTCGCAATAAAACTGACATGTGTAGATATAGCTCTTGATTCCTTTTCAAACAGTGATTTTGACGCTTTTTAGCCAAGGTTAAGCGCTTTTCCATGTTTGATGCAGTGCAGCTTTTGTTGGTTTTCAGGTTTTGGCTGGCACAGCCTGTCATTCTGGAATAAAGCTTGTTTTTTCTGAGGGACAGTGGGGATATGCATGGGCATGGCAGGGCGTTATTAATCACGGTGGTTGGAGGAAGAACAGATGGAAATAGTGTCAGAGCAGCATTTTTAAAGGTGAAAAAGGGTTTCTTTTCAATGGATATTTTGGCTTTTGCAGCAAAGCAATGCTGCTTTTTCCACTTTCTTCCTTTTATTTATGTCGGAACACACTGGCAGACTCCTTCAATGTGCCTCCTGGTTCCATCCTGCCCAATGTGTGCTTGGCAGCACGGTGCAGCCATTTTTGTTGTTGTTGCAAAACGCAGTTTTGAGACATGGCACTCACATGAGCCAGCGCAACCCTTTTGTGGTTGTTTCTGCGCAAATGCAGCTTAGTGATGTGGGGCAATGCCGTTGAGTGGATCAATATATCCCACAATCCATTGTTAGGTCTGGCTGGATAAAGCTTTACTCAGTGCCAGAGAGAACTAATAAAGATGCAAAAAATACAGGGGTGCGGCATCACTCAACTTCTTGGTCATGCTTAACCAGTGAATCCTGATTACAGCTCTGTTACAACAGTGGCCATTCTGTAAGGACCAGTGGATCATTTTAAGTGGGTGAGAGATGCTGGTTTAAAAGGCATTGTTTTCTTGCTGTATGGTGCATTGATGTTTTGTTTTCATTTTTGTGCTGCTAGTGGAACTGTCTACATTTGGGAGAGATTTGTTTAGTGAGGGGTTATAATGTTTGCTTCTTTTTGATGATAGTTTTCATGATACTTGTACAGTCCGGTACCACCTATGCATAATGGGTTGCGCCATGCCGTCTGGCACAAGTAATGCCTGGCTAGATACTGACAAATATATTTTATGACCACAAAAGTAATGCATGATTTCTCTCCCTCCACCCGAGGCTAATACTCCTGACATAGGTAGAGTGAGACATTGAATTCAAAGAAAAAGCATGCAACTCCCTAAGAAGTGACCAAATGTGCTTCTGATTGCAAAGGATGAGCCATTTTGTAGAAGCATGGTCTACTGTGCAATTTAGGGGTAGCATTGTAAAATGTTGTTTGTAATAGCTCCTTTAATCTACCCTGCCTAGTGCCTTGCTATTTTTCCACCTATGTATTTATATGTATACGTATACGTATTATTTTGCAAATGTGCTCAATGTTGTCTTCGTGCTGCCTGGCACATTGATTTTTATTCACGTGTGTGCTGCTAACAGAACTGACTAAATTGGGGAGAGATTTGTTGAATTTTAATTTTAAGTGCATGTTTTGTTTCATGCTTGATTTACTGTCATATTCATATTAGTAGGTGGCCCTGCACAGTCTTGCTCGAGTCTGCAGACAGCTACCCATAAGTCACATTTGTCCTTGTGAAACGTAGGGCTATGAATCCATGGATCTTTACATTTCATAGGCTTTGGAAATAGGTGAGTCTATTACTGCAGGCCTCTAATGGGCAATGGTATGCACTTGGGCACCAACAATGGATGTAGGGGGGTGCAGTGGCATATTTAGGCTTTATGCTGCCCTAGGCCCAACTAAGTGTATGCACCCCCCTCAACAACTTTACTCCACCTCTGCCGATTGAACACCTTCACCAGAGTTTGCCCCTTCAACAGACTCTGTCCACCTTTGCCAAACTACACCCCTTCACCACCATCTTGTCCCATTCTGGCTCCTTAACATAAAGATGTTTTTAAGGCTGGGGGGATTAGGAAGTTAGTGCTTCCACTCTAATTCAAGCCTGTTATCCCTATGCTATATTCGTTGAAAGTGTGTTGCAAGGTCTCTGCTATCCAGGATTTGGAGACAGCAATGGGCCTCATTACGACCTCGGCAGTAGCCATGCCACTGTTGGCGGCATGGCTGCCGCCGAAATCGCGTACGGGTCCGGGTCCTCAGAATGAGGAATTACCAGGCCATTCCGAGTTCGGAAGGCCCGGTAATTCCTCCCTCCAAGGACCCGGACCCGGTCCTTCCCCATTCCCATTTCAGCCCCCCAAGGGCTGAATGGGAATGGGAAATGGGGGAGCAAATAAGGGGCCATTACGAGTTGGCCCGTTATTTGCTCACTCTCCCCCTCGCGGGACCCGGTAAGCACGCCTGGTATGACCAGGCGTTACTTCCTGGGTCCCGCGAGGGGACCTCGTAATGAGGCGGTATGGGGTAAACGGCGCCAGCACCTTTTACGGCGCCATTAACCCCGTACCGCCAGGGTCGTAATGAGGCCCAATGTGTTCTACAGTTGAGTGTACTAGAGGTACCTATTGAGGTCGACTGCCTAATTTCGGTTAGGTCAAATACATTTTTTTAAGAGAGGCAGGGTTTGAGTGAGAAACGTTGGTTTCAATGCTAATATCTGGTTTCTTCTGATTTGACCCCATGAAAAGCAGCTTGACTGATTTGTAATAGGAATGTTTCGGGCAACAGAACTACATTTCTACATGCAGTCTTGTGAAATGTTATAATTTACATTTGAAATATATGCCGGTGGTTCAGGCACATCTTTAGGAAAATGGTTATACCTCTGGTGTAGCAGGGGGCAAAATGAGATAAGGCAAGTTACCACCTGCTGCAGCTCATGCACCTTGAAACCCTTGGGCTGGAATGCTATTAAAATATGGCGAAATCACAAGTGACCTTATAAAACTCTGCCTGGCATAAACACCTCAGTGGGGTAAAGACAGTTGGAGAAGGTGCTTGCAACCTTTGGCTGAGCATTCACATGGTGAGGTAATGGCTAGGGGTGACCCTGAACATTCATGGGTAGGATGTAACAGCATTCCGTGTAGCTGCGCAGTGCAGGTAGCTTTTATATCAAATTAATTGTTAGATACTGTTTACATCATTGCGGTTTGTGCCTTTGTCCAAAATAACAACACCCCAAGAGTAAAACTGAGTAATGGATCGGGCGTCCACAACATTACCTTTGGGGATGTGGTTTAGGCTATGGGTCTTGCCAGCTTGCGTTTCTGGTAAGTTAACATTTTTGTTCACTCCTTTGAGTGGATTAGACTATGCAATACAAAGGAACATTTAGAGATTTGTGGTTCATAGATCTAGATTTCCTGCTATCGTTGAGGTACTGTTTTACAATAAATGTCATACCTTGTATTTAAAATCTTATTCATGTAAAGGTTAAATTTAAATGTAACTCTTATGCATTTTGTGGCATACTTTGCAGTTGTCCTCCTTGTAGCACTGAGCATGCAACAGAAAGATGTCACCAAAGACACATAATAAATCCAGGAGTCATGCCTTTTGACTGCTTAGTACTGGGCAGCTTCTGTAAAGATGGCCAAATGGATATTGTGAGGAGTCAGACATCGGAGACGGACACATAGGTGGAGTTTTCTCACATGTCACCATTTATTCAATAGTAAAGAGTGAGACAAATGCATGACTTTCCTTAACGTAACAAATCGAGACTAAGGGAAAAAACCTAAATCCTCATCCTGAGTTGGGCGGTGGCGAGGTAAATCCCCATTCCCAATCGGACCCAATGGGGGTTGCTTAGCACTATTAGCGGTGGTGCAATTAGCGCTGCACTAATAGCACCGAAAATGGGCAGAAAGCTGGAGGTAAAATACCAACATTCCGCCCAACGAGAGATTGGGCGGAACAGTAAATGCAGCGGTAATATTATTACCGCTGCATTTTACTGCTCCACCCAACTCAGGGTAAGGCTCCTAGTGTCCAAAATATTTCTGTCCCTCACACTAATACATACAACACAACTCATACAGGAATTATGTGGCAGTTTTAAATTCATAAAATAACATATACATTCAACCATAAAGAAAACAGGAATCCTTGTGATCAGGGTTAGATTCCTTTCCCCTTGATCAGTTCAGGATGTTTCAAACCAAAGTTCAATTGTAGGGAAATTATTTTCACTAGCCAAGTTCCACTTCAAGTAGTATACACAGTTCTTTTCATCCAGCATGTCCTTCATTTGGCAAAGTGACTACCAAGGTTTCCTACTCTTACGATAATTGTTAAGGTTTTCACAACCTCCTACTTGGCGAACCACAAAAGACTCTCTCTCCATATATCAAGTTGAAAAGTCAATGTAAAGAGTTATCGTCTCAAAGACCAATCACTTTCTATCACATTGCCTTTCTTCTTCACAAGCAACACTGTAATCAGGATGGTTCATTCAGAAGGTTATACTTTAGTCAGGATGGTTATTGCAAGTGATTTCAACCCGGCACTTCACCTAAGTCAATGCCTAGCATGGGATGCACAATTGAAATCCTTAATTATATATTTTTGTCTATAGGTTATTTTATTTCTGAATGATGTACCCTTATATCACGCCCCTCTCTTTGAATCCCCCCCGGTCGCACTGAACCAGCTTGATTAGGGTATTTCCTTTCCCCTGATTTGAGAAGGAAACAGAGTGTCATGATGATGCTGTTTTTTAGGATCCAGGGAGAACTTCCCCTTTGTTTCTGAACAGAAAATCTATTTTTCATACAAGACATATTTACAATTTACCAACTTGCTAGCAATAGCATATATACGTCACAGATTTAGTGGAGGAAGTATCCATCCGAGCCCCATCTCGGTGAGAGCTTGGGTTCAGATTTGACAGTTTTTCGCACTTTTGGTCTGGTATCCAATGTCAAATATGTCCACATTTTTACACATATATGCGCATGACATCTGGGCATAATCATGTGAAGTTTCATGTTTCTGGCATCACCACAATTGCTACAAAACCACAAATTCTGTAGTCATGTCCCTGAACATATCACAGAGTTCTGAGTAGTTTTAAAACGTGACCAGAATTTTAATATTACAATGCTGTATTTTACACATTTTTACAATTTTGCACAGTCCTCTGTCAGTCCTTTTCAAAAATATACTTTCTTGTGCTTTAAGGATACACATAACTGTCTGTCCCGCCCCCAAAGTTTTGGTGGGTCAAGAGCAATCCCCGCCCGCTTCCCTCTGGCAGGAGTTTCTGTTGACACTTGCATCTGCATATTCTTTTCAGCCAAGGAAACCCTTTGTCTCTCTCAGGGGCAGCAGAGCAAAATCCCCTCCCCTCTTCATTACACCCGACTGAGAGTTCCTAGGGCAGAGAGCAGAAGGAAGGTACCTTTTGTTTGGGGCACGCTGTGGAATTTGCTTTGAAGTTCTGTGGCTGGCATCAGAGGTTACTTTAACTCAAATTGTTTAAAATTGTCTTTGATAAAATAAACTTACATTTTCAAAAATAGGCAAACAGATCTCTAATTCCAGTCTTTTTAAACATAGAGATTGAATAGTTGCAACCTATATTGTTTTTGATAGCAAGTCACTTAATTTCAACCATTTGATTTTCTTGCACAAGTTTAAGCTTCCAATGTACTTAATTGACAGCTGTCACATAGGCGGCCGACGGTACTGCGCCCATATGCTGACATATTTTTACAGACAAGCACACTTTTTAATGTGGATATTCTTGTGATGGAATCTGCTTTTCCTGACATTGGCCCTCATTACGACCTCGGCGGTAGCCATGCCGCTATTGGCGGCATGGCTTCTGCCGAAATCGCGTCTGGGTCCGGGTCCACAGAATGAGGAATTACCGGGCCATTCCGAGTTCGGAAGGCCCGGTAATTCCTCCCTCCAAGGACCCGGACCCGGTCCTTCCCCATTCCCATTTCAGCCCCCATGGGAGAGGGAGCAATCAACAGGCCATTACGAGTTGGCCCGTTGTTTGCTCCCTCTTCCCCTCGTGGGACCTGGTAAGCACGCCTGGTTTGACCAGGCGTTACTTCCTGGGTCCAGCGAGGGGACCTCGTAATGAGGCGGTACGGGGTAAACGGTGTCGGCACCTTTTACAGCGCCTTTAACCCCGTACCGCCAGGGTCATAATGAGGCCCATTGTGTGCTTATGTGGATTCTTTAAATAAAGTGATGGTTAACACCCATCAAGGATGTGGATCTTTTCTGATATTCAGGAACCATTAATTTGTAATCTCAGCAACCAAGGAAAAATGGATTTCAGAGCACTTCTGGGTATCCTTGCAATGAAGCACTGCCTTTCAGGTAGTTTCCATTTCATTCTGTGGGCAACCCAATGACAGGTTTTATCAGTGTGGTCTCCTGTTCCCCCACTGACACAGGCAAAGTAGATTGGCAGCCAACTTTTCCGGTTTCCCTGCGCAATTCTCACAGGTTTAGCGTGCATAGGGATTTTTCCAGCCATTTTGTTGGTTTTGGTGAAAGCAGCACACAGTGATTTCGCAGGGCAGAGCCTAGTGGGTCAATACATCCCACATTATACTATAGTTCAAACCACAGTAGTGGAGTTGCCAGCTCTTTTCCACAACAACCTTCACAACCTTCTACCACAGGCAAAGTACTTCAAATCGCCTTCTTCCTGGTCCACTCAACTGCCCGGACTAACCACTACTTGTCCTTTTCCTGGTCTACTCGCCTGCCAGGATAAAGTTACTGCTACTTTGATTTGTACTCTGTGGTGAGGTTAGTTCTAAACTTTTCCACACTTAACTCTTCAATAGGGAAAGTTGGACCAACAACAGCTTCTTGGGTAAGTCTTTTGACTTGCAGCACAATTGGACACTTCTTTCATACACATGCTGTGTAAAAGGACAATGATTCTCCTATTGATCTTTTTGCCGTAGGTCACAGTTCTCTATCCCTTGATTCCTTCTACAAGGAGGGCTTTTCTACTAACATCTTTAATTTGTTTCTGCACAACCTACTGCCTGCTGGCAACATATGTTACATTTTTCTTCCAAAGGGTATCTGGGACTGCTACATTCAAATTGCCTTGGCGTTACTTTCAATTTTCTTCGACTTTGGAAATGCAGATTATACTGTCCATTTATTGGATGTCCCTCTTTTGGAAAGTGGCATTCAATGTGCTTGTTTATTGCCCCCTTTTGGCTTGGACAATGCAGGTTAATATATCCTCTCTCTCAAAATTTCCCCTTTGGGAGATTAAATTCACTTTGCTCAGCTATGGCCCCCTTTTGGCTTTGGCAATGTATGTTACCATATTCTCCTGTCCGCTTCAATGTAAAAGTTCAGTATTCAAAAGATCCGTGTATGATTTGGTTACCCCAGAAGGTTATACATTTCTGGGTAAGAACTGCCTACAGGGCTGGGCCCGGGGGTATATTTTAGGTATGCAAGAGCAGGGGCTTTTTGAAGCCACTGGTGAATGTGGCAATTGTGAAATTCTCCATGCCAAATTTTTTCCGACAAACAATACGTGCATCCACCTCATTCTCATTTACTGTCCACCTGCGGACATGCCATCTTTTAATGAAGACCTACTTAATCTTCTAAATCCCCTGGACTCCCCCCCCAAAACTTCCACCATTCGTTTGGGTGGTTCAAATCGCTGGAAGGGGGACCCCCAAGATAAGGAAGCTGTAGAACTGGAAAGCCATTTGACCAACTCTGGTGTTCACGTAATGAATCTTGAGCCAACCCACATAAAGGGACACATCCTTGATTGGGTAGCTACGCATAATATTGACTGCAGCGTTGTTACTAAACCATGTATCTGGTCAGATCATGGAATTATAAGTTGCAAAATTGACCTTCCTGTAAGGAAGGGACCATATAGGGCCCCCCCAAGAAAGTTTTAAACAGAAATTTCAACAAATTAACTGCCACCGATCTAAACTCCTGCCTAACAGCAATGATGACAACCTCCTCAGAACTAGACCACCCTTGTCATCTAGTGGAGTTTTATAAACAACATTTGTCCACTCTATTAGAGGACAAAGCTATGCTAGAATCACTTGATTGCCCCAACAAACAGAACTGGTTCACCCCGGAACTTGCTCTCCTGAATAAGGAGAAAAGACAGGCAGAGCAAATTTGGGCTAAAGATAAAACTGAGGAAAATAGAGACAAATGCAAACTGTTCGAAAGATCATATAAATTGATGATTTTTGTAACAAACAAAATGCTTCTATGATGAACAAATTAGAAAAAAACTCCTACAAATTGTTTGAAATCTATAGGAATTGGGAAAAGCCAACAGCGTTATCCCTGTCTTTCTCCCCTGAATCAACAGACTGTGTCAATGTCCGAAAACACTAGAGGATAAAGTCCTTAAGGCACAAGAGAAAATCCAAATCTGTCGAGCTAAACTACATATACCCCCAGACCAAGGATCTGAACTGCATACCAGGAAGGAAGGCCCAGACTTAGGATTCTCCTTCCAAAATATCACCATTGAGGAAATGGAGGACACTCTTACCAAAATGAGATCTACATCTTGTCCAGGAGACCTACTACCTACCACGTTATGTTATGTTATGTTTTAGTTTTTCACACCACAAGGGTGTAGCGCAACCAACACCAAAAAGGCAACCTGGCACTTTAGTTGACAACCTGAATCACAAGAAAAAAGAAAAGAGTTTAAAACAATAAAGTTTTAAGAGCCTTCCTAAATTGAAGATGGCCAGATACCACATGCACAGTGGCAGGAAGAGCATTGCAAAGAATGGCAGCTTGGACCAAGAAAGAGCGGCCTCCAGTTCTAGCACGAAGGACCCTAGGGACAGCCAAAAGAGAAAGGCCTCCTGATCATAATGTGCGGGCAGGAGCATAAGGTTGGAATCTTTCCTGCAGGTACTCCGGGCCGACACCATAGAAAGCCCTATGCACCAGGCACAATGATTTGAAGTGAACACATCTGGCCACCGGTAGGCAATGGAGGGATCTCAGGACTGGAGAAATGTGTTCCCGATAAGGGGTGCCAGTGGCGAGGCAGGCAGCCGAGTTCTGGAGAACCTGCAGGCGCCGTATCAGGTAAACTGGCTGAGCCAGATATAAAGAGTGACAGTAGTCAATCTTGCTAAGGACTAAAGCAGAGAATACTGGGGCTCGCAGGTGAGCATGGATAAATTGGGGGACCTTCCTAAGAATTTTCAATGGAAAATGGCCAGCTTGGCAGACCGCACGAACCTGAGTGGCCATGGACAGAGAGGCAGATCGTTTGACACCTAAGTTCTTCACCACTGGAGAACCAGCAGGCAAGGGACCATAGGAAGAGCCCAACAAGCAGGTGTCCAAAAATAAGAAGTAGGTGAAGAGCCCACAACCATAACTTCAGTCTTGTTGTCAACAACACCAGCTGCTGAGTCAGGAGCCTCTCTCCACACTGCTGCACGCCTTCCCTGCGGAGCCTGGCGGCCACTCATTGCTGCTCTACCTACCCACCATCTTTTTGAGGCAATGTGCGCACCGTTGCAGGTAGGAAAGTTTTCGGCTACCGTGGCTGCTCTGAGTTAGGAGCCTTGTCCCCTCTCACTCCTGAATCTACCCTGCGGGGCCCATTGCAACTGACTCCTGCTCCTTCCGACCTTACCACCCGTACCACCTGACCTCTAAATGCACCACCACTTGCCTGCCACACTTGCTGGCCTGTCCCCTCCAGCACTGTCTACACCCAATCGTTTGGTCTGGTACAGCTCCACGCTTACCTACCTCACCCTACTGGCCCTCGCTACTCTCACTGTCTCGGCCCACTCGTGTGGTCTGGTGAAGCTCTCCACTTGCCTGCTTGACTACAAAGGCTCTCTGGCCCGCCCTTACTCGCACTGTCTGAGCCCCTCGTGTGATTCAGTGTGGCACTCAGCCCAGTGCCAAAGTGGCTGGGTCCTCAACCTAACATCTACATCCACTCCACTTCTGATCCTCCATTGTAATGTGTCTACCACCAACGATCTGCCTGCAGCAACCTCCACCACCTGATCCCTCACCTGACCACCTGCACTGGCTGCTCCACCAACTGCCTGTGGACACCACGCTGCCCAAGTTACTCACACCTCCTCTAGAGAGCCTCAGCCCTGAACCCACCGCGCTCACTGGATTATCTGGGGACACTCTGCTGTCGTGGCCACCACTCCTCCCCTCCTGGCGTCATCCAGCCCTGCTACTGAGGCTATCTACCCATCTTCTTTTGGAACTCTCATCTCTAGCCTGCTAGCCTCCTCATCCCTCTCCTGTTCCTACCGTGCACATGCATACTACTTGCCTGAGGATCCTGCTGCGCATACTACCTGTCTGGGGACGCTCTGCTGCTGAAGCCTGAAGGCTGAAGGCCTCATCCAGCTCTACTGCTGAAGCTACCTACCCCTCTTCTTTTGGACCTCTCATCTCTAGCCTGCTAGCCTCCTCATCCCCCTCCTGTTTCTACCGTGCATACTACTTGTCTGAGGATCCTGCTGTGCACACTACCTGCCTGGGGACGCTCTGCTGCTGAAGCTACCTGCCCTTACTCATTCCCCTCTTGTCATGTGCTCTGGCCGCCCCTCCCCTCATCGTTCACCTTCCTCTCCCATCCCCCCTTCCTCCCCCTCCTCCTTCTCCTCCCTCTCTTCCTCATGCCTGCCCCCATGACTTACACCCTCCCCCGCCCACCCCATCCCCCTCACACTCTCCCTCCTCGTCCCAACCTCATCTACCCCCCTACTACCAATCCCTCCAGCATCATTAACATTGCACTCTGGAATGCCAGATCTATCTGCAATAAGACCGCTGCGGCACTCAACATGTTCTTCCGACTCAACCTCCATTTGCTCTGCATCACAGAAACTTGGATTCCCCTCACCAATTCCAGTGTCCCGGCCTCTCTCACCACCCCCTTTTCCTCATTCTCTCCTGTCTCCCGCCCCACTGGTCGCGGTGGCGGCATTGGTCTCATCCACCACCCTAAATTTCTTTCCTCTGCCCCTGCCCTATCTCTCCCTACCTTCTCTTCTTTCTAATACCTTTTCAAATCCTTTACCTATCCTCATGCAATTTCCTTCTGAATCATCTACAGACCTCCTGGCCCCCTCTCTTCCTTTTATGAGGACCATGACCATCTCCTCTCTCTCATCTCCCCTCCCCCACCCCTCTCACTGTTCTTGGTGATTTCAACCGTCCTCTCTCTAGCTCCTCTCATTCTTCCCCTCTCCTCTCCATATTAGACTCCTACCTCCTCTCTACCCTTGCTACTCCTCCAGCCCACACCTCTGGCTCCACTCTTGATCTCATCTTCACCTCAACCTACTCCTCCTCACCTGTCTCCTTTCTTCCCAAATACCTCTCTGACCACACCTTACTCTTCTTTTCCCTCACTCACCCTTTCCTGTCTGTCCACCCTTCCCCCTTCTTCCGTCATGATCTCCGCAACTTTAACCCTTCCCTCTTCTTTAACTCCTGCACTTCCTCCCTTCCCACTATCTCTTACTTCTCCTCTCACTCAGCCAGTGATGCACTCTCCTCACTGTCCTCCTCTATCTCCACCAGTCTCGATCAACTCTACCCTCTTACTTCCTTCCACCCTTCTCGGAAACGTTCCCAACCATGGCTTTCCCCTCACCTCCTGTCCATGCGTCGTCTTCTCCGCAGCCTTGAACGACGTTGGATCAAAACACCATCTCTGTCTAACCAATCCTCCTATTTTTCATATCACTCTCTTGCCTCAAATCAGCCAAATGCTCCTACTACTCTAACCTTCTCCACTCACATGCCTCTCACCCCCGTCAAATTTTCCAAACCCTCTCTCGCTTCCTCTCTGCTCCTACTCCTGATCCCTCTACCAACTCCCCTCTCTCTCCCTCTGACTTTGCTGACTTTTTCTCATCCAAAGTTCTATCCCTACGCCAATATATTCTCCTAGCCCCCTCCCAAGACTCTCCTCCCTCTTCCTTCTCCCCTCCCGCTGCCTGCATGTCCAACTTCGCTCCTATCACCCGATCCTGTGTCTCTATTCTTCTGTCCAAATCTCACCCTACTGCTTCCCCCTCTGACCCCCGTCCCACCTCCCTAATTACTAAACTCTACCCCCTCCTCATTCCCTACCTGACTACGTTCTTCAACACCTACCTCTCCACTGCCATCTTTCCGGCCGCATTCAAACATGCCACTATCATTCTCATCGTAAAGAAACCCTCTGCCAACCCTCTTCTTACTTCTAACTTTCGTCCAATCTCTCTTCTCCCCTTCCTCTCTAAACTTCTCGAGCGCCTAGCCTACTCTCAACTCTCAGCATTTGTATCTACTCACTCTCTCCTTCCTCCCTCTCAATCTGGATTCCGCCCTAAACACTCCACCATGACTGCCGTCACTTACGTGCTCAATTCCCTCCTTACTGCTCGGTACGCTAAACAATCTTCTATCCTCATCCTCCTTGAAATGTCTGCGGCCTTTGACACCGTCTATCACCCCTTACTCCTTAGTACTCTCTCCTCCTTTGGTTTCAAAGGCAGTGTCCTCTCCTGGCTCTCCTCTTACCTCTCCAATCATTCCTACACTGTCTCCTGGTGTAAGAGGATTCAATTCAACACTACAGCTAAGTCAATGCCTAGTCTGGGATACTGAATGGAAACCCTTATTGATATATCTTTATGTCCAGTTCATGCGTTCTGGATGACTACCCCTATATAACACCCCTCTCTTGGAATCCCCCTGACCCCACTGAGCCAAGAAGTAGTTCTGTTTTGCAAGTTTAAAGGTTTATTTGATAATTTAAACAATATGTATATATATCACGCTTTATAATAAATTAATAATTGAATATCACACTGAATCTGAGCAGTAATCAATAATGGATAGTCTGGCACTAGCACACTTGTGAATAGGAACAGAAGAATAAGGTGGTAGAGAATGCTTTATATAAGTTCAGATGGATGTAATGTTGAATGAAAATGCAATACAGAAAATACTCAATATGATTTCAACAAAACAATGTAATCACTTTTCTCTGGCAATCCCCTCCCCCCTTTATGCAATGCAAGGAAATGGAAGGAAAGCACACAGTTCTCAGAAATGCAATCAAATGTAATTCAGTTCACCCCAGCAAGCTTAGACTACAGAAGTTTGAAACACAGCCCAAAATGCTTTTATATGTGCTGGCAATGAAGTGAAAAATATGCTAAAATGCTTTTAATTCCCTCTAGAGGTTCAGGGTGAGTGGTATCAAGTTAATATTAGTCCAGGCTCACTCTAGCAATGATTCAGGGATGGTTCTTAAGAGGCAAACGAATTTTTAGCAAGGAAACTGCTGTTTTCACACGTGGACAAATTTGCAAATCGCGGCAAATTCGCGAGTTCCTTTGTTCGCGATTGCGGCAAAAATGTATGGAATAGGAATGCGGTTCTAGGTTCGTTGAAAAGCCAAGACTCTAAGCTTTCAGAGGAAAGTAAACCCAAGTTCCTAGCACAAACGGTTACAGAGTTATGAATGATTTTGTGAAGGTTGTTTTTCGGATTTTAAATTTTAAAAGTTCAAAGCGACAGGTTACAGCTTGCAGATAGAAAATGACAGGTGACAGCTTTTAGGCAGTTCTACTTAGATTAAAATAGATTGAATTATATTATTTTAACTAAGAGATTGGTTCTGCACAGTTCTGCTAGGTACTCACAATATATTTTTGAATTAGGCCTCGCCACGGATCTGGTCAGGTTTTAGACTGGACTCTGGTCTGGTCTCGGCACTTCACAGTGATCTGGGTCAGCTCTCTGGTTCTGCTAACAGTGGTCTGGGTCAGCTCTGCTCTCTCTGGGTACAGCATTGCTTCTGGATCTTTCTGCACAGCTTTCTCTGGAGATTGATGGATTTGAAGTCTGGATCTCTGGATGTGGTATGGTCCGGCAGCATGCTCCGCAGCAAATGGAATTGAATGTCCCTATCTGTCCTGACTGTCTGCTTTTATGTGTTTTGAAAGTGGGTGTGTGTGCAGCATCACTAGCCAGCCCCTCTCTCAACTGCCCATTGGCCCAATTCTCCCCTCTCCCATGATTGGGGAAGGAACTGTGAGTCAGAGTGATGCTGTAGGTTTTATGGGTCAGAGGATCCTCCCCTGGTCAGTTTGCCAAAATCTATATTTGATCAAAATGCACACTTCATAGATACACAGTGGTTTGAAATTACATGCATCCATCATGCATTTACTGATGGTAGCCCCTGTTCAAACTCTGCTCTTCCTGGGGGCTTGCATTCAGAAATGGCAATATTTTGTGCTTTTGAGTGGTTTTGCAACATCAGATTTTTCTCCAGATTTGTACACATGTACACGGCCTGTCCATACATACTCCAGTAAATTAACATGTCTCTAGCTTAAACACAGAGTCTGTAGTATACATAAATAGCAGGGTTTTGCCCCAGAACATCACACAAATTGGAGTTTGGGCTTGAATTGAAGGTACATTTTTTAAATTAAGGCTCTCAAAGTTATACATTTCTGTCATTTGATTACAAAGAGTTATCAGTGTTTCTGTAAAATATGTATTTTGCTTTCAATTCAGTTCTCAGTGTGTTGGAGTCCGCCTCCAAGACTTGGGTGGGTCAGTCACATGTGTCTTCTAGCAGGCAGGCCTTTGTTGACAGGAAACAGTCAAAATCAACATATCCTATTCAATTGCAAGAGCCTACTGTGTGGTCTCCAGGAGGCTCCCAGCCAGTCTGCCTTCTATCAATCAAGAGGTCATGTGAGATTCTAACTCCTGGTGTGAATCTCTGGAGGTGAGAGGGTTTCCCAGGCTTCAGGCCTCTGGGAACAGAAGGTGGCTAATTTTTAATTAAAATGCAGCCTTTGAAGTCAGCTGAGTCAAATCCCTTTGTCAGCAACTGCACTCAGTTCTCCTGTCAGAGTTCAGACCGCTAGCGCCGCCTTGAGGATTTTGTTGGTACTGCATGCAATTTTGGGATCTTTCTTGGATTAATGCATTCTAAACAGGAATGGTTCTTACATGGTAGTAAATAATCCTTGCTTAACATTGTTTTGATGGGGCTCCTTACAGTAAGATGGTTATGTGGAACCCCACAAAAGGGTTGAATCTTTAAAGTGGTCCAATGAGTCACGATTTCAGCAACTTTTTGACATCAGTAACAGTGGATTTTGTTAACAAAGATCTTTCTTTACACTGGTGGGTGGCAAGTTAGGTAACCATTTTGGTGTGCGCACAAACTGCGTGGTTCTCCTGGATTCTGGCGCACTTGTGGGCTTTTTGGCCATCTTGGATTTTCTAAGCCCACAGCACCCAATGTTGCAGCATGATAGCTCAAACGTGGGTCAAGACACCCAACAGATCCCCCCACGTGACTGCCCTTTGAATTTGAGTCGATGGGGAGTCGGGTGCACAAGGGTTTTGACCCACGCACTGGTCTGTCCGCATAATCTTCTTCCAATTCTGCAAATGGCACAGTTCAGCATCTTTTCCTCCATCCAGTACTGATCGATCGGTTCTCCTCGCCGGTCCTGATGGGAATATTGGGCGGTACCCTGGGCCCCTTGCGTCTCTGCTCCCGGTCTCCAGATCGTCCTCCTTGGCCCGTCTCCAGGTTTTCTTTCTCCTAGGACGACAAAGGAAGAGCGGCAATACCTATTCAGGGACATTTCTCCCCCACCATTGGTATAGTGGGGTGGCATATACATTTATAGTCAAAACATATGAACTTGCACATTTCTTTTTGCATTCAAAAACGAAAACACCCACATTGAGAAACTCAGAATTTGATTGGCAATATGTAGGATATTTTAAGTTAGAACTGAATTAATCTGAGACAGTACCCTCTAGGATTCCAGAGGATTCCTCCAGTTGTTGCAGAGTGTGCCTGGGATGGCAACACTTCAACTGGTTTATGTGGACCCACTTGTCTTCCCCCTCTGCCAAACCGCCTTTGGGGATGCGGATCTTGTAGGCCACAGGGGAGATTTTGTCTATAATCTCAAAGGGTCCCTTCCATGTAGGCAGAAATTTTCGCTGTTTGGCCTGGTTCCTTTGGAAATTGTATAGATAGACCCGGTCCCCCACCTGATATTCCTTCCTGGAAGTCTTCAGGTCATAGTGGGTCTTCATGCTATCAGCTGATCTTTCTAGATTCCGCTGAGCATAAGCAAAAGCATGTTGAAGGTGTTTCCTTAAATTCTCCACATACTCATGAGTTGTGGAGGCATTTATCAGTGTCTGCTCTTGGGTCCTGTAGAGCAAATGCTGAGGAAGCACCATCTTGCGCCCAGTCATCAACTCAAATGGTGACATTTTGGTTGCAGATGAAGGGGTAGATCTGATGGCCATTAGGACCAGAGGTAATCGGATATCCCAACTTGGCCCAGAATCTGCCACAAACTTCTTTAATATGCTCACAATGGTTCGGTTATATCTCTCTACTGCCCCAGAAGAAGCTGGCCGGTAAGCAATATGCAACTTCCTTTTGACCCCCAGTATCTCCCACATCTTTGTCATTACTTCACTGGTGAAGTGGCTACCCCTGTCTGACTCAATCCTTTGAGGTAGACCGAAACGGGAAAAGATGTGGTTAATCATCAGGGCAGCTGCAGTTTCTGCCTTGCAATTTGGGGCTGGGGGACATTCCACCCACTTGGTAAACAAGCATGTCACAGTCAACATGTTCTTATTCCCCCTAGCAGAGCGAATCACGGGGCCTACAAAGTCGATTTGTAAATCTGACCATGGCAGTGTCATCCCCCTCTTTTGGAGAGGCGCACGGTGTGTGAGGGATGATGGCTGAAATTGTGCACACACAAGACACCCCTTCAAGTATTGGTCGAGGTCCTGCCCCATGTGTGGCCAGTATGCAACCTCTCTTAAGATTTCCAATGTTGTGTGAAACCCCCTATGACCAGCGGTGGCCGCATCATGGGCGTGACTTAACATCAGGCTTCGGAATGAGGTAGGAACCACCCACTGATCGTGGCCCGCTTTGGATTTCCTTACCAGCAAACCGTCTTGGATTCGGAACATTTTTGGACATTTCATCAACACTCTTAGGTCTTCTTTCCCAATGTAATCGGTATCCGTCAGGGGAAAGTTCTCAGGGTCCTCGAGGTGTTGGTAAAACTTACCAATAATTGGATCCCCCTTCTGAGCTGTAATCAAATCAGCATCAGGGGTCTCCTTACTCCATTGTGCAATTGAAAGATCATCGTGAGCATTTGTCTGGGACCTAGTGATAGCAGTGACCTGGATTTCCCCCAATAGGGACTCTATCTCAATTAGATCCCCTTGGATGGCCCCAGTTTTGGCCAGCTGATCAGCTAAGTCATTTCCAGTTTTGTCTGGTCCCTCTACTTTGGAATGACCCTTGATCTTTTTCCAATAGATGGTCATCTCATTCGAGGTGACCAGATCGTCAAGTTTTGGATCAACTTCCCATGTTTCAAGGGTTTGTTGTTAGCACATAACATGCCTCTGGTTTTCCAATTAACCAGGTGCTCCACGAACCCGTTCCGTACATAATCCGAATCTGTGATTATGACCAGTTCGCGGAGTTGATGCTGGACAGCAGTGAGGATGGCCTGATGCACAGCCATTAATTCTGCCACCTGACTACTTCGGGGACCAATTTTGTACCCAGCGGAGGGTTCTGGGAACTCCTTCACCCATGCATTCCCTACGTCAGCCACCAGTTCTTTCTCCCCGTCGTTGTCAACATGGTACGAGCATCCATCCACATAGACAGTGGGCATTCCCTCACACTTGTCCTCTTCAAAGACTTTGTGTGGGGAATTAAGGTATGCCTCCCTGTTGTCCTTGATTTTTAGACTTTCGTCCTCGAGACAGTTTTCTCTGGCACAATCATGCAAGTCAGCCAGACCTTGCGCGAGGGGACTCTTCTTGTTTTGGCCATATCGGACCTCCACAGGAAAACCTTGCATTGACAGAATCCAGGAAGTAATTCTGGAATTACTCACATTTCCGGCCGGATTCTGTCACTTTGGAGATATTGCAGAGGCTGGTGTGGAGTCTCCACTATGATGTGTTCCCCCTGGATAAATGGGCGGTAATTCTTCAATGCCCACACCGTTGCCAGGAGTGCCTTCTCACAATCGTTGAATTTTTCCTCCACAGAGGATAAAGTTTTGCTCGCATAGGAGATTACTTTATTGACCTTGTCATGCTTTTGGTATAATACTGCCGTCAAGCACGTATTAGAGAACCCCGTCTCCAGGAAGAACTCCTTGTTTCTGACAGGGTAAGCTAGGCAAGGCGGTTGTGAGAGGCTTCTTTTGAGTTGTTTTACTGCCTCGGCTTGTTCTGGACCCCATTCCCACTTGACCCCCCCCTTCAAGAGATGAATCAGGGGTCTGGTGATCTCTGCGTAGCCCTCAATGAACTTTCTGCTGTAATTAGTCAGTCCAAGGAGGCTCCTTAGTTCCTGCAGAGTTGTGGGGTCTTTCAGTTTTTGGAGTGCTTCCACCTTCTTTTCCTGGGGACAGAGACCCTGAGGAGTAATCTCATGCCCCAAGAAATTAACACGGGTTCTACACCACTGTGCTTTCTGAAAGGAAAGTTTTGCTCCGGCGGCCCTCAACTGCGCCAGAACATAACGGATGTCCGCTATGTGTTCCTCCACAGATGAACTTTTGATGAGGACATCATCTACATAAGCGAGGTTACCCCTCGCACCCAGGTCGGACATGGCCTTATGTAGGAAAATATTGAATTCATTGCCGGAGTTGAGGTATCCGAAGGGAGTCCGGGTCCATGTGTATTGCTGGCCCCCAAAGGTAAAAGCCAGTTTGTATTGGTCCTCCCTGCTGACAGGCACGGTCCAGTATCCATTGGTCAGGTCTATTACAGTGAGTACCTGTGACCCCTGGATCTGGGCCAGCCCTTGGTCAATGTAGGGCAGAGGCCATCGGGAAGTATGGACCCGTTTGTTGAGCTCCCTGAGGTCGGCGCAGAGTCTCCACTGGCCGTTTGGCTTCAATATTCCCAGCACCGGATTATTGAAGGTGCTGTGGACTGGACGGATTATTCCCCGGGACTCAAGGTTCTTAATTATTTCAGTAAGGGACTCCATTGATGCGAGAGGCAAGGGATATTGCTTCACAAACACAGGAGTCATGCCAGGGTCCGTGGGGATTGTTGTTGTGTGGATGTCAGTGCGACCACAGTCATACGAGTCTACCGCAAAGAGATCTTGGAAATCCAAGAAAACTTGTTTCAACTTTTGCTTTTGTTCCAGAGTCACACAGGCATCAGCTAGGTTGACTCTCTCTTCCACCATCTGCCTGAAGCCTGTAAAGACTTCTGGTTTGGCTATCTCAGCGGCCTCCTCCAGCTGGGTGGAGAAGTCCCTGGTCAGAGTGCTGATTTGGACTGGAGGCTTCAGGTGGGAAAGGCAGCCCTCATGGACCTGGAAAATCACCTCATCCCTCCTGAAGTCACAAGTCACATCTTCCTTACCATAGGGGCAGGAAGTGTACACCAGGAAGTTCCCCCCATGCCGGGTAAAAATCCTGTCTGGTGTTGTATTGTCATCACTGTCACTGTCAAAGCAGTCCTTAGGGATTGGCCCTAACAGTTCATTACCTAAATCTATGGAAAAATGTCGGTCATCAACCCCCATTCCAATAATGGTGCCTGCGGCTAGAGTAATACTCTTTAAGTCGCTGTTATCCACCTCTATTAGAATGGTGTCATGTTCTATGTTGACTAATGGAGTTGGGTTAACCCCCAACCCTTGCTGTTGGAGAGAAGCGTTTAGATGTATATAAGCATCAGGGTTTTGCAGATATTGTCCTCTTTTAACTTTCACTTCCAGGGAGAATTGTCGGGTCCTTTCTGGGATGGTGACTTCCTCTTTGATCTGAATTTCAACTGCATAAGGTAGCAATTGAGCTGACCTAAATGCTTTTTCTGGATCATCAAAGCCCATGGGATTATCCGCTAATCGGGACCAAGCTTTGAAGTTTATTAGGTCCAAACTAATGGCAAAGCGATTGAGAATGTCACTGCCTAAGTAAAAGGCGGCAGTGACGTCTCGCACGACCCAACAATTATGGACTATGCTCTTGTTGCCAATGGAGATTTTGAGCATACACCTGCTTGGCAGGAGATGTTTGGAATTGGGTGCTTCCAGGTCCATTTCCCATTTGTCTATCAGTTTGAATGTGGGAATGGCTGGATCTTTTGGGAGTTGGCGGAACATGGCTTCGCTGATGAAGCTCTTACCGTTGTTCACACACACTCGAGCGAGAACAGAGTCCTTCCCATCATTTAATTGGACAGGGATGAACAACTGCTCTCCAATTTGCTGAATATCAACCAGGCTCTGAGCTGATTTCACAACTTTCTGGACTATAGGAGTGGGAGTTTCTGATTGTGGATTAGTATAGAATCTCAGAGTGTTTCCTTCCAGCGTGGAGTACCACTTTAGACTGGAAGGAAGGTTGATTTTCAGAAATAGAGAGGACCCTCCATCACCAGTCTGTTGTCCTACTGCTATTACTGTCACGTCTGGAATTTGGCTATTCTGGAAGTGAAATTCTACTTGGTCAGATTTTTGTTCAAACATGTGGCAGGTGCTGTTTAAACTAACATGGTTGACACTCTGTTTTAATTTTATTGGTCGGCTAGTCTGGGTCCAGAGGACCTTGTTTACGCAATCTATTAAGGGTGACAACCTCCTCAGGAGGTCATTCCCCAGTAAACAAGGGGTGCCCTCTGGAGTCACTACTATGACCGGGTGTTTCACCTTGTGTCGCCCGATCTTAATGTCCAAGTCTGCAGTCCCCTCAACGGGAATTTCCTTCCCGTCAAAGTTCTGCAGTTGTCCAGGAAGAGGGGTGAGAGGAATTTTGTAATTCCCTCCCCTTTCTGCATTCAGTTCATCAAAGGCCCTTCTGGACAGAAGGGTAGCTTGAGATCCCGTGTCCACCAGCGCCAAAATTGTACCCTGCCCCTGTACTTGTAACGGGGCATAGTATCTTCCCTCCTTCTCCTCAAGGGGGCACAGATAATGCACATTTTTGGACAACTGGTGGGCTAACTTTCTGTTTTGGACATCGCTAGCGAAGAGATTTGGGCAGAATTCTGTGGAGAGCCTTGGGAATCTGAAAGAAAAAGTTGGCAACTGGAGATCAGAGCCATTGTGGGTTCCCCTGGCTCCGGTTCTGGGCCGCCCCCCCCTTTTTGGAGGCAGTCACCAGGATGGGTTTGAACCAGGGGATTTTGGTATTGTGGGTTCTGGGATGAGATGATGGGCGGCGGTAGCTCAGTCTCCATATCTCCCCAGTCTATATTGGAATCTTTTGGGACCCATTTTTCCTTGGGAGGAGTTCCCCCATCTCTGAAGGAGAAGATCCTTTTGCCAGGATCTTCTGAGGATCTCTCTCCCTCAAATTGGAAGATCTGTACCTCCTCCTCAAACTGAGTCTGTTTGGGTCTTTTGTTTCTCCTACCCCCCCTCTGCTCCTTAGGAGGCAGACTTTCAAGGGCAGGAAATTTTGTTTCCGGTTCCTGGGTTTCCAGGGGCTGTTTACAAGTGAGGAAGGAAGCTTCCTCCAAGGCTTTACACACCCCTTCCCCTTGTGCCTCCTCCCTGGGAACCGGTGAGTTATCGGGGTGCTGCCCCCGTCATTGTTCTGGAGCACCAGGTCCAGAGTTGGGTGCGTTCTGCGCCGGCATGCCAATCTGAGGGTTCTGCTGAGCCCTCAGTATGTGACCCAGATCCCGCGCCATGTTTTGAACCTGGCGCTCTAACTGGGAAACCCGCTCAGGCTGATACGGGGCCCTGTTTTCTCCCCTGGGCTGATCCCGGGAAGGGTAGCTATCCCTTCTTTGGTAGTACCCCTGGTTGGGAAGATTTGGATACCCCTCCACCCTTGGCCTCCCCTCTCCCGGATTCGGTTGTCTGGGCTCAGGGAATTGGGGAAAGAAGGGTGGATGATTTTGGGGCTGGAAGTTGGGTGGATACCTGGGGAAAAAGTTCTGCCCAGGATTTGGAGAATTTCTGCCCTCCGGTGGGAAGTTAGGAGGGAAGTTCCCTGGGTTAGGTGCATGGCTGGATCCCCCCCCTTGGGCTGGAGGAGTCCACACATAACCCAGGATGGGTCGATTTCCCTTGTAACGGGGACTTACATAATCAGGAGAGCGAGGGACCCCATTTGTGGGGCTGCCTCCTTGGCTCCCTGTCTGTGACTGGCCCGAGGACCTTCTGGGCCTAGCATTATTAGGTGCAGGTAGGTTTTTGGGCCCCCCCCATCTCCAAATCCAAAACGGGGGCAACCTTTACCTCTGCCACCTTGACAGCAGCAGGGGTGCTGTTGGTTTTGGGGTTTTTAGGCTGGTTTTTGTTTTCCACCGGTTTCTGCACCTCGTAGATGCGGGTGGCTTGTTCAATGACCCATTCTTAAGATCTTTTCTCATGAAAATCTCTCACGAGCTCGGTCATTATATATTTGGGCAAGGCATGGAAAAATGTATTGACGAATTCTCTGCTGTCTGTGCGCACCCTCCTGGTGGTCTGCGCAAAAGCACGCTTTAACTCCTGCACAAATTCTTGTGGGGCCTGATCCTCCCCACATTGTAATTTGTAGGCTGCCTTGCGAGCCTCTTGAGGATTTCTATGAGTAGAAAAATGTTTCAAGATGGCCGCCTTATAGGCGGACCATCTTAAATGATTTTGGTCCTCCAGCCCCGCACAGAAACTGGAGTATTCCGGGGAGAAGGTCCACTTTACATATTGAATACAGCTTTGGCTGTCCTTCAAATGGAAAGTCTCCATCATTTGCTCAAACAACTCTAAGTGCTCCCAAACAGAATACTTGGCGTTCTTATGATAAGGCGTGATGACGCTCCTGATTGCCTTAATCTGCTTTAACGGGTCCTTAAGCAAGGCCCTTTTTTGTCTTATTGGCCCTTTTGGTCCGGGTAACCCTGGTCCATTCATCTTCTGACTCAGAGGCACTGCTCCCAGAGGTTCCCGTCTGTTCTTCCAGGTTTTACCGGATTCTGCGAGCCTGGGAATGGCTGGCAGAATGTGGGGACCTGGTCTCCTGTGTCCTGTACCGCTCAGAGGAGTCTTCAGATCCCTCCTTGCTGCCAGGATTTGATGGGTACCCCCCCCACTGACCTAACTGGGCAGAGGTTTTCAGGATGCCCTTAATGGGCCTACTCTCCTGGGGTTCCCCATTAAATTGCACTGTGCTTGGGTGCCCATACCCGGATGCCCGCCCCTCCATTCCTGGGTGGTACTGGCCTATGAGCCCCATGCTTCTGGCTGGATAGTAATCTGCCATCCCTGTGGCCCTGTGCTCATGTGCGCCAGGGGACATGGGGGTGGCAAAGTCCAGGGACTGGGAGAAATAAAGGCCTCTGGTACTAGGGCTCCTGGGGTTATGCTCAGGAGTTTCTCTTTCCCAGCGAACCTCATCTCTATCCGCCCCTGCTCCCTGTTGCAATGCAAGAGCCTGCGCCTTCAGTTCCTCAGTTAAGGCCTTACTAGACTCTATCAGTCTCTCCTGCATCACTACCTGTTGTTGGAGTCTATCATTGTGCTGGCAGAGAGCCTCATTCTCTCTCTGCGTTTCCTGATTGGTCCTGGAGCACTGGGCCAGTCTTTGCTGCAGGAGGGTTACCTCCTGAGCTGTGTCCCTATTGGCCTGCTCCTGTCTTGCCAGAGCCTCCTCCACCCTCCTGGTGTGCTCTAGCAAGTCCTGGTGTTCTTTTTGGAGGTCACCCAGTCCCTGGTGGGCCAGGTGATTTTCTTCCATTTTTCTCCTTAAGTGGCAGACTTCCTGGCCTAAGGTGTCCCTTTCCTGACCAAGAGCTTGAATTTGTGACGCCAGGTCGTCCCTTTGCCTTTGGAAGGCACCAGCTTTCTGGCGCTCCTGATCAAACTCTGCCTGGGTATCCAGGTCTTTCAGGATCAGTTTATTGCTCTCCTCTTTCTCTCTGTCTAGTTGGATTTGCAGGGTGGCTACCTGCTCTGTGCATGCCCTGTTGAAATTGATCTGTTGCTCCAGCTTTTTCTGGCTCTGCAGTAGGGAGTCCAAACTGTCTTGGCGTTCCTTCTGCAAAGCCAGAATTCTGGTATCCTGGTCTGTCTTTTCCTGTTGCAGTATATCCATGTCCTCTTTTATTTTAATGATATACTGCCTACTATCATTTTCTGACTCCTGGCTCCCCTGCAGCCTCTGCTCAGAAGAGACCAGGTCAGATTGGACCTTCTCTAACGCCATCTGTCGCTTGTTCGCCAGATCTTGGCTTTCCGTACATTTATCCTGCATGTCTCCCATATATAGGTACAGGTATGCCGCTATCCTAACCATCTTGTCTTGTTCATCCTTAGTTTTAGGAGCCATTTATAGTTCACTCAGGGCCACATGTAGGGGACCCTGATCTCCCCATATATCTGACCCTGTTTCAGTGACCTGTTGCGTGATGGCCTGCAACCAGACCATGCGGTCCTGGTGAGTCCACTCACCTCTCACAAATAACTTATGTAAGAAGTGCTCTCTGGCTATTTTCATGTCTACTAAGGTCGTCATTCTAGAGATTGGTCTCTGTCCTGACTTACAGAAATTAGTATTTTATTTTTGCAAAACAGACCTTTTTCTTAGAGCGTGCCTTTGAGGAGTGCTTTACAGCGTAACACAGCGTGGTGATCCGACCGGATATGTGTATCTGGTCAGCTGGCACACTGTATCAATCTGCACAAGTGATAGATCTAACCCAAACGTCCGGCCCGAGCCCCCAATTTGTAAGAGGATTCAATTCAACACTACAGCTAAGTCAATGCCTAGTCTGGGATACTGAATGGAAACCCTTATTGATATATCTTTATGTCCAGTTCATGCGTTCTGGATGACTACCCCTATATAACACCCCTCTCTTGGAATCCCCCTGACCCCACTGAGCCAAGAAGTAGTTCTGTTTTGCAAGTTTAAAGGTTTATTTGATAATTTAAACAATATGTATATATATCACGCTTTATAATAAATTAATAATTGAATATCACACTGAATCTGAGCAGTAATCAATAATGGATAGTCTGGCACTAGCACACTTGTGAATAGGAACAGAAGAATAAGGTGGTAGAGAATGCTTTATATAAGTTCAGATGGATGTAATGTTGAATGAAAATGCAATACAGAAAATACTCAATATGATTTCAACAAAACAATGTAATCACTTTTCTCTGGCAATCCCCTCCCCCCTTTATGCAATGCAAGGAAATGGAAGGAAAGCACACAGTTCTCAGAAATGCAATCAAATGTAATTCAGTTCACCCCAGCAAGCTTAGACTACAGAAGTTTGAAACACAGCCCAAAATGCTTTTATATGTGCTGGCAATGAAGTGAAAAATATGCTAAAATGCTTTTAATTCCCTCTAGAGGTTCAGGGTGAGTGGTATCAAGTTAATATTAGTCCAGGCTCACTCTAGCAATGATTCAGGGATGGTTCTTAAGAGGCAAACGAATTTTTAGCAAGGAAACTGCTGTTTTCACACGTGGACAAATTTGCAAATCGCTGCAAATTCGCGAGTTCCTTTGTTCGCGATTGCGGCAAAAATGTATGGAATAGGAATGCGGTTCTAGGTTCGTTGAAAAGCCAAGACTCTAAGCTTTCAGAGGAAAGTAAACCCAAGTTCCTAGCACAAACGGTTACAGAGTTATGAATGATTTTGTGAAGGTTGTTTTTCGGATTTTAAATTTTAAAAGTTCAAAGCGACAGGTTACAGCTTGCAGATAGAAAATGACAGGTGACAGCTTTTAGGCAGTTCTACTTAGATTAAAATAGATTGAATTATATTATTTTAACTAAGAGATTGGTTCTGCACAGTTCTGCTAGGTACTCACAATATATTTTTGAATTAGGCCTCGCCACGGATCTGGTCAGGTTTTAGACTGGACTCTGGTCTGGTCTCGGCACTTCACAGTGATCTGGGTCAGCTCTCTGGTTCTGCTAACAGTGGTCTGGGTCAGCTCTGCTCTCTCTGGGTACAGCATTGCTTCTGGATCTTTCTGCACAGCTTTCTCTGGAGATTGATGGATTTGAAGTCTGGATCTCTGGATGTGGTATGGTCCGGCAGCATGCTCCGCAGCAAATGGAATTGAATGTCCCTATCTGTCCTGACTGTCTGCTTTTATGTGTTTTGAAAGTGGGTGTGTGTGCAGCATCACTAGCCAGCCCCTCTCTCAACTGCCCATTGGCCCAATTCTCCCCTCTCCCATGATTGGGGAAGGAACTGTGAGTCAGAGTGATGCTGTAGGTTTTATGGGTCAGAGGATCCTCCCCTGGTCAGTTTGCCAAAATCTATATTTGATCAAAATGCACACTTCATAGATACACAGTGGTTTGAAATTACATGCATCCATCATGCATTTACTGATGGTAGCCCCTGTTCAAACTCTGCTCTTCCTGGGGGCTTGCATTCAGAAATGGCAATATTTTGTGCTTTTGAGTGGTTTTGCAACATCAGATTTTTCTCCAGATTTGTACACATGTACACGGCCTGTCCATACATACTCCAGTAAATTAACATGTCTCTAGCTTAAACACAGAGTCTGTAGTATACATAAATAGCAGGGTTTTGCCCCAGAACATCACACAAATTGGAGTTTGGGCTTGAATTGAAGGTACATTTTTTAAATTAAGGCTCTCAAAGTTATACATTTCTGTCATTTGATTACAAAGAGTTATCAGTGTTTCTGTAAAATATGTATTTTGCTTTCAATTCAGTTCTCAGTGTGTTGGAGTCCGCCTCCAAGACTTGGGTGGGTCAGTCACATGTGTCTTCTGGCAGGCAGGCCTTTGTTGACAGGAAACAGTCAAAATCAACATATCCTATTCAATTGCAAGAGCCTACTGTGTGGTCTCCAGGAGGCTCCCAGCCAGTCTGCCTTCTATCAATCAAGAGGTCATGTGAGATTCTAACTCCTGTTGTGAATCTCTGGAGGTGAGAGGGTTTCCCAGGCTTCAGGCCTCTGGGAACAGAAGGTGGCTAATTTTTAATTAAAATGCAGCCTTTGAAGTCAGCTGAGTCAAATCCCTTTGTCAGCAACTGCACTCAGTTCTCCTGTCAGAGTTCAGACCGCTAGCGCCGCCTTGAGGATTTTGTTGGTACTGCATGCAATTTTGGGATCTTTCTTGGATTAATGCATTCTAAACAGGAATGGTTCTTACATGGTAGTAAATAATCCTTGCTTAACATTGTTTTGATGGGGCTCCTTACAGTAAGATGGTTATGTGGAACCCCACAAAAGGGTTGAATCTTTAAAGTGGTCCAATGAGTCACGATTTCAGCAACTTTTTGACATCAGTAACAGTGGATTTTGTTAACAAAGATCTTTCTTTACACTGGTGGGTGGCAAGTTAGGTAACCATTTTGGTGTGCGCACAAACTGCGTGGTTCTCCTGGATTCTGGCGCACTTGTGGGCTTTTTGGCCATCTTGGATTTTCTAAGCCCACAGCACCCAATGTTGCAGCATGATAGCTCAAACGTGGGTCAGGACACCCAACACTGGGGTGGCGACACCTCCTCCCACATCCCCTTGGACTATGGTGTACTTGGAGTTTTCCTTTTCTCCCTTTATACCTCCCTTCTCGCCCCTGTTATCTCCTCTTTCGGCTTTTCCCACCACTTCTATGCTGATGACACCCAACTCTTCCTCTCCTTCTCCTCTTTCACTCCTGATCTCCACCACTCCTTATCTTCCTGCCTTACGGCCATTAAAAACTGGATGTCTTCTCACTTTCTCTCCCTTAATACTGACAAGACGGAAGTCCTTTTCTTTCCTTCTACCACACTTTCCCCTATTCCTCATTCACTCAACTTTCCCCCTTCTACTCTTCCCATCTCTACCCATGCTCGCAATCTTGGTCTCCATTTCAACTCTTCTCTTTCCTCCTCCCACCACATTTCTCTCACCTCTCGCGCCTGCCGACACCACCTTTACAACATTCGTAAAATCTGATCCTCACTCACCTTCCACGCTTCTAAACTCTTAATCTCCTCTCTCATCTTCTCCCGTCTCTTCTATTGCTCTTCTCTTCTCTTTGGTCTCCCTGTCTCTCTTCTGACCCCCCTCAAATCCATCTACCACTCCTCTATCCGTACTCTCTGTCTCCTCGGTCCTCGCAACTATATTTCCTCCTCGCTCTCCCTCCTTGGCTGGCTTCCCTTCCTCTCCCAACTTAAGTTTCAATTCCTCTGTCTGGCTTTTAAATCTCTCCATGACCTTGCCCCCCCTACCTCTCTTCTCTCCTTTCATTCTACACTCCTTCCCGCTCTCTCCGCTCCACTGATCTTTTCCTACTCACTGTACCCCCTTCACCATGTGCCTCTTCTCGCTTCCGTTCCTTTCAGCTCTTGGCCCCCCTACACTGGAACTCCTTACCTCTCTCCATCCGCTTCATCCCCACCTACTCCTCCTTCCGCTCTGCCTTGAAAGCCCTCCTTCTCCACTCCCCCCCTTGACTTCCTTCCTTCCTCTCTCCTCCCTTCTCCCCAGTCCCCCTATCCCCTTCATACCTCCCACTTCTTCCCCTTTTTCGCACACCGGTGGAACTTAAATCAGACAACTTAATTTGATCCCCCTCTCTGACTACCCCCACTCCCTTCCCCCGCACCCTTCCCTCGCCTCCTCCATCTAAGGAAACTGTTCTACGTACTGTTACACTGGTTTGTATCATGATTGTTTATATGCTTTTCCCTCCATTGCACCTGTTGTTTTATTGTAAAACGCTTTGAGTTAAAGCGCTATATAAACTTAATAAACATAAACATAAACATTTAATTTAAGCCAGTTTTTGCTCATCCAGCAGCCCACGGCAGATAAGCAATCTCGCAGCTGAATGGCATGAGCTAGATAAAGGAGGTCCAGCCTAACCAAGATCTGCGTCTTGTCAGCATACAAGTAGCATCTTAAACCGTGGGCGCAGATGAGAGCGATTAGAGGCTGAATGTAAATATGAAAAAGAGTGGGAGACAGGGCGGAGCCCTGCGGGACACCACACATCAGAGCCGAGACTGCAGAGAGAAAAGGTTGGAGTAAGAGACGCTGTGTACGATCAGACAGAAAATAGTGAAACCAGGCGAGGACCGGACCTGACATGGCAGCAGCAGCTAACCGACTGATCAGGATGGAGTGGTCGATAGTATCAAAGGCGGCTGACAGATCTAGCAAGATCAGAGCTGCTACTCCACCCTGATCAGCAATAAGCATAAGGTCGTCAAGCACTGAGACCAAGGCGGTCTTGGTTCCCTGGCCAGGCCAAAAACCTGATTGGAAAGCATCAAGCAAAGACTCACAGAACCTCATCAACAGAGGGGACACCAAAGATTCAAGTAGCTTCATACTAAAGGGCAGAAGAGAGATGGGGCGGAAATTGGCAAGGACTGAAGGTTCGAGAGGCGGCTTCTTCAAAAGGGGGATCACAGTCGCGCATTTAAGAACAGGAGAAATAATCCCTGTCGAACACAAAAGATTCACTGCAGATGTCAAATGGGGTAGAATCTGGGGGAGAATATCCTTCACCACAGACAGCGGAAGGGCATCTGCAGGAGAAGCAGATTTCATACTAGTGACACCATCCAAAGTAATCCTAGCTAACAATAGACTCTTTGCCCCATTCCTGACAAGATTTTTCAACGCATATATCCGGCATAAAAGTGTACTTAACAGCATTAAGGAAGTGGTAGTTACACATCTAATCAAGAAGCCTGGGCCTCAATCCAAAAGAACCTAGCAATTTGATACTGATTACAAACACGCCCTTTCTATTAAGAATCCTGCATACGGTTGCGTCCGGCCAATTACAGGCCCATCTGGAGGCATCTGCCATCTTGCACCCGAATCAGTCAGGCCTTAGGAGTCACCATGGGACCGAGAGTGCCCTGCTAAATCTGCAATCAAAGATGTTAGACAGACTTGAAGCAAGCAAAACCGGGCTGCTGATCCTCTTGGTTCTGTCGGCTGCATTCCACTTACTAGAGCACTCCCTTTTGCTGAAAACCTTGGCATTCGTGGGGAATTGCTCCAGTGATGTCGTTGTGTGGATACATTTGTTCCTAAGCGAAAGACATTCTGAAATATGCTGCGGTACTGCTAGCTCCAAGACTGCCCCCATTACATACTACGGAGTGCCACAGGGGGCATGTATCTCGCCAGTCCTTTTCAACCTTTACATAAAGCCTCTTTATGTCCAACTTGGAACAAGGGGTCTACAATTCACAAACTATGCAGATGACTTTCAACTGCTAATGGACCTTAGAGGGGACTATGACACTGACCTAGCTAATCTAAAGTGTATCTATGCAGTAAACTGGATGTGTCTGAAAGGCATGGTTTTTGGCACTAACCAAACAAGAAACAGACTTGGGCAGGCCTACTCTGAGTTTTTGATTGACGGCTCTCTTATCCCAGTGGTAAAAAAAAAGTCAAAACCCTGGGCACAGTACTAGAAGCAACTATGAGTGCAGATGCTCATGTTAATAACATCATAAAATAAATCCTCTGGTCTTCCGCAAAAACTGCAAAACTTTAGTTCGGGCTATCATCTTGCCCAGGCTGGATTACTGTGATGCCCTCCTAGGGGGAAGGGGGGCTGTAAGGAAACTATACATAGACTGCAGATTGTGCACAACAATGCAGTCCGAATAATCTGCAACATTCCTAGGAGGGACCAGGTATCCTGCCATAGGAAAGAGTTTCACTGGTTGCCGGTGGCAGAGAGGGTTTGTTTTAAAATCCTCACATTGACACATAAATGCCTATTTGGCAAGGCTCTAGCATACCGAACCAAAATTATATTGAGGCATATTCTGAACAGAACACTGTGCTCTAGCGCAGAAAATCTGCCATCAGTTCCAAGAGGGAAAGGCATTTCCTACTCTCTGAAGGCCGCCATGGATTGGAATGCTCTCCCAGAATTGCTTTGTAAAGAAGAAAACCCTGCCTCATTCAAAAGAGAGCTAAAGACAGTGCTTTTCTGTTAAGAAGTTTATTTTATTTTATATTTTGCATTTTTAAAGTGCTCACACAGCCCGCAGGCATCGAGGCGTGTTACAGGAATAGTTTGTGGCGTAATTGTTATTTTTTTGGTTTTAGCTGCGTATTTATAATGCGGACCTGGGGATCGAACCTGTGTTGCGTGCACGTTGCCGCTGAGCTATCCTCCTGCGACGTTTATGTAAGCATTTGCCTTGCAAACTGTTATGTGTGATCTGCTCCCTGATGCCTGCGGGCTGTGCTAATAGGCCAACTCACCAGTATGGCCTATAGTCTCTGTTGTACTCGCGGTTTCTGCTTTTTCCCATGTCGGGGCCTTTTTCTGACGCTTGACAGCTCTGGGTAACTTTTCTCATCTCGCGCTGGTTGTCAGTGGAGCACTCTCTTCTCCATTTGCGCTCCGGTCAGAAAGTTTCACCCGCGTGCAGGACAGAACACAGAGAGCTTCTCTCTTTTCTGGGACAGCCAATCTTCACACAGCTTCCCACTGCTCGTCCTCTGCATTGGTCTGGACCTCTAACCTCCGCCGCTTTCCTCACCCGGCGTCCCGCAGATGGCAATGCGGCGGCTCCAGCCTCTGCCACCTCCTGCTGCTGCATCTTCCCTGGTTTCTACTGACATGCACCTGACATCCCTTTAAATATTTAAAGGTCTCCCTCGGCTGTGGGTCATTAGAACTATTTGACCACTCTCTATGGTTTAGTGACTATGCACCCCCCTTACTCGTCTCATTACCTAGAGCATTATGGGACATGAAGACCATAATGTTCTTAGTGGTTTTGGGATCATTTAATCTACTCTGTCTAAATGTTTTATAGGATATATTTTTAAGGGAAGGAAAGGAAAAGGAGATTATGGTTTTCTCTTAGGTTTATGCAAACATATCATAACCACTAAAAGTGGTTGCATTGTCTCACTGTTCCTTATATACGTCATGTTCATATTTACAAAAAGGGATATCACACTTCTCACCTTGAGTATACCCAGGAGGGGAGGCCCTACTGCGGCAGCATGCCATCAAATACTCAGAAATCAGGAAACCCTCATCCTCAGAAGAGGGCAAATGCTGCAACTCTCCTGAATTCATGGGGCAATAAAAAGATAATTATCTTCTCATTCTCTTTACGGGGAACATTAGTTGTTTTCCATTTTAAGTTAGCCACTTGGAGTATCCACGAATCAAAATGGGGAACGTCACTACCCAACATGAAATGGGTTGAAATGTCAGGTATTACTGTCGCCACTAACAAGACTTCCTTCTCCACTATGGTAAAATGAAGGCGGGATAACCTGACTTGGCTTGACCATGAACACATCCTACAGTTCTTTGTCCTTGGACTTTCCAATCTGGCGGAACAACATTGATTTTTCTAGCACATCCTCTACTCCCTGTATCCAATTGGGCCTAAACAGTCTTTTCTTGTAATATCACTGGAATTCAATACAGATTCTTATCCCCAGTGCAAAGCATAATGTCAGGTTTTTCAAAAGATGCTGTTTCTTTAGAGTGGGTTTACATAATGCTCCCATAGGAAAACCCAGTGTTTTTTTTTCTGCTCTAAGTTTTGCTCTGATGGTGAGTTAGTACTTTCTACCTCAGAAAAGCAATGTTTTGTGTGATATGTCTGGGATTTCCACAGAATAAGCATTCTTGTTCTAGGGGATGGCAGCCTACAGGGAATCCAAATTCCTCCCATTAGGGAACTGGGTCATCTTCACTTACTTCTTCCATCAGGGACTCTATTTTGGGATCTGTTTGATGATGGTGTGGTGGGAATATCAAATCTATTCAAGGGGCAATGCCTCAGTGGATTACCATACTCCCCAGAAGAGAAACATTCCTTTGAATCTAATGAAGGAAATAGGGGTAGGATAGATAGGATCTTCTTAGTCTTGTCCCCTTTTCCTCTGGTATCAAAGCAAAGTCCATTACCATTCAAACTATTGGGTATCTCCATTGCCTGTAGATCAACGAGTGGTGTCCCTGGGGTGGATGGTGTTTGTTCCTCCTGGTCAAAATAGCAATGTCTTGGAGTGAGTCCTCATTCTACCCCTAATGAATCCAGCCTGTCTCCTACGGGGGATGATGGTCTTACCTTCTTTGCACTGACTGGAGTATCAAGAGTGTAACATCTTCCTTGTTTAAGGGGAAGAGGGATCTCCTTTGGTATTGGAGTATCAGGAGCTTTGCTCTCTTCCCGTAGTAGCCTTGACTCAGTATGGTCGTAACTAGAGTCAGAGGTTTTCTCTGCCTCTAGCTTTGAGTCATACAGCAACATTTCTTGGTACCATTTCCCATTGGGTTGTTTTCCTGGGTTCCTTTAATGTCCTTTCTACATGTCAGACTGTGATGAAGATTCCAATGAGGCTTCATGCGCCAAGAGTCCTACTCTCACGGAGCGCCCCATGGTTACCTCAAATAGGCCAACTCACCGGTTTGTCCTGGTGTCTCTGTTGGATTTGCTGTTTCTGCTCTTTCCCACGTCAGTGTATTTCTGATGTTTGGCAGCTCACGGTAATGTTTCTCCACCAGCGCTGGCTGTCACTGGAGCACTCGCTGCTCCATATACGCTCCCGTGAGAATGTTTCATCCGGGTCAAGGCAGGACACAGAGACCTTCTCTCTCGTCTGGGACAGCCGCTCTTCACACCACTTCCCGCTGTGCGTCCTCTGGATTGGTCTGGACCTCAGATCTCTGCCACATTCCTCACAGGGGGTTCTGCATGGTCTCAGAGAAAAGAGATACCTCTCCATACTGACTATTGTATGTGTCCTAGGAATGTACATCATTCAATTCAATAAAATACATTCTGACACTTCCACTGTGTGAACAACCATGCAAGAAGAGGGATTTATGTTTTTAGTGTGTTTTCACATGGAGCAATCCTGCCTTCCTTACTAATTTTAAGAATGACATTGCCTATTGGAATAAATGGAAAGACACCATGCATAAACTGTGGCGGAATTTAGGAGAACAGCTCTTCGACTGTCCCTTCCTCCTGATTCGGTAGTTTGAGCGGTGGCTCCTTGCTACTACTCCAGAGGGAGAGAGCTGGCTCAGTTCACTAAACCTTACAGAGAGGAGCACTCCTGATCCTCAAACGTTGGGGGAAAGACACAGATTTACATTTTACTCATAGGGGAGAGGTTGGGCTCTGTTTCCTGATGTTAGCTTGGCAAGCATTTCGCCCAGAATGCAAACAGTCACTTCACAAGATGAAAAGTCAGAGACATATCATTCTCCCGAATCCAATGGTGAGGCAATTTGTTCCTCACCGGTACTGAGGGTAGCCCTCCCAAGATGAAAAGAGACCTTTTGATAGCTAAAAAACAGGTTGTGAAGTATTGGAAAAGTGATATGCGCCCAATGGTTGATATTTGGCTACATGATCTGTCCATCCTATCAAACAGAGAGAAAACCAGTTACCAACGAATAAAGAGAATGGACAAATATCCTGTGATTTGGAATGACTTTAATGACTTATATGTTTGATATCCCATAGGTTCCCTAATTCCCCCCACCCAGCCACCACTCCCCCCTCTCCATTTATTTTCTTGTTTTTAAAAAAAATTTATTTATGTATTTATTTTTTTATTTTTTTATTCTTCTTTTTATTTTCCTTTGTCTCTTTTTTCGTGTTTTCTTTCTGTCCGTCTTCACTTACCCTCTTAGTTTTTTGTAAATAGAGTGCTTTTTGTATATTTTTTTACACAGAATTTGTATGTCATAATTTCTTGAAAAAGTACCATTTGTTATTATTTCTGTTATTCATGTTAAAATTATAATAAAATATGTTTTTTTTAAAACAAAAAAAAAGAAACGAAGAATGTACAGGATTTACTTTGGATGAGTCCTTCTAGCTATCTTTCAGTGGGCAGGCAAGATAAATCTTTCACACCTCACACTCATTTGCACATTCAGAGACACATTTACTTAAATTACAGTGGGCATGGTCTAAAAGGAGAACATGCCTGAAAATGTATCAGGTTCCTGTCCAACCTTTTTGGCTGAGGCATTTAGTTTGAAAAGTTTAAACCTGAATCTATTGACGTGTGTTCTGTGTGTTATAATAAATGTATCTTCTTATGAAAAGGTGAAGATGTGAAAATGTCCTGGATTGAGTCAAGTTGTCAAATAAGCTGGATAAAAACGTAGATTGCCTAAAACAACAACTTGCCCAAGAAAATATATAAGATTTCAATTATTTATATAACATCAAGCTGAAGGATTTAACTTCTTGGGATGCTCTTATCGTGCACTTCCTTTGTGAGACTGGACATTGCATCTTTTGCCCATTGATTGGTTGGCACTGTTTCTCTAGATCCTTCCCTAGTTAAGCATTCTGGGGGGATTCCCTTTGGGAATCATGGAGCTAGGTAAGGCTCTCTTTTTCCTGATAGGGTAGGTCAAAAATTGGTGATACATCTGTCCCTGGATTGCTTATTTTTTGTATCACAGAACCACTGTAGTCATGAAGCACCTAAGAGCAATCTGAATATTAGAGGTCCGCCGCTGTATTTTGCCTTGCGAAATACCAAATTGTGCATATGTACATATGTAACCAATGGTAAGATGAGTATCAGTGAACGTACATCCAGTTGTTGCTAATGTGCAGGATGCTTTGGTCCCAGTGTTATTTGCATGAGATGGGGCTGTTGGTGGTATTTTGTGGTGAGCTTGTTGGGGTATTTCATGGTATAGTGGTGTGCCCTAAATACACAAGACTACCTGATATTTTTCTTATACCGGGACCATAAACAGTAAGTCAAAACTGGACCTGGGGCGCTAAAGCTCATCATTTCATATTCCTGTGGTATTTGTATTTACAATACCACGTAATGCCCTTTTGAATACTGACATTCACATAAACAACCCCTGAGAAGGACCCAATTTACAGTAACCAGTTTTGTTTTGTATTTTACCATATGTGATAAAGTGAACGACCGCCTGTGGTAAAATGATTTTACAACCTGTTCTGCATCAGTCTGTATGACAACCCAGGAAACCAGAACACATAGCATGTATACTGAGTATGACTTGTTTCTTTTACGATCACTTTATAAGTAATAATTCATCATGACATTACACAGTGAAAGCGCAAACCTCAAACTATTGCTACACTTTTGCAGTAATACAGATTCGATTCCTTAGGCTAAAACATAGCCACAAATATATTCCCAATAACTTTTCCCGCAATATAAAAATAACTCCAGAATGAGCTTGAAATACACTTATAGTTTTGCAGTTCAAAACGTAGTTATCACAGACCTTGAAAGACAGCAAATATTCTGTATAGCTCACTGACTTCAGTTATATTTACATCTTGCTACTTAACAGTGAAAAACACATGAGATACCTAGCCACATTTGTTAAACAAAAAATTCCCCAGTCTGCAATTTCCTGTAAAATATCCTTATGAAAAGCATTTATACACCTCGCTCCTCTATTTTATAACAAACTCACCAAGAACAATGCTTGATTCAGGTTGCCCCCATACAGCAAAGTCAGAATCCCACTCAGCTGCCAGGAACCTCTGCATAGCAAGTTTCCTTATCTGGTTTACTCCTCTCTCCTCTCTCCTCTCACCTCTCTCCTCTCTCAGTAAATCTGTCAGAACTCCACAAAGTCTTTTCCTCAGCCTGACTGCCTGCTTGCTTGTGGGTGCAGTAGACTTCTCCGCAGGGACAGTGAGTGCTCGACTTAGCGAGGGCCAGCCTTCTGAGACAATGCACCGGCCAGAGAAAGTCAGCCTTCTGAGACAATCCTTTTTAAGCCCTCTGAATATCACCTCCCATAATGTATGTCTGGTCTACATAAAATATAAGAAGCCACTGCCTCATTTTGTGATGGCATGTGTCAGAATCACCTTCCTTTCCTTCCAATCAGCCAACCCTCTAGAAATTTCTGACGACACATGTTCATCTTGTCACCTCTGCACGGAGATTCAGGCAAGCAAATTGTTACATTTCTCTGCACTATTTTCCTGTACCGAACATTTTAGACTATAAACTCACTTTGAGTGAAACAGGCTCTACATTCCCAGCTCGCATTCCTCACTGAAAAGTAACTTTTATCCTGCATGTTTTCTTCTCTTTTAAAATAAACCGGCTTGCCATCAATATTTTGCATCACAGGGCTATGATCTGAGTTGCCTTTAACATTAGCGTGGGGGATTTATTTATTAATTTATGTATTACATTTGTAAAGCACCTAAAACCTGGGCCATCAGGCCACTGTTTCATGCCAGTTACACATAGGAAGTCATTCAGAAGAGAAGGATAAGAATCAGTTTCATCCATATTAGTAGTTTGGATATGTTAGTAAGTACATTGTTAGTTTATATTTCATTGCAACTCATTTCATAATAGTGAACCGTGGTGTAGTGTTCAAATGAAAATACCAGCTGTTATGGTAGCAAATTCAACACCCCCCTTTTTACCTCTCATATAATTTATGTTTAAAATGCACTCACAATACTGACTCACACCAAATTTAGTCCAGAGCCTTTCCTGAGTCTCACACCCGTGTTGACAAGTGGGGTCAGTTTTCATCTATGTTGAAATTTGGAGCCTTAGTTAAAATTCAAAACCTGGGCTGAAATTCAGAGCCCTCTCTTCCTACAGGACATGCCATTTTTTCCTGTAGTCATGCAGTTATTTGCTTTTGTTATTGCTTAAATATCCACTTCCTAAAATCTACAATGAAATTGCTAATGCTTTGCTGCATTTCCTTTGCAGTCTTGCATGACTTTTTAATTCCTTCCCAGTACCTGGTTCTGACGCATTTATGATTCATGTTGCCTCAGTGTGCACTTTATTCCTCTAGTAGGACACTACCTCTTATATTCGATGATGCATGGCCTCCCTTCTCCAGCAGTTGATGGAAACCCATGTATGCTTCCCTTCGGCCTAATGGAGCATGATCTCCCAGTGCCTGGATGGAGCGCATTTGCAGTGGTGTGCGGAGCATTTTTTTTACCTATTTCCCCAAGATTTGGCTAGAACTAATTCATGGTCTTTTGTGGAATCATTTTGCACTCAGTCTCCCTGTGGCAATTGGACCTAATTTGTATACCTTTGCCAACATTTTCCTCTCTCTCCAATCTGTCTGTATTACCATCATCTTGCACCCCAACTTCTGCTTCAGCCCAGACTCTTAAACCATTCTACATAGTCTCATGTTGTGCTCCTTCCCTCTGGGGTAACCTCTCCTCATTTCCCATCATTGGTGGCCCAGGCCCTGTCTTGTAACTGATTTCAACCCGGCACTCCACCTAAGTCAATGCCTAGCGTGTGATGCCCAGCTGGAACCCTTAATTATTTATTTATGTCTATAAGTTCTTTTATTTCTGAATGATGTACCCTTATATCACGCCCCTCTCTTTGAATCCCCCCCGGTCACACTGAACCAGGAAGAAGGCTGTTTTGCAAAGTTACAAATATTTATTTTATGGATTTCACAATATATATATATATATATCACTATTTTAATGGTTATACAATGACCACCAATGGGGTGATGTCACGCTAAACAATCTCTTTAATCAAAAGGAGTAATGATAGGAAAATAATGCAGCATAGAAATGATAATTTTGTGTGGGCTCAATCAAAATGCAATGTGATTACTCTTTCCCCCTGCACACTACTCAATCCCCCAATATTCAATATAAAGAGATGGAAGAAGGGAAAACAGGTTTCAGGAATACAGAATTCAACAAAATAGTATCAATCCCAATTTCCCCCCAGCAAACACAGAGAAAAACTGGAATGATTTCAAACTTGTCAAAAAAGGTTTTAAAGTTGGCTTTGCATGAATGATAAAAACACTGAAAATGGATTTAATTCACTAAAAAGGTTTCAGTACTACTGGGAGCCGCTTTGGATGGTATCAGACAAATACTAGCAATGATTAGTGAGTAACTAACAGTTGAAAACTTAATTCTGAGGTCAGATGCAATGAACAGCTATTTCACACGTTATAGATTTGAGCCAAACGAAAAATTTGCGGTAAACTTTTCCACGTGTAGTAAGCGCGATTGTGGAATAATTATAAGGGGTTGGAATTTTCGTGTCTAGCATACGCGGTGAAGAAGTTATGAAGGTTGTTGTGGAGGTCCGTTTTTCAGAAAGAGTCAAAATTTGCAAAAGAAAGATGCGCTTTATAAAATGAAAAACAAGATTTCTTTACACTAGGGAGACTATGAAGATGCAAACTACACGACAGCGCAGCCACCAACCCAGGATATCGCTGGTTGGTTTTGCCTGCCGAGACGCTCGCCTTTCTTCAGAAAATATATTAGCGCAAAGATGATTTTAACACTACTAAAACCAAAGGACTATAGGGATGAGAGAAAGAGTTCAGGTAAGACAAAAATATTTTCTACAATGCAGTTCTGGATATAATAGAATGGGTCTGGATAGGGATGACTTATGGACAATACATATGCTAGCGACAATCCTATGCTATGGATACTCACTACCAATGTTTGGAATGGACCCGTCAGGGATCTGGTCAAAGATTTCTGGACTGGAATTCTGCTAGCTCACCGGACTGGACTCAAGGCGCTCTGGTTCTGCAATCAGCAATGCACTCTGGACACTGCATGGCAGGATTGGACTGGATCTCACGAGTTCTGGTTCGCAGCTATACTGGGTTGGATCTTGGAATTCTGGCAAAAATGTTTAGCAAGAAAGCAGCACAGCTCAGGCAGGCTGTTCCTTTACAGGTTTGGGGTAAAATCTGGTTTCTGGATTTGTAAAGGCAAAGCTGAGAAGGGTTCAGCTTTGGAAATGGCCCTTTCTGCTTTCAAAGTTCTGGAGTCTGGAGTCTGGAATATGGATTTCTCTTGCAAAGTGCTCCGCCAGCAATTGGATGGTGGGTGAATGTGTGTGTATCTCAAGGTCCTAAGCTATGTCTATTTATGTATCTCCTACAGGGGTGGGTATGCTGAATTCTGATAGGCACACCCCTAGGTATTCTATTGGTTAGGGTCTTTCCTCTCCCCTGATTTGAGAAGAAAACAGGGTGTCATCATGATGCTGTGTTTTATGATCCAGGGAGAACCTCCCCTTTGTTTCTGCACAGGTAATCTATTTTTCATACAAAACATATTTACAATTTTACACACTTGCTAGCAATAGCATATTTATATCCCATATTTGGTGGAGCAAGTATTCATCCGAGCCCCATCACGGTGAGAGCTTGGGTCTAGATTTGGCAATTTTTCGCACTTTTGGCTGGTACCCAATGTCAGATTTATCCCCAATTTTACACATATGTGCGCATGATATCTGGGCATAATCATGTGAAGTTTCATGTTTCTGGCATCACCACAATTGCTACAAAACCACAAATTCTGTAGTCATGTCCCTGAACATAGCACAGAGCTCTGAGTACTTTTAAAACATGACCAGAAATTTCACATTAACAATACTGTAATTTTACAATTTTTACAATTTCAAACAGTTCTGTGTCAGTCCTTTTCAAAAATATACTTTTCTGTGTTTTAGGAATAAACAAAGCTGTCTGTCCCGCCCCCAAAGTTTTGGTGGGTCAAGAGCAATCCCCGCCTCTTTCCTCTGGCGGGGGTTTCTGTTGACACTTGCATCTGCTTATTCTTTTCAGCCAAGGAAGCCCTTTGTCTCTCCCAGGAGCAGCAGAGCAAAATCCCCTCCCCTCTTCATTAACACCTGACTGGGAGTTCCTGGCCTTTGATGAGAAGCAGGAGAGATGCCTTTTATTGGGGCAACTGTGGAATTTGCTTTGAACTTTGGCTTGCATCAGATTTACTTTAAAGTCAATTGTTACATTTTTCTTAGTTGAAAAATAAACTTACAATTTCCCAACAGGCAAACAAATCTCTAATTCCAGTCTTTTTAAAACATAGAGATTACATAGTTGAAACCTATATTGCTTTTGATGGTACCTCACTTAATTCCAACCATTAGATTTTAACTGCACAAGTTTAAGCTTCCAGTGTTATTAAATGACAGCTATCACACAGGCGGCCGACGGTACTGCGCCCATATTTTACAGATTTTCACAGACAAGCACACTTTTTAATGTGGATCTTCTTATAATGGATTCTGCTTCTCCTGACATTGTGTGCTTATGTGGAGTCCTTAAATAAGGTGATGGGTAACACCCAGCAAGGATGTTGGGTATTTCCTGATGTTTTGAACCATTATTTTGCAATTTCAGCAGCCAAGGAAAAAAGGATTTCAGAGCACCTTTGGGTTTCCTTGCAATAAAGCACTGCCTTTCATGTAGTTTCCATTTTCACTCTGTGGGCAGCCCAATGATAGGTTTCAGCAGTGTGGTCTCCTGTTCCACCACTGACACAGGCAAAGTAGATTGGCAGCCCTCTTTTCCGATTTCACAGCGGAATTTTCCTAGGTTTAGCGCGCATAGGGCTTCTTGCGGTTATTTTGCTGGTTCTGGTGCCACAAGCACACAGTGATGTCGCAGGGCAGAGCTAGTGGGTCAGTACATCCCACAGTCTGGACATCATTTTCAGGTATCAGCACTCCCCTGTTTAGCTGGACCTCACTTGCTGTCCTGCATAGACTCATGTTACACACCCTATGCAGAGTATGGCTACTTTTCATTTGCCCATGGCTTAATTCTTCACTTACCCTCCCTGGTCTGGCTGGTCACAGCCTCATGTGTAGCCACACTCGAAATCCTTTGTCCCTGGTCAAGGTGGACAATATTTGTGGTCTTGCATGGTCTCCTTCTGAACTTCTTCTTCCAAGGATGATTGCATCATATTTGCAGCATTTTATGGCATGAATTTACAACAATGCTTACAGTCTAGATGTACTGTAGATATATATATATGTCCTCGATGTGTACTACTTCTCCAAGACTGTCTGGGCCTCATTTGTGGGAATGCGGTCTCATTTTGCACTCTCCAAACTTGGTTAGGCTTGTCTTCACCTTTGGTAATTAATGGATAATCATTATGATGTTTTATTTTTTATTTTAACTCTGTTTTTATGTATTTGACAAAATATAGATTACTGTTGAACATACAGATAATGAAATATAATAACTAGTGTTTAGTGACTCTTGAGAGTAGATTGTATTTCATAGCAAAAGTTGCAAACCAAATTTCTTTTATGGGCTCCCAATGTTTGTAGCTCGGGCATTATGAGATTGCATGATTTGCCAAGGATTACACACTTTGTTTAATTAGCAAAACCAGTATTTTGTCCCAGGTGGAGATGTATGAACTTCACCACATATCTTCCCAGGTATATTTAAAATCAGTATTTGCTCAGGGTTGTGAGTCAAATAGTTAAATAATTATTTTGTAGCAATGCCTTGAGAAGCACCCAAATCACATAATAGATTAACCTGACAGTATATACGCATAGAAGCAGGTCAAGCAAACAAATGTGATTATACATTTATTTTTCCCATCCTGGAGGCCAGGTTTTCCTATGTAAACCAAAAGAATTTTGTGGCGTGCAATATACGAATGGACACTTTATTATTAATATGTAACAACTCTACGGTTTGGGTGAACTCTTTAATTAGATCTGTGATGTTTAATGATATTTGACGTGTGCAGGACACTGGGGCCATGCATAAAATGGATCTGCATGCTGTCAGAACTATCCCGTAATGTCACATCATGTGACATCTTCCCATTGCCCAGTTCTTAATCCCCCCACGTGGTCCCCTACATTGTCATGATCAAATCCAAGTACATGATTGGTCGCTTTCCATTATTGATATATTTGTAAATTGAGACCATCATGTGATATGCACCCCCAGTTCTAGACGTGATCAAAGTAAACTGGCGAGGCCAACTCTGCACTAAAAGACAATAGGACCTCTCATCAAACCAGATTCTGTGGCGCACACAAGCTGCCTCCCCAACCTAGTACTTAATTTATTGGCATCACCTCTGCTCCTCTTATCCCAAATCACAGAACGTGGCAGAGATGGCACCCCCTTATTTCCTTCGCACCCTAGGTGTCCCATAATGACATGAATGGGGCACTGCTCTTGAAGATGAATTTCAGGGATTTGTTTGCTTTTGGTTGTGTGTCTACTTGTAGTTCATTGTAGATGCCCACTCATTGTGGAGGGCAGTAGTGCTCTAAATCTTCATCTTGCCCATTGACATCAAAAATCCTTCTCCCTTGTCCTCATTAATTTGTCCTTCAAAATGAACATCTCTACCAGCTCACATTCTGTTCTCACCTCACTCTGCAGCTGGACACAATGAGCACTTATCTGTGTGCCATGGGTGCCTTTGACTTCGGGTTCTCTCCTGGAAAATGAGAAAAGGGATTTATTTTTGGAGCTTTGCTTACAGAGCTGCAGCTTCACGTCACAGCCTGCGTTCTATTCCATTCATTGTGTGTTAGGCCTTAACATCCAAAATGGCTTCACTCCTGCCATGTTAACACACAGACCTTGCTTCTACCACAATACTTTGCCGACTCCATCTTCCACCTAATCTGCTCTCTCCCACACATCGCACTACACTACTTTATTATGAGTACAAAACCTAAACACTGGGCCTATATGCTGGCCTATACATGACCTCTGCAACAACAACAATAATGCATTGTGTTGCTCTTTCTGTGTTGCTATATGTCAGTATCTAATGTGTCAAACCTAACTAAAACAACATGTGTGCTTCTGCAGCACCACCTTCAATCTGCTCCCATGATAGCTCATTCTAATAGGTTTTTATCACATGGAATCGTTTGGCCTGGCTGGTACGCTGTATGTGCATCCCAACAACCTGAAAGGCTTCTCCGCCACACACAAGACACTGGAACCACTCCTGCTGCATGTGGTCAGTGGTGCAGAAGTCCCCAGTGCTCCTGTGATTTACTTCTTCCTGCACCGCTACTCTCCACCTAGGCTGCCACTTCTAGCATACGTGGTCACCATTCCTTTGCCTTGTCATATTCCTTTCCCTGTGGCAGCTGCTGCTGACCTATGCAGCCATAGCTTCATCCTCATCTTGTTATGCCCTTTCCACAATATTGGTAATCCATGAAATCATTAAAGTGTGTTCAAATCTTGGAAGATATTTTCTACAGAGTTAATCTGTATGTATGAGTCTTTGGGGTGAGTTCTAGCTATGTATCATGTGCACTAATTTATTTTGACAACTTTGCATGCCATGTATGTGAGAACCGGTGAGGGTAATGAAGCAGTCCCTATATTGTCCTACTCCATCCTTGGTTACTGGGTTCTCCCCGGAAAGGGAACTGGGCATTTAACTTCTCTGTACTTGGGGTAGGCCCTTAGGAATCTTTTGCTTTGTTCCTCCTCACTTGTGTCTACAGATCTGTCCTTTCTGCTCTAATCCAGCGAATATGTCAGTTGCTGAGCTGGTTCTGCACCAGTAGTGGGGTTAACTACTCAAACCCCCCATCCTGGAAAGTGTTACGGACTTGGGGCATCCTTGCAAAGTCCTTAATGGTCTTCTCTTGTCTCTTCAGCCCCACTACTTCGATCCTGGCTCCCTTCCACGCATCCTCACTGCAAAGAGCCATGTCATTTCTATCTCTCTCTAGGATGTTCTTGCTGGTGGTTCTGGCACACAGGTGGGCTATACTTCTGTATTAGTGAGCTGTAGTCCGACCTGTGCGTTTGGATTGCCTCATCCTCGTTCCCAGTGTGACTTCCAGTGAGACTTATGAAACGCAGCGTAACATGATGTTTACTTTAGGGACACAAGGTTACATATGTGCATGGCTGGGGGACATTTATGAAAATAAATTATATTTATAACAGAGCCGTATTTAGGTTATATTCGCTTGAAATGCTGGTAAAATGTGATCCTATCATATTGTACGGTACTTAGATATGTAAAATTATCATGGTGTCAATTTAATGCAAGGTTACATTCATGTCATGTTGACTAAATACTTTACTTGCTCACTTTGAGTATGTAGTTCTGTGTTTGAAAGAAAAAAATCACCCCCTCCATTTTGTGTTCTCAACACACTTCACCTGGTGCAGAGGTTACTAAGTGGAATATTATGGTAGGACCCATTTGAGGGGTGGTAATTCATGTTCTGAGGTAAATGAAAGAAAAATGATATTGACAGGCTGCAACCCAGTCAGAGGAGCTGATATGGTATGACCCTGTAAATGAGAAAGTCCACGTTTTTCTCTCTAAGGAGCAAGTGTCGGGGGAGAACTGAAGGTTGGAAGGAGACCGGCTTCTCAACCGGGCCTGTCAGCTCGTTCACAGGCCTGTCCGGGGCCTTGATGTTTAGCCCTTCTCCAGATTAAGCAGATGACAGCCCACACATGGGGTTATATAGGGACAGCCGGCAAAGGGGGCCACCCCTCTGGCCCCACCCCCTGGATCCTGCCCGCCTCACCTCTCCCAAGGGAGGCGGAAAAGACATGCCCTCTGGGCCGGCCACAACCGACTCTGGGCTCAGGGGAGATGCTTAAAGGTCCGGGGCTGTGAGACTCTGGGCCCCATTACAAGACTGAAGGTCCAGAAATTAGGGTGTCGGTATCTGTGTGCCGGTACCCTTTCTGGACCGCCAGACTACAAGTATGCCTGCAGGGTAGTTGCTTAAAGCAGGTCTGACCTGCTGGGTGTACCGGCCCCTGCAGGCATGGTTTTCACAGAAGCACTGGCACCGTTGGCAAAGGTGCAGGCGCATCCGTGTCCCCATTCCCGTGGAGTCCCTTCCTATGGAACTCCACGAGAATGGGGACTTACACCTTCCGCCGCCTGACATCCCAGACTTGTCCCGGTGGCACCGGGATATCAGGCGGTGCAACAGCGTTACGAGTTTGGCGGAAATTTGGGTCACTGCCAAACTCGTAATGAGGCCTTCTGTCTCTTTGCAGCCCAGAGCCTGAGCAGCAGACCAGCTGGTGCATGACGATGAGGCCCCCCTAACAATCTTTCAATTTTGCAAGGTTTTGGCAGCAACATTGGGCAAGGTTGGCAACCAGGGGAAGGGTTGGTCCTTCCACAGTTTTAAGAAAGGTGTTGCTATAACATTTTTCCATCAAGGGATGCCTGGCCCGCAATAAAGAAGATAGGAAGACGGGAAGTGCAGGAGTAGAGTGGTATAGAAGGATGATCATTGATTGGTGGCGGGGTTATAGGGATCAAAGACAACCTCCGCTTTATCGCAGGAGGTGTTTACTGTTTAAAAAAAAAAGAAATTGACACATTTCATTGTACTGGCAGGTTGGGCTGTGTGGCTCATGTAGTATTCATTTGCATCGCTAGCGGAGAGGAGAGGAGAGAGAGGAGAGGGGATCACAGCAGTGGAGGAGAGGTGGCAGCATGATTTGAGGAGCACCACGTTGGTCTGACTGGATACACAGGGCATGCAATGGCATTCGGTGCTGCCCACTGTTCGCAGGCAGCTGGGTAGGATGCGGACATCTACCAACTGACGGGGAATGATCTCTCCACTTTAGGAAGGGGGCGCCTATTAGCCCAGATGCAGGTTGGCATCCGAATTTTGGGTCAGTTACCGACAGCCACAGACATTTTCTGGTCTGACATTGTGCCCTTGCAGCTGTGGCGAGGTGCAAATTCCAATGCTGCCATGGAAAAATCAAAGAAAAGGGTAAATAAGAGAATGGAGAAAGGCATGCAAACAGAAGGCATGGGTTTTGTCAGGAAAAGGATGCTTTGCAAGAAGGACCTCAAGTATTTTGCTGACTCTTGTCTCTTTGCAGCCCCGAACTGACAACAGCCCACCCACTCCCCAATAGGAATTTGTGCAGGTTTTGTATGCTTTGTAGGTTTGACTATTTTAAGGATGGATATGTTTTGAGGGTATGATGATTTTTCTACTTGTACGGAATGTGAAGGTTTTGAGGATCATTTACTAACTACTTTCAATGTTTCATAGGTAGTGTTGGTTTGTTCCTAATTTTTCTGTCACAGCAAGAGTTACTGGGCGGTCCTAGTCGGGGAGGGGTCACGCTGCGGTTGCTACCGCATGTATTACCCACTAGCCGCACAAGCCAGTTTGGGATTAGACGGGCACTAGCACCTATATGGACAGTTGAGACTCCTCAACAACTGAATGCAGTGCATCCGGGTTTATTCCCTCTATGGAAGGGCATGGGAGACCTACTGGCCCGGCAGTCGAAAGCAACCAGAGGCAGCCGTCTGCTATGAAATAACCAGAAGTGACAGGGTCTCTCGAGGACAATGAGGACTAAAAGTAATGGTGGAAGCCCGGGAATTGGAAATATAGGGCACATGAGGGTTTGAGTCTATTATACTCCTTATCAGCAAGGAAGGCATCTGCCAACCAGCATTAGCCACAGCCAAACAGCCAAATGCAAGGTTCAGGTGGCTGGGTTACATACGTCTGTTACTCTGTGGCCACCCGGTAGTAGCTTTTTATAGGTTTACAATTTTTCTTTTTTTTTGGATCGCAGCTGCCTATTTCGTTTTTATTGCGAGGGAGTAGGATATAATGGAAAGCTGAAGTCGAAGAAAGGGAGATAAGCAGTTACAGACTTTATAAGTATATTGAGATAAATTGTTAAGTAGTATTTGTATTTGATGTAGCGACCCCTGAACTAAGGTTGTTTGGGCATGATTGTGCCCTGTTTTACTTAAGGGAAATGATCTGGCTGCCTGAGTCAGAAATGAATGAGCGCCCTGGGATGATGATGCTTGGGTGGAAAATGTGGCGTCGAGCATGCCGGATGATGGAGGACCCATTCCCATGCTCCCCGCAGGTACCGCTGGATGCATTGGCAGGGGGAGATACGCAGCTGAGGGTGATTATCAGGACCTACTGGGAATCGGTGGGGTAGGGGACATTTGGCAAGAGGGGACCATTAAGGATTTCAAAGGACTGGGGAAGAGGCGGGATTACATACGGGCCAATACGTTACGTATCATAGAATGGCACAGAAAATTCGGAAAACGTGGCCTGAAACAGTACTGGCAGAAGAACCAGATGCTATCATGGGGACAATATATGATATATCGGAAGGGGGGCATGAGATTTATAGATTGTATCAGATGGTGATGACTAAGGTCGAGAAAGGAGCTGACACAATTGAGACTAGATTGGGAAGCGGAAGTAGGAGCCCCGATAGAGGATGGGATGTGGGAACGTTCCCTGGGATACCACAAGATGGTGTCAAGAAATGTTAGACTAAAACAAATACAGTTGTATATAACGTATAGAGCATACAGGACCCCTCTGAGGATATCTAAGTTCGAAAATGCTGGGAGAAAGGCGTGTCCCAAATGCGACAAGGAAAACGCTGACATGACACACATGTTTTGGTCATGCCCAGTAATTGAGCGTTTCTGGAGTGAAGTGGCATAAAAACTAGCGAAGAAGGGGGTCACGATCATCATAAACACGGCTTGGGCCTGCTTGCTGGGTGGGTTCCCCAGATCCCGGAAACTTAAACATGTTGGGAAACTAAAAGATTTGACATATGTGCTTGCAAAACGAAGGATTGCCATGGGATGGAAGACGTGTCACAAGCCACGGGTGGAGGTGTGGTGGAAGGAGTTGCAGAAATGGGCAGAGGCTGAAACGATGGTATAGCAAGATGCGAGCAGCATAAGGGGGGAGGAAGTAGTGGGTACCCTGATGGCATGGAAATTATTAATAGCAGAACTGTTTGGAGCAATATCGGGTCCGACAGAATCCGAGGGAAGCGAGACCCTGCCACTTGCAGCAGATACGGAATGCGAGGAACAAATAGGCTCATAAAGGGGGGTGAGATGGGGGGAGCAGTGACCAAGATTAATTGGTGAATAATGGAACTGTTGTAAATTGCACTGCGTGTTTGGTTTGTATTGTTGTTTGGTTTGAATAAAATTAATAAAACATTTTTTTTAAAGTAGTATTTGTATTTTGTTTATTTGTGTAGTGCAACCGGCCCAAAGGCATCTGGGCGTATTTCTTCAAGGTTACAGTTACATATTTACATAAAGATACATACACATTATATTTTACATATACATTACATTTTGCATATACAATTGAATACAGTAGATATTTACAATGGCGTTCCATAGGTAACATAACAGACGTAAATTGTTATGAGCAAGGTATCTGGAATAGGAGCTAGTGGTCCTGCGCTACAAGCCAGGTTTTGGCTTTGCTTCTGAAGGAGAAGAATGAGGATTCGAATCTGAGTGGGTTGAGAAGAGAGTTCCAGAGCCTTGCGGCGAGCACCGGGAAACTGCTGCCCCCTGCTTTCTGAAGCTTGAACCTTGGAATTTCGGAGGCAATGTACCTGGCCTGCTCTATGAGGGCGATCAGACGTGTTGCGTGTGAATCAATTAGACAAGTATTTTGGTGCCTGATTGGCAAGGCCTTTATGCGTAAGTGACAGTGATTTGAGAGCAATTCTTTGGGTGATTGATAGCCAGTGTAAGCTACGTCTAGTGTCGGAAATATGATGAGTTCTAGGAATATTCAGTGCTGCCCTGATGGCGTTGTTTTGTGTTACTTGTAGTTTATTTAAATTCCGTTGGCTGGTCCCTAGGTAGAGCGCATTGCAGTTGTATTGTTGCACCTTGTTTAAATAGTTTGCTAATAAGCAAAGTGCAGAGGGTTTATTTTTTCTCTACAGTGTAATATGTAAATATTTATTACTCATCCTACCGTAAGGTAAATGTTCAAAGGGAGGTATTTTATGTTGTATCTGGAATACTTGTGTGTTATATTTTTTAATAAACTGTGGGGTATTTTCAATGTCATTTATTTATTTATGCTATATATTTATGCTAAATATCTGAATATATATATAAAAGATAGTCCTTCAGAGGGCCATTTGAAATCAACAGTGAATTGCACGTTTATTTTGATTATTGAGTCTGTAATTTCTTTTTTTTATTGGGTATTTATAATGTGCCCACACAGCAAATGGTGTTTCAGGGACAAACAATACAATGAGAGGGCGGGAACAGGGATGAAGTAAAACAATAACGGTTCTACTAGGCCTTGTGTCATTTGCATCGTCCAAGTGCATTGAGAACAAGTGCCGGGGAGTGGGAAGGAGGGGGGGGTGTGCCAGTCAGAGCAGAATGCGCTAATGCTGAGGAGGGAAAGGAAGTACAGGATGGAGTGGCGAGCTTGAAGGGGGAAAAGTGCCCCTGTGTCAGGCGAGTGCTCGGGTGAGGCCAGGTGGACAAGTGCCAGGGGGATGCAGAGAGTGCAGCTTTTGTTGGTTTTCAGGTTTTGGCTGGCACAGCCTGTCATTCTGGAATAAAGCTTGTTTTTTCTGAGGGACAGTGGGGACATGCATGGGCATGGCAGGGCGTTATTAATCACGGTGGTTGGAGGAAGAACAGATGGAAATAGTGTCAGAGAAGCATTTTTAAAGGTGAAAAAGGGTTTCTTTTCAATGGATATTTTGGCTTTTGCAGCAAAGCAACGCTGCTTTTTCCACTTTCTTCCTTTTATTTATGTCGGAACACACTGGCAGACTCCTTCAATGTGCCTCCTGGTTCCATCCTGCCCAATGTGTGCTTGGCAGCACGGTGCAGCCATTTTTGTTGTTGTTGCAAAACGCCGTTTTGAGCCATGGCACTCACATGAGCCAGCGCAACCCTTTTGTGGTTGTTTCTGCGCAAATGCAGCTTAGTGATGTGGGGCAATGCCGTTGAGTGGATCAATATATCCCACAATCCATTGTTAGGTCTGGCTGGATAAAGCTTTACTCAGTGCCAGAGAGAACTAATAAAGATGCAACAAATACAGGGGTGCGGCATCACTCAACTTCTTGGTCATGCTTAACCAGTGAATCCTGATTACAGCTCTGTTACAACAGTGGCCATTCTGTAAGGACCAGTGGATCATTTTAAGTGGGTGAGAGATGCTGGTTTAAAAGGCATTGTTTTCTGCTGTATGGTGCATTGATGTTTTGTTTTCATTTTTGTGCTGCTAGTGGAACTGTCTACATTTGGGAGAGATTTGTTTAGTGAGGGGTTATAATGTTTGCTTCTTTTTCATGATACTTTTCATGATACTTGTACAGTCCGGTACCACCTATGCATAATGGGTTGCGCCATGCCGTCTGGCACAAGTAATGCCTGGCTAGATACTGACAAATATATTTTATGACCACAAAAGTAATGCATGATTTCTCTCCCTCCACCCGAGGCTAATACTCCTGACATAGGTAGAGTGAGACATTGAATTCAAAGAAAAAGCATGCAACTCCCTAAGAAGTGACCAAATGTGCTTCTGATTGCAAAGGATGAGCCATTTTGTAGAAGCATAGTCTACTGTGCAATTTAGGGGTAGCATTGTAAAATGTTGTTTGTAATAGCTCCTTTAATCTACCCTGCCTAGTGCCTTGCTATTTTTCCACCTATATATTTATATGTATACGTATACGTATTATTTTGCAAATGTGCTCAATGTTGTCTTCGTGCTGCCTGGCACATTGATTTTTATTCACGTGTGTGCTGCTAACAGAACTGACTAAATTGGGGAGAGATTTGTTGAATTTTAATTTTAAGTGCATGTTTTGTTTCATGCTTGATTTACTGTCATATTCATATTAGTAGGTGGCCCTGCACAGTCTTGCTCGAGTCTGCAGACAGCTACCCATAAGTCACATTTGTCCTTGTGAAACGTAGGGCTATGAATCCATTGATCTTTAAATTTCATAGGCTTTGGAAATAGGTGAGTCTATTACTGCAGGCGTCTAATGGGCAATGGTATGCACTTGGGCACCAACAATGGATGTAGGGGGGTGCAGTGGAATATTTAGGCTTTATGCTGCCCTAGGCCCAACTAAGTGTATGCACCCCCTCAACAACTTTACTCCACCTCTGCCAATTGAACACCTTCACCAGAGTTTGCCCCTTCAACAGACTCTGTTCACCTTTGCCAAACTACACCCCTTCACCACCATCTTGTCCCATTCTGGCTCCTTAACATAAAGATGTTTTTAAGGCTGGGGGGATTAGGAAGTTAGTGCTTCCACTCTAATTCAAGCCTGTTATCCCTATGTTATATTCGTTGAAAGTGTGTTGCAAGGTCTCTGCTATCCAGGATTTGGAGACGGAAATGGGCCTCATTACGACCTCGGCAGTAGCCATGCCACTGTTGGCGGCATGGCTGCCGCCGAAATCGCGTACGGGTCCGGGTCCTCAGAATGAGGAATTACAGGGCCATTCCGAGTTCGGAAGGCCCGGTAATTCCTCCCTCCAAGGACCCAGACCCGGTCCTTCCCCATTCCCATTTCAGCCCCCCAAGGGCTGAATGGGAATGGGAAATGGGGGAGCAAATAAGGGGCCATTACGAGTTGGCCCGTTATTTGCTCCCTCTTCCCCTCGCGGGACCCGGTAAGCACGCCTGGTATGACCAGGCGTTACTTCCTGGGTCCCGCGAGGGGACCTCGTAATGAGGCGGTATGGGGTAAACGGCGCCAGCACCTTTTACGGCGCCATTAACCCCGTACCGCCAGGGTCGTAATGAGGCCCAATGTGTTCTACAGTTGAGTGTACTAGAGGTACCTATTGAGGTCGACTGCCTAATTTCGGTTAGTTCAAATACATTTTTTTAAGAGAGGGAGGGTTTAAGTGAGAAACGTTGGTTTCAATGCTAATATCTGGTTTCTTCTGATTTGACACCATGAAAAGCAGCTTGACTGATCTGTAATAGGAATGTTTCGGGCAACAGAACTACATTTCTACATGCAGTCTTGTGAAATGTTATAATTTACATTTGAAATATATGCCGGTGGTTCAGGCACATCTTTAAGAAAATGGTTATAACTCTGGTGTAGCAGGGGGCAAAATGAGATAAGGCAAGTTACCACCTGCTGCAGCTCATGCACCTTGAAACCCTTGGGCTGGAATGCTATTAAAATATGGCGAAATCACAAGTGACCTTATAAAACTCTGCCTGGCATAAACACCTCAGTGGGGTAAAGACAGTTGGAGAAGGTGCTTGCAACCTTTGGCTGAGCATTCACATGGTGGGGTAATGGCTAGGGGTGACCCTGAACATTCATGGGTAGGATGTAACAGCATTCCGTGTTGCTGCGCAGTGCAGGTAGCTTTTATATCAAATTAATTGGTAGATACTGTTTACATCATTGCTGTTTGTGCCTTTGTCCAAAATAACAACACCCCAAGAGTAAAACTGAGTAATGGATCGGGCGTCCACAACATTACCTTTGGGGATGTGGTTTAGGCTATGGGTCTTGCCAGCTTGCGTTTCTGGTAAGTTAACATTTTTATTCACTCCTTTGAGTGGATTAGACTATGCAATACAAAGGAACATTTAGAGATTTGTGGTTTATAGATCTAGATTTCCTGCTGTCGTTGAGGTTCTGTTTTACAATAAATGTCATACCTTGTATTTAAAATCTAATTCATGTAAAGGTTAAATTTAAATGTAACTCTTATGCATTGTGTGGCATACTTTGCAGTTGTCCTCCTTGTAGCACTGAGCATGCAACAGAAAGATGTCACCAAAGACACATAATAAACCCAGGAGTCATGCCTTTTGACTGCTTAGTACTGGGCAGCTTCTGTAAAGATGGCCAAATGGATATTGTGAGGAGTCAGACATCGGAGACGGACACATAGGTGGAGTTTTCTCACATGTCGCCATTTATTCAATAGTAAAGAGTGAGACAAATGCCTGACTTTCCTTAACCTAACAAATCGAGACTAAGGGAAAAAAACCTAAATCCTCATCCTGACTTGGGCGGTGGCGAGGTAAATCCCCATTCCCAATCGGACCCAATGGGGGTTGCTTAGCACTATTAGCGGTGGTGCAATTAGCGCTGCACTAATAGCACCGAAAATGGGCAGAAGGGGGAGCAAAAAGCTGAAGGTAAAATACCAACATTCCGCCCAACGAGAGATTGGGCGGAACAGTAAATGCAGCGGTAATATCATTACCGCTGCATTTTACTGCTCCACCCAACTCAGGGTGAGGCTCCTAGTGTCCAAAATATTTCTGTCCCTCACACTAATACATACAACACAACTCATACAGGAATTATGTGGCAGTTTTAAATTCATAAAATAACATATACATTCAACCATAAAGAAAACAGGAATCCTTGTGATCAGGGTTAGATTCCTTTCCCCTTGATCAGTTCAGGATGTTTCAAACCAAAGTTCAATTGTAGGGAAATTATTTTCACTAGCCAAGTTCCACTTCAAGTAGTATACACAGTTCTTTTCATCCAGCATGTCCTTCATTTGGCAAAGTGACTACCAAGGTTTCCTACTCTTAAGATAATTGTTAAGGTTTTCACAACCTCCTACTTGGCGAACCACAAAAGACTCTCTCTCCATATATCAAGTTGAAAAGTCAATGTAAAGAGTTATCGTCTCAAAGACCAATCACTTTCTATCACATTGCCTTTCTTCTTCACAAGCAACACTGTAATCAGGATGGTTAATTCAGAAGGTTATACTTTAGTCAGGATGGTTATTGCAAGTGATTTCAACCCGGCACTTCACCTAAGTCAATGCCTAGCATGGGATGCACAATTGAAATCCTTAATTATATATTTTTGTCTATAAGTTATTTTATTTCTGAATGATGTACCCTTATATCACGCCCCTCTCTTTGAATGCCCCCCGGTTGCACTGAACCAGCTTGATTAGGGTATTTCCTTTACCCTGATTTGAGAAAGAAGGAAACAGAGTGTCATGATGATGCTGTTTTTTCGGATCCAGGGAGAACCTCCCCTTTGTTTCCGAACAGAAAATCTATTTTTCATACAAGACATATTTACAATTTACCAACTTGCTAGCAATAGCATATATACGTCACAGATTTAGTGGAGGAAGTATCCATCCGAGCCCCATCTCGGTGAGAGCTTGGGTTCAGATTTGACAGTTTTTCGCACTTTTGGTCTGGTATCCAATGTCAAATATGTCCACATTTTTACACATATATGCGCATGACATCTGGGCATAATCATGTGAAGTTTCATGTTTCTGGCATCACCACAATTGCTACAAAACCACAAATTCTGTAGTCATGTCCCTGAACATATCACAGAGTTCTGAGTAGTTTTAAAACGTGACCAGAATTTTAATATTACAATGCTGTATTTTACACATTTTTACAATTTTGCACAGTCCTCTGTCAGTCCTTTTCAAAAATATACTTTCTTGTGCTTTAAGGATACACATAACTGTCTGTCCCGCCCCCAAGGTTTTGGTGGGTCAAGAACAATCCCCGCCCCGCTTCCCTCTGGCAGGAGTTTCTGTTGACACTTGCATCTGCATATTCTTTTCAGCCAAGGAAACCCTTTGTCTCTCTCAGGGACAGCAGAGCAAAATCCCCTCCCCTCTTCATTACACCTGACTGAGAGTTCCTAGGGCAGAGAGCAGAAGGAAGGTACCTTTTGTTTGGGGCACGCTGTGGAATTTGCTTTGAAGTTCTGTGGCTGGCATCAGAGGTTACTTTAACTCAAATTGTTTAAAATTGTCTTTGATAAAATAAACTTACATTTTCAAAAATAGGCAAACAGATCTCTAATTCCAGTCTTTTTAAACATAGAGATTGAATAGTTGCAACCTATATTGTTTTTGATAGCAAGTCACTTAATTTCAACCATTTGATTTTCTTGCACAAGTTTAAGCTTCCAATGTACTTAATTGACAGCTGTCACATAGGCGGCCGACGGTACTGCGCCCATATGCTGACATATTTTTACAGACAAGCACACTTTTTAATGTGGATATTCTTGTGATGGAATCTGCTTTTCCTGACATTGGTCCTCATTACGACCTCGGCGGTAGCCATGCCGCTATTGGCGGCATGGCTTCTGCCGAAATCGGGTCTGGGTCCGGGTCCACAGAATGAGGAATTACCGGGCCATTCCCAGTTCGGAAGGCCCGGTAATTCCTCCCTCCAAGGACCCGGACCCGGTCCTTCCCCATTCCCATTTCAGCCCCCATGGGAGAGGGAGCAATCAACAGGCCATTACGAGTTGGCCCGTTGTTTGCTCCCTCTTCCCCTCGTGGGACCTGGTAAGCACGCCTGGTTTGACCAGGCGTTACTTCCTGGGTCCAGTGAGGGGACCTCGTAATGAGGCGGTACGGGGTAAACGGTGTTGGCACCTTTTACGGCGCCTTTATCCCCGTACCGCCAGGGTCGTAATGAGGCCCATTGTGTGCTTATGTGGATTCTTTAAATAAGGTGATGGTTAACACCCAGCAAAGATGTGGATCTTTTCTGATGTTCAGGAACCATTAATTTGTAATCTCAGCAACCAAGGAAAAATGGATTTCAGAGCACTTCTGGGTTTCCTTGCAATGAAGCACTGCCTTTCAGGTAGTTTCCATTTCATTCTGTGGGCAACCCAATGACAGGTTTTATCAGTGTGGTCTCCTGTTCCCCCACTGACACAGGCAAAGTAGATTGGCAGCCAACTTTTCCGGTTTCCCTGCGCAATTCTCACAGGTTTAGCGTGCATAGGGATTTTTCCAGCCATTTTGTTGGTTTTGGTGAAAGCAGCACACAGTGATTTCGCAGGGCAGAGCCTAGCGGGTCAATACATCCCACATTATACTATAGTTCAAACCACAGTAGTGGAGTTGCCAGCTCTTTTCCACAACAACCTTCACAACCTTCTACCACAGGCAAAGTACTTCAAATCGCCTTCTTCCTGGTCCACTCAACTGCCCGGACTAACCACTACTTGTCCTTTTCCTGGTCTACTGGCCTGCCAGGATAAAGTTCCTGCTACTTTGATTTGTACTCTGTGGTGAGGTTAGTTCTAAACTTTTCCACACTTAACTCTTCAATAGGGAAAGTTGGACCAACAACAGCTTCTTGGGTAAGTCTTTTGACTTGCAGCACAATTGGACACTTCTTTCATACACATGCTGTGTAAAAGGACAATGATTCTCCTATTGATCTTTTTGCCGTAGGTCACAGTTCTCTAACCCTTGATTCCTTCTACAAGGAGGGCTTTTCTACTGACATCTTTAATTTGTTTCTGCACAACCTACTGGCTGCTGGCAACATATGTTACATTTTTCTTCCAAAGGGTATCTGGGACTGCTACATTCAATTTGCCTTGCCGTTACTTTCAATTTTCTTTGACTTTGGAAATGCAGATTATACTGTCCATTTATTGGATGTCCCTCTTTTGGAAAGTGGCATTCATTGTGCTTGTTTATTGCCCCCTTTTGGCTTGGACAATGCAGGTTAATATATCCTCTCTCTCAAAATCTCCCCTTTGGGAGATTAAATTCACTTTGCTCAGCTATGGCCCCCTTTTGGCTTTGGCAATGTATGTTACCATATTCTCCTGTCCGCTTCAATGTAAAAGTTCAGTATTCAAAAGATCTGTGTATGATTTGGTTACCCCAGAAGGTTATACATTTCTGGGTAAGAACCGCCTACAGGGCTGGGCCCGGGGGTGTCTATTTTAGGTATGCAAGAGCAGGGGCTTTTTGAAGCCACTGGTGAATGTGGCAATTGTGAAATTCTCCATGCCAAATTTTTTCCGACAAACAATACGTGCATCCACCTCATTCTCATTTACTGTCCACCTGCGGACATGCCATCTTTTAATGAAGACCTACTTAATCTTCTAAATCCCCTGGACTCCCCCCCCAAAACTTCCACCATTCGTTTGGGTGGTTCAAATCGCTGGAAGGGGGACCCCCAAGATAAGGAAGCTGTAGAACTGGAGAGCCATTTTACCAACTCTGGTGTTCACGTAATGAATCTTGAGCCAACCCACATAAAGGGACACACCCTTGATTGGGTAGCTACGCATAATATTGACTGCAGCGTTGTTACTAAACCATGTATCTGGTCAGATCATGGAATTATAAGTTGCAAAATTGACCTTCCTGTAAGGAAGGGACCATATAGGGTCCCCCCCAAGAAAGTTTTAAACAGAAATTTCAACAAATTAACTGCCACGATCTAAACTCCTGCCTAACAGCAATGATGACAACCTCCTCAGAACTAGACCACCCTTGTCATCTAGTGGAGTTTTATAAACAACATTTGTCCACTCTATTAGAGGACAAAGCTATGCTAGAATCACTTGATTGCCCCAACAAACAGAACTGGTTCACCCCGGAACTTGCTCTCCTGAATAAGGAGAAAAGACAGGCAGAGCAAATTTGGGCTAAAGATAAAACTGAGGAAAATAGAGACAAATGCAAACTGTTCGAAAGATCATATAAATTGATGATTTTTGTAACAAACAAAATGCTTCTATGATGAACAAATTAGAAAAAAACTCCTACAAATTGTTTGAAATCTATAGGAATTGGGAAAAGCCAACAGCGTTATCCCTGTCTTTCTCCCCTGAATCAACAGACTGTGTCAATGTCCAAAAACACTAGAGGATAAAGTCCTTAAGGCACAAGAGAAAATCCAAATCTGTCGAGCTAAACTACATATACCCCCAGACCAAGTATCTGAACTGCATATCAGGAAGGAAGGCCCAGACTTAGGATTCTCCTTCCAAAATATCACCATTGAGGAAATGGAGGACACTCTTACCAAAATGAGATCTACATCTTGTCCAGGAGACCTACTACCTACCACGTTATGTTATGTTATGTTTTAGTTTTTCACACCACAAGGGTGTAGCGCAACCAACACCAAAAAGGCAACCTGGCGCTTTAGTTGACAACCTGAATCACAAGAAAAAAGAAAAGAGTTTAAAACAATAAAGTTTTAAGAGCCTTCCTAAATTGAAGATGGCCAGATACCACATGCACAGTGGCAGGAAGAGCATTGCAAAGAACGGCAGCTTGGACCAAGAAAGAGCGGCCTCCAGTCCTAGCACGAAGGACCCTAGGGACAGCCAAAAGAGAAAGGCCTCCTGATCATAATGTGCGGGCAGGAGCATAAGGTTGGAATCTTTCCTGCAGGTACTCCGGGACGACACCATAGAAAGCCCTATGCACCAGGCACAACGATTTGAAGTGAACACATCTGGCCACCGGTAGGCAATGGAGGGATCTCAGGACTGGAGAAATGTGTTCCCGATAAGGGGTGCCAGTGGCGAGGCAGGCAGCTGAGTTCTGGAGAACCTGCAGGCGCCGTATCAGGTAAACTGGCTGAGCCAGATATAAAGAGTGACAGTTGTCAATCTTGCTAAGGACTAAAGCAGAGAATACTGGGGCTCGCAGGTGAGCATGGATAAATTGGGGGACCTTCCTAAGAATTTTCAATGGAAAATGGCCAGCTTGGCAGACCGCACGAACCTGAGTGGCCATGGACAGAGAGGCAGATCGTTTGACACCTAAGTTCTTCACCACTGGAGAACCAGCAGGCAAGGGACCATAGGAAGAGCCCAACAAGCAGGTGTTCAAAAATAAGAAGTAGGTGAAGAGCCCACAACCATAACCTCAGTCTTGTTGTCAACAACACCAGCTGCCGAGTCAGGAGCCTCTCTCCACACTGCTGCACGCCTTCCCTGCGGAGCCTGGCGGCCACTCATTGCTGCTCTACCTACCCACCATCTTTTTGAGGCAATGTGTGAACCGTTGCAGGTTGGAAAGTTTTTGGCTACCGTGGCTGCTCTGAGTTAGGAGCCTTGTCCCCTCTCACTCCTGAATCTACCCTGCGGGGCCCATTGCAACTGACTCCTGCTCCTTCCAACCTTACCACCCGTACCACCTGACCTCTAAATGAACCACCACTTGCCTGCCACACTTGCTAGCCTGTCCCCTCCAGCACTGTCTACACCCAATCGTTTGGTCTGGTACAGCTCCACGCTTACCTACCTCACCCTACTGGCCCTTGCTACTCTCACTGTCTCGGCCCCCCACTCGTGTGGTCTGGTGAAGCTCTCCACCTGCCTGCTTGACTACAAAGGCTCTCTGGCCCGCCCTTACTCGCACTGTCTGAGCCCCTCGTGTGGTTCAGTGTGGCACTCAGCCCAGTGCCAAAGTGGCTGGGTCCTCAACCTAACATCTACATCCACTTCACTCCTGATCCTCCATTGTAATGTGTCTACCACCAACGATCTGCCTGCAGCAACCTCCACCACCTGATCCCTCACCTGACCACCTGCACTGGCTGCTCCACCAACTGCCTGTGGACACCACGCTGCCGAAGTTACTCACACCTCCTCTAGAGAGCCTCAGCCCTGAACCCACCGTGCTCACTGGATTATCTGGGGACGCTCTGCTGTCGTGGCCACCACTCCTCCCCTCCTGGCCTCATCCAGCCCTGCTACTGAGGCTATCTACCCATCTTCTTTTGGAACTCTCATCTCTAGCCTGCTAGCCTCCTCATCCCTTTCCTGTTCCTACCGTGCACGTGCATACTACTTGCCTGAGGATCCTGCTGCGCATACTACCTGTCTGGGGACGCTCTGCTGCTGAAGCCTGAAGGCTGAAGGCCTCATCCAGCTCTACTGCTGAAGCTACCTACCCCTCTTCTTTTGGACCTCTCATCTCTAGCCTGCTAGCCTCCTCATCCCCCTCCTGTTGCTACCGTGCATACTACTTATCTGAGGATCCTGCTGTGCACACTACCTGTCTGGGGACGCTCTGCTGCTGAAGCTACCTGCCCTTACTCATTCCAGTCTTGTCATGTGCTCTGGCCGCCCCTCCCCTCATCGTTCACCTTCCTCTCCCATCCCCCCTTCCTCCCCCTCCTCCTTCTCCACCCTCTCTTCCTCATGCCTGCCCCCATGACTTACACCCTCCCCCGCCCACCCCATCCCCCTCACACTCTCCCTCCTCGTCCCAACCTCATCTACCCCCCTACTACCAATCCCTCCAGCATCATTAACATTGCACTCTGGAATGCCAGATCTATCTGCAATAAGACCGCTGCAGCACTCAACATGTTCTTCCGACTCAACCTCCATTTGCTCTGCATCACGGAAACTTGGATTCCCCTCACCAATTCCAGTGTCCTGGCTTCTCTCACCAACCCCTTTTCCTCATTCTCTCCTGTCTCCCGCCCCACTGGTCGCGGTGGCGGCATTGGTCTCATCCACCACCCTAAATTTCTTTCCTCTGCCCCTGCCCTATCTCTCCCTACCTTCTCTTCTTTCTAATACCTTTTCAAATCCTTTACCTATCCTCATGCAATTTCCTTCTGAATCATCTACAGACCTCCTGGCCCCCTCTCTTCCTTTTATGAGGACCATGACCATCTCCTCTCTCTCATCTCCCCTCCCCACCCCTCTCACTGTTCTTGGTGATTTCAACTGTCCTCTCTCTGCTCCTCTCATTCTTCCCCTCTCCTCTCCATATTAGACTCCTACCTCCTCTCTACCCTTGCTACTCCTCCAGCCCACACCTCTGGCTCCACTCTTGATCTCATCTTCACCTCAACCTACTCCTCCGCACCTGTCTCCTTTCTTCCCAAATACCTCTCTGACCACGCCTTACACTTCTTTTCCCTCACTCACCCTTTCCTGTCTGTCCACCCTTCCCCCTTCTTTCGTCTTGATCTCCGCAACTTTAACCCTTCCCTCTTCTTTAACTCCTGCACTTCCTCCCTTCCCACTATCTCTTACTTCTCCTCTCACTCAGCCAGTGATGCACTCTCCTCACTGTCCTCCTCTATCTCCACCAGTCTCGATCAACTCTACCCTCTTACTTCCTTCCACCCTTCTCGGAAACGTTCCCAACCATGGCTTTCCCCTCACCTCCTGTCCATGCGTCGTCTTCTCCGCAGCCTTGAACGACGTTGGATCAAAACACCATCTCTGTCTAACCAATCCTCCTATTTTTCATATCACTCTCTTGCCTCAAATCAGCCAAATGCTCCTACTACTCTAACATTCTCCACTCACATGCCTCTCACCCCCGTCAAATTTTCCAAACCCTCTCTCGCTTCCTCTCTGCTCCTACTCCTGATCCCTCTACCAACTCCCCTCTCTCTCCCTCTGACTTTGCTGACTTTTTCTCATCCAAAGTTCTATCCCTACGCCAAAATATTCTCCTAGCCCCCTCCCAAGACTCTCCTCCCTCTTCCTTCTCCCCTCCCGCTGCCTGCATGCCCAACTTCGCTCCTATCACCCGATCCTGTGTCTCTATTCTTCTGTCAAAATCTCACCCTACTGCTGCCCCCTCTGACCCCCTTCCCACCTCCCTAATTACTAAAATCTACCCCCTCCTCATTCCCTACCTGACTACGTTCTTCAACACCTACCTCTCCACTGCCATCTTTCCGGCCGCATTCAAACATGCCACTATCATTCTCATCGTAAAGAAACCCTCTGCCAACCCTCTTCTTACTTCTAACTTTCGTCCAATCTCTCTTCTCCCCTTCCTCTCTAAACTTCTCGAGCGCCTAGCCTACTCTCAACTCTCAGCATTTGTATCTACTCACTCTCTCCTTCCTCCCTCTCAATCTGGATTCCGCCCTAAACACTCCACCATGACTGCCGTCACTTACGTGCTCAATTCCCTCATTACTGCTCGGTACGCTAAACAATCTTCTATCCTCATCCTCCTTGAACTGTCTGCAGCCTTTGACACCGTCTATCACCCCTTACTCCTTAGTACTCTCTCCTCCTTTGGTTTCAAAGGCAGTGTCCTCTCCTGGCTCTCCTCTTACCTCTCCAATCATTCCTACACTGTCTCCTGGGGTGGCAACACCACCTCCCACATCCCCTTGGACTATGGTGTACTTGGACCTTTCCTTTTCTCCCTTTATACCTCCCTTCTCGCCCCTGTTATCTCCTCTTTCGGTTTTTCCCACCACTTCTACGCTGATGACACCCAACTCTTCCTCTCCTTCTCCTCTTTCACTCCTGATCTCCACCACTCCTTATCGTCCTGCCTTACGGCCATTAAAAACTGGATGTCTTCTCACTTTCTCTCCCTTAATACTGACAAGACGGAAGTCCTTTTCTTTCCTTCTATCACACTTTCCCCTATTCCTCATTCACTCAACTTTCCCCCTTCTACTCTTCGCATCTCTACCCATGCTCGCAATCTTGGTCTCCATTTCAACTCCTCTCTTTCCTCCTCCCACCACATTTCTCTCACCTCTCGCGTCTGCCATCACCACCTTTACAACATTCGTAAAATCTGATCCTCCCTCACCTTCCACGCTTCTAAACTCTTAATCTCCTCTCTCATCTTCTCCCGTCTCTTCTATTGCTCTTCTCTTCTCTTTGGTCTCCCTGTCTCTCTTCTGACCCCCCTCAAATCCATCTACCACTCCTCTATCCGTACTCTCTGTCTCCTCGGTCCTCAAAACTATATTTCCTCCTCGCTCTCCCTCCTTGGCTGGCTTCCCTTCCTCTCCCAACTTAAGTTTCAATTCCTCTGTCTGGCTTTTAAATCTCTCCATGACCTTGCCCCCGCCTACCTCTCTTCTCTCCTTTCATTCTACACTCCTTCCCGCTCTCTCCGCTCCACTGATCTTTTCCTACTCACTGTACCCCCTTCACCATGTGCCTCTTCTCGCTTCCGTTCCTTTCAGCTCTTGGCCCCCCTACACTGGAACTCCTTACCTCTCTCCATCCGCTTCATCCCCACCTACTCCTCCTTCTGCTCTGCCTTGAAAGCCCTCGTTCTCCACTCCCCCCCTTGACTTCCTTCCTCCCTCTCTCCTCCCTTCTCCCCAGTCCCCCCTATCCCCTTCATACCTCCCACTTCTTCCCCTTTTTCGCACACCGGTGGAACTTAAATCAGACAACTGAATTTGATCCCCCTCCCTCACAACCCCCACTCCCTTCCCCCGCACCCTTCCCTCGCCTCCTCCATCTAAGGAAACTGTTCTACGTACTGTTACACTGGTTTGTATCATGATTGTTTATATGCTTTTCCCTCCATTCTACCTGTTGTTTTATTGTAAAGCGCTTTGAGTTAAAGCGCTATATAAACTTAATAAACATAAACATTTAATTTAAGCCAGTTTTTGCTCATCCAGCAGCCCACGGCAGATAAGCAATCTCGCAGCTGAATGGCATGAGCTGGATAAAGGAGGTCCAGCCTAACCAAGATCTGCGTGTCGTCAGCATACAAGTAGCATCTTAAACCGTGGGCGCAGATGAGAGCGATTAGAGGCTGAATGTAAATATGAAAAAGAGTGGGAGACAGGGCGGAGCCCTGCGGGACACCACACATCGGAGCCAAGACTGCAGAGAGAAAAGGTTGGAGTAAGAGACGCTGTGTACGATCAGACAGAAAATAGTGAAACCAGGCGAGGACCGGACCTGACATGGCAGCAGCAGCTAACCGACTGATCAGGATGGAGTGGTCGATAGTATCAAAGGCGGCTGACAGATCTAGCAAGATCAGAGCTGCTACTCCACCCTGATCTGCAATAAGCATAAGGTCGTCAAGCACTGAGACCAAGGCGGTCTTGGTTCCCTGGCCAGGCCAAAAACCTGATTGGAAAGCATCAAGCAAAGACTCACAGAACCTCATCAACAGAGGGGACACCAAAGATTCAAGTAGCTTCATACTAAAGGGCAGAAGAGAGATGGGGCGGAAATTGGCAAGGACTGGAGGTTCGAGAGGCGGCTTCTTCAAAAGGGGGATCACAGTCGCGCATTTAAGAACAGGCGGAATAATCCCTGTTGAACACAAAAGATTCACTGCAGATGTCAAATGGGGTAGAATCTGCGGGAGAATATCCTTCACCACAGACAGCGGAAGGGCATCTGCGGGAGAAGCAGATTTCATACTAGTGACACCATCCAAAGTAATCCCAGCTAACAATAGACTCTTTGCCCCATTCCTGACAAGATCTTCCAACGCATATATGCGGCATAAAAGTGTACTTAACAGCATTAAGGAAGTGCTAGTTACACATCTGATCAAGAAGCCTGGGCCTCAATCCAAAAGAACCTGGCAATTTGAGACTGATTACAAACACGCCCTTTCTATTAAGAATCCTGCATACGGTTGCGTCCGGCCAATTACAGGCCCATCTGGAGGCATCTGCCATCTTGCACCCGAATCAGTCAGGCCTTAGGAGTCACCATGGGACCGAGAGTGCCCTGCTAAATCTGCAATCAAAGATGTTAGACAGACTTGAAGCAAGCAAAACCGGGCTGCTGATCCTCTTGGTTCTGTCGGCTGCATTCCACTTACTAGACCACTCCCTTTTGCTGAAAACCTTGGCATTCGTGGGGAATTGCTCCGGTGATGTCGTTGTGTGGATACATTTGTTCCTAAGCGAAAGACATTCTGAAATATGCTGCGGTACTGCTAGCTCCAAGACTGTCCCCATTACATACTACGGAGTTCCACAGGGGGCATGTATCTCGCCAGTCCTTTTCAACCTTTACATAAAGCCTCTTTATGACCAACTTGAAACAAGGGGTCTACAATTCACAAACTATGCAGATGACTTTCAACTCCTAATGGACCTTAGAGGGGACTATGACACTGACCTAGCTAATCTAACTTCTATCTATGCAGCCATCCACGAGTGGAGGGTCAGAAACTGGATGTGTCTGAAAGGCATGGTTTTTGGCTCTAACCAATCAAGAAACAGACTTGGGCAGGCCTACTCTGAGTTTTTGATTGACGGCTCTCTTATCCCAGTGGTAAAAAAAAAGTCAAAACCCTGGGCACAGTACTAGAAGCAACTACGAGTGCAGATGCTCATGTTAATAACATCATAAAATAAATCCTCTGGTCTTCCGCAAAAACTGCAAAACTTTAGTTCGGGCTATCATCTTGCCCAGGCTGGATTACTGTGATGCCCTCCTAGGGGGAAGGAGGGCTGTAAGGAAACTATACATAGACTGCAGATTGTGCACAACAATGCAGTCCGAATAATCTGCAACATTCCTAGGAGGGACCATGTATCCTGCCATAGGAAAGAGTTTCACTGGTTGCCGGTGGCAGAGAGGGTTTGTTTTAAAATCCTCACATTGACACATAAATGCCTATTTGGAAAGGCTCTAGCATACCGAACCAAAATTATATTGAGGCATATTCTGCACAGAACACTGCGCTCTAGCGCAGAAAATCTGCCATCAGTTCCAAGAGGGAAAGGCATTTCCTACTCTCTGAAGGCCGCCATGGATTGGAATGCTCTCCCAGAATTGCTTTGTAAAGAAGAAAACCCTGCCTCATTCAAAAGAGAGCTAAAGACAGTGCTTTTCTGTTAAAAAGTTTATTTTATATTTTTAAAGCGCTCACACAGCCCGCAGGCATCGAGGCGGTGTTACAGGAATAGTTTGTGGCGTAATTGTTATTTTTTTGGTTTTAGCTGCGTGCTACCAAGGCGTGCACGTTGCCGCTGAGCTATCCTCCTGCGACGTTTATGTAAGCACTTGCCTTGCAAACTATTATGTGTGATCTGCTCCCTGATGCCTGCGGGCTGTGCTAATAGGCCAACTCACCAGTATGGCCTCTAGTCTCTGTTGTACTCGCGGTTTCTGCTTTTTCCCATGTCGGGGCCTTTTTCTGACGCTTGACAGCTCTGGGTAACTTTTCTCATCTCGCGCTGGTTGTCAGTGGAGCACTCTCTTCTCCATTTGCGCTCCGGTCAGAAAGTTTCACCCGCGTGCAGGACAGAGCTTCTCTCTTTTCTGGGACAGCCAATCTTCACACAGCTTCCCACTGCTCGTCCTCTGCATTGGTCTGGACCTCTAACCTCCGCCGCTTTCCTCACCCGGCGTCCCGCAGATGGCAATGTGGCGGCTCCAGCCTCTGCTACCTCCTGCTGCTGCATCTTCCCTGGTTTCTACTGACCTGCACCTGACATCCCTTTAAATATTTAAAGGTCTCCCTCAGCTGTGGGTCATTAGAACTATTTGACCACTCTCTATGGTTTAGTGACTATGCACCCCCCTTACTCGTCTCATTACCTAGAGCATTATGGGACATGAAGACCATAATGTTCTTAGTGGTTTTGGGATCATTTAATCTACTCTGTTTAAATGTTTTATAGGATATATTTTTAAGGGAAGGAAAGGAAAAGGAGATTATGGCTTTCTCTTAGGTTTATGCAAACCTATCATAACCACTAAAAGTGGTTGCATTGTCTCACTGTTCCTTATATACGTCATGTTCATATTTACAAAAAGGGATGTCACACTTCTCACCTTGAGTATACCCAGGAGGGGAGGCCCTACTGCGGCAGCATGCCATCAAATACTCAGAAATCAGGAAACCCTCATCCCCAGAAGAGGGCAAATGCTGCAACTCTCCTGAATTCATGGGGCAATCAAAAGATAATTATCTTCTCATTCTCTTTACGGGGAACATTAGTTGTTTTCCATTTTAAGTTAGCCACTTGGAGTATCCACGAATCAAAATGGGGAACGTCACTACCCAACATGAAATGGGTTGAAATGTCAGGTATTACTGTCGCCACTAACAAGACTTCCTTCTCCACTATGGTAAAATGAAGGCGGGATAACCTGACTTGGCTTGACCATGAACACATCCTACAGTTCTTTGTCCTTGGACTTTCCAATCTGGCGGAACAACATTGATTTTTCTAGCACATCCTCTACTCCCTGTATCCAATTGGGCCTAAACAGTCTTTCCTTGTAATATCACTGGAATTCAATACAGATTCTTATCCCCAGTGCAAAGCATAATGTCAGGTTTTTCAAAAGATGCTGTTTCTTTAGAGTGGGTTTACATAATGCTCCCATAGGAAAACCCAGTGGGTTTTTTTTTCTGCTCTAAGTTTTGCTCTGATGGTGAGTTAGTACTTTCTACCTCAGAAAAGCAATGTTTTGTGTGATATGTCTGAGATTTCCACAGAATAAGCATTCTTGTTCTAGGGGATGGCAGCCTACAGGGAATCCAAATTCCTCCCATTAGGGAACTGGGTCATCTTCACTTACTTCTTCCATCAGGGACTCTATTTTGGGATCTGTTTGATGATGGTGTGGTGGGAATATCAAATCTATTCAAGGGGCAATGCCTCAGTGGATTACCATACCCCAGAAGAGAAACATTCCTTTTAATCTAATGAAGGAAATAGGGGTAGGATAGATAGGATCTTCTTAGTCTTGTCCCCTTTTCCTCTGGTATCAAAGCAAAGTCCATTACCATTCAAACTATTGGGTATCTCCATTGCCTGTAGATCAACGAGTGGTGTCCCTGGGGTGGATGGTGTTTGTTCCTCCTGGTCAAAATAGCAATGTCTTGGAGGGAGTCCTCATTCTACCCCTAATGAATCCAGCCTGTCTCCTACGGGGGATGATGGTCTTACCTTCTTTGCACTGACTGGAGTATCAAGAGTGTAACATCTTCCTTGTTTAAAGGGAAGAGGGATCTCCTTTGGTATTGGAGTATCAGGAGCGTTGCTCTCTTCCCGTAGTAGCCTTGACTCAGTATGGTCGTAACTAGAGTCAGAGGTTTTCTCTGCCTCTAGCTTTGAGTCATACAGCAACATTTCTTGGTACCATTTCCCATTGGGTTGTTTTCCTGGGTTCCTTTAATGTCCTTTCTACATGTCAGACTGTGATGAAGATTCCAATGAGGCTTCATGCGCCAAGAGTCCTACTCTCAAGGAGCGCCCCATGGTTACCTCAAATAGGCCAACTCACCGGTATGTCCTGGTGTCTCTGTTGGACTTGCTGTTTCTGCTCTTTCCCACGTCAGTGTATTTCTGATGTTTGACAGCTCAGGGTAATGTTTCTCCACCAGCGCTGGCTGTCACTGGAGCACTCGCTGCTCCATATGCGCTCCCGTGAGAATGTTTCATCCGGGTCAAGGCAGGACACAGAGACCTTCTCTCTCGTCTGGGACAGCCGCTCTTCACACCACTTCCCGCTGTGCGTCCTCTGCATTGGTCTGGACCTCGGATCTCTGCCACATTCCTCACAGGGGGTTCTGCATGGTCTCAGAGAAAAGAGATACCTCTCCATACTGACTATTGTATGTGTCCTAGGAATGTACATCATTCAATTCAATAAAATACATTCTGACACTTCCACTGTGTGAACAACCATGCAAGAAGAGGGATTTATGTTTTGAGTGTGTTTTCACATGGAGCAATCCTGCCTTCCTTACTAATTTTAAGAATGACATTGCCTATTGGAATAAATGGAAAGACACCATGCATAAACTGTGGCGGAATTTAGGAGAACAGCTCTTCGACTGTCCCTTCCTCCTGATTCGGTAGTTTGAGCGGTGGCTCCTTGCTACTACTCCAGAGGGAGAGAGCTGGCTCAGTTCACTAAACCTTACAGAGAGGAGCACTCCTGATCCTCAAACGTTGGGGGAAAGACACAGATTTACATTTTACTCATAGGGGAGAGGTTGGGCTCTGTTTCCTGATGTTAGCTTGGCAAGCATTTCGCCCAGAATGCAAACAGTCACTTCACAAGATGAAAAGTCAGAGACATATCATTCTCCCGAATCCAATGGTGAGGCAATTTGTTCCTCACCGGTACTGAGGGTAGCCCTCCCAAGATGAAAAGAGACCTTTTGATAGCTAAAAAACAGGTTGTGAAGTATTGGAAAAGTGATATGCGCCCAATGGTTGATATTTGGCTACATGATCTGTCCATCCTATCAAACAGAGAGAAAACCAGTTACCAACGAATAAAGAGAATGGACAAATATCCTGTGATTTGGAATGACTTTAATGACTTATATGTTTGATATCCCATAGGTTCCCTAATTCCCCCCACCCAGCCACCACTCTCCCCTCCCCATTTATTTTCTTGTTTTTTTAAAAAATGTATTTATGTATTTATTTTTTTATTTTTTTATTCTTCTTTTTATTTTCCTTTGTCTCTTTTTTCGTGTTTTCTTTCTGTCCGTCTTCACTTACCCTCTTAGTTTTTTGTAAATAGAGTGCTTTTTGTATATTTTTTTACACAGAATTTGTATGTCATAATTTCTTGAAAAAGTACCATTTGTTATTATTTCTGTTATTCATGTTAAAATTATAATAAAATATGTTTTTTTTAAAACAAAAAAAAAGAAACGAAGAATGTACAGGATTTACTTTGGATGAGTCCTTCTAGCTATCTTTCAGTGGGCAGGCAAGATAAATCTTTCACACCTCACACTCATTTGCACATTCAGAGACACATTTACTTAAATTACAGTGGGCATGGTCTAAAAGGAGAACATGCCTGAAAATGTATCAGGTTTCTGTCCAACCTTTTTGGCTGAGGCATTTACTTTGAAAAGTTTAAACCTGAATCTATTGACGTGTGTTCTGTGTGTTATAATAAATGTATTTTCTTATGAAAAGGTGAAGATGTGAAAATGTCCTGGATTGAGTCAAGTTGTCAAATAAGCTGGATAAAAACGTAGATTGGCTAAAACAACAACTTGCCCAAGAAAATATATAAGATTTCAATTATTTATATAACATCAAGGTGAAGGATTTAACTTCTTGGGATGTTCTTATCGTGCACTTCCCTTGTGAGACTGGACATTGCATCTTTTGCCCATTGATTGGTTGGCACTGTTTCTCTAGATCCTTCCCTAGTTAAGCATTCTGGGGGGATTCCCTTTGGGAATCTTGGAGCTAGGTAAGGCTCTCTTTTTCCTGATAGGGTAGGTCAAAAATTGGTGATACATCTGTCCCTGGATTGCTTATTTTTTGTATCACAGAACAATGTAGTCATGAAGCACCTAAGAGCAATCTGAATATTAGAGGTCCGCCGCTGTATATTGCCTTGCGAAATACCAAATTGCGCATATGTACATATGTAACCAATGGTAAGATGAGTATCAGTGAACGTACATCCAGTTGTTGCTAAGGTGCAGGATGCTTTGGTCCCAGTGTTATTTGCATGAGATGGGGCTGTTGGTGGTATTTTGTGGTGAGCTTGTTGGGGTATTTCATGGTATAGTGGTGTGCCCTAAATACACAAGACTACCTGATATTTTTCTTATACCGGGACCATAAGCAGTAAGTCAAAACTGGACCTGGGGCGCTAAAGCTCATAATTTCATATTCCTGTGGTATTTGTATTTACAATACCACATAATGCCCTTTTGAATACTGACATTCACATAAACAACCCCTGAGAAGGACCCAATTTACAGTAACCAGTTTTGTTTTGTATTTTACCATATGTGATAAAGTGAACGACCGCCTGTGGTAAAATTATTTTACAACCTGTTCTGCATCAGTCTGTATGACAACCCAGGAAACCAGAACACATAGCATGTATACTGAGTATGACTTGTTTCTTTTACGATCACTTTATAAGTAATAATTCATCATGACATTACACAGTGAAAGCGCAAACCTCAAACTATTGCTACACTTTTGCAGTAATACAGATTCGATTCTTCAGGCTAAAACATAGCCACAAATATATTCCCCAATAACTTTTCCCGCGATATAAAAATAACTCCAGAATGAGCTTGAAATACACTTATAGTTTTGCAGTTCAAAACGTAGTTATCACAGACCTTGAAAGACAGCAAATATTCTGTGTAGCTCACTGACTTCAGTTATATTTACATCTTGCTACTTAACAGTGAAAAACACATGAGATATCTAGCCACATTTGTTAAACAAAAAATTCCCCAGTCTGCAATTTCCTGTAAAATATCCTTATGAAAAGCATTCATTCACCTCGCTCCTCTATTTTATAACAAACTCACCAAGAACAATGCTTGATTCTGGTTGCCCCCATACAGCAAAGTCAGAATCCCACTCAGCTGCCAGGAACCTCTGCATAGCAAGTTTCCTTATCTGGTTTACTCCTCTCTCCTCTCTTCTCTCTCAGTAAATCTGTCAGAACTCCACAAAGTCTTTTCCCCAGCCTGACTGCCTGCTTGCTTGCGGGTGCAGTAGACTTCTCCGCAGGGACAGTGAGTGCTCGACTTAGCGAGGGCCAGCCTTCTGAGACAATCCTTTTTAAGCCCTCTGAATATCACCTCCCATAATATATGTCTGGTCTACATAAAATATAAGAAGCCACTGCCTCATTTTGTGATGGCATGTGCCAGAATCACCTTCCTTTCCTTCCAATCAGCCAACCCTCTAGAAATTTCTGACGACACATGTTCATCTTGTCACCTCTGCACGGAGATTCAGGCAAGCAAATTGTTACATTTCTCTGCACTATTTTCCTGTACCGAACATTTTAGACTATAAACTCACTTTGAGTGAAACAGGCTCTACATTCCCAGCTCGCATTCCTCACTGAAAAGTAACTTTTATTCTGCATGTTTTCTTCTCTTTTAAAATAAACCGGCTTGCCATCAATATTTTGCATCACAGGGCTATGAGTTGCCTTTAACATTAGCGTGGGGGATTTATTTATTAATTTATGTATTACATTTGTAAAGCACCTAAAACCTGGGCCATCAGGCCACTGTTTCATGCCAGTTACACATAGGAAGTCATTCAGAAGAGAAGGATAAGAATCAGTTTCATCCATATTAGTAGTTTGGATATGTTAGTAAGTACATTGTTAGTTTATATTTCATTGCAACTCATTTCATAATAGTGAACCGTGGTGTAGTGTTCAAATGAAAATACCAGCTGTTATGGTAGCAAATTCAACACCCCCCTTTTTACCTCTCATATAATTTATGTTTAAAATGCACTCACAATACTGACTCACACCAAATTTAGTCCAGAGCCTTACCTGAGTCTCACACCCGTGTTGACAAGTGGGGTCAGTTTTCATCTATGTTGAAATTTGGAGCCTTAGTTAAAATTCAAAACCTGGGCTGAAATTCAGAGCCCTCTCTTCCTACAGGACATGCCATTTTTTCCTGTAGTCATGCAGTTATTTGCTTTTGTTATTGCTTAAATATCCACTTCCTAAAATCTACAATGAAATTGCTAATGCTTTGCTGCATTTCCTTTGCAGTCTTGCATGACTTTTTAATTCCTTCCCAGTACCTGGATCTGACGCATTTATGATTCATGTTGCCTCAGTGTGCACTTTATTCCTCTAGTAGGACACTACCTCTTATATTCGATGATGCATGGCCTCCCTTCTCCAGCAGTTGATGGAAACCCATGTATGCTTCCCTTCGGCCTAATGGAGCATGATCTCCCAGTGCCTGGATGGAGCGCATTTGCAGTGGTGTGCGGAGCATTTTTTTACCTATTTCCCCAAGATTTGGCTAGAACTAATTCATGGTCTTTTGTGGAATCATTTTGCACTCACTCTCCCTGTGGCAATTGGACCTAATTTGTATACCTTTGCCAACATTTTCCTCTCTCTCCAATCTGTCTGTATTACCATCATCTTGCACCCCAACTTCTGGTTCAGCCCAGACTCTTAAACCATTCTACATAGTCTCATGTTGTGCTCCTTTCCTCTGGAGTAACCTCTCCTCATTTCCCATCATTGGTGGCCCAGGCCCTGTCTTGTAACTGATTTCAAGCCGGCACTCCACCTAAGTCAATGCCTAGCGTGTGATGCCCAGCTGGAAACCCTTAATTATTTATTTATGTCTATAAGTTCTTTTATTTCTGAATGATGTACCCTTATATCACGCCCCTCTCTTTGAATCCCACCCCGGTCACACTGAACCAGGAAGAAGGCTGTTTTGCAAAGTTACAAATATTTATTTTATGGATTTCACAATATATATATATATATATATATATCACTATTTTAATGGTTATACAATGATCACCAATGGGGTGATGTCACGCTAAACAATCTCTTTAATCAAAAGGAGTAATGATAGGAAAATAATGCAGCATAGAAATGATAATTTTGTGTGGGCTCAATCAAAATGCAATGTGATTACTCTTTCCCCCTGCACACTACTCAATCCCCCAATATTCAATATAAAGAGATGGAAGGAGGGGAAAACAGGTTTCAGGAATACAGAATTCAACAAAATAGTATCAATCCCAATTTCCCCCCAGCAAACACAGAGAAAAACTGGAATGATTTCAAACTTGTCAAAAAAGGTTTTAAAGTTGGCTTTGCATGAATGATAAAAACACTGAAAATGGATTTAATTCACTAAAAAGGTTTCAGTACTACTGGGAGCCGCTTTGGATGGTATCAGACAAATACTAGCAATGATTAGTGAGTAACTAGCAGTTGAAAACTTAATTCTGAGGTCGGATGCAATGAACAGCTATTTCACACGTTATAGATTTGAGCCAAACGAAAAATTTGCGGTAAACTTTTCCACGTGCAGTAAGCGCGATTGTGGAATAATTATAAGGGGTTGGAATTTTCGTGTCTAGCATACGCGGTGAAGAAGTTATGAAGGTTGTTGTGGAGGTCCGTTTTTCAGAAAGAGTCAAAATTTGCAAAAGAAAGATGCGCTTTATAAAATGACAAACAAGATTTCTTTACACTAGGGAGACTATGAAGATGCAAACTACACGACAGCACAGCCACCAACCCAGGATATCACTGGTTGGTTTTGCCTGCCGAGACGCTCGCCTTTCTTCAGAACATATATTAGCGCAAAGATGATTTTAACACTACTAAAACCAAAGGACTATAGGGATGAGAGAAAGAGTTCAGGTAAGACAAAAATATTTTCTACAATGCAGTTCTGGATATAATAGAATGGGTCTGGATAGGGATGACTTATGGACAATACATATGCTAGCGAAAATCCTATGCTATGGATACTCACTACCAATGTTTGGAATGAACCCGTCAGGGATCTGGTCAAAGATTTCTGGACTGGAATTCTGCTAGCTCACCGGACTGGACTCAAGGCGCTCTGGTTCTGCAATCAGCAATGCACTCTGGACGCTGCATGGCAGGATTGGACTGGATCTCACGAGTTCTGGTTCGCAGCTATACTGGGTTGGATCTTGGAATTCTGGCAAAAATGTTTAGCAAGAAAGCAGCACAGCTCAGGCAGGCTGTTCCTTTACAGGTTTGGGGTAAAATCTGGTTTCTGGATTTGTAAAGGCAAAGCTGAGAAGGGTTCAGCTTTGGAAATGGCCCTTTCTGCTTTCAAAGTTCTGGAGTCTGGAATATGGATTTCTCTTGCAAAGTGCTCCGCCAGCAATTGGATGGTGGGTGAATGTGTGTGTATCTCAAGGTCCTAAGCTATGTCTATTTATGTATCTCCTACAGGGGTGGGTATGCTGAATTCTGATAGGCACACCCCTAGGTATTCTATTGGTTAGGGTCTTTCCTCTCCCCTGATTTGAGAAGAAAACAGGGTGTCATCATGATGCTGTGTTTTATGATCCAGGGAGAACCTCCCCTTTGTTTCTGCACAGGAAATCTATTTTTCATACAAAACATATTTACAATTTTACACACTTGCTAGCAATAGCATATTTATATCCCATATTTGGTGGAGCAAGTATTCATCCGAGCCCCATCACGGTGAGAGCTTGGGTCTAGATTTGGCAATTTTTCGCACTTTTGGCTGGTACCCAATGTCAGATTTATCCCCAATTTTACACATATGTGCGCATGATATCTGGGCATAATCATGTGAAGTTTCATGTTTCTGGCATCACCACAATTGCTACAAAACCACAAATTCTGTAGTCATGTCCCTGAACATAGCACAGAGCTCTGAGTACTTTTAAAACGTGACCAGAAATTTCACATTAACAATACTGTAATTTTACAATTTTTACAATTTCAAACAGTTCTGTGTCAGTCCTTTTCAAAAATATACTTTTCTGTGTTTTAAGAATAAACAAAGCTGTCTGTCCCGCCCCCAAAGTTTTGGTGGGTCAAGAGCAATCCCCGCCTCTTTCCTCTGGCGGGGGTTTCTGTTGACACTTGCATCTGCTTATTCTTTTCAGCCAAGGAAGCCCTTTGTCTCTCCCAGGAGCAGCAGAGCAAAATCCCCTCCCCTCTTCATTAACACCTGACTGGGAGTTCCTGGCCTTTGATGAGAAGCAGGAGAGATGCCTTTTATTGGGGCAACTGTGGAATTTGCTTTGAACTTTGGCTTGCATCAGATTTACTTTAAAGTCAATTGTTACATTTTTCTTAGTTGAAAAATAAACTTACAATTTCCCAACAGGCAAACAAATCTCTAATTCCAGTCTTTTTAAAACATAGAGATTACACAGTTGAAACCTATATTGCTTTTGATGGCACCTCACTTAATTCCAACCATTAGACTTTAACTGCACAAGTTTAAGCTTCCAGTGTTATTAAATGACAGCTATCACACAGGCGGCCGACGGTACTGCGCCCATATTTTACAGATTTTCACAGACAAGCACACTTTTTAATGTGGATCTTCTTATAATGGATTCTGCTTCTCCTGACATTGTGTGCTTATGTGGAGTCCTTAAATAAGGTGATGGGTAACACCCAGCAAGGATGTTGGGTATTTCCTGATGTTTTGAACCATTATTTTGCAATTTCAGCAGCCAAGGAAAAAAGGATTTCATAGCACCTTTGGGTTTCCTTGCAATAAAGCACTGCCTTTCATGTAGTTTCCATTTTCACTCTGTGGGCAGCCCAATGATAGGTTTCAGCAGTGTGGTCTCCTGTTCCACCACTGACACAGGCAAAGTAGATTGGCAGCCCTCTTTTCCGATTTCACAGCGGAATTTTCCTAGGTTTAGCGCGCATAGGGCTTCTTGCGGTTATTTTGCTGGTTCTGGTGCCACAAGCACACAGTGATGTCGCAGGGCAGAGCTAGTGGGTCAGTACATCCCACAGTCTGGACATCATTTTCAGGTATCAGCACTCCCCTGTTTAGCTGGACCTCACTTGCTGTCCTGCATAGACTCATGTTACACACCCTATGCAGAGTATGGCTACTTTTCATTTGCCCATGGCTTAATTCTTCACTTACCCTCCCTGGTCTGGCTGGTCACAGCCTCATGTGTAGCCACACTCGAAATCCTTTGTCCCTGGTCAAGGTGGACAATATTTGTGGTCTTGCATGGTCTCCTTCTGAACTTCTTCTCCCAAGGATGATTGCATCATATTTGCAGCATTTTATGGCATGAATTTACAACAATGCTTACAGTCTAGATGTACTGTAGATATATATATATGTCCTCGATGTGTACTACTTCTCCAAGACTGTCTGGGCCTCATTTGTGGGAATGCGGTCTCATTTTGCACTCTCCAAACTTGGTTAGGCTTGTCTTCACCTTTGGTAATTAATGGATAATCATTATGATGTTTTATTTTTTATTTTAACTCTGTTTTTATGTATTTGACAAAATATAGATTACTGTTGAACATACAGATAATGAAATATAATAACTAGGGTTTAGTGACTCTTGAGAGTAGATTGTATTTCATAGCAAAAGTTGCAAACCAAATTTCTTTTATGGGCTCCCAATGTTTGTAGCTCGGGCATTATGAGATTGCATGATTTGCCAAGGATTACACACTTTGTTTAATTAGCAAAACCAGTATTTTGTCCCAGGTGGAGATGTATGAACTTCACCACATATCTTCCCAGGTATATTTAAAATCAGTATTTGCTCAGGGTTGTGAGTCAAAAGGTTAAATAATTATTTTGTAGCAATGCCTTGAGAAGCACCCAAATCACATAATAGATTAACCTGACAGTATATACGCATAGAAGCAGGTCAAGCAAACAAATGTGATTATACATTTATTTTTCCCATCCTGGAGGCCAGGTTTTCCTATGTAAACCAAAAGAATTTTGTGGCGTGCAATATACGAATGGACACTTTATTATTAATATGTAACAACTCTACGGTTTGGGTGAACTCCTTTAATTAGATCTGTGATGTTTAATGATATTTGACGTGTGCAGGACACTGGGGCCATGCATAAAATGGATCTGCATGCTGTCAAAACTATCCTGTAATGTCACATCATGTGACATCTTCCCATTGCCCAGTTCTTAATCCCCCCACGTGGTCCCCTACATTGTCATGATCAAATCCAAGTACATGATTGGTCGCTTTCCATTATTGATATATTTGTAAATTGAGACCATCATGTGATATGCACCCCCAGTTCTAGACGTGATCAAAGTAAACTGGCGAGGCCAACTCTGCACTAAAAGACAATAGGACCTCTCATCAAACCAGATTCTGTGGCGCACACAAGCTGCCTCCCCAACCTAGTACTTAATTTATTGGCATCACCTCTGCTCCTCTTATCCCAAATCACAGAACGTGCCAGAGATGGCACCCCCTTATTTCCTTCGCACCCTAGGTGTCCCGTAATGACATGAATGGGGCACTGCTCTTGAAGATGAATTTCAGGGATTTGTTTGCTTTTGGTTGTGTGTCTACTTGTAGTTCATTGTAGATGCCCACTCATTGTGGAGGGCAGTAGTGCTCTAAATCTTCATCTTGCCCATTGACATCACAAATCCTTCTCCTTTGTCCTCATTAATTTGTCCTTCAAAATGAACATCTCTACCAGTTCACATTCTGTTCTCACCTCACTCTGCAGCTGGACACAATGAGCACTTATCTGTGTGCCATGGGTGCCTTTGACTTCGGGTTCTCTCCTGGAAAATGAGAAAAGGGATTTATTTTTGGAGCTTTGCTTACAGAGCTGCAGCTTCACGTCACAGCCTGCGTTCTATTCTATTCATTGTGTGTTAGGCCTTAACATCCAAAATGGCTTCACTCCTGCCATGTTAACACACAGACCTTGCTTCTACCACAATACTTTGCCGACTCCATCTTCCACCTAATCTGCTCTCTCCCACACATCGCACTACACTACTTTATTATGAGTACAAAACCTAAACACTGGGCCTATATGCTGGCCTATACATGACCTCTGCAACAACAACAATAATGCATTGTGTTGCTCTTTCTGTGTTGCTATATGTCAGTATCTAATATGTGTCAAACCTAACTAAAACAACATGTGTGCTTCTGCAGCACCACCTTCAATCTGCTCCCATGATAGCTCATTCTAATAGGTTTTTATCACATGGAATCGTTTGGCCTGGCTGGTACGCTGTATGTGCATCCCAACAACCTGAAAGGCTTCTCCGCCACACACAAGACACTGGAACCACTCCTGCTGCATGTGGTCAGTGGTGCAGAAGTCCCCAGTGCTCCTGTGATTTACTTCTTCCTGGACCGCTACTCTCCACCTAGGCTGCCACTTCTAGCATACGTGGTCACCATTCCTTTGCCTTGTCATATTCCTTTCCCTGTGGCAGCTGCTGCTGACCTATGCAGCCATAGCTTCATCCTCATCTTGTTATGCCCTTTCCACAATATTGGTAATCCATGAAATCATTAAAGTGTGTTCAAATCTTGGAAGATATTTTCTACAGAGTTAATCTGTATGTATGAGTCTTTGGGGTGAGTTCTAGCTATGTATCATGTGCACTAATTTATTTTGACAACTTTGCATGCCATGTATGTGAGAACCGGTGAGGGTAATGAAGCAGTCCCTATATTGTCCTACTCCATCCTTGGTTACTGGGTTCTCCCCGGAAAGGGAACTGGGCATTTAACTTCTCTGTACTTGGGGTAGGCCCTTAGGAATCTTTTGCTTTGTTCCTCCTCACTTGTGTCTACAGATCTGTCCTTTCTGCTCTAATCCAGCGAATATGTCAGTTGCTGAGCTGGTTCTGCACCAGTAGTGGGGTTAACTACTCAAACCCCCCATCCTGGAAAGTGTTACGGACTTGGGGCATCCTTGCAAAGTCCTTAATGGTCTTCTCTTGTCTCTTCAGCCCCACTACTTCGATCCTGGCTCCCTTCCACGCATCCTCACTGCAAAGAGCCATGTCATTTCTATCTCTCTCTAGGATGTTCTTGCTGGTGGTTCTGGCACACAGGTGGGCTATACTTCTGTATTAGTGAGCTGTAGTCCGACCTGTGCGTTTGGATTGCCTCATCCTCGTTCCCAGTGTGACTTCCAGTGAGACTTATGAAACGCATCATAACATGATGTTTACTTTAGGGACACAAGGTTACATATGTGCATGGCTGGGGGACATTTATGAAAATAAATTATATTTATAACAGAGCCGTATTTAGGTTATATTCGCTTGAAATGCTGGTAAAATGTGATCCTATCATATTGTACGGTACTTAGATATGTAAAATTATCATGGTGTCAATTTAATGCAAGGTTACATTCATGTCATGTTGACTAAATACTTTACTTGCTCACTTTGAGTATGTAGTTCTGTGTTTGAAAGAAAAAAATCACCCCCTCCATTTTGTGTTCTCAACACACTTCACCTGGTGCAGAGGTTACTAAGTGGAATATTATGGTAGGACCCATTTGAGGGGTGGTAATTCATGTTCTGAGGTAAATGAAAGAAAAATGATATTGACAGGCTGCAACCCAGTCAGAGGAGCTGATATGGTATGACCCTGTAAATGAGAAAGTCCACGTTTTTCTCTCTAAGGAGCAAGTGTCGGGGGAGAACTGAAGGTTGGAAGGAGACCGGCTTCTCAACCGGGCCTGTCAGCTCGTTCACAGGCCTGTCCGGGGCCTTGATGTTTAGCCCTTCTCCAGATTAAGCAGATGACAGCCCACACATGGGGTTATATAGGGACAGCCGGCAAAGGGGGCCACCCCTCTGGCCCCACCCCCTGGATCCTGCCCGCCTCACCTCTCCCAAGGGAGGCGGAAAAGACATGCCCTCTGGGCCGGCCACAACCGACTCTGTGCTCAGGGGAGATGCTTAAAGGTCCGGGGCTGTGAGACTCTGGGCCCCATTACAAGACTGAAGGTCCAGAAATTAGGGTGTCGGTATCTGTGTGCCGGTACCCTTTCTGGACCGCCAGACTACAAGTATGCCTGCAGGGTAGTTGCTTAAAGCAGGTCTGACCTGCTGGGTGTACCGGCCCCTGCAGGCATGGTTTTCACAGAAGCACTGGCACCGTTGGCAAAGGTGCAGGCGCATCCGTGTCCCCATTCCCGTGGAGTCCCTTCCTATGGAACTCCACGAGAATGGGGACTTACACCTTCCGCCGCCTGACATCCCAGACTTGTCCCGGTGGCACCGGGATATCAGGCGGTGCAACAGCGTTACGAGTTTGGCGGAAATTTGGGTCACTGCCAAACTCGTAATGAGGCCTTCTGTCTCTTTGCAGCCCAGAGCCTGAGCAGCAGACCAGCTGGTGCATGACGATGAGGCCCCCCTAACAATCTTTCAATTTTGCAAGGTTTTGGCAGCAACATTGGGCAAGGTTGGCAACCAGGGGAAGGGTTGGTCCTTCCACAGTTTTAAGAAAGGTGTTGCTATAACATTTTTCCATCAAGGGATGCCTGGCCCGCAATAAAGAAGATAGGAAGACGGGAAGTGCAGGAGTAGAGTGGTATAGAAGGATGATCATTGATTGGTGGCGGGGTTATAGGGATCAAAGACAACCTCCGCTTTATCGCAGGAGGTGTTTACTGTTTAAAAAAAAAAGAAATTGACACATTTCATTGTACTGGCAGGTTGGGCTGTGTGGCTCATGTAGTATTCATTTGCATCGCTAGCGGAGAGGAGAGGAGAGAGAGGAGAGGGGATCACAGCAGTGGAGGAGAGGTGGCAGCATGATTTGAGGAGCACCACGTTGGTCTGACTGGATACACAGGGCATGCAATGGCATTCGGTGCTGCCCACTGTTCGCAGGCAGCTGGGTAGGATGCGGACATCTACCAACTGACGGGGAATGATCTCTCCACTTTAGGAAGGGGGCGCCTATTAGCCCAGATGCAGGTTGGCATCCGAATTTTGGGTCAGTTACCGACAGCCACAGACATTTTCTGGTCTGACATTGTGCCCTTGCAGCTGTGGCGAGGTGCAAATTCCAATGCTGCCATGGAAAAATCAAAGAAAAGGGTAAATAAGAGAATGGAGAAATGCATGCAAACAGAAGGCATGGGTTTTGTCAGGAAAAGGATGCTTTGCAAGAAGGACCTCAAGTATTTTGCTGACTCTTGTCTCTTTGCAGCCCCGAACTGACAACAGCCCACCCACTCCCCAATAGGAATTTGTGCAGGTTTTGTATGCTTTGTAGGTTTGACTATTTTAAGGATGGATATGTTTTGAGGGTATGATGATTTTTCTACTTGTACGGAATGTGAAGGTTTTGAGGATCATTTACTAACTACTTTCAATGTTTCATAGGTAGTGTTGGTTTGTTCCTAATTTTTCTGTCACAGCAAGAGTTACTGGGCGGTCCTAGTCGGGGAGGGGTCACGCTGCGGTTGCTACCGCATGTATTACCCACTAGCCGCACAAGCCAGTTTGGGATTAGACGGGCACTAGCACCTATATGGACAGTTGAGACTCCTCAACAACTGAATGCAGTGCATCCGGGTTTATTCCCTCTATGGAAGGGCATGGGAGACCTACTGGCCCGGCAGTCGAAAGCAACCAGAGGCAGCCGTCTGCTATGAAATAACCAGAAGTGACAGGGTCTCTCGAGGACAATGAGGACTAAAAGTAATGGTGGAAGCCCGGGAATTGGAAATATAGGGCACATGAGGGTTTGAGTCTATTATACTCCTTATCAGCAAGGAAGGCATCTGCCAACCAGCATTAGCCACAGCCAAACAGCCAAATGCAAGGTTCAGGTGGCTGGGTTACATACGTCTGTTACTCTGTGGCCACCCGGTAGTAGCTTTTTATAGGTTTACAATTTTTCTTTTTTTTTGGATCGCAGCTGCCTATTTCGTTTTTATTGCGAGGGAGTAGGATATAATGGAAAGCTGAAGTCGAAGAAAGGGAGATAAGCAGTTACAGACTTTATAAGTATATTGAGATAAATTGTTAAGTAGTATTTGTATTTGATGTAGCGACCCCTGAACTAAGGTTGTTTGGGCATGATTGTGCCCTGTTTTACTTAAGGGAAATGATCTGGCTGCCTGAGTCAGAAATGAATGAGCGCCCTGGGATGATGATGCTTGGGTGGAAAATGTGGCGTCGAGCATGCCGGATGATGGAGGACCCATTCCCATGCTCCCCGCAGGTACCGCTGGTTGCATTGGCAGGGGGAGATACGCAGCTGAGGGTGATTATCAGGACCTACTGGGAATCGGTGGGGTAGGGGACATTTGGCAAGAGGGGACCATTAAGGATTTCAAAGGACTGGGGAAGAGGCGGGATTACATACGGGCCAATACGTTACGTATCATAGAATGGCACAGAAAATTCGGAAAACGTGGCCTGAAACAGTACTGGCAGAAGAACCAGATGCTATCATGGGGACAATATATGATATATCGGAAGGGGGGCATGAGATTTATAGATTGTATCAGATGGTGATGACTAAGGTCGAGAAAGGAGCTGACACAATTGAGACTAGATTGGGAAGCGGAAGTAGGAGCCCCGATAGAGGATGGGATGTGGGAACGTTCCCTGGGATACCACAAGAAGGTGTCAAGAAATGTTAGACTAAAACAAATACAGTTGTATATAACGTATAGAGCATACAGGACCCCTCTGAGGATATCTAAGTTCGAAAATGCTGGGAGAAAGGCGTGTCCCAAATGCGACAAGGAAAACGCTGACATGACACACATGTTTTGGTCATGCCCAGTAATTGAGCGTTTCTGGAGTGAAGTGGCATAAAAACTAGCGAAGAAGGGGGTCACGATCATCATAAACACGGCTTGGGCCTGCTTGCTGGGTGGGTTCCCCAGATCCCGGAAACTTAAACATGTTGGGAAACTAAAAGATTTGACATATGTGCTTGCAAAACGAAGGATTGCCATGGGATGGAAGACGTGTCACAAGCCACGGGTGGAGGTGTGGTGGAAGGAGTTGCAGAAATGGGCAGAGGCTGAAACGATGGTATAGCAAGATGCGAGCAGCATAAGGGGGGAGGAAGTAGTGGGTACCCTGATGGCATGGAAATTATTAATAGCAGAACTGTTTGGAGCAATATCGGGTCCGACAGAATCCGAGGGAAGCGAGACCCTGCCACTTGCAGCAGATACGGAATGCGAGGAACAAATAGGCTCATAAAGGGGGGTGAGATGGGGGGAGCAGTGACCAAGATTAATTGGTGAATAATGGAACTGTTGTAAATTGCACTGCGTGTTTGGTTTGTATTGTTGTTTGGTTTGAATAAAATTAATAAAACATTTTTTTTAAAGTAGTATTTGTATTTTGTTTATTTGTGTAGTGCAACCGGCCCAAAGGCATCTGGGCGTATTTCTTCAAGGTTACAGTTACATATTTACATAAAGATACATACACATTATATTTTACATATACATTACATTTTGCATATACAATTGAATACAGTAGATATTTACAATGGCGTTCCATAGGTAACATAACAGACGTAAATTGTTATGAGCAAGGTATCTGGAATAGGAGCTAGTGGTCCTGCGCTACAAGCCAGGTTTTGGCTTTGCTTCTGAAGGAGAAGAATGAGGATTCGAATCTGAGTGGGTTGAGAAGAGAGTTCCAGAGCCTTGCGGCGAGCACCGGGAAACTGCTGCCCCCTGCTTTCTGAAGCTTGAACCTTGGAATTTCGGAGGCAATGTACCTGGCCTGCTCTATGAGGGCGATCAGACGTGTTGCGTGTGAATCAATTAGACAAGTATTTTGGTGCCTGATTGGCAAGGCCTTTATGCGTAAGTGACAGTGATTTGAGAGCAATTCTTTGGGTGATTGATAGCCAGTGTAAGCTACGTCTAGTGTCGGAAATATGATGAGTTCTAGGAATATTCAGTGCTGCCCTGATGGCGTTGTTTTGTGTTACTTGTAGTTTATTTAAATTCCGTTGGCTGGTCCCTAGGTAGAGCGCATTGCAGTTGTATTGTTGCACCTTGTTTAAATAGTTTGCTAATAAGCAAAGTGCAGAGGGTTTATTTTTTCTCTACAGTGTAATATGTAAATATTTATTACTCATCCTACCGTAAGGTAAATGTTCAAAGGGAGGTATTTTATGTTGTATCTGGAATACTTGTGTGTTATATTTTTTAATAAACTGTGGGGTATTTTCAATGTCATTTATTTATTTATGCTATATATTTATGCTAAATATCTGAATATATATATAAAAGATAGTCCTTCAGAGGGCCATTTGAAATCAACAGTGAATTGCACGTTTATTTTGATTATTGAGTCTGTAATTTCTTTTTTTATTGGGTATTTATAATGTGCCCACACAGCAAATGGTGTTTCAGGGACAAACAATACAATGAGAGGGCGGGAACAGGGATGAAGTAAAACAATAACGGTTCTACTAGGCCTTGTGTCATTTGCATCGTCCAAGTGCATTGAGAACAAGTGCCGGGGAGTGGGAAGGAGGGGGGGTGTGCCAGTCAGAGCAGAATGCGCTAATGCTGAGGAGGGAAAGGAAGTACAGGATGGAGTGGCGAGCTTGAAGGGGGAAAAGTGCCCCTGTGTCAGGCGAGTGCTCGGGTGAGGCCAGGTGGACAAGTGCCAGGGGGATGCAGAGAGTGCAGCTTTTGTTGGTTTTCAGGTTTTGGCTGGCACAGCCTGTCATTCTGTAATAAAGCTTGTTTTTTCTGAGGGACAGTGGGGACATGCATGGGCATGGCAGGGCGTTATTAATCACGGTGGTTGGAGGAAGAACAGATGGAAATAGTGTCAGAGCAGCATTTTTAAAGGTGAAAAAGGGTTTCTTTTCAATGGATATTTTGGCTTTTGCAGCAAAGCAACGCTGCTTTTTCCACTTTCTTCCTTTTATTTATGTCGGAACACACTGGCAGACTCCTTCAATGTGCCTCCTGGTTCCATCCTGCCCAATGTGTGCTTGGCAGCACGGTGCAGCCATTTTTGTTGTTGTTGCAAAACGCCGTTTTGAGCCATGGCACTCACATGAGCCAGCGCAACCCTTTTGTGTTTGTTTCTGCGCAAATGCAGCTTAGTGATGTGGGGCAATGCCGTTGAGTGGATCAATATATCCCACAATCCATTGTTAGGTCTGGCTGGATAAAGCTTTACTCAGTGCCAGAGAGAACTAATAAAGATGCAACAAATACAGGGGTGCGGCATCACTCAACTTCTTGGTCATGCTTAACCAGTGAATCCTGATTACAGCTCTGTTACAACAGTGGCCATTCTGTAAGGACCAGTGGATCATTTTAAGTGGGTGAGAGATGCTGGTTTAAAAGGCATTGTTTTCTGCTGTATGGTGCATTGATGTTTTGTTTTCATTTTTGTGCTGCTAGTGGAACTGTCTACATTTGGGAGAGATTTGTTTAGTGAGGGGTTATAATGTTTGCTTCTTTTTCATGATACTTTTCATGATACTTGTACAGTCCGGTACCACCTATGCATAATGGGTTGCGCCATGCCGTCTGGCACAAGTAATGCCTGGCTAGATACTGACAAATATATTTTATGACCACAAAAGTAATGCATGATTTCTCTCCCTCCACCCGAGGCTAATACTCCTGACATAGGTAGAGTGAGACATTGAATTCAAAGAAAAAGCATGCAACTCCCTAAGAAGTGACCAAATGTGCTTCTGATTGCAAAGGATGAGCCATTTTGTAGAAGCATAGTCTACTGTGCAATTTAGGGGTAGCATTGTAAAATGTTGTTTGTAATAGCTCCTTTAATCTACCCTGCCTAGTGCCTTGCTATTTTTCCACCTATGTATTTATATGTATACGTATACGTATTATTTTGCAAATGTGCTCAATGTTGTCTTCGTGCTGCCTGGCACATTGATTTTTATTCACGTGTGTGCTGCTAACAGAACTGACTAAATTGGGGAGAGATTTGTTGAATTTTAATTTTAAGTGCATGTTTTGTTTCATGCTTGATTTACTGTCATATTCATATTAGTAGGTGGCCCTGCACAGTCTTGCTCGAGTCTGCAGACAGCTACCCATAAGTCACATTTGTCCTTGTGAAACGTAGGGCTATGAATCCATTGATCTTTAAATTTCATAGGCTTTGGAAATAGGTGAGTCTATTACTGCAGGCGTCTAATGGGCAATGGTATGCACTTGGGCACCAACAATGGATGTAGGGGGGTGCAGTGGAATATTTAGGCTTTATGCTGCCCTAGGCCCAACTAAGTGTATGCACCCCCTCAACAACTTTACTCCACCTCTGCCAATTGAACACCTTCACCAGAGTTTGCCCCTTCAACAGACTCTGTTCACCTTTGCCAAACTACACCCCTTCACCACCATCTTGTCCCATTCTGGCTCCTTAACATAAAGATGTTTTTAAGGCTGGGGGGATTAGGAAGTTAGTGCTTCCACTCTAATTCAAGCCTGTTATCCCTATGTTATATTCGTTGAAAGTGTGTTGCAAGGTCTCTGCTATCCAGGATTTGGAGACGGAAATGGGCCTCATTACGACCTCGGCAGTAGCCATGCCACTGTTGGCGGCATGGCTGCCGCCGAAATCGCGTACGGGTCCGGGTCCTCAGAATGAGGAATTACAGGGCCATTCCGAGTTCGGAAGGCCCGGTAATTCCTCCCTCCAAGGACCCAGACCCGGTCCTTCCCCATTCCCATTTCAGCCCCCCAAGGGCTGAATGGGAATGGGAAATGGGGGAGCAAATAAGGGGCCATTACGAGTTGGCCCGTTATTTGCTCCCTCTTCCCCTCGCGGGACCCGGTAAGCACGCCTGGTATGACCAGGCGTTACTTCCTGGGTCCCGCGAGGGGACCTCGTAATGAGGCGGTATGGGGTAAACGGCGCCAGCACCTTTTACGGCGCCATTAACCCCGTACCGCCAGGGTCGTAATGAGGCCCAATGTGTTCTACAGTTGAGTGTACTAGAGGTACCTATTGAGGTCGACTGCCTAATTTCGGTTAGTTCAAATACATTTTTTTAAGAGAGGGAGGGTTTAAGTGAGAAACGTTGGTTTCAATGCTAATATCTGGTTTCTTCTGATTTGACACCATGAAAAGCAGCTTGACTGATCTGTAATAGGAATGTTTCGGGCAACAGAACTACATTTCTACATGCAGTCTTGTGAAATGTTATAATTTACATTTGAAATATATGCCGGTGGTTCAGGCACATCTTTAAGAAAATGGTTATAACTCTGGTGTAGCAGGGGGCAAAATGAGATAAGGCAAGTTACCACCTGCTGCAGCTCATGCACCTTGAAACCCTTGGGCTGGAATGCTATTAAAATATGGCGAAATCACAAGTGACCTTATAAAACTCTGCCTGGCATAAACACCTCAGTGGGGTAAAGACAGTTGGAGAAGGTGCTTGCAACCTTTGGCTGAGCATTCACATGGTGGGGTAATGGCTAGGGGTGACCCTGAACATTCATGGGTAGGATGTAACAGCATTCCGTGTTGCTGCGCAGTGCAGGTAGCTTTTATATCAAATTAATTGGTAGATACTGTTTACATCATTGCTGTTTGTGCCTTTGTCCAAAATAACAACACCCCAAGAGTAAAACTGAGTAATGGATCGGGCGTCCACAACATTACCTTTGGGGATGTGGTTTAGGCTATGGGTCTTGCCAGCTTGCGTTTCTGGTAAGTTAACATTTTTATTCACTCCTTTGAGTGGATTAGACTATGCAATACAAAGGAACATTTAGAGATTTGTGGTTTATAGATCTAGATTTCCTGCTGTCGTTGAGGTTCTGTTTTACAATAAATGTCATACCTTGTATTTAAAATCTAATTCATGTAAAGGTTAAATTTAAATGTAACTCTTATGCATTGTGTGGCATACTTTGCAGTTGTCCTCCTTGTAGCACTGAGCATGCAACAGAAAGATGTCACCAAAGACACATAATAAACCCAGGAGTCATGCCTTTTGACTGCTTAGTACTGGGCAGCTTCTGTAAAGATGGCCAAATGGATATTGTGAGGAGTCAGACATCGGAGACGGACACATAGGTGGAGTTTTCTCACATGTCGCCATTTATTCAATAGTAAAGAGTGAGACAAATGCCTGACTTTCCTTAACCTAACAAATCGAGACTAAGGGAAAAAAACCTAAATCCTCATCCTGACTTGGGCGGTGGCGAGGTAAATCCCCATTCCCAATCGGACCCAATGGGGGTTGCTTAGCACTATTAGCGGTGGTGCAATTAGCGCTGCACTAATAGCACCGAAAATGGGCAGAAGGGGGAGCAAAAAGCTGAAGGTAAAATACCAACATTCCGCCCAACGAGAGATTGGGCGGAACAGTAAATGCAGCGGTAATATCATTACCGCTGCATTTTACTGCTCCACCCAACTCAGGGTGAGGCTCCTAGTGTCCAAAATATTTCTGTCCCTCACACTAATACATACAACACAACTCATACAGGAATTATGTGGCAGTTTTAAATTCATAAAATAACATATACATTCAACCATAAAGAAAACAGGAATCCTTGTGATCAGGGTTAGATTCCTTTCCCCTTGATCAGTTCAGGATGTTTCAAACCAAAGTTCAATTGTAGGGAAATTATTTTCACTAGCCAAGTTCCACTTCAAGTAGTATACACAGTTCTTTTCATCCAGCATGTCCTTCATTTGGCAAAGTGACTACCAAGGTTTCCTACTCTTAAGATAATTGTTAAGGTTTTCACAACCTCCTACTTGGCGAACCACAAAAGACTCTCTCTCCATATATCAAGTTGAAAAGTCAATGTAAAGAGTTATCGTCTCAAAGACCAATCACTTTCTATCACATTGCCTTTCTTCTTCACAAGCAACACTGTAATCAGGATGGTTAATTCAGAAGGTTATACTTTAGTCAGGATGGTTATTGCAAGTGATTTCAACCCGGCACTTCACCTAAGTCAATGCCTAGCATGGGATGCACAATTGAAATCCTTAATTATATATTTTTGTCTATAAGTTATTTTATTTCTGAATGATGTACCCTTATATCACGCCCCTCTCTTTGAATGCCCCCCGGTCGCACTGAACCAGCTTGATTAGGGTATTTCCTTTACCCTGATTTGAGAAAGAAGGAAACAGAGTGTCATGATGATGCTGTTTTTTCGGATCCAGGGAGAACCTCCCCTTTGTTTCCGAACAGAAAATCTATTTTTCATACAAGACATATTTACAATTTACCAACTTGCTAGCAATAGCATATATACGTCACAGATTTAGTGGAGGAAGTATCCATCCGAGCCCCATCTCGGTGAGAGCTTGGGTTCAGATTTGACAGTTTTTCGCACTTTTGGTCTGGTATCCAATGTCAAATATGTCCACATTTTTACACATATATGCGCATGACATCTGGGCATAATCATGTGAAGTTTCATGTTTCTGGCATCACCACAATTGCTACAAAACCACAAATTCTGTAGTCATGTCCCTGAACATATCACAGAGTTCTGAGTAGTTTTAAAACGTGACCAGAATTTTAATATTACAATGCTGTATTTTACACATTTTTACAATTTTGCACAGTCCTCTGTCAGTCCTTTTCAAAAATATACTTTCTTGTGCTTTAAGGATACACATAACTGTCTGTCCCGCCCCCAAGGTTTTGGTGGGTCAAGAACAATCCCCGCCCCGCTTCCCTCTGGCAGGAGTTTCTGTTGACACTTGCATCTGCATATTCTTTTCAGCCAAGGAAACCCTTTGTCTCTCTCAGGGACAGCAGAGCAAAATCCCCTCCCCTCTTCATTACACCTGACTGAGAGTTCCTAGGGCAGAGAGCAGAAGGAAGGTACCTTTTGTTTGGGGCACGCTGTGGAATTTGCTTTGAAGTTCTGTGGCTGGCATCAGAGGTTACTTTAACTCAAATTGTTTAAAATTGTCTTTGATAAAATAAACTTACATTTTCAAAAATAGGCAAACAGATCTCTAATTCCAGTCTTTTTAAACATAGAGATTGAATAGTTGCAACCTATATTGTTTTTGATAGCAAGTCACTTAATTTCAACCATTTGATTTTCTTGCACAAGTTTAAGCTTCCAATGTACTTAATTGACAGCTGTCACATAGGCGGCCGACGGTACTGCGCCCATATGCTGACATATTTTTACAGACAAGCACACTTTTTAATGTGGATATTCTTGTGATGGAATCTGCTTTTCCTGACATTGGTCCTCATTACGACCTCGGCGGTAGCCATGCCGCTATTGGCGGCATGGCTTCTGCCGAAATCGGGTCTGGGTCCGGGTCCACAGAATGAGGAATTACCGGGCCATTCCCAGTTCGGAAGGCCCGGTAATTCCTCCCTCCAAGGACCCGGACCCGGTCCTTCCCCATTCCCATTTCAGCCCCCATGGGAGAGGGAGCAATCAACAGGCCATTACGAGTTGGCCCGTTGTTTGCTCCCTCTTCCCCTCGTGGGACCTGGTAAGCACGCCTGGTTTGACCAGGCGTTACTTCCTGGGTCCAGTGAGGGGACCTCGTAATGAGGCGGTACGGGGTAAACGGTGTTGGCACCTTTTACGGCGCCTTTATCCCCGTACCGCCAGGGTCGTAATGAGGCCCATTGTGTGCTTATGTGGATTCTTTAAATAAGGTGATGGTTAACACCCAGCAAAGATGTGGATCTTTTCTGATGTTCAGGAACCATTAATTTGTAATCTCAGCAACCAAGGAAAAATGGATTTCAGAGCACTTCTGGGTTTCCTTGCAATGAAGCACTGCCTTTCAGGTAGTTTCCATTTCATTCTGTGGGCAACCCAATGACAGGTTTTATCAGTGTGGTCTCCTGTTCCCCCACTGACACAGGCAAAGTAGATTGGCAGCCAACTTTTCCGGTTTCCCTGCGCAATTCTCACAGGTTTAGCGTGCATAGGGATTTTTCCAGCCATTTTGTTGGTTTTGGTGAAAGCAGCACACAGTGATTTCGCAGGGCAGAGCCTAGCGGGTCAATACATCCCACATTATACTATAGTTCAAACCACAGTAGTGGAGTTGCCAGCTCTTTTCCACAACAACCTTCACAACCTTCTACCACAGGCAAAGTACTTCAAATCGCCTTCTTCCTGGTCCACTCAACTGCCCGGACTAACCACTACTTGTCCTTTTCCTGGTCTACTGGCCTGCCAGGATAAAGTTCCTGCTACTTTGATTTGTACTCTGTGGTGAGGTTAGTTCTAAACTTTTCCACACTTAACTCTTCAATAGGGAAAGTTGGACCAACAACAGCTTCTTGGGTAAGTCTTTTGACTTGCAGCACAATTGGACACTTCTTTCATACACATGCTGTGTAAAAGGACAATGATTCTCCTATTGATCTTTTTGCCGTAGGTCACAGTTCTCTAACCCTTGATTCCTTCTACAAGGAGGGCTTTTCTACTGACATCTTTAATTTGTTTCTGCACAACCTACTGGCTGCTGGCAACATATGTTACATTTTTCTTCCAAAGGGTATCTGGGACTGCTACATTCAATTTGCCTTGCCGTTACTTTCAATTTTCTTTGACTTTGGAAATGCAGATTATACTGTCCATTTATTGGATGTCCCTCTTTTGGAAAGTGGCATTCATTGTGCTTGTTTATTGCCCCCTTTTGGCTTGGACAATGCAGGTTAATATATCCTCTCTCTCAAAATCTCCCCTTTGGGAGATTAAATTCACTTTGCTCAGCTATGGCCCCCTTTTGGCTTTGGCAATGTATGTTACCATATTCTCCTGTCCGCTTCAATGTAAAAGTTCAGTATTCAAAAGATCTGTGTATGATTTGGTTACCCCAGAAGGTTATACATTTCTGGGTAAGAACCGCCTACAGGGCTGGGCCCGGGGGTGTCTATTTTAGGTATGCAAGAGCAGGGGCTTTTTGAAGCCACTGGTGAATGTGGCAATTGTGAAATTCTCCATGCCAAATTTTTTCCGACAAACAATACGTGCATCCACCTCATTCTCATTTACTGTCCACCTGCGGACATGCCATCTTTTAATGAAGACCTACTTAATCTTCTAAATCCCCTGGACTCCCCCCCCAAAACTTCCACCATTCGTTTGGGTGGTTCAAATCGCTGGAAGGGGGACCCCCAAGATAAGGAAGCTGTAGAACTGGAGAGCCATTTTACCAACTCTGGTGTTCACGTAATGAATCTTGAGCCAACCCACATAAAGGGACACACCCTTGATTGGGTAGCTACGCATAATATTGACTGCAGCGTTGTTACTAAACCATGTATCTGGTCAGATCATGGAATTATAAGTTGCAAAATTGACCTTCCTGTAAGGAAGGGACCATATAGGGTCCCCCCCAAGAAAGTTTTAAACAGAAATTTCAACAAATTAACTGCCACGATCTAAACTCCTGCCTAACAGCAATGATGACAACCTCCTCAGAACTAGACCACCCTTGTCATCTAGTGGAGTTTTATAAACAACATTTGTCCACTCTATTAGAGGACAAAGCTATGCTAGAATCACTTGATTGCCCCAACAAACAGAACTGGTTCACCCCGGAACTTGCTCTCCTGAATAAGGAGAAAAGACAGGCAGAGCAAATTTGGGCTAAAGATAAAACTGAGGAAAATAGAGACAAATGCAAACTGTTCGAAAGATCATATAAATTGATGATTTTTGTAACAAACAAAATGCTTCTATGATGAACAAATTAGAAAAAAACTCCTACAAATTGTTTGAAATCTATAGGAATTGGGAAAAGCCAACAGCGTTATCCCTGTCTTTCTCCCCTGAATCAACAGACTGTGTCAATGTCCAAAAACACTAGAGGATAAAGTCCTTAAGGCACAAGAGAAAATCCAAATCTGTCGAGCTAAACTACATATACCCCCAGACCAAGTATCTGAACTGCATATCAGGAAGGAAGGCCCAGACTTAGGATTCTCCTTCCAAAATATCACCATTGAGGAAATGGAGGACACTCTTACCAAAATGAGATCTACATCTTGTCCAGGAGACCTACTACCTACCACGTTATGTTATGTTATGTTTTAGTTTTTCACACCACAAGGGTGTAGCGCAACCAACACCAAAAAGGCAACCTGGCGCTTTAGTTGACAACCTGAATCACAAGAAAAAAGAAAAGAGTTTAAAACAATAAAGTTTTAAGAGCCTTCCTAAATTGAAGATGGCCAGATACCACATGCACAGTGGCAGGAAGAGCATTGCAAAGAACGGCAGCTTGGACCAAGAAAGAGCGGCCTCCAGTCCTAGCACGAAGGACCCTAGGGACAGCCAAAAGAGAAAGGCCTCCTGATCATAATGTGCGGGCAGGAGCATAAGGTTGGAATCTTTCCTGCAGGTACTCCGGGACGACACCATAGAAAGCCCTATGCACCAGGCACAACGATTTGAAGTGAACACATCTGGCCACCGGTAGGCAATGGAGGGATCTCAGGACTGGAGAAATGTGTTCCCGATAAGGGGTGCCAGTGGCGAGGCAGGCAGCTGAGTTCTGGAGAACCTGCAGGCGCCGTATCAGGTAAACTGGCTGAGCCAGATATAAAGAGTGACAGTTGTCAATCTTGCTAAGGACTAAAGCAGAGAATACTGGGGCTCGCAGGTGAGCATGGATAAATTGGGGGACCTTCCTAAGAATTTTCAATGGAAAATGGCCAGCTTGGCAGACCGCACGAACCTGAGTGGCCATGGACAGAGAGGCAGATCGTTTGACACCTAAGTTCTTCACCACTGGAGAACCAGCAGGCAAGGGACCATAGGAAGAGCCCAACAAGCAGGTGTTCAAAAATAAGAAGTAGGTGAAGAGCCCACAACCATAACCTCAGTCTTGTTGTCAACAACACCAGCTGCCGAGTCAGGAGCCTCTCTCCACACTGCTGCACGCCTTCCCTGCGGAGCCTGGCGGCCACTCATTGCTGCTCTACCTACCCACCATCTTTTTGAGGCAATGTGTGAACCGTTGCAGGTTGGAAAGTTTTTGGCTACCGTGGCTGCTCTGAGTTAGGAGCCTTGTCCCCTCTCACTCCTGAATCTACCCTGCGGGGCCCATTGCAACTGACTCCTGCTCCTTCCAACCTTACCACCCGTACCACCTGACCTCTAAATGAACCACCACTTGCCTGCCACACTTGCTAGCCTGTCCCCTCCAGCACTGTCTACACCCAATCGTTTGGTCTGGTACAGCTCCACGCTTACCTACCTCACCCTACTGGCCCTTGCTACTCTCACTGTCTCGGCCCACTCGTGTGGTCTGGTGAAGCTCTCCACCTGCCTGCTTGACTACAAAGGCTCTCTGGCCCGCCCTTACTCGCACTGTCTGAGCCCCTTGTGTGGTTCAGTGTGGCACTCAGCCCAGTGCCAAAGTGGCTGGGTCCTCAACCTAACATCTACATCCACTTCACTCCTGATCCTCCATTGTAATGTGTCTACCACCAACGATCTGCCTGCAGCAACCTCCACCACCTGATCCCTCACCTGACCACCTGCACTGGCTGCTCCACCAACTGCCTGTGGACACCACGCTGCCGAAGTTACTCACACCTCCTCTAGAGAGCCTCAGCCCTGAACCCACCGTGCTCACTGGATTATCTGGGGACGCTCTGCTGTCGTGGCCACCACTCCTCCCCTCCTGGCCTCATCCAGCCCTGCTACTGAGGCTATCTACCCATCTTCTTTTGGAACTCTCATCTCTAGCCTGCTAGCCTCCTCATCCCTTTCCTGTTCCTACCGTGCACGTGCATACTACTTGCCTGAGGATCCTGCTGCGCATACTACCTGTCTGGGGACGCTCTGCTGCTGAAGCCTGAGGCTGAAGGCCTCATCCAGCTCTACTGCTGAAGCTACCTACCCCTCTTCTTTTGGACCTCTCATCTCTAGCCTGCTAGCCTCCTCATCCCCCTCCTGTTGCTACCGTGCATACTACTTATCTGAGGATCCTGCTGTGCACACTACCTGTCTGGGGACGCTCTGCTGCTGAAGCTACCTGCCCTTACTCATTCCAGTCTTGTCATGTGCTCTGGCCGCCCCTCCCCTCATCGTTCACCTTCCTCTCCCATCCCCCCTTCCTCCCCCTCCTCCTTCTCCACCCTCTCTTCCTCATGCCTGCCCCCATGACTTACACCCTCCCCCGCCCACCCCATCCCCCTCACACTCTCCCTCCTCGTCCCAACCTCATCTACCCCCCTACTACCAATCCCTCCAGCATCATTAACATTGCACTCTGGAATGCCAGATCTATCTGCAATAAGACCGCTGCAGCACTCAACATGTTCTTCCGACTCAACCTCCATTTGCTCTGCATCACGGAAACTTGGATTCCCCTCACCAATTCCAGTGTCCTGGCTTCTCTCACCAACCCCTTTTCCTCATTCTCTCCTGTCTCCCGCCCCACTGGTCGCGGTGGCGGCATTGGTCTCATCCACCACCCTAAATTTCTTTCCTCTGCCCCTGCCCTATCTCTCCCTACCTTCTCTTCTTTCTAATACCTTTTCAAATCCTTTACCTATCCTCATGCAATTTCCTTCTGAATCATCTACAGACCTCCTGGCCCCCTCTCTTCCTTTTATGAGGACCATGACCATCTCCTCTCTCTCATCTCCCCTCCCCACCCCTCTCACTGTTCTTGGTGATTTCAACTGTCCTCTCTCTGCTCCTCTCATTCTTCCCCTCTCCTCTCCATATTAGACTCCTACCTCCTCTCTACCCTTGCTACTCCTCCAGCCCACACCTCTGGCTCCACTCTTGATCTCATCTTCACCTCAACCTACTCCTCCGCACCTGTCTCCTTTCTTCCCAAATACCTCTCTGACCACGCCTTACACTTCTTTTCCCTCACTCACCCTTTCCTGTCTGTCCACCCTTCCCCCTTCTTTCGTCTTGATCTCCGCAACTTTAACCCTTCCCTCTTCTTTAACTCCTGCACTTCCTCCCTTCCCACTATCTCTTACTTCTCCTCTCACTCAGCCAGTGATGCACTCTCCTCACTGTCCTCCTCTATCTCCACCAGTCTCGATCAACTCTACCCTCTTACTTCCTTCCACCCTTCTCGGAAACGTTCCCAACCATGGCTTTCCCCTCACCTCCTGTCCATGCGTCGTCTTCTCCGCAGCCTTGAACGACGTTGGATCAAAACACCATCTCTGTCTAACCAATCCTCCTATTTTTCATATCACTCTCTTGCCTCAAATCAGCCAAATGCTCCTACTACTCTAACATTCTCCACTCACATGCCTCTCACCCCCGTCAAATTTTCCAAACCCTCTCTCGCTTCCTCTCTGCTCCTACTCCTGATCCCTCTACCAACTCCCCTCTCTCTCCCTCTGACTTTGCTGACTTTTTCTCATCCAAAGTTCTATCCCTACGCCAAAATATTCTCCTAGCCCCCTCCCAAGACTCTCCTCCCTCTTCCTTCTCCCCTCCCGCTGCCTGCATGCCCAACTTCGCTCCTATCACCCGATCCTGTGTCTCTATTCTTCTGTCAAAATCTCACCCTACTGCTGCCCCCTCTGACCCCCTTCCCACCTCCCTAATTACTAAAATCTACCCCCTCCTCATTCCCTACCTGACTACGTTCTTCAACACCTACCTCTCCACTGCCATCTTTCCGGCCGCATTCAAACATGCCACTATCATTCTCATCGTAAAGAAACCCTCTGCCAACCCTCTTCTTACTTCTAACTTTCGTCCAATCTCTCTTCTCCCCTTCCTCTCTAAACTTCTCGAGCGCCTTGCCTACTCTCAACTCTCAGCATTTGTATCTACTCACTCTCTCCTTCCTCCCTCTCAATCTGGATTCCGCCCTAAACACTCCACCATGACTGCCGTCACTTACGTGCTCAATTCCCTCATTACTGCTCGGTACGCTAAACAATCTTCTATCCTCATCCTCCTTGAACTGTCTGCAGCCTTTGACACCGTCTATCACCCCTTACTCCTTAGTACTCTCTCCTCCTTTGGTTTCAAAGGCAGTGTCCTCTCCTGGCTCTCCTCTTACCTCTCCAATCATTCCTACACTGTCTCCTGGGGTGGCAACACCACCTCCCACATCCCCTTGGACTATGGTGTACTTGGACCTTTCCTTTTCTCCCTTTATACCTCCCTTCTCGCCCCTGTTATCTCCTCTTTCGGTTTTTCCCACCACTTCTACGCTGATGACACCCAACTCTTCCTCTCCTTCTCCTCTTTCACTCCTGATCTCCACCACTCCTTATCGTCCTGCCTTACGGCCATTAAAAACTGGATGTCTTCTCACTTTCTCTCCCTTAATACTGACAAGACGGAAGTCCTTTTCTTTCCTTCTATCACACTTTCCCCTATTCCTCATTCACTCAACTTTCCCCCTTCTACTCTTCGCATCTCTACCCATGCTCGCAATCTTGGTCTCCATTTCAACTCCTCTCTTTCCTCCTCCCACCACATTTCTCTCACCTCTCGCGTCTGCCATCACCACCTTTACAACATTCGTAAAATCTGATCCTCCCTCACCTTCCACGCTTCTAAACTCTTAATCTCCTCTCTCATCTTCTCCCGTCTCTTCTATTGCTCTTCTCTTCTCTTTGGTCTCCCTGTCTCTCTTCTGACCCCCCTCAAATCCATCTACCACTCCTCTATCCGTACTCTCTGTCTCCTCGGTCCTCAAAACTATATTTCCTCCTCGCTCTCCCTCCTTGGCTGGCTTCCCTTCCTCTCCCAACTTAAGTTTCAATTCCTCTGTCTGGCTTTTAAATCTCTCCATGACCTTGCCCCCGCCTACCTCTCTTCTCTCCTTTCATTCTACACTCCTTCCCGCTCTCTCCGCTCCACTGATCTTTTCCTACTCACTGTACCCCCTTCACCATGTGCCTCTTCTCGCTTCCGTTCCTTTCAGCTCTTGGCCCCCCTACACTGGAACTCCTTACCTCTCTCCATCCGCTTCATCCCCACCTACTCCTCCTTCTGCTCTGCCTTGAAAGCCCTCGTTCTCCACTCCCCCCCTTGACTTCCTTCCTCCCTCTCTCCTCCCTTCTCCCCAGTCCCCCCTATCCCCTTCATACCTCCCACTTCTTCCCCTTTTTCGCACACCGGTGGAACTTAAATCAGACAACTGAATTTGATCCCCCTCCCTCACAACCCCCACTCCCTTCCCCCGCACCCTTCCCTCGCCTCCTCCATCTAAGGAAACTGTTCTACGTACTGTTACACTGGTTTGTATCATGATTGTTTATATGCTTTTCCCTCCATTCTACCTGTTGTTTTATTGTAAAGCGCTTTGAGTTAAAGCGCTATATAAACTTAATAAACATAAACATTTAATTTAAGCCAGTTTTTGCTCATCCAGAGCCCACGGCAGATAAGCAATCTCGCAGCTGAATGGCATGAGCTGGATAAAGGAGGTCCAGCCTAACCAAGATCTGCGTGTCGTCAGCATACAAGTAGCATCTTAAACCGTGGGCGCAGATGAGAGCGATTAGAGGCTGAATGTAAATATGAAAAAGAGTGGGAGACAGGGCGGAGCCCTGCGGGACACCACACATCGGAGCCAAGACTGCAGAGAGAAAAGGTTGGAGTAAGAGACGCTGTGTACGATCAGACAGAAAATAGTGAAACCAGGCGAGGACCGGACCTGACATGGCAGCAGCAGCTAACCGACTGATCAGGATGGAGTGGTCGATAGTATCAAAGGCGGCTGACAGATCTAGCAAGATCAGAGCTGCTACTCCACCCTGATCTGCAATAAGCATAAGGTCGTCAAGCACTGAGACCAAGGCGGTCTTGGTTCCCTGGCCAGGCCAAAAACCTGATTGGAAAGCATCAAGCAAAGACTCACAGAACCTCATCAACAGAGGGGACACCAAAGATTCAAGTAGCTTCATACTAAAGGGCAGAAGAGAGATGGGGCGGAAATTGGCAAGGACTGGAGGTTCGAGAGGCGGCTTCTTCAAAAGGGGGATCACAGTCGCGCATTTAAGAACAGGCGGAATAATCCCTGTTGAACACAAAAGATTCACTGCAGATGTCAAATGGGGTAGAATCTGCGGGAGAATATCCTTCACCACAGACAGCGGAAGGGCATCTGCGGGAGAAGCAGATTTCATACTAGTGACACCATCCAAAGTAATCCCAGCTAACAATAGACTCTTTGCCCCATTCCTGACAAGATCTTTCAACGCATATATGCGGCATAAAAGTGTACTTAACAGCATTAAGGAAGTGCTAGTTACACATCAGATCAAGAAGCCTGGGCCTCAATCCAAAAGAACCTGGCAATTTGAGACTGATTACAAACACGCCCTTTCTATTAAGAATCCTGCATACGGTTGCGTCCGGCCAATTACAGGCCCATCTGGAGGCATCTGCCATCTTGCACCCGAATCAGTCAGGCCTTAGGAGTCACCATGGGACCGAGAGTGCCCTGCTAAATCTGCAATCAAAGATGTTAGACAGACTTGAAGCAAGCAAAACCGGGCTGCTGATCCTCTTGGTTCTGTCGGCTGCATTCCACTTACTAGACCACTCCCTTTTGCTGAAAACCTTGGCATTCGTGGGGAATTGCTCCGGTGATGTCGTTGTGTGGATACATTTGTTCCTAAGCGAAAGACATTCTGAAATATGCTGCGGTACTGCTAGCTCCAAGACTGTCCCCATTACATACTACGGAGTTCCACAGGGGGCATGTATCTCGCCAGTCCTTTTCAACCTTTACATAAAGCCTCTTTATGACCAACTTGAAACAAGGGGTCTACAATTCACAAACTATGCAGATGACTTTCAACTCCTAATGGACCTTAGAGGGGACTATGACACTGACCTAGCTAATCTAACTTCTATCTATGCAGCCATCCACGAGTGGAGGGTCAAAAACTGGATGTGTCTGAAAGGCATGGTTTTTGGCTCTAACCAATCAAGAAACAGACTTGGGCAGGCCTACTCTGAGTTTTTGATTGACGGCTCTCTTATCCCAGTGGTAAAAAAAAAGTCAAAACCCTGGGCACAGTACTAGAAGCAACTACGAGTGCAGATGCTCATGTTAATAACATCATAAAATAAATCCTCTGGTCTTCCGCAAAAACTGCAAAACTTTAGTTCGGGCTATCATCTTGCCCAGGCTGGATTACTGTGATGCCCTCCTAGGGGGAAGGAGGGCTGTAAGGAAACTATACATAGACTGCAGATTGTGCACAACAATGCAGTCCGAATAATCTGCAACATTCCTAGGAGGGACCATGTATCCTGCCATAGGAAAGAGTTTCACTGGTTGCCGGTGGCAGAGAGGGTTTGTTTTAAAATCCTCACATTGACACATAAATGCCTATTTGGAAAGGCTCTAGCATACCGAACCAAAATTATATTGAGGCATATTCTGCACAGAACACTGCGCTCTAGCGCAGAAAATCTGCCATCAGTCCCAAGAGGGAAAGGCATTTCCTACTCTCTGAAGGCCGCCATGGATTGGAATGCTCTCCCAGAATTGCTTTGTAAAGAAGAAAACCCTGCCTCATTCAAAAGAGAGCTAAAGACAGTGCTTTTCTGTTAAAAAGTTTATTTTATATTTTTAAAGCGCTCACACAGCCCGCAGGCATCGAGGCGGTGTTACAGAAATAGTTTGTGGCGTAATTGTTATTTTTTTGGTTTTAGCTGCGTGCTACCAAGGCGTGCACGTTGCCGCTGAGCTATCCTCCTGCGACGTTTATGTAAGCACTTGCCTTGCAAACTATTATGTGTGATCTGCTCCCTGATGCCTGCGGGCTGTGCTAATAGGCCAACTCACCAGTATGGCCTCTAGTCTCTGTTGTACTCGCGGTTTCTGCTTTTTCCCATGTCGGGGCCTTTTTCTGACGCTTGACAGCTCTGGGTAACTTTTCTCATCTCGCGCTGGTTGTCAGTGGAGCACTCTCTTCTCCATTTGCGCTCCGGTCAGAAAGTTTCACCCGCGTGCAGGACAGAGCTTCTCTCTTTTCTGGGACAGCCAATCTTCACACAGCTTCCCACTGCTCGTCCTCTGCATTGGTCTGGACCTCTAACCTCCGCCGCTTTCCTCACCCGGCGTCCCGCAGATGGCAATGTGGCGGCTCCAGCCTCTGCTACCTCCTGCTGCTGCATCTTCCCTGGTTTCTACTGACCTGCACCTGACATCCCTTTAAATATTTAAAGGTCTCCCTCAGCTGTGGGTCATTAGAACTATTTGACCACTCTCTATGGTTTAGTGACTATGCACCCCCCTTACTCGTCTCATTACCTAGAGCATTATGGGACATGAAGACCATAATGTTCTTAGTGGTTTTGGGATCATTTAATCTACTCTGTTTAAATGTTTTATAGGATATATTTTTAAGGGAAGGAAAGGAAAAGGAGATTATGGCTTTCTCTTAGGTTTATGCAAACCTATCATAACCACTAAAAGTGGTTGCATTGTCTCACTGTTCCTTATATACGTCATGTTCATATTTACAAAAAGGGATGTCACACTTCTCACCTTGAGTATACCCAGGAGGGGAGGCCCTACTGCGGCAGCATGCCATCAAATACTCAGAAATCAGGAAACCCTCATCCCCAGAAGAGGGCAAATGCTGCAACTCTCCTGAATTCATGGGGCAATCAAAAGATAATTATCTTCTCATTCTCTTTACGGGGAACATTAGTTGTTTTCCATTTTAAGTTAGCCACTTGGAGTATCCACGAATCAAAATGGGGAACGTCACTACCCAACATGAAATGGGTTGAAATGTCAGGTATTACTGTCGCCACTAACAAGACTTCCTTCTCCACTATGGTAAAATGAAGGCGGGATAACCTGACTTGGCTTGACCATGAACACATCCTACAGTTCTTTGTCCTTGGACTTTCCAATCTGGCGGAACAACATTGATTTTTCTAGCACATCCTCTACTCCCTGTATCCAATTGGGCCTAAACAGTCTTTCCTTGTAATATCACTGGAATTCAATACAGATTCTTATCCCCAGTGCAAAGCATAATGTCAGGTTTTTCAAAAGATGCTGTTTCTTTAGAGTGGGTTTACATAATGCTCCCATAGGAAAACCCAGTGTTTTTTTTTTTCTGCTCTAAGTTTTGCTCTGATGGTGAGTTAGTACTTTCTACCTCAGAAAAGCAATGTTTTGTGTGATATGTCTGAGATTTCCACAGAATAAGCATTCTTGTTCTAGGGGATGGCAGCCTACAGGGAATCCAAATTCCTCCCATTAGGGAACTGGGTCATCTTCACTTACTTCTTCCATCAGGGACTCTATTTTGGGATCTGTTTGATGATGGTGTGGTGGGAATATCAAATCTATTCAAGGGGCAATGCCTCAGTGGATTACCATACCCCAGAAGAGAAACATTCCTTTTAATCTAATGAAGGAAATAGGGGTAGGATAGATAGGATCTTCTTAGTCTTGTCCCCTTTTCCTCTGGTATCAAAGCAAAGTCCATTACCATTCAAACTATTGGGTATCTCCATTGCCTGTAGATCAACGAGTGGTGTCCCTGGGGTGGATGGTGTTTGTTCCTCCTGGTCAAAATAGCAATGTCTTGGAGGGAGTCCTCATTCTACCCCTAATGAATCCAGCCTGTCTCCTACGGGGGATGATGGTCTTACCTTCTTTGCACTGACTGGAGTATCAAGAGTGTAACATCTTCCTTGTTTAAAGGGAAGAGGGATCTCCTTTGGTATTGGAGTATCAGGAGCGTTGCTCTCTTCCCGTAGTAGCCTTGACTCAGTATGGTCGTAACTAGAGTCAGAGGTTTTCTCTGCCTCTAGCTTTGAGTCATACAGCAACATTTCTTGGTACCATTTCCCATTGGGTTGTTTTCCTGGGTTCCTTTAATGTCCTTTCTACATGTCAGACTGTGATGAAGATTCCAATGAGGCTTCATGCGCCAAGAGTCCTACTCTCAAGGAGCGCCCCATGGTTACCTCAAATAGGCCAACTCACCGGTATGTCCTGGTGTCTCTGTTGGACTTGCTGTTTCTGCTCTTTCCCACGTCAGTGTATTTCTGATGTTTGACAGCTCAGGGTAATGTTTCTCCACCAGCGCTGGCTGTCACTGGAGCACTCGCTGCTCCATATGCGCTCCCGTGAGAATGTTTCATCCGGGTCAAGGCAGGACACAGAGACCTTCTCTCTCGTCTGGGACAGCCGCTCTTCACACCACTTCCCGCTGTGCGTCCTCTGCATTGGTCTGGACCTCAGATCTCTGCCACATTCCTCACAGGGGGTTCTGCATGGTCTCAGAGAAAAGAGATACCTCTCCATACTGACTATTGTATGTGTCCTAGGAATGTACATCATTCAATTCAATAAAATACATTCTGACACTTCCACTGTGTGAACAACCATGCAAGAAGAGGGATTTATGTTTTGAGTGTGTTTTCACATGGAGCAATCCTGCCTTCCTTACTAATTTTAAGAATGACATTGCCTATTGGAATAAATGGAAAGACACCATGCATAAACTGTGGCGGAATTTAGGAGAACAGCTCTTCGACTGTCCCTTCCTCCTGATTCGGTAGTTTGAGCGGTGGCTCCTTGCTACTACTCCAGAGGGAGAGAGCTGGCTCAGTTCACTAAACCTTACAGAGAGGAGCACTCCTGATCCTCAAACGTTGGGGGAAAGACACAGATTTACATTTTACTCATAGGGGAGAGGTTGGGCTCTGTTTCCTGATGTTAGCTTGGCAAGCATTTCGCCCAGAATGCAAACAGTCACTTCACAAGATGAAAAGTCAGAGACATATCATTCTCCCGAATCCAATGGTGAGGCAATTTGTTCCTCACCGGTACTGAGGGTAGCCCTCCCAAGATGAAAAGAGACCTTTTGATAGCTAAAAAACAGGTTGTGAAGTATTGGAAAAGTGATATGCGCCCAATGGTTGATATTTGGCTACATGATCTGTCCATCCTATCAAACAGAGAGAAAACCAGTTACCAACGAATAAAGAGAATGGACAAATATCCTGTGATTTGGAATGACTTTAATGACTTATATGTTTGATATCCCATAGGTTCCCTAATTCCCCCCACCCAGCCACCACTCTCCCCTCTCCATTTATTTTCTTGTTTTTTAAAAAAATGTATTTATGTATTTATTTTTTTATTTTTTTATTCTTCTTTTTATTTTCCTTTGTCTCTTTTTTCGTGTTTTCTTTCTGTCCGTCTTCACTTACCCTCTTAGTTTTTTGTAAATAGAGTGCTTTTTGTATATTTTTTTACACAGAATTTGTATGTCATAATTTCTTGCAAAAAGTACCATTTGTTATTATTTCTGTTATTCATGTTAAAATTATAATAAAATATGTTTTTTTTAAAACAAAAAAAAAGAAACGAAGAATGTACAGGATTTACTTTGGATGAGTCCTTCTAGCTATCTTTCAGTCGGCAGGCAAGATAAATCTTTCACACCTCACACTCATTTGCACATTCAGAGACACATTTACTTAAATTACAGTGGGCATGGTCTAAAAGGAGAACATGCCTGAAAATGTATCAGGTTTCTGTCCAACCTTTTTGGCTGAGGCATTTACTTTGAAAAGTTTAAACCTGAATCTATTGACGTGTGTTCTGTGTGTTATAATAAATGTATTTTCTTATGAAAAGGTGAAGATGTGAAAATGTCCTGGATTGAGTCAAGTTGTCAAATAAGCTGGATAAAAACGTAGATTGGCTAAAACAACAACTTGCCCAAGAAAATATATAAGATTTCAATTATTTATATAACATCAAGGTGAAGGATTTAACTTCTTGGGATGTTCTTATTGTGCACTTCCCTTGTGAGACTGGACATTGCATCTTTTGCCCATTGATTGGTTGGCACTGTTTCTCTAGATCCTTCCCTAGTTAAGCATTCTGGGGGGATTCCCTTTGGGAATCATGGAGCTAGGTAAGGCTCTCTTTTTCCTGATAGGGTAGGTCAAAAATTGGTGATACATCTGTCCCTGGATTGCTTATTTTTTGTATCACAGAACCACTGTAGTCATGAAGCACCTAAGAGCAATCTGAATATTAGAGGTCCGCCGCTGCATATTGCCTTGCGAAATACCAAATTGTGCATATGTACATAGGTAACCAATGGTAAGATGAGTATCAGTGAACGTACATCCAGTTGTTGCTACGGTGCAGGATGCTTTGGTCCCAGTGTTATTTGCATGAGATGGGGCTGTTGGTGGTATTTTGTGGTGAGCTTGTTGGGGTATTTCATGGTATAGTGGTGTGCCCTAAATACACAAGACTACCTGATATTTTTCTTATACCGGGACCATAAGCAGTAAGTCAAAACTGGACCTGGGGCGCTAAAGCTCATAATTTCATATTCCTGTGGTATTTGTATTTACAATACCACATAGTGCCCTTTTGAATACTGACATTCACATAAACAACCCCTGAGAAGGACCCAATTTACAGTAACCAGTTTTGTTTTGTATTTTACCATATGTGATAAAGTGAACGACCGCCTGTGGTAAAATTATTTTACAACCTGTTCTGCATCAGTCTGTATGACAACCCAGGAAACCAGAACACATAGCATGTATACTGAGTATGACTTGTTTCTTTTACGATCACTTTATAAGTAATAATTCATCATGACATTACACAGTGAAAGCGCAAACCTCAAACTATTGCTACACTTTTGCAGTAATACAGATTCGATTCTTCAGACTAAAACATAGCCACAAATATATTCCCCAATAACTTTTCCCGCGATATAAAAATAACTCCAGAATGAGCTTGAAATACACTTATAGTTTTGCAGTTCAAAACGTAGTTATCACAGACCTTGAAAGACAGCAAATATTCTGTGTAGCTCACTGACTTCAGTTATATTTACATCTTGCTACTTAACAGTGAAAAACACATGAGATACCTAGCCACATTTGTTAAACAAAAAATTCCCCAGTCTGCAATTTCCTGTAAAATATCCTTATGAAAAGCATTCATACACCCCGCTCCTCTATTTTATAACAAACTCACCAAGAACAATGCTTGATTCTGGTTGCCCCCATACAGCAAAGTCAGAATTCCACTCAGCTGCCAGGAACCTCTGCATAGCAAGTTTCCTTATCTGGTTTACTCCTCTCTCCTCTCTTCTCTCTCAGTAAATCTGTCAGAACTCCACAAAGTCTTTTCCCTAGCCTGACTGCCTGCTTGCTTGCGGGTGCAGTAGACTTCTCCGCAGGGACAGTGAGTGCTCGACTTAGCGAGGGCCAGCCTTCTGAGACAATGCACCGGCCAGAGAAAGTCAGCCTTCTGAATATCACCTCCCATAATGTATGTCTGGTCTACATAAAATATAAGAAGCCACTGCCTCATTTTGTGATGGCATGTGCCAGAATCACCTTCCTTTCCTGCCAATCAGCCAACCCTCTAGAAATTTCTGACGACACATGTTCATCTTGTCACCTCTGCACGGAGATTCAGGCAAGCAAATTGTTACATTTCTCTGCACTATTTTCCTGTACCGAACATTTTAGACTATAAACTCACTTTGAGTGAAACAGGCTCTACATTCCCAGCTCGCATTCCTCACTGAAAAGTAACTTTTATTCTGCATGTTTTCTTCTCTTTTAAAATAAACCGGCTTGCCATCAATATTTTGCATCACAGGGCTATGATCTGAGTTGCCTTTAACATTAGCGTGGGGGATTTATTTATTAATTTATGTATTACATTTGTAAAGCACCTAAAACCTGGGCCATCAGGCCACTGTTTCATGCCAGTTACACATAGGAAGTCCTTCAGAACAGAAGGATAAGAATCAGTTTCATCCATATTAGTAGTTTGGATATGTTAGTAAGTACATTGTTAGTTTATATTTCATTGCAACTCATTTCGTAATAGTGAACCGTGGTGTAGTGTTCAAATGAAAATACCAGCTGTTATGGTAGCAAATTCAACACCCCCCTTTTTACCTCTCATATAATTTATGTTTAAAATGCACTCACAATACTGACTCACACCAAATTTAGTCCAGAGCCTTACCTGAGTCTCACACCCTTGTTGACAAGTGGGGTCAGTTTTCATCTATGTTGAAATTTGGAGCCTTAGTTAAAATTCAAAACCTGGGCTGAAATTCAGAGCCCTCTCTTCCTACAGGACATGCCATTTTTTCCTGTAGTCATGCAGTTATTTGCTTTTGTTATTGCTTAAATATCCACTTCCTAAAATCTACAATGAAATTGCTAATGCTTTGCTGCATTTCCTTTGCAGTCTTGCAAGACTTTTTCATTCCTTCCCAGTACCTGGTTCTGACGCATTTATGATTCATTTTGCCTCAGTGTGCACTTTATTCCTCTAGTAGGACACTACCTCTTATATTTGATGATGCATGGCCTCCCTTCTCCAGCAGTTGATGGAAACCCATGTATGCTTCCCTTCGGCCTAATGGAGCATGATCTCCCAGTGCCTGGATGGAGCGCATTTGCAGTGGTGTGCGGAGCATTTTTTTTACCTATTTCCCCAAGATTTGGCTAGAACTAATTCATGGTCTTTTGTGGAATCATTTTGCACTCACTCTCCCTGTGGCAATTGGACCTAATTTGTATACCTTTGCCAACATTTTCCTCTCTCTCCAATCTGTCTGTATTACCATCATCTTGCACCCCAACTTCTGGTTCAGCCCAGACTCTTAAACCATTCTACATAGTCTCATGTTGTGCTCCTTCCCTCTGGAGTAACCTCTCCTCATTTCCCATCATTGGTGGCCCAGGCCCTGTCTTGTAACTGATTTCAACCCAGCACTCCACCTAAGTCAATGCCTAGCGTGTGATGCACAGCTGGAACCCTTAATTATTTATTTATGTCTATAAGTTCTTTTATTTCTGAATGATGTACCCTTATATCACGCCCCTCTCTTTGAATCCCCCACGGTCACACTGAACCAGGAAGCAGGCTGTTTTGCAAAGTTACAAATATTTATTATATGGATTTCACTATATATATATATATATATATATATATATATATATATATATATATATATATATATATATATATATATATCACTATTTTAATGGTTATACAATGATCACCAATGGGGTGATGTCATGCTAAACAATCTCTTTAATCAAAAGAAGTAATGATAGGAAAATAATGCAGCATAGAAATGATAATTTTGTGTGGGCTCAATCAAAATGCAATGTGATTACTCTTTCCCCCTGCACACTACTCAATCCCCCAATATTCAATATAAAGAGATGGAAGGAGGGGAAAACAGGTTTCAGGAATACAGAATTCAACAAAATAGTATCAATCCCAATTTCCCCCCAGCAAACACAGAGAAAAACTGGAATGATTTCAAACTTGTCAAAAAAGGTTTTAAAGTTGGCTTTGCATGAATGATAAAAACACTGAAAATGGATTTAATTCACTAAAATGGTTTCAATACTAGAGGGAGCCGCTTTGGATGGTATCAGACAAATACTAGAAATGATTAGTGAGTAACTAGCAGTTGAAAACTTAATTCTGAGGTCGGATGCAATGAACAGCTATTTCACACGTTATAGATTTGAGCCAAACGAAAAATTTGTGGTAAACTTTTCCACGTGCAGTAAGCGCGATTGTGGAATAACTATAAGGGGTTGGAATGTGGTTTTGGGTCTATAGGAAAGCTGAGGATGTTAGCTTCAAGTAGACACTTAAATTTTGTGTCTAGCATACGTGGTGAAGAAGTTATGAAGGTTGTTGTGGAGGTCCGTTTTTCAGAAAGAGTCAAAATTTGCAAAAGAAAGATGCGCTTTATAAAATGACAAACAAGATTTCTTTACACTAGGGAGACTATGAAGATGCAAACTACACAACAGCGCAGCCACCAACCCAGGATATCACTGGTTGGTTTAGCCTGCCGAGACGCTCGCCTTTCTTCAGAAAATATATTAGCGCAAAGATGATTTTAACACTACTAAAACCAAAGGACTATAGGGATGAGAGAAAGAGTTCAGGTAAGACAAAAAGATTTTCTACAATGCAGTTCTGGATATAATAGAATGGGTCTGGATAGGGATGACTTAAGGACAATACATATGCTAGCGACAATCCTATGCTATGGATACTCACTTCCAATGTTTGGAATGGACCCGTCAGGGATCTGGTCAAAGATTTCTGGACTGGAATTCTGCTAGCACACCGGACTGGACTCAAGGTGCTCTGGTTCTGCAATCAGCAATGCACTCTGGACACTGCATGGCAGGATTGGACTGGATCTCACGTGTTCTGGTTCTGGTTCGCAGCTATACTGGGTTGGATCTTGGGATTCTGGCAAAAATGTTTAGCAAGAAAGCAGCACAGCTCAGGCAGGCTGTTCCTTTAGTTCCCTTTAGAGGTTTGGGGTAAAATCTGTTTTCTGGATTTGTAAAGGCCAAGCTGAGAAGGGTTCAGCTTTGGAAATGGCCCTTTCTGCTTTCAAAGTTCTGGAGTCTGGAGTCTGGAATATGGATTTCTCTTGCAAAGTGCTCCGCCAGCAATTGGATAGTGGGTGAATATGTGTGTATCTCAAGGTCCTAAGCTATGTCTATTTATGTATCTCCTACAGGGGTGGGTATGCTGAATTCTGCTAGGCACACCCCTAGGTATTCTATTGGTTAGGGTCTTTCCTCTCCCCTGATTTGAGAAGAAAACAGGGTGTCATCATGATGCTGTGTTTTATGATCCAGGGAGCACCTCCCCTTTGTTTCTGCACAGGAAATCTATTTTTCATACAATACATATTTACAATTTTACACACTTGCTAGCAATAGCATATTTATATCCCATATTTGGTGGAGCAAGTATTCATGCAAGCCCTATCACGGTGATAGCTTGGGTCTAGATTTGGCAATTTTTCACACTTTTGGCTGGTACCCAATGTCAGATTTATCCCCAATTTTACACATATGTGCGCATGATATCTGGGCATAATCATGTGAAGTTTCATGTTTCTGGCATCACCACAATTGCTACAAAACCACAAATTCTGTAGTCATTTCCCTGAACATAGCACAGAGCTCTGAGTACTTTTAAAACGTGACCAGAAATTTCACATTAACAATACTGTAATTTTACAATTTTTACAATTTCACACAGTTCTGTGTCAGTCCTTTTCAGAAATATACTTTTCTGTGTTTTAAGAATAAACAAAGCTGTCTGTCCCGCCCCCAAAGTTTTGGTGGTTCAAGAGCAATCCCCGCCTCTTTCCTCTGGCGGGGGTTTCTGTTGACACTTGCATCTGCTTATTCTTTTCAGCCAAGGAAGCCCTTTGTCTCTCCCAGGAGCAGCAGAGCAAAATCCCCTCCCCTCTTCATTAACACCTGACTGGGAGTTCCTGGCCTTTGATGAGAAGCAGGAGAGATGCCTTTTATTGGGAAAACTGTGGAATTTGCTTTGAACTTTGGCTTGCATCAGATTTACTTTAAAGTCAATTGTTACATTTTTCTTAGTTGAAAAATAAACTTACAATTTCCCAACAGGCAAACAAATCTCTAATTCCAGTCTCTTTAAAACATAGAGATTACATAGTTGCAACCTATATTGCTTCTGATGGCACGTCACTTAATTCCAACCATTTGATTTTAACTGCACAAGTTTAAGCTTCCAGTGTTATTAAATGACAGCTATCACACAGGCGGCCGACGGTACTGCGCCCATATTTTACAGATTTTCACAGACAAGCACACTTTTTAATGTGGATCTTCTTATAATGGATTCTGCTTCTCCTGACATTGTGTGCTTATGTGGATTCCTTAAATAAGGTGATGGGTAGCACCCAGCAAGGATGTTGGGTATTTCCTGATGTTTTCAATTTCAGCAGCCAAGGAAAAAAGGATTTCAGAGCACCTTTGGGTTTCCTTGCAATAAAGCACTGCCTTTCATGTAGTTTCCATTTTCACTCTGTGGGCAGCCCAATGATAGGTTTCAGCAGTGTGGTCTCCTGTTCCACCACTGACACAGGCAAAGTAGATTGGCAGCCCTCTTTTCCGATTTCACAGCGGAATTTTCCTAGGTTTAGCTCGCATAGGGCTTCTTGCGGTTATTTTGCTGGTTCTGGTGCCACAAGCACACAGTGATGTCGCAGGGCAGAGCTAGTGGGTCAGTACATCCCACAGTCTAGACATCATTTTCAGGTATCAGCACTCCCCTGTTTAGCTGGACCTCACTTGCTGTCCTGCATAGACTCATGTTACACACCCTATGCAGAGTCTGGCTACTTTTCATTTGCCCATGGCTTAATTCTTCACTTACCCTCCCTGGTCTGGCTGGTCACAGCCTCATATGTAGCCACACTCAAGATCCTTTGTCCCTGGTCAAGGTGGACAATATTTGTGGTCTTGCCTGGTCTCCTTCTGAACTTCTTCTCCCAAGGATGATTGCATCATATTTGCAGCATTTTATGGCATGAATTTACAACAATGCTTACAGTCTAGATGGACTGTAGATATATATATGTCCTCGATGTGTACTACTTCTCCAAGACTGTCTGGGCCTCATTTGTTGGAATGCGGTCTCATTTTGCACTCTCCAAACTTGGTTAGGCTTGTCTTCACCTTTGGTAATTAATGGATAATCATTATGATGTTTTATTTTTTATTTTAACTCTGTTTTTATGTATTTGATAAAATATAGATTACTGTTGAACATACAGATAATGACATATAATAACTAGGGTTTAGTGACTCTTGAGAGTAGATTGTATTTCATAGCAAAAGTTGCAAACCAAATTTCTTTTATGGGCTCCCAATGTTTGTAGCTCGGGCATTATGAGATTGCATGATTTGCCAAGGATTACACACTTTGTTTAATTAGCAAAACCAGTATTTTGTCCCAGGTGGAGATGTATGAACTTCACCACATATCTTCCCAGGTATATTTCAACTCAGTATTTGCTCAGGGTTGTGAGTCAAAAGGTTAAATAATTATTTTGTAGCAATGCCTTGAGAAGCACCCAAATCACATAATAGATTAACCTGACAGTATATACACATAGTTATAGAAGCAGGTCAAGCAAACAAATGTGATTATACATTTATTTTTCCCATCCTGGAGGCCAGGTTTTCCTGTGTAAACCAAAAGAATTTTGTGGCGTGCAATATACGAATGGACACTTTATTATTAATATGTAACAACTCTGTGGTTTGGGTGAACTCCTTTAATTAGATCTGTGAGGTTTAATGATATTTGACGTGTGCAGGACACTGGGGCCATGCATAAAATGGATCTGCATGCTGTCAGAACTATCCCGTAATGTCACATCATGTGACATCTTCCCATTGCCCAGTTCTTAATTCCCCCACGTGGTCCCCTACATTGTCATGATCAAATCCAAGTACATGATTGGTCGCTTTCCATTATTGATATATTTGTAAATTGAGACCATCATGTGATATGCACCCCCAGTTCTAGACGTGATCAAAGTAAACTGGCGAGGCCAACTCTGCACTAAAAGACAATAGGACCTCTCATCAAACCAGATTCTGTGGCGCACACAAGCTGCCTCCCCAACCTAGTACTTAATTTATTGGCATCACCTCTGCTCCTCTTATCCCAAATCACAGAACATGCCAGAGATGGCACCCCCTTATTTCCTTCGCACCCTAGGTGCCCCGTAATGACATGAATGGGGCACTGCTCTTGAAGATGAATTTCAGGGATTTGTTTGCTTTTGGTTGTGTGTCTACTTGTAGTTCATTGTAGATGCCCACTCATTGTGGAGGGCAGTAGTGCTCTAAATCTTCATCTTGCCCATTGACATCACAAATCCTTCTCCCTTGTCCTCATTAATTTGTCCTTCAAAATGAACATCTCTACCAGCTCACATTCTGTTCTCACCTCACTCTGCAGCTGGACACAATGAGCACTTATCTGTGTGCCATGGGTGCCTTTGACTTCGGGTTCTCTCCTGGAAAATGAGAAAAGGGATTTATTTTTGGAGCTTTGCTTACAGAGCTGCAGCTTCACGTCACAGCCTGCGTTCTATTCTATGCATTGTGTGTTAGGCCTTAACAAAATGGCTTCACTCCTGCCATGTTAACACACAGACCTTGCTTCTACCACAATACTTTGCCGACTCCATCTTCCACCTAATCTGCTCTCTCCCACACATCGCACTACACTACTTTATTATGAGTACAAAACCTAAACACTGGGCCTATATGCTGGCCTATACATGACCTCTGCAACAACAACAATAATGCATTGTGTTGCTCTTTCTGTGTTGCTATATGTCAGTATCTAATATGTGTCAAACCTAACTAAAACAACATGTGTGCTTCTGCAGCACCACCTTCAATCTGCTCCCATGATAGCTCATTCTAATAGGTTTTTATCACATGGAATCGTTTGGCCTGGCTGGTACGCTGTATGTGCATCCCAACAACCTGAAAGGCTTCTCCGCCACACACAAGACACTGGAACCACTCCTGCTGCATGTGGTCAGTGGTGCAGAAGTCCCCAGTGCTCCTGTTATTTACTTCTTCCTGCACCGCTACTCTCCACCTAGGCTGCCACTTCTAGCATACGTGGTCACCATTCCTTTGCCTTGTCATATTCCTTTCCCTGTGGCAGCTGCTGCTGACCTATGCAGCCATAGCTTCATCCTCATCTTGTTATGCCCTTTCCACAATATTGGTAATCCATGAAGTCATTAAAGTGTGTTCAAATCTTGGAAGATATTTTCTACAGAGTTAATCTGTATGTATGAGTCTTTGGGGTGAGTTCTAGCTATGTATCATGTGCACTAATTTATTTTGACAACTTTGCATGCCATGTATGTGAGAACCGGTGAGGGTACTGAAGCAGTCCCTATATTGTCCTATTCCATCCTTGGTTACTGGGTTCTCCCCGGAAAGGGAACTGGGCATTTAACTTCTCTGTACTTGGGGTAGGCCCTTAGGAATCTTTTGCTTTGTTCCTCCTCACTTGTGTCTACAGATCTGTCCTTTCTGCTCTAATCCAGCGAATATGTCAGTTGCTGAGCTGGTTCTGCACCAGTAGTGGGGTTAACTACTCAAACCCCCCATCCTGGAAAGTGTTACGGACTTGGGGCATCCTTGCAAAGTCCTTAATGGTCTTCTCTTGTCTCTTCAGCCCCACTACTTCGATCCTGGCTCCCTTCCACGCATCCTCACTGCAAAGAGCCATGTCATTTCTATCTCTCTCTAGGATGTTCTTGCTGGTGGTTCTGGCACACAGGTAGGCTATACTTCTGTATTAGTGAGCTGTAGTCCTTCCTGTGCGTTTGGATTGCCTCATCCTCGTTCCCAGTGTGACTTCCAGTGAGACTTATGAAACGCATCATAAAATGATGTTTACTTTAGGGACACAAGGTTACATATGTGCATGGCTGGGGGACATTTATGAAAATAAATTATATTTATAACAGATCCGTATTAGGTTATATTCGCTTGAAATGCTGGTAAAATGTGATCCTATCATATTGTACGGTACTTAGATATGTAAAATTATCATGGTGTCAATTTAATGCAAGGTTACATTCATGTCATGTTGACTAAATACTTTACTTGCTCACTTTGAGTATGTAGTTCTGTGTTTGAAAGAAAAAAATCACCCCCTCCATTTTGTGTTATCAACACACTTCACCTGGTGCAGAGGTTACTAAGTGGAATATTATGGTAGGACCCATTTGAGGGGTGGTATTTCATGTTCTGAGGTAAATGAAAGAAAAATGATATTGACAGGCTGCAACCCAGTCAGAGGAGCTGATATGGTATGACCCTGTAAATGAGAAAGTCCACGTTTTTCTCTCTAAGGAGCAAGTGTCGGGGGAGAACTGAAGGTTGGAAGGAGACCGGCTTCTCAACCGGGCCTGTCAGCTCGTTCACAGGCCTGTCCGGGGCCTTGATGTTTAGCCCTTCTCCAGATTAAGCAGATGACAGCCCACACATGGGGTTATATAGGGACAGCCGGCAAAGGGGGCCACCCCTCTGGCCCCACCCCCTGGATCCTGCCCGCCTCACCTCTCCCAAGGGAGGCGGAAAAGACATGCCCTCTGGGCCGGCCACAACCGACTCTGGGCTCAGGGGAGATGCTTAAAGGTCCGGGGCTGTGAGACTCTGGGCCCCATTACAAGACTGAAGGTCCAGAAATTAGGGTGTCGGTATCTGTGTGCCGGTACCCTTTCTGGACCGCCAGACTACAAGTATGCCTGCAGGGTAGTTGCTTAAAGCAGGTCTGACCTGCTGGGTGTACCGGCCCCTGCAGGCATGGTTTTCACGGAAGCACTGGCACCGTTGGCAAAGGTGCAGGCGCATCCGTGTCCCCATTCCCGTGGAGTCCCTTCCTATGGAACTCCACGAGAATGGGGACTTACACCTTCCGCCGCCTGACATCCCGGACTTGTCCCGGTGGCACCGGGATATCAGGCGGTGCAACAGCGTTACGAGTTTGGCGGAAATTTGGGTCACCGCCAAACTCGTAATGAGGCCTTCTGTCTCTTTGCAGCCCAGAGCCTGAGCAGCAGACCAGCTGGTGCATGACGATGAGGCCCCCCTAACAATCTTTCAATTTTGCAAGGTTTTGGCAGCAACATTGGGCAAGGTTGGCAACCAGGGGAAGGGTTGGTCCTTCCACAGTTTTAAGAAAGGTGTTGCTATAACATTTTTCCATCAAGGGATGCCTGGCCCGCAATAAAGAAGATAGGAAGACGGGAAGTGCAGGAGTAGAGTGGTATAGAAGGATGATCATTGATTGGTGGCGGGGTTATAGGGATCAAAGACAACCTCCGCTTTATCGCAGGAGGTGTTTACTGTTTTAAAAAAAAAGAAATTGACACATTTCATTGTACTGGCAGGTTGGGCTGTGTGGCTCATGTAGCATTCATTTGCATCGCAAGCAGAGAGGAGAGGAGAGAGAGGAGAGGGGATCACAGCAGTGGAGGAGAGGTGGCAGCATGATTTGAGTAGCACCACGTTGGTCTGACTGGATACACAGGGCATGCAATGGCATTCGGTGCTGCCCACTGTTCGCAGGCAGCTGGGTAGGATGCGGACATCTACCAACTGACGGGGAATGATCTCTCCACTTTAGGAAGGGGGCACCTATTAGCCCAGATGCAGGTTGGCATCCGAATTTTGGGTCAGTTACCGACAGCCACAGACATTTTCTGGTCTGACATTGTGCCCTTGCAGCTGTGGCGAGGTGCAAATTCCAATGCTGCCATGGAAAAATCAAGGAAAAGGGTAAATAAGAGAATGGAGAAATGCATGCAAACAGAAGGCATGGGTTTTGTCAGGAAAAGGATGCTTTGCAAGAAGGACCTCAAGTATTTTGCTGACTCTTGTCTCTTTGCAGCCCCGAACTGACAACAGCCCACCCACTCCCCAATAGGAATTTGTGCAGGTTTTGTATGCTTTGTAGGTTTGACTATTTTAAGGATGGATATGTTTTGAGGGTATGATGATTTTTCTACTTGTACGGAATGTGAAGGTTTTGAGGATCATTTACTAACTACTTTCAATATTTCATAGGTAGTGTTGGTTTGTTCCTAATTTTTCTGTCACAGCCGGAGTTACTGGGCGGTCCTAGTCAGGGAGGGGTCACGCTGCGGTTGCTACCGCATGTATTACCCACTAGCCGCACAAGCCAGTTTGGGATTAGACGGGCACTAGCACCTATATGGACAGTTGAGACTCCTCAACAACTGAATGCAGTGCATCCGGGTTTATTCCCTCTATGGAAGGGCATGGGAGACCTACTGGCCCGGCAGTCGAAAGCAACCAGAGGCAGCCGTCTGCTATGAAATAACCAGAAGTGACAGGGTCTCTCGAGGACAATGAGGACTAAAAGTAATGGTGGAAGCCCGGGAATTGGAAATATAGGGCACATGAGGGTTTGAGTCTATTATACTCCTTATCAGCAAGGGAAGGCATCTGCCAACCAGCATTAGCCACAGCCAAACAGCCAAATGCAAGGTTCAGGTGGCTGGGTTACATACGTCTGTTACTCTGTGGCCACCCGGTAGTAGCTTTTTATAGGTTTACAATTTTTCTTTTTTTTTGGATCGCAACTGCCTATTTCGTTTTTATTGCGAGGGAGTAGGATATAATGGAAAGCTGAAGTCGAAGAAAGGGAGATAAGCAGTTACAGACTTTATAAGTATATTGAGATAAATTGTTAAGTAGTATTTGTATTTGATGTAGCGACCCCTGAACTAAGGTTGTTTGGGCATGATTGTGCCCTGTTTTACTTAAGGGAAATGATCTGGCTGCCTGAGTCAGAAATGAATGAGCGCCCTGGGATGATGATGCTTGGGTGGAAAATGTGGCGTCGAGCATGCCGGATGATGGAGGACCCATTCCCATGCTCCCCGCAGGTACCGCTGGTTGCATTGGCAGGGGGAGATACGCAGCTGAGGGTGATTATCAGGACCTACTGGGAATCGGTGGGGTAGGGGACATTTGGCAAGAGGGGACCATTAAGGATTTCAAAGGACTGGGGAAGAGGCGGGATTACATACGGGCCAATACGTTACGTATCATAGAATGGCACAGAAAATTCGGAAAACGTGGCCTGAAACAGTACTGGCAGAAGAACCAGATGCTATCATGGGGACAATATATGATATATCGGAAGGGGGGCATGAGATTTATAGATTGTATCAGATGGTGATGACTAAGGTCGAGAAAGGAGCTGACACAATTGAGACTAGATTGGGAAGCGGAAGTAGGAGCCCCGATAGAGGATGGGATGTGGGAACGTTCCCTGGGATACCACAAGAAGGTGTCAAGAAATGCTAGACTAAAACAAATACAGTTGTATATAACGTATAGAGCATACAGGACCCCTCTGAGGATATCTAAGTTCCAAAATGCTGGGAGAAAGGCGTGTCCCAAATGCGACAAGGAAAACGCTGACATGACACACATGTTTTGGTCATGCCCAGTAACTGAGCGTTTCTGGAGTGAAGTGGCATAAAAACTAGCGAAGAAGGGGGTCACGATCATCATAAACACGGCTTGGGCCTGCTTGCTGGGTGGGTTCCCCAGATCCCGGAAACTTAAACATGTTGGGAAACTAAAAGATTTGACATATGTGCTTGCAAAACGAAGGATTTCCATGGGATGGAAGACGTGTCACAAGCCACGGGTGGAGGTGTGGTGGAAGGAGTTGCAGAAATGGGCAGAGGCTGAAACGATGGTATAGCAAGATGCGAGCAGCATAAGGGGGGAAGAAGTAGTGGGTACCCTGATGGCATGGAAATTATTAATAGCAGAACTGTTTGGAGCAATATCGGATCCGACAGAATCCGAGGGAAGCGAGACCCTGCCACTTGCAGCAGATACGGAATGCGAGGAACAAATAGGCTCATAAAGGGGGGTGAGATGGGGGAGCAGTGACCAAGATTAATTGGTGAATAATGGAACTGTTGTAAATTGCACTGCGTGTTTGGTTTGTATTGTTGTTTGGTTTGAATAAAATTAATAAAACATTTTTTTTAAAGTAGTATTTGTATTTTGTTTATTTGTGTAGTGCAACCGGCCCAAAGGCATCTGGGCGTATTTCTTCAAGGTTACAGTTACATATTTACATAAAGATACATACACATTATATTTTACATATACATTACATTTTGCATATACAATTGAATACAGTAGATATTTACAATGGCGTTCCATAGGTAACATAACAGACGTAAATTGTTATGAGCAAGGTATCTGGAATAGGAGCTAGTGGTCCTGCGCTACAAGCCAGGTTTTGGCTTTGCTTCTGAAGGAGAAGAATGAGGATTAGAATCTGAGTGGGTTGAGAAGAGAGTTCCAGAGCCTTGCGGCGAGCACCGGGAAACTGCTGCCCCCTGCTTTCTGAAGCTTGAACCTTGGAATTTCGGAGGCAATGTACCTGGCCTGCTCTATGAGGGCGATCAGAAGTGTTGCGTGTGAATCAATTAGACAAGTATTTTGGTGCCTGATTGGCAAGGCCTTTATGCGTAAGTGACAGTGATTTGAGAGCAATTCTTTGGGTGATTGATAGCCAGTGTAAGCTACGTCTAGTGTCGGAAATATGATGAGTTCTAGGAATATTCAGTGCTGCCCTGATGGCGTTGTTTTGTGTTACTTGTAGTTTATTTAAATTCCGTTGGCTGGTCCCTAGGTAGAGCGCGTTGCAGTTGTATTGTTGCACCTTGTTTAAATAGTTTGCTAATAAGCAAAGTGCAGAGGGTTTATTTTTTCTCTACAGTGTAATATGTAAATATTTATTACTCATCCTACCGTAAGGTAAATGTTCAAAGGGAGGTATTTTATGTTGTATCTGGAATACTTGTGTGTTATATTTTTTAATAAACTGTGGGGTATTTTCAATGTCATTTATTTATTTATGCTATATATTTATGCTAAATATCTAAATATATATATAGAAGATAGTCCTTCAGAGGGCCATTTGAAATCAACAGTGAATTGCACGTTTATTTTGATTATTGAGTCTGTAATTTCTTTTTTATTGGGTATTTATAATGTGCCCACACAGCAAATGATGTTTCAGGGACAAACAATACAATGAGAGGGCGGGAACAGGGATGAAGTAAAACAAAAACGGTTCTACTAGGCCTTGTGTCATTTGCATCGTCCAAGTGCATTGACAACAAGTGCCGGGGAGTGGGAAGGAGGGGGGGAGTGCCAGTCAGTGCGGAATGCGCTAATGCTGAGGAGGGAAAGGAAGTACAGGATGGAGTGGCGAGCTTGAAGGGGGAAAAGTGCCCCTGTGTCAGGCGAGTGCTCGGGCGAGGCCAGGTGGACAAGTGCCAGGGGGATGCAGAGAGTGCAGGGGAAAGAAGGTCCACGTGCTAAGTGCGAGTACAGGGCTGGATGGTCTCAATAGGGGTGCAGGCCCAGCCAGGATATTGCAGTGGGAGGGAGCCTGGTAGGCCAAGTGCAGGTCAGAAGGGAGGTCATGGGAGACTAAGGGCTGGGGTAGGCTGTTCGAGGAGTGCCTGGTCCCTGTATGAATCTGAAGGAACCAGGCAGCCAGTCAAAAAAGAGGCAGAAGGGGACATTAGCTGGGGAGGGGAGAGGGAAGAAGGAGGAGAGAAGGAGGGTCTTCAGAAGCTTCTGGAATTTAAGGAGATCTGGCTCAAGTCTGGTGGAGGCACTTACCAGAGAACCAGCAGGAGTAGACGGTACTAGCCTTCCTAGGTCTCCTATGGAATTCAGTCATAAGCACCTGTGCGCGTAAGGTATGAGTCCATCTCCAGCTTACCTACTACTATTATTATTATGGTATTTTGGCAATGGAGCCCTTTACAAAGGTATACAACAGAGCAGATATACAGATGGGGGTAGGATACAGAGGGGTACAGAGGAGGGGTACAGCTGTACAGGGTGGCAGGGAGGCAATGGGCAGACAGCGTCTAGCGAGTCAGGTGGTGCCGTGGGCACCGTGATGGCCTAGGTGTTGAGGAGGAGAGACTTCTTGAGGAGGTGGGTCTTGAGTTCATTTCTGAATTGTAGGAGCATGGGGTTGAGTCTGATGCTGACAGGGAGGAGGTTCCATAGTCTTGGGTGTAGGCAGAGAAGGCTTGTTTTCTCTTCCCTTCCTTTTTGCAGTGATGGATTTTAAGTCTGCACATGTCCTGGCTTCTGGTGGTGCACTGTCTGCCAGAGATGCTGAGTTTCTCTACGAGGCAGTTGGGTGACTTGAGGGTGACTGCCTTATAGATGCTGCAGCAAGAAGTGAAGGTAATTTGTACTTGCAGTGGGAGCCAGTGAAGGTCAATGAGGGCCAGGGCAGGATAGGACCAGTGCTTGAGCAGTGGACCCAGTTCTTGAGCAATGGATCTAAAGCTGTCCAGATACCAAGCTTTCTGAGTTATCTTACCTGAGTGTGTCTTAAAGGAGAGGGGTTTGCCGATGTGGAACCCGAGGGACTTGGACAGGAGGTGAGCACTGGTGTGAAACCCTCAGGGTTCATTGTTGATAGCCAGGTCTGTATGTCTGGGTGTTCGGTGTTGTTGGTGAGGAGTAGAAATTTGGTCTTGGAGGGGTTGAGCTTCAAGTATGCACTAGACATCCAAGACTGGATCAGCAAGAGGCAGGTTTTGAGCCTGTGGATGTCCTTGATAGAGTTGATCTTTAGGTATAGCTGTGTGTCATCAGCGTATTGGTGGACGTGAATGTTGTGAATGGCTGTGACACCTGCAGAGTCCTCCAGCGTTCATCCTCTCCCCAGTGATCTTCAACCTATAAATGGAACCACTGGGAGCCCTCCTAGCCATGAACAACATCCACATCCATCTAGATGTAGAGAAGTCCATCTGAAGAAACTGCTGGAGGTTGGTAACGTAGGACTTGAACCAGTGTAGGACAAGGTCGCTGATACCCATGCGCCGATGTAGGGCATCCATGAGCACATGGTGGTCTGCTGTGTTGAAAGCGGCCGAGAGGTTGAGGAGGATCAGGAGGCAGGGATGGCTGTCATCAAGGATGTTGAGGGCGTCATCGACCACCTGTATGGTGGTCCGTCTGAGCTGGTTTGATAGGTTTGGAGGAGATTGTTGGTGCTGATATGTTGCTTCAATCGCACGGCAACCACTTTCTCGATGGTCTTACCTAGGAAGGGAAGAGGGGTTATGGGGCAATAGTTGCTGAGGTTGTCACTATTCAGAGTGGGTTTCTTTAGTAGAAGGAGGATCTGTCCTGTCTTTAAGGTTGATGGGAAGGTGCCTTGATTTGGGAGCTGTTAATGATCTCCAGCTAGGGAAGGAGAGCTTCTGCAAGGAGGGTCTTGAGGATGGATGCTGGGAGAATGTTGTCTGTATACGATGTGGCTTTTGCTTTTGTACTCATCATTTTTTAGGGTGTTCAGGTATAGCAGCGCCTTTCAAATACAAACAAGAGGCAGACACACCTTACACGTTTGGGGGCACTACTGATATCCATTGAGCATCACATGTCATAGGGTGGTCTTATTCAAATCAGAGATCAGTCCCTCCTACTTACACACATGCAACATGGCACATGATTTTATACGCTGATGGGTGCGAGCCGAGGGTCTTAGCTCTAAGGTTTGTTTCTTATAGGGGCAGGTCCCACTTAACACCACCACCAATGAGATTCTCACCATGACAGATCCCCTCGGACCCATCACAGGAAAAGTAAAGAGTCTAGGGAGCCTTCCTGGACAGAATAATAAATGCTATTTGCTGTGGTATGGGCAAAATCCCATTGTGAGCAAGACAATGTCCACTTTCATCCGGGGCGGAGAGCCGTTACTTGTTTGTACCGTCTAGCCCCTAGCTACCTGGCCAGGTTTACCACCAAGACCTGACCCTGTCACATCACTTAAGGAGGTCACTGTCATTGCAGCCGCAGTGGTGGAAACTGTAGGATTTGCTCTGGAAAGACAGCCAAAGCCATCCTTCACATCAGTGCATGGGACCTACACTCGTCTGCGACCCTTTTCAGGGGAACGCCCATTCCAGAAAAGTGAGGAAGCATATGAGCTATGGGCTGATCTCACAAACCTTCTTTTGCCCTGGTGTTAATCGGGGAATACAAATCTGGGGCGTTATTGACATTCCCTAAATAGTTCCAGTCCTTAGAAAAACAAGGCAGGTGGTTTGTCAGTAGTGGGCTAGATGGTTCCTTTAGGTGGGGGAGTCTAGCCTTGTGCGTTCTTACTCCCGTTTGAACCACCTGTGAAACCCATTGGTCAAAATGGGGAACATTACTCCCTATAACTAGTTGGGCTTGTAGGTTGGGAATTGCGGTCACCCCAAGACGTAATTATCTTCCCAAGGTGAAGATGGGGAGTTCTGCTTGTGTGTGTCCCTCAGCATGACCATGCACACAACCTACTCTTTCTTCCCCAATTCTCTTCCATCCGTGGGGCAGTAACTATGCTCTTATTGCACACCCCTTATTCCCAGTGTCAAACTTGGCCCAGATTGTTGCAGCAGAGTTAAACAGAGCGTAAAACATATCAGGGGTCTGCCTTTGGCTGGCAAGGACACATTTGAAGTCAGAAATGTTTTACTTTGTGAAAACTGATGCCTCCTTAGGGGATAGGTGCATGACATCGGCCTTACCCTGTGACTTCATTCTCAGCAACATCCTACATAAAGCAATGGAGGTGAATGAGTGGTTGCTGGTTATCACAGTATAGGTTAATTGGCCTCTGCACATTAGAACAAAGAAAGGCTGCCAGCAGGGAGTGGACACCCTAAAGGACCACTTCCATAAAACATTTGAGTTTGCAGAGTGGGCTGCTGAATACAGCAAGGTTGGAGGGTGTGGATAGCCTCTGCAATGCACACATTTAATCCTGAGTAAAAGAAGCAGTTGCTTCATAAAACTGGCAAAAATGTGGCCACAGGCTCTAGATATCCAGAGGTTTAAGGGCCATTTAAACTGAAATAGTTGCAAGACCCTGGTGCCTTCCCTTACCAGTCCATACCATTAAGTATGCAATGAGCAAAAGTGGAACGCGGGTGGACAACTCGTTTTGTTGACCTCGGAAAATTGACTTTCTGTATTCTGCGTGGATTCAAACCTCTGATCGTCTGAAACAGATGTCAGCAGCAAGCGCTTCACTCACACAGACTTGCTGTTACGCAAAGAAAAAGTTTCATAAATATCACGTTTGGGTTTTCTGTATTTTGGACCGTGAAAGGTCGTGTTTAGAAAACACATGTAAACACTGTTTACATCTGTTTTCTAGCCATACCATTAAAATACTATCGTAACATGAATACATTTGGCATTTGATAAAAAGCTACATGAGTTACTAAAATGAACGAATACTGCCATCTTGTGGCCATAGCATGTTGTAAAATACTTTCTTTTGAATTAAAAGAGGGTCCCCGAACATAAAAGCTCGTTTGGAATGCATTTATCGTTCAATTATTGGTAAATTAGCTCAGCGAGTTGAAGAGCGCCCCCCGAGATCTCTGCAACCTGCGGAGTTCACCGATTTAAACCCCTGCGGCGACTGACTGAGATCATCCAAATGAGGTACCATTAAATTGGCTAATTATAACAGAAAGCTCAGAAGGAGGCACACACGACATGAAGTACTGTCTTGGTTGCTATTATAGCTGGAGGTTTTATACTGACCAATCAATAGGATATGAGCGGTCAAGCTGTTTTATATATTTTTTTTCAGTTTTTATATCACACGAACAGGTCACAAGTGGATTATAGAGCAGTGCAATACACAATGCATTGCATTACAACACACACACAAATCAAAGTGATTAAATAATCCTAGCAACAAAAAAGTTGCCGTGCGTCATGGTTGACGCAGTGGATCATTGTAAATGCGGTGGCAGCTAAATGGAGGTGTAAAAGCGAGGCGTGACGTATTTTGCACCTGCATTTAATGTGCCGCCTCCTTTAGGAGCACGGACCAGGTGCAGGGATAAGATCGCCGCTGTGGAGTCCTGGTCCGCCTCATGCATGTGCCTCACTGCACACCTGCCTAAGATTTCCATGCAGGCGTGCCACACATGGATTGCTCTGGAATCTGTTTGGGTTTTGCACCTTGTCAAGTGTGATGCTGGAAATGCATTGGAGGGACAGGGCCTACCTGTCCTTGTCCTGTAGTCCTTTTTCATTGTGTTCTGTATTGTTTTCTGCCCATGAGTCCATGTGGGACTCCTGGCAAGTCAGCTCTTCCTGTTTTTGCCTTGGTGTACAGACCCATGGGATACCCTTATGGCACCCATGGGCGGGGGTACAACCCTGTGCCCCTAGTGTATGTTTTTGGGCACCTCTGGGTGGACCACAGAGCAGGGTATGGGCCGGTGGCAACTCCATGCTGAATTTGACAGGTGCTCTGAGTATCCTCCATTTTGGGATACTCAGGCCCTGCCATTTGAATCAGTTGATTCCTGATAGAAAACAAGATGGTCCCTGTGGCCTCTTGCTTTATATTGCCTGTTACCTTGTTTTCCCAAAGTCCTGGGAAGCCCTGACTCTGTCCCTTCCCCCTGACTGGCTGTTGGGTGGAAGTTCCATATTTGGTGTTGTTTTGAAGTCCAGGCCAGACTTGCTGGAGCCTTCCCAGTGAGTGTATGTTGTGGGTACACCCTGTGGGTAGGACCTGGGTGAATGGAGTGTGTGACCAATATGCACTTCTTGTTGTGGCTTTCTGGTTTCTGGTATGAGAGACAAAGACTGAGACAGCCCTGCCCGAAACTAGCCTGAATGCAGTGTGTAGTGTTGAATGGCTGGGTACTTGTCCCAATCCACATTCCTTGTTGTGAGTGTCTGAGAGGGAGGAGGATGGCCTGAATGCACTGTGTGCCTGATTGGCTGACTGACTGCATGAATGCCATTCTGTATGATTGGCTGCTGAGTATTACCCAGCAGTGTGGATGAGAGACAGGATAGTATATCTGGGGACCTCTCACCACTGGAAATTGTTCAGAAGCTGTGTCTACACTTGAAGAGTAACTGCAACTGCTGATCCTCGACGCCCAGCTGGAAGAAGAAGACTTGCTGTTGCATATGCTTTGACCTGATCTGAAAGCTGCCAAATTCGTCGAAGACTGATCTGAGAGAAGACCTGGTAAGGCGCCATCTTCCCGTGCTCCAAGGGGCCATCGAGCACCGCTGACCTTCGCCAAAGCTCCCTGGAAGTCAGACCCTCAAAAGGCCGCTGACCGGAGACGGGACCGCCGAGGAGGTCGAAGTGAAGCACCCGGACTTCACCGCCGTTGAAGTCCATTGTCGTCGACTAGGGTTTGCTGGTTTGTGCAACTGCTGGAGGCCCGTCGAAGTTGTGTTGCCCCAGAAGAGGGAACCGTTTGACACCATGCTGCCACCGACCGGAGCCGCCTGCTCCTTTGCCTAAGAACATTTGAAACGAAGGACTCCCTTGTCCGCACCGACGACCGCTTTATCCTGCTGGAGAGAGTCAAGGCTGCTGACGCGCTGAGGAGAATCCGCCGGCGCGTTTCCTGCCACCTGAAGGCCACAAAGACTTTGACGACTCGACGCCTTTGCTGGGCTACAGTTCTTCTGAAACTCTTTGCGGTCCAGAACTATCAAACGCTGAGGTGCCCGCTCACCTCATCCTCGCAGGACGTCGCCGACAAGCACCGCCTGGATCGACGCCGTGGTCTGGGCACCCTCGAACTTCTCATCGACGCCAAGTTCACTTTCTTCGACGCCTCTCGACGATCTGTGACTCCTGCTTGAAAGGGGGTCACTCAAGAAGGATCCATCGACGCTTCTTCGAAGACCTCTGCTCCACCAGGTACATTGGGGGGTAAACACATTATAGGAGGAAATAAGACTATTGAGCAATATATGGACTGGACTTGTGCTAAATCTTTATTTTACAGGTTGCCCAGGTGGGGTGATCTCCACACAGAACTGTGTCTGCTCGTAGGGGCCATAATTCTGCCTATTGTTTTAACCATCTTGCTTTCCCTCCTCTCTCTATTGCTGGTTTCCTTTTTATGGATCTGTGTGACATTTTAACAGTATAGTTGATGCACTTTAAAGAGGTCTGATAATATTGGTGGTACCACTTTAGAATTGTATATATCTGCCATTGTTGACTTCTGAGTACAAAGTGAGTTATTGTGATAGTGTACATACCTTTGAATATTAATTATATAAAGACTGTCTTCAGTAATACAGTGTGGACATTCCTTTGTGGGGGCTTGGACTACACTGTACTTAAGAACCAGCCTGCATCACCTCCTGAGAAGCTAGGTATTAATTACTCGTCCATTGCTACCGCATAGAGAATCTTGGCTGGGGTCCTCTGTGCCTCTCCTCTACCATATAGAGAGCAGAAGTACAGACCCCCCCTCCAGTCTTTACATCAAGACCCGGTGGATTTCATATGAATGCATTAGTAAATGCCTTCTGCAAAGCGTTTTTACAGGCAGTATTTACTTTACTTTAATACAAGGCGGAGAGGAAAATGGAAATATTAAAAGCAAGTTCACCGCACGTTTCCTTTTTACTTGTCTACTCCTCCTCGTGCAAGCTCAAAATTGCATGCAAGGGACCCCACAACATGTAGCTGCTTACGATCCTAGTCCCCTGCATGCAATTCATATTTTTTGTAAAATGAGGGCAGCAACATTGAATGGGTGCCTGCAACAATGTTTCAATTTGATATGTTACCCAGAGGGATATTTATTCACGTGTTGTCTGACAAAATTGATTGTTTTTTGCTTTGCATAGGTAATTAGTCCCAGTCAAGATGAAAGAGACATTTATTTTAGTTTAATGCGACAAAACAATGTTTCCATGGATAATTAATTAATTAGATTCCTGATGGTGCCATTTTTTTAAGGTTGGAAGTGTAGATGCAGAGACGAGCATTGACTTTTGGCCTCGTTTTAAATGGGCAGAGCGGGGGAAATAGAGGTGTAAAAGCAAGGCGTAATACTTTACACCTCCATTTCCCACTCTGCAACATTTTGCAGAAGTAGCAAGATGGATGAGGGGCACAGAGCAGAGACAAGGGGGGTAATTCATAGAATTTAGCGCACAAGTGGCGCACGCGACTGGCGCACGTTGTGCGCGTGTGAATCTCTGCGCCAGCCGCGTGCGCTAAAATCCATTTCCGCGCACAGCGTATTCATGGATTTTAGCTACCAAAACCGGCCATGGTGCACTATGGCGCAGCGACCATGCAGCAGCGCCAGTTACGCCCCCAAGAATGCCCCTCATGCAGGGAAAAGCCATCAAAATCCCCAATCCAGCGCAAAGGGCTGCGCTAACCCTGTACCCTATTACTGGGGTTCACGGGAAGTTTCACACGCGATTGTCCCTGTGCGAGCGGGGTACGTGTATTACTGGGGTTCGCGTGAAGTTTCACAGGCGATTTCAGGAGGGTATGTGTATTTCGGGGGTGCGCGGGAAGTTTCACACGCGATTTCAGCAGGGTACATGTATTTCAGGGGTGCGCGGGAAGTTTTACACGCGATTTCAGCAGGGTACGTGTATTTCAGGGGTGCGCAGGAAGTTTCACACGCAATTTCAGCAGGGTACGTGTATTACAGGGGTGCGCGGGAAGTTTCACACGCGATTTCAGCAGGGTACGTGTATTTCGGGGGTGCCAGGGAGTCCTACACGTGATTTGGCAGTGTGGGTCCTCCCAGGTGTTCCCTGTACGCCCTCCACGACCCCTGCAGGCAGCCCACACCACAGGGGACTACCCTGCACCCCTGGTCATGTCCCGCAGGCAGCCCACCCAACATGGGCATGCCACCCAGCAAAGCCACATGTCTCCTTGCACTACTGATCACCAACTCATGTCCCCTTGCACCCCCACCCCCCAGTAGTGCAGGGCACCTGCCAGCAGGATCCCACTCATGTCCCACTCATGTCCCCCTACACCCCCACCCCCATTCCCCAGCAGAGCAGGGCACCTGCCAGCAGGCCCCCACTCATGTCCCCATGCACCCCCACCCCTCAGCAGTGCAGGGCACCTGCCAGCAGGCCCTCACTCATGTCCCCTTGCACCCCCACCGCCCAGCAGTGTGGGGCACCTGCCAGCAGGCCCCCACTCATGTCCCACTCATGTCCCCTTGCACACCTACCCCACAGCAGTGCGTGGCACCTGCCAACAGGCCCCCACTCATGTCCCACTCATGTCCCCTTGCACCACCACCCCCAGCAGTGTGGGGCACCTGCCAGCAGGCCCCCACTCATGTCCCACTCATGTCCCCCTGCACCCCCACCCCCCAGCAGTGCAGGGCACCTGCCAGCAGGCCCCCACTCATGTCCCCTTGCACCCCCACCCCCCAGCAGTGCAGGGCACCTGCCAGCAGGCCCCTACTCATGTCCCCTTGCACCCCACCCCCCAGCAGTGTGGGGCACCTGCCAGCAGGCCCCCACTCATGTCCCACTCATGTCCCCTTGCACCCCCACCCCACAGCAGTGCGTGGCACCTGCCAGCAGGCCCCCACTCATGTCCCACTCATGTCCCCTTGCACCCGCACCCCCCAGCAGTGTGGGGGCACCTGCCAGCAGGCCCCACTCATGTCCCACTCATGTCCCCTTGCACCCCCCCAGCAGTGTGGGGCACCTGCCAGCAGGCCCCCAATCATGTCCCCTTGCACCCCCACCCCCCAGCAGTGTGGGGCACCTGCCAGCAGGCCCCCACTCATGTCCCACTCATGTCCCCTTGCACCCCCACCCCCTAGCAGTGCGTGGCACCTGCCAGCAGGCCCTCACTCATGTCCCACTCATGTCCCCCTGCCCCCAGGTCATGACGATCCTCAATCATGGCCCTTATGGCCAGCCTCCCCAGCCCAAAGACCCAACCAAGTATTGCATCCACCCACAAAGAAAAGGCAATTACATGATACAACCCCAATGGCAAGTATGTAAATGAACACATGTCCATCACACACACATAATGGTTGCAAGTGAATGTGAAAACCCATATCATGACATGCATGAAACCAATGAGATAACACCACACATTGAAGTATGAAGAGAAAAATGTATTAAACACAACATGAATGTAATGAAAATCAAACAAACAACAATGGTAATAAAAAAAGAAAAGCTGTATGTCCCTTAAAAACTGAAAAACAAGAAATCATAATCAAAAGAAATCCAAAGGAAATGGTGTCCAAAGTCACAGTCCAACAAAGCAAATCCAAGGGAAAAAAGAAAAGTGAAAACCATTGCTACATGGTGAAATAAAAAAAAAGAGAAGAATCCAATGGTGAACTATATATAGATGAACAATCCAGGGTCCATGAGCCCAACTGAAGAAATGAAATCTATCAAAAATACTACCTAATAAAAAACTATATACAGAAACGTGGTGCATTGTCCAAGTGCAACCAAAATAAAGAAAAAACAAAAGGAAACCTAACACTATCTAACTATATACAACGGCGGCGGGCAAGTCCAGCGGCTCACTCTGTGGTGTCCCGGGCCAGGGCATCATCGAACTCCATGTCGATGTCCCGGAGACAGGCCTCTGCCCTGGCCCCGAAGGTCTCGCAGGGAGGCACTCATGGCCTGTTCCAACTCCCTGCAAGTTGTCTCGAGGCACTCTGCCCGCCTCAACGCCCGACGCATGGAGTTCTCCGCCCTGACCATCGTGAGCCATGCCTCTTCCGCCCGCCGCCGCTCCGCACCTATCTGCTGGCCCAACCGCAGCCACACGGAACACACTCCCATTCCTGGGTCCTCCTGCCCTATGGCCGATGCCTGCCCCTCTGATGTTGATGGCCCCGAGCCGTCATTGCTCCCACCTACAGCCTGCTGCTGCTGCTGTCCATGTGCCCTGTCCGATGGTGCCTGCACATCCTCCATCTGCTGGTCTCCAGTTGTGGTGTCCACCCCTGCTGGACCACCAACTCCCGACTGTGGCAGGGATGGGATCTCCACCAAGCTGGCTGTGTTGGTCAGGCCAGGTCCACAGGGGGCCCTGGTGGAATCTGGGCTGGAAGACGATGTGGAGAACGAACGGCGCATAGCCTCCACAGAGGAGGAGAGGTCCGCCAGAGTGTGCGTCACATGTAGGAACCCACCGACCAGGGCCCCTCCCAGCAGTGCCACGTCACGACGCTGCTCTTCGTGATGGTGTGTGTTCTCCGCCAAGGAACAACGCACGTTATCATGAATGTCACGTGTGCGCAACGCGACATCCACCAGGACGGATCCCATACGGTCGCGGGACCCCTCGCCCGCAGGTAGTGGAGAGACAGGTGACATGGCACTCTCCCCTACCTGCGGACGGGCCTGGGACAGGGCCTCCCTGCTGGTGCACGATGGTGCAGTCACAGGGTCAAGGACAGCGACATGCACAGGCCCCTCCGCGGTGACCTGTGCTGTCTCCTGACCCTGTACTGCACCACTTGCACCAGTGGTACTACCCCCACCAGGCCCCATGTGCGGCTCAGTAGCAGGCTCCTCCTCCTCTGTGGAGACCACCAACCAGGATGTCTCTGCACCGTCTTCCGCCATTGGAAGCCCCTGTAGGGGCTCACCCGGCCCTTCCGCCACAGCCGTTGTGGCAGACGCGGCACCAGCCCCCTCACTCCCAGATGATGTTAATTCCTGGGAGGGTGGCTGGGCCTTGCGTCGCCGCCCGGTGGAGGCATCCCCGCCACTTGGCTCCACAGCGCCCTCTCCGCCCTCTTCTTCACTTGACGCTGCGTAGAGGGAGACATAGAACACAAGCATCAGGGTACAGCACAAAATACCCTAGACAGGAAGCAATAACACATGAGTGGCACTGTCAAATGTCACTTCCATCCTGTCCTTCCACAACACATGGGTCAATGCATGCAACATACATGCAGAAACACTCCCGGCGCCTGCAATCAACATCAACACCCATGTACAAGGGCCCCTGTAAACCAAGATGTTGCCTTCAAAGTCACATGCATCCATGGCATTTCAAAGTCACACACACACACACACACGCACACGCACACGCACACGCACACACACACACACACACACACACGTGCACCATATATGTACATGACATCAGCACCCATTCCTCACCCCCCCTCCATGTTCAGGAACAGAGACTGCCATGCTTTCAGGTGTGCATTCTGCATAGAGGTCCCCATATTGCCTTAAAACACATGCACCTACCATGTGGTTCACACATAACTGGTCTCACATGCATGCATGACCATGATGTCCCTGCACACACACATCCATACATGGCCTATGTCACACATACAGGCAAGTATCAGACTACCAGCACACTGCAACATGCCCAGTCTCACACAGCAATGCTTGGCCACTTACCGCTCAACTCCAGACGGGTCTACCTCCGAAGGATCTGGGCGTGGAGCGCTGGGCCTACGCGTTCCAGGACCCTCATCTGGATGTTGCTCAGGCTGACCCGGCCCCCCTCCGCGAGGCCCGGGCCTTTATGAGGGTCCTGGACCTGAAGTCCTCCTAGCGCTTCTTGACATGTTGGTAGTTGCGGGTTGCCACCCCCTCCGTGTTGATGGCAACCACTGCGTCATCCCAGATCCTCTCCCGTCCTTCCTTGTTGGTGCGTCTTGTTCCGAAGAGGGCATCATAATGCCCCAGGACATGCTCCACCAGGACACCAACTTCGGTGGCAGTGAAGCTGGTGGCCCTCTGCCTCTCTGGCTGGGGGTTGCCAGTGGTGCCAGATGGAGATGTGCCCGACATGGCAACCCAAGAGGCAGGAGTGGGTGGGCAACTGGATCCTGGGGATGGGCTGTGGAGCGATGGAATCCCAGTCAGGAGTCTTCTGTTCCAGCAGGGGTGGACACAGCAACTGGACCCCTGCAGATGGCTGATGTGCAGGCACCAAATAGCAGGGCACGTGGGCAGCAGGCAGGCAGGCAGCAGCAGATGGCAGGTGGGAGTATGCTCGGGGCTCTTGGGGGAAGAAAAATGGCCTTCAGGGCAGGAGCGTGGTCTTCCGTGTGTTTTCGCGTGGCCAGCTTGATACGGAGTGATTTGGCATGTGAAAAAATTGCACATCAGCGTGTAATTCGAGGAAAGGGCCTTAGTGCGTAAGCGCGTCATTGCACGCACACAATTCCATTGGACCAAAGGCCCTTAGCGCGTAGGTGCGTAAATGACATTACGTGCGTGGGCGTTTCCCTCATAGCACGTGATGACAGAGCACACGTGGAAAAACTGCACGTCCGAGTGTCATCGCGTGTAATTGGAGGAAAGTGCCCACGTACACACGTATCTGACGTGTACATGTGGGCCGGTTTAAAAGCTGCGTGTAGGACACCATTTCCTTGTACGTGCTTTTCGTGGAGAGCGAGTGGGTGAAATCTGTACTTCTTGTCGGTTCACACGCGATTACTTCACAGCGTTTCTAGTTCGTACTCCCTGTTACCTCTGACAGCTCTTTTCTGATTTTTTGTTGGGCCTGTTTCCTCAAACAGAGTTCACTTCTCCTTTTGTCCTGTCTCCTCAGACAGCGTACAATTCTTCTTTTGGCGGGGGTGTTGCCAACGTGCACACGCATGTATTTTTCACGTTCTTTTTCCAGGCAGATGGTGAGTTCCGCACGTACTTAGCAACTGTGCTTGCCCTGTGTGTTGCGTTCCCCTTCAGAGGTCATTGTAGGCTGCGTGTATTACGCGTACGCTTATTTTTGTGTTTCTGGGTGCCACAGCGTAGTGCGAGTTCATTTTTTCACGCACGTGGTCTACGAGGGGTTGCGTGCACGTTTATTTTTTATTTTGGGCTGCCTGTGCGTTGCGTGATCCGTCATCTTCCCCCAGGGGTCACAGACAGCCTTGTTAGAGCACTAGGGTACGTATTCCATCTGGTATCCTACCCCTTTGACCGCCAATTGCCCAGGACAATAGTTTACTGCAACTCCCAAACGCACAACAACATCAGTGCCATGGCTGGGAGGCGACCAAGCGGTAAGGGAGGCAAAGGTGGCCGACCCTCAAAAGGTGGGCGTGGTGGGCGCGGTAGGGGACGTGGTCGGGATTTGCAGGGTGCTCCTATGCCCCCATGTGTGGAGGAACAATCAGGGACACCCATGCCCCCCCCATGGTTGAGGGAAATTTGGCTGACACCATCCAAGCTCAGCCCCTGTTGGACCAGCCCATTGTGGCACCTGACCTGGCACAGGATGACTCCCTGGCTGACTTCCAGGTCAGCAAGTCTAGGCCACGTGCGGCGGTGCAAGTTGTTGTCACCTATCCATTTGGACCGGGGCAGCTATATCATCTGTCCCAAGTATGCAGGGTGGGGAGGCTGCAGCTGCAGCTCCATCCGCCCCAGCTCTGACTCTCCCAGCCAGGACAGTGTCAGTCCCAGTCCATCAAACTGACGTTCCCCCTGCCAACATTACCCAGCAACCAATGCCTGCATCAAGAACTATGGTCATTGTGCATTCCCACACTTCTACTACCCAGTCCACTGTTGATTATGCCCCTACTGAACAGAGCGGTGTAAGCCACTCTGGCTCTGCTCCACCTTTAAAGAAGAGGAAGAAGGGTGCTCTGGCACGACAGGCTGAGACCCCAGACACGGCTACACACTCCGGCACGTCAAGGAAGCCTGGCTTTAATGACACGGAACTTGATGCACTTGTGCACTATGTGTCGGCACATAGCCACGAAATGTTGGTGACTGCAGGGTGCAAGACCACACCTGGTCAACGTAAGGCACACTGGCAGACCATCGCCGACCACATAAGTGCCCTTGGATTTGTGAGGCGCTCAGCTGATGATTGCTAAAAGCAGTGGAATGACCTGAAACGCAGAGCAAAGAAGAATCTGGCCTCAAATCATGCCGCTACTCTGGTGACTGGCGGTGGCTCTCCACAAGAGGACAACAAACTCACTGAACATGAGTCTGTTGCTGGGGCCTTCGTCACAGAGGAACAGATCCAAGGTGTGGGAGGACTACCTGATTATGAAGCATTGTCCGGTTGAGTGCCCATGCATGTGTGTGTAATGCATGTGTATGTTGTTTGGGTGACGGGTTCTGATTGCGTGCCACGTGAGGGTGTGTGTGCCTGAGTGGTATGGGTCACCCATGTGCTTCATCCAAAACATTCAGCCGCCTGGGATTTGGGTGTGACAGTATCCCTTCTGCCCACATTAGTAATTTGGCTCAACATTAAGGCAGTTGCCCTTGAAGTGGCATCTTACAACAACATTGTTTGTATTTTTCAGTGTTCGTTCAGGCTAATTGTTTCAATTCTCCCACTTTGGCTACGCATTCCACATTTGTGACATGCTTCTGTCATTGATGAACCCCATATTGGACCACATGTGTTACATTGTTAGATGAATGATTTGACCATTCAGGCTAATTGAGTATTGGCCTGATCACATGAATTTTTGGGGCCTGTTTGAATGTGGAACATGATAGTTGTTTCCTGTCATGTTGAAGTGACAAACCATTGATGTATACATCGGCCTGCAATAAATGTATTTTTGGACACTAGATGTGTTGCAGTGTGTGGCACATGCCTATTTTGTCACACTATGTAGCATTTTTCATCTCATCATGTCCATCTCACATGGATGGCTGACAGTATTCATTCACTGACATATGGATGTACTTGTGGAATGTACCATGGCTATGGTACATGCCATCTGTGTGATGGCATGTGTCATGTGTATTGGACATGCCACTCACAGGCCAATGTGTGATGGCAGTGCTACCCAGCATGCAGCAAATGTGTTGTTCTTCCATGTAGGTGTCATCAGTGTCTGCCTTTTGGGTCCCCTTCAAACTCAGTGACAGTGCATGCATGCGAGGGTTATAGTCATGTGGGACATATGTAAATCGTGTAAATCATGTAGTGGTTCTGTAGCTTGTCAGACCTATTTGTGTGCTATGGTGCTAATGCCTGTTTCCATTTTTTGTCTTTCATGTTTTTGCAGAGGATGACGCAATTGATGCTGTTGAGGTTGAGGAGATGGTGCAGACCCAGGAGGAATCTCAGGCACAACCGGGCACCAGTGGGGGACGTGGTGTGGTGGTGGGTGAGAACCCAATCCTGCTGCAGAACATTCTATCTAGGGATGCCTCTGGGTGCACCTCCCCAGACCTCTATTCAGGTGTTGATTCGGATGATGAGACCTATGTGGCGTCGCAGGTAAGTGTTTTTGGCAGGGATTCTGTTCTGTCCAACCCACCTGTACCAGCGGTAGAACACTCTATGGGGATGTCAGTGTTGGTAAGTCCACCTTTGGTGGTTACGGATGCAGGGTCACAGTACACAACATCTGATCCTGTTCCTGGGCCAGCAGATCAGAGGGGAATGCAGTCCTGCAGCCTCAGGCAGTGCCGGCACAGCAAGGCGCAGATCGTCTTGCCCCAAACAGGTGTGGTGCCCGCCGACGCGGTGGCCGTACGCCACCAGGCAATACCGCATGGGAACAATCCATTTACTGTATGCCAACCCAACAGGCAGCATCAGTTGAGATGATGGCTCAAGCAATGGAGAGGGTGGCCACTTCCAGTGTCCCCCCTGACAGGCAGATGGAGCTACTACAGCAGGCAACAGACTCCATTTGCCAATCACACAGGGAGGACATGTTGGCGTCCAACAGGGACAGACGGGCGGCACTGGAGACTCTTCGTCAATCGATTTCAATAGAGTCCCAGGGCCACAGGGAAGCCCTCAGGGTAGAACTCCATCACCTCAGGGAGACTCTTGTTGACCTTGAGGCTTCCACTAACTTGAGGACAGAACAGCAGCTGGAGCGGCTCACACGTTCGCTCTCAGCTGAGATGCAGGCAACTCGGGAGGAGATCCGTGCATCACGTCAGGTGCTGCATGGGGATCTCCGCACTATAATCCTCCAAAATGAGACCTTCCACACCCCCATGCTTGCTGCCATGGAGGACCATATCAGGGCTTTGCGTGGGCTGCCTCCCATTGCACCACCACCTCCTGTGCCAGCACCACCTCCTGTGGCAGCAGCAGAGGTTGATGATAGCGACAGCAGCAGTTCTCCCACATTGGCATAGCTGTGCAGGCCATGAGCCCATGGAGGTGTTTTTTTTCCCAACATCCACACAGGTGGGTGTTGGTGCGCACCCTGTCCTCGGACCTCCTGGGTGGCCCCCACCTTTCCCCCACATGGCCATTTTTGATTTTTGATTTTGTTTTTGCAGTGTGTTGCCTTGTGTGGCTCCCGTGGGTATCCACTGTATTCCAGCTGGGCACATGCAGGCTTGTCCTGAGTTTGGGTTAGATGCTTGGGTTCGTGAGACACACACCCCTCCTGCTTCCCGTTTCCATGTGATTGCAAAGAGTGTGCCCAAGAAACATTGACTTTCACAGTGACGTAGGACTCCCATGAGCTGTGTGGGCAGTCTGTAGTCAATACTGTGTACACATTCCTAGTGCATATTGTTGTTGAATTGTACACTGCATGGTGTATTGCTATGTGCTTGTGCATCCATGTCTTTTGCCTAATTTGCAGGTTAATTCCTCATGTCTTCACAAGGCTGTCTACTTTGGAGGTGGAGCTCATGTTGTAAGCAGTGCACTTGGACATTTGCGTGGCAGCAGCACTGTACAGTTGGAAGTGGCCGATGTGCTGGCATGATCAGGTTGTAAGACTACCACTACTTTAACTTAGTACTGTCATGTTTATGCTATGTTTGAGGTTGTGTAGCTGCATTGAATTGTTGGTAAGTATTTAGTCATGTGTGTTGTTAGTTCTACATTACTGGGAGCATATTGTGTGTGGGCAGGTTCCATTGAGGACACTGTACTTTTACACTTGTGTGATGTTTTGGGGATTGCTTTGTTTGCTCTCACATAGCATGACATGCCATGGTGTGTTGGGTGGCGGTGCTGGGGAGGGGTTGGGTGACATGGTACTGTTGTCATGTTGTATTTTGCAAGGGGGTAATGATTTTTGCAGCATAGAAGTGTGTCTTTTGATGACACAGCATTGGTGGTGTTTGTGTAGGTAGGGCACACAATGTAACACTTCCAGGTGACCAATCTCAGGCTGGTATGGTTGTGACAGTTGACTGTCCCTTATGTCATCATCATTGATTGTCAGCTGGCATGTGCCAGGGCTGTGTGCACTCCACAGGGGTGTGATTTTAGGTGAAGTAATTATCCACCAGCTGTGTACGGGCTGCCTCACCCCGTGCCCTTTCCCCTCCCATGCGCAGCGGGCATGCTTGTGGTTGGGTATGTGGGGGCACCACCATGTCCACCGACAGGCCCCGGCGTGTTGCAATGTTGTGCAGGACACATGCTGCCACTATGATCCTGCACACTACTGGGGGAGAGTATAACAGCTGCCTGCCAGAATGGTCAAGGGAGCGAAAGCGTGACTTGAGCACTCTGAATGTGCGCTCCACTATGCTTCGGGTTGCAATATGGGCTGTGTTGTATCTTACCTCGGGTGGCGTGGCGGGGTTCCGAATTGGCGTCATCATGTGGGTGCTCAGAAGGTAGGCACTGTCCCCTGGGGAGGTGGTGATGGGTATCATTAGTGGGGTTGTGACATTGCTCAGTATCTGACATGCATGCATGTGCTGTGGCATTTATACTCACCGAGCAGCCAGGTATCGCCATGCCGCCCAGCTTCTAGGTCCCGGTTTAGGGTTGACATTCTGTAAATGAAACTGTCGTGGGTGGACCCTGGATAGTTGGCATATACTGAGGTGATGATTCCCTTGGCATCACATACTACCTGGACGTTGATGGAATGCCAGTGCTTGCGGTTTCTGATGCCCTGGGGGGACGTAGAGCCAGATGGGTGCAATCAATGGCACCTAGCACTTTGGGGAAGCGTGCCACCCCGTAAAAATCTTGGATGACAGCCTGCCTTTCTGCAGGTGTTCTGGGCAGGTATATGTGCCTGCAGACTGATGGGCGTGCAGTCATGATGGCTAACACCTCGTGTAGGCAGCGTGACTGCGTGGCCTGTGACACTCCCCCACTATAGCAGTTGTCCGTTGAAATGATCCAGTGGCCAAGAAGTGCAGTACATTGAGGACCTTCTGCAGGGGGCTTGGGAGCACAGGGTGGGTGATGTGAGGTCATCCTCCCACTCACTGACCAGGTCGAGTATTATGTGAGGTGGAAACCTGTACCTCCCATACACCTGGTCATCAGGCTTCCCAAAAAGGCTTGTTCTGGGTGTAAAAATTCTGGCCCTGACTATCCACCTCCTCTTCCTCCTGCGGTATCCCGCGGCCACTGCTGCTAGGAACGGTATATTCATCCTGGCGTCTGAGCTTGTTTGTTGTTGGCGCGCACTTTTGTGCTGCGCGGGTCGATGTACACCTGCTTCCTGCTGGCGTATGTCTTTCTGGATTGGTGCGTCTTTTATGGCGCACGCTTAATACGTGTTGTAGGCGAGCATGTGGCCGTTCCGCACACTTGCCTCCTGTACTTCCCCGCCCACCCCAGTAATACACGTACCCCGCTTGCCCAGACCCAATTGTGTGTAAAACTTCCCTCGAGCCCCTGAAATACACGTACCCCGTGTTAGGCAGAAACCTGTGCAGTTCCCTCTGGGACCACTGCAAAAAGTGTAAGTCTGCAGGAGTTAGCGGTAAACCCAATTGGTAGCAGTCCACACCACCCAGATTTACCTGGTAGCTGTGGCTGAGCAGTCAGACTTCTCTCAAGACGAGTTAGGCAGTATTTGGAGTATACAGAATAGGGCAATTTACACAGTAGAACAAGCAGACACGGATCAGAGCTTGGGTGTAAAGATATATAATTATTTATTTAAAAACACATCTATGAAAAACACACTGGCACTAATATGGCAAACAACTCCAATCACAATCACTATAAATATATATCAATCCCCTAACAATATTTCGACAAGTCTAGGTTCAAAGACACCACTTATTTGCAGACAGAGGTGAGTGCTTTAGCCTAGATGGCACTCTAATATTCGTTAGAACGGGAGAGAAAAAGACAGGATATGAAACCAACTCAGTACCAACACTTTTACGAAGCAAATGCAAGGCAAGCAAGGCAGGGTCTACTGTAGATCACAAAGTTCAGAGGCCAGGCCCGCTCGGAGAGAGGCAAGGCGGTATGTTCCAAAAATATCACAGTGGAAATGCACTTCAAGTCTTTGTAGCAAAATGTCACAGAAAGGTTGGACCAGTTTAGAACATAAGTTAAGAAGGTCTGGAGCCGACCCAGTGGAAAGGTAAGGATTTAAGACACCTCACGCTAACCATCACAAGGGAAGCCAGGCGGACACAGTACCTTGTAAGTGAAGAGACAGCTCCGACGGGGGCAGTTGTTCCTGGTGGTGGATGCAAGTCGTGGCTTTGCCAGAAGATGAGGTGATCTTATCGTCGAGGAAAGTTGAAGATCGTTGCACCACCAGGGAAGAGACCAGCCGCGGAGTGTTCCGTCACAAGGCACCACCTTTTGGTCGTGGTACAGTGGTTAGTGGCTATCCAGTTGCCGGGGTGCTCAGCACGGTCAATTCGACCACTAGTCGTCCTGGAAGCGAAGAAAAAGCAAGGGACTGGTTGTTCCCACCAGTCAGGGGAAGAAGACTCTCCAGCAGGGAGATCTCCTCTGTCGTTGGGAAGTGGTGAGTCGGTTCAGCAGGGCTCCACCGGAGGTGTCGTTGTTGCAGGTCGGCTCAGCTTTACCCTCGCCGGATTCTTAGGTCCTGTGGCGACTCCTGGAGTTCCAGTCCCAAAAGCCCTGCTTTTATGCAGAAAACCCCCATTCATTCAGCCTAGCTGTCAATCAAACATGCTAAGTGGTGAGCGGGGCGGCTCACCACTTGGGCCAATCACACCAGAGTGCGACTTGAGTTGGCAAGGCAACTCCGTCCAGGGTGCCTAAACCCCCCTCCCACACCCCCTGTGGTACCCAGACAGAATGGCACCACTCTGGAGGGCTTCTGTGCAGAAGCCTGCCAAAAGTGGAACAAAGGGCTCAACCTTTGATTCGGAGTTACAGAGGCGAACACATACGCCATTTTAAAAACCGAGTTCTGGCAGAAAATACCAACCGTATTTTAGCCAAATAAACCGGCGGTATGTTAGAGACTAATGTGAAAAAGTATTAGCCTCGAACAATGGGAAGAATCCCATAGAACAATGGGAAGAATCCCATAGGAATATATTCGCGGTCGAATATAAGAAGTAGTATCCACTGCCACCAGCCAAAACTCGACGAGGGGGGACAGGATAGTGCCCCCTCGAACAACAGACCCAGGGGTAATCGAATCACCCCTACCAGTACGTCCACAATAGGATGGTTTGTACTGGTTCTATTAGTAAATTTAGGTCTAGTAAAGCCAATGGTGACTTTACATGCCCTGGGAGACAGTAGTCAGTCCCAGGGTATGGAGTCTATGGTGGGGATCCCCTAGGACACCCCAGTGTTACGGCACGGAGGGTGCGGTGTAACACGCATAGCAAAACACATGAGACCCTATGGAGTAAAAGACCCCATAGAACACATTGACATTCAAAGGAATCAACCACAAATCATGTCCAAGAGTGGGAGAAAAGAGTCTCACTCTTGGCAGGATGAAAATAACAAACTCCAGAAATCCAGCAAAGCTGCTGGGGGACTCACTAGGTTAGGAAATTCAGCCTAAACAGAGAATTCTCCCTAACACTCACCCCCCCCCCCCCAGACTAAGGGACAGGAGGATTTAATCCACTCCTGGATGAATCTCATACCTCTAGTCAATGATATACATCCTAGAGAGACCATCAGCATTTTGGTGGTGACATCCTGACCTGTGCTCAATGGTGAAATCAAACCCTTGCAGGCAGATTGACCATCTCAGTAGTTTTGGGTTTTCCCCTTTCATTTGCATTAACCATCTCAAGGGTTGGTGGTCAGTCTGAATGACAAAAGTAGAACCATACAAGTATGGCCTAAACTTCTTCAGAGCCCAAACGATAGCAAAGCACTCTCTTTCGAATGTTGCCCACCTTGTTTCAGGATCTTTCTGCTTGCGGCTGATGAAGCAAACGGGGTGCTCCCTACCTTTCCCATCCAGTTGACTGAGTACTGCAACCTATTCCTACATTTGAAGCATCTGTCTGCACAATGAAAGTTTGGTGGTAATCAGGAGCTCTGAGTACTGGGGCTTGGCAAAGAGCCTTTTTCAGGTTTTCAAAGGCCTGATTGCACTCCTTGTTCCATCTAAACTTTTTAGGGAATTTTGGAGAGGAGATAACATTCAGAGGAGAAGCTATGGTCCCATAGTTCTCAATTCAATTCCTGTAATACCCAGTGAGACCTAAGAAGGCTGTCACCTGGGTCTGAGTAGTAGGTGTTGTCCAATTTTGCACAGCTTCAATCTTACTGAGCAAAGGCCTTATTTCTCCACCTCCTACCTCATGTCCAAGATAGACTACCTTACTCTGTCCAATTTGGCATTTACTCGCCTTTATGGTCAGATTGGCTTGTCCTAGAGCCTGCAAAACATCTCTCAGGTGGTTTACATGTTCTTCCCAGGAATTGCTGAACACTGCTATGTCATCCAAGTATGCCATGCAGAAGTCCTCCATCCCATTCAGAACCTGGTTTACCATCCGTTGAAATGTAGCAGGTGCATTTTTCAATCCAAAAGGCATTACCTTAAACTGGTATAAGCCCACTGGGGTAGAAAATGCAGTCTTCTCCTTGGCATGGTCTGTCGGGGCTATTTGCCAATAGCCTGACGTCAAGTCAAATGTGCTGAGGAACTTGGCTGCACCAAGTCTATCCACCAACTCATCTGTCCTTGGCAAAGGGTGGGCATCAGTCCTAGTGACTGCATTAAGAGCTCTGTAATCCACACAGAATCTAAGTTCTTTAGATCCTGCCTTTGGTACTAACACAACTGGGCTAGACCATGAACTAGTAGAGGGCTCTATTACCCCGAGATCAAGCATCTTGCTGACCTCACCTTTGATGTGGGTTCTTACATTCTCTGATATTCTGTATCCTCTGCTTTTGACTGGCAGACAGTCACCAGTGAGTATGTCATGCTGGCCCCAAGGGGCCAAGTCTGGTGAAAGTGAGAACAGAGAGGCAAACTGATTCAACATAGATTTGCACTCTTCTTGTTGCTCAGGTGTCAGATTTGAAGAGAGATTTACTCCTTCAATCTTTTCGTCCAAAGGTAAGCCTCTGAGGAGATCCGGAAGAGCTTCACTCTCTTCTTCTTCCTCTGATGATGCTAGAAGCAACACTCCTACATCAGGTCTCGAGACATACGCTTTGAGTCGGTTGGTGTGGAAGACTGTTGGAGCCTGCTTGGGATTGCCCAAGTCCACCAGATAGTTGACCTCTCCAAGTTTACCCACAACTCTGAAGGGTCCCATCCATTTGTCTTGCAAGGCCCTCTGCCTTGTTGGGATCATAACGAGAACTAGCTGGTCTTGAGTGAACTCAACCATGTTAGCCTTTGATCATGCCAGTGCTTGACCAATGCTTGTCCAGCTTTCAAGTTATCACTTGCTTCCGCCATCATGTGTGACATTCTCCTCTGGAGACCTATCACGTAGTCAGTCACTCTGACTGGCTTGGGGGAAGGAGCACTCTCCAACTCCTACTTAATCAGGGCCAATGGACCTCTGACGGGATGACCATAGAGAAGTTCAAAGGGAGAATAACCTACTCCCTCCTGAGGGACTTCTCTATAAGCAAATAGAAGGCATGGCAGTAGAAGATCCCACTTTCGTTTAAGGGGGTCCTCTAAAGCACCTATCATGCTCTTCATGGTTCGGTTGAACCTTTCTACCAATCCATTGGTTTGTGGGTGGTAAGCTGTTGAGAACTTGTAAGTAACTCCACAGGTTTTCCACATGGCTTTCATGTAGTGGGACATAAAGTTTGACCCCCTGTCAGAGATTACTTCCTTAGGAAACCCGACCCTGGTAAAAATACCAAGGAGGGCCTTAGCCACAGCCGGAGCTGTAACGATCCTCATAGGAATTGCCTCAGGATACCTAGTAGCATGGTCTACTACAACAAGTATAAACATGTTGCCTGAGGAGGTTGGAGGATCAAGGGGACCAACAATGTCAATGCCTAATCTCTCAAATGGGACTCCCACAACTGGGAGAGGCACTAGAGGTGCCACATTCTTGAAGCCAACCTTACCAGAGGTCTGGCAGGTGTGGCAGCTCCTGCAGTGTCTTTCTACTTCGGCTCCCATCTTTGGCCAATAAAAGTAGAGGTAGAGCCTTTCCTTAGTCTTCTTGAAACTCAAGTGACCAGCCAAAGGAATCTCGTGGGCTAACTGCAAGAACTGTTGTCTGTTCACTTGGGGTACTACAAGCCGGTTGTAGTCTCCAGGTTCAGACTCGGTCGGTTCACTGTAGAAGAGGCCATCTTCCCAGTGCAACCTGTATTTCCCAGGCTCTTGCCCTTCAGCCTGAGCTTCGGCCTGGTGGCAAAGACCTTCCAGAGTTGGACATTCTCTCTGTCCGTTACTGTAGTCTGCCCTGTTGGGTCCACCTTCTGCCAGTAACGACTGCAGCTCAGGATGGTCAACAGGATCCAGATTTCCAATGAGTTCCTGGCCTTCCATTAGCTCTTCCTCAGAGTCTAATTCTACCACACAGGGTTGTACCACCCTCTCAGCCTCAGCTGGAGGGGGAGTTACGGGTGTAACTGTGGACAACCGAGGGGAAGTCCTTGTTGGTTGCACTGAAGTGCTGGCTGCTGGTTTCGGTATAGAAGTTTTAGATTCCCTTTCGCTTTTGATTTCTTTGAGACAGCAGCTGACAATTCCAGTGGAGCAGGAGTGATATCCTTCTTCATCATCTCCTGGGGAGTACCTCTCATGGTTCTCTCCTTTGCAGGTCTGGTTAGCTCCTGTAACCGTTTACTAGGAGGTCTGGGGGTATGAGACACAACTCCAAGAGTTTTTAAATCGTTACCTAACAGAACTCGTCCTGGTACCTCACTTTGTATGCTGACAGGTATCTTCACAGTCATGTCATTACACTGGATGAGAACTGGTAATTGGGGAAACATCTGCACAGGCCCTCCAGCTAACTTGGTGAGGCGTTTGGGTGCCTTAGCAACATCCTCAGCCTGAAAAAAAGATTTATCCACCACAGTTATGCTGGCCCCAGTGTCGCTAATGGCAGGAGTCTCCTGACCATTCACCTGGACACTGTCCTTATAATACTCTTTAGTATTATCTGGGATAGAATTATAGACATCTACATTCTGTTCTCACAAACCCAGAAACACTAAAGAAACACTGGCTGAGACTCCAATGGGTTCATCAGCCAGCAGTAGAAAGTTTCCACTTGCCATCTGGACTTCCTCCTCTGGAGCGAAGGCTAAGGAGACAAGCTGGACCCCTGAAGGTTTACCCTTGCATCTGGGATCTCCTTTCACATGGTCAGTAGAGCCACAAACAAAGCATTTACCAAATGCTTTCTGGAATGGCTTGTTCTGGCCTCCCTCTGGTTTGGCACCAGAAGGTACACTATTCTGCTGTGGTTTTCCTTGTGGCTTACTCTTATGGTTTTGTTTGGGGCCCTCTTGGGAATTTGAGTTATTAGAATTCTCTTTTGAATCTTTTTTAGGCTGTTTTCCCTCATCCTTTTTCTGAGTTGCCCCAGAATCCTTATGAGTAGCCCTGTTGGCAACCCACAAGTCAGCAGCCTTAGCTAGCTTCCTGGAATCCAATTCCTTTGAATCAGCCAAGTGCTGTCTGAGCTCAGGATAACAGGCATCATAAATAGACTCCAACATAAAAAGATTCTTCATACCCTCATAAGTGTTCACCTTGTAACCCTTAATCCATCCCTATACGTTTTTCAACCCTTCACTCACCCAGGTAGCCCAAGGGGTACCATCATGCTTTTTTAGGGATCTAAACCTCTTAAGATACTGGGAAGGGGTCTTCCCAAATCTAGCTATCAGAGCTAGGTTCACACTTTCATACTCTTTCCTATCCTCCTCCCCCAACTCCATTACCACATCAGTTGCAACAGGGGGGAGCCTAGAGAACAACCAGGTAAGTAGCTCATTACCTGTGATGTTCTGGAGCCCATGATTGTACTCAAACAAACTCAGCCAATCCAACACATCCAACTTTGGTTCATACATAACAATTAATTCCTTAGGCATCCAGGGTCTTTTGGGACTGGAAATTCTAGAGGAGCCAGAGACAGAAGCAGTTTCAACAGACAACTTTTTCATTTCTAACTCATGCTTGAGCTCCATTTCTCTGAGCCTAAGAATTTGTTGCATTTCTTGGTGTTTCTGTTCAGTTTGAGCAGTAATCCTTCTGAATTCCAAGTCTATTTTCATTTTTTCTAGTTCAAGGACTTGAGGACTTAGTGTGGGACCTGCTATAGGCCCAGTAGGTACAGCTGGTAAGGCAGACAGAGGGGTAGGGGACAGAGTTTCAGTAGCCTCTCCTTCCTCTTCAGCCTCTTCATCACTATCATCAGAACTTTGATTTAGATCAACACCATTACTGTTATCTACATTTGCTGGAGAAGGTGGTTCCTCTGAACCATTACCCAGACTTTGGTTTTCCAGCAATCTCGCTATCAGTTCCACTTTCTTGCCTCTTACAGAAAGATTATCTTGTCTACAGAGAGCTCTTAAACTCTCAGTATTGTTACCTGACAAGGACTCTTGACTGTAAACTTCCATAGTAGACATGTTTTTGAAAGTTGCTTTTTAGTGCTAAGCTTTGTGGTTAGTTATCCTAAATTGTTGAAAAGCACTCTAAACTGTATACTCAATACGAATCCCACCGCTGTACACCAGTGTTAGGCAGAAACCTGTGCAGTTCCCTCTGGGACCACTGCAAAAAGTGTAAGTCTGCAGGAGTTAGCGGTAAACCCAATTGGTAGCAGTCCGCATCACCCAGATTTTCCTGGTAGCTGTGGCTGAGCAGTCAGACATCTCTCAAGACGAGTTAGGCAGTATTTGGAGTATACAGAATAGGGCAATTTACACAGTAGAACAAGCAGACACGGTGTAAAGATATATAATTATTTATTTAAAAACATATCTATGAAAAACACACTGGCACTAATATGGCAAACAACTCCAATCACAATCACTATAAATATATATATCAATCCCCTAACAATATTTCAACACATCTAGGTTCAAAGACACCACTTATTTGTAGACAGAGGTGAGTGCTTTAGCCTAGATGGCACTCTAATATTCGTTAGAACGGGAGAGAAAAAGACAGCGTATGAAACCAACTCAGTACCAACACTTTTATGAAGCAAATGCAAGGCAGGCAAGGCAGGGTCTACTGTAGATCACAAAGTTCAGAGGCCAGGCCCACTCGGAGAGAGGCAAGGCAGTATGTCCCAAAAGTATCACAGTGGAAATGCACTTAAAGTCTTTGTAGAAAAATGTCACAGAAAGGTTGGACCAGTTTAGAACACAAGTTAAGAAGGTCTGGAGGCAACCCAGTGGAAAGGTAAGGATTTAAGACACCTCACGCTAACCATCACAAGGGAAGCCAGGCGGACACAGTACCTTGTAAGTGAAGAGACAGCTCCGGCGGGGGCAGTTGTTCCTGGTGGTGGATGCAAGTCGTGGCTTTGCCAGAAGATGAGGTGATCTCGTCGTCGAGGAAAGTTGAAGATCGTTGCACCACCAGGGAAGAGACCAGCCGCGTAGTGCTCCGTCACAAGGCACCACCTTTTGGTCGCGGTACAGTGGTTAGTGGCTATCCGGTTGCCGGGGTGCTCAGCACGGGCAATTCGACCACTAGTCGTCCTGGAAGCGAAGAAAAAGCAAGGGACTGGTTGTTCCCACCAGTCAGGGGAAGAAGACTCTCCAGCAGGGAGATCTCCTCTGTCGTTGGGAAGTGGTGAGTCGGTTCAGCAGGGCTCCACCGGAGGTGTCGTCGTTGCAGGTCGGCTCAGCTTTACCCTCGTCGGATTCTTAGGTCCTGTGGCGACTTCTGGAGTTCCAGTCCCAAAAGCCCTGCTTTTATGCAGAAAACCCCCATTCATTCAGCCTAGCTGTCAATCAAACATTCTAAGTGGTGAGCGTGGCGGCTCACCACTTGGGCCAATCACACCACAGTGCGACTTCAGTTGGCAAGGCAACTCCGTCCAGGGTGCCTAAACCCCCTCCCACACCCCCTGTGGTACCCAGACAGAATGGCACCACTCTGGAGGGCTTCTGTGCAGAAGCCCGCCAAAAGTGGAACAAAGGACTCAACCTTTGATTCGGAGTTACAGAGGCGAACACATACGCCATTTTAAAAACCGAGTTCTGACAGAAAATACCAACCAGTGGATTTATTTAAGACAAATAAACCGGCGGTATGTTAGAGACTAATGTGAAAAAGTTTTAGCCTCGAACAATGGGAAGAATCCCATAGGAATATATTCGCGGTCGAATATAAGAAGTAGTGTCCACTGCCACCAGCCAAAACTCGACGAGTGGGGACGGGATAGTGCCCCCTTGAACAACAGACCCAGGGGTAATCGAATCACCCCTACCAGTACGTCCACAATAGGATGGTTTGTACTGGTTCTGTTAGTAAATTTAGGTCTAGTAAAGCCAATGGTGACTTTACAAGCCGTGGGAGACAGTAGTCAGTCCCAGGGTATGGAGTCTATGGTGGGGATCCCCTAGGACACCCCAGTGTTACGGCACGGAGGGTGTGGTGTAACACACATAGCAAAATACATGAGACCCTATGGAGTAAAAGACCCCATAGCCCATAGAACGCATTGACATTCAAAGCAATCAATCACAAATCATGTCCAAAAGTGGGAGAAAAGAGTCTCACTCTTGGCAGGATGAAAAAAAAAACTCCAGAAATCCAGCAAAGCTGCTGGGGGACTCACTAGGTTAGGAAATTCAGCCTAAACAGAGAATTCTCTGTAACACCCCGCTCACCCAGGCCCAATCGCGTGTGAAACTTCCACGCACCCCCGAAATACACACACACGCTATTTTTGACACAGCGCGTGTCCGTGTTAGTCGCGTACCCCTTTGCACATCATTTGTCCTAGAGGGCCACAGTATGGGACATTCATCAGAGCTGTATATACGTGCTTTTTGTTAGCACACATTTCTTTAATGCGCAGGGACGCTACCGCCTGCCTTCGTGTGGCGGACGTGTGTTGATGTACATAATTGACTTTTGCTTTGTGTCATGAGATCGCCATTTCACTGCTAGGGGTGCTGGGGGACATGAGTGGAGGCCTGCTGGCAGGCGCCCTGCACTGCTGGGGGGTGGGGGCACTGGGGGACATGCGTGGGGGCCTGCTGGCAGGTGCCCTGCACTGCTGGGGGGTGGGGGTGCAAGGGGACATGAGTGGGACATGAGTGGGGGCCTGCTGGCAGGTGCCCCTCAGTGCTGGGGGGGTGGGGGTGCAAGGGGACATGAGTGGGGGCCTGCTGGCAGGTGCCCTGCACTGCTGGGGGGTGGGGGTGCAAGGGGACATGAGTGGGACATGAGTGGGGGCCTGCTGGCAGGTGCCCTGCACTGCTGGGGTGTGGGGGTGCTGGGGGACATGAGGGGGGCATGCTGGCAGGTGCCCCTCAGTGCTTGGGGGTGGGGGTGCAAGGGGACATGAGTGGGGGCCTGCTGGCAGGTGCCCTGCACTGCTGGGGGTTGGGGGTGCAAGGGGACATGAGTGGGACATGAGTGGGGGCCTGCTGGCAGGTGCCCTGCACTGCTGGGGGGTGGGGCTGCAAGGGGACATGAGTGGGACATGAGTGGGGGCCTGCTGGCAGGTGCCCTGCACTGCTGGGGGGTGGGGGTGCTGGGGGACATGAGTGGGGGCCTGCTGGCATGTGCCCCTCACTGCTGGGGGGTGGGGGTGCTGGGGGACATGAGTGGGGGCCTGCTGGCATGTGCCCTGCACTGCTGGGGGGTGGGGGTGCTGTTGGACATGAGTGGGGGCCTGCTGGCAGGTGCCCCTCAGTGCTGGGGGGTGTGGGTGCAAGGGGACATGAGTGGGGGCCTGCAGGCAGGTGCCCTGCACTGCTGGGGGTGGGGGTGCAAGGGGATATGTGTGGGACATGAGTGGGGGCCTGCTGGCAGGTGCCCTGCACTGCTGGGGGGTGGGGGTGCTGGAGGACATGAGTGGGGGCCTGCTGACAGGTGCCCCCCAGTGCTGGGGGGTGGGGGTGCAAGGGGACATGAGTGTGGGCCTGCTGGCAGGTGCCCTGCACTGCTGGGGGATGAGGGTGCAAGGGGACATGAGTGGGGGCCTGCTGGCAGGTGCCCTGCACTGCTGGGGGGGTGGGGGTGCTGGGGGACATGAGTGGGACATGAGTGGGGGCCTGCTGGCAGGTGCCCCTCAGTGCTGGGGGGTGGGGGTGCAAGGGGACATGAGTGGGGGCCTGCTGGCAGGTGCCCTGCACTGCTGGGGGTTGAGGGGGCTGGCTGACATGAGTGGGACATGAGTGGGGGCCTGCTGGCAGGTGCCCCTCAGTGCTGGGGGGTGGGGGTGCTGGGGGACATGAGTGGGGGCCTGCTGGCAGGTGCCCTGCACTGCTGGGGGGTGGGGGTGCAAGGGGACATGCGTGGGGGCCTGCTGGCAGGTGCCCTGCACTGCTGGGGGGTGGGGGTGCTGGTGGACATGAGTGGGACATGAGTGGGGGCCTGCTGGCAGGTGCCCCTCAGTGCTGGGGGGTGGGGATGCTGGGGGACATGAGTGGGGGCCTGCTGGCAGGTACCCTGCACTGCTGGGGGGTGGGGGTGCTGGTGGACATGAGTGGGGGCCTGCTGGCAGGTGCCCCTCAGTGCTGGGGGTGTGGGTGCAAGGGGACATGAGTGGGGGCCTGCTGGCTGGTGCCCTGCACTGCTGGGGGTGGGGGTGCAAGGGGATATGAGTGGGACATGAGTGGGGGCCTGCTGGCAGGTGCCCTGCACTGCTGGGGGGTGGGGGAAGCTGGAGGACATGAGTGGGGGCCTGCTGACAGGTGCCCCTCAGTGCTGGGGGGTGGGGGTGCAAGGGGACATGAGTGTGGGCCTGCTGGCAGGTGCCCTGCACTGCTGGGGGATGAGGGTGCAAGGGGACATGAGTGGGGGCCTGCTGGCAGGTGCCCTGCACTGCTGAGGGTGGGGGTGCTGGGGGACATGGGTGGGGGCCTGATGGAAGGTGCCCTGCACTGCTGGGGGGTAGGGGTGCTGGGGGACATGAGTGGGACATGAGTGGGGGCCTGCTGGCAGGTGCCCCTAGTGCTGGGGGTGCAAGGGGACATGAGTGGGGGCCTGCTGGCAGGCGCCCTGCACTGCTGGGGGTTGCGGGTGCAAGGGGACATGAGTGGGACATGAGTGGGGGCCTGCTGGCAGGTGCCCTGCACTGCTGGGGGGTGGGGGTGCTGGGGGACATGAGTGGGACATGAGTGGGGGCCTGCTGGCAGGTGCCCTGCACTGCTGTGGGTTGAGGGGGCTGGCGGACATGAGTGGGACATGAGTGGGGGCCTGCTGGCAGGTGCCCCTCAGTGCTGGGGGGTGGGGGTGCTGGGGGACATGAGTGGGGGCCTGCTGGCAGGTACCCTGCACTGCTGGGGGGTGGGGGTGCAACGGGACATGCGTGGGGGCCTACTGGCAGGTGCCCTACACTGCTGGGGGGTGGGGGTGCAAGGGGACATAAGTGGGGGCCTGCTGGCAGGTGCCCTGCACTGCTGGGGGGTGGGGCTGCTGGGGGACATGAGTGGGGGCCTGCTGGCAGGTGCCCCTCAGTGCTGGGGGGTGGGGGTGCTGGGGGACATGAGTGGTGGCCTGCTGGCAGGTGCCCTGCACTGCTTGGGGGTGCGGGTGCAAGGGGACATGAGTGGGACATGAGTGGGACGTGGATTTCTGAAACGTATCTATAGGTCAGCTTCAGAAATTAATGTCAGTGCTATATACCATGGACTGTCTGTGGCTAACAAGGTGGCATTTTCCTGGGCCCAGAGCACATAAAAAGGAAGATAGCCCTGCGAACTAAACACAGTGGCAAAGGTGAACATTTACAGCCTGGCAGTCTGAATCAGCAGTTGCTTTGTGGAAGACCATGGACAGATGGTATTGAATGTATAGAGTGCTTTCACTTAAGCGCTTTTTAATTGTCACACATATTGATGACAGAACTGTTTTAGTGTCCCTTCCGTACCTTTCCATGCTGGCATAACTTTCAGCAAGACTCACGCTGGGCGGGTAAAGTCCATTCAGTCCTGTTTTCTTCTTCCCATTAATGGACTTGTAGACCTGCATTACTGATCGAATAAGCAAATCTCCTGCTACCACAATTCAAAGGCTAGCAGGACTACACCCGGCTGACATGTGTCTAGTTGACAGCTCTAATTGTGGTACTTGTAATTTTGATCCTGCCTCCTCATAAAGTTGAGACCGCAATCACAGATAACTGTGACAATTATGGAAGCTTCCAGTGTCAAAGAATGTAATAAAGCAAAGAAACCCGTGATTGTCCCATTGAAAGTATATCCCAATATTCTTAGACCCCCAAAAAAAATTCTGCAGTGTCAAAACGGATATCTTTCATTTTAAACTGGTACAACTGTACAGAAAAAGAATTATGTTTTACAGTTTTTTTGTCAATCGTACTTTATTGATTTTTTAACAGCAATAACCGTATAATAATGCGCAACATGCACTTGCAATAGAAACTGCAGCCCTCGTCTTCTCTCCACCTTTAACGCATGTTTTAACGTTATAATCCCAGACTTAATTAAGTTCTATTCTACCTCCAAAGGATCAAAACCCAGCTCACTTCCCACCCGCCCATTATGCCAAACCCTCCAAAATAAGATGTCCCTCGCAACCATTTGCCCCCTCAGCAGCACGTACAGGAGTCAATAAACAGGGCCTTCCATTCTTCTTGACAATATTAGGTTCCCACTACATGTCTACCTTATCATTCTCCTCTACACTCCCCAGAAGCCGGCCTCTCCTGGGCCATGTACTCTGTCCAATGCGCAGCTGCTAAACTCTGCCTTATACTGGGAACAATGGATCACATCTCACCTGCTTTCCGCACCCTCCATTAGCTGCCCATTGGTCAAAATGCTGCATTCAAAACCCTATGCATCAACCACCGAGCAGTGCATAAGGCCGACCTGACATACCTCTAAGAGAAGATTATACCCTACTGCCCAGCTCGCACCCTAAGGTCAAGCACAGCCCTCCTACTAGTGATCACAGCCTCCAACTCAGCCACGTTTGGAGGGTCAGCCTACTCCACATTGGCACCAACTCTGTGGAGTTCACTGCCTCCCCATATCCGACACAACCAGGACTACATGGCCTTCCATAAAGCACTAAAAACATGGCTTTTCCCAAACCAGTGAAAGGGACAGGCTAAGGTCACAAGTCCATGATTCTGTATTGCGGAAAAAATAAATGGCTTTCCCCAAATCAGTGAATGGGACCACCTAAGGCCGCAAATCCATCCACCAATGGCCAAGCTTCTGATACAATCCGCATTACTCAAAACAAAGCATCAGTTAGGGTCACGAAAGCTAACTAATTTAACAGACAACGGAACAGTCAGGGCACGAATGTCGGCCTATAGACCCGAGGGGTTCCGGACCAGGCAGCGGCGGACTCTGCTGCCGGCTCGAACTTCAAGGCATAGCAGGTGGTATATGATCAATAGAGGCTAACCCGGCCTACCTAGGAATAATAGCCAAATACCAAAATCCAAGAAGCTCCCACCGGAGAAACAGAATTAACTATGCTCTGCTGGACTCTCTGGAGAATCATGCGATAACCCAGGAAGTATCCACCCTTCCACCTCGAACGCCCACCAGGGACTCAGAAAATGGGCCCTTTGAGTCCTACTACAGAGTTTGAGGTGCATTTAAAGGCCCCAAACAAAAGTCCCTTTCACCTGAACAGCAGCATTTAAACACTGCAACCAAAAATGGCCCTGCTTTGCCTTCCCTGTCACATGAATGGCAAGAAGTTATACACTGCAACCAAAAGCGGCCTGGCTTTTGCTTTTATTTCACATGAGTGGCAAGAATTTAAACACTGCAACCAAAAACTGCCTGGCTTTTTCTTTTTGTTCATGTCAAATTAAAGAACCATGGGGAAACGGACGTACCCATCATTGTCAATGGACACGAAGCAATGTAAAGTCACCCAAGAAGCAGGAATCAAAGAATCCTGTGACCTGCAAGATAGGACTTTAAACATTAAAAGCAAAAATGACCTGCTCTTGTATTTGCAAATAAAAACGGCTTTAAAAAGCCACAATGTGAAGACACCACTGCTCACAGAAAAGTGTCATGGAAAAATGATGTGTGGGGTGACCAAAGCAAATGTATATTAGGTTTAACCCACAAAACTGTTGTAATCTGTGAAGAGACACTACTTCAGGAAAAAAACGATTTTGGCTGAGGCAGAAACTTCACAATTAAAAGCTCCACTTCCAGCTGGATATCACACCTTTCCTCGAACAACCCTGCAATAAAATGTGATGCTGCGGCAGGTCTCATAATTCCCCGTTCTGCAGACATGATGGCAGGAATGGAGGGATTTCAAGGAAGGCAATCCTTGGCTAAAGCATGACGAAAAGGTGCAAGTTCTTGTTGCACCCACTTCAAAGAGCAAACTGTCAATTTCAAAGGGACTCATAAAAAAAAACCTCTGGTCACAAGCTGACCCAAGGGAACAGATGTCTGTGTGGGATGAAGCGGCCCTCCTGTATGTTGAACAAGACACTCACAATGAATATTAAAAGACTATTTCATTTTAGGCATTTTGCGCAGCCATCAGACTAATGATTTATTTCCATTTTATGCTATTTTCCATGTAATTTCCAGGCGCTTTTATGGATATACATTGCATTTACCTGGGTCTTTGGGAACTGTAAGGGCCAGTTAGATTAGGTTTTTGGCTGATCTGAACACGTGACAATTATGAGATTTGATGAAAAGGTGGAAACTGAAATAAGGAATATGCTTGATGATTTACATATTCATAACTGTTTTATATTTTATGAAAATGACATAAATGTGCCACATGGCCATGCTACAGCGTACGGATTTGGCGATCGGCTTATATAATTCCCCATGGTTAACGAACACCGAATATATGTTGCATATGGCAGTTTCTAGTACAATTATAAAGTTATGATACATAACTAGTTTTTGCCAAAATTTGAGCTGAGAACAAAGCAGGGTAATAAAGGGGAAAGACAGATGCTGCTTCAAAATCCCTGATCCAAACCTGACTGAGGGCAGAGAGAGAGAGAGAGAGAGAAACTGTCCAATCCTGGTGGCAAGGATAATTACAAGAGGGTCCTGAGAGGCAGCTGGCTTTCCTGAATCTTAAACTAAGGGTTGCTATGTAAGTAGCAATACCCCCAGCCCTAAATTGCATAAGCCCTTTATTTTTGTAACAGTGCATCATATATCCCCATTGGAAACCCCAAATTGCAAGTGTAATTCACTCATCTCCCCATAAGAAGAATCTCTTGTTTGCCTGTGTATGTTAGCATATCTCCTTTGAAAAACTTCAATTAATTCCCCCATTGAAATTCACCGTCAAGATTGTCGCAATTCGAAATCAACCATGTTGTTCCTGGTGTTTTTATTTAATTGTTATAGTCATTAAAGTGTTGCCTCAAAAGAATTATTCTCCTTGTAACTAAAAATCAAATTTGTCAGTGTATTTTGTACATTACCAAACAATTCCTATTTGCATCTGTCCTATTAAACCCAAACCGTTGTTCCCATTGTGAGCAAACCCTTTTGCCTAGAATTCTACCTTTTATGAGCCTCTTTCCTTGTCACTGAAAAGCAATCTTCCTAGTGTAAGCTAAAGCCCTTCCCTGAGCTGCCTGTCATTGTAAACCTCAGTATGAACAGATTTCCATTTGCCACTGTATTTTCCCTTTGCATTTGCTTTGTCCCAAAAATGATTTTCCTACTTCATTTCTATTTTGCCGTGGGGTGCTGTAGTATTCTGTAAAACTTTGCCTATCTCCTAAGTGTAAGTAATACACATTTTTTTCTATTCTGTTCCCTAGCAGTTGCGAGAAATAATCAAAATCCCATTATTCCATTTTGCTCCAAAAACGGGTTTTCCTTTCTTTACTGGCTTCCAATCTTGTGGTGGTGGGCTTCACCCCAAATCCAATTTTCCCCTTATATTCCTACTCATTGCCACTGCCTTCCAGTCAAAGGAATCAAGTTTAATTGATGTTTGGGGGGTGAGTGTTGCAGGGGGAGTGCTAAACCGTAGGTGATATCACTTTGTGTGGAATTGTTACTTTCCTGTTTTGTCATTAAAACAAAAGTGAGGTTAAGAGTTTATTGGAACCTGGTTGTATTTTCCTGTTTGTCATTATAAAAAAAGCGGGTGTAACAGCCCATTTCCACTTGGTCGCTCTAGATAGGATATTGCATTTGTGTTGCCACAATTTTGGTGGCTGCTGTATTTTGATTATCCTCATTTACATTGAATAATAAATTAATAAAATATCTTATTTATCCACACTGGCCTGGTTCCTAGTCCATTGTGACACAGGGTGTTTATGGAGGTTTGGTGCGAGATGGGTTGGAGGCCTACTCAAAAGAAACAGTGGTTTATTAAAAATAAAAAGCGTTTTATTGTGAGCCACATTCGTTGTGGGGGAAGGGGAAGGAGTTCCCTGGCTGGAGTGGGCCGTGTAATAAACCATGACAAGAGCGTCTGGAAATAGTCTGCTCAACTGAGCTAACATATTATACCCTCACTGGCCAGAATATCCCTCTAGGAAATCCACTACCACAAACCACCAGGACAGACATGGCCGGCACATTGAGCTCCAAAAGCAATCCAGGAACGGGGGCCTCCGACCGGTAATCACAGTCACTCATTCCTACCAATATGCTCATTCTCCACTATGCATCAACAAACAATAGATCGCAGCTAAAACCCTCGATCAATTCGACCTAGCTGCACACATACCTACATTTCTCTGAAAACACCTCAACAGCCTGGTAGAATGCAGCTGTACCCCATGAAAGATCGGCCTAGCTGCACACATAATCTCCTACTCAAGCCCCACACCAGCCAGAGGCCACCCTCCTTGCTGTGCTCATTACACTGACCTCTCACATCCACCGCACCATACCTAGCAGTAGGATGCAGCCAACCCCCGCAAACCACTGTGGCCACCCACATACCAAATGAACCTACTCTCTCCATGGACACAGACCGCGGTCCCCATGGGCGTTCTACCCACAGCGCTTTGAGATCATACCAATGATACATAAGGTGCTATACAAATGCACCATAACATAACGTAACGTAACATAACATAACATAACATAACATAACATAACATAACATAACATAACATAACATAACATAACATAACAGAAGCCATTCTAACTCAACATTACGCTGCAATCCCCTCAAAAAGTCAGTATTTTTGTCCATTATGAACAGTTCCCTAGCTGCCCTCAGCCAGTCCTACTTTGTGGGCAACTTATCGTCCTTCCATTTGCCCACCCAGGCTACCTTCGCGACCGGCAATTGGTTAGGAGACATATTCTCTGGAGGCTCCATCCACCCTTTAACCTGTTCTAATCCATAACGGACCAACCAAGGGTCTGGCGCGCTCGCAGTGTTATTCAGATCCCTAACCCAGGACAGGATTCCAACAGTCTGCACCTTCCCAAAGACCGACCACATGTGCCAATAATGTGCTACAGTTTAAAAGAGAAATACATGTACTGTCCTCTTTCTCCTTTGTGCTGCATTTGACTAGATGGCTAGGCTTGGGCGAATTTTGTGAAATTATGTTCCGCCAGTCGAGGAAGCAAAATCTGAAAGATTGCAATCTGTTTGGCTGAAATATGCCATTCCGCCACCCCTGCGTATCGAAAGTGTGGTGCAAGTTTCACATGCCATCTCGTGACATGAAACAAGCCATGCAAAGTTTCTGGTGCTGCTGCGCAAATCAAGCACGAATTGAAAAGAGCGGCACAAAGCTTCTGTCCTCTTCCTTCCTCTTTTTTGCTGTATTTGAAGTTTAACTTGGAAGAAGGTTACTATTGTGACTCAGAGTCAAATATATCAGCTAACCAACCAATTAAAATGAAGCCAACTGCCGGAATTGTCAGGTTACAAACATTCCGAAATGTAGCGTTTAAATAATATTAAATTCATAACATGCGGGTGAGGCAGTTTCAAGAAAATGAGAGAGGACGCCACGGCACCTCATTTCTAGCCCTAAAAGCTTATATCAAACAGGGCACCCACCCCTGTCCCTTGCACTAGCAAATAACATTATTATTATTATTAGTAGTAGTAGTATTATTATGATTATTATTATTATGATTATATTTATTGTATTTATTGAGAGCTGACCTAGCTCAGAGAAGCAACAGAGTGCTTTACAGAGGTATTCAACAGTACAGATACATAATGGAGTGCTTTTCAGAGGTAACAACAGAACAGATATACAGCGGGGGGTAGGATACGGAGGGACCCAGAGGAGGAGTACAGCTGTACACGGTGGCAGGGAGGAGAGGGCAGACTGTGTAAGCAAGTCAAGGGGAATGGGGGTGACATGATGCCCTATGTGTTGATGAGGAGAGATTCCTTGAAGATGTAGGTCTTGAGTTCTTTTGTGAATTGTAGGACCGTGGGGGCATGTCTGGTGATGACAGGGAGGAGGTTCTATAGTCTTGGGGAATAGGCAAAGAAGGCTTGTTTTCTGGTCTTTTCCTTTTTGCAGCAGCAGATTTCAAGTCACACCAGATTTCACACCGTCGCTGAATCCACTGCAGGAGCAGCCTGCGCTGCCCACGAGATGCGGAGAGGAAGAGGTAAGCTCCAGGCATAATATATGCTGCCTTAGAGCCCTCGTTATCCTCACGCCACTTCCTCGCCTCCATCCGCTCTAAATTTGACTTTACCCCAGAGCACCTGATTGCTACATTCTACAAGGCCTGCTTACCTCAAAGAACAGCAGCCTCTAAGCACATACTGCCCATGTGTCTCTGAATCCGATCGAAAATCGTTTGCTCCGGCAATTTAAAGATGGCCGCAGCGCTTTGGTGCTCCCGCGCCTGACCCTGTCCGGAATGCCCACCTGACCTGCACCTTGCATCTTGCTCCTGGATTGGTGCAGACCGGCAATACATCCTGCCTCCAATCACCGGCAGGCGAGAGCCGGCCAACGAGGTAAGGCCTAGAGAGAAGGCCACTCCCCTGAATGAGCTGAGCCCCAGCCGCATCCTCTCCATGGCCAGTAGTCACACCGTCGCTGAATCCACTGCAGGAGCAGCCCGCGCTGCCCACGAGATGCGGAGAGGAAGAGGTAAGCTCCAGGCATAATATCTGCTGCCTTAGAGCCCTCGTTATCCGCACGCCACTTCCTCGCCTCCATCCGCTCTAAAATTGATTTTACCCCAGAGCACCTGATTGCTACATTCTACAAGGCCTGCTTACCTCAAAGAACAGCAGCCTCTAAGCACATACTGCCTGTGTGTCTCTGAATCCGATCAAAAATCGTTTGCTCCGGCAATTTAAAGATGGCTGCCGCGCTTCGGTGCTCCCGCACCTGACCCTGTCCGGAACGGCCACCTGACCTGCCTCTTGCATCTTGCTCCTGGATTGGTGCAGACCGGCAATACATCCTGCCTCCAATCACCGGCAGGAGAGAGCCGGCCAACGAGGTAAGGCCTAGAGACAAGGCCACGCCCCTGACTGAGCTGACCGAGCGCAGCCAGGCGCATCGGCGCAGAACGCTGCAAGTCAGCCCCTCATCACCGTCTCCCCGCCTCATCAATACAGACAAGGTAACTTTACTCCCAGCCCTCCTGAAGGCTTGCAACGCAGGCACCCACTGCCTCGCCTTCCAAAATAGACTTAATGCCTATAACGCTGTGTTCCACGCGCTTGCTGCTTGCTGTATGACCTGTTCTTTTGATCCTCTGTAGTACCTCTTCTGATTGCACATTGTCACCAGCTAGTAGAAATCCTCCTTATGACTGGTGTGTATGCCAGATATCCCAGTCTAATGCTCCATTCCATCTATATGACCACCTTTGAACTGACACCCAGCAGCCCAGCAAAACCAAACTGAGGTCAATGTTTGTGCACAAACTATTTGTACAGCTAACTGCACTTATCCCATGCATATTACATGCCACGCATGGCACATGATACTGTGACAGACTGGTCTTACATGCAAGTAAATAATCTGTTGTTTTTAGAAGAGTTACTCTAGCATGTATCAGCCTACTATCTTGCATTAGTGACTTTGCACCTAGCATCTTCTTTGCCTTTTCCGCATCTTATATGCTGTATACAGCACCTACATTGCTGTACATGTGACTCATGCTGATAGGAAAAGTCCTACTAGCCCGTTTCTGCTCCCACCATTTTTGCCATTGTACTTACTGCTCTGTTTCTATGTGTCTCCATGCACCTACCTACACCTGCCTAGCATGTACCCCTAGCTGTTACCGCACAGCATTTATCCGCAGAGTGTATTTTCAAATCTAGGCACTGTCCCATTGCAACCTAGCCCTAGTGTGTACCAGACTTGCATTGTGTAGCCGTGCGCCCAGACCATGATCACCTGGCTCACTCTCACTCTCACCATGTTCCTTTTCTGCATCATGCAGACAATGTACACTGTAGCGGCAACATCTTCATAACCGTCAACAACGGCTTAGCCAATCTTGGTTGCCCAAGGCACTACCCGATTCCCTGCCCCATGCCCTTCCTACCCTCCCAGCCGCCTTTTCCACCTAACCACCACTCTCACCTTACTTCCTCTGTAGACAACAGCTCCCTTGCCAATGCGACCTCTAACAAAACTCCCAATCACAGTACATTTAGTGCTCCATGTCTCACCCGCACTGAAATCTCCAGAACCCCTACGTTCTACCAACTTAGACATCACTGCCCGCAACAACATACTAGGCACTAGGCTGCCCCTTACAAATAGCATCCACCTTGCCAAACTCAACACCAAAACTAAGAAGAAATTAAAGACCCCCAATGAGCCCGACCCACTCCCACTAAAAGGAGCCTTACTCAATGCCAGATCCCTGGCCGCTCACCCCACAGAAATTGCTGACACCATTCTAACCTATGATCTTGACTTCCTTGCCCTAACGGAAAAATGGCTACGCGAGGCCTCAGGACCACATTTATCGTTAGCCATTCCTGCCAACTACTCCATCCTCAGAGCCGACAGACCTAATGGTAAGGGAGGAGGCGTAGCGATCATTTCCAAATCACCACTAGGCTGCAGACTAGTCTCCACCCTATCACTTAAATCCTGTGAGCTACTCACAATCAAGTTACAAACTTCCCCCACAAGTACGATTGCACTACACCTGATATATAGACCCCCAGGCCCCCTGGAACCTTCGGGGAAGATATTACAGCGCTCATCACTGAAAATTCCAAGCCACTAGCACAAACTATTATCCTCGGCGACTTCAATCTGGGTTACAATGACCCCAAGGACGCACCAGCCGCATCCTTAGCAAACGCCCTAACTGAGCACGGATTTGCTCAACTCAGTATCTCACCGACTCACCAGAAAGGCAGAATTCTCAACTGGGTAGCAACTCTTAACTGCAACACCACCTGTAAGGACCCCCAACCTCTTACATGGACGGATCACTACCTTATCCCACTCGAAATTCACATCAACCAGGCCACGCCTAAGAAACGCCCCCTGGCACCAGCCTGCCCAACCAGAAACAAGCGCAACATCACTGCCGAAGCCCTATTACCTCTGGTCCTACCCACCCTTAACGCTCTAACGGACAATGCTGACCTTAACCTACTAGTTGACACCTTGAACAACTCCATTGCTACCGCCATTGCCCCTTTGAAACTACGTAAATGTAAACCAATAAACCACCTGAATTCGTGGTACACTCCCGAACTCAAACTACTCAGGAAAAAGAAAGCCAAACTAGAACTACTATAGAAAACCAACCCATCACCTGAAAACAAATCCAATCTCAAGAACATCTCCACGCTATACAAAAGTGAGATAATTTGCACCAAAAAAGATGCCTATAACGTCAGGATTGACCAGGCAGGTTCTTCAACCAAAGAAATATTTAAAAGTCTAAAGGAGCTAGAAAACCCCAATCCCCCTCCAGACAACTGCTCAAAAGATAAACCCTGGTGCACCAGCATCCAAAATGCCGTTAACAATAAAATCACAGGGCTCCAGACCACAATTGAGAACAAACATCAACAACTCTTCAGCAACAAAACCACTAACCCTAGCTTAAGCCCACCAACACCTAACAAAGCCAATATAGGCTTCACCTTTAAGAAAGTAGTGTTCTTAGAAGTCCAAAAAATCATCACTTCCCTAAAATCTTCTAATTGCAAAGGGGACAGCTGCCCAGCCCAAATAATAAAAGACGCTGCCAAAGACATCTCCCCTTTTATCACTAAGCTAATCAACCGTTCATTTGCTAACAATTCTGTCCCCAACAACCTAAAACAATCTTGGCTGCTCCCTCTCCTAAAAAAACAATCCCTAGACCCAGCCACACCAACTAATTATAGACCCATCACCACTGTCCCTTTTCTCTTAGAAATCCTGGACAGAGTCGCCTACATCCGGATTCAGGAGTACCGGGAATCTTACCAACTGCTAGGTATACGTCAATCTGGCTTCAGACCTCAACATGGAACTGAAACCGCGCTGGTTGACCTCAAAAGCCAGATTGATGAAATCAAAGACAAAGGCAATGCAGCAATCCTACTTCTCTTAGACCTCTCAGCGGCCTTCGATTTAGTCAACCACGAAATCCTATGCAAACACCTATCTATCGCAGCCCACTTCTCCTCCTCTGCCTCCGCATGGATACAATACTTCCTGGCGAATAGAACCATGCGAGTCTTCTCCACAACAGCTGCTGTTGACCCGATCCACATCACCTGCGGAGTCCCACAAGACTCCTGTGTCTCCCCTACCTTGTATAATATATTTACGAAGCCTCTATTCGACAAACTGGACCGTCTGGGTGTCACCTACACCAACTATGCAGATGACACCCAGATTTGCCTCACCATCTCAGGCAACTACAATGCGGACGTCACCCGGATCAACAAAATCTTCTCCATCATACAGGCATGGATGGCCACCCACGGCCTCTGCCTGAATGATGAGAAGATGGAGCTTCTGCTGGTCGGCTCTCCTAATAACCTGTCTAAACTCAGTCCCAGCTACAAGAACATTATCATAGACGGTAACACCATCCCTATCGCTAAAAGTGTGAAAACTTTAGGCTTCCACCTTGATGCCAACACCAACCTCTCCAAACAAATCAACTCAACTGCCTCGGCCACCGCCTATACGGGTAAGCTAATCAGGGCTAGCAGACCCTTCCTATCCCCCGACAGCTGCCTCACTCTGGCCAGAGCACTCATTCAATCCAAACTAGACTACTGCAACAGCCTGTACCTAGGAGCCAATCAATCCGTAACTAACAAACTCCAGGTTTTCCAGAACAAGGCTCTATGTGCAGCACTCAACATCCCAAGGCGTGAGCACATCTCCACAAGCAGGAAAGTGTGTAAATGGCTCTCCATACAGCAAACAATTGACCTCAAAACTATCTGCCTCACTTACAAGGCCTTAAACAACCTAGCCCCACCGTACCTCTCCAACAAATTCACTTTAAAATCCACATCCACAACCACTAGATCATCCAACTCCTTATGCCTGTTAGTGCCCAGATTTGCCTTAAAAAGAGCAGGAGGTGCTAGCTTCACTGTGCTAGCCTCCCAACTTTGGAACACCATACCACTCAAAATTAAAACCACTGAGTCCTTCCCGATCTTTAGGAAACTTGTTATTGGCTGGTTACTGAACAAAGAGTAGCATTTACCCTCATCTCTAATATCTAACAGCCGCAACCATGCCTGTATTATATGTAGATTATTGTACTATGTACATTTTTTTGTAAATTGATGTACTTTGTAAATGTAAATGCATATCTTATGCCTGTAACCGCTTCCTTAAGCGCCCTTCTACCCACGGGTCTGGAGCACTCTACAAATAAATTAAACAAACAAACAAACAAGTCTGCACGTGTCTTGGGTACTGGTGGTGCGCTGTCCACCGGAGATGCTGAGGTTCTCCATGAGATAACTCGGTGACTTGAAGGTGATTTGTACGTGCAGTGGGAGCCAGTGAAGGTCGATGAGGGGCGGTGTGATGTGTTCGTATCTGTGTAGACCATTGATGAGGCGTGAAAGACACTTCTCAGAGGCACACGGGAGGATGATGGGAGGCCTTCGATGAGGGCAATGCCCCAATCCAGTTGGTCTAGGACCAGTGCTTGAACGGTGGATCTAAAGCTGTCCAGAGGGAGGAAGGGATTTTTTTTACGCAGGAGGGAGAGATGATACCAAGCTGTCTGAGTTTTCTTAGCTGTGTATGTCTTGAAGGAGAGATGTTTGTCGATGTGGAACCCGAGGGACTTGGCGCAGGAGGTGAACTTGGGTGTGAAGCCTTCAAGGTTCATGGTTGATAGCCAGGTCTGTATGTCTGGTTGTTTGGTGATGTGGTGAGGAGTAGGAATTTCATCTTGGAGGGGTTGAGCTTCAAGTATGTACTGCACATCCAAGTCCATCTGAACAAACTGCTGGCGGTTGGCGAGGTAGAACTTGAACCAGCATACAACAAGGTTGCTTGATCCCCATGCACCAATGTAGCGTGTCTGTGAGTGCTTGGTGGTCTACTGTGTTGAAAGCGGCCAAGAGTTTGAGTAGAACCAGGAGGCAGGGGTGGCCATCATCAAGGATGTTGAGGGCGTCATCGACCAGCTGGATGGTTGCCGTCTCTGTGCGGCATCTGGGTGTGCATCTGAATTGGTAGATTTGTAGGAGATTATTGGTGTCGATGTGTTGCAGCAGTTGCAAGGCTACCTCTTTCTCGGCTAGGAAGCGAAGATGGATGATGGGGAGATGGTTACCTAGGTTGTTGGGATCCGGAGTGGGTTTCTTTAGTAGAGGGGGGATTTGTCCTGTCTTTAGGGTCATTGAGAAAGTGCCCTGAGTTAAGGATTTCCACTAGGGAAAGAGAGCTTCTGCAGGGAGGATAGTATTTATTCATTTGTTTTCTTTTTTATAACGCGCCACATGCCCATGGGCCTCAGGGCGCACAAGTAACAAGACATGACAAACAAACAGATGCCAGAGCTAAGGGCAATCAAGACTGGGAGAGAGAGAGAAAGAGTGGGCATTAGAAGGGAGGAGCCTGTTTATGGCCTGTTAAACAGGTAGGTTTTGACTGTCGTTTTGAATGCCAGCAGGGAGTTACAGGCTCTAATCGGGAATGGAAGGGCATTTAAAGCCTTTCTGCCTGGCATCTAGGTTGTTTTTAACATGTGTACTGCAAAACTGCTTTAATTTCATGTGCTGTTATTGAACTCTGCCGACGGCATAGTGATTGCACCCATTACTATTGGGCTAGTGATACTTACACTCGTACGGCAAAATCGGATGCCTCAGTCTGCTTTCTATTATTTTTAGGGGGCGTTACTGGCCTCACTCTCATGGCGATCCCGACACTTATGTGCCGTGACACCCGCCCACGCAGCAGACGGGCGCAACAGCCACGCCATCAGCGCGCCAAAGGCGCGCTTAAGGCAAGCCCATCTGTGCCCATCGTGCACGGAAGCTGCAGGAGGCACTACTTACTGATGGCACCAGCAAGATGCCAGGCAGGTTGGAGCGCAATGTATTGATATCATTGGCCCCTCCTAACGATGTATGGCCCTGTGGGTTTGTACAACCTCCTGCTACTCCAAAAGTTAAACATCAAACTGTATGGCAATGTGGCCTTTTAAATACGCACTCCTTGGTCGCCCATTCTATGGACTGCTACGACCTTATATCTAATAACGACTTCTTTTTTTAACTGAGACCTGGTTAAGAGAGACGTCAGGTCCTTCTATTGTTCAGGCCATCCCAGCTAATTACACCTTGGTTCACCTGGATCGTATGGCCCCTGACCCTGGTGGTGGGGTGGCCTTGATCCACAAATCCAAACACAAGGTATCCAGTATGGTCCCGAAGCATTCTCTTAAAATGGAATTCATCCTGCTCCGTTTTTTAGCATCCCAGAACAACAACTTTTCTTTCCTCCTGGTATATCATCATGCGGGAGCTGACAGTGCTTTCTGCAACTCTTTTCTTGCCCTGGTACTGGAGCTACAAACCACTCACCCCAATCTGGTGGTTATTGGTGACTTTAATCTGCCTATTCACCCTGCTAAGGCAGGGCAAGTTGATAACTTTATGGCCCTTATGTCAGACCTTGGATTCCTCCATTGGGTAACTAGCCCTACCCGCCACCAAGGCAATATTTTGAATCTTATTTTTGCCCTGAAGATGGTCATTGACACGGCCTTCCCTACTCCTGTTGCTTGGTCATACTTTCCTTTTACACTTTTCAATCTTTTTGAAGGATCTCCCCTCTCTTCTGCCTAAGCCCGACATCCGTAAGCGTAGCTGGCGGGGGTGGCCAATTCTGAACTGGTTAGCTCTCTACAAGCCCATTGTGGGCAGGTGACAAACTGCTCTTTGGCCACCTTGGAAGCCGCTTTTGCTGCTACGGCCAAGTTATTAACTTGCAAAGAAATAAGCCATCCTTCGGAACCCTAGTTCTCGAACGAGCTCAGATTCAGAAAATTAAAGTGCAGACAGGCAGAAAGAAATGGCGTATCTCTTATTCTCCTGAAGCCAAAATCACCATTCGTAATGCTCTTTCCTCCTATCATAAAGATATCATGAAGGCTAAGAAAGCATACTTTAGCCACACAGTGGAAATAGCCTTGAATAAACCAAAGGCCTTATTTGACCTGGTCCAGCCGCTCTCTACCCCAGAGACATGTCACCCCCAGGTACTGCATTCACAGAATCTATGTGACTCCCAGTCGTCTTTTTTTGTGGAAAACATATGTACTGTTAGAGATAACATAAAAGACGAGGCTGACCTTTGGGTTCCTGGTCCACTTTTCCCCTCTTCTCTGACGCTGATATTTTGACAGCTATTCAGCACCTTAAGTCAGCTTCCCCGGACAATGCCATTTCACTATTCATTTTGAAGGAATCGTCAGGCAAGTTGATTGCTCATATCACCTCTGGGGGTCAATCTCTCCTTTGCCACTGGTACTATCCCATCTTCCCTTAAGCATGCCAAGTCATTCCTCTATTGAAAAAACCCTCCTTAGTCCCTGAGGTGTTATCAAACTACCGACCCATCTCTCTCCTGCCTTTCATGATGAAAATACTAGAAGCTCTGGTCTCTCCTTTATTGTCCAACTTTCTAGAGTCTTCTCAGTACTTTGATACCTTCCAATCAGGTTTCCGGCCAGGAAGAGGCACAGAATCGGTTCTTCATTCTGTGCTTGATGACCTGGTGCGATTGGCAGATCAGGGTGGAGTTGGAGTCATCCTGCTGTTAAATCTGTCGGCGGCCTTCAACACTGTCGATCACCCCACACTGGTCTCCAGCTTGTTCGCCACTGGTCTGCCTGGCCAAGTTCTTGCTTGGTTTACAGCCTTTCTTGTCAACGGTCACAGTTTGTCTCTCTTACCCCTTTCTGTTCTGCACCTGTCTCTCTCTTTTGTGGGGTCCCTCAGGGATCGGCACTCTCTCCTATTCTGTTTAATGTCTAGATTAGACTCCTTCTGCTTCTCCTTCAAACTCACAGGTTTCGCTATTACTCTTATGTGGATGATACCCAGATCCTGGTCTGGCTGGACCTGACTCAGTCTGAGACTGCGGCCCAACTGAGGAAGTGTCTTGGGGAACTGGGGAGCTGGATGTTATCCAAATGGCTTAAGCTTAACGCCAGAAAAACAGAGGTGCTGGTTGTCGGGACCACCTCCCCTCATTTCTTCTGGATGGCCGATAGTTCGCCCCCTTCTCTTGGCCCTCCCCCTCTGCCCGTGTCATCGGTCAGAAATCTGGGGGTTAGACTCACTGCCTCCTTGACCATGGATGAACAGGTGGCGGCAGTCTGTAAGAATGGCCATTTTAAACTCTGGGTCCTGAGGAAGGATCTTCCTTTTATTCCCGCAGCTTGCCAAGCCCCGGTGGTGGCTGCTCTAGTATTGAGCGGCCTGGATTATTGTAACTCGCTTTATTTGGGGCAGCCCCTATATTTAACCAAGCGGTTACAACTTCTCCAAAATCCTCCGCCCACCTTTTGACACTGACATGTCCCCTCTACTGAGGAAGCTTCACTGGCTCCGGTGAAGGCTCGTATTGCGTTTAAGTCCTTATGCATGGTTCATCGGGCCTTCTACGGTATTGGAGCAGAGTATTTTCAGGCTAAATTTGTGCATTATTCTCCTACCCGGTCCCTACGTTACCAGTCAGCCCGTTTTATAGCAGTCCCATGATTTAGGTGGACTCGGCTAGTGGGTCGTTCTTTCTCCATTGTGGCTGCTAACGCCTGGAACAACCTCCCTCCCGCTTTTCGGAGCACCACTGATCACTTTTTCGACGGAAATTAAAAACTCTTCCATTTTAACTTTGTTCTCGTTCAAAACCTCCTTATGCCTTAGCGCCATGATGCCAACGGCGTACGTGCACTTTATTAAGTTCTGATAACATAACATAACATAACGTAAGCCGTTCTGAGAGATAAGCGGGGGCAGTCGAGGTCTAGCATATATAAGCTAGCGCCAGAGTCTTGTGCAGTATCCTGTGCTTAACGGGCAGCCAGTGCAGAGCCATCTGGGAATCAGAGATGTAATCCTGCTTATAGAGACCGAAGAGTGCTGGCACCACATTATTCTGTATGGTCTGGAGGGCTACCAGGTTTGTTTGTGTTGTCCCACTCAGGAGACTATTACAATATAGTCAAGTCTTGAGTTGACTAAGGCAGAAGCTAGGGTGGATCTATTGTTGAGTGAGATGTAGGGCTTGATTTGGTTGAGTGGCTGTCCACGTAGCCACATGACAAGCGTGTGTGTGACACATGTGTTTTCATGTTAAGTTCTGCATCCAGATGGATTCCTAGGGTTTTGACACAATCTGAGACCTTTATCTGATTATTTGCAATATTGATATTTTTATAGGATGTTTTAAGGTTCTTAGGTCTCTGGCTAGTAGCCACAATAAGACGCTCTGTCTTAGTGTCATTCAAAGCCAAGGAGTTTGAGACAATCCATGTTTGTATTGCGGCAGAGACAGAGACACTATTCAGGATGTCAGAGTCCTTGTCATGATTGCCTACAAGTTCAAATACAACCTGAGTGTCATCAGCATAGTTTGTGTATTTGACACCCAGGTTGCCAGCAGGTCAAGTAGAGGCCGAATGTTGATATTAAAAAGAGATTGCGAAATACAGGATCCCTGTGGGACTCCAGCATTAACGACATCTGGAGATAATTGGAAATTGGCCACTGCCACTCTAGAAAGTCGAGGGCTGAGCAAGGAGGAGATTTAGTCTGACGCCTTGATGAAACAGCGTGCTATATTCTTTAACCAATCGAAAAGAATGGATGATCACCCAAGTCAAAGGCTGCAGAGACATCCAGCAGCATCAATAATGCTGGGTTGCCAGTCAGAGTTGTTTTGAGGTGCAAGAGGGCTATTTCTGTCCCGTGCCTTGCTCTGAATCCGGACTGATGAGTGCCTATGATGTTGTTTGTTTCAAGAAAATGCTCAAACTGTAAGAAGGTCACCTTGTCCAGGATTTGAGCAAGAAAGGTACGCTGGTTATGGGACGATAGTTCTTTGCTATGGAGGGATCGAACAACATTTTCTTCAGTGAGGGGGTGACCCACACCCCTTTAAGCAAAGGTGGAACTATGCTCTCACTAAATGAGAGATTTACCATTTTAGTGATCCAAGGTGTCAAGAAAGGAAGTGATTCCCTGAGGATGGTGGCTGGGCAGATGTCCCCCTTACATGCCATGGGTATAAGGTTAGTGACTATTTTAAAGATTTCTGCTTCCATACATTGTTTGAAGCCGAATTCCGGTATCTGGTGCCTAGTAATAATGATGTTATGAGGAGGCCTGTCTTGAGAATGGATGCTGGGAGGATGTCGTCTGTATATAATGTGGGTTTGAGGGCGGCCAGGGTTTTCACCAGGTCCTATGTAGAGAGTGTCTTGAATGTTGTCCAGGGTGTGCAGATTTCACGAGGAGGGACGTGAGGTGGGTGTGTGCATGAAGAGCTAGTGTCTATGTGCTGGCGAATCTTGCTGATTTTGTCGAAGAAGGCAATGATGGCGTTCGATTTTTTGATGGAGTGTGGTATGACAGAGTTGGGTAGCGGGTTGACGCAGTGCTTGACCGCTTTGAAGAGGGTTCTGCTTTTGTTGTCGGCTACTCCTATGGTGTTATGATAGTAGGAGGCCTTGGCTGTGCTGATTAGTTGTCGGCGGATTGGACAGAGTTCCTTGAGGAGTGCCAGGTCGGATGTGGTCCTGGAGTGGCCCCAGGTTTTCTCTTCTTTCCTGATGACTCTTTTGCTGAGGATGTGTTCTTGCGTGTAGCTGGCGGTTTTGGTTTGTAACATGCTGTAACATTTCCTTTACTTGGGTGCCAATTAATATTCTTACTGTCTGTTAATCAAATTTCCTCTTCATTATTTCCTGAATATTTTTTTACAATTGCCATCAAAGCGACAGTATCTTTTCCTTCCCCAAATTATCAACCGCAGCATTTCTTGCTTGTCTGCCCAGACTATTGCATAATGGTTAAATATAACATTTACATACATTCGGATTTCAGAATGCAAACTTCAAACCTATTGCTTTTGTAAATTGTTGCTTTTATGAGTAGTTTTCAAATGTGTAGTGAATTAAAGTAAAGGATACAATATCTCTCTCTCGCTCTTTCTTTCTCGATAGTGATGGCTTTTAATGTCGGTGCCGTTCAGAAAATCTGCACACAACATGGCAAAAATGTGTACATCCCTCTATTTATTTGTTTAGATAGTTTTGTGAAATTCTGTCCAGGGGCCAAAGCTACATGGAGAGTCTCCCAAAAGTTGGAGAAGCCCCTTCTCCTTTTCCATGGCGGATAGTCACGTATTGGGGATGCGCCGGGAACACTACTGTTCCTGGTGCCAGTGAGGGACAGCAGCGCAAGTCAAGTGGGGCGAGGGTGGGAGGGGGGTTATATATGTGGAACAGGGGGATGAGGGTGTGGGATGAGGTGCGTGGGTGCTAGGGAACACTTACCAGATAATCCATTGGGGGGAAATTGTGGCCTCCAGCTCCGAGGAGACTCAGAGCAGGGGCTTAATCCTGTGGTAAAGCCCCTGTTCTGACCCTTCTCTTTGGCTGGCAGGCTGAAACCACGGGAACTAATAGTTTTAAGAATAGATTTGGATATGGATTATTGTATAATCTGCAGATAATCAAATATATCCGCTGACATTTATGCAAGCACTATCACAGCAGGTCCCTTTTACTGTGGTCAGGCGAAGAGAGGAGCTTAGATTGCTCTATTTCTTTTCATGCTCTCTTAGTGTTGCCTCAAAGGCACTCCGGCACTCCTCTTCCCTGAAGATGAGCACATCATATTACAAACAAAGGGCGACTGACCATAATGAGAATGCGTCAACTGACTCTTGTATGGCCCAAAAGGGAGGCTACTGGTGTAGAAGAATGGTGAATCAAGGTGAATAGAGATTAACAAAGATGAACAAACAAAGAAAATACAATGTTAGGCGACAGTCCCCAGAAACAGCGCATTAGTACTAACTTGAAAGATGGTTCCTTCCTTCTAGTGAACTTGATGATTTTCCAATATTGTTGCAAAGTTGGCTTATTCGTTGCTTGTTTCCTTAGTGACTGCTCGAACATTCATATAAAGTAGGACAGGAAAAGTGCTGTCTTGGAGAACATTTAGCCAGGGACATTTAGACCCATATGACTACATAAACTGGCTAGATCTGGTACGTGCAAAGGATCGCTCAGTGAGCGCCGATGACGTCACCATGGAAGGGGTGTGTATGCCTCTGGGCTGGACGCTAATGAGGAAGACCCATCATGTGACATGGTACCCAGAAGTCGATATCAAAGACGGAATAAATGTGAACGAAAGGAGGTATTATATTGTCAGCCAGAAGGCCTAGTGGTGATTTCCAGTAAGTTCCTATGTTTTGAGTCTGTCAGGTGATTTATTATTTATAAAGGTACGGGCTCTAGTGAGCGGGCCAGGTTAGAGTGGTCAGTTCTCAGTATACGTAGGATGCTGGTTTTCTTGTCTTACAAGTCAACAATAAAGCTGTCTGTTTGTTATCACCTGAAGTAGATGTGTGAGCCTGGTTTCTCTGACAATTTTGGTGCCGCAGTTTGGACCAATTGCGCAACTCAGAAGCACCAATGACTGGCGGGACACCTCCTCCAGAACTCCTCAAGTGCGTTTAAACAGGGGTAAGCAGTCATATGAAAAACCTCTAGAGGGGTGGCCGAGAGAGGATTATCTTTATGCGGTGCACTTGCGTGACCCCTCATGGGAACGTAGGGATTTCACAACAACAAAACAGGATGCAGACCTCTTTCAGAGTTATGCTAATACTGATTTAAAGTACTGGTTTGGTTAGTTTGGTCTAACAATTGTGGTCTTCTGTTTATTTGGTATGGGACTAGCAATCTTCTACATATCTGTTCTAGTCCTGTATTACAGGGCTTGCGGTAGCAGCCCTGCAGTTATGGTTCAGTTGCTCAACTCATAGAAAGAACGCTTTTTGGGCGGCTTATAACTTTGGCGCTCTTGAACGAATCCTCACTAAACATTGCCAAAAAGTATATGGCCACGGTGGAATGATTTTGCGAAGTTTGGTGCAGTGTCGTCCACGGGGCGGGGGTTGTAGGTGATCCCACAATTATTTAAAATTTCATAACACAATGTAAATGTTTCCTGCACCTACAGCCCAAACAGCTGGACATATTTGCAACAAACCTGCGAGAGGAACAGCGGCTTGGTCCTGAAAGTGTGCTTTTTCAAATTTGGTGTAAATCTGTGCAGTAGTTATTTTTTCTAAATGGCCACAAAGTAAGTCAAAACAATTCGAAATATCTGGGTCCCGTCTGTGCGCTCATTTCCTGGTTCGGAATTCACAGTACCTCTGGACCAATCAGAGAGCAGAGGGCAATCGCTGACATCATCTGCGCCTGCTGATTGGTTAATTTAAAAAATGTGGGTTGCATCAAAACTTTTGGAACCACCACCATGTTGGACTTGCGAACTGGGAAAAAAACAACATTGCACAATCAAATGAAACAATGTCTGAGTAGGTGAGGGGTGATGAGGATGGGATGGGATATGACAATAACAAGCAAATAATTGGGTGTTTTTTCCTCTATGTTCGACGACATCCATGCATATTTCTGCATTACAGGGTCGGTGAAAAGCAGTTTTTGGATGGCTTACAACTTTGGCGGCACTCAATGAAACTGCATGAAATTTTAGCCCTGACCATGAATGATTCTGCAAAGTTTGGTGCTGTTTCGCCAAGAGGAGGCACAATTAGAGGGGGGGATCTGAAAATATTTGAAAGTATTATACATTTGGTGCGTTTGACAAATCTACAAAAACGTTTGCAGAATGATTTTAGACCCAGATTTGAATGTTTTTGCAGTTTGGTAGGATTTTGTGAAGAGGGGGAAAAATTAGAGGGAAGTCTCAACATTTTTAGATGGCTTATAACTTTGTTGCTGTTTGACAAATATGTACAAAGTGTATAGACCCAACCTTGAATGTTAAAGTGGGCATGGCCATCAGGGACCTGCTGTGTGGTCAAGATTTTCAAAATCGGGATAGATTTAAATCGGAAAAAAAATTCTGCTTGTGGCTGCAGCCCGCAGTGCAAACAGGAACATGAACCTCAAAGCATGGTTTTGTTAATCTGTCCTGTGTTTTATTTTTTCTAAATGTCAAAATGTAAGTACAAATAATTGTGATATCGTTTTGGTGCCTGTGCAATGGACCTGCCCCTGAGCAAGGACAAATGTGTACTCTGATTTACTTATATGTGCGTGCGGCATGGGCATTTGTGCGAAGCCCTAGGTTTGAATGGAACAAATATTCTGGTTACGGCTACAGCCTGAAGTGCTGGACTGGATTACAATAAACCTGCGCAAGGAGCATCAGCAAGGACCTGAAAGCATGCTTTTACAAATCTGTGTGTTTTATTTTTCCAAAGCTTGGAAATGTAAGTACAAAAAATAGTGATGTAACTTTGGTGTATGGATAGTGGGCCTGGCCCTTGGCAAGGACGAATGCCTACTTTTATTTACTTATTGGCCCATGCAGCATGGCCGAAGCCCTAGGTTTGAATGGGAGAAAGTAATTCTGCTTGTGGCTGCAGCCTGAAGTACTGGATGGGATTGCAGCAAACGTGCACGAGGAGCATCAGCAAGGACCTGAAAGCATGCTTTTGTAAATCTGTCCTGTGTTTTACTTTTTTGAAAGTGTCAAAAAGTATGTACAAAAAAATAGTGATGTAACTTTGCTGCCTGGGCAGTGGGCCTGGCCCTCTGCAAGGACAACTGTCTACTCAGATTTGCCTATTGGAGAATGCAGCATGGCCAAAGCCCATGCTCGTAGATTGTGGACATTGGCCATGGCTGCAAGCCATGAGCAGTGGCCATTGGTCACATTGTGAGTGTATAGTGGACACAGAACTGGGGTACAGGGTAGGTGCAGTGGATAATGGGGGTGGTTTGGGGTCATGATCGAGCCTCATGCACTAGGCAATTCAACCATGACTTGCATCCCCAGCATGGCTGCTGAAAATGACACACATCAGTATGCGTTGCAAAAATATGTTTGTTAAAGAAGGTTTACTGTTCTTTCATATAGGTTTAAAGAGGAATTATTAATGACCCATATACAGTGATGTAACATCATGAAACATTTTCACTCATAAAAACCTATGAAATTCACAGAAACAACTTTGTTAAAAGGACGTTAGGGTTAAGTTGCACAAATAAAAACCTATGAAATTCAGTGAAAAAACATTGTCAAAGGGGCTTTATGTTTAAGTTGCACTAATAAAAACCAACGAAATTCAGTGAAAAGACTTTATTAAAGGGACGTTATGGTTAAGATGCACTAATAAAAACCTACACATTCTGTGAAAAAACGTTAATGGGATGTTATGGTTACAAGTAAAACCGAAAACCCCCAGAAATACGCCAGTAATGGTAAGCTAAGCAACCATAACTTGCACCACCATGTGCACTGCCAAAACTAACACTCAAATGCCATTGATGACATCACATATGACATTAATTTTGATGAAAAGTACAAGGGGTTGTGTTTATAATGTTGGTAACAAGATGTCAGGGGTGATTGGGAGACCTATCATGAACTACTTCATCTGTTAAAGAATGGCCTGCTAATTGCCACGTATATGTGCACCGAGATGAGACCAAACCCTATGGAAAGTACTTTAAGAACATCTCACAAGGTTAACGTCTAGATATATAGCACCTTTTGAATTTTCATATTCTGACTGTCAGTGAACAAAACCACCCGGCCTAGATATGTGATGTCATCAGTGATGTAATCAATGACATTTGTGATGTCATCTTTGATGTCCTTGGTGTTAGTTTTAGCAGTGGTGGCATGGGTTATGGTTGCTTAGCTTACCATAACTGGCAAATTGCTGCGGGTTTTCGGTTTTACTTGTAACCATAACATCCCTTCAACAATGTTTTTTCAATATGTGGTAAGGGACTATTGATCTTCTGGAAAATTGCTCTGAAATATGTATTTTTTTATTTATTTGATATTATCAAAACAAACGCTTAATTTCTAAATGATTTCAAAGCGCTGGCTACAGTCTGTGTGCGCAGCCAGGTAGATGACAATTCAAATGGAGTGAATTGAGAATCGCAGGATAAGTGCATCAAAAACGGATTTTGCAGAGAGGTAGTTTGAGGACGGTGAGACAGGTAGGTTGAGCAGATGTGTTTGTTATCAGAGGGGATAGGTACGAAAGGTTGAGAAAGAGTTAGGTGGGAGTCAGAAAAGAGTGGTAGGGGCAGATGCTTTTAGGTACAGAGTGGTACAAACCAGCAATGGAGGGAAGGAAACAATGGTGGCTGTAGATGATTAAGTGCTGGAAGGATAGGAGAATAAAGTAGGGTGGGAGGGGAGTATGAGTGTTGCTATATGTGGAGAGGGGATGGTGGGGGGTGGTGAGGTTGTTGAAGGTGGCACAGGGGTGTTGATTAGAGTTTCAGGAGGATTTTCTTATTCTTCTAGCTCATTGCGGAGATACCCTTGTTTTAGGTGTTTTTTTAAAGTGGGACTTTTATGTTCCAGTATTAGGAGTTTTGGGAGGGCATTCCACATGGAGGGGACTATAGAGGAGTGGTTCTTCATCAGAAAATTTCTCCAAAGCCTACAGAAAAAACAGCCTCATTACAAGTATGGCCGTAAGTGGTAAAATTGGTGCTAAATCCGATACCGCTAACATTACCACTATGCCAAATCATAACCTACAGAAATATTGGTGGGAATACCCGTGGCAGAATTACCTCCGGCGGAATTACCTCCGGTGGTAACTCCTGCAAGAATTGTCAGAATTAGTGCCAGGGCTAATTCTGTTGGTGGAATTACCACAAAAAAACCCATTCCTGCCACATTACAAGTCCAAAATCAGCTGAATTACTGCATAAAATCAGAGGTAATACCACCAAAAACACATCACAGTTACCTCCACCAGAAATGTGGAGGTAAATGCATACAGGTGCCAGAAATCAAGGCACAGGTGCAACAGAACCACTCGGAAAGGAGCATAAAAGGGGCCACCTACCCCAAACACATCACCCAACACCATGCTGCCACTAGCTGCTGCAAACTGGGACATGCAGCTGCCTCTGCCCCCCACTAAATGGCTTGAACATCAGTGCAGGGTACAGGGCGCATAGAGGTGGAAGAGGCGTAGTAGTAGTAAGAAGAGACGCCATGCAATGCGAGCACCCATCCCCGGGTCATGCCCCACCCTGTACCTCAACTGACAAGCAGTTGAACCCCCCTGCACTGCCCGCACACATGAAGAGCCACAGAGGGCAACATACCTGGGTATTGGGTGAGTACAAGTGCCATCACATCAACTTTTTCTGCAGCACCAGTTGAATGCAATGTGAAGGTGGGGACAAAACAACAATCGAACAATGCATTTCCGGTCAAGGCCCTGTACTGTCCTCCCAGCCTGCACATTTCAGCCACCAACACACTGGACCAGTACATACCAGACAATGCAATAGTATGTCTGTGATGCATGTTGCACAACATCTTGCTCAGATGAAATTACCCCCAGGCCACTTATAAGGACATTACACCCCCAGGAGACAAATACCTAATGCCTCCAGGTGCAGTGCTGACAGAGGAATGGATGGCTGGTGTGACAACATCTGCAATGTAATAACTGATGTTCACATCGGTATATATATGCTGCTCACCTTTGTGCATTGGCACGCATAGTAGGAATCACATTCACATAAGAAGGGATGTACAAGCATAGCCCTAAGCCAACTATAATTTATTGCTCAAGTGTAAAACATCCCCAACGTGATACCCTTCTCCACCATCACCCGCAACATGATACCCTTCCCTACCCTCATCCCCAAAATGATACCCTTGCAGTCTGTGTGACACGTGTCAATGACCGCCTCCTCTTGACATCCTTTTCTTTGCGGGACTACCATCATGTGAGGTGCGGTGCTCAGACCGTTTTGCTGGTGTGTTCACCACAGATCCCTCTGTAGGGGTATTTGAAATTGAACTGCCTGGTTCACTGCCTCAGACATGCTGCAGGGTGAGGGTTAGGGTGATGGCCCTGGAGATGTTACCATTGGTGGCTGACATTTGTGCATATATCTCACGTATCCTTCGGCTCTTGAGGGTGGTGCTTGCAGTTCCTGCAGAAGCACAATGACACAGTCAGTCCAGGACACTGGGCATCCTCCTGGAGGCATTGAGCACCACGCCATGCAGTACCCGTGCGTCAGACTGTTGCTGCAACACCATTCGCTCAATTACATTCTGACGCAGCTCCATCTGGTTGAGACCCTCCATGGTCTGTTGGTGCACTGGCTTTGGTGATGCATGGTGGTGCCTTGCCTGGCGGCCAGATGCCTGCTCACCAGGCATGTCTTTGTCCTCTGCCTGTGGATCTGTGTCCTCAGTGTTGGGCCTATGGAGGGCATGGCAAGAAGACAAGGGGTAAAGGACTTCATGGGCGAAAGACGGGACGGGTGTGATCTCTGGGACATCTCTCTCATTGGGGCGGCTGGGGAGGAGGAGCCAGTGTCAGGTGCCGCTGTGACCGCTGGTGTGGTGCCGGTGTCAATAGAGGATTATTGCTGTTCCACTGCCACAACTGTGGCTTGTGTGCCTGTGTCCCCAGAGGTGCCAGCAGCATTACCATTGGACTGGTGCATCCTGGAGGTCTCCTTCTGGGGAATGTCCTCGATGGGTGTGGTATGCCTTGCTATATTTCCTGCACTTGATTGTCCACGTGTGCCGGTCCCACTAGTGTCCTCCATGTCATCCTGGGTGTCTTGCGTGCCTGTTGGAAGACAGTAAACAGTGCGACAATTTAACACGTTAGTTGGTTGTAGGGTGTGCGCACAGGCTGTGTACAAATTTTGCATTGGGGTCACAGTGACACACCACCCCAGGGTAGCCTGCTCCATGTGCCAGACAGTTTGATGCAATCAGTGACATCATGTTTCTTTTGGGTATGTGTGCCTTGCATGTGCTTGGTGACTGTGCAAGGGAATGTGTGCCAATGTAGGGCTGGTACATTGTTTCATCCTTATCCTGTTCTTCTGTCACATAAGGGGTGCCCTGCTAGCCATGTTAGTGTTTGTGTAACTTTCATTGGGAGGCACTCTTAACTGAGGCCTTCTCGCTAGTGCTTTGTAGTGTTTCGTGGGTGTTTCAGGTCTTTGATGGATGTTATGTTACAAGGGTTTTGGCCATGTTTCCACAAGATGACTGCTGTGTACCTTGTACATTTGTGAATGGCCATGGTGCTTACAGTGCCATGGTTATGATATGATGTGACATTTGTAATGCGCCTATACACAAGTGTTTCAAGGCGTGATGAGGCAAGAAAGGAGGAACAGAGGGAGGACAGAGACAAAGATCTTTCTAGGTCAAGTGACATTGAGATCGTGCAAGTGCAGGGTAGCGGGGAGGTGAAAATGCCAGGGGAAAGGGGAGGGGGCAGTGCTGTACATGGGATCAAAACAATAACATGAAGTGCAGCCAGCAGGTGGTAGGTGCATGGGTAAGTGCAGACAGCAGGTGTCCAAAAGTGCAGGTAGGGGGAAGGTAGGGTTATAGATACAGACCCAAGTTCAATGTTTGCCTGGAGGCAGTGCAGGTGTGCAACTGGGCAGGTAGGGACCTGGGCAGGAAATCAGAGGGTAGCCAGGTGACCAGTGCAGTATCAGGCAGGAAATTAGCAGGGGAGAGGAAGAGAGAAGGCAGAAGCATAGAGGAAAGTCTTGAGGTGTTTTCCGGAACCTGCTCAAGTTACAGAGAGGCAGGGAGGCTGTTCCAGAGGGAGGCCCCAGCCGAAGAAAGAGATCTACCACCAACTCGGTGCTTGGAGAAGCGACTGACCCTGAGGGAGTTGGAGGTGGAGGAGCAAAGAGCTTGAGTAGGAAGGTATTTACGAAGAGAAAGTTGGAGGTATTGAGGACTCCCAGAAGGCCTTGTGGACAATGCACATGGTATTGAGCTTAATCCATGCAGCCACTGGGAGCCAATGGAGAGATTTCAGTGCTGGAGAGATATGATCCTTGTGCTTGAGGCCAAGGACAAGTCTCGCAGTCCTGTTCTGGATGAGTGGTAGAGGGCGGAGAGTAGAAGCAGGCAGATTTAGAAAGAGGCTGTTGCAGTAGTCCAGCCTAGCGAGAACCAGAGCTCTAGAGACAGTGAACCCCTGTGGTAAGGAGAGGAAAGGAAGAATACCTCAGAGGAGGTGCAGTTGGTAGTTTGACTTCTTAGAGATGTCAGAGATGTGAGGAGAAAGGAAGAGTGTGGAGTCGAAGATGACCCAGAGGTTTGTAGCCTGACAGGTGAGAGCAGGAAGAGGGCCAAGGGAGGCTGGTCAGAGAGTGACAGGAAAGGAGGGTGAAGGTGTGCCGATGAGGAGAATCTCCGTCTTACTGGCATTAAGGCAGAGATCGTTGGTGCACACTAATCATGGATAGCAGAGTCAGAAAGTCAGAGATGAGAGAAGGAGAAAAGGTGGCAGAGGGGAGCCTGAAAATGAGCTGAGTGTCATCTGCATATCACTGAAAGTTGGAGCAGAGAGTGGCAATGCGGGTGGCGAGAGGTGCCAGGAATTGGTTGAACAGCTAGGGAGAGAGGTTAGACCCCTTGGAACACCACGTGTAGAGAGTGAGATAGAGGAAAGGAAGGACCCAAGTTGGACCTGGGAGGTTTGATCAGGGGGGGAACGAGGTCAGCCAGGCCAGGGCCTGATTGGTGATATCAAGGTTATCACATAGACGATTGAGCAGGATGCCATGGTTGACCGTGTGAAAGGCAAAAGAGAGGTTGAGTAAGATGAGGACAGAGGGGAGATTAGAAGCAAGGTTAGAGAGCAGGTCTACACAGATTTTTAGGAGATCAGTTTCCTTGCTTCTGGCTGCTTTGAAGCCAAACTGTTGGTCATGGAGACAGCCAACAGATTCAGTGTGAAGATTAACCTGGGAGATGGCCATCTTTTCCAGGGGTTTGCCCAGGAAAGGAGTGATGGAGATCAGGAGATAGTTAAGGGGTCGGCTGAGAATTTCTTGAGAAGCGGGTGCACAAGAGAGTGCTTCAGGGGGGAAGGAAAGGCTCCAGTGGCAAAGGAGTTGTTGCAGAAGTTAGCCAGGGCCGGAGCAGGGGTGTCAGTGTGGTCCTTGATGGTTTTAGAAGAACAAGGAAGAACCTGTTTTGACAAGACTTTCTTAGATCTGACTTGTCTAGAAACCTTGTCAGGGGAGAACAGAGGAAAGGAAGAGAAAGAGGGAGGAGGGATGGCCACAGGGGGGGCGGAGGTAGAGGAGAGAGTAGAGGGAAGGAGGAGGAGAGGACGAGAGGGTGGACAGGATGTCCTGGATTTTAGAGATGAAATGAAAAGCCCTCTGGGACAGGAAAGGTAAAGACTGCAGCAGATTCTAAAGAGTTCAGCTGAGTTGTTCTATGTCTCAGAGACATGGGCTTGGATGTGGGCTCTCTTCTTAGTGCGGACAAAGAGCCGGTATTGCCTTTGGAGCAATCAGTAGCCCAGTTTGTCAGAGGATGTGCAAGAAGCTAGCCATTTCCTCTCAGCCACCCTGCCTTTGCGTTTAAGGGTGACGAGGTCAGAGTCGTACCAGGAGTTGCACTTGGCTTTGGGCTTAAAGCAGATCCTCATAGTAGGGGAAAGAACATCAAGAGTATCAGAGAAAGAAGAGTGGAACCTGGAAAGGGCTTTGTCAGGATGTGAGTCAGCCAGAGGGGGAGGGGGGGGAGAAAGTGGCGGCGAAAGCCTCAACTGACACCCGATTCATGGGTCGGATGACCAAGAAGGTAGCTGGCAGTGCTGGAGTTTGCTTGGCCTGAGGGGTAGAGAAGGGGGGGATATGGGAGGAAAGGAGAAAGTGATCACTCCAGGAGAGAGGAGTGGTGAGGGGAATAGAGAAGGGAGGTCTGAGGAGATCAGAACATCCAGAGTGTGCCCTGCAGAGTGAGTCGGGCCAGAGGGGAGAATAGAAAGAGAGGGAGAGTCGCAGAGGTCACAAAAGAGTCCAAAGGAGGGACAGGAAGCATTCAGGTGGATTTTAAAGTCTCCAAGAAGGAGGAGTTGAGTGGTTGAGGCCAAGAGTGAGGAAGAGAGGTTGGCCCACTCAAAGAGGAAGGAGGTGCTCTGACTAGGTGGCCGATAGATAATAGCCACGGTAAGAGAGTGGCCAGGAGAGAGAGAGATCCTGCAGAAAAGGCATTCGAAAGAGGAGAAGGCCTGAATAGGAATGACAGAGGCAGAAATCCACTCCGGGAAGTTCAAGTCTGCACCCCCTCTGGAACGGTTGTATCTGAGCATGGAGAGGATCTTGTAGCCATCAGGGAGGAGAGTGTCAAAGCTCATGACAAAGCTGACCATGAACCATGTCTCGATGAGATAAAGTTCTTCCAGGATGTGGCATATGTCGGAGGAGTGTTTGAGAGCTGTGCGAGAGTTGAGAGTGGCAGAGTGGCAATATGGAAAAGGTTGCCAACCTTGAAAGATTTCCGGTGAGGGGTACAAATCAGAGGTATGCCACGTGGAGGTGTAGAAGGAGCCTGAGGGGGTGCAGAAGAGGAAGGAGGAGGGGGCAAGGTAGCCAAGGAGGAGGCAGAGGGGGGAGGCAAGGAAGCCAAAGAAGGGAGAGAAGGAACATCAGGAGAAGAAAGGAAATTGATGAAGCACAGGAAGAGTCTATTAAAGAGGAGAAGGTTGGTCTGAGGGCATTGAACTAAGATGGTGCCATTCAGGTAAACATTAATGATGACCTTAGAGGAGTGGAAGGGGCCAGAAGGGCTTCCCGTCGGGTGCCAGCATTAATGGTAGAAGAAGAGAAAGGAGAAAGCACAAAGACCATATGAAGAGTCCATAGGACTGGCGAGGAAACAAAAATGAGGATGTCAGTAAGGGTCTGTCTGGAGGAAGCACTGGTATAGGTGTCAGCAGGAGGGAGGCCTGGTTGGAGACCAGGATATCCTTTTTGAACTTCATCCTACCAGACTTAGTAAAATGATCAGGATAGTCGATAGAGAAGCAGTTTGAAAAGATAGGAGAAACAGAGAGCACCATAGAGCAGATGGGGGAAGAGGAGAGAGGAAGAGCGGTGGAGGGGAAAGGTGGGGGGAGACACTAGGGGAGGATAAACGTAGGGGTGCAAGCAGACGAGACAGAAAGGGACAAGACAATAGTGGAAGATTGACTAAGTAGACAAGAGCTCAGATAGAAGAGCAGGCAGAAAACAAGGCAAATCAGGTTACCAGGGCATCAGGAACAGAGCACTCATTAAAAAGAGAACCTAGAGGAGGTTGGAGCACAGCGGAACACAGAACAATATACAAAAGAACAAAGCAGTCAACAAATGTAAACCTAGAAGAAGGAAGAATGCAGCAGAACACAAGGAAATACAATGCAAAACAGGGCAGCAGTGAGGAAAAAACACAAAACAATATACAAAGAGCAGAGCAGTCAACAAATGATAACCCAGAGGAGGGAAGAATACAACAGAACACAGAGAAATACAATTCAAAGCAAGGCAGTCAATGAGGAAGAGCAAAGGGGTGCATGGGTGCAAGAGGCTGGAGAAGGGGGGTGCAAGGCACACGTGATAGGGAGTTGCGAGGAACATGCGGTCAGGGAGTTGCGATGGACCACGCCGTCAGGGAGGCACTGATACGAGCGAACACAGGGTGCAAGGGCGAGGAAACACGAGATCAGGGATTGCGAGGGACCACACAGGTCGGGGGACGAGCAGCACACGTGGAGGCAACGCAATAGAAGATTGCGAGGGGCCAAGTAGTTAAGGGAGGGTGAAGCACGAGCGATGCGAGGAGGGATTTGGCAAGGGTGCGCTTGTAGCAAGAAGTGATAGAGGGGCGCAGATGAGCATGTGATCAAAGAATGCGAGGGTCAATGCAGGGAAGGGCAAAGCCTCTGGTCCTTGACCAAGGGGCTGTCACAGCTGGATGTGACTTGGTTGGCAATTTAAAGGGCCTGCCAACCAATGGGAGCGTGGTGGGATGGAGGGAGGGTGGAGAGGGCACGTACACGCTGGAGCGCGAGAATAAAACTTTAACACATGCACAACTTACTGTGCCACGGATAACCTGTCCTCAACCCAGCACCAGAGAAGTTGATGTTGGCGTTGTCTGATGATCGGTGGGGATGGCCTGTGGGGACAGAGGGAGTAAACTCATGTTGGTGCATGCTTACCTGCTGTCTGAGCAGGGGTTAGGGCCCCAGGTCCTTCTGGTCCAAATAGGAGTTGCCCTTTTCTTCGTCTGCCATTTGCTTTAGACGCCCAGACAAGAGACGGCCTTGAAGTAAGAGTTATGAGCAGAAAGGAAGAGGCAGGGCTAAGAAGGTGGGCGGGGCTTAGGCAAGGTGACCTAGAGCCACTTGCACCTGCTTCCCATCTGCAAAGGAAAAGAGGCCGGAGCGCTCCTTAAGTAGGGAAAAAGAGCAGCAACCAGGAAGGCACCAGGTCGGCGGGGCTTAGGCCAGGTGGCCTAGATCCACTTGCACCTGCTCCCTGTCCGCAAAAAAAAAAAAGAGACTGGAAGGCTCCTTAAGTAGGGAAAAAGAACGGTAGCCAGGAAGTCACCAGGTGGGCGGGTCTTAGGCCAGGTGGCCCAGATCCACTTGCACCTGCTCCCCATCTACCCCCCATCGGTTGTTGTGTATGTCCTACATGTGGGAAATGTCCTTGCTAATGGTGTGTCTTAGATGCGGTTCACACCTGACATGCCCATTATTGTACGGTAACAAGGTGTTTCATTTATTGTTCTTGCATTGGTTGGGTGACTGCAAGTGTGTCTATTGCCATTTCATTGAAGCTGTTGTGTATGTGGGACATGATCCACTTACTCATGTACTCACCAGGATCTTCGTGGCAGTTGGCTTCCTGATCTGCTGTACCCACACCCTCATGGCCCTCCACGTGATGGATGCTTTTAACCCTCTCCTCCCATCGTGTGAGCTGTAGTGGGGTCACCTTGCCCCTGACTGTGGCCGCTGGGTCCCTGCAGTGGGTGTTGACAAGCATCCGCACGCTGCTTCTCAGGTCGTTTTACTGCTTCCTTATTTCCTCCATGTCCTGTGGGTGGTTTCACAGGGCGGCCATCTTGTCCCTTATTCTGGACCATAAGATAGTCTGCTTGGGGGGACATCTTTCTGTGGCGTGGCCCAGATCGCACATCTGCATTAGCCACCACCTCCTCGGCCAGCACAAAGAGCACACGCTCACTGAATTTTGGATTTCTTTGCTGCATTTCTGTCACCTTCCCTTTGCCTTTGCCTGAGGACATGTTTGGGGTGTGTTGTAGGCTTAATGGCAATACCTTAATGGTTATTTTCAGTGGATTACATTTTTCAAAATGGCCGCCGCTGTGCTTTCTTTTCCTGCATGAACTGATTTCCGGCAGCAGTACTTCCATCAGCAGTAATTCCACTGGCAGAATTTCCACTACATGACTGGGCAGTAACAGTAATTCTGCTGATTATTGGTGGATTTCCCCATTTTCAGTGGTAATTCCACCAGGCGGGATTACCGCTACCGCTAGTGGGGTGTGTGCGTGCCCTCCAGGTTGGAATATGACGGTAATTCCGCTGTTCCACACAACAGTAATGATAATTCCGCTGCAGCAGATTTACTGCCGATTTTGCCCTGGATTAAAACCACGCACCCACATATCATGAAGCCTGAAACCCCTCAAATCACTACCCATTAGTCATCAAAGTCAAATCAGATCCCTCATCATCACACACTCCCTACTGCTTATCAATGAATCAGACTGTCTAAAAAACCTCATTCATAAAACTGCCACTCTCGCACTCTCCGCTCCTCCTTCCAGCACAAACTACGAACCCACTAATTCCACAGAAAACGTCACTTTCTGTTGTATTTGTGGTTCATACTTTGAGTTTGAAGGAGGACCGAACAGTGCGAGAGTGGTAGTTTTGTGAATTTATTTCGGCAGTGTGACTCATTGATATGCAGTAGGGAGCTATGTTCCCTGTAAGGTGTCGTTTCCAGAGCTATTAGACAAAGTACACATTAAATGATTCGGAGGTTGCACAGCACTTCGTAGTGACATTCATGTACAATGACAAGACTCAGCTGGGCCCAGGCTTGACCAGAGGACTGGGGGTTGTGTATTTACGTATGTCGGTTTATCTAAGGCAGCAATACACATGAACTGCAAAGCTGACTCCCTTCACACCCGTTTCATTGCATGAGTAACGTGTGCTGATGGACAGACACTTCTACCTTTTGACAGCCATAGCGTCACTTCTCTATTATTTCCCATGTCTTAGTCAATCTTGGACCGGCATTCGGCATTGGGAGGCACAGAACAGGTACAGAACGTGTGGCTTGAGCTTTCCGTGTGCAATGTTCCCGGATTACAAAGGGTTTGGCATTAGTGAAATGCCTCCTGCATTTCTTTTATGCACACACCTTTTTTCAAATCAAATTCTTTAATGTGATATAGTATGAAAATAAATTCAAACTTTACACATATATTAAACAAGAAAATCATACATATATATAAAATCATACACATAAAAATCACATCTAAAAATCACTATTAATAACATCTGAGGCAAAATGCAAAGGAAATAAGAGAAAATGTGCGTCTTTGCCGGGTTTGCAGACACCCTCAAGTTACTACGTAGAGATCAATGTTAGAGTTCACTCAATTGTCCACTTCATGTTCTATCTGTTGCCAGACGTTGTATAGGGCTATGAATAAATGCATGTTCGATGTGTTGGTGCAGTACTGCCAGAATCTGAATTTGGGTATATAAAGCAGATCATGCACAAATTCACCCAAAAATCGAACAATAGTCTTCTTGAGTGCTCTGCATTGTGTTAGTACATGTCTAGCGGTCTCTATGCACACAGGAGATTTATATATTCGGCAAGTTCGCTCTGCTGCAGGTATATTTTCCCTTGCTCCTATTTTAGTCAAAGTAGGCAGTTGTTCCAGTCTAAATAGAATAATGAAACGGCAGAGTCTTCTAGTTGGGCAGAGAAAAAGATAGTCCTGTGGTTTCATGAACTTATATACTCTGTAGTTCACAAAATGATAAGATTTAAGGGAGTCTAGATGGGCAAAGTTCTCTAGCCAGTCCCAATGGTCCACCTTTTTCCCCAGTGCATTTAGCATTTCTTTAGTCACACTTGTCCTTCTCTGCGTCCAGCCAATTTCGTTTAGGAATTTTCCCATATCTTTATACGGGGATGAGGTGGTGAGTTTTTTGCTTAGTTCCTGGTGTAGGGCCGTTAGTAGGGGATTTGGGAAGCCACTTGTCATTTTCAGGTAGAACCCAGTTCTTTTTTTCAACACCATAGCCTTAAGTGATGGAAGGCCCAGCTCCAATTTTATCAGGGCCATTGGCACTCCTGGGGGAAGCCCCAACATACGCCGCCAGAACTTTCCCTCTAGCACTTGTAGCCACGTCAGATTTACCGTCAGCAGTGATTCCAGACCATAAATAACCATGGGGGCAAAAACTTGCATGTAGAGGTGGCGAGTTCCCCATAGAGTAAAGCCCCCTTGTTTATTGGTGAAAGATGCAATGAGTGCAATCACTTGAAGGGCCCTGATGTTACGGCCCTGTTTACAGAGCACATAATCTCCTAGGGGCTCTATTTCTACTCCCAGATAGCGATAGGAAGGGGCGTACAGGATTATCTGTTTATGTATTATTAGATTCACACGGGTAACTCTTTTCTTAGTGAATCTTAATACGTTGGTCTTCTGCAGATTGATGGTCAGGCCATTGGTCTTAGCATATTCCCAAAGGACATGTGCAGAACGCCTGAGGCCACCAATGGTGTTATCAAGGACCACCAAATCATCTGCATACGCCAAGACTGCACACGTCACCTCGCCTAGTTTTGGTGGACAATTATTAGCCTTCGCAAGTGTTGCCGGGATGTCGTGTACATACAGGTTATAGACGAGAGGGGCTGTGACACAACCCTGTTTCACCCCTCTATTTTGGATCACATTTTGGGTTGCCTGCCCCTCCTGATTGAGTCGGAGGCTTACCGATGTGTCTCGGTGAAGCAGTCTAAGATAATATAACAGACCTGTGGGACAGCCCAGTGCTTCCAGTTTATTCCAAAGCCTCTCTCTAGGGATTGAATCAAAAGCGGCCTTGAAGTCTATGAACAAGGCGTACATTGGGGGCTGATTCTTACTAAGTGCTCTCGTACGCAGTACGTCCATTACAAAAAGGTTATGTGAAGTCGAAAATTCCTTCCTGAAGCCGCATTGAAATCTGCTGAGTATTTGTTTATCTTCCACCCACTTTTGCATTTCGCTAAGTAGGAGGGAGGCAAACAATTTCCCAGACACATCCAGCATGGATAGTAGTCTATAATTACTAGGATCTGTACGGTTGCCTTTTTTATACACCGGGATCAAAATAGCCTTTTGCCAAGATCGTGGAATTTCCCCCTGTGCAAATACCTTATTAAAAAGTACAGAGAATAACTCTGCCCAAAAAGACGAGTTACTTTTTACTACCACATTCGCTAGCCCGTTGGGTCCGGGGGCTCTGGAAGATTTAAGGGTAACAATTTTGTTAAGTATTACCCCAGGTGAGACATCAAAGGGTTGAATGATCGGCGGTTTCCCCATAGGCCGGCTAACCGACCCCTCTACTTCCATATTACGGTTTTAAAGAAATTGCTCCCATACTTTCTTACTTATTGGGTTAGCAACTGAGCCTTTGGCCTTAGTTCTATTTTCATTTAAGAGTGCCCAGATGCTTTGGGAGTTTCTAGAGCAGATTGTTTCAATGAGTCGCCGATAGCAGCCGTTCCTCTCCGCTGATTTGATGCTCTTCACCTCCGACCTGTATCGATTTTTAATTGATCTTAGTTTCTGTTGGTATAGGGTTTCAGAGAGATTCTGACCTATCGTTCTTCTCAGTCCTCTCTTGGCATCTCTAATTTTCCCGTTATATGGGAGAGGATCATTTCCTTCTTTCATAACATATCTCTTTTTGGTTGCTGCATGATGGCCTGAAAAACCTGATATCCACTCTTCTATTTCATTAGCAGACATATCCAGGAAATCCCATCCGCTCTCTTCTGTATCCCACTTTAGCGCTTCTGATGCCTCTTTAACATTCTTCTCAGACCAAATAATTCTGTTTCCTGCACCATTGGTTGCGATACTTCCGATGTTGAGCTTGGGAGTGTCGGTATCGAAGTCCTAAATGAGCATAATATTGCCGCATGGTCACTCCAGCTGTTGGGCTTTACCCACATGTCAGCCACTCTAGTTTGCATCCGGGGGCACATAAATATATAGTCCAATGTACTCCATGATGATCCATTGGACCAAGTGTGCTTCCCCGGCCTATCTCCCATGGTGCGACCGTTGATCATAGCCAGGTCCCAAGCATCAAATAATTGCAACCACCCTAGGCCTTCCTTTTCTCTCTTTCCATGGGTCATCCTACATCTAGCGCTGAGATCTGGATTAGTGGAAATAGTAGTTACATCTTCCATGTGACAATTAAAATCCCCCGCTATCATGACTGCAGCATTATTTGGTCCCATTGCCCAGGTGGACAGTAAGTCCGCTATAGCCTCTTGAAGATCGTCTCTTACACCTGCGCCGGGGGGATTGTAGAGGTTGATAAGCAGAAGCTTACCACTTCCCTTGTCTTGAGGGTAAGCTACCTCTACAGCCAACAATTGGTCCTCAGCTCGGCATTGCATTTTACGTGACAGCATGTAGTTTGCAATCCCCGTAAGTAAGCCGCCAAACCGCCGTCCTTTGCTTCCCCGGTGTGCCGGTGGTTGGTGTATAACATAACCATCAAAGAAGAGGGGTTCCCGGGCCCAGGTCTCTTGTAGGCATATAAAGCTATGCTGGAATAGAAGATCTGCCGATCCCTCTGCCCTGAGTAGATGGGAGAAGCCTCTACAATTCCAAGATATTAATGATAGGCTTCAATGCTTGTGCACCAGCTGCGGCAGTGTCTCCAATAGGGACTTGATTGCTTGTTGTACTTCAGCCAGGAGAGGGTTTTCCCCTACCAACCGGCAGGAGTCTTTTTCCAGGTTCGGAGTTATATCTGGGACTTCAGGCATTGCTGTGCGATCTTTCTCCTGCAGGTCCACATCAATAGCGATGTCCACAGCTTTCAGCTCTTCCTCATGTTCTCTGAGTAGTTGAGCGGTGTTCAGGAACACGCAGTGTAGAGCAGAGACATTAGGATTAGGGCCCGATAGTGGCTCAACAAATAGGAAATCCTCTGATTTTAATACTCGGAATTGAGGGATATGATATATCCTGGTCAGTAGCTCCGATCGTGCCAGCCAGGAGTGATTATCCCTTGGGTATAGGTTCTTTATAAGGCAGATGCGATTCGTGTGGTTAATCTGAGTATCCTTCGTTTTCTCTGGCAATATAGGTTCCGATGATTCTCTTAATGACCGTCTCTCGTATGAGGTATCATGTTGAGTTATTATACTTGCTTCACACTCTATTTCAGAGATCTCCCCGGTAGTGAGATCGAGGTTCTCCTCATTTTGCTTCACTTTGGGTTTCAACCAATCCGCGAGAGGGCCTTTTTTCTCTGCCATTCGAACCGCCGCTCTCCTCATCCTTTTCCGGGCTTTTTTAGAGCGAGTATCCCTCGCCGGGCCACTTCTCCCCGAAAGCGGCAGAGAACCTGTTGTAGGGGGGCAATTTTTATGAGCCTTTTTTGCCAGTCTCCGTTGTTTCCGTGTGAGGGGGCCCCGAGGACTATGGTTCTGCTCCCGCTCTGCTTCCTCGATGAGTACCTCTTCGATCGAGATATTAGTCTCCAGTTCCTCCAGTGCCACACTTTCCTCTCTCTCATCTGCCTTGTCTTCCATCTCCTTGGCAATTTGAAGGGCTTCTGCTAACTTTTCTTCCGTATCCTCTTTTGGTAAGTTCTTCAATTCCAATGCTAATGAGATGGCGTTGGAATTCTCCAGGATGCGACCCGTCATCTGAAGCAGGATTTTTAGAGCAAATTGGAGGGCACCCACGGACGTTTGCAGCTCAGCTAATTGAACAGAGCCAGATATGGCTCCCATATCCCCCATCGTCTCATTATCTGGCTCATCTTCCATTGAAGCCATTGCAAGATTCGGGGAGATGGATAGACGCTCGCGGTGACCTGTCGCGTTATATTCCCCCACTGCAGGATTCCCGCTATTATCTTTCAGGGTCGGTGAGCCACTTGGAATAGTCTGTGTGGTATAAGATTGCATTTCTCTTTGTATTGTCAAACACAAGTCCAAGAGGGAGTTATTGTCAATATCGTCAATCTTAGAAGAATTGATAGAATGACTGACCCTAGGCACTTGCGCCAGCCCCTCACTCTGCACAGGCTCTTCATCAATTGTAGTGGAGTTTATCTCAGGTGGTGGATTCACCGGAAAAAACTTAGTGATGGCACCTTGTGCTACCGGGAGTTCATATTTGGCGTTCTTCCTTCGTTTGCCCCCTTTTTTATTGAGCTCCTTGGACTCTTTCTGAGTTTGTGTCTTATTATTCCTCAGATTATATATAGAGTGTGGCGCTCTTTTCCCCCGCTGCATCATGATTATTCTGGTGCCTTAATGTGCTTGGGGAATTCGTGGGGTCTGCCAGTTACAGATAGCTGCACAATTTATTGCAAATAGACAACTCACTCGTGGCCTTTCCCCTTGCAGAATATAGGCTCACATCAATGCCCAGCAAGCCAAATAGCATTAGTGAGGTCTCCACAATCTTGAGGCTGCTCCGTTTTTATCCCACAGGCAGCTCAGTCAATGGGCTGCCCTAGCAAAAAGGCACTTAGATCTATGCCCAGCAAGCCATGTTCAAAGACCCCTTCTTACACCAGGCCCAGTGACCCCTTCACTTACGTGTACCCTCGTAAGCCGCTGGACTTGATGTTGTCCAACGCTGTCCTTCTATTACACTGCCTCCGCAAATGGGGGCTGCCTCCACACACTCGGGATTCCGCTCCCAATGCAGAGTGCCGTGTGCTGTGTGCTTGAGTCTTCCTTCCGCTTTATTCCCGCGGGCCCCTCGTCAAGATACAGCGGGTGCCGCGGGTACCGCAGGGAAAAGTCCCCACAGTCCACACAGTCCGCACAGTCCGCACAGTTACCAAAGGTAACCTGCCGTACTCACGGACCACTCCCGTCTCTCTCTTCGTGCTCACGCTCGCGCTCGCCTCGCCTCGTTAGTTTGAGGAAAGGACCCGCACGTTCTGCTCACGCTCGTGTCAAGCCGCACCTCCTCCTCTGCGTCTACGTCTCTGAGGCCGCTTCCGACACACACCTTTTCATTTGATTAAAAGTGAGGCAACACCTTTCACACCTGCTACTAATGCAACCCTTAACTTCATCTTGGGGGAGGAATAATGCACAGAGAGAAGGAGACTAATATTGATCCCACATTGTACAATTGGAAGTGGTGTATTATTAATTAGTAATAGCATCTTTTATTACAGTGCTTATAAATATTGATCCCACATTGTACAATTGGAACTGGTGTATTATTAATTAGTACTAGCATCTTTCATTACAGTGCTTATAAGATTTATAGTGAGGTGTTTATTAGAGGACCTGTGGCATGAGTAATGTGCTGGTAAAATAGCGCAGCGGGTTGAGCGCTCGCTGCTGCAATCTGAGCGTGATCTGCAGGTCGCAGGTTCGAAACCTGGCAAGGCCAACTCATCCTTCCGTGGTCGATAAACACGCACCAATTTTGGTTGGGTGATATTGTATGTAAATATGTGCTCTGTAAAGCGCTTTGGATTAATGCACTATATAAATAGCACACCATTATGAGTAATATGCTGTGGCTTTCCCTAACATGTACTTTGTAGCAGGGGCGATGAATCCAGGTATTTGATTTTTAGTTCTGCCTGAAATGTGATCTTCATGGCTACTTTTTACAGGGATACTGTAGATGGGAGGGTGATTCTTTCAGCTTTACTCTGTGCATGGATGTTGATTGATATCAACTCTTTTGTATGGATGGAGGTCATGCAGCCCCCAAGGACAGATCGCCGACTGTGTGGCTGGTTCTTCATCTGTTATCTAAAGTGCCCCTGCAGGGCTGGGCAGGGCAATTGATTGTGCACATGTTTACATCATATAGTTGCATTTCCCATGATGCATTTGTTTTTTTTACCCGCCTTGGGTATTTTCTAATTCATAGTTCCATAAAAGCGAGGCGAGCGTCATAATGTAGCCGCAAAATGTGTGATAAAGCATCTGTTTTTTTTTTCCATTATTAATTTTTATTGAAGTTTACAGAAAACATACAAACATCAAACTTATCAGCATGGTAATTGTGCAAAGAATCCATACCCCCATAACCATCCCCAACCCTCACAGAATACAAAATGCAAAACAGACCAACTTATTATCACATGCCTTCCAAAAACCCACCCCACATTTCATCAAACAATTTCATTTTTATATTTCTCCGAAGGATAACCTTCTCAATCCTGGCAACCTGCCTCAAGTCCTCCACCCATTCTGAACAGGTTGGCCTCTCTTCACATTTCCATTTTCTCAAAACGATTTTTTTTGCTGAATTGGCAGCCCTAAAAAAATAGCATTTCTGTGGATAAGTGAGTTCTTCCACTTTATCATCCTCACCCAAGATGATAGTGTTATAATCAAAATCCTCTTGCAGCAATAGAACCTCATTAATCTTCTCAGTGACACTCCTCCAAAATGTCCTCAGTTCATAACAGTCCCAGATCAAGTGTTCAAAGGAGCCGACATCATGCTTACATCTCCAACAAGCCTCTGAGTCAATCATCCCTCTCGCATAAAGTCTTTGGGGAGTCCAAAACACTCTATTAAGAATTTTGATTTGGCGGCATTGTTCTCCAAGATTAATGGAAGTCAGAGTCACGTTTTTACAAAGAAACCTCCACCTCTCCACAGTCATATCAGAGCCAAGGATCTCAGACCACTTAGTTAACAATCCCTCTGCTGGCGTGTACTGTTGGCCCAGATTTCTATATACCTTGGACACCAAACCACCTAATGCCTTATATTCAGGTAGCCATAACTGCCAACCACCACCACTAACAGTTCCTTGGTTCCGCAGCAAACCTCTCAATTTTCTGTATTCACCCATTGTACAGTCTCCGAGATCTTTAATTTGTGCAAGTCTTCTATAGCTAATCCATTTGCCATCTTCAATCAGATCACTCAACCATAGTACACCACTCAGGAGCCAGTTCAACACAATAGCGGCCTCCCATTCAGCAAAATACCTGGATTCAGCCAGATAGGGATGTAATCATTATCACATACCTTGCGCTTACTTTTCTTCCATAGTTCCCTCCAACAAGTTCTCAGGAATTTTGTCGGCGGAAATGAGCGATAACCAGATCCATCCACCGTGGACAGTATGGCGCTAGGCGGCAACGGAGAAGAACTACTTGATTCCGCCAGCGTCCAAACATCCTCCGAATCTTCAATAAATGGAACCAGATGCCTGGCTCCAAAGGCCAAATGATAATTCTCAAAGTCAGGAACCCCCAGACCCTGACAGTCTTGGGGCAGCTGCAATTTCCACAAACTGAGGTGTGGCTGTTTGTTCTCCCAGAGAAAAGACTGGATTAAACTCTCAATTTTCCTCCAATGGCCCTTTTTAACGTCCAGGGGAAGCACACTGAGCACATAGTTGATTCGCGGTGTTGATGTCATTTTGATGGCATTCACTCTCCCCCAGAGACTGAAGTTAAGTGCATTCCATCTCTTCAGGTCCAGCTCCAAAGATTGAATCACATGTGTAATATTGACATCCATTATTTTCAAGACATCATTCGTTAGCCAAATCCCAAGGTATCTCATTTTATTCGGACACCACTTAAAGGGAAAACCCTGCATCTTCAAAACAGTGCAAGTGGTTGATGCCGGCAGCGCTTCCGACTTGGTCCAATTGATCTTGTATCCAGAAACCTTGTTGAACACATCAATCAGCTCCATCAGCGCAGGAATCGAGCTCTCCACATTCTGAACCACCACCAACATGTCATCCGCATACAACCAAACTTTCTGGGAGGCTGCACCAAAGCGTACGCCCTCAATTCTGTCCTCTTCTCTTATCCTCACAGCCAGCAATTCTATGGCGATCACAAACAAAATTGGCGACAGTGGACAGCCTTGCCTTGTGCCTCTCTCAAGTTCAAAAACGTCCGAGTTCATGCCATTAGTCCAAAACCCTAGCCTTTCAATGAACTTAAAAGATATGTCCATTCAATACGGTCGAAAGCTTTCTCAGCATCCAAGGATAACGTCACCACATCATTATGGTGTTCTTTGCTTTCAAATAGTGTCAGCATCAATTGTCTCGTATTTTCTGAAACATGTCTGCTTTTCACAAATCCAGATGATGACTTACATCTATGATAGCCATCAGAGTATTCTCAATCCACAAAGCTAACGCCTTGGCGAAAATCTTGTTGTCCGTGTTCAATAACCTGATCAGCCTATAAGTGTCAGTTTTCACCGGTGTTCGTCCCTCCTTCAGAAAAACAGATATTGAAGCATGCCTTGTTGAACATGGAAAGCACCCATTCCACAAAGAGGCACGCAGCATCTCTAGCATCAATGCAAAAACCTCTTCTGGGAAAGTTTTTAAAAGTTCAGCTGGTAGTCCATCCGGACCTGGACACTTCCCAGAATTCAACGCATAAGCAGCCAACCTGAGATCCTCCACGCTCAAATCTCTTTCCATACACTCCAAGGATTCCGAATTCACTTTCTTCAGATGGCAGTCCTCAATGAATCGACAAATTGTATGCTCAGATAAGTTGGTTTCTGAAGAGTACAGGGTTTTGTAATATGACAGAAATGCCTTTAATCTCCGCAGGATCAAAAGTCACCACCCCATCCGGTCTTTCCACTGCATTGACGGATCTGCCATTCTCCATAACCCTTAATCGATGTGCCAGAAGCCGATCACATTTTTCACCTTTTTCATAGTAGTTGCTTTTGGTTCTAAAAAGCAACCACTCAACCTTTGAAGAATATAAATCTTCCAATCTTCTCCTTTTCTGCTTCAATGCTCTTAAAGTCTCACCTGAAAAGTTTTACATATTATTTCTCTCAAGATCCTGAATGTCATCAGTAAGCTTTTTCACTTCTGCATCTCTCATTTTTTTCTTCTTGCTTGACAAACCAATCAACAATCCTTGTATATATGATTTAAAGGCTTCCCACACAAACTCCACCCTCATTTCACCAGTCCAATTCACAGATATAAAGAACCTCGCCTCTTGAACAATTTTGTCCACAATTTCATCATCGTCCAAGGGGGAGACATTCATCCGCCAGGTGTTAGACTTAGGAATCGGGAAGGTCAATTGCAAGTCTATGGAGATTGGAGCATGATCCGAAATAAGTAATGATCCGACGTCTCCCCTTTGGAATGATTGTGTACAGAGGCCAGAGGTCAGAAGGAGGTCAATTCTCGAGTGAGCATTATGCCTTGCAGAGAAGAAAGTATATTGTCTCATAGAAGGGTTTTGCAATCTCCAAACATCTGTAAGGTTCCATTCAGCAATTAGTCTCTTTAATGCTGTTCTTTTCAGATCGTTGGCACTGCCTGCACCCCCCACACTTTTATCAAGTTCAGGTTCCAAAACAACAGAAGTCCCCTCCCAAAATTACATTAATCGCATTTGCATTCTGCAACATTTGTGCTAAAGTTACAAAAAAACTACCATCACCCCCATTCGGAGCATATATATTGCAGAAACAATACTGAGTATCCTGAATATGTGCAGTGACACACACTATCCTTCCATCCCCATCCTTCACACACTTCACCCCAGTGATCTGGAGATTCTTCCTAAAAAGAATACACACACCCCTAGAACCAGTAGTGAAAGACGAACCATAAACATCACCAACCCACTCCTTTATCCACTTATCTATATCCGCATCTAACAAATGAGTCTCCTGAAGCATCGCGACATCCACTCCCATCTCCCCTAGTTTACTCAAAATCACCTTTCTCTTGACAGCACAATGTGCACCATTCACATTCCAAGATACCACCTTGAAATTCCTCTGATAAGTGTAAGACATGGGTAGATCTCGTGTCCCAATCCTTGCAATGAATTCACAAGACACAATACTACTTAAAGCTATAGTCAATGTAAGAAAAATAAAAAATAAAAATAAAACAACACATAAAAAAACACTCCTGGGCTTGAACCACCCAACCATCCAGAACATCCCTTCCAGCTATACGCAGAAAGGGACTACCCTCCACCCCCCTCCCTTAGGTCAACCTATAGAAAGCCCAAAAAGGGGCCACAGACCACATATGGTCAAAACCAAAATGAAGTTAAAAATATTATTTGGTCTAAATGAATTCCCACAAGTCTCCAGCAAACGAAAGCACGAATAAAAGCATTCCTGAATAGATGCAACATTCCATACTCAAAAATGCTAAATACCATACCACAAATGAGCCCGGGTCGGTATTAAAAGAACCAGCTGTTCTGCACATTAATGTCGTTGTCCAAGCACAGCATATCTGGAAGAAAACACAACAGCTGTAGGCCCATCAATCCTGTCCTTCTTTTGTGAGATTGTATAAGCCCACGTGAAAGAGGAATTATTAAGTACCAGGATAGGAATAGAAAGAACAAAATGCCATCATGGAAGTGAGGCAGCTCAAATTTCGTTATTAAAAAAGCCTCAGTCAGGGTTTCATTGCTGGCAGTTTACGGCTTAGCAACTATTTCCATTCCCAAAGGCCGTGTTCTCCTGTTGTGACGTCATAGCAGAGGATTAAGAAAGTCTCACTCGACGGCTATGACGTCAAAGCAGGAAGATGCACCATTTTCTCTGCCATTTATTTCCCCTTTTTGGCATGGCTCGGGGAAGGGGGCTAAGGGCGGACGGCGCTTGGTGCCTCTCTATAAGTGTGATGGTATTACCTGTGGAAATATTGCCTAACCTGTTTGCAGTTTCCACCACTCGCAATCACAGTAAATCTCCTGTTTACAGTTTCCACCACTCGCAATCACAGTAAATCCCCCTGATTACAGTTTCCACCACCCACTCGCAATCACAGTAAATCCCCCTGATTACAGTTTCCACTGCACGCAATCACAGTAAATCCCTTGTTTACAGTTTCCACCACTCCCAATAACAGTAAATCCCCTGTTTACAGTTTCCACCACTCGCAATCACATTAAATCCCCCTGATTACAGTTTCCACCACTCACAATCACAGTAAATCCCCTGTTTACAGTGTCCACCACTCGCAATTGTAAACCCCTGTTTACAGTTTGCACCACTCGCAATCACAGTAAACCCCTGTTTACAGTTTCCACCACTCGCAATCACAGTAAATCCCTGTTTACATTTTCCACCACTAGCAATCACAGTAAAACCCCTGTTTGCAGTTTCCACCACTTGCAATCACAGTAAATCCCCCTGATTACAGTTTCCACCACTCACAATCACAGTAAATCCCCTGTTTACAGTTTCCACCACTCACAATCACAGTAAATACCCTGTTTACAGTTTCTACCACTCGCAATCACAGTAAATCCCCCTGATTACAGTTTCCACCACTTGCGATCACAGTAAATCCTCCTGATTACAATGGGCAGAATGGCAGTGTTGAGGACCATTCCTGGAGTGCATTGGACTCCATTGTGGATTTGGAGCATTCACCTCCCAGGGTAATGTCGCTGGTGGTAAATTCCTCTCCAATTTTGGAGGCAAAGTGAAGAAAATATCTCCAGCAACTGCTGGAGGGAAATTCCTTTAATTTACTACCCAAATCAGAATTTGGCAGTGTGGGAAATTAGTGGTGAAGTGGCAGTAATGGAATTACTGCAGTGGCAGCATTGGAATCACGGCCACTTTACCTCCATATTTTCCCATACCATCACAATGGTAAGGAGGTCTTCATATCATTTATCTTGAATATTGTACTGCATGCTTCCACTGTACATGCCCTGCAAAACTTGTCCGTGAGGGTCAGCATAGGGGTTGGACAACAGACGCAAGTGGGCTCCACACCATATACAATTAACGATGCCTAACCCTCAAGTACGGGTGCATTTCACTGTGGGGTTCAGAGCGATACTGTAGACAACTTATGCTTCGCTCTCAATATCTATCAGATGCCACTCAGTATAATAGAACCCTGTAGTAAAAAGCTACCCATCTATAATTCATTATATAGTGTGTAAAAACAAAGAAATATCGAGGCTGAGTACCATGAAAGGAAATACACCAAACACAGGCTATAAAGATTCACAGCTCTTTATTCTACTGTACAGTTTACAAAAAAACATGGAAACAGATAGCTATCTGGCTCTCACCACGCCGCAATGAGTACCAGCCCATCAGAGAGAGGAGAGAGAGTGCTGGACATCTAGACATTCCTGTTTTTATACACTTTTGGCAATATTGTCCAGCCCCTCTACATGTTAATAATCTGCGGTCTAGAGTTTGTGCCGAGTTCACATACAACTTATTCAATAATATGCAAAAGGATTACATGAGTTTGCATTTCCATCAAGTTACAATGGCAATGTATATTCTCGGATCCCACAGTAAGCCTTAGTCTATATCCCTTCACAATGTAGTTCAGCCTGTGTCCACGCTTGGCGTGTGCACATCATTGTCGCCGATGTGTATTTGTGGATGAGGCTTGTTAGCGTAGACAATACTCGGACAACAGTTCATACACAGTACAAGGTCTCTTTACCTAGTCTAAACAGTCGGCCCTCGGACAGTCTAACCATTAACAGAACTCAAAGGTCAGGAGGCTTGGTTGCAAGTTAGAAACATGGCGGTGAAGTCTATCCAAAATCTGAGCTTTGAAACACGGTTTTCTTCGCAGAGCGACTAGGCTTAGGCCAATATAAATCAAAAGGAGGCACAATATGATTTCCTGTTTAACAAGTGTTGCACCGTATTCACTAATAGGCAACTTCTTGTTATGTAAACTAATCTCTATGATGCCTTGAGCAACAAAGGCTGGCAATGTCCCTGTGGCTTTGTTATCGGTCTTTGCAACCCTTCATTTAAAATAATCTTGCAGATTCGTATGACTGCTAACTATACGTAAGTGATGGTGCTCCTGTTTTTGTGTTTGATAATGAATATGGTTATTTTATTTACAAGTACTTTTACTTATGGTTGGTATCCTATTGTATAGAACATAAAAGACAACTATCTAAAACCTTTGCTTCTTGCTGAACCCCTGTTTTAGTTGTAAACGCAGTGTCACATAATACGATCCCGAAGTGTTCTTATTTAGCACCCTTCTGTGTGCTATGTTTGGTGGCCATGCTGCAAATGGCTTTGTGAGAAATGGAGGAGTGAGGTTGTTAGCAGGAGAGGCTGGGGTGTGAAACCTATAACACTGAGGCTTGCAAGTTGCAACTAGCTGCAAGATGAGTGCCATTCTGATTCCATAGGTTTGGGGGAGATATTTGGGAGGATGTTTTCCAAAAGGCAGAGACCAGGATCTGATAGACTACAGCACTTTGGTTACATCATCTGTATTAAACAGGCTATTTTATTTGGTCTTCAAACCCAAACATGAACACATATTTGTTCAAACATGAGAGAAGTAGATATCTGGTCAAGTACCTACAGTTCAGACTAGCCTCCAATTCCGGTTTCACTACTTGACCAAAGTGTCAAAATGTGTGATCCTTGGCAAATCATTAAATCTCAGTGTGCCTTACCTGCAAAAATAGGTACACCTAGAAGTGTTTCAGTTTGCAGTGTACACTTTTCCAAAATAAAGCCTCACTCGAGTTTTTTCTCCATATATAATAAGAGTAAATCCTCATAATAACCATAGAAAGTAGCAGATTTTGTTTCCAAAGGTATATGTCAACCTGAGGATATTGGTTACATTTCCAATTGCTTTTGCATCCTTGCTTTCTCATGCATAGTAGCACTCCTTCACACCCTCAAATCAATTCATAAATGTGCTGCAAAAATACTATGTTGTGCTGCAAAATGACTTTTATTAAGCCACAAGATTCCCCATTCCAGGCTACAAACCTGAAGGCCTTCTTCTGCGGCCTGCTTGGAGTACCAACAGTGTCCAGGAGCACATTATAGAAATCCACAGAAGCAGAGATAGAATAAGGGCTCCCCAGCTAGGCCGTGGTGGGAATGTGTTGGGGTGGTGGTAAATGGGAATGGTGGTAAGGTCGGAGTGAATTGAAGGGTGTGAAATTTGAAGGCGTTTGGATAAAATAAAAAGGAGAGAGCAAATGGGGAAATTGGTAGACTAGTTTCCAGACTACTTGTATTGCTCCTCTTTTGCTCTGGGTCTGTGTAGTTTCTTTCCAGCTTAGTTAATGCATCTATGTTGAATAAAAGGTACACAACTTTTATTCTCAGGGGATGATTAATTGGAATTCACCTCTCAGGCACTTGTTGGGGGTCTACAGTGACTAGTGTTTATTTTTCATGCTGAAGGCAAGTTTTCCTTGTGGTGAAGGCGAGAGCGGATTGAAGGTGAGAAGGATGGAGGACAGATAGAAGATGTAGAGGATGGAAGGTTAAAGGAGTAGGTGGTCTTATGGAAGGAGATGAGGAAGCGGATGGAAGAGGCGACCAAAATATTTTGGAAGGGGTAAAGGAGCGCTTGTGATTTAGGAAGGGATGAGCAGATGGAACGGGAGAGCAGATTTTCCACTTGAACACATTGAATGATCCCGGGCAGCAAGACCCGGTGATGTAACCAGGAAAACCTGAATAGTAGAAAAGGCAACTTACAATACATGAAACATGTGTCCATAAAGTTCATCAGTGTCGCACTTGTGAAGGCTGTTAACTCCTCCCGACTTACATTTCGCCTACACAGGGCCCAGAGGCATTGCTAGGGGGGCTGAAGGGCCTATAGCCCCAGGTCTTTTGGTTGGAACCCTGGTTAGAAGTGCAGGGGCTAAAGCCAAAACATACATGCCAACCCTCCTGATTTAGGCAGGAGACGCCCGGTTTTTTTTCGTGTAAAATATTGGTCTTTTTCACGTTCTCCAGTCTTAAATAAATTTTTGCCCAATACTTTCCTATGGGACAATATTTGTTGCCCGATTTTTCGGACGTTATCTCCCGCACAGATGGGTTGAAATGTTGGCATGTATGCCAAAAGGCTAGCTAGCCCCGAGTCCCGAGAGTCCCGACATTAGCGTAACCCCTGATCTTTTCCAGACCTATAGCAACACCCTCGCCAGGGCCGTCGGCCAATTTCGGGCTATGGGTCCCTTTTCCTTAAATCTATCACTGCCCTCACATTAGCCTAGAAAACTGTGTGCTCGTCTCTGAAAACATGGCAAGCCCTTCTCCTTCCAATCAGGGGAGGCGCACAGAAAGCCTTTGCCTCTGGAGTTTTGGAATGCAAAAGTGCCCCCCCCCCCCCAAGTGTGATGGAGTAAAATATTTGGAGCCTGTAGCCGCTGGCTCCTGAAATATGACGGAATCCGCCCAGTCACAATGTAGGGGAGGGTGGGTGAACTCGCTTTCAAAGCGGGCTGCGTTTAAGATCCAGCCAAGGTAGCTGTAATGTAGCGTTGCCATAGGCTGGGTCCCCGCCAGCGGTGGAAGCACTCTCCGGCCATCTGGATTGCATAGAACAGGAAGCCCCGCCCCTTCCCCCCTGGCTTGAAAGGCTTTTTTTGCTTTGAATAGTGTCAGTTTCTCGTGTCCGATGCGCTCCTCAATTCTGGGCTTTAAAACGCCACAGGACGTTGGAAGTTCAGCACTCTTAAAGCACTCGTGGAGACGGAAAGTTGTAACTACCCTTAAAGCGCCCACTGAGACTGGAAGCTGCGCGTGACTACCCTAAAGCACCCGGGGAGAATGGAAGTTGCCCGTCACTACCCTTGAGCCACTGACTCGCGGAGTTTGACTGATGCAAGTGGGTCCCTCGAAGCACCGGCTGGTCTGGAAACTGAGTGCACTGGAGCCATTGTGAGTACACTTAACACCACTAACTGAGAGCGGAGCCCTGGTTACCGGGCACCCCGTCATTGCAGCCCGACCCCTCTGTGCTGCCTTCTCTTGTTTGTTCGTTTAGCATGCACGCAAACTTTCTGCACGTCCCCGTGTATGTGCGCGGGTCTTGCAGCGTCGCGTTGCAGCACTCTGAAATGTGAGCCCCTTTATTCTGAAGGAAACAGGAGAGGCTCCCCTGTTGCCGTGCGGTGGGTGTTCCTGCCAGAGTCGCGTGAGCTGGTTCCCATCGTGTTCTTGCAGGGACGGGGGGAGAGAACAAGGCGCGCCATGGACTGTAGCAGCTCAGCAGGGGTTAATGTATCAGCTTACGCTACCATTAATTTCTGCAAGGCCAGCACTTTTTACTTTTTACTCAGATGGCCACATACATACACAGGGTCGTGCATTCCTTGTACTGCTAAATTATTCAAAGGAGTTTACACTTTTTAAAATGACATTTCTAGTTTAAAATTTAACATTAATGTTTTTGCTGTGCCGCATTTCTAAATTTCATTTGGAAAGTTTAGCATCTGCTCCTGATTGGCAGGAACGCCTTGCTCATTAGCACATCCATGCGTCTGTCCGTCTGGCCATGTACCAGCGATACATGCAAAGATGCACAGTACCAATCGATCCATCCAACTGTCTATTCAATGTGACTTTCCGTCCGTCCGTCCAGCTGTCTGGCCATCCATCTGCCCATAACCTTGTTCCTCTTCATATATGTATGTGTGGGATTTATAAAGGGCAAAGCGGTGTGCCCATGTAACACACCCATTGGGTTACAAGCTAGGGGCACGGTGTGGGGTTTTCAGAGGGGGGGAAATAGTGTTAAGTGTATGCTCAGTGATCGAAGAGTTGTTCTTTGAAGAGTAGGCTCTTCAGTGCTGGTCATTGGGCCGGCTCTCGGCGGATCCGAGATCCGGCACCAGATATGGAGCCGGATCTCGGGATCCGGCCAAAGTCAACTGCCCAAGACCATGAACCGTGCTGGGATAGTTAAAAAAAAAAAAAGAGATGCGCAGCATTGCCTTTTACCGCCGGCTTTGGCACTGGTGTGTAATGCACAATGCTCGCTGCATGTAACTGCCAGTTGTACAGGTAGCGAGCATTACACACCAGTGCCAAAGCTGGCGGAAAAGGCAATGCTGCGCTTCTCTTTTTTTTTTAACTATCCCAGCACGGTTCATGGTCTTGGGCAGCTGACTTTGGCCGGATCCCGCGGAAAAGGCAATGCTGTCGTCACTGGCGTTTTAATTATTTTTTTTTTACCGTATTCCAGCATTGCTGGATGTCCACTACAAGCCCCGCCCCCTCTAGACCATGCCCCCTCGGGCACCGCCCCTAACACCTCCCCGACCCACCCCTTGTGTTGTGGGATCCCACACCATAGTTTTTCAATTTCCCCCACTGAGGCTCTTCAAGTTCTTCCTGAAGTGATGGATAGGGGGTACGGCTAATTTATGTTGGCACTTGGCTCTGGAGCCAGGGTGCATAGCCCAAAAAGGCCTGTTTCCTGTTTTTTTCCCCTCTTGTAGTTCTTTGTTTCCAGTCAGGCAATGGTATAGCTTCTGATGATGTACTTTCCTCTGGAGATGAGTTTCTCAACCAAGCAGAGTGGTGTTTTGGTTGGGTCTGCTTTATAGGTGATGCAGGCAGTTTTTAACATGATGAGTGCTTGAATGGGGTATCCAGTGGAGGAAACAGTGGAGGAACCAGTGGTGATCAGATCACCCAGACTTAGATATGGTGGGGAGTGTATGGTGTATAGACCTCGGTGTTAGGGAGGAGCCATTCGTTGAAGAGGGTCATTCGCTCCTTTCTGTAGAAGTGACAGGGCGAGTGGGAAATTAATGGGGAGGAGATTCCAGAGTCTTGGGGTGTAGACAGAGAATGCATGTCTTCTGTTTTGTTTCCTACCTGCACGGGTGGTGTTCAGGCCTATACATATCCTTACTTCTGTTGGATCGTAGGCCTCCGAAGTTGCTGAATTTTTCAGTGAGGAAGCTAGGGGACTTCAGGGTGACAGCCTTGTAGATGATGCAGCAAGATTTGAAGATGATACAGGCTTCCAGCGGGACCCACTGCAGTTCCATGAGGAAAGGGGTGATGTGGTCCTATTTGTAGAGTCCTCTGATGAACCGTGCTGCAGCATGCAGGACACATCTCAGGGATGCCAGGGTAGTCGCCGGAAGCCCTTCCAAGAGGGCATTGCCACCATGGGTGGGAGACGACCAAGGCTTGGACAGCAGATCCGCAGTTGTTTTCTGAGCTCAAGGGCTTGATTTTCTGCAGGAGAGAAAGTTGGTACCATGACGTTTTATGTCTTCCTTGCAATGTGCTGTTTGAAGGAGAGGTGCCTGTCGATGTCAAACCAAAGGGGCTTTGTGCAGGGGGCCAGCTGGAGTGTGAAGCCCTCCAAGCACATAGCAGAGAGCCATGTCTAGAGTCTGGGTGTTCAGTGTTGTTGATCAGAAGTAGGACTTTAGTCTTGGAGGGATTGAGCTTCAGGTAATCACTGGACAGCAACAACTGGATTGATGAGAGGCAGGCCTTGATCCTGTGGATGTCTTCAATGGAGGATATCTTGAGGTAGAGCTGTGTGTCATCTGCGTATTGCTGGATGTGGAGGTACTGTGGGGCGAGGAAGGTTCCAAGTGGTTCCATGTAAAGCTTGAAGCTAACTGGGGAGAGGATGGATCCTTGCAGGAGACCACAAGAGATAGGCAGAGCTGGTGGTCCAGAGGAATCCATGAGAACCAACTGGTGTCGATAAGCAAGTTCCGAATTGAACCACCTGAGGACGATCTTGCTGATCCCCATGCAGCAATGTAGATTGTCGTTGAGTGTTTGGTGGTCTACTGTGTAAAATGCTGCTAAGGGGTCAAGGAGAACCAATAGGCTAGGATGGCCTTCATCAATGATTTTAAGGGTATGGTCGATCACATTGATGATAGCCGTTTCTGTGCTGCATCTAGGTCAGGAGCCAGATTTGTAGGACTCAATGAGGTTGTTGGTTTTGATATGTTTTGACAGAGTTACGTTGCTTCAGCTTTCTCAAAGATATTATTTAGGAAGGGAAGATGGTTGATGGGTTGGTAGTTGTTGAGATTGTTAGAGTTTTGTGTTGGTGTCTTGAGAAACTTGAGGGTCGAGCGGGAGGTGCCTAGAGTTAGGGAGCTGTTGATGATTGTCAGGTAAGGGAGGCATACTTCAGCCAGAAGTGTCTTGAGTACGGAGGCAGCGAGCATATGGTCTGCATGGAATGTGACCTTGAGGGATGTTAGAAAAACCGTCTGTAGTGAGTGTCTTAAAAATTGTCCAAGTAGTTGTGGTTTTGCGAGATGGGATGTGTAGTGTGCTATCACTTATAGTGTTGATGTCAATGTGTTGGCGGATCATGCTGATCTCATTGATGAAGAAAGAGTTGATGATGGCGGATTTCTCAATGGAGTGCAGCGTGTTGATGCAGTGATTGATGGCTTTAAAGAGGGCTATGCTTTCATTGTTTGCCATGGTTGCAATTGATCTTCAGGTGAAACTGTATGTTATCTGCACATTGGTGTATCTTGATGTCAATATTGGCAAGTAGCTTCCCGAGAGGTTCCATGCAGAGGTTGAAGATGACAGGGGACAGGATGGAGCCTCGTGGAACTCTGCAGGTTACTATATGATGCTGGGATCTGGTGGGGCCATTTGGATGAGTTGGTCTCTATTGGAGAGTATTAGGTGACCCAGTGCAGAACTGTTCCATTGATGTTTATGCATGTGTCAAGGATGTTGAGGAGGGCTTCATGGTCAGACGTATCAAAGTCAGCAGAGAGGCTGAGAAGAGTGAATAGGCAGGGGTCCCGTTGGTCCTGAATACCTGGATGGTGGATGTCTCTGTGCTGCAACCTGGGAGGACATAGGATTGGTATTCCCCTAGGAGATTTTGCTGTGTGATCCTTTTGTGCATCTTGATGGTGACAGTCTTGTCAATCATTTTGTCTGATGAAGTGTAGATGCTTGATTGGGTGTTATTTGGCCAGGTCATCTGGGATGAGTCTGTGTTTCTTCAGTAAGGAGAGGATCGGTCTTGGTTTCAATACCCTGCATACAAATGTGTGTGTCTGCCATCCCTCCAGCCATTCACCCATCCATCCAATCAATAATTAATTCTCCATTCACAGAGGAATGTGTTTGGAACCATAAGAACAATATCTTTGTCCCTCAACAACTGTAGAATTGTTTACATTTCATTATTTGAATGTTTTGGTTGTACAACACAAGCCATTACTGCAATCTCATCGTTACTTTGGTCAAGTTCCATGATTGTCCCCTGCTTAAAACATCTTGTTTCGAGAAAACCTTTTTTCTGTGTTATCCAATTCTACACAAGACTCAAAAAACAGTGTGAATGCTTCTTCAATTTCACAGATCTATGAAATATACATGAACAATATATATAAAAGCACATTGCACTTTTTTGATAAAACATTGCACCTTACGTGGAAATGAAAAAGAAACCTGCACTTTGTAAGGCTACACAGATAGGGGGCTTAAATAACACCCCTATAAGCACCTTATTGACACCTTACCACCACCTTACACCATCAAGCACCTTACAAGTACATGGCACTTTATTGCGAGAAGAACAGTATGCACTTTATTCAAGTGCTGTAGAAGACAAAGTGCAATATTAAACAACCACTACACACTTTAAGTGGCAACTGGTAAGATAAGAGGCAATATGGTACAAACATCTCAAGTAGATGCAAATTAGGTGAAAGCACTAGGCACTTGTATAGTACTGCAGAGAGGAAGATGCAATATAAAGCCTGCTCTATGCACTTTAGGCATGGCCGCAAATGGGGATGCGACAACAAAGTCTACATACTACATGGCCAAATAGAAACAGAGCCAAGGGTATAAAACCCGGAATATCCGCAAAAAGCCATTGATACTATACTGCTAACTATGAAGCACCTTATCAAGCACGTTTTTTTATTTATTTTTTTGGAGCACACACAACCCGTAAGTATCCAGGCTCTAGTTTCATTGTGGAAGGGAAGGTTATTTACAACACACTCGTTTTTTTTTTCCTTTTTTTTTCTTCTTCATGCGTGGGTCTGGGATTCAAACCTGTGTTTACTCAGCATAGTCTTGCTTAAAATACCCGCGCTTTGCCACAGAGCTATCCTGCCGTCCATTGCACTTTAATGTAATAATGCACAATAATGAAGTATTGAAAAGGCAATATTGCAATATAAATCAATTACCATGTAAGGAAAGTGATACTTGTTAAATAAATAACATGGCAAAACACATTACATGTAAATAACACAGGCCACTTAAAGGAAATACATGTCCTCAAATGTGCATGTGATTAAAGCAATAGGAACTCCATACCAACATTGCAAAAATAAAAATGCATTATGAAATTAGCATTATGAATTTTAAAGCATGAACTCCAATTGGCAGAACTAATATGATACTATGCACTGCAGGCAAAATATATATTATGTACATTAAAAACATGACAGAAAATAGAGCACTGTTCGCATATAAACGTGTAAGTGGTAACCTTTAGCATAATTGTGCATTAAGTACTCGTGGAGGAATGTTTCAATGTACTAAACCTGAATCCAAAATGAATATCAAAATACATAGGGGCCGATTCATAGAATTCAGCGCACAAGTGGCGCACGCGGCTGGCGCACAGTGTGCGCGTGCGAATCCCTGCGCCAGCCGCGTGCGCTAAAATCCATTTCCGCGCACAGCGTATTCATGGATTCCAGCCACCAAAACCAGCCGTGGCGCACAGTTGCGCAGCGACCCTGCAGCAGCGCCAGTTACGCCTCCAAGAACGCCTCTCGCGCAGGGAAAAGCCATCAAAATCCCCAACCCAGCGCAAAGGGCAGCAGCAAACGCAGAGCTGGGAGCGTGTATTCCAGGGGTGTGCGGGTGTTTCCATACGCGGCTGGGCTGGGTACGTGTATTTCAGGGGTGCGCAAGAAAGACTACACGCGATTGGCCTGGGTACGTGGATTTCAGGGGTGCGCGAGAAAGTCTACACACGATTGGCCTGGGTACGTGGATTTCAGGGGTGCGCGAGAAAGTCTACACGCGATTGGCCTGGGTACGTGGATTTCAGGGGTGCGCGAGAAAGTCTACACGCGATTGGCCTGGGTACGTGGATTTCAGGGGTGCGCGGGTGGTGGGTGTGCGGGAAGTTCAAGACGTGAATTGGCAGTGTGGGTCCTCCCAGGTCTCCCCTCTACCCCCTCCACGGCCTCTGCAGGCATCCCACACCACAGGGGACTACCCTGCACCCCATGTCATGTCCCACAGGCAGCCCATCCACCATGGCCATGCCCCCCAGCCAAGCCACATGTCCCCTTGCACCCCCACCCCCCAGCACTGTGGGGCACCTGCCAGCAGGCCCCCACCCATGTCTCCCAGCGCCCCCACCCCCCAGCCACCAGGGGCACCCTCCACCAGGCCCCCACCCATGTCTCCCAGCACCCCCACCCACCAGCCACCAGGGGCAGCCTCCACCAGGCCCCCACCCATGTCTCCCAGCACCCCCACCCCCCAGCCACCAGGGGCAGCCTCCACCAGGCCCCCACCCATGTCCGACTCATGTCTCCCAGCACCCCCACCCCCCCAGCCACCAGGGGCAGCCTCCACCAGGCCCCCACCCATGTCTCCCAGCACCCCCACCCCCCAGCCACCAGGGGCACCCTCCACCAGGCCCCCACCCATGTCTCCCAGCACCCCCACCCCCCAGCCACCAGGGGCACCCTCCACCAGGCCCCCACCCATGTCTCCCAGCACCCCCACCCACCAGCCACCAGGGGCAGCCTCCACCAGGCCCCCACCCATGTCTCCCAGCACCCCCACCCCCCAGCCACCAGGGGCACCCTCCACCAGGCCCCCACCCATGTCTCCCAGCACCCCCACCCACCAGCCACCAGGGGCAGCCTCCACCAGGCCCCCACCCATGTCTCCCAGCACCCCCACCCCCCAGCCACCAGGGGCAGCCTCCACCAGGCCCCCACCCATGTCTCCCACCACCCCCACCCCCAGCCACCAGGGGCAGCCTCCACCAGGCCCCCACCCATGTCTCCCAGCACCCCCACCCCCCAGCCACCAGGGGCAGCCTCCACCAGGCCCCCACCCATGTCCGACTCATGTCTCCCAGCACCCCCACCCCCCCAGCCACCAGGGGCAGCCTCCACCAGGCCCCCACCCATGTCTCCCAGCACCCCCACCCCCCAGCCACCAGGGGCACCCTCCACCAGGCCCCCACCCATGTCTCCCAGCACCCCCACCCCCCAGCCACCAGGGGCACCCTCCACCAGGCCCCCACCCATGTCTCCCAGCACCCCCACCCACCAGCCACCAGGGGCAGCCTCCACCAGGCCCCCACCCATGTCTCCCAGCACCCCCACCCCCCAGCCACCAGGGGCAGCCTCCACCAGGCCCCCACCCATGTCTCCCACCACCCCCACCCCCCAGCCACCAGGGGCACCCTCCACCAGGCCCCCACCCATGTCTCCCACCACCCCCACCCCCCAGCCACCAGGGGCACCCTCCACCAGGCCCCCACCCATGTCCGACTCATGTCTCCCAGCACCCCCACCCCCCCAGCCACCAGGGGCAGCCTCCACCAGGCCCCCACCCATGTCTCCCAGCACCCCCACCCCCCCAGCCACCAGGGGCACCCTCCACCAGGCCCCCACCCATGTCCGACTCATGTCTCCCAGCACCCCCACCCCCCCCAGCCACCAGGGGCAGCCTCCACCAGGCCCCCACCCATGTCTCCCACCACCCCCACCCCCCAGCCACCAGGGGCAGCCTCCACCAGGCCCCCACCCATGTCTCCCACCACCCCACCCCCCAGCAGTGCAGGGGCAGTCTCCACCAGGCCCCCACCCATGTCTCCCAGCACCCCCACCCCCCAGCCACCAGGGGCAGCCTCCACCAGGCCCCCACCCATGTCTCCCAGCACCCCCACCCCCCAGCCACCAGGGGCACCCTCCACCAGGCCCCCACCCATGTCTCCCAGCACCCCCACCCCCCAGCCACCAGGGGCAGCCTCCACCAGGCCCCCACCCATGTCCGACTCATGTCTCCCAGCACCCCCACCCCCCCAGCCACCAGGGGCAGCCTCCACCAGGCCCCCACCCATGTCTCCCAGCACCCCCACCCCCCCAGCCACCAGGGGCACCCTCCACCAGGCCCCCACCCATGTCCGACTCATGTCTCCCAGCACTCCCACCCCCCCAGCCACCAGGGGCAGCCTCCACCAGGCCCCCACCCATGTCCGACTCATGTCTCCCAGCACCCCCACCCCCCCAGCCACCAGGGGCTGCCTCCACCAGGCCCCCACCCATGTCTCCCAGCACCCCCACCCCCCAGCCACCAGGGGCACCCTCCACCAGGCCCCCACCCATGTCTCCCAGCACCCCCACCCACCAGCCACCAGGGGCAGCCTCCACCAGGCCCCCACCCATGTCTCCCAGCACCCCCACCCCCCAGCCACCAGGGGCAGCCTCCACCAGGCCCCCACCCATGTCCGACTCATGTCTCCCAGCACCCCCACCCCCCCAGCCACCAGGGGCAGCCTCCACCAGGCCCCCACCCATGTCTCCCAGCACCCCCACCCCCCAGCCACCAGGGGCACCCTCCACCAGGCCCCCACCCATGTCTCCCAGCACCCCCACCCCCCAGCCACCAATGGCACCCTCCACCAGGCCCCCACCGATGTCTCCCAGCACCCCCACCCACCAGCCACCAGGGGCAGCCTCCACCAGGCCCCCACCCATGTCTCCCAGCACCCCCACCCCCCAGCCACCAGGGGCAGCCTCCACCAGGCCCCCACCCATGTCTCCCAGCACCCCCACCCACCAGCCACCAGGGGCAGCCTCCACCAGGCCCCCACCCATGTCTCCCAGCACCCCCACCCCCCAGCAGTGCAGGGGCAGCCTCCACCAGGCCCCCACCCATGTCTCCCAGCACCCCCACCCCCCAGCCACCAGGGGCACCCTCCACCAGGCCCCCACCCATGTCCGACTCATGTCTCCCAGCACCCCCACCCCCCCAGCCACCAGGGGCAGCCTCCACCAGGCCCCCACCCATGTCTCCCAGCACCCCCACCCCCAGCCACCAGGGGCACCCTCCACCAGGCCCCCACCCATGTCCAGGAACAGAGACTTCCATGCTGTCATGTGTGCAATCTGCACAGGGCTCCCCATGTCACATTCAAACACATGCAACAACCATGCGGTACACACATTACAGGTCGCACATGCATTACCATGATGTCCCTGCACACATACATGCGTACATGGCCTATGTCACACATGCAGGCAAGTATCAGACAACCAGCACACTGCAACATGCCCTGTCTCACACAGCAATGCTTGGCCACTTACCGCTCAACTCCAGACGGGTCTCCCTCTCAAGGACCTGGCTGTGGAGCGCTGGGTGTGCGCGTTCCAGGACCCTCAACTGGATGGAACTCATGCGGCCCCGGCCCCCCTCCACAAGGCGCCGGGCCTTCATGAGGGTCCTGGACCTCAAGTCCTCCCAGCGCTTCTTGACCTTCTGGATGGTGCGGGTTGCCACCCCCTCCGCGTCCTCTCCCGTCCTTCCCTGTTGGCGCGGGACGATCCGAAGAAGGCATCATACTGCCCCAGGACATGCTCCACCAGGACACCAACTTCGGTGGCAGTGAAGCTGGTGCCCCTCTGCCCCTCTGGCCGGGGGTTGCCACTGGTGTCAGATGTGGATGTGCTCGACATGGCAACCCCAGGGGCAGGAGTGGGTGACCAACTGGGTCCTGGGGCTGGGCTGTGGAGCGATGTCATTTGAGTCGGGACTCTTCTGTACCAGCAGGGGTGGACACAGCAACTGGACCCCTGCAGATGGCTGATGTGCAGGCACCAAATGGCAGGGCACGGTGGCAGCAGGCAGGCAGGCAGGCAGGCAGGCAGGCAGCAGCAGATGGCATGTGGGAGGCTGCTTGGGGCACTGGGGGCCAGTGAATTGGCCTTCTGGGCAGGAGCGTGGTCTTCCGTGTGTTTTCGCGTGGCCAGCTTCATACGGAGTGATTAGGCACGTGAAAAATCTGCACGCTGCGTGTAATGCGCGTAAGCGCGCGTGAAAAACTGCACGTCCGCGTGTAATAGGAGGAAAGGGCCCATGCATAAGCGTGCGCGCGTGAAAAACTGCACGTCCGCGTGTAATGCGCGTAATCAAACGTGAAAAAGTGCACGTCCGCATGTGACGTGACGCGCGCGTGCGTTTCCCTCAGCACGGGTTAAAGGTGAGCGGGCCCAGCAGTTCGCTGTACGTGCCTTTCGTGGAGACCGACGTGTGTTGCTGCTTCCAGTTGTTTCGCGCGCCATCTACTTCACAGCTCTCAAGGACGTATCTCTTCTTTTGGCGGGGGTATTGGCTACGCGTGTTTTTCTGCATCGCGCTAGTCAGACGGTGAGTCGCAAACGCTCCTTTTCCCACTGCGGGTGCCCCTGTGTATCGCACCCATTTTCGATGTCATCGTAGCCTGCGTGTCCCACGCGTACGCGTTATACGTGTTACTGGGTGCCACCGCGTACTGCGGGAGGTTTAATCCACGCACGTAGGCTGCAGGGTTGCGTGCACGGTTTTACTGCAGTTTTGGGGTGCCTGAGCGTTGCGTGACCCGTCAACACATCACCGGGGTCACATACAGCCTTGCAGGTGCAGGGGGGCTGTTAACATCTTGCTTCCCACCCCCTTCACCCCAATTGCCCAGGTCAATTGTGCTGTACACCTCCCATTGGCACCACTCCATCTGTGCCAGCACAAATACATCTGTGCCATGGTAGGGAGGCTACCAAAGGTGAGGGGCGCCTCAGCTGGGCGTCCTCCTCGTGGCGGGCGTGTTCGGGGACGTGGCCGTGGTGACCAGGGAGTAGGGGGACTCCAGGGTGTCCAGGGCAGCCACAGAGGGGGAAGAGGCAGGGGTGCGCCACTTGAGCACAATGTTGTGCCATGTGTTGGTGCAGCCATGCCACCACCCCCTGTGGTTCAGGGGGATGCAGCTCCTGCATCTGGCACTGGCACCCGTATGACCCGGCAGTCCGTTTCATCGACTGCCACGGGCCCAAGGGTAGCGGTAGCTGCAGGTGCAGCTGTGGACACCGCCACCCAGGCTCAGGGTCTGCCAGCGCAGGCTGCGTTGGCACTTGAAGAGCCCTTGGTAGATCTCCAACAGGCCAGGGGGGAAACCATTGGGGCAGGCCGGGCTGCTCAGACCAAGACACGTGTCCCTGGGGCAGTCATGTCATCTGCTGCCCCGAACAGCCGGGTGTTGGCAAGTGCAGGGGCAGATGCACCCAACAGCACCCCGGTTGTGAGTCTGCCAACCAGGACCGTTGCGGTCAATGACCCTGCCACAGCTGATGTTGCTGCGCAGGGTCCATTAGTGGGCACCCAGCTGCCACTGACACAAGTCAGGCCTTTGGTCATCCCTCCACCTGCCACTCCCTCGGCTCAATCCACCCAACCCACTGGCCATACTGGTCAGGGCGGCATTAGCCAGCCAGGGTCTGCGCCACAGTCCAAGAGGAGGAAGGTTGCATCTGCAGCACAGGCTGGGACCCCACACACAGCCACGACCTCCTGCACGTCGAGGAAGAAGCCTTTCTGTAAGCAGGAAGTGGACTTCCTCGTGGACTACGTGCGGGGACACAGCCGTGACATGCTAGTGGGTGCCAATAGTCAGACTACGGCTGCCCAACGTGACACCCACTGGAAGCATGTGGCGGAACATGTCAGTTCATTCGGCCATGAGGTGCGCACGGCGCAGGAGTGCAAAAAGCGCTGGAATGACATCAAGCGCAGCACTAAGGCCAAGCGTGCCTCAAATTACAACTTGACTCTGGTGACTGGCGGTGGGCCTGCACCAGAGGAGGAAGAACTCACTCCGCATGAGGCTCTCGTTGCGGAGTTCATACCACCAGAATTGGTCGAAGGTGTGGGAGAGATGCTGGACTTTGATGCCCAGTCCAGTGAGTGTTGATGCGTAGTTGTTGAGGACGTGTGTGTTTCACTTGTGGGATGTGTTGTGCATGATTGCTGCTACATGTGACGTGTACATGGTTCTGATGTGTAAGTAATGCAATCCCACCGTCATGCATGTCTCCTCTGCCTGCATGCGGGACTCCATGTGGCCATGCTCCCTTGCCCCTCCTCCGCCACTCTGCACCCCAGTTCCACCTATGCACTGGTCTGCTACATTCTTGCCAATGTGTAGTTTCATGTTCATTTGTCCTGTGTAGATGCTAACTTCCAGCTTAGAAAGTGCCAGACATATGCCGTGTGGTACAGCCTTAGTACTCGATGCAGGGCATCCCACTTGTACTGTGCATGGGTCAGATGTCCCGCAGGGACATGAGTGCCCATTCATGCTCCATGTGCATTGCACGCATGCCCCTATGTGTCCTTGACTGGATGATCACTGTAATATGAGTCCTTGGTTACATACATTGCCTGCCATATTATCGGCCTCCCCATGTCAACTGTGGCTCAGTCCTGCGTTGCACACATGTTTAGGCTCTGACAATCTGTGTGGCTCACAGGCCTCAGCCTGTTCAATGGCCAATGACTCTGTCCAACTCTTGTTGTGTCTTCTTCACACGTGGCCGGCCTCCGGATCTTCCATCATGTGTCCTGCCCACTGTCCCAGCATCATTTGCAGTGTTGTAATTTCAATCACATTAAGCTGTTGATGCCAGTCAACACTGCTTGTCAATACACAGGTGTATGGTCAGCCTTTTGATACCATGCTAGGCATCCCTGCTTTGGTACTGGGGTGGAGGGGTGCTTGCCTTCTAGACATGGTACACATTGAATACACAATGCACGTGATGTCTGATTTTGACATTGCACTGCCTTCACATTTCCTGGCACACACCATGGAGTGCTTGTACATGTAGGTAGTGAGTGGCGTACACATTTTCTGCACTGCATAGACCCACTTCCATGCAAACTGCCACCTTTCGACAGGTCTGATCACAGAAGCTATTCTAAGTAGACCCAGCATGCATGCAAGGTCATATGTTGTGTGTCACATGTCTGCCGGATGCCTTTGCTGTCGGTGTGTGTGTGTGTGTGTTGTGTGCTTCTGACATGTGTACTGACCTTTTCCTCTCTATTTTTCAGGTGATGACGCAATGGATGCAGAGGATGGTGTTGTCATGCCAGACACAGGGTTGGTAAGACCACATCAACCCGGCACTAGTGGGGGTCGTGGGGTGGTAGGCCACGAAAACCCCCAAGTGCTGCAGTCCATCCTGTCTCTGGCTGCCTATGAGTCCAGCCTTGATGACGACTCTGACGTCCATGTTGAGTTGGATGAGCATCAAGTCCATGTGTCAGGGGTGAGTGATTCTGATGTGGACACTCCTCTGTCTGCGACCCCTGCACTGAGGGATCAGACAGTCTTGGTTCCTCCGCCCGTGGTGGATCGGGACGCAGGGTCACCCTCCACACCAGTCACTGATGTGCCTGGGACATCACGTCGACGGGGGCATGTAGTCGTGCAGCCGCAGGCGGTGCCAACACAGCGAGGACCCCCAGTCCTTGGGTCCCGCAGGGGTCAAGCCCGGCAACGCGGTCGCTGCGCGCAACCGCTGTATACTGAGTGGGAGCAAGACATGACTGCCAATTCAGAACGGTAGGGGGCAGCAATGGAGAACATCGCTGACAGCATGGAGCGTGTGGCCCGATCTGTGCTCCCCCCTGCTAGGCAGGTGCTTCTCCAGCAGCAGGCGGCACGGTCCACGGCCCGCTCACTCAGGCTGGGCATGGCGGCCTCAGACAGGGCACGCCAGGCTGAAATGTCGTCTCTGCGTCAAGCAATTGCTGCTCACGCAGAGGCGCACATGGATGCCCTGAGGGAGGAGTATGCCTCAATCAGATCCACTCTGGGTGTCCTTATGATGTCCCAGAGGCAGCGGGCAGAGGAGAGGTTTGCACAGCTTGAGCGCACCATCTCGGCTGAGCTACAGGCTTGCCGGGAGGTGCAGCGGTTGTCCAGCCAGGCCTTGCAGGAGGAACTCCGTGTTACACGTGCTACCTTGCAAGAGGAAGCACGTGTATCACGTGAGGTCCTGCATGCAGACCTATGTAACATCGCCACACAGAACCAGTCTCACCTGTCCGGCAGACTTGCTGCCGACGAGGGGCAAGCTGCGGCTAGGCGTGGCCAGGCTACTGTGCCACGTCCTCCTTACCAGGATGAGCCAGACTCGGACGACCATCTATCTCCCACATAGGTCGTGCTGTTAAGGCGTTGAGCCCATGGAGGTATTTTTTTTTGGCTCAGCATCATCGCATGTGGATGTTGAGCAGCACCCTGTACCTCCCCCCTCCTGGGTGCCTCCCCTCCCCCCCGGGTCGTATGTGGCCATTTTTGATTTTTCTTTTAGTTTAGTTAGTTAAGTTTCTGTTTGATAGTTAGTTTAAATAGGTAATGTAGGTTTTCCATAGTTAGTGTAATTAGTTAATAGTTGAGTTAGTTTAAAATTTGTAGTCTATTGTGCTTACATGTGACAGTGCGGTGCCTTGTGGTTTTTGAAGGCATCCACTGTCTGTTCCAGCTGGGCCCTTCATGGTTGTCTTGTGTATGTGTTTGCTGCTTGGGTTCCTTGACTCACATATGCCACTCCTGCCTCCCTTATCCATGGGCTCGCAAGGATGGTTCGGTGTAACAGAATTTTACACAAGGGCTTTGGACTGTCATATCTGTGGCATGTCTGGTGCTTTTTGACTTGTGTTGACACCCCTAGTGGGGATGATTTAGGTGTAATTGTCCACTGTTCAGCTTTTGCTAGATGGGGCGTGTCATGATTAATGTGGACATTGATTGCTATGCATTGTGTATTATGTTTCATATCTTTCCTGTACACGTGCTTGTTGCAAATCATGCTGTAGATAGTGTTCCACACTTTGGAGGTGAAAGACGGACTGATGGTGTGATTTGTGATGTGACTCTCTGACATGGTCAAGTAATGAGATGCCTGATGAGACACACACAGATCACTTTGATGCATTAATCATGTGTTTCATGCACTTTCTGCAGGGGGATGAGGCACCAGAGCACCTTTGCCAGCAGACATGGCCCATTGGACGACGTAATTCCTGACCCGTTTGTTGGTGCCCACATGCACATGTGTGCACAAGCAGAGCCACAGTGATTGCAGACCCACATCCTAGAACTGCTGACATGTTCCAAGGAACTCCAGGCAAGGTGAGCATCACAGGGGGGCCACGAGACAGCAAAGCTTGCACCAGGCGAGTTGCACGTGCGGGCTTAGTCACAGCACTGAGGGTGAGCTTAGACAAATATTGGTGTTGAAGCACACAATGCAGCTCAGATGTGTTTGTGGACTGATGGCTGTTGATAGTAGGGTTGTCTGGGACACATGCGGGGGCAGTGGCACATACCCTGCGGTACACCAAGGTTCATTGAGGCACTTGTATCAACCATGTAGCCTTCCAAGACATGGAAAGGGGCAGCTCACAGGGACATACAGCAAGGGACATACTCGGGTGCAGTGCATGTCTATTCCACGTACTTCATGATAAATGCACTGGCAACTTTGTTTTGGTCATGGTGGTACGCAACTTGCTCTGTAGTCATGGCTTGCCATATGGGTCTGTCTGCTTACCCAGGGAACATTGCATGTTGTGTGAATTGTGACACATTGGTGTTCCATTTGCCACGCACCCACCAGCGGCTGACTTACTGCATTGACTGTGAATGACCCGTCACAGGGGTGATGTTATATATGGGTACGAAGCATGGAGCACAGATTGTCTGTTTGTAGAGTTGTATGTTGTTATGGGGCATGTTTTGTGTTGTGTTTTTGTGTAATTGGCACGTACAGGTTGCTGACTGTGTCTCTCTTTGCAGCATTGCAGTGCTCCTGTAACCGGACCTGAGAGTGCGCAGGCAGGAGGCCAGCACTCAAAACCAGAGCTAAGTGTCTTGTTGTATTTTCTTACAAACTGCCCTGCATAGGCTATTTGGTATGTTTTTTACCCTAATCACCCGTGATCCTATGCAATTTTGAAACCTGTACCCTCTACCCGGTGTTCCTGCTTCCCATGCCTATCCAAGCAATGTTCCCTGACCCTCTTTCCCCACTGGGGTTGCGGATGCCTGTGTAAGCCCCGAACTTGCAGGCGCCAAAACCCTAGAGGGGGTGGTTGGTTCGTACCACTCCTGAGCCTGGACTTCAGAAGGCCATGACAATGATGTCCAAGTTTGTTTGGATTGTGCATGTGTTCATGCAGGTTGTACATTTTCGTGCATTCCCTGGTTTCATGTTTCATTCCTACTCCCCTCACCTGCCACGCATTCCAGTCATCCAGTGTGTCTACACCTGTCCCGACTGCATATCCCTGAACCTCATTCCCCACCAGGATCTCAGGGGCCTGTGTGAGTTTGACCTTGCAGGCCCCCGGGACATGGTGTGGGTGGTTGTTTCATGAGACTCCGGCGCCTGTACAGGGGACCCGTGACAGTACACATCCATTCATGGTGCATCATCCTATGTCATGTACCACACATGTCTCACATCCTGTCGTGACATTGTTTTGCTGTGCTACCTTGGTTGTTGCATCATTGTGGTAGTACTTGGCCTTTGAGACGTACTGCTACGTCAAGTCATCTACTGGAGGGTGTTTGGGTTCCTTTTCATGCCTTGGATTATGTGATTTAGGAAATGAGTGTGGATTCTGAGGGTTCAGGCATCTCTTTACACACATGGTGGGAGATGGACACGAAGGGTAAAGGTGATCCTGTGGCCAGGTGGGAATGAGGGTTGGAGGCTCCATGACCCAGGTGCAGTTGTTCAGTGGGCATGGTCATTTGCGAGGGGGGGGGGTTGTTTTTGATAGTTGCGTTGCCCTGCAGTGTGATGGGAACTCTGACATTGTAATGTTGTTGTCCTATGTACATGTTGTGTTCTGCTGATCAATGCCTGTTCATGTGTTGTGTTTTCCTTTCAGGTGCGAGGGGATAGTAGTGGTTTGACATGCTGGGGTGTGCACATGGTGGATGTTCACATGTGATGTGTAGGGAACACTGATGGTTACTTGAGTGCACATGCATATGTGGAGTGCATGTCCTTGCAGAACCACACACTTGCACTCGGATGCACTCCATGTACTCCCCCCCCTTGCATATCCACGTGTACACTGTTTGCCTTCTGGTGCCCACTGTGTCCCGGCAGCACATGTTCTGTGACCGGTTATGGTTCCAGTACATGCCTAATTTGATGTTTGATGTAGTCTGTCACTTAGATGTGATGCTCAGGGTGTGCATCACACGCAATGGCTGTTCACTGTGCTGTGCGCTGAGCAGTGTGATGCAGGAGTAGGACACTGCACACATGAGCTGCAGTGTTGATTTTGCAATGCATAATGTGCATATTGACAGGCATTCATTGTGATGTTACGTCTACGACTGTTGTAATGCATTTGGAATCGACGTATTTTGGGTGGGACTTTTTGTTGGTCTGTCATTTCATCGGATTCCGGGTCAGGCATCATTGTCCGATGCCACTGTACATTTAGGACATGGCAATGTGTACCTTATCGTTACTGGGTCGGTGTATGGGTATTGCTTGCCATGTCATGTTGATGTTTGGGAGGGTTTGACTGACATGACAGTGATGGCCATGGCCTGTTTTGCAGGTGTGTGTGATGCACACCTTGCATGTCCAGGTCATCCGCTTCTCAGAGCAACTAGCTGGGGGTAGGTTTCTCTCCGCAGCAGGGCCCTCCCCCTCGAACAGACTTCCTGCCTGACTTGAACTTGAGGGGAACCATCTCCAGTTCTGGAAGCACCTCAAGACCTTCCTCTTTGCTTCTGCTTACTCTCTGCCTCTCCCTTGCAGAATTCTTCACTGGAACTGCACAGGAGCTGCAACTGGGACACTCTCCCCAACCTCGGTCCCTGGGCCAGCCACTGTCCACTTGCACTGCCACCCTGGCAACCCCTGCACTGCGGGACTGTCTCTCTATCCCTACAGCCCTCCCTTCACAGCACTTGTCTGCACTTACCTTTGCAGTTGCCACCAGGCGACCTATGTATTATTTTTTTGGCCTACTTCCCCTGTACTGGACTCCCCCCCACCCTTCCCCTTGCACTTTTCCCTTCCCCCTACCCCTGCACTTGCACAATCTCAATGACACCTGGCCTAGTAGTACCGTTCTCTGTGTTCCCTTGTTCCCCCCCCACTGCCTCATTGTGCCTTTGAATACTTGTGTATGGCTCATGTCATGTCACATGTCATATGTGTGCATTTTGGTTGCACAGGATAGCTTGTGTTTAAGTAGCTAGGGATGCAGACGATGTGGCACTTCCATGGCAACTATCTCAGGGTGGTAGGGTTGTGACAGTTGACTGTCACTTTGTCATCATCGATTGTCACCTGGTATGTGCCAGCCCTGTGTGCACTCCGCAGGGGTGGGAGTTTAGGTGAAAAATGTGGCCACAAGCTGGGTCCGGGCTACCTCGCCACGTGCCCTGTCCCCTCCCATGGGCAGCGCCTGTGCCTGTGGTTGGGGATGTGGGGGCACCACCATGTCCACCGGGACACCCTGCCGTGTTGCAACATTGTGCAGGACACATGCTGCCACAATAATCCTGCACACAACTGGTGGTGCATAGAGTAGTTGCCCACCAGAGCGGTCAAGGGAGCGGAAACGTGACTTGAGCACTCCGAATGTGCGCTCCACTATGGCCCTGGTTGCAATATGGGCAGCGTTGTATCTTACCTGGGGTGGTGTGGTGGGGTTCCGGATTGGCGTCATCATGTGGTTGCTCAGAGGGTAGGCACTGTCCCCTGGGGAGGTGATAATTGTTGAGATTATTAGGGTTGGTATATTTGTCTGTGTGTGACTTGCATGCATGTGCAAGGGCATTTGTACTCACCTAGGAGCCATGTGTCGCCATGCTGCCCAGCTTCCAGGGCCCGGCTCAGGGCGGACATTCTGTATATGAAACTGTCATGGGTGGAGCCAGGGTAGTTTGCATAGACAGAGGTGATGATTCCCTTTGCATCGCATACCACCTGTACATTGATGGAATGCCAGTGCTTGCGGTTTCGGTAGATGTGCTCAGTGGCCCTAGGTGGACGTAGGGCCACATGGGTGCAATCTATGGCACCGAGCACTTTGGGGAAGTGTGCCACCCTGGAAAAATCCAGGACAACGGCCTGCCTTTCTGCGGGTGTTCTGGGCATGTATATGTGCCTGCGGACTGAGGGGCGCGCTCTCATGATTGCCAGTACCTGGTGTAGGCAGCGTGACTGCGTGGCCTGTGAGACCCCCCCCACTATGGCAGTGGTCCGCTGAAACGACCCAGTGGCCAAAAAATGCAAGACATTGAGCAGCTTCTCCAAGGGGCTCAATGCTTGGGAGCAAAGGGTGGGGGATGTGAGGTCATCTTCCCACTCCCTGACCAGGTCTAGGATGATATGGGGTGGAAACCTATACCTGCCGTAGACCTGGTCGTCAGGCATCCCAAAAAGGCTTGTCCGTGGTGCAAAAATGCGTGCCCTGGCTATTCTCCTCCTCCTGCGGTGTCCCACAATCAGTGCAGCAACAAATGGGGCATTCATCGTCGCTGTATATACGCGTTTGTTGTTTGCGCGCACTTTTATGCTGTGCGCGGGCGCGGGACGCCTCCGTGTGGGCGGACTCGTTGGTTTCCCGTATTCGGGTGTCATCGCGTGTGATCGGAGGGGCCTGGCCTGGGTACGTGTGTTTCGAGGTGCGCGGGTAGTTCCACACGCCATTGGCCTGGGTACGTGTGTTTCGGGGTGCGCGGGTAGTTCCACACGCGATTGGCCTGGGTACATGTGTTTCGGGGTGCGCGGGTAGTTCCACACGCCATTGGCCTGGGTACGTGTGTTTCGGGGTGCGCGGGTACTTCCACAAGCCATTGGCCTGGGTACGTGTGTTCCGGGGTCCCGTGAACTTTCACACGCGATTGGTTGGAATCCACGTGTGTACTGTCATCACGTGCAATGAGGGATACTCCCTCGCACGTCACGTCACAGACGCGCTCACGCGCTGAGGGCCTTTGGTCCAATGAAAATGCGTATGCGTGCAGACGCGCTTACGCGCTAAGGGCCTTTCCTCGAATTACACGCTGACGTGCAGAATTTTCACGTGCCAAATCACTCCGTATCAAGCTGGCCACGCGTAAGCACACGGAAGACCACGCTCCTGCCCAGAAGGCCGAACTACTGCCCCCCAGACCCCCGAGCACGCTCCCACCTGCCATCTGCTGCTGCCTGACTGCCTGCTGCCCACGTGCCCTGCCATTTGCTGCCTGCACATCAGCCAGGGGTGCTGTTGGTGTGACCACCCCTGCTGGAACCAAAGACTCCCGACTGGGATTCCATCGCTCCACAGCCCAGCCCCAGGACCCAGTTGCCCACCCACTCCTGCCTCTGGGGTTGTCATGTCGGGGCAAACTCCATCTGTGACCACTGACAACCCCCGGCCAGAGAGGCAGAGGGGCACCAGCTTCAGTGCCACCGAAGTTGGTGTCCTGGTGGAGCAAGTCCTGGGGCAGTATGATGCCCTCTTCGGAAGTTCCCGCGCCGACAAGGAAGGACAGACTCGGATCTGGACTGACATCGTGACTGCCATCAACGCGGAGGGGGTGGCAGTCCGCGACTTCCAACATGTCAAGAAGCGCTGGGAGGACTTCAGGTCCAGGACCCTGAACAAGGCCCGGCGCCTCTTGAAGGCAGCGGATGCCAAGGGGCGCCGGGGCCACTTGTCGGAAGAACAGATGAGGGTCCTGGAACGCATATCCCCAGCGCTCCACGTCCAGGTCCTTGAGAGGCAGACCCGTCTGGAGTCGAGCGGTGAGTGTACATGCATCCTGATTGTGAGCAGTGCGTGTGGTGATTGTTCAGTAGTGTGCAGGTTGCACATCTGTTTGTATGGGGTCGAGTATGGGTGCAGGTGTACAGGGCCGTGGGGCTGACACATGCGAGGGCTGTAATGTGTGAGACATGGATGGTGCCTGTGTGTGTGGGCTTGCATGCCATATTCAGTTGTGTGGGCACACAAGTTTGTATGAATGTGTATGTGAGTAGACATGTCCGTGATGTCACGCATGTATGTTGTTTTCAGCTGCATGTATCAGCGCTGTGTACATGTGCATGTGTGTGTATTTGACAAGGGTGCAACAGTGATGCAACATGGATGCATGTGACAGCTTTAAGTGGAAGCCTGATGGGCAGATGTGACATGGATGCCCGTCTGAACACTGCGACACTTGGCAGATGTGTACACATGCATGCAAGTGTGGTGGTGTGTGTACATGTGTGGTGCACTTCATGTGTTGCATGTGATGTCTGGCTCACCTTTGTCTGCTCATGCTGTTGTATGTGTATGGATGGTGTTGGCAGTTGCGAAATGGCTGTGGTATGGCTCGTGTGTGCGAGTTGTAATGACATGTGTGTTGGTGATCGTGATGACATGTCTGAGGTTTGCCAATGCCACTCATGTGCAACTGTCATGTGTGTATGTGTCCATTGTACAGTGCCCTGATGCGTGTGTTTTGTTTCTCCCTGTCTGCAGCGTCAACTGATGAAGAGGGCGGGGAAGGTGCTGTGGAGCACAGCGGCGGGGATCCCACCGCCAGCCGGAGACGCAAGGCCCGGCTCCCCTCCCATGTTGTCATCTCGTCGGGGAGTGAGGAGTCCGGTGCCGCGTCCCAGGCCGCAGCTGCCGGGGGGAGGTCCAAGAGGCGGAGGTTGCAGTTGGACTCCTCGGCAGCAGAAGGGGCAGCTGGGACCCCACAGGGCCCAACGGGGGAAGATGGCACAGAGTCATCCAGGTTGGTGGGGGGTTTGGTGGAGGAGGAGGCCGTGCAAGCACCGGAGACGGGGTCTGGGGGTGGGGATCCCACTGGTGCTAGTGGTGCAGTGCAGGACCAGGGACAGGAGGCAGCAGAGGCCGCCGCGGAGGTGCCTGTGTGTAATCCTGTCCCTGATCCTGTCCCTGCATCATCTTGCACCAGCAGGGATGCCTATGTCCAGACCAGTTTTCAGGCAGGGGATGAGCTGACGTCAACTGGCCTTCCTCTGCCTGCGGACGTGGCTATCCAGGCCCGGGTTGAGCCTGTCCTGGCTGGTGTGGCGTTGCGTCAACGGGCCATGCGAGGTGACCTGCAGTCTTTTCATGAAGAGACTGCACGTCATCTCGAATGGCTCGTTGACCACGTCAGCCTGCTGGGACAGGTCACCCAGGCCGGATTCCTCCGTCTGATGGGGCTTGCCACGACCCCCTCCTCAGTCGTACTCTGTGCCATCTTCCCACCCATCAGTCACCTGGGTGCCCTGTGGAGCTGCCTCTGACGGTGCGGCCAGGCTGGTGGAGGAGGCATCCCTGCCACAGTCGGGAGTCGGACGTCCAGCAGGGGTGGCCACGTCAACGACTGCACCCCAGCCGGCGGAGGATGTGCAGGCAGCAGGAGGCAGTGCAGGGGCAGAGGCACAGCAGCAGCAGCACCATGGTGGGAGCCATGAAGGCTCGGGGCCTTCGACATCGGAGGGGCAGGCATCGGCCGGAGGGCAGGAGGACCCAGGACTAAAAGTGTCTTCCGTGTGGCAGCGGTTGGGCCACGCCATAGATGCGGAGCGGCAGCGGGCGGAAGAGGCACGGCTCTCTATGGTCAGGGCGGAGAACTCCATGCAGAGGGCCCTGAGGCGGGTCGAGTGCCTCGAGGCAATCCGCAGGGCTTTGGAGGTGGACACGTCGACGGCCCTGCGGACCCTCGGGGCCATGGAGGAGGACCGCCTCCGGGACATTGAGGAGGAGTTCGATGATGCCCTGGCCCGGCACATCCAGAAGTGAGCCGTGGAACTAGCCCGCTGCCCTTGTACATAGTTATGTAGATAGTGTTAAGTTTCATTTTTGTTTTTATTTCATTTGGACCTTTTGGACATTGGCCACATTTTTGTATATAGTTTTTTTTATTAGTTAGTGTAGTTAGTTAGGTTTCCTTTATTTTGTTGGGATAATGGACCCTGGCTTCTTGCATTGTACATAGTTGTGGACTTGTACATACTTTCTTTTTTAACATTCTCCATGGATCAATGGCTTATTATTTTTATTTCACATTGGATTTTGTTTGGTGGACATTGACTTTATACGACATTACTTTGGATTTCTATATTCTTTATTTTTTTAAGTTTTGAACGGACATGCTTCTTTTGATTTTTTTCCATTCACATTTCTGTTTCTTCATTTTTGTTTCTATTCATCTTTCCTTTAATACATTATTTTTTTGTTGAACTTCAATGTGTGGTATCTCATTGTTTTCAGTCATTTCATGTTATGTGTTTTGAGAATCACTGACACCCATTGGTTGTATGTGAGGGACATGTGTTTGTTTTGGAACTTACAATTGGTGTTCTGTGATGTAATTGCAAAATATGAGTGGGTGGATGCAAAACTCGGGTGGGTGTTTTGCATTTGGGGGCTGACCATAGAGACCAGGGATCTGGACTGTGATGACATGTTGGGTGGGGAAAATGAGTTGGACATGGGTGGGGGCCTGCTGGCAGGTGCCCCACAGTGCTGGGGGGTGGGAGACATGAGTTGGACATGGGTGGGGGCCTGCTGGCAGGTGCCCCACAGTGCTGGGGGGTGGGAGACATGAGTTGGACATGGGTGGGGGCCTGCTGGCAGGTGCCCCATAGTGCTGGGGGGTGGGGGTGGTGGGAGACATGAGTTGGACATGGGTGGGGGCCTGCTGGCAGGTGTCCCACAGTGCTGGGGGGTGGGAGACATGAGTTGGACATGGGTGGGGGCCTGCTGGCAGGTGCCCCACAGTGCTGGGGGGTGGGGGTGGTGGGGAACATGAGTTGGACATGGGTGGGGGCCTGCTGGCAGGTGCCCCACAGTGCTGGGGGGTGGGGGTGGTGGGAGACATGAGTTGGACATGGGTGGGGGCCTGCTGGCAGGTGCCCCACAGTGCTGGGGGGTGGGAGACATGAGTTGGACATGGGTGGGGGCCTGCTGGCAGGTGCCCCACAGTGCTGGGGGGTGGGGGTGGTGGGGAACATGAGTTGGACATGGGTGGGGGCCTGGTGGAGGGTGCCCCTGGTGGCTGGTGGGTGGGGGTGGTGGGAGACATGAGTCGGACATGGGTGGGGGCCTGGTGGAGGCTGCCCCTGGTGGCTGGTGGGTGGGGGTGGTGGGAGACATGGGTGGGGGCCTGGTGGAGGCTGCCCCTGCACTGCTGGGGGGTGGGGGTGCTGGGAGACATGGGTGGGGGCCTGCTGGAGGCTGCCCCTGCACTGCTGGCGTGTGGGGGTGGTGGGAGACATGAGTCGGACATGGTTGGGGGCCTGGTGGAGGCTGCCCCTGGTGGCTGGTGGGTGGGGGTGGTGGGAGACATGGGTGGGGGCCTGGTGGAGGCTGCCCCTGGTGGCTGGGGGGTGGGGGTGCTGGGAGACATGGGTGGGGGCCTGGTGGAGGGTGCCCCTGGTGGCTGGTGGGTGGGGGTGGTGGGAGACATGGGTGGGGGCCTGGTGGAGGCTGCCCCTGGTGGCTGGTGGGTGGGGGTGGTGGGAGACATGGGTGGGGGCCTGGTGGAGGCTGCCCCTGGTGGCTGGTGGGTGGGGGTGGTGGGAGACATGGGTGGGGGCCTGGTGGAGGCTGCCCCTGGTGGCTGGGGGGTGGGGGTGGTGGGAGACATGGGTGGGGGCCTGGTGGAGGCTGCCCCTGGTGGCTGGGGGGTGGGGGTGCTGGGAGACATGGGTGGGGGCCTGGTGGAGGGTGCCCCTGGTGGCTGGTGGGTGGGGGTGCTGGGAGACATGGGTGGGGGCCTGGTGGAGGCTGCCCCTGGTGGCTGGGGGGTGGGGGTGCTGGGAGACATGGGTGGGGGCCTGGTGGAGGCTGCCCCTGGTGGCTGGTGGGTGGGGGTGGTGGGAGACATGGGTGGGGGCCTGGTGGAGGCTGCCCCTGGTGGCTGGGGGGTGGGGGTGGTGGGAGACATGGGTGGGGGCCTGGTGGAGGCTGCCCCTGGTGGCTGGGGGGTGGGGGTGCTGGGAGACATGGGTGGGGGCCTGGTGGAGGCTGCCCCTGGTGGCTGGGGGGTGGGGGTGGTGGGAGACATGGGTGGGGGCCTGGTGGAGGCTGCCCCTGGTGGCTGGGGGGTGGGGGTGGTGGGAGACATGGGTGGGGGCCTGGTGGAGGCTGCCCCTGGTGGCTGGGGGGTGGGGGTGCTGGGAGACATGGGTGGGGGCCTGGTGGAGGCTGCCCCTGCACTGCTGGGGGGTGGGGGTGCTGGGAGACATGGGTGGGGGCCTGCTGGAGGCTGCCCCTGCACTGCTGGCGTGTGGGGGTGGTGGGAGACATGAGTCGGACATGGGTGGGGGCCTGGTGGAGGCTGCCCCTGGTGGCTGGTGGGTGGGGGTGGTGGGAGACATGGGTGGGGGCCTGGTGGAGGCTGCCCCTGGTGGCTGGGGGGTGGGGGTGCTGGGAGACATGGGTGGGGGCCTGGTGGAGGGTGCCCCTGGTGGCTGGTGGGTGGGGGTGGTGGGAGACATGGGTGGGGGCCTGGTGGAGGCTGCCCCTGGTGGCTGGTGGGTGGGGGTGGTGGGAGACATGGGTGGGGGCCTGGTGGAGGCTGCCCCTGGTGGCTGGGGGGTGGGGGTGGTGGGAGACATGGGTGGGGGCCTGGTGGAGGCTGCCCCTGGTGGCTGGGGGGTGGGGGTGCTGGGAGACATGGGTGGGGGCCTGGTGGAGGGTGCCCCTGGTGGCTGGTGGGTGGGGGTGCTGGGAGACATGGGTGGGGGCCTGGTGGAGGCTGCCCCTGGTGGCTGGAGGGTGGGGGTGCTGGGAGACATGGGTGGGGGCCTGGTGGAGGGTGCCCCTGGTGGCTGGTGGGTGGGGGTGCTGGGAGACATGGGTGGGGGCCTGGTGGAGGCTGCCCCTGGTGGCTGGGGGGTGGGGGTGGTGGGAGACATGGGTGGGGGCCTGGTGGAGGCTGCCCCTGGTGGCTGGGGGGTGGGGGTGGTGGGAGACATGGGTGGGGGCCTGGTGGAGGCTGCCCCTGGTGGCTGGGGGGTGGGGGTGCTGGGAGACATGGGTGGGGGCCTGGTGGAGGCTGCCCCTGGTGGCTGGGGGGTGGGGGTGCTGGGAGACATGGGTGGGGGCCTGGTGGAGGCTGCCCCTGGTGGCTGGGGGGTGGGGGTGGTGGGAGACATGGGTGGGGGCCTGGTGGAGGCTGCCCCTGGTGGCTGGGGGGTGGGGGTGGTGGGAGACATGAGTCGGACATGGGTGGGGGCCTGGTGGAGGCTGCCCCTGGTGGCTGGTGGGTGGGGGTGGTGGGAGACATGGGTGGGGGCCTGGTGGAGGGTGCCCCTGGTGGCTGGGGGTGCAGGGGGACATGCGTTGGTGGGCAGTAGTGCTAGTTGATATGTGGGTTGGCTGGTGGGCATGGGCATGGTGGATGGGGTGCCTGCAGGACATGTGCTGGGTAGGCCCCTGTGGTGTGAGCCACCTGCAGGGGCCGTGGAGGGTGTAGAGGGTACACCTGGGAGGACCCACACGTGCAATTCACGTGTGCTGCTCCCCGCGCACCCCTGTAATACACATACCCCGCTCAAGCGCGTGTGGAACTTCCCGCGCACCCCCGGAATACACGTACCCCACTCAATCGCGTGTGGAACTTCCCGCGCACCCCTGAAATCCACGTACCCGGCCATATCGCGTGTGGAACTTCCCGCGCACCCCTGAAATCCACGTACCGGCCAAATCGCGTGTGGAACTTCCCGCGCACCCCTGAAATCCACGTACCCGTGTGGAACTTCCTGCGCACCCCCGAAATACACGTACCCCGCTCATTCGCGTGTGTAACTTCCCGCGCACCCCCGGAATACACGTACCTCGCTCAATCGCATATTTGACTTCCCGCGCACCCCCGAAATACACGTACCCCGCTCAATCCCGTGTGTAACTTCCCGCGCACCCCTGGAATACACGTACCTCGCTCAATCGCGTGTGGAACTTCCCGCGCACCCCTGAAATCCACGTACCCGGCCAAATCGCGTGTGGAACTTCCCGCGCACCCCTGAAATCCACGTACCCGGCCGAATCGCGTGTGGAACTTCCCGCGCACCCCCGTAATACATGTACCCGCTCATTCGCGTGTGTAACTTCCCGCGCACCCCCGGAATACACGTACCTCGCTCAATCGCATATTTGACTTCCCGCGCACCCCCGAAATACATGTACCCCGCTCAATCCCGTGTGTAACTTCCCGCGCACCCCCGGAATACACGTACCTCGCTCAATCGCGTGTGGAACTTCCCGCGCACCCCTGAAATCCACGTACCCGGCCAAATCGCGTGTGGAACTTCCCGCGCACCCCTGAAATCCACGTACCCGGCCGAATCGCGTGTGTAACTTCCCGCGCACCCCCGGAATACACGTACCTCACTCAATCGCATATTTGACTTCCCGCACACCCCCGAAATACACGTACCCCGCTCAATCCCGTGTGTAACTTCCCGCGCACCCCCGGAATACACGTACCTCGCTCAATCGCGTGTGGAACTTCCCGCGCATCCCTGAAATCCACGTACCCGGCCAAATCGCGTGTGGAACTTCCCGCGCACCCCTGAAATCCACGTACCCGGCCGAATCGCGTGTGTAACTTCCCGCGCACCCCCGGAATACACGTACCTCGCTCAATCGCATATTTGACTTCCCGCGCACCCCCGAAATACACGTACCCCGCTCAATCCTGTGTGTAACTTCCCGCGCACCCCCGGAATACACGTACCTCGCTCAATCGCGTGTGGAACTTCCCGCGCACCCCTGAAATCCACGTACCCGGCCAAATCGCGTGTGGAACTTCCCGCGCACCCCTGAAATCCACGTACCCGGCCGAATCGCGTGTGGAACTTCCCGCGCACCCCCGGAATACACGTACCCCGCTCAATCGCGTATTTTACTTCCCGCGGCGCAACTTTTTTGATGCGCTGGGACTCTACCGCCTGCTTTCTTGTGGCGGCCGTGTTTCAGCTTGTGCGTGGCTTTGGCTGTGCGTGGATTTGCCCTATTCCATTCCATGAATACGTGTGGTTCGAGTGCGTGTGGGCATTCCCTCTGCTTCCGTGCAGTACATCCCCAGTTACGACCTTATTTTCACGTGTTGTTCCCCATTCCGCGCGTTACGCCCCATGTCCCGCCCACTTTCTGGTGTGTGCGCTGAGGTTGTGCGCTTTCACTGTGCGCGTCGCGCACGCCTTTCGCGATGTTGCAGTGACTTGTGCGCCATGCACGGGTTTGGCGCACATCCCGCGGTGAACACGCGCAGGGACTTCCATGAATCGCACGCGTGCGTGTGCGCCTGTTTTTTTCCGCTTGCGCATGCTTGCGCCTAGATTTTCGGCGCACGTTTGTTCCATGAATCGGCCCCATAGACTCATATGTACCTGATAGGAGTGTCCACTGCAAAATGGCGACCAGGTGTTAATAAGCGGCACAAAGTTTTGAGTGAAGGTAAACACTGAGGTGGGACTTGATGTACAGACATGTATTTATTGTGCGAACACACACAGCTCTGATAATTCTGAAGAAGCCCGTGTGGGTGAAACGTGTAAATTAATTCTGCCATAAATCCTTTTTAAATTAAGTAAATAAAGATTTGGTTACATGGCTACACACAATGTGAAGTCCTTAATTACCTAAGTTGTGGATACTTTCTTCCCTACAGTGCGAGTGCGGTAAAAAGTAGGGAGTCCTTCCCTACATCCGTGTGAAAAATATATATATATATATCTCAATGAAAAGACTTTGTTAAAGGGACGTTATTGTTACAAGTAAAACCGAAAAACCTCAGAAATGTACCAGTTATGGTAAGCTAAGCAACTATAACTCACACCACCACTTCTCACTGCTAAGACTGACACCCAGGACATCAAAGATGACATCACAAATGTCCTTGATGACATCACATATCTGGGCCTCTTGTTTTTGTTCACTGACATATCTAGGCCGGGTGGTTTTGTTCACTGACAGGTAGAATTTTAAATTTCAAAAGGTTCTATATATCTAGACGTTAATCTTGTCATATGTTCTTGAAGTACTTTCTTTAGGGTTTGGTCTCAGCTCATGGTGCACATACATGGGACAATAAGCAGGCCTCAAACACACAATTCATTTGTATACATGAAGATAAACTTTAATGTTATTAACATTTTCTGATGATGCTGTTTCTTTCTTCTTTACTTTAGTTTCCCTGTATGTGCCTCTGATTTGTATGCATTGTGGGTCTTCCTATGTATTGTTTGTACTAGCACAAGTGTGTAGTAAGTCTTGAATTGTTAGCTTGTTATTACTTGTTTAACATTACTCAAAACTCTGATGAAGTAGCATTCATTATTTTACTATCCAAAATTACAAGATTATAAATATTGTTCTTCCATGGTGCATGCTGCAGCCACTGCCTATGCTTAGGTATGATTAGGTTCCTGTATTAACAACAACACTCCAATACAATGTTGTTTAGATGAGTACATTCTTTAATAGATTAAGTAGTTCATGATAAGTCTCCCGATCACCCCTGACATCTTGTTACCAACATTATAAACGCAACCCCTTTTAGGGACTTTTCATCAAAATTCATTTCACATGTGATGTCATCAGTGATGTCATCAATGACATGTGTGATGTCATCTTTGATGTCCTGGGTGTTAGTCTTAGCAGTGCACGGCGGTGGCGCGAGTTATGGTTCCTTAGCTTATGATAACTGGCAAATTTCTGAGGTCTTTCGCTTTTACTTGTAACAATAACACCCCATTAACAAAGATTTTCATTGAATTTCATAGGTTTTTATTAGTGCAACTTAACCATAACGTCCCTTTAACAAAGTAAAGTAAAAGTAAGTTAGCAAGGATTAAGTATAAAATAAGCAGGGGTGGTTCAAAGAGGAAAGGAAAGCAATTTATGAATGTGAAGGTAACATGATGAATGATATGACTACTTAGAAATGCTGTATATGAAAATGTTAACTACGCAAATATGTGCACAACTCATATGGTAATGGGAATTGGGGGAGTATGGTTAACGCACTATAAAATTGTAATAAGAGAGACCATGCTTTTTGAGAAATTTAAGCAAGACGGGCTTGGGGCTCTGGAGGATATGGTTTGGAATACATTATACACTAGTGAGATGGGTGCTCAGTTGGGATCTGGAAATCTGTTCCAGACTATGCGATTGTGGAAGAAATTGTTGGACTTTGTGTTCTTGTTTTTTGTCTGTTCATTGTTTTGTTTGCATGTGCTGTCTATTGTCGGGAAATCCAAATAATTGCTACTATTGTAGAACTTTCTGTTGCCTGTGTTATGATGTCCAGCTCCATTACCTGCTCAAGTTGAAGTCATCCGGTGAGTAGTATTAATAACATGGATATAATAACAGAATACGATGGCTGAAAGGAATTGTGTTATGGATTGTGTGAAAAATGGGTGCGCTAACAATAGCAACATGGAACGTTAAAGGCCTGAATTGCTCTTGAAAGCAGAGAAAGGTGATGGCAAGGTTACGGAGGGCAGAGGCACACATAGGGCCCCATTATGGGTCTGGCGATAACCGTGCTGGTAAAACCCGCAGGTTGCCGACGGACCCGTAATGAATTACTGGCACCTGACTTCCCGGTAACACCAGGGTATTTTGACCCCGGCAGCCAGGAAGTCAGGTGCCGGTAATTTTGTAATGCCCCATTCCCATGGAGTCCTATTGGAATCCATGGGAATGGGGACCACGGAAGAACCGGCACTGTTAACAACGGTGCCAGTGCTTCTGTGAAACTCTGCAGGCAGGTGCCGTTCTGCCCACCAGGTCTGACTCTGGCAGGTGGAATAGCACCCGCCCGCAGAGTCGTAGTGTGTCGGTCCAGAAACAATGGTACCGGTAGGCCTACCGGGCCCGTTGTTGCGCCTGTGTTACTTCTAATGTAGGGGAAGTGTTTCTCATGCCCCTTGATTACAGCTTCAAAAGCACTTCGAAATTGCTTCCACCTGCAGAATGGTGTGTTGCAGTATATACACAGAGCACTGTTGTCTTCAAAAGATATGAATCAACAGCCTCCTTTATTGTTTGTAAGGTATATAGTGGGATTTTGTGTCCCACATAAGTAGGCTGTGTGGTTACAGCATTGGTTGAGGAAGATCTCCCAGCTTAATCTCCATGCTGAATGTGCTGGTAGTCTTCATGACCATCAGTCTGGCTTCAGAGCTGCCAGAAGCACGGAAACTGCTCTCCTGAACATCCGTTAGGACCTGCTCTCAAACCTTGACTCTAACATTCCATGTGTTCTCATTTTGCTTGATCTCTCTTCTGCCTTTGATACTGTCAACCATACCATCCTGCTCAACCGTCTCCGTGATAACCTCGGTATCACTGGTCAGGCTCTGATGTGGCTGACCTCTTTCCTCTCAAATCGACCCTCCCAGGTCCAACTGGGGTCTTTCCTCTCTGACATCTTCTTCTCTACCTGTGGTGTCCCCCAGGGATCTAACCTCTCTCCCTGGCTGTTCAACCAGTATCTGGCACTTCTCGCCCACCACATCGCCGCTCTCTGCCCCTACTTTCAGTGCTATGCGGATGATACCCAACTCATTTTCAGGCTACCCTCGGCCTCCTCTTCTCCTTCCCTCATCTCTGACTGTCTTTCTGCTATCCAGGAATGGTGTGCCGCCAACGACCTCTGCCTTAATGCCAGTAAGACTGAGATTCTACTCATCGGCACTCCCACTCCCTCCTTCCCTGGTGCTCTCTGGCCGGCCTCTCTGGGCCCTCTTCCTGCTCCTACATGCAAGGCAAAAAACCTTGGGGTTATCTCCGACTCCACACTCTCCTTCTCTCCTCAGATATCCGAAGTATCTAAGAAGTCACACTACCAGCTACACCTCCTCAGAGGTATCCTTCCTTTCCTCTCCTTCCCCCAGAATCTCACTGTCTCTAGAGCCCTGGTTCTCTCTAAGCTGGACTACTGTAACAGCCTCTATCTTAATCTGCCCGCCTCTACTCTCCGCCCTTTGCAACTCATCCAGAACAGGACTGCAAGACTTGTCCTTGGCCTCAAGCCCAGGGACCGTATCTCTCCAGGACTGAAATCACTACACTGGCTCCCAGTGACTGCGAGGATCAAGTTCAAAACCCTCTGCATTGTCCACAACGCCGTCTGGGGCCTTGGGCCAAAATACCTTCAACTCTCTCTTCCTAAATATCTTCCTTCTCGAGCTCTTCGCTCATCCGCCTCCAACTCCCTCAGGGTCAGCCGCTTCTCCAAACAACGAGTTGGGGGCAGATCTCTTTCCACTGCAGGGGCCTCCCTCTGGAACAGCCTTCCTACCTCCCTGAAACTTGAGGAGAACCACCTCCGGTTCCGGAAGCACCTCAAAACCTTCCTCTTTGCCTCCGCTTTCTCTCCCCCTCTCCCCTGCTAATATTACTGAAACTGCACTGAATCTGCAAATGGGCCATTCACCGTTCTCGGCCCAGCCACTCTCTCCTGCACTGCCTCCAAGGCAACCCCTGCACTACGGGACTGTGTCTCTATCCATACAGCCCCCCTTCCCAGCACTTGTCTGCACTTACCTCGCACTTGCCACCAGCTGGCCCTTGTTATTTATCCTGTATGCTGTATGCTAATAACCCTGTACTGCACTTTCCCCTCTCCCTTTCCCCCATGCACTTTTCCCTTCCCCTCTACCCTTGCACTTGCGTGATCTGAATGACACCTGGCCTAGTAAGATCGTTGTCTGTCTTCCCTTGTTCCCCCCCCTGCCTCGTCGCGCCTTGAAAAACTTGTGTATAGGTGCGTTACAAATGCCTTATCATATCATATCATATCATATCAAGATGAGGTGGAGGAAGACAGATTTACGTGTCACCAGATTGTCTAGATTCTACATTCATTTGCATTTAGATCAGTGGTGCAGACATTTGAAATGTCAAATCTGCTTACAAGCACTTTGTGTCCCAACAGCTGTCGTGGATGCACAGGTGACCTTTGAACCTGCTCTGTGCCACTGAAGAACTGGCACGATAGATGTTGGCAAATGTGTTACAGCAAGATACCTGTGCGCAGTATACATTTGGAATGGAGCATTTTGAAAGGGGGTCTGATTAGCAGACCTCCATTATACAAAGTTAATTACTTGCATCATTTTATGTGAATGAAAATCATAAATGCTCAGGCTGTTCTATTCTCACCATTCTGGCTGACTTCTGCAACCATTCCTTTGCCACAGGAGCCATCCCTTACCCTCTGAAGCACTCTCTTGCGTACCCTCTTCTCTAGAAACACACTGCCGTCCACTCCTGTCCGGCTAATTATCACCCGATCTCTATCATTGATTTCCGGGACAAACTCCTGGAAAAGCTGGCCACCTCCCAGTTTAATCTTCACACTGATTCTGTTGGTTGTCTCCATGACTTTAGAGCAGCCAGAAGCATGGAAACTGCTCTCCTGAACATCTGTGAAGACCTGCTCTCCAACCTTGATTCTAATCTCCCCTCTGTCCTCATCCTACTCAATCTCTCTTCTGCCTTTGACACAGTCAACCATGCCATCCTGCTCAACCGCATCTGTGATAACCTGGGTGTCACTGATCAGGGCATGGCCTGGCTGACCTCATTCCTCTCCAACTGACCCTCCCAGGTCCAAATTGGGTCCTTCCTGTCCTCTATCTCACTCTCCACTTGTGGTGTTCCCCAGGGGTCTAACCTCTCTCCTTGGCTTTTCAACCAATATGTGGCACCCCTCGCCCACCACATCGCTGCTCTCTGCTCCAACTCTCAGTGCTATGCCGATGACACTCAGCTCGTTTTCAGGCTCCCCTCTGCCTCCTCTTCTCGCTCTCTCATCTCTGACTGTCTGTCTGCAATCCAGGAGTGGTGTGCCGCCAACAACCTCTGCCTTAATGCCAGTGAGACAGAGATCCTCCTCATAAGCACTCCTGCACCTTCCTTTCCTGTCACTCTGGCTGGCCTCCCTTGGCCCTCTCTCTGCTCCCCCCTGTGAGGCTAAAAACCTTGGGGTCATTTTGAACTCCACGCTTTCCTTTTCTCCACACATCTCTGACATATATAAGAAGTCAAACTACCAACTGCACCTCCTCAGAGGTATTCTTCCTTTCCTCACCTTCCCCCAGAAGCTCTCTGTCTCTAGAGCTCTGGTTCTCTCTAGGCCAGACTACTGCAACAGCCTCTTCCTAAATCTGCCTGCTACTTCTCTCCGCCCTTTGCAACTCATCCAGAACAGGACTGCGAGACTTGTCTTTGGCCTCAAACCCTTGGATCGTATCTCTCCAGCCCTAAAATCTCTTAATTGGCTCCAATTGGCTGCAAGGAACAAGCTCAAGACACTTTGCATTGTCCACAATGCCTTCTGGGGCCTGGGTCCGCAATACCTTCAACCCTCCCTTTGGAAATTCTTTCCTACTCAAGCACTTCACCCCTCAACCTCCAACTCCCACAGGGTCAGTCGCTTTTCCAAGGTAGATATCTTTCTTCGGCTGGAGCCTCCCTCTGGAACAGCCTCCTCGCCTCCCTGAAACTTGAGGAAAACCACCTCAAGACCTTCCTCTTTGCTTCTGCCTTCTCTCTTCTTTTACCCTGCTGATCTCTGTCTGTTTCTGCACTGAGCACCTGGCTACCCTCTGATTTCGGGCCCAGATCCCTGCCCACCCAGCATAGCCGCACTGCCTCCTGGCAACCCTTGCACTAGGGTCTGTATCTGCAACGCTACAGCCCCCCTACCTGCACTTATTGACACCCATTGTCTGCACTTAATTCGTTCACTTGCCACCTGCTGGTCACACTATCTGTTGTCTTTGATCACGTGTTCAGCACTTTTCACTCCTCCTATGCCCCCTGCACACCCCCCCCCCAAACCCCTTGCATTTGCACGTTCTTAACGTCACTGGGACTAGTAAGATCATTGTTTTGTCCTCTTATATATCCCTCTCTTGCCTCGTCGCACCTTGAAACACTTGTGTATGGGCGCGATATTAATAAAAAATCATATATCAGATGGCATTCTGTCATAACAGGGTGTAGAACCTGGTGTATCACTCTCAATCACTAACACAGCTGCACTATTGACAGGGGTAATTGTGTGAAATGTTGGAGGGATGCTGCATGTCTGATGGTAGGGGGAGGGGTGCACCTCAGATTTTTGACTTCTTCCCTTGTCTACGAATGGCGCTACCACATATGGAATCACATAGATGTTGTACCCAAGTTGGTCCCAGCCTTCCCCCTGCACACCGCTTTCCGACAGAGTGTACCCAATACAGTTTCAGTTTATTTTGCATGAAGTACTGTCACATTTTTGATTTTTGTTGTGATCTAGCACAAAGCCTGGACTCATGTGGGCACGATGATGCTGTAGGTGGCGGTTCTGAAGGATTTTTCGAAGCTACATATTATATGATGTGTTTTCTGATTTGTGACAGAACCTTTTCTTTTTTTCTCAAAGATTCTCTACACAGGTTGGGATGAGCTTTTAATACTACTTCAGCCATAACCTCTGCCATTTCATAATCGTCCTCCTCCAAGCCTGATTTGCATATAGTCTTTCCCCTTTCTGTAATGGCTTGACTGGGGAAGAACGATGAACTTGAAGGTGGGTTGGCGTTAGAGGTTAAGATTGTTACTAAACCTTCCAGACATCACCTCTTTTGTCTTGCCAGAGGCACTCGAGTGGGACAGGGATGTGCAGACGTGGGTCCCGTGCCTGCTGGGCCTAGATTCTCAATCTGCTCCTCACTGATGAGCCCCAACAAGCCAGATACATGTCTGAGGATGCTTGTGGTTTTTTGCAGAAGGGGTGGGTCTAAGTAGTTTGGGCTGGACTGCCCCTTTTGGAGTGGGATTGAGCCTGACTTGCATATGATTTTTTCCCCTTCTGTAATGGCTTTGCAGGCAAGGAATGACAGTCTTGAGGGTTGCCCAGAATGATGCCAGAGGTTAGGAAGAATTCTAAACCTTGCCACCATCACCTCTTTGTTTTGCTATAATCCTCTTTCTTTTCATTATTGCTGCTTTACTACAGCAAAGCTTGTTCCTGCTATGACTGAATGGATCATAATGTTTGTCTTAATCACCATCCATCTTTTCATCATCATTAGTATCTGATTAATAGATGGATGGTGCGGCAGAAATAGAGACCCAAGGTTTTTAAACTCCTCCCACTGTTCAATTACTCATTTTGATGTCCTTTCCTGATCTTCGGTAGATAGGATCTGCACACCTCCCAATTCTTCCCCTGAGATTGTGGGCAGAATTGAATATACAACCTCTTCTGAGGGTCTCAGTGGACGTTCATCATTGGGGGGCAGCACCCGTGCATTTACTTGAACTGGTAAATGCACCCCAGAATTACTTGTGATGGGGGTATGGAACATTAGTTGGATGGTGCCTTTAATTGATCATTTGCAGTTCTGGTCTCTCCAGTGTGCACAGTGAGTGATGCTGCAGGAGCATAAAGAACACAAAGAGCATATCTACCTCTGCCTCTGGCCCATTTGTGTGATGACATGTTGTTCCAAGTGTATCATGCACTGACCGGTGTGTCAACCACCTCCTGAATCTTTACTTCTCCCTCCAACAAAATCAGGTGAGCATGCCCCTCCCACAAGCTGCCCTCAGGGATCACCAACTCTTCTTGCTCCTCCTCCAAAGTTCCCCCAATGGTGCATGTCTCTTACACTTTCTTCATAAGACGGATATCTCTGCTGCTCTGTCCCAACAAAATTCTGTATGTCCCTCTCACAAGCTGTCCTCAAAATGTTCTCCCATTCCTGCTCCCAGGTGTCACCCAATGGCAGGTGACTCATACATCTTAAGGGACAGGCACTGACTGGTATTTTACTCACCTCCCCGAATATCAGGTGATAGCACTTGTGTTGTTCACCCACTTCTAATCACTGAATATGTCACGCAGCACTTCATATGCAAAACTAACCCTGCATATGGTCCAAGGCCTGGGTCCCAACCATTCACAAGTTCTCCCTACCCTTCTTCCCGCTCAACTGCGTTTACTAAATTTCAGTTTATTAACACTTCCCTAATTATCTTAAGCCTATTTCCAGCAACAATGTCTTGCCTCTCTGAAAGCTGCCTGGGACTAATAGGGAGCTCCAGCCACCTGTCCAATTTTCGGTATGTGGTTGAACTTCCCCCCAAAAATTCAAAAAGTTAATACATTTTTCGATCAGGTTGAATCAGCTAAAATTTGGCGGATTAGAGGATCTTGCGGGAAAGTTTATTTTGGCTTAGTAAAGATACACAACAGTGTCAAAAACAAAACTGCGTTGAGAGGTTGTTTGCTTCTTGTCCTTTTTTGACAAAGGCATGATGTGTACTGTAATGCATAATGTGAAGAAAATGTGACGTTGCACAAAAAAGCAAGGCCTTTTTTGTGCCTGTGAAACCAGCAGGCATCATGGAAATAAACTTGACATTTTAAAACTAGGATGTTCTTTTTTTACACAGTTCATCTACACGTATGTGGTCGTTTACAGGACATTTGGCAGTCTTCAGGTACAAATGCACCCATTCATTTCTTACCTGTCAACTTCTCATTTGGAGGACTCTTCACAGACAATTATCCGCCCCGCCTCATTGCTATATCTGTCTTGTACCTGAAGAGATAAGTCGAGGGTCACCGCTTCGGCCCACTTAGGCCACAGCTGACGACATCAGAGGTGGGCAAAGGCTGGGAAGAATGACAGTCTCCCATGAACACGGTTCTGATTCTGTGTGATAATTCTACATTTCACATAGACACAGCCATCCGTTGTGTGAGTACTCTACTTTTTTCAACAAGGTTATGCATCAACACTGTCGAAATAAGTATTTCTCGTTCATCAAAGGAAGCAACTGACTCGTCAAAGCAGAACAGAGCAAAGCCACATGCGGTAACGGTGAGTTACTGGAACAGACTGACACACTTCAAGAATGCCTAGAAACCCAAACCACATCAAAGCCTTCTTAGGTCTAGATGTGAGTCAACTCATTTTTTAAAACTGTATTCAGAAACATATGAAAAATGCAGACGCATCCTATCCTGACACTGTTAAATAGAAGTGTGTTGGGGTAGATGGTGAAGGGGACGTTTTTGGGACTATTGTTCCGAGTCCTTTAGTGCTGTGACAAAGAAATATTTACCTGCAGTTTCAATTTTGCAATTTGAAAATAACACACGGCCTGCGGTAGCAGCCATGTAGTTATGGTTAAGTTGCTAAACCCATAGGAAGAGCATTTATTGGGTGGATTATAAATTCACCCCCTGCCCCCGGAAGAATCCTCACAGAGAGTTGCAAGGAGGGAAGTACCTGTGACCTCTAAAGACTATTTTCATGAGCCTTGGAAAGTAAGAAACCGAAGACCAGGAACTAAGGCTGATCAGACCTAACTTTGCAAAACAAGTATATGGCCCAGTCAGATTGATTCTGCTACGTTTGGAGAGGTTTCGTCCAGGGGGGCAAAGTTATAGGGGCGTCCCAAAATGTGTGTTTTTCCCATAAATGCAATGGAAGATTTTCTTTTCTTTTAAACGGCCAAAAAGTAGGTAAAAACAATTAGTGATATCTGGGTCTGGTCTGCGGATTCACTTCCCTGTTCGGTCCGTGGACGGGCCTCCGAATGGCCCAGAGGGCAGCATGAGAACTGTGAACATCCGACACGCCCGCTGATTGGATGTTGAAAAGCGTGAGATGTATCATTTTTTAGAAACAACCGCCATGTTGGATTCGCGGACAGCGCCCGTTGTCCGCGAACATCGCAGTAAAAACATATAAAAAACACAACATTGCACTTGTCAAACTAATGAAACAATCTCTGGGGAGATGAGGGGTGATGAGGTTGGGATGGGATATGGCCATAAGAAGCCAGAAAACAGGGTTCTTTCATCTCCAAAGTCCTCCAACAGTCCGGATGTTCGGGTACAGTGCTGTGATGTTTGCGAACATCTGAGATGTTTGGGGACATCCATGCCTATTTCTGAATTACAGGGTTGGTGAAAATCAGTTTTTGGATGGCTTATAACTTTGGAGTCACTCAATGAAACAGCATGACACTTTGCAATACCATTCTAGACGTGGCCCTGAATGGTTCTGCAAGGTCCGGTGCTGTTTAGCCAAGAAAGAGCAAAATTAGCGTGGGGGTCCCAAAAGATTTGAAAGGCTTATACATTTGGTGCCATTTGACGAATCTGCACAAAAGTTTCCAAAAAGATTTTAGACCCAGAATTGAAGGGATTTGCGAAGATTGGTGAGATTTTGTCAAGCAGGATAAAAATTAGAGGGGGATTTCAAACTTTTTAGATGGCTTATAACTTTGTTGCCATTTGACGAATGTGCACACAAGTTTACAGAAGAATTATAGACCGAACCTTAAATGTATGTGCAACGTCTGAATGGATTTTGTCAAGTGAGAGAAATGACTATTTTATGTACATATATTTTGACACTTTTCAAAAAATAAAACACGGATGGATTTGCAGCAAACTTGTGCAGTGAGTATTGGCAACGACCTGAAAGCATGGTTTTACAAATGTGTCCGTGTTTTATTTTTTGAAAAGTGTCATAATGTAACAATGTACGTATAAAAAATAGCGATATACCTTTGGTGACTGAGGTAGTCTGTGGCCACGGGCAGTGGCCAGATTGTCTGGGTCATGGCCAAAGGCCCTTTTAACCGGACAATCTGGCTACTGGCTAAGGCCACAAGGGACCGGCAATGGGGATAAAGTGGAAATGGTCACCAGGGACTGGCTATGTGGTAACGTTTTTCTAAATCGGTATAGGTTTGAATCGGAAAAATAATTCTGCTCATGGCTACAGCCCAAAGTGCTGAACAGGATTGCAGCAAACATTCACGAGGAGCATCAGCAAGGACCTCAAAGCATGGTTTTGCAAATCTGTCCTGTGTTTTATTTTTTCTAAAGGGTCAAAATGTTAGTACAAATAATTGTGATATAACCTTGGTGCCTACGCAATGGGCATGGCCGTGAGCAAGGAGAAATATGTACCCTGAGTTGTTTATGGGGGAATGCGGCATGGCTGAAGCCAATGCCCCATGGATTGTAGAAACTGGCCATAGCTGCAAGCCATGAGCAATGACCATTGGTCACATTATTAGGGTATAGTGAACAATGAACTAGGATGCAGGGTAGGTGGAACGGATAACAGGGGTGGTTTAATGGGGCTGGAGTCATGGTTGAGCCTTGTGCGCAAGACAATGCAAGCATGACTTGCAGCCCCAGCATGGACTGCTAATAATGACACACATCAGTATGCGTTGCAAAAAATATGTTTGTTAAAGGAGGTTTATGGTTCTTTAATATATGTTAAAAGAGGAATTACTAATGACCTATATACAGTGATGTAACAACATGAAAATGTTTACTCATAAAAACCTATGAAATTCTGTTAAAAAAACTTTGTAAAAGGAATGCTATGGTTAAGTTGCACTAATTAAAACCTATTAAATTCACTGAGTAAACGTTGTTAAAAGGGTTGTTTTGGTTGAGTTGCACTAACAAAAACTTGCAGCCCCAGCATGCACTGCTAATAATGACACACATCAGTATGCGTTGCAAAAAATATGTTTGTTAAAGGAGGTTTATGGTTCTTTAATATATGTTAAAAGAGGAATTACTAATGACCTATATACAGTGATGTAACAACATGAAAATGTTTACTCATAAAAACCTATGAAATTCTGTTAAAAAAACTTTGTAAAAGGAATGCTATGGTTAAGTTGCACTAATTAAAACCTATTAAATTCACTGAGTAAACGTTGTTAAAAGGGTTGTTTTGGTTGAGTTGCACTAACAAAAACCCATGAGATTCAATCAAAAAGCTTTGTTAAAGAAACGTTATGGTTACAAGTAAAACCGAAAAAGCCCTTGAAATTAGCAAGTTGTGGTAAGCTCTCTCAACCATGTGTTTATTTATTTATTTATTTATTTATTTAATTTGTAAAGTGCCCAGAGGCATTGAGGTGTTGTTGCAGGTACAAGTCAAGGAGACATGCTTATTCATACAGTTAAGTATTTGTCAAGTAGACACAAAGGAGCAAAGGTAATATTACAGTTACATTGAGACATAGCATTCTCATACATGTTGGTCATACTGTGTGGTGGTATGGTATGGTTCATTTGCTGACATGATGGGGGGGTGCAGGGGGTGGGTTAGGAGAAGAGCTGAGTTTTGAGAGCTTTATGAAATATCCGGTAGGATTTTTTTGCCCTCAGGGAAGGGTCAGAGGCCATTCCAGGGTTTGGCAGCACGATAGGGGAAGCGGGAGCCTCCAACTTTACATCTCCTCACTTTGGGCACAAGAAGTCTGTCCGTGCATGGGGTCATGGTGTGCCTTTTTGAATGGGCTTTGGTGATTCTTTGTGTGAGGTAAGGGGGTGCTGTATTGGAAAGGCACTCGTGGGCAATGGGAAGTGTTTTAAAGGTGACCTGCTCCTGGATGGGGAGCCAATGAGCTTCTCTTCTAGCTTTGGAGATGTGTTCTCGTTTCGGGATATTGTGGGCTGCTCTCAAGGCGTTATATATTGCATAACTTGCAGTTTTTTAATATTTCCAGCTGATGTGCCTGTAAAGTGGATGTTGCAATAGACAAATTTGGAGCCAATGAAAGCCTGGGTAATGGTAAGGCAGTTATATTTAGTGAGGAAGGGTCTGGCTGCCTCGAGGACCTTGGTGGCGAATGCTGCAGAAGAGGCAATGGCACTTACTTGTCTGGACATGGTGAGTGTGGCGTCAAGGTAGACTCCTAGTGTCTTTACTGTAGTTGAGGCATGAATCACACACTGGTCGATCTGGAAGGACTAGTATTGATTGTGAAGAGACTTACAGGCATTGGGTGTGCTGACATCACATCACATATGAAAATAATTTTGATAAAAAGGCTCTAAAAGAGGTTGTGTTTATAATGTTAGTAACAAGATGTCATGGGTGATCGGGAGACCTATCATAAACTACTTAATGTATTAAAAAATCTACTTATCTGAACAAAATATGATATTGGAGTATTGTTGTCAATACAGAAACCTAATTATACATCCACATCGGTAATGGCTCCAGCATGCACCATAGAAGTATAATATTTTTATTCTGGCATTTTGGATAATAAAATAATGAATGGTACCTTATGAGAGCTTTGAGTAATGATGAACATGGAATAAATAGCTAATAGCTTATAATTCTAGACTTATTAAATACTTGCGATAGTATAAACAATACATATGAAGACCCACAATGCATACACATCTTTTGCACATACAGAGTAACTTCAGTAAGGAGGAAAGAAACAACACTACCCAAAAAGTACTGTGATGTTAGACTTTATAATGAAGTACACAAATTGTGTGTTTGAGGCTTGGTTATTTTCTCATGTATGTGCACCATGAACTGAGGCCAAATGCTAAGGAAAGTGCCTTAATGACATACAACATGATGTCTACATATGTAACACCTTTTGATTTTTAAAATTGTCTCTATCATTGAACAACAACCATGTGGCCTAGATATGTCAGTGAACAAAAAGAAGTTACCCTGATATGTGATTTTATCAATGATATTTGTGATGTAATCTTTGATGTCCTGGGTGTTAGTCTGAGCAGTGCATGGAGGTGACTTGAGTTATAGTTGCTTAGCTTACCATAACTGAGTTTGTCGGCTTTACTTGTAACCTTAACGTCCCTTTAACAATGTTTTTTCAGTGAATATATATATAGATATATACACATATATACAACACCAAGAAAGTTATGGTGGGTTTAAAAAGGTTTGAAAACAAACCTTTCACCTGAAATGTGAAAATAGGAAAGTCCATTGGAGCCAAGTCACACATTCTACAATGCCACCTAGTAGCTATTGCTGGAGGTTCACCTCCAGTTCTGAGCCACAACAAGAAGGCATTGTGGGTATGCAAATTAGCTCAAATGCAAAACTTTTTCTCCAGGAAATTGTCTTTATCTAAGAGTGCAGTGCTACTTTATACATAGCTTAATCAACCTGAGACAGACATTTGCAAGGCTGCCAGGACAACTACATACCTGGTTTCACCCTAATTAGGGATCTACAGTACAGTACAGTCCTGACACCTTTGGGGTTGGAGCATTTGGACATGTTGCCACAATGCCAAGAAAGATATGGTGGTTTTAAAAAGGTTTGAAAAAAACCTGTTCACCTGAAATGTGAAAATAGGAAAGTCAATTTGAGCCAAGTCACACATTACACAATGCCACCTAGGAGCCATTGCTGGAGGTTCACCTTCAGTTCTGAGCCCCAACAGCAAGGCAATGTGGGTATGCAGATTAGCTGAAATGCACACCGTCTCCAGGAAATTGTCTTTATCTGAGAGGGCAGTGCTACTTTATACATAGCTTAATCAAACAAAGAAAGACATTTGCAAGGCTGTCAGGACAGCTGCATACCTGGTTTCACCCTCATTAGGGATCATCAGTGCAGTACTGTCTTGACAGCCTTGTGGTTGGAACATTTGGCCATGTTTTCAAAACACCAAGAAATTTATGGTGGATGTAAGATTCAGAATTGCACATTAACGGCTTCGTAGTTTAGAAAATATTTACTTTGATTGAGTTTTGAACAGGTTTTAACATGGGGTTTCCCACAGATATCTCAAAATTGGCCACTTTGATGTTTGCGTTTTTTGCAATGGGCCTAGATTTAATCAGGAATTGGTGAAATAAAAAAATTTGAAAATAGACTTGGCTAATATTCAGTTATTAATGTTGTAAATGTATCTATATATTGTGCATGCTCAGTTGCCTCTTTGTACAGTTTGTGCACATTATTTCAAGTACGAACTGTGCAATTTATATATGCCTCTTGGATGGATTGAAAATGCACATCAAAGATAGATTTTAATGTAATGTGAGCTTTCATACATGTAAGAGGCATCAAATTCATGAGCAGAATAATTTTCCATTTTATAATTAAAGCCTAGGTAGGCGTGTGAGATAAACATTTAGCATATCTACACAAATAACACACTTTTACTATGCCCGCTCCTACAACGTGCACTCTTGTCAATCGTACTCCTACATGTCATGTGCTGCCCCACATGCCATATATCAGCATGTAGGCTGTATCCCTGTTGATTGTGGTCGGCAGGGTGGACATAGAGGACTGTGTGAGTGGAGCACAGCAGTCCATGAGCAGGGAGGTTCCCATCAGGCAGCCCCTGAGGTGAGTGGCCTCCAGGATTTTGGGTCCCATGGCGCAGGCAACTGCAGTGGGCACAGCCATCTTGTCAGTTCCGCGCATGTGCAGAAGGAAACATTTCCCTGTAAATGACATGGGAAGCTCCAGCCTTGTTCTGATGCCTGTGGGGTATTTAAAACCCTGGCACAAAAGCTCAGAGCGTCTTATCACTCCTAGGGATAAGTTTGCTTTCCCTGGCTTGTTCCTATGCCCATACTGTGCCTTGTCCTTTCCTTGTTCCTATGCCCATACTTGTGCCTCGCCAGTTCTGACCTGCCTGCCTCCTGGTTCTTACCTTGTTCATCTTCTACCTTGCCAGTCCTGACCTGCTTGCCTCCTCCCTGTTTTTTTCCTTTGTCTATCCTGTGCCTCACTAGCCATGACCTGCCTGCCTCCTGGTTTTCCCCATGTCCATCGTATGTCTCTCTAGCCCTGACCGGCCTGCCTCCTGATTCCTGGTTTTTCCCTTGTCCATCTAGTGTCCCGCAAGCCCGCAGCTGCATGCCGGTTCGCTGACTGTCCCTGCCCACCTGTGTATTGCTTATGCCTACATGCCCTTGTCTGTCTGCTTCCTGTCTGCCTGCCTTGTCTGAACTGAATTCCTAAGTACCTACCTGTGTTCTTGGATACCAGCATTACCATCTCTGATCTTCCTGGAAACTCCCAGCTTCCCTGTCAGTGTCTCACACCACGTAAATCAGGGAAGTCCCAGTCGTGGTGTAGAGAGACGAGTACCTCGTGGTTTTTGCAATTACTGTGAGGATGCTTGGGGGTTATATTCTTGCATTCCCCTTTTTCTATGGGAACCTTCCAGCTCGCAGTAGCTTTGTTGGACATCAACCCCAAACCAGCTCATCCATTATCAGGTATGAAACAAAGACAAAACATTGGATTTGACACTATGCCACAAACTCCCATGAAACATGTTACTATGACACATGCTCCTACAACACACACTTCTGCCACACACGCTCCTACAATGTGCTCCTACAGCACATGCTCATATGACACCCACTTACCACACACTTCTACAGCATGTGCTCCTATGACACGTGGTCCTACAACAAGCGCTGCTACGACACACACTTCTATGTTCCTATGACAAGTGCGCCTATGACAAGTGCTTCTGCGATAAGTGCTCCTACAATAAGCACACCACAACACACCCTTTTTTTTTAAATTTTATTTTACATTTATAAAGCGCTCACACAGCCCACAGGCATCGAGGCGCTGTTACAGGAATTGTTTGTTTTTCTTAGTTGGGTAATTGTGTTTTTTTTTTTGTTGTCTTAGTTACGTATTTATAACGCGCTTAAACACCCAGAGGTTTCTAATCACGGACCCGGGGATCAAACCTGTTGTTGCTTCGTGTCGTCTTGCTTCCAAGACGCGCACGCTGCCGCTGAGCTATCCACCCTCTTACGACAAGCACTTAGTACACAAGGTCCTATGACCCACGCTCCTACAACATATGCTACAACATGTGCTCTTATGGCACGATCACCTACAGCACTCTCTTATCATACACTTCTACCACATGTCCTCCTATGACACATCATCCTACAAAACACTGTTACAACACACAGTCTTACAGCGCATGCTCGTATAATACACACTCTTAGGAGACATCCTCTATATATATATACTTGGTACATGCCCATAATGAATGCACATCTTTTATACAAAAAGTGCCCAGCATGTAGCCCAGCATGTATACAACATTTGTGCCTACGAAATACACTCTTACCAGACACTCCTCAGACACGTGTTACTATAACACACACTCTTATGACAAGCTCTTAGTACACAAGCTCCTGCGACCCAGACCCCTATGACATATGCGATGACATGTGCTCCTACAACACGTGCTCCTACGACACACTATTACCACACACTCCTACGACATGCACTCCTACGACACATGGTCCTACAACACACTGTTACAACACACACACATCTAAACAAGTGCCCCTCAGAAATGTGCTGCTATGACATGTGATTTTACGAAAGACACTCCTATGACACACGCTCTTAGGAGACATACTCTATCTATATTTGGTGCATGCCCAGAATGAATGCTCATTTTTCAAACCAACTGTTCTAAAAATGTATGAGATTCACAATTCATACATTAAGCTATTACATCTTCTGAAAACTCACATGAAAGTGAGGGCTGGCTTTGATGTCAGTTTTTAGACTGAAATTGCAAAATGTACAGACTGCAAAACTCATAATCCTCTTTTTACAGTTTGTGTCCATTAATTCAAGTATGAACTGTACAAATTATATACACTTCTTGTATGTATTGAAAATACACATCAACATTAGAATGAATGTACAAATTATATCTAGAATGTACACAGATCTCTATGTACATTACGCATCCTCAGAATAAATGTACAGCCTGTATACAAAGTGTATGGAGACATGTAGCATATGTACATTATGCATGCTCACAATGAATGCAAACATTTTATTTAAAATGCACGTTGATATATAGAGCATGTATGTTACGCACGCACAGAATGAATGGACTGCTTCTATACACAATGTACACGGATATGTCGAGTATGCATACTGCACATGTTCAGAATTAATTTACAGTTTCTATATAAAATGTACATGGACGTGCAGAGGATGTTCATTACATGTGCTCAGAATAAATGTACAGCTTCTATACAAAATGTACACTGACATGCAATGTATGTACTTTGCACATGCTCAAACTAAATCTACAGCTTTTATAAATATGTACATGAACATGTAACGTATGTGCATTACACACACTCAAAGTGAATGTACAGTGTTAATACAATAACATGTATATGGATAAGGGGAGTATGTACATTACAAATCAAAAACAAACATGTAACCTAAAGGAAATGTTGTCTTTGAACATTTTAATTTTACAAAATAGTTAAGGCTAAATCAGAAAAAACTTAAAGTCTACAAACATTAAAAATGATAACGTTAAGTTAAAGACATAATAACCATAATCAATTAATTAAAACATATATTATTTAAAAATCAAATATCATGGTAACTTTTACTTACCCTGTTGTTGGTTTGCAATGTTTGCTTTTGCTATGAAATGTTTATAGTGAAAACAATGTAAGTCTAGAAACAAAAAAAATCATAACATTAAGGTAACAACATAAAATATATTAACAATATATTTAAAAAAATACTTTTAAATCAAATACCATGGCAACCTTAAATCCCTTGTTTTTGTTTTGTTATATTTAGCTTGGCTTGTCACATTTTTTTACATTGAAGGTGATGTAGTTTGTTTTATAAGTAGTTGTATGTGTTTCCTAAAAATGTGGAATGATTTGTATTGATTTATGTTTTAAATGTAAATTATATTTGGGCCATTCCTTGCCACCAATGCTTTGAAAAAGTAAAATTTTTAAATGTGAAAGATTCCAATTAGATTTTATATATGTATAATTATTAAATATGTATTGTGCATATGGTTTAAATTAAACCTTACACGCACATCATAATAATGACACAAACGTTATTGATCATGTTAATAATAAACTAGCAACAGTAAAATACATTGCATATCATACTTCAGATCATAATCATCTTTTTAGTTACTGCTACGACTTAAAGTGCATACATTCATGCATTATTTGTGCGTAAATTAAAACAACGACTGCAGCTTTCATGGTAACCTTGATTTTTTCGTTTAAAAGTATGGTCATTTTTTTGGGGGGGGTTAATGTTAAGGGAACAATGAATCCTTTCCTTTCTAGTTTTTATATTTCCTTTTTAAACATTTTTAAAAAAAATCTCTTCTTTGCATCTAATAGCAGCCAATGTTAGTGATATGTGAGCCCCTGCAAGGATTTCACTCCAGAAGTGGGCTTGTGCGTGCAGCCTTATTTCCTGAAGAAAGCCCCCAAAGTGCTTAGATTTTATAGACAATGTTTTAGTACATCCTGCAAGGATCACCTCCTCCATCAGGCAATACCTACATATCCGTTTCTCTCTAGCGATTCCCGATCTAGCCCCCACCACCTCTAGAGTAGGGAAAAGGTTCAATCGTAGTCTTAAAAAAGACATCCTCCATTTAGGGCAGGGACATTTTTTAATATACGGCTCAACCTTGTAATATAGTTTCTCTTGTAGAGACATGTTATGATATAGAGAATGTTATGATCAGGATGTGAGCCCCACTCCACCTTTACTAGCTTTAGGTCTCCAAGCTATAACCACAGGGACCCTACCAGGTCCAGTACTGAGACCAGAATGTGTCTCTCTTGAAAAAATGAGACTTGAGTTAGAGTTCAAAAGAATTCAAATGCAAACTGACAGTAAACATCAAGAACTCAGGCTCAGAGAAATGGAATTGAATCATAAACTTGAAATCAAGAAATTGCCTCTTGAAAATGGTTCTCTCCCAGAGTCTCCTAGGTCTTCCAGTCCTAAGAGGCCTTGCATGCCCAAAGAAGCTGTGAGTATGTATGAGGTGAGACTTGATATTTTAGATTGGCTGGCTGCTTTTGAATATAACTCTGGGATTCAGGGTTTCACAGGGAATCAGTTGATTCCTTGGCTTTTGTCCAGGCTCCCCCAGGTTGAAACTGATGCTGTAATGGAGGTGGGGGAACCTGAAAGATTGGAGTTTGAAAATGTGAAGCTAGCTTTGATAGCTAGATTTGGGAAAACTCCGTCCCAGTAACTTTAGAGGTTTAGGATATCAAAAAGCATGATGGTACCCCTTGGGCTACCTGGGTGTGTGAATGTTTGAAAAACATAGAAGTTTGGGTAAAGGGTTACAGAGTTAACACTTTTGAAGGAATGAGAAATCTATTTTTGTTAGAATCTATTTTTGATGCCTGCTCTCCTAAGCTGAGACAACACTTGGCTGACTCTAAGGAAATTGATCCAAAGAAGTTAGCAAACGCTGCTGGCTTGTGGGTTGCCAGCAGGGCCACTCACAAGTATTCTGGGGCAACTCAGAAAAAGGATGATGGGAAGCAGCAAAAGAAAGATGGCAAAGAGAATTCTAATACCTCCAATCCAAAAGAAGGCCCCAAACATAAGAAGGGTAAACCACATGGGAAACCGAATCAGGCTAGTGAAACCTCTGGTGCCAAAAGAGAGGGAGCTCAGCAGAGACCCCCATTTGTCAAAACATTTGGAAAAGCTTATGCTTGTGGGTCTACTGACCATGTGAAAGGGGATCTCAGATGCAAGGGTAAACCTTCAGGGGTTCACACTGTCTCCTTAGCCTTCGCCCCAGAGGAAGTAGTACATGTGCCAAGTGGTAACTTTCAAGTACTGGCTGAAGACCCCATTGGAGTCTCTGCCAGTGTTTCTTTAGTGTTCCTGGGTCTGTGGGAACAGCAGAATTTAGATCTCTATAATTTCGATTCCAGATAACACCAAAGAATATTACAAGGACAGTGTAATAGTAAATGGTCAGGAGACCCCTGCCATTAGAGACACTGGGGCCAGCATTACTGTAGTGGATGAATCTTTTTTCAAGGCTGAGGATGTTGCTAAGGCACCCAAAAGCCTCACTAAGCTTGCTGCACGCCCTGTCCAAATGCTTCCTAGACTATGAGCTCTCATCCAGTGCAACAACATGACTGTCAAAAAAAATACCTGTTAGTGTGCAAAGTGAGGTGCCTGGGAGAGTCCTGTCGGGGAATGACTTAAACACTCTGGGAATTGTATCAAGCACCCCCAGGCCTCCCAGCAAAAGGAAATAGGAGCAAACAAGGAGGACCAGGGAGAGTACCTTATATGGCTCTCCAGAGAATGTTACAGAAGAATCTGTAACACCTAGCCCACAGGAATTACTAACTGCTATTTCCAGGAAGAATGAGACAAAGGGGAAACCCAAAGCCTCAAGGAAGCACTCCTCTGCTACCAAGAAGGACATCCCTGAGAGGACTGTCCAAAGTCACACCTGTGACTGCTCCACCAGCTGAGGCTGAGTGTGACGAACAACCAGGAAAGGTTGAATCAGCTGCTGAAGATTCAGAGCTGGAAGAAGACCTTACCCCTGTTGGAGATCTGGATCCTAAAGACCATCCTGAGCTGCAGTCTTTAGTGGCAGAAGGTGGCCCCTATAGGGCAGACTTCAGCAGAGGCCAGAGAGAAAGTCCTATTTTTGAAGGTCTTCGCCAACAGGCAGCTTCCCAGCTGGCAAGTCAAGAGCCAGGGAAGCATAGGTTGTACTGGTAAAATGGCCTCTTCTACAGTAACCAACTGAGTCTATCCCAGGGGACTACAGAAGACGTGTAGTGCATCTGGAGACAAGACACCAGTTCCCTACAGTTTGCCCATGAGATTCCTTTGGCTGGTCACTTGAGCTTCAAGAAGACCAAGGAACGGCGTTCTCTATATTTCTACTGGCCTAAGTTGGGGTCTGATGTAGATACATTCTGTAGGAGCTGTCACACTTGTGAGACATCTGGCAAGAGTGGAGCCAAGAATGTGACACCTTTGGTGCCCCTCCCAGTGGTGGGAGTCCCTTTTGAGAGGGTAGGAATCGACATTGTTGGTCCCTTAGACCCTCCAACCTCTTCAGGCAATTGATTTATATTGGTTGTAGTAGACCATGCTATCCTGAAGCCATACATATGAGGACTCTTACAGCTCAGGCTGTTGCTAAGGCCTTACTTGGTATTTTTACCATTGTAGGTTTTCCTAAGGATGTCATCTCTGACAGGGGATCACATTTTATGTCCCACTACATGCAGGCCATGTGGAACAACTGTGGAGTAACTTTCAAGTTCTGAACTGCCTACCATCCACAGACAAATGGATTGGTATAGAGGTTTAACCGTACAATGAAGAGCATGATAGGTGATTTAGAGGAACCCTTATAAGAAAGTGGGTCCTTCTACTGCCATGCCTTCTATTTGCTTATAGAGAAGTCCCTCAGGAGGGAGTTGGAATTAGTCCCTTTGAGCTTCTCTATGGTCATCCAGTTAGAGGTACATTGGCCCTAATTAAGGAGGGGTTGGAGAGTGCTCCTTCTCCCAAGCCAGTGAGAGTCACTGACTATGTGATAGGTCTCTGGAGGAGAATGACACACATGATGACAGAAGCATCTGATAACTTAAAAGCAGGTCAGGCTCTGGTGAAGCATTGGCATAACCAGCAGGCCAACATGGTTGAGTTTACTCAAGACCAGCAAGCTTTAGTTATGGTACCTACAAGTCAGAGGGCCTTACTGGACAAATGGATAGGAGCCTTCAAGGTTGTGGGAAAACTTGGAGAGGTAAACTGTCTGCTGGACTTAGGCAATCCTAAAGTGGCCCCCAGGGTCTTTCACACCAACCGTCTAAAAGCTTATGTCACCAGCCAGAAGTGGGAGCTTTGATTCTAGCTTCCGCTCAAGAGGAGGAAGAGAGTGAACCTCTACCTGATCTCCTCAGGGGACAACTTTAGATGAGAAAATAGAAGGAATTAATCTCTCTTCTAATCTGACACTGCAACAACAGAAGGAGTGCAAGTTTCTGTTAAATCAGTTTGCCTCCCTGTTTTCACTATCACCAGGCTTGACGCACTGGCGTAACAGGGGCCCCCGCAGTGCGGGGGGCCCCGCTAGCACATGCCTGGGAGGGTGCCCCACTTGAAGAAAAAAAATGGGAAAAAATTATTTTTTCAAAATATTTTTTTTTAAATTTCTTTTTTTAAAATGTCTTTTTTAAATCACTTTGCCTTCATAAATAAATTATTTCTGTAGCAGAAATAATGTGTTTATGAAGACAGAGTGACTACAAAAAGAAACCTTCTTTTTGAAGTCTGAGGGCTCCCCCTGCCCCATGACATGGAAGACCCCAGCCTTGTGTACGGCACCATGCCTCATACACAAGCACTGGGATGAGGTAGAGGTACATGGAGGTAATGCCTGACTTAGCTACCTGTATATTCATTACTCCTAATCTCACTCTTCCTCATGCCAGTAATTACCTATGAGGCAAGGATCCTCAAACATAAGCTCTGGGACAAGGAAGAGGGACGTGAAGGTAATTCTGGGCCAAGGAGCTGATTTTGGAGATTGGGGTAGGGCATGGGAGGGAGAGGGTATGTGTGGGCGGTGGGATTGTGCAATGAATCATAATGGTTGTCCATGTCCAGGCTAAGCAGGCATGATATGTGGTATTAGTGGCTAGAGAGGTATTTTGGTGCACCCATTCTAGTTATTCCTCAGTTTATTATGACCTTTTTTTAACTGCACATTTCTGATAAAGCAGTCCTGCTGTCATGATGTCTACCCCCGGAGCATCAGGCCAGGCCCAGCACCCCCGGAAGCAGGCATCATGCCCTCGGGTAAAAGCCCAGCGGCCCCTTATAGGGACTCTTTGGACTCAGGCCTGGCGCCTTTGGCGCCAGGCTCATGTTGGACATCAGTCCTGGCGCCATAGGCGCCAGGCTCATAAAGGGAGGTGTTTTGTGCACTTACCTGATGCAGACCATGCTGCACGCTTCAGGCCTCCCTGAGACCTGAAAGGGACTATTTTTTCATAGGGACTATTTTTTCACTCGGGCGTGGCCAAGGAAGGATACATACCTAGTTGGGGAAGGATACATACCTGGGACTTCTTTGGAGGCTATTTAAGCCATGCACAGACAGCAGCTCATGCTTCGCGTTGTTCTGCTTCCTGCAGCTTAACGCTCACCGTGCCTGCTCCTGCTCCTGGACTACAGCCACGCCAGTCTTGAACCTGGAAGACCTGCAAGGAAGGAAGAGAAGAGAAAGGTGAAAACCAAGGATTATTTCAAGCTTCTTACCTGCATCCGTAATCTTCTCACCAGCATCCCTGAAGGAAGACTTCAATTTAAAAGCATCGTGTTGCTCGCTGCAGCGCCACGCTTCACTCACCTGTCCTGTCCTCGAGACATCTCCCGGCTCCATCGCGGCTGTCAGCATCTGACGCCACATCTCTGCACCTAGGGGAGAGAGGAAGAAACAAAAGGTGAGCAGAAGGACACACAGAAGGAAAGCCTGATTAACAGCCATAATACTTACCGGCTTTTCTTCCACATTTCGGGTCGGCGCCGCCCCGTTGGCAGGTACCGTACCCCGGCCCCTATGGGGAAAGGACTAGAGACATTTCAGAGGAATGATAAGGACATCTAGAGGGATCGCCCTCATTACTACTCACCTCGGCAGGTTAACCCCTCGACGCATCGCCTTCATTCTGCACCTGAAATAAAGGACAGATCACAGGTGTGAAAGACAGCATAAAGGGGGCCTCACTTGAACTTTGAACTTTCATACTTACGGCGCATCGCTCAGGAAAGTCAAGTGGATTTTGCCAGCGCCATTCTGAAAACCAGTGAAGTAACTGGACGAACGCACGCCCCTGCACCAGAAGCAGGATGGAGAGTTCAACCTTCCAAACCATAAGGTGAGCTTAAACCGGGTTTGGAGGAATAGAGAGGAACGGAGGGGGGAAGGGGTGAGCTAGCACACCATACTGCAGACTGTTAATCCCCTTTCTCATCTGCAGAAGGATATTCCTACGGGCCAAGGAAGCACGATTTGGAGGTCCTGTCCAATCGGTGTTCCGGGTCCTGCGCATAACGCTAGAAGAGGCCGCAGTAATCCAGACTAGATCAGCGCCCCCGTGGGAACCAGGTGAGCGTTACACCTGCTAAGTGTAATTACCTGGCTAGATTGTCATTTGGGTGCTGCCAGTCTAGCCATTTCTTACTGCAGCATTGTATATTTTTTTGAGCATCTGTGATAAAATGATATGATATAAGTCTATTATAACATGCCTATACACAAGTGTTTCTTGGTGCGACAAGCAATGGTGTGAAGATAGAGGGTGGACAAGACAAATGATCTTACTAGGCCTTGTGTCATTCAAATCGTGCAAGTGCGAGAATGAGAAATGCAAGGGGAAAGGGAGAGGGAAGTGCAAGGAAGAAGGGAGGGAAAAACAGGGCTGTAATGCTCTGAGTAAGTGCAGCCAGGACAGTGAGGCTCTAGGTAGTGCAAGGAGGACAACGGACTGTAGGGTTACAGTTACAGTCCCTAAGTGTGTGGTAGGCCGGAGGCAGTGCAAGGGTGACTGATCAAGAAAGAGCCTGGACTGATTGAGACTCTGAGGGTAGCCAAGCAACCAGTCGGTACAGCAGACAGGTAGGTCAGGTAGGTCAGCAGGGGAGGTCAGGTAGGTCAGCAGGGGAGGGAGAGAGCGAAAGCAGAGGAGAAGAGGAATGTTTTGAGCTGCTTCCGGAACATCAGGTGGTCCGCTAAAGTTTGGGAGGTGCAGGTATGCATCTGCAGAGGAAAGAGATCTATCCCCCACTCTCTGCCTGAAGAAGTGTCTAGCCCTTAGGGAGTTGGAGGTAGCCGGGGGAAGGGCTCGAGAAAAAAGGTATTTTGGAAGAGAGCATTGGATGTAGTGCGAGCCCGACCCCAGAAAGCCTTGTGGACAATGCAAAGGGTCTTGAACTTGATTATTGCAACCACCGGAAGCCAGTGGAGAGATTTCAGGGCTGTAGAGATATGATCCCTGGGCTTGTGGCCAAGGATAAATCTTGCTGTCCTGTTCTGGATTAGTTGCAGAGGGCGGAGAGAGAAAGGCAACTTGAGAAAGAGGCTGTTGCAGTAGTCCAGCCTAGAGAGAAACAGGGCTCTGGAGACAGTGAGCTTCTGGGGGAAAGTGAGAAAGGGAAGAGTCCCTTTGAGGAGGAGCAGCTGGTAGGTAGTGGGACTTCTTGGCAACGTCCGAGATGTGAGGAGAGAAAGAGAGAGTGGAGTCAAAGATGACACAAAAGGTTTTTTGCCTCGCAGGAAGGTGAAGGAAGAGGGCCCTAGGTGGGCGGCCAGGGTGATAGAGGGAAAGCAGGGGCAGGGGTCCCAATGAGAAGGATCTACATCTTAATGGCACTAAGGTAGATATCATTGGCGGTGCACCAATCCTGAATCACAGATAGACAGTCAGGAATGAGTAAGAGATGAGAGGAGCCTGAAGGAAAGCTGAGAGCCATCCCCATAACACTGAAAGTTAGAGGAGAAGGTAGGCCAAAGAGGCCAAGTAGAGGTTGAAAAACAAGGGTGAGAGGATAGAGCCCTGGGGAATGCCACAGGTAGAGAGGCGGCAGAGATAAAGGGACCAAGTTGGACCTGGGAGGGGCAGTCCAAAAGGAAGGAGGTCAGCCACTCCAGGGCCTGATCCGTGATGCCCAGGTTCTCACGTAGTCGATTTATCAGGATGGCATGGTTGACTGTCGAAAGTAGAGGAAAGATCAAGGAGGATTAGGACAGAAGGAATGCTGGAATCAAGATTAGAGAGCAGATCTTCACAGGTGTTCAGGAGAGAGGTGTTGGTGCCTCTGGCAGCTCTGAAGCCAGACTGATGGTCATGGAGACAACCAACAGATTCAATGTGGAGATTAAGCTGGGAGATGGCCAGCTTTTTTCCAAGAGTTTGCCCAGGAATGGGGTAATGGGGTGATGGAGATTGGGTGATAGTTTTCCTGACAGGTAGGATCGACAGACGGTGTGTTGAGGAGTGGGTGCACAAGGGAGTGCTTAAGGGGAGAGGGAACGTTCCAGTGGTGAAAGAGTGATTACAGAAATCGGCCAAGGTGAGCGAGGGTGTCAATATGGTCCTTGATGGTTCTGGAGGAGCATGGGAGGACCATTTGGATAGCACTTTCATGGATCAGACTTGTCTAGAAACCTTGTCAGGTGTTGTCAGAGAGAAAGAGGAGAAAGGATGAGGAGAGGTAGAGATGGCCACAGGGGGGCCAAGAGAGGGAGAGGAAGAGGAGATAGTGGACAGGATGTCCTGAGTTTTAGCAGAGAAGTGAGAGGCTAGAGCCATACAGAGGGTCTGGGAGGGAACAGGAGAGGTGGAGACTGCAACAGGATTGACCAGTTTCATGCAGATTTTAAAAAGAGTTTGGCCGTGTTGTTAGAGGCAGCAGAGACTTAGGCTTCAATGTGTGCTCTCTTCTTGATGAATGTTATTGCTTTGATGGGCATTTTTGCGCAACCAGTCTAGGTATGTCTAAATGTGGCCTGGCATGCTTTACTGTAATGTTATAATGTGTCTACACTGGTCTACATTGTGCAGCCAGTGGGCCATGTTTTCAATGTGGCATGGCATTTTTAATAGCAACGCGTGATTTGCATGTATTGGATTGGTTTTACCCTACAAAACAATGGCAAACACTCTGGCTTTTTAGCCAATTTTTCTCAGAAAGTGTGCTGTATATTGCATTAAAATACATATTTATATCTTTCTCCTAGTACAGTGTGCGGTATACCTCTTCAGCAGCACGTTCATGCGTAATGTGCAAGCGTGATAATCTAGGCCGGCCCAAAGTGTGGCACGACCCATGATTTTTTGCCGAGCTGGGGGGGCCCCCTCAGCATGGCTCGCAGAGGGGCCCCCACATTTTGTGTTACGCCACTGGCTTGACCCCTTGGAGCCAGCATGATATTCTCACTGGTGACTGTTTACCTGTTAAAATCAAAGGTTACAGGATCTAAGATAATGTCAGAACCCACATAAAGGAAGAGGTCAACAAGAGGCTTGATCTCAGGGTAATAGAACCCTCTACCAATCCATGGTCTAGTCCAGTTGTACTAGTGCCAAAGGCAGGATCCAAGTAGTTGAGATTCTGTGTGGACTATAGAGCTCTAAATGCAGTCACTAAGACTGATGCCCATCCTTTACCTAGGACAGATGATCTGGTGGACAGACTTGGTTCAGCCAAGTACCTCAGTACATTTGACCTAACGTCAGGCTATTGGCAAATAGCCCTGACAGACCATGCCAAGGAGAAAACTGCATTTTCAACCCCAGCAGGCCTCTACCAGTTTAAGGTAATGCCTTTTGGACTACATAATGCACCTGCAACATTCCAAAGGATGGTTAATCAAGTTCTGAATGGGATGGAGGACTTCTGCATGGCATACTTGGATGACATAGCAGTGTTCAGCCCTCCTTGGAAAGAACATGTTGACCACTTAGGATATGTTTTGCAAGCTCTTGAGCAGGCCCATCTGACCATAAAGGCAAGTAAATGTCAAATTGGTCAGAGCAAAGTGGTCTACCTTGGACATGTGGTGGGAGGAGGTGAAATAAGGCCATTGTCTAGCAAAGTACAAGCTGTACAAGACTGGGCCACCCCTACTACTCAAACCCAAGTGAGAGCCTTCTTAGGTCTCACTGGTTACTATAGTAACTTCATTGAGAACTATGGGTCCATAGCTTCTCCCTTGAACGTGGTCCCCTCACCCACATTTCCTAAAAAGGTCAGATGGAATGAGGAGTGTAACAAGGCATTTGAAGGACTCAAGAAAGCCCTTTGTCAGGCTCCAGTCTTAAGCGCTCCTGGCTACAGACAAACCTTCATTGTGCAAACAGTTGCTTCCAAAACAGGTATAGGTGCAGTTTTTGAGTCAGCTGGATGAGAAAGGTAGGGAGCACCCCATCTGCTTCATCAGCAGAAATCCGAAGGAACCAGAAACAAGGTGGGCAACCATTGAAAGAGAATGTTTTGCTATTGTGTGGTCACTGAAGAAGTTTATACCATACTTGTATGGATCTACTTTTGTGATTCAGACTGACCACCAACCCTTGAGATAGTTAATGCAGATGAAGGTGGAGAATCCTAAATTGTTAAGATGGTCAATTAGTCTACAGGGGTTTGATTTTACCATTGAACACAGGTCAGGGTGTAATCACCAAAATGCTGATGGTCTCTCCAGAATGTTTGACTGACTGGAGTAAGGAGATTCATCCAGGGGTGGATTAAATCCTCCTGTCCTTTAGTCTGGGGGGGACGAGTGTTAGGGAGAATTTTCAAAAATGTGCTAATTCCCTACACCTTATAGACTCCAAGCAACTTTGCTGGATTTTGAGGACTTGATTTTGTACCTGGAAAGAGTGTGAGCCTTTTTTTCCAACTACCTCATGTATTTTGATGTGTTTTTTTCACTTGTGTTCTTTGATTATGGAGTTTTAGATAACTCCATAGGCATCATCTTTTCATGTCTGTTACACAGCACCCTCAGTGCAGTGACACAGGGATGTCTTTAAGATTTCCCAAAGGTTTAGATACCTTCTCTGGGATAAACTACTGTTTCTCAGAGAATGTAAAGTGAAATTGACTTTACTAGTCTTTCCAAATTCTAGACCCAGCACACACTATCTTACAATGGCATGCTGGATGCATTACATAGTATTCCCTGTGTCTAAATACTCATGTAGCAGTCACATGCTACCCTTTCCTATTGAAAAGGCTCATGGCTGTGGTTTTACAACAAACTACCATGATTTTTGCCGACCGCGAACACCAGTAGCTAAAAATCACGGGAGCCATGTTTTCTTCTTTTTTCGCTGTTTTTTTTGGAAAGGTCCTTATAGTGTTGGTCTCTGCGCGCCAAACCAGGTTTGGTCCCTTTGTTCATATGCCTTTGGTGGGCTTCAGCACTGAAGACCGCCTTTGGCGCCTGAGTGTCTGGGGTGGGCAGGAAGTGAGGGAGGTGCCCAAAACTCCCTATGCTTAATCTCCTAGGAGACCCAAATGCACACTAGTGTGATTGGCTGGCTGACTGTCTGGCAAGGACAGCCACCCTGCTGGGTGAGTGACAGCTAGGCTGGAATGAAAGAGAGAGAACTGTTGAAAAAAAGGCGAGTCTCTTGGACTGAAAAGCAGAGTCGACCACTGGAACGAAAGAACCGAAGCCGAGCTGGAAGAGGACGGCTGCTGCAACTCCTGGACCGTTGGTTTGTCCGGTAAAGCCCTGCTACAGGTTTGAATTGCTAAACTCCATTCGACAGAGAAGCTCCTTCAAGGACGGCTTCTTCCTTTGAGTTGGTGGGACCAATCAACTCATAAGGCACCTGGATACCATTCTCAAGGCTAATTAGGATTAACCAGGGAGAGGGACACCAGTTTGTGTTCTTGAATCTACAGCTACTGGAACTGAAGTGACTCCATTTGTTTGCTTTGTTCGACAATCCCGTGCAGTGCAGCAGTCCCCCGATGTCCTCCCTCTTGTCCCCACGACTGAGGCTCAGGAACAGCGAGATCTTCAGGAACTGCCAGGAACCAACGACTTCAGCAGCATTTGTTTCTTCATACAAAGGTACTGTGCCAACCCGATTGAGAGAACGCCACTCTCGCAGTGAAAGTTTGTGAAACTTTCCCAACTTGCAGGCCTAATCAGCTTGTGACCCCACAAATTATTCATTTTCGCCTAACTACTTCTGAGAACTTTTGCAAAGACTTTACCGTTTGATACCAGAACTGCTCTTTCCTACCCAGAACACTAGCCTATTGACTTGAATTGAACTCTTCTGGTGAACTGAAACTATGTTCACTGCCTAGAAAGTATATGTGATCTATTCTACTCACTTTTGTACTTTTTGCTCACTGCTAAGTAACTGAATTGGCATTTCAGGGGAGCTCAAACTGTCTCAAAAGCTTAGAGTTTTGTATTAAAGTGTATTGGTATATAATAATAAGTTGTCTTCTTCTAGTGAAATGTTTTATAAATGATTGTGTAATAAATTAATACGTGTTTTTACCAATAAACCTTGAGTATAAGTGTCTACTTGAACCACTGTGATTGAAAGTCCTCAGTATAACCACTTGTACTGCTCACATTCACTCTTGAGATAAGCCTGGCTGCTCAGCTCGCTACCAAAAACTGTGTGGTACAGACTTATACCAAAGGTTGGTTTGGCTAACACCTGTCGTCCTAATTGTGTGTAGTGGTCCCAGAGGGTACTGCATGCAATTCTGCCTAACAGCAAGCAGCCTGAGGGCATTGAGGTGCTGTTACAGTTACAGGTTAAGTAAACATGCTTTCGTTTTATAATACCATGGGTCATGCATATGAAAATAATTCAAGTGACATTGATATACAGTATAGAGATGAGGTGGGGTTAGTTCTCAGACAGGAAGGAGTGTGGGCCAGGGGGAGTGTTGGAGAAGAGTTGAGTTTTGAGTCCTTTGCGGTAGACCCAGTAGGATTTTTCAGCTCTCTGGGAGGGTGGAAGGTCATTCCAGAATTTAGCAGAGAGGTAAGGGAAGCTTGAGCAGCCGGCTATGCATCTCTTTACTTTGGGCAGTTAGTCGATCAGTGTAAGGGGTCCTGGTGGGTCTTGAGGAGAAGGCTTTGGAGATTCCTTGGGTGAGGTATGGGTGCTGTATTTGAAAGGCACCTATGGGTAATGGCAAGAGATTTGAAGGTGATACGCTCCTGGATGGGGAGCCAGTGTTCTTCTCTTCTAGCTCTGGTAATATGTTCTCTTTTTGGGATGTTAAGGCCTGTTCTGAGGGCGTTGTTTTGAATGACTTGTAGTTTGTGGATGTTAGCCGAAGATGTGCCAGTGAATAAAACATTGCAGTAGTCGTTCCTGGAACCAATAATTGCAAAGGCAATGGTTAGGCAGTTGCGTTTAGATGCATTCAGGACATTGGTGGCGTAGGATGCTGAAGAGGCAATGGCGCCTACTTGCCTGGAAATGTTAAGAGAGGCGTTGAGGTAAACTCCTAGGGTCATAACTGTGGTTGAGACAGGAATTGAGCAGCCGTTAATCAGGAAGGCACTGTATTGGTTGTTGAGCTTTTTTAAGACATTAGGTTGACTGACAATTAAGATTTCAGTTTTGTCGCTGTTGAGGTTGAAGTGATTGGCTACCATCCAACCCTGTATTGTAGAATAGATGTTGTTGAGGGTGACTGAGTCGTTAGTGTAGTTGCCTGAGAGTGGGACCAAGATTAGAGACCCAACCTTGAATGTTTGTGCAACGTCTGAATGGATTTTGTGAAGTGGGGGCTAAGTTATATGACTATTGTATGTACATACATTTTGACATTTTAAAAAAAATAAAACATTGGCGGACTTCCAGCAAACTCATGTAAGGCACATTGACAAGGACCCAAAAGCATGGTTTTGCAAATGTGGCTGTTTTATTTTTTGACAAGTGAAATAATGTAGGTACAACAAATAGTGATATACCTTTGGTGACTGAGGTACAGTCTGTGGCCATGGGCAGTGGCCAGATTGTCTGGGTCATGGTATAAGGTCATGTCCCAGACAATATGGCTATTGACCATGACCACAAGGGATGACCAATGGGGATAAAGTGGCCATGTCCACCAGGGACCGGCTTTGTGGCAATTTTTTCAAAACTGGCATAAGTTTGAAAGGGAAAAAGAATTTTGCTTGGGTAGTACGGTCATAGGGTTCTCTCTTTGCCTTCTGCAGGCCGCCATGGAAAGGGAAGAGGGGCTCTGTACGGATCCCCACCTTCCCTTTCCATGGTGGCAAGCTTGGTAAAGGATTTTTCTTCCTACAGCGGGACGCTGTGCGCTTTGGCAACCCTCTGTGAAGTATCCTCGAAAGACTGACGGTCTCCTAAGAGAACCACCTGAAGAAGTGTGAAGATGTGAAAAGGAGAAGCTGGTGACGTCACAAAAAGATAAGGGTGACGCATTGGGAAGGATGACCAGAAAAGAGAATGTATAGGTGACATAGAATCCGATGGCGAAGTAAAGAATTGAGAAGACTTTCATGTGCGGAATGAAGATTGCATGTGTGAAGAACACTGCAGAAAACAGAAGTCGTTTTACAATTGTAGACGCTGAAACGCAAGTAGACTAAGTATCCATAAGTATGTCTATACGTAGTATATAGATTGCATGCGGTGCCACCAACATACATGTATGTAAACGTTCTGGACATTCGATGATACATTTTAGTAAGCGAGTCTACTTGAAGGAAGACACATCGGAAGCTTTGTGTGTTACAGCAAAGAATAGGCTTAAATTCGAAGCAAGACCAAAAAGGCTGTCTGGCTTGATGTCAAAGACTGGAAGCAGCCAAGACCAGTTATCAGCTGTGAAGAACAGTAAAACGTGAGAAGCCAGAGCATCCCTTGATAAATTGCAAACAGAGAACACCATGAGTGCCAAGTTTTTTCATTAAAGACTATTTAATGCTATAATATGATCAAATTCACGGTCTCTGATCATGTGAACTGAGGATGAAAATAGATGAGGACATTGCGCACCAGATTGAAGATAGCGTGTGCTCACACTCCCTTATATTCCCAAAGGCAAGAAGCTACTACAAGGCTCAGTTCAAAGACAATGGGCCTCATTACGAGTTTGGAGGTAGCCATGCCATTTTAAGCGGCATGGCTACCCCCAAACTCGGGTCCGGGTCCCGCAAAATGGGAATTACCAGGCCATTCCTACCTTTGCCGGCCCGGTAATTCCCATTCACGGGACCCGGACCTGGTACGTCCCCTTTCCCATTTGAGCCCCATAGGGCTCAATTGGAATGGGGAGGATGTTAAAAACAGACCCATTAATGATGGGTCTGTTTTTAGCATCCTGTTCTGCTAGCAGGTGCCGCTCTGCACGTCTGGTCTGACCAGGCGTACAGAGTGGGACCCGCTGCAGAACTCTAATTTGGCGGCCTGGTATGAACGGTGCCAGTCCCTTACCGGCACCGTTTATAACGTGGCCGCCACAGTTGTAATGAGGCCCAATGTGAATGGCAGACGGCATGAGTGATGAGAGATGTCAGGCTAATTGGGTGAGGAGATACGATCAAGTTCACCCACCAGCACCTGGGGTACTAGCTTACGTACTGCTAGAGCATTGCATGTTCCAGAAGGGTACAAGCGTGCCAACCAATTGTAGAAGGCCATATAACGAAGAGCCTTATAGTTTAAGAGCCAATGAAGTGTTGTGTTTCTAATTACTGTTGAGAATGACTTGCACTATGACTTGCACTAAGGGAGTGCATGAGTGCCCACCTGACTGTATGGAGTGCATGAGTGCTCACCTGACTGTATAGACCCAATGACGATCCTATCCCATGTAGAAAGTATACTTAGATGTTACCCTTGAGCCAACCACAATCTACCGTAGGTTTTCTTAGTTTGCCACCTAGTATAACATCACGTATGATGAACTTTTAGTATAAATGTGTTGTTTTTCATGAAATGCTTCGAGATCATGCTGTGCGACATCCGTTGATGTCCGAATTATTTGCCAACTTCCTGAGTCAGTCTTATTGTTTAGTTTGAGAAGTTATTCTCCGTCCCATCCATTGTACGACATGTTACCTTGAGTAAAAGGGCCTGTAGGGTTCAGTTTAGTTCACTGGCAGTCAGAATATAAAAATTCAAAAGGTGCTATATATCTAGACGTTAACCTTGTCATATTTGACAAGTGCATTGAGAAATCTGTTAAACATTGCACAGCATCACATACAGGCAAGCAGGTATGTTTCTATACGTACTGATTGAACTTACCAAGTAGAGGTACTATAATCCTCACTAATTAAAACATTTACAATAGACGCAAGGTTAAGAAAGGGCCGATTCACAGCATTTCTTAATTTTGTATACATAATTTGTGAAAATTAAAAAATGCCATCACAAAGGTCACCTGTGAGTGTTTATTTTGTCCATGAACACAGGCGATTTCACCTTGTTCAGTTAATGTGCCTCTCTGTTTATTTGAGTGGGCCCTTGGGTCTGACCATAAACAGTGGCCATTTCGGGTTGCTGATTTTAGATCTGTCTAGGGAAGGTGATAGCTCTCTGCCAGGGCTCTTTCTGTAGAATGTAAATGGGCCCTGGTATCAATCCAGTGCTTCATGATTCTGGCAGGATTGTGCATGAAATACAAGAAATATGCTCCATTCACAGATGAGTGAAATATAAAGCCTTTATTCAGCATCTTATTAGTTGTGTAACCCAGTAATACACCCTTTCACAATGAGTGCTCTTATGAAGTTATTCCTAGAATCATTCACTTAACATTGCACATGACCATGCATGGCTGCATTAGCAATATTTCACCCTCGCACTCAACCATTTGGACACAGATCCCCACAGCGTGGGTCACGGTAGCCGCGCTGTCATTTTCTAGGCGCAGATGCACCTGTTTAAGTTGGGGAGATAGTTGTTGAATGGTGCTTTTACGAGATGCTTATATTTCCTTGCTAAGGTCTCACACACTATAACGTTCAGCTTCACTGTGGTGCAGAGTGCCTTTTACTGGGCTGCTGAATCTTAACGAAGCAGAGTTTTCCTGGTCGCCATCTTGAAAAGCTATGACATTCCTAGCAATGTCATTGTTTATATGTGTGTGCGCGTGCCAGAATATTAATGCCACTCAGTGTGCACTTTACTTGTGTGTGTCCGTTTTGAGGAAGGGGATTGAAAGGTGTTGTACATATACTGAGTATTCTCAGAGGCGCACAGCAACCACTTGCAAGGGGCCCTGGAAAGCCTTACCTGACTCGTACCCGTGCTTCCAAGGGGCGAGTGAAGTGAGGTCTCCTGGTCAGGTTTTGCTGACCTTTCTGATACCATGTCCCTTGAAAGTCTACCACCAGAACTCTACAGAATAGAATGTGGTATTATGTCTTTCAATGGATGGGGGTTAGGGGTGCCTTTTTCCATGGTGTGAAACTTGAATGTTGCCTCCGTTTTGTAGGAATTGATTTTCCCCCTGAAATAAAACTGCATCATGTTTGAGAGTCTCAGGTCCAACTCTAGCCACACCCCCCAACACCCCATTGCTTCCCTCAAGTAGCTGTGTATTCACAATTCCCTTCTCAGAATTCTGCAAGTCCTACACTGTGGCTTGTCGACAGTGGAACACAGGTGCCAAATTATTTCCTTTGCAATGGCTTTAGGCCTTTTTCTAAATAAGGAGCCAGCTGCAGGCGATGGGAAGATTTAGAGGTCTTCCTTCAGCGCAGTTGTCCAACTTGCCCGTGTGTGCCTTAATGAATTAGTAGTCTTTCATTGGTTGTGAGTGTCGGTTCACTCGCTAGATCCAATACTGATGTAAACTTAATTCAGCAAGCATCTTCCAAATATTGAAAGTATAGATGCAATCAAGTTCCTGGCTCAGATAATATTCATGTACCCAATAATGTTGTGTAGAACATTAAGCCTCTTATGGTGCTTCCCCCTCTATCTTCAGAGCTGTCCCACAAAGCATTCTTACTTGCTTGTCTTTTGTACTTGCAGATCACCAGAGTTTGCCTAGGAGGATCCCAAGCAGTGGAGGACCTGAGTGGGGGGAAGCAAAGGATTCGAGGAGCTTTCTCCAGGTAAGAGATTCTCCTGCCACTGAATTGGAGCTGCAATCACTGGCATTTGCAGGCGAGGCCTCTTATAGGCTTCACCCGTCAAGATGGCCACCAAGATTCATTTGTTTTTCTTGAGACTTCGTAATCTCACTGGATTTCATTAATTGAATTGCTTATTTTGTTTTTCCATGAACTCACGCAATTGCACGATGTTGAGGTAATGTGTCTCTCTTTGTATTTGGGTATACCCTTGGGTCTGACCAGGTACAAAGGAAAACAACATTTAAACAGTTTCTGATTGCTGATTTTAGATCAGTCCAGGAAAGGTGTTAGCTCTCTGCCAGGGCTCTTGTTGTATAATGTGCTACTGGTGCGTTACAAGTAAATAAATAAAACATGTATCAATTTGGTATCAATTTGGTGCTTCATGATTCTGAACGTGTTGTGAATGAAATACAAGAAATATACTCCATTCACAGGTGAGTGAAATATAAAGGGGAAACAAAAGTTGGCCATGGAAGCCTGCTTTCTTTCCCCAATTCTGCATTAACATTGAACACTGTTGTTCCAATGCCTTGAATTCCTTGTGCGAGTAGTTTTCCCCTATGCCCCTCTTGAGACATGACTTGTGTTGTCCTTGAGCTAGGCTTGTCATCACCACAACAACCCAGGAGTCCTCAAAGATTTGCTGTCAGGGCCCAAAGACTGCCAAAGCAGCAGATCCAGAGCCAATCCTCTTCCCCGTCACCCACCTTTTACTACTAAATAATTGTCTGCTTTAGGGCTGACAGGAACTTAAGTGCTGATCTTTGGGTGTACTAGTGTATATGTTAAATTCTTCTTCTAACATTTTGTAGCAAAATATTGTTGATTATATCATCATTGTTTAATTTTACACAGGTCTTCGTTATTATTCAATTCGCTCTGCTTTGCACTCTGCTGTTAAGATTCTACTTTTGGCACAATTGTCTTGGCTCTTGATTGATGCCACAAATGAGTATTACTTTCTTTGTTTTGTGCTTACAGGGTCAACTCATCGGACCCTGGTCCTGAGTTGATTTCATTTTACCCTCCACCCAGGGCTCTTCATTCTGCTTCTCACTTCTTTTTTTCCGGTACTTCAAACCTCTTTTTATGCATCCTCCATCATTCGCTTATTCCAACCTTCGGCCCCTAAATTATGGAATGCTATTCCCTTTGATATCTCTTTTTATTCAAGTGTATATCATTTTAAGAAATGTCTTCGAGCTCATTTTTTGCAGATTTCTCCAATGCATATGTATTCTGAAGTTGCTTCCTAGACATGTTAGGGAGATTGTAAATGTCTGTGCTAATTATGATCAACCTTAGAGACCCCCAGCTCTTTTGTTGGTCCTATGGCTTGTGATGTTTACTCCTGAGTAAGTGGCACCCTTTTGTCACTCCCTCATGTTTTATTCCTGACTAGGATTTTTGTGTTTTCCTGTTTGATAGAGTCTGACAAACTCCATAGGCATCTGCTTTGTGTATAGTGACACACAGCACCAGAGGTGCAATTCCACTCAGAGTCCTTTGGACTTCTTTTAATATTTAAGTACATTTTCTTGGGTGAACTACTGTTCCCAATAGTAAGATGATCCCTGGTGTAAAGGGGGACCCTCTGCACTTCATCAGCTTTTGACATCTGTAGACTCTGGCACTGGGACAAGAATGAAGGAATGGATGCCCTGATGCAAGTTCACAGCCATCTTTAATAAAAGTTCTCAAAGATCCACTGTAAGGCATACTGAGCTGCTACAATCAGCATGCTTTTATAGGCTTATTTCAATGACGCAATGTTTTCATGCAAATTAAGGCTACATTTCTAATTGATTCTCTTAACTAGAATATAAGCCCTCCTTGTCCTTGATTGGTTGGCTTATATATCACTCACAAAGCCCACATTAGCTCATCTTGGCAAGCATTGGTTGACTGACACATAGACTGATGAACTGACTTCAAACCCAGCTGAACACAATTACACATCCTTTTAACAGCTGCCAAGAACCAGCTCTTATCTGCTTCTCGAGGCCCTGCCACATTTACTTGGCAGCTTATACTGTGAAAAACTTCATGAGCTCATCTTATTTGTTGCTAAATTAGCAGATGTGCTGTCTAATTGATAGCTTTCCCACACACTTATCTGATTTGCTATCAATCATGTCTGCTTTTCTTGCCACATTTTCTAAATATATCATCCCAGACATACTTCTCTACAGTGAACTGCTGCCAAATAATTATTTACCATCAGCATGATACAAGCCCTTTGCCACCCGCTCCCAAGATTCCATTTTGTATTTTGGCATCCATATTAGAGTCTATCTCAGTCTGTTCAGCCTAGATGTTCAGCTTCCAACAGTGAGTTGTTATTTACTTTTGAGCACAACTTCTTTTCTTTTCAGTTTTCAGATGATGTTTTTACATAATCATGGTATGTGAGTAATACTGGAGGCACACTTTACTTCCTGAGTCATTCGGACCCCAAATATATATGTCACCCTATATGCACTCTTTATTTTCAAAAAGCATATACTTCTGATTTTCGCAATACTGGAACTATTGATCAGCCTATTATGTTATCTGTATTCAGTTTGAGACAGGGAGGGGTATAGTACCTCTTATACACTATTGTACTTACCTTTCTCTTGTGGGACCAGCACACACCACCCTATGTGAAGTGCTGGGGAGTTACTTAGTAAATCCCTATCCCACTTCAAATTTTTGTCACACTTACATACATTTAAATTGCTGGTGGCAGTGGTTTACTTTTACTACTAGTGTGCATTTTTACCACAGGCAGAACCCTCAACTGCAGTACAGCACACATGGGTGACCATTTTCCCAAAATGGCCCCTGTGTTCTTTTTTTGCCATTTTCTGTTTGTTAGTTCCTTCTTGTATTTTACTCTGCTAGTTGAAACAGCTTCAAGCCCTTTGTGTGTTTGCCTTTGGTGTGCTTCAGCCATGAAGCCCACCCAGGCTCTGGTTTGTCTGGAAAGGCAGGAAGTAAGGGAGGGTCCTGAAACATCCCTGTACTTTGTCCCTAGGTATGCCTGAGTGAAACCAGTCCTAATTGGCCGGCTGGCTGTCCTGGAGAGACAGCCACCCTGCTGTGTGATTGAGAGCCTAGGCTGTGAATGAATGGGAAATCGCATAATAAGCAAGTTTATTTGGGACTAGAGGCAGAGTCGATCACTGGAGAGGAACACCCAAAGAAGAAGATATGACGAGCTGCCAGCAGTACCCTCCTGGATCAAGAAGTGCCCAATGAAGCCTTGCAGCTGCACTGACCCCGTATTCATAATGACTGGGAAGACCCATATGGAATGACTTCCTCCCTTGGGCTAGTGGGACCAACTAGCCTCAACACAAGCTTCCATTTGGCGCAACCCCCAACTTGCTGTGCCTCACCAGAGCTGCATAAGCCCCATGCCAGGGGTCTTGTGACCATTGACGAGCGTATCATGTGGTGTAGTCCGAATCCAGTAACATCTTTGTGCACTTCCAGAGGACCCTACAGAGACAGGAAATCTTGATTCAGAGTTCCCTCACCAGAGACCAGGACCGAAGGAGCAAGCTTCTTCCAACCGGAGATATTCGTTCTTCATTACCACTGAAGAAAAGGCGTCAAAACACTGAGTGCCGCTGAAACAAAGGAAATCTGTTGCTGAGGAGTCCCTCTTCCAAGTACTGCCAGAGAAGCCCATCAGACATCCTCCCTTTTGTCACCACAACCAAGGTCCAGGAACAAGGGCCTGCCAAGCTGTAGCAAGGAGGAAACCAGCTTCAAAAGTTTTCTTCAAATTACAGATACTGTGGGGCTTGGGTTGTTCACATTTTAGCCAAAGTTGTGCTTCCTGTATTGCAAAGTATGTTTTGGAGTTGATCTCAACTCACCTGCACTGGCCTACCAGTTTGTCCTCTCTACAAAGTAGCTCACTGGAGTTACTGTGATTTCTTCAGAACTTACTAACTTTGTCAGGAATTTATCTAAGAAGAAGTGCATCAGAACTATTGACTTTGTCCATTGACTTTGGCTGTTCTAGCTCCCTAAAGGCACTCCTCTGAACTTACTTGCTTAGGCAATATGTGTTCCCTCATAGGTTATAATTGTGGTTACTATTATTGCTGGGATAAAGGTTTACTTGCCTCCCTTAAGGAGATTGTAATTGTTTCACAAACTGTTGAAAGTATGCTCTCTTTCTTATTCCAACATTTCCTTCCTTAAACAACTCAATAACTGAATTGGTAACTGGAAATAAGTGCAATACTGACCTTTACTGAAGTCACTCCGTGTGCTGGAATATATGTTAGCATAAGAAAAGTATTTACCAACTTTTATTGTCTTTTAACAACTGAATCCAAACTTTGATTGAATGTTACTAGCAGATAACGTTTTTTAAAGAATGCTTATTTACAACTTGTGTATATTATAAATCAATATTTATATATGATGTTAAATGTGTAATTGTCACTTGGCTACTTGTGCTTACTGGTTTCAATTGTACAGCTCTACATCTCACATTAACCATCTTACGAAAAGCCTGGCTGCTAATGTCACACTACCAACTTGTGTAGTTCAGGCCTATATCAAAAGGTGGGTTACCTAATATCAAGAAGATAAGTCGGATGTAGTCCTCACCAGTTGGACTGCACCAATTCTTACCTAAAATGTTATTACAGTTACCTTGCGGCTCATGCTGCTGTCATTTTTATCTGAGTTTGTCCCACTTTATTGTTATAGTATCTTAGTATAAGTAGTACTCATAGTACTAGAATAAGTAATAATCACTGGCTTGCATCCTGCAAAGAAACCCTTCACCCTTCTCAGTGCATATGGTATAAGGTGGTGGTGCCTGGGTGGGTGGAGTTTTTTTTTAAAGGCTTCAAATAGCGCTTTGTGGTTTTGGTAAACTATATTTTGTGAGCACTTGAATTCCTGAGGTACAAAGCAAACAGCATGGGTACATGGAGGGATTTACTGCACTGTGCAGGCTTGTGAACGTGGGCAAACAACATATTCAACCTTTGTGTTCCGGACAACCAATCAAAAAAGCTTTGGGAGGTGGAGGGATTCATTGCAGTGTGGCCTTGTGATTTTGGGTAAGCAATATAATCCAAAGACGTGTGTTCCATGGTGAAGCAAGTAAAGCTCTCACAGTACTGGGTGGTGGAAGAATACATTGCATTGTGTCTTTATGACGCTGTGGACATGTTATAGATTCAGAGCTCTTAGATGCAAACACATTGCTTGGGCATATTAAACACATCATTAATCAATAGTTATTAATTCTGTAAAATCTGTTATCTTGTCTTAGAATTAACTAATTACAAACAGATGTATGCTTTACCTACTTCAAATGCCTTTCTATATCTCACTGTTATATAGTACGTAGTGAACCTGGCGCACTAACAGAATCAATGTATAAGCTGAATGTAACACGAACGACACACGGCTATTTAATTTATTTGTTTATTTGCATTTTTAAAGCGCTCACACAGCCCAGGGGCATTGAGGCGCTCTTACAGGAATATGTCTTAGTTGCGTATTTATAACGCGCTTAATACCCAGAGGTTTCTATGTGCTGACCTGGGGATCGAACCTGTGTTGCTTCATGTCATCTTGTTTCCAAGGCGAGCATGTTGCCTATCCTCCCGGGACGAGTATAGTTCACTAACATAGAAATCAGAGTGTCATGAGGCAGCCATCTTCTTTAAAATGGATGCTGCAGCATGCTTTTAAATATCGAAGGCATTAACACTTTCAGAGAACTCAAAAAATCTGAATCCACATATATACAGACCTGAGCAGAGCTCAGACGTAGCTGGCACTAGTTAGTGCCACAGTTAGAATGATAAAGGGAGGATGGAAACAGTAGAACAAAGGCACCAGATAGAAATTCCCAGGTCGCAAGCATGACAGTCCAGAATTAATTAAAAGGTTATAAGAATACAACCAGTGTTTGTTTACCAGGTGCAATAGAAAAGCAAGCCAATAAGCTCCATAGTATATAACTCTAGAGTGTCCCTGGTGGAAACAGAAAACACGACACACACGTTGCACCTTATATTTGCCCCTATCACCGAGACATTTATTTATTTTATTTAGTGGTCATTTATAACATGCTTAATATCAGCAATAGTTTCTAAGCACAGGATCATGAATCGAACCTTTGTTGCACCACATTGTCTTGCTTTCAAGACAAACGCGATGCCCCTGAGATATCGCCCTCAGTGTATCCTGCCTTCCCTGTAACTTTGTCTGACCATTTCATCATCACATTCCCCTGGGAGCTTGCATCTGTCCAGCCTCCACCTCAAGCTCAGCCGGCCTCCGTTTGCCGCTGGTGGGCGGTGTCTAAAGATGAGATTATAACACAGATCACGGCATGCCATGTTGATCTGGCGGCCCTTGAACTTGAAGCTCTATCCTCCAGCTTTGTGTCCATGCCGACAGGTTAGCGCCCCTTAAAAACTCGAGGCCACAAGCTCACCCCGCGCAATCTTGGTACTCAGACCATCTTCGCGGCTTGTGCCTTTCGCGCAGAAAAAGTGATTGCAAATGGCATTGCAATTATGATCTGGCTGATAAATTGGTGTATCAGCATGCTTCTGCTGTCTACCACAAAGCCATCTTTGCTGCTAAACAGACCTACTTCTCTTCACACATTGAGGCTTCTATCAACCATTCCAAAGAACTGTTCAAGGTGGTGAGTTCTCTCTCCTCTGCCCCACCAAACCTATTCCCTCCTCTCAGGACCTCTCTGACTCTCTGTCTCACTTTTGTGTTAAAGAAATGGAAAATATTCACGCTGGCATCCTCTACTTGGGTCTCAGGTGGCATCTTTATCAACCTTAGCTTCAATTCCACCTGCTACCTGGTCCTGGTCAGTGTTTCCTGTCTTTGCTGTTGAAGACATCACAATAGCTGTCTCTAAGTTGAGTTCAGCTTCTCTTAAAGACCCCATCCGCTGGGGCATTTTTAAAGACATTCTACAACACATCGCCCCTCTGCTACTCGCATCTATTAAGACCTCCCTTCTAGCAGGACGGATTCCTGCCCCCCTCAAACATACAATAGTCATACCACTATTGGAAAAGCCTACTTTGGACCCTCTTTCTCCCGCTAACCTCTGGCCTATATCTCTTCTACCATTTCTTATAAAGCTTCTGGAATCTTTGGTCTGTCCACTGCTCAGTTCTTTTCTTGATTAATCTCTCTTTTGTTCACCCCTCACAATCTGGGTTTCATCCGGGTCGGGGTAATGAGAGTGGGCTGGTCTCCATGATGGATGATCTGGCACAGATGCATGATCAAGGCAGAGTTGATGCTTTGCTGGTGCTTGATCTCTCTGCTGCGTTTGACACCATAGGTCATGCTATCCTGATGGAACACCTATCCGGGGCCGGCCTCTCTGGGATTGTCCTACCCTGCTTCTCTTCTTTCCTCTGTGATAGTTATCAAACTCTCTTCCTCCTTTCTGCTCTCAGGCCATGGCTATCACCTGTGGTGTTCCACAAGGATTCGACATCTCACCTGTATTGTTCAACGTATACGTTCAACTTCTGACCAAACTCATTTCCTCCCATGACTTCCTTTGTTATTTCTATGCTGATGACACCCAGATCCTGGTTTGACTTGATCTTACTCAGCCTGAGTTGGCAGCCAGGTTAAGGACGTGACTGGAGGCCATTGGTGAATGGATGTGTAACTACTGGCTCAAGTTGAACAGTGATAAAACTAAGGTTCTGGTGGTGTGCTCTCCCTCTACTTCTTTTCTCTGGACTTCTGACTTCAGGCCACTCTCATTAAGTCCCCTTCCTGTTCCCACCCCTGTAGTGAAAGAGCTAGGTGTCAAAATATCCTGAAGTTAGCACAGTTTGCCAACATGGTTATTTTCAGCTTACATTGCTCAGGAAGGTCCTTCCTTTTATACCGGCTTAGCTCAGGGCTCTGGTTTTGTCACCCGTGGTGACATCTTCCATAGTCTACTGTAATTCCCTATTCCTGGCGCAGAAGGTTCACCTTTTGCGGCACCTCCAGTTTCTTCAGAACTCGACAGTGTGCCTAGCCAGTTCCATGCCACGCTGTGCCACATTTTACCTGTGTTACGCCAACTCCATTGGCTTCCTGTCAAGCAACGTACTCAATTTAAAGCTGCCTGCTTAGTTCACCGTGCCTTTTATGGTCACGGGGTGGATTACATGCAGGCTAAATTACACCCGAAAGTGCCAGGGTGAGCACTCCGATCTGCAGACGCCTGCCTCCTCTCTGTACCTAGGGTCAAGCTCAGACAGATTGGGAGCCACGCTTTTTCTGTCACAGCTGCCTCCTTTTTGAATTCCCTCCACCGTTCTCTCCATTCTATGCCCATCCACTTCGTCTTCCTCTGGGCCTTGAAGACTTATTTGTTCTAAATTGGGTTCTTTCCCCCCCTGTTCTGTTAAGCAGCGCCGAGGTGCCCTTGCAGTGAACGTTGCGCTATACAAATAAACTTAACATAACATAACAAAATTAGCTTTAACCCTATTAAATAAGAGCTAATTCCATTTTATTCACAGTACTCTAACATGTGACCATAATTGAAAAAACACTAGCCATTCATTAGCGGCCAGCAGAAGATAGGACACCTACAAGACTCCCTAAAAGAACACACAAACGTAAGCCGCACTGCAAGGTTAAGTACAAAGTAATTGCAGGGTCTCATGGCCTGAGGATGAGGGATGGTATCTTCTTTAATGAACAAAGAACAATCCATGGGCTTCTCTCTCTCCCTACAAACCATCTAGCTCATATATTGACGACCTGTCAAATGTCCAAAGTTGGTTAGCAAGAAGCCAACCAATCAAATCACATAGGGTCATGCCGCCCACCACTTAGTATGCCAGCCAATTGCTTTTCTTAGAGATTATATATTTCTGTCTTTATCAATATTGGGATGGTTTCAGGAGGAGCCATCAGGTGTAGTTACCCCAATCAAATGTCTAACCTATATGTGATCTATATGTAGTCAACCCCAGTAACCTATCCCCATCCCCCATAGGTTTTTGTAGCTGTGATTACATTAGTAGGAGTAGTATAAAAGCTCTATTCAGATAGCAAAATCCATGAAAGTAAAACATTTAGCAACCTCCTTATGGTTGAAGAAGAACATAAAAGCACTGAAACTCTTCCCACCTAATTCGAAGGTGGGTGTACTTTAGTTTGTTAATTAAAAGTCCTCTTTATCTTGTATAAACTTCTGGTGCATTTACAAAGCCCTATTTAAAAAGATTGACAGTACCTAGGCTGTCAACGGTGCTTCTGCTTTCAACAGGAAAAGGAGCACATGGCTATGCTGAGTAAAACATTTCCCTTTAAAAAGCAGGGACCATCAACCACCTTCTTAGCTCGGCATATTTGGGGCAGAAAAACAGGAAGTGTGCCAAATCCTCCAAACCCGCTCCACAGACAGGGCAAACATTAAGACGGTACGACGTCCTTTCATCGGCTGCTTTTTCATCCCCAGGCTTTTAAACGTGCACATTCCATCGGATGTGCTCATCAGTGGTCGGAATGGGAGCGGCTGGGAGAGGTGCTCCTTTACTTCTTTTAATTATGTTTTACCATTCCTATACTAATATTTTAAAAAGAAACCGTTCCGGAACGGTTTCATTTTAAAATAAAAGTGTAGGAAGAGGTTGGATCTTGCAATTTCAGTGCACTGCACAGGACGTTTCCTTGTAGAGCATGCACGTGTGTTTTGGGGGTTTTATTGTGCATGGGAGGGGGCGCGGCGATGGGGTCTGTGGGGAGAGGTGCAGGCCAGTAGGGAACATAGTTCCACTACTTCTTTTCGTACACTTCAACCACTGGTGCTCATCGAATTTCTTAATAAGTGTGGGTGGGGTTTTTAGGGGGTCCCCCCACCCCAAAAAAAAAACAAACACATGAGCACATTCTATGGAATGTGTACGTTTAAAAGCCTGGGGATGAAAAAGCAGGCGATGAAATGACCTGGAACCATTAAGACATCATTGATGACGCGTTTCAAGTATTTAACCAATTGTGTTGTATTCAAAGAGCTGAGAGCTCCAAGATTTGTTTGCTTGCATGCTATCCCTGCTTTATTTGGGTGATAATAAAGTTGAGTTTTGCCTTGCACTTTGCCTAATCCATCACTGAGTCCTGTTTGGATTGACTGCAGTTCCTCTGGAATATGTAAGGCTTTTTTGACTGAGTCTTAACAAGAACTTCGAGCTGCCGCAAATCATAAGCTTTGGAGAAGGGCAATATGGGCCTATTGATGGTGTGCAGGGATTTGAATGCACACCCTCTCTATTATTTCTTGGAAGTGCATTGTACTGAATAAGCTTTTCAAAAGTTGACCATATTAGTATATAGAGCACTATGTCTGAAAACCTACAAATTTAGGATGACTGTGTTCATTTTCACACCATTGCCCACTCAAACCTGTTCACACAACACTTGGTAAGCAATACAGCATATGGCCATAGTATGAATTAGGAGCAGAATCAGCCATGGAAAAATCCAAAATCATGTCTTCCTGGGTAGGCAAATGAGAGCAAGCTGATTTCTGGGCAAGATGGGTGCTGGTCAGACAAATTAAGACATTCATAAGGCCGCTGAGCACAAGTACAAAGTCAGGCCTAATTCTTCTTTTACTTTGTTTTTGCTCTCTGCTCTGAGGCACATGAATGAACATTGGTGTACATATTTTCATATCTATCTCTGTTTAGCTCACCTGCCTTACTTGACATTTTTGCAGGACATTTAGGTTATCAGTACCCAACCCTTCAGCCAGGTGGCTCAAGAGTATTTGTGCTTTTTCAAGAATCCCGTGCCACCCAGTACTATACCTTAAAATGCAGGGAACGCCTAACAACACAGCCAAATTGGTCGTTAATGCACATGTTATTTTTCTGAATATGCGAAAGCCACCATTTTTTTAAATTTTTTAATTTTTTTATTGTTACAGTTGATAAATCAACTTTTCAATATAAATGCAATGACAAATACAAGGTTAAAACATTACAGATCAATGCAATTCAATTCCGCCTTGACAACAAGACAACATATATTAAAACTATAAAACTAAAAAGAAGAAAAACCTTAATCAAAAAACTCTAACCATTGCCCCAACTGATAACTAAAAATGACCCCTGAATCCTGAAGAATCACAAACAATTACTTAATACAACTGACTGACAAAAATTTAGCTCTCTAAATCCATAAAATACATAAAATGCACTAAAGGAAAACGAGAAATATAAAAGAAAAAAGCAAGAAGGAAATAAAGAACTCGATTAATAATTCAATCCCCCTTTCCTTTCCCTTATAGTACAATTTATTCTTCATTACTTCATCAGTCGACATCCTTATCTGGCAGCCAGGTTAAATACATTTAATGAGGTCAAGGCATTGATTTACCACAATATTACTTGCCAACTCTAATCAGCTATCAACATCATACATTACATCAATTGTTGTCATTAGTTAAATTCAAGGCCAATAAATAGTTAACTATAGCAATTCTGACTTTGGTCAATCTGGTATTATATAGATACCACCACAATGATTCCTTCGGCAATAATGTATAATCTTCGAAGTGGGGTTAAAGAACACTGTTCTTTTCTCAATTAGTGAGGGGCAGATGACTATTAAATGATATAATGTTTCCCTCATTCCAGTGATTTTACAAAATCTACAAAAACTCAGTTTTTCAGGGATTAGTTTCCATTTGGCTAGTACATCCCTTGTGTGCCAGATATTAAGTCTATATCTCAGAAACATATCTCTATGTTTTGCACCAGGGAATTTCATTACATATGATTCAGCTGTTCTTAGCTTTTTTATCTCCACCTTATACACACTTCCATGTTTGCTATTTATGCATTGATCATAGGTGTTACACCAATCCCATAGCAGAATTTTTGTCTTTGTCTTCACTGGATTACTAATCAACATATACTCAGACACTTCGGTTTTGATCATAAATTCACGGACCATTCGCCTCCACAATACCATCGCATGATGTTCTGTCGTTAAAACATATGTTGACAAGATGTACATGATTGAATTCTCGGTGAGTGAGATAAGGCACTTGCGATATATGCAACAAAGTTTCCAGATATACCTTGTGTAAAGTGAGGTCAACCCAAGCTCATATCGAATTAAATATATTGACACCGATTTTGGAAGCTTCAACAACGATTTCCAATAGATCCCCTCTATCGCTGACCAAAACCTATCGTCTCTCCAAGATCTAGTTTCGGCACCACAGATCCCTCTGGGTACCGCTTTCTGGCAGTAGAATGTAATTATAGGATTCCATGAAAACATTCCATATTTAAAATTCAGCAAAGTAGCCTGGGCAACAGCTGTTTTAATTTTCATTCTGATTTCTTTATAATAAGGTGTGTCAGCCTCAGTTGTATTCACATTAAGGCCCAGGTATGTATATTCCTTGACATCGTCTAACCACTGGGCCTGCAAAAGCCAGGAAAAATGAGAGATCTTTCTCTTGTACCTATTTTCGATCCTCATAGTCTTAGACTTTGCTAGATTTATACTCAATTCATTTTGCTTGACAAATGTTCCTACTACATCCAACAGCCTCTGTAACCCCCTGGCTGTTTTTGACAGCAGAACCAAATCATCCGCATAAAACAGCCAAGGGATCACACTTGCCGCCAGCCGTGGGGAGTCTGACACCACGGTTCTCAATTCATCCGCCATATCTGCTATCTAGAAATTAAACCGGGAGGAGGCCATTCGGCACCCCTGCTTCAAACCTCTAAAGGTAAGAATGCAGCGAGTTAAAGTGCCATCAAGTGAAATTCTCACTTGAATTGAGGTATTCGTGTGAAACTCTTGAATCCAATGTTTCACATGTTCTGGACACCTCGTAAATTCTAACTTCTTAAATAACAGAGGCCTAGACAAAGGCGGTTTCAAAATCTATGAATGCCATGTATAAGTTTTGATTCATCTGCAATTCATGTTTTTTGATGGCATGAATGACTTGTAGATTTACTGCCACAATATTTTCCAAAAAGTGCTTTTCGTTTTTGAAAAATCCTCCATCAGTTTTTTTCTACCTAAGTGTGTGGGAATCGACCAGTGCTTTTTTTTTATTCTCACTGTCATGGTATGCTGCACTGTTTGTTTCTTGGTTTTGTCGCATATGTTGTCACTATTCACGATCGTATAGACAAAAGCAATCCTACCAACGAGAGAGAGAAGAGAACGGTTGGTGGGGTTCAGATTATCTGGTTGCTTTGAGAAGGTTGCTTCTGGCATGAATCGGCTTAAGTACAGTTTGTTATGTTGCGTTTTCCGCTAAATTAAACAATGAGAAGTTGTTATAATAGTCAGCAGCCAGTTCGAAGTTAGGCTAAATGAAGTTGGCTGTGCAGTTGCTGGATGGGCCTCTCAGGGATGTGGCCCGCAAACTGCACTTCTTGCACTGAGGCTCCTAGTGGGGGCCAAATAGGGTTGTTTGTTCCGGTGTAATTAAATAGATAGTGCCGTTTCATAACCTTGAATGGCCGGCCTGTTGTATTTCAAGAGCTTCGCTCTGCATTCTTTCTGTTTCCCAATATGGGGGGTAGGCTGGAATTGCTAAAGAGGCAGGTCAGTACTTCTCAAAGGCCAGTATGGCTGGGGAAGCGTTAATCACAGGTTGCAGAGACTAGTGCTGTCTAAAGTATTTTTCCCATATAATATTTTTGCAGATAAGGACTGATCTGTGAGCAACACATCAAGGTGCACATGCCACAGGCAGAGAGTGGCCAGATACAAATGTGCTTCCCTGAAAGTAGGGACAATGTGCCTTTTAATAACGTTGAGTGGCAGGCAAGCCTCATTCCAATGGCCTAGCTCAGCATCTTCTCTGCCCTTTGGGTGGGTGAGTCTTGTAGGGCTTGAGAGCTTGCTCTGTGCCTCTCAAATACCAGTAGGGCTGGTGAAAAGTGGGTCATAATCCAGAGTAGCTTGGACATTCTGCCTCACTCAACCACCCTAGCCCAACAATGACTACCCCTTCCAACCTCTGTCTGCCATAGTTACCCTTCAACCATTTCTACCCTCACCTCCCTTCCCTGCCTCCCTGCTCATGACACCCGTCCTACCTCACACATGTTTACCCCACCATCCTAACTTCACACCTGTTTAACCCCCTTCCTACCTTACCTCTCTACTGTTTAACACTGCCCACCATTCATCCCATCTTTCGCCCACCAACAGTACCACAGCTGTATCTACAACTACCAAGCATACCTAAGCCATGTCTAAACCCACCACTCTACCTATATCCACTCAACTTAATCTGTCTCCTGGCAACAACACTCCTTTCCTCACTCCTTTATACACCTCCCTGCCTAGCTCACCCTAGACTAATGCTACCCACCACCCTATCGACCCCTGTCTTCTGCCTCCCGCTGACCCTATCCCTATTATGTTTAGTGCCACACTCACCCACTGTACCTCAAACCCGGTCTCCACCCATTCTTCTACACTCTGGTCTTCCCCCACTGACCACCCTTACCAGACATGTGTCTACCCTACCCACATGACCTCACGCCTGCATACCTCTACTGATCCCACTGCTAACACCCACTTTTCGATACTGAGCAACACAGGTTCAATCCTGGGGTCCGTGCTTTGAAACCTCTGGGTATTAAGCATGTTATAAAACAAAAATGTAACCTTCAGGCCTCCACACTGCATTAAATAGTCAACAATGCAAATTAATTCTAAAAAAATATATGACTGCTTGCCAAATTTAAATTGAAGTAAAATAAACCTTTCTCAGGAAGGCAGCCTATAACCTGAACTTCTTTTTAGCTGTGGAGTCCACACATTACGTGTCTGGGGCCATCATAGGATACGAGGAAGAGCACCTACGTGAATTATTTTAAATCTTTAGTACATGAGGAAAAAAAGGCAACCTTTAAAAGAAGATAGTGGGTGGTATTTGGCTTTGGAATTCAAGTGCACAAAAACACAGCACATATAACATCTTTATTAAATCAATAGCAGTGGTCAGCAATAAAGGAGAGGGCCAGTGAGGGATGTTGTGTCCCAAACCCTCAGTCCTACTCACTCTGAATTCGCCCACAAACCAAGAGAGCACATCAGGCAACCAAGTGCCAGAACTGCATATGTTTTCCTTGCCAACAGCATTCCAAGGAAATTCACACATATGTGCAAAATATGACTCAACTTGCTAGTCCTGCTAAAACCATAACATTCTGTTTATCATGGAACCTAACCAGTAATAAAGTCACCCAGGAGGCTGTTCCCAGAGTGGAACAGCTTGCTGCAGGTGGCGGTGGAAACTAAATCAGCTGATTTGGGCCACTATTTGGTGGGTCATTTTTCCACAGCTTCTTTGCTCCCCTTTATACCTGCCTTCAGCAGGGGGTTGCATGTCGCTCCTCCCGCCTATTGCACGGGGCATATCCTCGTGACACATGTTTCTATTTTTTTTTTTTTATTGGGATGTAAAATCCCAGACCGTGCAATGATTTCTGCTGTGAAGTGACCCAGTCCCCATATACAAGTTTTTCTAGACGCGACAAGACAAGGAGGGGAAAACAGAGGGAGGACAAAACAACGATCTTACTAGGCCTTGTATCATTCAGATCGTGCAAGTGCACGGAAGTGGAAGGGGAGAAGTGCCAATGGTGGTGGAGGAGGAAGAAGTGCAAGTAGTCAGAAAGTGCAGCCAGCGGGCTTATAGGTGCATAGAAAAGGGACTCTAGGGTTACAGATAAAGAGCACAAGTTCTGGGAGAGCCAAGAGGCAGAGTGAGGTGCAACTGGACCTGGGCCCAAGTTCAGAGGGTGGCCAGGTGACCAGTGAGTGGAGTAAACAGGTCATCAGCAGGGGAGAGGAAGAGAGAAACCGGAAGCATAGAGGAAGGTCTTGAGTTGCTACCGGAACTGGAGGTGGTTCTGCTCAAGTTTCAGAGAGGCAGGGAGGCTGTTCCAGAGGGAGGCCCCAGCCGAAGGTAGAGATTATCCCCCAACTCTCTACTTGGAAAAGTGACTGAACCTCAGTGAGTTGCAGTTGTATGAGCGGAGAGCTCGAGAAGGGAGTTGTTTAGGATGAGAGTGTTGGAGGTAGTGCAGTCCCGGGCCCCAGAAATCCTTGTGGATGATGCAGAGAATCTAGAACTTGATCCTTGCTTCCACTGGGAGCCAATAAAGAGATTTCAGAGCTCTAGAGATACGATTCCTGGGGTTGAGGCCAAGGACAAGTCTTGCAGTCCTGTTCTGGATAAATTGTAGAGAATGGAGAGGAGAGGCAGGAAGATTTAGAAAGAGTCTGTTGCAACAGTCCAGCCTAGAGAGGACCAGAGCTCTGGAGACAGTGAGCTTCTGGGGGAAAATGAGGAAAGGAAGAATGCCTCTGGGGAGGTGCAGTTGGTAGTCTGACTTCTTAGAGATGTCGGAAATGTGAGAAGAGAAAGAGAGGGTGGAGTCAAAGAGGACCCCAAGGTTCTTAGCCTCACAGGTAGGAGCAGGAAGAGGGCCAGAGTCGGCGGCCGTAGAGAGAGAGGAAATGAGAGAGCTGGTGTTCCAATGAGGAGGATCTCTGTCTTACTGTCATTAGAGCAGAGATCATTGGCGGCACACCACTCCTGAATTGCGGACAGGCAGTCTGGAATGAGAGAGGAGTAGAGGCGGCTGAGGGGAGCCTGAAAGAGAGCTGGGTGTCATCCACACAACACTGAAAGGTGGAGCAGAGAGCAGCGATGCAGTGGGCAAGTGGTGCCAGGTGTAAGTGATTTCAGTCCGGCACACACCCAAGTCAACACCTAGCATGTAGTGCACAACTGAAATCCTTATTTATTTTGGTCTAAAAGTTCTTTTTCTGAACAATATACCACTCATATCACGCCCTTCTCCTGGAACTCCCCCCCACCCCCTGGTCACACTGAACCAGGAATCAGGCTGGTTTGCAAAGGTAAATAATTATTTAGGTTTTCAAAACCTAATCACAATATGTTTTAATAGGTACACAACAATCACCAATGGGGTGAGGTAACACTGAATAATCTCTTAAATACACAAGGAGTAAGTAGTGCAACAATTCAGCACATAAAATAATACTTTTGTGTACGTTCAGGTCTGATAGCACTGTGGTTAGAGGTTCCCCCTGCACACCCCTCAACCCCCAATGGGCAATGTAAAGAGATAGGAGGAGAGAGCAGGTATTCAGGAATGGCAAAATTCAAACAAAATATCAATCCCACTTTTCCCCAGCAAACACAAGAGAACAATGGAATTGACTGTCAAGATGTCAGAATGGCTTTTAAAGTTATCCTTTAGAATGGACTGGGCAAAAACACCAAATATGGTCAGAATTGCAGAAATTTGTATACTTTCTTATGGGAGCCACTTTAGATAGATGCACACAAACACAAGCAATGATTTAAGGTGAACAAAGAAGTGGAAATCTCAAAATTCAAGTCGGAAGCAATTAAAAGCTGTTTTACACGTGTGGAAATTTCCTAAAACGAAAATGTGTGGCAAACTTTTCACTGCGCGATATTCACTATAACGGGAGAATCGCATTGATTTGGAATGCGATTTTAGGTGCGATTGATAGATATGGATGTTGGCTACACGCAGAAGTTGAAATTTCGAGATAGGTGCGAGAAAGGAAAACCGGATTGCGTTTTTAAAAATGACAAATGGGTTTTCTTAAGCTAGAGGATGACTATGAACGAAACAAATACCACACAGGAACGCAGTCACTTGATCAGGGTGACTGCCTGCTAAGGAAACTCACCTTCTTCAGATGAGAAAAGATCAGCGCAAAGGTAATTTAACAATACTGGTTTTGGAGGAAAGAGAGGATGGTTTGGAAAAGAGGGTTCAGACAATACAAAGATACTCCTAACAACACAGGTTTGAAATGCAAAATAGGATGGGTCTAACATAGGGCTAAGACTATGCAAAGTACATATGATAGGGATACAATTCTTCTTATTGATACTCACTGGATACATTTTAAAATGGGACCGTCAGTTCTGGTCAGGGGATGGGATCCGGTTTAGGAAAGGCAGCTTGGCACATCAGACTGGTCAGGATCTGCAAGGCGCTCTGGTCACAGCACGGCACAGGACTGGACAGGGTCAGCAAAGCGCTCTAGTCACAGCACGGCACAGGACTGGACTGGATCTACCCTTCTTGGTTCTGAAGTTATTTCTTTTCAGCAGGCAAGCAGTAACAGCACAGCCCGGCTGTATTATGTTGCTTCCCCTTAGACTTGTGGGGTTCTGCTCTAGAATTTGAGGCCTAGCTGAGAATGGTTCAGCTATGCAGTGGGTACTTTTTCTTTGCCAAGTTTCTGGAGTCTGGAGCAAGGAAGATGTAAAGTTCAGCAGAAGGGTGCTCCGCCAGCATCAGGATAGTGAATGAATCTGTCCGTCTTAATGTGTGGTGAGCTGTCACTATTTATGCTATGGAATAACATCATAAAAGCGGTGTGTGGGCCGGTTTAGCCTAAGCTTGCCCCTTTGACAGGTGATTGGGTCAGAGTCTACTCTCTGCCTTGATAGGAGGAGAGAATCAGAGAGTCATCTTTATGGTGTGATTTTATGAGACTGAGAATCCACCCCTAGCCCGTGGAACACAAAATCAACTTTTGGCAAAATACTTATTTCCACATGTGCAACCTCTCTAAGAATCACATATACAGATTACATATTTTACATAGCAACCATTACTCAAAATCTCGTAGCTGTGGGATCTTGTCTCCACTTTTCACAGAATTGTTGTTACGCTCACCTGGCTCCCACAGAGGCGTCGATCTGAACTGGACAGCTGTGTTCTCCACCAATGCGACGCGTAGGGCCGAGATGATGGACTGGACTGGCCCACCTAGCTTCGTTTGCTTGGCCCGTAGGAATATTCTTCTGTAAATGGAGAAAGGGAATTAACCACCCGTGGGGTTGAGCGTAAATCCCCCCGCCCCCGCTGTTAACTCCACCGATCACCTTTGATGTCCCCTCTTATAGTCTCATCTGATGGTCCATCCTGAATTGAGTGCAGGGGCGCGTTGATAACCAGTTGCTTCACTGGCTCGAAGGAATTGGTGAGTTCCAGAACAATATTGACTCCGAAAAGTATGTAGTTCATAAGAGTTCACATGTCTGACTTTCACTCTTGTCCGATTCCTTGCAGTTTGCAGCTTGACCCCAGCGAAGAGTTCCTCGTGGTAGCTGACGAAGTTCAGGTAAGGAGCTGGCTTATCCTACACAGTTCAATAAAATAAGGCCAGAATTTAACCTGTGGCTTGCTCCCTTATTCAGGTGTGGAGAGAAAAAAAGTTCGGGGAATAATGCCTCCGGCGGTAAAATTAGGTAAGTCTATTGTGGTGAAAAGAGTTCCCCTTGTTTGTTCCTTCGTCTCACCTTGTTGTCCTTTTGTTCCCCTTAGGGGCCGGGGAATGGCGAGGATGCAATGGAGACTGCGCCGACCCGTGAAGAGGAATAGTACCCCCGGCGGTAATCAGGTAAGTCTATGGGGGTAGTTACTATTGCCTCTGTTTATTCCCTTGGCTCACCTTTGCTGTTCTTGTGTTCCCCTTAGGTGCCAGAGTGCAGCGGGAACGTGTAGAAGGATGCGGTGGATCGTGAGGATGCTGCGAAGGCCAGTGAGTTCAGCGCGGCGCTGCAGCAGTTGAGGTGGCGTGCGTAAAATGCTTCTTTCTTCGAGCTTGAAGGCGCGGTGTATCCAGAACTCAGGTAAGGATCGAAGGTTTTGCTCTTATTCTAACCTCTTCTCCTTCTGTTCCTCCCTTTTTCTAGGAGCTGCAGACTCGAGGCGGGCGTGGCAGAAGACTGGATGCAGGCTTGCAGACACGGTGAGCATTACGCTGCTGGATGCAGAATAACGCGAAGCGTGTGCTGCTCTTGGGGCGTGGTTTAAATAGCCTCCAAAGTAGTCCCAGGTAAGTATTCCTCCCCAGCCCCACCCGAGTACAAAATAGACCCTAGGTAAAATAGTCCCTTCCAAGCCTCATTTGGCTTGGAGCTCTGCAGCATGGTCTGCATCAGGTAAGCTTGCAGCATGGTCTGCATCAGGTTAGTTCTACTCTATGAACCTGGCACCTACGGTGCCAGGACTGACTCTCCATATGAGCCTGGCGCCATAGGCGCCAGGATTGCACCCAAACAGCCCCTAGCAGGGGTTTTTGGGCTTGCTCAAAATAACTTGATGACTGCTTCTGGGGTTGCTGGACCTGGTCTGGTTCCCCGGGGGTAGGCATCATGACAATTTTGCCCTTTTCACTAGGAACACAATGTCCAATTTTTAAGCAAATATCTACAAGTGTGTGTGCTTAACATGGGAATAAGTGTATAAAGTTTCCCACTTCTAGTGGAAATATATTTTGTGTAAAATCACATTTCTTGCCATTTCTGTCCAGAACCTGTCACACAGTTCTGGCGCCTCTTCACCTGTGCAGCCGGAAAATTCATTAACAGTTCTGTTATTTTTATATTTTTCACAATTTTACATAGTAAGTCATCAGTCTTTTAAAAATGTGTTCTTTGTCCTTCTTAAGCAAAAAATGGTTGTTTGGCTCCACCCCTTGGTCTCTCCCTGGAAGCCCAGGAGCCATCCCCCATGTTTGTTCCTTGCAGATGCCATTTACGACTGTCTTCGCACTTCGAATTTCCTGCTCTGCAGCTGGTCATTGTTCCTTTTGCCTCTGTAGACCAGGTTCTTTCCTACCCTGTAATTAACACTTCCCTGTGATTTCCTGCTGGGAGGAAAGACCTTCCTCCTGTGAGAAAAACCTGTTATTCAAGTTCTGCAGCTTCAGCCAGGTTTAAATTAATTGTTAAATTCTGTGGCCTTTTCCTTGGCACAAAACAAACGTGTTGTATCAAATCACAGCTAGAATTCTCATTCAAGATTTTAACCATGGGAACAAAACAATTACAATATGGGTTACTAGCAGTAACAGGCCTCTTAGATTACAAACATTTGATTTTCAGTTTATCCATGTTAAAGTTTAATCAGGCCGGCCCCTGACAGCTGTCATTACAGCAGCCCTCTGCTGCACAGAGATTTTTGACAGATCCAGAGACAAGCCGCTTTTTGCTGTGGAAATCTCTTTATGCTTTCAGCCTTTCACGACCTTGTAGGTTCACAATGATTTCTTAAACTAAGTGAATTGTAGCACCCAGCAAGAATGTTGAATATTTGAAAGGTGTTCTGTACCAGCATTCTGAAGTTTCAGCAGCACAGAAAAAGTGATTTAAAGCCATATATGGAGTTTCATGTAGCAGAGCACTGCTTTTTCCTTCTGCCCCCCATTTTCAATTGTTGTGGGGCACAGTGACACATTTCAGGAGTGATAGCTTTGTTCCACCACTGACAACATGCGTGGCAGACTGGGCAGCCATCTTTTTGTGCATTGAGAAGCGCAATTTTCAGGGGTTTTGGTGTGCACAAGGGTTTTGCAGCCATTTTGCTGTTTCTGATCCCATCATAACAAAGTGATGCAGCATAGCAGAGCAAAAGTGGGTCAATGCATCCCACACAGGTATTGGTTGAACAGCCAGGGAGAAAGGTCATACCCCTGGGGAACACCACAGATAGAGAGAGAGATAGAAGAGAGGAAGGACCCCAGCTGGACCTGAGAGGGTCAATCTGCGAGAAAGGAGGTCAGCCAGGCCAGGGCCTGATCAGTTATACCCAGGCTATCATAGAGGCGATTGAGCAGGATGGCATGGTTGACCATATAAAAAGCAGAAAGATTTAGGATAATGAGGACAGAAAAGGTTAGAGTCAAGGTTAGAGAGCAGGTCTTCACAGATGTTCAGAAGTGCAGTTTCCGTGCTTCTGGCCACTCTGAAGCCAGACCGATGGTCATGGGGACAACCAATAGATTCAGTGTGAAGATTAAGCTGGGTGATGGCCAGCTTTGCCAAGAGTTTGCCCAGGAAATGAGTGATGGAGATCGGGTTAGAGTTAGCCAGAGAGGAAGGATCTGCAAAAGGCTGGATCAAGTGTATCGATGTGGTCGTTAATGTTTCTGGATGAACAAGGAAGAACCTGTTTTGATTAGGATCCAGCATACATATGGGCATCAGACACTCAACCAACCGCTGGAGTCAGTGTCCAGGGTATGGAAGGGGGAAGAGAGGCCAAGTGATAGCACTAGGTCTGTAGAATAAGTGGGCCATTGGGGATGATGAGAAGCTGTGCAGCATCTGGAAGGGACAGAAGACACTCCACAGAAAGTATCCAAAGGAACAAGTCCATGAGGGTGCAAAAGCCTGGGCTCGGCTCTGGAGCATGCAGCAGTGTGGAATGATCTTGTACTGGCCCACCCACTCGCTCTGAAGAGGAAGCAAGTAGGCACATGCATGCCTTGCTAGCACTGGCACTAGTGGCACATGAGCAGTAACATTCCAACCCCACTGAAAACAGGAGGATGACGTTAAATGCATGAAGGCCATATGCTCAAGCAGGAAAATGGTGACACCAGGTGACAACCCGCTTCCAACACACATCCAACCGGCTTACACAGCTCCCACCAACATGCCTTACAAGCAACCCCTGAATACCCTTTAACAGCAACCATTTGCATAATCAGACAAATCACACCAGCAGAGTGGTGGCACTGGGAAAGCAGCAAGTGCTTGGAAATAAAAGGAAGCAGACAACCCCTCCCCCTCACACACAATCGGATAGTGTTAACATTGAGTAAAGTCACTTCCTCATCCCCCAGAAGACAGACTTAGAATAAAAAATAGATGGGAAGGATGCAGGGGTTTAGACAATGACCAATTCCGCTAGAAGAGAAAAGAATTAAGTGAACAAAGAGAGGAAACTAACCATCAGGAGAGTCTGGGGGAGGTGCATAGCCAGGACCAGATGAGAGTGCAAGGGGTGACAAGGAACCGTGCAGAGTGGGATTGAGAAGAAACTCGAGGAGGGCCCCAGAGGAGAATGAAAGGGAATGGTTAGGATAAGAGTGAGCAGAGAGGAAAACAGGAGGTGAGAGAAATGAGGGAAGCCAAGAGCTTGAAATGAAGCTGGGGGAGGGAAGACAGGAGTTGAGAGAAATGAGGGAAGCCAAGAGATCGAAATGAAGCTGGGGTAGGAGAGCTATGTTTGTAGGGAGAAGCCAATCAATTGGAAGAGAAGACAATGATAGTATATACAACCGAATTCAGTTAATGAGTGGGGGCATGAGATAGGAGTACAGCCATGAGAATGCATAGTTGCATATCCTAATGGGGGCAGAAGAGGCTGCTCTTACATAGAGCACCACTTGAGGTGCCCTGTGCAGCCTGCCCAACGGTGTTTCCTTCTGGGCTGCAGTACACTGACTGGTAGGAGGCAGGGGGTTGGTTGGAGTACAGGAGCCTGAGCCCCAGGGATCAGTCGAGCATGGCAGCATGGAGTGTGCTTGTCAGGGCGAAGCAGGCCACGCCAGAGCGCTTTCAGAATCTTTTTGACGGTGCAGAGTAGCACACGCTGCAGAAATGCTGAGAGGAGGGGAGGGTGCCAGTCCACACGCTGAGGAAAATCCAAAAACAGGGCATACAAACGGATAGGCCTAAGTGCCAAGCATAGGTCTCGGGAGGATAGTTCAGGGGCAACGCACTCTCCTTGGAAGCAAGACAATGTAGAGCAGCACAGGTTCGATCCCCGGGTCCGCGCTTAGAAACCTACGGGTATTAATCACGTTATAAATAACCAATCATAATCATAGGAAGGATCTGTGTGTGCAGGCTCTGGTCATGAGAGCACATGTTTTCCAATGGCACATCTAATTGGCACATTCATTTTAAAACATGCACCCATTTGCTACATGTTCGTACCTACTGGAAAGCCAACGAATGTTCCAAAAGTGGAACAATCGACTATGTGACAGAGGGTAATCAGGGGCGTGGATGCATGGCAAGAAAAACAGAGACTGTCCTCGAACAGCTGGAACTTTAGGCCACTCTGGAATCTTTCATACACATGTTTGAATAAGTCCATTCATTGGAAAAGAAGGAATTCACACAAGCCTCGACCCCATTCATAAGCTATTTAGGGCTATGTAAATCATGACTATTCTCGTGGCACAGGGTGGCCGGAGGGATTCACGTCTCTTCAAAGCATGATTAAGCAATCACAAGTTGCAAGGGGGCAGGACATGTCTACACTCTTAGCTGGGCGCATGGCAAACTATTGAGCAATTAAAAGAAGAAATGCAGTGATTGCACTTTAATCAGCTTTGCTCACATATTTTAGCATGACATGCAGAAAAGATAACACACATTACCTTGGTAGGAACACTTGTTTTATTTGATGGCAACAATAGTACAAACTGCAGAACTGTCACAATTCTAATGAAATTGCCCTTGGACATTATTGGTAGATTGAAAACAGTCTATGATTAATTGGATAGGTATTTGTTGTTGAATAGAAATGTAGCAACAAATTACTTAATTTCTGATGTATTACCGTGTCTAATGAAATGGAACATTTTATTGCAATTGCTTTTGTTTAGATTAAACAGATGTTCATGTATTCACATGCAGCACTTTGAACATGTACACCATTTTTTCATCAAATCACACGTGCAGATTTCATTTGTTGCCAGATGTTTCTCTCAATTTTCGTATTTTATTCATTAAATATGCACTTCCAAACGTATGTCCAAATCTATGGCTTGCAGGGCTAAAAGATGTTTTTTATGTCCAATTTGTTTTCTAAAGCACCTTTAAGTTTACCAGTTAAAATTATATTTGGCTAGTATTTGATTCTACTTGAGCTCTAAATCGGCTTCAGTTTCTGATAATCATGGGCCCGCTCGTGATCCCAAAGAGACTCCACCACAACCAAGTCCCCTGCATTCAGAGTCCTGCAAGTCCTTCTTGACCCTATGCAGGGTTACTGCTGCCTCGGAGTCTATGCAGTGTCCTGGCTCCATAGCCGCATTGTGAAGACATGGCTACTGGAGTACCTGGATGATTAGTGGTAATTGCCTACACAGCCCCACACTACTACTAAACCATCAGTGATCCTAATCATTAAGTTATAACACACACAGCCTGATGACTATACCTTCTCTGCCTTCTGTGGTAATGTTGACTGACGGTAGGCTATACTCTGTATAAATATATATAAATTAAACAATCAAAAAAGCAAATAAATAACTAGAAAAGACAAGAAAAAAACACCAAAAAAGAAGAACTGGTTTAGAGTAGCACGTACGCTGGGTATTTGAACAGGGGTGATCAGGCAAGAAATTGCAGCAATGTCAATGTTCAATAAGTATATGTCTTTCAAGAAGAGGATTGAAAAGAGGACGTATATATCACTAAGGTCCCAAAGGTGGACCAGGGGGACAGCCTCTTGGCAGTAACTTATTCTTGGTCTTAGATGGCTTGACAGTGTCAAACTCAGCTTCTCAGTGCTTTCCTGGTGGTTGAACTGGGTCACATTGATAAAAGTGCTGAGTTGGCATTGGGAAGGGGCTCTGTGCAGTTCATTATGGTGTGGTTCAAGGTTCCATAAGGTTCAGATTGGAGGCCGAGTTGGTTTGAGACAAGGTTACAGCTGGGTCATGTCAATGACTGACACAATGGCTTCCAGCAGTTTGAGTCGATGTTTGAGCCAGGTCGAGGCAAGGTCCTGTTGGTTCGGGGAGGCCTGAAGTTGCGTCACACCAAAGCCGTCCACAGATGTGAGCCAGTGTTTGAGCCAAGGTGGTGAAGAGTTCTACTGGTGTGAAGCAGCGTCATGTCAGTTTGAAGATGCAGGCAAGCAGTTCAAAGGTGCAAGAATGCCAAAAGTATAATACTGGGTCCTGTTGGGTGCTGTCAGCTCAGAGATGTCAAGCATAGTTTGAAGGCAGTTAAAAGCTGTGTGAACAGGATTCCAGCTGCTCTTGGGGTTCTGGGATGTTGTTTGTTTCTGCACTCGCACTCCACGGAGCTTGGCTGAGACCTAAAGTGGATCCTTCACCTCCAGTGAGGAGCCTGGTTCCAGTTCAGCTGTCTGAGGGGCAGGTATTGGTCCAAACAGCAGTCACCTCAACAGTTCCTTGAGATGGTTAGGGGACAGACCTCTCCTCTGCCTTGCATGCCTTCATTCTTCACCTCACTACTGGAGGACCTTGGAATTGACTACACTCCCAGTAGAGGCCCAATTAATTATTTCTGCCTTTTTGAAGTCCAAAGCGAATCAAGGAAGGAGTTGAATAATCTTTTCTTATAATGGCAAATTGTTGCGGGTGATTGGCTTTCTGTTGTTCTAAAAAGACAACATAGACTTTTTTCATCACACCCAGAGTGCCATGACCTGCAGGAAATGGAGGGGACAGGAATTCAAAGAGCTCCAAAGGAAAAGCAAGATGGTGGACCTCTTTTTCAGGTCCACCATTCCCTCTCTGGCTACTCCATCTCCACCCTTTTCCCTTGCATGCTAATTTCAAAGGCTCTTTGAAGTGCACATGCTGCTGTGAGTGTAGTGTTGTTATCGGAGTGCCCTATTTGAATCAGGGTTCCCAAGAGATGTCCTGTCAAGAGCTCCTGTGTTTGTGGGGAGGTGCTACCCTTCCTCCCGGGGAATCAAAGTAAAATCGCATCTGCCTACCTGTTGTCTCACTTGCTGAAATGTAAACCCGCAGGCTGCAATAAATACACATAGCCCTCACATAGCTGGTCTGGGCTCAGAAAGCTGACACTTGTATATTATCATATATATATATATATATTTCATTGAGCATTGTAGCTTGAAAATCGAACCTTTAACTGCTATTAACAGAAACAAAGAAGAAAAAAAAAAAGAAACAAAAACAGAAAACGTAGATACATCACATAACATTTAAGAATAGCTAATCACATTTGTAAAATAGTGGAATATATATAAACACCATAAGAAAGTTGGCAATGAATCAGAGTTTGAAAAAATATCTATTAAAAATCTACTCACTGCGGCTACAGTTAAAGATACTTGGACAACAAGCCACATTCCCATTCCAGAGGCCAGATGCACTAATAAAACATATTTTGTAAAAGAACTTAAGGAAGTGTGATTGTACCATAGGTGCCAAAGGTTTACACTTTACAATCAAATGTCTCAATATCTCAAACTACATCTGCATCTTTACAATTTCTCCAAAGTCCCTGGAATCTAGCAATGTTGTGAAGTGCCCCCAAAATGTCATTTGTGGAAACAGGTTGAACTTTAGGCATTAGAGCCATCCTCTATATTTTGCATCGGAACCTTTTAAATTATGTGGCTATAAACAAATGTGGTTTCAAAATTTCTGTTATATCCAAGTATAATTTATGTGTTTTTGCACCGTCCTTCGTAGAGATCCAGCCATTTATCCAAAGTTTTTTCTTTACTTCCATGGGGAGAAGAATAAGTGCTTCTGCAGTTATGCTTAGAGATTCCAACAGGGATCATCATATTTAATCCATTCGATCAATCTCTGTTGGTTAAGTTATGCATAACCACATTAAGTACATTAATACTATAGGGCCAAGTATTTTCCGGTTCAGTGAAAGATATTTCTAGATTACAAGGACCTTAAGTGATTACAAACTCATATCTCATACTAACAGTTGGGACACATTTGGGTAGATTAAGTTCATGCCTCCAGAAATGGCCCTCAGGTCTATCCCAAAACACACCATCTGTTGGTCCAACCACTTCTGCTCCATATGTGAGGATAGGTACAACTTTTAGTTTAAAAACGTTATATTAGGGATTAATGGGAAGCTGCCATAGCACATCTTGATTCTATTTGCTTGACTGGCAAGTGCTAGACATTTATTACAAAGCCTCATATAATGAGTGGTGCGTTTATTCCTAGCATAGATTGGAAATCCAAGATAGAAGAATGAGTGTGCTTCTTCAAGTTAGATGTGATTAAGCCTCCACGTGGACTTGTTCTTTTTACTTCCATGAGTGTTTCAGAAAGTTAGTATCGTTGTCTTAGATGGATTGATACTTAAGCCGTTGTTATTCACATATTCATTAAGTGCCATTCATTTGCATTGGAGCCCTACTGGGGTGTAATCTAAAAGGACCATATTGTCAGCATAACTGGCAAATTCCCAAATTTAGGAGGGAAATATCTTACTCATCCCAATGCCTCACCAATGTATGCTATAAACTTCGTAAATACGAATGGGCAAGGACACCCCCTTTGGCGTAGGCCCTTATTTGTGCAGATTGTTTTTGATAAGCTGCCCTGTGCAGTAAGCCTAATTTGGATCTTAGTGACATTGTGTCGCAAGAAGTTTGATAGGTTTCTGGAGTTTCGTTCCAAGCAGCGATCAGTTAGACAATCAAATGCCTTGGTTACGTCCACAAAGTTCATATACATTGGTTGTTATTTTAGAATTGGTCAAAATTAACCCATTGAGCAAAGTTCCCAGGTGTTTATTCATCCCTGATTGATACGGATCATGGGCTTTCCTATCAGCTGCCCAGTTTTTCAAGATGTCATAATAATATCAGTGATTATTTTTTACTGGAGGCATCCAGCAAGGCTATACGGTGATCAATCTTCTGTGAAGCCTTATCACCCTGTTAGAAAATTGGAAGAATGTAGGAAAGCTTCCACAAACCTGGAGTAATTTGGGAGCGTATTGTGTGGTCAAAAAGGGATTTCAGAATCCTAGACCACAATTCAGGATGACTGTTCAGTGTAACATTAGAAAGTGCATTGAGATGGTTTTTAATTGTTGTACGTATATCGTCAGCATCAAAATCCAAGGTCCACTCTGAATCGTTCTGCCATGGCTTGCCATATATTTTATTTTACTATTTTATCCATCATCCTCTGAGATATGATTTATTAAGGTAAAAGCTTGAAACGAGTTAAATTTGACAATCAGTTTCCAAAAAGTTGAGGAATTATTGTTAGGCAAACAATGTAACATGAACTCTGAGTCCCTCTGTGGTAAATGGTTTTATAGCTTTGCACACAATTTCTGTATCTTAATTTTAGTTTGGAATTTAACTCCTTAGATCTAACAAAAGAAGTATTTTTGCTGATTTTAATTTCAAAGGTATGTCTGTATTTGGGAAAATCTTGCAAATTAGACTTAAATGAGGTTCTAACGCTAATAAAAAAAGCCTTCAAAGTTCCCCAGAGAAACTACTTTGTATAACTCTTCTGAGTACCAGTCACTGACTGTGGAGTGCAGATACGTGTTGAGCGTACTTGCAGAACAGGGATTCCACCTTAATCAATTAGTAGCTGCATTGGGTGCAATCAAATGAGCCCTAGGGATATAGATGGTTGAATCAGGGTCAACGTTTACATTCCATTCGGCCCTGGTAGACCTTGAGGACTTTAAACGTCTTACATTTATCAATAATGCTTTCAGTGGCAAACATATAATCTTTGATCGGATAGGCCTCGACTCCATGTACAATGATGGGGACTAAAATGATTGGGAACATCTCCTTGAACATGGCCATTAAGCTTTTGTAGTTCCCAGATATTCATCAATTCAAGCCCTGCAGCTCCACGACATAGAGATTATTTTAGCTAGACCAGGAAGATTGACGTAAATACCCTTTTATATCATTGCAAAAGCAGTTCAGATCACCTGCAATATGTATATTGTTAGCGCCACTATTCGATAACGACCTATATAAAAGTAAAGATACATTCAAAGGGTTTGACTAGACATTGAACGTGAGTATATGAATATTCCTATGCAACGCGGAGTCCAGTTTAATTTCTGCCACTTATAAATAAGGAGTGTCATCTGGCGACTAACATTTTCAGGATATACCGGTGCCATTCTTGGAAGCAATTAATAGACCTCCATACGGCTGCCCCCTGGGTACCTTCAGGGTAGGCTTTAGCATAGCGGTATAGCTGCATAATATGGGATTTTCCTTCAACCATGTCTCCTGCAACAAAACAATGTCATATTTATTAAGTCTTAATGACTTTTTCTTAAACCAATGAGCATGTCCGCAAGTGTTCTAAGACAGGGTGTAGATTGTTTTTGTCCTTAAGATGCTGCACTGCAATGTGTTTAGTTTTTTAGTGAAATCAGCCAGGCCCAATCATTTCTGTCTGCAGCCCTAGCAGTAGTGGTAGCATTCAAACAAAATTCCTGTCTTTCTCTTGAATGAGCAGGATCACAGCAAATCTTTAAAGGCAATTTGTTGTTTTTATCTAACACAGAATTACTGCGTAGGGTAAACTTGTTAACAGGCCTCTCAGCAGAGCTTTGACCTTGCATTACTCATAAATCATAGCCCAAACTCAGAAGGAATGGTACTGCTGCTTTCAGCGTTTCCATAACTATCCTGGATCGAATATGCAGCAACCAAAATCACAGACATGATCTTCTAAAAATTCAATGTGTACTACATCACTAGAAGTTAACGATCCAAGACTAGGAACCACCTCAAACAGGGAGAGTACATTGGATGGATTGAGTAACACCTCTTCATCTGGGGCAACTACCCTTTCAAGCATAAAACAGAAATGTGTAGGGCCCATTGACGAGTAACATGTGTGTGGGTCAAAAGGTAGTGTATTCTTTGTGGACTGCCCTCCAGGTATAGAGTTGCATAACCTTGCATGCTTATCTTCCAGTCTACTGATGACTGTCCTTGAAGCCAGTTAGGAATGACTGTTGTCTGTGACATCTACTTTAGTTGTTTACTCAGCGCCCAAGTTATCCAAGTTGGGCTGAAAATCATTAGTATATGTCTACATCTTCAAGTGGCACAGCGAGTAGAGCGCTCTCTTTGACATCTGTGCAGAGCCTGCTAACACAGGTTCGAATCCTGGGGGCGAGGTCGATAAATGAGCACCACACACTGTGGGTAATAATAAGCAGCACTCAGATACCTGAGGGTTCGTAGCACTATATAAATGCCAAATTATTATTATTAAGGCCATTTCTTCTGTGGATTTCAAATTGTTATTATCGATCAAGCTGGTTGCTTTAATTATCTCTGTGCCTGACCCATGCTCTTTTAACATTAAATTATCCTGGATCCTTCCAGGTGATTTTGTTATTGTATTTTGTTTTTTCTTGGATTTCTTTACGACCTTCCTCCCTTGTGCATCGACCTCATCAGCAGGATGAATTACAGAGTCTGTTTCAAAGGAATTTACAAGACCCACAAGAATTGGTGTTGTTGTTACCTTTTTGATTCTTAGATTTTTTTTCTTGAGGGTTTGACTTAACTTTAAAGGGGGGCTTGCCTCATTTTCCTTTGATAAAATGTAGAGTAGTTTTCAGAATCAGCGTTCATGCACGGTGAACTCAGGCACTAATTGGGGCTGCTTCATTGCGGGCTGACATCATCCATGGTTACTGGAGCTGAGAGTCCTTGCTGTTCATCGTCTATAACAATAGGTTCAGAGATAGGGCCCACTGATTGCCACTGACTGGCAACAACTTGTCTGGGATCTTGCATGCGTATTTGAGAAAAGCATGGTTGATGCTCCTCTGGAATCATAGTTATTTCCAAGGAAGGTCTCATGTGGTCAGCTTGAATATGGGAGTTGGTGAACTTATTGGGTCTTAACCCTGTGTTCTCGCTCAAAATAAAGCCTTTCATGAATGAAAGCTTAGTATCCATTGACTAACAGAACATTTTGTTTCAGTCTAACAGTCCTTTATATTCGCATACAGCTTCACTAGAGAGTTAAGGACAACATTTAGGGCCACCAATGAAGACGGGATCGGTCAGGCTTCATGGGATGAGACAGCAATTAGGTGAGGCGTGTATAGGAGAGTTGATAGTGGTTGAGAAAAAGTTCCCTCGTGGTGTGGATCAAGTGAGTCTGTGCTCATCCCTAACTAAGTTTTTGGAGTTCGATAATTAGTGGTTGTGCAGGTTAAATCCTTGGATAGTTAATTCTGGGTACTATGAAGTACTTCAATTTTGGCATTGTGGAATGGCATATGGAATTTCTGCAGCAATCGTCTCCTCAGTATTAGTTGGCAAAAGAAGTGCCATACTGGTTGGATTATCCCCTCTGAATAACTCATTATTTCCACCCATTCTTTTGAGCACAGGTTGATCTAAGGGACCTTCAGCCACCCGAGGGCTCAAAGAAAGAAATGGTTCATGTTATTTCGGCAGTAAATCCTCAGAAATACCACCAAACGGAATTACTGTTGCTGCCACTTGATCCAGCGGAATTACCACCAGATTACAATTGGCAGTTAGGTCACGGAATTAACGCCAGCATTTTTCTTACCTACCCCAACTCCACAACCAAAGTTGGGTGGTTCGTTAATGCGGCGCTAAGTCTGTTACCACTGCATTACAACCAATGTTACCCACGGCACCCAACTTGGAATGAGGCCCTATGTTTTTTTTTTGGAAAACAATGTAGTAATTCTTGTTTCACCTCTGGGCATTATCAATCCCTTACAAGCAAACTCACGGGAGACAGGGCTGGAGCACTCGAAGCCAGGGCCCTACAGGTGGTTGGTGAACTGGAGGTTCACGTCAAAAGGATTTCTATAGCTTAGACTTTAGGTCGAACGCAGGAGTCAGGGGCATCAACTCCACCAATAGCATCTGAGGCCCTGCAAGTTGAGGAGGGATTCAATCTCTGACTTCTCAATTCATTCATTCTGCAAGCCAAATTAGTAAGGTAAGACACCTGGCCAAAAGGCAACCCGATGATGGGGGTCAACGAGGGTAAATCAATTGATATGCGACAAAGGGTCCTTATCAGCTCAAGAACCGCATTGTCCGTCAGCGTCGCTGTAGACAGTGGAAGGGGGAGTTGATGCCCACTACATCTTATGGGGAGTAGTCTCACCTTAGAAGGAGAGGGTCAGCAACATATCATCATCCTCCGAGACGCAGAGACTCCCCGCGGACTGCGATACACTGCACTTTCACATCCGCGGCGGCGCTCCAAACTGGTTGGAAGTTTTTGAAGGAACAGTCCTCCGCCCCCTCTCACTTTTATGTTATCAAATTGTTGTGCCTTTAATAATTGTGTCCTCTTATCAGTCACTACATGTGACCTTTGAACCTGCCCTGTGCCACAGAAGAGCAGGCGTGACATGTGGATACTGGTGGACATGGAGACACTATGACTTTGCCATGTAGCATTAAGAAAGTGGTGTCTGAACAGCAAACTCACATTTCAGAAACAGAATTACCTGCTTAATGTGTATTAGTAAAAATAAAACAAATCAAGGCTTTTGCACCCTTGCAGATGGCATCCCAATACATTCATTTGGACGTTTGATATGATAAGGGCTGAATCACTACCTGTATAGCCAACACTAAATATAGGGGCATTCCATACCTCAGATTGCCAGTGTTAAAAGCCAGCACACTGTAAACGGACTCATGAAAACTACATCGAATTTAGTACCAGGTGTGTGCCAGGGTTCCTGCACTCCCCAGCCTCACCCTACTCTGTGGTTCTGCTGTGAAAGTTAGCAGCACTAGGGATTCGGGAGGCGAGTTCTGCATTCGTGCTCCCTCCCCAAACCCTACACTGAGGAAGCAGCAAGGGTTTCATTGTAAAAGGCTCGTGTGTTGGCTTTCCCAATGGTTATTAGGAAGTGAACTACGGAATATAGCTCCTGTTACAAACAGTTTCAATTTTGTTTAACTCACTACAGATATGAAGAGCACTTTCCGGTTGTAAAGCCAGAAACTGTGCTTCTATGGCTGCACCCCTACTCTGCAAGGGAACGTGTTCTTGTGCTGCTGCACGTGTGTGTGTGCGCACGCGTGTGTGTGCATACTAACATTCTACAACGGGTGGAGACATCTACATGACTATAAATGCTTTGAGTTCAGTTACAGGAAATGCAAATTATGTTTGGCTTTAAACCCAATGTTTTTTGTAAGGGAGCAAAGCACAGCATGTTATATTCAAGACAGATGTTTTACCGCTGAGTAATACAAACAAAACGGTGCAAAAATGGTTGGCATGAGAAAAAGCACAGCTCGCCCTGTTCCACTCCTGAATTCAGTCTATATAAATATGAACAGCAACACAAACTGCTAACGGAGTGGCCCCAATCCTAATGGGGAAAAACATACATTAAAAACACATTGCCACCAGTGTTTTCTGCATTTGCTCCGACATAGCGCGGATTGAGTGCTCTAAGTACTCTGTGCACAGTACCTTAGTGAATGGAGCACGTCATGCGTGCCAGTACTCCCAAAAACATGCCCTGGAGGTCGCCTGAGCATCTCAGATTTGCTTCTGCTTCCTTGCAGCCTATGCACACAGCCTTCAGATGCTGAGGGGATTCACATAGATTTGGCAATGGGCATCTCAGGGATGCCTCTGACAGCGCCAGATGTGCGCTAGTGTTAGTCTTAGTAAATAAGGTACAAGGCATCTGGAGTGAATATGAGATGCTCAAGGCGGTATCCGTCATATTTTCGAAAACCTATTTTCAAAACGCAATTTCGTCGAAAACATTTTGGCGACATTTTTTTTCGAATGTTTTTTTTTTTTATTTATATACTTTTTTTTGGAGTTTCGTTAGTAAAATAAAGTGTTAAAAAAACGGGGGTTTAGGGGGGACCCCCGCATTTAAAAAAAAAACAAAAACATTTTACATTTTTTTTCTTCGCCAAAATGTTTTCGAGAAAATGGCATTCGAAAATAAGCCATTCGACATAGTCACTATAAACCGCTCAGGGCATCTCCTGATTTGCTCCAGCGCAATTCTTTGTGAATCAGGCCTAGAGTGGCTCGGATGGAGAGTGGTTAGTACTCCAATATCGTGTCCAGGCTATAAAAAGACAGGATATGAGAATAAAATGAAAACAATTGTGCATAATTGTTACATTGACAGAGCCTAGTAAATGTTATATCAACCGAGCAGCTAAATGTTTGTTTGTAAATGCTCAATTAGGAGAGCAAAATGCAGGGTATTAATCAATTTTTTGGGCGGGGTTTCAATCGTTTATTTATTTATTTTTGTATCTTATTTGTGTTTATGGTATACATTATACCTTACACAAATACAGAAAAATCAATATAAATAGGTTAAAATCCTAATGCAAAACATAGAACAATTTATGTTTAATTTCAAAAGAATTAGTAAAACCACATAAATATACATTAAATATATGAAATCATATCTAACATTTAATTAGCTTGTCTTTCTCTAAGCTGTAATTCCTTAAAAATAATAATCAAAAATCTAGGAAGGGCAATTGATAATGACACTTGCGATCCAGCCATCAATCTATTTCAAAGATTTACTGTAATCAAAGCCAAGACTGAATGGATGAATGGACACAATAATTTTACCCTAACATTCATCAACGACGGACATTCCATAATTAAATGAAATAACGTCTCAGTTACAAGTTCTAAATTCTTTTGGAATTTTCAATCTGAGGCCAATAACCTCTAATGTCGGTAGACAATTTAATCGAAATCGCATATACCACGACCTTCAGACTTGTGAAGGACATTTGTTCAGATATGATTTAATTTCTGAGGAGTTTGTATACCAAACAGACCTACCTTCAAGGTCATCATTATCATTCACTTTATCCAACCTTATAATCTTCTTTTTGCTGACCCAAGCTGACTGAAAATCATTGAGATCTACTTTCTTCATAAATTCTTCACAGCACTTCTTAAGCTTTCGCAAGTAAGTATTAGAGTTCATACTCATTGTGTCTCCCATAATACAACATACACTTAAACTTTCTCTAGTCATGATGTTATCATACAGCCCTAGACATTTCATGACATACATTGACCACCAAGATTGAATTCCCAATTACAATCGTGTGACAATGATTGATAAAGTTCTATATAAGCCCATGACCTGTCTCCAGATACAACCTTTGAGCGTGTCCAGAAACTTTCTATTTGAAAAACATACTAATTCAATGCCATACAATTACTGACTCTCTAACTCGATAGAATTCTTTTAAAGGGAATAAAGAGGATGTTATCTTCTTATGAGGTGGGTCTGAGAAAGCTGTGGATGGTTTTTGGTAGTAATGATTGTGCACTTGATCAGTTTCTATTTGTTGTGGGGTGGGATGAGAGGAATGTCGATTGGTTTGGATGATGCTATTGATGTCTTCAGAAACCTTGTTGAACTTGTTGGTGAAAAACATGCTGATGGCAATGCATTTTTCTGTAGAATGAGATATGGTTGGTCTAGGTGTTGATGGTTGCAATTACTGATGCCTTTGAAGAGTATTTTTCATTCTGTTCAGTACTTTAGTTATGCTAGCATGTGGATTTAGTGGTGGTTTTGGGAAGGAAATGGTCCTACCCCACTCCCTTAATGCTCTCCCCACAGTCACTAGATGATGTATAGGCTAAGGGGGGTGAGAACTCCATGGCACAAGTGTCTTATGACATAACATAGAAATCCATGTTAATAATGTTGTTCTCTGTCTCATCATAGACTCCATTTTGTACTACCATGAACGCCATCTTGTCCATAGGCCCAAAAATCATCCCTTTGCAAAATCAGCTCTCCCTTTTCCCCAGTGCCTCGCACAGACAGCCCAAAGCCCCGCCACCCTCTGTCAGCTCTGCGCAAGCCTTGTTCACATGGAAGTCCAGCCGCTCAATTGTTGCAATTGTTTAGTATCATTCGCAATGACTATGCCGTTCCGCCGACCGTGAGACCAGGCCAGCCCTGGCTTCCCATCCATCTCCACTAACCTGCCCATGCCCCCATGATCCCCACCCTGTCAGGCCATGGTACACTAGACCCAGCTCTCAATCCTCTTTCATGCAGATAACCATCTAACATCTGACCCCCTTCCAGTGACCATTCCAAAAACCCCACGGTAGAGCTAATCCTATGCTGCGGTATATGCTCCCTAAGACTAACACATGTCCGCGTAAATCATGAGCTATCAGGTAGATCAAAACCCACTGGGGGAGTCACCGGGAGTGGGACCACAGGATCAATAGAACCTTAGATGCAGAGGTTGGAATGCCAGTATATTAATCTGTTTTCTTTGAAGTACCCCCATTCTTGTAATGATTTCTATGTTTGCCATTACTCTTCCATTATCAGTTCCTGTTGTTTAGCTTAGATAGCATTGCAGCGCCTCTCTGCCCTGACCTTCTCTGCGACGATGAGCCCAGCTGACCACGTACACCATGACTGACGAAGAAACAACAACCAATGGAACTCAGGCATCCCATATGGAGCTGGGTTCAGTATACCTATCCAGCCAATCCATTATGCTGATGTGTTACCTATGTATGATGTCACGCATGACGCTTGGTACATTTTTAATGGTCTGCCCATGTACATTTTGGCAGATCACTCTCGGAGCAGCAATGTTCTTTGGTTGCATACTTTATTTTATATAAAGTGTGTTGATTCTTGCAACTCATCTCCTAGCCTTATTCCCTTTAGGGTTGTCTATTTTATTTCCTTATTGCATGAGGACACATGTGTATGGGGGAGTGTGCCTGCAGTGGTAAGTCAGTACTTGCTGTTTGGATCTGCACTCGAGTTCTACTTGGTGGTGGATGGCATGCTTGCTGGCAGTTAATTCTTCATCTGGCTAGGTCTGACATACCACACTTCAAGGAGAGCATTCTGTTGGGATGCAGGTCCAAAGACCCAGCCAGGCACAAAGATTTAGATTGTGGAAAAATATATCAGAAGGCATCCTCGTGCTAGCAGTTCTTGTTGGGCACGGTAAAATGCGTATGCATCCATTTGTAGGTAGCTTTGACACATATTAGAAACACCATATAGCCATACAGAAAGAGCAACAATGTATTTAAGTTGCGGCTGCAGAAGTTAAAGATAGGGCAATGTAGTTTGTATTTAGCAGTAGTGTACAGTGTTACGTTTTAAGGGATGTGCAAGTAGGTTGCTGACATGGTTAGGAGTATGAGATGGAGCCAGGAAAGTGTTGTTGTAAAGGCGAGGTACCGGGCTGAGGTAGCAGGAGATCCACCATGTTAGATTTTAGGACACGTTACAGGAGGCATTTGTGAAACAAGGAGAAACAGGTCTAACAGTTTTAGTTGATCCTAACACAAGTCCCCCTTCCTTCCCCAAGATAGAAGTTAGCTGGCGAAGGTCACAGGCAGCCATGCTGTGTCGATAACAGTTAACTGAGTCCAGCTGCAGAGCTCGGAGGAGCGGGGAAGGGAATGCTGGGTCCAGGGAGGAAGGGTAGGAGCGTGCCCTTTGAAGGTTGCCTTCCAGAGGTCTGGCAAAGATTTAGATCACTACTACCCTCACCCGAAGAGCAGTTATTTGATTTGAACTGCACCCTGTCGATCAATAAATAAGCAAAATTCAAACATAAGAGTGGGGCCCGATCATGTCTTCCATGGGCACATTGGTTCCCAGAGAGATAAGGGGGGAGATGTGCTAGGGCTCTACCATGATTTTGAATGGGAGGAACACAGGTTATGCCAATACATGTATCAACAAGGGCAGGAATCTAGTTGTGCGTGCCACATTGTCTGGTATAAAGAGGAGGCCCATTGTATTATCAAAGCAGAGTTGACCTCGCTATTCACCCTCTGATCAGGATCTGACGGAAGGGTGCACATCACATGGTGGTCAAGAATATTTACTTGTTGAAGAAATGTATTATGGTAAGAACAAGCAGTAGCAGAGGATCTAAGATAATTGCACCTCAAATCATCTAAACCCGCCAATATACACTACAATCTAACAACTAAGGAAAGAGAATCCCTTATTGAAATACAAAAGGACGGAACAGTGGTCATAAAACAAGCAGATAAAGGAGGAAAAATTGTATTGCAAAACACAACGGATTATATCAAGATGGCTGCCAAACATTTAAGTGACAAACAAACTTATGAGAAACTCACCAATAATCCTCTTCCTAGCCTTATCATGGAATGGCATCAACTCAATAGACATGATTTGGAAATTTGGAAGAACAACTCCTAACGGAAGAAGAATATAACTACATGAACAATCAACATCCGATACTAGCAAGCATCTACTTCTTACCTAAAATTCATAAAGAATATCATCAACTCCCATCTAGCAGGCCAATAATTAACAGCATTGGCTCTCTAACGGAACCGATCTCATCATATATTGACAAACACTTACAATCTTTGGCAGCAAACCTCGCCTCCTTTATCAAAGACACAACAGACGTCATTAACCAATTGGAATTAATAGAATGTGAAGAAAATTTCAGAGTAGTAACTTTTGACGTGACCAGCTTGTACACCAGCATTCTCCACCAAAAAGGAATGGAAACAACAAAAGAGTTTCTAGATACAAGATCTATCTCATATAAAAACCAAAATGAAATGATTCTAGAAATGTTAAATTTTACGCTTACCAACAACATCTTTTTATTCAATGGAGATATTTACAAGCAAAAAAGAGGAACAGCAATGGGGGCAAAATTAGCACCACCCTAAGCAAACTTATATATGGGTGCGTTTGAATTACACCATGCATGGCAGCATCAATCTTTCTGCAAACTTAATCAGATTGTCTATTGGAGCAGATTCATAGACGGTATTTTAGTTATATGGAAAGGAGACAAACAATCATTGTGTGAATACCACCATTTCTTAAACAACAACCAGTATAATTTACAACTAGCGATGGAAGAAAGTGTCACCAAAATCCACTTCCTGGATTTAGAACTATACATCTGCAACAACAAGATCAAAAACAACATCTCCTATGGGGAGTTCCTAAGAATTAAACGAAACTGTACAGAAAACCAAGAAATGCTAAAACATCTGAAAGCAGCCAAAGACAAATTCCTGGCAAGAGGCTACAAAAGGGATCTTTTAACCAAGGCCACAAATAAAAGTCAAGAATGCAATAGAATGGATCTTTTGAGCTACAAATCTCGCAAACAAAATAAGATAGGCAAATGTGAGCACACAAACCTTAAGATTTATCACAACCTACACTACAGAGGCAACTTCTCTGAGGAAAATTCTTAACAAACATTGGAACATATTGACCACGGATCAGGACTTGAGACCATATTTACCCATATCTCCATGCCTCACCTACAGAAAGGTACCGAATCTGAAAAATATTTTGTGTCCATCTCATTTTGTAGAGCATAAGAAAACTAAAGGGCAACACCAACTATGGGCAATAGAAAACCTGCAAGGCTTCTACAAATGCGGAACATGTAATATGTGTAATTATGCCACAAATGGACTCAAAGAATGTTTAAAAGCAGATGGCTCAACTTACAAAATAAAAGATTTCCTCAATTGTAACTCCAAATTCACAGTGTATGCCATCAAGTGCACATGTGTAAAAACTTACATTGGAAGCACCATCAGACCTCTCAAGACAAGAATCTATGAACACATTCGGACTAAAAAATTACGTGATGTACGGTATCCTTTGAGCAAACATTTCCTTGAGAAACATAGATCTGGAGATATCTCTATGATAAGATTTTTCTGTATTGAACAAGTAACCCTCTCCAATAGAGGGGGGAATAGAGAAAAACAATTAGCAAAATGGAAGCATACTGGATTTTCTGTATGGATAGCACCAATACTGGTCTGAACGCAGACCATGAACTTTGCCATTTTTTATAATAATGCATTTTCTCTTTCAGATATCTATTAACATCTAATTATGTATGTTCTGTTTGTACAGTGAATGTTTAACCAGAATGTATGACACTTCATAATGTGTTCTGTTATTTCAGTATCTGCAAGTCACTAATGTATGACACCCCTCAAATAATTCGCAGCAGTTAGCATTTACCTTCTGTATGTTACTCATAATAGTAGGCTGATTTAAATAGGTTAATACAACCTAGACACTTAAAAGGATATCCACTCATTTTATGTTCACTAAGAATAGTCTCATGCCACTCTTGATTTTGAAATTATACTGGTATACTTCACAAAACCAACTAATATTCAGAGTAAGGTACTAACTTTCAATTCGGACATAGTGGCCGTCACAAGATCTAGTGAATCACATGTTCAGGCAGACAGTGCAGTGAAGTGGTATGCTGCATAAATATGTCGCCAGCTGACTATAATATCGGCGAATTACAAAAACAAATAACAAAACTTGCTTCGTTTTTTCGTTTACCTGTGTCACTATAATTTGACATTCTTATTATTCGAAGATTTCACATAAAAGGATTTGCGCTCGTATGAAATATCAATTAGGGCTCCTAAAACCATTTCAATATGGAGTCCAAAACGTGATCACGTATACCACGTGATCACGTGATCTTACGGATGACGTCACAACGTCATTTACCGCATTTAAATAGCGGCCATCTTTGATTAGCAAAACGAGCAGTTCCCGTTTTTGATCAGAATCCACTGAAAGCATATCCAAGGAGAAATCCAGGTAGGACAGTTAAGGCACGGATTGTTTTTAGAAGCGTTAACTTAAATCTCAATAGGAATATTTTTAGTACGTATTGGCGGTTAATCCCCAATCATCCACAAACATAGTCTTTTTTCTTTCAAACACCAAAGGGACTGCCCATGACCATTCAAGAAGCAACACTTCTGCCTAATAAAGACCTACTTACCAAGCCACACAGGAAACCAATCACCTAAGTTGTAATTAAGGTTCATTCATCATTAAGGTACTTAAATCATTGCTGAAAAAGTAAGAACTTTTCTTTTGACACTTCACTGTTTAAATATTCAGAGTCTGCATTTTTGAACGAATTATTGGTTGTTGAGTAATTATGAACAGAACCTTAAGAATAGTATACAGCTTTGATAAACATGATACATGGAATTTTAAGGCACTTTGCCATTCAAACAGTTTAAATGCCCATTTGGTTATCTTACTCATGGAACCAGTATCCTAAAGTGCTTTTCTTCCTGTAATGGCATCAATTGAAAACATTTAGAACTTTTTCTTTTTCCAAAAATATTGAATCCTCTCTATTTTTTATTTCTTTTCTTTTTCTTGTTCACAACAGCCAGACATTTATACTTACCTCCTGAAGAACCACTGAATGAAAGTGGGGAAACAAGTGTAGAGGGCAACAACTTTTGTTTTTTTCTCTTTGAATAAGCACAAGAGCAAAGTCTATTCTCAAAAATACAACAAATAAAAGACTTATTGTGGAGCGCCTGTCAAACAGTGTTTGCAGTTTTTCTTTGTGGTTATGTTTTAAGCTTTCTACAGCCTTGGGAGCTACCAAACACACGTGTAGGCAGCACCAACAGGATAAAGAATCTTACTAATTTCAAGAATTTCCTATTATTCTCCTGGTCCAATCCATATCAAGGCTGGTTTCGCATTGTTACGGTTATGGTAAGAATGTACCAGGCAGTTAATCAAACTCCTAGTGCCGATGTAGTAGGTCACGTGCCTTAGCAGAATGTGTTTAGATAAAGTGTGACCAATGAGGTAATGAACTGTGGGGATAACTAGAATTGTATGTAGGTGTGAGCCAATGGGGAGGTCGGGGGTCATGTTGTAATCTTTATTATGCATAGTTTTGTTAATTTGCAGTTTTCCTCTAAAAAAGATGTTACTCCTTAGGGTAGGATGAGCTATGTGTCAGTTCGGGTCTACTGCACCGTCTGATACATTTGCATGTAATAAAACATTGTTTTCCTTGCAAACGGTCCATGGATTATTTGGCCTATTTGGGATTGTTTTTATCGTTCAGGTTTTGGGTCATTCACCCTACAAGGCATATTAAAGGAAAACAACTTCCGGAATAAAGGACATCATTTTGGAATGGGGATTCCAGCCATAACTTTGTACAGCGCATGGCAAATTATTTATTGAAATCTTTCATTCATTTTACGACAATATGTACATGTATTACAGTGTTGACACTATGTTTAAGTAGTGTTGGAATTTCTTTTTTGTAAATGCAAATTCCATTATATAAACATTTTTAGAAAAGTGCTAAGGTAAAAATCTTGTTAGTTAATGTGACTGCACTCTCTTCTCCTTCGCAAACTTCTTTCCATTTGTGAATGACCAAAGAAATGCTGGATTGTGATTCAGAAATAATGGGAGCCATTTTTGTTTTGTATTATTTAATGTTTGGATTTGAAACAATGCCATCTTAAGGAGAGATATTGCATTTCTGCGTTTGAATGTACTGTGGGGGATGTAATTATTCCCATGAGTTTATCTCGCTGGCTTTGTTTCCTAGACAAAGATTGTCATCAAGAAAAAGGGACGGTATGCACAAATGTTGCTCTCAAGTACAGTGAATGGAGCAAAGCTCCTCTTGTGACATAAGGTCCTGTTGAGGTATCTGTATTGAGGGATGCCATCTGGTTAATGGACCCCACTCTTATGGAGGCATTTTTACTAAGCAAGTAATGTGAGTGGCGACAACATTAAGGAGTGAGACAGCAAAAGATAGTCCTGTTCCGAAATCACTACTGTGTGACAGTGAGTGCATTCTTGCAAATTAAATCCTCCAAGCCTATGCATCGTGTTTGTCAGGAATGAGTTCCTGTTGGGCATTTGTACAGAATGAGGCAGAGTGCCTCGTAAAACGTAATTGAACTTTTGCACTGAATTAGCAAAGGACAGTGAGAGAAGTAGTAGGATAGTGAGAGAAGTGGTGTGCTGTTGGCAGCTTCAGTTCGGTATAAACTGTGCGCTGACCTTTGGTGTCAGTATTGGAACAGATCGAGACCTCCTGTGCTGTTGGTGCTGTTTATGTGTTTGCTTGGTGTTGATGATGCAGTGTGGTAAAGTGCGTGTGGTTGCTGGGCGAGAGATGGTTGTGTGAATTTTCGGGTGAGTTAGGTAAGCAGATATTTGAAAGTTGGGTTAGTTGGGTGTGAATCCTGGTTATAGCACATCTTGTTCGATTTAATTTGTATTCCTATGGGTGGGGTTAGTTGCTGCTTTTCTTTCTTGACCGTCTAACTGTAGGTGGGTGATGTCGCGGCGCGCGCATGTGATAGCAGTCCACGTGCATGGAGGCTTTCAATGGATGTATGACGGTACCTGGCCATATGAGACTGCAAGTGGCATTAAATAAAGCTGGGCTATGTGCTTAGTCAATGGTTGCCCCATGTTGCCATTCATAACCCTTCATAGCAAAGTAGAGATTTAACCATTTACAATTTTCTGCGCATGCCACTGTGTACGTGTCTCACCGAATGAACACAGGTTTAGCTTCACCATGTAATGTTCACCTGCCATGCCTTATGTGCTGCCAATATACTGCCCTCTGACATACGTGGGCCTAGATCACAATTGAAAGAACTGTAATATATTAAAAGACACATTAAAAGCAACATTCGATCATTGAATGTATTAGTACACAAAGAGCTATGATATGTTAAAAATATTTTATTAAATGCAGACTTATGTACCACACTGTTTATATACACCAGGTTTACTTTTATGAAATGCACTTTTTGATGATTTTTCATGTCCGACGTTTGTATTTATTTCAAGTTTTTGACTGACTGTTTGTAGTTCAGAGCAATTTAGGAGCAAGAGACGCCTAAAGTAACGGCAAGCAGAACGAGAAAAGAAAGTCCAATTGTAAAACGTGTGCAGCCTGCCCAGCTTGTTTCTTGAGATGAAGATTTATATTTTGCCAGCGTCTCCACCTACTTGACAGGAGTTCACAGAGTCATTATAATGAGGGTTTCGGGTGTGTGCAGCATTGCCTATGATTGTTTAAGTAAATTGGTTGGCAATGTGGTTGGTAATACCTATATGTTAATGCTAATGTTAATGTTAATGTTAAAGGTATTTGCACCGCGCACTGTCAGGCGGATCTGAAAACAAGAAGGTGGGGTGAGTTAGTCGGGTGAAGAGGGAGAGGAGAGTGAGAGTCGTGGTGTGCTGTTGGCACCTTCAGTTCTGTTTTCACTGCGCACTGAGCTTTGGTGTGAATATCAGACCGATGTGAGAGCTTGTGTGCTGTTGATGCAGTTTATGTGTTGTTTGTTAGTTGTTGCTGTGTGGTGAAGTATGTGCGGTCTGCTGAGCGAAAAGATGGCTGTGTGGATTTTCGTGTGAGTTAGGTATGCAGAGATTTGAGCATATGGTTAGTGGGTTATATATCTTAGCCCTTATTAATCTTGTTCTATGTATCCAGTTGTACTATAGGTCGGCATATTTCCCCTTTTCTTTACTGTTCGTCTAGTTGTTATGAGTGATGACGTGGCAAGTTACCAGTGGTATTGTTTGAACTTAGTGTGATAGGGAGGAGTGTGTCTTGTCCCCCTCTCTGGTATTGGTATTGTAAATTAGCAGTTAACCACTCCCTTGCTATCGATTTCTTCGCAGTGGTCCATTGTTGCCTGTGTGTAGTTTGTAGGCCAAGGTGTTATTGATATATCGTCCTTGCTCATCCATCCCGGTCTGTGTTAATTCTTTGGTATCATCCTATCATATCTATCTCTGAGTTGGTAAGTTGATATGCTGTAGATTGTTCTTCCTTAACTTCTGTTTATGGATGATAGTTTATGGGGATTAAGAGGAACAGTTTCTTCACCCGACATTGTTTCAGCTGTGTATATGTCAGCCTTGGCGTTCTTCTAGTCATGAGGTGAAGAGCCAGGATTTGAGGAGTTTTCAGAATAGTAGGCGATTTCTTGTGTTATGTTTGTTCTTTGGTAGCTCGTTCCAAATTTTCTTTTATTGTAGGGTTTTGGATCCAAACAGATGTTGCTCGATCTGAGCGTTACTGTTGAGAGATGTAGGCTTAATTTGTCTCTTAGGAAGTCTGTGCCTTGGCCGTGGATTGCTCTGTGCGTCATACACATTGTTTTGAACTTGATTCGCTGTTTTATTGGTAGCCAGTGTAATGTGTACATACTACTCAATGCTTCCCCCATACAATTATAAAAGACACATGTGAGAATACAGACAACAAAAATATAGTTTGGAACATATATACGACTTATTTATTTTTAAAACATTACAACAGTGAATGTTTAATTGGTTGTTCAAATAATGAAGGTACAGAACCTTGCATCTTTTTTCAATGACGCATTACTCCCAATGCTTAGCTCAAAGACCTACAAGCAATTAGAATGTATATGGACCCAAACACATTTTGGCCACTCTTTCAACTCCCCAATCAAGCATCAACCTCCAATCAAAAGTTCAACACACTTTTTATTTTCAGTCTTCAGTTTTGTAGGTCAGCACATTTATCTATCTATACAATATGTGTGCACTTTATTTCAGCAGTCAATATTTTATTTACATTTACAGAAGGTTATTTGTTAGGTCTGGCTAAAGAGAGCCATAGGTTTCTCTCAATGCTTTTAAAGGAGCATGTGGAAGAGCTCTGATTTCCATCAGTTACTATATGTGATGCAGAAAGTGGTTGTGATTGGTCCATTTCATCACAGATACAGTATGGACCCTGCACTGTCATCGCATCCTCCATATTGTGTACATCATGGCTACATGAATAGGAGGGAGTACTGTAGTTGCTTCTAGGTACTCCATCTCGCTGCCCTGCCCCAAAAACATGAACTTCTCCTCTTTGATGTTGTATTCATTATTATGCTTAGCTCTTCACCGTATATTTGTGCACTGCTTGGAGAGCCCATGCCATCATGGCTGCCACAGTTATTGCAATTAGGTGGGCCCCTAATTACAGCAAAAGAACATGAAGAGCAACTTGCATGTATTCTGGCAAAGGTTTTAGTAATCCTCTTTTATAATTATTATTATTATTATTATTATTATTATTATTATTATTATTATTATTATTATTATTATTATTATTAGGGTATTTATTGAGCATGGACCTAGCTTTGTGAAGCAACAGAGTGCTTTACAATCATAGGGGGAGGAAAACAGTGAGGGAGGCAGAGAAAAAAGGAGCAGGGAGCAAACAGGGGAGGGTGGGCAATTTGCAGCGTGGGCGGAAGATAGTGCAGAGCAGATCACCAAGTCTCAGGTAGGGTGGGGAATGCAGGGTGTCTAGACCTAGGTGGTAACGAGGAGCCATTCATTGAAGAGGAAGGTCTTGAGCTCTTTCCTGAACTGTAGATGTGATGGGGCAAATCTGATATTGACGGAGAGGAGGTCCAGAGTCTTGGTGTGTAGACAGAGAAGGCGTATCTTCTGGTTCTGTTTTTCCTGTCCTGTCGAAATTCAAGTCTGCATATTTACTTACTTCTGTCGGATCGCGGGCTTCCGGGAAGATGCTGAGTTTCTCAGTGAGGTAGCTTGGGGACATCAGAATGACAGCCTTGTATATGATGCAACATGATTTGCAGATGGTACAGACTTGCACCGTAGAGCATATGACTACAGAATGTTGAGCAGCAGAGTACAGAAGGATAATGCTATCAGCATAAGAAAGTAAATCCACCGGGGCCCAGCTTGGGTGGGAAATATTACTGTGAAATCCAATGCTCTCTTCCAAAATACCTTCCTTCTAGAGCCCTTCGCTCAGCTACCTCCAACTCTGTAAGGGTTAGATGCTTCTCCAGGCAGAAAGTGGGGAGTAGATCTCTCTCCTGTGCAGGTGCCTCTTTCTGGAATGGCCTCCCTACCCCTCTCAAACTTGAGCCGGACCACATGAAGTTCTGGAAGCAGCTCAAAACTTTCCTCTTCTCCTCTGCTTTCTCTCTCTCCCTTCCCTGCTGACCTACCTGACCTACCTGTCTGCTGTACTGATTGGTTGCTTGGCTACCCTTAGACTATCACTGGGTACCAGGCTCTTTCTTGATCAGTCACTCGTGCACTGCCTCCGGGCCTACCACACACTTACGGGCTGTAACCCTACAGTCCCTTGTTCTCCTTGCACTACCCAGAGCCGCACTGCCCTGGCTGCACTTACTCAGAGCATTGCTGCCCTGTTTTACTGCAGTCAGTCCAAATGCACAATGGGGCATGTGTAAGACATGGAGAGAGGGGTAAGTGTACCCCCTTCTTTGATGTAACTCTGGTAGTGCACCAAAGCTGTGTCCTGGCCCAGTCCTGTTTACTCTATACATTAATGCCCTCAAGAAGGAGCTTGTAGATACTGAAACAGATTATCCAAGATTGGGCCCTCAGGGCTTTTACTGTTTTGACTAACGCAGACAACACTGTGCTAACTGCCCATAAAACTAAAGCCTTGCAAAAGCAGATGTCAATTTACACTCAGTTCATGCCCGACCTGGACCTAAAAGTCAACATACAAAAATCTGCAGTTATGTTATCTGCCAGTGGTAATAGAAACACAAGGGTGTGTAAGATGTTACGTAAAGGAGAAGTCATCCCAACAGTGCAGGCCTTTGATTATTTAGGAATACGATTTTCATCTTTAATGACTTGGAAGGCCCATGTGGAGAAATTATGTGTGTGAATGCCAGTCCTTAGGGGGGTGTTTCTCGATTTATGTCTATGTGTTAAGGTCCTCGTTTGAAGATGATCTTCCAAATTTACTTGGCACAAACAAAGGCGGCTGTTACTTACAGCGCTACACTTTGGGGTTATGTAAACATCCCAGAACTCCAAGTGGCAGAGAACATGTTTCTTATGAAAACACTGGGTCCAACTTTTCAGTTCATGTAGTACTGGGGATTTTGTTTTCTGGAAGATGACTGGCATTTGGTCCCTTTATCTCACTGAGTACGAATCTGGGCTAACCCAAAAACATTGATTACACCCTTCATGATAAGAGAAATAGCAAAGAAAGAAAATCACATGAGGATTCCTTGTCTGAGCTATGTTACATCTAATTTGATTAAGTGGAACCCATCTGCTCATATTGCACCTTGCTGACCATAGCAAAACTTTCAGAATTAGATATTTAAATCCTATGTGTGGGAACACAATGTGAGCAAGTAACTAACTATCAATGCAAACAGGAAACATGTCATTTATCCTCAGGTTGATTCTTTGCAATCTTATTTAACCTTGAGTCATAGATCCTCAGATCGTTGGTTAATTACCAGAGCCCGTTTTGATTGTTTGGGTTTGAGGGTGAACATAGCTAAATGGCAAGCCCCTGTGGGGGCTACTTGGTGCCCTATATGTAATGTTGGACCTGACAATCTTCTGCAGTTTCTTCGTTTTTGTCCAGCGTATTTGAATATGAGGTCCAGGCCGATTTTACCGGGTTCGAGGCAGTTCGCTTTTGTTCAAAGTCGTCCAGCTATGTATGTTTATTGTGGCTTGTGCATTATTGCTGTACCTTAAGGGTGCCTCATGATTGAGGAAAGGGATCTTAAACTCCTAATAGCATGCATTTTAATCATGATTTTATTGTATTGATGCACTGTACGCGTTTCGTCTGCAAACAGATTTTATTGATGATTTGTAATATGTTTTGTATTGTATTATATTATACTTTGTGTATAATGATTGAATACCTTCTTATTCTTTCTCATTCATTTTGCTTCATTTTACTTTATGTTGTTGTGCATATTTACTCTTTTATTATTCTATGTGTTTCCTTTTTCCTGTATTTGCATTTTTATTGTATGTATAACTTGGTTTTAACTGTAGTCTCTTGTTTATCATGTTTATATATTTGAAAACATGTTAATGCATTCATTTTATCTATACATTTTGAAAGGTTGATTTAATTCAGCTAATTCAAATAATTTTTTAAAAATATTATATGTATGTTAATGGATTTCTTAATCTGTATAAAAAATGATGACAGTGATGATGATGTTGATTATGATGATGTCCAATGAAGCCGACCCATGTCTTGGGGGGATGCTTGAGGTCTCGTGCAGAATCAGAATCCAGCCATCACCTCTTTGTTTTGCTTTGTCACCACAAGTGCGACGGGTATGCTCAGACGTGGGTCCCGTGCGTGCCTGCTGGGCCTAGAGAAGCTACTCCTCACTGATGACGGCCAATTATAATTATAATTGGTTATTTATTATGTATACACAGAGGTTTCCAAGCACGTATCTGGGAATCAAACCTGTGTTGCTCTGCGTTGTCTTGCTTCCAAGGCGAGCGCGTTGCCCCTGAGCTATGAGACAATGAGGCAAATAAAATGTCTTGGTATGCTTGCAGTCTTGTGCAGAAGGGATGTAACCTAACAGTTCCGCCTGGACTGCCACTTTGGGGGTGGGGGTGGGACCAAGCCTGATTTGCATATGGCCTTCCCCTTTCTTTAATGGCCTGGCAGGCGGAGAACCATGGTCTGGAGGGTTGCCCAGAGAGTTTGCCAGAGGTGTAAGATTGATTCTAAACCTTCCAGCCATCATCTCTTTGTTTTACAGGTATTTCTGACTCAGGTCAAAGAGCAGCCCAATTTCATTACTGATCCAACTTGAAGACTTTTGCTTTTTTTCCATGTGTTTGATCAGTCAAAATGCAATGCTGTGAGCAGGCTTTTGAGGCTTTTGAGGCCTCATTGATCAACCTAATATAGAAACTCCATGCTTGACATGAACATTTTGGAAATGTAAAAACTAGCTTATCACTGGAAAAGTATTCACTAATCTCCAATGGGTGAATATCTGACCCTATTCATCAACTCACATGCAGTCAGTGAATTAATATGTAAAGAATGATCATTATTTCACACCTCCCCAGTCTTTGTGCCTCCAAGTCAAAAATATTGTTGTTAATGCTGCCACATAGGCCCTTTAAAGTCGGCTTTTCCCGCCTGATTCCGTTATCTCACCAACATTATGTTCTGCAGTCTGCATTCCATCAATATAGGTCCCTCTGTAATCTATTTTAGACCGCCACCAAAACGCCACCTGAAACGCCCCCAAACACCAAATTTGGCCAAAGCACATTCAGAGTGCATCTCTAATGCCCCAGTGTTCAGCCACTACCCAGGCCCTGTCCCCGCCGCACATTTGCACCATACTCCCGTTGTATCCCTGCCGTCATTATGGAAAGTGCCACAATGCACCGACCACCTCAACCGTGGCAACCCTCGTCTTTCCGTCTCCGCCCTCCCTACTCACTCACACTACGCCCTTCCCATCCCGGACTGCTCTCATTCCACACACCACTTATCACAGTCCCCACTTGCCCCTATTATGCAATCTTCCGCATTACCTGCTGCAAATGTAGTGGCACCCACGCCTGACCTCGCACTTTTGCAACCTCTTCACCTCTCTGTAATCCCACAGTGCCAAAAGGCGGGCAATCCTGTCACTCTTGCCCTGCCCAACATGCACCCTGCTACGCCGAACCGCAAGGCCCACACTTCAATCAGAAACCCATGGGCCTCAACACCCAATACCTCTCCCCACGTGTCTACCTTGCCTGCTTGTACTGTACCTTCAAAAGTAATTCTGCCATGTATTACCATGTCTGCTCCCCCTCACAATGCTTATTCACACTTGACTGCCTTGCCTGCTTGCACAGCTTTGCCGTAGTGCTGCTGGAGCAGCTTGACAACGCTGATGCCCCTCGCTGCCTTGATGCCACGCAGCTGCTTCAGTGGTCTCACTACAATAGCACCACTTCTAGAGCCCCTCATGCCACAATAACCACGGCACCCATCGATCCTGCCTAAGACGACTTTCGCCACAAGTAGAAAGTGAAGCCACAACCCAGCTGATCTTAAAATGGCCGCCGCTGCACATAAGCGCTATTTGTTTATATTGGTTGCCTAGCAACCATCTCACGCGAGCCGCCATAGGACCTGAGGAAAGCCGGAGGCGGAAGCCGGCCCACCTCGCATAAGGCCCACACATGAGAAGGCCCCTTCCTGCCTGCCCCTTTCTGCACCGGCAGCACGGCGCGGGACACTGCTCCACAGGAACTCTGACATAAACACTTCACCCCGTGCGGAGCCCGAATCCTCTAGCCCAGCAGAATTATTAATGCAGTCGACACCAACAGCCATACACTACATCGTACTGCACCTGCCGAACACTTTGCAAATCTCCAGACTCCTGGTAAGAGACTGACTGTGTTTTGATTACCCTGCTGCAACCCTGCACACCTCGACCCCGAACCACTGAGCCCATACTGTGCATTTACGCCCTGCAGCATCACAGGCCTGCGCTGCACCAATCCTTGACTCTCTGCTAGCCAATAATATTAGCTATCGCCTGTAGCTTGTCTACCGTATGAGGCAGCTCGCATAGTGCTACTGTCTTGCTATGCACGTTTATTGTTATACGCCTCGTATCGCATTGCTCGTGTTTATCCTACTACTACGCGGCATCTAGCGTGTGTGCTCTATAACTAAATACTAATTGCTGTTCAGATGCTGCATTGCCGTGACATATTCTTGCTATTGGAACCGCTGTTTTCTACTTCATTAGCCCACAATAGTGCTTGCTTTTATGCTTTACAACCACAGCCATCTCACCTCCATCTCGCGCTTACTTATAATTATGCTTGCATTTGATAGCATGTATTCTGACCTGTATCTCATTACTGTGCATAACTGCTAATAGGGTCAGCGATACAGACCATGCACCACTGCCACACTGTCTTCAATCTGCCTATATCTAGCTAGCCCACAGCGCCTCTGTCTCTCACTATGTTGCTGCACCTCCTCGCCTGCCTCCTCTCTGCACACCTAGGCTCGGCTACCCCTCCAGCTTGTACACGCAGAGCATTGTGTATCACTACATCCAAGACCCATCATCCTATTACACTGTACTCGACCATGAACCTTGTCCTCAAACCCTTGGTTCACCATACTGCCATGACCACCTACAGCAACACCAAAAACTCAAACCTTGCCCACATAACCAACCCTTATCTCAACTCGCCTGCCCTGTGATTACAACACTTTGCAACCAAACCCACCCCTAATCAGCCTTGCTCACTTCACTTATGAAATCATAGATTGAGATCCAGATTCCTTCATATACCTTGCGCCCATCATAATACTCACCGACATCGTACCACCAGCCTGCCTCCAAATGTGCAGGCACAGCCCGACCACCCTATGACCCTTCCTATAACAGAGGTAAAGGGAGCTCTTATCAATGCTAATCCCTCCCAGTCCATGCTCTTGACATCGCTGATCGTATTACTTCACAAAACCTTGACTTCGTCGCCATCACAGAAACTTGGCTACATGTAGCCTCAGGTCCTCTATTGGCTTTAGCTATCCCAGACGGATACTCCATCATCAGAAGCAACCACCACTCTAAGCTCTCTAAAGGAGGCGGCATTGCCTTTATACACAAAGACGACATCAACATGAGACTAATCCCTAACACACAACATAGCTCTGCCGAGTCCCTGTCAGTCAAACTCTCTCTATCCCATACCAGCACAGCTTCACTACACCTCATCTACAGACCTCCAGGCTCTCTCACCTCATTCTCGGACGACATCATGCCCATCCTTACCGATAACTCCAAACCCAATTTACTACTTGGCGACCTGAATCTTGGGATATCGGACCCTAAGGACCACCATGCGGACGAGATTTCCAGTAATATCTCCAACCTAGGATTCTCTCATCGCATTCTCGAACCTACACATAACAAGGGAAGAACGCTCGATTGGATTGCCGATCTAAACTGTAACACGTCTATAAGCTCCAATTCCACGTGTGCATGGTGGGACCACCACATCATTATCTTTAACATACCTGCCAATGACCCACATCCCAAACTGAATACTGCACCCTCCATACCCACAAGAAACAAAAAGGACATCACCAGGGACAAACTGCTCCCTCTCATCTTGCCGATACTTAATAATTGTGCCTCGCTTCATGATGACCCAACAGTCTTAGTGGACACCTTTAACCAAACACTACTCAAAGCTATCAATACCATAGCCCCTCTCAAATTAAGGAGATCCAAACAGCGTGCCCAACTGAACACATGGTTCACCCCACAGCTGAGAGTATTACGCAAAGAAAAACGTAACGTAGAAGGTCTCTGGAAAAGTCTCCCATGCGAAACCAATAAATACAACCTCTTCATAGCATCTCTTAATTACAAGGAAGCGATAGTACAAGCAAAAAACGAGATGTACAACCAACGTATCTCTCAAGCAGAATCCAACACGAAGGAATTATTCAAAATTCTCAAAGAACTAGAATCTCCCTCGTCCATCCCCAATACTTGCAGCAATGACAGCACATGGTGCAATAATATTCAAAAAGCCCTCCTCACTAAAATAACTACCCTACAGTCTAAAATAAATGCAAAGCAAAGTTGCTTACAAACTAACTCCCAATCGAAACTCTCGTCCATTAAGACTACTACCCCCACATTCACTCATACACCATTCAGCTTTGCTCCTCTTACCATTCTAGAGGTCGAAAGCATCATTAGCGAACTGAAACCTTCCAACTGCCAGGGCAACTCCTGTCCTGCTCCTATCATCAAGGAATCCGCATTCAGGCATTGTCCTGGACAATCTCAAGGACGCTTGGGTCATCCCCTTGCTGAAAAAACCTACCCTTTACCCTTGCATACCAACTAATTACAGACTCATCACGACGGTCCTGTTCCTTCTAAAAATATTGGACAGAGCAGCATATCTTCAGATCCAGAAGTACTTAGAAACTAATAATCTACTCGGCACCAGACAATACGGATTTAGACCTAAGCACGGGACAGAAACAGCCCTATTAGATCTCAAAACTCAAATTGAGGACCTAAAAGATAATGGCAAATTGGCCCTACTATTACTCCTTGACCTGTCGGCAGCCTTTGACTTGGTCCATTACCAAATCCTCTGTCGCCACCTGAAATCAGGTGCCCACTTCTCTGAAAAAGCCACCAAATGGATCAGTTACTTCCTTGACAACAGACATATGAGAGTATTCTCACCCACTTCATCTGCGGATCCGACACCAGTGCTGTGTGGGGTACCGCAAGGCTCCTGTGTCTCACCAATGCTCTACAACGTATTCACCAAACCTTTGTTTGATGTCCTTGATTATCTGGGTGTCACCTACACCAACTACGCCGACGACACCTAGATACTCATTCCCATCACTGGTGATTACGAGGTTGACTCTAAAGCATTGAACAATATCTACCAAGTCATTCAAGCCTGGATGGCCCAACATGAGCTCTGTCTTAATGATGAAAAGATGGAGCTTCTCATCCTGGGATCCCAACAGCGACTGAATAGGCTTAACCCATCGTTCAAAACCTTCAATATTGATGGCAATTCCATCAAAGTGTCCTCTTACACCAAAACATTAGGAATCTATCTTGATTCTATGTTATCACTCAATAGACAAACTAATGCTGTTGTCTCTGCCTCTGCGTACACATGTAAGCTCATCACAGCATGCTGCCCCTCCCTTTCCACACAGAATTGCATTACTCTGGCTAGGACACTGGGTATGTCTAAACTTGATTATTGCAACACATTATATCAACGGACTAACCAACGTAACCTACACAAACTCCAGGTTACTCAAAATAATGCCATTAGAGCAGCCCTCAACATCCCCAGATCCGCATACATCTCTGAAACTAGGAGGAGTCTACACTGGCTTTCAGTAACACAAAGAATCTCTCTGAAATCTCTAGCCCTTACTCACAAATGCGTGAACAACCAGGCCCCTATCTACCTAGCCTCTGGCTTCTCTCAGTATGCGCCCACCCGACCACTTAGATCTGCTCAAGCACATTGCTTGACCATCCCCAGATACAAACTTCAGAAAGCTGGTGGTGTTAGCTTCCCAGTTCTTGCCTCCAAACTCTGGAACTCGCTCCCACTAACCATCAGATCTGAACCCTCTCCAACCCTATTCAAACAAAAAGCTAAACATTGGCTATCCTCCACACAAGACTAACCCTTACTTGCTCCTGCATCAAATATCCATCTCTCAACTCTAAGACACTGTTGTATCGTTATACATTGACCTTGATGTAATAGTTTATTGGTGCTCACCCTCACTAACACCAATACTACCTGTATATTGTGCTTACTATTTACTGTATTTATTTTGGCGATTCTGCTCTCACACATCTTGATCGTCTCTGTAACCCATGTTTTATTTATGAATAATCTTTTGAAACCCTCTGTAACTGTAAATGTCTAACCTGCACCTATGTTGTACAAGATATGCACCCGGATGCCTTTGGGCCTGGTGCGCTATACAAATAAAACAAATACAAATACAAAATACAAATACTGTACCATCAGAAGTATTTTTGCTGTGTGACAATGCCCCCTTGGATCCTGACATCACTCCACGATCTACCCCCCAAGCCAGCAATGGCCAAACCTCCTCCCCAAGGTACTCCCTCCAACCACGGGTCCCACTAAATTGCGCTCTCATCAATGCCCGCTCCCTCCACGCCCTTGAAATCAACAACCTGATTACTGTTCACAAGCTGGACTTGCTAGCAATATAAGCAACCTGGCTTCACACAGCCTCCGGCCCAGCCATTTCACTAGCCCTCCCCCCAGGGTATATCATCTACCGTAAAGACCGACAACACGGAAAAGTAGCCATCATAGACAAAGAATCACTGGCCCTGAGACAATCCAATACCACCATTGAAGGTAATTATGACTCCCTATCCCTCAAACTCGTCACAATCCACATGTTCTACCTTCCACCAGGCCCCATGGCGGACTTCCATGACAACCTCCTCCACCTTATCTCTGACAACATTAATCTCTCAATTAAGTCCATTCTGCTGGGGGACCTGAACCTATGGTTCAACGACCCAGAAGATCTTCAAGCCAAATCCCTCGCCCATGCTCTTGACACCTTAGGCTTTAGAAAGTCTATCACTAGTGCCACACACGCTAAAGGCTGCATCCTGGACTGTATAGCGGACCACAACTGCTCGCCTTCCAACAGGTCTAACTCCCCCAGCCCCTAGACAGATCACCATGTCATTCACTTCTACATCTCTCCTTACTCCAAGCAGGAACCTCCCCCAGCCACTCCCCTACCACCCGCCATAGTAGGAAGCACCCGCAAGATAACCAAAGAGAGCCTAACACCATATCTAGAAACACCTGCATTCAGACCTCCATTCTCCAAAGACCCCAGAGTTCTTGCCAACACCTACACCTCTATGCTCAAACAAGCAATTGGCGCCATAGTGCCACTAGTGGGTCGAAAAGAAACGTACTGTCCTTTCCACTTTGCAATCGAATCCTTCAGTGTCTGCAAAATCCAAATTCAATAAGATCTCTGTGGAATACAAACAAGCAATTGTCCTAGCCAAAGCCGCCGCCTTTAGCACCAGGATTGCCAATGTGAAATCAGGATCTAAAGAGATATTCACCATTTTCAGGGAACTTGAATCCCCAGCCCCTACCACCCAGCCCCTACCACTAAACCCATCCTCAAGGATGAGGCATGGTGCTCAAATATCCAAAATGCCATGTTGAACAAATTAGACCTAGTGCACACCAAAATCAGAAACAACCAAAAGGCCCAAATCACACAACAACACGCCACCCCATCCGTAGCCTCAGCTAACCTCTCCGACCAGTTCTCCCCTCACTTCTCCTTCAAGGAGGTCATTGAACTAGAAGTCCTTTCCATCCTAAAACCTCAAAACCATCAATCTGTAAAGGCGATATCTGCCCTGCCACCATCATAAAAGACTGTGCCGCCTTACTGGCGCCATTCCTCACTGCCTTTATAACGCCTCCTTCACCTTAGCTTCGGTCCCCTCATGCCACAAGGAAGCATGGGTTCACCCGTTACTAGAAAACCTTCACTCGACCCTACACTTCCCAACAACTACCGCGCCATAACAACAGTCCCCTTCCTTCTAAAGATCTTCGATAAGGCAACCTACCTACAAGTCCAACACTTCTTAGAGACCCATCACATCCTCGGCCTACAACATTCCGGCTTTTGGCCTGGCCATGGTACTGAATCAGCCCCGCTTGACCTAAAGAAACAGCTGGATGAGATCAAGGACGCAGGCAAATCAGCGCTACTCTTCCTCCGCGACCTATCGGCCACCTTTGACCTAGTAGATCACAAAACTCTTTGTCATCACCTCGCCACATCAGCTGATTTCTCAGCCAACGCCATAGTATGGATCACTTACTTCATTGAAAGAAGATCCATGACAGTAGCCTCAGATCAGTCCCACAGGGCTCCTGCATCTCCCCTACTCTTTATAACATCTTCACCAGGCCCCTCTTTGACATCCTGGATTCCATCGGCATAGCCTACACTAACTATGCCGGTGACACTCAAATTCTCCTCCCCCTCTGAGGGAACTATGAAACAGACGCCAATGCTCTTAACAGTCTACGCCACCATACAAGCTAGGATGGCAATTAACTGGCTCTGCCTCAATGGAGACAGAAACCAGATCCTTTTGGTAGGGTCCCAGGAAACCTTGAATAAACTCAATATCCAATACAAAAACTCCCTTATTGACAACATACAGATCCCAGTATCAGAGTTGGTAAAAACTCTGGTAGCCTACCTAGACGCTACTCTCTCTATGTCAAGACAAGTCAGCGCCATCTCTTCTTCTGCAGCTTACCCCACCAAGCTACTCAACGCAGCAAAATCTTTTCTATCCACTGAGAACTGCCTCTCCATTGCAAGAGCGCTAGTTGGAGCTAGACTAGATTACTGCAACACCATCTTCACCTTCACCTCGGCAAAAAACGTACGTAAGCTTCAAATAAATCAGAACAACGCCCTCCGAGCTGAGATTAGCATACCCAAGAGAGAACACATTTCTACAGCAAGACGGGAAGCCCACTGGCTCCCCATCAAGGAACGGATCCTGTTCAAAACCTTCACTATCACCCACAAGTGTCTCAGCCACACAGCCCCCCATCTCTCACACATAATCATCAAGGCAGACTCCTCAAGACCTACCAGAATACCATACTCAAGCAGACTTGTAGACCCCAGAATCAAGCGCAAAAAGCAGGTGGCTCCAGCTTCCCATTCATTGCCTGTAGGCAATGGAGCTCCTTGCCACACACGCTAAGGGCTGAACCCTTCCACCTCACCTTCGGCAAAGCTCTAAAATCTTGGCTATATGTCTAACATTTTCTGTTTTTCCATACCACTGTCTTCTGTCACTATACTGTACTCATCTGAAACCAGGCAAACTGTATATCTTCTGTAACAGCACCGCAATGCCTAAGGGCTGTTTTGCACTTTATAAATAAAAAAGTAATAAAATAAAAAAATATCTCTGCAGTTGCTCTTCTGTGACTGATCTTCAGTTATAGATCACTATTTTCCACTCTTGAAATTACAAAAGGGACTTTGCATATAATGTAACTCACCCGCTCTATTTCCCAAAGATTTGGACCTCAGCAAATGTTGAAATGGCCATGAACATCCCAGATTAGAACCTCCTACCTTTTACCTGACCAAAGCCAGACACTTTGACAAATCTGGAGAGTATGGATCTCTTTGACTGCCCAACGACACCTGACAGATGTACCAACCACAATGCCACTCAGCTTTAAAAGGTGTAGTGACGTATTGAGGCCAGACACATGACTTGAGCTAGCTACTGACATAGGTCAATCTGTATAGTTCATTCGAGGTTTGCACACATTTCTGATTTTTGATTCTACATTTTTGATGCTCCTCCACCCCGTGCATTTAAAGGTGACATCCCCACTTACAACCTCCTGGACACCCCTGCCCGCACCTTCCTGACCACTGTGTTTTTTTGACACTTTCGAAGTTGGATGTTGTTATCCATTTTCCATGCAAGGGAATTTTTGCTCTTTTTAAAATTGTAATCACTTTTTTTTGAGTGAAAAGACAAAGGGCCTCATTACGAGGCTGGCGGCAGCCACCAGTATTTTTTTTTTCCCGCGCCCAGGAATGGGCAATTACTGGGTCATTACGGCCTTGCTGATACGGTAATTGCCCATTCCTGGGCGCCGGAAAATATTCTTCACCATTCCCATTTGAGCCGCATATCACCGTTATCAATGGTGCCAGTGCATCACAATGGTACCCACAAGCAGAACTCGTAGTTTGCCGGTCTTGGAACTACGGTACCGGCATGCTTACTGGTACCGTAGTTCCCAGACCAGAAAACTTATAATGCGGCCCATATACAGGCAACCACGGGTAACCACACACTACACTGTATAGCTGAGGCGGGGGCTCTCTAGCAGTCACCCTACTTATCAATAGAGAACACCTGGGCCCATCAAAGACTCCCCGCCACAAGAAAGTTACTGTCTTCTATTAGCAAAAGAAAATGACTGGGATCACACCAGATGTAAAGGTATCTTCCGGAGCTCTCGTCTACCAAGCGCGTGTCACCCGGTTTTATCCTGGTATGACATCACAAATTTAGGTTCTATCCCAGAAACCTATCAGACATTTGCATTGGTCATTTTGAGTGAACTACATATAGAATATATAGGGGTTATTTCTACTATTGGATAGCCATATCTAGTGGCTCCTCCTAGGGCCACCTCTACTAGTATCAATCTACAATGTTGCAGAGTTGCAGAGAGACATTAGCCCTCACTACAAATTATATCCCCATGTGAAAGGTGAATCTGGACAGGGTAGAATGTGTGCTCCCATCCCTGGGATGGCTTCCAGACTGATTGTACCTTTTCAAGGCAATGGGAATGAACATGAGGTGCAAAGTGTTCCCTAATGTTGCCATCGCTGATCACCTAAGCCTGTGAGAGTGCATTCAGTTAGCTGTTTGTGGGCAACACTTGTAACTTTTCTCCTCTGATTCGATGAAAACAGCCCTCCCTGCCTACCTTGGTTGAATGGGCATTGTCTCATTCGGCTGGGTCACGTGTATCAAGACCACAAAATGCAGATGTCCTGCTTGTAATTATGAGGATTTTAGGCTGATTTTCTGCAGGTGGCTCATCGCCTTGGTAACTGGGATTCCCCCGTCTCCACTCGTCCTTGGCTGGGTGCATTTGTTCTGCTTGCCACTGGTTGCAGCAATCACGACAGCCTTCCCATGTATCCTAAGCCCATCTCTCCATCTTCTTTCACGTTGGAGGCCTATAACTTTCATATTATTCTTATGACTTCCCCCTGTTAGTGGCAGTCAAGCATGTGCAAGGTAAATATATGAACACTTTGCATCTTGCGGTTTCAGCTTTGGCGAAGGATATAAACATAGAGATATGAATGTGTGTCCTTACTCTACCTATATGAGTCATAACATGTACTTCGTGTCTATGTGATATGATATGATATGGCATTTATAACGCGCCTGCACACACGTGTTTCTAGGCGTGACAAGACAAGGAGGGGGAAACAGAGGGAGGACAAAAATAAAATCTTACTAGGCCTTGTGTAATTCAGATCGCACAAGTGCAGTGAAGGGGGAGCGTAGAACTGCAGAGGGGAGGGGGAAGGGTGGAAAAGTGCGGGTTTAAGAGTGTAGCCAACGGGTGGAACAGTGGGGGCACTCAGAAGTGCAGCCAAAGGGTGGCTCATGAGTGCAAGAAAGGGGACTGTAGGGTTACAGATAAAAACTACAAGTGCTGGGGTAGCCAAGAGGCAGTGTGGGTTGCAACTGGACAGACAGGTACCTGGGCCCAAATTCAGAGGGTGGCCAGGGAACCAGTGCGTGGACCAGACAGGTAATCAGCAGCGGAGAGGAAGAGAGAAGGGATAGGCAAAGAGGAAGGTCTTGAGTTGCTTCCGGAAAGCCTTGCTCAGAATGCCTTGTGGACAGTGCAGAGGGTATTGCACTTGATCCTTGCTGCCTTTGTGGCCAATGAAGAGATTACAGAGCTGGAGAGATACGATCCCTGGGCTTGAGGCCAAGGACAAGTCTCACAGTCCTGTTCTGGATAGGTTGCCGAGGACGGAGAGTAGAGCAGGAAGATTTAGAAAAAGGCTGTTTCAGTAGTCCAGCCTAGAAAGGACCAGAGCTCTGCAGACACTAAGCTTCTCGGGGAAACTGCGCATAGGAAGAAAACCTCTCAGGAGGTGCAGTTGGTAGTTTGACTTCTTAGAGATGTAAGAGATTTGAGGAGAGAAGGAGAGGGTGGAGTTGAAGATGACCCTGAGTTTCCTAGCCTCACAGGTAAGAGCAGGAAGAGGGCCCAGGGCGGGTGGCCAGAGAGAGAGAGAGAGAGAGGAAAGGAGGGAGCTGGTGTTCCGTTGAGGAGGATCTCAGTCTTACTGGCATTAAGGAAGAGATTATTGGTGGCATACCATTCCTGAATTGCAGACAGACAGTCAGGAAGGAGAGAAGGAGTAGAGGTGGCTGAGGGGAGTCTGAAAGAGTGCTGAGTGTCATCTGCATAACACTGAAAGTCGGAGCAGAGAGCAGCTATGCGGTGGGCAAGAGGTGCCAGGCATTGGTTGAACAGCCAGGACGAAAGATTAGACCCCTGGGGAACACCACAGGTAGAGAGAGAGAGATAGAAGAGAGGAAGGACCCAAGTTGGACCTGGGAGGGTTGATCAGTGAGGAAGGAGGTCAGCCAGGCCAGGGCCTGATCAGTGGTTCCCAGGATATCACCTAGGAGGTTGAGCAGGATGCAAAAAACAAGTGCATGTCCGTGTATCTTCATGAAATGGTGAATATGTACTTCATGTATAAGTGCAGCTATGTCGTGATGTCAGCAATGAGGTCAATGATTTCTGGCTTTGCAGTCAGTCGACTTGCTCGATCGATGTCATTTCAATATTGTCCAAATCATCGATTGGGTATGGTCTGAATGGTTGTCTGAGAGAATAGCGCTTCTCACGCCTGCGATACATCAATGACTGTGGTGATGGGCCATAAGTGAGGCACATCTGTCTTTCCTCTGCCCAGGGGAGTTGCTAGGTCTGGAAAAGACCCGGGGCTAAGCTGATGTCGGAACTGTTGGGACTGAGGGCTAGCTAGTCTTTTGGCTGTAGCTCCTGAGATTCTATCCGGGGCTACAACCAAAAGATCAGGGGCTATAGCCCCCTTTTCCCCCCCCTAGCAACGCCCCTGCCTCTGCCTTCATGTTGAGAGTTGTTTGTGGTCCATGCGGGTCATATTTGGCCCCCATCTACAACACTGCAGCAGATGCATTACTATCCTTGCAGGTGCCAGTAAGGCTGAGCCTAGCATATCACATTTGTTATGGTTGTGACACTACTATTAAGGTCACATTATACTTTCCATAGGAAAATGGAAACAAATGTTTCCTTTTTTACTTTTGTTCTCATCCATGAAAGTTCACCAAACTCAGCGTGCAAAGGATTTGGCTAAATCCAATCCTCAATGTGTGCACTTATGTGCTGCCAGCAGCCAAAACTATAAAGGAGCGGTACAAGAGAGGATTCTCTTTCTACTGTCCCACTTTTATTTCTAGGAAACAAGCCGCAGGAGGTAACGGTCATGTGGACACCTGGTTTGTTCCTTGACATGGCTGGTTGCATGGGGTGGGGAATGTTGCATTGTTAGCTGGCCACTTCCAAATCCAGTACAGCAGAAACAGGCAGGCAGGCCTCAAGTAGAAAATACATATCCTTATTCATACACATTGTTTAAGGTTCAGTCACATTTTAAGCTACTTGTAGACAGGAGCACACAACCTGCCCATCCTCAGACACACCATCTCAAGCCACAAATAGCATGCTCTGAACACCAAGGCATCCTCGCCCAGCCAACATGAACTGAGCTGTCATTCACTCACAGTCATCAAAGTTCTAACATCATGCAGGGATGACCAGCAGGCAGACTTCTAATGTATATTTTAAAACTCTGTGATAGCAGGACACCTCCACAAGAAGACAGGAAGCATACAGCTCACTCACAGAAACAACACAACAGGGCGCTAACAGCAATGAGGCTAGTTGGTATGGGAACCAGGTCCACACAATTATTAGTGAGGCAAAGGTACAGTTGGTATAGCACTGAAACAGAGCAAATGGCAGGGAGCAGACAGGAAAGAGATATTCACAACCCAGTTTTGTTTTCTCGTTGAAAACATTGAGTTGACTTAATGAGAGAAACGTGTACACCGTAGTGAAAGCCCTCCATGTGCCAATGCCACATAAAACACTGCTCAACTGCACAACTCTGTAAAACAAAACAGCTGCAGATGTAAAGACTATCAATGTTCCTAATGATATGATGGCTGAACATGACACTCTCCCTCTAGGGCAACAAGGGGGCGGAGAGAGAGAAAGAGGAGGAGGGAGAGAGGAGACTGCAAGGAAAAACATTCACAGGCTTCCCGCAGATCATGTCTAAGCCTCCCTCCTTTCCCTTTAAGAGTTCCAAAAAAAAGCCTCTGCAAAAAAAACGAAAAAACAGAATAAAGCCTCTGGTGAGATGAAGCCCTCCCGTCCACACTACTCTTTGTTTTTCATTTTATGGTTAATCAAATAACCTTGAACAAACAAGGGAAGTAAAATTAAGACATTCAATTTCATAAGTTACATAAAATGCATTAAAAGAGACTTTCATTACATTTCATCATAACATTTCATAATTCATAAAAATAACAATCATCAACAAAATGGAATGCAAAGTGGTCATATATTTATTTATTTTAATTCTTAGAAACACTACACACCCATACGCCTCAGAGGCCACAAGAGGGCAGGATGAGCAGTAGGGGCAGGAAAGGTTTGAAAGAGGAAGGCTGACGTCTGCAATTCGTCAGCAAGGTTAAACAACAAAGCAGACAAAATGAAAAAGAGATGCAAGTGACCCATGCAAACAGACACGTGAGATTCAGCTACAACAGTGAATACCCATGTGCAAGATGTGTCTTTCCCAATGCAGTACTCTATTCACACTGACCAATTGATGGGCCAGTTTCCAGATTTAAGCTTTTAACAAATCCGACAATTGCAATCACGAAAGAAGTGGTTTCCAGAACGTATCCATCATACCTATGTATTCATTGTTTACATATTTACAAAAATAACAATGGCCCTCATTACGAGTCTGGCGGTAACTGTGCCGGTAAAACCAGCATGTTGCCCGACCCGTAGGGATTTACCGGCTCCAGACTTGCCGGAATTACCTGGGCATTACAGCCCCGGTGATCCAGTAATTCCGGAGCCGGCATTCTGTAAATCCCCATTCCCGTGGAGTCCAGTAGGACTCCACGGGAATGGGGAAGTGGAAACACGGCACCATGTGTTAATGGTGCCGGTGTTTCCGCATCCGTCTGCGGCCAGTGGTGTTAAGCCCGCCAGGTCAGACCTGGTGGATGTAACACCACACGGCCACAGAACTCGTAGTTAGCCGGTTCCGAAAACGGTGCTGGTACGGTTTTACCGGCACCATTGAATACAGACCAGCTAACCTTTTTCGCCTAGCACAGGGCAGGCCATCAATAAATGATTCAGAGTTTCTGCAGAGTCTCCCAGATTACAGAATCTACATTTTAGGTGCTCAATTTGAAAAAGGCCATATCTCAGTCTAATCTCATTGGTCTGCAAAAGATTCCAGCAAAATCTCAAAAACTACCTTCTCACTACTGCTGGGTCAGATTGTGAGAAAGGGGGCAACTATACCTCGTTTTTTATGTTCATCTCTGAGATGACTCAAATATTAATAACCATGGAATTGTTCTAGGATCTCGATAAAGTCGTGTTCGTACGACTTTTGTTTAATTCCCATTGGGTTAGAAATGATATCCTCCTCCCATTCCCCTGAGGAATAAAGTATGGTACTGCAAAAATTAGAAAGGTCCCTCAGTAGTTCCACCTTTGAAGTGTCTTTTCGATACACAAGTTCTTATATAAAGAGTTTTCCAAGGAAAAATAATGTTAAGAAACAAAGAAAGGATTTTCCATCTTTCTCTTGCCGCCAAAAAGTTAAGGCCCAGTTCGTATTGTACGGCCACCAAAGGAAGAGAAGTTTGAATACCCAGTACCTTACACCAGATCTGGCCTTCCATTGAAGGAAGCAAATCCAAAGCCCAAGTAGTTCGAAGCATAAAGCAACGTTGAAACCAATTTCCCCTCAAAGAACTTGATAGTATGTAGAAATGAAAATTGTCCATAGTGAGCATCCATCCTATACAGCTGGGCTGAGAGGGAAGCGACCCTACCTTTCGACCATTCCCGCAACTGCAACTTATGTGGCTTGGCCGAATAGGAAAGCCAAGATATACAACATGCTCTACTCTCCCAAAGGTTCAGACAGGACATGCCATCTATAACTAGACTATTTCCTTTGCTTAGTACATTGCAATACCTTCGATTTGTTCGGATTTATTTCCAACGAATTAACAGTAACAAATTTCACAAAAGCCGTAATAAGAAGCTGCAGGCCGGTTTCAGGGCAGCCGGTAAAATAGCTCAGAGTGTTGAGCGCTCACTGCTGCGATCTGTGCGTATCCACCAAGGTTGCAGGTTCGAATCCCAGTAAGGCCGACTCACCCTTCCAGCCTTCAAGGTCAATAAATGAGTAAAAATTTCGATTGGATGATATTGTATGTAAATATGTGTTCTGTAAAGCGCTTTTGATTAATATATAAATAAATACATCAGTCAAAAAGGAGAAAATCATCGGCATAACTTAACCATGTGACAGCAAGTTTATCAAATTTAGGGGATACAAATGCAAAAGGATCTAAATATTATCCTAGGTCCGACATGTATAAGTTGAATAGACAAGGGGCCAAAATGCACCCCTGTCTAACTCCTGTACATGTGGGGATACATTTAGAAGAGGCTTTCTTTTGATTCAACCGCACTCGGACCATTGACTGGTCAAGCAACCCAATAATTAGTTTTAAGAGACCATATGGAATTCCACAGCATTGCACTTTCACCCACAAAAGCGTTCTATGTGCTGCATCCAAGGCAGCGCTGAGGTCTATGGTTGCAAAAATACTGATAATTTTTTTAGACCCTACTAATGATTGAACACTTTTCAAGACCAAGTCATTTAGAGATGATGACATGTGCCTCCTGAATCCCGTCAGACACTTCTTTTAAATAACCCATTCAATCGCCCATGTTTCTAGGTGCTGAAGCAGAAATTATGCAAACACTTTGCTATCAGCATCTACAATAGCAATAGGCCTATAGTTTTGTGGCATAGATCTTACACATGATTCAGCAGAACAGTTAATACGTGTGACCAAGTCCCCGGATCACTATTAAAGAGGGCGTTTGATAATCTATTAGGTCCTGGGGCCCTGGACATATTAAGGCACTTTAGAATGTCCTCAATCAGCTCTTGATTGATACACAGGCTATGATTAGAGGCAGCCATGCCTTATTTCAGACACCAATCTAACCCCTCGTTTGCTCTTTCCGCAAATATCTCTTCATAGTAGATCACCCTTTCCCCCGAGAAACAGCATTAATCTGCTCATCACACAGCAGATTAACTTTATTTTGACCAGTTGCCAACAACAATAGGAGCACTTACTTTTAAATGCTCCCAACCTGGCTTCTGCGTCCCTTTGATGCATTTCTAGTTTATTGCTCCTCACCCAGTTTTTATAGTGTGTTTTATCTTTCTGATGTCATGGAATCATGCATCCCAAGAAAGACCAGCCTTAAATTTTAGTTCTCTAATCTGGGCTCTCATCAATTGCTTTTTTCTGCCAGATTCTGATCGTATTCATGCGTATGCTTTTTATGCGGTCTGGGGCAAATTAATCCTCAAACGGTTCAAAGAAGTTCACAGAAAAAGTATCCCTTTGGCATTTGTCATTGTTTTTTTCCAGGCAGTTGGTTAAGGTCTTATTGGCAGATGTAATGTTGCAGGCATTCCAGATAACTATGTTCCCTGCCTGAATTACCTGCATGTCCTTTGGCCCATCTAGGTTGCCCAAACTACTTTTCAATTTAAAGGTGGCGATCAACATGCTATGGGCGTTGAGGTCAGTATAATTTACCTACATAGATTTACATAGATTAAAAAGGGCCATCCCCGCTCCGCACCTCCACACGGATGGATGGAGGCTTCCCTCGTCCCCCGCCGGGGAAGCAGGTACTTTTATTTATTAATTTTTTTCCCGTCCCACTCCCGCCCTCCCAACCCCACTTACCTTCTTTTTATCCTTTTTCGGGAGCGGTGCGCTGGGAACACCTGTGCACACCTGTGGCCATTTTCTTTTTTTTTTTTTTTCAAACGCCGCAGCGCCAAAACGCAGCAGCGTTTCGGGACAAAAAAAAAAGCTTTTAGTGCCCCGGTCATGCACTTTTTGCAGGCCGGGGTACTAATAGCAATAGAACCCTCGCGTCGGGGGCATTACCGTCCCAGGTAATGCCCCGGGGCCTTCAGTAAGGCCCTCGCTTCGCTCAGGTCCTTACCTATGGGCCCCGGGGCATTACCTAGAACGGTAATGCCCCTGACGCTCGGGTTCTATTGCTTAATTAGTAGACTCTCCAACAGGACCTTATACGATGTATTTTGACTGGACAGCAAATCTTGTTTCATGTTTTTACATTCATTCCATGGACCGGTTAAGTCATTTCTCACTTCCACCGAGCCTTTACTAACGAGTTCAAAGCCTTTAGAGATCTTCAGTAGACCTTATGTTGATTGATGTGGGCACAAGGATCATGTAACCGTTGACCTCTTGGGTCACCTGACGTTGAGCCATTCTAATTCACAGGAAGCTCCCAGGGCCCAGTAATTCCAGTGAACAGGAACAACCCTTCTTCTTGGCCACATAGACTCTCAGGTTCGATAGTCCTAAAGAGTACACTGTGAGGGCCGGCTCCATCAGCCGTCACAGCACTCCTGCTTGCATTCTTTATCTCTGGGTCATATGTGATATTCACACTCACTTCTGGATGAGCTTGAAGGGGGTCAGTTCTTTTGTCCAGTGATTGACTAGGCGGGATACCCTCTGATGCCCCGATGCTGGTTACTTCATTTAAACTATCTCTCACTGCCTTCCTTTGAATGTTCACTTTTGTAATGGGGCAATCTTTAAGATTGAAACTATGGGGGATTGCTTCATTAAGGTCCTTAGGAACTTGTAAGAGGAGTTAAGAGGCTGCTTACTTCTTGACTTATTTTTCTCTTCCTTCTCTATGCACCACCTCGTCCTTGCTTTTGCCTTTCCCAGCGGTTTCTCCTTGATCTCTTCAGTTTGGTGCGATGTTGCCTCTTCGTCAGATGGTGCATTAGAGATAGCCGTGTCCCGGTGGGCTTGCCCCTCTATCAGGTATTGCATCAATGTGTCCATACTCTCTCCAGAAGCTGACTTCCCCAATAATGAGATCGCAAAGTCCAGGCTCCTTTGTCTGATGCCCACCTCAGAGGACTTAGTGATGTTGTTATGTTGAGCCTGGCTTTCCTCATGGATCATTATTTTCTCCTTGTTGGATTTGGCGTTCTCGATGTTTCATGTGTTGCGAGACATACTGTCACTGAGGAAGACTTTTACTCTGTTGTGGACTCTTACATGATTAAACTGGAACATTATTGATTCTAATATCCCTGTATGGTTCTTGGTTTCAAGCTTCAGTCCTTCATACAAGTTTACAAGTCCACTTAGAACCAAGTTAATTTCCTTCAGTGACACTTCCTATGCAATTTCAAGTCCTTCGGTCAGCCTGTTGTCCACTTGCTTCAGCATTGTCGATAACCTTCGAGACGGCATTGGCTCCTGGGTGGACGTATATGATGACAGCGCGGTCTCAGAATCATGGACCGAAACGCGCGTTAGATCTGATGATACTCCACACGATTGTCTCTCATGATCTAACTGTACTTCTGCATGATCCACAACGCTCATTAAGGCGTCATCCAATTCAGCTGTATCATTCTGTCTATTCAACTGTTGTTCCGTGGGAATTATTAAGCTTGCTTCGTAGGACCCGCCCTTGATGGGGACAAAAGGGGAGATAGATTTCATAGGTTCAAAAAAGGAAGAGATTTTATTACTCTGTTTGCGTCCTTTTCCTTTAGCTTGTCCTTTCTTGTTCTGTTAAGCACACAGGTAGACATGCAAAATCGCCCCTTCACCTGCTATATCCTCTGTGTGTATGAACAGGCCACTCGTTGTGAGTCTAGGGAGGGGAAGGTTAATGGCCAGTTGGATAGTTGAGCGGGTTATTTGTGAGCCACACCCGGGTTCCGCAATCTTTTGAAATCTCAGTGAGCTTCTCAAATCATACAGAAAGGTGTGCCTTATGCCGGCACTCAGAGTCTCTCTACCTCATTCCCCTCCTCTCTCTACAGCCACCAGATGACTTCTAATTCCCCAACAACTGTATATTGTTAGTGCTATCAAGGAGCAAGCCTTACCGCTGTCACCGTCGCTGCATTGGCTGAACTGCAAAACTGTCAGGCACTCTCCGCTCTCTGCGTGCTCCACATGTGCTGGGCATTTTATGGTGAAACACCTCCTCAGTTCTTGCCGGTGACACAGAAAACAGACTTTTCCAAGTAACAAGGCAACAAGGCAGAGTCCCCAGAATCACCTGCCAAACTGACAGGCACTCGCCGCACCCTGCACGTGACCACGTGTGTTATGGGCGTTTTATGGTGAAACACCTCCTCAGTTCTTGCCAGTGACAGAGAAAACAGACTTTCACAAGTAACACAGTAGCAAGGCAGCATCTCCAGAATCCTCTGCCAAACTGTCAGGCACTCTCCTCGCACACTATTCATCAACACTTAAAAGATCAACGTACTGCCATAGATAGAAACACACTCATTCTACATCCAATCCAGGACATTTTAAAATAAGTCAAAATACTTTGCAATATCATTATAGGCCAGGTAATTGCATATTATAGAAGAACGCAAAACCCAGAGTTGATTTTCCAGTTTGTGGTGTTTGCACAAGATCACAAGGCTGCACTGCACCACCCTGTGATGGGTGAGTTCCTTCTCAATGGCAGCCTCTTCGATATTCTGTGCCAAACTCTGGAAAGCAACACAAAGGGGGATCATAGTAAGCACTGCCCACATGCGTTCCATCACACTGACAGCACCCACCTTAATCCCGGCTCATCGCAGGTCATTGGTTACCACAGATGGAAATAGCAATGGATTCAAGGCCCATAGAATGTGTATCTAGTAAGATTTTAACACTTCTCAGGACTAGTAATACCGACATGTACTTGCCACACATTCCCAATTACTGGCGGTAGCAAAAGGAGAGACTGTAGTTCTGATGCTTAAAGGGAAGTGCATTGTTTTAAGAAGTTTAAGCAGCATTAGAAATGCATTCGGCCGAGTGACAAGCAGCAAAGAGACATTGCTTGTGAGCCCTGCCTGAATTTTTCTTTCCAGCCAGATATTGATATTCTTGAAGAGAAGCCAGGAGGGTGAAGTCGACCGCTGCAATCCCTGTGGTGCTGGGGTGGAACCGCCAGTCTAACTATGCCACCGCTCCACCCATGGCCTTTGCATGTTTCAGGTGGTGGCAATCTCAGGGGCCCATAGGCACATTTTTCAAAAGACCCTGTCATTTTGTGTTAAGCCACAGAGCCCAGCCCTTCGGTGGTTTTAGTAAATACTACCTTTCACCCCGCCCGTTTTTTCTGCAGTACACCTAAATTAGAAACAATTTAAACACAATATTGTGACACGAAATGATGTTGTATTCAACTTTCTAAAAAAGTGAAGTGAAGAAAATCACTCAATGCCTTGTCCGAATTTGGAAACTGGTACACCACAAAACTGTTCTAAGTCATTCCATCATGCTGGGCTGATTCTGTGCGCTCATCGGGGCTGTTTGACTATCACTGTATGTGTGCCTGCGAGTTTAATACGCTTAGCTGAAGTCTGCGGTGAATGTACACAGTGGCGACGTGCCCACTTTCATTTTTTCCCCCTCCGTGACACGTTTTCTGCTGACTTCCAGGGAAAGGATGATTTCACAAGCTTGTTATTTTTGCCAGCAGGCGGTGGGGCACACGCTCTCCTTCATGTGCTGCGTCTGCAGGAGGGAGGCCATGATGGTGGCACGAGCTGATCGCCACGACTTCCTTCCTCAGTGCTCGCAGCTGCCAGGCGCAGGAACAGGAAGGGCGCTCTTAACTCGAGCGAAGTACATGCGCCCCTCTTCCTGTCACCGACGGGCGCGAGCCGTTGTTTTTAGAACGAATTGATAGCACTAGTTTGGAAATATTCTTAGCGTGTTATTTAGGAACCTAAATGGTTTGGAACATATCAGCTTGAGGCCATTCCACAGTAGTCTCTTGGGACGGGCCAAAGGTTATAGCTCCCTGGAATAAGAACTTGCTGGGCCTTGTGATCAGTAGTTGGGGCGCAGAGCAGTCAGAATGGCAGAATGAGAGTTAAAGCTCGCCATGAAAATCTTGGTGCTCATGGATTTCTTGTATGGCAATCGTTTTGTAAAGGCTCTCAATCGAAAAGGTACAAGGTATTTAAAAGTTTGGGGACCTTTTCCACAATACGTTTCCACCATGATTCTTGTGTTTCAGGTTGGCACTCGGTAATAACATTGTTATGGCTGTGGATCCTATATTTAAATCTATGGTTGTGGATCCTACATGTGTGAGTGTCACTCTAGATGAGTGGCAACTATCCAGAACCGGCTAAAGATGTGTGGGGTCCCATTTCAGCATGATGGCTGGAGCCTCCCCCTTCCTTAGAACGTAAAGCAGTCTGAGGGACCCATGGGGGCCATACATTGAAATGGAGATAAATATAAGGTTAATAGCCGCCAATTATCAAGAGGCGGCTAGCCAGCAGGGAGCTGAAACACTGAATTCCGCTGAATAACAATGACTCCTTCTTTCTCAGCAAGTGGCTCACATGGTGGAACAAAGGTAATGAGGTGATAACACTTCTTTTTTCCCTAATGGAAGTGACGGCCAGTCGGGCTCCAGCAAATGCAGCTTGTAAGGCAAGCACTGCAAAGCGCACTCTGTAAGCCCCAACACATAAGTAATATATAAATAAATATATTGCTGTGTTATTAGACATTTGCTGCGCCCCCCCCGATGCTCGAGGCCCCATTAATTTAAAAAAGTTGAAAGGCCCCGACACCGTCCCTGCAACTATCGAAAGACTTGTAATTAATGATTGAGATGAGGTTGAGGATTCTGACAGCATCTGTCGATGTGTAACAGTAACTTAGGCGGCTTCCCACACAAGAACCTTCTCCCAGTCTGCTCAAGGTTTTGCCACACAAGTACACAGCTTCCATACAGGGAAACCTTAGGAGAATGAGCATTCCTTAGTCTCACACATTAGTAGCATTATGGAAGGTTCTTTCAAGCTTTGGTGTTTGTCATGTTCAGTTTGCATCCTCCTTTTCTGGACTTTGTGAGATGTTAGTACAGCTTTTGGAACCAATTTGAGAAGACAAAAAACAATGAGCTTTGTGTAACCAGGAATTTTTTTTTCAAAGGGACTTCATATCACGACATGCAAGCAAGCCCAATTCCTCAAAGTGGGGCTTGAAAGCTTCTCCCACAAGAACATTTGGAAAAAAGGCACAACTAGCGAATTTTTAAGCACAGTGGTCCTTCTGTAAAGATTGTCCGATATCGGGTCCAGACCCCTGCACACCCAGCCGCATACCCGCACTGATACTTCCAAATGCTTTACTGCAAAGTGATGTGGGGGATGGGGAAAGAATATAATTAAGGGGTACAGCACATGGGTGGGAAGGTAAGAGGAGCAGGAAAACAGGGTACCCCCACAAAAGAAGCACATTAGGCAGAGTCTCACAGGGACTCCAGAGTTCTCTGTAGGCCAGTATACCACTAGAGAAGCATATGGGGCTGAGTCTCACAGGGACTGCAGTGTTCTCTGTAGGCCAGTACACCACTAGAGAAGCATATGGGGTAGAGTCTCACAGGGAGTCCAGAGTTCTCTGTAGGCCAGTCCACCACTAGAGAAGCATATGGGGCATAGTCTCACAGGCACTGCAGAGTTCTCTGTAGGCCAGTACACCACTAGAGAAGCATATGGGGGCAGAGTCTCACAGGGACACCAGAGTTCTCTGTAGGCCAGTCCACCAGGAGAGAAGCACATGGTGTATTAGGTATGGCAGGGAGGGCCGAGGTTCACACCATGCATTCACCGTTCAGAGCGGCCAGGGCTCAACAAACCCTCACCCGGCATACAAACGGAGGACTCAGCCAAGGGCAAGTTAGAACTGTCCTTTATTTTACATAACAGATAGGGATCATGCAGGAAAAACAGAATTCTCCTGCAATCACAGCTCCTACGCCTGTGTCCAGACCTTTTGTTGAGGTCTGACGTCACACATCTGGGCTCTTCCCCAAAAACCTAAGAGCATGCAAGATTGGGTGGTTGGGGTGGTATTACCTATAGACGGCTCATATAGAGGTTACCTGACTGGCACTTGCATGTCAGGTGGGTTAGCATTAACCTTCCCCAGAACCTATCTATTACGTTGTTGCAGGGTCACAGGATTACCATTGGCCCTTGCCCTTTGCCATCCAACCCTGGATTTGTGTTACTTGATTGGCTGCAGCTGATCTGCCCAGGCTTGGGACCCAGCTCTGTTCTCAGCGCTCCGTGCACCTTCTGAAGGCGATGAGAAAGACTATGTTTCCCCATTGTTGCCATCAGTATTACCACTTTGCCTTAGAGAATGCCTGCAGGGTTGCAGCATTGTAAAACAACACATGTATCACTTCGTGTCTGCTTCGCTGGGAACTGCTCCTCTTCCCACCACAAGTAAATGGCCATTGTTCGGCTCGGCTGCACCACATGGTTGAAGGACGCAAAATTTAGCTTTCTGGTCTGCAATTAGTGAGGATTTATTCTGCAATTCTGCAGGTGGCTCCTTGTCTCTGAGGTTTAGGAATGTACTGCTCGTCTCTGACCTTGGCTGCATGCCCTGGTCTTGTGTTTCATGCAGCCTAATTCTGCTTTGCTTCATCTCTCATTCTCATTCCTGTGGCCACATGCCATTCTACTATAATTATGCTATAATTGCTATAGGTTTATACTGTGTTATTTCTCTTATAGGTTAGTAATATCTTGGCCCATCTAGGTCCCTTGTACGATTCTGTAGTTCCATATGGTTAGTTGCAATAGGCGTCTGCAAGCTTGCTCTGCATCTCTTGTTTCCTTGCCTTACTGCGTTTTGCTTATGAGATAAAATAATAAAGGCTTACGACAGTATGTATATGTTTCTTTCTTCTATCTGCAGAACTGTGTAAGCATGTTCTTCGCGTGTGCATGTGTGTGTCCATGTTACTTTGTGCAGGGATGCGAGTTTCCTTAATGGCTAACGTTCCTATGTCATGGTGTCTCTAATGATGTCAGCACCGGTAGATATTTGTCATTAGTTGATTGGTCCAGTGAGGCACCTCCATCCATAATCAATGAGGCGCCTGTATCCAGGAAGACATCAGTTGGATAAGGTTTGAATGGTTGTTTGAGAGAATATCTGTTCGCATATGTGGATGTCAATGGCCCTCCGGGGGGTTGGCCAAATGGTGACTGGTATCTTGCATTTCTGGCTCTTCGGGCTGTCATGCTTATGGGGGTCAAGAGGGGCATTCCAGGGACCCTCTCTGCAGTGGGGCAGGGTCTCACCGAGACTCCAGAGTTCTCTGTAGGCCAGTATACCACTAGAAAAGCACATGGGGCGGAGTTTCACCGGGACTTCAGAGTTCTCTGTACGCCAGTCCACCACCAGAAAAGCATATGGAAAGGCACAGTTTCACTGGGACTGTAGGCAAGTCCACCACTTGGGAGGCACATGGGGCAGAGTCTCACCGGGACTCCAGAGTTCTCTATAGGCCAGTGCAACACTAGAAAAGCCCATGGAAATGCAGGGACATCATTTGAGGGTCGCCAACGTCTCCCTTGCTACCCCTGTGGTCGCCCTTGCTACCACACAAAAAAACAAATATATATTCTCTTTTTTTTAAATGGAAGCTCCTGGGCTGTGGCAGCACCACGTGGCTCTTTGTTTCTGGAGTGGCTGGCTTTCTTGTTCAGGCCTCTGAGCAGTGACCCTAAATAAGAAAGAAAAGGAACAACAAATAATTTGTCTTTCTGGAATTCTATACAATAATTGCTAGACTCATTAAAGGTTTATTTCAGGCACACTTTAGGGGGTGAGTCACTGATTTAGTCTGTTCTTAAACACCTCAAATTCACAATGCAGACAGAAACTTCCAAAAAGCATTTATAGAATAAGCATCCATTTCGGACCATGTATTTTGCTTTTCGCAAGTTGCAGTTATAGCATGTTCTTTTCTGCCTTTGTGACATTCCATCTTGGTGCCCGTGGTCACTTGATAAAATCCTTGTGCCTAACAGCCTATGTACAGTGTAGAAATGTTTGACCATAGTACACAAAGTGGCCCTTGATTTCATTGTGCCACAATTAATGCTTTGTTGTAATGTGTCTATCTTTCCTATCTCCCTGGCATGGTGTTCAGGATGTTTGTTTGTATGTATGAGGTAACAAGTGCCCAGAGTATGGGATGACGTGTGAGTGTGCTGCTTTCCCTTCGCTATTCTAAATGCTTTAATACACAGTTATGAACCCGCCCAATGGTATGTATTTTACCAATCTCTGAAGCCTGAAAAGTAGAGCCACGCAGGCTTCGCATGTGACCAAATTTGCACCAGACCTGCCTATAAACTAGCCTGCTGTTAAATCTCAGTTACCAGTTTAATGGTATCCACTACAGAATGCAATTTGCTTTCTGACTTTGAGAACATTCAGACATGTAATTGCTCATTTTACTATAGCCAGTGAGATAGCTCAGTGGGTTGAGCGCTCACTGCTGCAATTTGTGTGTGATAAATGTGTACCAACACAGGTTGGGTGATATTGAATGTATATTTGTTCTATATAAAGTTCTTCAGTGCAAGTGCTATATAATAACTTATCATTTGGCCTTGGACGTATGCATGCATACACAGTAATTTGGTAATATGGGCCGATACACACTGATATTAACGATACATATGATGATCCATTCTTGTATGAAATGTATGTAACATTACAGTGATATCTGGAACAATGTTAAGTGATGCCACTTCCTGTTTTGTCAAGGGGTTGAAAGGTTGGGTTCCATCTCTTCCTGTGATGTCATTGTTATGCACGAATTGATGTAGTAACCCTGTCAGAGACTACTCCAGCCTTGTTCTCTTGGTATTAGCTAACCCACCTATTTGTATAGGTTTGTACTACATAACATAACAGGTGTATTTGTAAAGCGCAGGTTCACTACAAAGCGGAATCTTGGCACTAATAACAAATGTTTATTGTTACCCAATTTAATGGTACTCATTTTATCAACCTCAGTAGGATGAAGGGCTGAGTGGACCTGCTGGGATTCGAACCTGTGACCATGAGGTCAAACACTGGTCCCTGTAGAGGATGCATTAATCCACTGAGCCACAAACCCAAGCATACACAAGTTGGTAGTGTGACTGAGCAGCCAGAGCTATCTCAAGAGGGGTAAATGTGAGCTGTAGAGCCATAGAAATGAAATCCACCAATACAAGTAACCGAATAACACTTACACTCAAGTTTTTCCAGTAAAATATTTATTTATTTAACGGTCAGTTTTAAATAAGCATTCATTAAAAAGGGCAATGTGCAACAATCAACATACACTTCAAATTACTTTTCCAGAATCAATACCAAGCAAGTAGATACTCTTTAGAGATGCTTCATACACACACTTGTCCCGGGAGGATAGCTCAGCAGCAACGTGCTCGCCTTGGAAACAAGGCGACATGAAGCAACACAGGTTCGATCCCCGGGTCCGCACTTAGAATCCTCTGAGTGCGTTATAAATACGCAACTAAGAGACATATTGCTGTAAAAGCACCTGGATGCCACCGGGCCGTGTGAGCGCTTTAAAAATGCAAATAAATAAATAAACACTTCCTACACCCTGAGGTGACTTAACTTACTATACTTTATTAGAAGATTCTGAGGTTGGCAGAAAAGAAAGGTTAAAGGAAGGAAAAACGTTAAACAGGTTCTCAGAGCAAGTGAGCACTTTAAATCTTCCAGTGAAGTCTAGATAAAAACCTTTCCCAGCAATATTAGTTTAAAACCAATTTATCACCTATGAGGGACAGTAAGAATCAAAGTCAATGGAATAGAAATTGAATAGAAGTGTCTGCAGGGAGCAAGGACAGGCAAAGTCTATGGAGCTGAGGCACTTCTTAGCGAGTAAAGGTCTTGCACAAAGTTAGAGAGTTTGTTGAAGAAAAATCACTGTAAGGTCACAAGCTGTTACACTTGTGAAAGTTAGAGCTGAGATCAACTCTAGGAAAGCAGCTACTGCAAGTCTCAACTGAGAAGAGCAAGCTACAGACAATGAGGTAAGTACCCCAAAGTCAGAACAGTACCTTTGGTTAGAAGAAGAGGGTCCAGCTGGCTTCTGTCTGGTTCCAGCAATGCAGATCCTGTGTTCCTGGGCCTCCATCATCGGGACAAGAGGGAGGACTTCTGGGGACTCCTGTGGCAGCAATTCGATGGTTGATAGCAGCTAAGGGCTCTTTTCAGATCAGCAACACTTTGCGGTTTCATCGCTAGGTAAATAGCACCACTGTGAATCTTGGACACCGGTTGTGCTTCCTTCACTCCTTGAGTCCAGCACTCTGGTGAGATGACTTGAGCTCTGGTCATCCTGCTTCTGGAGGTTCCTCCAGAGCTTCCTGGAGCGTTTGGCCGGTTCCAGTAATCTATGGATTTCTCGACCCCTGACACTCGGTTCCTGCAGCAGCAAAGAAGTACAGCCAGTTTGGAAAGGTTTTCCAGCAAAGTTCATCTCAGAGTTAGTTGGTCCCACTAACCCAAGGGAAGAAGTTGTCCCTTCCTGGAGCTTCTCTTGTCAATTAGACAAAGGAGTTTCAGCACAGCAGCAGTTCAACGGTCCAGGAAGCTGCAACAGGCTTCCTTCACAGTTTCTTCGTTGGGTTGTTCTTCCCAGTGGTCGACTCTGTCTTCAATCCCAAAACCCTCGCCTTTTAAGCAGGCTTCTCCCATTCATGCACAGCCTAGCTGTCACTCAAATAGCAGGGTGGCTGTCCTGCCAGCCAATCAGGACTGGGTGCATTCAGGTTTCCCTGGAGACTAAGGACAGTGGAGATTCGGGCACCTCCCTCACTTCCTGCTCTTGCAGACACACTGGAGCCAGAGGCGGGTTTCAGTACTGAAGCCCGCCAAAGGCAAAATGAACAAAGGGCTCAACCCTGGTTTGGTGCACAGAGTAAAACCCAAGAAAGACCTCACAAAAAAGAAATGGCAAAAAAAGAAGACGGGCCATTTTGACACAATGGTCACCCATGGGTGCTATACTGCAGCTGAGGATTCAGCCTGTGGTAGAAAAGCACAATGGTAGGAAAATTAAACCACTGCCACCAACCATTTAAACAGTGAGGGTAACATAACACATTTTACATGAGTAAGTAGGAAAAGAGGCTACTAAGTAAACCCCCAGCATTCCACATAAAATGGTGTGTGCGGGACCTACAAAGAGGAAAGGTAAGTAAAGTCCATTTTACTATTCTTGGGAACAGAAGTTCTCACAAGAAAAGGTATTTAAACCTTATGAGAAATCTAAAGGATTTCTCTGTGACACTGCACTGAAGGTGCTGTGTGTCACCATACAAAAAGTAGATGCCTATGGAGTTTGTCAGACTCCAAAAACAAAGGAAACATATGATCCAAATCAGATCAAAATACATGAGAGACTGAGAAAAAGAGCTCACTCTCTCCAGGGTGGAAATTACAAAGTCCTAAAGTCCAGCAAAAGAGCTGGGGATCTCTGTTGGGAATTAGCACATAAATGAGAATTCTCCCTAACTGTCATCAGAGGTTAAGGCTTGTGTGATGTCACTTCGGCTACCGCTTGCATTTTGGTGAAATGACGTCCCTGTGGAAAGGCACAGTTTCACCTGGACTATAGGCCAGTCCACTACTAGAGATCCATCGGTGGCAGAGTCTCACCCAGACTCCAGAGTTCTCTGTAGTTCAGTCCACCACTGGAGAGGCCTATGGAAAGGGGGCACAGTTTCAATCAAGTCTGTTTCTAGTTCTGTGGAGATTTTAGCCCTGTGACTTTTGGATTCTTGCATAGAACCCCAAGCAGTGAAAACCCTTTTTTTCTTTTTTTTCTATTTCCAATGCAGGCGTACAGCAATGAAAGACCAAAATGGTATGCTCCATTGCACTGCACACTGGTACATGTCCACAGTAGGGCTGTTGGGGAATGCTACAGAAGGCTGTGGCGGATCACAGCAGAATGCCTTCCCTCAGAGTCCCCTAAATGATGATCCCTGGATGAATCTTTGGAAAATTTCAAGGGACTAGGGGTGTACATACTGTGTGGAATTTGGATGGTTCGAGTTATTCCAGAACTTGTTCACCCAGCACTACTACCATAATTTCCTGAAACCTGATAAAGCTGAATACTGAGCTTCTATGGCCCATCCCAGGGGTCATAATAATATCAACTCCTACTGCAACGCTTAGATACCTGAAGTTTTGTAGCGCTATATAAAACTAGATATTATTATTATTATTATTATCTTAAGATGCATGTCACTTCACTGTGGTGCCCTAAGTCTGGTCCCGTGCATTAAGCATTCTGGTTCTGGAAGTGCCAAACTGAACATGGTGGTACAAATCAATGAACTAAAGAAATACATGGTCGAAATGACTAGTGCAGTGATGATAGCTATCTGCTAATACTGCTATATGGACATGTACCCTTATGGCGATGTTCAGGCTAGAGACTATATTTTACAAGGCTGACTGATCTGTTAACTCAACCAAGCATTATAATGATGTGGATACACTGATTACCATTAATCTGCTAAATGTACTGTTTAATATCTTAGAAGCTTGTTCTATTCGACTTATACTGCTATAACCTATATCCAACTCATTACGATAGAAACATGTAATTACTTAGTATAGGGTGCATGTGACGTCACTGTGCCTCTAGCAACCACATCTAAAGAGTTGACATAACACTTTAATGCATCTGCCCAATAACAATAACTTCTGCTACGTAAACACATTTAACGTCCTACAAGTCTTTCCGAATAAGAATTCTCGGTTCACCATTAGTCGCTGACAAGGACACTTCGAATGATCTATTTGCTATGCGCTTTTTAGCATTTTGGACAGAAATGCATTTCCCCCTCCCCTAAACATTTTCCTAATGAAAAAAAACATCTTTTAGATGGGCTTTACATTAAACGTGCGACCTACTAATCGTACACACTGAACTGCTTCTAGACTCTGAATTAATGTGTGCTATACTTAGTCAGGAGAGCCATTAAGGCCAGAATGGTGCACGCTGGTTGGTTGCTGCTCAGTATTGACCAGGAAGGGTGTGGCTTCCTGTATATGACCGAATCAGATGTCTATGATGCAGTGGGTAGGCTCCTCCTCTTTCCTGCATATCAATGTGCCCATTGGTCAAAGTGCACGAAAAGAAGTAGCAAAACTATGTTCCCTGCTGGCCTGCCCTACAAACCCCATTGCCACGCCCCCTCCCATGTGCAATCCAAACCCCGAAACAAACGCACCTGCTGTTTAAGGGACCATTCAGTGCAGTGGAGTGAAGTGCACGTTTCAACTTCTTCCTACTCTTTTATTTTGAAATGAAACCATTCTGATACAATTTCTTTTTAAGATAAAAGTGTAGGAACAGTGAAATGTATTTTAAAAAAGTAGAGGAACAGCAGCGCTCCCAACTGCTCCCGCCCACTTCAACCACTGGGTATGCCCACAGAAGCTCCATGGAAGTAACCTGCTGCCTGAGGGCTCCTTTTTGTCAATGACTGGCTGCATATTGTGCCAATTCTAGAGCAGAGTGGGGGGATTAAAGGTTGTGCCGGCATCAGATGGGGAGCAGGTGAAAGTGGGTTTAGGTCACCTGGCCTAAGCCCTGCCCACCTGGTACCTTCTTGGTTGCGCTCTTTTTCCCTAATTAAGGAGCCCTCCAGCCTCTTTTCCTTTGCAGATGGGGAGCAGGTGCAAGTGGGTCTAGGTCACCTGGCCTAAGCCCCGCCCACCTGGTGCCTTCCTGGTTGCTGCTCTTTTTCCCCACTTAGCAAGCCCCACCCACATGGTGCCTTCCTAGTTGCTGCTCTTTTTCCCCACTTAACATGCCCCGCCCACCTGGTGCCTTCCTGGTTGCCGCTGTTTTACCCCACTAAGCAAGCCCCACCCACCTTGTGCCTTCCTGGTTGCTGCTCTTTTTTCCCACTTAGCAAGCCCCACCTACCTTGTGCCTTCCTGGTTGCAAGTGGGTCTAGGTCACATGGTCTAAGCCCCGCCCACCCAGATGGGAAGCAGGTGCAAGTGGGTCTAGGTTACCTGCCTAAGCCCCGCCCACCGTGTGCCTTCCTGGTTGCCGCTCTTTTTACCCACTTAGCAAGCCCTGCCCACATGGTGCCTTCCTAGTTGCTGCTCTTTTTCCCCACTTAGCAAGCCCTGCCAACCTGGTGCCTTCCTGGTTGCTGCTCTTTTTCCCTACTTAAGGAGCTATCCAGCCTCTTTTCCTTTGCAGATGGGGAGAAGGTGCAAGTGGGTCTAGGTCACATGGTCTAAGCCCCACCCACCTGGTGCCTTACTGGTTGCCACTCTTTTACCCCACTTAGCAAGCTCCTGCGCCTTCCTGGTTGCTGCTCTTTTCTCCCCACTTAACAAGCCCCGCCCACCTGGTGCCTTCCTGGTTGCTGCTCTTTTTCCCTACTTAAGGAGCCCTCCAGCCTCTTTTCCATTGCAGATGGGGAGCAGGTGCAAGTGGGTCTAAGCCACCTGGTGCCTTCCTGGTTGCTGCTCTTTTTCCCTACTTAAGGAGCCCTCCACCCTATTTTCTTTTGAAGATTGGGAGCAGGTGCAAGTGGGTCTAGGTCACCTGGCCTAAGCCCCGTCCACCTTCTTAGCCCTGCGCCTTCCTTTCTGCTCTTAACTCTTAGATCAAGGGTGTCTCTCGCCCGGGCATCCAAAGCGAAGGGCAGATGAAGAAAAGGGCAATTCCTGTTTGGACCTGTTCGGACCAGGAGGACGCAGGGCCTGAACCCCTGCTCAGACAGCAGGTAAGCATGCACCAACATATGTTTACTCTCTCTGTCCCCGCAGGCCATCCCCACCCCACCTGCTACCTCCATGATTTTCCCTTGTGCCCCCCGTTCTCGCACACAGGTGTTGCCTGTTTTGCTGCTCCCCCTCCCCCACCTCCAGCCTACTTCTGCAGGAGTCTGTCCTGATACATTCTGGTTTCACCATCACCGTCTTGTGGCCAATGCTGGATTTGACTTTTATGGACTTCATTGATTCATGGTGCGTCACCTTTCTCAACTCTCATGCTGGACTTCCTTTGCACCTTGTACTCGTGGTGGTCCTGAATCATGCTGTTCCCATCTTCATCTTGTATCCTGGCTTGCAACATTATGTGTTACTACTGACTTCTGCAATTGTATTCACTCTCCCCTCTTGCTTCTCCACTCTTTTTTACTTCTTACCCTCTGTTCTCTCCTCTTCTCCCTTTCTCCCTTTTCCTATTCCTCTCCCCTCCTCCCATTACTTTCTTCTATGCACTTACTTTATCGGAATTGTCCCAGGACCTAGTATGATAGCAACCTCGCCTGTCTCCTCACCCTCCCCTTACTTGTCCCCCACCCTCCAGCACTATCTGAAATGTCGTCAGGCCTAGTACGATAGTCACTTGTTTTGTTCCTCCCCTCCCTTTCTGCACCCCTCTTCCTCACCTTTTGTTTTTCTCTGGCTCTACCCAAAATGTCATCAGGCCTAGTATGGTAGTCGCCGATCTGTTTCCATTTCCCCTTGCCTTGAAGCGCTTTGAAACACATTGTGTATAAGCGCTATATAAATAAACTATCACATCATATCATATCAATGGAGGAGCACCTCTTCCCACCCCATAAAATCTTCCCCTTTATTAAGAATTCATGGTGCCCAACGACACACCTCTTCCCTTCTCCTACCCGGAATCATCACTGCCACCTATGGCTTTCCTTACTCTGTGGTACCATTTCCAGTCATTATTAGGCAGCATTTCTTTCTGTAATGGGGATTAGTCACAGTAACGAATGTCTACCTGCGGTAATGACCACTTTAAGTCATTTTCCCACAAGCGGTAAAATTACCTCTGGAGGTAATGGGTTATTTACTTCTGCAGTATTTTTCCTCTGGCTGATGCTGTCTGATGGGGCACCCCGTAACAAATCTTTATATTGCACACATTTCACCCCAGTGAAATGCAGGGGCGTTTGGATGAGCCAATATGGAATGGGCAGAGGGTGGGTGTGAGGTTGAGGGCATTTTGCGTTAAAGCAATAATATAAACAATGCAGTAACAAATACTGAATTGATGTTTCTGCAGTAATAACACATGAAGCCAACACAATCATTTTTTAAGACAATTTAAATTCTGTTGTGTAGTTTGTCAATGAAAGCTTGAGCCAAATCAACAATAAAAAAGGTGAGTGCACAGCATGCTTCCAGGGCTGGTAAGTGGTGCAGCATGCTTCCAGGGCTGGTAAGTGGTGCAGCATGCTTCCAGGGCTGGGAAGTGGTGCAGCATGCTTCCAGGGCTGGGAAGTGGTGCAGCATGCTTCCAGGGCTGGTAAGTGGTGCAGCATGCTTCCAGGGCTGGGAAGTGGTGCAGCATGCTTCCAGGGCTCGGATGTGGTGCAGCATGCTTCCAGGGCTAGGAAGTGGTGCAGCATGCTTCCAGGGCAGCATGCCTCCAGGGTTGGGATGTGGTGCAGTATGCTTCCAGGGCTCCGAAGTGGTGCAGCATGCTTCCACGGCTAGGGCGTGGTGCAGCATGCTTCCAGGACTGGGAAGTGGTGCAGCATTCTTACAGGGCTAGGACGTGGTGCAGCATGCTTCCAGGGCAGCATGCTTTCAGGGCTTGGAAGTGGTGCAGCAATCTTCCAGGGCTAAGAAGTGGTGCAGCATGATTCCAGGGCAGCATGCTACCAGCAGTAGGAAGTGATGCAGCATGCATCCAGGGCAGCATGCTTCCAGGGCTAGGAAGTGGTGCAGCATGATTCTAGTGCTGTCGATATGTTGACCTCTGAAGCTGTCAGCGCAGCTCCTGCAAAATTAGTGCCGCACACACAGTAATTACAGAGGAGGCCTTTTGGCCAATATATGCCCCCTGTCGGGAATGCAACACAATAGTCCTCATTACAAGTGTGGTGATACAGAAAAAACGTGCCGGTAATTCCGATTACTAGCACACTTTCTGGCCCGTCGCACTACGAGACAGGATGCTGGTAACACCATTGCCGGCAACACTGTACACTGTACGACCGTTAGCGGCTGCACCGGTAACTGAAACTGCACGAACCATGTGCCACGGAAACAAGCATGAATTCCAAATGCGGACCACATGGAAACACTGGGACCAAAATGCCGGTGCAACCATGAAAATCACGCCAGAACCATTTGCAGCAAGGAGCAGGCGGTAACCAGGCCCAGGTGTGCAGAAACAGCCCACAGGTACAGTCAATTGACCCAGCAGCACACAATGAGCACAGGAACTGCAGAACAGGACCACACCCACACACCACACACCTTCCAACACAATCATGCTGCCACTCGTAGCAGCAGTAATGTACCTTGAGGCGCTCCATGCAAGAATGCAGCTTCATGAGAAGGAGGGGCAACAGTGGCAACAGTGGCAACAGGGCGACAGGCAGAGGAGGGGGAGAAGGAGGAGGAGCAGGAGGAGGATGACTATGGTGCAGATGAACAATGAACAGCAAGTATCATCCCGGAGGCGAGCCCCCATTCCCCACAAGTGCCACACCCTGGTCCCTGACTGACAGGCAGATACACACACTGTACAAGGTGACCATCCTTGCAATAGGTGACCTCATTCAGGACGACATCCAGGGTGTCATTGGCATCCGGACTGCCATATCCGCCCTGCTGAAAGTAGTGTCTGTGCTGCATTTCCCCACCACTGACACCTTCCAGCACACAGTCAGGGAGCTGCATGGCATCTCCCAGCCAATATTCTCCAAATTCCTCGTGCAGCTCCTGGATGCCCTATGCATCATGTGTGCCAGCACATTACCCTACCAACGACACAGGCCCGGGTAAACGCCACCAAAGTACGCTTTCATGTCCTTGCTGGCATGCCAAATGTAGTTGGACTATTGGACTCCATACACATTGAGCTGGTGCCGCCCATGCCACAGAGGAGATTTATTGTAACAGAAAGTTGTACCACTCAATGAATATGCAGTTTGTCTGTGATGCAGACCTGCTGATCACGCACTGCTGCGCATGTTACCCAGGATCAACACATGACTCCATTGTCCTGCGCAATAGCATGCTGCTTAGGTACATGGAGCATTAATATGGGCAGCGAACATGGCTATTGGGCGAGTCAAGGGATCAACACACACCCCACATTGCATGTGTACTGCGGCATGGGGGGGTTGTTCACTGTCACCGGTGAATGGCCCACATGTAAATGGAGGGACACAATCTACATGCCAGAATGGTTTTCCACGGGTTGCATGCACCACATAAGTGAACGGAAGGACACAACAGCACAATCTGGGCACAGATGGACTGGCACATGTAATGGACCACAGGAACCAGAATGCATCACTCCCATGTTGCAAAGTACAGAATATTCTCACCATCACCCACCCACAACCACCTAGACATCCTTGTGAGTCTGATCCCAAGACCAGCAGCGCACTGCACAGTGACCTCAATGACAGTGCCCTCCTTGTGTCTATTCCCATGCAGGGGATTCCAGATACTTCTCACTACCATGGCTCATGACCCCTGTGAGACATCCACAGAGCCACTGCAAACTGTGTACAACCATGCACACATCAGCACCAGGGTCACAATTGAGTAGACCGTTGTCTTGTTGAAGGCACGTTTCCGTTGCCTCCACCGCTTGGGGGGCCCTGATGTACAGGTCTGTGAAAGTGGGCAACCTGTGCCAAGTTGCACAACATGTGCATCAGACTGAACATTTCCCTGTCCCTGGACATGGACATGCTTCTGGCAGACGATGACGACGACAGTGAAGAGGATACAGATGCAGACATGCAAATCCACCGTCACAGGGATGACAGGGATTGGCGTGCTGCCCGGCAGGAACTAATCCAGAATTACTTCTGAGCACACAACACAGCACCAGCACATCATCTGGACATCAAATTGAATGCAGAACCATGTGTATTAATGGGTAACATGCAATTATAACTAATTCAATAATAACTAACAAAAAATAGTATAGTATTAGTTGTTTTTTAATTTGTTATTTTTTCATTAGTTGTTTTGTATTCAATATAATCACTGCATACCGTATTAATGTATGTACAAAGATCAAGGAATGTGTGGCCCACCACCCCCTCCCCAAATATCCCTCCCCACCATCCCTTCCCCAACTATCGCCCCCACCACCTCCTTCCCAACTACCCTCCCTGCCACCCCTTTCCCAACTATCCCTCCCCAACACACCAAACCACTCAACACTCGATAGTTAGCTACAGTGTCACTGCACGTGTGTGCCTGGATCACTTTTTAGGCCTCTTAGCACATGAGCTGACTTTCCGTGGCGAGGGTGACAGGTGCAGGGATCTGCACCTCAAGCTGCTGTTTTGAAAGCCGGGAGGTGTGGTGCTTTTGGATGGTGTGTTGGATCCGGCCAACGCCCTGCCCTCCAGTGCTGCATGCAGGAAAAGGTCAAGGCTCTCGACCATTGCCGAGACAGCCTCATTTCCCTCCCGGACACTTTGTGCCAGCAGGACAACAGCGCAGGTTGACTGGCCGAGGGCATGTGCACATCGTCGTCCAGTGGCCTGCACGCTTTTGCGTATCAACTGAGTCTCCTCCCGCATCAGATGGGCCTCCTCAATGTGCTGGTGCACGAGTCCTGCCATTTGCTCGTGCCTCTCCTCCATGCGCCTTAGGCGGGCTTCCATGTCCCTGATGCTGGGCATGGGTTGTGATGGTGGGCTGTGAAGGCCATGGGGGCTGAATGTTTGTTGGTGGTAGGGGGTGTGCTCTGGGGTGCCGTCAGTTGTGTCCCCAGCGTATGGACCAGCATCATCGTCTGTGAATGCACCCATGTACTTGGGTGAATGGTGGGGAGGGGTGGATAGGCGTCCTGTTGCCGCACCTCTTCGGTCATCTGGAGTGGTGGCAAGGGCTGCTGATGGTGCCTCTGTGGGAGCAGCTGGAGTAGTGGCAGGGGCTGCTGACGATGGTACTGTGGGAGCATCTGAAGTTATGGCAGGGGCTGCTGACAGTGCCCCTGTGGGAGCAGCTGGAGTGGTGGCAGGGGCTGCTGACGGTGGCTCTACAGCAGTGTGGCATGGCGTTACTCTCCTCCTCCGTGGTGCTGCCCTTGAAGTGCTAGGGCCATCTTGTTCACTGGCAGCATCAGGGGCAGATGCAAGGGGTGAAATGGGGGAGGGCAGTAGAGTGAGAAGGGTGGGGTGGTCCACATACAGGCTATTACAGGGAAGGGTGTCCATGGGCAGGTGCCTGTGAGGGGTTCTTGTGGTGACTGGCCGTGGATGTGTTTGTACCAGTGTGCCTCATGGGGGACCAGCCCACAGGCATCCTGGTGTATGAGTCCCAGAATTCCCAGAATTGGACTGTGCCATCATAGAGAGCCAGTGCAGGGATCCCAGACCAGATCACAAGCGGTCCTGGTGCTTAGGGGTTCGGTTGAGTCATGCAGTGCTATTCAGGATGGTTATTGAGGGCGCAAAGTGAGGTGAGAGGTACAATGGGGGGGGGGTGTGTTGCTGTCATCAAGGCCAGTGGAAAACAGTGCCCAGGGCACATTGGGCTTCTGGGGGTCGGTGGGGTAGGGGAGGGTGCCACTGAGGTTATGGTGTTCTTTGTCAGTACTCTTGCCATGGTTTCTCATGTTTGGATGTGGGACATAGGATGAGTCAGGTGTGGCAGCAGGGTCTGTGTGTGTGAGTTGGGATCACCTAGAATTTGGCCAGGGAGTGGGTGGGTGACAGGGCACAGTCGTCATAATGAGTGCCTTCTCTGTCTAGCAGGGATTGAGGCAGGGATCGTTTGCATGTGCAGTCAGGCACAAATAAAATTCTATGCCCCACAAGATCCTTTGGGACATGACCCTGGTCACTCTACTCGAGATTAAACTCTTCGTATTTTTAATGCTAAGTAAACAGTGTTTATCTTTTCAATCAAAAGATTAATTCTTCCAAAAACATACACAATATATTTTTTTGGTGAAAATAAATTAATTGTATTAATAATTCATACAATTCACTTCATGAAGACATTTTTTATCTCTTTCTTCATGTAGAATTTGAAGTACAACATTCATTTAAAGAGACACATATGTCGTATTTGACAGACACATCGGTCCCAGTACACATATAATAATTCATACAAATGTATAATTATTGCATACAAATTTCTGTCATTTATAAAACACAATCACATATTCTTAACTCACTACGCGTTTTGGGGTTATCCTGACCCCTTCTTCAGGTGATGATCTGAATTGTGTTCTTATTTTAATTTCCTACAACAAAGAATTCAAACAATGTATTAACTAAAAATCAATTCTGTTTGTCTCTACGTAAAGGTGAACACTAATGTGTCAAAATCAAAAAATAGAAAAATATCTCTAATATAAATTAACTGACCTTGGAAATATCCAGGGTCATTGGAGTCTCCAAAACCCTCTTTTGCAGGTCCTAGTCATTGCCCATGGTTAAAGTCCTCTTGTGTTGGTGTTTCAAATGTTAACTGATGTCATCAGTAGGACCACTAGAGCTATACCAGTGGCTAAGCAGATTGCTATAGCCTCTCTGCAAAAAACAAGCAGAGAAACAAATTCAAAAAATAAGTCAATTCAATATTATTTATCCCGTGCCTCACCAAAATATTTCACCCTAATGAATTAAACAAATCCCATTGAACCACACTCTTACCTCTAGTTAAACTTCTCCTTAACGCGATGCGGGAACGGAAACAAGGCTGCATACACAGCCTCCCGTCCCTCAGCGCGTTTAAATTCATAATCTCCTTAGTCACGTGATCGCGATCGGATCACGTGACTCTGTTATTATAATGTGAAAATGATTCATATTTTCACACTGTCAGCTAACGCCTCACGGGCTCATACCTAAAGTGATGCGGACACAGCGGAACGGTTATAAAAACAGCCCCCCGTTCCGCGATCTATTCATTTGATATGCAGCACGTATCACGTGATCACGATCCGATCACATGACACACTAAGAGTATTCTCCGGGACTTCGTGCTCCTTACAATTACAGAGACACACGTTCGTGCATTCTATTCAATTCACTCTGCCGTGTTTATCCGAACTGTATCGCTCCTATTATTCTCCCACCGCCTCCAATCCCAACGTGATTGTGTACTTGGGCTTCACTTCGGGCACCTCTCCAAGTAATATCGTGCGTCTCCATATACCCTCACGAGGCCACACCTCCCCCTCAATATAACTGTAAGTATACCTTCTGCCATCATGCTACGTGGATCCACTTATCAATAAAGATTTCGATGTGCTAAATCAACACATCTAGATCCTGCTTATTTAACCAATTTCTAAACTATACTCAGTTACATAAAGCACTCTAGGTGATATATCTCTATAATTGATTTGTGTGTTATTGTGATTATGAACCAATATAGGTAATATATCTCTGTGTTTACTTCCAATGTTATTGTAATAACGATACTTATACTAATAAAAGTAAAATACAAGATCCTAATGTACCCTCTTTGTCAAAAAAACTCAAATGATACTGAAAAAAATATAAAATAAGTAAATAAAGAAACTTCAATCCTGTGCCATACTAATAAATATACAAAATACCTACTCCCAATGGTCACTACGCCTCCTTCCAACTCAAAACTCAGCCTACTCGTAATCCTAATGTCATGAGACAACTTGAGTGTTCACCCCAACGTAAGAGACAATATCAAAATTATAGTCATCATTGTATTTGGTAACATCATAAAAAAAAAATAGCCAAACAATCCTCTATTTCCAATGTCCTCGTCTGAACAAGAAAATAGTTCTCAGTCATTCCAGTTCTCTCCATCATGCAGGTAAATCAAAGCAACCTTCTTTTAAACAGATATTTCACTAAAACAATCTAATTTAAATAAAACAAGACAAATCAAAATCATTATTCATCCCTTTTGGTTCTAGGGCATCCAGACGTTCAATCCACTCTACTTCTTTCTGCCTTAATAATTTCTGCATATCTCCCCCTCTTCTTGGACATTTCACCTGCTCAAGTATAGCAAATTTCATTTGAGCCACAGTGTGATTCATTGTTTTGAAATGTTGTGCCACTGGTGAGTGGACTGAGCACAATCGGATGTTAGATTTGTGCTCAGTCCGCCTCAATTTAAAGGGATGGTCTAGTAAAACATTTTATTTAAAAAATAGATAGGCAACATAAAAAAAAATACTAGCATTCTCTGTTTTAAAACTTCCTATGTAAAATTTTGAGCTATTCAAGCTCAAAATTCGCAAAAGCAAGCGCATGGGCGCATCCATTTTTTGAAATGGAGGCCCTCCTGTGCTGGCTTTTGCTTTTGCGGCACTAATGAAGGAAAAGCCAGCCAGCTGTAGTAAACAAAAGCTACCGCTGGGTGGCTTTCCCTTCATTAGTGCTGTAGGCGGAGGACGGGGCTAGTGCTTATTTAAAAAAAAAAAAAAAATAGCACTTACTGAGATTCAGCTGCAGCTTTCCTGCTCTGGTCTCCGGTCCCCGTCCTCCGCCTACAGCACTAATGAAGGGAAAGCCACCCAGCGGTAGCTTTTGTTTACTACAGCTGGCTGGCTTTTCCTTCATTAGTGCCGCAAAAGCAAAAGCCAGCACAGGAGGGCATCCATTTCACAAAATGGATGCGCCCATGTGCTTGCTTTTGCGAATTTTGAGCTTGAATAGCTCAAAATTTTACATAGGAAGTTTTAAAACAGAGAATGCTAGTATTTTTCTTTTTATGTTGCCTATCTATTTTTTAAATAAAATTTTTTACTAGACCATCCCTTTAACCTTTCTTGTAGTCAAGCCTACATAGAATAACCCACATGGTCACTTTATTCCATAAATCACATTACTGGTGTCACATGTACTCGTATGTTTCAAATAGATTTTTTTACCCGTATAAGGGTGACTGATGTAGGGATCTTTCATGATGTTATGGCAATGCTGACAATTGTTGCAGGGCAAAGTGCCCCTATAGGTACTTACTTTAACACCAGGTATTTGATAGTCAGCTCTGACTACAAAATCTCTAATGGATTTACTTTTCCTGTAAGCAAACAAAGGTTCCCTTTCAAATAAATGTGTCAATAAAGGATCCATTTTTAACATTTGCCAATTTCTTTTGATAATTTTCTTTATTTTGTAGCTCTGCTGAGAGTATGTTGTGACATATACCATAGCATCTGATTCAGTTTTGGGTAATCTCTCCAGTGTGTTAGCTCTCGTAACCGTTGAGGCCTTGGTTAGGGCAGTCTCTAATATGTCGGCCGAATAGCCTGTTTTAGTAAACTTGTGTTTCAATTTATTGGATTGAATCTCAAATTCTGGTGGTTCCGAAATAGTTCTGTGATACTTTAAAAATTGGCTGTAAGGTATGCTTTGTGCAGTCAAGCACTCATGTTTGGGAGGGGAGTAGTGGAAGAACAGGATGTGGGTCGGAGGGTGGACAGTGTGTCATCAGCAGGACACTGCTAGTGGGGTGCTACGGGGGTGATCATGTTGGCCAGAGGGGCAGAGGTAGGGTTGTGAGGCCATGGGGATTGGGAACACCACAGGTGGGTACTTAGGTGCAGGGGTGTGAAGGGCACTATGACACTTGTTCTTGGCGGTCTGACAAGTAGATAATGAACCATGCCAGTGCCAGGTGCGTTAATGGTTAGTGGGCCACTGTGTGGGTTGCATGTGGTCTGTTGTTGTGTAGTTGGAAATATCTCTGTGTGGTATTTGCTACATTGGCATGCCTGCAGTCATTTCTTTGTGTTGCATTTTGTGCTCACCGTCCTCTGCATGTGTCCCTGCACCAGCCTCCGCTGCACCAACACCCTCAATGCCTTCCATGTGCAGCACAGTGCTGCATCTCTCCTCCTAGGACATCAGCTTGATTGGGGAGTTAGTTTCACCTCTGGTCGTCATACGCTCCCTCCTGTGTGCCAAGAGGAGGTTGCAGTCTCTCATTCAGAAGTCGTCCCACCACTTGTGGCAATCCTTGCGGGTGGCTTCTGTGCCACCTCCTCTCATATTGCTGTCTTCCGTATTTGATGGGTGCTGTGCCTGTGGTCGGTTGCAAACAGCTTTCCAGCATTGTCCACTATAGTGTCTATCAGCACTGTTAATTATGGTTCAGTGAAACGTGGTTTCCTCTGGTGGACTTCAGAACGTGAGACTTAGGTAGTGTTGACATGATGCTGGTGTTACTGAGGCTGGATGGCAACAGGAAGTGGCTGATTTTATGATGTTGTTTTTCCAAGATGGCTGCTGGCGAGCTTCCAGTTCATCCAGTGTTTCCGGTCACAGTGTTGACGTGTGATGGATGCTGTAAACTGTGTCACCGGCTTTTGGGATGGCGGAAATAGCATGTGTCGTAGTTACTCACTCTGTTTCCGGGATGCCGGTGGCACCAATTCTGGCATGCTGGGATGCTAGTGCCTATGGTGTTGTGATGCACCAGTGAATCCGTGGCTGGGGCTCCCGGAAATGGTGCCACTGGATCCACAGAATCACCGGGACATTAATGCAAAACTTGGAATGAGGACAAATGTGTAGTTAGGAGATACTGGATATTGACCCATGTTATTCAGGAGTGGGCTTGAAGCAGGGGTAAACTGGGATTACATAACTCATGCAGGCATACATTATTAGCCCGCTTTATGTGACCGCCCCAGGATACCTTTACCATTGTCCCCCAATAGCTGAATCTTTTATTGCCAGGTCATTAGATGCAGGGAACCATCACAGCAGGTTGAAGAAAAGGCATGTACTTAAAATAGTAGCCATTTAAATCCACTTCTCACAGCCTGAATCATCACACTATCATGTCTGGACCCTTGAAGATTATCCAGGATTATCAACAAAACAGTCCCAAAGTTGTATCTCTGGAATATGCTCCAAGAGTCAATAATATACATTAGCAATTGGACATGAATACAGGGTATGGCACTGTCAAGTGGTAAAGCTATCCTGATGCCACATCTTTCAGTCTTGGCTATATCAAGCTTGATGATTTGGGAACCGTTTACTTAGGTAAGTATAACACATGTCATTATAGTGCTTAGAAACCCGAGAAAGCCCCTATCAAGTGTTTAATAGAAACACAAACCCATCGTCATGTCTTGAGAAGTCATGTTATAAGGCTGCCTTATGTTTTAATGTTTTCGTTATTTACATAGTTTCTCACAGTGGTTAGTGGTTCTACTTGGAAGGCAACTTGTCTACCAACTCTTTCCTTCCTATGTGCCCATATCGTTTTCTCCAACTTCTTGATTATAACTGACTCTTGGAGTTGGGGTCCAGTATTTGTGGGGGGGGGGAGTTTATTTCTGATGCACCACAAACCAATTTCTGGTCTTTCCGGGGGGATGTTTCTGTTGGGACTCAAGGAATGGGCATCTGATGTCTGCAGTATGGAGTCTCCTTTTGGACTCGCTTCACTGTGGCTTCTAGCTATCGCCTCAGGGGCATTACCCTACCGGTAATGGCACCCTCCTCAGATTATTTTGCTTCAGTAGAACCATCTCCTTGCTTCTGTAATCTGGTTTAAAAAGGATCCAACACAGCATGTGTTTTTCTATGGGCTGCCCCTCATCATTCAGAGGCCATTCCTAAAATACAATATGCTCTGATATGCTTTTTGCTGCTTATTGTACCTTTATTTGGGGAAAGTCAACTACTAAAATCAAAAGAAGTGATAGGCGGGTACTGACTAAGAAATAAGACAAAAGACTGTGCAAGAAATATATGGTCGGATGAAATTCCCCTAAAAGTCACCCATGCTTATATACACAGGTTACTGAGCCAAAAGTTCAGAGATCCACAAATATTTGCAGTTCAATTTTCCCCAAAACATACCTTGTACCTCCCTGTCCTCCTCACTCTTCTGAATAGTTCTCCCAGCCGCCCCTGAACCCCCCGAAAATAAATATTAAATATTGTTTTTATTTCCAGTCCTAATAGCATGTCCCAGTACTCTGCAGAGGGGGCTGCCAAACTCCAGTAGGGTAGGGGGGTTAGTGAAGTGGGTCCTTTGGGGGATGGCTGTAGAGTGACCTTCCTTGCAGGGTCCTTTTACCAGTGGGTGACCTCAAACTTTCCCAGACGAATTGCCAGAAAAATGTTTTCATTACCTAAAACCACAATTCGGGCGGTTCAGCAAATTCCCAAACTTGTGCCCCGTAATTCATAATGAAACCACCAGAGAAATGGTCTGCAGGCATCCCCGTTCTCCAGCAGGGGTAACACTAGGAGGATGGTCACCTAAGAAGGGACCCCTTAGCAGCAGTCCCTCCTCGCCTTCCATCACACCCCCAAAGCCCTTCCCTTTCTGGTCAGGTCACAGGAAGAGGCGTGCAAAGGAGGCCCCCTTTTAGGGGTGTGGGAAAGTGCAACCAGCCTCTTTAGCAGGCCAGAGACAGCCACTGCATCAAAATAAGACAGGTTTCACCAACATACCTTGGCGCGGAGCCGTGACGGCTGTCCTCAGGATGAATGCGACTGCACCCGATCACCAGAAGCGAGGGTAGTCTAAGCACTGACTGAAAATGCAGAAGACCAGGTCAAAGGAAATGTAATTACCCCGGAAGTAATCTATTCGGAAGTGACCTGTTCTCCCAGAACTAATTTGCCCGGAAGTGAACCTTTCACCCGTAAGTGTCAATGCTAATATTCAGCAATAATTTAATCCGAATCAATATTGTTGATTGTGTATTGATCGCCTGCAAACTAACTTTGAGTAATGTAATAAAACCTGCAGCCTTTTTGTCCCATCACCTGGTGTCATGTCTCTCTGTTATTGCCATGATGCGGTTGGGGATGAATACTCTGGGTTGTCAGTGCTATGTCAGTTTCAGAAAGCATACATTACAAGTTATTCTTCTGGATGCCTGCCTTACCTCCCCTATTTCCTTCATTTGGCTTGGCTAGGTTTTGAGTACAGCTTATAAGAACGCCATTTATCTGTGGCCTGTGTAGGCCATTATGAGGTAAGTTCTGGAAGTCCCCTGCATATTGCAGTTTAGTGTTTTATAGGAGTTCATTTCAACTTTACTACGATTGGCAATTAACTGTAACACTGAATTTCCTGCAATTCCAGTTGTAGACTTACGAGCAAGAGGATTGTGAACTGCACCTGTGTTTGTCAGGCCATGTCTTTTGAAGGTATTTCCGAATTCAAATTTATTTGAACAGTGACTTGTGATTTAACAAGCCACATATCATGCTGGGTCTCCTGTAAGGCAGGATTATATACAGAGAGAATTATAGCCTTGACATTGGAACTGCTCAGTATGCCGAGCAGGCAAGACACTCAACTATTAAGTATGGGGTTATGTTTGTAAGTGAGAATGCCAAGGGCGTTCAAAAGCGCGTGCAGCGAGTATAGCTGGGCAGACCTGCATTGATGAAAGGGACTCTGCATATGCTTCTGTCTTCCAGGTACGACCTACAATACATTTTTTGGTTTAGTGTTTTTTGTGGTGCTTGCCAAAACCCTTGTTACAGTAGAGAGAAAGAGATCGAGGGAATGGAGTTTCTGAACTGAGAATATCCGGTTGGCATAGCAACATGAAACTGCCAAATCACTAAAATCTCTTTTTCCAAACTCTTTTGCCATTCTACCCAATAGAAAGTGCCTTAACAAAATTAGCCACAATCAGCTGCTTTGTAAGAAGCAGGTTGGGTGCTGGACTTCCCATTTCCCAGCTACACAGTGATTTCACATGGGGCTATTTTGGGCTTTTTTTGCAGACATGTGGGCTATTTTAGGGCTACTTTTGACAGCAGATGTTTTTGTCCTCCTGAGGCTGCCTTACTACAACCACCCACCCCACGACCACTCTCTCTAACAAACCCTCACTCTCTCTAGCCCCACCCACCCCACCTCCAATCACTCTACTCTCATTGAAGCTCCACCACTCTCTCTATCCCCACCCACCCACTGCTCCATACCCCCACCATCTCTTCCCCAACCCACCCAACTGTCTCAACAAAGCCCACACTCTCTACCCCCTCTCATCCTCCCTCTCACACTGTTCCTTTATTTCTTACCCTCTCACTTTCAACCTTTCTCGCTCATATTTCCTCTTGCTCATCTTTGATGTCACCCTCTCGCAATCGTTTCCTCCCTTGCTCTATTCTCCTTCCTTCTCATTCTCTTTCACTCCCACGTCCCTATTTGTGTCGTCCTTTGAAACGTTGCACTCTCCTCCTTGCACCCTGGTGCCTAAAAATGCAAAATGCAAAGAACTGGAGTAAAAGCCAAAACTATTATGAAAAATAAACAGACCAGTGAGTTTGGAGGAAAAACATACCATAGCGTGACTGTATGCAGGCAAAGAATTGCACCCACTACTACAATTTGCTACTGTTATGAGCAAGTTAAACGTGGGCAGGTGCAGAGTTGCAAAATGTGTCGAATAAGATAATCTCACACAATCTAAAGGGATGTAAACTGTGATACAATATTGCTAAATATCAAGGGAATGCAAGGGGAAGACTGCATCCATAGGCAATCAATGACAGGAACAAACAAGCATTGACAAAGTCCATAGTTCTTGCCGTCCTGTAGACACACACACACCTACACACACACACACACACACAAACACACACATACACAGAGGTAGGTTGAGGATATTTCTAGTGAAAATAGAGAGAGTGGAGACAATGTGTAGAAGAGTTGAAGGAATATTAATGAGCAAGCTGCTGGAGGAATTAATGAATTAGGAGATGAATGCATGAAAGTTAAAGAATATTTGAAGGGTTGATGAATGCATACGTGTGATATGGATACATTGATTCTTATTTATGTCTGTAGGGATGGATACATGAGTGGGAGGATGGGTGAATGAGTGTCTTTGAAGGTCAATGGTGGATGGCGGTTTTAGTGTAAAGTACATTTTCATGATGCCGGTTTCTACAATATATGCCAACATTGTCTCTGAAAACATTGTTTATGCTCAATGTGCCCATGTATATGTGCCAGTTTGCAACTGTAAAACACTTCCATGGTGATGCATACAATATTAGCTAGTATTCTCCTTTCAAACACATGCCCATGAGATTTCTAGTCACAATATATGACTTCATGACCCTATAAAAACACTGTTATGATGACTCCCAGAATAGATGGCAGCATAACACTGTAAAGGACGTGCTCATGAGGCCTCTGTCCACAATATATGCTAGTATGTCCCTTTAAAACAAATGTTCATGCTGGCCATGCCAACTATATGCCGGTTTGTCACTGTACACCGATTTTATCATGGTGCCACTATATGTGCCAGTGTTTCACTCTAAAAAAACACACACAGGCTCATTAGACCTAGATCTACATTAAATGTCAGCACGCCAATGAAAATATACCTTCATACTTCAATGTCCTTCCTGCAAGGTGGTATTGCATCTTTCTTCTCTCTCCAAACCAGGGTTCCAAGCTGCATTCAGGAAAGAACAAGAAGTGCAGTAAACCAGAGAGCTATGTTGTAGCTATTGGCCACTTCAGGCCACTCACATCAAAACCTCAAATGCAGCATCAGCTTCACCCGCCGGGCACCACAAGCCGAGGGTTCATGCAGGTGCCAGCTCCCCAACTTCCCTATGTGGAGCAGCTACTGCAAAGAGCATGCTTCAGTGATTGCAAAGTTACACTTAATTGACCTCAGGAGGAGGGACCAAACAAGCAGCCCCATTCCATGGAATTTGAAAGGGACCATGTAGCCTCCTGGCCCATGACTCAAGCATTCATTAAGAAAAAAAACGGTCAATTTTCTGTTCACCTTTACCCACTTCATAAATGCACTGCGGCATTGGCACATCCCTTTGTTGTGGCGTCTTTTCATGTCAGGGAAGGCATACAAGACTCACACTGCCTCATCATGATTTGGGCGGTAGCCCTTAAATGCAGCGGTAACGCTATTACTGCCGCATTTAAGGGTCCGCCCAATCTTGGGTTGGCAGCATTTACCTCCAGCTCTAAGATGGAGGTAAATGCGCCGGGAAAATTCCCATTTTCAGGTGCAATTTGCTCCGCGCTGTTAGCACATGCTAATTGCGCCAACAATTCCGCATTAGGTCCATCGGGGAATTACCGTTACCGTCCAACCCGTGAACCAGCGGTAATATCGCCAGAGGGTTGGGCGGTAACGCTAATACAGTCGGGATTCCGCCCTAACTCGTGATGAGGCCCACAGACTGCACCTCACAGTCCTCTGCAGAGGGTGACTTTGATAATGTCTGACCATAGATGTCAACTAAATTGCTGATTGTGTGCCCTAAGTGGAGTAAATATAAAAAGTAGCATAACAGAAAGAAAATCCAAAATAATGCACATTGTACATGCAGCTGAGAGGGGTAGGAGGGACCAGAGCTAGTGTTATGAATACAATGACAGGATTTTTCCTCCAATCAGGGTGTGCCTTATTGACTTGATGAATTTTCTTTTAATGATGGGCATTGTAGGGGGATGAGGGATTAGAGGAAGTATTATGAATGGAGCGACAAGAGTTTGCATCCAGTTGGGATGTGCCTGATTCTGTCATGCAGCGGTGAGGCAAAAACAGGTTGGATGAATTATCTACAAAAAAGGAAACATCAAGCTCCTCCTTACCCAAATCTGAAAACTCACAAAGACTCCAGGAATATTTTGGCCAAGATGGCTTTGCCAACTTCCAGCTAAAACTGAAAAAGGAAAAAATCACTAACATAAATACATAATTAGTACATTTGATGATTTCTGTAGTTCACAAATAGTTCCATACCTCATAAAGTGTCCAGATAGGACAACAGAGAAGTCCAGATTTCATCATAAATATCACCATCACATTTCTTGGCACAGATCAGATTTTAATTACCACTAGAACATCAGAGATCTTGAATCCAGTCATCTAGCCTGAGCTTGCCTCACATTTTCCAGACTTTGAGGATCAGCTTGTTTGCAACGAAGGCCTTTATAAGCTTTACGTCTCATTTCATAGATCAAGGCAAAAGATTTGGGATAACATACAATAGCCGCTTTTCTCTCTGCTGCAACCCCCGAAACCAAGTCCATTCACTTACTTAATCCCAAAAGGAGGCCCCCATTGAGTGCTTCCAAAACATATGATAATAGGGTCCCATGTGATGATGGCAACCTCGCACTTAATGTCCTGAAAAAATAGACATAGTGCAACATATTTTGAAAAATTCATAACTTGTAATTTATCAATTTCAATACCTAAAAGGTAGACCCTTACACAATACACAGTGGCTATGTCTAGTGCATAAAACTCAATTCATTGTTCATAAAAAAAACAACATTAAATCAGTGGAAGACACTGATGACAAAACATAACAACATTGCACATTCTAAACGTGTCATAAAAACATATTCCCAACATGTTTCTGTTTTTCATGCCCTAGATTGGCTGAACATTTTTCCGGGGAGATTCTAAAACCAAAGATTTCATCAACACCGTGTAGTAGGGGTCGTAATGCATCACCAATGAGATGCCTTAAAACCTATAAAGGTACAAGAAAAAAGTCCTTATAGTCTGTCATATGGAATACCTAATTTACAACAAGGATCCAGTATATTGTGCACACAATGCTTTACTGGGTGTAGTGTGTACTGAGATCCATTTTACTGTAAAAGAAACTATGCTGAACTTCAGCCAATCACTCACTTCTAAGGCAGCAGGAATGCAAATCTTAGGAAAACTGTGCCACCCTCTTTGCATTTGCAGAAACCTTGTATTTGGGGCAGCTCATGGCTCAACATATACAGTGTACCTACTAGCAATATTTCAGCTTTGCATTCCCAGGCACTATTGTTTCAAATTTTATTTCATTTTTAAAAAAAAGAGCTTATCATACCACCAACCCGCAAATCTGATTTATGTAAGATGTGGGCTGAAATCCAGGCTATCTACAACATGTTATTATATCAGTTGTCACAGCTAAACTAGTTATTAATAGTTTAGCAGTGGCCTAGTTGGCCTAGTTGTCAATTGTCGAAGATGTATTAATCCTCAGAGAGGCTCTCAACAATGGGACATGGTGTACACCTCTTGGCCCTAAATAGTACCTTGAGTTTTCTTAATATTAGTAACAGAGGCAGTATCATTTATTATTTCCCCCTTTGATGTTAATTGAGTCACAGGGAATAGGATCCACTCCTCCATTGTTTAAACTACAAACCCTTGGCAAAACCTAATTTTTACATAATTTACCTTAACCCCTAAAGTATCCACCTCTCTTCTTCCAGAACATTGCCTGAACCATGACAGGGCTTCACTTCAATGCCTGAAGGCATGGTAACGCTGAAGAGTGATAGATGGAACAGTTTGACTCACTTATAAAATAATCAGGGTGGCTTGTGGTCCATCTCAGTGATGATGCACAATGAGGCAGGACAATGTCTGGGGTTGCTTGTGGTCTCGTGCAGAAGGGATGTTACCTTGTAGGTTGGATTGGACTGACCCTTTTTGCAGAGAGACCAAGCCTGATTTGCATATTCAAATGGTTATGCATGATTCTAAATGTCCCAGCCCTAACCTTTCAGTGTTCAGTTTTCCCCCTAAGTGACATGGGATTTGACAACTCATGGGTCCCGCACTTCCAGCCATCACTCCCAAGCTATGCCTCACTGATGGGGCCCAATGAGCCCGAAACATGTCTGGGGATGCTTGTAGTCTCGTGCAGAAGGGATCCGATTGAGCAGGTCAAGCTGGACTGCCCCTTTAGAGATGGGACCAAACCTGATTTGTATATGGTATGTTCCCTTTCTGTAATGGCTTGGCAGGTGAAGACCAATGGTCTGGAGGGTTGCCCAGAGCAATTGCTAGAGGTGTTAGAGTAATTCTAAACCTTCCAGACATCACCTCTTTGTTTTGCTTTATCACTCTTCTATGTGCCATTGCAACATAAAAGACGCCAATTCAGAACATTAACCCTAACTGATCACCTCACAAAAGTGCTACTAAGTCCTGCCTCCACCATTCTGATTGAAGACATTTTTTAAATGTTTTACTTTTATGAGTAGTTTATTTCAGAACATATCCTCATCATGCAATGTTCATTTTGGATTAAACTGCAAGACAAAAAACACCATAGTGTAAACAATATATAAGATATAAAAACCAGTAGAAAAGCTCATTGTTATCATTACATACAAATCGTGCAGTGCAATACGTATTTCCATAATAAAGTGTGCATGAGTGTATCCTTTAAGATCAGTCCTAACTTCATGAATGCATGTGCAATTGCATAGTCAGTCACAGAAATATACTGTTCGTCTGAGGTTGATTTCGACAAAACAAATGCATCAAGTAGATATCTGAAGTTACATTTCAACAAGACAGGTGTTAGGTAGCGTCTCCTGTAATAATCGTAGTAAGGACATATAAAAAGGAAATGTACAACATGCTCATTCTCTGCGGTGCAGGCTGGGAAATGCTCCGATTGTGACATGTACCAATTATGTAAAAATGAGTGAAGGTAATATACCTAATCCGTGTCTTATACAAAGAGAGCGTGCAAATGGAGGATTGATATTGTTATGGCCCGAGTACAGGTTTACAACATTGGTACTATCGAGCTAACGCCGATGATCTAAAATAACTTTCAACTTTGGTCTTCATTCTTATCAAGGATCCTTCCTGGACTAATTTCTTGGTGTGTGTATTCATGGAAGTAGTATCATTGCATAGATGTATCAAACCCATGGAATTAATTTCTGCGTGATATCTTTCCATCCATTCTGTGACGTAAGCTTCTCTATATTTTGACAATTCTGGTGAAGCCCAAATTTGTACCCAGTACATATTTGGCCGCACCATAATAAGCTTTCTGCTATTGCATCCACTATATTGTTTTGAGCTAGCTCTATGTGTAGGCCCACATTGGGGGCACTGCTAGGTAGGAGAGTAACCTTTTTTAAAAAGGTATTCTCCACTATCCACAATTTGTTAGATTTAGTGTAGTCCCATAAATCATAAATCATCTCCATAGATAGCGGCAGCCCTTTCCTGCATGTTGCTCAAATCTTGAGTGATGGAGATAAGGCACAATTTCCATGCATGCAGTCCAGTTTCAAAATAGCATTGCTTGTTCTATCCAAACTCAATGTTGCTTTTTCTATTTGAGCATTCCATGTGCTGTTACTTGAGAATCCTGTCCGCGGGTAATCAAACATGTCGACTTGCTCAATTGGTTGCCCTTCTATGGCCAGGTGTCATTTGGGTTGTTTTTGTAATGTGGGTGAAAAACCATCATGTTGGTTTTATTGATATTAATCGTAAGTCCGCTTTCTCTGCATCACTCTCGAAAAGTTGCTACTTGTTTCACTAGACCCGCTGCGGTTTTAGAAATCAGAATTGCATCATCTGTTTGAGTTTTATAATCAGCTTGTTTATGTGGGTTGAAAACAGGTTAGGGGCCAAAACACAGCCTTGTCTTACAGCAAGGTTATTGATAATTGGTATCGCCTGCTAAGTTCCAACAGATGTGTCCTGTGTTGTTGGAATAGAGACCAATGACAGATCAAACGCAGCCTTGAGATTGATGAAAGCGGTGCGAAGATTCATCTTTCTCAAGGCTATGTATTTTTGTAATATTAAAAAAACCTAAAGGACTAATCAATTGTACTTAATCCTGGCTCAAAGCCGGCCTGTAGATGACTCACCACTCCCATATCCGGCCCCAACTTGCTAGATGTGTTAAAAGGACGCACCATCTCTTCTACCTTTCTTATAAAGAGGGGCTATGACTACCTCTGTCCATGAGCTTGGAACTCTACCCTGTTTAACAGCTGCACTAAAATTGACGACGAGAACCAGGGCTCAAAGATCTATCTCATTCTTGAAGAGATCTACGAGTACCATATCGGGTTCCGGTGACTTCCCCCATTTTTCCAACTTTATGGTGTCCTTGACCTCCTTCAGAGTGAATTCTAACTCTTAGGTCCCCCTCTCGATGTTATCATCTATGGCCAAGGTTACCTGTGGAGGAAAATCATGTCCAGTAGAGGCATTGAGTTGATTAAAGTTTGATTTCCAAGCTTCCTCCCAGATATTCCTGAGGATTGTAGTCCTTTCTCCAGCCGATACTCCCTCTAACTCACTCCAAAACAGAGCAATCTTTGTTGTTGACTGGTGTTAAAAGTTCCTGCCATTCCATTTCCACATGAGCATTTTATTTTGTTTCCATTAGATTTCTACAGGATGCTCCCAAGGCTCTCAAAGTTGAGTTACCAGAGCTAGAGGGATCTTTTATCTCCATTATAATTACAGTTTTAGCTTTCTGGGATTCTTTATCATACCACTTGTTGTACTGTATGGCTTTATTGTGTACACTTTTTTTGATTTCGTAACATGAGGCGTTATATGGGAAATCATGGTGTTATATATTTTTACAGTCTTGTTACCACATAGACTATTTGTCATTAGTAGTTTGAGTGATGGTAATACAGAATGGTAAATCTGGGGTTTAAATATAACATCATCCCATTGTATTCCTTTAGTACCATTGCCTTGTATCTTGATGTTAGTGCTACTTACCATGTTTGATGCCCGGTTCTTATTCTTCAACACAGCGACCGATGAACACTATCTGCTCAATCATCCATGTGCATCTCCTCTAGAAAAGGCTAGTCTCTAGCGTTAATGAGAATGTAATCAATATGGGAACATATTTAACCATGTACATATGTTGGACTACATATGTTGGACTGGCTGGTCGGTTGCCAAGAAACCGACCATGCATGCTCTTAGCAAAAGATTAGCCGGAATACATGCAATCTCCAGAGAAGATTTATGAGCTATTGCTGGATATTTTGCTTTTAGATCAGGTATATCAAAGGCTATATCCTCCTCCTCAAAAGCACTGATTCACCTGTTCAGTTGCTCAAATTGTGTGTTGAAATCGACAACCAACAAAATGGCTGATTCCCTACGCAAGTTATCTGGGAGTGACTTCAATCTTGTCTGAACTACCCTCAATCCATTCTCTGAGTTCAATAATGTTTTTAGATCTCCCTCTCCCAATATGGCCTTCTGGAACCTCATTGGTATTTACAAAGCTTCCAACAAATGCTCACTCAGAGCCCAGGGAAATGCAAAATGTGTGACTCAGGAGACTTCACCAAATTGTAGGATACTGATTATTGAGTTCAAAGCTGCTTACTACTCCACCACCATTGTGGCAGCCTCTAAAAGGAGCAAAGCCCTCTTTAAAGAATTAAAGCATTGAATCAAATCCTCACCTGAACTCGAGGTACCAGCAACTCAGGAAAAATGTAACGGAATCAACAAATTTTTTACTGAAAAAATCAGCAAAATCCAAGAGATCATCAAATCAAGCTCTCACAGCATTAGCATGCCATGCACCCCGGCACACACACTGCCCCTTTGGACCTTATTCTCTCCTCTCTTTCCCCTGGAACTCCTAAAAATGATTGCCTCCCTCAAACCTACTTCTTACTCTGATGATATAATTCCTGCCTCCATCATTAAACAATTGACTGGCCCAGCGCTCTATGCGCTCCTCCTCATCATCAATGGCTCCCTCATAGAAGGATCATTCCTGGACACACTCAAGACCAGTCTCATACTACCTCTTTTGAAAAAAAACAACCCTAGATCCAGACAAGCTTGCCAACTACTGCCCCATTACGAAACTCCTGTTTATTGGCAAAATCTTGGAAAATGTAGTTGCTACACAACTACTTTCCAGAATCGAACAACTCTACCTCCTAAATGACTATCAGTCAGGGTTCCGCCCCAAGTGTCTCATCTAGACAGCCACCATCCAGGTGGTGGATGATGCCCTCCAAATCATGCATATGATTGAACCCTGCCTCCTGGTGGTCTTTCAGCTTTCAGCTGCATTTGACACTGTCAACGGCTGCACCCTTCTCTCCCTCCTTGCTGACAGGATGGGATTCTTAGGCCCTGTCCCAAATTGGTTTACCTAAAACCTCTCAGGCAGACACCAGGCTGCCCAGATGAAGTTGTTGCATTCTAAATGACTCCAGGACCCTACGCAGTCCTCCAAGGCTCCTTCCTCCCACCATTCATTTTCAACCTTTACATGGAGCCTCTGGGCACTCTCCTCAAAGATTGCAATATAGCCTTCCACCAATACGCGGACGATACTCAGTTATACATGAGAGTAAATAGCGCACAGGATATCATTTATCTCTGTGATTACCTAGCCATCATCCAGTCCTGGATGTCAACTGCCTACCCATCCAAGACTGAATTCATCCTTATTGGTCTGCCCGCTACAATACTACTTGTCCAAAAATGGATGAATGATATGCGCCTAGAAGGATTTGATCCACAAAACTCAGACTCAGCAAAATCCTAAGGTTTCACCATTAACAGCAGCCTGTCCTTCCAGAAACACGTAGCCAAGAAGGCCAAAATTGCCTGGCTCAGAATCAGGAGCATGGAAATTTGACCGAATGACCCCCATCCTACGCGAACTACATTGGCTTCCACTCCAAGTCAGGATACTGTTCAAGAATACACGTATCATCTATAAAGCAATCATGAGTACGTGGTGGGTAATCTCCACATATCTGGTGCACACGCTCCTCATGCAACAAATTGACCAACCGGCTTGAATCACAATGTGTCTGCAAAGAGAGAACCCACAAACAATTCTTCTCTTGTTATGCACCCACCCTTTGGAACTCGATCCCAGTGTCAGCTCGGAATGCCCCCAGATTTCTCTAATTTTGCAAATCTCTCAAAACATGGCTCTTTCAACAACACCTGACCAAGGACTACTTGCAATTGATGCACATACCAACACACAGACCTCATAGTGCTACGCTACTGTCAAAAGATGCCAGCCCAAATGCTGGCTACCAATACTCTCTACAGTGCTCTGCTGCTCTCAATCTAGGTCGGTGCTTCAAATAATAAAAATAAAAATAATAATAAAGGATGATCTCACCTCACTATTAAGCACTGGATCAATTCAGGTAATTAGACCACCCAATGGTCTTCCTTTGGGGCCCTTTTGAGCTTGGCTGCTATATATAGTAAACCCTTGCAAGTGCTTACCGGTACATGCCCGGGTTTTTCAGAGATGCACGATATGGTGAGAGCTAATATAGTCACACCAGTCCCAATTCACCAGATTTTTCTCAACTCCTGCAATATTCCACAAGATTACTCCTTATTACTAGGGATGTCCTAGGCCTCTACTTCTAGACAATAGTTTGTGTCTAAGCTGAGGACAAAGACTGAAGCTTCAATTAGGCTCAATACAAGTTCAGTTTGGATGTGTGCCCCTGCTCTAATGCCCTGTTCTACTAGCTGTGGACCATCCTGCTGTGAAACCAGGACTTGGCTAGGGTCTAGTTCCTCAGTGGTTGTGCTTGAGTTCTGAGCTCCAGGGACAGTAGTCCTTTGGTTAGTAAGGGATCTGCCAATTTAATTACAATATAATCTGTGACAGTGCACTGATTATCTAGGGTTCTGGCACAAAGTAACAGGTCATCTGTAATCACAGAGATGCACACCCTTATGTGAAGTATCCAATGGATGCAATTATTCCTAAAGTCCTGTGGAGTGTCATGCTGTCTAGTCTGCAGCTTGGCCACCTTATGCATGTATTTTGTTCAAGTCTGTTTCATTGCAGTAGGAGGTAACTTAGTTGGGGGCCTAGATTGTGGGATGTTTTTACCCATGCATACAAGCCCTGCCATAAAACTGTGCAGTACTGGCATGGAAAACATCATGATGGCCAGAACTCCCCAGAGAGTGCACAGGGAAAACATGAAGAATAGGCTGCCACCCATTTTTGCCTATGTTGTGAGCAAAGGAGGGCACTGCCTAAAACCACCATTGGGCTACACACACAGTAACCTGAAACCATTGGGAATGGCAATGCTGATTGCCAAAAAAGCAACTCAGAACTGTGGGGAATTCATTTTCTTAATCCCAAAAATGGTTGCATTACCAGTACTCACCACTAACAGAAAGCCAGCGTTTTAAAACCACCAGACTTTTGTGTAAAACTGAACAAATGAAACAAAACCAGACCAAGGAAAGACTTGCTAAGAGGTGGATACAATGTAAAACTATATTCTGAAATGACTTGAAGGAAGTAATTATTTAATGTATATGTAAAAACTGTAAGTGATTTAAACTGGGAACAAAAAGTGACATTTAGCTGAAACCTGGCTTAAGTAAACTGGATTCTGCCTGACAACTACCCCCGACAGGAGTTGAAACCTGCTCAGCCACTCTTCCCCTTGCCAAAAGGAGTTGTCACCTCTCTGATTAGATTAGGGGTGGAGCAGCTGGGGACTACAGGGAGTTGAACAAAGGCCTGTAGTGACTCAGGCAAATGTTATATTGGGGGCGTCGAAAAATAGCCTCCTCTTGGGAGAAACTGGGGGGCAGCTGTGCCTCTGTGAACAAGCTGGCTTGGGGGAAGTGGATAAACCAGTTATTCCACCCTGTGATGGGGGAAGCCACACCCCTTTTTGACCAGGGCATAATTTTAAAAAGATAGATAACTCATAGTGCGTACTTGTCAGAATGATATAAGTAATATCATTATTTTTGTGATTTTTCTGTGAACATTTTAAGAGGCGTTAGGACCCTGTGGTGTATTCTGGGGGGTTGCTAGCGGAAAATAGGGTCTCACTCCAAATGTATGCATGTTAAAAATCTGACACTTTATCATCTGTAACCCATATCCCTGGTGCACATTTGTGTAAAATCTGGAAAGGTTTAGAGGTCGTCATCTGATTGAAAAGGGGAGAATTCTGTCATCAGTGGACACAACATCGTACAAAGACAGGGATCGGATGGTTTGGTGCTACAGAAAATATGTTAACTGGACCTATAATATTATAAAAAATGGTACATAGATAAATATGTATTTGGGTCAGAAATAGATTTGTGTGTAATCTGACAAGGGGAGGTTCCTCTGACCATAAAACCTACAGCATCACTCTGACTCACATTTCCTTCCCCCAATCATGGGAGAGGGGAGAATTGGGCCAATGACAAGTAGAGAGGGGCAGGCTTAGCTAGGCCCAGGCACACACCCATTTTCAAAACACATAAAAAGAGACTGCTGGGACAGGTAGAGACATTCAATTCCATTTGCTGCGGAGCATGCTGACCGACGACTTCACATCCAGAGGTCCAGACTTCAAATCCATCAATCTCCAGAACCTGTAGCAGAAATGAACTCCAGAATTTGTAGCAGAGGCCTGAATCCACCAGCTGAATCCTCTTCAGCAGGCCTCAAAACTAACCAAACTATTCAACAGCCGGGCGAGCTGTTTGAAGTTTTGCCGAGAATCTTTGCAAGAACCTGTAGCAGTACCCGGAAAGCAGTGTTACATCCAGAATCCAGAGAGGCTAGACCAGCAGAGCAGAGCTGACCCAGATCGCTGTGAGCAGAACCGGTGCCTGATTAACCCACCGAGCAGACAAAACCGCAGCCGGACGTGTTGACCAGATCCGTGACAAGGCCTAGTTCAAATTTATATTGTGAGTACCTAGCAGAACTGTGCAGAACCAATCTCTTAGTTAAAATAATCTAATCCAAACTATTTTAACCTAAGTAGAACTGCCTCCTAGAAATCGTGTCATCTGTCATTTTTAAAGCTGCACAACTGTCACCTGTCAATTCTGCAGCTGCAAGCTGTCACCTGTCATTTTGAGTTTACTTTAAATCCGAAAAACAACCTTTATTTAATCGTCCGTATCTCTGGAACCATTTGGGCTAGGAACGAGATGTAACTTTCCTCTGAAAGCTTAGAATCTAAGCTTTCCAACAAGCCTAGACTTCCTACTCCTTATACTTTTTCCGCAAATATCAAAATAGCAGCTCCATTCTTTCTTTTGTTAAAATCCATTTGCAACCTGGGAATAACTCGGAGCATTGCTAAAGTGAGCCTGAACTAATACCAACACGCACCTCCCACTCACCCTGAATCTCTAGAGGGAATTAAAATCAGTTGGCACATTTTCCCATCCATTGCCATCACATTTAAAAAGCATTTTGGGCCTGTGTTTCAAACTCCTACCTGTTTCCTCTAAGCTTGCTGGGGGGGAACTGAATTTCGAATTGTATTTGATTGCATTCCTGAGAACTGTGTGCTCCTCTTTCCATCTCCTTCCATTTCTTACATTGCATAGGCGAGGGGGGTGAATTGCCAGAGAAAAAGTTATTATCTTATCTTTTGCTAAAATCATATCAAGTATTTCTGTACTGCATTTTATTCCTCATTGCTTTTCCCTTGAAATCATAAAAGTATTTTTGCTACTTTATCCATCCTATACTAATTCCTCATTGATTGTAAAGAAGTGTGCTAGTGCCAGATTACCCATTGTTGATCAACATCATATGTCTAAGTGTACTATCAGATATTAATTTATTATAAAGTGTGATATATATATATATATTGTTTAAATTCTCAAATAAACCTTTTAATTTGCAAAACAAACCTACTTCTTGACTCAGTGGTGTCAGGGGGATTCTAAGACGGGGGTGTTATGCAAGGGTGGTCATCCAGAGTACTGAACTAGACATAAAAATACATTAATAAGGGTTTTCCTCAGCATCTAGGCATTGACTTGGCTGTAGTGTTGATTGACTATCGCTTACAGAAGTGGGGGCTCGGAGCCGGGATATTCTGGGTTAGATTTACCACTTGTGCAGATTAATACAGTGTGCCAACTGACCAGATACACATATCCGGTTAGATCACCATGCTGTGTTACACTGTGAAAGCATCCCTCAAAGGAACGCTCTAAGGAAACGGTCTGTTTTGCAAAATAAAATACAAACTTCTGTAAGTCAGGAAGGAACTCAAATTCCAGAATGACGACCTTGGTAGATATGAAAATAGCCAGAGAGCACTTCTTACATAAGCTATTTGTGAGAGCTGAGTGGACTCATCAGGACCAAACGGTCTGGTTGCAGGCAATCGCGCAACAGGTCACTGAAACAGGGTCAGACACATGGAGGGATCAGGGTCCATTACACGTGGCCCTGAGTGAATTATACATGGCTCCTAAAGTTAAAGATGAACACGACAAGATGTTTAGGATAGCGGCATATGTGTATCTATATATGGGAGACATGCAGGACAAATGTGCTGAAGGCCAAGATCTGGCAAATAGGCAACAGATGGCGTTAGAGAAGGCCCGAATCTGATGCTCAGGAGCCAGGAGTCAGAAAAGGACAGCAGACAGTACATCACTAAAATAAAGGAGGATATGGATGTGCTGCAACAGGAAAAGGCTGACCAGGATACCAGATTTCTTGCCTTCCAGAAGGAGTACCAAGAAGGTTTGGACTCCCTACTGCAGAGCCAGAAAAAGCTGGAGCAACAGTTAGACTTCAATAGGGCATGTGCTGAGCAGGTAGTCACCCTGCAAAGCCACCTAGATAGGGAGAAGGCAGAGAGCAATAAACTGATTTTGAAAGACCTGGATACTCAGCCAGAGTTTGATGAAGAACGCCGGAAAGCTGGTGCCTTTCAAAGGCAGAGGGGCGACCTGGCGTCACAAATGCAGGCTCTTGGTCAGGAAAGGGATACCTTAGGCCAGGAAGTCTGCCACTTGAAAAGAAAAATTGAAGAAAATCACTTGGCCCTCCAGGGGCTGGGTGACCTCCAAAAAGAGCATCAGGGCTTGCTAGATCACACCAGGAGGGTGGAGGAGGCTCTGGCAAGAAAGGAGCAGGCCAGTAGGGATGGGTCAGAGGAGGTAACCCTCCTGCAGCAGAGACTGGCCCAGTATTCCAGGACCAATCAGGAGGCACAGAGAGAATATGAGGCTCTGTGTCAGCACAATGATAGGCTCCAGCAACAGGTAGCGATGCAGGAGAGACTGATAGAGTCTAGTAAGGCCTTAACTGAGGAACTGAAAGCGCAGGCTCTTGCATTGCAACAGGGAACAGGGGCGGATAGAGATGAGGTTCACTGGGAAAGAGAAACTCCTGAGCATAACCTCAGGAGCCCTAGTGCCAGAGGCCTTCACCTCTACCAGTCCCTGGACTCTGCCACCCCCATGTCCCCTCGCGCACATGAGCTCAGGGCCACAGAGATGGCAGATGACTATCCAGCTAGAAGTATGGGGCTCATAGGCCAGTACCTCCCAAGAATGGATGGGCGGGCATCCGGGTATGGGCACCCAAGCACAGTGCAATTTAGTGGGGAACCCCAGGAGAGTAGGCCCATTAAGGGCATCCTGAAAACCTCTGCCCAGTTAGGTCAGTGGGGGGGTACCCATCAAATCCTGGCAGCAAGGAGGGGTCTGAAGACTCCTCTGAGCATTACAGGACACAGGAGACCAGGTCCCCACATTCTGCCAGCCATTCCCAGGCTCGCAGAATCCGGGAAAACCTGGAAGATCAGACGGGCACCTCTGGCAGCAGCGCTTCTGAGTCGGAGGATGAATGGACCAGGGTTACCCGAACCAAAAAGGCCAATAAGGCAAAAAGGGCCTTGCTTAAGGACCCATTGAAACAAATAAAGGCAATAAGGAGTGTCATCACGCCTTATCATAAGAACGCCAAGTATTCTGTTTGGGAACACTTGGAGTTCTATGAGCAAATGATGGAGACTTTCCAGTTGAAGGACAGCCAAAGCTGTATTCAATATGTAAAGTGGACCTTCTCACCAGAATACTCCAGTTTCTTTGCGGGGCTGGAGGATCAAAACCATTCAAGGTGGTCCACATACAGGGCGGCCATCTTGAAACATTTTTCTGTGCACAGAAATCCTCAAGAGGCTCACAAGGTAGCCTACAATTTGCAATGTGGGGAGGATCAGGCCCCACAAGAGTTTGTGCAAGAATTAAAGCGTGCTTTTGCGCAGACCACCAGAAGGGTGCGCACGGATAGCAGAGAATTTATCAATACGTTTTTCCATGCCTTACCCAAATACATAATGACCCAGCTCGTGAGAGATTTTCATGAGAAAAGATCTTTAGACTGGGTCATTGAACAGGCTACCCGGATCTATGAGGTGCAGAAGCCTATCGAAAATAAAAATAACGCGCTGAAAAACGCCAAAACCAACAGCACCCCTGCTGCTGCCAAGGTGGCAGAGGTAAAGGTTGCCCCTGTTTTAGATTTGGAGATGCGGGGGCCTAAAAACCTGCCTGCACCAAATAATTCACAGCCCAGAAGGCCCTCGGGCCAGTCACAGACAGGGAGTCGAGGAGGTAGTCCCACAAATGGGGTCCCCCGCCCCCCTGACTATGTAAGTCCCCGCTACAAGGGAAAACGACCAATCCTGGGTTATGTGTGGACTCCTCCAGCCCAAGGGGGGGGATCCAGCCAAGCACCTGACCCGGGGAACTTCCCTCCTAACGTCCCCCAGGAGGGCAGAAATTCACCAAATCCTGGGCAGAACTTTTTCCCCAGGTATCCACCCAATTTCCAGCCCCAAAATCATCCATCCTTCTTTCCCCAATTCCCTGAGCCCAGACAACCTAATCCGGGAGAGGGGAGGCCAAGGGTGGAGGGGTACCAAAATCTTCCCAACCAGGGGTACTACCAGAGAAGGGATAGCTACCCTTCCCGGGATCAGCCCAGGGGAGAAAATAGAGCCCCGTATCAGCCTGAGCGGGTTTCACAACTTGAGCGCCAGGTCCAAAATATGGCACGGGATCTGGGTCACATACTGAGGGCTCAACAGAACCCTCAGATGAGCATGCCACCACAGAATGCCCCAAACTCTGGACCTGGTGCTCCAGAACAATGACGGGGGCAGCACCCCGATAACCCACCGGTTCCCAGGGAGGAGGCACAAGGGGAAGGGGGGTGTAAAGCCTTGGAGGAAGCTTCCTTCCCAACTTGTAAACAGCCCCTGGAAAACCAGGAACTGGAAACAAAATCTCCTACCCCTGAAAGTCTGCCACCCAAGGAGCAGAGAGGAGGTAGGAGAAACAAAGGACCCAAACAGACCCACTTAGTGGAGGAGGTACAGGTCTTCCAATTTGAGGGAGAGAGATCCTCAGAAGATTCTGGGAAAAGGATCTTCTCCTTCAGAGATGGGGAAGTCCTCCCAAGGAAAAATGGGTCCCAAGGGATGCCAATTCAGACTGGGGAGATGTGGAGACTGAGCTACCGCCGCCCATCATCTCATCCCAGAACCGACAATACCAAACTCCCGTGGGTCAAACCCACCCTGAGGACTGCATCCAAAAAGGGGGGGGCCCAGAACCCGAAACCATTTCCAGTTGCCAACTTTTTCTTTCAGATTCCCAAGGCTCTCCACAGAATTCTGCCCAAATCTCTTCGCTAGCAATGTCCAAAACCAGAAAGTTAGCCCACCAGTGGTCCAAAAATGTGCATTATCTGTGCCCCCTTGAGGAGAAGGAGGGAAGATACTATGCCCCGGTACAAGTACAGGGGCAGGGTACAATTTTGGCACTGGTGGACACTGGATCCCAAGCTACCCTTCTGTCCAAAAGGGCCTTTGATGAACTAAATGCAGGAAGGGGGGAGAATTACCGTATTCCTCTCACCTCTCTTCCTGGACAACTGCAGAACTTTGACGGGAAGGAAATTCCTGTTGAGGGGACTGCAGACTTGGACATTAAAATTGGACGACACAAGGTGAAACACCCGGTCATAGTAGTGACTCCAGAGGGCACCCCTTGTTTACTAGGGAATGACCTCCTGAGAAGGTTGTCACCCCTAATAGATTGTGTAAACAAGGTCCTCTGGACCCAGACTAGCCGACCAATAAAATTAAAACAGAGTGTCAACCATGTTAGTTTAAACGGCACCTGCCACATGGGTGAACAACAATCTGGCCAAGTAGAATTTCACTTCCAGAACAACCAAACTCCAGACATGACAGTAATAGCAGTAGGACAACAGACTGGTGATGGGGGGTCCTCTCTATTTCTGAAAATCAACCTTCCTTCCAGTTTAAGGTGGTATTCCACACTGGAAGGAAACACCCTGAAATTCTTTACTAATCCACAATCAGAAACTCCCACTCCTATAGTCCAGAAAGATGTGAAATCAGCTCAGAGCCTGGCTGATATTCAGCAAATTGGAGAGCAGTTGTTCATCACTGTTCAGTTAAAGGATGGGAAGGACTCTGTTCTCGCTCGAGTCTGTGTGAACAACGGTAAGAGCTTCATCAGCGAAGCCATGTTCCGCCAACTCCCAAAAGATCCAGCCATTCCCACATTCAAACTGATAGACAAATGGGAAATGGACCTGGAAGCACCTAACTCCAAACATCTCCTGCCAAGCAGGTGTATGCTCAAAATCTCCATTGGCAACAAGAGCATAGTCCATAATTGTTGGGTTATGCGAGACGTCACTGCCGCCTTTTACTTAGGCAGTGACATTCTCAATCGCTTTGCCATTAGTTTGGACCTAATAAACTTCAAAGCTTGGTCCCGATTAGCGGATAATCCCATGGGCTTTGATGATCCAGAAAAAGCATTTAGGTCAGCTCAATTGCTACCTTATGCAGTTGAAATTCAGATCAAATAGGAAGTCACCATCCCAGAAAGGACCCGACAATTCTCCCTGGAAGTGAAAGTCAAAAGAGGACAAAACTTGAAAAACCCTGATGCTTATATCCATCTAAATGCTTCTCTCCAACAGCAAGGGTTAGGGGTAAACCCAACACCATTAGTCAACATAGAACATGACACCATTCCAATAGAGGTGGATAACAGCGACTTAAAGAGTATTACTCTAGCCGCAGGCACCATTATTGGAATGGCGATTTATGACCGACATTTCTCCATTGATTTAGGAAATGAACTGTTAGGACCAATCCCCAAGGACTGTTTTGACAGTGACAGTGAGGACAATACAACACCAGACAGGATTTTCACCCGGCATGGGAGGAACTTCCTGGTGTACACTTCTTGCCCTTATGGTAAGGAAGATGTGACTTGTGACTTCAGGAGGGATGAGGTGATTTTCCAGGTCCATGAGGGCTGCCTTTCCCACCTGAAGCCTCCAGTCCAAATCAGCACTCTGACCAGGGACTTCTCCACCCAGCTGGAGGAGGCCACTGAGATAGCCAAACCAGAAGTCTTTCCAGGCTTCAGGCAGATGGTGGAAGAAAGGGTCAACCTAGCTGATGCCTGCATGACTCTGGAACAGAAGCAAGAGTTGAAACAAGTTTTCTTGAATTTCCAAGATCTCTTTGCGGTAGACTCATATGACTGTGGCCACACCGACATCCACACAACAACAATTCCCACGGACCGTGGCATGACTCCCGTGTTTGTGAAGCAATATCGCTTGCCTCTCGCATCCATGGAGTCCCTTACTGAAATAATTAAGAACCTTGAGCCCTGGGGAATAATCCGTCCAGTCCACAGCACTTTCAATAATCCGGTGCTGGGAATATTGAAGCCAAACGGCCAGTGGAGACTCTGCGCCGACCTTAGGGAGCTCAACAAATGGGTCCATACTTCCCGATGGCCTCTGCCCTACATTGACCAAGGGCTGGCCCAGATTCAGGGGTCACAGGTATTCACAGCAATAGACCTGACCAATGGATACTGGACCGTGCCTGTCAGTAGGGAGGACCAATACAAACTGGCTTTTACCTTTGGGGGCCAGCAGTACACATGGACCCGGACTCCCTTCGGATACCTCAACTCCGGCAATGAATTCAACATTTTCCTACATAAGGCCATGCCCGACCTGGGTGCGAGGGGTCACCTGGCTTATGTAGATGATGTCTTCATCAAAAGTTCATCTGTGGAAGAACACATAGCGGAGATCCGGTATGTTCTGACGCAGTTGAGGGCCGCCAGAGCAAAACTTTCCTTTCAGAAAGCACAGTGGTGTAGAACACGTGTTAATTTCTTGGGGCATGAGATTACTCCTCAGGGTCTCTGTCCCCAAGAAAAGAAAGTGGAAGCACTTCAGAAACTGAAGGATCCCACAACTCTGCGGGAACTAAGGAGCCTCCTTGGACTGACTAATTACAGCAGAAAGTTCATTGAAGGCTACGCAGAGATCACTAGACCCCTGAATCATCTCTTGAAGGGGGGGGGTCAAGTTTGAATGGGGTCCAGAACAATCCGAGGCGGTAAGACAACTCAAAAGAAGCCTCTCACAAGCGCCTTGCCTAGCTTACCCTGTCAGAAACAAGGAGTTCTTCCTGGAGACGGGGTTCTCTAATACGTGCTTGACGGCAGTATTATACCAAAAGCATGACAAGGTCAATAAATTAATCTCCTATGCAAGCAAAACTTTATCCTCTGTGGAGGAAAAATTCAACGATTGTGAGAAGGCACTCCTGGCAACGGTGTGGGCATTGAAGAATTACCACCCGTTTATCCAGGGGGAACACATCATAGTGGAGACTCCACACCAGCCTCTGCAATATCTCCAAAGTGACAGAATCCGGGCCGGAAATGTGAGTAATTCCTTAATTACTTCCTGGATTCTGTCAATGCAAGGCTTTCCTGTGGAGGTCAGATATGGCCAAAACAAGAAGAGTCCCCTAGCGCAAGGTCTGGCTGACTTGCATGATTGTGCCAGAGAAAACTGTCTCGAGGACGAAAGTCTAAAAATCAAGGACAACATGGAGGCATACCTTAATTCCCCACACAAAGTCTTTGAAGAAGACAAGTGTGAGGGAATGCCCACTGTCTATGTGGATGGATGCTCGTACCATTTTGATGACAACGGGGAGAAAGAACTGGTGGCCGGCGTAGGGAATGCATGGGTGAATTAGTCACCAGAACCCTCTGCTGGATACAAAATTGGTCCCCGAAGTAGTCAGGTGGCAGAATTGATGGCTGTGCATCAGGCCATCCTCACTGCTGTCCAACATCAACTCCACGAACTGGTCATAATCACAGACTCGGATTATGTACGGAGCGGGTTCGTGGAGCACCTGGATAATTGGAAAACCAGAGGCATGTTATGTGCTAATAACAAACCCTTGAAACATGGGAAGTTAATCCAAAACATTGATGATCTGGTCACATCGAATGGGATGACCATCTACTGGAAAAAGATCAAGGGTCATTCCGAAGTAGAGGGACCAGACAAAACTGGAAATGACTTAGCTGATCAGCTGGCCAAAACCGGGGCCATCCAAGGGGATCTAATAGAAATGGAGTCCCTGTTGGGGGAAATCCAGATCACTGCTATCACTAGGTCCCAGGCAAATGCTCACAATGATCTTTCAACTACACAATGGAGTAAGGAGACCCCTGATGCTGATTTAATTACAGCCCAGAAGGGGGATCTAATTATTGGTAAGTTTTACCAACACCTCGAGGACCCTGAGAACTTTCCCCTCACGGATACCGAGTACATTGGGAAAGAGGACCTAAGAGTGTTGATGAAATGTCCAAAAATGTTCCGAATCCAAGACGGTTTGCTGGTAAGGAAATCCAAAGCTGGCCATGATCAGTGGGTGGTTCCTACCTCATTCCGAAGCCTCATGTTAAGTCACGCCCATGATGCGGCCACCGCCGGTCATAGGGGGTTTCACACAACACTGGAAATCTTAAGAGAGGTTGCATACTGGCCACACATGGGGCAGGACCTCGACCAATACTTGAAGGGGTGTCTTGTGTGTGCACAATTTCACCCATCATCCCTCACACACCGTGCGCCTCTCCAAAAGAGGGGGATGACACTGCCATGGTCAGATTTGCAAATCGACTTTGTAGGCCCTGTGATTCGCTCGTCTAGAGGAAACAAGTACATGTTGACTGTTACATGCTTGTTTACCAAGTGGGTGGAATGTCTCCTGGCCCCAAATTGCAAGGCAGAAACAGCAGCTGCCCTGATGATTAACCACATCTTTTCCCGTTTTGGTCTACCTCAAAGTATTGAATCAGACAGAGGTAGTCACTTCACCAGTGAAGTAATGACAAAGATGTGGGAGATACTGGGGGTTAAAAGGAAGCTACACATTGCTTACAGGCCAGCTTCTTCTGGAGCAGTGGAGAGATATAACCGAACCATTGTGAGCATCTTAAAAAAGTTTGTGGCAGATTCTGGGCCAAGTTGGGATATCCGATTACCTCTGGTCCTAATGGCCATCAGATCTACCCCTTCATCTGCAACCAAAATGTCACCATTTGAGTTGATGACTGGACGCAAGATGGTGCTTCCCCAGCATTTGCTCTACAGAACCCAAGAGCAAACGTTGATAAATGCCTCCACAACTCATGAGTATGTGGAGAATTTAAGGAAACACCTTCAGCATGCTTTTGCCTATGCTCAGCGGAATCCAGAAAGATCAGCCGAGAGCATGAAGACCCACTATGATTTAAAAACTACCCGAAAGGAATATAAGGTGGGTGATCGGGTCTATCTATACAATTTCCAAAGGAACCAGGCCAAACAGCGAAAATTCTTGCCTACATGGAAGGGACCGTTTGAAATTATAGACAAGATCTCCCCTGTTGCCTATAAGATATGCATCCCCAAAGGCAGTCTGGCGGAAGGGGAAGACAAGTGGGTACATATAAATCAGCTAAAGTGTTGCCATCCCAGGCACAACTGGAGGAATCCACTGGAATCCCAGAGGGGGCCGCTCCAGAGTAATTCAGTTCCAACCCTAAAATATTCCACATATAGCATATAAAATTCTGTGATCCTTGTTTTATATATGTTCTTGTCTCCTAATTTAAAAAAGAAAATGTATATGTTCATATCTTCTGATTCATAAAATGTATATGTTCGCCACACCATTAATAGTGGTGAAGAAATGTCTACGAATAGGTATTGCCGCTTTGCTTTATCATCCTAGGAGAGATGAAACCATGGAGACTGACCAAGGAGGATGACCGGGGACCGGGAGCAGAGACCCGAGGCGCCCGGGGTACCGCCCAATCCTCCCATCAGGACCAGCAAGGAGAACTGATTGATCGACTGGAGGGAGGAAAAGATGCTCAATTGTGCCATCCATGGAATTGGAAGAAGAGGAGGTGAACATCCCACATCTTGCGAGTTCCATCAGCAAAAGGACAGAATGGCCATCGCACGAGGGGGGGCTTGTGGGATGTTTTTACCCATGCATACAAGCCCTACCATAAAACTGTGCAGTACTGGCATGGAAAACATCATGATGGCCAGAACTCCCCAGAGAGTGCACAGGGAAAACATGAAGAATAGGCTGCCACCCATTTTTGCCTATGTTGTGAGCACAGGAGGGCACTGCCTAAAACCACCATTGGGCTACACACACAGTAGCCTGAAACCATTGGGAATGGCAATTCTGATAGCCAAAAAAGCAACTCAGAACTGTGGGGAATTCATTTTCTTAATCCCAAAAATGGTTGCATTACCAGTACTCACCACTATCAGAAAGCCAGCGTTTTAAAACCACCAGACTTTTGTGTAAAACTGAACAAATGAAACAAAACCAGACCAAGGAAAGACTTGCTAAGAGGTGGATACAATGTAAAACTATATTCTGAAATGACTTGAAGGAAGTAATTATTTAATGTATATGTAAAAATTGTAAGTGATTTAAACTGGGAACAAAAAGTGACATTTAGCTGAAACCTGGCTTAATGAAACTGGATTCTGCCTGACAACTACCCCCGACAGGAGTTGAAACCTGGTCGGCCACTCTTCCCCTTGCCAAAAGGAGTTGTCACCTCGCTGATTAGATTAGGGGTGGAGCAGTTGGGGACTACAGGGAGTTGAACAAAGGCCTGTTCTGGACTCAGGCAAATGTTATATTGGGGGCGTTGTAAAATAGCTTCCTCTTGGGAGAAACTGGGGGGCAGCTGTGCCTCTGTGAACAAGCTGGCTTGGGGGAAGTGGATAAACCAGTTATTCCACCCTGTGATGGGGGAAGCCACACCCCTTTTTGACCAGGGCATAATTTTAAAAAGATAGATAACTCATAGTGCGGACTTGTCAGAATTATATAAGTAATATCATTATTTTTGTGATTTTTCTGTGAACATTTTAAGAGGCGTTAGGACCCTGTGGTATATTCTGGGGGGTTGCTAACGGAAAATAGGGTCTCACTCCAAATGTATGCATGTTAAAAATCTGACACTTTATCATCTGTAACCCATATCCCTGGTGCACATTTGTGTAAAATCTGGAAAGGTTTAGAGGTCGTTATCTGGACGAAAAGGGGAGAATTCTGTCATCAGTGGACACAACATTGTACAAAGACAGGGATCGGATGGTTTGGTGCTACAGAAAATATGTTAACTGGACCTATAATATTATAAAAATGGTACATAGATAAATATGTATTTGGGTCAGAAATAGCTTTGTGTGCAATCTGACAAGGGGAGGTTCCTCTGACCATAAAACCTACAGCATCACTCTGACTCACATTTCCTTCGCCCAATCATGGGAGAGGAGAGAATTGGCCCAATGACAAGTAGAGAGGGGCAGGCTTAGCTAGGCCCAGGCACACACCCATTTTCAAAACACATAAAAAGAGACTGCTGGAACAGGTAGAGACATTCAATTCCATTTGCTGCAGAGCAGGCTGACCGACGACTTCACATCCAGAGATCCAGACTTCAAATCCATCAATCTCCAGAACCTGTAGCAGAAATTAACTCCAGAATTTGTAGCAGAGGCCTGAATCCACCAGCTGAATCCTCTTCAGCAGGCCTCAAAACTAACCAAAATATTCAACAGCCGGGCGAGCTGTTTAAAGTTTTGCCGAGAATCTTTGCAAGAACCTGTAGCAGTACCCAGAAAGCAGTGTTACATCCAGAATCCAGAGAGGCTAGACCAGCAGAGCAGAGCTGACCCAGATCGCTGTGAGCAGAACCGGTGCCTGATTTCCCCGCCGAGCAGACAGAACCGCAGCCAGACGTGTTGACCAGATCCGTGACGAGGCCTAGTTCAAATTTATATTGTGAGTACCCAGCAGAACTGTGCAGAACCAATCTCTTAGTTAAAATAATCTAATCCAAACTATTTTAACCTAAGTAGAACTGCCTCTTAGAAATCGTGTCATCTGTCATTTTTAAAGCTGCACAACTGTCACCTGTCAATTCTGCAGCTGCAAACTGTCACCTGTCATTTTGAGTTTACTTTAAATCCGAAAAACTACCTTTATTTAATCGTCCGTATCTCTGGAACCGTTCGGGCTAGGAACGAGATTTAACTTTCCTCTGAAAGCTTAGAATCTAAGCCTAGAACCGACTTCCTACTCCTTATACTTTTTCCGCAATCACGATTTACGCACTCGCGAAATTTACCGCGATTTGCGATTTTGGCTCAATTTCTCCACTTGTCAAAATAGCAGCTCCATTCTTTCTTTTGTTAAAATCCGTTTGCAACCTGGTAATAACTCAGAGCATTGCTAAAGTGAGCCTGAATTAATACCAACACGCATCTCCCACTCACCCTGAATCTCTAGAGGGAATTAAAATCAGTTGGCTCATTTTCCCATCCATTGCCATCACATTTAAAAAGCATTTTGGGCCTGTGTTTCAAACTCCTACCTGTTTCCTCTAAGCTTGCTGGGGGGGAACTGAATTTCGTATTGTATTTGATTGCATTCCTGAGAACTGTGTGCTCCTCTTTCCATCTCCTTCCATTTCTTACATTGCATAGGGGAGGGGGGTGAATTGCCAGAGAAAAAGTGATTATCTTATCTTTTGCTAAAATCATATCAAGTATTTCTGTACTGCATTTTATTCCTCATTGCTTTTCCCTTGAAATCATAAAAGTATTTTTGCTACTTTATCCATCCTATACGAATTCGTCATTGATTGTAAAGAAGTGTGCTAGTGCCAGATTACCCATTGTTGATCAACATCATATGTCTAAGTGTACTATCAGATATTAATTTATTATAAAGTGTGATATATATATATTGTTTAAATTCTCAAATAAACCTTTTAATTTGCAAAACAAACCTACTTCTTGGCTCAGTGGGGTCAGGGGGATTCTAAGAGGGGGGTGTTATACAAGGGTGGTCATCCAGAGTACTGAACTAGACATAAACATACATTAATGAGGGTTTTCCTCAGCATCCCAGACTAGGCATTGACTTGGCTGTAGTGTTGATTGAATATCGCTTACAAGATCTTAATGTGTGTGGGCGACATTCAAATTATCGATAGCTCCAGTCCAACTCATTTCTTTTCCATGCATATGGGGTGGAAGAGTGGGTGCCCTTTTGTGCATTGTTTGGCCAGTAGGGGTAATGGATCTGTTTTGCAAGTTCAGATCCATTGATCTTGGTAGATGTTGATGTTTTATTATTTCTAAAGTTTTCTTGCTTTCCTGGCCTTGGGATGGATGCAGGCTATCTCGGACCATTGTGGTGACCTCATTACATATCATAGTATGCTCTGGTAAGCTAGTGATACAACTGGACATACTACAGTTAATTTGGTTGTGAGAATGATTGGCAGAAACAGGCAACTTGGGTTTGCCAGATAGTAGATAGTCATTGTTGTTTTTAGATTACTTGGCTCCTTCTTTGGATGTAACATCGGTTCTTTTAAGATATCACATTGGGACTGCAATTCTGCATGGTTGCACCCATGGCCACTTTTCTTACATGGGGGATTTGATACTCTATTACATGGCATGTTACTTATGCTAATACTAAAGGCTATTTGACCTGGGCTACTACTAACCCCACCATCATCAATCAATTTTGTCTTGGTTGCAGCCATTTTAGGTGGAGAGGAAACATCTGTAGAATCTTCGGTCCCAAGGCTCTTAGTGGTGGACATTTTCCCCAGAAAGGGTCAATCAATTACTTGTGGACACATCCTAGTCAGTTATTATATCAGGCTCGCCTTCTTCTCTTCTTGAATTGCCCTCAGCTTCATGTTCAATTAATGGGAGTCTATCATTTAATACTTTCACATCATGGATTCACAGCTACAGTGATTATATCATTCCTGCTCCCTTCCTGGGTACTTCAAATTTCGCAAGCTGGTCTTTCCTTTCTAAATATTTTTTGGACAGCAGGGGGTACATTTGTTATGGGTTGGGTTTGATTACGTGGGGCATCCACAATCTTTGGTTCAACAGGAGAGTCAATACAAATGCTTGTGGCGGTTGCACTAATGCAACTATTTTTCAGAGAGGGTCTAGAAGACTTATTGATAACAGGTACCGGTTCCCCTGGTAAAGGGTGGTCTTGGAGATCGGCCAGCAGGTCTTTAATTTCGCCAATGAGCTTATTAGCCTCATTGACAGGTTTAGAATGATTGATTTGTAATGAGGTGAGAGGCCATCATTAAAATATAAATAAAATATCAGCTAACACTTGTCTAGAGCCTGGCAAGGAAATGTAACAAGATAAAATGACAGAGATGCTAGGTATTAATTGAAAATAAGACTATACTACTGTGGGACTAAATACACATCACTTTAAGAGCTCACACATGTAACAATAATACATAAATATTCTAAGATACTTTAAAAAAAGGTTTCCACTTTTCTGGAACAGAGAGACGTAAAGAGTCCAAATTGTTGTTTTAAAACATTTCTGCTTTTCTGGGGCAGAGAGGAGACATCTCGACAGCTTAAGGGACTGCCAGAACCTGACACCCCCCTCCTTCACTAGTTAACCAATGTGTAATTGCTACAAAAACGTGTAGAGGGAGTCTGTAGGAGAAGGTCAATACAGGCCCAACATAAGCCCAAGGATGAGTGGTGAGGGAATGTCCCGAAAACGTATGGGGCTGTCTCCCCCACCCACCTTTTTATGATTCCTACAGTTAGCACTCTACACTCTATATATTACACTGCCAAGTGCTTGTTGTAGTCAATGAGACATCCAGAAATTACAAAAGTGACCCTCAAAACTATCTGGGTCTCCAAATGACAACTATATCGTAGCTGCTTCTCCCGCAGTGCAAAGTGAGCCAGGGGGTCAAATAGCATTGAAGAAACCCGTAGCTAACTTTAATGATCTGTACTTCAGATGGAATCTCTTTGCCTTTAATCCTTGATTCCCCCTCAGTTCGAAAATCCTCACAGTTCATGAAACACCGTAACCAAAGGACGACCTTATGCACAGGTGGTGAACTCAATAGTCTCAATAAAGCATTAACGCAAGAGAGATGTTAAATCGGTACCTTGTGACCTCCAAGTATAACTGCTTGTTGCCCATTTAATGTAAAGAGGATCGCAGTACTCCTTGGGGCACCACATATCGCCTGGGTAAATTGCAGCTTGGAAGTCCCAAGGTGATGCTGGATGAAGCAGGTCCCCCACCTGCCCCATCTATCCCAACGAATGGCGCCTTTAACTGCAAAGTTTAGGTCTACTTGGTCGAAAATATTTGACCTTTTCCAATTTGACCTATTTTGTTTGGTCGTTTGCTTGGAGACCCCCCGCAACCCATCACTTCCCCTCACCTTAACCTATTCCCTTACTACACCCCATATATTTATTTAACTCAATTCAGTCAAATCGAAAAGGTCAAATGTGTTTCGATCAAGTATGCTAATACCTTGCTGCAAGGACACCAACGGGGGAAGGTAGTGGCGGTGGGGGCATGGCCCAGTACTGTGCACGGCCGCGCTCCTTCCTTGTTCCGCAAGCCCCAACTACCAGCGCCCTTAGCCGGACGGGCCTCGCCACAGGGTCACCAGTGGGGGACGGTGGTGGCAGTGGGTGCGTGGCCCAGTTGCATGCACGCTCCTTCCTTGTTCTCCAAGCCCCAATATTCTTTTTCTTATTTTGGCGTATCGTACAGGGTTTAGAACCTGACTATTTTAAATTGATTTGTTTTTTTTGTTTGATCATTTAAATTTTCATACACTTTCTTGACTGTTGATTAATTATATTAAATTGAAAATGTCTTTTTTATAGATTATTGTCCATTTCATGGGAGATATATTTTATAATAGATCAAGAACTGAACCACATCTGCTATACTGCCCCTATGGTTGAAAAGGCTACACCTCATTAAAAGTTCCTTAGTTTGTTATGAGTCTAGAACACACATCTCTGGGACTGGCCATGAATATTGTTTCTAGCCTAATCTTTCTATAGTATCCTAAAACATTTTATAACTTTGGTTTCATCTCTTACGTTTTCAAACTTTGAACTTTGCAAGGTGCTTCAATACCCTCTGGGTAGGGCCAGAGACGAACAAAACGTATAATACATAAATAAACAAATATATGACTCATTGAGGCCCTCCCTTGATTTGTTGACCCACTGAGGCCACAGTGCTCACAATAAACATGGGCCCATCGGTTTATGGTTATTCCATCGAATTTTTACCTTCGAGGAACCATTCCACCGAAAAGAAAAGGAATAATTACCATTGAATGCATGTTTTTTCCTTTTTTTAAATGGGATGTTCCCCCAAACCCCTGTTGTTTATCCTTTAAACCCATTATAAATAAAACTAAACCCTTTACCTTGAAAAAACATGCATTCTATGCATATTTTTTCGATGCCATTTTATCGATGGAATGGCATTCAATGGTAATGCTTTAGATGAAATGACCAGATACCGGGCCCATCAAAATCTGCAGTTAGCTGATGTATCTTACCTACCATGCTTGCAGCTTCCCTGCACATCTTGGGAGGCCCCATTGATGCCTCTAGTGGTGAAGCTTTTGAATCTTTTGAATGGCTTGTCTTTGGTCCCTTATAATCTCAATGTGATACTAACTTCCCCTCTGCTAATTTAAACAAGTATGATAGTACCTGACACCAGTGTGTTCCGCAGGGGGTGAAGTATAAGATTGCATTATCTGCTGCATAGTGTAGGGAGAGGAGAGATGCCATGAACCATTGAATTTTTTTCTGGTAACCCATTTCCGGAACTGGTGCCTCCCATAAATGTCTGATATTGAAGGAGTAAAGCAGCACAAGGAATAATGTGTATCCTTGTTTTTTTGATATTGAAGGGTCCTTGTACTAAGGTCTCCCCCCTGTTCAGTGCAAGGCAGTCCATGACTGGCTTAGAACCAGCCCTCTACACTGGATTAGAATCAACTTCCCCTCCATTTAGCACTGAACCGACCCTCTCTCGTTGGCACAACCTGTCCTGTCTGCAAGTCCGTCAATGATAAGGGATGGGCCAAAAACTCAGGTAAAGCCATAGGGCCCGATTCATGGAATTATTTGCGCATAGAATACTGGATTTGCGTGACAAAATGCAAGCGGAATCCTGTCTGTTGATTCATGGAATCGAATGGGCGACTTGCCGACTTGTGTGGATTACCAGCATGCTCCTTGCGCGAGAGACCATGCAGAGCGTGGGCTAGGCCTAGGCAGAGGGCAGATGTGTGGGTGGAACATGGAAAATGGGGAACAACTTGCCAAAAAGTGGGCGTTACGAGGCACAGTATGCAGGCAGTCTATGGTACGCCAAAAACAAGTATGCCCAACAAACCATATTCATGGATGTGACTGTGCAACCTCTCGCCTGCACCCACAAAGACAATAAGTAGAATTCAGAAAAACCTCTACGTTTTTATCTAGTGACTCCTGGAACTTGTCTTTGATGTTATTTTTATGTCATATGCTGTTCACCACACAGTAACTCCCACGAGGGAAATCTGTTTTTGGTTACTCAGGTCCTTTCACATTGTAAGTTGCTTTGCAGTTGCCAAAGAATGGCAACCATTTCTAACCATGACTGAACGACCTAAACAATGGCTGATCAATGCCAGCCAAAGTGTACCATGGCCGACCATTGCTAAGCAAGCCATCACTCTGGTTTCTCTAGCTGGGAACTCAGTAGGTCTATATGACTGAACCACCTGTTTGCTTTACCAAAAGGCAAAACTATTGCCTTTGCCAGTGCTTGTCTTGGCATTGGCAGCAGCAGATATGGAAAAACCTAGCGACTTAGAGCAGCTCAAATGAGGCCAGTTTTGTGGTTGTGATGTGAAAAGAATCAGAACATGTTATCTTCCTTTTCCACAATCAGAAAGTGAGGCATCCAGGCTCTAATCACAGTAGAAGCCTGCTTTCTGTGCTTCAGCTTTGTTCTTCAAACAGCTTCCAGCTCTACAGCCAATCAACAATATGAGTTATTTGTATGACACCACACACCAGGCTATAGGGTTGGTATTCACCTCCCGGTAGGTATGAAAGCCATACACTGTGTCTATCACAAGTTGTGGTGTACTTGTAACTGGAGAGAACCTGGCTCACACCCTTCATTTTATCGCTTTCACACGCCATTAAAACTTATGTGATCTCTAAAAATGATGCACTGATCAGCATGCTTCTCTTTTGTACCACAACATTTGCATACCTATTCACCCCGTCAAAGTTAAAGCTGTTTGGAGTTTCCTTCTTTCTCCCCACATTGAACCAACATGTTTGGTTCACACTCGAGTTCTGGGCAATGCCGCCAGGCCGCCCAAGGCAGGGCCAGGTAACTGTTGTTACATGGCAGCAGGGTTAGGAAAGGGGCAGCAGCCCTCCTACAGGGTCAGCGCCCCTCTCCTCCCCACAGATAAGGGAGACAGCAGTGTTCTGGCGCATCAAAGTGCAGGAAGAGTGAGGTAATAAAAATACCTTATCACAAACTGTTTGTGGACCCTGCACGGGGATCCAAACAGGATAGGGAAGTTCGCTGTGCTACTCAGCGTCTTCCTGCTTTTTTTCTTTGTGTGCTGTGCACTCAGCATCTGTGGTATTCTGCAAGGGGTGTTCGCTGTGTACGCGGCGTCACGGCTAACAACTTTAATTGAAGAACCAGACTTTCCCGAGACCTTCACTCTGCAGGGGAATAAAGAATTGACTTGACAATTTTCCCCTCCTGCTTTGCCTGAGGAGACATGGCACATCCCTGGAGGGAAGGCGAACATTTTGGCAGGTCTGGGAAGGTGTGAAGTGTACATGGAACCCCCGGGGAGTAAAGTTACTTTGCTACAATTCCAAGTAAGTTTCAGCTGCAGTGCTGGGCATGCGAGCTCAAGGCTCAGACCCAGGGAAGGGACCGCGTTTGTTAGATAAACAAGTTAATTAAGCAGGGCGACTGCTCACGCTTCAGTGAACAACAGATGCCAAGGCCAGTCTCTGTGGCACAGTGAGCAAGCGTTCAGACTTGAGCTTCAAAGGTTGGGGGTTCGCGCCAATCCTCCAGTTTCAACATTCGAGCTCAAGGCTCAGAACAAGTGGGAAGCATGCAGACTCATCCCCTTAAAGTCATTGTAAGCGAACTTTATAAAAGAACTGGAAAGCAAACATATATCCCTCAGGTGGTAAGGCTGCATAGAAAGCACTGTGGATAGAGCCATGCATTTTGACATCTGTGCAGAGCCTGCTGACGCAGGTTTGGATCCCTTGCCAAGAGAAAACTCGGGATTTGATATTCACGTTGCGGGCATGTTGGCCAAATAAAAGTTGACAAGCCATGGAATGGCAGGACTGGTAGCACAGAAGCAGAGTACTCGCGTTTGACAGATGTGCGGAGACTGCCAATCCAGTTTTGAATCCCAGCAGGGCCAAACCAAGCTTTTCATCCTTAAACAGATTGCATTTAGAAATATGTTTAGCCCAATTTTGGCATATCAGGCAGAGTTAGAATGCCCCCCCTTTTGTAAATGAACAAAAACAGTTGTTAAAGCACGTATTTTGCAGGTTTTACAAACACAGGGTTTTTTTTCTGTTGAAACACACCATTGTGCTAACCGTTTTTAAACATGTTTGTCCTTTTATGACAAAAATAGAAGAAGACACAAAGCCAACAACCGAAGGCTGGTGCCTGAAAACTACAAGTAGCACTGAATCCAAAAACGGGTTCTACAAAAATAAGAAGCAGTGAACAAAACACAGAACAACACAACAGGCCGACGCCCGAGGGCGGAGGCCAGAGTGCTGCAAATAGCACGGAACATGAAAACGGGTGCAACGAAAAGAGCTGCAGTGGGGAACGAACACCACACAGCACAACAGGCCGACACCAGAAGGCCGGGGCCAGGATGCTTTACATAAGCACCAAACCTAAAAAACGGTTCCAACATAGGTAAAAAGCAGTGCGGAATAAAACACCACACAGCGCAACAGGCCAACGCAGAAGGCCGGGGTGCTTTAAATATGCCCTGAACCGGAAAAACGGTCCCAACATAAGTAAAAAGCAGTGCAGATAAACACCACACAGCACAACAGGTCAACACCTGAGAGCGGGGGTCAGAGTGCTACAAGTAGCACGGAACCGGGAAACCGGTTCAACAAAATTGGTAAGCAGTGTGGGGAAAAGCTCCACACAGCACAATGCAACAGGCCAACAAACGGCCGAGGGCCAGGGCCAGGGAGCTACAACATAGCTTGGAACCAAAAAGGCAGGTACAATACAATAATTGGTTAACAAAAAGGAGCTAACAGGGGTGGACCGTCCCTTAGAAGATCCGGTACATTCCGCAAGGGTCACCGATTCTCAGGGTACAGGGGGGAGTTACCCACCCATATAAGATAAAGGTGCCCGGGTCGTTGGATTCATTTTCCAGGGTCCGATTTGAGCAACTATACATGAGGCTACCCCACCCCTGTTCGCAAATTCACTCCAGGTGAGTTAAACAACACACAGCACAGACAAACAGAAACAAGGATAGATAATCAGGCCAATCCCACAGAGGACTGGAGCCACGCTTCTAGAAGCCTCAAACCTATACAAAATTTTAAATAGATAAACAGGCCAATGCCACAAAGGCCGGGGCCAGAAAGCAGTGGGCAAATCTATGGCCAGCACAAGGTGCCGGCTCACACATAAGTACACACCAAACCCCTACAGGGGCTAACGCCGGGCACGATCAAGGGAATAGCCAAACTAAGGGGAACAGACTATGCAGCTAGGAAAGAACAAGCAACCACTTTTGGGGGAGACCTGGACAGCCGGTAACCCATCCAGGTCGTGGCGGCACGGGCCAGAGGGGGTAACCTCTGGACCTGGTGCCCAAAAGTATGATATTGTTATGATATGCGATTATTGTTTATGTTCCCATAACCATATCTGTAACAATAAAATACTACGGCCTTTTATTGCCAACACTTGACCATATTGTTGTGGTGTAATATTTCATGGGGAGGGCAAGGGCCGTAAGACATGACGCACACACCCCACAACAACTGATGTAAGTCTGCTGCATATGGGTTCAACAGTTATCTATTGACAGCGCTTTCTCCTTCCGACACCATACAGTCAAAAAGGGCTAAACCATCTGGCATCAGCTAGCTAATCCTCCTCAGGAAGATAAACCATTCCTTCCACCCAAGGTCACCAGAACCACCAGCCAAAACATGGTAATCTCCTGATGGGGGACACACCCTCATCACTGCTGTTCCAGCAATGCCCCTTGCCCCCCTTGGTGCCACCCAATATGTCAAAGTGGGACTCGCAACAAGTGGTATAGGCGCAGCTTTGTAAGGCAGGGCAGTGGGATTTGTGCGGATGTGGGCAGGGCTCATGGATGACTCATGGGCATGTCCAGGTAAGAGGAGGCTAGCAGGCAGGCTTGTCTCTTAATGGGCAGATGCTAATAGCTCCTCAGAGGTAGAGAGGGATGGAAGTTTGTTACGGTGGGGGATTGGCAGAATTTCTACGTTGTCAGAACTCGTGTGTGTGTGGTGGGAGGTAAGGACGGTTGCGTGCGCAGACTTGGATGTGCCTGGTGTTATGAGTGGGCAATCGTTGGTGAAACTATGTGAATTATGGTGATAGATTTTGGAAGAATCAGGAGTAACAGCGGGATGGAGAAAAGGGGTTGGGCATGGCAGGGGAGTATGGCGTGAAAATGCGGCAGGCTGGAAAACATAGTGAGACAATAGGTCTGTGCCGGTGGTACTTGGGAGTGTAAGAGGATTCAATTCAACACTACAGCTAAGTCAACGCCTAGTCTATAATACTGAATGAAAACCCTTATTGATATAACTTTATGTCCAGTTCATGCGTTCTGGATGACTACCCCTATATAACACCCCTCTCTCGGAATCCCCCTGACCCCACTGAGCCAAGAAGTAGTTCTGTTTTGAAAATTAAAAGGTTTATTTGAGAAGTAAAGCAATATATATCTATCACACTTTATAATAAATTAATAATTGAATATCACACTTAATCTGATATGATAAAGATTAACAACGGAGAATCTGGCACTAGCACACTTCTTGATAATCACTAAGGAGTTGACATGAAATGGATAAGATAGCAACAATACTTTTATGGTTTCCAATGGATGCAATGTGGAATGAAATGCAGTACAAAAAATAACTTGATAGGATTTCAGCAAAAACAATGTAATCACTTTCTTGTACAATTCACCCCCCCCTTTTATGCAATGCAAGGAAATGGAAGGAAGGCACACAGTTCTCAGAAATGCAATTAAATATGATTCAGTTCACCCAGCAACTTAGACTACAGACGTTGAAAACACAGGCAAAATGCCTTTAAATGTGCTGGCAATGTAAAAAAAAAATATGGTAAAATGCTTTTAATTCCCTCTAGGAGGTTCAGGGTGAGTGAAATCAAGTTATTATTAGTCCAGGCTCACTTTAGCAAGTATCTAGGAGTAGCTAGCAGGTTAAACGAATTTCTAGCAAATGGAAGGCAAGCAGCAGCAGATTTTTACACGTGAAGAAATTTGCAAATCGCGGCAAAATTCGCGAATGTGTGTTCCGCGATTGAGGTAAAACTATAAGGGGTAGGGAGGTGGTTCTTGGTGCGATTAAAAGCTAAGATTCTAAGCTTTCAGATGAAAGTTACTGCAAGTCTCTAAGACAAACGGTCGCGGAGATATGAGCGATTTAGTGAAGGTCGTTTTTGGTTTTGCAAATTTTAAACGCAACACTTTTTCAGCTTTAAAAATGATGGCAGAATAACACAATTGCTAAGCTGCAGTTCTACTTACATTAAAAATGGATTGAATTATATGATTTTAACTAAGAGATGTGTTCTGAGTTTTGCTGAGTACTCACAAGAGATTTTGAACCGGAAAGCGACTTGGTCACGGACTTCAGTCTGGTCAGGTCTTCCCGAGTTCCGCTCACAGCGCCTGGCCTCTGGAACTGCTCACAGCATCGGGGTCAGCACTCTGGATACAATGGCCTGGTCTCTGCTAGGCACCGGTTCTCTGGGTCGGGTCCTGCCTTCTCTTTGGATATTTCTGTCACCGGGTTCTTGCAAAAGTTCTTGGCAAAATTCAGACGGCGTCAGCCGGCTGTCTGAAGAGTTCAGTTGCAAAAATATTTTCAGGCCTGTTGACAAATACTCTTGCTGGCAGTGGCCTTTTTGGTTAAGGTTCTGTAGTCTCTGTTTATCTTGGAGTCTAAGTGTTGGCTCCTTGAAGGTTGATGGAGGTAAGTATGGATTTTTCCGGCAGAGCGTCCCGCTGCAGATGGAAATGAATGTCTCTACCTAAGTTTCAGTGGTCCATTTATATCTTCTGCAAGTGGGTGTGTGTGTTGGTCATAACTAAACTTGCCCCTCTCACTTGTCATTGGTCCAGCTTTCATTTCTCCCCTGATTGGGGGAGCTAAGTTGTGTCAGAGTGATGTCAGCCATTTATGATCTCTTGAAAAAACTCCCCTGTCATCTGTGCACCCAAATCTATATATGATCAAAATACATATTTCACATTTACACAGTTGTTTGAAATTACATACCCATGTCACATATCACATGAGGTATACTCTGTCCCAAATCTGCTGTTTCTAAGAGCTTGCATTAAAAAATGGCAACTTTTAGCACTTTTTAATGTGCTAAACAACATTGGATCTTCATTAAATTTTATACAACTGTTCCTCACATATCTACCCACATACCAATGCATTTTCGTTTGTCTAGCTGAAACAGGGAGTCTGTAATATTAATAAACAGCAGGGTTTTGTCCCAGAATATCCCACAATTTGGAGTTTGGGCTTGAATTAAAGGTACATTTTTTAAATTAAGTCTCTCAAAGTTATACATTTCTGTCATTTGATTACAAAGAGTTATCAGTGTTTTTGTAAAATATATATTTTACTTTCAATTCAGTCCTCAGAGTGTTGGAGTCCGCCTCCAAGACTTGGGTGGGTCAGTCACGTGTCCTCTGGCAGGCAGGCCTTTGTTGACATTAAACAGTCAAAATCAACATATTCCTTTCAGAGGAAAGGGGCCATTGTGTGGTCTCTGGGAAGCTGAGATCAGGAGGCCAGGGAGCCACTTTGCATTTAATTAACAGAACCCTGTGATTTCCTGGTTCTTGTGTTGAGTTCTGAAGTGTCAAGAGTTCTCAGGACAGGCAACCCCTTTGAACTTTTGATGAAATGAGACCCCTTTCTTTGCACTAGACAGTTTTGCAAGACAGCTCTCCTGTCAAAGTTTAGACCGCCAGCGCCACCCTCAGGATTTTGTGGTTACTGCATCCATCCTTGGGATTTTTTTAGATTGATTCATTTCAGCAAGTGATATTGCATGGAGTATATTGTCCATGTTCAGGACATGGCATTGGTGTGTTTCTGAAGTAAAGTAATTCTGTGCCCATGATTTTGCCATATTTGACATTCAAGAAAAATGAATTCCCAACAGTTATGGGTTTGCTTTTGGCAACCAGCATTGCCCCTCTGAACAATATAGGCAAAATGGGATTTTCCTGTGCATTTTCTGGGGAGCTCTGGCCATTATGATGTTTTCAATGCCAGTACTGCACCGTTTTGAGGTAGGGCTCGGATGCATGGGTAAATACATCCCACAAGCCCCCCTTCTTGCGGTGGCCATCTGATCCTTCACTGGTGGGACCTGCAAGATCTGGGATGTTTCCTCATCTTCTTCCAATAGATGGCACAGTTCAGCATCTTTTTCTCCATCCGGTCGGATCGATCGGTTCTCCTCGCCGGTCCTGATGGGAATATTGGGCGGTACCCCGGGCCCGTTGCGTCTCTGCTCCCGGTCTCCGGATCGTCGTCCTTGGCCCGTCTCCCGGTTTTCTTTCTCCTAGGACGACAAAGGAAGAGCGGCAATACCTACTCATAGACGTTTTTCCACCACTGTTGAGATAGTGGGGCAGCATATGCATTTCATCATAACGAAACATTACATTCTTATTTTAATAAAAAACAGTATAACTAAGAGACAGTTTAATGCAAATCACAATATTTTAGAGACTAGATGTGGTATGTTTTATGGTTGGACTGAATTAGTCTGAGACAGTACTCGCTAGGATTCCAGAGGATTCCTCCAGTTGTTGCAGAGCGTGCCTGGGATGGCAACACTTCAACTGGTTTATGTGGACCCACTTGTCTTCCCCCGCTGCCAAAGGACCTTTGGGGATGTGGATTTTGTAGGCCACAGGGGAGATCTTGTCGATGATCTCAAAGGGTCCCTTCCATGTAGGCAAAAATTTGCGCTGCTTGGCCTGGTTCCTTTGGAAGTTGTATATATAGACCCGGTCTAACACCTGATATTCCTTCCTGGAAGTTTTCAGGTCATAATGGGCCTTCATGCTATCAGCTGATCTTTCTAGATTCCGCTGAGCATAAGCAAAAGCATGTTGAAGGTGTTTCCTTAAATTCTCCACATACTCATGAGTTGTGGAGGCATTTATCAGTGTCTGCTCTTGATCCTGTAGAGCAAATGCTGCGGAAGCACCATCTTGCGCCCAGTCATCAACTCAAATGGTGACATTTTGGTGGCAGATGAAGGGGTAGATCTGATGGCCATTAGGAAAAGAGGTAATCGGATATTCCAACTTGGCCCAGAATCTGCCACAAACTTCTTTAATATGCTCACAATTGTCCGGTTATATCTCTCTACTGCCCCAGAAGAAGCTGGCCGGTAAGCAATATGCAACTCCCTTTTGACCCCCAGTATCTCCCACATCTTTGTCATTACTTCACTGGTGAAGTGGCTACCCCTGTCTGACTCAATCCTTTGAGGTAGACCAAAACGAGAAAAGATGTGGTTAATCATCAAGGCAGCTGCGGTTTCTGCCTTGCAATTTGGGGCTGGGAGACATTCCACCCACTTGGTAAACAAGCATGTCACAGTCAACATGTACTTATTCCCCCTAGCAGAGCGAATCACGGGGCCTACAAAGTCAATTTGTAAATCTGACCATGGCAGTGTCATCCCCCGCTTTTGGAGAGGCGCACGGTGCGTGAGGGATGATGGCTGAAATTGTGCACACACAAGACACCCCTTCAAGTATTGGTCGAGGTCCTGCCCCATATGTGGCCAGTATGCAACCTCTCTTAAGATTTCCAATGTGGTGTGAAACCCCCTATGACCGGCGGTGGCCGCATCATGGGCGTGACTTAACATCAGGCTTCGGAATGAGGTAGGAACCACCCACTGATCGTGGCCAGCTTTGGATTTCCTTACCAGCAAACCGTCTTGGATTCGAAACATTTTTGGACATTTCATCAACACTCTTAGGTCCTCTTTCCCAGTGTAATCGGTATCCGTCAGGGGAAAGTTCTCAGGGTCCTCAAGGTGTTGGTAAAACTTACCAATAATTGGATCCCCCTTCTGAGCTGTAATCAAATCAGCATCAGGGGTCTCCTTACTCCATTGTGCAATTGAAAGGTCGTTGTGAGCATTTGTCTGGGACCTAGTGATAGCAGTGACCTGGATTTCCCCCAACAGGGACTCAATCTCAATTAGATCCCCTTGGATGGCCCCGGTTTTGGCCAGCTGATCAGCTAAGTTGTTTCCAGTTTTGTCTGGTCCCTCTACTTTGGAATGACCCTTGATCCTTTTCCAATAGATGGTCATCTCATTCGAGGTGACCAGATCATCAATGTTTTGGATCAACTTCCCATGTTTCAAGGGTTTGTTGTTAGCACATAACATGCCTCTGGTTTTCCAATTAACCAGGTGCTCCACAAACCCATTCCGTACATAATCCGAATCTGTGATTATGACCAGTTCGTGGAGTTGATGCTGGACAGCAGTGAGGATGGCTTGATGCACAGCCATCAATTCTGCCACCTGACTACTTCGGGGACCAATTTTGTATCCAGCAGAGGGTTCTGGGGACTCATTCACCCATGCATTCCCTACACCGGCCACCAGTTCTTTCTCCCCGTTGTTGTCAACATGGTAAGAGCATCCATCCACATAGACAGTGGGCATTCCCTCACACTTGTCCTCTTCAAAGACTTTGTGTGGGGAATTAAGGTATGCCTCCATGTTGTCCTTGATTTTTAGACTTTCGTCCTCGAGACAGTTTTCCCTGGCACAATCATGCAAGTCAGCCAGACCTTGCGCGAGGGGACTCTTCTTGTTTTGGCCATATCTGACCTCCACAGGAAAGCCTTGCATTGACAGAATCCAGGAAGTAATTCGGGAATTACTCACATTTCCGGCCCGGATTCTATCACTTTGGAGATATTGCAGAGGCTGGTGTGGAGTCTCCACTATGATGTGTTCCCCCTGGATAAACGGGCGGTGATTCTTCAATGCCCACACCGTTGCCAGGAGTGCCTTCTCACAATCGTTGAATTTTTCCTCCACAGAGGATAAAGTTTTGCTCGCATAGGAGATTACTTTATTGACCTTGTCATGCTTTTGGTATAATACTGCCGTCAAGCACGTATTAGAGAACCCCGTCTCCAGGAAGAACTCCTTGTTTCTGACAGGGTAAGCTAGGCAAGGCGCTTGTGAGAGGCTTCTTTTGAGTTGTTTTACTGCCTCTGATTGTTCTGGACCCCATTCCCACTTGACCCCCCCCTTCAAGAGATGAATCAGGGGTCTGGTGATCTCTGCGTAGCCCTCAATGAACTTTCTGCTGTAATTAGTCAGTCCAAGGAGGCTTCTTAATTCCCGCAGAGTTGTGGGGTCTTTCAGTTTCTGAAGTGCTTCCACTTTCTTTTCCTGGGGACAGAGACCCTGAGGAGTAATCTCATGCCCCAAGAAATTAACACGGGTTCTACACCACTGTGCTTTCTGAAAGGAAAGTTTTGCTCCGGCGGCCCTCAACTGTGTCAGAACATAACCGATCTCCGCTATGTGTTCCTCCACAGATGAACTTTTGATGAGGACATCATCTACATAAGCCAGGTTACCCCTCGCACCCAGGTCGGGCATGGCCTTATGTAGGAAAATGTTGAATTCATTGCCGGAGTTGAGGTATCCGAAGGGAGTCCGGGTCCATGTGTACTGCTGGCCCCCAAAGGTAAAAGCCAGTTTGTATTGGTCCTCCCTGCTGACAGGCACGGTCCAGTATCCATTGGTCAGGTCTATTGCAGTGAATACCTGTGACCCCTGAATCTGGGCCAGCCCTTGGTCAATGTAGGGAAGAGGCCATCGGGAAGTATGGACCCGTTTGTTGAGCTCCCTGAGGTCGGCGCAGAGTCTCCACTGGCCGTTTGGCTTCAATATTCCCAGCACCGGGTTATTGAAGGTGCTGTGGACTGGACGGATTATTCCCCTGGACTCAAGGTTCTTAATTATTTCAGTAAGGGACTCCATTGATGCGAGAGGCAAGCGATATTGCTTCACAAACACAGGAGTCATGCCAGGGTCCGTGGGGATTGTGGTTGTGTGGATGTCGGTGCGACCACAGTCATATGAGTCTACCGCAAAGAGATCTTGGAAATCCAAGAAAACTTGTTTCAACTTTTGCTTTTGTTCCAGAGTCACACAGGCATCAGCTAGGTTGACTCTCTCTTCCACCATCTGCCTGAAGCCTGGAAAGACTTCTGGTTTGGCTATTTCAGCGGCCTCCTCCAGCTGGGTGGAGAAGTCCCTGGTCAGAGTGCTGATTTGGACTGGAGGCTTCAGGTGGGAACGGCAGCCCTCATGGACCTGGAAAATCACCTCATCCCTCCTGAAGTCACAAGTCACATCTTCCTTACCATAGGGGCAGGAAGTGTACACCAGGAAGTTCCCCCCATGCCGTGTAAAAATCCTGTTTGGTGTTGTATTGTCATCACTGTCACTGTCAACGCAGTCCTTGGGGATTGGCCCTAACAGTTCATTTCCAAGATCAATGGAGAAATGTCGGTCATCAACCACCATTCCAATAATGGTGCCTGCGGCTAGAGTAATACTCTTTAAGTCGCTGTTATCCACCTCTATTGGAATGGTGTCATGTTCTATGTTGACTAATGGAGTTGGGTTTACCCCTAACCCTTGCTGTTGGAGAGAAGCATTTAGATGTATGTAAGCATCAGGGTTTTTCAAATGTTGTCCTCTTTTAGCTTTCAATTCCAGGGAGAATTGTCGGGTCCTTTCTGGGATGGTGACTTCCTCTTTGATCTGAATTTCAACTGCATAAGGTAGCAATTGAGCTGACCTAAATGCTTTTTCTGGATCATCAAAGCCCATGGGATTATCCGCTAATCGGGACCAAGCTTTGAAGTTTATTAGGTCCAAACTAATGGCAAAGCGATTGAGAATGTCACTGCCTAAGTAAAAGGCGGCAGTAACGTCTCGCACGACCCAACAATTATGGACTATGCTCTTGTTGCCAATGGAGATTTTGAGCATACACCTGCTTGGCAGGAGATGTTTGGAATTAGGTGCTTCCAGGTCCATTTCCCATGTGTCTATCAGTTTGAATGTGGGAATGGCTGGATCTTTTGGGAGTTGGCGGAACATGGCTTCGCTGATGAAGCTCTTACCGTTGTTCACACACACTCGAGCGAGAACAGAGTCCTTCCCATCATTTAATTGGACAGGGATGAACAACTGCTCTCCAATTTGCTGAATATCAGCCAGGCTCTGAGCTGATTTCACATCTTTTTGGACTATAGGAGTGGGAGTTTCTGATTGTGGATTAGTATAGAATCTCAGAGTGTTTCCTTCCAGCGTGGAGTACCACTTTAGACTGGAAGGAAGGTTGATTTTCAGAAATAGAGAGGACCCCCCATCACCAGTCTCTTGTCCTACTGCTATTACTGTCACGTTTGGAATCTGGTTATTCTGGAAGTGGAATTCTACTTGGTCAGATTTTTGTTCAACCATGTGGCAGGTGCCGTTTAAACTAACATGGTTGACACTCTGTTTTAATTTTATTGGTCGGCTAGTCTGGGTCCAGAGGACCTTGTTTACGCAATCTATTAGGGGTGACAACCTTCTCAGGAGGTCATTCCCTAGTAAACAAGGGGTGCCCTCTGGGGTCACAACTATGACCGGGTGTTTCAACTTATGTCGCCCAATTTTTATGTCCAAATCTGCCGTCCCCTCAACGGGAATTTCCTTCCCGTCGAAGTTCTGGAGTTGTCCAGGAAGAGAGGTGAAAGGAATTTGGTAATTCTCTCCCCTTCCTGCATTCAGTTCGTCAAAGGCCCTTCTGGACAGAAGGGTAGCTTGAGATCCAGTGTCCACCAGTGCCAAAATTGTACCCTGCCCCTGTACTTGTACCGGGGCATAGTATCTTCCCTCCTTCTCCTCAAGGGGGCACAGATAATGCACATTTTTGGACAACTGGTGGGCTAACTTTCTGGTTTTGGACGTCGCTAGCGAAGAGATTTGGGCAGAATTCTGTGGAGAGCCTTGGGAATCTGAAAGAAAAATTTGGCAACTGGAGATCAGAGCCATTGTAGGTTCCCCTGGTTCCGGTTCTGGGCCGCCCCCCCCTTTTTGGAGGCAGTCACCAGGATGGGTTTGAACCAGGGGATTTTCTTGCGGTTGGTTCTGGGATGAGATGGTGGGCGGCGGTAGCTCAGTCTCCACATCTCCCCAGTCTGGATTTGCATCCCTAGGGACCCATTTTTCTTTGGGAGGAGTTCCCCCCTCTCTGAAGGAGAAGATTTTTTTCCCAGGATGCTCTGAGGATCCCTCTCCCTCAAATTGGAAGATCTGTACCTCCTCCTCAAACTGAGTCTGTTTGGGTCTTTTGTTTCTGCTACCACCCCTCTGCTCCTTAGGAGGCAGACTTTCAGGGGCAAGAGACTTTGTTTCCGGTTCCTGGGTTTCCAGGGGCTGTTTACAAGTGAGGAAGGAAGCTTCCTCCAAGGCTTTACACCCCCCTTCCCCTTGTGCCTCCTCCCTGGGAACCAGTGAGTTATCGGGGTGCTGCCCCCGTCATTGTTCTGGAGCACCAGGTCCAGAGTTGGGTGCGTTCTGCGCCGGCATGCCGTTCTGAGGGTTCTGCTGTGCCCTCAGTATTTGACCCAGATCCCGTGCCATATTTTGGACCTGGCGCTCTAATTGGGAAACCCGCTCAGGCTGATACGGGGCCCTGTTTTCTCCCCTGGGCTGATCCCGGAAAGGGTAGCTATCCCTTCTTTGGTAGTACCCCTGGTAAGGAAGATTTGGGTACCCCTCCACCCTTGGCCTCCCCTCTCCCGGATTAGGTTGTCTGGGCTCAGGGAATTGGGGAAAGAAGGATGGATGATTTTGGGGTTGGAAATTGGGTGGATACCTGGGGAAAAAGTTCTGCCCAGGATTTGGGGAATTTCTGCCCTCCTGTGGGAAGTTGGGAGGGAAGTTCCCTGGGTTAGGTGCTTGGCTGGATCCCCCCCCTTGGGCTGGAGGAGTCCACACATAACCCAGGATGGGTCGATTTCCCTTGTAACGGGGACTTACATAATCAGGAGAGCGAGGGACCCCATTTGTGGGGCTGCCTCCCTGGCTCCCGTTCTGTGACTGGCCCGAGGACCTTCTGGGCCTAGCATTATTAGGTGCAGGTAGGTTTTTAGGCCCCCCCATCTCCAACTCTAAAACGGGGGTGACCTTTACCTCTGCCACCTTGGCAGCAGCAGGGGTGCTGTTGGCTTTGGGGTTTTTCTGAGCATTATTTTTGCTATCTACCGGTTTCTGCACCTCATAGATCCGGGTAGCCTGTTCAAGGACCCAGTCTAAAGATCTTTTCTCGTGAAAATCCCTCACGAGCTGGGTCATTATGTATTTGGGCAAGGTATGAAAAAATGTATTTATGAATTCTCTACTGTCTGTGCGCACCCTTCTGGTAGTCTGCGCAAAAGCATGTTTCAGTTCTTGCACAAATTCTTGTGGGGCCTGATCCTCCCCACATTGCAAATTGTAGGCTGCCTTGCGAGCCTCTTGAGGATTTCTGTGAACAGAAAAGTGTTTCAAGATGGCCGCCTTATAGGTGGGCCATCTTAAATGATTTTGGTCCTCCAGCCCCGCAAAGAAACTGGAGTATTCCGGGGAGAAGGTCCACTTTACATATTGAATACAGCTTTGGCTGTCCTTCGAATGGAAAGTCTCCATCATTTGCTCAAACAACTCTAAGTGCTCCCAAACAGAATACTTAGCGTTCTTATGGTAAGGCGTGATGACGCTCCTGATCGCCTTAATCTGCTTTAAGGGGTCCTTAAGCAAGGCCCTTTTTGCCTTATTGGCCTTTTTGGTTCGGGTAACCCTTGTCCATTCATCCTCTGACTCAGAGGCACTGCTCCCAGAGGTTCCTGTCTGTTCTTCCAGGTTTTCCCGGATTCTGCGAGCCTGGGAATGGCTGGCAGAATGTGGGGACCTGGTCTCCTGTGTCCTGTACCGCTCAGAGGAGTCTTCAGATCCCTCCTTGCTGCCAGGATTTGCTGGGTACCCCCCCCACTGACCTAACTGGGCAGAGGTTTTCAGGATGCCCTTAAGGGGCCTACTCTCCTGGGGTTCCCCACTGAACTGTACTGTACTTGGGTGCCCATACCCGGATGCCCACCCCTCCATTCCTGAGTGGTACTGGCCTATGAGCCCCATACTTTTAGCTGGATAGTAATCTGCCATCCCTGTGGCCCTGTGCTCATGTGCGCCCGGGGACATGGGGGTGGCAGAGTCCAGGGACTGAGAGAAATAAAGGCCTCTGGTACTAGGGCTCCTGGGGTTATGCTCAGGAGTTTCTCTTTCCCAGCGAACCTCATCTCTATCCGCCCCTGCTCCCTGTTGCAATGCAAGAGCCTGCGCCTTCAGTTCCTCAGTTAAGGCCTTACTAGACTCTATCAGTCTCTCCTGCATCGCTACCTGTTGTTGGAGCCTATCATTGTGCTGGCAGAGAGCCTCATTCTCTCTCTGCGTTTCCTGATTGGTCCTGGAGCACTGGGCCAGTCTTTGCTGCAGGAGGTTTACCTCCTGAGTCCCATCCCTACTGGCCTGCTCCTTTCTTGCCAGAGCATCTTCCACCCTTCTGGTGTGGTCTACCAAGTTCTGGTTTTCTTTTTGGAGGTCACCCAGCCCCTGGAGGGCCAGGTGATTTTCTTCAATTTCCTTTTTTAGGTGGCAGACTTCCTGGCCTAAAGTGTCTCTTTCCTGACTGAGAGCCTGCATCTGTGCTGCCAGGTCATCCCTCTGCCTTTGAAGGGCACCAGCTTTCCGGCGCTCTTCATCAAACTCTGCCTGGGTATCCAGGTCTTTCAGAATCAATTTATTGCTTTCTGCCTTTTCCCTATCTAGGTGGCCTTGCAGGGTGACTACCTGCATAGCACATACCCTGTTGAAGTCCAGTTGTTGCTCCAGTTTTTTCTGGCTTTGCAGTAGGGAGTCCAAACCTTCTTGGTGTTCCTTCTGCAAGGCCAGAAATCTGGTATCCTGTTCTGACTTTTCCTTTTGCAGCACATCCATATCCTCCTTTATTTTAGTGATGTACTGTCAGGTCTTATTTTCTGACTCCTGGCTTCTGTGCAGCCTTTGCTCAGAAGAGTCCAGATCAGATTGGGCCTTCTCTACTGCCATCTGTTGCCTATTTGCCAGATCTTGGCTTTCAGTGCATTTATCCTGCATGTCTCCCATATATAGGTACAGGTATGCTGCTATCCTGGCAATCTTATTGTGTTCATCTTTGGCTTTAGGAGCCATATATAGTTCACTCAGGGCCACATGTAATGGACCCTGATCTCTCCATAGGTCTGACCCTGTTTCAGTGGCCTGTCGCGTGATGGCCTGCAACCAGGCCTCCTGGCCCTGCTCAGCCCATTCACCTCTCACAAATAGTTTATGTAAGAAGTGCTCTCTGGCTATTTTCATATCTACCAAGGTCGTCATTCTAGAGATTGGTCTCTGTCCTGACTTACAGAAGTTAGTATTTTATTTTTGCAGAACAGAACTTTTCTTGGAGTGTCCCTTTTGAGGAATGCTTCACAGCGTAATGCAGCGTGGTGATCCGACTGGATGTATGTATCCCGTCAGTTAGCACACTGTATTAAGCTGCACAAGTGGTATTCTAACCCAGTATCCCGGCTACGAGCCCCCAATTTGTAAGAGGATTCAATTCAACACTACAGCTAAGTCAACGCCTAGTCTATAATACTGAATGAAAACCCTTATTGATATAACTTTATGTCCAGTTCATGCGTTCTGGATGACTACCCCTATATAACACCCCTCTCTCGGAATCCCCCTGACCCCACTGAGCCAAGAAGTAGTTCTGTTTTGCAAATTAAAAGGTTTATTTGAGAAGTAAAGCAATATATATCTATCACACTTTATAATAAATTAATAATTGAATATCACACTTAATCTGATATGATAAAGATTAACAACGGAGAATCTGGCACTAGCACACTTCTTGATAATCACTAAGGAGTTGACATGAAATGGATAAGATAGCAACAATACTTTTATGGTTTCCAATGGATGCAATGTGGAATGAAATGCAGTACAGAAAATAACTTGATAGGATTTCAGCAAAAACAATGTAATCACTTTCTTGTACAATTCACCCCCCCCTTTTATGCAATGCAAGGAAATGGAAGAAAGGCACACAGTTCTCAGAAATGCAATTAAATATGATTCAGTTCACCCAGCAACTTAGACTACAGACGTTGAAAACACAGGCAAAATGCTTTTAAATGTGCTGGCAATGTAAAAAAAAAATATGGTAAAATGCTTTTAATTCCCTGTAGGAGTTTCAGGGTGAGTGAAATCAAGTTATTATTAGTCCAGGCTCACTTTAGCAAGTATCTAGGAGTAACTAGCAGGTTAAACGAATTTCTAGCAAATGGAAGGCAAGCAGCAGCAGATTTTTACACGTGAAGAAATTTGCAAATCGCGGCAAAATTCGCGAATGCGTGTTCCGCGATTGCGGTAAAACTATAAGGGGTAAGAAGGTGGTTCTTGGTGCAATTAAAAGCTAAGATTCTAAGCTTTCAGATGAAAGTTACTGCAAGTCTCTAAGACAAACGGTCGCGGAGATATGAGCGATTTAGTGACGGTCGTTTTTGGTTTTGCAAATTTTAAACGCAACACTTTTTCAGCTTTAAAAATGATGGCAGAATAACACAATTGCTAAGCTGCAGTTCTACTTAGATTAAAAATGGATTGAATTATATGATTCTAACTAAGAGATCTGTTCTGAGTTTTGCTGAGTACTCACAAGAGATTTTGAACCGGAAAGCGACTTGGTCACGGACTTCAGTCTGGTCAGGTCTTCCCGAGTTCCGCTCACAGCGCCTGGCCTCTGGAACTGCTCACAGCATCGGGGTCAGCACTCTGGATACAATGGCCTGGTCTCTGCTAGGCACCGGTTCTCTGGGTCGGGTCCTGCCTTCTCTTTGGATATTTCTGTCACCGGGTTCTTGCAAAAGTTCTTGGCAAAATTCAGACGGCGTCAGCCGGCTGTCTGAAGAGTTCAGTTGCAAAAAGATTTTCAGGCCTGTTGACAAATACTCTTGCTGGCAGTGGCCTTTTTGGTTAAGGTTCTGTAGTCTCTGTTTATCTTGGAGTCTAAGTGTTGGCTCCTTGAAGGTTGATGGAGGTAAGTATGGATTTTTCCGGCAGAGCGTCCCGCTGCAGATGGAAATGAATGTCTCTACCTAAGTTTCAGTGGTCCATTTTTATGTTCTGCAAGTGGGTGTGTGTGTTGGTCATAACTAAACTTGCCCCTCTCACTTGTCATTGGTCCAGCTTTCATTTCTCCCCTGATTGGGGGTGCTAAGTTGTGTCAGAGTGATGTCAGCCATTTATGATCTCTTGAAAAAACTCCCCTGTCATCTGTGCACCCAAATCTATATATGATCAAAATACATATTTCACAGTTACACAGTTGTTTGAAATTACATACCCATGTCACATATCACATGAGGTATACTCTGTCCCAAATCTGCTGTTTCTAAGAGCTTGCATTCAAAAATGGCAACTTTTAGCACTTTTTAATGTGCTAAACAACATTGGATCTTCATTAAAATTTATACAACTGTTCCTCACATATCTACCCACATACCAATGCATTTTCGTTTGTCTAGCTGAAACAGGGAGTCTGTAATATTAATAAACAGCAGGGTTTTGTCCCAGAATATCCCACAATTTGGAGTTTGGGCTTGAATTAAAGGTACATTTTTTAAATTAAGTCTCTCAAAGTTATACATTTCTGTCATTTGATTACAAAGAGTTATCAGTGTTTTTGTAAAATATATATTTTACTTTCAATTCAGTCCTCAGAGTGTTGGAGTCCGCCTCCAAGACTTGGGTGGGTCAGTCATGTGTCCTCTGGCAGGCAGGCCTTTGTTGACATTAAACAGTCAAAATCAACATATTCCTTTCAGAGGAAAGGGGCCATTGTGTGGTCTCTGGGAAGCTGAGATCAGGAGGCCAGGGAGCCACTTTGCATTTAATTAACAGAACCCTGTGATTTCCTGGTTCTTGTGTTGAGTTCTGAAGTGTCAAGAGTTCTCAGGACAGGCAACCCCTTTGAACTTTTGATGAAATGAGACCCCTTTCTTTGCACTAGACAGTTTTGCAAGACAGCTCTCCTATCAAAGTTTAGACCGCCAGCGCCACCCTCAGGATTTTGTGGTTACTGCATCCATCCTTGGGATTTTTTTAGATTGATTCATTTCAGCAAGTGATATTGCATGGAGTATATTGTCCATGTTCAGGACATGGCATTGGTGTGTTTCTGAAGTAAAGTAATTCTGTGCCCATGATTTTGCCATATTTGACATTCAAGAAAAATGAATTCCCAACAGTTATGGGTTTGCTTTTGGCAACCAGCATTGCCCCTCTGAACAATATAGGCAAAATGGGATTTTCCTGTGCATTTTCTGGGGAGCTCTGGCCATTATGATGTTTTCAATGCCAGTACTGCACAGTTTTGAGGTAGGGCTCGGATGCATGGGTAAATACATCCCACAGGAGTACGTTGGGCTTACCTTTGTTTTCTATGATGAGGTATGAGGTGTAGTGTGCGATGGCACGGGGCAATTGCGGCAAGCAGCGGACAGCTCCAGGCAGCTCCTGCTGCCTTAGAAGCATACCTTGGAATGATGCCGGCTCCACCATCCAGCAGACCAAGGGCTGGGGCACAGCAACCAGATTCAACCAATCAGGGCCATCGATGGAGGTGTGTGCCTCCTCCTGGAGGATGTTTCTCGTTGTTTCTGCGGCAGACATCTTGGGAACAGGTGATTCATACCCAAACCTCGGGGGCTGCAAGCTCTCTTGTGCTGCAAGGGGGCACAACGCAGCTAGCTGCAGACAGCTCCTGCTGCCTTAGAAGCATGCCTTGGAATGATGCCGGCTCCACCATCCGGCGGACCAAGGGCTGGGGCACAGGATATATATTGACTTATACATTTCTCCAAATAGAATCCTTTTAGCTCAGCCACAGACACACATCTCAAAAGGAAATGTCTCAGATATTTCCGTTCTGATTGATCATGACAAAATCTACAGAACTATAGACACATTCTTCATATCTCAGATTCAATGGGCCTCATTAGGAGCCAGGTGGTCCCGTAATGAATGGTGCCGGTACGGGACCAGCACCGTTCATTACGGGCTGCCCTATTACGAGGACTGCTGCGGGTCCCGCTAGCAGTCCAGGATGCTAGCAACGGGCCCGTCATTAACGGGCCCATTGTGAGCATCCTCCCCATTCCCATTGAGCCCTATGTGGCTCAAATGCGAATGGGGATTAATTTTTACCAGGTCCCAGAAAAGGGGCACCGTTAATTATGGGCTGGCCTATTACGAGGACTGCTGCGGGTCCCGCTAGCAGTCCAGGATGCTAGCAACGGGCCCGTCATTAACGGGCCCGTTGTGAGCATTCTCCCCATTCCCATTAAGCCCTATGTAGCTCAAATGGGAATGGGGATTAATTTTTACCAGGTCCAAGAAAAGGGCAATTACCGGGTCCGCCAAGGTCGGAATGACCCGGTTATTGCCCTTTTCTGGGCTCCAGAAAAAAATAATTACCGGCAGCAGCCGTGCCCTTAACAAGGGCACGGCTACCGTCTGGGTCGTAATGAGGCCCAATCTCTTTCCCAGAACATGCCCAGAACATGCCGCGTATGAAGCAAATTTAAACGGAATCTTTCAAATGTGCTCCTAAAGTCTGCATTCAAATTTTTTAAATATAATATGTCAGATGATTCAGTGCCTTGATTTCTCCTTTCAAATTTCCAACATCGGGTATGAGGCACACAGTGATAGTGTAGATATCCAATCTGCAGCCCAACACCTTGCTTTCACTTATCCCGCATCACGCATCAACATGTTTACATCAATATCCATCTCCTGCATAATGTCCAGACATTCCCTTCCCCAAGTTGTTAAAAAGTCATCCTTCCTAGAGAACAATGAATCTTTCAATAAAACAAACAGAGACCTATCCTGGCCAACAGTAATCTTCTCTATAACACCAGCTCCTGAAGTGACACTAGGCCCAATTCACACAGCAAAATATGTACAGGGAAGTCTCTCAGTACACCCAACACTTTTTCCCAAAATATCCCCTCAAGTAAAGGCCACAACTTGACCGGAGTGCAAATCATCACCTCCGCACCATATATCAGTATAGGACCCACTTTCACTTTATAATACTTTTTAGCACAGGTATTATTGAAAACCGAACAAATTTGCGTTGTAAAAGCATCGCCTGGGTGCCAATCTACCAGCTTTAAGTTTAAAAGCATTTACATTTAATGAGTCCTTTCCATAGACATTTACCATAAAGCCCAAATAACGATAAATGTCCACTTTCACTAAGGTTATATTTCGTATCTTCCGTGTAAAGGTAACCTTTTTCTTTGGTATTAGGTCAAAAGAACTTTTTTTTACGAAATGAAAAAAATCGATTGCGAAAGACTGATCCGTGCCCGCACACGAGCAGTTTTTCTAAATCTAACTGTCACGCCCCTGCCGCACATGAGAGGGCGCAGGAGCTGACAGTGCCGGGTAAATGTTTGTATGTCGGTGTGTGTTTCTGCGTGTCTGTGTGTGTGTGTATAACTGTGTGCGAATACGTGTGTGTATGCGGGGCGAGGAGGCAGGGGAGGGCGGCGATGAGCAAAGGGGGCATAAGGGGGTGAAACCCCCCAAATTATTTTTCAAAAAGCTCTCAGTCAAGGCCTTTTTTTACTGCTTTTTGGGGGCCAAACACAATCGATCAAAATAAACCAATCTTTTTTATGTTTGACCTTCAGAAAGCATAAAAACTGCATATAACCTTTTCTTTGCTTTTGGGGGATTTAAAAACCATGATATTAAACTTGGATGCGTTTATTAGTAAATGATTTACATCAGTGTACTTGTGGAAAGCATCTAATTGCCTCTGCAAACCTATTGGAGTTCTATCAAGTAATACCAAGTCATCTCCATAAAGAAGCCACTGTATCACCTTCCCATAACTCGAGGGGAAAGGCATGAACTTTTCCCAGTGGTTCAGCCAAGTCTAAAATAAATACATTAAAAAGTGCTGGCGCTAAAAGACATCCCTGTTTAAGTCCTTGCTTGGCATTTATTGTTTTTGAGAGTTTCCGCTGTTGATTGAGTCTAACTCTCAACGTAGTTTGCCTATATAGTGCCAACAATAATGTCCAGCAAATATCCTGGGAATTTCCAAGCATTCAGGTTTTTCCACAGCAATAGACGATCTATACTGTCAAAGGCCCGTGTAAAATTGATGAAGGCGTGTAGATAAGGGTTCCCTTTTCACAAGCTTTTTTATTAAATACATTTAAAAGAAATCAATTTATACAGGTGCCTACTCCTTGCACAAAGCCTGTCTGCTGTATCATATCTGCAGAATTCCTTCATCCACACTTTCAATTTATGCAAATCCAGGGCTGCAAGAGTCCTCCAGGGCACATCCAGCAAAGCAATTGGGCAATAATTACTTACCTTAGTGCGAAACCCCATTTTAAAAAAGAGGTATTATAATGGAGGACTGCCAGGAAGGAGGAATATGTTTCCTTTCGATTACTGAAACAAAAATCCTACACAAAACCCTGCCCATTGTTGCGGATGTCGTTTCAATATCATGTTTGAAAGACCATCTGGGCCCGTGCCCTCGATCTACTTGCCTTGGTTATCAAATACATTATATATTCCATTATATATTCCAGCCTCCATTTTTCATTTGATGTAATATAAGGGCTGTCCTTTCTACATCAGAGAAAACATCCTCAAAATGGAAAACCCAAACCTTTTCCGATACAGGATTTGATTGTAATACCTACTAAGATACTTCCAATTCTTTAAATAATCTCCATATTCCCCCTTTCTGCTTTCTTGTATTTTCTGATACTATTGCCTCTGCATCATGATGGATTAGAGTTGCTTTATAGCCCCTACACCCATTTTTAAACATGAGTTCTGCTCTCTAAACTGACTCAAAATCATGCAAACCTTTCTGCAATTTCAGTTGATTAATAGTTCTTCTCAAAATTCGTTGCTCCCGCTGCACTATCATGTCAAACCTATGTTTGTGTTTAGAAAACATCTTAAAGGGGGGGCTTGACGGGGTCACATAAAAGCTCATCAAGTTAACATACGAATCTGCAACCGGAAGTCCTTCTTTCAGTCTATATTTATACTCAATCTCAAAATCATCATTCATTCCCTCTATCAACTTTCCATTCCATCTCACCTTATTTCTTCCCCCATTCACTTCCAAATTGGCGGGGTAAGTTTGTTCTACTTGTTTTGTTGTACTAAGCAACCATTTAATCTTTAAAATATTATGGCCTCTCTGAGTGGTTTCTATTGCTTCAAGCTCCGAAGTGACAGCGAATATATTGCCAGAGACCAGGATGTAACCAATTATTGACTGCTGTTCATCCCTTTTCCAAGTTGCCGTAGGCAGCATATCACCTTTTACATTTCCATTTAAAAACACACACATCTCTGTCTTCAATAAATTGCAGACATTGATCTCTTGTACTCTCACCTAAACCATAAGCAAAGACTCATAGGTCCTGATGACAAATGTTATAGTATTTCTTCCAGAAATACCATCAAATTCCAATACCAATAGTGCATGCCGTAACCTGAAGGGTCTGCATAATTTAGAGTCACACAGATCTTTCAGTTATTCCCCATTTTCGACTACCAGCAGACTCTGTGGGGATTTCAAATGACCTTATATGGGGCCTCATTCTGACCCTGCTGGTATCCTGGCAGTAGAGCGCTAGAGCCGCCAGGATCCTGGCAAATGTGGATACCGTTTCCAGCACCTGGTCCGGTGGCGTTGTTGGATTATGGGTGCTGACGGAGCGGTGTTGATCCCCATTCATGGAGTCCCATCGGACTCCCTGAAGGGTTTGCCGTCGTAACCCGAGGTAATGAGGGCCCTTTTTGGTGAGTAGGGCATCTGGCTTACCTCCAGCATTTAGCTCGAGGTAACCCAGGTGCCCCACCAGCACTCCCGTAGTCGGGCGATCCGGTAAAGTGCATGTACCAGTACTTTTTTGCCTGACCAGCCGACTCAGAATCAGACAAACAGTAATTACTGAATGTCGTAATCACTGCATGCAATCATGCTTTTGTGTGGAGGTAATAATATGCACTCAAAAGCTGACGAAACTTGCAATCAGGGCCATGGTTAAATGTTGAAATGGAACAAAGAAGAGTCATGTTTTGAATTACAGTAGAGAGACTCCAGCGCATGTTTTAACGTTGCTCCCTTTGGCCTAACTTAAAATACCAGTACGTAAGGCCATGCATGTTTCTGGACTGATAAGGCGCACATTTATTCTGTAATTAGTGTAAGTTATCTGCCTTATGCTTCCTGTAAAACGTGACATCTGTTGTCTAGCCAGTATTTATCCTGGCACATGTCCTCCTATTGGATAGCATTAAAAAATAAGGGCTGTGTATCACATTAGCATCGGAAGAGGACTTTCCGAGGTATTGACAAGTTCTTTTTATTTTCAGAGGTAAAATATTGGACAGCCGGCAGAATGATAGCCACAGCATTGAAGAACTGTAATGAACAAACCGGAAGAGCTTGTTTCAAGAATCCTTTTTTGAGTATAAAGGTAAGAGTTCATCAGTACAATGAACAATGTTGCTATTTTCACTAACATGGTTCAGAGGTCGGGAAGGACAAGGCGGATGCATATGGTCCTTCACTCCCAGCCTCCGTCATCCCATATGCAATGTTTTGCTGCACTCTAGAATGCTGGACTGTATTTGGGGTTTTGTATTCTGTCATGCTGTGTTTGCAACTTTATCCAATGTTTATAAATTGTGGTATTTATTTATTTTATGTATTTATGGTGCATTTGTATGACGATTATACATCAAGTAAATGGTGTTTCAAAGCGCCCACAGGGCAGCGGGGGAGGGAAGATGGGAGGAAAGGCAAATAGAATAACGATGAAGAGAAATGAACTAGACGGTCCTAGTAGGCCTTGTGAGCATTCAGAATGTGCAACTGCAGATTGAGAGAGAAGGGCGAGGGAGGGGGGTAAGTGCTAGGAGTTCCACAGAGGGATGTGCTAGGGGGTAAATTGCAAGCAGCTGTTAAGTGCCTGGCAGAGATCACTCGGTAAGAGCGGTCGACTGCCAATACAACAAGTGCAGGCCTGTGAGACAACACAGGCAAGTGCTGGGATTGGGCGGTGGGGGGCTGAAGGGGATTGTGGCAGGCGGGAAGTCCAGCACACATAAGGGCTCAGGTCTCCAATCTCAGTGACTGTGGGGTTTAGCAAGAGAGGGAGAAGGGGAAGGAGGAGATGAAAAGGAATGTCATGAGGAGCTTCCGAAATGTTGTCTCCGGAGGATAGCTCAGGGGCAACATGTTCGCCTTTGAAGCAAGACGACACAGAGCAACACAGGTTCGAAACCCTATGTCTGCGCTTAGAAAACTCTGGGTATTAAGTGCGTTATAAATAACCTATCATATCATATCCGGTTCAACACGGAGAGGAAGATGGAGGCTGTTCCAGAGGTATGATGCTTGAGACTTTGTGCAACATTTTTGACCTTTTGCTATATTTGCGACTTTATTCTGTGATTAACATATAACTCTCCTTCTATCCTAACTGACACCCATGTGCCCTTACCGAGGAGAAGGTTTGGGAGGAAACTCATTCTGTTTTCAAGTGTTTTAACTCCATTAACTTTCCAAGTGGCGATGTTTATTACTTTGTTGGTGTCCAGGGAGCATACTTTCCCTGCAGTCTATATCTGAAAGGCCTCTGATGACACCTTGATGACATCTTGACTTTGTTACTGGGCCCCCTCTTATTTCCCCTCCGAATCCTCCCCTAAATGGGTGCACCTTCATAAGCCCTCTGCCTCGCTGCCTGCAATATCTCTTAACTGCTCCCTCTTCCATGACGCTGCTCTCATTGGCCTGCTCACCACTATTAGAATTGCTGTTCATCTCATCCTCTACTTATATTTGGTCGCAATTACTATGTTTGCCCTCTTCACGCATTTGCTTCTAAACGCTCTAACTGTATAGTTTACTGAGTTCTTATGTCTCACTCTGCATTTGTATTCAGACTGCTGCCCCTGAATCTGTCCCCCATTTCTGGGATAGTCAAATTGACTTGCTCTTGAAAATACTGCTTCTCTTAAAGTTGGTTGTTCTCCCTCACTCTGTATTAGCCTCCCACTTTCGTACATTTGATGCAGGAACCCATCAATGAGGCCAGCAATCTCTAATCTGTTTGCTTCCTGACAATTACCTGCTCTGCAAAATTGTTAGGCCTTCTTCCTCCTTCTGAAAGTCTAATGTATGTGCTTGAAACCTCTGGCTGTTCTTCAAAGTTAAGCCGTTTTCACCTTTATCTTAAAGGACACATCGATGTACCTTGTGTAATGGCTTCTATGCTTAATAGCTAAACTTGTTTCCCCTCTATTGAAAGTCAATTCATTGTTGTTCTTGTATCTATTAGATGTGCCTTCTCTCTGCCTCCTACCTCTCTTGTAGAATCATATTTGCCTATACCCAATATTGTAGCTGTAGTTTGATGCTTTCTCTCCCGTACTCTTATCTGGCCGCCTTGTGTGATGCTCTCCGCTGTTTGCTGTAATCGATGTCTTTCCCAGCTGAACACGTGATTCATTGTTCTTTTGACTTGACTACATCTGCCTGCTGTTAGACCACCTGGTGACTTCGTCGTGCATTTTGTAGTCCCGCTCCCTATGTCAGTCTCCCCCACCATGGTGCTATCCATCTCCTCATCTGCTCTGACTGCTACTCTATCACCTATATACCCTCTCTCTGTAAGCCTGAAAAGAAACAATTTAGGAAAGCACTGCTGGTCTCCAACCCAGGCCTACCCTTAGCAGACACCTACGTTAATGCTTCCTCCAGGCAGACTATCACTGACATCCACTTTGCCATCCCCTCTTCAGATCTATGCACTGCCTATATATGGTCTCAACCCTCCCTCCTTTCTCCTCTTAACACAATAATGGTGGAACCAGATGTGAAATACTCTTGGCACACTTTTCATCTTCTAGTTGCATCATTAATGTCTATCTGAATGGCACTGTCATGGGCCAGGGCTCCCAGCCTAATCCCCTCCTTCTAGATAGGCGTCTTCCATCTCTCATTAACTTTCTTCCTTCTCCTGCCATTCCTCCCTCTGTCACCCCCCTGACCCCTTTGCCTCCACTGACGGCTGTTCCTCCTCCCTGCACTCATCCTCAAAAAGCTTTCTAAGGGGGTAGCCAGCTTCACCTAGCCACTCTCAGTGCTCATTTTGCCATTAAACACTCCTCTGACATCTGACTGCTTCTCTAAGGCATTGACCTCCTAGACATTCACACCCTCACTGTTCAAAGCCAGCTCTGTCACTGCTCCTAACACTCTTCTTCCCGAGGGCTACAAGATCCTCTCCAAGCCCAGGCCCAACTGCTCTGGAGGAGGAGTGACATTGATCTTTCCTGAATGGGTCCCGTCTTCTATCATACCCACTCAATTCTGATCTTCCTTCGAATGCCTTGTCTGCAGGCTGGGTGTTTCTCCTCCCCTCTCACTCACTCTCGCCACCATGTACAGGCCCCATTGCCCAGTCTCCCTCTTCCTTTCTGAATGGGCCGAACTCACCTCTTCTCTCCTGACCTCTACCTCCAAGCTTATCCTCCTCAGAAACTTTAACTTTCATCTTGACTCCTCTGATGCGACCGCTGATTATCACCTACCTCCTTTGCACTTCTTTTTACTGCACTTGCACAATTCGAATGTCAAAAGGCATATAGGACCGTTATTGTTGTTCATCTTCCCTGCCCCCACCCCCTTTATCTGTCTTGTGGCACCTGGAAACACAATTTTTCTGTATAGTGCACCTTATAAATAATCAATAAATAAATAAGTAGCTCTCTAGTGGGGTACTTGAAAGTCTCTATGTTTGATGACCACGCTGCGCATCGTGCTGCTGCTGAGTTCTGTTACTTGCCTTTCAGTCGAGTCCTCTCCTCTTTTTAACCATTGTAGCCGCTGCCGGTATTGAGGGCTTTTTTGCCGGTAGGGCACCAAGCTTCCCTCCAGCTTTTAGCTGGAGATAACCCAGGTGCTCCACCGGCAAACCCGTAGTGGGCCGGTGCAGTAAAGTGCCGGTATCCACAAATACCAACACTTTTGTACCGCACAGGCCGACTTGGAATGAGGTCCACTGTTCTCTTCATACACAGCTATGCCGAGCTGCTGATATGATATTTTATCTGTATCGCGCTCGTACACAAGTGTTTCAGAGCGCGATATATGGTTTTGTATGTTTCGGGAAAACCCATCACAGATCAAACTCATATACTGACAATTTTCTGAACCAAAGTTACTACAATATTATCAGTAGAAAATAAACCAGTAACCGATAATTGAGCCTGCAAATGTTTGACTAATCATTTCAAAAAGTCACAAAGTGCTAGGTCAATGCTGAGTACCAGTTATGGCAGGGCGGATGACTAAGCATGCTGGAATTGTGTACACTTTAAATGCCTTGTCCGTGTTTATGTACGTTTAAGTGTAATTGTATGTTTTTATTGTTCTCAGTATGATAGAATTCTCTAATTATTTCGTATTTGTGAATATATTTTATGGAAAGTGTGTCCAAAATAAACATTAATCTATCAAAAACATATATAATAGCATGGTCTCACATTAATGGTTATGCTTGAATACGATTAGCATTGACATTTGGACATCTTTTGTTTATTTGTATTGGTTTTGTTAGGCATACACTACTATACCTTTAACATTGGTTACATTTCCTACTAGCAAAGGCTTCAGACGGAGTCAGCAGTCAATTGTGTTGCTCTCATTGCCGACTGAATCCTGCACTCAATCTCTCAGCTCTTAGCAATATGTTGGCTGCACTGCCTCACTCCACCCGCTTCTCGTGCTCTCAGCCTCCCCCTGCCGCCTACGCCCTCTAATTCCCTTCCCCAGTTCCTTGGCAGCCTTCATGGCTGCATTTTGTAAAAGAAAAACATCAGCTCCATCATGAACTGCAGGTCCCCTGTTTAAGGTGGAAGTTGGGCTAATACCACCAAGAAGGGAGTTATTGTCTAATGAGAAGATAGTCAACTTCACAAATCACATACAAATTTAATGACCCCTTTGCTCTTCTACTTGCCAGGCACCCTCACCTTTAACTCTCTGCTTGCCTCGCCTCTCCAAGTAGCTCCATAACTGCCCAGCTAGGTCTGTGCTTCATAAATACCATCCATACATATATGTATACTAATCCATACATAGCACGCAAATGCTGAGCTAAAGTTATGTGCATCGCTTTTCCTGTCGCATTGATGCCCTTATATGATTATGAATGGTTATTTATAACACACTTAATACCCAGTGGTTTCTAAGCACAGATCCAGGGATCGAACTGGTGTTGCTCTGCGTCATCTTCCTTCCAAGGCGAGCGCGTTGCCCATGAGCTATCCTCCCAAGACTATAGAGCAAACACTGGAAAAAGGAAAGGTTATGGGTGGGGAAGAAGGCAGCAGAGGAGGGGACTTTAGGGGAGAAAGGAGAGGAATGGATGACACTGGAATCACGTTATTTGAGTAGCTCAATAAATAGCATAGTCCCTAAATGTATACATTGATGTCCCATGCAGTCCCACGAATGCTATCCATGTACATTCATATTTACCAATCGCACTCGGGGAGGACAGTTTATCCATTGATAAACTGTCTTTTCCGGGTGCAAATTAATAATCTCTGCCCACTCCCGCGGCAACACATTCCATGCTTGAATGTGGGGAGGCAACAGGAAGCCTCTCCCTGTTTCCTCCCCACCCCCCCAAAACAGACCATACCCCTTCCCCACCGTTTCCCTCCCCACTTACCTTCTGTACCGGAGCTTTGTGTTCCTGTCCCAGCACTCCTTATGTCTCCCGGATGCCATAGAAATAGAAAAGGGACTTAGTCCCTTTTCCATGGCGGTGACCATCTTTTTTCTTTTTTTACCCTCCGGAGATTGGCATTGCTTGTGCAGCCAATCTGCCACGGAGAAAAAAAAAACATTTGCACCCCGGATAAACCCCCGCAGTGGGGGGCGGAATGGCCTTTAACAGACCACAGCCCTCGCCATTGAGCGAAGTACTCGGGCTGCTGGGCCGTTAATGGCCATGTCTGCTCCCAACTGCAGGGGTGAAAGCAATAATATTGCCAGCTGCTATTAGCAATGTATATCTTTTACCTTATTGTCCTTAGAAGTCCAAAACTAATTTGCTGGGGACTTTGGGTGAAGTTAAGAAGCTCCTCACGAATGCATCCCTTCAGTGGAAAGAAGACAAAATCTAAAACAACACAACATATACCTGTGAATGCAGACTGTGGCCCAATGAGTGCACAATAATATTTGCAAGAAATAGAAATGGTGCCTGTGCCAGGTGCGTTCATTTTGATAGGAAAAACAGTTCCCGCTTGCAGGGCTAGATGAAGGCTTTTAGGGGAACCTTATCACAAGGGATTTTTATGTTCAATCGGAATACGATTTTGGGGTGTGAATTATGGAGAAATGGGATACATTTTAAACAAATGATGCAACTTGGTGCATTTGACAAAATTAGCGTATTGGGTTTTCCTTTGATGATATTACTAAAATACTCTATTTTGATCAAAGACTAGTGAAAATGCGGAATCGTACCAAAATGTCTCCCTCACAATTACGACGGCCGAAAATGCCGACTTTTTTTTTTACCCCCCTTACACCACATGTGTGGGGGGGTATAGAATATAATATTAATATGGGTGGGTTACGGGGGTCTTCCCCGCATATATATGTGGTGTAAAGTTTTTTTTTTAAAAAGTCGGCATTTTCGGCCATCACAATAATCACATAGATCCGTGAAATGCATGTGCAAGTCACCTTTTTTGTGTCCATGCAAGGTCTTTGTAGTATTATTCTCACATCCTTGTTTAAAGTTTACAGACATAAAAAAGAACTTTGTAAGCCTCATATATTGCTAGGGATCAGAGAGTTGAGAACCTTGGAATACCCGTAAGTGATATTGGATGGCTCCATAACGGTGCCGTTCCCAGGGACATCAGTGCACCTGAGGCTGAAGCCAAACAACATTCTGAATGGTTTTCTGGCAAAGATGTCCGATTATTTGTGTGGTTTTGCATAATTCTTGCATTTTTGTTTTATATTATATTAGAATGCAGCGTTTCACTTTCCAATTGCTTATGCTTTCCATCAAAGTTTACTATGAGATGAAATGCAGCACCTCGCAGTTGCCTGGGATCACTCTAGATGACCCTATGATTATTGAACAAAGCATTACTACTAGGTTTTGTGGCCATGCACCAATAATGAGTTTTCGGCAGCAAGATGTATTATGCTGATTTGGAAAGCTTTATAGAATGTTGAGTGCGTACAATATAAGGAGAGAAGGCACTGATTGCAAATTCATAGCTTCGCCATAAAAAGATGTTTGTAATATCGCCCAATTAGTAATGAAAAAAATAGAAAAATACAGCTTAGACACGTGTATTCATTGATGACCATGCTCAGCTGGTTGGCTTTAGTAACCACTCTCAGCCCTTAATGACACATTTAAAGTCATATGAAACTGTGCTGCTCTTGATTTAGGTAGGGGTCACAAAACCAGGAACATAAGAAGAGGAGCATTGTTAGATCACTAGTATTGATTGTTCAATGGACACAGTGACTTAACCTCTCACAGCCATACATATGCACTGCTGCATGTAACATCAATATGTAACTACGCTTCTGCCCTCTCCCAGGGCCCAATGTAACTGGTTCAGCGCCCTGCTGCCTGAGGGCTTGTGTGAGCTTTACAAATGGAAAAATAAACAAATAAATAAATAAGTTATGACTAAGTCTCATCCCAGTGCATCCCTCCCACCTTTTGAATTTCGACTGCTCTCCTTCTGGTTCACTGCTATCCAACTCATCCCACCCACCCCTCACGCTATCCCCCGGGCCCTCTCAACCTCTTCTTCTCTGATCAAAACCTCCTACATGATTTTTCTTCGACTGAAGCCCTGTTGTTTTCACCTCCCTAGAATCTCTCCCACCCACCACTAAAACCTGACTCCCCCCTTGCTGACAACTGTTTAACCTCACTGCACAATTTCCCCACTCACTTCCAAGGTAGCTCTCCTAACCTTGTCTTCCTCTTCTCTGCCCTCTCCACATATAATCTCAAAACATACCCCTCCACTTCTGACCCCTCTTTCATCCACTTTAGCATGAATGTTCTTCCACCACTCTTTCCCCCTCCTTGTCTCTTCCATCTCAAAATGAAAATCCAATCTCAACTCCTCGGGGCTGTATCAAGCAGCTTTATCCCTTTATCCCTTGTTCCAAACCATGGACCACCCTACACATCCGACTCCTCAAGATCAACATGTAACACCATTCACCCCTCTTCTCATTGCCTACCAGAACACCCTCCCTTCCTTAGCTGGGGCCCTGGACTATGCCCTAGCATCCTACTCCAAAATCTCATCACAATTCTTCGTTCTCACCCTTCAAACTCTATTCCACACTAAAAGCTATGCTGGCTCTTTCACGCCCTCCTAAAATCTGCCTTTTCCTATCCAGTGATGACTTTTCCAGCCCCCCTGTCTCCCTTCCTCCTCTGCTTCTTTCTCCCTCCCACCTACATGCATTTCTTGATACCTCCCACCTATGTCCCTTCCTCCCAATTCCTCACACTGAATCGGTTCCCAGCCCTGAGGACTGTTAACCTTCTGGCTCCAAAGTAGACCTGTTTGCACCACAGGCATTGAAGAAAAATGCACCTCTCAGCTTCTCCCACTTGCCCTCCCTGTCAACCCCTATCTTTCTCTTGGCCATTGGTAGCTTGATTCAAAGTAAGTAATGTCCGACCAACCTTAAAGAGGTCTTCTGCTGACACCATATTTAATCTAACAGCCAGCGTCCACCATATTGGAAAATCCTTGAACTGTGATAGTGTCTCCACTTACCAGGAATGTAATGACCTCTGTGACCCTCACTCTAACCGGCTACCTTTGGCTTCAAGGAAGAAAACTGTCAAGACATTGAAAAGATCTGCAATATTTTATTGGTGCAACCCAGGGAATGGCAATGCTGGCGCAATCGGGTCTGTTCATGGCTCACACTAAATTATGTCCGCCCATTAAACAGTGGCTATAGTAGTAACACATGGCCATGGTTTATGAAACTACCAGAAGTTCGAATTATTTTTTCATTGGTGCATCCATTATTCCACTAGTTTGTCAATAATAACTGATTGACAACAGGGTATATTATGTGGATGTTAAAATGCTCTTTGACCACTGCATCTTACAAAGATGTGCCAACAGGGCCTGGGATATTAGAAGCACCTTTATGCAATGCTGGCTTTTAAACCATGCCACTCTGCCCACGGGAACATGGTGGCCCATGCCTATACCAGTACAATAGACAACCAAGTCCTCTCCAAGACTGAATACAGGTGATCTCATTGATAAGGAGTAGTGACCCAAATCACAGTTAGGAAATCACGTCTATAAAACTTATATTTGGTCCAAAGGGACTAGGTTGGGAATGCGGTATTTGGAGAGTTTCCAGACTGCATGCTTTAATAACCAGTTTAATTGGGTGCTGGGGCAGATTCAGTGAAAAGAAAGGTTATTCACCGCGCTTTCCCATGCCATTGCTCTACTTGGCCTCACTGGCTCAGGTGGCTGAGATGAAGACAAATGGGCAGCAGAAACCTGGCATGGAGTTTTTAACACAACTTCACATATCATGAGTATTTGTAGAGCACAACGTTCACCCCCTCAGGGGTATCATGGTACTGTAGATAGATAACAGATGTTGTTGTCTAACTCAATGATACTTTTAAGTTAGTCCAAAGCATGCGTGAGCAGCCCATTGAGACCTGTTTATATTTTTTGCAATCTCGTCCTTGTACTTTGACTGGCTGGTAGATATAGGACCAATGAAATATGTTTTTTCCCCTGGCACATTTCTTGAAACTGGATTGATTGTGTTCGTGGGCAAATAATTCAGCTGGTATACGTCTCAATGATCTTTGATATATGATTGGCACTTCTCATAGTGTGGCAGCGGCACAGTGTGTGAAATGCTGCTTCATTAGTACATAGCTCTCAACCATTTGTGTTGCAAAGGCGGGTGAAACCACCCGATTTCGTTTTTGGCGGGTGAGACGCCCATTGGAATGCATGAGCGTGCTGGAGGCTTGGCGGGTGAGTCAGCCCTTTAAAAGGCGGGTGACACCCGCCAAAAGCGTGTGAGTTGAGAGCTATGTTAGTATGGCACGCATCTCTATGTGCCTATTGAGCAGCCAGTGAAGAGCACACAATTTTCAGACGGGTGCCTAAATGATTTACTTCCTATAAATGTTCTTGCATACTGTCATACTTGGCATTTGAAGCATTGTAGTTTCTGATATACTACACAGAGCGGCATCTTTTCAACCAATTACTTTGTTAGGTACTTCGATGCCTTCATCGTGCTGTTGGGCTTCGCAAATTCAGGGTTTATTGAAAATAGACGATACTTGTAAGGGAGGAAGCATGGGTTGATGCATGTCAGAAACGCAAGTCGTTAGACTCAATAATAAATGGCGTACAGCGAAGGTCACAATGCGTCGTGTTCTCCTCTCCTATGATGGCGCAAATGACGGAAGAAGGGAGGCAGGACCAGTGTGCCTCCAGGAAAGTATTCCAGATTCTTGTTGTGCTGAATAGAGGGGACGTAGATATTTGCAGACCATGCAATGCTGCAAAAGAATGGGGGACGTATGATCTAAGCGACGAACATTCGACAGCTGATGACCCAAAGCCTTCTGATTGGTCTGCATCTCTCTGAGAAGATACGCTGGGCATCCTTGATAGAGCGGAAGGTCCTAGTCAAGCCGTGAGAGAATAGTCACCATGACCACAGACGTTTGGTCCAATTGTCCCCAACATCTCGAGGAAGTATTGGTAGTGTTCCTGGATATACGGCTAGAGCGCAGTCAAGTTGAAATCCCAGTTTTTTCACCAAGTGAGCAGGTGAGTGCTTATAACTGGCAGGAACAACTATTATAGTCCAAGAGAGCATCACTTCGAGCTATCAGCAACAGCTGTGTTTTCTTTTAAAGGCTTTACCTACTGATGGTCACTCACGCAACAATGGCGGTGAAACAGCCATCTTGGTGTTAATGTTTTGAAAGAACATGGCCAATGACTGATTGGGGAATCAGAGACACTGATTCATATATCGCTGTTTAAGGAATTGTAATTGTCTTCTGAGATAACAAATCATCATGATTGCTAAACAGTATTTTAATGTTGTATTTTGGTTTCCTGCAGAAGGAATAAGAAATGATATCACAGTGTGTATGCAGCCAAGCAGGGCACATGCTGGTGTGGCTCCCCGCGTCTCATAGCTTTACTTTTTTATTTATTTATTTATTTATTTGACTTTTTAGGTAAAACCTGTAATTTTATCAAAAGGTGCATTAAATTCTCTGTTCAGAAAATTCAAGACTTTCATCTCAGGTTTCTCCGGAAAAAAGGCTTCCCACAGATCAAACTGGTTGTCCGCAGTGTAACAGAGAGGCCCAGAAGACACCTGTCTGTTTGGGCTACATAACTCACTGCGTTGAAGTGGCATCCGTGCGTGAGGCCTCGTTGATCTGTTTGAAAGCCAATTCGATTAGGTTAGCCATAGCCACCGTCCACCTTGTGGTTTCTCCAGAGATCAGTCTATTCCACAAGTCTTCTTCGTGGGTCATCCATGGGTTCGTGATCAGTGGCAACAGGTAAATAGTTCTGTTTTTTTCAGTGATGGGACAATTGAGAACCAAATGTCTGAGGGTTTCCACCCTCTCCGTATTTTTGCATAATCAACAGGTCTGATTTTCCACCACACCTCGAATTGTGAGGATTTCTTTAGTCAGAAGCACATTTAATCTCGCTTTCATAAACAAGAATCTTTTTTTTTTCTCTGGAAATTTGCTGACATAATTCATTGGGACTTTTGGTTTGTTAAACGTGGGAGGAAGGTGGCGTAAAAGTTTGTTATCTGCTGCTGTCTGTATTGTTTTAATCCAGTTCATTTCTTCGAGTTTATGTTTGATTTTATCAGGGTTTCTTTTAAATCTGTTTCCGTGCACAGTATATCTGACAACCTTTCTTTTCTGATTTTGGCCCACTTTTTAAATGCAATGCAGTTACAGTTTTCCATTTCTTCTTTGATTAATGAATAGTTGGGAAGGGAATCAGCCAAAATATTTTTTTCTGAATAGTCTCATTGCGCAGTCGAGGCTAGCGAGACTAGTGCAAGTTCCCTTCGGATAGCCGCCATTGAGGTCGATTTTGGGAGCCCCAGGATGGCTTTCCAGACCAGACCTTCTATTTTAACCCATATCGTCTGGCGAATGCAGAGTGAGGCTTCCATTTCAAAAGCCAGCGTCGGCACAAATTTCATTTTGTAGAAGTTAATAGCCGGGCTTAGTGAAAATGTGCCGAACTTCCTATCAAGGGTTCTCATTTGCGCTGGCAATCTTTTCGCTTTTTTCCAGAGTACTGCTTGCATTGCCTGGTCCGTTGATGAGTTGTCTAATTCAAACCCCAAGTATCTGATGTTTATGACTTTTTCAATTTTGATGTCGTCTAAGTGCCACGACTCCATGTTTGCAGATTTTTTCAGGTTTTTCTCAAATGTCATAATTTTCTTTTTTTTTTTGTTTATCTTCAGGTGATTTTTTTCTATGTATTTTGCCAGATTTGTTAACTTACGCTGAAGCCCCACTTTGGTTTGGTTGATCAGGATTACATCCTCCGCATATAAGAGACGAGGAATGATGGATTTTCCTATTTTTGGTGGGAACGTCCTGATCTTTTCTTCCGAGTGCTGAAAGTCTCCCAGGAATGCGATAAAGAGAGCGGGCGCAAGGGGGCAACCCTGTTTAACTCCCCTTTTCACCTGGATCTTGTCCGATAGATTTCCCTGTTGATTTAGCTTCTCTCGTACGGTTGTGTGTGAGTGAAGGGCTCTGAGAGGGTCAAGCACAGGTGGGGGACACTCCCAGGATTCAAGTTTTTTCCATAGCAAATTCCTGTCTATTTTGTCAAACGCTTTTGACAAATCTACAAAAGCCAGATAGATCTTCGGTGCCCCTTCTTTTACTTTTGCTTCAAAGATGTTAATTATCAGGATGTTAATTGCTGTGGTGCCATTTTTTTGAAAGCCAGTTTGTAGGATGTCTTTGCACTTGGCCGTTTTTTCCCATGTTCTCAGATGGTCCAGCATGAGAGAGGAAAACATCTTTCCTATAATGTCCAACAATGCGATTGGACTGTAATTCACAGGGTCTTCCCGACTGCCCTTCTTGTAAATTGGGACAGTGACAGCTTTCTGCCAAGTCTCTGGAATTAAATGAGTTATTTTGCATTCCTCAAAGATTATTCCAATCAATTCTGACCATTCTTTCGGGAATTGATTAAGAATGATGTTAGTTAAGCCGTCCGGTCCCGGGGCTCTAGATGTTTTCAGATTTCTGATTTTTACTTCAATATCTTCAGGGTTCGATATTGTCACCCAAACCGGGTTGGTGGTTCTTTCAGACACACCTACAGATTTCTTAGGTTCTTCAAACTCCCTCGAAAAGTACTCGATCCATTTCGCTTCTGAGACTGCGTTTGTTGGAGCTAAGTTTGATGCGAGATTGCTGTTTTTAATTAGTGACCAAAAGTCACTAGATTTGTTAGTTACCAATCTTCTCATCATTTCTTCCGCGTCCAGTTGGTATTGCCATGCTCTTCTTCGCTTCCGCCAACCAGCGTATCTTTTCGCTTCACATTGCCATGCCAACCAGTCTTGTTCCAAATTAGATTTCTTTGCCCTTCTTTTTAGTTGTCGCCCTAGTTTCCTTTGTTCTACCAGCTCTTTGTTAGATGCATGGATGGGGTGCGGTTGAACAGTCTGTCTGCCTCCTGTTGGTTTCTGGTAGGGCAAAAGAAGCTGGAGGTAGTTTGGTCTCTCGTTAGCCTTACTTAGGTGATTAGCAGTTGTTTTTTCCTCCCAAGATGATTTAATTTTCAGGAGGTTTGCTTCAGTTAGGCGTAACCGAGTTTGTTGGCCATTTGTTTCAACTGTGGCTATGTAGACTGCTTTTCTTGTTCTCCATCCTTGCCAGGTACATGTGAGTAAGTTGTGGTCGCTGTTATCTGTTTTTAGCACTTTAAAACTCACTATCTTTGCTGCAAGGACGGATGAGATGAAAATATAGTCTAAGGTCGCTTTTGAGGCCCCCCGTTCCCAGGTTGGGATATTCAGTTGGTTGGGGAAAAGGGAAGGTATATATTTTGTAGATTTCTTGAACTGGTTACTTTCATCCATGCTCTTCTGCGTTCCAGATTAGAATCCGTCCACGATCCCTGGTTTTCTTTATTACAATTGGCATTAAAGTCTCTGCATACCATGATCTCAATTTCATCAAACTCTTCATAGAGCTGATCAATGGTTGCACTCATTGTTGAACAAAAAGCTTTGGAGGTCGTTTGTTGAGGGTTCCAATAGCAGTTTATAATTGCCAAAAAGTTCCGTTGAGCACCCTTGCTCTTCTGGATTGGTGGGGACCATGTAGTCAGGATCACCAACATTTTGTATGATTCCTTCCATTTCCTCGGAGCTTCGAGTCCCAGGCCATTTTTAATGGCTGTTAACAGTCCCGACGATGGTCTTACTAAGGTTCCCCTGGTTGCTGCTGAGATTTCCAAACAGAATCCATCCAACATGGGTTTCTCCAACAGCCACGTCTCTTGAAGACATAGTATGTCAAAAGCACCTAGGTTCACATCTCCCAGCGTTGTTAAATGGTTATGCCCTCTGGTGTTCCAGGATCCTATGATATAATGATCCTTGTCGGGCCGTTCCTCGGTGGTCGATGCCGTTCCAACATTCTCGAGGCCCAGCCCTGTTCGCTGCTATTTAGTACTTTTCTTCGCCCAGGTGGAGGTGAAAAAGTCCCACGGGCCTCTCAAATGTCTGGCGTCCGCTGTCTTTGCTAAAGTCTTCAAATCGGAAGCTTTTGAGATGGAAATGCTCCCTGATAGTAGCTTGTCATCATCTTTTCCTCATGATCTTATCGATCTAATTTCATGGGGATGATAGTTGTAATCCGAGTCACGTGTTAGACGTAATTTTTTGCTTGCGTGGTTCCTGGCCTCAACCCGGTCGCGTATTCCGTCTCTACAGCAATGCTGGATCACTTCTCGAGCCACTTCTTCATCCTCCGGCCTGTTCCATAAGTTGTGCGAATACAGTTCTTCTGTTTTTGAGTTGTAATGTGATTCGTGGTTTCTAGATTTTGTTGTTTTTGAGTCTTGCTCCTCTGAGTGTGGCTTTTTTATTTCGGTCAGGCAGAATCCCATTGATGCCAATTCCTCAAAAGCTGATTTATCCATGTGGGTAATACCCGCTGCTTTTACGTGTATATACGCTTTGGCTATTTTGTCTTTGTGGTATGGTTCAACCAACTCGAGATCCTCTGTCTTTACACACCTAAGTGCTTTGGATCTTTTCATAATCTGAAGGATGGTCGGCCAGTTTAGAATTATATGTTCTTTTTTGAGGTCCTGTTGCTCGAGCTTAAAGAGGCGGGTACGGCCATTTCTATTCATTTCCGTTTTCCTCTTTCCACTTGAGGGGGACTGGACACCCGGGCTACTTCTGCCTCTTTGGCTCGCTCTTGGGAATGATGGTTTGTTTTCTTTCTGAGGTCCCCTGTTGGTCCCGTCGACATCCCCTTTTTTTAAGGGATTCGCCCTTCGTTTCACGGTTTACCATTTGTCACTATCCTCGCTTGAGAGCCTCGTTTCTCCTGTGTTGTTTTCTACTTCTGTGATTGTTTTGGCGGTGGTAGCGGACATTGGGTCATATTCACTATTGTCCGGTTGGTTTGTGTCCAAGTGTTGTGATAAATTCATAAGTGGCGAGTCTGTCAGGAAATCCTCAAACGTTCTTGGAGATCTTTGGGCGATAATCTTTGGGGAATGTGGTCGTCAAGAATTTGGATCTCATCCATCTCCCCTTTTGATTTCTTTAGCGTTAACACCGGTTGCTCTGTTGTTATTGTGGTGTCCAAATGAAAGTTTGCGAGATGCAGTCGCTGCTGAAACTTTTTTATTATTTTGAGGCGGATTAGCCTGACTCTTCTCCGCAGAGCCCTCTGGGGCTTTGGTCACACTAGTCCGCTTTTGTGATTGCACTTCTAGGGGCTTGACCACTTTCGTGGCATGTGATGGTAAAGTGTTTCTAGTTTGTTGCTCCATACATTCGGTTTTTCTTTCAAGGGCCTCGATTTTGCTTTCCCAGTTTTTTTTGCTGAATACGTTTCTGATCTTCTACAGCCGTTATATAACTTTCTACGTGGGACATTTTTTGCGATCATATTTGAGAGGATTGCTATTGTCATGGATTTCTTCTTTTATTGCTTCATACAATTTACAGAAGGGCGCTAAAGCCGTAGACATTGCTGACATGATTGCTATCATGTCTGACTTCTTGTTAGAGGAGTCTTTATGGATGGCAGTTGCTATGTCACTTAGCCGGTGATTTTTTGGGGAGGATTGGATTTTCTCAGCTCTTTTAGGGGTATCCGAGATTAATTAGGTCGGGCAATCCATTGAGGACCTTAGGTCCTGTTCCATTTGTGGTCGGCCTACCGAAACTCTTCGGGGTGTGCGTTGGAATTCCCCTTTTCTTACGGATGGTAGGGGCATAGATTGCATCCCCGTGATCAAGTGAGGCTTCGTCCATGCGAGCCGCTGTTCTTTGTCGTCTCTTGCTTCGAACAACCTTTGAGTTTCCTCCAACGGCTGACCTGGAGTACGCTGGTCTCTACTAGCCTCTGTCCCACCATCCTTTTTGGTTTCTGGAGTTATTTGCACCCTGCTGTTGGGCACCGGGCTCGCGTCATCTGGTGCTGAAAGGATCAGGGTACAGGAGCATTTTGTTTGTCGGCACGGTGGCTGGTCATCGCCCCTTTCCTTAGTCTGGGTTCCATTTTCACTCCCGTCAGTTTTTTTTGCAATTCCTGGATCATCGGACTCTTTCTCTGCTAGTATGGCTTTTAGGGTTGGGGTTTCGTCCGTTTTCCTTAATTTCAACCCTGGCAGAATTTCTTGTGCAACTTCGAGCATCTCTGCATCTGACACCTCGGAGTCCACTGTTAACTTCCGTTTGTATTGTTGGGTAAAAAAAGCTTTTAAGGGACAGGATAGTAAGGGTGAAGGTAACTGGATGGCCGTGGGTCTTTTTCTTTTAATCACCTTTACTTCCTCTCTGCTCTGTTTCGACTCTTTTATGCACCTTTTGGGTGGTTGAATTGGAGTAGCCTTCCGGGGGTTTTGTCCCTTCTTCGTTTTGACTTTTTTCTTTCTTTGTTGATTTGGTACCGGCTTTAATAACTCACCCTCTGTTTCCTTGTTTGAGTCCTCCTGGTTGCTCACTATGTTCACTTCCCCTACTATTGGACCCTCTGTGAAGACATCATCAGGCTCTCTTACTGAGTCACTAGAGCTAATCTCGACGGACACCATGTTGTCCTTTACCAGGTTTTTATCAGCGATTGTAGTTTTTAACCTGTTGGTCTTGTTTTTCAAATCTGGGACTTGACTTTTATATTAGGAATGTATCATCGCCTTAATGTTCAGGGTTTTCTGGATGAGGTCTGTGTTATTTACTGTTCCCAAAGGCAAAGATGGTGCATTTTCTTTCATTTCTTCAGATCCTGCCCTCGGGGGATCAGTGTCCACAAACAAAGGATCTGGCTGAGGCGTCGAGTTGAGGGGACTATCCTCAGCCCTCTGGTCTTTCCGGCCAACTTCCACAGTGTTCCGACTCCCCCCGCTTACCCCACAGCCAAGGCCGCGCAAAGGTCCCTCCGACAGCCCCAGCATCGCTACGACTCGTCTTCAGGACGGTATGCGGAGCCCCCGCTGCGGCGGTGCAGGACGAGACGGGAACGCAGACGTCCGTGATGATGGGCTCCTTTGGAACGGTCGTGTCCGAAAAACCCTCGGGCCGGCGAGTCCCTGCCTCCTCCTCCTCCTCCGCCACTCTGTGTATTCGCACTCCATTCACCGGAGTCGGAGTTGGGCAACAACGTTCCAGGAACACTCGCCGACGCCGAAGCCCATAATGCCGGTAAGCCAGTTAATGTCGATCTTGGTTGGGTCTTTACTATTGTTTTCTCTCGGGCTCTCGGTTTCTCGATTCGGGTGTCCACACTTCCCGGAGATCTTCAGCCAACATGAGGTCGGCACCCTCTTTATTAAGTGGTGCTTTCAATTTCGGCTTTGACTTCGGCAGTGCCACGCCATGTTCATCTGTCAGTTCAGGCTTCAAGCTAGAACTCCTGGCGTTTCCTGTTAGTGCTAATGGAGGTCGTACTTCTGGCTTCATCGCGCTCTTACTTCGCGTCTGCAGCGGACTGAAGCAGACTGGCTCTCACCTCGGCTCTCAGCTCGGCTCACCGCTCCGTGGTGTTCTCGGGTCAGATAACAAACTTCCTGCCAAAATGATGTGGATAGGCTACAGGACTGCAGCAGACTGGCTCTCACCTCGGCACTCAGCTCCGCTCACCGCTCCGCGGTGTTCTCGGGTCAGATAACGAACTTCCTGCCAAAATGATGTGGATAGGCTACAGGACTGCAGCAGACTGGCTCTCACCTCGGCTCTCAGCTCCGCTTTGCATCTTCGTGCCCGACCCTTTGTGCCTTTAGCATGACTGACACTACCTGGAATAGTGAAGTCGCTAGATCACACAATTCTCTTTACAAAGCTTTAGTACTGTAAACCTCCTTGAAGCACCAGATGAATGGGTATGTAAAATGGGTCCTTTGACATATTTCATTAACTCTTTCATCTGGCCTATCCAAGCATGGGTGGTTTTAGATTGTCACCTGAAAATAAAATGACTGTGATTAACCATGAATTTGTCTATAGGTCTCTCATGATATGGATTCTATCTGTTATACACACCTGCATTATCTGTGCTGCCTTTCTAACAGTCCATTTCCTGTTAAGTGGCCACAGATAGAGTGTTGGAAATGGTGTCACTGTCTCTAACATGCTTGATCTTGTTCTGATTCAAAATTCAAGAGTGCATTTGATGATGGAGGCCTATAATATGGGGAGGTACAGCTTTACAGCTCCTTGAAAGCCTTATTTAGCAATACATCAAATCTCAAGGCATTATGTTCTTTGTTCAAAGGGAATTATGAATGTTGGCACTGGTGGCTTTTGACTTACTGAGACTTGCCATGCGGAGTATGGTACATCTTTAGAAAAAAAGGAAGTGGTGTTTGAAAGGGCAGTGTGTATTGTATGAGGGGGGCCATAAACCTTGCCACATTAAAGAATGATGCACGTACAGAATCGCATTAATCAAAACGACTTCAAAATTGCTCTGGGCAACCCTTCAAAATATAATTTTTCAGCCATGATTTGCAATTACAGTAGGGGGAAATGTGCAAATCAGGCTTAGCCCTGCCTCAATAGGTTCAGTCCAGCCTGAACTGCTAGGACAGATTTCTTCTGCATGAGACCATAAGAAACCTAGAAAATGTTTTGGCCTCAGAGGGTGTCAGCCGCTTGGGACTCTAGCCGCAGCAAGCTCTAGACTCATGCCTGGGCACACCCGTCTCACTTAGTGTCACATTGACAGACTGGATACAGATTGATGGAGAAGATTTAGATTAATCATAACTACCAGCAATTTCTTCCAAACGATCCTCATTTAGCTGTTGCAGAAGTGGACACCTAGTTGATGACGTGATTCCCATTAATAGTCATGCATGATTTTAAATCCCTGCTCGTGTTCTATACCGGTTCGATTGGTGTTATTCTAAACTGTAATTCTTAAAATTTGAAATGGGAAATTGAAGAATATTTTTAAGTGTAGATTGAACCATTGCATGTGCCACTCCTCTTACATGTTTCCCGAAGGCTATGGAAAATACACATTGTGATCATCCTTACTAGCTTGGAACTCCATTCTGGATTTATTTCCCCCAGACTCTATATTTGGTTATAATAATGCAAATATTTGTGAATGAGGGTCTAATGAAATTCTATTGGCATAACTATTGTATGGAGATAACCAGTTATTTAATGCCCAATATGTATTTAATACCAAGACGATATCAGTTAGCATCTAATGTTTATGAGGTGCCTGAGACCCACCTTTAAGAGGTTAGAAAGTTCATGTATTGTTTTCATACTCCTGAATGTGGGGCATTTGAATTATGCAAATCCTGTAGAAGGAACTGTGTGCTTGAGAGTGATCATCTTTCCGGTTGGCTATGTTGGATGGTGTTATGGCCATGCCCAGTGCCCTTAGATCCATGTCATTCCCTTTGTGCTAAATCACAAAAGAAAAGTATTGCATGAAGATGTTAAGCACAGCCTGTCAATGGTGCTTGGCCCTCCACTTTGTTTAATGAAGGGACATTCGCTAACAAATGCATGCAGTCTGAGGTCGTTGTGCATGTTGGTGCACTTCTCTGATTTGCTATTGGAAAAATAAATAAAGAGCCCTGGGTAAATCGCATAACTTAGGATTCTGGTTTGACAGTGAGAGCAAACAACGTAAATACAAAATGACTACACAAATCATTGACATCCAGACTTCAGGTTGGCAATGATAACACCTGTGTTGCTCCACCTAAGGGTGAACCTATAAGAGCATTGGATTGAATGCCAGAGACAAAAGAATCAGAAGGATCCATAGAATTTAGGGCGTTATCATGAAATTGCCTGCCTGTAGTTTGTGTAGAATCCACATACAAAGCAAATCTTTTGGGAGTTGGACACACAAGTATTTCCTGCTTCATACGTGTCATGTGTGTGATGATCAGGTTGTTACAGCTTTGCTGCTTCAATTATGAATGTTGCGAGCTGCACCTGATGAGCTCTGTCTTTTTCTTTTCTGTTAGGTCAGATTACCACTTGCATTCCTCTCTATCTCGCCCTCTCTCTCTCTCTCTCTCTCTCTCTCTCTCTCTTTCACTGACTCTCTCGGTCCAGGCATTGTTTTTTCAAGTGTTTAGCTTTTTAGCTATCCAACTAAGGGTGCTTGAGTCACTGGGTGTTCTGCTAACCCACGCTTGAGGGTGGGATAGATGGGACAGGAGAGGGGGGTGTGGCCCTTGCAAATGATGTGGCACCTTTAGTTTCTTTGGTACTTTTCTATTTTTCATTACTTTGGGAAGTCTGATACTTCTCCCCTTGGTACCGGTGAATTGTGGCTTGAAATTAAATTCTGCTTTGGTCTGCCATGGAATGTCAACCTCATTCCCCCACAGAGCTCACTCAGCCCATTTAGATTCAAGACCCTGCAGTGGTTGTTGTGTTCCAGTTGTCTAACTGTGGTTTCAGTATTCCAGGGAAGGATCTTCAAGTAAGAAGGGCTGCTGTGGAGCTGGAGGTGATGTTGGTGTGTCAAAGAGAACAAAAACGACTCAAGTGGGGGTACATTACAGTATTCGAGTTCAATAAAAGATACACAGGGGATTCTGGTGAGACAATTTCCAATGGAAGCCGCTCAGGCAGGAGATGGACTCATCTCAGTTCCAATGCGACATTTGGTTTTCTTTGAGTTGCAACTTCATTCTTTCTCTTTATCTTGGGGAGTAGCCTCTGACCCTGGGCTCTGTTCTTTTGGTATAGGGCCATCCTGCTTCTCCAGGGTTTGTGTGCACAGGCAGCAAGACTTTCCTGGGAACAGAGGATCCACAAGCGCTTAAGACTCGACTGCGTCTCCCAGGTCCAGAAAGGGGTATCCAGTTCCTCAGTTTCATCTCGCGAGTAGTAGTCAATTGCATGTACATAATACGCAAAACCTCACCATCAGCACAGTTCTAAGAAGATCCCAGGAATCAGCACAGTTTCCGCATGGTTTCCTTTTAGGTTGGATATTTCTTGGCTATTTTGGGGACTCGTCCTCAAGTTCAACATTGTAAGTATGCAGGATGTCAGGTAATATAGGAGAAGCAGGTTCAGGAGGTTTCTCAGCTCCATTTACAGTATTGCATTGACTACAACTGGGAGGGCTCTCCCCATTCAACTTTGGTGGGTTTCTTCCTCGCCTTTCCACCACGAACAGAACATGGATTTGGATCTAGAATGCAGGCATCATTTACAAAGAAGTCATATCAGTAGCCCTCACTCACAAGGGTAGGGAATAGCCATGACCATACATGTCCGCACTTATATTCATTTGGCCCTTTTGCAGGAATAATGTCTCTCCATTGCATTATGTAATGGATTTGCACAGGATTTCCTGATATGGACTTCATTGTCCACCGGGCAACAATCAGGATTCACTTCTCTGATGAGGCTTCAGATGAGGACCAATCAGCGAAATATTGAGCAAACAAGAGCAGGGAATGTCAAAAATACTCAGGGCCTCATGGCAGTAGTGTAGGATGCAAGATTCAGTTTCACACTTTAAATCAGGGATTGGGAAATACCAATAGTACAATCATTAAACAAGTGATATGTGTGATTTTTGGTGTTGGCGCATTCGGTGGTGCTTGCACCTCCATCAGGTGAAAACTATTAATACAGATAAAAAATAATCCCATCTCCCTCAACGACCCGACGTGCGCATTTGACCACTCCAAAATGGCCGCCCCACTCGCCTGAACTGGCTGGAGCTTGCCGCACCTGTAAGCCATTGATTGGCTAAACAGCAATATTTACACTTTTGCCCCTGACCGGAGGCGGAAGCCGGCCGCTCATTCAAAGGGCCGCGGTCAAAAGGGCCTGTCTGTGTCCGATTCTTCACTTCCCTTCGCTGACCCAGGAAGGGCTGGTGCCCTATCCTGCACCGGACCCCGTCCTGTACCGGTCCCACCCCCTTTCTTCGGCGGATTGAACGGCGGATCAACATTATCCAAAAGTAAGCACAAGCTAGCAACTAATGCTGGAGACGGCACTGCTTGTGCATTAAAAATACCTGCCATCCCCATCTCCCTCAATGACCCGATGTGCGCATTCGACCACTCCAAAATGGCCGCCCTACTCGCCTGAACTGGCTGGAGCGTGCCGCACCTGCAAGCCATTGATTGGCTAAACAGCAATATTTACACTTTTGCCCCTGACCGGAGGCGGAAGCCGGCCGATCATTCAAAGGGCCGTGGTCAAAAGGGCCTATCTGGGTCTGTCTATGCCTGACTATGCCTCCTGCCAGGAACTCTGTACACCAAAGTCTTGCTACCTCTAGACAACATCAGCATAAGGTATTGTGTCCTCTGATCCCTGACTGATCGCCGCCTACCTACAAGAAACTTCCACTTTGCCATGTCTGCCACACACCATTTACGTTAGCATTAAGGCACCTCATATCTGCAGCTTACTACGGCCTACATGTGTCCCTTCTGGCTGCCGCGACACTGCCAATGAGATTCTGCCTCGAGCTGCCACTAGCACCTGCTCTATAAACATACTCTGATTACTGTGGGATACTGTCTTCAACTGCGATATTACTTATTCATGACCTGCCTACCAGCACGTGTACTGTTTGCTCCTACCCATGCTGTAACTTCTAAAACCTAGCCCATTGCCATTATTGATTTTAGCTCCCAGCCCACCTGCATCCTGTTTGCTGCTTTCAGCCTTATCTACCATGACAACTGAATACTGCATCTAGCCCTCGCAAGCCCTTGCACACACATGCCTTGCCACTTTAATGCTGCATCAGCCCCTCCCTGCCTTATCACTTGAATGTCGTATCTAGTATATGCTTGCCTGTTACATTGATGCTGGCTAGCCCTGATTTGCCTTATCACTTGAATTTCGTATTTAGTATATGCATGCCTGCTACATTGATGCTGGACTAGCCCTGATTTGCCTTATCACTTGAATGTCGCATCTAGTATATATCTGACTATCCATTTGATGTTACATTAGCCTCTTATCTGCCCATTACTTGAACACTGCATCTAGCCTATACCTGCCTAACAGTTGAGTGATGCACTAGATCATGCCTAACCAGTTATTTTACTATGATACAACTGTAAACGCTATACTTATGACCTCTTAACACTGCACTCGCTCAGCACTATCGCATGCTCAATGTGCCAAATACTAGCCATAATCACACTAGCACTGCACTGTACTATGATGCCCCTGTGGAATTGCTATGTCTCTACTGTCTCTACCAAATGTAACTTGTGACAACCACTCATTAGTCACTTGAAACTGCCTGCCATCCTTGGCCATTGTGAAAACTCACTCTGCTCAGTACCCTGAAACGCCCACTGCCAGCCACCAAGTGGCCTCTCTCGGAATCTATCCTCCACCTTCAGCCCACTTCAAAACTGTACAATGTGCCTCAGCAAGAGTCAGAGGGCCACCCTACTGTACTTCCTCATACCTTTATTATACCTCACCATTTCTATTGCTGCATTAACCATGTACCCAGCAGAAAATGCACCCTGTCCGACCACAGAAAGAAACTTCAAGCTTCGAGCCAGGTTACCCCGTCTCAATGAGCCCATCTGCCACAACAGGATCCCTAATCCTCTCCTGAGATCCACCTCACGACACCCTAAAGTATGCCCCAATCTAACTACACACTGTAATAACTCCACCCAACCTAAACTCATCTCTATAACAATCCAGGACACACCCAACACAACTATTCTATCCGGAGCCTTGATCAACGCTAGATCACTAGTGGCCCACGCCACAGAAATAGCAGATACCCTATCCACCAACAATCTCGACCTTTTAGCAATCACCGAAACATGGCTGCACGAAGCAGCAGGCCCAGCACTTTCAATACTTTCCATCCCCGAAAACTATCAAATAAACAGAATGGACAGACCTAACAACAGAGGAGGCGGTCTGGCCATCATAGCAAAGACCAACCTCGAGCTAAGACCATTCACTCAATCACCTCTCAAATCTTGCGAGCTCCTCACAGCCAAATTGCCTATCTCCAACTGCCGTACCTTAACCATCTACCTAATTTATAGGCCACCTGGCCCCATTGGTTCATTCGAGGCAGACTTATCCAGCCTCCTAGCCAACAATACAAAAGAAACCTCTCAAATACTATTACTAGGCGACCTGAATCTTGGTTTGACCGGCCCTGATGACAAACCAGCACAAGCTATAGCCAACATGCTAGCTGAACACGGCCTAATCCAAAAAGTGCTTACCCCTATCCATAACAAAGGTAGGACCTTCGACTGGATCACCACCCTGAACTGCGATACCACCATCACCAAAACCACTCCTCAAATTGGGACAGACCACTACCTCATTGACTTCACATTATCACTCTATAAAGAAGTCAGTGAAAAAAAAATCATGGCACCACCACTGCCCACTAGAGCAAAACAAAATATAACCCCTGACAAATCCCTACCACTATTGCTGCCAACCCTTAATGCTCTCCCTGGCAACGTACTTCCAGAGTGCCTAGTAGAAAGTTATAACAATGCTATGAAGAAAGGACTAGACACCATTGCCCCCCTAAAATTGCAAAAAAGCAAACAAGCTCACCTGAAAGCCTGGTTCACCCCCCATCTGAAAGAACTAAGAATGCAAAAAAGGAAACTAGAAACTCAATGGCACAATACCCCCACAGAAGAGAAGAAACTACAACTCAAACTCTTCGCAAATAACTACAAAAAAGAAATCCTGCTTACAAAAAAGAACCTATTCAATGAAAGAATTGAAAAATCCAGCTCCAATACCAGGGAACTATTTGCTATCCTGAGGGAACTGGAATCCCCCATACCCCCACCAGATAATATAACCAAAGACAAACAATGGTGCATCAGCGTCCAAAACGCCCTAACTAACAAAATCAAAACTCTCCAAACTAAAATCGCTCTAAAAAAAGACTCCCTAACCACCAACGAATCACCTCCTAGCAATCATGCCAAAATAACTAACCCATCAGGCCTGAATCTCTTCAGATTCCCTAAAATCTCCATTCTAGAAACAGAAAGGGTTATCGCTTCACTCAAACCATCCAATTGCGAAGGCGACAACTGCCCCCCCCAGATAATAAAGGATGCTGCTAGGGACTTAGCTCCCTTTATAACCAAACTGATCAACGCATCCTTCTCCTCCAACACCATACCAAGCAATCTCAAAGAATCCTGGGTTCTGCCTCTCTTCAAGAAGCAAACCCTAGACCCCGCTATTCCCACTAATTACAGGCCCATCACCACGGTGCCGTTCCTGTTAAAGATAATAGACAGAGTAGCATACCTACAAATCCAGCAATATCTTGAAACCCACAAATGCCTAGGTGCCCGCCAATCTGGATTCAGACCACTGCACGGTACTGAGACAGCCTTAATTGATCTTAAAACCCAGATCAATGAGATTAACGACAAAGGAAACACTGCCATGCTACTCCTCCTCAATCTATCGGCGGCCTTCGACCTGGTAGATCACACAGTCCTGTGCGAACACCTGGCCTCGGCTGCCCACTTTTCGAAAGAGGCCATAGCCTGGATCCAATCATTTTTGGACAATCGAACTATGAGAGTCTTCTCCTCACTAGCCTCAACAGACCCCATCAAAATAACCTGCGGTGTACCCCAGGGCTCCTGCGTCTCCCCAACCCTCTACAACATCTTTACCAAGCCCCTATTTGACAAGTTGGACAGACTGGGTGTCACATACACTAATTACGCAGATGACACCCAGATCCTCATACCCCTTTCGTGAAACTACGACTCAGATACGGCCTTGGTAAACAAAATATACCACATCATTCAGGCATGGATGGCTATACACGGCCTATTCCTGAATGATGATAAAACCGAAATCCTGCTCCTCGACTCCAACGCCAACCTAAAAAAACTCAGTCCCAACCACAAGGCATTCAACATTGATGGCAACACCATCACAGTTGCCAAAACAGTGAAAACTCTAGGCTTTCACCTTGATTCAGCCTTGTCACTAAAAAAAACAAGTAAACTCACTAGCATCCTCCACCGCCTACACGTGCAAGCTAATCAGGGCAAGTAGAGCCTTCCTCTCCCCTAGCTGCATCATCATCGCCAATGCCCTAATACTCTCCAGACTTGACTATTGTAATGCCATGTACCTAGGAGCCAACAAATATATAACCGACAAACCTCAAACACTGCAAAACAACGCCCTCAGAACATCCCTTAACTTACCCTCCAACGAACACATCTCTAACAAAAGAAGAGAACACAAATGGCTCAAAATCTGTGACCGCATCTCACTCAAAACAACATCACTCACCTACAAACGCTTAAATAACGCAGCACCCCCTATCTCGCAACCAGAATAGTAAAAAGAACTTCAACCCGCCCCACCAGAATGATTAACTCTTACTGTCTACATGTACCCAAATTCAGACAAAAGAAAACAGGTGGCAGTAGTTTCCCTGTCATGGCAGCCCAACATTTTAATGCTCTCCCACTCAACATCAGAACAGACCAATCTTACTACAGCCTCAGGCGAAACATTCTCACCTGGTTACGATCCAATGATCCCCATGACTGAACTGTGCCCTCTTCACTAACAGACCATAGCCAACCTGACTGTATATATGTACATTCCCCAACTGACCTGCCAAAATGTAATTTACTGTATGTATATATGTAGATATGCCCTCTCACTAGATTCTATGAAATGTAATGCTCTGCTTTATACTCAATTGTGCCTTTCCTTGCAATTAAGCTTTTATGTAATCTTATCTTCCTGTTCTCTGTTGTGCCCTGTTACCTCTGGGTGTTGCACCCCATACTAAATAAACAAACAAACAAACATACGGGTAGGGGGCTCTCAACAGAGAATATGGTTGTCGTTGCAACTGGCAATGCTCTGGAATGAATCTGCCGAAATACTGTGTGTTCATTTCAGTTACCCTGAGCCATATTGACCAATGATGGGTTGGTTCACAGTACGTCTGCCAATTATCAGTGCTGTAACATGTGACGTGTCTGTAATGTTCGCTGGGGCAGTCTAGTGATCTCTATACATGCCGGCCAATGAAAAAATGCTTTTGTAAATTAGCTCCACGGTGTTGCCATGCCAACGTCTTATAAGGGACTTGTTTTTGTTTTAAAGCTTCTAAAATGGATGACAGGTAGGTTGCTTCGAGCACTTGCTCCAAGGTAAGCTAATCCATCTTATTCTAAGTTAGCATTTGACATCCAGCGAAATGCTAATACATATCGGGAAGGTGAAGTAGCAGTGAGTGATATGCTATGATATGTTATGATGAGTCCTTTATAACATGCCTGTACAGAAGTGTTTCTAGGCACGACAAGACAAGGTAGGGTGACATAGGGAGGACGAAACAAATGATCTTACTAGGCCCTGTGTCATTCAGATCGTGCAGGGGGGGAGGGAGAGGAGAAGTGCCAGGGGAGGGAAAGAGGGAAGTCAGATCAGGGCAGCATTTCTCTGAGTAAGTGCAGCCAAGGAATCCGGCTCTGGGTAGTGCAAGGAGGCAGGGGACTGCAGGGTTACAGATACAGCCCCTAAGTGCATGGGGGCCTGGAGGCAATGCAGGTCCTTACAGGTCATGGAGGAGCCTAATGCTCAGTGCAGCAGACAGGTGGGTCAGCAAGGGCGAGGAAGAGGAAAAGCAGAAGTGAAAAGGATGGTCTTGAGCTGCTTCTGGGACCTTAGGTGGTCCTGCTCAAGTTTAAGAGGGGAGGGAGGCCATTCCAGAGGGAGGCCACTGCAGAGGTGAGAGATCTAGCTCCCACTCTCTGCCTGGAGAAGCGTCTGACCCTCAGACAGTTGGAGGCAGCTGAGTGAAGGGCTCAAGAAGGAAGATGTTTAGGAAGAGAGAGTTGGATGTAGTGCGGGCCTTGGCCCCAGAAAGCCTTGTGGACAATGCAGAGGGTCTTGAACTTGTTCCATGCAGTCACTGGGAGCCAGTGGAGCAATTTCGGGGCTGGAGAGGAAGGCAGCTTGAGAAAGAAGCTTTTACAGTAGTCCAGCCTAGAGAGAGCCAGGGCTCTGTAGACAGTGAGCTTCTGGGAGAAAGTGAGAAAAGGAAGAATACCTCGGAGGAGGTGCCGCTGCAAATGGGACTTCTTAGAGAGGTCTGTGATGTGAGGAGAGAAGGAGAGAGTGGAGTCAAAGATGGGACCCAGGTTTTTTGCCTCACAAGGTGGTGCAGGGAGAGGCCCCTAGGAGGGCGGCCAGAGGGAGAGAGGGAAAGCGGGAGCAGAGGTCCCAATGAGCAGGATCTTGGTCTTGCTGGCATGGAGGCAGAGATCGTTGTGGGCGCGCCATTTCTGAATCACAGATAGACAGTCAGGAATGAGCGGGAGAGGAGAGGAGAGGAGACAGAGGGGATCATGAAGGAGAGCTGAGTGTTATCCACATAACACTAAAAGCTAAGGGAGAGGGTACAGATGAGGTCGACCAAAGGGGCCACGTAGACGTTGAACAGCCAGGGTGAGAGGATGGAACCCTGGGGAACACCACATGTGGAAAGAGAGGTGGTGGAGAGAAAGGACCCCAGTTGGACCTGAGAGGGAAGGTCCAGGAGGAAGGAGGTCAACCATGCGAGGGCCTGATCCTTGATGCCCAGGTTCTCACGTGTATATAAATGAGTGTGTATAAATATATATGAAACATGTACAGGGTACCCATTTCACCATGATGGTTGGGACGCCCCCCCTTGTTTAGAGCAGAAAACAGTCTGGGGCACCCGTGGGGTGTATACATGATACAGATTCAAATACAGCAAGGGTTAACATTTGCCAATTATCATGAGACAGCCAACCAGCAGAGTGCTGAAACACTAAAAGCACACTGAATATCACCTTGTTTTTGAACCACCATTTCCTCCATATCAGCCCCTTGCTTACAAAGAAGAATGTATAGCTTTTCAGTGGGCATTTAATGTTTCAGCTCGCTGGCTGTCTCGTGATAATCGGCGGCTATTAATGGCTGGGTGTTTTTCTTTAAATGTGTGCTTAGCAGCGCTTGTGTTTCAAACTTCATTTGCTGGAGCCCTTCGGGTCGTCACTTATAAGCGCACATTTAAATCCCCAGAATGTAAATAAAATAGCAATGAAACTATTGCCGTATTATAGAACTGCTGACTGGCAACATGGGGGCAGTTGCTGGGGGCCCCCCTGAGCCTCCAGGCCCTTTTCATTTTAAATGGTTGAAAGGCCCTGACGCCGTCCCTGAACGTGTGCATATGTTAAGCATGGCTGAATGGTGCAGTGGAAGGCCCGTTTTTGCGACATGCCCATTAGCTTTGCTTGTAGCTTGGTTTAATCAGGTCGCTTTGCCCGCCAGACAGGCTTAATTTTTGTTTCACTATTCACTGTGTGTGCTCTCCTTAGGAGGTTTTGGAATTTCATTAGTGCCTCACTGTGTGTGCTCTCCTTTGGAGGTTTGGAATTGCATTAGTGCCTCACAGTGCATTGCTGTGGACTTGTAGGGCCTGGCTCTTCACTCTCTCGTTACGCTGTCACAGGTGTCATGTGTCTTCAAACTGAGACGCTCATTTGTATGTATAGTTATTGCGATGGATTTCAAGAAACTCTTTCTGATTGCTCATTTGGTGTCATGCTACTCGCCAATCCTTTATTTCATGTTAAAAAACATGGCGTTTTACACTATTGTAATAGAGTGGCAGGGGAACTATTATCAGTCTCCATGTCTACATGCAGGAGGAACTTGGCCCTGGAAATCCCCTGCCCCAAGAACGGAAGACCCAGCCATAGGATAGAGTTCACTGTCTTTATTAGCAATTCAGTGATTGGGGTTGCAGCATGAACAATGCAACATTCTCCACACTTGCTCGCTCTCCGGGAGCCTGTTGTCCAGTTTCCTTAACCCATGATGTCACAAAATGAGGGCACATCCCAAAAATCCTAACAGGGGAAGGGATCGGTTAGTAAGGTGAACTATATACACATTCGATAAGGGATTAGCATGATTATTCAGTAAGCCATATCTGGTGGCTCCTCCTGAGACTACCTCTATGTGTTTGCAAATACAAAGTTACAGGTTCTTTTAAGGTGATTGGTCAGTGCAACAAAGTGTAAGCATAACGTGAAAGGTGGTTAGGGATTGGACAGAAAGGGTCTTCTCAGCCTTGGACCTTTGGACAGTTGCCAGGCGTGCAACTATTCAAGGTAGTGGGAACGACCCCAAAGGTGCTGCATGTTGCCAATAAGTTACAATCTCTGATCTCCCAGTCCCTGAGACAGAACATTCGGCTTTGAAGCTGTATTGCTGTTGTATCCTCCTGCCTTCACGGCAATGGGAATAGCCACTGCAGTCTGGCTGGAATTAATAGGCTTTGTCTTGCAAGTTCAGATCACATGTGAAGGGACGACGAAATGGACCTCTCTTGCTTGCAATTATGAAGATTTTTGGCTTGTTCCCTGCAGGTGTCCTATCTCTTCTGTTAACTTGAAACCTTCCTTCTCTGGGTGTCCTTAGCAGGCTGTGCACGTGACTGCACTGGAAGTCTGGTCTGCATGCTTCAGCTTGATCAGCCTGTCAGCTTCTCTATGTGTTCTCAAGTTCGTTCTGATTCTCCCTTTCACTCCAATGTACCTGTGGTTTCCATCTTTATTTGCATGGCTGCCCATGTTAGTCACGTTTAAGTTCAGGGACAGATGATGCTGGTGGGGGGGATGAGGAGAGTGACTGGGGGACACAAATTTTATAGAAAGGGTTTATTCAGCCATCTTTTCGGGTTTCTTTTAAATGCTAAATGGGGTCAGTTTCAAGCCAGGGTCTTTGTGCGAGTTATTTAAGGTTAAATGGTGGATATGTCACTTTCATACCCATTATTTTTTGCATCTGTAGCCCATTTGCTTTCCCATTGGTAGATCTAAGGGATCTGCCTGTGAGGTAATGTTTCAGGTAGCTAGATCCATCCCTATATCGGTTCCTAGGAACTGTGCACTTAGATTTGAGGGCGATTTTGGATTGCACTGGAATCTATTTCAGTGTTCAAAGGGCAGGGGAGACAATATTGTGGGTTTTGATGCCTAGGATTATTCGTATGTTCTTTTAATGATCTTAAGTCGTCTGATGGTGGTTTTCCTAAGGTTGGAGAGGACAAGGGCTCTGCTCGGCTTGATTCTATAGCCCATCACAAAGAGGGGCCTGATATTTCTATGGACGTTCTGTTGAAAATTGTGTTTTCTGGTCACTTTGTTTATTTGTGATGTGGAGAAGAGTTCTGGGCTTTTCCGTTTAGGTTTTTACCGTCGTGGATGGCATGGGCAATGGAGCACAGGAGGCTGGCCATTTGAAAGTCAAGTTAGTGGAAATTGGCTTAGCGTAGAACATGAGCTATTTGTCCTGTGTGTTAAGGAATAGAGTGTGATCGAACATCCTATCCTGAACTGCTCCAATGCAATTTGTGATTCATTGGTCATCTGAAGGATCAGGCAAAGATTGAAAGTGAAGCCAGAATATGTGTGTGAAGGATTCTATCAGATTGACTGGGGGGTTCATGCAGGCATTGAATAGACAGAGTATGAAGGGGGATACCTGGGGGGCACATCTGTCCAAGGAGCACAGGGGGGATTTGAAGGCTACTTGTCTGGCCTGTTGAGGCTGCCAGTTAAGGGAATATTTGTGCCAACGCAGTGATGTATCCTTAATACCGAGCATTGTGCAACATTGGTTATGAAGTATTCTGTGGTCTAATGTATCATAGGCAGAAAACCAGACAAATCAGCGGTATTGGTTTGTTATTGTCAGGGGACTTGTGAATAGGTTCCTGCATACAAAGAAGGGTGGTTTCTATTCTCCTATGCGTTCTAAGCTCTGCCTGATTGTCATGAACAAAGGAGACGAATCCCACTGTAATCAAGCAGTGGGTTTGTGACAATGTGCCTTCCTTTATTTTGCCACAGAGTGGATATTTGTGATGGGGCGGTGGTGCAGTGTCTGCTGTATCAAGTTCACGATTTCTAAGAGGGAGAATGATGATCACATGTTTTAAAGAGAATGGCAGAGCCCTGAGATGAAGGAGGCATTGCAGAAGATGGTAGTACAGGGGGGAAAGGTACACGTTGCTCTTTTTTAATGAGATTTTCATGGCAAGAGAGGCAGAACTCATGCGAGGCTTTGATTTGTATTTATATTTGCATTTCCATTTGTATTTGAGGTGTATGTAGCACAAGTGTAGCTAGGAATAAACAGAGCACTCTACATGTCATTGAGGGTTACATTGGAATTAAGGGTGTGTGTGTGTGTGCTACAATCACGTGACATGGAATTTTCCAGAAATGGGGTGGGATGTGAGACAGGAATGCTAGAAGTCTAGTTGGTACCTAGTTACTGACCTATGGGTAAAGTCCTGCATTTTTTTCATAAATGGCAACAGCGTTGGTGTGATCCACTTTGCCATTGGGTTGGTGTTCCAGTAGGCATAGATGTAACAAGAGAAGGCCTGTTTTCTCCTTGCACAGCAGTTTAATCTCAAGTCTAGTGATGGCTTGGCTTCTTGAGGAGCATGACCCACCTGAGCTACCCTGTTTTGAAGGTAGGTAGGCCGGTGTGCACAGGGTTGTTGCTGTATTGGTAATGCAGGCAGTCTTAAAGAGTATTCTGACTGGGATGGGACACCAGTGCAGTTCTCTTATGGTGGGAGAAGTTTGACTGAATTTCCTTTTTCCCATTATGAGTCATGCTGCAGTGTATACGGTGGCCCTCAATGGGGCCAGCTGTATCACTGGAATGCTGTTGAGAAAGGTATTTCCCCCATCTATGTGGGGGACTAAAGGGCCTGGACTCTGAAAGCCTTGGGTGGAAGGAAGGGGTTTATCTTCTGGGGGAGGTTTGGCCTGTAACATGCAGTCTGGGATTTTTTGGTAATATGTTGTCAGAAGGAGAGAGTACTGCCCATAATGAACCCGAGTGATATGGCAGTCGGGTTAGGTGAGGTATGATGTGTCAAGGTCCATGTCATTGAGCCACCCTTAAATGGCATCCTGCGTAGATTGGTGATTGAGTAGGACACATTTTATCTTTGTGGTATTGGGCTTCAGCTATGTGCTTGTCATCCAGCTTCAGATGAAGACTATGCAATTTCTGAGGCATGAGATGTCCTTAGCATCACTGTGATTTAGTTATAATTGGGTGTTGTCTGCGTTTTAGTGGAGTGGGAGGTCACAGTCATTGAGAAGTGATTGCCAGGGAGAATATTGAGCCGTGTAGGTCTCTGTAGGTAACTGGGCATCTGTCAGAGGTAAGATGCAAACCAGTTGAGAACTGTGCCAGAGTAGCCCGTTCTGTTTGTGTTCAGGCTAGTCAGTGTGAGGTTGTCATCGAATTGTAATGCAGCTGAGAGTTTGATCACTAGGAGCTATGATTTGTCTTTCATGATTTAAAGAACATAAGCTATCACCTGGATGGTGACTATTTCAGTGGTACATTGCGGTCTAAACCAACATGGATACGCATGGAGCAGTGTTGGTACATCTGATCATGGAGTTGGTTGGTTAATGATCGGTGAGTAGTTTGTGATTTTGTCTGGGCCCAAAGTGGGTGGAGGTGCTTGAGAAGTGTGTCTGCGGTTCAGCAAATCGGTAAGAGGCACCTCAGTGAGCTCCGGGGAGGTATGCCGAAACGCTGCTTGAAACATTTCCTTGCCCTTTCAAGAACCTGTCTGGAGGGGAAAGTGGTGCAGGGCGGTGAATCATTAGACGTTTCATTGTATATTGGCACTGAAAGGAAAATGGTTAACAAAGCCAAAACTAGGAAAATGGTTTATTTTATTTTTTTATTTTTTATGGTTTGTTCAACCCTTTAAAATATTTCCACAATACTTATATATATAAAAATTAAAAAATACATTTCAAAAATACATTTCAAATCAGTTTTCCATTACTCATACGTTTTTATGACCTAATTTAAAGTTTCTAAATGACAATCGATATTTTACTAAACCTTTTAATTACATCTTCCAGGAGGAATATGGTTTATAATCTTCAGGTCAATAAAAAACAGAATAACCAAATGACTTGCAATGCAAGTGTGGAAGTCCAAGTTGAGGGGACATCAGGTACCCAGGGGTCGTCTGATGTGACCACTAATATTAGTGGAGCAGGAGCAGGAAAAATAACTTCATATTTTGCTGCTACCAAAACAAATTTGAATAATTCCATTCGAGAGAAGTCGAGTTCTGCTGAAGGTACAAGCACACCGAACTCCGGCCAGTTATCAGAGATTGCCAATAATTAATTAGTCAAAATGTGCTATTGCTTACAGTTGGAGTTAGTGGTACACATAATACCACCGCCTCTGTTCTGATTAATCTGATCACACCGATTCTCAGTGAAGAATTAAATGGGAGCCAAGCAGTAATGGCTACAGTAGTACCAGTGACTAGGCTGAGTACCACACCAATATTGTATCCGGTCTCAGCGGATGGAGACAAAATCAATCAAAGTAGAGACCCCTCATTGGACATGCTGTCTGCAATCTCTACAATGCAATTTGCTCTCAAAATTCTTCTGCAATTAGGAGGCAGATTGAACAAGGAAATGACCCAACTAGGGGTAGTACTTGTGAAATTTGAAACTATGATAACGCAAGCAGGAGGCGGTACACAGCTGGAGCCCAATTGTGGAGAATGTGAAAGAGACACAACACTGGGGAATACATCAACTGATGACTTACAGGCAGGCATGGGCGAGACGGTAAGTGCTGATGCCCTCCTAACCCATGAACAGTGCTGCCAGATTAGAACTCAACAGAGACAAAAAGAGAAAAGGGAAAGAATAGGGCAAAAAGCTATTGTGGAGGAAATGCCTAACCAGATACATTCACTCACTGGAGCAGGCCATAAAGCAAGGAAACTAATAAACCATAAACGGTAGAGAGAGGAAGGGGGAATAATTGAAATGCTGACAAGATGGCTTCTGCAGGAGCAGAAATGGAAACCAGGCAAACAAAAACCCAAGGGATGACGGTGCAGCAGGTTTCTCTAACTCCGATATTAGTATGAAATCTGTGATTGAAAGATGCTCTAAACCTAACCCTAAACTGAAATCTCAAATAAAGCTGAGCAACAAGTAAACCTACTGTAGTGCTCAATAATGGGGCAGACAAAGCGTTGGTGCCAGTTGAACCTGCTATTTTGGCAATATCCAGCATATACTTGACCAAAAGTGATTAACAGATCAGTGCTCCTGAATTTATTGCAGAACATCCCTCATCTTCGTGTTTGTGAGCTCAGTGGATCTAGAGTTTGTTGAAACAATGGAAGTTGTTCTAACCAATACAACCCGCATCCATTGTGCCTCACAGGAAGTGGCGGACTTGATAAGAGCCCATGAGGCCCAATTCTTGAAATTGGGCTTTAGTTTGAAGGATGTAAAATATAAATTGCTGGGTACAGAGGAATCCAGCAAAAGAGACCATGAACAAACAGACAAGGGCTAAAAGATAAGGGACAGCACACTGTGTGGTGAGCAAATGGACGATATGCAAGGATGGAAATGGTTAGAGAAATTCCTGCCAAAAGCAATATTGAACAATGAGTGAATTGATGTCATGTCCTGAAACAACCGAGGATGCAAACACTGGCTTGACTGGACAGGTTCTTTGGAACTGTTGCACTCATTTAAAATATTAATGTTACAGGATAACTGGGTGACCAGTGATTTAATTATTGAAGGATATGTGGTCTTCCAGAATACAGCAAAAAAAGGCCTTTTGGGTAGACCCTTTGGGGGATTAGAAGTCGTCTCTCTGGTAAGGAAATAATGATTCCTGCGATAGAAAATATATTCTTGCTCTGGATTTAGGTTTAGGTAAACTAACCAGTGTACAAACAATTCGACTGTTAAAATGTTATGCCCCCGGGTGGTAAATGCACCGAATATATTGTTGCCAGTGTAACGGAAGTGATTGTAACATGGTGGAGGTATGACACTTACAGTATTATAATATTGCTGGGGATATGAATGCGTACTGCAAAGATCCAACCGAAGAGGAAGCAAATTAATGGGTTAAGTGCGTGTGATCTATTTATGCTCACTGGTAAAGCTAGGGGAGCTATCCCGGTGGATTACACTTGGCATGTGGGTACTAAGTGGGTGATTATTGATTATTTATATTGTTCTCAGGAATGAATTCCATATGTGAGTGGCAATAACATCATGGCAAATGAGAACAGTGATCAATGCCCAGTAAGGTTACAACTCGATCTGTCCCATAGTAATACTAATGCAAAATTCTAAGCCGGGGCAATGGTCAACAATGGATCTAATCACATCAGTTGAACTGAAGCTAATTTGTCCAGAATTAGTTGATTCATGGATGAAATGGGTGAATTTGAGTTGGGTTTACTCATGAATACATCTCCTGATGAGATTGAATTATGGATAAACAAATTGACCTTTAAGTTTCATAATAAGAATGAATACCCAGCAAAACAAATTGAAAAAGTTATTAAGAATGCCAAACGGACATTGAGATTAAAAATCAGGTGCATACGCCATGATGCAGCAGATCTAAAAGAAGGTCATATCTTTATTAGAGGTGCAAAAAACAACTATTCTAACTGGCTAAGCCGTCATAACTTTTCTCTCAGGAATCTACAATGGCAACATATGTTGAAAACTTTGGTGGAATATCTAACGGATTTGGGAAATACTAGGAACATATAAAGGTCATAATAAAAAAGTGTTATAAACCCGATTCCTGCATCTGAGTGGGTTGTATACATTGGGGAAATATTTAGAGGTAGTGAAGACCAGGTACAGTCCGTGAACACAATGATTCCTTTTGAGCTAATATATGGTAAAGATGACCTGATGATCAATATATTAAAACTAAAATGGTCTACGGCACCCGGGCCTAATGGCCTGGCTAACATTGTCCTAAAAGAAAAAGCTAATCAATGGGCATCTATATTGATGCTCCTGGTTGATACGCTATGCTCATCTGCGTCATTCCTGGTTCTTGGCGAGGATCTCTATTAATCCTGGTGTTTAAGAAGGGGTGCATGGGAATTCCTGCAAACTATCGTCTATTATCTATGCTGGATGCCAATGGGGAAATGTTTGCACTTTTATTGTTGAAAGCTTTGCAGGATTGGGTTGAAGTACTAATTATTCTGGGAATGTTTCACACAGGTTTTAGGACTGGATCATCCACTCTACACAATGTATTGTTATTTGATACTCTTGCTAGGAGAGGCGGTATTGGTGATGCCCCCCACCTCATATGTGTTATTCGTAGACATTCAGGCCGTGTTTGATGGGGTAGATCGAGCTAGACTATGGGCTAAGCTCAGTTTATTGGGTTTTCCCCTATGGCTATTGACTACTATTAAATAGCTGCATGAAGATGGATGGATGGATGGAAGCGGGATGAGTACTTGCCGGATTACCATGGCGTGTGGAGTTAAGCAGGGGTGCGTGCTTGCACCGCCCTTATTCAACCTGTACATTTTGGACCTACCAGGTTCTCTGGTGGGAATTAATCACTGCCCTCCAAAGCTGGGGGGTATTCATGTGCATTCGGAAGTGTGGCTGTTGGGCTGTGACTAATGCTGGGCCTCTTGCTTGGTCCTGTGTTTTGCTCCGTTTTGCTCCGTTTCCTGATACTGCCATCTGCAAGAGGAAGCACGGTGGCTGTGGAAACGTGTGGAGGACTTTCCCCATTGAACTAAAACTCCGCCTTCTGGCCCACCCTCCTGCCCACCCTCCAGCCATAGCCACTTCCTAATAAGCACTGGTGCACGTGCATCTCGCGCGCGCATCCGAAGTACATTCGGAAGTGTGGCTGTTGGGCTGTGACTCATGCTGGTCCTCTTGCTTGGTCCTGTGTTTTGCTCCGTTTTGCTCCGTTTCCTAATACTGCCGTCTGCAAGAGGAAGCACGGTGGCTGTGGAAACGTGTGGAGTACTTTCCCCATTGAACTAAAAGTAACTTTGGCTTTGGGACTTTTGTCGTTCTTGGGACTTTGGTGTTTATTATAAATGAAGACCGCGGGTCTCCCGCCGGTTCTGCTGTTACTGTGAAAGCGCATTTTCCAGCTAGCGCTAAAGTTCTCTCTTTCTATTCTTCTGCAGCTCCGCCTTCTGGCCTGCCCTCCTGCCCACCCTCCAACCACAGCCACTTCCTATTAAGCACTGGTGCACGCGCATCTCGCGCGCGCATCCGAAGTGCCTTCGGAAGTGTGGCTGTTGGGCTGTTTGGCTGGCGGCGGCGGTGTCGGATTTAGAACTGGTGATTATTTACTTTAATTAGCTAATTTCTGTTTGTGCTGTCCTGATATTGACTAAATATGAGAAAAAATAAACTTCCACTGATCCGTAAGGAGGCGGGTGCAGATTTGTTTGCAGCGGTGAGTACACGACGAGCTAGTGTTGCTTGCGCTGCAGCATTACCGCTGCCTGAGGTAAATAAAGAGGAGGCGGCGCTCCTGCAGTGTGCGCAAGAGTGCTCATTGCTGGACAAACCGAGGGATGAATTCATCGACCCCTCACAATTATTTTTTGGGGAAGATGATCTGGCTAATGATATGATGGTGAAACCAAAGGTTTCTGGCTCGAGCAAAGATGCTGAGCCACAACCCCCTGAAAACGAAAATCGTATACCTATTGACTTCAATTATGATAATTTGCTGGATTTCTCTCATAATCTTCCCACTTACGGTATGAATCAGGTTGGGAAATCCTTATCAAGTCAGTCTGATTCACCCGCTTCTGAACTTTCTGTAATGATGAGCCTTTTCAACCGGTTAATGCTTACAGAGTTACGTAAGCAAACCGATGTTATTATGGATCTGGCTTCAGAAATCTCTCTATTACCATGAAAACTATCTGAATCATTGAGTAAAATACTGATGGAACTGGTTGGGGAAAGCCTTAAGACAGAACCGGTTAGTTCCGGCTCCTCAAAATATTCCTCGGCCCTGCTAATTGACGAGATTATCGTTATTTCCGCAACCCAGGAATCCACAGCCGAGATAGGCTTGGATAAAACTAACAACGATTCGGCGGAAATAGTACAACCTCCTCAATTATGAAGGGAAGGGGTATAACTGAACCAAAAATATCTAAAAGACAAGGAAAAAAATTAGCTAAATTGAGGAAAAAAACAATAACAACCATAAAAATGGGGCATTGAAGAAATCCTCAAGAAAGTTCCTGAGGGATTGTAACTCTGAGGAGGACGTAGATGAGCTGATAGTTGTTTCTGAAAACATACATCCACAATGCAAGGATCCCGTAACTTGTAAGGACCCTCTCTTAAAGGCAAATAGAGGTATAGATCAATCTACACAGAATACTTATATCGAGGGGGAACACGCACTTTGTGAAATTATGAAAAAAAAGAGCCAGCGGGATGATATGTACGAGATCTTTAATGCTAATCCGGCACAGGTCATCACTGCTGATTCTTACAAGCCACTAGACGGGGATGATCCTACTCACCCAACTAGACATGGGGTAGTCATGTCAGAAAGAAAGAACAGATCTGTGGGTGAAAGGGGGCTTGGTTCCGACCCAGTGAGGAACATTGTAGGCATTTCTTACAAGCCACTAGATGGGGATAATCCTATTCACCCAACTAGACACCCGGTAGTCATGTCAGAAAGTAAGAACAGATCTGTGGGTGAAAGGGGGCTCGGTTCCGACCCAGTGAGGAACCATGTATGCATTTCAGTTAATACTGGCCTAGGCAGCACTGATTGGAAAATCGTATCTGGAAGGGTATCAAAGGACACCCATCCAGGCACCAATTTTAAGGCTAAGACCATAAATCTAGAAAAACTGGATATAGACTCTATGAGCACGACCAAAGAACATGTCATAAAACAGAATTTGAATGATGATGAGCTATACCAATCTATAATAAGAGTTCTTAAAGATAAGCACTCACAAGAAGATTTACAATTTTTGGCTGGGCAACCTAGGGACAAGAATTTGGTGGGGACATATGAGGAGTACTGTGCCGATTCTGGCATCGATAAGCAGTTAAATAAGCCCCAGAAAGAGTTCTCAAGGGGGGGTCAATGAACAACTCCAAGGCCACCAGTTCCTTGACCTCAGGGATCCTGTTCGCCGTGAGTTACCTGGGCTTATCCTCACTAATTTATTTAACGATGGTCCTAACATATCTTTAAATAGGCCATTCATACGATCCTTATTGGGTCAAATCACAGACCTAAGTCTGATTACTTCTGCAGATATCGAGCTAGTTGATTACATACATAGGCAACAACTAGATTTTGTCCGACTAGTTATTCCTTCGCCATTGGTTAGAAATCTGCTTTTGAAAGAGGCTGAGCAGTTACAGTGTAGAGGCTATGATATTTTCGAATTTGTGAATACTCAACCTCAGGTGAAACATAATGTGCCGAATACTCAACTTCAGCTGAAATATAATGTGTCGACTAATAATAGATATGTGAAAGAAAGCCTTGCTAATAATACGGCTAGAGTAACTGAGGATGCGTTTGATAACTTGGAAAAACAGAACTGGAGGTGGCTTACCTTGTCGCTTTGTGAGTCCATTGACACCCTCAAACAACTGGGGAAGCCTCTTTAGCTCCTCAAAAAAATGTGAAACTACTGAGTTGGAATTCGAGAGGATCGGCAAATTTGCATAATCCGATCCCCATGAGTAAACTGGTACATTTTGACTTTGTCTGTATTCAAGAATCTTGGTCGAGGGTCCATCTATGATGGGAGGGCTTTACTGTTTCTTCCTTATGCGCACGAGGGGGCAGGCTAGGCCGCCCGAAAGGCGGTCTTATTACTGCTGTGAAGAATGATACTAACCCAAGAATTACTGGTGAATGGGTATTCTCACACCAATTTTTAGTGGTGGGTTATATATTGAAGTTCAATGCAGTTGATACTGCTTTCTTGTTTGTGAACACATATTGGAATCCTGCCGAATATCCGGATCACCAACTACGGTTAGAATTGTGTAACTTGGGCTCATTAATGGATACTTGGTTGGCAGTAAATGCAGGGGGGCCTATTGTGATTGCTGGAGATCTTAATGCCGATATTCTTGAGGATCCTTTAATTGGTGACCTATACATCTGTAACCTTGATGCGCTACCAACTTCAGGTGGCAACTCCAAGTTTCGGGGTAGAATTTGGTCACATTTTTCTGAGGTTTGGGGGCTGGAAATACTTACCAACTACCTGCCTACTTGGAAAGCCAGAGGCCTGAAATCTACTATCGATTATATCATCTGTTCTGTGGGCTTGTTTAATTGTATGGGAACATTTGACAGTATTGAGACTAACCTCAGTGATCATTGTATGCTTACCTTAGAAATTAACAGTCTGGCACAACAACCTGCAAAAATGAGTTACAAATATGGTCTGGTAACCAATTGTGCAGGCAATAGAATAAAGTGGACTGAGAAATAAAATACCAGTTTTACTGCCACGATGATAAAAGATCATGAGAGTTTTTCCTATTTCCAGCGGGAGGACCAATACTCGGCCTCTAAGTTCACTGAATATATAAGTAGTTCCCTTACTAAAATGGAGGAATCTTTTAGTTACAGGAAGACTCCCAATAACCCCAAGCCACACATTTTTGATTTGGACGTGAGGGACCGTAAACGTCTGATGAGGAAAGATATTCGAAAGATTACTAAAGCAGGGTATTCCACTATGTGTACTGCAGCTATGCGAAAGAAAATAAAGCAAAGTTATAGAAACTGGTCTATCCAACACTGCATTATTAGAAATCAGACAGATGGGGAAGCTATGTTAAACTCTTTACGAGGAACTAACTCAGCCAACTTCTGGAATTTAATAAATGATTTGGATAAACTGCAAAAAGAGGTACTCCTTAACCCTATTAACGAATCCACCTGGCTGGGGCATTTTGCCAACCTGTATCGTACTAATAAGGGTGAGGTACCGGTAACCTTGAAAAGTAAACTCCAATGGTTTATGAACTATAACACGAGGGACATTGCAGATTTAATTATTAAATCTAAAAATTCAGGGGCGCCTGGGCCTAATAATTTATCTAACAACATTCTCAAGTTGGACCCTGTGATTTGGGCAAAAATATTGTTTGTTCTGTTCAATAACATACTAATGACTAAAGTTATTCCTTGGAGGGTTTTGATTATTATCCCTATTTTTAAGAAGGGTTCACGACAATGTCCTTCCAGTTATAGACCTATAGCCATCGTAGACCCGGAGTCAAAATTGTTCTCATCCTTGGTTCTTAGAGACATACAGATGTGGATGCAAGAGAAACGAATCCTGGACTTGAGACAAGTAGGATTCAGAAAAAATATGGGTACCAACTGTGGTGGGTTGATAATTAACAGCCTAAGAGCTTAAGCCATGAAGAAGGGTGCCAGTTCAACCTTTGTTGCATCCATGGATCTAAGCTCTGCTTTTGACCTTGTGGATAGAACAATTCTGTGGGAGAGATTGAGAGAACTGAACATGCCCCCTATCCTTCTGGATATTGTAATGGCCATCGATTCAGATACAAGATTGAAGGTCAGATTGGATTCTGAGGGCCCTCTTTCGAAAGAACTCAATATCCATAATGGTCTCCGTCAGGGCTGCAGGTCGGCACCCACGATTTTCAATCTGTATGTTAGTGGTTCGGATATCGCCCTGTCCAACAAAGGCTTAGTATCCCCCAGAATACTGAACACTTGCCTTTCCTGGTTAGCCTATGCAGATGATTTCTTGCTTATGGACAACACTAAGGTGGGTCGTCAAAGACTGCTTAAAGCCTTTTAAGAATTCATAAGCTCTCTATCCTTGAAAATTAATACATCAAAAACGGTTATAGTCCGTCTTGGAAGAATAAATAAGAAGGAAAATGCCTACACTTGGATATGTGGTAACAACAGACTAAAAGTACAGCCAGTGTTCAAATATTTGGGTTTTGGTATATCTGGTACGAATTCTAGACCCTTATTTAAGACACAACTTAAACTTAAAGCAGATATTGCCATTCGACAGATGCGTGCTCTGGAATCTAAATTTGGCAAATTTACAATGGTTCCGCTGAGGGAGTTCTATCTGAAAACAATCATTCCACGTCTCATCTATGGGGTGGAATTGCAATCAAGTATCTGTGAGGGGGACTGGTCTTCCACTGAGAGTTTTTTTTTTTGTAGGGTAAGACAGAAAAAGTACATTAGATGCCAAGTCATCAACAATGCACAGGAGCATTTTCAAACACATTTCCATAATGCCTTTGCCCACTATTTGCGAGTACTTTGCAAGTGTAAAAAGCTTTTTCATATTGATTGTGCCCACGCATGATTATTCTGGTGCACCTATATATGACACTATTCCCACATAGAAAAATACTCATGTTTGCTTTGTTCATAATACCAGTAACAATACTAGAACTAAACATGTTGATGCTGGCTCTGCCAATACATGCGTATATCCCCATGTAAAAACATACTCATAATTGGCTTTGCCTCAATGGCAGTAAAAAAAAGTCATGCCACAATAAGAAAACAAATCCTTGCTGGCTGCACAAATCTCCCACTCCCCATATAAGAATTCTCATCCCGTTGTATTTGCTCCCTAACTGTATGCACCCATCCCAATGTAAGAACACTTAAGTTGCCTTTGGCCTTACCACCAGTAATAAACTGCAATGCCACAGTAGTAAGAAAACATGCTCTTGCCGGCTAGACGGTGAGATAGCTCAGCGGGCTGAGCGCTCGATGTTGGAATCTCAGTGAGATTTGCAGGTTCAAATCCCGGCAATGCCAACTTAGTGTTTCATACTTAAAGGCTCGATAAATGAGTTGAACTTCGGTTGGTTGATACATTTTATGTAAATATGCTCTGTACAGTGCTTTGGCGAAAGCGCTATATAAGTAGCATATTATCATTACACAAATCCCCCATATAAGAACGCTTATGTTACACTCATGTTATATTGCCCCCATGTAAGAATATTTATGCTGCCTTTGACCTTAAACCAGTAAAAAAAAAAGTGAAGTCAAAATTAGGCAGCATGCCCTCCACCATGCACACTCCTCATGTTGGCTTTGTCCTTAATGTGAGTACAACATTCCATGCCACAGGAATACCCAGCCACGGCAGCCCTACTGTAGTATCCCTCCTCCCTCCCACCCCCTCACTCCAACCCCACTATCACATAACAACACTCCGGTTGGCTTCGTTTTGCCCAAAAACTGCAGAAAATATGCCATGTTCTTGTCAAAAAATATTCATGCTTCAATGACCCAGCTTTCCTACACACATACATATATACACACACACACACACACACACAGACATGCAAAGATATGGACACATTCATACACATTCACCCACCAGTCCTGCACCCACACAGCTGATCTGTCATTGACAGGAGCCTCAGAACATTTACACTGCGCTCTCATTTACACGCAGTCACACCCATGTACATCATTCACACTGCATTAATTCATATGTGTGCACTTGCAGACACATCCTAGCATACATACACCCACTTACACACTCCCTTGCATGCATGCACGCATACATTCATACATGCATGCATGCATACAATCCCTGCATGCACACAAATGCACTTTTTTCTTTAAGTTGACACTAATTATTGAAGCATGGGCCACGTAAAAGATGAGCCGTCAGATTTAGCTACAACATTAGGGGTTTGTGGGCGGGGTTTGTTGGTGATCTTCCGATATCCTCTGGGCAGGCTTTTGTCCTCTGCCTCTAGGTTCACTTCAATTACTGTTTTCTCACCTTTGAGACCGGTGTAGTTGCTTAAATAAATACACACTGTGGAATCCATCCGATGAGCAGGAGCTCATATCACGAGGCCCCGACACTGCAGGAGCAGCGGGCCTGGCCACGAAGCCATCCGGGATCAGCTGCTGCGACCCGGTAAGCGCTGCCTCATTGCGCTCATCTTTTCTGGCCATCATAGTTCTAATTTGCTAAATTGCTGGTTAAATGCACACAAGTGCTCCGAGTTGCCCCATTAAGGTCCCAGGCAACCTGCACCTGCCCCGCACCCGCAAGAGCACGCTTTGCCCCGTATCCTGCACTGAGGTACACGAGGTACCCCCTTCCAAGATGGCCGCCGCATTTAGGCTTGGTTCTCTCTGTTCCCTACCAGGCACACAAAAGTAGTCTTGCCTTGCCTGATTGGCTACAGCGACCATAACCCCTGCCATTGGGCGCCGGCGGGCAAAGCCGGCCCTCTCCTCCAAGGCCCACGGGAACAAGGCTGGAGCCTGTTCTCTGCCTGTTTACTGCCAACTCTGCCGTCTGCCAGACCCCCTAGACCACCTCATCCACCTGTTAAGGTAACACTGCGCCTGCAATATCAACGCTCCGCTGAGCCCATAACCCATCTGCCCCTCACATATCACATTGGTACATTATCTCCTTCTGACATTTGTCGTGCATCATCATCTTGCCCCTAACCTAACCCATTGGCAGCGTCTACACATGACCTCGGCCCGGCGCCCTGATGCACCCCACTAAATGTATTAACTCAATACATGTCGGACCTGTACTGTAACTTCAGGGGTAATCTCGAACCTAGGCGCCCTAATGCACCCTTTCTCAGTACTTGTGTGCCCCCATTGTGATCTCATACCTAGGTGCTTTGATGTTCTACAGTCAATGTGTGATCTTATCGCATGTGAGGTGGGTTGTGTCCTATGGTCGCCTCCAGACCACATTTGATTTTGTGTTGCGCCCTATGGTCACCTCCAGACCACACTTGCATTGTGTGTGCCCTATGGTCGCCTCCAGACCACATTTGATTTTGTGTTGCGCCCTATGGTCGACTCCAGACCACATTTGATTCTGTGTTGTGCCCTATGGTCGCCTCCAGACCACATTTGCATTGTGCTGTGCCCTATGGTCGCCTCCAGACCACATTTGCATGTGTTGTGCCCTATGGTCGCTTCCAGACCACATTTGCATTGTGTTGTGCCCTATGGTCGCCTCCAGACCACATTTGCATTGTGTTGTGCCCTATGGTTGCCTCCAGACCACATTTGCATTCTGTTATGCCCTATGGTAAACTCCCGACCACACTTGCATTGTGTTGTGCCCTTTGGTAAACTCCCGACCACATTTGCATTGTGCTGTGCCCTATGGTAAACTCCCGGCCACATTTGCACTGTGCTGTGCCCTATGGTCGCTTCCAGACCACATCTGATTTTGTGTTGTGCCCCGTGATCGCTTCCTGTCCACATTTGAACTGTATTGTGCCCACCTTATGTCACCAATGCCCCCTACGTGCCATTGCCCTGCACGTCACCCTAGCCTTAGCATGCTACTCTGCCTTACCGCGATTATGTTCCCCTTCTGTGTCATGCAAAATTACATACCCTGCACTGGCAATAGTTACATAGCCTACAAGAATGGTCTCGTCAGACCTGCCTGCCCAAGACACTACCCTATCACCTGCCCCACACCATTCCTGCCTGCCACACCGGCCTTCCTCCCGGTATCACAATCCGCCTCTCCCACCCTTAGCCATGCACATTCTTCTGATGCCCCAACTATTATGCACTCAGCTACCTCCAAGTGGAACCCCACTGACTCAAGAGTATCATGCCCCACCCTCGACCACAGCACCTCCACAACTGCCAACCCAACTATCTCTCGAACCATTACCCTCATCCCTACCGATCGGAACATTAGACTTGGTGCCAGAACCCACCATAGATCCAGCAATTGCCCAGCTAAAACACCTAATAAGACTAACACTCATACTGTAACACCCATCAACTCCACCCCCTATATTTCTAAAGGAGCTCTTCTAAATGTTAGATCATTAGTCGCCCACTCCATAGAAGTCGCAGACATTATTCTAACCAACAACCTGGACTTCCTTGCTGTAACCGAAACTTGGTTGCATGATGCTGCAGAACCATCTCTCACCCTAGCCATACCTGATAACTACACCATCCTCAGAGCAGATAGACCTAACGCTCGAGGAGGTGGTGTAGCTATTATTTTTAAGTCCTTGCTTGATATCAGACCAGCCTCCTCTCCGCCACTTAAATCATGTGAGTATCTCACAGTCAAACTACAAACATCCCCTAAAAGCACTATCACGCTGCATTTAATTTACAGACCCCCAGGCCCACCGGGCTCGTTTGAGGAAGACATCACCTCACTGATTGCCGAAAGCTCCAAACCATCAGCACAAATGATTATACTTGGAGACTTCAACCTTGGGTTTAATGACCCTCTCGACACCCCAGCCACTGCCCTGGCCATGGCATTAGAGGAGTATGGCCTCCAACAACTGTGCTCCAAACCTACCCACTCGAAAGGTTGAATCCTTGACTGGATCACCGCCCTTAACTGCAACATTACCTTGAAAGATCCCACACAGCTCATCTGGACCGACCACTACTTCCTCCCATTTGACATTAATACCAGCAATTTAGCACATAAAAGACCTATTATTGCACCTGCCTGCGCAACTAGGAAAAAGAGCAACATCATAGCGGAAGCCTTAATACCCTTGGTGATCCCTACTCTGAACGCGTTACCAGCCACAACTGACTTGAACCAATGGGTCAACGTCTACAACGATTCCATGGCATTAAGCCATCGACATCATTGCCCCACTGAAATTGCGCAAAGGGAAACCTAAAGCGCACCTGAATACATGGTACACCCCGGAGCTTAAAACTCTCCGTCAACAAAAAAGTAAACTCGAAGCACTATGGAAATCAGTGCCGTCAGTAAATAACAGAACTAATCTCACAAACATCTCCACTCTCTACAAAAATGAGATCACACAAGCTAAAAAAGAATCTCTCAACTCCAGGATCTCCCAGGCAAGCTCCAGCACTAAGGAGCTCTTTAACATACTAAAGGAACTAGAAAACCCCACTCCTCCCACTGACACTTGCACTAAGGATAAACCCTGGTGCACAGGGATCCAGAATGCCCTTGCTAACAAAATTTCAGGGCTCCAAACTAAAATTGACAACAAACGACAACAACTTACTCCCGGTCCTACCTCCAGTCACACCCCTCTTCCACCTACCGCCACTAGCTCAGGCTTTACCTTCAAAAAGGTATCCATACCGGAGGTACAGAAAATTATAGCATCCCTGAAACCCTCAAACTGCAAGGGGGATAGCTGCCCCGCTCAGATCATAAAAGATGCAGCTAGGGATCTCTCCCCCTTCATCACTAAATTAATAAACATGTCTTTCTCCAATAACTTGGTCCCTAGTAATCTGAAACAATCCTGGGTCCTATCACTACTAAAAAAAAACACTCTCGCCCTGACATACCCACGAACTATAGACCCATTACCACCGTCCCATTCTTACTAAAAATTCTTGATAGAGTGGCCTATTTACAAATCCAGGATTACCTCGAGACAAATCATTTACTAGGAACTCGCCAATCTGGCTTTCGACCACAACACGGTACAGAAACGGCCCTTGTTGACCTCAAATGCCAGATAGACGAACTCAAAGATAAAGGTAAGGCTGCCATCATTCTTCTCCTCGACCTCTCCGCTACCTTTGACACAAAATCCTGTGCAACCATCTGTCATCGGCAGCACACTTCTCCCACTCTGCGGTCACATGGATCCAATCCTTCCTGGACAATAGGACTATGCGGGTCTTCTCACCCCTAGCAGCGGCTGACCCTATCCCTATTACCTGCGGTGTCCCACAAGGATCTTGTGTCTCACCTACTTTGTACAATATATTTACAAAGCCCCTATTCGACAAGCTGGACAATCTGGGTGTCACCTACACGAACTACACAGATGACACCCAGATACTCCTCACTCTATCCGGTAACTACAACGTGGACGCCAAATGGATCAATGAAGTCTTCTCCATCATTCAGGCATGGATGGCCACACATGGCCACACATGGGCTCTGCCTAAATGATGATAAGACCAAACTGCTTCTTGTCGGCTCACCTAACACCATCCGTAAACTCTGTCCCGGTTACACCAGCTTTACCATTGACGGTAACACCATACCCATCGCCAAACGTGTAAAAACCCTCGGTTTCCATTTAGCCATGAATACCAACCCAGCCAAACAAGTTAATATGACTGCCTCAGCCACTGCCTATACTGGTAAATTAATTAGGGCCTGCAGACCATTGATCTCCCCCAACAACTGCCTTACTTTAGCCAGAGCACTCATTCAATCCAAACTGGACTACTGTAATAGCCTCTATGTAGGTGCCAATAAAACAGTAATCAATAAATTGCAAGTTTTACAAAATAACGCACTCCGTGCAGCCCTAAATCTTCCCAGAAGAGAACATATCTCCACCACAAGAATTGCTTGTAAATGGCTCTCCATCCAACAAAAAATAGACTTAAAAACCACATGCCTTACATACAAAGCTCTTAACCACTTAGCCCCGCCCTACCTCACTAACAAAGTCACATTAAGACAGAACACTAGAACCACTAGATCGTCTAACACACTACAACTGATGGTGCCCAAATACTCCCTCAAAAGAGCTGGTGGATCTAGCTTCCCAGCTCTGGCCTCACAACTTTGGAACACCATTCCACTGGATATCAAATCCACACCTACCTTCCAACCCTTCAGAACTAAGGTCATTACCTGGTTACTCAACAAATAACCAACCATGTATGTATGCATACCCAATGCTCAAATGTTTCTTATTGTGTTTGCCTATCACTATCTATGCACTAACTGCCTTCTTGTCAACCTTTATATGCCACATTATTGTTGTACTATTGCTCCCTACTGTTGCCTGTAACCTGATGCTCAAAGCGCACAAATACCCCTGGGTCAAGAGCGCTATACAAATAAACAAACAAACAAACAAACTGCTCTCCGAGGTGAGAAATGTCACAGGTTCTTGCTGTCTGAGTCCAGACTGGGTGTCACAGCTGAGTGATGCCTGCTGCATCAAAGTGGGTGGGTGAGGTTTAGCCCTTCCAAGCCCATGCCTGGCTCCGCCCTTGGTGATGACGTTTCCAGGTTTGTTTAAGCAGACTGGTTGGTTTCATATTGTTTTTGGGTAGACACACACATCTTGTGGGGTGTTGCCAGTGCTTTAATTGGGCCTGGGCCCGGTCCCGGCAGTCTCCAAAAAGTAGGACTGAGCCAGGGCCCTGCCGGAGCCCTCCAGTCCCACCTCAACATTGGCGGGACACATTATCCCGCCGTGGCCACAGCCGCGTTAGGAGATGCGCTAGCCATTAAGTCAGGCAAGCTGACACAAGTGCCAGCCAGCCACAGCATCTCTGGCTGTGGCTGCCTGGCACTTCTGCCAGTCACTGTACATTCCCATACCCACACCAACGGTCTGACAATCAGCGGGCGTTGGTCTCCATCAGAGTCCAAGCTACACATCAACCTATTGGAGCTGAGGCCAACCAGACTAGCGCTGAAGGCCTTCCTGCCCTCTGTATAGGGAAAGAATGTCCTGATAATGACGGACAACACGGTGGCCATGTACTACCTCAACACGAGAGGAGGCGTAGGGTCACTACCACTGTGCAGAGAGGCAATGCAGCTCTGGTTCTGGGCAGTACGAGAAGGAATCTCTCTATCGGCAGTTCACCTAGCCGGAGAGCAGAACACAGCGGCAGACGCTCTGAGCAGGCAGAGCACAGTCTCCCACGAGTGTGAGCTAGCTCAGGAAGTCCTTCTGGAGATCTTCTCTCTTTGGGGAACCCCTCAAGGGGATCTGTTCGCGACCACGGTAAACCGTAAGTGTGAACAGTACTGCTCAAGGGATTTTGCTCCGAGAGGAGCTCTAGGAGACTGGTGCGTGGTGGACTGGAAGTTTCCACTTCTGTACGCGTTTCCTCCAGTCCCTGTGATTCCTCAAGTAATCAGGAGGCTGAGAAAGTTCAGGAAAACCATGATCCTAATTGCCCCGGATTGGGCCAGGAGGACGTGGTACCCGGACCTTCTGGGCATGTCCATCTGCCCTCCAATACGTCTTCCACAAAGAGAGGATCTTCTCTCGTAAGAGGAAGGTCGGGTTCTCCATCCAGAGGTGAAGACACTCAACCTTCACGCATGGTTTCTGAGAGGTTGAGATACAAGGATTGGGATCTTCGGGATGACATAATGGAGATTTTGCTTTCGGCCAGAAGGCCAGCAACAAAATCCGTGTACCGGTGTTGTTGGAACAAATTCAGTAACTGGTGCAAAGATAAGGATGTGGACCCTTTTCAATGTGGCACCCCAATGGTGCTCTCTTTCCTATTGCAGGTAGCCACTCTGGGGCTCCAGATCGGAACAATTAAAGGATATCTAGCTGCGCTGTCCATTTTCAAGCGCTCCTCGGAAGAGGTTTCTTTCCATTGATAATTCAATTCCTGAAAGGGCTTACTAATGTATACCCTCCAGTCCCCTTTCATGTCCCAAATTGGGATTTAAATCTAGTACTTAAGTTTCTAACTTTTTTTTTTAATATATTTTTATTTGATTTTTAAGGTCAAACAAACACACTACAACTATTTCAAAACATAGAAAGCATCATATTTCAACACATTTTCAAACTCCCCAACCCCCCCCCCCCCCTTTAAACGAGAGCCAGTTCTCACATATTATTTACGGGAACATCACTGGGTGGCACACTACCTAGACTGCCATCAACCGGGTCCTCTGTCTCGTTGTCACCCTGGTGAGGGTTTGCCAACGAGGCCACCAATTGCCGCCAGGCCAACAAGGGCCCTACTTCTTCTTCGCCCCCCCTGGTGACCGCTTCAAACCAGACTACGTATTCAGCTTCCGCCCATCTCAAGAGGTCTGTCCACCACAACTCCACCCTGGGTCTATGGGCCGCCTTCCAGCACATGACGATTCTACGTTTGGCCAAGACATAGGTCAGGTCCTTCATCTTGCTTATGTGTTTCAAATGCCGGGGTCTAGGGAATAGTCCAAGCAAGCATGACCAGGCCGATTCCACATCCAGCACTACCCCCCCGCCAGCCAGTTTCGTCTTGACCTCATTCCAAAATCTATGCACCTCCAGGCAAGCCCAAAACATGTGTAGCAGTCCCGCGTTCACCTCCCCACACCTGGGGCATTGCTGTATAGCTGATCCCCCAAACTTTGCAATCTTCCCGGGGGTTAAATAAGCCCTGTGGGTAACATACAACTGAAGCTGTTGGAATCTCGCATTGCGGGACACCTTTTTATGGTACCTCTGGGTCCATTCACACTGCCCATCCGTCATGGGTCCTCCCACCTCCTCCTCCCAATCTTGTCTCAATTGGAGCAACTCCTTCCCTGCCCTTGCCCGCAGGAGCTCATATATCCTCGATATTTCGTGCCCGCCCTCCGATACATCGTACATGGTTTCCAGGGAGGCATCTGGATCCTCCGCGAGCACTGTCTCCGGCCATCTTTCTCTAGTCTTTTTCACCAGCCTAGTGTAGGTTATATATTGGCCACCATGTACTCCCGTCTCTTCCTGCAGCTGCTGAAAGTCCACCGCCTCCCCTTCCTGCCATATGTCCCCGAGGGTGGCTAGGCCTACCTGTTCCCAATATCTGCGGACCGATTCAAGTAGTTGGAAGTCGCTCCCACACAGAGCCGCCAAAGGGGCTTGCTGGGAGTATGTGTCATGATCTCTGCTTCCAAAAGGTCAGGGTTTTCCCAACTCCCTTGGAAGCAGATCCATAACCCAGGTTCCGAGTGCCAACCAGTCCCAATTGGGACCTTTTGGACCCAGTCCTGGCGCCAGTGGCACCAGGCTCATAAATATGCCCAGTCCCAGCGCTGGAAGCGCCGGGCTCATAATGCTTGGGTGGACTTACCTGCAGCAGACCATGCTGCTTACTTGCCTGCCAGTTGAGCCTCTGATCCTCTTCTGTTTGGAACTACTTTTCCTGTTGGGTGGGGCAGGAGCCACTCCCTAGATTCAGAACACTGGAACTCTTCTGGAAAGCAGGAACTCTTTTCTTACCTAGGCGTGGCTGTGGAAGGAGACACCTAAGCACTACAGGAGGCTATTTAAACCACACCCGATGGATGAATCTTGCTTTGCGTTATTCTGCATCCTCTGCAGCAGAACGCTCATCGTGTCTTCTGCATCTGATCCTGGGCCTAAGGAAAAAGGCTTACCATCCTGAATCCAGTCTTCAGCAACACCTATAAAGACAAGAAAGAACAGGTTAGCATTACGGTCTTCAGTGACAGCTCTTCACTTACCTGGTCCATCGGCTGTCACCAACGCCTCGCGCTGCATTCCGGCATCTGAAAGACAAAGGCTTACCTACTCTTCGTGCGCTCCGGAGGTCTTCACACTGCATTCCGGCATCTGAAAGACAAAAGCTTACCAACTCTTCGCACGCTCCGGAGGCCTTCGGCGCTGCATCCCGCATCTGAAAGACAAAACAAGGTGCGTTTAAAGACATTGGGGAACTTTAATACTCACGTGCCATTACTCCTTTCCACATCTAACCCAGTGGGTATTCCGGCACCCTGCAGCCGCTCCGAACTTGTACCTGCAAAATAAAAAGACAGTTAGAGCGCATCGTGAAGCAGGCAACAAGCGCTTACTTACGTGCTTCCAGGCGCTTCTATTCATCACACGGGCTCCATCTTCAACTCACTTCAGCCCGTCATCCGCCATCGCCGGAACCCTGCAAAACAAGAAACATCATTACTAAAGACTTTAAAGACATTAGAATTACTCGAAACTTACCGTTCGTGCAGTAAACGACGGACAGCAGTCCTCTGAAGTCAAGAGGCCTGCTCCCCTTATCCAGTGAAGAAACTGGTTACAGCACCCTGCCCCGAGGCAGATGGAGAGCACGGCGTTCACTTACCTAAGGTGAGAGCGTTAACCTTTGGGGTTCTACAGGAGAAGAGAAAGGGAAGAAGAGAGAGACATTCAATAACCCAGTTCCTTAATCCCATATTTTCTATCAGCAGACATCTTACCCTTCGAGTCAGACATACAGTAGCACAGAGGTCCAGCCCAAAGAGCCAGCCGTGTGTTACACATCACCTTTGAAGATACGGTATACGCCCAGTCAAGACGGGCGCCTCTACGGGAATCAGGTGAGCGTTACAGAACGCAAAGCCTACCACAAAACTCCCGTCCAGGCGCTATGGAAACCTCGGATACCGACCAGCTAGCCCAGTTACTTGGGGAACTAAGGGCAGAAGTGCATGCAGCCCGTCAGGAAACGAACGCTCTAAGAAGGGAACTGATTATTTCCAAGGAGCGAACAGATGATCTCGCTAGACAATTGCTACAGTCACAAGCCGGACAGACCCCGTTACCCGCATCTGGGGGAAATCTTCCTTCTACATCCTCTATGAATCCAGTGCAGATCAACCTACCTGGGAATGTACCTCTGGCTCCGCCCGAACGATATTCTGGTGACCCAAAGAGGTTTGCAGTATTTATCAATCAGTGCCGGTTGCATTTCTTATGCCGGCCAGCAGCCTTTCCAACTGATCAAGCTAAAGTAGCTTTCGTGCTTTCGTACCTTAGTGGCAATGCGGCAGACTGGTCGATCCCTCTAGTAAATCAAGATGATCCGGTCCTCCATGATTTTCAAGCTTTTCAGCTCAGTATGGAAAAACTGTTCGCAAGACATTCACAGGGGCAGGCCTTGGACAATGAGCTTCTTTCGTTGCGACAAGGTAATCAAGACCTTTTGGCTTATATTGCGTCTTTCAACAGACTGATAGTGGAAACTCAATGGCCTGAGGACAAAAGGATTACGCTGTTTTATAGAGGTCTACGTGGAAGGCTCAAAGATGTGTTAGCCCAAGTAGTGAATCCCCCACAAGATTGTTCGGACTATATAGACTTAGTTGTTCAAATAGATCACAGACTGCAGAACAGGAAGGCCGATCGTTCCAAGTTTGATGCTCGAGTATTTTCCAAACCGCCAACTCCTTCCAAAGGAGTAGACTCCGGGGAACCCATGCAAATAGGGGGTCTGAAAGGTCCTCTAACACAAAAGGAGCGGGAAAGGAGAAAACAGTTGCAATTATGCCTCTATTGCGGAAACTCAGGGCACTTTCTTCGAGACTGTCCGGTGAAACCTGCCAAGAAGGCAGTAGGAGCTGCAGTTACCAAAGTTACAAACTCTGAGCAGGGAAACGACCTCGCCCGACAAGAATAGAGGTCCTCTTGCCGAGCGTGAAAACCAGTTCCGTGACCTCGCATTTCGTGATACCTATGGTCCTCATTAGCCCTGATAAACCGGATCGATTACATGCAATTGAAGCTTACGTCGACAGCGGTGCCATCGGCAATTATGTGGATCATGAAATGGTTTTGAGGATGAATCTAACTCTTTGTCCCAAGGCTGTAAAGGACGTCATTACTACGGTGGATGGTACGGAGATAGCCTCCGGGCCAGTAACGCATACCACTCAAGAGGTGACGCTGGTAAGTCAAGATGGACACCATGAGAAGATCGTGTTCGATGTGATCAAGGCCCCTCAGTTTCAGATTATTCTAGGAATACCTTGGTTAGAGAAACACAATCCTCTGATCGATTGGCGAGCAAGAACGGTCCAGTTTCCAGAATGTGTCTCTACTTGTCACCCTCCACCTGGTGTTGCACTGGCAGCAATTTCTTCAGAGACTCCCCAGTTACCTCCCGAATACCTAGAATACCAAGATGTTTTCCGGAAGGATCAGGCTAACTCTCTACCTCCTCATAGGTCTTATGACTGCCAGATAGACCCGATACCTGGATCTACTCCTCCTTGTAGTAGAATTTGTGCCCTCACCGAGCCTGAGAACCTTCACCTTCGACAATACCTGGATCAATACCTGGCAAATGGGTTTATTCGTCCTTCCAAGTCTCCTGCTTCTTCAGCTTTGTTCTTCGTTCCAAAAAAGGAAGGAGACCTTAGAACTTGTATAGATTATCGCTCCCTGAACCAGATCACCGTTAAGAATAGATATCCGTTACCTTTGATCCCTGAACTCCTGGACCAAGTCAGAAAAGCATGCATATATACAAAGCTGGATCTTAGAGGAGCTTACCACTTGGTACGAGTAAAAGAGGGCGATGAATGGAAGACGGCCTTCCGCACCAAGTATGGGCTATTTGAATATCAGGTCATGCCCTTCGGACTTTGCAATGCCCCGGCCGCCTTTCAATATTTTATGAACGATGTCCTCAGAGAGCTCATAGATGTGTGTGTTGTTGTTTACATTGACGACATCCTCGTTTATTCTTCATCGGAATCTGAACATCGGAAACACGTGAAAATGGTCCTCGAAAGATTGCGTCAACACAAACTTTTCGCTAAGTTGGAAAAATGTGTTTTCAACGTGACTGAAGTTGAATTCTTGGGATTCATATTATCACCTGGCGGAGTGCGTATGGATTCAAAGAAGGTCGATGCAGTTCTCAAATGGCCATCACCATCCTCCGTAAAAGGTGTGCAAAGCATGTTAGGCTTCGCTAACTTTTACCGCAGGTTTATCCCCGAATTCTCTTGAATAGTCCAGCCCATTACTGCCTTGTTAAAGAAAAACAAACGTTTTGAATGGTCTACCGAGGCGGAACAAGCTTTCCAGGATTTGAAGACTAAATTTATCTCTGCACCAATCTTAAAACACCCTCGCCCCGAACTCCCCTACATCGTGGAAACTGATGCTTCAAGCCTTGCCATGGGGGAAGTTCTATCACAAAAGGACCCGGTAACCAATCAGTTGCATCCCGTGGCATTTTGGTCCCGCAAATTCTCGCCTCCTGAAATCAATTACACGATTACTGACAAGGAACTTCTGGCTATCAAGTCTGCCTTTAAGGCTTGGCGGCATTATCTGCTGGGGGCCCGACACACCGTTACTGTGATTACGGATCACCGAAACCTGCAATATTTGAAAACCGCAAAAGCCCAATCCTCTAGACAACTCCGTTGGGCATTATTCTTTGCCGAGTTTGACTTCATAATTACCTATCGACCTGGTACAAAGAACGGTAAAGCTGATGCCCTTTCTCGGATGGGAGTGGAAGAACACTTGATCAACCCTAAACCTGTACCAATCATTCCCGAACAAAGAATTCTGGGTGTAATCGCCACAGAATCCATAGAGGAAATTAAGGATGAAGCGAGGCAACTTGTAACTCCAGCAGACATACAGAATTGGCATCTGCAGGGAAAGGACTTTGCAGTAAAGGACAACTTATTGTATTTCCAAGAACGATTATACCTACCCAGCACAGATTTACAGAAAAAAGTAATCTCTTGTTATCACGATTCTTTAATGGAAGGACATCCCGGTATGGCCAAGACCTCAGAAAAGATCAAGCGCTACTTCTGGTGGCCATCTTGGAAAAAAGATATCAGAGACTTTATAATGTCCGGTGGAGTATGCGCCCAAAACAAGAGTCAAAAGGAAAGACCAGCAGGCCTCTTACTCCCTATTGACATCCCACCTCGCCCTTGGCATACGCTTTCTATGGACTTCATCACCGATCTACCTCCATGCTCCGGATACAATACGATTCTAGTAATCGTGGACTTATTCTCCAAGATGGCGCATTTCATTCCGCTCAAAGGCTTGCCAACAGCAGCAACTCTGGCCCGAGAATTTCTCGAAAACATCGTCCGACTGCACGGTTTTCCTTCGGTTCTAATTTCGGATCGAGGTAGTCAATTTATTTCTCATTTTTGGCGAAGTTGCTGTCGGTCGGCTCAAATTGATGTGAGACTATCGACCAGTCACCACCCTCAGACCGACGGACAAACCGAGAGGACCAATCAAACTCTGGAACAGTATTTACGCTGCATGCTGCAACAAACTGAAAAAACTTGGAAAGACATCCTTTGGATAGCCGAATATGCCTACAATAACTCTGTCCATTCGGGAACTGGGAAAACCCTGTTTTTTCTTTTGTACGGCAGTCACCCTCGAACCTCGGAGTTGGATCCCCTCCAAGATCTTGAAACACCAGCAGTAGACTACCTGCATTCTACAATCACCCAAGCCTTTAAGGAAGCTGTTTCTCACCTTCAAAGGGCTAAAGAACAATACAAGAAAGGAGCAGATCAACATCGGAAGGAAGCCCCTCAATATCAAGTAGGGGATCAAGTCTGGTTATCCACCAAATATCTACCTCTAAAAGGGCCACGCACATTCAACCCAAGATACCTTGGTCCCTATCCATCACTACCATAGTAAACCCAGTAGCGGTCAAGTTGGACTTGCCCCCGCACATGAAGATACATCCGGTCTTCCACGTCTCTCTATTAAAACCCGTGCAACCTCAAACCCGACTAACTAAATCTCCAAAACCTATCCTAGTTGATGGAGAACTCGAGTTTGAAGTCAAAAGCATTCTGGACTCCAAGATCTCCAAATCTAAACTATTTTTCCTAATTGACTGGAAAGGCTACGGCCCCCAAGAGAGATCCTGGGAACCTGCTGAATATGTCCACGCTCCTCGCCTAATCAAAAGATTTCACCGAACATTTCCTGACAAGCCAAAACCCCCGGAGAAGCCCGGTTTGGGAGGGGCCTTGAGGGGGGGGTACTGTCATGATCTCTGCTTCCAAAAGGTCAGGGTTTTCCCAACTCCCTTGGAAGCAGATCCATAACCCAGGTTCCGAGTGCCAACCAGTCCCAATTGGGACCTTTTGGACCCAGTCCTGGCGCCAGTGGCACCAGGCTCATAAATATGCCCAGTCCCAGCGCTGGAAGCGCCGGGCTCATAATGCTTGGGTGGACTTACCTGCAGCAGACCATGCTGCTTACTTGCCTGCCAGTTGAGCCTCTGATCCTCTTCTGTTTGGAACTACTTTTCCTGTTGGGTGGGGCAGGAGCCACTCCCTAGATTCAGAACACTGGAACTCTTCTGGAAAGCAGGAACTCTTTTCTTACCTAGGCGTGGCTGTGGAAGGAGGCACCTAAGCACTACAGGAGGCTATTTAAACCACACCCGATGGATGAATCTTGCTTTGCGTTATTCTGCATCCTCTGCAGCAGAACGCTCATCGTGTCTTCTGCATCTGATCCTGGGCCTAAGGAAAAAGGCTTACCATCCTGAATCCAGTCTTCAGCAACACCTATAAAGACAAGAAAGAACAGGTTAGCATTACGGTCTTCAGTGACAGCTCTTCACTTACCTGGTCCATCGGCTGTCACCAACGCCTCGCGCTGCATTCCGGCATCTGAAAGACAAAGGCTTACCTACTCTTCGTGCGCTCCGGAGGTCTTCACACTGCATTCCGGCATCTGAAAGACAAAAGCTTACCAACTCTTCGCACGCTCCGGAGGCCTTCGGCGCTGCATCCCGCATCTGAAAGACAAAACAAGGTGCGTTTAAAGACATTGGGGAACTTTAATACTCACGTGCCATTACTCCTTTCCACATCTAACCCAGTGGGTATTCCGGCACCCTGCAGCCGCTCCGAACTTGTACCTGCAAAATAAAAAGACAGTTAGAGCGCATCGTGAAGCAGGCAACAAGCGCTTACTTACGTGCTTCCAGGCGCTTCTATTCATCACACGGGCTCCATCTTCAACTCACTTCAGCCCGTCATCCGCCATCGCCGGAACCCTGCAAAACAAGAAACATCATTACTAAAGACTTTAAAGACATTAGAATTACTCGAAACTTACCGTTCGTGCAGTAAACGACGGACAGCAGTCCTCTGAAGTCAAGAGGCCTGCTCCCCTTATCCAGTGAAGAAACTGGTTACAGCACCCTGCCCCGAGGCAGATGGAGAGCACGGCGTTCACTTACCTAAGGTGAGAGCGTTAACCTTTGGGGTTCTACAGGAGAAGAGAAAGGGAAGAAGAGAGAGACATTCAATAACCCAGTTCCTTAATCCCATATTTTCTATCTGCAGACATCTTACCCTTCGAGTCAGACATACAGTGCACAGAGGTCCAGCCCAAAGAGCCAGCCGTGTGTTACACATCACCTTTGAAGATACGGTATACGCCCAGTCAAGACTGGCGCCTCTACGGGAATCAGGTGAGCGTTACAGTATGGTTCTGAATCCCCCCCATCTTCCATGTCCTGTGCCAGATCTCCCAGCCCAACCTCAGTAACCGCCCCTTGCCCACCAGTTTATCTCTACTCAACCACACCACTTCCATCAGAAAGTATGGGGCTGTATCTTCACGCAGGGGCCTGGCTTCCGCCGAATCTTCAGTCGAGAGCCACCTGGCCACGTACTGCAGCTGCCCGCCAGGTAATAGAGTTCTAATTTAGGCAGGCCTATCCCCCCCCTGTCGCACGGGTTCTGGAGCTTCCACAGAGCCACCCTATTCCTAGAGCTGCCCCACACAAAACCCCTACACATGCTGTGAAGTTTCGCAAATAGGCTTCCGGGTATCAGAAACGGGACGTTTGTAAAAAAAGAGTCTAGGCAGGACCACCATCTTGAGCAAGGCCGCCCTCCCCATCATGGTCAGGGGCAGTCTGGACCAAAATACCATACTGTTCCTAATCCCCTCTATTGCCTTTTCCGTGTTGTGCTTGTGTTCTGTCTCGATCTTGTGGTAAATGTTTATTCCCAGATACCTAAATGTTACGGGCTGCCATGGTATTGGCAGAATACGCAGCCTCTGCACCGGGACGTTCCTATATCTACCCATAGGGAACAGGCTGGACTTTCCAGGGTTCACCGATATACCGGCGAGGATGGCGTACCGTTCTATCACCTCTAGGACATACTGTAGGTTTTCTTCTGGATAGCGTAAATAAAGGAGCATATCATCCGCATATAATGATATCAAATGCTCTCCACTGGCTGTGTTTATGCCCACCTCCCCATATTGTTGGCACAGGCATATTGCCAGCGGCTCTAACGCCAGTATATATAGCATTGGTGACCAGGGACATCCCTGTCTGGTCCCCCTGCCCAGTTGCCAAGAATCTGAGACCGTGGACCCTGTCTTGACCCTCACCATCGGGGTGCTGTAAAACAACTGTACCCATCTGAGGTATCCGGGTCCCACTCCATACCCCTTCAGGACCGCTTTCAGCCAGGGCCATCCTACCGAGTCGAAGGCCTTGACCGCGTCTAACGACACTATGGCCAGCTCGCCCGTGTCCTCCTCAGTTTGGTCCATGACATGGTGTAGCCTCCGGTGGTTGTCGGTGATGTTCCTGCCCGGAACATATCCCGTCTGATCTGGGTGTATCAGTTTCTTAATCACCCTTTTCAGTCTATTAGCCAGCACCGCCGTGAGTATTTTGCTGTCCTGGTTGAGCATGGATAACGGTCTGTAAGACCCGCACTCCACGGCCGGCTTGCCTGGTTTCAAGAGTGGGATGATTACGGCCTCACAGAGAGACAACGGGAGTTCTCCCTTCTCATAGGCCTCGTTGAAAGTGGCAAGTAGTGGCTGGAGCAACTCTGGTATGTTTTGTAGAACTCGCTGGGCAGCCCATCCGAACCCGGCGCCTTGCAAGTGGGCAAGTTCCGAATCACTACCTCCAGCTCATCCAAGGTGACGGGTGCGTCCAACTCAGAGCGTTCTAGATCATCTAAGGTGGGCAGCTCAATGTCCCCCAATGTGTCTAGTATGTCTTGACCCATATCCTCCCCCGTGTCCTCATACAAGTGTCTGTAGAACTTAAGGAATTCCTCATTTACCTCTTTCTGGGTGTTGCATATGCTACCTCCTTCGCCCTGAATCTCACTAATCACCGAGCGGGGGGTCTCACTCTTGTACAACCAAGCCAGCAATCTGCCCGGCTTATCGCCCCCTGCGTGTATCCGCTCCGTATATTTCCTGTAGCTGAGTCTGCACAGTCTATCCCAAAGTGCACCACAGGACGACTGTAGCTCCTCTACTTTAGTTCTGTTATCATGAGCGGCGCTCACGCAACGCGTGAGCTCCTCTAGCTCTCTTTCTGCCTCCCGGAGCTCCCTTTCAACCCCCCCCTGTAGCCCTTTGACTTGGGAAATAGCTACCCCACGCACCACCACCTTAAACGCTTCCCACAGTGTGCCCATCGAGCTTACGCTTCCCGTGTTTTTATCAAAATATTCTTCAATGGCGTCTCTCAGGCCCTCCCGAAACCCCTCATCCTGCAGAGCCTCGGTCCTAAGTCTCTACGTAGGGATCTGCGGGCGTGGGGGCTGGTGTCTCCAGTCTACCACCAAGGGCGAGTGGTCCGACAGCACTCGGGCCTTGTATTCTGCTCCTTCTATTTCTCTCACTATCCCGGCTGTTACAAACATGTAGTCTAGTCTGTACAAATCATGTGGCGCTGTGTAGTGTGAGTACTGTCTATCCGTGGGATGCAGCCTCCTCCATGCATCCTCCAGGCCTAGGTCTTTCAGTAGGGTATTCAGCGCTTTAGCCGCCGGTGCCATTTTCCCTGCCCTATCCTTGGACCTATCCATACTGGGGTCTACGGTACAGTTAAAGTCCCCCCCACACTACCGTACCCCCCGCCAGGGGGCCAAGTTTACCATAGAGGGTCCTAAAGTAAGCCGCTGTATCGTAATTGGGGGCGTACAAATTTATGATGTGTATTTCTCTGTTTTCCAAGAGACCCGTTACCACCACCATTCTACCCTCTGGGTCCACCGAAGAAGCAAGCACTCGAAACGGCAAGTGGGGCGCCACCCAAGTGATGACCCCTCTGGCATACGCTGAGTACGCCGCCCCCACAACGGTGCCCTTCCATTTCCTCCCGACCACCTCCAGCCTGTCCCTAGTGAGGTGGGTCTCTTGCAGCAGGGCTATGTCTACACGCATCCTCTTTAAATACATCATCACTTTGTTGCGTTTAAGGTAGCTGTTGAGGCTCCGTACATTCCAGGTCACAATTCTGAGATTACCCGATGCCATCTAGTCGGTCTATCTCCGTCCCATCCCTCCCCATAATGTTCCCCATGTAGGGTCGTTTCCTGGCTCCTTCCCTACTATTAACAAACCGTGCCCCCCTCCCCCCTTCTCCAACCTCACACCACTGCACACAACTCCCCCCCCTTCCCCACCAACCCCCAACAATAGCCCAGCTCCATCCCTGGATCTCAGGCCTACCCACGTCTGGACCCGTCTCGTAACCAAGAACAAGGACCCCGCGGGGTGTCACCAATCTAACAGTGACCTAACTAAGTATACTACTATCGGGTACAGAGGTTGCTCCCCAGGAGCTCCCAGTCATCTGTTTAGGAGAAGTGAATTCAACGGGACCCGCCGGCAGATGCCGTGACTTCCACCTCACAAGCACAATATCAAACTATATTCTAGTCCCAATGTCATAGCTATGGCCTCACGGGTGCCTCTGCAACGTGCTACTTATCTCCATCCGCTTCTGTCTGGGCATCCGATTCCTGTGGTCGACCTTGCATATTGAGCCATTCCATCGCGTCGCTCGGCGTCTCAAAGAAGAGGGATCTGTTCTTATGGATCACCTTTAACCTGGCGGGGTAAAGCAACATGTAGTGGTGGCCTGCCTCTCTGAGCCTCCTCTTCACCGTTCCAAAGTTCATTCGACTCCGTTGTACAAGCAGCGTGTAATCCGGGTACGCTGTTATATTCGCTGACCCCCTTTCTATCGTGCCCCCTTTCCGTAAAAATTCGAGAATCTTCTTGCGGTCATGATAGTTCAAGATCTTAGCAATCAACGGCCGCGGGGGGGCTCCTGGGGCCGGTCTCCTGGTCAGGGCCCTGTGCGCCCTTTCGACCGCGAACCCCTGGGTCAGCTCTCCACCTGTGATCTCCTGCAAAAGCATGGTTTCAACGAAATCCGTGGGGTTCGATCCTTCCATTCCCTCTGGTACCCCCACTATGCGAATGTTGTTGCACCTGGCGCGCCCCTCCGCCTGCTCTGCTCTGTCCTCCAAATTGCCCACTCGCTGCACAAGGGCATGAAGTTCCTTGGCGTGTGTATTGCACGCCTCCACAGTTGGGGCCAACTCCTGCTCCAGTTCCCCAGTACGCTCCGCGATCGTTCGCACATCCTGGCGCAACAGGTTCACTTCTTCTTGGACCGCTCCTATCTTGAGGTTTAGGACCTCTTGCAACTCTTTCATGGCCAGGCCCAGCTTCGTCTCCCAGGCCACCTTCAGGTCAGCAATTGCTGCCAGCACCTCCTGCATGGTACCCGGTGGGTCCGTCGCCGCCACTGGGGTTTCTTTTCTCTTGCCCCCTTCCGCGCCCGAGGGCGACCTAGCATAGGTCTCCATCGTAGGCTGCTTGATCTGGGGTTGCACCACCTTGGAAGACATCCTGTTGCGTCGATTGGACCCACACGCCCAGCTGTATCCTAGCGGGTTCAATCTGCTAGTCCGCCACAACCCATGGCCGCTGCAGTAGGGGCTCGCCCCTATGTGCTTGCTTTCGGCCCGAGGCGCATGCGACCCGTCTATCTGGTTGGGCTCGCCCACGTTCCGACCAACCTTGTCTTCCTCAGCTCGTCGGACCTTTTATGGCCCTTTGTCCACAGGCGGCCATCTTGGGTGCTCCCCTTCCTTTGCGCGACCGCCAACTTCTTCGGGGTCTAGTTCCGTGAATATGCAGTCCCGCCATTGGGGAGGGCACGGACCGTATGCCCCCCACTTTCATACGCCTTTAGATGAACTGTGGGCTCGAAAGTCCGCCAAAAACCATCACTTTTTTCCCAGGATCAGGATCTGATCATCGGGAGCTCCTCCAGGGAACGTCCTCTCACGTAGCCATCAAGCCACGCCTCCCCCACTGAGAGTTACATTTGGAAATCAGTTCTGTACTTTTTAAGTACAAATTTGGTTTAAACTCACTTAAGGCTTGGGCAACGTGGAAAAGACTTGTGTTGTGGAGGAATTGTAAGTCAACTGATGATAGGACTCTTTATTTCTGTGTAGGTCAGGATACAGAAAATCCTTTCATTCAAGATTTGAATACTGAGTCACTAAATACCTTGAAACTTTTAGGTATGACGGCAATCACACTATTGAATAAACCATCAAGGGTTAAAGAGAGTGTCATGGGATTTGATTGGTTACACACCAAAAACAAAATTGTGTAATCGAACCTGTACCATCAAGTGTGCTCACTGAATAAATGGTTTCCAGCAACCTTTGAGGCAGGTGGCAGATCAGATGGAATATGGCCGCCTGTTTATGTGATAGCAAGAGGTGGCATGAGAGAAGCTCTATGGACTTCATGGCTGTTCGACTGAGTATCCTACAGGTCCAGTCAGATTTTTGCATACTTGCCATGCTTCTCCGTACCTCCACCATGTGGTCCATATGTTGGATGCTGTATGTTGGTGCGATGTGGACATCAAAGACGTGAGTCGAGGAGTGAGAGACCCCAGTTTCCGTTATCAAAATGGCACTGAGTATGAGTGTAGTGGTGAGGTCTGTGATGTCAGCAGCATTAGGAAAGGCCAGTTGTGCATTATTGAGCATTAGGGTGTGAGCGAGCTGGTGTGGTGTAGGCGGCATGTTAAGATGGGGGATGTGGATGAGACTGAGGGGATTTGCAGTGCAGCGCATTGATGCAGCATGCATTTGTGAGATTGTGTCCTCACGAGTGTGGGAATTGCCTGTGGCTGTAAGAGACACATTGTGATGTCTGCTTGACATTGGAAAGGCATGGGTTCCAGTCCTTCACACTGTGCATGCCCTAACAGGCACTAACAGGTGATGTCCTGGGTATTATCCTTCCATGAGGACTCCTAGAGAAGGCTTTATATAAGCAAGAATATGTGGCACCTAATTGCCTGATGGGCTGGAGAAGGCGGGGCTTGTCAAATGACCAGGGACACTCCATTAAGCATGGTTGAAGAGATCTGCAAGGGGATGGAAAATGAAAAAATAAGCTTTAATAAACGGTTACCGTTTGGTAGGAAAAGCTGCAGGAGGCAGGGCTAGACACATGATCATTGGCACTCCTCTGAGCCTGGTGGAAGAGAACTGCAAGGAAAGGAAAAAAGCAAGCACTTATATAGTCACTGTTTGTGATAAGGTGGATGAGGTAGAACTGGTCACATGACCAGGGCCACTCTTCTGTGTCAGGTGGAAGAGCACTTAAAGGGAGGAGACAAAAAACAACGTTGGGAAAAAAAATCCCTTAAATTTCTCTTAAACATTTTAATTTTATCCTTTGGAAGGATGGGATTTGTTTTGTCCAGAGAGACATTCTAATGGATTTTCTTTCCTAGGTCGATTAGGTTATCTGACCGTATTGTGGATGTTGCATTGGATGTCACTGATTTTAATCTGGAAGGTGGTGGCACTTATGGTGACCATCTTTTGGGTTGCATTGGGTCTATGGTCCATTTACGACGGAATGTTCAACTCTTTAAAGATTTTGAAAGTCTCATGGGCTTGTGTTTTATGAGGCTTATTCCATTTTGGTAATTGGGGATTTTCTGCTGTGCAGTGGTAAAATGCTCTGCTCTTGCAGTGAATTTTAAAGTGAATTTATTCCGCTGGGCTTGCGACAACAGCGCCTTGGTGTAAAGTGCTCTATAAATAAATAAATCAATCAATCAATCAATCAATATTTGCCATGTATGTATTTGATTCCGCACATTTTTTATGATAGTGTTTAATTTTTCATTAAACAGTTTGTCTGGTGTTTTGGTTGAAATTATATATGTTTCTCTTTTTTACAATTATGGGAGCCAGAATATCAAAGTTACTACTGATTCCATGCGTGTGGCTTTGGATGAGGAGGGTGGGTTGCCTTAGGACAGATATTTGGGATTTAAATGTTTACTGAAGTTGTCAGCATTAACAATTTCTATGGACTAAATCCGTCTATTGTTTTTCTGGGTAGTTAAAGTACATACATATGGGTTTGGTGGAGTTTAATCAGGTGTTTGTTGTCTGGGTGTATGCAGGTTTTTTTTTTCCACTCGTGTAATTTTGCAAAGTTCTCGAGCTCACACCTAAGTGAAGTAAAAACGTTACGTTTTTTACAGCTAAATCCACACTTAATGTCTTTATCCGCATCATTCATTCAATTGATACAACTCCCAATGTGAAGGATCACCACCTGGCTTGTTGGTGCAAAATCACAATATTTTGTGATAATATCGAAATATTTCCTTAAAGGACCTTGATATTATCATGAAATAATGTGATTTTGATGTCACTGTCACTAATCTCACAGTCACTCTAACAACTCACACTACTCCTGGACTTACATTCCGTACTGTTGATTGAGGCATCTTGTTGTCTAATAATAGCTGTACCTTATCTCACACACCATCCTAACAGCAAAGTCAATCAACCAACCAATCGATATGTTTAATTCAGATGTTTTCCATAAAACAGCACAATAGACATACACTCTCAGTACAGATTTAGTAAAATACATTACAGAACTAATTCAAATGCCAAATAGCAGCTCTTAACAGAAGGGATCTTCATGAACACATATAGCTTCAACTCGAGTCGTGTTTCCAATTTTCCCTTAAGTGCTTAGTTCTTGAACACATACCTTTAGCCTAAATCTCAATTCCATTTTTTTGCTAAAGTGCACAGTGCCAGAAGCCGACATTTCACTTTCAATCTAGATTTGCATAACATAAATTCACTAGCAAAACATAGTACAAAATAGCAGCTTTTAACAAAGAAGTATCTTCATAAGAACATATAGCTTTAAACTAAGTCTCATTTCCAATTCATTCTGAAGTGCTTACTGCTTGAACATATACCTTTGGCATAAGTTTGATTTCCAGGTTTCCAGCTAAAGTGCATGGTTCAAAAGGCCAGAATGTAACTTCAATCTAGTTTAAAGTGCATTGTGCAAAACAAGCAGGTCTCACAGAAAATAGAACAAAATAAAATACATAGTGATAGTCATTAGTTACTTAATGGCTTTAGCCTTTAATCTAAGAAGCATTCTTTATTTAATCAATCCAACAGGGCCACATTTAAAAAGAACTGCGATGCGCAAAATGTAATAAAAACAGAAATTAAATAAAACACACCCCTTTAAAATAGGAACATATTGCAGCTTTAAAATAAATTCAACATCAATATATAAAAAGAATTCCTACAAAATGATCAACACTTACTTCTTCTACGCTAGACATTTTCAATAGAATAGGAGGCATTATTGCAAAGTACAAATGCTTATTTTACCAATCTTAGTGAAAACATTTTTTAATTCTCTTCAAACACATTTTCCTGATATCTTGATATGTACAGCAAGTAAGCAAAACATGTATGTCAGATTCAATTGTTGAAGGACAGAAAAGGCAGCATTTCCCATTGCCAGGAAACCAGGCTCAAGTCAGTTCTGCTATTGGTAATACATTTAGTCTGAACTACAAATATCTTTTCTGTACTGGAAACATCCTTCCGATATGGTTCCACAGAAATAGAATCTTTGAAGGTCAGGTAGCTGGAGAATCTTGGCTAAGTCGTTAGAGAGAGCGGGCTCAGCGTCAACATACCTTACTTCTAGTCTGGTTTAAATATTGTCCATCATTGGTTTGGTAATGACAGATGTCTCACTTTGCAGATTTTGGAGTCCAGTCTTTTTAGAAGGCATTTCACATGTCTGTACTAACTCCAAGAGTTGCCTCCTGCAGTCTGGATGACATCCCACATTACATATATATAAATCTTCAATTCTTTAGATTTATGAAGGCAAAACCAGTAAAATAAAGGTGTAAAGCACAATAGGTTTTAATTCTGATTCGAGGAAATAAGGAAAAATGTACTCTATGGAAGTCCAAAATTACATTTCACAACTGCCGTTTCAATTCTTTTCAAGGTGTCTATGTTTTAGGTCCCTATCATTTCACTGCCATATGTTGTGGCTGAGACCGGTTCTGCTTTATAAAGGTCAAAGGTAGACATAGGTAATCTTTCCCCCAATTTGCAGCTTAAAGAGCATAACACTACCATTCATTTTTTAAAGTTACTTCATCTGATTGTTTTTCGACAATTTTGCATGTTTGGTCATCAGATAGTCAAAGTAAAAGGCTTCTCTCAGTGACACCTCTTCAAGAGCAGTAGTACCTCTCTTATGGTAATGGCAGCTGCAAATCATTCACACATTTTTATTAACATTTATAGACAGTTCCCTATCCTTGCAAATATCAGTGGCCATTTGCCAACTGTTAGTTGAGGCCTGATGAAGTTTGGAAAATACTTACAACAACATCTGCATGAATCAGGATCCCTAACTTCTTCCCAGCCATTTTTGGGGCATTAGCTTCTAGATTGAATATCCTAATATATCCTAATAGCAAGATTGTGTATGTATAAAAGAAAAAGTATAGGAGACAAAACAGAGTCTTGGCTGAGTACAACAGCAAAGTCACTTCAGCACAGAGACTGCATTGACAATCTTCACCTCTGTTCCAGAACCACATTATTATGATGCACAACCACCCTGTTACTAGTTAAATCCTTAAACACAAGCCATTCCTGATTTTGCAGTTGGTGACTGATAATTCACATATTATTGAAGACACATCATATCTGTATCATTCATATGTCAACCATGTGAGCCCATGCCAGCCTTGCACAGGCTGTGTATATTCTCCCTAGACTCACTATCTCTGTGGCACCGAGCAGGACAATATCCAGTGGAGTTGCCTCATTTTGTTGATCGTTTGTGAGGTTGGGTACCACCTTCCCCTAGCAGGAAAACCCTCAGCAAGAGCTGTCTTGGGAAATAGGATTCGAACTGCACACCATAAACCAATGGACTAGCCTCACACCAGGGTATTGCATATGAAAATACCAAGATGCTCTGGGTCTGAGATGGAGGTTGGCTTAGTGTATCGAGAGGTAGCTCAGCACATTTTGGGAAAGATTCTGTACCTCTCTTTCCTTCCGGCACTCTACACTTCCTTTAGCCCGAAGAAATGTGGGTGATGTAACCATGTTGCAGTGGTTAGGGTGATGGTAGTATTACTGCACTCAGTCTGTGAAGGAGAGTGCATTTCTCCAGTTCTGTTTCTGAAAAGTTGCAAGTTAGATCGCCCTCTTCCCTGTGCTGTATTTCGGTCCATGGTGCACATTTGTATTTTTCTATATAGCTCTTCAAATGAGTAAAAAACAGAAAATGAAAATCTGTAGCATGGGTTTAACATTGTTACACAGATGAGCTCCTTGCAATCAACTGTGTGTTTGCTGACCCTGTCACTCGTATCAATGTGTTGAAGTAGCCATTTGCTAGACCAAAACTTCAAATTCCTCGTCCTCTCTCATTTTCCATCCCATTATCATAACCTGGTCTTTTATCACATGAACGAATATGATAATATCACTGTTGATTCTGATATCTTTGTTTGCATTGTGTATAGTGTATTAACAAGAACCCACTATCTAGGGGTCAAAGACATGGATACTCTGCTTCATCTTTTTGTGGCTTTGCATATTTATTGATAGGCTTGTGCTGTTCAAAGATGTTTTGAAGCATATGTCTGGTTGAATCCCCTTTGGTGGAAGCCTCCTGCATTAGGCCAACCTAAGGAAGGCATTTCAAGTTTTCAATCTTCTCAGCATCTTCAAACTTTAAAGGAATGGGCATAATGGCCTCACATGTTGTGAAATTTCACTGTGATGTTGGCTTCCCCTGCATCCTTTTTTGGAATAGATTTACTATAAGGTTCAAGCAGTTTGAAGAAAAGGGCATACAGTAGTTATTGCCATCTGCCGCTGGAAGCACAATGTTGCTGTAAATGTTGTTCTCAACAAATCCAACAGTTATTTTGGTCTAAGCCATTACAAAAAAGAGATTCGAATAAAGCTAGGTTATCTTCTTGTGTCTGCAGGATCTTCACAAACCAAAGAGATGCTTTCTGGCAATTATTTTAGTATGACAGTTCAGGTAGTAGTAGTGATTGCCCGGCCAGTGTGCAGTTGCTTGTAAGTAGCCCAATGTACAATGAATCATATAAGTGGTGTTGTATAGAGTGTGATAATTGCAATGTTGTCATTGCTCTTTTCAATAGTCTACAAGCGGCCCAGTGATGTGTCTTTTCACAGAGGCAGGTTCTGACAGATTCAGTGGACATAGAAAAACCCTGAGCTTTTGTCAGTTTTAGACAGTAACTGACATTGGGCCTCATTACGAGTCCGGCGGCAACCAGCCGGTTTTTCCGGATCGGTTACCGCCGGACTCGTGTTACCATTCCACCTCCGTGACTCCCGGAATTACCAGGGCAATACGACCCTGGTGTCCCGGGAATTCCGGAGGCGGAATTCGGTAAATCCCCATTCCCATTGAGTCCAATAGGACTCAATGGGAATGGGGAAGTGGAATCACCGGCACCAACTCGTGATGGTGCCGGTGTTTCCACGTCCGCCTGCAGGCGGGCGGTGTTAAACCCGCCAGGTCAACCTGGCGGGAACGGCACCTCCCGCCTGCAGGACTCGGGATCGGGCGGTCTGGAATTAACAGTGGCGGCGGGTTTACCGCCACTGTTATTTCCGGACCGCCAGACCCGTAATGAGGCCCATTGTGTTTTCCAATGTACTTGTATTTCGTGCCCTACATTCATTTCTTTTTCTTTGGCAAGAAATTGCCTTGTTACTCCTCCTGGGACTGTATCTCACCAGATAAGATTGCCTTCAGCAAGACAGCACCAATTAGAATCACCACCTCTCTTCCCCTATGCTTCATATCAGTTGCTGTTGGGACTCAGCAGCAGTTTAACACATTCCCTTCCAGAGGGGGTGAAAGAGGCTACTCCAGTTACAACACATGCCACCTGTTGCCATGGGCTGCTTCTAGAGAATTGTGATAGTTATGGCCCAGTGTGAGCTTCACCTTTTCTATGAGGAGCTTTACACTTGGTGAAGCTAGTGGTTTAGGTGCCATTTTTAGTTAGTCTTCTTGGAAGTTCAATCTTGATTGATTGGTCCACCTGAGTAGAAGAACAAAACAATATAATTGCACATGCACTATGCAAAGTAGAAAAGTTCACCAAAAATAACTAGTTAGGGATACTAAATGCAATGGTGTAATTGTAACAAAATGCACATATCACCCATCATACCAAAGGGTGCATTCAGATTCCTTCAGACACAAGGGTGATGTTAATAATCACACTCAGGAAAAACGCTGTAAAGAGGGAAACTTCCTATTCTGATATGCTCACCCCTATCACCATTTTGTTGCTTTGGAAGTCATTCGTTTATGAAATATAATGCCTCTAGAAGTGTTTTGTGGAAATATGTCTCTGCTCCAATTTCCTTGATTCGATGAGTATGTGTATGTGTTTGCAAAATGTTATTATGTATCATGCTATTATATGACATATATACTGAACTATTCACACACACAATTTGTGGATGTTTAAAGGCTCCTGGAAAAGCTTTGATGTCTGAGTGTGATGGGGCTTCTAGGTTATGTGGGTTGGCCCCCCTGACCAAATTGGGTGGTGTTGAGCTATTTGATGGAGGAAACTGGACTGGAGGGGGGGAGGCCAAAGGGGATGGCAAACTGAGTGTAGATTAAACTGTGCTCCTTCTGTGAAGCCTCAAATTAGGTTATTATGACTGTGCTATGGGTGCAAAAGCTGCTGCAGCCCATACCTGGCTCATACCTGGCAGTATGCTTTGGCCAATCTTGTTTGGTCTTTTAGGTCCCATACTGATGGTCTACTATTGCCTCATTCTTATTCTTTGATCTGACAGGTGTGGTAGACCAGAGCCAGGAGACAGACTAGGTGGCATTGTTTACAAACTTTTCTTTATTGCTAAGTCACCAGGAAGCCTAAGATGTCCCCGTCTCTAAGGTGCTTGGACCTATTCTAAAAAGAAAAACATAAACATGCTTGTCAGATCGTCTGTTACAAATAAGAAAGTCCACCATCAGGAGCCCTATGGTACCTGCGTTCTGTCCCTACCATTTAGATAAGAATGACAAAACTCAACAAAAATACAGTTGGGCTTATGCCCTAAGCAAGTAACTGAGGTCTGACCACCAGCGCTGTGTGTCTTTTTCAATAGAGGCTCCTTTCCCCTGTGCAAAGGCTGAGCCAGAAGTGTGCATAAATGCAGTCCTGCAACTTTACACAGCCCTCGTTATAAGCTAGCAATCTGACTGTGGGACAGAGTATAACACAATGGGGCAATCTAGGGGCCACATAATGCATGGCGTCACAAGTGCCCACCTCTGTGTGTTGGTTCTTTGATCTACTAGGAGTAAACCACAGCGCTTTTGAATTCAGCTCATTCCACCATGAAGGAGTTTTCCAGGCCAGGAGAACATTAGTCTTAGACTCCCACCCACACGACAATTGTATTGGGGTTCAGCTGGAATCTCTAGGTCAGATGTTCAAAAATGGAGATAATGCTTTTGCTGCTGGATTGACCTCTTTCAATGAAGATAGTGTATGGGAACTTGACAATATTGTTATAATAGTCAGATGACTAATGGTCATCTGATGCTTAGCACATTAACTTTTTTTCACAAGGCCTGCCTGCGGTCTTTACTCTTTTTACATTTATATGAAATGAATGAACAACGGATGAACAAAATGTAGTGTCACTCATTTTAAGTAAGATGGTGATCATATTGCATGATCTTGCCATGACAGCATATGTTATGTTATGTTAAGAGAACTTGTAAAGTGCTCAGTCACCCATAGGGATCATGACGCTGGGAAGGCGGAAGCCAGACTGACCAATCCATTCTAGAGCAAGTAGGTCTTCAAAGAGCTTCTGAACTGAAGATGATTAGACTGATGTTTTAGTGGCCGTGGCAGATCATTCCACAATAAAGCTGCTGCCACCGAGAACGCCTGGCCTCCAATCTGCGTGCGATGAAAAGACACTCAGAGCAAGCCGGCGGACACGGACGAAGCATAGGTTTATGAACTGTGAACGATGTGTGTAGCTTGAAATCATTCACATTTATATACGTTTAGTTGTTGTAGTTGTGTGAATTGTTAATAATGTTATGATAGAATAAAAAGGAAAATACAAGCTAGTTAAAGTTACTGAGAGTGACATATGGCTCCTAACTCAGAACTCTATAGCTCAAATGCAATAGGAAAGACATGGCTGGGTGAAAGCTGCATAAAAGCAGACATTAATGAGTTTATGTAGAAATTGTTTTCAGAAATCATGTAGATGTTTAAATAATGTTCAAGTGTCTGAACATGTAAGGATGGGGAGATGGAACTCCAGCTTTAGTGTGAATTTTCAGCGTGCATTGGAAAATCAAAAGAGCAATTCTGAAGAAACTACTCAACTCATCATTTCTTTCTGACCTTTTTGAGGGCGCTCTTTGGTTATATTGTCCATGAATTCTAATTCCTTCCCATAATTTCACATAATTTCACCTGTATGTTATATAAACATTATCAGTAGGTTGCTCTGATGGACTTTTGCCATTTTAATATTACTACTCTATAGTCATTTTGATGAGAATTCTATACCATTCCACGAGTACGCTTAATCTCATTGTAGCCTTTTAACGTGTGTATATGTGCAAGGTCATACATCTAGATATATGCACTCGTACACATGTTTTAATGATAGGAGCATGTCAAAGTGCTACACTCTTTTTGAGCGGGCCACATTTATTTGAGCGCGTTTGCAACTGAAAGCTACATGGGCCCAATGTGTAGGGAAAGGTAAGATGCCCTCTTGCTTAAGGTTGCAGCATGCATTGCACAGCCCTGGGTCCTGGGATCTATGACCTAGAGTTGGTGGCTACTAGGAGTAAACATGACCCTTTCATCAGCCGCTCGCTTCGCCTTGTCAGCTTGCCAATGTGAAGCCATTGTGTAACATTCGCCTTTCTTCTCTTGCAGTTTTTCGTTTGCTGCCATGCACTTCTCCAGCTGTCCCAGCTGCTGGTCTCGGGATATCTCAAAAGCTCCATTTCCACTATCGAGAAGCGGTTTGGCTTGTCAAGTCAGATGTCTGGACTGGTGGCTTCCTTTAATGAGGTGCAGATGCATGTGTGTCGAGAAGTATGCCTTTCTTAAGTAATGTTGCATCACTTAACCAGATGAGCGTAGATCTGCTGACGAGCAGCGTTGTCATAGATAAATGGTGACCAACTCTGCACCAGAGTGGTACTTTTGAAGCATTGTGATCATTAAGCAGAGGGTTTGTTTGTGCCTCACTAAAAGTGCCTTGTGAATGAACAACACTTGCTGCACAACTGACCATAGGCATCCCGTAAATATATCTAAAACATCACAGAGTGGTACATTTCAGAGTGGACCATAGTACCGAAAAACACTGCAAACATTAATTAAATAAATAAAGGGTAGTGGGGTAAAGAGGTTCAAATTATTCGGGATGGGGTTGGGTGACGTTAAAAAGGGTACCAAAACATGGTGCTTGGTGGGGGAACCCCCCCAAATTAAAAATAAAACAAGAAATGTGGTATTATTTCCGCGATTAAATGTATCACTCTGTAATTGTGGTGGGTAAAATCACATATAACCCTGACTATAGACACAAAATGTAAGTTAAAAGTTGGAAAAGTGCTTATAATGTAACAATAGTTTCCCAGTGTGCTGCAGCGCTGACTACATCTTGTTAAGTGTCGACACCTAACAGAATAAGAGGGCAGCTTCTTTATGTTTCAGCCCTTAGTTTGCCTATAGAATGTGCCTTTGTGAGGGCACAACACTGAACATAAACTAATACAGAAATTAAAGGACAACATTTGCCACTAATGCCAAGAATTTGCCACTTTACACTACATTTCATGTGTTATTATCTGCTGTTAGGGCCACAGTTACATAAGCAAAGGGATGACTCCATGTGATTGGTAAAACCAAAAGGTGATGGCTATAAGTTTTAGAATGAATCTTAATATTATTATCAGTGTGAGCATACAGGTACGCGATGTTCTGCGCTAGGTTACAGCTTTCTTTCTTTCTTTCTTTCTTTCTTTCTTTCTTTCTTTCTTTCTTTCTTTCTTTCTTTCTTTCTTTCTTTCTTTCTTTCTTTCTTTCTTTCATTATAGTGACGGCAGCATTCGCACAAGCTATGTGCCTATGCCCAAGGTTGCACTCAAAATTGCATTCGGTTTAAATGTTGTGCATAGGTGGTGCACATGTCCCAACTGGTACTAGAACAGCCTCAGGGCTGTTTGTGGCCTCAAACGCTCAGAGCACATCTCCCAAATCCGACTCGAAGCCCACTGGCTTCCTGTTAAAGCATGCATTGAATTTAAAATACTTTCCACCACTCACCGCTGCCTCTATAACACAGCTCCTCGCTATCTCACATAGCACATCTAAAAAAAAACCAATCTGCGAACCCTATGCTCAACCTCCTCCATCTCACTTACTACACCTAGATACACCAGAAAACGATCACGGGGCTCCTGCTTCACTGTCATCACTGCCACACTATGGAACTCGCTCCCAACCAGAAACGATCACCCCTTAACCACTGTACTATGTATGTAATTTAGTGCTGTGATACCTCTGGGCCCTGGGCACGTATAACATTTTAAATAAATAAATAAATACATTGATTACTTTCACAAAGTAGCAGTCCAATTATATGTTCAAATGAATTTTTATCTTATTCTCAATAACTTTCTGAAGCAAAGGCCAACATGTGTTTCGACATGTGCAGTATTCTTCAAGGCTATGAAACATGTAGTGTTGAGATTCTTGGTTGCCATGGATTCTCAATGCTTTCTTAAACGTTTTGGCAGATGTCTGCAGATATATGCAGTCTTGGGCTTGTTGCACACAGAACGCCACTGCTGAACACAGCAATCAACAAACTTCAGACCTTCATAAGATATATGGAGGAACTTTATACTAATTAGGAAGACTCTGCATGGCACAAGGAAATAAACGTATAAAGCCCAAGATTGGATATATAAGCAGACATCCGCCAAAACATTTAAGAACGCATTAAGAATCCATGCACAACATGGAAACCAAATGCATTAGAATTCATCGTAACCACGTGCACCGTTCTGGGCAAAACTCCAGACCACAATCCTCAGTCTGCCAAACCATTACAGAAGGGGAAAGGCCATAGGCAAATCAGGCTTGGACCCCCACCAAAAGGGGCAAAGAAATGGAGGTGTGGAAAGTTGCCCAGAGCAGTGCCAGTGGTTCAGATTTATTCAACATCTTCCACCCATCACTTTTGTGGTTCTACTCTGTGATTTGTGCCAGATCAAGGTAGACATGCTAAATGTATGCTGATTCTTCTTGAGTTAGATACCTATTTAATGGATAAGCAAACAATGTGTTTTTCATCTAAGTATTATAATTGTTTGCATAAAAACTTGAATGCCACAACACACAATAATATAACGGTACAATTTTAGTAGTGTGTCAAAACCGGATGTAGATGCAGCCCCCCCCCCCCCTGCTACCCCCCTTTATTAATATCCCTTACCCCACGCCCACATATATTTAATTTACAAAGGTTTAATTTTCGGTAAAAGAATTAAAAAACTATTTGGTCACTTCTTCCTCGAAATCATTGGATTCGGTCACTTCTAGCGTATCGGTCAAAACCATCCCTGTTAAATAAAACGTTGAACATATTTCCAGAAATTAAGACCACAATGATTTAAACACCCTCTTCCCCTTTTAGAATTTGATATCATATATGTTCAGGGTACAGGTGATTTTCTCTATCATTGAATCTGCCAAAACTATGATTGTCTGAATGTTTTTGTTCCTATGGAAACCTCCTCGTCTAAGTGCAAAAACTCACCATGTTCGATAAGTCTCTTCAATTTATATGGCAGTAGCTCATTGCCTGTCCTATCAAGTACAGAAGTCTAGAAGTGTCATGAGGAGAGTTAACGGACACCGACTTGAGGCAAGACAGAGGAAGAACCCAGGTCTGTGGTGCTGCAGTCGGGCAATTCTACACAGCTGCACAGGGGGCCACACCATGTCTTGCCCCATTGCCTGGCACCAAAGTGAACCTTTGCTCTGGGAACCATAAACATTTACGGCCACCTCAAAGGTGTGATGTCATGAGTCTGGGAATAATAGTATGGTTTGTTGCGCTAGACCAGCTCCTGCGCAATGTATGACCATGGGAGAAAGGTATAGAAGGGTGGAATTGACATGAACTACTGGGAAATGAGCAAATAACTTCTTTACAAATGGCCCATTTCAGGGCTGAGAGAGTGACTAAGCAGAAGGTGTGAACACATGCGGAAACCATCTCTACGAGACATCAGCAAACCCCAAACCATTAAAACAGAGGAAGTGCGTGTGGTCAACAATTTGTTCTATGCTCGACCACAGCCTAGACGACGTACTTCCGTAATGATAAATTTATGTATAGCACGCACTTGTGCCTTTAATGCATTCAGTTGCAGCATTGTAATTTAGTCTAATTTATTTTTATTTAAAAGCATTGACGCATATGAACGTTTTTTATTAGTCATGATTCAGAAATAAGTGAAATTAAATTATTATATATATTATGCCTTTGCACCAGCACAAGGCATAGTTAAGGTTAAGAAGAACTCTGTATGGATTTTCAGAAAATATCTTTTCTGAATAACTTTTGAATAACATTTGAACCTTTGAACGAAAAGATCTCAAAACATTTGGCAATAATATTTCGAGAGAGCTACCTTTACATGCATAATTGCAGGATTGCACATTACGAGCTTCATAGTTCAGAAAATGTTTACTTTGGTTGTGATTTGCACAGCTTTTAACATGGGGTTTTCTCATAGAAAAAAACAAACAAATTCAGACCAAATATCTTAAAATGTTGACTTTTCTATTTTTGCAAATTTTGCCATGCGTCTAGATTTCATCAGGAATTGGTACATTGAAAAAAAATGAAATTGACTTGGCCAATTTTGAGTTATTAACGCTTTAAATGTATCTATATATTGCTTATGCCCAGAAAGAACTTGCATTTTTCATACAAAGTGTGCCAGGAACGTATGAGTTTCACAATTCATAGATCACGTCATCACGTCATTGTATTTTCACATAAAAGCCAGGGATGACTTTGATTTCAATTTTCAAATGTAATTTATGTGCACAAACTGTACAAAGAGGCCTATGAGTTTTACAGTTGTTACATTAAGCAATTGTAATCTCCTGAAGACTCACATAAAAGTGTGAGCCTACCCAGATGTGAGTTTTCAGGAGATTTAAATTGCTTAATGTACAAACTGTAAAACTCATATGCCTATTTGTACAGTTTGTGCAGATTAATTCAAGTACAAACTGTGAAAGCTATATATGCCTCCTGTACTTATTGAAAACACACATCAAAGTTAGATTTGACTTTAATGTGAGTTTTCATATATTTAGGAGGAATATAATTGAGGGCCAGATTAAAGTTACATTTTATATTAAAAGCCTACGTACATGTGTGAGATAAAGATTTTGTATAATTACACAAACAACATACTCTTACTAGGCACGCGCCTATCACACACGCTACTACCACGCATGCTCTTATGGTTCATGCACCAACCTGCATGCCACTTACCAGCATGGCAATGGTTGGTAAGGCAGATGCAGAGGACTGGGTCGCTGGCTTTTGGCAGCGCAGCAGCATGGTCCATGGACATAGAGGTTCCTGAAAGCCGGACGGGCCGGTCCCTGATAGGAGTGGCACCGGTCTCCAGGAACTTTGGGACCACGATTGACGCAGCCATCTTGTCACCACTGCACATGTGTGGAGGACAGGCTCAGTGCATGCACAGAAGGAAGAGCATTCCCGATAGCCTTGGAAACTGGTACAGATTTGTTCCAGCCTCATTTCGATGACGGAAGCTTGGAGGGTCTTATCGCTCCTAGGGATACGTTTGCTTTCCCTGGCATGTTCCTGTGGCCATACTGTTTCCTGTTCTTTCCTTGTACATCTTGTGCCTCGCCATTCTTGACCTGCCTGCCTTTTGGTTTTTCCCATGTCCATCTTATCTCTCTCTAGCCCTGACCTGTCTGTCTCCTGATTTTCTCTTGTCTGTCTTGTGCCTTGCTAGTCCTGACTTGCCTACCCCCTGCTTCATGGTTTTTCCCTTGACCATCTTTTGTTTCAACAGCCTGGAACGGCATGCCGTTTCCCTTTCTGTCCCTGCCAACCTGTGCCTTTCTCATGCCTGTTTGCTCTTGTCTTTCTACTTCCTGTTTGCCTGCTTCGTCTGAACCAGATTCCGAGATGACAATGTTGATATCCTAGAACAAAGGTAGGCACTTAGCCTTGAATGTCTGCTTTCTGTTTGCCTGCCTCATCTGAACCGGATTTCTAAGTACCTACCTGTATTTTGGATGCCAGCATTGTCAGCTCGGATCTTGCTGAAAACTGTGTTTTCCTGTCACTGTTCCCCATGTCTGTACTCCATGTAAATCTGGAAAGTCGCAGTTATGGTGTATGGGGATGACTCCCTCGTGGTTTTTGTCATTTACTGTGAGAACGCTCGGGTTGTCTTCTTGTATTCACCGTTTTCTACAGGCACCTTCCAGCTCAGAGTAGCTTTGTGGGGCATCAAACTGGAACCGACTTATCCATTATGAGGTACAAAGCAAAGGCCAAATGACAGATTTCACACTATGCCCGAGCTCATACAAAACGCGTTACTCTGACACACGCTCCCGAGTTTTCCGTGAGGTGAGAATATCCTAAGTTGGGCATAGTTGTCTTGTGTATTTCATTGAATTTAGTTCGTGAAGATAACAATCACGGCACGCTGAAAAACACATCCTACAACCTAATAGGGTAGAAGAGCACTTTAGAAGACAGAACACAGTAATTAATTTACATATATAACTGAGTGGCAGGAAGAGTATCCTAATTCATAGAACTCAATTCAATGAAATACACAAGGCAACTACGCCCAACGAAGTATATTCTCACCTAATGGAAAACTAGGGATAGGACAATCATTTGAAATGTAATCAACAGCCTTTAATAGTGAGATAGCCTTGATAAAGACTGATGGGTCGAAACACTTGTTGACTATATTTTTCAAGGACAGAAGAGCAGGATTCGAATAGAATAACTGCTCTGTTACATGATGTTATATATTTGTGAGAAATTGTGAATACATATCTAAGAGAAAAAGTATTTGCACTTGTTACTGGAGATTAATGACAACCAAGCTACATCACATATGATCAAGCCCAATCATTTATGTTAAGGATATTAAGTCTCTTGTTTACATTATAGGGCTGGGGCATCCCCTATCTTAACTAGATTGCTGCTGACCATTTACACTCTAGACTAGGGCATCCTGAGCGCACAAGCACCCTGATTTGTTCCCCAACTGTGATTTTTGGATTCATATTTTAAATGGTTTCTCAAATTATAATATGTTTTTTTCTGACAGTGTTGCATGCAATAGATTTCTTTTACAGGGGTTATTATAACCTAATTCTGTGTCACTTATTTTTGTCAACCTCAACAGAATGAATGGAAGGCTTGGACATCCCTATCAGGTTGCAAACATGTGACTCACTGGTTACTCATGGATCGGGGATATGTTTCTGTGGGTCTTTTTTCTGTGGTATAGGACCCTGTCACTAATCTTCCCAATTCCACCCACTCTGCTTACCTGCTTTTCATGGTGCCCACTGCCAAGGGTGGTTTTTGGCTTTATACTCATCCACCTACCATCCCTGGCCCTTACTACACCCTTATTAATTGTATCAGCCATTCAGTGTCTGCAATACTCTTCCTTTTTTACTGTCCTGGCCTGATCCATTCTCCGGTTGGGGGTGCCTACCATTCTGCACTTTTGTAGGGTGCCGTTATATGAGGGACGCACCATAAAACCTTTTTCTTTATTAATCTTCACATAGGGGACACCTCATGAACCTCATACCTTTTTGCAAGCCATAACCCCTTCCCTGCTTGGTTTGGTCTTCTGCCTCCTCCAGTGCCCTGACAGATTGTGCCACCGATTTCCATTTGATAATAATGATTCTGAATAAGAATTGGCCATATAGGACCGACTGCACAAACATCACCGGCTTCGATCACAATTCTCATTCATAATCGCTGTACTCACTGAGCTAGCTTGCTGTTGCCAACCCAAATGAAGATGAAGAAGGTTTAGTTAGTTTGTTCCAAGGAAGACATCACACCTTCCGGGACCATTGGTAAACTGCAACTAGTCATAGAATGTGACAGCAGAGAGAACACCAGATATCGAACTTTCAAAAGATACAGATAAATGAGATAGCGATATAATATCTCCCCAATTCGAGGTTTACAGCTAAATCATACAGATACAATAGAACTGATGAGGACTAATTGTTCATAGGGTATGTCTGGAGAGAGAGAACTAGATATCCTAAGATCCAAAATCTTTCAACGACTGGTAAATTTGCTCTGTCTGTGCAGCATTTGTTAAACACTTTATAACCCTGCCTAACACCCTATTTGCTGTCATCAGCTTGTGGTCTTTTTTCCTTGTGTTTCAACTTGTACAGTGTTCCAATTGTTTAGTTTTATTGCATCAGGTTTATTTCCTTGCTTACCAGCTTCTGAATTATTGCCCCTTGTGTACACACCCGCCACCTTAAATGGAGACATGCACCCTGGCAAACACTCAGTAAAATATTGGGTCCTTTACTCGCATCACAGCTCCCACACAATATTCTATGAGCTTGGTGCCAAGAAGTTGGCCAAACCTCAGCTTGTACTTACTTTGACTCTCATTTACTTTGACTCTCACTTCCATCATATTGACACTTATGCCCCTGGCTAACTTCGTCCACATATGGTTCAGCCTAATATCTGGATCCCCACTTCTCATTAGGACCTATATATTTTCTCCACTTACTGAGTGCTTCACTCAAGGGCCGATGCCAGTCTAAGTTACTGGAAATCGCCAATTGTATGAAACCTTCATAAAATGGTTGGCTCTTTTCATCAACCCATTGACACATGGGTGATAAAGAGGAGGGTGAGAATGTCTGACACACCAGGCATGTAGTGTATGTTGTATCTCCTCAGTGCAAAGCTGCACCCCATTTTTCGTGACATTCTGCCTATCAACTCAGCCTTGAAATATCGAGCCCAAAACTGATCAGGTAACTCTCAGTCCACTACATAAGGTTTTCAAGAATTGTCTGATCAATGGCAAGTTGTGTAATATTTGTTCTAGCAGAGCAACTGGTTTGAGATGGTGGTTGACATTTTGCCTGGACTTGTCACTAATCCTCCACAGTATGATGCATGGCTGGCCACCAAAAGTATGCCCCAGCCTTCCTTTGCTGAGAGTATGGCGTAAACGACCCTCATGGGTTAAATCAACAATTTTACTTTTTGACAATATTGGTGGAATGATGTGACAGCCCTTATAATTCCCAACTTTGTATCAGCCAGTTTCATCACCACATTCTGAAAACTAGGGTGGTGTTTAATTATCTGCTTCCATCTTTCTTTCAAGCCTTTGTGAATCAAGGTTGTGCCTCTGTCATTCTCCATGGACGCTTTCCATTCACTCGTTTTGATTACAGGGTTGTCCAGTGGTAGACACAACCCTTAGCTCTGGTGTCATTCATGAGAGGAAATGTGCCACCACATTGTATTCTTCTGGTACACCATCCATCCTGATGTTCTACTCCATCAACTTAATCAACCACCATCTTACCCTGGGGGATTTGGTGCTGATGTTTTTGAATTAAGTCATGCAGTACTGATGTGTCTGTATAATTCTAAAGCAATACCAAACATTATCTTGAAAGAATTCACAGCCACATTAACTGACTACCCATTACCTGTGATGATAGTGTAGTACCTCAATTAACTTCTCAAAGCCATGAAACTACATTATATAGAAGCTTGGTCTTTCTCATGAACCTTGATTAAGCTTACCCCCCAGCCCTTGGTCACTCTCCTCCATAGTAATCATATGTTTTACCTTGGCATCAGACATGTTTAAGGTACTCTGATCAGGATGTCTACTAACTCCTTATTGGGCTAAATTCCCTTTTCACACAGCATGTTCAGTAAGTATGGTACACTTTTGGCCTTTATGTGTAATTTATTTGAGGCGTAGAGTCAACATCTTACTCTTGATGTCCTTTATCATACCACGGATCATAGCATCTTGTTCTTCTTCTTTAGTCCATGTGGCAAGGATGTCATCTTTGAAGTGGTAAACGTCTGGGATGCCCCTGGACAGTCCTTGCATAAGTCTCTGAAAAGTTGGGTTTGAAGATGCCCTATCAGATGGGCTCGATACTGCAAGGCTGAGTTTACACTCAGGCGGAATTAAACCAATCAAATGCTATATGATGATACATACATGTTGCGAAACGTGTGACGAGGGAACTTAGGTGCCTAGAAGACACATGCAACGCGAGTTTGAAGTATGCAGAGGACAAGTCCAACACAATCAAATACCTGCACAGCTTCAGAGTAGTTACCGTCTCTGATATGTTTGCGATGGATGTTCATCTATCCACATTCTGGCACTGAAGTCAATGAGAGCAACACATGTGCGCCCCCATGGCCACGGGCTAACGGCACAGTAAAAATAAATAAATAAAATATGCACATTTCACATGTATCCATTGTACGTGGACAATATGGCCAGTGACCAATCTGTCTGAGGGCTCATTAGCTAAACTGTAGACTTGTTGAGTTCCTTGCTCAGCACCCGTTTCACATAGAAAGAGTTTATCCTTGTGCACCTTGGGGTTGCTTCTCAATACTATGCAGTGATTTAATGTTTTCCATTTTCCTATACGTAAAAAAAGGCAGGTGCTGTAAATTTAGACAAGACATTGTAAAGGTTGAATTTGAACAGACTTAAGTCTCTGTAAGCCTTCAACCGTAATGTAGAAAAAATGGGTTATTTCGGGAGGCAAATTATACAGCATGTTTAGAAAGGAGCTAATAGTTACAAAAGAACAGGGGCAGGCATGTCTTTGCAACATCACTTACGTCTGTGCTGTCTGCTGTCAGAATAAGGGGGTGCAAAGTAAGCAGATCATTGTTGGGGGAAGGGTGGTGGGCCTTTTCTCCCAAAGTAATTGAATGTAAGTTTAGAGGGAGCTTTTGGGTCTGTTAAGGGGTTGCAGTACAACTGTAGGCCCGCTGTAGGAGCAGCCCGCGCTGCCCCCGAGATGCAGAGAGGAAGAGGTGAGCTGCAGGCATAATATCAGTTGCCTCAGAGCCCTCGTTATCCTCACAGCACATCTTCGCCTCATCCGCTCTAAAATCACTTTTATTGAAGAGCACCTGTCTGCTATACTCTACAAAGGATGCTCACCTTACTTACCTGCAGCCTCCAAGCACATATTGCCCATGTGTTTGCATTCCACTCAAAATTCGTTTGTCAGGCAATTTAAAGATGGCCGCCGTGCTTTGGTCCCCCCACACCTGAACTTGTCCTGAATGCCTGCCTGACCTGCACCCTGCACCTGCCTACGGATTGGTGCTGACTGGCAACACATCGAGCCTCCAATCACGGGCAGGCGAGAGCCGGCCAATGAGGTAAGGCCCAGAGAAAAGGCCATCCCCCTGACTGAGCTGACCGAGCGCAGCCACGCAGCCAGGCGACGTCCTTATGCCCAAAAACCTCTGCAATTCATCTTGCCTCTAGTGCCCCTCCGGCTAACTCAACCAGCAGTGCTTGACCACCTGCAATGGAAGGTAATCCACGCTACCTGCACCACCTTTAATGTACTTTACTGACTCTGAGATACAGCGCTCTCCTTACCGTCTATAGTGCTCGCCCCAGTTTGCTACCAACGTGCTCACCTGCATCACCCCTGTTTAACACCTGCCATACTGCCTATGCTTTACCTGCTATGCTCCCTTATTGCGCCTGCCTCAGACTAATGTGCGCGATTCTTGAGTTAGTCTGCCTACCTCCTGCATTATCCAAACCTGCAGCGCACACATTCTGATCTGCTCCACATGTATGCTACATCGCTCTTCTGCCTGATAATGCTCGAGGTGCAATGCCTGTTTGACGTGCCACACTTTTGAATGGTGCCTTGTGTACTCTGCACTGCTCCTTACTTGATGTAAGTGTAGTGTACTTGCATAACCTAACCTGCTGTGCCTCACTACTGATTGGTGCCCCATGTATGTTGCATTGCTCTTTGCCTGATATGCCCACATTTGCTGCAAGCCTGGTATCTGCTTTGCCTTTTGTTCCTCTGCTATGAATGTGCCCATTCATTCACCCAGTACTGCCTAGACTGCCGCATTGCTACAACTGTACCCTGCGACCTTTTTGAGACCCTTTTGGTCACCTACCATGGCACCCTGTGACCTATCCAAGACCCTTTTGGTCGCCTACCATTGCACCCTGTGACCTATCCGAGACCCTTTTGGTCGCCTACCATTGCACCCTGTGACCTATCCGAGACCCCTTGGTAGCTTGCCACTGCATCCTGTTACCTATTTAAGACCCTTGGGTTGCATGCCTTGCACGTTGCTAACTACTCTAAGTCATGCATTTTAGTTCATATTGTGATTCTTGAATATCATGATCCATATCACTAGATGAACCCCTGGCTATAACTAGCCACCAGCAATCTATATTGCGACACCCTAGCCAGACATCCTAGCGAAGTAAGGTAAGTAACTTGAACCATTTAACTACTCTAACTACCATGTGTAGAAACCTGACCTCCCTGACCCTCCTAACTACAATCATGGCCTTTGCTACCTACAGCACTAGCCCCCCCACAGACAGAAACCTGAAACTTAGGGCAAGACTACCTTGCATTTATGAACCCAAAAGAAATAGCGCAAACAATACTGTTAGATCCCCAACTATACAGACGCACTAGGCTAAGCAAACTCAAGCCACGAAACGCTCAACTCGGACCCCGAATCCCACTCACTTTCATAAAAGGAAACACCCGAGTCGAAACAAGTACACAGATAAATCTGCAAGCTATCCTATTCCTAAGAATACTTTATCACTTACTGGATCCCTTATCAACGCCAGATCCATGGTAGCCCATGCAACTGAAATTGCTGACATACTAAACAACAGCAGCATCGACCTCCTTGCCGAAACAGAAACCTGGCTCCACGAGGCAGCAGGACCCTCCTTGATGCTAGCCATACCTGACAATTACCAGATCCACAGAGTAGATAGACCCAATGCTAAAGGCGGTGGCCTAGCCATCATCGCTAAAACTACTTTTCCTATCAGACTCACCACCTCACCTCCTTGTGCTTCCTGCGAAGTACTCTCAGCAAAATTGCAACTCTCTAAGAACCGCACGCTAACTATTCACTTGATCTATAGGCCCCCAGGTCCCTTGGGAACCTTTGAAGATGACCTTACCACCCTCATAGCCAACAATACCCAAAATCACTCGCAAACGCTGTTGCTGGGCGACTTTAACATTGGCTTCAATGAGCCAGATAATAAAAATGCCCTCTCTATAACAGCTATCCTAAACGACCACGGCCTTATGCAAAAAGTCCTCACCCCCACACATGTTAAAGGTAGAACCCTTGACTGGGTATCTGAACTTAACTGCAACATAGTCATTACTGACATCATCCCTCAACCATGGACCGACCACTATCTAATAAATTTCACTGCCACACTTGACCTCCTCAGCCCTAAAATGATCAAAATGATACCACCACTCCCCACCAGAAGTAAAAAAAGACATTACTACAGAAAAACTCATCCCCCTCCTCCTGCCTACTATAAATGGCCTGGAGAACAATACTGACCCAGACACCCTAGTAGACACCTTTAATAAAGCTATGTCTCATGCACTAGATACTATTGCACCACCCAAATTACGCAAAGCTAAACAAGAAGCCCACCTTAATGCTTCGTTCACACCCCAACTTAAGGACCTTAGAAAGCAGAAACGAAAACTCCAAACTATCTGGCGCAATTCGCCTACTGACGAAAACAAAGTTAACTTAACCCAATTCACCAAATATTGCAAGACAGAAATTATCAATACAAAAAAAAAATGTATTCAATGACAGAATTACTAATGCCAAATCTAATACCAAGGAACTTTTTGCCATCCTCCTGGAAATGGAATCCCCCATCCAACCAACTGACACGGTCCCCAAGGACAAGATATGGTGCACTAACATACAGAACGCCCTATCGAATACAATTTCCACCCTCCAGCTTAAAATAACTAATAAAAAGGACGCCCTCTCTCCTACTGATCAACAAGCACCTCTAGTGACTGAACCTAATACTATCCCCCCTTTTAGCTTCAAACCTATCTCCATCATCGACACTGAAAAGGTTATCCTCTCACTGAAGCCTTCCAACTGTAAGGGCGACAGTTGCCCAGCTCAAATAATAAAGGACGCAGCCAGAGATTTAGCCCCGTTTATCTCGAAGCTCATTAACTCCTCTTTCAAATCCAACACAGTGCCAGCTAACCTAAAAGAATCCTGGGTCGCCCCCCTTCTTAAGAAACAAACCCTTGATCCATCCATCCCAACTAATTATAGGCCTATCACCACTGTACCTTTCCTACTAAAAATCATCGATAGAGTAGCCTATCTCCAAATTCAAGATTACTTAGAAGCTAACCATCTACTAGGCTCGCGCCAATCGGGCTTCCGCCCTCTCCATGGCACTGAAACAGCCTTGATAGATCTTAAAACTAAAATTGAGGAATTCAAGGATAGTGGGAAAACAGCGCTGCTACTCCTACTGGCCTTGTCAGCAGCTTTTGATTTGGTGGATCATGCAGTTTTATGCAACGACCTCAAGCTCGCTGCCAATTTCACAGGGGAAGCTATAGCATGGGTCCAATCCTTTCTAGCCAACCGGACCATGAGAGTCTTTTCCACCTCTACCTGTGCCGATCCCATCCAAATTACATGTGGAGTCCCACTGGGCTCCTGTGTCTCACCCACTATGTACAACATTTTCACCAAGCCATTGTTCGACAAGTTGGACAGACTGGGTGTCACCTATACAAATTATGCAGATGACACCCAGATCCTCATACCCCTTTCGGGCAACTATGAAGTTGACCTGGCTTTGGTGAATAAAATATACATCCTCTTTCAGGCATGGATGGCCACCCATGGCCTCTGCCTGAACGACGATAAAACTGAAATCCTGCTCCTCGGATCAGACCATAACCTAACTAAATTCACCCCGAACTTTGCCTCATTTAACATCGACAATAATACTATTAAGGTTATGCGAGAGGTTAAAATTCTAGGTTTTTACCTCGACTCAGCTCTCACCCTTAAAAAGCAAGTGAACTCCCACGCCTCTACAACCACTTACATGTGTAAACTCATCCGTGCTGCCAGACCATTCCTGTCCAGTGCCAGCTGCCTCACCTTGGCCAATGCCCTTGTCATGTCCAGACTGGACTATTGCAACGCCCTATACTCAGGTGCTAATAAGTTGGTCATTGACAAACTCCAGAGATTACAAAATAATGCCCTAAGAGCAGCTTTGCATATCCCACGTAGAGAGCATATCTCCAAACACCGGACTGAGGCCCACTGGTTAAAGATAAAGGACAGAATCCTCCTTAAAACTATTTCTCTCACATCCAAATGCCTCAACAATCAAGCACCCCCCTACCTAGCTGAAAGAATCAACTGGAGACCCTGAAACCGACTGACGAGATCTGCCAACACCTTCTTACTTGAAGTCCCGAGATTAAAACTTACCACAGCGGGTGGGTCTAGCTTCCCTCTTAGAGCTGCAAAATCATGGAACATACTCCCACCTGACCTCAGACGCCCATTACCCTACACTAGATTTAGATGTAACGCTCTCAAATGGCTGCACAACAATGATATGTAACAATATTCACCCTTATCTAGCTGATCATGCTATACATATGTTAAGACGGTATTCTTCTACGCTTACACATCTTGATCCTATATGTACTGTATCACTTGTATCATTTGTTGTAAGTTACCTCTGTTTTGTAATAGCCTGTGTCAGGCACTGTAACTAAGTTTCGAGTCTACTTGTATTGTTGCGCCCAGCTGCCCAAGGGCTTGGAGCGCATTATCAAATAAACAAACAAACAAACAAACAAACAAAACAAACAAACATGCTGAGCATTACATTCTCCCAGGTTGTGCATTAAGTTACAAACACAGCATGTGACATCTCATTAAAGTAGACAATTCGGGTATGGGCTTTTATCTAAAAGTACAAGTTTAGAACGTATATGGTGCCCATTTTCAAGAGCGCCTGTTCTAACACTGTGGGTTTTCATGGTGTTTCACTGGCTTGAGAATGTAAAGGAACACATGGGACAGGCATCGATGCCTCCAAGGCTTCCTTAAAAGCAGATTCTTTGGTTTCACAAGTCTCACGGTGCTTTCTATCTTTCCTATCTGTACATTGTTGCTGTTACATCGAGTACATCCTCAGCAACCAAGTTAGTCTCACATGCATTAACATTCATGACATAATCTTGTAATAACTTGATAGCGCTTTCATTGTCCATGGCCTCCTGCATAGTGAGTCCTTTGCTTCCAACACACTTTCCTGCATCTTAGTGTTGGAGCTTTACATCAGAAGTTGGGCCTACAAGTACTCCTCTTAACCCTGTAAATGTGTACACGGCAGTGAGGCCTCACAAAGCAGCAATGTCATTGTCAGCTATCTTTGTGTTGTTCGAGAAAATAATTGGAACCTTTCAAGATAATATAGGTCTTAATCAAAAATGTGCTTGTCATTTTCATAAGGCTTTCCCATAATGGAGCACGTCAAAATCCTCATCATTAGTTCCACTTTTAGTAGTAACATTGGGTAGGTGCCTGTGTATTGTGTCAAAGCCGGGGATCAACAAATGTCTCACAACCTTGTACAAGTTAACATAACATAATAGGTGTATTTGTAGAGTGCATATCCACCCTAAAAGTGATATCTTGGCGCTATTGTAAGAGAACGGATATTTATCAGTACCCAACTCAATGGTAATCATTCTATTGCCTTCTAAAGCATGAAGTGCTAAGTGGCCCTGTTGCGATTTGAACTTGTGACCGTGAGGTCAAACGGTCAAACCCAGGGTCCTGTATGGATATCAGGAAGCCTACGCCCATTCCCTGGCATCTTTACAGGTGCTGGAGTTGGAACTGTTTGTTCCTTGATTCCCATTGTATCCACTGCGGCCCATTGAAAGATGGCCACCACACAAGACGCTCACGTTGCTCTACGTTAGGGACGTGATGACGCTGATAGTTCAGAAGAAAAACAAACACCTAATTTTCCCTGGTGCATCATAATGCTCAGCTTCCGAGCAGACGCTCAGTCGTTCTGGTACCCTTCTCTCCAGCTTCCTCCTGGCTGCAACGTGTTCCTTGATCCTTTTCTCCTCTGCTCCCAATATCTGATTCTTTCCTCTTCTGTCCTGGGTGCCTCTTGCCTTGTCTGCATCTCTTAAACTTTGGCCCCATTTAAGTACCAGGTTGCTCTCCTAATATCAATCCTCATCCGCTCCTGGCATCCTCTGAGTCATCACGTAGAGATTGTTACCTACTCTATGAAAGAGTCCTCGTGGAGGTTTTTTCCCGATCATCTGCTTTTCCTCCATCTTATTTCTGCCCAGAAGATCACCCTGCCTTGAGTGTTCCATTACACTCTCTCTGCGGTGGCTTCTGAGGCAGACAGGCCTTACCTACATCAGCCTCGGTGGGAAAAGACCACAGAGGTGTGATCTTGTGGTGACAATGAATGCATTAGTCCACTGAGCCATAGACTTGGCTATGACTATGAAAGACTATGACTCAATATGCCTTTTATTGTTCACAAACAAAGCAGTGCTCAGGTTTTTGCTGAGTTCATCAGATGGAGTTAGAGTTGTCACAAATATCGGTCTGGCTCTCTTTAGAATAGTGGTCCTCATTCCTTCCCTCTCAACCCTAGATCAGGTCCATCTTCTTGGTGGCAGTAATTGGGCCTCAATACAAGTCCGGCGGTAGCCGTGCCGGAAAAACCATCAGGCTGCTGCCGGACCCAGAATCAATTACCGCCTCTGTGATTTCTGGAATCACCGGGGAATTACAATCCCAGTGACCCGGTAATTCCAGAGGTGTAATTCCATTAATCCCCATTCCCATGGAGTCGGGATGGGAACAATGGAAACACTGGCACAGTAAATAACAGTGCCAGTGTTTCCATTTCCGTCTGCAGGCGGGTGACGTTACTCCCGCCAGGTGAGACCTGGCGGGAGTGACACCACCTGCATGCAGAACTTGTAGTCTGCCGGTCCGGAGACAACGGTGGCGGTGGGTTTACCGCCACCGTTGTTTCCGGACCGGCAGGCTTGTAATGAGGCCCATTGACTGCTTCTGGGATTTATAGTGTCTTGAATTTTGTTGGCCTTTGGTGGATCTTTCTTGGTCATTGCCATAGTCACCAGAGTCACTCTTTGGCCCACTCGGACTCTCCCACCAGGTAGCCTCACCTGGTACCCTTATGTGTTCTGACCAGGGTCTGCATCTGGACATGTTCAGATAGTTTGAGTCCAGGGATTTTTAACATTTCCATCATAGTGACAATGAGCAACTTCACCTTATAGTCTCCAAGATGTTTTTTTAGAATATTCAGACTCTACCACTGTAAGATCTTCCTTAGGGCAGATGTTCTAAAGTTTGTCACTCGTTGTTACCCCTTTCTTCCACCCGCTTCTCATGGACGTCATTTGGGAGTCTCCAAATGCAGCAGATGCTACCTCTTTCGACTTCCATGCGACCTCTGGCACTGCCTGTGTGACCCATGGCCCCTGTTTTCAGAATTGCAGAGGCTGTGCAAAACACTCGCCACAGAGGGGAGCAATGTCTCAGTCCCCAGAGACCTGTGTGCTGAGCAATGCACACAATCAAAGCACCAGGAGAGGGGAGCCATTTCTTTGTCGCCTAAAAGCTACATGAGGCGTCTACTTTGGCCTGGGCTACCTTTAAGACCCAAGGCTGGCAGAGGAGATTTGGATGCATGTGACATTAGCACAAGCCCTGGGAGATACCATGCTCCCAGGAGGGGTGACACACCACAGCCGCATACCAAAGTGCACCCTGTAAGTCAGTATATATTGGTAAAGTGGGAGGAAGCAACTTGCTAAATAGAGGTCTTTGCTTGCTGTATTTCTGGGCAGGGTTTCACATGCCACTTTTCAGGTGCCCATCAGAGCTCCTAAGCACCCAACTTCATTGTGCAACTTTATTCATTACTGTTTTCCACTCTGGCCTACTCCCACTTGCCGTCTTCAAGCCAGTAAAGGCAGTTTGTGTAATTAATAACCCAACCCCTCTGCTTTCCCTGTAGAAACACGTACTGTGTTGGTGCCAGGACTGGATCTCGGATTTCCAGTTCCTGGGCAGCAAAAGACATGTTGGGCTGCCTAATTTGCATGTCGAAGTAACATCACAGAAAGTGACAGCCAAAAGACAACTAACGTTGTGATGTGCATTATTTGAATAGCTCCTGTATTATACCTGGGTCCACACTACAGTCTGTTTATGCCACCACACTTGATTATTTTCAATAGTGCACAATGTGGGGACCCGGTACAGACAAGAGAACTACATCACGCAGTAGCTGGACCGTAGGGACCACCGTGCAGCGTCCGGATCACCGGAACTGAACTCAGGAGTTGGGAGCACCCAGCCAACAGCAGCGTCGCCTCTGGGGGTACCCAGCCGGGCCTGCGACACAGGCCGTGGTCACACGACATTACAAAGACAATAAACACGCGGAGACAGAGTTGCAACTTCCTGGGGCTCTGATGCAGTGCTCGTCACTTGCCAGCGGAGCCCCTTTTATTAAGAAGCACTTCCTTAAAGTGTCAATGCGCCCACGGTTAAATGGGCAATACACAACACACAATGTGAAAATAACTAACTTTTAGGGGCTCCCTATTTAGGCCTCTCAGATAAGGCAACGTGACATTTAATATTTTCCCCAAGATCACATCCTTTAATCAGTGAAGCCATGATGTGAACCCTGACTGCGATTTTGACACGTCTTTGCAGCTCTGTTTGGTACAAATATTGTATTATTGTTTCTCTTTCAGGAACTAAAACCTTACTGTTTTATAGAGATTAATTGTGCCTAAAAAGAAAAGAATAATTTGCATTTATTATACAGCACTACGAACCCTCAGTTACCTGAGCGCTGCTCATTATTCCCCACAGCGTGTGGAGCTCATTTATCGAGCTGGGAATGATGAGTTTGGCCCTGCCGAGATTCGAACCCGCCTTGGCCGGCACTAGCACTGATGTCAGAGCGAGCATTCTAATCGCTGTGCTATCAGACCGGATGGTGTTGCTGCTGATTGGCAGAGAGATGTAGATTGTCCCCATGCACCTTTGAAGTTCTACGGAAAAACACACCTGTGTGCGTGTCAACAAGAATGTGGTGGCTCAAAAAGAGGTGTATATATATATATATATATATATATATATATATATATATATATTGTGACTCGGTTTAGCAGTCTTGACAGAAACACATACTTGAGTAGATAACAGGAGCTGTGTCAAGGTTTACACAGGCCAATTAAACCATTACAATCCTTATCACCAGGCATTTAGACTTGGAAGATCAACTAACTCCCCCTGAAAAGCCCCGCAGAGTGACTCTTCTTTCTTTTTAGAAGTGCATTAAAATGTACCCTGAGAGATTTCAAGGAGGGGGGCACCGTAGGGCAAGTCGACTGGGCCTTGCAGAGAATCAGGGGGGAGGAAGATGAGCATTGTTGTGGTATGTCGTTGAAGCGATGAAGTCTGGAGAAGGGGTGGGTCATAGATGGGTGGTGCAGGCACTTTATTGGGCTAGGTCTGCAGAAATCCTAAAAACGCCACTTGGGAAACCAAAAGTAAAGAAGGATTTGAGAGTCCTCTTTACTTTTCGCAGCTGCATTGGGGCTGTGGGCTGGGCAATGGGCTCAGAACTCACGTTCCGACTGCACCGTGTCCTGATGTACGTGACTGTTTCTTGTACTCGTGTGTGTTTCCCTCACACACCGCTGCTCTCGCCCACTCCCTCCTTCTAACCTGGCACCCCATATTGCCTGCTGTCTCCAGAACTTGTCCTGCGCGTGCGGTGCGTGTCAGCTCTCTTCTTGCTCGCCTCTCTCTTCAACATTCATCTGGGCCACAGACAGTAAGAACGCACACCTGCAGAAAGACTGCCAGTTCCCATTGCTTGGTGGCCATTTTTGAAAGGCCTTTATTTTTGTTTGCTTATTTTTCACAAAATCCTGAGCTGTCACTCTTCCCCGGCAGAGTTCTAAGAGCATTATTGCCTGGATCCCTGTCCAATGCCGCTTGATATGAGTCCTAAGGCCTCCTTATGCGCCCTTGCTTCACTCAGGCATAAGTTTGTATTTCTATTTGCATTTGTTTATTATTTGTATCGTGCACCTAACCCTGAGGTAACTGGGTGCTGGAAAACATGATACAGGCAGAGATCAATGGTACATACATATTTACATAACGGATAGGTACAGTAATGGCGGAAGGATCGACATAGGTTCCTATTTACATATTGGTCAGACCTTCAAAATAAGTATAGATATATACAATAAGAGCGGCAGGTCGACTAGGTTACATAATAGTCTGACCATTTAAGGCAGGTACGGGTGAGGTGGGGAGCCGCGGGATGCTTAGGCCAAGCAAAGGGATGTGATGCAGGATCATAGTGGTGCAGGATTGTTTTGGCTCAGTAGTTGGAGGGCGTATCAGTCAGCCTGAGTTTGACGTTAGTTTTGAAGGCTTTGAAGGATGGTTCTAGTCTGATGAAAGGGGGAAGCGAGTTCCAGAGGTTTGACGCTTGAACAGGGAAGCTTGCTCCTCATGCAGTTTTGGGGTTGAATTTGGGGAATGTGAGGCGGCGAGGGTGGGATGATCTGATAGTGCGGTTGGCGTGATGTAGGGAGAACTTGTCTGAGAGGTATTTAGGAGCGGTGTGTGAGATACATTTGTGGGTGATTGCCAAGGTGCGGAGTGAGATTCTGTCACCCACCGGGAGCCAGTTAGCATTTTGTCTGTGGCTGGAGATGTGGCTGGATCTAGGAATGTTTATAGCAGATCTTAAGGAGTTATTTTGTAAGACCTGGAGTCTATTGAGATTCATTTCACAGGTGCCTGAGAAGAGTGTGCTACAGTAGTCTAGTTTGGATAGAGCTAGAGCTCTAGCTAATGTCAAGCAGCTGGTAGGGGATAGGTAGGACTTACAGGCATTGATTAGCTTGTTAGTAGCATTTGATGAGGCGATGGCACTCACTTGTTTTTTTAGAGATACGGTGGAGTCGAGGTAGACACCAAGCATCTTTATTTCTTTTGCAACTTTGACTGTATTACCATCAATGATGATGGACGAATACTGAGGGTCAAGTTTGTTCAGATGAGCTTGAGTACCTACGATCAGGAGCTTGTTTTTTTCATCATTAATGCACAGGCTATGTGTTGCCACCCAGGCCTGGATTTCCAAATAGAGGTTGTTAATTAATTTGGTGTCGTTGGCGCAGTGTCCTGAAAGAGTGATGAAGACCTGGGTGTCATCCACATAGTTTGTGTAGATGACAGCCAGGTCATCAAGGCGGACGAATAGGAGCTTCGTAAAGATGTTATATAGAGTAGGGGATGTACAGGATCCCTGTAGCACCCCACAGAGGATGGGGATAGGATCTGCAGAGGCAGAGGGAGAGAAGACTCTGGTGGTACGGTTGTAAAGGAAAGATCTGATCCAGGGGGAGGCATTGCTGGAAAAGGCTGCAGCAGAGGTTAAGTGATCAGTGAGGATTTGGTGGTCAACCAGATCAAATGCAGCGAGAGGTCTAGCAAGAGGAGCATGGCAAGCTTGCCTTTGTCTTTCATCTTGTCCATCTGTATTTTCAGATCCAGAAGTGCGGTCTCGGTGCCATGCCTAGGCCGAAAGCCTGATTGGCGTAAACTGAGTAGGTTGTTGTCCTCCAGATGTTTCTGGATTTGTAAGTAGGCATCTCGGTCCAGAATTTTTAAGAGGAAGGGGACGGTGGTGATTGGTCTCTAGTATGTTGGTGTGTTTGGGTCTAGATTGGGCTTTTTTAGGAGACACATTATCCATGCCTCTTTGAGGTTTTTTGGGATGAGATCAGTCTTAAATGAGGCGTTTATCATAGAGGCAATGAAAGGAGATAATTCCTTGGCACAGTCCTTGATAACGGGGGCTGGACAAGTGTCGCCTTGGCATCTTGATGGCTTAAGGCCTTTGATGATGATTTCCACTTTGCTGGGTGTGACCATAGCGAATGAGAATGGTGGGCACTGATGGCGTTGAGGTTTAGTAGGGGCATTGTCTGATGAGCTGCTTGCAAGGCTGTTCTTTTTCGCTTCTGTTTTAGTTTGGGGGAGTCTATTTTGTCTGCTACGGCTTTTTGAATTTTGGAGCACAAGGCGGCATCTTAAGTGCAGTCTGAGGAGGGTGGTGCTGGGGATTCTAGTTGCCTTAGTATATTGAAGAGCTCCTTAGTCTTGATTTGGCATTGAGAATTCTAGTGTTATAGATTTCCTTTTTGGTAGAGATAATGGCTCATTTGTAGGTAGCAGCTGCGTTGGAAAAGAGAGCCTTGTTATGAATGGAGGGATCTTTGCGCCAGTTCGTTTCTGCTGTTCTTTTTAGGTTTCTCCATGATTTAAGTTCTGGGGTGAACCAATTGTTGAGGTGGGCGGCAGCTTTGGCTTTTTTTTAGTTTAACAGGGGCGATAATGTCCAATGCGGAATTCAGTGTTGTATTATAGAGATCAACCAATTCAGTAGGGTCTAAATTCTTGTATTTGGTATCGTCCAGTATATTGTTGATTAGTGGCGTTAGATTGGGTAGTTTTATATTGCAAGTGTTCCTGGGAAATGTGGGGGGGGGCGATAGCAGGGGTGGGAGGTGCTGATCCCTCAATAGTAAAGGATATGAAGTTGGGCCCAGCGGAGCCCTGGGCAATAATGCTTAAAAAGTACTGAAGAAGAAAAGTTGTACTGAAGTTTTCTTCTAAGTCTGAATAATAGGTTATTGTCTAAGCGAAGGGTGCTCATTTCATTACCCTTAGAAGACTGAATGGCTGGAGCAACTCTCCTGGGGCAAGCAAGTTTGACTTGCATGTTACAGACGGCTTTCTAAAGCAACTTCAACACTCAAAGCTAACTTGCCAGCTACCCACAATCAAATAAAAACATCTCTCAAAATAGGCTGGGGTATTTTATTTACATAATAACCTATACCATCCTATCTCAATCAAATGGCTTGATCAAATCCAGTGTTAACCAATTGGAGCTAATGTAACATAGTACAGGAACTGGTTCCAACCACCTATTAGCTGATGTGGGAATTGTAAGACTATGTTAGAATCCCATCCAGGTGAGAGCCTCCCAAGTTAGTGTTGCCCGGTCGAAGGCAAGGGCCTCTAACAAGGATGAAAGTCATAGCCCACCCATGATGCTATTAAGCTAATGTGGGGCCTGCCACGATGGAGGTTGTCTATGTCTCCTTGGCCATGTCCAGTGTTTACACATTAGAAAGGGGCGCTTGGCAAGAAGCTGTTGCATGCAGTTAGAGCCTCCATTCCAAGCTTGCTGATGGGCTAATGAACTGGAAACATTGAGAAGAAAAAAGAGAAGCAATTGAAGGCAGGCATCTGTTGTTGGTTGGAGCCTGTTTTCTACCTTTTCTAATTGTCCAAAGGAAAGAATAATTGCTCTAACTAAGCCTTAAAGACAGAGAGAGGGGGCACCATTGCAGGATAATGATCCCCCTCGACTTAATCCTGGATGTAAAGCAGAGGGCTATACGTTAGTATGGGCCATTATAGTATGGGCCATTATCGCAAAAGATAATGACCCCTTCCAAGTTCTATAAGGCTATTAGCACATGGAGTTGTGAAACTAAAAAGGAAAGTGTTTTCTCTGGGGAACGAGTATACACAGGTAACTTGAAATGCTAATTTAATGAGCATGGTGCTAGTGACAAACATTACATATTATGTTTTTCATTGCGATTTGTTAGTTTGAGGAACTGAACTTCACATGCTCTGTCCCATTACACCGCTGAAGATAATTGGACTGCTTGTCAAGTTACTACTCAATTCAGAAGGTTTGGAATGAAGTCTATGCAGAAATTCTAGACCACATTATGAGCGTCCTGATTGGCTCAGAAGAGGTCTATAATATAATGGAATGATTCAAAAGGAACCAAAACAGTATTGCAATCACTCAAACTCTATCTCAAGAAAGGTAATTTGAGCTTGGCCTGGAAATATGTTGTTTGTCTGTTTATTTTACTTCTAGAGCACCTTCGCCAAGGCGCTTTACAAAATTAATGAGTTGGTACATAAAATGAAATGATAGCAATTAATACCAGACAAGAACAAGAAAATAAGGTATAAGATACCAACAAGAAAGAAATGACAATGATAGTCCGTAATACAGCCAGAGTCAGGGTCCAGCAACGTAATGAAAAAGAAATTGCTGGGCAAACACAAGCCTCCCCGAAACAAATTAACAGGGGGAGGAAGCACATCTTTAAAAAACTAAAAACGAACCATCTAGAGCCAAGGACCTAGGATGGTCAATACCGATGTCAAAACCACGCAGCAGGTAGAGCATGGGTGCAGGAAAAGGGAATGGCCTCTAGCGGTAACGAGCACGCAGGAAACTCCAATGAGACGGATATATGTTGTTTGACCGAAAAAAATTACCTATGGCCGTATTGCCCTATTTTATTTGGGTCAAATCTATTTTGACCTACTGCGGGGGGGACCCACAGCCACCCACCATAATGCGGGGGGAGTCTCCCCACCGACTTCACCGAATTTTAACATATTCCCTTACCCCCTCCCCACATCTTTTTTTTTAATTAAAATGTACCAATTGGCCAACCGAAATTCGGCCCAAAAATATCGGTCTTTTTAGAATAGGTCAATTCGATATTAGGTCAAATTGGGCCATACCAATGAAGGCAGCATGAGCCAGCCAGAGAGGAACCCGGGCCATCGATAGCTGTGGAAGCAAACTGTCAGAAAGTCACAGCCACCCACCCTGCAAAATGTTGTCCTCCTCCACAGCAAGGCAGGTGTCCTATGGACAACAACACCAACAAAATACTGTGGTTGTTGTACTTTCCAAGTCACATAGGAGCCACAGCTCCCGCATGATTGCAACGTTGTGCTTTTTCTTTTAGAAAATAGAATGGCTTCTATGCTCATGTGGGCTTTGCACAATACATTTCTGTCTGACATTTTAAGTTAAGCACACTTCAGTAGTCTGCTGGCGTTTGAAAAACGAATTCTCTTCATTGGCAGAAAGCAGAGCAATTGATGTCCCGTCGGCAGCACTGAATTCTGAACTGAACTGTAAAATGTCATTATAGCCTACTTTTGTGTGAAATCAATCTTTAAAGCTCAAAACTCATTACCACAGAACTTTTCATCAAGTGCACTTGAAAGACAATGATGGTGCAGAAAGGGATTTGTATAATTATGTGGCAGCTGTCAAGCTGTTTTCTATCAAGCCCTATCATTTTACCATCCGTGTTCTATTCTTTTTTTTAGGGAAATAAAACATCATTGTGATGTTGAGAAGGAAACAAGCACAATACTTTGTTAAGTAAACAACTCTTACTAGGGACCTTGCCTAGCTAAATGCACAATACATCTTAGCAAGTATTAATGCATGCAGAGCAAATAATATTTGATTTGATTTTATTTTATTTATAAAGCGCAAAAAACCAGGCCCAGTGGCGACCGGGCGCATACTCTTAAACATGTTACAAAAAGCAGTAGTTACAGAAGTTACAAAATATGCAGCATATATACATGTACATACTCTTAAACATGTTTCAAAAAGCAGTAGTTATAGTGAGTTACAAAAATATACAGCATATATACATGTACCGAAGGGTACCATTAACAGTGTATAGTACAGGGACAGAGCAGAGAGAAAATGTATATTCAGTCCTGAATATCTTGCTTTAGAGCAACAATGTACAACACTGTAGAAAAAAGCTGGCTTAGTTGCTTTTTATTTTAATTGTCACCTTGGATTTGTGGGATAATATAACACCAGGTAAATTGATTGTGCCTTTCAGTATCTTTTATGTTTATTTGAATATTTCTTAACCATTCAATCTGGAATCGTCAATTATCCATTTCCTTTGAAGGTCAAAAATATGTAATGTTTCTTCCGGACCCATGATTCACTCAGAACATTTTGTAAAGCTAGTCTTGGGCAGCTAAATGTGAAAGTGGTTAACATTCTAACTACAACATATATTAAATCACAAGACAAGTCACAGCCTGAAAAGTGGAGAAAGTTATAATGGTGGACTGCATTAGCAACTAGGGAGTGCACACCAGCAAGACATTGGATGGAAGTCGCCCCACAAAATCCTAAGAATGAAAAGAAGAAATGAGGGTATCTGGGAAAGTGTGAGGCTGTGAGTGCAAAGCCTCCCGTGTGAAGCTATTGATCACAAGCTCTTGTTATCATTTCAGGCCACTTTGCCAGCGTTAAATGCCACTGACAACAGCGCAGCCAATGGAATCCACTCTCCCTTTCTTTCCATGGGAGGTGGCTGGGGGTGTAAAGGAGCACAGGGGTGTTGTGTAGAGCTCTGTCCTATGGGGCAGAGCTGTGTAGTGGAATGTTGTCCTGGGATGCTCTTGACTGTTCTGTAGAGGAATGTTTGGTTTGGAATTGAAGCAGTTGAAGGAGGGGGCTGTGACAGGAGGTTAGGGGTCTTTTATCTGTATATCATACATGGAATACATTCACAGTGTCCTACTAAATGGAGTCGTAGTGGCATCCTTTCAAGGTGCAGCCCTTAAAAACCATCCTTAAAAACAGGAAGGCTGGCAGCATCAGCAGCAATTTTACAAAGATCCGTTTTTATGTCGTCTATATTTGCAACAACGTGTTATATTCCAGAGCTCTCCATTGTAATAAGCAGAGGATCAGAACTAGAATCGAGTCACATGCCATATTCCCTGAAGGGAGTGGGCTCTTAAAGTCCATTGTCAATCTGGAGTATAAGAATCAAATAGTATTGGCTCTTAGCACCCAACCAGTTTGCTCAGAACCCGGCAGTATTCTCTAGTACTGCTTAGTCTTCTGAGCCATCCCAAATGCTCAGAGCATCAGCTGTTACAGTTTGTTTCTTTATACATACGTTTTCTCTGCTGGCAGAGCTCCTGCTGTGTCCCTTCCCCCTCCTCATGGCTCCACAGCCTCTCCGTAATTCATGTGATGCACAATAGACATAGAAAGGGGGCTGGTTCATTTCTGTTCAAGCTCCCTTTCTGGTCATGTAGTCTTGGGTTTTTTAATGTGTTAAACATTGCTTAAGCTCAAAACTGCATTGTGTTTGGAGCGCACACAACTTTACCACTTTGAAAAAAAGAATCCAGCAAACAACCTGCGCGCTAACTTCATTAATTGTTTGTTGACTGGACTATACTTGCCATCCATTGCACCTGATGAATTGTTATAGGGGCCTACAATTGCCAGCAAAGCCCACCTGCCAGCCATTAAGGCTACAATAGTGTATATAACATTTGTATATGAAGAACTAAATGTACTTGCAATGGCTTTATGTATTGTGTTTGTATTCATAATTTGGAAACAAACCAAACAAGTTGTATCCCCCCGAAAGTTCAAGCCTTTTATCCCTACTTCGTTTCAGAACAATTGTCCATGGCCTGGTCATCTCCCACCAGAACAGTCATAATTGCTTGCTTGTATGGAAAACCAGATGCCACCCTGACCCCTCTTAAAGCCATCCAGCAGACCTAATCACAGGGCTAAGAAAACCCAACAACATCCCTCCCATCTTCAACGAACTGCAATGGGCGCCCCTTCAAGATCATGTTCAAGAGTGCCTACATCCCGTACAAAGAAGCCACACTCAAATAAACACTCCAGCAGAAGTCCCACACCTCACCATGCTGGAAACAAAGACATGTAAGAGGGAGACAACAGGAAACAAATATCCTGCTATGCATCCTGTCTCTGGAGCATGTTTCCATTGCAGATAACTCTGACCTCCCCATCCCATGCGTTAGCAAGGACCAGAAGTCCCTACTTGTCGAAAGATCATCTTGGCAATCGCTGATCACTCCACTCACGACTATATCTTCCTCTTTTGGATTTCCTTCCTCTCCTGCTTCCTCTACCCATCCCGGCTTCTCTGCTACCCATGCATCTAGCTTGTAACTGCCGAGGCATGTCGTTGGCACAGCTCTCTGTTGCTTGCCAGCTGGTTTTGAGCTCCATAAATCACACACACAAACATTCCTACAAAAAAGATCCACACTTTTTGCCTCAATTAGTCACTGTTTTAAACACTTAAAAATGCTTTTGCAAATTATAAACAAGGCACAGGAAGTAAAAGCAGAGTTCTCTGAACTTGCAAGCTCTAGCATGCACCAGGACACAGCAAGCGAAGCTCCACAGGGAACCACCTTGAGACACCAAAAGCAAACTAACCAAAGGTTCTTCAAAATCCCCTTCCATATGGAGTGGAGATCCTATCAACAAATGGAAAGGTAGCACCTACTTCATAAAGAGCTGGATATTGTAGCATAGCCTGTAGCTCTGGTGGATAAGACATTTAAATCGACAAACCTGGCACGGTTTACAGCCATTCTTACTGCTTTAGGATAGGGCAATGTTTTGGTCAGCACTTGCAGCATATGGTTGACAATTGTGGGAGTGGGAACACTTAAGGTTTCCATGGCAACCTCTATCATTTGATTTCAATAGGGGATTGATAACGTGCAGCTTCATGGAAGACAAACGATATTACCCCTAGGCGCAGGAACACCTAAGCAAACCACCAGCCAGAAGGAATTTGCAAAAAATCAACACGTTTATTTTTTTATTTTTTTTCTGTTTAGCATTTGGATCGGAAGAGTCTCAATCACCAGAGGGTAGGTGTGCCGCAGCCTTGGGACATGCACCAAAACCTCTTGTTGGTCCTAGTTATGAACTTAGGCTGAAATATTACTAATAAATAAAGGTATGGAAAGAGCGCAAAGGTTTCATGAGACATTAGGGTTGCTTTTTTATCTACCGACTAAAGAGGAGTACTCTGTGCTTGCTTTTAAAGGACATGCAACACACCTTAAAGACAATACCACCATGAACCGAGAGCCAGTGAAGCAGTGAGTAAATCGGATCATTCTTCTTAAGTACGAAATCCAGGTGGACCATCACATTCTGGACAGACTGCAGGTGCTAAATCAGGCAGGTAGAGTGTGGGATGTAGGTAGATTTCACATAGCAAAACCCAAGAGGTGATGCTGGAAGGTTAGAACTAATGTTAACCGCTGGCATTGCTCCGGGCAACCATCCAGACCATCGTTCTTCACCTGCTAAGCCATTACAGAAGGGGAAAGACCATTTGCAAAGCAGGCTTGGTCCCACCCCACAAGGGGCAGTCCAGCCTGAGCTGCTTCGTTACATCTCTTCTGCACAAGACCACAAGCAGCCCCAGATATGTTTTGACCTTGTTGGGCCTCATCAGTGAGGAGTAGTTTGAGTCTATAGGCCTAGCAGGCACGGGACCCAAGTCTGGGCTTACCCATCCCACTTTAATTCTATTCCTTGCACTCATGGTTACTATAGCAAAACACAAGAGGTGATGGTTGGAAGGTTTAGAATACATCTCAATCTGGGCAGCTCTCCAGACCATCGCTCTTTGACTGCCATGATTTCACATAGTCAAGCATGGAGTTAATGAAGGATCCCCCCAAAAATTGATGAAGCTCACCCAGAATGAATGTGAAAAGGGCTCTTAACCACCGCAACAGTCGGGCCTCCCTTGATACACTTGATACACTTTTAAATTCCTTTTGCACTTTTGGGATGAGATTTAAAGAAGAGCGAAAATAGTCTACCTTTGCTGACGTTCTTAGCTCTTTCCCTGGCATTTTATATAGCGATCACCCCCAAATCGAGGGGTGTAAATGGCAGGTAACGGCCCGCCAGCCCGAGTCTGCAGGCCATTACCGGCCATGCACGCACCCCCAGTGAGGGGCTGATAGCTATTCGTGCCTGTAGGGAAATGTATCTAGGACACTTTGACCATGTGCAGGAATCTGCGTTTCTATGAAAACACTTGTATAAGCGCATTACTAGGCAATTAGTTCAATTATTTACTGTTATACATTTTACTTGGGATGCTGGGCTAGTGACATGCCAGACTGAAATGACATTGTTTATAGTGATCATCAAATAAACAAATCACACAATAATAAATCACACAGTTTCTACGATTCTGCCCTGAGGGACGTCATAATCCTTCTGCAGACTAGGACAAAAACCCATTGAGATAAACATCAGCATTGCATGTTGTTTGAACACATGTTAAACACAGGAAGAAAAGCATGACCCAGTTTAGCAGAAAATACAGTTTACATAATATGCCAGTGCGTTTATATTTTCAGTTATTTTGGCATCAGCTCCCTTGGCACTTCCCACCCCATACTATGATTTTCCCTTTCACCTTCAGTGAAATTAGCTACCGCCTAGAGAACTTGGCAGAATATGTGCACACTTTTTATACGTAACCTTGGAAGTGCGAATGATAAACTTTAGCGGTGCTGCAAATCAACCCTCCTTCCCAGTGAATCTCCCTTTTCATACGGGCGAACACAGTTTTCTAAGAGCAAATGCGTTTGCTCCATGTTGCCTCCCCACAATCAAGATGGTGCCTCCCAGGGAAGGGCTTTGGGTGGCTTTAAAGAGCGGGCGGTATACAGTGTATTCTCACCTGCTCTTCCAGCCACCTGATTGGCTGAGCGCCCTTCTTCAGTTGTGAGTATATCATTTTGTACAGGGGGGTGGTCCTGTCCTCGAGTATTTGTACTACAATGAATACTTGTAGTAACAGTTTCAACATGTCTTCATCTAAAAGTTTTAAATACATCTATATAAGTCTGTATAGTTGGAGAGAAGTACAAATCCAATGCCTGGAGAAAAAACACAATATCAATGACCTTTATTATTTAGGTCACAGGTTTTCAACATTGGTAACTCAATGTACCTAGGTAGATCAAAAATTTTGAACATAAAAAAGTAAAATCAATCCTGTCACCCGTTTGGTGTGTTAACTGGAACAAAAGTGCATGTATTTCAAATACTAAGTACAATTTTGAATAACAAGCCATATCCAGTGGTGACAGGTGATCACTCCATTGAGCCTGTTTTGTCCATACAATGCAACAAACTGAAGTGATCTAGAGGTGTACCAATAATTCATATAAGCAGTACATTTACAGAAAGGCTACAGTGTGTTATCTGCACACAACTGTATTGGTGCTATGTTATATAATTAAATTGCCAAATATTACATCATATTGGACAACCTATTAAGATATTCTTCTGGTCATATATAACATTCACGCAACAGTGTGCTAAAAAAGAACCTAAAAATAGGGTCTGCTGTGTGAGTATATCATACCAGCAGTGCCTCTCAAATGCATATGACAGGTATGTAATGTATGATCCAAAGCTATGAAAAGGTTTCACTGTATCCACGGTCAATCCAAAACGATATAGATTCATATGACAGAAGATAGGCTCAAAATATGAACTTTTCAAAGCAAATCATATCTTTCTTCATTTTAAGACATAACTCTTTGAACACTGGCACAGAACACAATAACACAGAGTAGACGATTCGGTTGAATACATGAGCACTTGAGATGTGCCTTATTCCATACATAACTTGAACAATATGGGAGAATAAGTGGGAAATGAGGAAAAAGGTTGCCATGTATACCTGTCCTAAAGAGATGAGGAAGGGGACAGGTGTGAATGGATATGGAATGGGAGATTTGGGGGCAAAACCCCCATTTCAAAAACAGTGCAATCTGAATGGAAGGGGATCATTGAATATATATGTGTATTTCTGCGTTTTCAGTTTATCCATGGTTGTATGGGAAAAGGTGTCCAAGAGGGATTTAAGGGGGAATAGAGGAGTGAAACCCCCAATTTTTCATCATGTTGATCTTTGAACCTGACAGTGTTTCACTGTCGAAATGTGATGCATTTTCTTTTTAAAATAGAAATGTGAATCTTTACAGCAAGTCATGTGTGGTATATGGCCTGTATCTGTCTGTATGTTTGTATAAATAGATGTTTGATGCCAAAGAGTGTGATGTTACTGAGTGCATGCGTGATGTCCCTGTTCCTGTTGCTCCACTCGTGACTGTTGAGCAGAAATACCTCAGTGGTTGGCACCGGTGGGTCGTTCAGGTACTATGAAACTGCATGAAGATGTAACAAAATAAAACGACTTACGTACACACTTACCTGTTGCTCCAGGAAGGATCAATTGCTACAAATTGGTGACGAGTGGTCCTGAAGGGGGCCTTGAGACAAATACATAAATGCAGTGGTGGGGTCCCACCACCCAAGGGTACAAGGAGGTAAAGAGCTGTGCGCGGTAGTCCTGAGTCCCGCCAGTGAGGTATGAACTCATATCCTTTTACACCCTCTCTCGCCGTCTTCGGTCTTCCTCTCAGTTCAGACTTCTGGCACCTCGTCTTCCTGGTGCTCAGTCTCGTTTCGATCTTTTGAACTTCTTGCCCCCCTTCATTGGAATGCTCTCCGACTCTTTTAACGTTCTATCACTGTCTACTCTCTCTTTCGTGGTTTGTTAGAATCTCATCTACTTCAACATTCACGAGTTATCGTTTCCTGGACCTGTTTATTCACTGCTATTATGCCGTGTCTCATTTTTATGTTCAGCGCTTTGGCTTAAGGCGCTCAGTGAAAGACAAATAAAATAAAAAATAAAAATACAGAAATATTTGCTGCATAATTTAGTAGTGGAAAGATGTATCAAACCAGAGACAAATGGGTGCAGAGAGATCCAAATGCTTCAGTTTGTTAACTGCTAAGGTAATAAAGGGCCTCATTACGAGTCAGGCGTTAAGGGGTTGACGGCGCCGTAAATGGCGCTGACCCTTTACGCCTGATTCCGAGGTCCCTTTGCCCCATGGTGATTTTAACGCCTGCTTTTTGCAGGCGTTAAAATCCATGGCGCTAAGGGACCATGGTGCTAATTACGCCACTGTAATTTACAGTGGCGTAATTAGCGCCTTCCCCACTCCCATTATGCCCTATGGGGCAAAAATGGGAAAGGGGAAAGGTAAATGGGAAATGGGGATTTACCGCCCCACTCACCTTGGAATGGGGCGGTAAATCCGCCATCCACCATGGTGTAAACATAGTTTACACCATGGTGGTAAGGGTACGACCCAGGTGGTAACTTACTGCCTGGGTCGTAATGAGGCCCAAAGTGAAGAATAGATTGTGCACTGAGCCTGGTGTACGAAAGCCGCTATAGGTCGACGAAAGCCGCTATAGGTCGACAAAAGCCGCTATAGCTCCACGGCGATTACTGACAGCAGGATGGTTTCTAATGTTATTCAATCCGGTTCACTGTGTTAGGGCAGGGAGCACCGGCATTAGTATACTTGGGAAAGTGATGAGATGTGTGAGTATTGCCCCATTGGTAAAAGAGGTTGGAAGAAACTAAGGTGGTTGCTTACAACGCACAGAGCCAAGGCGATTAATGATGATGCAGGAGAAATGGACGGAGAGGAGGCGTTCGCTGTTACACAACAAACAGAAACCATGAAGTTGTCCATTCAATGGTGCGTTAGAGGAACGGACCTAAAGTTATATGCACACAAATGCATATACAATGAGAACGAAGGTCCTTTGAGTCAGGAGGCAATGCGGGGAGAAAAGATTCTACAATCTGATTGAAGAAGGTAAGTGTAAAAGTAAGGGACAATGCGCACTCCTAAAGGTTTTTTTATTAAACTCACACACTTAGAATAGAATCCACTTTAGCTGCAGGGTCTGGTGAATGGGACACTTAACCCAGACTATCCAAGACTGTTATAAAGAGAGACCAGAAACCCAAGCGCTCAGGATTGGTTTGGGATAGGTGTTTATTTAGCCTCTATTGGCAATGAACATAACACATGTTCAATTATCCCTAAAAAAAAGAACATCTGATTTCAGTTTACAGAAAGCAAAACCACATATTCGTAATTTCACTAAGTAAAAACCAGCAAAAACACATATTAGTCAGAACCTACAATAACTATTGGACAGCACGTGCCAATGTTTCGCCCTACTCGGCTTTTACATGGTTATCCAACATTTGCATAGTATTTCCAAGCCTTGTATAGGTACAGCCTTGTACAGGGTCTAAATGTAATGTGGAGAGAGAAACAGATATTGAGAAAGAAAGTTACCTATTTTGTCCCAAAAATTATTATACAATAAACAATTGATGCACATGCACTTAAGAGCCATTTCCATTGGCCCCACACTACATTGAGAACTGGTTACTGAAACTAGCAGTCCCTTGTTATCTGAATAGCACAAATTACAAATTTACTGAACTCCTACATTACTCCCGTCTTGGGAGGATAGCTCAGGGGCAACGTGCTCGCCTTGGAAGCAAGGCGACACGGAGCACCACAGGTTCCATCCCTGGGTCCGTGCTTAGAAACCTCTGGGTATTAAGCGCATTATAAATAACCTATCATATCAATCATATCGTACAAAGTGCTCCCACTACAAATGGACAGGATCCATGGCCAATCATACCCACGTACAAGCAGTTGGTTGGAACCTTATACCATATATAAATGGACATGGATTTAACCATATAAAGCCAATGGCATTCTAATCATAACCTGGATAGCACAATTCTATATGCTACATATAGCAATATCACTACCTCACATTTCAGATTATCCTAATATGTACCTCTAAATTGGGCGTCTCTCCTGGTCCAAGCAAACGCTTCAGATATTGTAGCTTCAGAACGTTATGCCCCCATTGGGTCTAATACTTGCACTCCTGAGAAGAATTATCCCCATATAGTTTGCTTTGTATTCTCCAATCTGGTTTAAGAAAAGCCTGTAAAACTAAAATGAAGAATGCATGTGAGACGCATCTCGTCGCCCCTTGCTAGGCCATTGCGTTACCCCTCGCGCCACTTGACTCGCTAGACGCCACCCACCACTTTCCTCCCCAACCACCCGGTACAACTATACCCCTTCTCTATCCTCCTCTGTATCCTACCCCCTGCTGTATATCTGTTCTGTTGTTACCTCTGAAAAGCGCTCAGTTACGTCTCTGTATTGTTTTATACCTCTGTAAAGCGGTCTGTTGCTTCTCAAAGCTAGGTCTGCGCTCAATAAATCCAATAATAATAATAATAATAATAATAATAATAATCTCAGTAAGGAAATGGGTCATATGGTGAGACGTCCTCGAGTTATGATCTCGATTATAGCAGGGCAGAGCTGTCTTTAGGAAGAGCTGTCCCACAAAACGAGTGGATGGCAGAGGAAGAGATGTGCCACAAAAGGAGTGGATGGCAGAGGAAGAGATGTGCCACAAAATGAGTGGATGGCACAGGAAGAGCTGTGCCACAAAATGAGTGGATGGCACAGGAAGAGCTGTGCCACAAAATGAGCATGTTGCCACGACAGAAGGGGTTTCTATCATCAACACAGGAGAAGAGATTTCTGGAACACAAGTGACGCAAAATGGGAAGCGACTGTGTGCTGGATGCAGCGAATGTGTGTGTTGTTGCGTCCTGAATAATTTGTTATTGGAACTGTGGCCGTATTTCATGGGCTTCGTATTTGAAATTAAATGTTCAGAAGGGCGCCAAAGAGCAATGAAATGCATAAGGGAAGTATTGCAACTATTAATTTCATATGCAAGTTAAGTGTAGGCAAGAGAACATTTCACGCATGTGGAGCTACTAATTTCACAGAGTGAGTGTTTTTCACAGATGGACTTTTCAATCCAGCGATATGTGTGTTCATTGAAATAGGATGCTTTAAGTTAGGCATGTGACAGAAGAAGTTACGAGATGCGGTTATATTAATGTTTCATAGCATGTTTTATTATTATTCCCGCTATATTATGGGTGTTGAGTTGATATATTGCAGCATGGTATTGAATAGTAATGGTGTAAAGCAACAAAGAGCTGCATACTAAGGTGAAACTATAACATGGGGAAAAAAGCAAAAAGATGAGAAAGGGAATTGTCTTCCTGCAAAAATGAGTGTTGCAGGTTATGGTTGCGGATGATTATAAAAGTTAATTCTTACAATAAGGAGTGTTGTGTGTGTTGGTGTAATGAGTGTACATGCAAGTTTGATTTGAATAAGTGAATTTTTACAATAAGGAGCGTGTGTGTGTTGGTGTACTAAGTGTACATGCAAGTATGATTTGAATAAGTGCAACCTTACAATAAGGAGTGTGTGTGTGTGTGTGTGTGTGTTGGTGTACTAAGTGTACATGCAAGTCTGATTTGAATAAGTGAATTATTACAATAAGGAGTGTGTGTGTGTGTTGGTGTACTAAGTGTACATGCAAGTATGATTTGAATAAGTGCATTCTTACAATAAGAAGCGTGTGTGTGTGTGTGTTGGTGTACTAAGTGTACATGCAAGTATGATTTGAATAAGTGCATTCTTACAATAAGGAGCGTGTGTGTGTGTGTGTTGGTGTACTAAGTGTACATGCAAGTCTGATTTGAATAAGTGAATTATTACAATAAGGAGTCTGTGTTTGTTGGTGTACTAAGGGTACATGCAAGTATGATTTGAATAAGTGAATTATTACAATAAGGAGTGTGTGTGTGTGTTGGTGTACTAGGTGTACATGCAAGTATGATTTGAATAAGTGCATTCTTACAATAAGGAGCGTGTGTGTGTTGGTGTACTAAATGTACATGCAAGTATGATTTGAATACGTGAATTCTTACAATAAGGAGTGTTGTGTGTGTTGGTGTACTAAGTGTACATGCAAGTATGATTTGAATAAGTGCATTCTTACAATAAGGAGCGTGTGTGTGTGTGTTGGTGTACTAAGTGTACATGCAAGTATGATTTGAATAAGTGCAACCTTACAATAAGGAGCGTGTGTGTGTTGGTGTACTAAGTGTACATGCAAGTATGATTTGAATAAGTGCATTCTTACAATAAGGAGGGTGTGTGTGTTGGTGTACTAAGTGTACATGCAAGTACGATTTGAATAAGTGCATTCTTACAATACGGAGCGTGTGTGTGTTGGTGTACTAAGTGTACATGCACGTATGATTTGCATAAGTGCATTCTTACAATAAGTTCTGTGTGTGTGTTGGTGTACTAAGTGTACATGCAAGTATGATTTGAATAAGTGCATTCTTACAATAAGGAGCGTGTGTGTGTGTTGGTGTACTAAGTGTACATGCAAGTTTGATTTGAATAAGTGAATTTTTACAATAAGGAGCGTGTGTGTGTTGGTGTACTAAGTGTACATGCAAGTATGATTTGAATAAGTGCAACCTTACAATAAGGAGTGTGTGTGTGTGTGTGTGTGTGTGTTGGTGTACTAAGTGTACATGCAAGTCTGATTTGAATAAGTGAATTATTACAATAAGGAGTGTGTGTGTGTGTTGGTGTACTAAGTGTACATGCAAGTATGATTTGAATAAGTGCATTCTTACAATAAGAAGCGTGTGTGTGTGTGTGTTGGTGTACTAAGTGTACATGCAAGTATGATTTGAATAAGTGCATTCTTACAATAAGGAGCGTGTGTGTGTGTGTGTTGGTGTACTAAGTGTACATGCAAGTCTGATTTGAATAAGTGAATTATTACAATAAGGAGTCTGTATTTGTTGGTGTACTAAGGGTACATGCAAGTATGATTTGAATAAGTGAATTATTACAATAAGGAGTGTGTGTGTGTGTTGGTGTACTAGGTGTACATGCAAGTATGATTTGAATAAGTGCATTCTTACAATAAGGAGCGTGTGTGTGTTGGTGTACTAAATGTACATGCAAGTATGATTTGAATACGTGAATTCTTACAATAAGGAGTGTTGTGTGTGTTGGTGTACTAAGTGTACATGCAAGTATGATTTGAATAAGTGCATTCTTACAATAAGGAGCGTGTGTGTGTGTGTTGGTGTACTAAGTGTACATGCAAGTATGATTTGAATGAGTGCAACCTTACAATAAGGAGCGTGTGTGTGTTGGTGTACTAAGTGTACATGCAAGTATGATTTGAATAAGTGCATTCTTACAATAAGGAGGGTGTGTGTGTTGGTGTACTAAGTGTACATGCAAGTATGATTTGAATAAGTGCATTCTTACAATACGGAGCGTGTGTGTGTTGGTGTACTAAGTGTACATGCACGTATGATTTGCATAATTGCATTCTTACAATAAGTTCTGTGTGTGTGTTGGTGTACTAAGTGTACATGCAAGTATGATTTGAATAAGTGCATTCTTACAATAAGGAGCGTGTGTGTGTTGGTGTACTAAGTGTACATGCAAGTATGAATTGAATAAGTGCATTCTTACAATAAGGAGCGCGTGTGTGTGTGTGTTGGTGTACTAAGTGTACATGCAAGTATGATTTGAATAAGTGAATTATTACAATAAGGAGTGTGTGTGTGTGTTGGTGTACTAAATGTACATGCAAATATGATTTGAATACGTGAATTCTTACAATAAGGAGTGTTGTGTGTGTTGGTGTACTAAGTGTACATGCAAATATGATTTGAATACGTGAATTCTTACAATAAGGAGTGTTGTGTGTGTTGGTGTACTAAGTGTACATGCAAGTATGATTTGAATAAGTGCATTCTTACAATAAGGAGCGTGTGTGTGTGTGTTGGTGTACTAAATGTACATGCAAATATGATTTGAATACGTGAATTCTTACAATAAGGAGTGTTGTGTGTGTTGGTGTACTAAGTGTACATGCAAGTATGATTTGAATAAGTGCATTCTTACAATAAGGAGCGTGTGTGTGTGTGTTGGTGTACTAAGTGTACATGCAAGTATGATTTGAATAAGTGCAACATTACAATAAGGAGCGTGTGTGTGTTGGTGTACTAAGTGTACATGCAAGTATTATTTGAATAAGTGCATTCTTAAAATAAGGAGCGTGTGTGTGTTGGTGTACTAAGTGTACATGCAAGTATGATTTGAATAAGTGCATTCTTACAATAAGGAGCGTGTGTGTTGGTGTACTAAATGTACATGCAAGTATGATTTGAATACGTGAATTCTTACAATAAGGAGTGTTGTGTGTGTTGGTGTACTAAGTGTACATGCAAGTATGATTTGAATAAGTGAATTATTACAATAAGGAGTGTGTGTGTGTGTTGGTGTACTAGGTGTACATGCAAGTATGATTTGAATAAGTGCATTCTTACAATAAGGAGCATGTGTGTGTGTGTTGGTGTACTAAATGTACATGCAAATATGATTTGAATACGTGAATTCTTACAATAAGGAGTGTTGTGTGTGTTGGTGTACTAAGTGTACATGCAAGTATGATTTGAATAAGTGCATTCTTACAATAAGGAGCGTGTGTGTGTGTGTGTTGGTGTACTAAGTGTACATGCACGTATGATTTGAATAAGTGCAACATTACAATAAGGAGCGTGTGTGTGTTGGTGTACTAAGTGTACATGCAAGTATTATTTGAATAAGTGCATTCTTAAAATAAGGAGCGTGTGTGTGTTGGTGTACTAAGTGTACATGCAAGTATGATTTGAATAAGTGCATTCTTACAATAAGGAGCGTGTGTGTGTGTTGGTGTACTAAATGTACATGCAGGTATGATTTGAATACGTGAATTCTTACAATAAGGAGTGTTGTGTGTGTTGGTGTACTAAGTGTACATGCAAGTATGATTTGAATAAGTGCATTCTTACAATAAGGAGCATGTGTGTGTGTGTGTTGGTGTACTAAGTGTACATGCAAGTATGATTTGAATAAGTGCATTCTTACAATAAGGAGCGTGTGTGTGTTGGTGTACTAAGTGTACATGCACGTATGATTTGCATAAGTGCATTCTTGCAATAAGTTGTGTGTGTGTGTGTGTGTGTTGGTGTACTAAGTGTACATGCAAGTATAATTTGAATAAGTGCATTCTTACAATAAGGAGCATGTGTGTGTTGGTGTACTAAGTGTACATGCAAGTATGATTTGAAAAAGTGCATTCTTACAATAAGGAGCGTGTGTGTGTGTTGGTGTACTAAGTGTACACGCTAGTCTGATTTGAATAAGTGCATTCCTATAGTAAGGAGTGCTGTGTGTGTTGGTGTTCTAAGTGTTCATGCTAGTCTACCCCCCTTCCCCGGTCGGTGTCTCCATGTCCCCCCTGCCCCGGCCAGTGTCTCCATGTCCCCCTTACCTCCACCAGTGTATCCATGTCCTCCCTGCCCACCGCCAGTGTCTCCATGTCCACCCTGCCCCGCCAGTGTCTCCATATCCCCCCTGCCCCCGCCAGTGTCTCCATGCCCCCATTGCCCCGCACCAGTGTCTCCATGTCCCCCTTGCCCCTGCCTGTGTCTCCATGTCCCCCCTGTCCCCTGCCAGTGTCTTCATGACCCCCTGCCCCCTACCAGTGTCTCCATGTCCCCTCTGACCCCGCCAGTACCAAATTCCCACTGACCATTCGCTGCCCCCTGTATGTCCCTTTGCCCCTTTGTATGGTCTCTTGCCCCCCACTCTCCCCTCCTTGCCTTTACGCCTTTGCCCCCCTCTTTTTTCTCCTCCTTCTCCCTCACTCTTTCCACCCCTCCTTCCCTTTCTTTCCCTCCCTCTGTCAATTTCCGGTACTACCCCAATTGCCGTCAGGCATAGTAATTCGTAGCTGCCTGTCTTTGCAGCCGTTCTTATCCACCCTCCACCTTTAACTATATCTAAGCACTTACTTTTATCATCAATCCCTTGACCGCTGATAACTGCCTGCCTGTCCCCCCTTTACCCTTCTTGTTTTCTCCTACCACTTCCCTTCCTAGCACTATCTTGAACAGTCATTGACCTTTTATGGATAGTCAGTTGTTTTGTTCCTCTCCCTACCCCTTCCCTCCTCTCGCCCCCCTCCCCTCACACCCATCCTCTTGTCACTCTTGCACTGCAACAATTGTCAGGCATATTAAAGTTACTGCTAGTTTTGTCTCCTGCCTTCCTCCCTCTCCTCTCCCTTAATTGTTCCATGCACTTGTACTATCTGTTATGATTTGATCGTTATTTTTCACATTCTGAACTGTTTCAAGGACTTGTAAGAATGTAACTGTATTTTCCCATGTTCCCTTCCTCCTTGAAGTGCTTTCAACACATTGTGTATATGCGCTATACAAAAAAAAAACAATCAATCAATCAATCAATCATTCAAAAAGTCTGAATTGAATATGTGAATTATTACAATTAGGAGGATTGTATGTGATAGTGTACTAAGTATACATGTCAGTCTGATTTGAAGTTAGGGGCAACAGGAAAGTTGCACTAAATTGAGATGAGTACTAAATGGAGAAAAAAAATGGATTGTGTTAAGGCAACAATGGTGGTTGTGTACACAATATGACATGAGAGAGTAAATTATAAAAAGTAATGACATGTGATACATGAAATGAGAGGTCCTAGCGATCTTTCAGCCGCCGGGATGGTTGCAAGACATTTTATGGTTATGTGTATGAGGGCGTGTAAGTAGGTTGTAGTCTGTTAATTTGTGGTTGGATGTGCAAGATTGTTTTGATATCTTTTGTGGTCTCACCATGCCTGTTGCTGGGTGGACGAGTTTGTGCTTTCAACAACTTTGTATTTGCTTCTAGTCATCTCTGTGGTGGTGGTTTGACTGCTTTGCTCCTATTCGCAGAATGTATTTTCTTTCCACCGAGTAGTGCTCACATTGTAGGCCAAAACATGTCTGGGTATGCTTGTGGTCTTGTGCAGGAGGGATGTGACCTAGCAGTTTGGGCTGGACTGCCCCTTTTTGTGGTGAAACCAAAGCTGATTTCCATATGGTCTTTCCCCTTCTCTAATGGCTTGGAAGGCTGAAAAATGATGGTCTGGAGGGTTGCCCATGATTATGATGTATTCAAAACCTTCCAACCATCAACATTTGGTTTAACATTTTATTGTGTGCATGTTTGTTTTGGTAAACAAAAAGGCAGGTGTTTGGTATCTGACTCCCTCTTTATCTGTCTGTAAGTGTGGATGAATGGATGTGTGATGTCAGAGTGTATACAGAATGTCTCTACCCCTGATGTTCCACCAGTGACCATTATTTCGCCCCACAATACACAGCGACCCACTAAGGGTCACAGGATCTCCCTCAGGGTGCAACTAACACTTAAGGTTCTCAGTTTTCCTTTCAAGGGTTTCAGCCACCCACTAGGAATCTCAGTGTCTCCCGCAGGGTGCATGCACACCTTAAGGTCCTCAGGTCTTTCCATGGGGAACAGCCACTCACTAACTTTCACAGGTCCTCCCACAGGGTAGAGCCACCCATTAAGGTGTTAAGGTTTCTTCACAAGGAGCAGCCACAAATGAAGATGATCTGTTTTGATCACAGGGATCTGTTTTGTTCACAAAGAGCAGCCAGCTACTCAGGCTCTCTGCTTATTTCACAACCTTCCCTTGATGTCATCAATTTGTTTCACAGGATGCAGCCATCCACTACTATTCTCAGGGTCTCAAATAGTGTGCTGGCACCCCATTTAGGTTCTCAGGTTTGTGTACAGTGTGTAGTCACCCACAATGATCCTTAGGCTTTTTCAAAGGGCTCAGGCACCCACTTATGTTCCTTGGTATTTTCACCGGGCTCAGCTATCCACACAGGTTCTCAGGTTCTTTGACAGGACACAGACACCCACTAAAGGTATCCTGTCTTTTCACAGGGTACAGCAATTCACTAAGGCTTTCAGGTTTTTGCACAGGGAACGTCCCAAAGTAATCCATTTCTCCTGCAGTCTGTTGAACTATCACTGATGGGAACTCTTTCTGTGAGGGCAGACTCTCCGCCATGGCTGCCACATGCTGTCCCTGCTGCACAACTCCCTACAGGAGGGAAGACTGTTGAAGCTCCATATGCCTCCTCAGTTTGCCCACAACCATTACATAGTCCACGTCTACAGGTTGGTTTTCACCCTTATTCTCATCATGATGGCACTCTCCAGTATACTTAGCAACACTCTTTCCCTGCTGAACCCTCCGGGGTCCTTGCTGGGACTGCTCCGTCTTTCCACATGAGGGACATTACCTGTTGTTCCTTCACTGGCCCTTCTGTGGGGGGTGCACTAGAGGCCCTGCCTCCATGCGCACATCTACTAGAGGCCCTAGCAGGCTAGTCTCCGTGCCAATACCCAGGGCCTCCTCCAATGGCCTTGCCTTCTCCCTATTTCTTTTCAAAGCTTCAGGGTCCTGCTCCTCATCCATCATGGAGGTATCCTCTTCGTCCTACTCGTAGAAATAGAGATTCTTCATCTCCGCCTCCCCTGCAACCTTCTTCCCCCTTCCCCTCTCAGCATTGCCATGAGAATTGCAAATGGGATTTGGCAAACATGTTCGAAAACGGTGTACCCCATGCTCCCAAATGTCCAAAACACCAAATCAACCCCAGGCACCTAAGTACAACCCAAATGTATTCATAATTAAATCAATCCTAAACTGTACCAATGCGTATAACCACGCAGGACAAACCAGCAACTGCGGAGATGATGCAAAAACAACAACCATGCAAAGGGAAACTGGAAAGATGTAAGTCTTTTAAATGTTTTCTGTGTTTTTTTGCAGAATGGGAATAGGGGCAGGATCATTTTTGGCTATTTGTAAAATTTAAAAGGGGAACACAAAAAGGAAAAGGCGGTACAGAAAAAGGCAAAGTTGTTTTTTTCTTTTTTTGCGGGGGATAAAACAACGCTATCAGTACACTATCAACACACCAAGCAAACAATAAAACAAGGGGGCACAGAAATGTCCTATAAAAACTGACTAAACACCAGTGGTCAAAGTGTCTGGCAACGGTCGAGAGCGGTGGTACACTACAATCATTATTTGCTGTTAACATTTCCACTACTTTCTGCAACCATTTTCACCATTCCTGGACTGTTCTTTTTGAAGTTAAAGCAGAAGTCTCCATTCTACCCCCTGATAGGAGTTACAGCTAAACTGAAATCTCTTTGACTGTACATTCAGGTACAAGGCTGGAGGACATCTCATCCTGGATGGACTGTGGCAGAGGACATCTCATCCTGGATGGACCGTGGTTGGAGCACATCTCATCCTGGATGGGCTGTGGCTGGAGGACATCTCATCCTGGATAGACTGTGGCAGAGGACATCTCATCCTGGATGGACCGTGGCTGGAGCACATCTCATCCTGGATGGGCTGTGGCTGGAGGACATCTCATCCTGGATGGACTGTGGCAGAGGACATCTCATCCTGGATGGACCGTGGCTGGAGCACACCTCATCCTGGATGGACTGTGGCTGGAGGACATCTCATCCTGGATAGACTGTGGCAGAGGACATCTCATCATGGGTGGACCGTTGCTGGATACATCTAACCAGGGGATGATGGAGGAAGTCCTCATAACAATTCTTTCCTCACACCCCAACTGCCTGTGATTTTTGGATAACTTGTCAAATTGTTATCTAAACTTGAAAGCTTAGACAGTGCAGTTGGTTCAGGTCCAGGCTATTCACAAGGGATACTATGTTACTAGCAAGTGGCATTTGTCGCTTCATGCCTCTGGACAAGTGCACAGTTATAATGGGAGCCATAGTGTCTATTCACTTTGATTGTTGCAATGCACTCCTGGGTTTAATTCAACGACACGCATTAGCTGACTCCAGATGTTTAAAAACTGACATAGAAAAAGTGATCATGTCTAAGCTTTTCACGGAAGTTGAAGTGGCTTTCAACATAGTAGTGAACTGAGCCTACCATTGTCTGCATCATCTTCAAATGCATCCATGGGACTGCTCCTACATCCCTCGAGGATGACAGCACACAGTATATTTCAACATGGAACCTTGGTCAATGAAGGATCACAGACCATTTATCCCTAGGACTATTCTCAGACAAGAGGGGATAAAAAGGGAGATCCAGGCTTTAGAATAAATCAGCATATTCTATTTGTTTTTGCACAGGTTTGTCTACTGATAGGCCCCTATTAAAAAATCTGTTCAAGTAGACGCCAAGTTTGGGTTTGAGCGGAGTTAAGATCTGTGCATAAAGGTGGCGACTCATTTCCCAAAGCACAATATATACATTTTCCAAGTGACTGCCAGACTGAGAGAAAGAACAAGAAAAATACAGGGACATTCAACGTAATTGGCTGTCAACTGGCATGGCTCCAACCCCTTGAAACATGTGTTCCACGTTGCTCCCCCCCTGCCTACCCTGTCCGCCTCTGGGGCCACAGTTCCACTACTTTTTTTTAAACACCAAGAAACAAGAGGCAAAGGACCAACACCAAAAAGCTGAAATCCCTCAAAACCTTGCACTAAAGCTACAACAAAGAAAAAAAAAAAGACTTGCCAAGAGTGTGCCTGCCCTGTGCAACACTTTTCTTCAGAACCCAGCAAAACCCAAAACGGAACAGGAAGCGAGCTTAGCCTTGTATGGATGCAATGAGTCGCCTTTAGGTGATGCTACCACTGAGATTGGCTGAACACACTCAAATACCCTCAAAGAATCAGCACAAGAAGTTTCTGGCTAGCTGGATGAACTCAACCGATAAACCTTTGACTCAACATGAGACCAGTAGCTCATGATCAGATGACGAATAATTGCGCAAGACCCAGATACGGCCTCAAATGTATCTTGGCTTAGTAAGCACTTCCCAGCAGTATTCACAATTTCTGTCATTGTGGCCTCCTGTCTTACATGAACTGTTATTTAGTCGTGTGTGTCCTGTTTATGCTCTATTCAAAACTGTACATTGCATCTCATTCAACTTGTTTACTTCAATTTGCTCTGGAACCAGATGCTGGAGTTTGAAATAGTGCCTACCCCGATTACAAGTTTCCCACCATTCTGCCACAATTCTATGGTTTTATCCTAATAAGAGGTTTCATCTCTTTCTTTCACTTAAAGGGATTTTCAAGTCTACGTCTTCTCTCTGCATTAACGTCTTAGCTACTGAAAGTTCAACTGCACTGCCAACATGCAAGAATGGTTTGCGATCAAGGTTATTTAAATGAGTATTCCTTATTGCATGCCCCTTTAAAACCAGACAATTATATATATGTAAATTATATAGCCTAAGGGCGGCAGGGAGTCATAGGTTCCGATGAGTACCTACACACATTACCATTCAATTCTTCCCAGTTATGCTCGTTACTGGCTCTCACCAGGTTGATATCAGTGAAATATGTTTTGCACATTATCGATAAAGAGACTGATCTTATGAGATTACTGGTAATAGCGTTTTTTAGTGGGAAAGTTATAATTGGAAAGGATTAATTCCTAATCGATCTATGAAATGATAATTTTAAAACATGGACATGGAAAGTAAATGGAAAATTAGATGTCGTATACATGATATTGCACTGTATTGTACTGATTAAGGACATCTCCAATGTTGCCATTTTTGTATTAAGTGTTGTGCCCAACCCCCACCACCACCTCATACACCTCTTCCCCACACTTTTGTCTGCTATGTCCAATCACCACTCCATGGAAAATTGAAATTAGAATTAAAAAAGAAAAGAAAACGTGTTTTGGGTGTAAAATAAGTGAGTTCATACCATTGGTCCGGTAACACATATATGTAGATCTCCAGCGATCTGTGTGCAAGTCCAAAGGAAGATCTTGTGGAATAAACTAGTGCAGTGGAAGAATCCCCCGGGTTTGTTACCCATGCCCCTAGCCCTATACTCTGAGACTACAATATAGGTGCGTTTGGATGGAACTGGGAAACTCTCCAGATCATACCCCACACATCAAGGTGTTAAGCAGCGATGCATGATAGCAGTCACTTTCTTCAATCTTCATTTAGCAGATCTCCAAGATGGTATGGCTAACTCACAATCTTGCCCAGTAAAAATTCGAACAATGTCGCTAAATTGGTTAGCATCTGCTGATGACCTTACTTGATCACACTCCGCACGGCCTCCAGAACACCTTAAACGCTCTGAGTACATTTGGAAAAGCAAATAACCTCCAAGTAAATATAGGTAAAAGTAAAATAATGTTTTTTGCTAAAAATAAAGGCTACCGGAAAAAATATTCTTGTACACTTGACAGTGAACGATTAGAGCAAGTTGATTCATACAAACACCTAGGTGTACACATTGTCTCTAGATTGAATAGGAAGTCACATTGGGACGAAGTGAAACGTAAATCTACAACAACTGTAGACATAATAAGCTGTTTTATTGGCAAGAACATGGGCTTTTCAGTAAAGACTATCCTACTGATATGTTCGGCAAAAGTCAAATCCATACTGTTATACGGTGTGGAGATATGGGGCCATAACCTAGTGAAGGAAATGCAAAGATTCGTGACAAAATTGCTACGAAAACTTTTACGATTGCCAAACAGAGGGACAACAGAATATATCCTATTGGAGTTTGATCTAAACAGTACTATTACTGATATTACGGTGAAGAGTATGATGTGTTTCAAAAAACTCTTAATATTGGAGAATTATACTAATGCACTACAGTTCATAACGGCTTTCAAAAAAATTGATAATTGCTTAACAATGGGCTTCTTGGGTAAAATGATGACCAAACACAATAAATGCGGTGGACTTTATGAGGCTTCCATCTCAGCGTTAAGAAATATGAGTTTTAAATCATGGCTGAAAAAGACATGTAATGATAGCAGCATGAAACAAACATGCACTCAGCCAGGCTAAATAACTGTGGAAAATATGTAAAATAACGCACAAGGCGTAAAGGCACTCCAGCATATGTGACGGCATATCCGGCATATCCGGCATATCCAGCATATGTGACGGCATATCCGGCATATCCGGCATATGTGACGGCATATCCGGCATATTCAGCATATGTGACGGCATATCCGGCATATCCGGCATATCCATGTCCCATGATAATATGCCAATAGATGCCTATGAAATTCAACTGCTGCGACACATTAGAGATAAAAGGGGTCATATTAGGCATTCCGCGACCAGATCGTTGGTGCCGCCTATGTGGTGAAAATAAGTTGGAAACGTTAAAACATCTACTTGTTAACTGCACCAGCCTACATACTATTAGAAACAGCTACTTGAAAGCCTGTGATAATCTATTTCAGGAACCACCAATTTTCATAGATGGAAACGACATGAATTCTATGTTTTTTATAACTAAATTTTATTGGAAATGTATGCAAATTTAAAACCATTTGTCTAAATTTGTATTTTAATGCCATGTCTGAGACTCTGAAATGGTAACATGAGTCACTATGAAGTTGTAGGTAACTCTAACTGGAGTAGGCATTAAAGACACTTTTTAAATAGGTGATTTTATTGTAAATTGTTAAATGTTTTACTGTTGACTATTTGTGTAATTTTGAATATGACATTGTTGAATGTGAAAGCATATATACAAAACCATGTGGTTAAATGTATATTAATTAATGAAATATAAAAAAATTAAATGGTTTATCCTGCCCCTCAATGAGAGAGCCAGAGATTCCCACTTCGCTCAGTCCTGTTGAATACAAGTAAGAAACTGAGGATAGTTTAAATCTCGGAGCTCGCCCAGGGAGGCACTAATATTTACCCCAGACACTTTATATGATGTAATTGGAGCCAAAAGGGGGTGACCCCACCCAGGTCCCAAGGGATGTCTACCCTCAAAGCCAAGATCTCAGATTTACCCCAATTGATTCTGTAGCCCGCCATGGGGCCCTAGTCCTTTAGGATGGACAGTATGTGCGTCAGAGTGGTAGTGCAGTTTCTAACATAGAGAAGTAGATCATCAAAATATAGGAAGACACAATGTTCTTTATCCACCTGCCTTATGCCCATCCACCTTTGGTCAGTGTGCAATTTGATCGCCAATTGTTCTATAGATATGGCGTATAAACAAGGGCGGACAACCCTGACGTGTGCCGGTGTGGAGAGGGAACGGAGGAGAGGTATTGCCGCTGGTGACCACTGATGCCACCGAACTGGTATATAGCTGATTTATACATTTTATAAGCAGCGGTGGAAAGCTGAACTCTGCCAAGACCAGGAACATGAAATCCCATTGATCTGATCGAAAGCCTTTTCGGCATCAAGAGTCAGGATTTCAACCTCCAGGTCCAGGTGCCATGCAAGAATATGCATTAGCCTGCGCATGTTGTCACATGAGTGTCTGTTGCGAATAAAGCCTGTCTGAACTTTATGGACCAGAAATGGAAGGATTCCCTCTATTCGTCATCCCTTCTTATAGAACACCACTATGGAGGTAGACTTGTTTAAATACATAGGAGTGAATATTAGATATACACCGGAGCAGATGCACGAACATAACACGGTGAAAGTGGTGCAGGGCTTGAGGAGGTCCATGAAATTTTGGTATAAGCTACCACTGTCACTGTTAGGCAGGGTATTTATTACCAAAATGATTATATTGCCGAGATTCCTTTACTTCTTCAACAATGTTCACTGCTATGTTAAGGAGTCCTTTTTTCGATCACTGGAAGTGTTACTCCGAGAATTCTTATGGGGCGGTACCCGCCATAGATGTTCACTAACAACACTATACTTACCATACGACAAAGGAGGGGTGAAATTGCCAAACCTAGAGAGGTACTACCTGGCGGCCCAACTCAGCCATGTAATTAAATGGCTGGCAGATGAGTCCACCTCTGAAACTGACCTACTTCAACACCTGGTGGCCCCATCAAACTAAAGGAAATACTGTGGGTAACAGGGAGGCCGGAACATAACCCAATGATGTTGACATTGGAGAAGAAGGTATGGAGGAGAACACAAGTCTTACTGAAACTAACAAACCCCTACTCAACAGAAGTACCGATAGCGGCAGACACAGAGATAGCACGGACATGGCGGTGGTGAGAATGTGGGAAGCTAAAGGGGTATACACGTGGGGAGATGTATACGAGGATGGGTCTTTAGGGAGTTTGCCTCATTACAAGAAATAGAGGAGGTGCTGAGCGGGCAATTTCTCTGGTGCCAAAGAGTCCGGGGGGTGGCCAAGGAGAAATGGGAAGGCTGGCCAGAGGAACTGCAGACGGACCCGCTACTGACCCTGATATATAACCTGAACGATGGCTCGTGACCGATCTCTCTGATGTACAACATGCTAATAGACACACCTAACCCTAAGGACACAGTACTGAAAGAACAATGGGAGAAAGACCTGGGCACAGACATAACGGAGAAAGAATGGGAAAGGGCACTAGGCTTCCCCAAAGCAGTATCAAGGAATCACAGCTTCAAACTAATACAATTGAGTGTGCTATATTGCACATACATGACCCCACTCAGGATAGCCTCTTTAACAAGGACGCAAGTCCACAATGACCATGGTGTAGAGGCAAGGGAGCTGACCTTATACACATGTTCTGGGGGTGCGGGCCTGTGAGAGGTTTCTGGGCACACATAGAAAGAGCCTGCATGGAGGCTGGGGTAGCAAGGTATGAGTGGTCTCCAAAAGAATGCTTGCTTGACGCCTACCCCAGAATTGGTAAATACATGTAGTTACGTTTATGGACATGGCCTGCATATTGGCGAAGAGAACTATCGCCATGTCTTGGAAAACGGCTGGGGGGCCACAATACGAAAAATGGCGCAGGGAATTTGAAAGATGGGCAGAAGCGGAGACCAAGGTGTGGATGGAAGGGGCAAATGGATTGGAGCCTGAAGGCAATGATAAGTGGGTAGCATGGAAAGCGCTGGTATGGGACATGTTCCACCCATCTGATGATAAACCTCCCTGAGCGTGCCAGTCAGGGAAAGAGACACGCACTACTTGCCCGGGAAACTGCCCTGTTGTGCCCAATTTACAATGGCCGACCGCAGAACCTGAAGAGCCCAAAGGAGAGCTGAGCCCCAGACACTGAGGCATTAGCCCCGACCGATGTTATGAATGACACATGGCAAATGTAGGAAGTTGTTTGTTGTTGTTATTGGTTGTTATAAAATTAAATTACATGTTAGGCATGGTGAAATGAGATATGTTGAAATACATGACTGTAACCCTATAAATGGCAATAAAAACATGTTCAAATTAAACTTATAGAACACCACTATATTGGTGGTGAGCATTGTGCGTGGTAGATGGGTGCGTTCAACCCATTCCACAAACACTGCCTCTAATTTGGGTACCAATGTATCGGCCCTTGCCTTATAGAATCGATGGGAAGGCCGTGTGATCCAGGAGGCCTACCCAGAAGAGAATGATTGAATTACGCAGACTATCTTGGAAGCCATGATAGGGGCGTCGAGGCTGTCTGCCTGGGGGGCGGTGATCTTGGGTAGAGCGATGGAAGTAAGGAATTTGCGTAACCACCGTCTGTGTTGGGCTCAGCAGCCTCATACAGCTCTTGATAATATTATGCAGTTAATGCAGTCATCTCCCATCAGAATGGACCCATGGGCATCCCGAATTGAGGTGATTATCTTCCCAGTTTGTCATTGTTTCAGGGCAAGCACCATCATATGCAGTGGCCTGCCTCCCTCCAAATAGTATGTTTGGGTCCAGCTTGTGATGGATTTATGAACCCAAGCGGATGACACTTGCTTGATTTCTGCCCACAGCTTGAATAAGTGGGCTTGGGTCAAGGGTTCACGCATATGTTTGTGTTGTCTTTCGGCAGTGAGGATAGCCTTGCTCAGCTGTTCCTCCTGTTTGTCCCAAGCCCTGAGTTTGTGCGACCACCGTGAGAAGCACTGACCACGTGCTAACGCTTTAAAGGTGTCCCAGCAGGCGTGTGCAGTGTATTGTGGAGTTTGGTTGAATTGACAGAATGTGTCTATGTCATCCTCCAGATGTGTAAGAAAGTCTGGGTAACCCAGCGCCCTCCAGTTGAGACATCACATCGTACTGGGGCATGGTCCGACAAGGTTCTGGGGAGTATCACGCTTTCTTCTGTCATATATATGGCGTTGGACGGGAGCATTCAGTAATCTATCTGAGAAGAACTGTGGTGCCTGGTGAGAGAAGAAAGTGTAATCCCATCATCCCCGTGCCTCCTTCTCCACACATCTTTCATACCTAAATCTACACGCAGAGCATTAAGGACAGCCTGATTTCTTGGGCCGTTGGGTGCGCTATTGGCCATTCTCTGTTGATCAAGTGGGGTTTAGGGCCACATTGAAATCTACCCACACAATTGGCAGGCTCCCCATGTGCCGTGCACAGGTCATAAATGTGTGCGCAAAAAATGATATTGTGTCTGCCGTGGGCACGTATACATTCAGCAAGTTGATGGGGTGCTTTTGAATCTGTCCTGCAGAACGACGTATCTGCTTTATGGGAGGCATGGTATCAACTGAAAGACAGGCACAAGTGACCACAGTTCAAGGTTGTTTATTGAACTTCAAAAAGGTTTTGAACAACGCCTATCTAATCCTAAATCTACAGATGGGTGCAAGCTATGACTATCAACTCATAATATCACAGTTCTAATAGTGTCCTGTCAAAATAAAAGGGCCTATACTGATACACCTATTGCATATCCTTACCTCTAAATAAAAATAGTGTTTACAAAAAAGAAAGAAGTGTTCACAAAATGATATGTCAGGATGTTCAGGCCATTGGCCTCCCTTCCCCACGTTTTCAGACGGTACACTCGAATTAGCACAGTCTACGGCTTCTCTGGCATGAGGATACAGTTCAATCATTAGCATCAGGGACTTCCGTGCCTAAGTCTTTTTGCCTTTCAAAGTCTTTTCTTTCAGAGGACCTGATGTGACAAACAAACTATATGTTATTTTCCTCTTTGGATTTCACAAGTACAGAGCTTCTCAGGCGAATCACAATTCACCTCGGATCCCCCTCAGCCGGGCTCAGACCATCTTAACACAATTCTAGTAGGAATTTCATGTATCCAATTTCTCAGGGGATTCACGGTTCACCCCAGATCCCCCTCAGCCAGGTGCAGATCCTTTTTAACACAATGTTCAATTAGTCTCCCTCTGCCGGGCTTGGACCAATTTCAATTTAACTTTAACACAAACTTGCTTTAACCAAAAGCTTTCAGCTGATCTCCCTCCACCGGACTCAGACCAACCTCATAATTTAACTGTCTTTACGCTATTAATATCAAACACTTTCGATTGTGCATGAGATTTTGCTTCACCCTTTTCAGGACCACTTCGATTTACAATTCTTTGTCACTCTTTCGCTTTTGGCACTTTCAGTTGGATACCTTACAGAGACTTTCGAATAAGCATGCACGCATTGCCGGACCACTCTGTCTAAGGTATCGTATCTTTGCTTCAAAGTTCCCATCACACATCTGTTGTTCAATTTTTCTCACGTTGATTATCACATATGCTTCCTACACTGTTTGCTTCATTGTTCACTATACAATGATGCCACTTGCAACCTTGGCTTCAACACAGACCGCTCTGATATCAGTCTCCCCCAACTCACCGGCTGTACTAACTTCACTGACGCTGCTTTGTTGTAGGAGCCAAGGACAGGACAACAATGGCAAGCTTTAGTCGTGAGAAAGTGTTTGTGTTGGTGAAAAGGGGGGGGTTGAGTTCCTAAGTATCCTATTTGATAGGATTGGGATAAAGGTCATACAGGGAAGGGGATATCACATCTCACCATCCAGTATACCACTCCCTGAGGACCCTCACCCAGGTGATCCTGCCACACTGGTCCACCGCCAGGAACTGGATCCAAAAGCGATGGCCAGGTCCAGGCCACCTGGATGACAGATCCCCAGGGACTAGCGGGTGAGACACCTGCTGGTTTCTCACACTGCCCTCTTTTTCCATTACGGTATTCTGAATATGTATGGCGAGCCATTTATGAATTAAAATGGAAACCCCTGCCTGCCTTGACAGGGGGAGTTCACTGCCGCACCCACCAATCTGCGTTCTAACTTTGCTGATTCAGACTCATTTAGATGGGTTTCTTGCAGAAATATGATGCCTCTCTGTAGGTCTGCATATGGTTTAGCACCCGTCTTCTTTTAATAGGTTGTCCCAGCCCCTGGATATTCGGCATTATCCGTGTAAGTGTGGCCATGTCATCCTATCTAGGGAGTCCGTCCCCCGAATTCTCTACTTTGGCGCCAAAGGTATAATTTCCACATGGGCCAGAGCTTTTGCGGATATACATAAAGTTAACCCCAACCAAAACAACATCTGCAACCAAAAACATTGGGATTGAACAGCTATCTCCCAATACAGGGCTTACAAAGCCCATACATGGAGCTGGTTGGGAGAGGTCCACGGACTAACTCCCTTCCCCACGTATTCCACCTTCGCCCTGTAGGGGATCATGGAGAGTTTGCCATAATGGTACATTGCAGAAATTGTGAGGGGGCTATAGTAGGTCGCAGAGGACGAGCTATGCCTCAGTGTTCCTCCCCTCTGAAGCTTACAGATAAGGCCCAGCCTTTTTGAACAGTGTCAAAGCTTAGAATGGGGCTAAGGCCCCTCTCTATGTCGTCAATGTCCACCGCCTACGCTCTGAGGTATAAGTAGGGATATCCCTGCTGCCTGGATGACCATAATGTTGTGCTTGGGAATCGGGGCACAGTGCACTCTCTTGATTATATAATTTTGAGGGTTGTCCATGTGCAGTCTGTCCTCTAAGAAGTTGTAGACATATGTCTCTAAGTCAGCACACTCTGTCTATATGCGGAGGCCCAGCATACAGAGGTTGTTTCGTCGAGACTTGTTCCCTTGATCTTTGATTTTAGCCCCCAGGCGTTGTACCTCTCTGATGACACCATCCAGGTCTGACGCCCCTCCTGTCAGGTTTGTCCTCTAATATGCTGATGCGCTTTTCATTTTTTGTAGTTCTCTCTGCCTCTGCATTTAGCCTGGTTGTGACGGCCTGCAGATCTTGCTTAATCTTCTGGATGGTGGTATTCGTTTCCTGGGTCTGTTGCCTGATGACCTTGATCTCAGCCAAGATGGCTTGGAGTTGCGCCTGTATTTCCATCTTGGGTCGTTGTCTGGTAGACCGGCGCAAGGAGGTGTTTAGAGGTCCTGCGTCTATAGTGTGGTCCAAATCAGGGTCTGGTTCCAACTGTCCATGTGACATGCCACCGAAGCCCCAGTGTCAAGATGGGAGAGACGAGATGTCGTTGCACCGGACAGACGTACTACAGCCTCTATAGTCGGTGGGTCTCGATGGTTCTCGCGCTGCAATGATGGTGCGCTATATCCATTGAGGGTGAGCTAAAAGTCCCTGTGATCTGACTGTCCGCTCTCCTTTCAGCACCCCATCAATGAGAGAGTGCAACTGTGCGGCTCCCAACTCCACCCCCCTTCCTTCTTTTAAGCAGGGCCTCTGTGCATTTTCCAGCAGGCGTCAGGTTCATTTAGGGAAGTTGACATCAGCGCGGCAAGGCATTTCCCGGGCCACTCCCTGTGCCGTGACTCACAAAATATGTAGCCTGCGATATCAGGAACCTAATAGTTTGCTGAGTTATGCATCATTGTAGATCTCCCCGGTTATAGCAGGTTGTGAATGCCCCGTCCCAGCACCAGGAGGCCTAGGGCCATCCTGTGGTAAGCACCCGTGTTGCAGAGCAGTGTATGTCCCTGGGACTGTTTCTCCCGGTCTTATTGCAGGCTTTCGTAGGCAAATATTGTTGGAGTATGCCGCCTCTCCATATTGCTGACTCTCTTCCCTTGAGGCCCCCGTCAGTCCTTTGCACCCCTCATGGGGCAGTTGCTGGGAGCTGTGGGCTTCTGAGGCCCGGGGACTGGTCTTGGGTCTGCAGGGGGCACTGGACATTGCAATTGGGTTCCTGTGTGCCCCTTGCATCGTCCGCGCCTCTCCGTCCCACTGCTGCGGTCTTAGCAGGACATTGGCATCCCCCGGTGGTCTGGGGCTTAGCAAGGAGTGACGGCAAGCAGCTGCATCTGCACGCTGGCTCATACGGCATCCACCAGAGGATTGTCTGAGTAGTGCAGGCTGTTGATCATACCAGCAGCAAGGTGGCTAGGCCAGGCGAGTGACACACGGCCGCACCAGGCCAACAGTGACTCAGGGCATGCATCTCCGGAACTAGAGTGATTCGGCTGGTCATCTGCAAGCTGGTTGTTCTCTGCAGCATTAGACAGCTGTGCGTCATCCAGAGAGGAGCAATTTCGGCACCATAACTTGTAATCTTCAGAGCCTCATCAGCCCACCTACATCTTGCTCGGGCTCTCGTGCGCCCCCCATCAGATCATATGGTTGAACAGAATATCTACAACCATTATATACTGGTCTTACTTCAGCAGTGCCAGCCTGTTGTAATGATTCAATTGCAATGAATACAACAGGGAAGGAAGGCTTGGCATGATATTGTTTAGGAAAACCAAATACTAATGTTTCTATATCTTCAAGTGTGTAGCTGACGTTTGCTTGCCAACATCAAAGCAAAGGAGTGCAAATTACAAATCCAAATGCCAGGCGATGACTAGTTCCTATTGAAATATAAGAGAACATGATGATGCCGACACATGCCACGTGACAAAAACATCATAATAATTAAATGGAAATGAGTCCCCAACTGTGAATCTAAAATGGGAAAAGGAAAGCCATTAAACTAATGACTACCTGCCCAATGCATCTCCTGTCTTGTTACTGACCTAAAAATTGAACACCAACCTCTTTGTTTGCGTGAACATGGAAAGTGATGATGAAGCATTTTATCTCTCAGCCAAGAATAGCATAGCAAATGCTTGCTACAACACTCCATATGATGTGCTATTTATAAAGACTTAATGATAAAAGTTAGCCCTCATTTTATTTGACTTTATAGGTTGGCTGACCACAGAAGCTCAAGACAAAACATTATGTTAAAGAGACAACATTGTGTTTGTATTCACAACTCGTAAAAGCAATAACAAACACAGAGAGAGGTCTAGAGAGCTGTGATGAATAAGGGCATTTGGGGGAGGAGTTCACAGTAATATTAAAGGAGTATACAGTCATTTGCTTTAAAGCCAGGAGCAGTCGAACAGATTTTCCTCTCCAGTGGCTAGATTTGGGACGGCTTGTTGGTTAAAACAAGATAACATTTTTCAAGTGTTCATTGCCTGGCCGAGAAGACTTAAATTCAAGATTTAGTGAGTATATTATGAGAGATCTTCTAATCCACAATTTTGACTACGTGAAACATGGTTTTCAGACACTGAGATTTTAAATTGATGGCTTAAACTAATGACATTGTGGGAACTGTAAATGAATTACACAAGCAAATAGAAGTATTATGATTGTGATTTGACTCAATGAATGAATGAATTAATTAATAAATATGTCATTTATTTTGGAGTCAAGCAAAATCCATATAAAATCAGGTTACGTAAAATATGTTCAAAACGTACAGATAAATAAAACGAAAAATACATTTTTCATGTCTACAATTTCTTAAAATAGAAAAGTATATATTAATATTGCACATGGACTCTCACATTCATTTAACCACTTTAATAACTCATAGTAGCATATATGTTCCCTTTGTAACTTAACATCTTAAAATCATGCCTCTTTTTCGTATAGAAATAAAAAAAGTAGTGAGTGTAAAACAAGTCAAATTATCTTCTAGCCTTAAGAAATGATTTAGCAATAGTCTATAATAAAATACATAAAATGAAATAGCCATTTCTGAACCAGATTGTGTGTTTTATGTCACTGCATGAAGAACAAACATCTACAAAGTGCAATCATGTTTCAGAGACACAGCATCTCTGCTTTTCCATTATTCGTTTTAAGGTCAAACGTTCCTGTTGTGTATAAATGGTTACCAAATCTAAGTATTACAAAGATTAATCAGTGTGATAACTTCAATGCTCGCTATGGATAATCTGCCAGGTTGCTGATTGGTGCCCCATAAAGGTAAGCCTTAATGGGGGATGTATTCTTGAGTGTCTCCTGATGTCTAAGCCTCAACCTTTTGTCACAGATGGGCTAACGACTCCCAATACCCCAGAATAGGGTTCCATAGTTTTTATTTTCCAAATCTGATGTGAGGCCCCTCTCTCGTCTCCCATCGGCCTCCCACCACCCTATCCCAGGCTGCCCTATCCCCTGTGTTGGCAATTAGAGATATTTATTACTACTATTGTCTTAAGTACTGACTCAAGTGATTCCTCCAGGGTGTTTCGAGGTCATCCCTATCCGTATATCCCCTAGGTGTGTCTAGATCACACAATGGGATGTGGAGCATTTTGAACTGTGCAGTTTCACTTACTTGCCCCATTTCATGCCCTTACATTTCTGCTCCTGATGGTCTTTCCTTTTCCTACTTCTACTCCTTTTCTCCCTCTTCCACTCTGTCTCTCTCTATCCCTCTCACTGTTTCCTTCCTCTTTTGTTGAGACAATTGCGCAACTCTAGTCACTCTTCTCTCCTCCCCTCTTCACTTTTCTCTCCTCCTCTCTTCACTCTTCCCTCTCCTCCCCTCTTCACTCTTCCCTCTCCTCCCCTCTTCCCTGTACTCTACAATCAACATGACTCTCCATACCCTGTGTCGTGCATCAAGATCTACCTTAAAGATTTACTCCCCATGCAGGGAGCAATCCCATACCCAAGAGTATTCTCACTCCACTCACCACCAATGAACTCACATAACCCATCAACTACCCTACACACACAGCTGGGAACATTTTGAATCTTTGGAATTCAAGCAATATCATGTCTCTGTGGATAATCGAATCCAGGTGCTGTGGTCAGACCACTTTGCTATCCCCTTCACGCTCACATTACTGCACAAGGTCCCCCCACCTGCCACAAAGCCCTCTCTCCCACCAGCCAGACCAAAACAAAACACATTACAGACACAGCATTACCACAACTCAAACCATTCCCTCGTGCCCACACACATATCCCTCCACTCTTCTCAACAATTCCAACAACATCATCAAATTGGCACTTAAAAGAATTGACCCCCTCTCCCAATTCACGAAAACCCTGTAGCTACCATCATAAACCATAGTTCAACTATCAAGCAGGAAGCCAGACACCTATGGCAAACAAACCTATCGCCCCCCACCAGAACCCTATTCAAATTCTGCCGCAACAAATAAAAAAATGTTGATGCTATGCCAAAGCCACCCATTACCTCGAAGAACTTCAGTCTACCACCAGTCATACACAGACACAATTCAACATTGTCAACTCCTTCTCCAAACCGTCATCCACACCTTCCACAACACATCCACTGCAGTATGCAACTCCTTCATCAGCAAGGCAAGCCCTCCCCTCTGCTCTCCCACTCTCACACCCTGCTCCGAAACAAATCAACACAAGGGACTCCATTCATCCATTGACTCAGACACCCTCAACCTTCTTAATGTCAAAACAAAACCGGCACACTTCATAGATTATGCATGCCCACCTCAAGCCTCATCCTTTTGCATCACCACCCTTGCATCCCACTTGCTCAATAACACCAAGTCCTGTCTCTCACATGGTGCTATCCCCTCTTTTCTCAAAACTGGATAAATCACACTCCTATTTAAAAAAACACCCCCCCACCCCACACTCCCCAAAGATGACCACCCCATCACTATCCTTCAATACACTGCCAGAATCATGAAACACTGTGTCACTACCCAACGGCAACAAAACATCACCACAAAAAACCTACTCAACCCCTTCTAATCAGGCTTTCGTGATGGACACACCACTGAGTCCACTACACTTCAGATCATCAAAGTCCTCCACAACATCTTTGATAAAGGACACACAGCACTATTAATGTCGGGACTGGCGGGACTTTGTAAGAGGATTCAATTCAGCACTACAGCTAAGTTAACGCCTAGTCTAGAATACTGAATGAAAACCCTTATTGATATATCTTTATGTCCAGTTCATGCGTTCTGGATGACTACCCCTATATAACACCCCTCTCTTGGAATCCCCCTGACCCCACTGAGCCAAGAAGTAGTTCTGTTTTGCAAGTTTAAAAGGTTTATTTGATAATTTAAAATATATATATATATCACACTTTATAATAAATTAATAATTGAATAGCACACTTAATCTGATATGATAAAGATCAACAACGGAGAATCTGGCACTAGCACACTTCTTTATAATCAATAATGAGTGGTTATAGGATGGATAAGATAGCAACAATACTTTTATGGTTTCCAATGGATGCAAGGTGGAATGAAATGCAGTACAGAAAATACTCAATATGATTTCAACCAAACAATGTAATCACTTTTCTCTGGCAATCCCCTCCCCCCCTTGATGCAAGGCAAGGAAATGGAAGGAAAACACACAGTTCTCAGAAATGCAATCAATGTAAATCAGTTCACCCCAGCAAGCTTACACTACAGAAAACAGATAGGAGTTTTGAAAACACAGGCAAAATGCTTTGATATGTGCTAGCAATGGATGAGAAATATGCTGGAAATGCTTTTAATTCCCTTTCAGAGGTTCAGGGTGAGTGGTATCTAGTTAATATCAGTCCAGGCTCACACTAGCAATGATGCAGGGATAGTTAGCAGGTTAAACGAATTTCTGGCAAATGGAAGGCAAGCAGCAGCAGTTTTTACATGTGAAGAAATTTGCAAATCGCGGTAAAATTCGCGAATGCGTGTTCCGCGATTGCGGTAAAACTATATTTTTACTATATTTCAGATTTGAAATTTTAAAGTTCAAAAAGACAAGTGCAGCTTGCAACTAGGAAATGACAAGTGACAGCTTTGCAAATGGCAGGTGACAGTTAGGAGACAGTTCTACTTAGATTAAAATAGGATTGAATTATATTATTTTAACTAGGAGATTGGTTCTGCACAGTTTTCTAGGTACTCACACTATATTCTTGAGTGAAATGGGCCTCGCCATGGATCTGGTCAGGTTTTAAACTCGCCTCTGGTCTCTGCACTTCACAGTGATCTGGGTCAGCTCTCTCTGGTTCTCTGGTCTGGGTCTCTAGTTCTGGATAGATTGAAGTCTCTAGTCTGGCTCTCTGGAGGTTTGATGGATGTAAAGTATGGATTTTTCCGGCAGAGCGTCCCGCTGCAGATGGAATTGAAGGTCCCTATCTGTCCTGTCTGTCTGCTTTTATGTGTTTAGAATGTGGGTGTGTTCTAGCATCACTGACCCTACCTCTCTCTCAGCTTCTAATTGGTCAAACTTCCATTTATCATTTGATTGGGGAATGAACTGTGAGTCAGAGGGATGTCATTTTATGGCTTGCAGATAGGACACTCCTCTGTCAGATTGCACACATTCTATATTTGATAATAAAAGACATATTTCACAGTTACACAGTTGCTTGAAATTACATATACATGGTGTTGCTGAATTTAGCCATGTCTCTGTCCAAATCTGCTGTTTCTAAGAGCTTGCATTCAGAAATGGCACATAATTGACTTTTTAACTGATTTTTCAATTTCTGACATTGACCCAACTTTACATACATGTGCGCAGGGAGTATGGACATTAACTGATGAAGTTTCAGATTTTTAACATGCATACATTTAGAGTAATATCCACTTTTCCGCTAAAACCCCCCTGAACATACCACCGGTTCTAAAAACCTCTTAAACTGTGGGCAGAAAAATCACAAGAATTATGGTATCATTTATAAAATTTTCACATGTCTGCTCTATGAATGAGCCATCTTTTTCTAAACAATATTCTGGCTACAAAGGGGTGTGGTTTCCTCTCAGCACAAGGTAGAAATACTGGTTTATCCAGTTCTGCCAAGCCAGCTTGCTCTCACAGGCAGTGCCCCTCCCCTTTCCTCAGGAGGAAGCCACTTTTTACGACCATTTACGACTCCTGCCAATAAAACCTTTGCCTGAGTCAGGAGAGGCTCATTGTTCAAGAGGAAGCCATTTATGATCCTCTCAATAAACCCTCTGCCTGGGTGAAGGGAGTTGCATTGTTCACTCTCCTGCAGAGCACAGGTAATTCAATTATCAGATAGATGGCATATCCTTAGTGTGAGCAGCAAAAGGGCAGCTAGGCCTGGGAACACAGCTGTGACTCAAGTTTCACTCCTGATGGGGGTAGTTGCCAGGCAAATTGGAATCTCTTTAAGCTGTCATTTCTGTTCCCCAGTTTCTGCATTCAAATAAAACTAAACATTTTCACATATGCAGCTAGAAGGCTGATTCTAAGTTTAAAACTATGACATTTAAACAGTTACAAAGGCATGTGACACCAAACATAGGTCACTCATTTAATCTAAACATTTTCGATTTTAGTGTCTTTAAATCCAGTGCAACTTAAACTGCTGACTCCATAGCTCAGCCAGTTTTGTTATAAGCATTGTTCTGGGCTCTTCATTTCCCAGATTTTGTAGGCACACAAAACTCCATTCTACCAAATGTCTGCTGGTGTTCAGTGAATATTTTGCACATATTGCAATGTTTGAAATAGGCACTTTGGCTTGCCTTCAGAGAAACACAGGGTGGTTTTAAACTGCCGGCTTTTGGATAGTGGTGAGTACTGGTACTGCACCCATTTTTGGGATTTAAGAAAATGAATTCCCCACAATTCTAGGTTGCATTTGGCAATCAGCATTGCCATTCCCAATGGTTTCAGACTACTGTGCGGGTAGTCCAATGGTGGTTTTAAAGCGCTTTGAAGCTAACCGGCGCTACTGTTTTTCCTTTGGCAACCCATTTCCCTCATGGCAACCCGGCCTTTCATTCTCGCACTGGTGGGTGGCAAGTGAGGCAACCATTTTGGTGCGCGCACAAACTGCGCAGCTTTCCTGGATTTCGGCGCACATGTGGGTTTTCCGCCATCTTGAATTTTCTAAGCCCACAGCACCAAATGTTGTGGCATGATAGCTTAAACGTGGGTCAGGACACCCAACAAGCCCCCCCACGCGACTGCACTTTGAATTTGAGTCGATGGGGAGTCGCGTGCCCAAGGGTTTTGACCCACGCACCGGTCTGTCCGCATAATCTTCTTCCTACTCTGTAGATGGCACAGTTCAGCATCTTCTTCTCCATCCGGTACTGATCGATCGGTTCTCCTCGCCTGTCCTGATGGGAATATTGGGCGGTACACTGGGCCCATTGGATCTTCGTTCCCGGTCTCTGGATCGTCCTCCTTGGCCAGTCTCAAGGTCTTCTTTCTCCTAGGACGACAAAGGAAGAGCGGCAATACCTACTCATAGACGTTTTTCCACCACTGTAGAGATGGTGGGACAGCATATGCATTTCATCATGACGAAACATTACATTCTTATTTTGATAAAAAAACAGTATAACTAAGAGACAGTTTCATGCAAATCACAATATTTTAGAGACTAGATGTGGTATGTTTTATGATTGGAACTGAATTAGTCTGAGACAGTACCCGCTAGGATTCCAGAGGATTCCTCCCGTTGTTGCAGAGTGTGCCTGGGATGGCAACATTTCAACTGGTTTATCTGGACCCACTTGTCTTCCCCCTCTGCCGAACCGCCTTTGGGGATGTGGATTTTGTAGGCCACAGGGGAGATCTTGTCGATGATCTCAAAGGGTCCCTTCCATGTAGGCAAAAATTTGCGCTGCTTGGCCTGGTTTCTTTGGAAGTTGTATAGATAGACCCGGTCTCCCACCTGATATTCCTTCCTGGAAGTTTTCAGGTCATAATGGGTCTTCATGCTATCAGCTGATCTTTCTAGATTCCGCTGAGCATAAGCAAAAGCATGTTGGAGGTGTTTCCTTAAATTCTCCACATACTCATGAGTAGTGGAGGCATTTATCAGTGTCTGCTCTTGGGTCCTGTAGAGCAAATGCTGAGGAAGCACCATCTTGCGCCCAGTCATCAACTCAAATGGTGACATTTTGGTTGCAGATGAAGGGGTAGATCTGATGGCCATTAGGACCAGAGGTAATCGGATATCCCAACTTGGCCCAGAATCTGCCACAAACTTCTTTAATATGCTCACAATTGTCCGGTTATATCTCTCTACTGCCCCAGAAGAAGCTGGCCGATAAGCAATATGCAACTTCCTTTTGACCCCCAGTATCTCCCACATCTTTGTCATTACTTCACTGGTGAAGTGGCTACCTCTGTCTGACTCAATCCTTTGAGGTAGACCAAAACGGGAAAAGATGTGGTTAATCATCAAGGCAGCTGCAGTTTCTGCCTTGCAATTTGGGGCTGGGAGACATTCCACCCACTTGGTAAACAAGCATGTCACAGTCAATATGTACTTATTCCCCCTAGCCGAGCGAATCACAGGGCCTACAAAGTCGATTTGTAAATCTGACCATGGCAGTGTCATCCCCCGCTTTTGTAAAGGTGCCCGGTGTGTGAGGGATGTCGGCTGAAATTGTGCACACACAAGACAACCCTTCAAATATTGGTTGAGGTCCTGGCCCATGTGTGGCCAGTATGCAACCTCTCTTAAGATTTCCAGTGTTGTGTGAAACCCCCTATGACCGGCGGTGGCCGCATCATGGGCGTGACTTAACATCAGGCTTCGGAATGAGGTAGGAACCACCCACTGATCGTGGCCAGCTTTGGATTTCCTTACCAGCAAACCGTCTTGGATCCGGAACATTTTTGGACATTTCATCAACACTCTTAGGTCCTCTTTCCCAATGTAATCGGTATCCATCAGGGGAAAGTTCTCAGGGTCCTCAAGGTGCTGGTAAAATTTACCAATTATTGGATCCCCCTTCTGAGCAGTAATCAAATCAGCATCAGGGGTCTCCTTACTCCATTGTGCAATTGAAAGGTCGTTGTGAGCATTTGTCTGGGACCTAGTGATGGCAGTGACCTGGATTTCCCCCAACAGGGACTCAATCTCAATTAGATCCCCTTGGATGGCCCCGGTTTTGGCCAGCTGATCAGCTAAGTCATTTCCAGTTTTGTCTGGTCCCTCTACTTTGGAATGACCCTTGATCTTTTTCCAGTAGATGGTCATTCCATTCGATGTGACCAGATCATCAATGTTTTGGATCAACTTCCCATGTTTCAAGGGTTTGTTGTTAGCACATAACATGCCTCTGGTTTTCCAATTAACCAGGTGCTCCACGAACCCGTTCCGTACATAATCCGAATCTGTGATTATGACCAGTTCGTGGAGTTGATGCTGGACAGCAGTGAGGATGGCCTGATGCACAGCCATCAATTCTGCCACCTGACTACTTCGGGGACCAATTTTGTATCCAGCGGAGGGTTCTGGGGACTCATTCACCCATGCATTCCCTACGCCGGCCACCAGTTCTTTCTCCCCGTTGTTGTCAACATGGTAAGAGCATCCATCCACATAGACAGTCGGCATTCCCTCACACTTGTCCTCTTCAAAGACTTTGTGTGGGGAATTAAGGTATGCCTCCGTGTTGTCCTTTATTTTTAGACTTTCGTCCCCGAGACAGTTTTCTCTGGCACAATCATGCAAGTCAGCCAGACCTTGCGCGAGTGGACTCTTCTTGTTTTGGCCATATCTGACCTCCACAGGAAAGCCTTGCATTGACAGAATCCAGGAAGTAATTCGGGAATTACTCACATTTCCGCACCCGGATTCTGTCACTTTGGAGATATTGCAGAGGCTGGTGTGGAGTCTCCACTATGATGTGTTCCCCCTGGATAAACGGGCGGTAATTCTTCAATGCCCACACCGTTGCCAGGAGTGCCTTCTCACAATCGTTGAATTTTTCCTCCACAGAGGATAAAGTTTTACTCGCATAGGAGATTACTTTATTGACCTTGTCATGCTTTTGGTATAATACGGCCGTCAAGCACGTATTAGAGAACCCCGTCTCCAGGAAGAACTCCTTGTTTCTGACAGGGTAAGCTAGGCAAGGCGCTTGTGAGAGGCTTCTTTTGAGTTGTTTTACCGCCTCGGCTTGTTCTGGACCCCATTCCCACTTGACCCCCCCCTTCAGGAGATGAATCAGGGGTCTGGTGATCTCTGCGTAGCCCTCAATGAACTTTCTGCTGTAATTAGTCAGTCCAAGGAGGCTCCTTAGTTCCCGCAGAGTTGTGGGGTCTTTCAGTTTCTGAAGTGCTTCCACTTTCTTTTCCTGGGGACAGAGACCCTGAGGAGTAATCTCATGCCCCAAGAAATTAACACGGGTTCTACACCACTGTGCTTTCTGAAAGGAAAATTTTGCTCCGGCAGCCCTCAACTGTGTCAGAACATAACGGATCTCCGCTATGTGTTCCTCCACAGATGAACTTTTGATGAGGACATCATCTACATAAGCCAGGTTACCCCTTGCACCCAAGTCAGGCATGGCCTTGTGTAGAAAAATGTTGAATTCATTGCCGGAGTTGAGGTATCCGAAGGGAGTCCGGGTCCAGGTGTACTGCTGGCCCCCAAAGGTAAAAGCCAGCTTGTATTGGTCCTCCCTACTGACAGGCACAGTCCAGTATCCATTGGTCAGGTCTATTGCAGTGAATACCTGTGACCCCTGGATCTGGGCCAGCCCTTGGTCAATGTAGGGCAGAGGCCATCGGGAAGTATGGACCCGTTTGTTGAGCTCCCTGAGGTCGGCACAGAGTCTCCACTGGCCGTTTGGCTTCAATATTCCCAGCACCGGATTATTGAAGGTGCTGTGGACTGGACGGATTATTCCCCGGGACTCAAGGTTCTTAATTATTTCTGTAAGGGACTCCATTGATGCGAGAGGCAAGCGATATTGCTTCACAAACACAGGAGTCATGCCAGGGTCCGTGGGGATTGTTGTTGTGTGGATGTCAGTGCGACCACAGTCATATGAGTCTACCGCAAAGAGATCTTGGAAATCCAAGAAAACTTGTTTCAACTTTTGCTTTTGTTCCAGAGTCACACAGGCATCAGCTAGGTTGACTCTCTCTTCCACCATCTGCCTGAAGCCTGGAAAAACATCTGGTTTGGCTATCTCCGCGGCCTCCTCCAGCTGGGTGGAGAAGTCCCTGGTCAGAGTGCTGATTTGGACCGGAGGCTTCAGGTGGGAAAGGCAGCCCTCATGCACCTGGAAAATCACCTCATCCCTCCTGAAGTCACACGTCACATCTTCCTTACCATACGGGCAGGAAGTGTACACCAGGAAGTTCCCCCCATGCCGGGTAAAAATCCTGTCTGGTGTTGCGTTGTCCTCACTGTCACTGTCAAAACAGTCCTTGGGGATTGGTCCTAACAGTTCATTTCTAAGATCAATGGAGAAATGTCGGTCATCAACCGCCATTCCAATAATGGTGCCTGCGGCTAGAGTAATACTCTTTAAGTCGCTGTTATCCACCTCTATTGGAATGGTGTCATGTTCTATGTTGACTAATGGAGTTGGGTTTACCCCCAACCCTTGCTGTTGGAGAGACGCATTTAGATGTATGTAAGCATCAGGGTTTTTCAACTCTTGTCCCCTTTTAACTTTCACTTCCAGGGAGAATTGTCGGGTCCTTTCTGGGATGGTGACTTCCTCTTTAGTCTGAATTTCAACTGCATAAGGTAGCAATTGAGCTGACCTAAATGCTTTTTCTGGATCATCAAAGCCCATGGGATTATCCGCGAATCGGGACCAAGCTTTGAAGTTTATTAGGTCCAAACTAATGGCAAAGCGATTGAGAATGTCACTGCCTAAGTAAAAGGCGGCAGGGACGTCTCGCACGACCCAACAATTATGGACTATGCTCTTGTTGCCAATGGAGATTTTGAGCATACACCTGCTTGGCAGGAGATGTTTGGAATTAGGTGCTTCCAGGTCCATTTCCCATTTGTCTATCAGTTTGAAGGTGGGAATGGCTGGATCTTTTGGGAGTTGGCGGAACATGGCTTCGCTGATGAAGCTCTTACCGTTGTTCACACACACTCGAGCGAGAACAGAGTCCTTCCCATCATTTAACTGAACAGGGATGAACAACTGCTCTCCAATTTGCTGAATATCAGCCAGGCTCTGAGCTGATTTCACATCTTTCTGGACTATAGGAGTGGGAGTTTCTGATTGTGGATTAGTATAGAATCTCAGAGTGTTTCCTTCCAGCGTGGAGTACCACTTTAGACTGGAAGGAAGGTTGATTTTCAGAAATAGAGAGGACCCCCCATCACCAGTCTGTTGTCCTACTGCTATTACTGTCACGTCTGGAATTTGGCTATTCTGGAAGTGAAATTCTACTTGGTCAGATTTTTGTTCAACCATTTGGCAGGTGCCGTTTAAACTAACCTGGTTGACACTCTGTTTTAATTTTATCGGTCGGCTAGTCTGGGTCCAGAGGACCTTGTTTACGCAATCTATTAGGGGTGACAACCTTCTCAGGAGGTCATTCCCTAGTAAACAAGGGGTGCCCTCCGGGGTCACAACTATGACCGGGTGTTTCAACTTATGTCGCCCAATTTTAATGTCCAAGTCTGCAGTCCCCTCAACGGGAATTTCCTTCCCGTCAAAGTTCTGTAGTTGTCCCGGAAGAGAGGTGAGGGGTATTTGGTAATTCTCTCCCCTTCCTGCATTCAGTTCATCAAAGGCCCTTCTAGACAGAAGGGTAGCTTGAGATCCAGTGTCCACCAGTGCCAAAATTGTACCCTGCCCCTGTACTTGTACCGGGGCACAGTATCTTCCCTTCTTCTCCTCAAGGGGGCACAGATAATGTACATTTTTGGACAACTGGTGGGCTAATTTTCTGGTTTTGGACATCGCTAGCGAAGCGATTTGGACAGAATTCTGTGGAGAGTCTTGGGAATCTGAAAGAAAAATTTGGCAACTGGAGATCAGAGCCATTGTGGGTTCCCCTGGTTCCAGTTCTGGGCCGCCCCCCCCTTTTTGGAGGCAGTCACCAGGATGGGTTTGAACCAGGGGATTTTCTTGCTGTTGGTTCTGGGATGAGATGGTGGGCGGCGGTAGCTCAGTCTCCACATCTCCCCAGTCTGGATTTGCATCCCTAGGGACCCATTTTTCTTTGGGAGGAGTTCCCCCCTCTCTGAAGGAGAAGATCCTTTTCCCAGGATCCTCTGAGGATCCCTCTCCCTCAAATTGGAAGATCTGTACCTCCTCCTCAAACTGAGTCTGTTTGGGTCTTTTGTTTCTCCTACCCCCCCTCTGCTCCTTAGGAGGCAGACTTTCAGGGGCAAGAGATTTTGTTTCCGGTTCCTGGGTTTCCAGGGGCTGTTTACAAGTGAGGAAGGAAGCTTCCTCCAAGGCTTTACACCCCCCTTCCCTTTGTGCCTCCTCCCTGGGAACCGGTGAGTTATCGGGGTGCTGCCCCCGTCATTGTTCTGGAGCACCAGGTCCAGAGTTGGGTGCGTTCTGCGCCGGCACGCCCATCTGAGGGTTCTGCTGAGCCCTCAGTATGTGACCCATATCCCGCGCCATGTTTTGAACCTGGCGCTCTAACTGGGAAACCCGCTCAGGCTGATACGGGACCCTGTTTTCTCCCCTGGGCTGATCCCGGGAAGGGTAGCTGTCCCTTCTTTGGTAGTACCCCTGGTTGGGAAGATTTGGGTACCCCTCCACCCTTGGCCTCCCCTCTCCCGGATTCAGTGGTCTGGGCTCAGGGAATTGGGGAAAGAAGGATGGATGATTTTGGGGTTGGAAGTCGGGTGGATATCTGGGGAAAAAGTTCTGCCCAGGGTTTGGTAAATTTCTGCCCTCCTGTGGGAAGTTTGGAGGGAAGTTCCCTGGGTTAGGTGCTTGGCTGGGTCCCCCCCCTTGGGCTGGAGGAGTCCACACATAACCCAGGATGGGTCGATTTCCCTTGTAACGGGGACTTACATAGTCAGGAGAGCGAGGGACCCCATTTGTGGGGCTGCCTCCCTGGCTCCCTGTCTGTGACTGACCCGAGGACCTCCTGGGCCTAGCATTATTAGGTGCAGGTAGGTTTTTAGGCCCCCCCATCTCCAAATCCAAAACGGGGGTGACCTTTACCTCTGCCACCTTGGCAGCAGCAGGGGTGCTGTTGGCTTTGGGGTTTTTCTGGGCATTACTTTTGCTATCTATCGGTTTCTGCACCTCATAGATCCGGGTAGCCTGTTCAATGACCCAATCTAAGGATCTTTTCTCGTGAAAATCCCTCACGAGCTGGGTCATGATGTATTTGGGCAAGGCATGGAAAAACGTATTTATGAACTCTCTACTATCTGTGCGCACCCTTCTTGTGGTCTGTGCAAAAGCACGCTTTAACTCCTGCACAAATTCTTGTGGGGCCTGATCCTCCCCACATTGCAAATTGTAGGCTGCCTTGCGAGCCTCTTGAGGATTTCTGTGAACAGAAAAATGTTTCAGGATGGCCGCCTTATAGGTGGACCATCTTAAATGATTTTGGTCCTCCAGCCCCGCAAAGAAACTGGAGTATTCCGGGGAGAAGGTCCACTTTACATATTGAATACAGCTTTGGCTGTCCTTCAAATGGAAAGTCTCCATCATTTGTTCAAACAACTCTAAGTGCTCCCAAACAGAATACTTAGCGTTCTTATGGTAAGGCGTGATGACGCTCCTGATCGCCTTAATCTGCTTTAAGGGGTCCTTAAGCAAGGCCCTTTTTGCCTTATTGGCCTTTTTGGTTCGGGTAACCCTTGTCCATTCTTCCTCGGACTCATAGGCACTGCTCCCAGAGGTTCCCGTCTGTTCTTCCAGGTTTTCCCGGATTCTGCGAGCCTGGGAATGGCTGGCAGAATGCGGGGACCTGGTCTCCTGTGTCCTGCGCAGTTCAGAGGAGTCTTCAGATTCCTCCTTGCTGCCAGGATTTGATGGGTACCCCCTCCACTGACCTAACTGGGCAGAGGTTTTCAGGATGCCCTTAATAGGCCTACTCTCCTGGGGTTCCCCATCGAACTGTACTGTACTTGGGTGCCCATACCCGGATGCCCACCCCTCCATTCCTGAGTGGTACTGGCCTATGAGCCCCATACTCTTAGCTGGATAGTAATCTGCCATCCCTGCAGCCCTGTGCTCATGTGCGCCAGGGGACATGGGGGTGGCAGAGTCCAGGGACTGAGAGGTATGAGGGCCTCTGGTACTAGGGCTCCTGAGGTTATGCTCCGGAGTTTCCCTTTCCCAGCGAACCTCATCTCTATCCGTCCCTGCTCCCTGTTGCAATGCAAGAGCCTGCATTTGTGCTTTCAGTTCCTCTGTTAAGGCCTTACTCGACTCTATCAGTCTCTCCTGCATCGCTACCTGTTGTTGGAGCCTATCATTGTGTTGACAGAGGGCCTCATTTTCCCTCTGTGCTTCCTGGTTGGTCCTGGAGAACTGGGCCAGTCTTTGCTGCAGGAGGGTTACCTCCTGAGCTGTGTCCCTATTGGCCTGCTCCTTTCTTGCTAGAGCATCCTCCACCCTCCTGGTGTGCTCTAGCAAGTTCTGGTGTTCTTTTTGGAGGTCACCCAGTCCCTGGTGGGTCAGGTGATTTTCTTCCATTTTTCTTTTTAAATGGCAGACTTCCTGGCCTAAGGTATCCCTTTCCTGACTGAGAGCCTGCATCTGTGCTGCCAGGTCGTCCCTTTGCCTTTGGAAGGCACCAGCATTCTGGCGCTCCTGATCAAACTCTGCCTGGGTATCCAGGTCTTTCAGAATTAGTTTGTTGCTCTCTGCCTTCACTCTATCTAGGTGGCCTTGCAGGGTGACTACCTGGCCAGCACATACCCTGTTGAAGTCCAGTTGTTGCTCCAGCTTTTTCTGGCTTTGCAGTAGGGAGTCCAAACCTTCTTGGTGTTCCTTCTGCAAGGCCAGAAATCTGGTATCCTGTTCTGACTTTTCCTTTTGCGGCACATCCATATCCTCCTTTATTTTAGTGATGTACAGTCTGCTGTCATTTTCTGACTCCTGGCTCCTCTGCAGCCTCTGCTCAGAAGAGACCAGGTCAGATTGGACCTTCTCTAACACCATCTGTTGCCTATTTGCCAGATTTTGGCTTTCAGCACATCTATCCTGCATGTCTCCCATATATAGGTACAGGTATGCTGCTATCCTGGCAATCTTATTGTGTTCCTCTTTGGCTTTAGGAGCCATATATAGTTCACTCAGGGCCACATGTAATGGACCCTGATCTCTCCATAAGTTTGACCCTGTTTCAGTGACCTGTCGCGTGATGGCCTGCAACCAGGCATCCTGGCCCTGCTCAGCCCATTCACCTCTCACAAATAGTTTATGTAAGAAGTGCTCTCTGGCTATTTTCATATTTACCAAGGTCGTCATTCTAGAGATTGGTCTCTGTCCTGACTTACAGGAGTTAGTATTTTATTTTTGCAGAACAGAACTTTTCTTGGAGTGTCCCTTTTGAGGAATGCTTCACAGCGTAATGCAGCGTGGTGATCCGACCGGATGTATGTATCCCGTCAGTTAGCACACTGTATTAAGCTGCACAAGTGGTAAATCTAACCCAACGTCTCGGCTCGAGCCCCCAATTTGTAAGAGGATTCAATTCAGCACTACAGCTAAGTTAACGCCTAGTCTTGAATACTGAATGAAAACCCTTATTGATATATCTTTATGTCCAGTTCATGCGTTCTGGATGACTACCCCTATATAACACCCCTCTCTTGGAATCCCCCTGACCCCACTGAGCCAAGAAGTAGTTCTGTTTTGCAAGTTTAAAAGGTTAATTTGATAATTTAAAATATATATATATATATCACACTTTATAATAAATTAATAATTGAATAGCACACTTAATCTGATATGATAAAGATCAACAACGGAGAATCTGGCACTAGCACACTTCTTTATAATCAATAATGAGTGGTTATAGGATGGATAAGATAGCAACAATACTTTTATGGTTTCCAATGGATGCAAGGTGGAATGAAATGCAGTACAGAAAATACTCAATATGATTTCAACCAAACAATGTAATCACTTTTCTCTGGCAATCCCCTCCCCCCCTTGATGCAAGGCAAGGAAATGGAAGGAAAACACACAGTTCTCAGAAATGCAATCAATGTAAATCAGTTCACCCCAGCAAGCTTACACTACAGAAAACAGATAGGAGTTTTGAAAACACAGGCAAAATGCTTTGATATGTGCTAGCAATGGATGAGAAATATGCTGGAAATGCTTTTAATTCCCTTTCAGAGGTTCAGGGTGAGTGGTATCTAGTTAATATCAGTCCAGGCTCACACTAGCAATGATGCAGGGATAGTTAGCAGGTTAAACGAATTTCTGGCAAATGGAAGGCAAGCAGCAGCAGTTTTTACATGTGAAGAAATTTGCAAATCGCGGTAAAATTCGCGAATGCGTGTTCCGCGATTGCGGTAAAACTATAAGGGGATGCGGTTCTAGGTTCATAGGAAAGCCACGATTCTAACCTTTCAGATGAAAGTTATTGCAAGTCTCTAGCACAAACGGTTGCGGAGATATGAGCGATTTTGTGAAGGTCGTTTTTCAGATTTGAAATTTTAAAGTTCAAAAAGACAAGTGCAGCTTGCAACTAGGAAATGACAAGTGACAGCTTTGCAAATGGCAGGTGACAGTTAGGAGACAGTTCTACTTAGATTAAAATAGGATTGAATTATATTATTTTAACTAGGAGATTGGTTCTGCACAGTTTTCTAGGTACTCACACTATATTCTTGAGTGAAATGGGCCTCGCCATGGATCTGGTCAGGTTTTAAACTCGCCTCTGGTCTCTGCACTTCACAGTGATCTGGGTCAGCTCTCTCTGGTTCTCTGGTCTTGGGTCTCTAGTTCTGGATAGATTGAAGTCTCTAGTCTGGCTCTCTGGAGGTTTGATGGATGTAAAGTATGGATTTTTCCGGCAGAGCGTCCCGCTGCAGATGGAATTGAAGGTCCCTATCTGTCCTGTCTGTCTGCTTTTATGTGTTTAGAATGTGGGTGTGTTCTAGCATCACTGACCCTACCTCTCTCTCAGCTTCTAATTGGTCAAACTTCCATTTATCATTTGATTGGGGAATGAACTGTGAGTCAGAGGGATGTCATTTTATGGCTTGCAGATAGGACACTCCTCTGTCAGATTGCACACATTCTATATTTGATAATAAAAGACATATTCCACAGTTACACAGTTGCTTGAAATTACATATACATGGTGTGGCTGAATTTAGCCATGTCTCTGTCCAAATCTGCTGTTTCTAAGAGCTTGCATTCAGAAATGGCACATAATTGACTTTTTAACTGATTTTTCAATTTCTGACATTGACCCAACTTTACATACATGTGCGCAGGGAGTATGGACATTAACTGATGAAGTTTCAGATTTTTAACATGCATACATTTAGAGTAATATCCACTTTTCCACTAAAACCCCCCTGAACATACCACCGGTTCTAAAAACCTCTTAAACTGTGGGCAGAAAAATCACAAGAATTATGGTATCATTTATAAAATTTTCACATGTCCGCTCTATGAATGATCCATCTTTTTCTAAACAATATTCTGGCTACAAAGGGGTGTGGTTTCCTCTCAGCACAAGGTAGAAATACTGGTTTATCCAGTTCTGCCAAGCCAGCTTGCTCTCACAGGCAGTGCCCCTCCCCTTTCCTCAGGAGGAAGCCACTTTTTACGACCATTTACGACTCCTGCCAATAAAACCTTTGCCTGAGTCAGGAGAGGCTCATTGTTCAAGAGGAAGCCATTTATGATCCTCTCAATAAACCCTCTGCCTGGGTGAAGGGAGTTGCATTGTTCACTCTCCTGCAGAGCACAGGTAATTCAATTATCAGATAGATGGCATATCCTTAGTGTGAGCAGCAAAAGGGCAGCTAGGCCTGGGAACACAGCTGTGACTCAAGTTTCACTCCTGATGGGGGTAGTTGCCAGGCAAATTGGAATCTCTTTAAGCTGTCATTTCTGTTCCCCAGTTTCTGCATTCAAATAAAACTAAACATTTTCACATATGCAGCTAGAAGGCTGATTCTAAGTTTAAAACTATGACATTTAAACAGTTACAAAGGCATGTGACACCAAACATAGGTCACTCATTTAATCTAAACATTTTCGATTTTAGTGTCTTTAAATCCAGTGCAACTTAAACTGCTGACTCCATAGCTCAGCCAGTTTTGTTATAAGCATTGTTCTGGGCTCTTCATTTCCCAGATTTTGTAGGCACACAAAACTCCATTCTACCAAATGTCTGCTGGTGTTCAGTGAATATTTTGCACATATTGCAATGTTTGAAATAGGCACTTTGGCTTGCCTTCAGAGAAACACAGGGTGGTTTTAAACTGCCGGCTTTTGGATAGTGGTGAGTACTGGTACTGCACCAATTTTTGGGATTTAAGAAAATGAATTCCCCACAATTCTAGGTTGCATTTGGCAATCAGCATTGCCATTCCCAATGGTTTCAGACTACTGTGCGGGTAGTCCAATGGTGGTTTTAAAGCGCTTTGAAGCTAACCGGCGCTACTGTTTTTCCTTTGGCAACCCATTTCCCTCATGGCAACCCGGCCTTTCATTCTCGCACTGGTGGGTGGCAAGTGAGGCAACCATTTTGGTGCGCGCACAAACTGCGCAGCTTTCCTGGATTTCGGCGCACATGTGGGTTTTCCGCCATCTTGAATTTTCTAAGCCCACAGCACCAAATGTTGTGGCATGATAGCTTAAACGTGGGTCAGGACACCCAACAACTTGGGGCTAGCTAGCATTTTGATTGTAGCACCTGAGCTTTTATCTGGGGCTACTACCAAAAGACCTGGGGCATAGCCCCCTTATCCTCCCCCGTAGCAATGCCACTGGCCTTGGGGCATGATGACAGCACACCGGGCTGCATCTTGAATTACTGAACTCAAACAATTTTAATTATGCTCTTCAATGCAGACAGCAACATAAGGAATTCGTTATTGAGCTAAAAAAGCAGCAAGAATCCTTCGCTTGCTTTGGGGGAATGGGGCAGTGATAAGTACAGAGGTGTTATCCGGGGGTGCAATCTCATTCCAAAGAAACACAGCTGCCCTGTTTAGAAGATGCCTATAAACAAGTAACAAACTCGCTTTTGCATGTGTTGCTAACCTGAGCTTTGCAAGTTCGAATCCCGGGAGGACCAACTCAGCAAGTAATCATTACGAGTGGTCAAGGTCCGGACGGCTTGGCTGCCTGCTAATGAAATTTAGCACCCTCGATCACCACTTTCAGAAAGAGCCTAAAATATACCCACACATAACCCTGCCCTCCACCTCCAAAGCTAACACATGTCTATCCTAATCTTTCTATCCTATCCTGAAAATTATTTGTCACATCTTTTTCACCTCCCACCTTATTTAACTTTGAACCTTGTAAGGCTCTCACAGATACTCTAGGTAGGGCCGGAGCTGAACAAAAATTTGAATAAAATAAAATAAATACTCTCCACTACCCTCTACTCTCCTAACTCCTCTCCACCCACTAACATTTACCACGTTTTCACCCTCCCATCTATGCTTCTCGCCCTCACTCATTTATTCTCCTACACTTTCACTTACCCTCACTTACGCTGCACAGTAATCAGCCAAAAGAATAGGTAATAATAACAGACAAGCATTGTTCAAACCAAAAGTGAGAGAGAGGGAGAAGCTTCAGAAGACAAAATAGTTTGCGCTCTGACTTATACTTCATTGTCATAAAAATTCAAATGACGTATAAGGAGAAATTGGAAGATTTTGAACATAGTCATATGGGATCTATGTGAAATGGTTTAACTAAAACATCTTTAACAAAACAAAAATATTGAAAAAATACAGTTTTTGAAAAAAGTAAGAGGGGGTCCTACCCTAAATCCCCCGTTTTGCTTTGATTATAAGCCGACACAAACCCTTACCCCACCCATATATATTTTTAATACAAAATGTGGTGTTTTTTCTGCATTTTCTGTTCATTATAAATGTTATTTGTTGACATTTATACATTATTATCACTAGATACCGGTCAAATGTTATTAAGCAATTTGTGTTTAAAAAAAAAAAAACACTAACATCTGCGGTAGGGTCCGTAGGAATAAACTAACTACTCCAAATCCAACAGTAGGGCCTATGACAATTACAACAGCAGGGGGCCTCCTAAAATAACGGGACATTATTATCCATGTGGCACTTGTACCATGGGTGGACAATCGCTGAAAATAAATTAGGTAGATTTGGGTTTATGGAAGCTATGCATAATTAATGATTTTTCCAATTGTCTTTCCAAAATGTTGATCTATCTAATAGCCTGCCTTTGTAGGTTGAGGTAGGTAGGTAGGTAGGTACGACTAAAAGACCAGTTAAAATGATAGGGCATAAGAGTTGTATTGACAACAAGAATTCAGACAGACCCGATAGTTAAACATTTTCTAGAAGCAGGAGACAAATCAGAATGTTTTAAACAAGTGAAGGGAACCAGTGCAGGAAAGAGTAAACTCGCACTTGAAACATTAGAATAACACATGATATTTGGATTACAGTGTGACAGGATGGTGTTAAATGAAAAAGTCCAATGGCAAAGACTTAAAACATGAGGCGATACCACAGGTCTTATAGATGATATATTTATAAATGTGAATGTTTGTGATCTGGAAAACGTTGTGTGATGGGCAGCAATAACACATTAACGCCTTTATAGGAAGTCATGAATAATATACAACAATAACATAACATTGTAATGCTGGAGAGGCGGCAGTTCCCTGGTCAGTGAAAAATAAATATGATATCCCACGCTGCCCGGTCAATGCTGGTGCCTGGTGGGGGGCAGCACATTTTTGTTTAACAACCCACTCCCGTGGTGGCGAGGGGAGGTAATCACTGATTGATATGACAGACCACGGGACTATCTCCTCTCTCTCTCTCTCTCTCTCTCTCTCTCTCTCTCTCTCTCTCTCTCTCTCTCTCTCTCTCTCTCTCACACACACACACACACACACACACACACACACACACACACACACACACACACACACACACACACACACACACACACACACACACACACACACACACACACACACACACACACACACACACACACACACACACACACACACACACACACACACACACACACACACACACACACACACACACACACACACACACACACACACACGTGACATCAGTGCCTCCTGTAGACCCTGTTGGCAGAGGTGGCCTGGAGTGGGTACAGGAATCGGTCAATGTGATTCCCTTGATCTCAACTCTGTCCCTTAAAATGCCAAGTGCCCCAGGACCAGAGGTTCCATAGTGCCACTTCATCCAACCCTAGGTTACACGTAACCAATACCTGTTTGTTTGTTTATGGTTAGGCTTGGAACTTGTACTGTGTGCCAATATGGTGAAATCAGTCTGGCAGGTGAAACAGCATTTCCACAACACTGCCTAGCTGCCTTCTATTGTGCGACCCCACAACTTTGTACCACTCCTATTACTGCTGCTCCAGGCAGATGTCTGGGTCTTCCTAGTGACATGGCACGCTTTGGTGATGACCTGTGTGCTCAGTGCATAAAGACAATGGGCCTCATTACGAGCATGGCGGTAGACGTGCCTGTATGGCAGGTACGGCTACCACCATGTTCGCTACTGGCACCACCTCCCGTGATTGGGCAATAACCGGCCCATTACGAGATGAAGTGGCCAGTAATTACCCATTCGTGGGTGGCGGTATAGCCGGGCTCCCGATCCCCATTCTGCCCCATAGGGCACAATAGGGGTCAGGAGCATGGATGCACCGGCACCATTGAGAACGGTGCCGGTGCAATCACGAGTTTCCTTCGCGGGTGCCGCACAGCCCGCCAGGTCAGACCTAGCGGGCTGTCAGCGACCTGCGAGGGAAACTTGGAATAAGGCGCTACGATATGGACGGTGCTGGTGCCATACCGGCACCATCCATACTGTACCGCCAGGCTCGTAATGCGGCCCAATGGGTTTCGTTATTAGTTCAGCAGTGCGGGAGACAAGTGGCAGCAATTGCGGTAAAAGGTTGACAGTAAATTGTCCACTTTCCAATTAATGGAATTTCTTGCCCGGTGCAAAGTGGGTTTTCACTGGTGCAAAGTGACTTTGCACTGCCAACACACATGCTGATTCATGGAACAGTGCAAAGTGTCTTTTTACAGTGCAAAGTGACTTTGAACGGCAAAAACACATTTTGCACGGTTCCAAGTGACTTTGCGCCGCTAAAAACTGACTTTGCATTGCCAACACAAACCCTGATTCATGGAACTGTGCACAGTGTATTTATGCAGTGCAAAGTCAGTGCAAAGTCATTTTTGCAGTACTGCAAAAATGACTTTTGGGCCCGATTCATGGACTTTTTGCACAGCTCAAAGTGACTTTGCACTGCAGAAAAGTGACTTTTCACAGCCGACACAAACCCTGATTCATGGAACTGTGCACAGTGTATTTATGCAGTGCAAAGTCAGTGCATAGTCATTTTTGCAGTACTGCAAAAATGACTTTGGGCCCGATTCGTGGACTTTTTGCATGGCTCAAAGTGACTTTGCACTGCAGAAAAGTGACTTTGCATTGCCAACACAAAGTCTGATTCACGGAACTGTGCAAAGTGTATTTTTGCAGGGCAAAGTCAGTGCAAAGTCAGTGGATGCAGCTTTTCTTCTTAACAGTCCTGAAACGGAGTGAGACGCCAATATATCTTGATAGCATTGTTTCTTCACATATAAAATTTGCATTTTATTTTTCATTTGCAAAAGCACTGGTTATGCATTGACTCAGTGTGAAAACCTGTCTTTCTTGTGCAACGTATTCAAATCTGGATGCACATTAGAAGAATACGGACTACTGAGCGCCCAGCATTGCATTTGTTTCGGACTACGGTCTGAGACTGCTTGAGTTTATTTGAATGAAACGCAAATGTAATGTATATAACTGCAAAACAGAAACTACTGGGCAGTTAAATAGAAGTTCTTAAATCCAAATGTTAATTCATATCTCCCATTAGCTTTTTATAAAGGCTGGTGCCATTCATGATGAGGTTAGACCGATAGAACTCTCTACAAGGAGAAACAACATTACTGCACATTTGCTGACAAATATTTTTATCTACTGAGAAATCACTAATGACATATTGCAATTATTTTATTTTTTTGTAAGCGGAGTGGGCCTGATGTTCATGTAAAGTAACAGATACTGAAGGATTAAAAATGCAACAACATAGTTGCTATGATTTAACCTTCATCCCTCTACTGAAATGAATCAATAATACACTATATGCGTGCCTGTCGCAGAAGTTTAATATAACCTTATGCACTAAATATGATTTCATCCCAACATTGGTTACATTACAGTAAGCTGACTCCTCTGACCCCAGTGTTGTATTTTTCCCAAAAATTGAGTTGGTCTACAAGATACAAACAAAATCCAATAGGTTGCGCAAATCAATCAGTCAGGTTTTTTGTACTGGGATATGATATGATGGGTTATTTATAACGCGCTTCAGAGGTTTCTATGCGCGGACCCGGGGATCGAACCTGTGTTGCTCGTGTCACTGAGCACGTTGCCTCTGACCTATCCTCCCCAGACCCGGATGTCTCTAAATAGTAACGATGAAGTGCACATAATGCACGATCATGACAAGTGTTACTTTAAAACTCCGTCCCAAGTGGGTTTGTCAACATACATTGACATTCGGGTGAGTACTTTTGTCATCTAAAGCAAAATAAAACACTAAGAGTCGCTCCCACACTTCAACATCATCCTCCACCCACGTCATGCATTATACTGTCATGGGGCCCCACCTTACCTGTGGACTCTCTGGTTCCAGGAACTCCTGTTTCCCCCTGCCCCTTCCCCCTTGCCCTCCCAGCATTGCAATACCCACCATGGAAAGGGAGATGGGACTACATGTAGTTCCCTTCTCCCTAGCTCCTTGTCAGACATTTTGTTTAGTCATGTTTGTAAATTGAGGTACGCAAACCTTGCCATTTGTCCACTTAAATGAAGCTATTAGCACCCCAGAAAGCATGCCAGGGTGCTAATAGCTATAAACCCCTCGGTTTTGTGACATTACTGGGCAACTAATGGTGCCGGACTCACATTAAGGCCATCACTTCGCTCGGACCTTGAACTCGTCTCAAGCCATTTCCTGCCCATCCTTGTCCGGGTTTATTGTTTAATAAAAATATAAGTTGTTCAAGTTAAAAGAAATTGAATGCACTAACCACAATGCAAAATTTTGATTTAAATTTCATGAACATTAGTTATATTTTGGAATGTTTTATCAGTTGCAAAAGTGCACAATTTTGGTGCATACATTACCTTATTAGCAGAATAGTTAAGGTTACATCCATTTTCATTGTTGATCTCAAATGTTAATATCTTGCCAACCTTGTCGTGCCTCAACTAATCTTTACTAAATCCAGCCATCTACGCGAAATGAAACTTTGTCTGGACAATTGCTTGAGCCATTCTGATGTCCACTTGTGATCAAGTGATTGTTATTGCCTCCCTTTTATATTTTGATTGCTTCCCAGTAACAGAAAAATGGCTGGACCAATCAACTCCAAACTTGGCAGGCAATGGAATACCTGAGGGGAACTGCGAGCTTTTTGCTGTTTGGTGGAAATCAAAGATGTCCTCGCCAATGAGCTTATGAGTTTTAAATACATCACAAACAGTATCATGTTTTTGTGGTGGTTATTCTCAAGGATATGAGCCTCCAGACATTGTAATAATGGTACTACAGTTTGACTATTGCAGAAGTGCCAAATACCAGTACCCAGTGTCTGCAACCTTTGATTCTCAAGATGTTTTGAACTACAAAGTGCTACCAGTAGCCGCAGCCAGCACAAACTATAGTGAGGGCTCGTAGGTGTCCTAACCCAAAAAGTCTGGGGGAGCCGCAGGCTGCGTACCCAGACTGAAAAATAGGCTGTGCCGGTTTTCAGCTGATTTCCTACGGTTGGGCGAATCAGTGCAATGTGTAAATGCAATAACACAATACATTCCCACCAAAGATCGGTATGACATCTTAAATCTTAAAACGGTGGAATAACCACAAACACTGGCAGTAGTTTAGAGCTCTGCAATTCCATCCCACTGGCAGTAGTACAGGATAAGGGTACCTACACCATTAATACCCAGTTTAGTGGTAATGGGGGTGAACTGATCATTTTCTAGAGGTGGTATTTCTTCCGAAATAAGGGCTTATGTGTGTGCCCCTTCTCAGGAGCATCAAACAAAGTATCACACATTGTGCCTGTGCATCATTTGCACGTGGAATACACGAGAGGGGTGGAGTGGTGGATAAACACCAGGGCACATGTGTCCACCCTGTGAAGGGTTCACTCTAAAGGGCTGCAATATGGGTGCCGACTATTCTCAGCATATGCTTATGCTACGGTTCCAAAACCAGCTCACGGGGAGGTTTGTTAAGGAACATGTCTAGACATTTAGATGCATGCTTATCTGCTTGTATAACCATGTGCAATTTCCCTTACAGATCGGAAATGTGGCGCTCATAGTCTTCGTCAGCTATTTTGGGAGCCGTGTCCATCGGCCTCGCGTGATTGGCTGTGGAGCTCTGCTTGTTTGCATTGCTGGATTTGTCATGTCTCTGCCTCACTTTATGGTGGGACCCTATGAATATGACCAGTCCATCGCCAGTAAGTAGTTTCTCTCCACATTTAGTTGTTGAAATCGTCACAGCTCTGGCTTTTGTCACAAAGTATGTTTGTCCCCGTAAATGTATTTGCAGCCTGGAAAATGCCCCAATAGGTTGGCCTCAAATTGCACCTTATTCAGAAGGAGAAAAAAAATGTGTGACCATTGTCAATGGAAAACCTGTAATTGCTGATTAAAGGTAAAGGAGAGCGTGAACTCTTAGTAACATCCACTTTGCACGTGTGATGTAATGTAAAGTGGTCTTATATAGAGCCCTTCTGCCAATAATGTTGGCCACGGTGCATATGATATGATATGGCATTTATAACGTGCCTATGTTTCGAGGCGCGGCGAGGCAAGGGAGGGGGAACAGAGGGAAGACAGACAGCGATCTTACTAGGCCAGGTGTCATTCCGATTGCGCAAGTGCATGGGCAGGGGACAGAGGAGAAGGGCAAGGGGATAGGGGGAGGGTAAAGTGCAGTGCATGGGAGAAGGGAAAGTGCAGTACATGGGATAGCAGAATAAATAAGATAAATAAACGGCAGGATGGTGGCAAGTGCAGGGTAAGAGCAGACATAAGTGCTGGTTGGGGACTGTAGGGATACAGAATATAGTCCCCATGTGCGGGGTTGCCAGGGAGGCAGTGCAGGTGTGCAAATGGTGGGGCCTGGGCCCAAGGTCACAAAGGGTGGCCATGTAGCCAGTGCAGTTTTAGCCAGGAATTCAGCAGGGGAGAGGGGGGGAGAAAGCAGAAGCAAAGAGGAAGGTTTTGAGGTGCTTACGGAACCAGAGATAGTTCTCCTCAAGTTTCAGGGAGGCAGGAAGGCTGTTCCAGAGGGAGGCCCCAGCCGAGGCGAGAGGGAGTTGGAGGCAGATGAGCGAAGAGCTCGAGAAGGAAGATATTTGGGAAGAGAGAGTTGAAGGTATTGCAGCCCCAGAAGGCCTTGTGGGCAATGCAGAGGGTTTTGAACTTAATCCTTGCAGCCACTGGGAGCCAGGGTGGAGATTTCAGTCCTGGAGAGATACGATCCCTGGGCTTGAGGCCAAGGACAAGTCTTGCAGTCCTGTTCTGGATAAGTTGCAGCGGGCGGAGAGTAGAGGGAGGCAGATTTAGATAGTGGCTCTGTAAGAAAGGAGGGCAGGGTGTGTTGCTCAGATAGCAGGAAGGCAGATGCAGAAACCTATGGTGTTGATTGATGCAGGTCGTAAGTACCAGTTACCTGTGTGTCGATATGAAAATCTGTGTTGTTTGTGATTGGTACCGACCACGCAGGTTAACCCCCCCAAATTGTGTATTGCAAAAATTAACAACACGGTTGTTGATAAAAGAGGGATAGGGTTTGAATCTGTTCAGTGCACAAGATCTAGGAGGTCGTCCAAGAAGTGTGGGTGGTGTAAAGATGCAGGATTTTAGTAGTGAAGAGTTAGTAGGGGGATGCGAAGGATGGAGGAGGGGGGTGAAGGTATTGTCACTTCCTGGCTCTTGGTGCACGGTATGCACAATGGATGTGTCTGGAGTACTGCTAAAGGCAGGCAAAATTCAAAAGAGTAACATGTTCACATACACATGCAATAAACAAAAGCAAAGGCACTTTCCTTATAGCAATGTGTAAAATAAATCCCTGGAGAAAAGAAAAAAAAACAGATTCACATCACTTTTTATTTTTCAGTTTCCTCTGTTAAGTTGAACTTCCAAGGATTTGTTCCTCCTTATTTGCTTTCAGTTTGGAAATCTTATTAATTTTAGTGAACAAAAGGCAGTGGCTGCAAATTCATCAATGTGCATATCAGATTATTTGTGACTGACACACTGATTCATGTGTGGGTGGTCGCAGCTGCAATTTGCTGCTGCTCCAGTTTGCGCAAGCAAATCGTTTTCTTTGTCAATTGGTCCTAAAGTGTCCCAAAGTTTGCAATTTGTTTTCCTTTCAAATGAAAACTGTCGTGTCCTGCAGCCTAATTTAATTATTTTGGGCTTCATAGACATGTTGGGTCTGATTTACAAAGGGTTTTGTTCAATGGGAAAACCCCATTGAAAAACGTCTTGTAAATCAGGCCCGTGGACTTTTAGACACTGCAGAGGTACTCTAGATGCCAGTGGCATAGGAGTAAACGGGCTAAAAACATGATCACCAGAAATTCTCATTCTGTGCATCCAAGTGCCATTATTGTGCTCTATGTGGCTGGTTTGTACTCTGGGCTTCACTGAGGAAATTGCAGAAAAGTGTAGATTTCTAAATCTAGGCCTATTGTTGGCCAAACGTCTCATTTCGAAGGGCTGAACACACCACCGACCCCCGCTGGTAGAAAAATGGCTACAGGATGTAATGTGGGCTAAGCACATCGAGGGGATTTGTGGGACCCTTGTCCACACAAGGAGCAGGCCCAAAGACATTTGGTTGGACCTTCGCCAATCCCTTAAAGATAATGAGGAGGCCACACAAACACCTAGTGGCGACAGTGGGAGTGATCAGTCACTGTTTAGCAGATAACCTGACCTGAAACTTTATTGTTTAGTGTATGCGAAATGTGCCATTTTCCAACACATTTGTTCTTGTGTTGTCACCAAGGAAACTTAAATAACAATTTTAAAATATATTCAGTGAAAAAACTTTGTTAAAGGGACATTAGGGTTAAGGTGAACTAATAAAAACCAATGGAATTCAGTGAAATAACTTTGTTAAAGGGATGTTATGGTTAAGTTGCACTAATAAAAACCTATGAAATTTAATGAAAAAACGTAATGTCACCTTTCATGTCCTGGGTGTTAGTCTTAGCAGTGCACGGTGGTGGCACGAGTTATGGTTGCTTAGCTTACCCTAAGTGGCATATTTCTGTGGTTTTTCGGTTTTACCTATAACCATAACGTGCCTTTAACAACGGTTTTTAATTGAATTCATAGGTTTTTATTAGTGCAACTTAACCATAACATCCCTTTAAAAGGTTTTTCACTGAATTTCCTAGGTTTTTATTTTTGCAACTTAACCATGACGTCCCTCTAACAACATTTTTTTCAGTGAATGTCATGGATTTTTACCAGTGCACCCTAATTTGCTGCAACATCCTAATATCATACTTTTCCGACAGTCTCACGTGACCATGCGGGTGCTTGTAGCATTATGACGTGTTTATGAATGCGTCCACAGTTTGTGAATGGGTCCGTGCTTTGCAAACAGTTCGAAACTGCATTTTATGCTAATCTAGGAAGCTTGAAGATGAACATTTACCCTTGCAAAGCTCCTACACTTTTTCTTACTCATTATCCATTAACAATCTAGGAAACAGAACATACTTGGAACAATATTAGCAAAACTTCTATTTATCTTCAAAATTGGCATCAGTTATTGCCATCCCTCCTACCTAGGAGCCACCACCACCAGTTGGAGGGCAAAGACAACAGAAGAAGCGCAATAATTCAGAAAACAATGAAGAGGAGTGGGAAGATGAGGTTGAGGAAATGCCTACCTCTAGTACCCAGAGAGAATCATGGGTGTAGCAGTTCTTTACCACTGTGTGGCATGTACCAAAGGCTAAGGTTACTAAAGTGAAATGTACTTAGTGGAACTACTCAGTCATGGACGACCTGGGCAGTACTCCAACAGGCCCACCTCCACGCGCCACCACACCAAATCCGACCACCGGGATGCTCTCAGAAAGGCTTGTAAGTGATTTCAATCCGGCACACACCCAAGTCAATGCCTAGCGTGTAATGCACAACGGAAATCCTTATTTATTTTTGTCTAAAAATTATTTTATTCTGAACGATGTACCACACATATCACGCCCCTCTCCTGGAATCCCCCGGCCCCCGATCACACTGAACCAGGAATCAGGCGGGTTTGCAAAGTTAAAATATTTATTTATGTATTCACAATGTAATCATACTATGTTTTCCTGGGTACACAATAATCACCAATGGGGTGATGTAACGATGAATAATCTCTTTAATACACAAGGAGTAATAATGAGCAAAACAATTTAGCACAGAAATAATACTTTTGTGTGTGGGGGTAGATCAAATAGCACTGTGGTTAAAGGTTCTCCCTGCACACCCCTCATCCCCCCAATAGGCAATGTAGAGAGATAGGAGGAGAGAGCAAGGCGTTCAGGAATGGCAGCATTCAAACAAAATCACAATCCCACTTTCCCCCAGCAAACACAAGAGAAAACAGAATGGACTGTGAAGATGTTTGAATGGCTTTTAAAGATATGTTGAGAATGGATTTGGCAAAAACACAAAATATGGTTTAAATCGCTGAAATTGTAAAATTCTTATGGGAGCCGCTTTGGATAGTTGCACACAAACACTAGCAATGTTTTAATACCAAGAAACAATTTGGAATCTTAAAATGAAGGTCGGGAGCAATTATAAACTGTTTTACACGAGTAAAAATTTCCCAAAAATGAAATTCGCGGCAAACTTTTCACTGAACGATAATCCCTATAATGGGATAATTGCAAGGATTTAGGATGCGTTATTAGATGTGATTTAAAGCTGTCAATCGTATCTACAAGCAGAAGTTGACATTTCATTTCTAGCACAAGAACTGAGGAAGATATGGACTTTTTAGTGGAGGTCGTTTTTTCGAGATAGGTGCAAGAATGGGAAAATGGGGATGTGCTTTTAAAAGGACAAAAAGGATTTCTTACACTAGAGGATGACTATGAATAAACAGATACCACACAAGAACACACTCACTTTATCAGGGAGACTGCCTGCAGTGATCTCGCCTTCTTTAGGTGAAAAATATCAGCACAAAGATAGTTCTAGCAATAAAAGCACAGGAGGAAGATAGGAGGGATAGGATAGAGAGTTCAGGCAGTTCAGAAGTACTCCTAACAATGCAGGTTTTGAATACAAGATAGGATGGATTTAAGATAGGGATTGGACTAAGCAAGGGACATATGCTAGTGACAGTTCTATCTATAGATACTCACTAGATATGTTTCAAATGGAACTGTCAGGATTCTAGTCAGGGATTCTGGTCAGGAATTCTGGTCAAGGATTCTGATCAGGACAGACTGCTGGGCGCATTGGATTTTGGCAGTGTCAAGGCACTCTGGACACCACACGGCACAGGACTGGATCTGATCTGCAATGCACTCTGGTCACAGCACTGCCCAGGACTGGGTTGGGTCTGCCCTTTTTGGTTCTGATGATAATTATTCCAGCAGGCAAGCAGTACAATACAGCCCGGCTGTAGTTTAGTTCCTCTTAGGTTTGTAGGGTTGGTTTGGTTCTGGAAATTTAAGGCCTAGCTGAAAATGGTTCAGCTATGTAATAGGCCTTTCTGCGTGCCAAGTTTCTGGAGTCTGGAGCAAGGAATATGGAGAGTTATGCAGCAGGGTGCTCCGCCAGCATTCGGATAGTGGGTGAAACTGTCTGTTTTTCTGAGTGCTGAGCTGTCTCTATTAATGCTTATGATACAGGGGGTGTGTGTGCTGGTTTAGCCTAAGCTCGTTCCTTTGACAGGGATTGGTCAGGATCTCCTCTCAGCCTTGATAGGAGGAGAAAACCATGTGTCATCTTTATGGTGTGGATTTATGAGGCTTGGAGTCCACCCCTAGCATCTTGAACACAAAATCTACTTTTGATACAATACATATTTCCACATGTACAACCTCTATAACAACCACATATACAGATTCCATATTTTGTACGGCAGCTACTCCTCCAAACCCCGTAGCAGTAAGATCTTGTGTCTGCTTTTTCCAGAAGTTAGCCCTTTTCATAAAGAACACAATGTTCCATTTATCAGCAAAGATTTTTGGATTTCCTTTAGCAGAGCACTGCTTTTCCTTCTGCACTCCATCTTCACATGTTGTGGAGCCCAGTGACATATTTCAGGAGTGAGATTTCTAATCCACCACTGACAAAATGCATGGTAGATTGGGCAGCCATCTTTTTGTGCTTTTCAGAGCACGATTTTCAGAGGTTTGGCACGCACAAGGGTGTTGCGGCCATTTTGATGTTTCTAACACCATCAGAACACAGTGATGCCGCATGGCAGAGCAAAAGTGGGTCAAGACATCGCACAGAGCTCCCCCTGCCCACTTGAGTTTGACCGCTCATCAAGGGAAGTCGGGAGTTTGGGATGTTCTTTCTTTCTTTGGTCAAGGTGGAGAAAGTTGTCTGCTTCTCCCATCAGTGCTGGATAGACATGTTCTCCTTGACTGTTCTGGGTGGGAGTATGGAGCAATACTCCGGGCCCCTTGGGTCTTTCCTCCCCGTCCCCGAGTGGTCCTCCCTGGTGCTTAGAATCCTTGGTTTCAGTACTATGAGACAGAACAGATCATGGTTATGGAATTTTCCCTAGTGGGGCAGATGCATACATTTGACATACAATTTACGATATTCCCCGCCTGTATTTCCTAATGATTTTAGCAGGTGGAATGGTTTTAACAGTTGGATCTAGTGATCTGGAATGTTCCGGTTGGCTCCTCTATTTGCCGCAAAGTATGCCTGGTATGGCAAGACTTCAGCTGGTTGATGTGGACCCACTTGTCTTCCCCTTCTGCCAAACTGCCCTTGGGGATGCAGATTTTGTAGGCAACTGGTGAGATTCTGTCTACAAGTTCAAAAGGACCCCGCCAACTAGGGAGAAATTTGCACTGCTTGGCTTGGTTCCTTTGGAAATTGTACAAGTAGACCCAGTCTCCTACTTGGTATTCTTTTTTAGTTGTTTTAAGGTCATAGTAGGTCTTCATACTGTCTGCAGATCTTTCTAGATTCCGCTGAGCATAGGCAAAAGCATTTTGAAGGTATTTTCTCAGATTCTCAACATACTCATGAGTTGTGGAGGCATTTATTAAGGTCTGCTCTTGGGTTCTGTAGAGCAGATGCTTGGGTAGCACCATCCTTCATCCAGTCATCAGCTCAAACGGGGACATTTTTGTTGCAGAAGAAGGGGTAGATCTGATGGCCATCAGGACAAGAGGTAATCAAATGTCCCAACTTGGCCCAGAATCTGCCACAATTGTCTTGTTGTACCTCTCACCTCCACCAGTAGAGGCTTGTGTAGTTTCCTTTTTACCCCAAGTATCTCCCACATCTTTGTCATCACTTTGCTAGTGAAATGGCTACCTCAGTCTGACGCAATCCTTTGAGGTAGTCCAAAATGTGAGAACATGTGGTTGATCATCAGGGCAGCTGCTGTTTCTGCCTTGCAATTTGGGGCCGGGAGACTTTCCACCCATTTAGTGAACAAGCATTTTACGGTCAACATGTACTTGTTCCTCCTAGAGGGGCGAATCACGGGCCTAATGAAATTGACTTGTAAATCTGACCAAAGCAATATCATCCCCCTCTTTTGGAGGGGAGCACGGTGTGTGAGTGATGTTGGCTGAAATTCTGCACACACAAGACACCCCTTCAAGTATTGGTCGAGGTCGTGCCCCATATGTGGCCAGTATGCAACCTCTCGCAAGATTTCTAATGTCGTATGAAACCCCTGATGACCACCTGTGTCCGCCTCATGGGCGTGACTTAGCATCAGGCTTTGGAATAAGGTCGGGACCACCCACTGGGCATGGCCAGCTATGGATCTCCTCACCAACAAACAGTCTTGGATTCGGAACATTTTTGGACATTTCATCAACACTCTGAGGTCCTCTTTCCCTATGTAATCGGTATCCGTCAGGGGAAAGTTCTCAGGGTCCTCAATGTGTTGATAAAACTTACCAATTATTGGATCCCCTTTTTGAGCCGTAATCAAATCAGCATCTGGGGTCTCCTTACTCCATTGTGCAGTTGAGAGTTCATTGTGAGCATTTGTCTGGGACCTAATGATAGCAGAGACCTGGATTTCCTACAACAGGGACTCGATCTCAAGTAGATCCCCTTGGATGGCTCTGGTTTTGGCCAGCTGATCAGCTAGATCATTTCCAGTTTTCTCTGGTCCCTCTACTTTAGAATGACCCTTGATCTTTTTTCCAGTAGATGGCCATCCCATTCAAGGTGACCAGATCATCAATATTTTGTATTCATTTTTACATGTTTCAATGGTTTGTTATTAGCACATAGCATGCCTCTGGTTTTCCAATTAACCCGGTGCTCCACGAACCCGTTCCATACATAATCTGAATCAGTGATTATGACCAGTTTGTGGAGTTGGCCTGCAGTGAGGATGGCTTGATGCACAGCCATCAACTCTGCCACTTGACTACTTCGGGGACCGATCTTGTTCCCAGCGGAGGGTTCTGGGGCATCATTCACCCATGCATTCCCTACGCCGGCAACAAGTTCCTTTTCCCCGTTGTTGTCAACATGGTAGGAGCACCCATCCATATAGGCAGTGGGCATTCCCTAACACTGGTCGTCTTCATAGACTTTGTGTGGGGAATTAAGGTAGGCCTCCATGTTGTCCTTGATTTTAAGACTTTCGTCCTCGAGACAGTTCTCTGGCACAATCATGCAAGTCAGCCAGACCTTGCGCGAGGGGACTCTTCTTGTTTTGGCCATATCTGACCTCCACAGGAAAGCCTTGCAGTGACAGAATCCAGGAAGTAATTCGGGAATTACTCACATTTCCAGGCCGGATTGAAGATATTGCAAAGGTTGATGTGGAGTCTCCACTATGATGTGTTCTCCCCGGAAAAACGGGCGGTAATTCTTCAATGCCCACAACGTTGCCAGAAGTGCCTTCTCACAATCGTTGAATTTTTCCTTCACAGAGGATAAAGGGCCTCATTACATGGTATGCGGTAACCATGGCGCTATTAGTCAGGTCAATTGCAGTGAATACCTGCGACCCCTGGATATGGGCCAGCCCTTGGTCAATGTTGGGAAGAGGCCATCGGGAAGTATGGACCCGTTTGTTGAGCTCCCTTAGGTCAGCACAGAGTCCCCACTGGCCGTTTGGTTTCAAAATCCCCAGCACCGGAATATTGAAGGTGCTGCGGACTGGACCAATTATCCCATGGGACTCAAGGTTCTTAATTATTTCAGTAAGGGACTCCATTGATGCGAGAAGCAAGCGATATTGCCTCACAAACACTGGAGTCATGCCAGGGTCCGTGGGAATTGTTGTTGTGTGGACGTTGGTGCGACCACAGTCATATTAGTCCACTGCAAAGAGATCTTGAAAATCTAAGAACATTTGTTTCAATTTTTGCTTTTGCTCCAGCGTCTCACAGGCATCAGCTAGGTTGACTCTCTCTTCAACCATCTGCCTGAAGCCTGGAAAGACTTCCGGTTTGGCTATCTCAGTGGCCTCCTCCAGCTGGGTGGAGAAATCCCTGGTCAAAGTGCTGGTTTGGACTGATGGGTTCAGGTGGGGAAGGCAGTCCTCGTGGACTTGAAAGATCACCTCATCCCTTGTGAAGTCACAGGTCACATCTTCCTTACCATACGGGCAGGGTGAGTACACCAGGAAATTCTCCCCATGCCGAGTGAAGATCCTGTCTGGTGTTGTGTCACTGTCGCTATCACTGTCAAAACAGTCCTTGGGGATTGGTCCTAACAGTTCATTATCTAAATCTATGGAAAAATGTTGCTCTTCAACCACCCTTCCAATAATGGTACCTGCACCCATGGTGATACTCTTTAGGTCGCTGTTATCCACCTCTATTGGAATGGTGTTGTGTTCTATGTTGACTAGTGGTGTTGGGTTTACCCCCAACCCTTGCTGTTGGAAATGAGCATTGAGATGGACATAGGCGTCAGAGTGTTTCAGTTTCTGTCCTCTTTCAATTTTCACTTTCAGTGAGAATTGTCTGGTCCGTTCTGGGATCGTGACTTCATCTCCAATCTGAATTTCAACTGCATATGGCAGCAGTTGAGCTGACCAAAATGCTTTCTCTGGGTCATCAAAGTCCATGGGATTACCCGCTAATCGGGACCAAGCTTTGAAGTTTATTAGGTCCAAACTAATGGCAAAGCGATTGAGAATGTCACTGCCTAAATAAAAGGCAGCAGAGACATCTCGCACGACCCAACAATTATGGACTATGCTCTTGTTGCCAATGGAGATTTTGAGCATACACCTGCTAGGCAGGAGATGTTTGGAATTGGATGTTTCCAGGCCCATTTCCCATTTGTCTATCAGTTTAAATGTGGGAATAGCTGGATCTTTTGGGAGTTTGCAGAACATGGCCTCGCTGATGAAGCTCTTACCGTTGTTCAAGCACACTCGGGCGAGAACACAGTCCTTCCCCTCATTTAACTAAATAGGGATGAACAACTGCTCTCCAATTTTCTGAATATCAGCCAGGCTTTGAGCTGATTTTTCATCTTTCTGGACTATAGCAGCGGGATTTTCTGATTGTGAATTTGTATAGAATTTCAAAGTGTTTCCTTCAGTGTGGAATGCCACCTTAGAATGGAAGGACGGTTGATTTTCAGAAATAGAGAGGACTCGCCATCACCAGTTTGTTGTCCTACTGCAATTACTGTCACGTCTGGGATTTGATTATTCTGGAAGTGGAACTCAATTTGGTCAGGTTTTTGTTCATCCATTTGGCATGTGCCATTTGAACTAACATGGTTGACACTCTGTTTCAATTTTATTGGTCGGTTAGTCTGGGTCCAGAGGACCTTGTTAACCCAATCTATGAGGGGTGACAATCTACGCAGGATGTCATTCCCTAGTAAACAAGGTGTGCCCTCTGGAGTCACAACTATGACCGTGTGCTTCACCTTGTGTTGCCCAGTTTTAATGTCTAAATCTGCAGTCCCCTCGACAGGAATTTCATTCCCGTCAAAGTTCTGAAGTTATCCAGGAAGAGGGGTGAGAAGAATTTGGTATTTCTCCCCCCTTCCCGAATTCAGTTGATCAAAGGCCCTTTTTGACAGAAGGGTAGCTTGGGATCCAGTGTCCACCAGTGCCAAAATTTTACATTGCCCTTGTATTTGGACTGGGGCATGAAATCTTCCCTCCTTTTCCTCAAGGGGGCAAAGATAATGTACATTTTTGGCCAACTGTTGGGTTAATTTCCTTGCTTTGGATACTGACAGAGAGGTGATTTGGGCAGGATTCTGTTTGGGATCTTGGGAACCTGGAAGAAAAAGGTGACAGCTAGATATGGGGGAAGGTTTGGGTTCCCCTGGTTCTGATTCTGGGATGCCCCACCCACCCCCTTTTTGTAGGCAGTCACCATAATGGGTTTGAACAAGGGGATTTTCGTGCTGGTCCTTCTGGGTACTGATGATGGGCAGTTCTAACTTGGTCCCCACATCTACCGAGTCTGGATTTCGATCCTTTGGGACCCATTTTACTTTGGGAGGAGTTCCCTCATCCCTGAAGGAGAAGATCATTTTACCAGGATCCTCTGAGGACCCCTCTCCTTCAAACTGGAAGATTTCCACCTCCTTCACAAAATGGGACTTTTTAGACTCTTTATTTCTCCTACCCACCCTCTGCTCCTTGGGTTGCAGGCTTTCGGGGGCAGGAGATTTTGTTTCCGGTTCCTGGGTTTCCAGGGGCTTTTCACAAGTGGGGAAGGAAGCATCCTCTAAGGCTTTACACCCCCCTTCCCGTTGTGCCTCCTCCCTGGGAACCGGTGGGTGGTCGGGGTTCTTCCCCAGTCATTGTTCTGGAGCACCAGACCCTGGATTTGAGGAATTCTGAGCCGCCATGCTCATTTGAGGCGCGTTTCAATTCCTGAACAAATTCTTGTGGGGCTTAGTCTTCCCCACATTGTAAGTTGTAGGCTGCCTTGCAAGCCACTTGAGAGTTCCTATGAATGGAAACATTTTTCAAGATGGACGCCCTATAGGTGGACCATCTGGAATGGTTCTGATCCTGCAGCCCCGCAAAGAAGCTGGAGTACTCAGGAGAAAATGTCCACTTTACATACTGAATACAGCTTTGGCTGTCCTTCAGATGGAAAGTTTCCATCATCTGCTCAAATAATTTGAGGTGCTCCCAAACCGAATATTTAGCTTTTATTTGTTTCAGGGGAAACTTTAGTAAAGCCCTCTTTACTTTGTTAGCCTTTTTAGTTCTTGTCACCCTGGTCCACTCATCCTCTGACTCAGAGGCACTGCTACCAGAGGTGGCTGTCTGGTCTTCTAGACTCTCCCGGATTCTGCAAGCTTGTGAATGGCTGGCAGAATGTCGGGGCCTAGTTCCTTGGGTCCTGTGGCGCTGACCCATTAGCCCCATATTTCCCATTGGGTTGAAGTCTACCATCCCCATGGCCCTTGGTTCATGTGAGCCAGTGGACATGGGGGTGGCAGAGTCCATGGAATTGAATAGATTAAAGTATCTGGTGCCAGGGTTCCTGAGGTTATGCTCAGGGATTTCACTCTCCCATCTGACCTCAACTCTCTCAGCCCCTACTCCCTGATGGCATGCAAGAATCTGACCCTTTTGTTCTTCTATTAAGGCCTTACTGGTCTCTATTAGTTGTTCCTGCATGGCTATTTGTCTATGGAGCCTGTCATTTTTTGACAGAGAGCCTGATTGTCTCTCTGTGCTTCCTGCCTGCTTTGGGAGTATTGGGCTAATGGTAATGCTGCAGGAGACTCACCTCCTGAGTTCTGTCCTTAGTGGCCTGGTCATTGTTTTCCAGAGCATCTTCCATCCTCCTCGTGTGCCCTAACAGCTTTTCATAGTCCATTTTGAGTTCATGAAGGGCCAGGTGATTTTCTTCCACCTTGGTTTTTAAATGTCTGACTTCCTGACCTAAGGCGTCCCTTTCCTGAATTAGAGTACCCCTCTATGCAGCCTGGTCGTCCCTTTGTTTTCTAATGGAAAATAATTGGCGCTCTTCATCAAACTCTGTTTGGGATTCAAGGTCTTTGATAATTAATGTATTATTTTCCTTCTTTAATTTGTCTATGCGGTCTTGTAGGATGACTAGCTGTTCTGCACACTCTATTAAAATTCAGTTGCTGCTCCAGCTTTTGTTGGCTCTGTTTTAAAGAGTTCAACCTTTCTTGACCCTCTTTTTGCAGTGTCAGTAATTTGGTGTCTTGCTCTACCCTCTCTTGCTGCAAGAGATCCAGTGTCACGATCCTCGCCCAAAACCCCCTCTGGCAAGCCCATTGGCCAGGTGGGGTCAGGACTCGGGTCTCTAGGGCCTGGCATCCTCTTCAAAAGCCCTCCTGGGGCCAGTCCTGGCGCTTATGGTGCCAAGCCATACACCATGAAAAACATGTGTTCTGGAACTACTTTATTGAGACTGTCAGCCAACATGGAGGCATCCAAATAGTTTGGTTCCTAGGAACCAAGTTATTCGGTCTAGTGTTTTGGGTGTGGTGGCCTAGGGACTACTTTACCTGGACTATTTTGTTGGGGCTATTTAAACCACACCCGAGCAAGACAACACGCTTTGCGTTAATTTGCAGTTTGCAACGTGACGCTCACCATATAGAAGCTGATCCTGCAGGGAGACAAAAGGAAAACCATTAGCAGCAGCATCTTACCTGCAATCTTCATCTTTATCTTCTCGCAGCTCCTGTGAACAGCCTCCTTGAATCCGCAGGCCTCCCGGAACAAACAACCTGAATTGAGGAAGGTAGAGACAACTTTAAGGAAGGCACTAAAGACATTGCAAATTACGAACTGCTCAAAAGGCTTACCTGGCTGGTCGCTTCTCGGCTGGCATCACTCCAGAAATTCCACACACGCTGGAAGAATACCGCAACCTATGATAAAGCAAGACAACAGGTTAGCAAAGGCAAGACATCACAGCGCTGCGCATAGCGCTTACGTACCGCATTTTAGCGCTTATTACGTGCCATCAGATACCAGCGAGGCTCAACCAGGCCAGTTTGCCATGCTGAAACTCAGCATATCTAAGGGAGAAAAAGACATTATTAAATACAGAAAGGCATGCAGGAATAACAACAATACGAAAGAATAGCAATAAGACCTACCTGAAAGACATCACGGGCCGGTGTCAGTGAAGTAACTAGACCGCATATGCCCACGGAAGACAACACGCCTATGCCAAGAAGGCATGACGTAGAGCACGCCTAATTCTACCACAAGGTGAGGGGAGTACCCAGAGGGGCTGAAAATACAGGGTGGAGGGAAGATATTTACCTCGATCAACCAGTCTTGAAAACAGTCCTCCTGTTTTTCCAGGCAGAACCTTCCCCACAGACCACATCTGGGAATCACTGAGGAGTATACCAGCGAGCAGTCCAGATGAGTGGCATCCCCATGGATACCAGGTGAGCGTAACATCCAGATCTTCTTTTACTTTTGTCAGGTACTGTCTGGTTTCACTCTCTGATTCTTGGCTCTTTTGTAGCCTTTGCTCTGCAGAGTCCAGATCAGTTTGGATCTTCTCTAGGGATTGTACTTGCCTTTTTGCCAGGTCTATGTTTTCAGCATATTTTTCCTGTGTTACTCCAATATGGAGGTACAGATACGCCACTATTTTGGCAATTTTACATTGCTCTTCTTTTACCCTTGGGGCCATATACAGTTCAATAAGTACCTGGTGTAATGGACCCTGGTCGTGCCATAAATCTAATTCTATGGCAGTGATTAGTTGTTTGATTTCCTGCAGCCAAACATTTTCATCCTGCTCAACCCATTCACCCCTGACAAACAATGTGTGCAGTGGGTGTTCTTTTGCCATATTAATTTCCACTGGGGTCGCCATTCCGGAACTATACATTTCATTCTGACTTATCTCAGGGTTGTTTTTACCTTTGCAACACAGGCCCAACTCCTTTGAGTATTTCTATTGAAGGGTGTTTTTACAGTGTAGCACAGTATGGTAGCCCAACAAGGTGTATGTACCCAGTCAGTTAGCACACTGTGTTAGAATGTCACAAGTGGTATGTCTAATTCAGGATCCCGGACGAGTCCCAAAGCTGTAAGTGATTTCAATCCGGCATACACCCAAGTCAATGCCTAGCGTGTAATGCACAACTGAAATCCTTATTTATTTTTGTCTAAAAGTTATTTTATTCTGAACGATGTACCACTCATATCACGCCCCTCTCCTGGAACCCCCCCAGTCACACTGAACCAGGAATCAGGCAGGTTTGCAAAGTTAAAATATTTATTTGCGTATTCACAATTTAATCACACTATGTTTTAATGGGTACACAATAATCACCAATGGGGTGATGTAACAATGAATAATCTCTTTAATATACAAGGAGTAATAATGAGCAAAACAATTCAGCACAGAAATAATACTTTTGTGTGTGTGGGTAGATCAAATAGCACTGTGGTTAAAGGTTCCCCCTGCACGCCCCTCACCCCCCCAATAGGCAATGTAGAGAGATAGGAGGAGAGAACAGGTATTCAGGAATGGCAGAATTCAAACAAAATCACAATCCCATTTTCCCCCAGCAAACACAAGAGAAAACAGAATGGACTGTCAAGCTGTTTGAATGGCTTTTAAAGATATCTTGAGAATGGATTGGGCAAAAACACTAAATATGGTTCAAATGGCTGAAATTGTTACAATTCTTATGGGAGCCGCTTTGGATAGTTGCACACAAACACTAGCAATGATTTAATACCAAGAAACAATTTGGAATCTTTAAATGGGTGAATCTGTCTGTTTTTCTGAGTGCTGAGCTGTCTCTATTTATGCTTATGATACAGGGGGTGTGTGTGCTGGTTTAGCCTATGCTCGCCCCTTTGACAGGGATTGGTCAGGATCTCTTCTCAGCCTTGATAGTAGGAGAAAACCGTGTGTCATCTTTATGGTGTGGGTTTATGAGGCTTAGAGTCCACCCCTAGCATCTTGAACACAAAATCTACTTTTGATACTTTTGATACAATACATATTTCCACATGTACAACCTCTATGACAACCACATATACAGATTCCATATTTTGTACGGCAGCTACTCCTCCAAACCCCATAGCTGTAAGATCTTGTGTCTGCTTTTCCCAGAATTTCGCCCTTTTCATCAGGAACACAATGTCCGATTTATCAGCAAATTTCTACAAATGTGCGCGTATAACGTGGGCATAAGTGTATAAAGTTTCATACTTCTAGCAGAAATACATTTTGTGTAATATCACATTTGCCGCCGTTTCTTCCCAGAACATGTCACAGAGTTCTGGCACCGTTTCACCCGTGCATCCAGAACTTACATTAACAATTCTGTTATTTCTATATTTTGCACAATTTTACATAGTAAGTTATCAGTCTTTTTAAAATGTGTCTTTAGTCCTTGTTAAGCAACAAATAGTTGTTTAGCTCCACCCCTTTGGCCTCTCCCTGGGACCCAAGGGCATCTCCTCCCTGTTTCTCCTGGGCAGAGGCCATTCATGACCCTTCACGCCTCGCATTTCCTTTGGCTCGAGGATGTCTATTGAGTTTCAGCTGGGGGGAAGTGTCCTCCTTTGGTGAGGAAAGCTGTTATTCCAGTTTTGGTGGTTTTAGCCAGGCTTAAATTTAAATGTTATTTCTGTTGCATTTTTCCTGAGTTTAAAATAAACTTGTGATTACAAAATATCTGCTAGAATACTTACTCAAGATTTTAAACCATTTGATAAAAACAGTTACAATATAGGTTACTCTCAACAACAGGCCACTTAGATTGCAACATTTACTTTCAGTTTATACATGTTTTAAAGTTTAATCCTGGGCTTCTGACAGCTGTCTTTCTGGCGGCCGAGGGTACTGCGCCCAGATTTTGACAGATTCCACAGGCAGGCAACTTTTGCTGTGGATGTTTCTTTGATACTTTCAGCTTTTCAGGACATTGTGAGTTCACAATGATTTCTTATACTAAGTGAATTGTAGCACCCAGCAAGAATTCTGGATGTTTGATGGTGTTTTGTACCGACATTCTGCAGTTTCAGCAGCCAAGAAAAAAAATTTAAAGCAAGATTTATGGATTTCCTTTAGCAGAGCACTGCTTTTCCTTCTGTACTCCATGTTCACATGTTGTGGAGCCCAGTGACATATTACAGGAGTGAGATCTCTGTACCACCACTGACAACATGCGTGGTAGATCATGCAGTCATCTTTTTGTGCTTTGCAGAGAGTGATTTTCAGAGGTTTGGTGCGCACAAGGGTTTTGCAGCCTTTTTAATGTTTCTGGCACCATCAGAACACAGTGATGCCGCATGGCAGAGCAAAAGTGGGTCAAGACATCCCACAGACCTTTCCTTTCTCAGGAAGTAGTAGGCTGTCTTCCTCTACGTCGTCTTCCTAAACCAATACTGCGACCGCACAGGCTACTCCTGTGGTGCACAAAATGCCACCAGCTACTTTGCAAGCCATAAAAGAGGCTGTTGATCCATATCTTTCGAAAACAGTACTCTGTATATACTGCAACAAACCACTCCGCAGGGGGGAGCAATTTCAAAGTGTTTTCGAGGCTGTAATCAAGGAGAATGAGAAACACTGCCCCTACCTTATATGTAATGCACCCCAACATCTTCCCCTGTTCACCTGCCCCTCCATAGCTGTACTTCCCTCTCCCTTACATCCCTCTCCACCTTACTTCCTGGTCTCTCCTGCAATAAATAAATAAACACTTAATTTAAATAAAAAACACCAAGAAAAGGTTCCTTTATGAACCAACTTGCACAGTTAAAAAAATAGCAGTAAATAAAAATAAGCCCATTGACTCCTTCTACTTTAAATTTTTCTGTAATGTAGTTAGACTCAATAAGATTCTCCAACATTCCCATCAGCATTGTCTACTATGCTTATGGAAATAATTTATTTTATTTTGTTTTAATGTGATACGGTTTTATATAAAACTTTACACACAAGCAAAATACAATCAGTCAGAATGTACTTAATTTAACTTTCCGTATATGATATGCTAGGCATGAACATAAAACCGTATTCAAATTAAAAGAATATCAATGAACAAATGAGCAATAGACAATTCAATGTTAAAATTATAAGAATAGTAGACATAATAAAACCATAAGGCAACATGAAGACAACATGAAGAATCAACAGTACATTAACTTGAGAAATACATTCATAATCAACCTAATAACTGTCATTTCATTTCATGTCATACATACATTGACCTTCACTTAATTACATTGTTTATCATTCGTTCGACCAAGTGTTAATTCCGAGTTCATGATTTTATCAGCGTCATTGCAGACTCTGAAGAGTGCCATTTGTAGCTTAGGGTTGAGCGTGTTAACACACTGATGCCAAAAGTCCTTTTCCATGATACGATTAATATTATGCACATATATCCCATAATTACTTGTGTAACCAGTGTTCATAATAGTGCAGCCCGTGAGTATATGCCTCGCTGTTTCTGGTTCGGTTTGATGTTTACACAACCTGCAATATCTATTCACCTTAGGTATTGATCTTTCAGGTCCTAAGGCCGTCAGAGTAGGTAGGCGATTAATTTGCAATAATAAAGTAAATCGCCTAAGATGTTCTGATGGGCAAAGATTCAGGTACTTTTGTGCTTTTGTATGGGTAAACAAGACATGTGACACAAACTAATAGCTTTTTAAACTTGCTAAATATGAGTAATTCTTCTGCCAATCCCATAGTTTCAATCGTTTATGCATATGATATTTTATATACTCGAAATCCTCACCCCAAGGTGGTGTCCAGCTTATTGACTCAAACAGACTATCCATTTCTGTTGCTAGCCTGGATTGTGTACCATCGCCCAAAGCCTCCTTTAGGGATTTTAGTAATGCAGTATTCGGGCAGGTCTGGATTTTAAGATATCATTCTGCCCTTTTCCCCAGAACAATCGCTTTCAACAAGGAGATTCCCAATTCTAGTCAAAGGATAGCCATGGGGATACATTGTGGGAGACCCAACAGCTTCCTCCAGAATTTCCCTTCTATGATCTGTAGCCACTCAAGGTTCATAGTGATCAGTGATTCCAGGCCATATGTTATCATGGGTACGAGACATTGTACATATAGATGACGTGCTCCCCAAATGGATTAGCCACTCTGATTTTGCGTAAACTTATACATCATAGCAGTTAGTTGTGCGGCTTTCACCTTGCGGTGTTGAATACATTGCTCGTAGCTACCTTTGCTTTCGAATTCCACTCCCAAATATTTGTAAAAGTGCGAGTACCTGATTTCTACTGTTATCAAAAGCATACGTGGACGAGCAACCTTACCAGCGGTGAACAGTATGAGTTCGGTTTTGCTGTGATTTATGACCAATTCATTTACTTCAGCATATTGCCAGAGTTGCGTGGCCGATCTTGATAAGCCGCTAAATGTATGGTCAAAAAGCACAATATTGTCCGCATAAGCCATGATTACACACTTTGAAGTGCCAACTCTAAGTGGGCAGTTGTGAGTACCCAATATAAATTCTGGGATATCTGAAACAAAGAGGTTGTATAGCAGGGGTGCAGTTGTGCATCCCTGCTTTACACCTCTATTTTGTTTAATCAGTTTAGTCCTTTAGTCCTTGGTCCATTATTATCAAGTTGTGAGATGTGGAGTACCGAGTTCTGAAGCCGCTCTGGAAGCGGTCAAGAATCCCAGCACAATCTGCCCATGCTTGAAGTTCTTTTAGTAATAAGGAGGCAAACATTTTGTCAGTACAATCAAGCATGGACAGCAGACGATAGCTTCCCGGGTCTGTTTTATTCCCGTTTTATAAACGAGAACTAATATGGCAGTTTGCCATGTTGCTGGGATCCTACCGTCTCTTAGCACTTCTTGAATTAGGATCTCCATTAAACTTGCCCAGGATTTTGGGTTGCCCTTCATGACCATGTCCGATAGCCCATTAGGTCCCAGCGCTCTAGAGGATTTCAATTTACTGATATTAATTATAAGTTCCTCACTAGAGACTACAAACGGCCGAATGGGCTGGACTCCTCTAATGCTTTCCCCTTTCTGGACGGTTTTCAGACCGTTCCGGTCTTCCAGAAACTTGGTCCACTCTGTTGCCCCAATTGGGTTGATCAGGGGTTTCTTCCGATTTCCCAGACTTCCCCCAAGAGTGCCCATATTTTACGGTATGTACCGTATTCTGCCATTGTTCCAGTTTTTTCTTCCTCTTCCATGTTTAATCCATTGTCTATATGTATTTTTAAGGGCCCTGATGTTACCATGGAATTAAATCATGGGATGACATTTCACTCTCATTTCACAAATTCCCCTTCTCAGTTTGTGCTTAGCATCTCTAATTTCCTTGTGATACATACCATCATTAGTCTGATGCCTCAGAACTAAAGGGCCACGGGTGATAGCATGTTTACCCACAAATGTAATAATCCATCCTTCAATTTCTTCGAGGGTCATAGAGTTAAACATCTCTGCATTTCTCTCATCCCAGGCACTAATTGCATTCAGAGCCTTGCTGATGCTCCTATCAGACCATTGTACCCGATTAACTGCCTGATCCATCAGTAGCTCGCCTGTGTTTATGATCCTAGGAGGTTGATTGATTATACCTAAATTCATAATCAGTGGTTCATGGTCACTGTGGGGGTTATTCGATATTCTCATGTCCCTAACCCTTGAGGCGACCTTACCACTAATGAATATATAATCATGTGTGCTCCAAGGGGATCCCTTATTCCAGGTGCTCTTGCCAAGCCTATCCCCTAAGGTCCGGCCATTAATAATTCCAAGCTCCCAGCAGTCAAAAAAACTCTGCCAACAATCACCCTCCATTTCATCAATGTTATGTTCCATAATGCAATGAGGGTAAAGTAGGGGGCTATTTGCCGTACCTCTTCCCCCTTTAATATGACAATAAAAATCACCCGCCACAATAACAGAATGATTGTTTGTATCCTGCAGCAATTCTCCTAGGAGGTCATGTAGGGCTTCCTGTATCAGTTCTCTGTACTTTTCCCCAGGGGGGTTATAAATATTTACCAATAGCAGGTTACCTCCCTCCTGGTTTACGGGGAGCTTAACCTCCACAGCACTCACAAAATCTTCGGAGGTAGTTATAAGCTTCCTACTGACCAATGAATTAACTACACCAGTTATTAAACCACCAAATGGGCGGCTGCGCAACTCCTTATTTGCAGGCGAGATATGACCATCAATTGCAATGGGTGAAGTTAGCCAAGTCTCCTGAAGTAGAATGAAGATATGATTAACAATGAAAGGCAGTGATCCTTTGCTGGTTAGTAGGTGCTTTAAACCCTAAGTGTTCCACGACACCAACAAACAATCTCAGGGCTTCTGTAATACCAGCAAAAGAGAGTCTGCTAGGCATTTTAGAGTCTCTTAAATGTCACTGATTTGAACCTTCTTGCCTCCAAGTCATATAGGTTTACTGTTGTTTTTAGGTTGAGATTGATTAGTGACTCTCATAGGTAAGCTGGTGTCTTCTTCTTCTTGGTCCGCGTCCACTTCTAATTCTACTTGCAGCAGGCTGTTTTTATAGTCCCGTATCGATTGCGCTGTGGCCAGGACTCTGCAATGTAATGCTGTTACATTAGGATTAGAGGTTCTAAGCGGCTCAACAAATGTAAAATCTTCAGACAGGATCACTCGCAATTGTGGTATAAAATGTAACTTTGCTATGACCTCTGATCTTGTTAGCCATTTGTCCCTTTTCTTTTGGTTCATATTTTTTATAATGCATATTGCACTTTCCTGGACCCTGGTTTTCCTCAATAGTTCAGCCCTATCTATCTCCGATGACAGGGCCACCTGGAACTGTGTTATGTTTCTTCTCTGGGGGTGGAATATTTATCTCCTTCAGTATCTTCATATGTAGTGTTAAGTGTTGAGTCAGTATCATTACTGAGGTCTTGTTCGGCTTTTCAGATAGAATCCATCTAGTCAGGGTCCCGGGACCATTTGCCTGCCGTTTCTTGGTTTTACGGGCTCTTTTCCTTGCTTTTTTAAATTTAATCTGTGGAAGTGCAGCTGTGACCTGGGGAATTATTTCAACATTCCCTGTCTTGATTGCTGCTCTTTTTGCCTTGCGTCTCTGTTTTTATGAGAGGAGTATTACTGAATTCATTTCAGGATCCAGATTGATTTCTTTGTGTGGGATGATCCCCTCTTGCTCTTTTGCAGGTACTGTTTTTGAATGATCTCCAGGAATATAGGTGGTCCTGGGATCCGGAAGTCCTAGCTGTAAAACTGTATTTACATTAATTCTTCCACTTAGTTTCAGTAGTATTTTCAGGGCAAACTGCATGGAAGACATGGAGGACTGTAGCTCAGCGATTTCCCCTGAGCTGGAACATGGTATCTCCTTCGATCTAAATTCATCAATGGGTCCTGAGTCTTTGTTGTCAATGAAGAGATTAGGGGACTCTGGTAGGCACCCAGTTGTTGGTACCAATGGTCTGTTGTTGGTGGAAGTTGAAGGATAAACTCCTGAATGAGTCATGAATGAACTGTTGATGGGATTAGATGGCAGTGCGTCTCTTGGAATAGTCTTTGAATGGTTTACCGCTTTCAATACCTGTGCTTCCACCACGATCAGGTCCTTGTTACCATTTGACTCCTCTCTCACAGTTGCTGCCATTGTTCTTTGGATGGAAAGACATAAGTCCAATAGAGAGTTATTGTCAATGCCATCGTAGGTTGTAGTTTCCAATGGAGTATTGCTATTTTGATTAGGCATTGTAGTGTCAATTGGATGGATGCTCCCTTCAATCACGGGCATGATATTTTGAAAAAGGGCAGGTATTGTCCCTTCTCCACCTGTCATTCTTTTTGATTAGTTACCTCCTTGTTCACTTTTGGTGTTGGGTTGTCCCTTGCTTTTTTGCTCTTCCTTAAGTTGTAGTTTGACTTGTTGGCTTTGCCTTTCGGTGGCATATCCACCCACGTTTTAGGGGTTCTGCAAATATATCAGCTGCCTAATATAGTAACTGTTGATTCGTAACGTTTTACAGTATGGTAATATCCTTGTTCTTCCAGGAACAACCTGTAATGTTGTTTGCTGAGATTGTAGGCAATGCGCTATGGGATCAAAGAGGTCTAGCCTCTGCAGTCTCCCTCGCGATTACCACAGCAGTCCGACCGTTGTCACTGTTTATATACTGGTCGATGCACACCAGCGCAAACGCTCTTTCAAGTAGCTTTCTCTCGCTACCGCCGCGTGTCTTGTTTGTTGTGCAGCTCTTAAATGCTGCCCAAGCTCAGAACGCTTGATGTACACCCCACGGGACCCAGGTACTCGCCACTTTAGCATTTCCCAAGCTCCATACAGTAATGAAAGACAAGTCTAAGCGTATGTCAGGGCAGTGAATTCACTTCTATAGAGTACCTGAAATGTCACTGTGTCCGCGACTAATGTGGAGATGTGTTCCCGGCGCCACAGCAGGTCCCGCTCCCAGTCCCACCAGACCACGGGAACACGGAAACACACTCTCTCGCAGGGTTTACCGGTACCGGTGCCCTTACCGGTACCGGTAAACCCTTACCACCTACTGTGTAATGAGGCCCTAAATCTACAGTTACAAAAGCTTCCACACACCAACTGCCACTTAAAAATGTTCTTCAAATATTTTGCAAATACATTTCACTTGCTTATCCAAAAAATGTTTACACACTGCTGATATAAATGCACATATACATTGTGCAGTAAAACAAGTGCATGAATTGCAAGTGCAGAAGGAATGTGGCAAGACATGCAACACTGGGAGGCCACTAGCTACCTGATGGGGCAGAGGTGTCCCAAGGATGTGGTACACATCAGCCAGACGGTAGACCCACAAGGGCAGTACTGAAGGGGGGGTGTACTGGTGTCGACTAGATATAGGGCCTGGAACCTGTGAGATTCAAGAGGGACCAGGCCACCAGTCTCAGTGAGTGGCATTGATATGAGTAAGCAGGAAGGTATTAGGTAAAACAGGAACACAAAAGTACAATTTTCAGAGATTATTGGAACTTAAGGAAGTCTAGCTCTAGTATAAGAGGAGCAGGAAGCTGTTCCAAAGACAAGCACCGGCTGAAGACAAAGACATGCTTCCCACTCTCTGTTTCAAAAAAGCATTTGACAAGCAGAGTTTTGGAGTTACAGCAGTGGAGGGCTCTAGCAGGGCAGTAGTTAAGGAAACAAAGTTGACATATTGTAGTCCTTGCAATAAACAGGAGCCAATGTACCCATTTTAAGTCTGCAGCGATACAGTCCCTGGGCTTGAGGTCAAGGATAAGTCTTGCAGCTCTATTCTAGATTATCCGAAGGGGGAGGTTAAGGAAGAGGCTGTTGCAGTAGGCCTCCTCCTACGCCCTCCTCCATGCTGCCATAGGAATGCACGACTCAGGCCGCGCACCCGTGCCACCATTCCTATCACTTATTATCCAAGCCCGGCAGACCGCACTGCGAGGGTCGGTCTCAGATGTCCATCACTCTCATGCAGCCGCCACATTATTAGTCACCATCGATCCATGGCTCTGGCCCGGAATCCTGGGAACTCAAATATTCAGCTGCAGCTACAAGATGCCCATAACAATACCCGCTCATGGTCCCCCATGCATGCTCCCCTATAGCATGCACGCCCGCCCATGCAGCTGAAGCAGGCCCCCTGCCTACACTTTCGTCGCTCTATGAGCCACAGCATGCGAAACTAAGAACTGTTTGCCCCTTGCTGTCCATATCAGCTGTGCAACTTATTGCACCCTTACAATCATTGGGCAACCTTGCTGGCATTACTGTGCTCCCCATGCCTGCTTCCCCCAAGGCACCTTTGCCTAATGATGTCAATCCTACTCACTCTGACAATAACACTACCATTGACCCTGTGCTTACACCCTGGGATACCGAGATGCCTAAGATCAATATTGATTCTGCATTGCATTCCATGCCCGTGCCCCCTGAGGCCCCTATGACGAATGTTGATTCTGCATTGCATTCCATGCCCATGCCCCCTAAGGCCCCTATGACGAATGTTGATTCTGCATTGCATTCCATAGCTCTGCCCCCTGAGGCCCCTATGACGAATGTTGATTCTCCATTGCATTCCATGCCCGTGCCTCGTGAGGCCCCTATGACGAATGTTGATTCTGCATTGCATTCCTTACCTGTGCCCCCTGAGGCCCCTATGACGAATGTTGAGTCTGCATTGCCTTCCATGCCTGTGCCCCCTGAGGCCCCTATGATGAAAGTTGATTCTGCATTGCATTCCATGCCTGTGCCCATAACTGCACTGTCCAATTGTAGTAATACCTCCATGCTGGGGCCACCTACCACGCCCACTTTGCTACCTGCCTCTACACCTCTAGTGGTCCACACGCTTAGCTGTGCCCTGGTCAACACCCGTTCAGTACCTGCCCACGCCCTTGACGACTTTATCATTAAGCACAACCTTGACCTCTTAATTCTTACAGAACCCTGGCTTAACGAAAGCTCAGGCCCGGCACTATATCTTGCCATTCCCTCAGGGTACTCTATCTTCAGCAAAGACCGCACCTCCCAGAGAGGTGGCGGTGTGGCCCTCATTGCCAGAGAAACCTTTGCCATCAGAGAAGCGGCAGGGCAACTTGACCACAACAGTGTCTACCTCCCATTAAAAATTAATGTCTCCCATAACTGCACCATAACCATGCATATTGTCTACAGACCTCCTGGGCCCATCACAGACTTCCAGGATACCCTCATCCTCTCATTGTCTGACAACAACAAAAAGACGTCCCAAGTCATACTCATGGGTGATGTAAACCTAGGGATCAATGATCCCAAGGACTCCCATGCCAAATCACTCAAGAAAGCCCTATCAACCCTGGGCTTCTCCCAATCTATATCGGACCCTACCCACCTCAAAGGGCGCACACTCGACTGGATCAGCCACCATAATTGCTCCATCCAAATAACCGTCAACACTCCCATCCCATGGTCTGACCATCACTACATTCAATTCAATCTCAATACTAAAAAAGGGCCCCATAGGCCTATCTCCCCCTGCCCAGCAGCCCTCGCAAGGAGTTCACGCCAATTGACAGCTGAGAACATAGCACCTTATTTTCTCAACCCTGCCCTGCAGGCCCCATTCGCTAACAACCCAGAAACCCTAGCTAACACCTTTAAAGATATCGTCACCCAAGCAGTTGACGCCATTGCGCCACTCACCCTCAAAAAAGCCAAAAAAGCCAAACATTCGAACACATGGTTCTCAAAAGAACTCCTTGACCAACGGTCTCAGAAGAGGATTGCCGTTTCTGCATTGAAAGCTAACCCATCGGAAGCCATCAGAAATGGCTTCAAAGCCATTTACAAATCATACAAAGTAAATATCACCCTAGCCAAAGCTGCTTCCTTCAATTCAAGGATCTATGACACCAAATCTGGGTCCAAAGAAATCTTCACCATCTTTAGGGAATTGGAAAAACCATCCTCTCCTCCTCCCTCTCTCATCAAAGACGAAAACTGGTGCCACAGTATCCAATCTGCCATGCTAGACAAGCTCGACTCTCTTCAAACCAAAATGCACGGCCATCAAAGAGCCCTCTCACACCTCATAGCCAATTTGCACAGTAAATCCCCCACGTCCACTAAGACCAAGTCCTCACCACTGTTTGACTTCAAAGATATGACTAAGTTGGCGGTCATCGCCCTGTTCAAATCCATTAAACCTTCTAACTGCAAGGGATATGCCTGTTCAGCCAAACTCATCAAAGACTCAGCACATATCCTAGCTCCCTCCCTAACCGCATTTATCAACTCATCCTTTCAGGCTGGCCACATCCCAACTGGACTTAAGGAGACGTGGGTACGCCCACTCCTCAAAAAAAACCATCCATGGACCCAACGGTCCCTGGGAACTATAGGCCCATTACCACTGTGCCATTCTTACTTAAAATGTTGGACAAAGCAGCCTACCTGCAAGTCCAAAAGTTCCTGCGGCAATCTGGCTTACGCCCATGACATGGCACCGAAACGGCTCCCCTGGATTTAAAGAACCAAATGGACGATCTGAGAGACACAGGTAAACCTGCTCTCCTTCCGCTCCTGGACCTATCCGCAGCCTTTGACTTGATGGATCACAACACTCTATACCAACATCTAGCAACCCAGGCTAACTTCTCCCCCAAAGCATGTGAATGGATTACCTCCTTTCTCCAAGAGAGGGCCATGAAAGTCTTCTCTGACTCAGCCTGTGCTACCCCTAGCCACATCAAATGTGGTGTTCCACAGGGTTCGTGTATCGTGCCCACGTTCTACCACCTCTTCACAAGGCCCCTGTTCAGCATCCTTGACTCCCTGTGCATATTGTATACCAACTATGCGGATGACACACAGGTTCTCATCCCGCTCACAGAGGACTACCTAGCGGATACAAATACACTCACCATCATCTACTCCACTATCCAATCTTGGATGGCAGATAATTGGCTCTGCCTCAATAGTGAAAAAACTGAACTTCTGCTCATAGGGTCACCCTCTACCCTGGGTAAACTCGGTGAACAGTGCACATCCTGAACTATTGACAATATCCCATCAAGGTCTTCAACAACGTTAAGACACTTGGAGTCTACCTGGACTCCGATCTAGCCATGGATTGACAGGTTAATGCCATGGCATCCTTGTCAGCCTACTACTCTAAAGTTCTCAACGCTGCCAGAACTTTCCTATATGCCAGAACTGCCTCACCATTGCCAGGGCAATAATTGGATCGAGACTGGACTACTGCAATGCCCTACTCATTGGGACCACCAACAAAAACTTGGCCAAATTCCAGTTAGTCCAAAATAATGCACTAAGGGCAGCCACAGGGATCTCAAGAAAAGACCACATTTCCGAAGTGAGAAGACAGGCCCACTGGCTCCCGGTCAAAGAGAGAATTGTCTTCAAAACCCTTGCCCTCACTCACAAATGTCTCCATGAACTTGCTCCCCCATACCTGACCCAAAGAATCACCAAGCACACTGCCACAAGACCCCTAAGGAAGTGCTATTCCAACATGATTGTCATGCCAATTGTGGCCGCCACCCACTGGAACGCACTACCCACTCACTTAAGAATGATCAAGTCCCACCAAGCATTCCGCAAAGCTATTAAAACTGAGCTTTTTGTTTGAAATGTAAATGCTATCAATCTGTAACAGTAAGCTTCCTTTCATGCATCTGTATGTAACTATAGTTGTGTTTGTGTAACCAAGAGACCTTTGGTCACCTGTCTAACCTACGAATCAAAATTCCTACAAATTCCTGTAACAGCGCCTCGATGTCCCCGGGCTGCAAGTACGCTATACAAATGCAAATAAATAAAATAAATAAATAAAATAGTAGACCAGCCTACACAGGATTAGCGCTCTACAGATGTTGAGCTTCTGGAGGAAGGTGAGGAACGGTACTACGTCTCTAAGGAGGTCAAGCTGAAAATGTAAGAAGTAAAGGAGAGAGAGGACTAAAAAGTAACCCCAAGGTTTTTGGCCTCACAGGATGGCTAAAGTAGAGGGCTCAAGGAAAGCAGCCAGAGGGTAGGAGAACAACAAGGCACAGGTATCACAGTAAAAGATTTCTCCATCTTACTGGCATTCAGAGACAGATTGTTAGCCGCACACAATGCCTTGATGGCGCTCAGACAATTAGAGATAAAAAACTAGGACAACAAATTAATTCAGGGAAGTTTAAAGAAACCTGTGAGTCATTAACATAACACTGGAAATGAGAGACGAAGAAGGACATCGGGTGAGCAAGAGGGATGAAATAGATATGGAAGACCCACAACTATAGTGTACAATCCTGGGGTACTCTGCAGTTACACAGTGAGGTGGTGGAGTGCAAACAGCCCAGTTGCAGCTGGTAAGGGCGGTTAGTGAGGAAAACTAATCAGCCAGTCCAGTGCCCACTCCATGATGCTAATGGTATCACGTAACCATTTAATGAGGATACAATTGTTGACCATGTGAAAGGTGGAGGAGACATCAAGAAGCACTTTCCTCAATTGTACTATAATCAGAAATACCATATATACTTTAATTATATCATTCCACCATATTACAAATACTGTATACTCCCACTAAATGACCGATAATTACTATACACATGTTACTATAGTGTGTGTTGCCAGTGGCCACAACCAGCACATTAGAATTAAACCATATAACAAATACGTACAATACACCTTCAAATAACAAAACTCACCCAGAATCCCCTGCCATCCATATGATGTCGGCGGACAGTAAAAGGTGACCGTGGACTTGGCAGCACCTGCAAACCCCTTTTTCACCTATAAAAACATCTCCATGTCAACTTTATTCCACTCCCCACCCTTTCCAGCCCCTCTTTCATCCACTAAGTAACCCCAAATATGTTTTCCATACTTTTTCCCCAGCGCGCTGTCCTCAGACAGCAGCGGCTGTCCGTGGATCCAACATGGCGACCAGTTCCAAAAATCGACGCAACTTACGTTTTTCACCATCCAATCAGTCGGCACGTTCCATGTTTGCGGACATCACACCGGACCCTGATTTGTCCAGGGGGGTATCCATGGACAAAATAGGGATGTGAGTCCGCGGACTGGACCCCGATATCACACATATTTATTTCCTACTTTTTTGCCATTTCTAAAAAAACTACTGGATGGATTTTCACGAAAATAGTGGTAGGAGCAGTGGCTTTGTCCTGAAAGCGTGTTTTTGTAAATTTGGTGTAAATCTGTCTAGTGGTTTGGGCTGTAGGAATGAGCAAAATTATTTTTCCATTGCATCTATGAGGATTTCCACAAATTTGGGGACCACCCCCATAACTTTGCCCCCTAAACTAAAACGCACCAAACGTTACCGAGGGAGGCATATACTATTTCTGCAAATTTTGGTGAGGATTTGTGTGGGGGGGGGGTGAAGTTATAAGCCACCCAAAAAGTGCTCTTTCTATGAGTTGAGCAACTTAACCATAACTACACGGCCGCTACCACAAGCCGTGTAAAAAAAATAAAATAAAAAAAAAAAAATATATATATATATATATATATATATATATATATATATATATACACTAACAAAAAAAATTGTTAAAGGGACGTTATGGTTAAGTTGCACTACTGCAAAACTATCCCCTTTACTGAAAAAACTATGCTAAAGCAAGGGTCTGGTTACAGTGGCCTACTAAAATCCTATCAACTTCAGTGCAAACACATTGGTGAAGGGACGTTATGCTTCAGTTGCCCAAAGAACAACTTAGCAACTTCAGTTCACAAACCTTTGTTACAGGAACGTTACAGCTACTTTGCACTAACAACAACCTATCCATACTATGCTTACAAGTAAAACCAAAAAACCCCACAAATTCGCCAGTTATGGTAAGATAAGCAACCATAACTCGTGCCACCACTGTGCACTGCGAAGACTAACACCCATGACATCAACGATGACATCACAAATGTCATTGATGACATCACTGATAACATCACATATCTGGCTCCCTCTTATTTTGTTTACAGACATATGTAGGGCAGGTGGTTTTCTTCACTGACAGGCAGGAAGTGAACATAGTGTCCCTTCCTTTTCCTAATAGTGTTGGTGTATTTTAGCAATTACAGATGTACATGGTAACTGTTGGTGAGTGTTTGAGCGGTTTCTCTTTTTGTGTTAACATTGCATATTGAATCTGTGCCGCACAGTACTTGCCGAGATGACTGCAGGTGAGTAATATGGATGTTTCCTATGGAGACTGGACCTGGCAGGCGTATGTGCGTGCAATCACAACGCAAGTATCCGTAGGACATCATTAGTGGCTATATGTCCGCATTTTTTAATGCACTTTTTAATAGTTGTGGGAGCGCACATGTATCCATTGCACAGCTATACCCATGCGTAGGGCCTCCTCTGTGTGCTGGTAACACTGCCCCTGTCACCAGCCCTACGGATTCCTAAAGTAGGCTACTGCATTTCAAGTACTTCTGCCGACTACATGGGTGGCTCTGTAAACCTACCAATTTATGGCTACAGCACGCCTGGCTGTATGAGGTCTCCTGGTAAACAAGGAATAGCAATCTGCAGTGTAACGTGGGCGTGTTAAATGTTGGATTAATTTGATTGATGTGCTGCCTGCCTTTCCATGAATTGTGAAACAGACACACCATATCTGCACTGAGCACTGTGACGGAAAGTGTCAAGAGGTCCCCTGGGGGTCGTACAGTTGAAGAAAACATGTAACTGTAGGTGGGACAGTTTGTAGTGAGTCTGCAAAATGGCAAAGCTGGTGCGGCTTGGTCACGCACATACTAGTGCATGTAAAGGCAAGTAAGCAAACAGCAGAATGTTCAGAGCACAAACAATGTCAGTGGTGGTTAGAAAAGTATTGTAGCTGCATGGGTCACAATGAATAATTGTCTTCCGGCTCCACGTAATGAAGCTTTGCTTCGCGTTGTTGTAAACATTCTTGAGTTCCAGAATGTATGCATCTCCGTGAATGCTACTCCTACGGCTAATGGCGTAGCATGAAGTGTTTGAACTGCATGTGACGACAACTGAAATGGAAGCACAAGGGACCAGTGGCCAGTGTACCACCCTTCCAACAATGCAGTAGGGTACTTTCATGTACAGCATTTTACACATCTGCTGTGGCCAAAAACAGGGGCACTCCTGTAGGGCAGCGGAGCTCTAAAACATCCTTGCAGACCATATGCCACGCTATAGACCCTTGCCCGGCAAAATGCATTGTATTGTTGTATTGTGCTTGAACTGCCATGAGCTATTCTACAGAGGGAAGGTACTTGGAAGTGCGTGGGAAGGGAGCATGACAATGACTTGTGCCTATGAAGGTGAGGACCAATCAATAATTCTCTCTCAGCACGTCCCCTATGGTGTCCATGCAGGTGGTACCCCTTCCATACCGGGCCTTTCCTGCCGTTCCTTCTGTGACGTGTGTTCGAAGACCAAAATAAATGGAAATGAACTGGGAAAGGAAAAAAGGGAAATAAAGAAAGTACCTTTCTGGGATGTACAATGGAATTGGCAATGAACGGATGCAGGGCGGGAGGCGTGGCACTGTGCAAAACACTGTACTTGAATCAGTTGGAAGATGGTTCGCAGTAGAAAGAGGTTTCTTTACGTGTTGCAGAGCGTTTTGAAGAGTTTCCGTGCGCAACACTTACTACAAAAATTATTCCACTACTTTCGACAAGGGCACCAAGGCTATTTGGTTGGGGTGTGCAGAAATCGGGAAGGCAGGCATAGTAAGATGAACGTTATGGCTGGGGAAAACTGCTTGTGCTGTGAAAGATCATATTGCTACGTGTGAAGCACGCCATTGGCACATGGCGTAGAAAGGCACAAACACACTTCTTTGCAATGTACTGTGCTTTCTCCATTTGCGGACCAAATGAAAAACAACACAGCCACATCAGTGTCTGCATAATGCGATAGAAAGTTATGCAGGCGATCGGAAACTGACGCATGACCTGGGCAAGTGCCTCCTTCATCGGAAACGGCACAGAAACTCGTGTAACATGCTGTGCAATTTTCCCTCCACAATGTACAACAATAATTTTGGCATCATTGCGCGTCACCAAAGTGTCACACAGACAAACCAAAATCAGGCACTTCATTGTATGTACTCCATAGCACTACACAGCCACTGCACAGTGTTTTCCATTCACTTTTAATCAATGTATTTCGAACTCCCCCAAAGCCTGCACGCTGTGGCTTGTGAAACACACAGCAAAAACAAAGAGGTGATGGCAGGAAGGTTTAGAATGAATCCTAACCACTGGCATTGCTCTGGGCAACCCTCCAGACCACCGTTCTTCGCCTGCCAAGCCATTACAGAAGGGGAAAGACCATATGCAAATCAGGCTTGGCCCCACCCCAAAAGGGGCAGTCCAGTCAGAACTGCTAGGTCACATCCCTTCTGCACGAGACCACAAGCATCCCCAAACATGTTTCACCCTTGTTGGGGCTCATCAGTGAGGAGTAGCTGGGGTCTCTAGGCCCAGCAGGCATGGGACCCACGTCTGGGCATACCCGTCCCACTCGGGGTGACAAAGCAAAAACAAAGAGGTGATGGCAGGAAGGTTTAGAATGAATCCTAACCACTGGCATTGCTCTGGGCAACCCTCCAGACCACCGTTCTTCGCCTGCCAAGCCATTACAGAAGGGGAAAGACCATATGCAAATCAGGCTTGGCCCCACCCCAAAAGGGGCAGTCCAGTCAGAACTGCTAGGTCACATCCCTTCTGCACGAGACCACAAGCATCCCCAAACATGTTTCACCCTTGTTGGGGCTCATCAGTGAGGAGTAGCTGGGGTCTCTAGGCCCAGCAGGCACGGGACCCACGTCTGGGCATACCCGTCCCACTCGGGGTGACAAAGCAAAAACAAAGAGGTGATGGCAGGAAGGTTTAGAATGAATCCTAACCACTGGCATTGCTCTGGGCAACCCTCCAGACCACCGTTCTTCGCCTGCCAAGCCATTACAGAAGGGGAAAGACCATATGCAAATCAGGCTTGGCCCCACCCCAAAAGGGGCAGTCCAGTCAGAACTGCTAGGTCACATCCCTTCTGCACGAGACCACAAGCATCCCCAAACATGTTTCACCCTTGTTGGGGCTCATCAGTGAGGAGTAGCTGGGGTCTCTAGGCCCAGCAGGCACGGGACCCACGTCTGGGCATACCCGTCCCACTCGGGGTGACAAAGCAAAAACAAAGAGGTGATGGCAGGAAGGTTTAGAATGAATCCTAACCACTGGCATTGCTCTGGGCAACCCTCCAGACCACCGTTCTTCGCCTGCCAAGCCATTACAGAAGGGGAAAGACCATATGCAAATCAGGCTTGGCCCCACCCCAAAAGGGGCAGCCCAGTCAGAACTGCTAGGTCACATCCCTTCTGCACGAGACCACAAGCATCCCCAAACATGTTTCACCCTTGTTGGGGCTCATCAGTGAGGAGTAGCTGGGGTCTCTAGGCCCAGCAGGCACGGGACCCACGTCTGGGCATACCCGTCCCACTCGGGGTGACAAAGCAAAAACAAAGAGGTGATGGCAGGAAGGTTTAGAATGAATCCTAACCACTGGCATTGCTCTGGGCAACCCTCCAGACCACCGTTCTTCGCCTGCCAAGCCATTACAGAAGGGGAAAGACCATATGCAAATCAGGCTTGGCCCCACCCCAAAAGGGGCAGTCCAGTCAGAACTGCTAGGTCACATCCCTTCTGCACGAGACCACAAGCATCCCCAAACATGTTTCACCCTTGTTGGGGCTCATCAGTGAGGAGTAGCTGGGGTCTCTAGGCCCAGCAGGCAAGGCTGAAACATGTCTGGGGATGCTTGTGGTCTCGTGCAGAAGGGATGTGACCTAGCAGTTCGGGCTGGACTGCCCCTTTTGGGGTAGGACCAAGCCTGATTTGCATATGGTTTTTCCCCTTCTGTAATGGCTTGGCAGGCTGAAAAACGATGGTCTGGAGGGTTGCCCAGAGCTTTGCCCGTGGTTATGATTTATTCAAAACCTTCCAGCCATCACCTTTCTGTTTTGCTAAAGTCACCCCGAGTGGGACGGGTATACCCAGACGTGGGTCCCGAGTCTGCCGGGCCTAGAGACCCAAGCTACTCCTCACTGATGACGCCCAACAAGGCTGAAACATGTCTGGGGATGCTTGTGGTCTCGTGCAGAAGGGATGTGACCTAGCAGTTCGGGCTGGACTGCCCCTTTTGGGGTAGGACCAAGCCTGATTTGCATATGGTTTTTCCCCTTCTGTAATGGCTTGGCAGGCTGAAAAACGATGGTCTGGAGGGTTGCCCAGAGCTTTGCCCGTGGTTATGATTAATTCAAAACCTTCCAGCCATCACCTTTCTGTTTTGCTAAAGTCACCCCGAGTGGGACGGGTATACCCAGACGTGGGTCCCGAGTCTGCCGGGCCTAGAGACCCAAGCTACTCCTCACTGATGACGCCCAACAAGGCTGAAACATGTCTGGGGATGCTTGTGGTCTCGTGCAGAAGGGATGTGACCTAGCAGTTCGGGCTGGACTGCCCCTTTTGGGGTAGGACCAAGCCTGATTTGCATATGGTTTTTCCCCGTCTGTAATGGCTTGGCAGGCTGAAAAACGATGGTCTGGAGGGTTGCCCAGAGCTTTGCCCGTGGTTATGATTAATTCAAAACCTTCCAGCCATCACCTTTCTGTTTTGCTAAAGTCACCCCGAGTGGGACGGGTATACCCAGACGTGGGTCCCGAGTCTGCCGGGCCTAGAGACCCAAGCTACTCCTCACTGATGACGCCCAACAAGGCTGAAACATGTCTGGGGATGCTTGTGGTCTCGTGCAGAAGGGATGTGACCTAGCAGTTCGGGCTGGACTGCCCCTTTTGGGGTAGGACCAAGCCTGATTTGCATATGGTTTTTCCCCTTCTGTAATGGCTTGGCAGGCTGAAAAACGATGGTCTGGAGGGTTGCCCAGAGCTTTGCCCGTGGTTATGATTAATTCAAAACCTTCCAGCCATCACCTTTCTGTTTTGCTTGTGAAACACACAGCCATAAGCGCACCCTCTGCATTTCTGTCGACAACACACCAAAACCAGAAACCTTATTGCCGAATCACGGAGCCTCTACAGCCCCATTTCTATGGCCGTCTTCTGCAAAAGTGGCATATCTAACACACACCACCCTGCATCTATTGCAATATTAGTGGACTTTTCGCACTGTGCGCGGGCAGGAGTGGAGGAATAACTTTCGACCAGGGTAAGCCCCGTCGTTAATTGGGGCGGCTCTTAAAAGAGCCTTTTTTTTGTTTTAAGGTGCTTTCATAGAAACACCATTTTTTGCTGTTTTTATAATTTTTTGTGTGTTTTGTACGTCAGCTCACATTCTTACAATAGGGTCTTCAGTGCAGCCTGTAGATTGGGAAACAAAATGCCACACAGGTCGACAAAGACAGGCCATGTCCTTCGAAAAGGTGTATATATCGAGAACAAATGTTCTAATTCTCACAGGAGAACAACCCAGCAGCACTCAAGAAGTCACACATGCTTCTGTTGATGAGACCCCTTCCGACCTTTGGCTGGTGAAAGGAATCATTGGAATAGTCCCATACTGTTCTTGGTGGTATACATGAGAAAAGCACCTTGGCAGTGGGAAAAATGCACTGCACTGCTCTCACCATCCTCTTCAGTTGAGGGTACACACAGGAACAAGGCATGGAATCCAAAAAGAAGGCTCCTAAGTGCACAACCACAACATGTACAGTTGCAGAAGTGGCCATGCATCGACATTTTACAAGCACTCTGCCGAAACAGAACACTTCGACACTGCACCACAAAGCCTCCACTCCCTCCAAACCGAAATTGTCACAAAAGCCTTCTTGGAGGGCATAAATGAACATATCTTCCACAAAGGCATCACCCACGACGAAAACTGTGTGTCTTGCCATGTTTGCCAGCCGCACTACACAAAGTAATGGAAAAAATGATTGCTGCCCTGCCCTCCCTTTCCTGTGACGCACACCCTGAGCACCTTATTGGACAATCCCCTCAATCCCCTTTGCATTGGCCAGCAAGGTGAGGAGCGGCGCAGAAGGTGGCACATATTCTTCCCCAAGTACCGCGAGGGCCGCTCCCCAGTGAAGCAGGAGGAGTCCCTCTTCCTATTGGTGCCCTTGCCTGTGACACACACCCTGACACACACCCTGAGCACCTGATTAGACAATGCCCACAGTCCCATTTCCATTGGCCAGCATGGTGAGAAGCACAGAATGTGGCACATACGCTTCCCCAAGTACCACGAGGACCGCACCCCAGTAAAGCAGGAGGACTCCTTTTTTCCCTCTGCACTATTTCTTGTCCATCACTATATTATTGGGGACTGTTAAATAGTCACACACGCATCCACCAATGGCATACAAGATGTTAGCATCGTACACCCTCACTTCTGTACCACACTTCATATGTACCATTGCACATTAAGCCTCTAAGTGGCGCGTCATTGTAAACCACATCCAGTAGAAAGTTCAGTACAATAATGCGCAATTTGTGCATCAAAATTCATCCACATGAGCACCCATCACCACAAATTGTTGGTATGAATATTATTTCGGTGAAATGTGTACAACTCCGTTATAAGTACCTGTGCGCATGGTACTGTTTTTTTCTCCCATCCACTGCCATAAAGTGACACTTCAATTGCATGTGCTTGCAACGTTTCCATTTACTCATACCACTCATTGTTATATCGCAACAGGAACTCTCTTCTTTCCTTCCGACAATAGTACACATTTTTTTCACCAGTAAGCCATTTCTTACAGAAATTGTAAAAATGTGGCTTCAAAACCAGCACTGAATGTATATTAGCAACGTAAAGCAAGGTCAGCAAACATCACTGTCGCCATAGCTGTGGTTCTCTGTGGGCTGCACTATTGCAACAGCCTGGGTCAAAATATGCCTCCTTTCACTCTATACCCTCTGCACCTCATCCAGGAGAGGACTGTGCAGCTTGCCCTTGGCCTCAAGCCCAGGGATGGTATATCTCCGGGACTGAAATGTCTGCACTGGCTCCCAGTACCTGTGAGCAATAAGGTGAAAACCCTCTTCACAATGCAAAAGGCCTTCTGGACCCTGGGGCTTCAATACCTGCAACAGTCACTTAGTAAATATGTGCATGCTCAAGCTCTTCCCTCATCCGCCTCCAAATCCCTCAGGGTCACTCGCTTCTATATGTCTTTCTTTGGCTGGGGCCTTCCTCTGCAATGGGCTCCCTGCCTCCCTGAACCTTGAGGGGAACCATCGCCAGTTCCGGAAGCAACTGGAAATCTTTCTATTTTGCCTCTGCTTTTGCGCCTCCTCTCCCCTGCTGACATACTGCCTGAAACGGATTCTGCACTGGTTACCTAGCCACCCTCTGATGTGGGGCCAGGCCCCCCCCCCACCTCCCTGCTAGTTGCACCCCTGCAGTGCCTTTCTGGCAAAGCCCTCACTTGGGCACTGTTTTCTATATCCCTAACAGTTCCACCACCTCCAGATGTCTGCACATATCCTTCCACTTGCCACCATTGGGCCATATTTTCACTTCTTGTCATTTTTTCTTCTTCCCATTTACTGCACCTTCGCCTTCCCCTCCCCATGCACTTTAGCGATCTGAGTGCCAAATGGCCTAGTAGGTTTGTTGTCTCTGTCTCCCTTCTGTTCCCCCTCCCTTGCCTCATTGCACCTTGCACAGCTAGTGTATAGGTGCACTGTAAACGGCATATCATACAATTTTACATCATATCATATCAAACCCACATTGCATTCATGACAACAGGTTTCCTGCCCCTTACCTTGCACACTTTCACCATAGGCTTCTGCACTTATTTGTACAAAGGGACCTTCTGTCACACTTTTTTTAACAATGCCTTAGTCTCCACAGTCCTATTTCCATGGTTCCCATCCTGCAACTAGCTGGATGTGGCACGTTTAATTCTGAAACCTCTGCAGAATCCGCAGAGATTTTGTGCTGGGGGTGGCGGGGTTTGGGTGTTTAGTACTGTGCCTGAAAAGATGTGTTTATTTTTGTTTTCTTTTTATGTCCTGTTTTTGGTATGTACGTGCTTGCATACAATTTCTTCTTTTTAATCTCTTTGAATGCGTTTCTGCTTGCTTCTCTTCCTGACATTTTTACCCGCTGAAGGTGAACGCTTCTCTTACATTTCTACAGGATTCTCTGCAACGCTTTGTGCATAGTGGCAAACAAAACAGCATTGCCAATGGAGGTAAAAATATGCCATTTACTTGAAACCACTACAAATCTTGCGTGTTAATGCTGTCATAGTTGGTGCAGAACATCCCAGCACTGCACATGAAGTCACACATGCTTCTGTTAATGAAACACCTCCCGACCTCTGGCTGTGGACAAATTACACCGGCATGGTCCCATGCTCCTCTTGGTGGTATGGCTGAGAAAATCACCTTGGCAGTGGGAAAAATCTGCATCACTGCTTTCATCAACTTTTTGAGGTGGCAGAGCAAACGTGAGCATGACATGTACCCCAAATGTACGCCTGCGTAATGCACGACGACTACATTAACAGTAACCACAAAGGCCACACATATACAAAGGAGAACCATGGAACCAAAACCCCACTCAAACACTGGGCCCCAAAAATCCTCCAGTCCTTCCAACTGAAAGTTAGCAGCAAAGCCTCTTTCCACAGCATACCTGTGCAGATCTTGCATAAAGGTATCACTCATGATGAGCACTCTGCGTCTCTCCATCTCTACCAACCTCACTGCATCGACTTTTGGGGAATGATATCACTGCCCCTTCCTGTCAACCACACCCTCGGCACCTGATTGGGTAAATCGCACAGTTCCATTTCCATGCCCACCATCCTTAAAAGGGCAGGATGTGACATGTGCGCGTTTCCACCTACATTGAGTGCCGCGCCCCAGTGAAGCAGGGACACTCCGTTATCCCTTTACACTCCAGCCATGCATGAAAGCGCAAGGCCCTCACCACAGAAAACACACCGTAGTACAAGCTATGGTTAAATGCTCATGTCATGTGCACTGCACGCCCCATCTGCAATTGAGCCTGGCAGATTTCACCCTGGGCACATATTTGCATGCATGGCCACATAGCGTTCTGTTCGGTGTGCTGAATGGTATGTTGGAGGCTGTGTAAGTTAGCCATAGTTTACATGTGTGCTGCTGAGCACGTCCTTTCATGCTGAAATATCTTAAAGCACTCCCTAAAGCAAGGAGCTTATAAGGGGCAAACCATATGAAATGCACATGGTGGCATCTGGCTCCCTATTATGCAACAGGGGCAATGATATACACCAAATGCTAATTTACGCATAGCAGCTCACTTCTGCTGCTCTACAAAGTCTACAATGTCCTCCACAACCATTGTGTAAAAGTCACCAACTTCAAATGCATGCAAAGTGACAACTACATGGCTGCATTATGTTGGGGTGGCTGTGATGAAGGCCTAGGCTGTTGGGTGCAGGTGTGGTGAACGGTATGTAGGAGGCTTTGTACATTGGCCATATTTTACATGTGTGCTGCTGAGCCCGTCCTTTCATGCTGCAATATCTTACAGCACTTCCTAAAGAACGGATCTTAAAGGGCCTAACCATAGCAAACACAAATGGTGACATCTGGCTCCCTATTGTGCAACAGGGCCAATGATGTGCACTGTATGCTAATGTACGCATAGCTGCTCACTTCTGCTGCTCTACCAAGTCTACAATGTCCTCCACAACCATTGCGTAAAAGTCACCAACCTGCCATGCATGCAGACTGACAAGTGCATGGCTGCATTATATTGTGGTGGCTGTGATGAAGGTCTAGGCTGTTGGGTGCATGGCCTATGGCCTACAGCCTTCGGCCATGCACCCAACAGTCTAGGCCTTGCCCACACCTACCACAACATAACAAAGCCATGCAGGCGAACATGTAGCCATTTGCCACAATTCAGAAAGGCAACATAGGCACCAGCACTTCTACCCAACCTCCGCACCCTGAAGCAGGAATGCAAGCACACATGTTCCACTTACTGTAATGCACAAACATACCACAGTGTTTGGCACTGCTACCCACTTCCATTCAGAAACCATTGTAATAATGCCAACCAAACAACACAATCTTCACAACATTGGTCCTGCTCTCCACACTCTACCATGTGTATACAAGCAATACTGCATAGTGCACTGCAACACTTACTAATCTGCTCAATGCACACTACGCAAGCACATATAGGGACCAGTTGCACCGTAACCTCTTCCATGTGTACACTACTCCATAAGTGCACCCAGTGGACACACTACATGACTGGTCATACAACATCTCCACCCATACACTGCCAACTGTAGGATCCTCTACCAATCACCACATGCATGCAACCAACAATGTGTGCAATGCAGCCAAACCACACACACAAACTGACAATGTGGCACCGACTTTCAACCAGTGGGCAAACCTTTTCAACCAATGGACGTATGTTTATGTGCAAGGGCTGCAGCCATGCATTAAAGGGGCTAGGGACTTACTACACACAGCACACCATAGTACACCCTATCTGTACATTTTCATGTCTTGTGGAATGCACTCCCCTTCTGCAAATATGCCTGCCACCACTCATCACAGAAAGACATCACCACTGCAACTGGCATGCCATAACAAAGGCTGCCTGCAATGACCACACAAGATTGTTGGCTGTGGAGGTAACCGCAAAGTGGCATGGTATGCACAGATACTGCAGGAACACCTCTGTCCTATTCTAATGAGGTATATCACTTGAAGCACTTCTCACTCCCCCACCCTTTCCATCCCTTCTTCCCACCATCAGATGCCGTAAACTATGTTTTCGAGGGCTTTTCGCTGCTGCATTTTCCTCCGATACAACATGGCGCCATTATGGAAAACATGTGACACACATCGCACCACCACACACTGCGTTGCAATCAAAATTTTGACCGTGCAGCGAACAGGGAAATGGGTCCGCGCAGCGGACCCTGATATCACTAATTTTTTTAGATGTACATTTCAGTTCATTGCAACAAAAGTACTGGTCCGATTTCCACCAAACACACAAAAGCACACTTTCTGACCCAAGCCCCTGCTCCTGCCACACATTTGGTGAACATCTGTCCAGCCGTTCGGCCTGTAGCCATGTACAGAGTTTTTCCCCATTCAGTCTATGGAAAAAATATATATTTGGGCCCCCACCCTATAACTTTGCCCCTCCCCCACACGAAACCTCACTCAACTTACCATATATTTTTTTGGCAAAGTTTGGTGACGATTCCTCTAGGGAGAGCGAAGTTATAAGCCGCCGAAAAAGTGGTCTTCCTATGGGTTTAACAACTTAACCATAACTACACGGCTGCTACCATGGGCCGCGTAATATATATATATACATATATATATATTCAGTAAAAAAACTTTGTTAAAGGGACGTTATGGTTACGTTGCGCTACTAAAAACCTATGAAATTCAGTAAAAAAACATTGTTAAAGGGACGTTATGGTTCAAAGTCAGGAAGTAAAAATTGAAAAGGTACTATATTTGTAGACTTAGGGTCAAGTCAAATCATATGAAACATATACATAGCGGAAGACACAGGCTTGAAAGAGAACAATCCTTTCTGTGCATGAAGATAATCATTAGGGTTATCAGCACTTTCTCATAGTTTTATTTGTATTACTCTACCTTCCCTGTATATGCTCATATTTGTATACATTATACTCACTCTCCTTTCCTTTGGGTGCAGTCACATCATGTGATACACATACATATGGTAAGTAGCAGCTTTGAAACAGAGCAATAGTTTCTCTGCATAAAGACAATCAGTTAGGTTATGAACTCTTTCTGCTACTACTTCTGCTTTTTTGTTTACTTCACTGTCCCTGTATATACTCATATTTGTATGTGTTGTTGTCTCTTTGTGTTTTGTCTGTAATAATTATGTATTAAGTGGGTTTTATTATCTACTTATTACATGTTTCACAGTACGCAAAACTCTAATAAGAAAGCAGTTATCATTTCACTATTCAACATGGCAAGATTATGAATATGGCACCTTCATCATATATGCTGCACACACTGCCTATGTTTCTGCATGAGTAGCTTAGTATACTGGATAGAACTTCATAATAGAATGCTATTTATATCAATGCATTGCTTAATGCACTAATTAGCTCATGATATTTATCCCAATGATCCTTGACAGTTTTTGGTCAGCATTATAAGAATCCCTTGTACAGAGTTTTTATGAAAAGTAAATGCACATGTGATGTCATCAGTGATGTCATCAATGACATTTGTGATGTCATCTTTGATGTCCTGGGTGTTAGTGTCAGCAGTGCACGGTGGTGCGAGTTATGGTTGCTTATCTTACCATAACTGCCGAATTTCAGGGGTTTTTCGTTTTTACTTTGAACCATAACGTCCCTTTAACAAAGTTTTTTTTCTGAATTTCATAGGTTTTTAGTAGCGCAACTTAACCATAACGTCCCTTTAACAAAGTTTTTTTACTGAATTTCATAGGTTTTTAGTAGCGCAACTTATCCATAACGTCCCTTTAACAAAGTTTTTTTACTGAATTTCATAGGTTTTTGTTAGTGCAACTTAACCATAAAGTCACTTTAACACATTTTTTTTTACTGAATTTCATAGTTTTTTATTAGTGCATCATAACCATAACGTCCTTTTCAATGGAGGAAGACCACTAGCATCCTAGGTTCTCAAAGTGGGAACCCGGGGTGGTAAAAAAAAGATTTTTCTTCCCAAACCGGGACGCCGCAGGCAGGCGTCCCGGTGCAGGAAGGAAAATCTTTTACCAAGATGGACACCAGGGAAAGGGTAGGCAGGGTGTATAAAGAGAACACAACAGACCATTGGCGGGGGGTCGGGAAGACCAGGAGAGAGACACGGGGCATGAGCAGGGGATGGAAAGAAGGGAGACACGGGCCATGAGCGGGGGGAAAAGGAGGGAGACAGACACGGAGCATGAGTGGGGGTGGGGGTGAACAGGAGAGACACGGGGCATGAGCGGGGGTAGGGCAAGGTGGGGCCCCCACCTCCGCTCATGCCCCGTGTCTGCCCTGTTCCAACAGTGCAGACACGGGGCATGAGCGGGGGTGGGGGGAGAAAGAAGGGAGACATGGGGCATAAGCAGGGAGTGGGGGGGGAAGGAAGACACGGGGCATGAGCGGGGGGTGGGGGGAAGAAGGGAGACACGGGGCATGAGCAGGGGGTGGGTGGAAAAAGAGGTCAACAAGTGGCATCTTAGGAGGGGGTACAAGAGGAAGACACAGGGCATGAGCGGGGTGTGGGGGGCAACAAGAGAGAGACACAGGGCATGAGCGGTGGGGGGAACAGGAGACAGACACGGGATATGAGCAGGGGGTGGGGGTGAACAGGGGAGACACAAGCCATGAGCAGGGGGAAAAGGAGGGAGACAGACACGGAGCATGAGCGGGGTGAACAGGAGAGACACGGGGCATGAGCGGGGGTAGGGCAAGGTAGGGCTCCCACCCCCGCTCATGCCCGTGTCTGCCCTGTTCCAACAGTGCAGACACGGGGCATGAGCGGGGGGTGCGGGGGGAAAGAGGGAAAGAAGGGAGACACGGGGCACGAGCGGGGAAGGAAGACACGGGGCATGAGCGGGGGGTGGGGGGGATGAAGGGAGACACGGGGCATGAGCAGGGGGTGGGTGGAACAAGAGGTCAACAAGGGGCATCATAGGAGGGGGGGACAAGAGGAAGACACGGGGCATGAGCAGGGGGTGGGAGGGAACAGGAGGAAGACACAGGGCATCAGCGAGGAGAGGGGGGACGGGAGGAAGACACAGGGCATGAGAGGGGGGTTGGGGGAACAAGAGGTCAACAAGGGGCATCATAGGAGGGGGGGACAAGAGGAAGACACGGGGCATGAGCGGTGGTGGGAGGCAACAGGAGAGAGAGACACGAGGCATGAGCGGGGGGTGGGGGGTACAGGAGACAGACACGGGGCATGAGCGGGGGGTGGGGGGCAACAGGAGAGATACACGGGGCATGAGCGGGGGGCAACAGGAGACAGACACGGGGCATGAGCGGGGGGGTGGGGCCAACAGGAGAGAGACACAGGGCATGAGCGGGGGGTGGGGAGAACAGGAGACAGACACGGGGCATGAGCGGGGGGGTGGGGAGAACAGGAGACAGACACGGGGCATGAGTGGGGGGTGGGGGGAACAGGAGACAGATACGGGGCATGAGCGGGGGTGGGGGGAACAGGAGACAGATACGGGGCATGAGCGGGGGGTGGGGAGAACAGGAGACAGACACGGGGCATGAGCGGGGGGGTGGGGGCAACAGGAGACAGACACGGGGCATGAGCGGGGAGTGGGAGGGAACAGGAGACAGACACAGGGCATGGGTGGGGGCAACAGGAGACAGACATGGGGCATTAGCGGGGGGTGGGGGGTACAGGAGAGAGACACGGGGCATGAGCGGGTGGGGGAACAGGAGAGAGACACTGGGCATGAGCGGGTGGGGGGAACAGGAGAGAGACACGGGGCATGAGCAGAGGGTGGGGGGGTACAGGAGACAGACACGGGGCATGAGCAGGGGGTGGGGGGCAACAGGAGAGAGACACTGGGCATGAGCGGGTGGGGGAACAGGAGACAGACACGGGGCATGAGCGGGGGGGCAACAGGAGAGAGACACGGGGCATGAGCGGGTGGGGGAACAGGAGACAGACACGGGGCATGAGCAGGGGGTGGGGGGTACAGGAGACAGACACGGGGCATGAGCGGGGGGTGGGGGGCAACAGGAGAGAGACGCGGGGGTGGGGGCAACAGGAGACAGCACAGGGCATGAGCTGGGGGTGGGGAGCAACAGGAGACAGACACGGGGCATGAGCGGGGGGCAACAGGAGACAGACAGGGGGCATGAGCGGGGGTGGGGGGCAACAGGAGACAGACATGGGGCATGAGCGGGGGGTGGGGGGAACAGGAGACGGACACAGAGCATGAGCAGGGGGTGGTGAGAACAGGAGACAGACACGGGGCATGAGCGGGGGGTGGGGGGCAACAGGAGACAGACACGGGGCATGAGCGGAGGTGGGGGGCAACAGGAGAGACATGGGGCATGAGCGGGGGGTGGGGGGAACAGGAGACAGACACGGGGCATGAGCGAGGGGTGGGGGAACAGGAGACAGACACGGGGCATGAGCGGGGGTGCGGGGAACAACAGACACGGGGCATGAGCGGGGGGTGTGGAGAACAGACACGGGGCATGAGCGGGGGGTGGGGGGGCAACAGGAGACAGACACGGGGGGGTGGGGGGCAACAGGAGACAGACACGGGGCATGAGCGGGGGGTGGGAGGAACAGGAGACAGACACGGGGCATGAGCGGGGGTGGGGAGAACAGGAGACAGACACGGGGCATGAGCAGGGGGGTGGGGGGCAACAAGAGACAGACACGGGGCATAAGCAGGTGGGGGGAACAGGAGACAGACACGGGGCATGAGCGGGTGGGGGAACAGGAGACAGACACGGGGCATGAGCGGGGGGTGGGGTGCAACAGGAGATAGACACAGGGCATGAGCGGGGGTGGTGGGAACAGGACACAGACACGGGGCATGAGCGGGGGGGTGGGGAGAACAGGAGACAGACACGGGGCATGAGCGGGGGGCATGGGGGCAACAGGAGACAGACACGGCACATGAGGGGAACAGGAGACAGACACGGGGCATGAGCGGGGGGTGGGGGAAGGGTAAAGAGACACACGGGGCATGAGTGGGGGTGGGGGGAGGGAGAGAGACACACGGGGCATGAGCGGGGGGTGGGGGAGGGAGAGAGACACACGGGGCATGAGCGGGGGGTGGGCGGGAGGGAGATACACACACGGGGCATGAGCGGGGGGTGGGCGGGAGGGAGAGAGACACACGGGCATGAGCGGGGGTGGGCGGGAGGGGGAAAGAGACACGCGCAAGAGCGGGGGTCGGCGGGAGGGGGAAAGAGACACGGGGCAAGAGCGGGGGTGGGTGGGAGGGGGAGAGACACACGGGGAATGAGCGGGGGGTGGGCGGGAGGGAGAGAGACACACGGGGCATGAGCGGGGGCGGGGGGGGTCGAGAGACACACGGGACATGAGCGGGGGGTGGGCGGCGGGTGGGGAGAGACACACGGACATGAGCGGGGGGTGGGCGGCGGGTGGGGAGAGACACACGGGACATGAGCGGGGGGTGGGTGGCTGGTGGGGAGAGACACACGGACATGAGCGGGGGGTGGGGAGAGACACACGGACATGAGCGGGGGGTGGGCGGCGGGTGGGGAGAGACACACGGACATGAGCGGGGGGGTGGGCGGCGGGTGGGGAGAGACACACGGACATGAGTGGGGGGTGGGAGAGACACACAGGGGGTGGGAGAGACACACGGGGCATGAGCAGGGGGTGGGCGGGTGGGAGAGACGAGGGGGGCATGAGCAGGGGGTGGACGGGAGGGGGAAAGAGACATGGACATGAGCGGGGGGTGGGCGGGAGGGTCAAAGACTCACGGACATGAGTGGGGGTTGGGCGGCGGGTGGGGAGAGACACACGGACATGAGTGGGGGGTGGGAGAGACACACAGGGGGTGGGAGAGACACACGGGGCATGAGCGGGGGTGGGCGGGAGGGGGAAAGAGACACGCGGCAAGAGCGGGGGTGGGCGGGAGGGGGAAAGAGACACGGGGCAAGAGCGGGGGTCGGTGGGAGGGGGAGAGACACACGGGGAATGAGCGGGGGGTGGGCGGGAGGGAGAGAGACACATGGGGCATGAGCGGGGGTGGCGGGGGTCGAGAGACACACGGGACATGAGCGGGGGGTGGGCGGCGGGTGGGGAGAGACACACGGACATGAGCGGGGGGTGGGCGGCGGGTGGGGAGAGACACATGGGACATGAGCGGGGGGTGGGTGGCTGGTGGGGAGAGACACACGGACATGAGCGGGGGGTGGGGAGAGACACACGGACATGAGCGGGGGGTGGGCGGCGGGTGGGGAGAGACACACGGACATGAGCGGGGGGGTGGGCGGCGGGTGGGGAGAGACACACGGACATGAGTGGGGGGGTGGGAGAGACACACGGACATGAGCGGGGGGTGGGGAGAGACACACGGACATGAGCGGGGGGTGGGCGGCGGGTGGGGAGAGACACACGGACATGAGCGGGGGGGTGGGCGGCGGGTGGGGAGAGACACACGGACATGAGCGGGGGGTGGGCGGCGGGTGGGGAGAGACACACGGACATGAGCGGGGGGGTGGGCGGCAGGTGGGGAGAGACACACGGACATGAGTGGGGGGGTGGGAGAGACACACGGACATGAGCGGGGGGTGGGGAGAGACACACGGACATGAGCGGGGGGTGGGCGGCGGGTGGGGAGAGACACACGGGGCATGAGCGGGGGGTGGGCGGGTAGGAGAGACGAGCGGGGCATGAGCAGGGGGTGGGCGGGAGGGGGAAAGAGACACGGACATGAGCGGGGGGTGGGCGGGAGGGTCAAAGACACACGGACATGAGTGGGGGTTGGGCGGCGGGTGGGGAGAGACACATGGACATGAGTGGGGCTGGGCGGCGGGTGGGGAGAGACACACGGACATGAGCGGGGGGTGGGCAGCGGGTGGGGAGAGATAAACGGACATGAGCGGGCGGTGGGCGGTGGGCGGCGGGTGGGGAGAGACACACGGACATGAGCGGGGGTGGGAGAGACACACGGGGGGTGGGAGAGACACACGGGGCATGAGCGGGGGGTGGGCGGCTGGGAGAGACGAGCGGGCATGAGCAGGGGGTGGGCGGGTGGGAGGGACGAGCGGGGCATGAGCGGGAGGTGGGCGGGTGGGAGAGATGAGCGGGGCATGAGCAGGGGGTGGACGGGAGGGAGAAAGACACATGGACATGAGCGGGGGGTGGGCGGGAGGGAGGGACAAAGACACACGGACATGAGCGGGGGGTGGGCGGGAGGGAGAAAGACACACGGACATGAGCGGGGGGTGGGCGGGAGGGAGAAAGACACACGGACATGAGCGGGGGTGGGCGGGAGGGAGAAAGACACACAGACATGAGCGGGGGGTGGGCGGGCGGGAGAAAGACACACGGACATGAGCGGGGGTGGGAGGAACAGGAGACAGACACGGGCATGAGCGGGGGTGGGGGACTTACTGTGCAGGCGGGATACAAAGCCTCTCATGCGAGGAACAAAGATGGCGGGCGTCTCTGAAGCCAGACGCACTGCACGCTTTCACGCATCCAATGAGAGAGCACGTCAGATGTCCGCGGACATCACGCAAGCTGCTTGCCCAATCACCGTCCTGTCCGCGGAGCGAACAGGGAAGTGTGTCCGCGAAGCGAACACAGATATCACTATTTTTTTCACTTACATTTTTGTCATTTTTTAAAAAACTACTGGACGGATTTACACCAAATAAAGCAAAGCACGCTTTCGGGACCAAGCCGCCGCTCCTGCCGCAAATTTGGTGTAAATCCTTCCAGCGGTTTGGGCTGTAGGCGTGAGCAAAGTTTTTTCCCATTATGTCTATGGGAAAAAAAAAGTTTTGGGACCCCCCCTTATAGCTTTGCCCCCCCTGGACGAATCCTCACCAAACTTTGCACTTTGCAAAAAAATTCAGAGTGACCCAAATACTTTTTTTGCAAAGTTTGGTGAGGATTCGTCCAGGGAGAGCGAAGTTATAAACCGCCCAAAAAGTGCTCTTCCTATGGAAACAGCAACTTAACCATAACTACATATATATATAGCACTATAGGTACATTAAGCACATTCATAATTATCCATTGACATTGGTTTTAATTTGATCAATCTCAGAAAGATCAAAGGCTGACTAGATGGCATATTAGGATCAAGCTCTGCTAATGGTCATCCTGTTCCTTCTTAATTTTTTTTGTTCTTTTTTTTAATTAAAGTTGGTTTCATCAAGAAATCTCTTGATTTTACAACAGAAAAACAAAGAAAATTAAAAATGAACTCAACATTCTCTTGAATCAATAATACATGTCTATATATAATTTCATATGAATTCCACTAAAACAAATAAATGACAACAAAATATAAAATGATAATAAAATGACAAATGTGTCAGGAGGAAAAATACATAATAAAACCACATGAATATAACTCAAATTAAGCTAGCCGCATTTATGACTTAGGTTAAGTACCATCTTGATAAATCTAGTATCTCTTAATAAAACTAACAGCTGACTTTATGATCATGCCTATTCGACAAGCCTAGGCAATAAAGGAAGTTAAGTATTGCATATCTAAACGCTTTCCTTTCAGCATGAAACAAGAACTCCCATGCTCTCTGCTGGGATAAATCATAATAGCCTTCAAAAAGAGGTTTAAGATGGATAGATTGTAGAGGACATAGCATAGGACATTCAGTGCATAGATGTTTAAGGGTCTCCATCACCATATTGCAAAACCGACATTGGGCATGTGTTTTTGGAAGTAATTTACATATGTAGGATAATTCGTATGTAGGCCATAAATTAAAACGGAAATGTAGGTACTCGTTCTTCTGATGTGAATTAGGAAATTTAACGAGGTAGCCTTCTGTGTACCCATAACGTTTCAAGGCAAATGGATTGTTCTTAAACTTCTGATACATAAGACACGCTGTTCGTGTCTTGATCCAATCAAATTCCCATAGTCGAGTCTTTGCTTTATCAGGACTTTCACATAATGCCTTTAGCGGAGATCCTGTATCCTCAACTATCTTTCGTACTTGAAAACGCCATCTAGTGGGAAAAGTATCTGGTGAATTTAATAAATATTCAGCAAGAATCCCTAGAAGACCCAAGGTCGAAATAGCCATAATACGTTTGCGATAAAGACTACACATCTTCCATTTGTATAGGGCCTATAGGGATGTCAAGCCTAACTCATGCCTTATAAGACAGATGGATTCAGAAGTGGGTAAGTGAAGAGCTTCTTTCCAGTATTTGCTTTCGAATTTGGTCCAAAATTGATAAGATTTTCCTACAAGTGCTTCGGAACCATAAAGGACTACAGGGACAATTTTTTGCCTATAATAGATTAGTAAAGGCATAATTGAAAATTTGCAGCATCTAATCTTTATAATACGGGCTTGAGATAGTGCTGTGTCTAATTTACTTTTGATGTGAGTTCCATATTTAGCAATGCCTATTTGATTTCTTATCAGTGTGCCTATATATATATATATGGAGACAGAGGTCAAGGACACATTCTGCAAAGGCCAGTGAAGCTTAGCTGTACATTTTTCTTGCAATGCCACATTGAATGATTTTGCTCTTCGTTACATTTTTCGTAATACAGTTCTTACATGGTGTATTCATTAAAAGCTTTCAAAAGTTCTCAAAGGCCTTTGGGGTCTTTGAAAATAAGACCATGTCATCTGCATAAAGGAGAACTTTTACTTGATTACCATTAATTATTGGAGGATCAGCTTTGATGTTCGAAAATTGTTTGCCAACGTCGGAAATGAATAAATTGAACATGGCTGAAGCTAACAAACAGCCCTGTTTCAGGCCACGGGCCGTTAGTATCGTATTTGATAACAGGCCATCATTTGATAATTTGATTTGAATAGAGGTTGCAGAATGAAAATGAATTATCCATTTTAGGATGTTCCATGGACAACCTTTGTCCAATAGTTTCTTAAATAATAATTCCCACGGCACTGCATCAAATGCCATACAGAAATCTATAAACGCAAGATAAAGTGGTTGATTGCGTTATGTGGCTTGAGATTGAGTACTGCACACAGTTATAATATTTATGGCTGTGCCAATGCCTGACAGAAAACCTGTTTGAAAGGGATCATGTAATTTGTTTGTATGAAGCCATTTATTAAATTCCTTCAGAACCAGACGTGCAAAAATGTTTCCAGGGCAATCCAAAAGGGCGATAGGTCGATATGATTTAGGTTCACTTCTGTTGCCCTTTTTAAAAATCGGTAGAATGATGGACTTCTTCCATGACTATGGGATAAATCCCACTAGGAAAACATGCTTGAAAATTAGATGGAGGATTGCCATCGTTTGCCAACCCCAGTGTCTAGTAAACCCTTGTATGACTCACGATCCTTGAAAATACTCCTCTCCTTTCCTATCATCATCTGGGTGATATCATATATTCAGCCAGTGGCAGCAGGTGATTTTTTTTCCACTGAAGAAACTTAAATATTTGCATGGAATAAGTATAAGCAGCTGAACATAGCGCGGAAATCTGAACCATTCAAGAGGGGCTTATAGGAGTTCTCCAGTCGAGTAGTTATTCTTTAAAATTGTGCATTTTCCAGAACACTGTATCTTACAAAGTGGGAAAAGCCATATAGTTTACTATCTGATTTTTTAAATGTATTTATTTATTTATTTATTTATAATGTGCCAGGGACCTGCAAGCATATGAACACGGATAGACAAACTTAAAGAAAACAGGTCTCATGAATACATTCCTGGTAAACAGCCGGTTTACCCGTACAGTTAGGAAAAATATTTATTTGAAGAGTAGAGTTTTCAAAGATGAATCCAGGCGTACGCTACTTGGCAGGGAGTTGCATACCCGTGCTGCCAGTGTGGAGAAGGCCCTTCCTAAACCCTAAACAAGAGGTATTGATCACATCTATTTGTGAAATTCCATTTCTGATGGGGACGGATTGCCTGAAAAGATTGTCTCCTCTCATAGATGGGGTGAATGGAGTGCTGTGGTCCTTAACCAAAAAAACATTGAGGCCTAAGAAACTAAAATCACAAAACAGCAACATAAATGAATGTCACACCGTTGCCAAAACAAATGATGCTGTGGAGGTATATCCCCAGAATAGTTGCATACCTAGTGTCACTGTTATATTAATGTGTCAAGACAAAATGCAGGGCGACAATGAAAAACTACCTGTACAAATATATTTGGACCCAAGGAAAAATTGGCAGCCTGCCATAGATGAGCACACATTACGTTTTTATTTAAAAGAGAAAACATGCAAACAGAATATTGCTCCTAAAACAGATTCAGAAAAACACATTACCACTCTGGAAGAAATACACATGGAAGATGAACAACCATGGGTTCATGTTGGTATAAATGACTATTTTAAAACAATAAAAGCCACTTTAGCGCTTGGACATGAAAGGAGTTTCATTAATGAGAAATTGTTGCAAAAAATAATGGAGAGGGAAGAAATCCCGAAATTTAGGATTAAAAACCAGTATGTTTCTGGGTTGGACAGTCCAGACTTTGAAAACCGAATTGCAGGCAGATGCATGCTTAAAATTAGCATTGGGCAGAAAACAATTTACCATAATGTATGGATAGTGAGTGGAGCACAAAATGAATTTTACATGGGCAATGACATCATGCACAGAATGTGTATGGTGTTAGATTTCCTTAATCAAAAAATATGGTCACGCCTAGGTGGTCCGGCACCTGAATTTGAAGACAAAAGAAGGGCTTATCATTGTGCACAACTGGTTCCTTATGCAATCGAATTACAAATGAGGAAAGATACTATTATTCCTGCATTTACAAAACAGTTTGCAATAACACTGAAATGCAAAAATGGACACAGATGAAAGACTCTGATGCATTTGTATGCCTGAATGAATCCATAAAATAGCAAGGCCTGGATTATGAATACATTCCATTGGTAGATATTGGTGAAGGATCTGTAAAAATTATGGTAAATAATAAAGGTTGTCAGGATATTCATTTAGAGGAAAACTCCCCATTAGGAATGGCCATGCTAAAATCACATTATACGGCAGATTTAAATAACATGGTGATTGGAAATATCCCTGAAATGTATGTAGATGTCACGGGTCAGTTGCCAGAACACCTGGACTCTCAGCCCAAAGGAATATTTAAAATCCATTCTGTGTATCCTTATGATTCAAATGAGACAGTGTGCTGCCATCAAGAGGATTGCATAATATTTAATTTAAATGAAAATGAAACAGAAAATCAGCCCATTGAAGTGGAAGCTGATATGCCAAAATATTTAAAAGTGGCAGCTTTACAAAAAGACACAGCCACACAGTTAGAGGAAAGCGCCGAGATTCCCTTACCAGAAGTTTTTCCAGAATTTTCCAAAATGGTAGAAGTGCAGATCTCCTTAGCAGATGCGTGTGACAGCAATGAGGATAGGAACAATCTGAGGGAGATATTTATGGAGTTTAAGGATGTATTTGCAAAAGATGCTTATGATTGTGGTTTAACTGATTTACATGTGGCCACACTACCAGAAGGGTGTAGCAGAAGTCCAGTGTTTGTACGCCACTATAGACTACCTCTGGCATGTTTAGAAACATTGGCAGAGATTATTAAAAATTTGGAATCGCGGGGAATCATCAGGCCCATTCATAGCACATCTAATACACCTATTTTAGGTGTGTTAAAGCCAAATGGTCAATGGCGGCTATGTGCAGACTTGAGAGAGTTAAATAAAAGAGTACCAGTATCTAGATGGCCACTGCCATTCATTGATCAGGGCCTAGCTCAGGTACATGGTTCAAAAGTATTTACAACATTAGATCTCACCTCTGGATATTGGTGCGTGCCATTGGCAGAGGAGATACAGAATGTATTTTCCTTTACATTTGACAGGACTCAATACGCCTGGCTTAGAGCTCCGTTCGGGTGCATCAATAGTGGGAGTGAATTTGGCATATTTTTGAAAAAGGCCATGCCGGATGCAGCGGAAAGAGGAACAATAGTTTACGTGGACGATGTCCTGATAAAAAATGAAGGCCTGAAAAGCCATTTTGATGAAATAAGACATGTGCTAGGCCAATTGCAGAAAGCAGGCGCCAAAGTATCTTTACAAAAAGCACACTGGTGCAAGAAAAAAGATCTAGGGCATGAAGTGACTGAACATGGGCTAAATCCACAAAAGAAGAGTAAAAGATCCTAAAAATGTGAAAGGAGTAAAAAGTTTATTAGGGATGACAGGCTATAACAGAAAGTTCATTGAAAATTATGCAGAAATAACTAAACCATTGACTAAACTGCTTAAACTGAATACTCCCTGGAAATGGGAAAAGGAACAGTCTGATGCAGTGGCTAAATTAAAGGAATATCTTGTAAAGGCACCATGTTTAGCATATCCCATAAAGGACAGGGATTTCTTTATAGAAATAGGTTTTTCTGAACATTGTATGTCAGCAGTGTTATCACAAAAACACGATTTGAATCACAAAACCATTGCCTATGCAAGTAAGGCATTTTCCCAAGTTGAAATGAAATTTAATGAATGTGAAAAGACCCTATTAACCACTGTGTGGGCGCTACAACATTTCCGCCCCATTGTTCAGGGAGAAAAGGTGATTATTGAAACAAATCATCAAACTTTGCAATTTTTAGAGAGTAAAAGAATTAGATCAGGTAATCTAGCGCAGTCCAGAATCACTTCATGGACGCTGGCATTACAAGGTTTTCCTGTAGAAGTGAGATATTGACAAAATAAAAAGAACCCAATTGCTCAAGGATTAGCTGACTTACATGACTGCGCAGCTGAACAAATACCAAATGAAATGGAAGTGGAAACTAGTTTGCAGGAATTTGAACAATCACCACACAAAGCTTTTGATGAAAAAACATGCAAGGATTTGCCAACTGTATATGTGGATGGTTGTGCTTTTCACATTGAAAATGACAGTAATAAACAATTAGTGGCAGGAATAGTAAATGTCTGGTTGAAATGTGAAGGCGTCCCCAGTATAGGGATGAGGATTGGAGCTAGGAGCAGTCAGGTGGCGGAATTGGCAGCCATTTATAAAGCAATTGCTACTGCAGTTGATAAAAAGTTCAGTGAAATTGTCCTGGTGACTGATTCTGACTATGCACGGAATAGCTTTGTGGAGTATTTGCCTGGTTGGAAAGCAAGAGGCATGGTTACATACAACAAAAAGCCACTTAAACATGGAAAAATGATACAAGCCATAGACAAATTGGTGTCAGAGAATAATTTACCAATATACTGGAGAAAAATTTGTGGGCATTTAAAAACACCAGGAGAGGATAAGGAGGGAAATGATAAGGCAGACCACCTGGCTAAGATTGGGGCTGTGATGGGAGAATTGCTACCTATTGATTATTTAATGGGCGAAATACAAATTGATGCAGTAACACGTTTTAAAGCACCAAAGGAGGTAGATCAACCAGTGGTACAGTGGAGTCATGACACGCCAGACCAAGATTTGATTGAGGCACAAAAGAATGATCGAATTTTGGGAATCTATTATAATCATTTGATAGATCCTGAACAAAATCCTTTAACAGAAAATGATTGTATGGGAAAAGAAGAGTTGAGGGTGCTATTAAAGAACAAAACACAAATTAGATTACAGGATGGACTCATGATTGTTCACAAAAAACATTGGAAATACTAAAAGATTATGCTTACTGGCAACATATGTCCCAAGATGTGGAATTATATACTAGAGGATGTCTAGTATGCGCCCAATTTAAACCTGCTTCACCAATGCATAGAGCCCCATTAATGAAAAGAGGCTTAACTCTTCCATGGTCAGATTTGCAAATAGACTATGTAGCGCCTTTAAAAAGGTTGAGCAGAGGAAACCGTTATATTTTAAGTGTGGTATGTTTGATGTCAAAGTGGATTGAATGCATTCCTGCACCAGATTGTAGTGCGCAAACAGCAGCCACATTTCTGGTGAACCATGTGTTCTCAAGGTTTGGGTTGCCACAAAGAATTGAGTCAGACAGAGGAAGTCATTTCACAAGTACTCTAATGAGTAAGGTATGGCAAATACTGGGTGTGAAAAGAAAACTACATATTGCATATCGGGCGGCTTCTTCAGGTGGAGTTGAACGGTGCAATAGGTCTGTTGTGGACATTTTAAAGAAATTTGTGGCAGAAGCAGGTTCCAGCTGGGATTTACGATTACCTTTGGTTTTAATGGCAATCAGATCAACTCCTGCCAAAGCAACAGGTGTTAGCCCCCATGAGGTCTTGACAGGTAGGAAAATGGTGTTACCACAACTCCTGCTATACAGAACACATGAGCAAACACTTGTGAGTGCATCCACAGTTCATGAATATATTGATGAACTGAGGAGGCATTTGCAACATGCATTTGCTTTTGTGCAGAGAAATCTGGAAAGAGCTGCTGACAGTGCAAAGTCTTACTATGATAAAAGAACATCAGTGAGAGAATACAGTGTTGGGGATCAGGTGTACAAGTTTCATTTTGGAAAAAGTAAACAGAATAATTCTACATTTCTAGCAGCCTGGCAGGGGCCATTTCGAATCATAGATAAGGTCTCTCCTGTAGTTTATAAAATTTTGAAAAATGAAGTCGAAACGGCAATAGAGCAGTTCGTCCATGTAAATCAAATCAAACCATGCCATCCCAGACATGAGATCAGGCGGCTTGAGCATGTAGAAACAGATAAAGTCCCTTGAACACAAAAAGAGAAAATAAATGGGTACAATCAGGACGCAGTGACAGAGAAGTTAAAAAGTTGATTGTTATAATGGCACATAAACACTGTAATATATGTAAATATATATAATATAAAATAAGTAAATAAATAAATAAATAAAAATATATATAATGGAAGCTCACGGTTGGTGTGCAGAGAGAAAATGTATTAAATATTGAATGCTGTTTTATATATGCTTGTTTTCTTTTTAACTTGTGTTTAATTTCAGAAGAAAAAAAAAACGAAATGTTTTTACCAAGCATGTTTAAAAACATTTCGTTTTTTTTTTTTCTTCTGAAATTAAACACAAGTCAAAAAGAAAACAAGCATATATAAGGTATGTTCGGGTTTGTATAGTGTGATGTGAGTCTTCAGGTAGGCATGAGCCTTGCCTTAGAGGCATTTATGTACCATTGAAGCTGTCTTGAAATGAATACGCTCAGAGATTGAGACCCAATGTAGAGATTGCCTTCTAGCTGAAATGTGCTCCCATCTAGGGATGCTCTTAATAATGCAGACAGCATCCTTTTGAAGGATCTGGAAGTTTTTGAGGCATTTCTTGCTGGCCCCCAACAGTAGTGCATCGCAGTAACTTAGATGTGAAAGAATGATGGTACGAGCAACTGAGGCACAATTGCCCTTGGAGATGAAAGGCTTGACATTCTTAAGGAGTCTTAGCTAGTGATAACAATTCCTTGAGATATAACTAGTCTAAGGGAAGCATCAAGAAAAACATCCAGGGTCTTACCTTTTTTGCAGGGACTTGTATGAGACAGTCCTTAATCCTGCAGCAAGCGTATTCCTTCCCTAAATTAGCTCTGGCCATGGAGCTTCTCAATAGCAGTAATTCACAGCGCCAATTATCTGTCATCCAATGTTCTATGATGCCACAGATGGAATTCAGATTTAAGTTGTCTATTTCATGGTCCCCACTGATTTACAGAATCAGTTGGGTATCATCTGCGTAATTTGTAAAAGAGATCCCTCGGGTCTCTAAAAGACCACAGAGGGGTCTAAAGTACAAGTTGAAGAGTGTAGGCCAGATGCATGCCCCCTGAGGGACTCCCCAGAGAATGGTAGCTGGTTTTGAAGAAGCACTCTCCCAGCATACCAATGATTTTTGGTGAGATAGAAAGTATTTAATCCAGGATGTACATTGAGGGGCACCATTACCTAGGAAGGGCCAACTGTTCACCTCCTGGCAGGGACAGGGCCCGGGATCCCTGTGCGATGCATTCCAGATTTGGTGGGACGGAATGACAGCATACCACCTCCCGCCCACACCGCTGATACACAGAGTGATATGCAAGATCAAGGAGTCTCGCCACCTCAGCATCATTCTAATAGCACTGTGGTGGCCGGCCAGGCCATGGTTCTCAGAGCTGTTCAGCCTCTCGAAGAGGCCTCCCATTCACCTTCCCATGGTCCCAGCACATCTTCTGGCACAGCAGGGGAGCAGGGTTATCCACCCCGCTTTACAGAAACTAGCCCTCACTGCGTGGTTCCTGAACAGGTCACGCTAGGTCACCTCAGCCTTTCCCAGGCTAATCTAGAGATCATTCATGTTATCTGTTATCTGAATAGCGATTAGCTCAGTTAGAGATATAAAGAAGAACGCACTAACCTGCACATCCAGCTGTAACCAGGAAGGGAAAAGGTAATGACGACTGGGAAGGCTTCCCTATAAGCCCAATCACTCCCCACCCGGATTGAACAACCAGGAGAAGGGAGGACTGTGCCCCCAGGGAAACCCTCTATGGGGAAAAAAAACCTGCGCGGCACTGAATACACTGGTTCTGGGCTGGATTCAATGTCCTGCTTGCGGGAACTGTGATGATGAAGTACGAGTTTGGTTGGGAAGAGTTCTGTAGAAATTAGAAAGAGCTGATGAGAGAGGTAAAGGTCAGAAGAGGAGAGTCCCACAGAAACCCTGCGCCTACCTATATCTGCCTCGGATGTTCTAATGCAGACAAATTGCACTCCGTATATCAAGGAACTCGGAAGGCTGAAGGGATGGAAGGAACACTCCTGGAAGGTACGGAAGAGGAGGATGGTTAGTAGAATAGTATCAGAATGGCGGGGCTAGGAAAAGAGAAGAGGAAAGGACCTTAAAGTAAGTACCATAATATGAAAGCGCTTGTACTAGTTTTGGATAGAGGTCCGGAGATACACTGCAAGGGGTCTCGGCGGGTGGAATCAAAGAATCACTGAATTCTGGAAGATTCAATGCTAAAGCACACAAGAGGGTTAGCAATCGAACACAAGTCAGAGAGTAAAGATCCCTAGAAGGCGATCACTTTCGAAGTGTCTGTGCTAAAGGAGTAGCGACGCGCGGAGGCAAAGCAATCGGCTCCTTATATCCGGTCACAAGACCCGCTGGCGACCTCTGAGAAGTACGTGAAACAACTAGGCTGGCACTCAAAGAATAGCAAGAAAGATACGCCACCATGCTGGGGGGATTCATAAATGCAGAATGGCTCGTCCTGCCGCGATGCCACAAGGACCAACGTTTATAGCAGGTTGTAACAATTTAGGGCACCAGGAGCAAGGCCACCATGGCCCAGTATAAGAGCAAGTGGACTAGGTTCTGCCACTGGGCAGACTCGAACTGTATCAACCCCCTGGCTTGTACCCTGGATGACGTGCTCTCTTTCTTGGCGCACCACGCCCATTCATGCATGCAGGTAGACACTTGCCGCACCTACCTGGCAGCCATTGGGGCTTACAGAAACTCGGAGGAGGAGATATTTTCCTCTTCCAACCCGATTGAAAAGAAACATTTGACAGGACTCGCCAGGCTCTACCCGCCCATCAAAAGGCTGCACACCATGTGGGACCTCAACATAGTTTTGGGTGCCCTGGCGCACAAACCATTCAAAGCAATGGCATCCGCGGAAGTCAGGCTGGTCACCATTAAGATGGCCTTGTTAGTCGGCCTTACCTCGGCTCGCATAATCAGCGAAATCTAGGCACTGGTCGCCTTAGAGCCATATACTACTTTTCACGAGGTAAAGGTAGTCCTGCGGATACACCCAGCATTCCTACCTAAGGTGCCTTCCGCATTCCATCGGAATGAAGAAATAGTGCTGCCTATGTTTTTTGCTGAGCCCAAAGACGAGGCACAGAGAGTTCTACACTGCCTTGATGTCAGGCGTGCCCTGAAATTCTACTTAGACAGGACCAAGGGCTTCTGCAAGTCTGATACACTTTTTTTCACTTTCGGTCGATCAAGACAGGGGTATTAGGCCTCCAAGGCCTCAATAGCCCTTTGGATGGTCTCGGCCATCAAAGAAGGTCACGAGGGACAGCATAAGCCACTGCCAGCCAACATGCATGCCCACGCTTTCAAAGCCAAGGCAACGGCCATCGCTTTCCAGCGGCATGTCCCCTGGCAGGTCATAAGCAGGGCGGCCATGGACCACCCCTGCGGCTTTCTCCAAACACTACTGTTTGGATGCCAGTTCTAGATCAGATGGGGCCTTCGGACAGGCGGTTCTTAGAAACCTGTTTCCTTTAGGAAGGTCTCCTCTCCACCCTGGGTCTACACTCAGTTGTAAACTCCCATGCAGTACTAAGGAAAGGGGACGGGACGTAAGAGTAATTATAGTGACTAACGTACTCTTAGTCATTAGTCCCCTTTCCTCCGTATACGTCCCACCATCCTCCCCCCTAATAAAACTGGTGTCATTAGGCAATGTTAATCTGTTGTCGACGCGTCTATGGGGACTGAGGTGTGGCGATGGAGGGCGGTGTCAGGGCAGCGCATGCTCCCAGGACCGTACCCTGCATGCCTCTAAATTTAAAGGGAAAGAAGGTTTTTTCTGGTGAAAAAGGTTACGTCTTCCGTCCCTAGGAAGGGACACCCATGCAGTATGTAGGAAAGGAGACTAAAGACTAAGGCCCTCATTACGACCCTGGCGGAGATCCATGGTGCAATTTGCACCATGGACCATGGCGCAGAGCTGCCAACTCCGCCATGGGGGTTGGCGGACTTACCGCCCCATTCCGACCTTGGCGGGGCGGTAAGTCCCCAATCCCCATTTACCCTTCCCCATTCCCATTTTTGCCCCATAGGGTATAATGGGAGTGGGGAAGGCGTTAATTACGCCACCGTAGAATACGGTGGCGTAATTAACGAGGGGTCCCATAGCGCCATGGATTTTTCCGCCCGGAAAATCCGGGCGTAAAAATCGCCATGGCGCTACGGAAAGTCCTAATCTGGCGGAGAGGTACGCCATGCATTACGCTGGCGTAAACCCCTCTCCGCCAGGGTCGTAATGAGGGCCTAAGAGTACGTTAGTCACTACGGAGAGAAATCTATAATTTCATTTGGGAGGACTTTTTTCTTAAATGATAATTGCCTTGTCATGCCCACAAAGCAGTGGTCGAAGTGGGCGGGAGCGTTTGGCAGCAGTGCTCATCTACTTTTTTAAAATTAATTTTACTGTTCCTATACTTTTTCTTTAAAACTGTTCCGGAATGGTTTCTTTTTAAAATAAAAGTGTAGGAAGAAGTTGAAACTTGCACTTGACTGCACGGCACTGAACGTTCCTTTAAACAGCAGGTTTGTTTGTTTTGGAGTTTGGATAGTGCGTGGGGGGATGGGGTTTGTGGGCAGATACAGTAGGGAACATAGTTCCACTTCTTTTTTTTATGCACTTCGACAACCGCTGCCACAAAGGCGGTGGGACAGGGTGTTTTTTCCAAAATATTCCTGGCGTTCGCTTAACATTGTATTTTTTCTATGTATAGTGAACAAGGAACGAAACAAGGAAAACATATTTGTCATGAATCTTACACAGGGTTTAGACCCAGTGGGACCGAGGTAATTGAAGTGGATCATGGGGCATGCAAGGGAGTGCATAGTAAGAATGATTCAAAATGACAGATCATTGCTATGCATGAAGGATAACCAAAGAAGCATTGTCAAAGACATTAGTTTTCCCTTGTTATAGTGAAAAGTAATGATCAAATGTACACATGCACAGCACGCACATTAAATAACACCCTGTTTTTTAAAATCCACATCATGCCAGATTCTTCAGGCTAAGTGTTATTATTACCCAGTTTAATGTGACTCCTTTTACTAATCTTATTAGGATGAAGGGCTGTGTCAGCCATTTCAGGATTTGACCTTATGAATAGCATGCTGTCCAAATGTGTGAGGCGAGTACTTACCTACTGAGGTATATAACCAGATATTAATAAACACAGGTAGAGGCACACATACACGTTAAGAAAACATATGTATGCATTCTTAGATTTTTCTAACATATGCCAGATATTATCAATTATTATTTTATTTCTTTATTAACTTTTTCATAATGCGTGAACACCGCCCAATGGGCATCGGAGTGCTGGACAACAAACAGATCAGCAGGATAAAAAAAAGAGTCGAGAATCAACACAATGTAAAAAAACGAATATAAGGGAACATAAAAAGTTTCCATTTTTTTTTACAAAAAATAACTAAAGTGGAGTTTCTAATCAAATCTCTAAATCTAGGGAATTCCAAAAATGATAAAAGGCTTGATTTGCAGTCTTAACTTTAAATGATCACTTTGTCAGCCAAGTAGGAAGATTTGTGGAGCACCACTGCCCAGCTGTTAGGATATCCTTTCTTACCAGCAAGAGCAATTAGAGATCAACCAGGACAAGGAGAATATTATTGAATATTTGTGTACAAGGGACAAAGCATACTCTAAAATAAAAAGATCTTAAAGTAGCTGATCACATTTAGCGACTACAGCCAAGATAAGTTTCCCTCCAATTATCCAAGAGCCTGAGTTACGGACGAAGCAAGAAGGTGGGAATATAAGATTTAACTGGAGTTTTCACAGAATGTTTGTGATCTAAACAGAAGCTAGGAAATTTGGCAAATGGTACCAAAGAGAGAGAGAGAATCCGGCAGATTTCAAAAGAAGTCGCCACAGCAGGATATCTGAAGTTTTATCAGCGGGAGCTAACAAAATAAATTCCATTTTTCGAAGGATTTAATTTAAGACTAATGGAAGATATCCAGTTAGTGATCTCAAAAAGGTAGTACATCATCAGCTGAGGAGATTTTGAGATACCAGTGAGTATGATTAGCATACTAATGGATGAATAGGACTAACCTTCCAAAATGTTCACCTGATGACTCATTAAACAAATGAAACAAAAAAAGAGAACAGAATTGATCCCTAAGGAACCCACAAGTAAAAGAAAGACAGGTTGACCGAAAAGGAGCTAGTTGCACGGATTGAGATTGTTCTGAAAGAAAAGAGTGGAGCCATTTTAACACTAGACCGCTCAAGCGCATTCAGATACCCAAAATGGGCAATAGAGCATCATCGTACAAAGCGCTGAATGCTACAAAGAGGTGTAATAATACTCAAAATTCACAACAATATTAAGCGCAGCTGTTCCTCTACTACCAAGATCACAAAATCCTGATTGGTAAACTTGGAAAAGATGATGGCGGTCAAGACGGACATCTAGTTGTGTGGCCACTGTTTTTTCCATCGAATGTTTTTCAAATCACCAGGGTCAAGTGAAGGCTTCTTCAATAAAGGTGGCATCAGTCCCAATGTTAAAAAAGGAGGAACGCCTCCCTGTACGAACAAGGTATTAATACATGTACTGCGTGATCCAACAGCACATTTCCCTCAAAAGCAGTCAGTAATAGACTCATCAGCATACCAAGTCAGATCACAACATAATCTGTAAAGTTTTGGATAGAAATGATTGGTTGCTTGCATAATGTTGATCACCTTGCCGTGATATGCTAAGTATAGACATCGGGCCCCATTCCGACCCTGGCGTTAACCAAGGCGCTATTAGCGCCTTGGTTGACGCCGTTATCTCTCCGACTCCGCCATGGTGAATGGCGGAATTACCGCCCCATTCCAAGGTTGGCGGGGTCGGTAATTCCCCATTCACCATGGGCCCTTCCCCATTCCCATTTTTGCCCCATAGGGCTCAATGGGAATGGGGAAGGTGCTAATTAAGGCACCGTAAATTACGGTGCCGTAATTAGCTCCAAGGTCCCTTTGCGGGTTGGTTTTTTAACGCCTGCAAAAAGCAGGTGTTAAGTTCCAACCCGCAAAGGGAACTCGGAATAGGGCGGTAAGGGTTTAACCTACCGGTCTCGTTACCGGTGACCGTTAACCCTTACCGCCCGACTCGGAATGAGGCCCATCATATGCTAAAACTCTTTCATTGAGAATTGTGCCTACACAGTGTGACCGTTTGTTGGGTACTGACAAAATATTATCTAATTGTGTCCATCATTTGCCATTGTTTCCCAACGATACGCTAAGGTGTACACTTAAGATGTGTGCTGTTGTCATGAAATGGCTCTCATTTCCCTGATTTGCCAGATATAGCCATCCCACGCACAGGTTCTCACGCTATTTGCCAAGTCTTATGATGCTATGCCCAGGTGTTTCCATAATATGCCAGGAAGGGACATGCTCATGCATTGGCATAACATTTGCATCCACTTCCAATGTGTATCATCCATAGCCATTACATGCACTTGCGCTCATATCAAGGTTACGAATTGATACTATCAACATTTTCTAGATACAGTCATCTTAAGCAAATCTCAAATCAAGGAAAAACTTGGTGGATAGAGTTTTGCCAAACAGGTCGGACCACAATGTCAAAACTTTAACTACTCAGTAAATATCAGTTAACATTAACCCAATAGGCATAGTGACCATGTTTCTGTTATTGGACGTCCGCGGGCCACTCAGGGGCTTTTTGGCATTTCTTAGGAAGACCCAATAAGCCTTCATTCTGGCGAAGAAAATGTACTCTTTGGTTTATACAATGGAATTAAAGTGTGCAACTTACTCTACATTCAGAGTTACCATCAGATTTGGAGCAAAGCTTTTCTAGAGCAACTGCGGTCCTTACATTTTTGTAAGCATTAGTTGTTATTGAGTGAATACACTTATAGAGAATGCTAATGCCCTGAGTCAATTAAATGTTAAGTAATAACATATACACCAGAAATGTATGCCTGATGATGGGTACACATTTGTTTTGTATCCAATCTGCAGGTGTTTACAGCAACTTGACGGACATTTGCCAGCCGGACAGTGGTAGCAAGACCCTGAGTAATTCCACATGTGCCGCGCAGTCCATGCGCGGGGATACGCACGTCTTGTCCTTCCTTTTCATTGGACAGTTTCTTCTGGGGGTTGGAGGCGTGCCTATTCAGCCATTTGGTATTTCTTACATTGACGATTTTGCCAGCAAAAGCAACTCTCCCCTCTACATTGGTAAGTTGATTATTTTGGGGTGGCATGTCATGTATCTTTAACTTCCACATCCCCATCTCCCCCAAATGTATTTTATGATATGTTACTGGGTCTTGCAAGAGGACAGCACTGGCCATTTGCATGGACTCTTGGCGCTTAGTCGGAGCAGAGAAGAGGTTGTTATTCAGGTGGCTGTGCCTGCATGAAGGTGTCCATGTTCTCTGTGTGCGGTGTGAGTCAGAGATTTGGCTGAGTGTGGGCATGTAGGAGGATTATCTGAACAATCAATCCATTATTTCATACACATGCTTGTGACTAGTATTGGATTCTTCTCTTGTGCTGGTGATGCTTATGTTATGCTAAGTAGATATTCAAGCATTACTGTAATTCGACCTGTTTTGAAAAGAAAATATTCAGGAGTAAATATGATTTTTTTGGGATGATTTCAAAATGACAATGTTGGCTAAACGTTTGTGTCGGTCTTCTGGTTTCAGTCTTCAGAGTATGGGACATAGTGCAATTGGAGAAGCACAGTGTCCTGTCTGCTTGTGGGCCTTTGTAATAACGCAAGACAAGTTGCGATATGGGTACCACACAGTCCAGGTTCTGGAACATTCAGCGCTACATATTGTTTGAACTATTCATATTTTATATTTTATTGAGCTCTACATACAGATTTAACTATATGCCTGCACCAAAAGACAACAATGGACCTCATTACGAGTTTGGATGTAGCCATGCCATTGTTAGCGGCATGGCTACCCCCAAACTCGGGTCCGGGACCCGAAAAATGGGAATTACCGGGCCATTCCGACCTTTGCGAGCCCGGTAATTCCCATTCGCGGGACCCGGAACCGGTACATCCCCATTCCCATTTGAGCCCCCACATGGCTTAATGGGAATGGGGAGGATGCTAACAATGGACCTGTTAATGACGGGTCCGTTGTTAGCATCCTGTTCTGCTAGCGGGTGCCGCTCTGCATGTCTGGTCTGACCAGCCGTACAGAGCGTGACCCGCTGCAGAACTCATAATGTGGCGACCCGGTATGAACGTTGCTGGTCCCTTACCAGCACCATTCATACCATGGCGCTACAGTCGTAATGAGGCCCAATGTCTCAATACTTTATTTATTTATTTATTTGAATTTATATAGCGCACAGCAGCCCTGGGGCATTGTGGCACTGTTACAGAAGGGTGCTTGGTACAGACTTAAATAGGAGGAACACACAATGCAGACAATATAGACAGCAGAAGAGAGATGTGCGTGTTCTTTGGTTACAGAGGAACAGCATAGCAGGCGAGTGAGAATGTTGCAGGTTACAAAGAAATGACATGATTAGTTGAACATAATCTCGAACGATAATTAAGAATACAACTTTTCTAAAGAAGGACACAAAATCAAATAAGATTTAAGATGAGAACAGAAAATTGCACGGTGCGGTGAGGCACGAATAGGAAGTGGTAGAACCGTCCGATATTTAGGAATCCGAAGAGAAAAGGAGAGAAAGTGAAATAGAGCACTGAGACGTTTTGGGTCAGTGACACGAAATTGTGATTGAGATTGAAAAAGGCTTAAGTGCAGATGAAAGGAAACTAGGGATACGAGTTAAGGTGGGACAAGTCTATGCATGCATTTATAGATAATGGTAATCTGAAGTGTGGGGAGAAAGTTATAAAAGTATCCTAATGGCAGAGTCATAGACCGAATGAAGGGGAACGAGTTGATCAGCGGGTTGTCCTACTTAGAGAGAAGAACAGTAATCTAGGAAGGAGAAAACCAAGGAAGAAAAATGAAACGAAAGAGCCTTTGTTTTGTTTAAATGTATTTTTTCTGTGTGTTACAGTTTATAATAAAGCTTTCACACAAGCTTTCACACAAGGAAGCAAATATAAAATGCAGTATAAAAATACATCACCACCATGCAAAGCTGAACCTAGTACAACAAATAAGTCTTACCACTTAAAATCTGAGAGATAAAAGCTATAACAGCAATACATTTCAGCATTTCCTGCGCATTAGGAATCCTATGCCACAATTGATCTAATGATAACATGTGTTCATGATAAATACATCTTTGGAACCAATACATTTGCAATGACGTAAGGGAGTCATAGGTAATTAACAAATGTAATAATGTTGTAACCTCTGTGTGACAGAAACGACATAGACGCTCAGACCTAAGTATATCAGATCTGGCCCACAACACTTCCATACTTAAAAATAAATTAATTTTATACTTTAGAAACTGAAGTCTAAAACTGTGCTACGGATGTTTAAGAAGGTAGCAAGGATCTTCATTAATAGCTTTGATTTCATATTGAGCAGGATCAAACAAGTGATAATTAAAATTTGATCTCGATTAGCCATCAAATCATGCTCAAATAATGTCTTTTTAACATTGTCGGGCGCAATGCAATCTCCTGTGAGCCAGACTTTGAGAATATTATAGGGATAGAAGTCATAGGTACAGGCAGTATTGGAGATGGGAGAAGAGAATGAAAGAGGGCACCAAGATTCCAAGTGGACGATTAAATAGAGAGGGAGGAGAGACGGAACGATTGCGATGGGGGAACAGGATTAGGAAGTATAGCAGGAACATGGATTACTTCTGTTTTATTGGGATTCAGATGAGGAAACTGAGAATTCATCCAAGCCTTACATGGCTGAAGGCAGCTGGAAATGGTTCTCATCAGAAAAGTAGAAGAACGATCGAAAGATCTGCAAACCATCTGCATTGAAAGGAAGAGATAACAGAAGAAAGAGGGATCGTCTAGAGAGAGGAAAGAATAGGACTAAGAACAGAGCCTTGAGGAGCACAGAATTATAAGGGAAAAGTTATGGAACAGCTTCCTGGTCAAGAGGCCTGAGTCGCTCCAATCACTTAAATATGGCCACAATCACTGGAGAACTGGGCCAGAAAGGGAAACGGAAGAAAGAGAAAATAAAAGAGTGAGATGATCCACAGAATCAAAAGCAGCAGAAAGGTCCAATGCGGCTACAGGGAAAGAAACTTTGTTATGACGAGCTTAAAGAAGAGAATTGGCGACATACAGATGAGCTGTTTCAGTGGAATGTAGAGGCACCCGATTGACGAAGTGGAAACATAGACTGCTGGTCCAGATAGGAAGAATTGTGGGTATAAAATAACCTTACTTTACATATGAAAAGAGGTAGAGCAACATTAGCAGGAAGAGAAAGTTTTTTTTTATAAATAAGAATAAAAGCATGTTTTGACTGCAAAGGGAAAACAGAAGTAGCCATGGAATCTTTAAAGAGATCAGTCAAGAAGGGAAGGAGGCAGGGATAGACTTTAGTTATCAAAGGGAAGTAAGACGGACCTTGTAGAAGCTGAGGGGTAAGCATGAGATAGAAAAGAAGCAACATCATACTCAGAAAGATGATAGAAAGAGGAGAAAGGAGAAGAGAGAAAGGAGAAAGGAGAGGAGAGAGCGTCAGAGGTAGATGATGGGGGGCACAGTGGGAAATCGGTCAGAAAGATGTATGTGAAGGCATAACTTTACTGGAGAAGCTGTGGGCAAAGTCCAAAGAAGAAAGAGAAGAAGATGGCTGAGTAGGTTTCCAGAGAGATATGAAGGGCGGTTAAGGAAATTGTGAATCAAGAATGGAGGTGAGAAGTGGTTTACACAGAAGTTGCAGAATCGGGTTGCAAACTCCAGAATATCCGGAGAGCCACAGCTTGCAGACCCCGGCTTCCATAAACTTTTTTAAAAATGCAGCTTAGCAAATGTTCTTTACAATAGGTGTTTCCTAAGCGATGTTTGAAGTGCAATGGGCCATATATGAATGGACTGCAGGTTACGAAGCTTGCATGTCATGTTATATTTAGGCCATAAGATGAGCCATTTAATTGTTCCTTGAGGTAATTCCTTCTAACTGGGTGGTGGTTGATCTCAGGAGCTACTTTCAGCTCTGCCGATCGGTGCTTTATTTCGGTAACTGAATTGCACAAAATGTTAAGAATGGGTAAGGCCCCCAGACCCAGGGTTGTAATGTCTGCTCTCTTATAGACGAGCACAAATCTTATTGGGACGATGGCTACGAGGGGATGTTGGTGTGAGATGAGTTAAGGATCATCAGGCAGTAGAAATGCCATGTGGGCAATTCCATTTTGCACAGTGGGATTTCCAAGGGGTCTATTTTCCAGGGGAAGAGGGTTGGTAAAAGTGGTGGAAAACACAGTTTATGTCATTTTTACTGATCTGCCGTATTTTTGTGCATTTGTAAGTCAGAGTAAGGGAGCCGGCGGACATTGCAAGTCTGCTTTGCATTCCCACTAGGCTTACAGATGCGGGTGCATTTACTTAAATGCTGGATTTAATGCAATGAATTCCTATGGAATCTGCTTGAAATGACCACCTGGTAAAAGCAGGCAGATTCTATAGGAATCCATTGTAAATGATTCATGCAAAGCCTGCTTTGCAGGTGACACTTTAACGTCACCACTAACGTGGTAGAAAAGTGAAGGGTAAAGGCAATCTCGCCTATGATTCCCCCTCACTTTTTGTAGTAAAAAGTAGCACAAATTGCCCGGTGGAGACTTTTAGCACAGAACGACACACTGAGGCATTCTCCGCCTTGAAATTAATGTGGGGGGTGGAACATAACCCCAAGATCTTTATTAATGGGGTAAAATGTGGTATAGATTGTATTTCAGAAAGCAGAGTTTGTTAATAAATATAATTTAAAACAGAACAATGCATAGAATTGTACTTTGAATCTTTCATGAATACCATCCTGTCAGAGAACTCTTGACGAAAATGTACATTTTGTCACCTTTAATGAAGGTTGGCAAAGCCTGTCTGGCCTACTTTTTGAAATGTTCAGTTCCTATGAATTTTATTTATTTATTTATATATTGTTTGCTTATTAGGCAATTATACAGGAAGTCAATACTGTTTCAAAGCACCCACAGGGCATCAGGGAGAGGACATGGGAATGAGACACATTAAAAACATAGAGATATTAAATACAGTGGAGGGGAAAAAAGGATTAACCTACTACGCCTTGTGAGTATTCAGAACATACAAGTGCGGAAGGAATGGGCAGTGGGGGTAAGTGCTGGGGAGCCGGTGCTCGTGGGTGAGCAACAGATGAAGGGCAAGCTATGGTAAGTGCGAGCCTCCAGGATGGCGGGTGTGCTGAGTCAAGTGCTGAGGATAGACAGAAACTGGGGGTGATTTGGTGTGGGAGGTCAGGTCCCCAAGAATGCATAAGGGCCCTGGACACCAATCAAACCAACTGCAAAATTGGCAGAGGAGTGGAGGCGAGAAAGAGGAGCTAAAGATGAAAGTCTTGAGGAGCTTACGGAATTTAAGAAAATCCTGCTAAAGACACAGCGGTAGAGGGAGCCTGTTCCATAGAAGGGAACCAGCTGAGGAAAGCGATCAACCTCCTGCCCTGTGTTTAGCGAAATGCTTTACACACAAAGAGTTGGCGCCAGAGGAACATAGAGGTCTAGAGGGAGAACATTTAGTAAGAGAGAGTTGCACATAGTGTGGTCCCCAGCCCCAGACAGCCTTGTGGATGACACAAAGCGATTTTAATTTAATCCGTGAAGCAACAGGGAGCAAGTGAAGACGTTTTAGGGCAGGAGAAAAGCAGTCCCTGGGCTTGAGGCCACAAATAATTCTCACTCCCCTATTGTGGATTAGCTGGATGGGTTGCAGAGTGGAAAAGGGTAGATTCAGGGGGAAGGTGAGAAAAGGTAGAATTCCTTTGAGAAGGAAGAGCTGAAAGTGGGACTTCTTGCAATGTCCTGAGTGTGCCGGAGGAACTAGGGAGAGGAGTCGAAGATGACTCCAAGGTTCCAGGCTTCAGAAGAAGGTGAAGGGTGTGAGCCCATGGAGGAAGGCCAGTACGAAGGGAAGAAGGTGGGGGCAGTGGTACCAATGGGAAGGCTTTCTGTTTTGCCGCCATTGAGGCAGAGATCATTGGAAGTGCACCATGCCTGGATGGCAGATAGTCAGTTAGGGAGGAAGAAAGGTGCAAGAGGGTTAGCAGGAAGTTTTAAAAAGAGTTGTGTGTCATCTGCATAATGCTGGAGGTTGGGGGAGAAGGAGGAGATGAGTAGTGCAAGCTGAGTAAGGTTGATGTTAAAGAGCCATGGGGAGAGGATGGAGCCCTGGGGCACACCACATGAGGAGAAGGAAGTAGGAGAGGAGAAGGTGCCCAGCATGACTTGGGAGAAGCGATCAGTTAGGAAGGAGGTCAGTCAGTCTAGTGCCTATTCCGAGATACGAAGGGTGTCAAGGAGCCTTTGTATGAGGATGGAGTGGTTGACCGTGTCAAAGACAGAGGAGAGATCAAATAGGAGGAGGACAGCTGAGGAGTTGGAATCAAGGGATGCAAGCAGTTCTGTTTAGAAGAGCAGTTTCTGTGCCTCTGGATGCTCTGAATGGATTGGTCTTGAAGACCACCAACTTTCAGTGTGAAAGTTGAGTTGGGGCAAGGCCAGCTTCTCCAGCTGTTTCCCCAGGACAGGGGTGATGGAGATAGGGTAGTAGTTGAATGGACAGGTAGGGTCTGCTGAGTTTTCTTTTTTTTTAGGAGGGGGTACTCAAGGGTGTGCTTGAAGGAGGTTGGGAAAGAACCAGAGGCAAAAGAGTGGTTGCAGAGGTCAGCAAGTGCGGGGGCAAGAGAGACAATGTTGTCTTTGATGGTTCTGGATGTGCAAGGGGAAACCTGTTTGGAAGAGAACTTCATGGTCTCTTCCTCTCCCCTGCTGATCGGTCTGCTTCAGTACCCTGCTCCTGGCTACCCTCTGACTTTGGGCCCAGGTCCCTGCCGACCCATCCACTAACCCACACTTTCTCCTGGCAACCCCTGCACTTGGGTCTGCATCTGTAACCCTACAGTCCCCTTACCTGCACTTATCAGACACCCCTTGTCTGCACGTTAAACCTTGCACTTGCCACCCTGCTGCACTGCCAGTTGTTTTTATCCCTTGCTTAGACCTTTCCTCTTCTCTCATCCCCCCTGCTCTTTCCCACTTCCCTCTATCCTGCACCTGCACGTTCTCAATGTCACAGGGCCTAGTAAGATTGTTTTTTTATCCTCCATTGTCCCCCCCTCGCTTGCCCCGTCGCTCTCTGAAGCACTTGTGTATGAGCACGATACAAATAAAATATCATATCATATCATGGAGCGGACAACTCTGGTGGCTTCTTCAGGTGTTACAGAGGTGAAGGAGGCGTAGGAGGAAGGAAGAGGCAAGGGAATCAGGAACCCTTTTAATACAATCATTTTTCAAAAGCCGTGCCCACCTCGCTTGGGGGGTGTACACTTTATCTCCTATTTCCATGATCCTCTTGTTGTGTAACCAAAACAGAAGGGACAGCTCCCGTCAATCACTGGGCCGGGGGTAGAAGTGGGTGTACGTTTTGTGACAAGGACGGGTAGAACTAAGACTAGTGAAGAATACTGTTTAGTAATCCAGTCAATACCCCCATATCTCTATTCCTCATCCCAGTCCTTGCTTGTGAAACAAACCAAATCCAATTGGATGAAGTTCCAATATCAGGAAATTCAGTAGTGAGGAACTGCTAATCATACAAAGTATCCAGCTGTAACCTCACTCAAAAGTGATTGAGTTATGTAGTGAAAAGAACCAGGACTGGCACATACACGTCATTGAAATGGTGGAATGAGAACCATATTGATTCCCCGCTGCTACTCATAGCTCTTAAAACCAGGACCACTAACCAGGATGTTGATATTTGTTACAGAAGGCCATGCAGTCCCGTAAATGTGGCCAGAAGCATGAGGAAATCCAGTTGAAGGCCTGGTGTACCTAAATCCCAGTCCCAGAGAAATCAGCAGACTTAAAGATGAACGGAGGGAAGTGGTAATGACAGCAGGGAAAGTTCCCCCACTGCCCCAGCATCTACAATCCTGAGTCTGGGGAAGACAATTCCCTGATAGCAAAAATAGTTGACAAGTGTAGAAGGCCCTTAGCAACTAGTGGTACCACGTAACAATTCAGGGATAAAAGAGAAAAGAAGTGTCTGTAATAGTTCAATTAACAGTGAGCACCACATACTAAGAAGAAGGATCTCTTGTAGAGACTCAATTACCTTTCATCCCACCTGATTCCATAAATCGCTTAAGTGATAAGGATATACATTTTCATCCACTATACATTGTGAGACCCACCAACTCCCAGATCAGTAGAGCATAGGTATTAACAAGCAATATTCCATGGCCATTGGAGGAACAATAGGTAGCCACGTAGATAAAAGAGATATAACCTCTAAAGACTGCATAGGATGGTAGAAGAAGATTGTATTGAGCAGGTTTTCTATTGTTTTGCCAAATAAATTACTTAATGTGATAACCTTCCTTAGATTAATGAATTGTTTACAACAGATCAAATGGTTTTCATCACAAACTCCCGGCTTCTTTCCCCACAATGTTTCTTTTTGGGTGATTTTAATGTTCCCATGGGTAATACATCATGTAACTATTTTAACTCCCTTCTTTCCTTTTTTGTGTTAGCCGAATTTTGTCTGAATTATTGTTCCCCCAAATCATATCAAAGGGAACATTTTGGATAGGATTATTTGTCCCCAAGATTCGAATCAGGGTGTTCAGCCTATTAAAGTTGACTGATCTAACCATCTATTGATATATATTTTGTTAATTACACATCAGGTTTCCTCTCATGGTCAAGAGAAAAAATTTACTATTTTAAAATGAGAGTTCAAGCTAATTAATCCAAGTTCTTTGGCAAAAGTTCTTGAGAAAATGTCTATTTTAAATAATGAGCTTTTATCAGTGGATGATGTGTTTTTGAAATTCAATGACAATATAAAAAAGGGTATAGATACTATTTGACCTGTTCAGCCGAACCCACTAAGAACTAAACCATCACCTCCATGGTTTACCCATTGATTAAATGACCAATGACATTTGGTTCATCGTATCGATCTTCCCTCAGTCGTGTTCTCTTCCCTCAGCAGATAACTTACGGTCTTTAAAACTGGCATGTCATGAGTGTGCAGCTATGATTTCTGAGGCAAAACAATCATATTGCAATTCAGCGATTTTCTTTTTTTAAAAGTAATTAAGAACCCTTTTCTACACAATCAGCTCCCTACCTCGAATGAGAGATGTCAAAAATGTGCTGCATTTTTCTCTAATAAAATTGTTGCAATCCGTGAAGATATCCCCCGGTCCTCAGTGAACTTAAGCCAGGTAGGCTGTAAAACAAGTACTTATTGGGAATCTTTTACAGTTGCAGATGATGACAAACTTGCTGCATTAATGGCAAATATGAAAGCCACCTTCCACCATGATGTTCTTCGTCGCTCAGCCAGGATTAAAGAAAATGTTTCTATTTTTCTTCCTTTTTACCCACAATGAATACATCTTTCTCTTAAATCTGGGTGTATTCCTGCCTCTTTAATAATTGGGCATGTTTCGCCGCTTGTTAAAAAAAGCCAATCTGGACATAGAAGAACTGTTTAATTATAGACCGGTATCCTCCTTAAATTTCTTGGGTACATTTTTTGAATGAATTGTCTCAGACCAATTGAATGGGTGGATAATGGACAGCAATCCATAGCCTCCTTTTCAGTCCGGGTACCGGGATAGATGTATCACCAAATCGGTTACTCTGCACATTCTTGGCAATCTATACAGGATTATGGATGATGGGGGATCCTGCCTTTAACATTGGTTGGATTTGTCTGCAGCATTCAATACCATCGGACATTTTATCACATCAAATATGTTTTAGAGAATAAATGTTTGAGTGGTTTTGTTCATTTCTGAATGCCAGAAGTCAGTCAGTCGTGAAGGGTCAGAATGGCTTTGATCCAATCCTGGCACCATTTGGAATTGCCCAGGGTTCAATTCTTTCACCATTACTTTTTAACCTGTACATGGAACCTCTTGGTCAATTGTTCGCAAAATATGATATTTAGATGCACCAATATCCTGGTGACACTCAACTCTATCTAAGAATTTTGTCCAAAAAGGATATGTTTCTTTCATGAGATTGTCCTACTGAGATTGAGAGTTGGATGTCTAGTCATTTTTTAAAAATGTAATGAGTCCCCGTCTGAATTTCTTTTATTTTATTTTTTCCTTTTAGCAAATCTGTTTTTAAAATTGGTCTTTAGATTCAAATATTCCTGTTTCACAGACAGAATGTTCCCTACCAGCTAAATCGTTGTACTTTGTATTGCACACCAGATTGTCCCCGGTCCCCCACATTAATGCCTTAGTGAAATCTGCAAATTATCATCTATTTTCTTGGAGATCAGTGAAAACCATTGTGACTCTAGGCCACTTTCGTACTCTAGTGCAGTCACTAGTTTCATCTCAAATTATAATGGAAATGCTGTTTTAGCAAGTATTGCTCATTCTTCACTAGCCCCTTTAAGGCCTGTTTTCCAATACTTGCTAAACCCGATTTAAAAAAAAAACAATAACAAAATTAGAGGAAAATCAAAGTCATTTTGTTGAAGTGATTTGTTGCGTTGTAATTTACTTTGGCAGAACAAAATAGAACGATTTTGAGTAGCAATGACCTGCTACCAAATGTAATTCTCTGATCTCTGATGTCCAAGAATCAAACAAAATAAATAAATAGACATGGAAGGTTTGAAAACATGTGTTCTTCACACTTAGCTTCTTGTCTCTCGTTGGAAATTCTTTTTTTACTGACTGTGTGCCATGCTTTAGATACATACAGGAAGACGCTTTGTCGCATTGGGATTTCTATTGCACAGACCTAGCTATCAAGCAATGGAGTGCAGTACAAATGGCCGGCGGGACAGGGGTGCAAAAAGTGGTTGTAAACAAGGAAGAGAAGTCAGAGACAGAAGGCAGAGTTCACCTGTAATTTAGCAATCAGAGGTAGGTGAGGTGTTCCTTGATGAGTAAGATACTTAGTTCCTTCCTCAGTTGTGGGGGGCGGGGAGGGGCACATAGTCTGATAGGTTTTGGGCGGCATTTATAGAATCTAGGAGCGTAGCAGATCAGGGCATGATTTCCGGTTTCTTCTTTCCTGACCTTCTTGGTTTCCAACATAGTGTTGGCTAGGCCGTTGGTGTGGGGCTGCACTGGCATCCATAGATAGAGAGTATCCACCGGTTTCAGTAGAAAGGTGATTTGATTGTGATTGCATTGTAATTGATACAAGCTGTAAAGAAAAGGGAGTGGTCCTGAATGGGTTCCCAGTCCAGTGACTTGTAAATTTGAGAGGTGTGTGATCAAACGTCCCCAGGGCCATGATGAAGTGGTTGAAGATATGTTGGGCATCTTTTAGTGGTGAAAGAGAGCAGGCCGTAATACTGGAGTGGAAGTCCTTGCTGAACATATTGTGAGTTTGTTTTGGCAAACTTAATGTAGACAAGCCATAGCGCCCTACATCGTGCATACTAAAAATTGTTATTTCATAAACACTGCAAGGTATTGATCAGTTCTATTACGAATTTATAAAAATGTAAAAAAAAACAGTGACGTATGGGACGGCCATATGGCCATGGCTAATTTCCAGCAACCATCTTTTTGAAAAAGGCGCCCAATGTGGCGCTTACCAGAGGGTATTTTGAGGGATACGGTATGTTTAGAGGAACTCAAACAGTTAGAGATTACATGTCGTTCAATCTTCCAGGAGACACATCTGTAGGCGCCCACTGGGATTCCCTAAAAGCGGTGGCTAGGGGGAATATAATAGCCAGTGCTCAGCTATGAAGCAGATGAGACGGCTCACTGCGCAGCTACATTTAGAAGGTATGAGGGTACATGATTGAGCTTACCGGCAATGCCCTTCTAGAACTATGTTCAGACAACGAGCTGCCTCCAAAAATCAGCTCTGCCTTTTTAGTTCCAAGAGGGCAGAGGGTGCATTGCTTCGACTGAGACAGGGATATTATGAATATGGCAGCAAACCAGGGAAGCTCCTTGCCAATCTTCTAAGAGCCAGGACAGGGAAATCCTTCATTCATACAGTCTTGGATGGGAAAGCAGAAGAGTATGGTGGTGAACATAAGAAAAAGGAGGTATTTCATGAGTTCCACTCAAACCTATATGCAACAATTTCACCCGACCCCACAATGCAGCTCCCTAAATTGTCCACAGCTTGTAGCATTCCTTTGGACTCACCAATAGATCCACAGGAAGTGCTGGCTGCTATAAAAATGTAAAAGGTAAATAAGTCACCTGGCCCACATGGCCTGAAGGCCCCATTATACAGATCAATGAGCCAGTTACTAGTGGCACCATTTGCTAAAGTTTTCAATTCTGTTAGATGTGAGGCGATCTTCCGGACTGAGTGAAGCACAGGTAACACTTATTCTGAAGCCAGGTAACCATAGGCTTTGCTAATCGTATAGACCTATTGCCCTACTTAATCTGGACACAAAAACATTCACTAAAATACTGATGGCCAGGATAGATAAGTACTTGCCCACCCTAGTGGACCCGTATCAATCTGGTTTTAAATTGGGAATAGGAACCGCAGATAATATACAAGTGTTGCACCAAGGAGATAAAGCAGGGAGGAACCCTGTTCACTTGCTGCTCTTGGCGCTAAACAATGAGAAAGCATTCACAGAGTGAACTGGGGATTCCTGAAGGCCACACGATAAACCGCCAACCTCACGACTCATCGTTAATGAGAAGCTCACCGCACAAATTAGCTTAGCCAGCGGTACTAGGCAGGTATGCCCCCTGTCTCTGATTCTATTTCTTTATTTATTTATTTGTTTATTTATTTATTTGTATTGCGCCGGTAGCTCTCGATCTTCGGGGCGCAGAGACAAGAACACAAAGACAAAAAAGTAAGACAATAAAACACGTAACACGAGACATTGGGGCTGCATAGGTAGGTGAGCAGGTTGTAGTATATGTATTACTTGAAGATGTGGGTTTTCAGTTGTTTGCGAAAGCGTTGGTAATTGGCTTCCATCCTTAACTGGCCAGGGAGGTTGTTCCAAAGGCCTGCTGCGGTTATAGGGAAGGATTTAACTGCCCCGTTTTTAAGTCTGAAAGGAGCTACCACTATCAGACCTTGTTCTGCTGATCTTAGCTCTCTCGTAGGTTTGTATGGAATGATTTTAGTTTTTAGGTATGTAGGGGCTTTGCCAACAATACATCTATGCGTGAGCGTGAGGGATATAAATTGGACTCTCTCTTCAATTTTTAGCCAGTGAAGTTCCTTCCTGGCTTCGCTGATGTGCTGATTCCTGTTTTTTTGCTTAATGATTCTCACTGCATTGTTTTGCAGAACTTGGTAGCTGTGGTAGCAGTTTTTATTAGCTCCTAGAATTAGGGCATTGCTATAGTCTAGGCGAGATAAGATTGTAGCTCTTGAGACCGTGGTGCTATTCTCCTCAGATAAGTAGGGTCTTATGGCTTTTAGTAGGCGCAGGTGGTATGAGCACGTTTTTTTAACGTAAAGGGTTTGGGCATCTGATCCCAGGGATGCTTCTAGCATCATCCCCAAGGTTTTATCCTTGTTTAGGACCTTAATTTGGGTGTTTTTGATGGTGAAGGTGTTGTATGCAGGATGGAGCTTAGATCTGACAAGATTGGAGCCAAAGACCATAAGCTCTGCTTTGTTGCCGTTTAGGCACATTCAATTTTGGTCCATCCATTGCTCTACCGTGTTGTAAACTAGGCTTAGCTTTTTGTTGTCCTTTTGATGGTCTCCACTTAGTTCAATTACCAGCTGAGTGTCGTCAGCGTAATTGGTAAAGAACGTGTTGATGTTGTTGAGGACTATGCATAGAAAGCTAAGGTAGAGGTTAAACAGGAGTGGGGATATGCTGGCACCTTGTGGGACTCCGCAGGTGATTTCTTTTTTATTGAGAATAGATTTCCCCAATGAACTCTAGATGTTCTGTTTTGTAGGAAAGACATGATCCAGTTTATTGCTTCATCTGAGCAGTTTGCAGTTTTTTTTAGCGCTGTCTTGAGTAGGTTGTAATCTAATAGGTCGAAAGCAGCGCTCAAGTCCAAGAGAACGAGTAAGCCGGCTTTCCCCTGATCAATGATGTTGAGCATCTTAGTCTGCAGATCCAGCATAGCTTTTTCTGTGCTATGCGCTGGTCGAAAGCCAGACTGTTGGTGGTGGAGGAGGTCTGAGCTTTCTACGTGTTCTTGGAGCTCTGTGGTGGCAATCTTGTCCATTATTTTAAGTATAAAGTTGCAATTGGTTATGGGCCTTAGGTTGTTTGGGTCCCTTTGGTCTAAATTTGGTTTTTTAACAAGGGGGGTGACTGTCACCCTTTTTATACTTTTAGGCACAATTTGATCGCGGAAAGATGAGTTTATCACTAAGGCTGGTGCAAAGATGTGAGGGTGGTCTAAGATGATGCTGGCCGGGAGTATGTTTTCGGTGCCAGTACGGGTTTTATGGATGGCAGGGCTTTTATCATGTCTTTGGCAGTAATGGGCTTGAACCTAAATTGGGTCGTCTGGTGAGTAAGTTCCTCTGGTAAGTCTTGAGTGGGTGAGTTGGTAGCTGCTTGGGATTTGGCTATAATATTCCTGGCCTTATCAATTTTGTTAAAAAATGCTATCAGAGTTGCGTCACATTCTTCTTGGGTGGGCGAGAATGTGGGGGTGATGCCTTTTGGTTTATCAATAGACTTCAATATATTGAAGAGTTTGCTGGTGGAGTTGGCTGCCACTGAGATCTGTTTGTCATAGTAGTTCTTTTTTGCCTCATTTATCATTTCTTTATAGGTTTTCTCACTGATTTTCCAAAGTGTTTTCTTGTCCGATGTGGGTTCTTTTTTCCACTCATTTTCCCTTTTTCTTTTGAGGTTTTTCTGTTCGAAGAGTCCCGCTGTGAACCACTCATGTTTTTTGTCCTTGGGCCTAGAGGTTTTGGTTAGGAGTGGAGCTTCTAGGTCCACTAGGGCCTGTAGGTGGCTAAGTAAGTTGGATAGGGTGGCCTCGCATGTGTCTTCATTATTTCCCTGTGTTTCAAATGTGTCTAGAAATTGCATCAGGTGCTCCTTGCTGATGTTTTTATAATTCTGCAGTGATATTTTAACAGGGAGGTTGGGAAGTTTGGGTTTTTGAGTGGGGGGGGGAGATATGGAAGGTCACACTGTATTGGTCCGACCATATACATGGGTCAGTTTTATATTCTTGGGATAAGAGGTTGTTGGTAACAACCCAATCTAGTAGATGACCATTGTCCATGGTGGGATCGGTGTTCATCACTTGATAGTCTATGTTATTCAAGAGTTTCTCCAGTTTAATGGCCTCTTTGTCTTTGGGGTCTCATCGCCACCGATTGAGATCTCCTAGGAGTAGAGTGGCGGTGTTGGGTCCTTTGATCATGTTGAGTTGGTGTGTTAATTCTTCATTAAAGTTGGGCATGGAGGTAGGTGGTCTGTAAACAACAATTAAGTTGAGACTACTATTATTGGTTTGGAGGTGTTTAAGGTGGAGGATTTCAGGATCGGGAACAGTTGAATGGTGTCTTTTGCAATAACTGCCACACCACCCCCTTGTCCTGATTCTCTGTTGGTGTAGTATATGGTGTAGCCCTTGGGGACCGCTAGGTCGCAGGTGGGGCCGACGGGCTCTTTTAGCCAGGTCTCGGTGATACACATGATATCAATATTTTCCACAGATATCTTATCATGAACGCTGATGGCATGTTTGTTGAAGGGGCGTGTATTGAGAAGACAGATCTTTCGATCTGGGGGAGGATGGGATGGCACTTTCCTATTGATGAAGGTCTGTGATGTTCTTTTTTCACGTCTCTTAATTGCTGCGTGTAGACAATTTAATGAGGAAATCTCTTGCATAATGTTTGGGGGCGCACAGCATAAAATCAGCCTATTTGAAGATGCTATTATACCATTGATAACAAACGCCTAGCACTCACTCACGGCTATTAGTAAAAGAACTTCAGCATTTTGGACTGGTTTCTGGCTTCCAGATAAACCAATCGGAATCCAAAATTCTCTTCCTCATTTTTCCCTCGTATCTTAGAACTAGGATGAGTTGAAGATTCCCCTACGCTTGGGCATTTAGATCATTACAATATTTAAGTATTAAGGAACCTCCTGATCTTAGAGACTTGTATAGGGCTAATTGCCCTCCCCTAATAACGACGATCTGGAAAGATTTGAATGGCTGGAACACTCTGCAGCTTTCCCGGTTTGGGGGGGGTGGTAATAATTTAAATGAACACTCTCGCCAGACTGCTATTCATTTTTCAATGTGTCCCTATTCCTAACTCTAGCAAAACCATTAAGGAATGGGGAACCCTGTTGATCAAATGTATATTCGTGGGAGGGGCACCAAGAGTGAATGAACACATTTTATGTGCATCTAAAGATAGGGGTGGCGGATCTTGCCTTCCCTAAACTATTGAATTGTTATCGGGCAGCGCAAATACGCCCCATGGTAGAATGGGTCCAGAAATACTTGGGCGAGATATGGCTGTGTATGGAGCAGATAATTGCAGATTGTTACTTATGGACACATGGGATAGGGTTGATCACGAAACCTAACCATGGACACATGGGATAGGGTTGATCACGAAACCTAACCATGGACACATGGGATAGGGTTGATCACGAAACCTAACCCTGGACACATGGGATAGGGTTACAAAATTCAAGGATTCTACCACATTCCCCCTTACCTTTACCCCCTTTATATACAATGTCTATTTCACTCAATGAAATCCAGTCCCTGGCTGCACTAAATCGGTTTCTAGAGGCCTCAGGAAGGCCAGAGACATGTTTTGGAAAGGAGAGACTTGCTTTTTTGAACGGTGCAGGGCAGACCTGGGGTTGGAAGAAGGGTATAGATGTCGGTATCTGCAGGCAGGCAAGTCACCAGGTTCTTAACCCAACCAATAAAAATGCCATGGCTATGCTACCCACACCAATGGAATCGATTGTTCAACTTTCAGTGGATTTTTTAAAAACTGTTTTTATTGTTTTGTAGAACAAAAACAGACAGCAGTACTATTACAGACGCCCGGTACATGCTAATAGCAATAACATCATAGCAAATAATATCAGGCACATGCGTCCTCGGACATGACCTCCGAAACACTCTGGCCCTGTTATGCATGGAAGAAAAGGTGCACCACATATGGACCCCATACATGTTTTGGGCTACCCGAAGGGTGCAGGGAGGCGCAGTATTCTGATTCTTAAGCACAACTGTAGAATAGATCTGGTTTCCACAGATCATTGAGGATGACCCGACCGTACACCGTAGCAATCGTCCTTCTTACCAGCATCAATAGGATGCGCCTAACATATCCCGCTACCTCCTTTGTGTAACCCAAGAGAGCCACCATGGGAGAAAGGGCAATACTCATTCCAAGCATTCTTTTTTTATAACGCGCTTAATATCGTACCTGAGTTCGGCTTCTAAGCGTGGATCTGGGATTCGAACCTCTGTTGCTCTGCGTGGTCTTGTTCCCAAGACCAGTGCATTGCCCCGGTGCTATCCTCCGTTCACAACCATCTTGGTTATAGTGTCAAAAATCGGAGTCTAAAAGTCGTAAATATAGAGGCAATGCCACGCAAGATGTATAAACGTGGCCGTCGAAAAAACGCATCTTAAGCATGCCTCGGGTGTCTCAGGAAAAAATATGTGCAGGTCAACTGGTGTAAAGTAAAACTGGTGTATACATTTGAAGTGGATCAGTTTAAACCTACCACTGAGTGCCACCCTTTTGGTATGGATGCACCAGTAGTGCCATACCTCATCTGGAATGGAGACGCCTACGGAGTACTCCCATTTCTCACGAGAGTCTTCCGCCCAATCCAGTGCGTTATCTATCATTTTTTATTACTGTCCAGAGACCAGTTTCCCACTTCTCTCAGCAGTAACCAGCCCATGAAGAGTGGGAGCTGTAGGAGGTGCCTTTGGAAAGGAGGGAAACCATTCCTTCAACACATTCTGCAGCCTGGAGGATATGAACATGTCAAGTGCTGAGGTGCCACCCAAACTTTTGAACTCATCGATCATGAAAGAGTGTCCCCTGGGGAAGATATCGTGCCAAACTGGATCATGGGGACATGCGTGACCGGAAGGAGGGGAGTGTATAACACATCATGATCAGATTTGTGTTGAATGCATTTCCAAGCCTTACACGAGATCTCGACCAAGCTCTTAGCCTTGCCTATGCACCGTGGAGATGTTAATATCACTACCTGGAGGAGTGCAGGTGATGGGAGTGCCCTTTCCATCTGAGCATGTGCCCTATCAGGGGCTGGGTCATACCAATAGGACAAGAACCACGCCTACACCATGATACAATAGGACTCGAAATCCGGAAGCGCTATCCCGCCTCTCTCCAGTGGGGTAATCAGTTTATTCCAGCGTATACGTGCCTGCTTACCCTGCTAAATAAAACCCCAAACCATGGACCTCACCTGCTTGAAAAAGGACTTGGGAACCACGATAGGCAAATTCAGGAACGTGTACAAAAATCTCGGGAGAATAATCATTTTGATATGATATGATAGTTTATTTATATTGTGCCTATACACAATGTGTTTCAAAGCGCTTCAAGGCAAGGGAGGGAACAAGCAGAAACTACAATGACATTCTTACAGGCCATGAACAGTAAGGATGTGAAATTAACTATCGTACTCTGCCTGACAACATTTTAAATAGTGCAAGAGCTAAGACATAGATAAGGAAGGGAGGGGGAGAGTGCAAAGGAAATGGAAACAGACAGGCGACTACCGTACTACGCCTGACGACTTTTCTGGTAGAGCCGGAGAAAAACAAAAGGTGAGCGAGAGGTGTGCATAAAGGGAGGGTAGGAACAAAAGAAGCGACTATTGTACTAGGCCTGACGACATTTCAGTGCTGGAGGGGAGGGAGACGAAATAAAAAAAGTAAGGGGTTGGTGGAGGAGACAGACGAGGTTGCTATCATACTAGGTCCAGGGACAATTCTGATAGAGAAAGTGCATAGAAGAAAGTAAGGGGAGGAGGGGAGGAGATAGGAAAAGGGAGAAAGGTAGAGGAGAGGAGAGAACAGAGAGTAAGGAGTCAAAAAAGAGTGGAGAAGCAAGAGGGGAAGCGAATACCATTTTAGAAGTCAGTAGTAACACATAATGTTGCAAGCCAGGATGCAAGATGAAGATGGGAACAGCATGATTCAGGGCCACCATGAGTACAAGATGCAAAGGAAGTCCTGCATGAGAGTTGAGAAAGGGTGTCTCACTGTGAATCAATGAAGTCCATAAAAGTCAAATCCAGCACTGGCCACAAGACAGTGAGGGATAACCAGAATGTATCTGGACAGACTCCTGCAGAATTAGGCTGGAGGGGGTGGGAAAGGGTGGGGGGCACAAGGGAACATCGCAGGGGGACCAGAGGGGCTGGGGATGGCCTGTGGGGACAGAGGGAGTAAACACATGTTGGTTCATGCTTACCTGGTCCAAACAGGAATTGCCCTTTTCTGCATCTGCCCTTCCTCTGCAAAGGAAAAGAGGCTGGAGGGCTCCTTAAGAAGGGAAAAACCGGGCAACCGTTAAGAGCGGCAACCGGGAAGGTGCCAGGTGGGTGGGGCTTAAGCCAGGTGACCTAGACCCACTTGCACCTGCTCCCCATCTGCAGAGGAAAAGAGGCTGGAGGGCTCCTTATAAGAGATATTTTTTTAATCAGAGATATCTGACCGTACAATGATAGTGGGAGATGCTCCTACCTATCCAGTGTAGATTGAGCCTGAGCCAATTTCGGTATGTAATTTTTTTGGTAGAGAATCTCTGGGGATCGCACAATCTCCACTCCCAAATAACATATGCTCTCTTTGTGCCACAAAAAGCCTGGGCCATCGGAGTACCTTACCAAGCTATCAGTCAAGGGAAACAGAACTGACTTTGCGGGGTTAATGTTAAACCCTGAATAGTCGCCTGTTAATTCAAAGCCATGCCACTGGAGACGTAAATGACAAAGCAACTTTGTGCAATAACTGTCTCGCCAAACCCCATACGCCTAAGTACCATAAACAAGACGGGCCGTTCCACTGATCTGAATGCCTTCTCGGCATCAAGAAGGGGTGCAACCACCGAAGGCTGATGACCGACTGCTGACAATAAGCCAAACACCCTATATGATGTGGACCTGCCTGGGATAAAGCCCGCCTGATCCTCCTTCACACTTGTAGACATTAGCGCAACAACCCTGGCTGTGAGAATTTTTGCTAATATTTTGTTATCCAAATTTATAAATGTATGAGAGAAATCGGTCTATAAAACAAACATTCCTCTGTGTCCTTCCCGGGTTTCAAAAGTAGAGTAAATACCACTGCCCGCATCAACTCAGGGAGACCGCCATCGGTCAATGCCTGCTGATACACAGTCAACAGGTGCAGAACCAAAATCATCGCAAATGCCTTATACAAATCCACAGAGTACCCATCCGGGCCCGACTCCTTCACAGCGGCATAGCTTCATGGATCTCCTGAGTAGAGAGGGGGCAACCCAGATGTTCTCTCTCCCCCTGAGTAAGCCAAAATAACCCATCCTGGTCCAGGAATGCTTCTACCGCCGGCTGTCTCACCACGGTTTCAGAAGAGTACAGAGCACTATAAAATTCCTCCAGAGCCCTGCCTATATCATCCTCCGTATGGAGCAGGATCCCAACCAGGATCTTGATAGCGGCTAAATGGTCTCAACTCACACTGTTCGAGCCAACAACTTCCCAGGCCGCTTCCCCTCACCATACTGGTAAACCGACGTCTATCTGTGTAGGAATTTCACCTCCCTCCCAGCTATTTCTCGGAACCTCCCGAGCTGCTTACGAAACTGTGCTTGCAACACAGGTGAAGTGAGAAACTCTGCATTCGTCTCAATACCCTAAAGTAGAGACTCACAACCAGCCAGACCAACCGCCATGGTCTTTAGAATTCCTGCTTCCTTAGCGGTGCAAACTAGTGGATTACATACTTAAAGGCCTCACAAATAACGAGCAGGAGTCAACCGTTCCCACATTATCCTGAAAGAAATTAGCAATACTGTCCCTGACAGTTTTTTCCCAAAACACTACGTCAGTAAGGCTCTCATTCTTAAAAAAAGTTATTACCACCGCGCATCCTGCCTGAGAATACCACGATTACCACCACAGGAGCAGGATCCAACAGGATGTGTGCCAAAATATCGCATTCAGATACCCACCCCACACCCCCCTTGGTGGTTAACATATAATCCATACAGCACTGAAATCCCCAGTCCAAATAACAATGCTGGCCGGTTACTTCTGAAAGTGTGCTTCAATGAACTCCAATGAGTTTTGGGACCACAAAAGTTGACAAATGTGACCCTGTTACCCCGCACCACCCCTGAGAAAATCGACACCCTCCCTTCCGAATCCTTTACCAGGTCAGAAAAGTGAAACTCTAGCGTTCAACGCTGTGCTATTCAAACCCCTGTGAGTAATACGAATAAGAAGAGATGTTTCTATGGCAACACCAGGACCTGGCAAACTTAGCTTCATCCAAGGGGGAGAGGTGTGTCTCCTGAAGAAAAGCTGCATCCACCTGATGCCGTTGCACATACAACATCACTTTCCTTGCTTTGGAGGGGAATTAAGACCACAGACATTCCAAGTCATGCACTTAACCCCACAATAAGGCATGCGAAGCTCCCAAAACCAGTTTTAAAGCAAAGCTACCAGATTTGTGAGCCTGTTCCAGAGGCTATGACATGTCATAAAGAACAGGTGTATGGCCACCACATTACGCTTTTTATCAGTGGGCTGAGCACCACTTTTGCCTGAGCACCATGATACTCAGCGAGCCGGGTCCAAACAATCAAAACAAAATAAACCTCCTCCCCCACCCCCTCACCTCTCCTCCCCCATCCCCACTAACAACCCCACAGTGCCCAATGAACACAGTGCCTTGTATACAATCACAAAATAGAAATTGGCAACTTGCTGTCTGACATTGCAAAGAACCAAAGAACCAACAAACCAAAAAATCTTCATACAACACCCAAGAGCCACCCCACCCAGACATGCAACCCCAAGCTGCCAGTTATGACCCCCTCCCCACAAACATATTTTGCACATTTGCATGAGAACGATTCGGGGCCCAGCCACCCCTGCTAGACCGGCTGGTCAATGTGCATCTCGGCTTGGAGTTCCAGCAGAAACCTACACATTGAATAATGCATACGGATCAACCAAGGTCCCTTTCCTCAAAATTGCCAGGGTTGGTTTTAGCTTTGCCATCTTAGAGCCGCTAGTCGACGCATCCAGAAATTCACACACCACTCCGGGGTTTCAAAGAACAACACTCTCCCGTTATGCTCAACTCAGAGCCGGGCAGGGAACAACATTGCATAGTTGAGCCCTTTCACTCTGAGTCTGTTCTTCACATCCACAAAGGTTATTCTGGATGCCTGAACCTTATTAGAGAAGTTCCTGTCTCTGTAATTGAGTAATCTAGCAATGAGCGTCCTAGGCGGCGTGCCTGGGGCTGATGGCTTCCCTCCTGTGTTACGGTGAGCCCATTCCACTGCAAACGCTGATGACAATCCAGCTTGACTCAGGGCTTCCTGTAGAATAGCCTCCACCAGTAGCTCCATGCACCCCGACCCCGCCGACTACGGGGCCCCCACAATCCGAAGGCTGTTCCGACAGGATCTCGATTCCAGGTCCTCCTGTTTCTCTGTCAACTCTTTAACCACATTTTCCAACTGGGCCACCTTCTGGCGGTCGATAGGGACTCATCCTCGACAGTAGAGTGGCGAATTTCAGCCTCATCCAACATATCGCTGTGCTTATTTAGACAGACCTGCATGTTGTCAACTTGCTATGTAGCAAATGAATGCCTGCTTGAAGTTGTGAGAATATGCCCTTAATATCCTGCAACGCATCAGAGTGAGCCACGGCCTGCGAATTCGCAGGTGTATCGGCTTCAAGAGTCTTTACCCTGAGAGGGTGTTGTATAAGGGAGTTTCATCTAGCTTTTATCTGTTTCCCCCTTGTGGCACAGAGCTTGTAGAGTAGAGCTAAAAACTGTGAAACAACTCCAACCTCAGTGCCACTAAGCTGCCTCTCAAATTGTAATACCATGCAGTATTGTGGTGCCCAGATGATGCTATCAAGCATCACTATAAGTGACTCTCCATCTATCAATGCTCTCTCTCTCTCTCTCTCTCTCTCTCTCTCTCTCTTTCTCTCTCTCTCTCTCTCTCTCTCTCTCTTTCTCTCTCTCTCTCTCTCTCTCTCTCTCTCTCTCTCCAATAAGGGTATGTCAGAGTCAGTTTGGCTCTTTAAACCAATCCAAGTGGAAGTGGCCATGTTTAATGTGGACACTTCCTCAGCGCCTCCCAGGTCACTATTAGACAACACTGATATCATGGTGTAACGTGTGAGTCAACTCCCCCACTGTCAGCAGCTCACCATAAGGCCCGGAGCTGAATGCAGCACCACACAGGCATTGATATTTGTCACCTGTTAGCTGTAATTTCAGTGCAATGCGGACCCCGCCACACCTTATTTCAGCCTCCTTCCCCTGTTGCAAATTAACAAGGGGGATCCTGGGAGTCCCTCTGCCAGACATTAGTCCTGGTTACGAGAGATTTACCCAGAGTCTTTAGCTCACTATCTTTCACAGAGAAGAAATATCCCAAACATATCAGTCTTTGTCCTGCCCTGGGGCAGTCTAGCACCGAAATGCTAGGCAATTCTCCTCTGAACAAGAGTACCAACAGAATCCCCAGACACGTGTTTCGGTCTGGTTGGACCTCATCAGTAGGGTGGATCTGTGCCTCTCTAAGAATAGTGAGCAAGGGGTCCACGTCTGGATTCCCCTAGTAACTTAGGGTGAGACCCAAAGTTACTTAAATATGCAAATTAACAAGGGGGGTCCTGGGAGTCCCTCTGCCAGACATTAGTCCTGGTTACGAGAGACTTACCCAGAGTCTTTAGCTCACTATCTTTCACAGAGAAGAAATATCCCAAACATATCAGTCTTTGTCCTGCCCTGGGGCAGTCCAGCACCGAAATGCTAGGCAATTCTCCTCTGAACAAGAGTACCAACAGAAATTCCCCTAGTAACTTAGGGTGAGACCCAAAGCTACTTAAATATGCAAATTAACAAGGGGGGTCCTGGGAGTCCCTCTGCCAGACATTAGTCCTGGTTACAAGAGACTTACCCAGAGTCTTTAGCTCACTATCTTTCACAGAGAAGAAATATCCCAAACATATCAGTCTTTGTCCTGCCCTGGGGCAGTCCAGCACCGAAATGCTAGGCAATTCTCCTCTGAACAAGAGTACCAACACAAACCCCAGACACGTGTTTCGGTCTGGTTGGACCTCATCAGTAGGGTGGATCTGTGCCTCTCTAAGAATAGTGAGCAAGGGGTCCACGTCTGGATTCCCCTAGTAATTTAGGGTGAGACCCAAAGTTACTTAAATATGCAAATTAACAAGGGGGGTCCTGGGAGTCCCTCTGCCAGAAATTAGTCCTGGTTACGAGAGACTTACCCAGAGTCTTTAGCTCACTATCTTTCACAGAGAAGAAATATCCCAAGCATATCAGTCTTTGTCCTGCCCTGGGGCAGTCCAGCACCGAAATGCTAGGCAATTCTCCTCTGAACAAGAGTACCAACAGAAACCCCAGACACGTGTTTCGGTCTGGTTGGACCTCATCAGTAGGGTGGATCTGTGCCTCTCTAAGAATAGTGAGCAAGGGGTCCACGTCTGGATTCCCCTAGTAACTTAGGGTGAGATCCAAAGTTACTTAAATATGCAAATTAACAAGAGGGGTCCTGGGAGTCCCTCTGCCAGACATTAGTCCTGGTTACGAGAGACTTACCCAGAGTCTTTAGCTAACTATCTTTCACAGAGAAGAAATATCCCAAACATATCAGTCTTTGTCCTGCCCTGGGGCAGTCCAGCACCAAAATGCTAGGCAATTCTCCTCTGAACAAGAGTACCAACAGAAACCCCAGACACGTGTTTCGGTCTGGTTGGACCTCATCAGTAGGGTGGATCTGTGCCTCTCTAAGAATAGTGAGCAAGGGGTTCACGTCTGGATTCCCCTAGTAACTTAGGGTGAGACCCAAAGTTACTTAAATATGCAAATTAACAAGGGGGGTCCTGGGAGTCCCTCTGCCAGACATTAGTCCTGGTTACGAGAGACTTACTTTGGGTCTCACCCTAAGTTACTAGGGGAATCCAGACGTGGACCCCTTGCTCACTATTCTTAGAGAGGCACAGATCCACCCTACTGATGAGGTCCAACCAGACCGAAACATGTGTCTGGGGTTTCTGTTGGTACTCTTGTTCAGAGGAGAATTGCCTAGCATTTCGGTGCTGGACTGCCCCAGGGCAGGACAAAGACTGATATGTTTGGGATATTTCTTCTCTGTGAAAGATAGTGAGCTAAAGACTCTGGGTAAGTCTCTCGTAACCAGGACTAATGTCTGGCAGAGGGACTCCCAGGACCCCCCCTTGTTAATTTGCTCCTTCCCCTGTTCTACAGGGAGTGGGCGAGACCCTGAGTTCTCCCCAGATTGATTGATTGTTTATTTATAATGCGAATATACACAAGTGTTTCAAATTACAACCATGCATGGGCGGCGGAAGACATAGGGAAGACCAGACAAACCATCTCACTAGGCACAGTACATTCAGATCATGCAGGTGAACAGGACAAGAAGTGCATGGTGGGGGGGCAGTAGGGCCAAGTGTGCCCAGTTCGTCTGAACATGGGTTAAGTGCCGAGAGACACCACTCTCAGGGTCGTAACCGAAGTGCAGTAGTGCTGCTGCACGTGCAAGGCCGGGGGGCAAGTGCAGGAGACTAGCAAGGAAAGCTTAGGACCCCTCAGGCTCTAAAGGTACACCAGCCAGTCAGCGAGACATCAGGAGTAGAGGAGAGAGAGTGAGAGAGCAGAAAGTTTTGGTTAGCAGGGGAGAGGGAGGGAGAAGGAGGAGGCGAAGAGGAAAGTCTTGAGGAGTTTCCGGAACTTCATGAGATCCGGCTCAAGACAGAGAGAGACAGGGAGGCTTTTCCAGAGGGAGGCACCTGCAGTGGATAAAGATCTCCCCCCAAGTCTCTGCTTAATGGCTCACCCACAGAGAGTTGGAAGAAGACGAGCAGAGGACTCGGGAAGGAGAGTATTTAGGAAGAAAGCATTGCAGAAAGAGTGGGCCCAGGCCTCAGAAAGCCCTGTGGACAATGCAAAGGGTCTTGAACGTAATCCTTGCAGCCACGGGGCGCCCGTGAAGAGATTTCAGGGCTGCAGAGATTCAGTTCCTGGGCTTGAGGACAAGCATAAGTCTTGCGGTCCTGTTGTGAATGAGTTGAAGATGATGGATGGTTGAAGAGGGCAGGTTGAGAAAGAGGCTGTTGCAGTAGTCCAGCCTAGAGAGGACCAGGGCTCTGGAGACAGTGAGCCTCTAGGGGAAAGTGAGAAAAGGTAGAATACCTCTGAGAAGGTGCAGTTAGAAGTGTTTTTTTAGACATACCGACGAAGTGAGACGAGCAGGAGAGAGTGGAGTCGAAGATGACCCTCAGATTTTTTGCCTCATTGGTAGGTGGAAGCGCAGGGCCAAGGGAGGCCGGCCAGAGAGAAAGAAGGATGGCGGGAGCAGGGCTCTCGATGAGGACAATCTCTGTTTTATTGGCATTGAGGCAGAGGTCGTTTGCAGCACACCACGACTGAATTGCAGACAGACAGTCAGGTATGAGTGAGGAAGAGGAAGAGGCCGAGGGTAGCCTGAAGAAGAGCTGTATGTCATCCGCGTAACACTGAACGTTGGAGGTGAAGGTGGCTATCATACGGGCCAGGGGGACATGTAGCCATTGAAAAACCAGGGGGATACGCTAGATCCCTGGGGGACACCACATGTAGAGTGAGTGATAAGGGAGAGGAAGGACCCCAATTCCACCTGGGATGGGTGGCAAGAGAGAAAGGAGGTTAGCCACACCAGGGCCTGATCAGTGATGCCCAGGGTATCAGAGAGCCATGTGATCAGGCTGTTGTGGTGCACTGCTTCGAAGGCAGAGGGGAGGTCAAGTAGAATGAGGACAGAGGGAGTTAGAATCAAGACTTGAGAGCAGAGCTTCACAAGTGTTCAGAAGAGCAGTTTCTGTGCCTCTGGATGCTCTGCAGCCAGACTGGTGATCATGGAAGCAACCATCAGATTCAGTGCAGAGGGTGAGTTGAGTGATAGCCAGCTTCTCCAGGAGTTTGCCCAGGAAAGGAGTTATAGAGATCAGGCGATAAATTGCCGGAATGGAAGGGGCAGCAGAAGGTTTTTTGAGGGGGCGCGCACAAGGGAGTGCTTAAGAGCAGTGGGGAAAACTCCAGTGGTGAAGGAGAGGTTGCAGAGGTCGGCCAAGGCTGTGGCGAGAGAGTCAATGTTGTCCTTGATGGTTTTGGAGGGACAGGGGCCACCTGTTTGGAGGAGGCGTTCATGGACTAGACTTGTCTAGTGACCTCCTCAGGTGTGACAGGGGAGAGAGAAGAGAGAACAAGGGAGGTACAAGAGCTGTTGGTGCATGAGGTGGTGAGGAAGAGAGAGAGGATAGGATATCCTGTATTTTTAAGGTGAAGTGTGCAGCCAGGAAGAGCAAAGAGCCTATGTTGGTGCAGTGGTGGAGGAGGCTGCAGTAGGATTGGCTAGTTCCTTGCAGACTTGAATAAATACTCTTTTCACTGCCACCACACACCACACTGCCAGGGGTTCCGTCCTTCGGCAGCCCTTTCCTTGCAGCACCCTGCAGGCCAATCACCATGCATTTCCCAGCAAGCACCGACCTGACACCATGCTCTCACATGGAGACCACCCCGATCCACTGAGTGTGATGCAGTGCCGAAACTGACCGTGCTCCCAAACAGCTAGACCGCTCCACCAAGGTCGTAGGCGGGAAGCACTTTGTCAGCAATGTCGATGCTCTGATCCCGTTCCGTGGGATGCTGGGGACCTTGACAGTGTAGGGAGGCGAAGAGTGACACCTCTCCACAGCCAAATGCTAAGGATATTGTCCGTAATTACACAGATGAGCAGGCAGCTCACTCAGATGCGGCCATCTTGGCGGGACTCACGAGTGCCCTCTAACATTCCACTGATTTAAGGGGCCTCATCTCCAAACGCTACTGAACACATATGGTACACCGGATCGTAGATCCTATTATGAGGAATGGGACAGGGAGACAGGAACACCTATTGAAGAGAAGATTTGGGACTGGATACACAATAAAACCCATTCACCGTATTCACCCATTGCTTAATTGCCTATTTGTTCACCGTGGTGATTACTTCATGAATACAATAAAAAAAGTTTCTTAAAAAACACCAATAAAACTGTGAAGTGAAAATCCAAAAGTAAACGAGGCCGTGCTTAAAATTGGGGGCTTCCAAATCACCATATCTAACAACCTATAAGTCTCCCGTTTTTTGACTTACGCCTTTGCTGGATCGAGATGATGGGAGTTTTAGTCCAAAACACCTAAGGAGCCAAACGTTGCTGACCCCTCATATAAAAGGTAGTAATGTTACAACATTCATTGGAAAATAATCAAGTTAATACTGCAGTGTTCTTTCTAACCTTCTATACGTCTAATTAAGTGTCTGTTGTTGGTTTACTTGATAGAAAGGTAACACGTTTCCTACTATTACAGCTTCCAAATGTGAATGGTGCGCCAGCTCTAATCTCGCATCCTATTTTGTAGTAGGACTACTGATGTATGGTGCCAAACATGCCACCAGAAAGGCCTGAGCTCATCCACTGCTGGAGAACATAAACATGAATTCAACCCTCGAATCATGGTGTAAATACAGAACTAAGACTGCCACCTGCTAATGCAGCTGTTTGTTCTTGGGTTCAAGGATCTTTCATCTTCTGACCTTCGGAAATGTACGTTGGCAGTGGCATGGTGCAACTGTCATCAATCAGCTGATAAGATAGCTCAGCGGGTTGAGCGCTTGCTGCTGTGATCTGTATCTGATCTGGAGATTTGCAGGTCTCAGGTACAAATCCCGGCAAGGCAAACACAGCCATACATCCTTCTGAGGTCGATAAATGAGTACCAACTTCAGTTGGTGGATATTGTATGTAAATACGTTCTATGTAAAGCACTTGGGCATAAGCTCTATATAAATAACACATCATTATCTATCAGTCTCAGACATTTTGTGACTATGGTTGACTGAGAGATAAAGTAAAGGGATGTTTGTACGTTCTCGGAAATATGTTTTTTCCTAGTTTACCTATACTTCTGAGATGAACAGATAGAATCTGTGTAACACCAACACCTAACTCACTAGGCATGGATACGTTTCTAATAAAAAGCTCTAAAACATAAGAAAACATACATTGAGGAATAGGCTAAACCTCATTTGATTTCCATTACCACGTTGCTCTATGTTAGAGTTGATTCAGTTTGCTGTGCTGCTCGCGTTGGCATGAGCGACCACTCACTCACTCTTACTTACTCTACTGAGTTATTCATTCACTCATTCTTTCACTTACACGCTCACTGATATTTGTACTCACTCGTTGGCTCCCTTAACCTCAACCACGCTAGAGAGAAAGAAAAGCAGTGCTTCACTCGTCATAGGCAAATACTGTCCCATGTTGAAACTATTTGGAAATAAAAAAACATGGCAGCCAATTGAAAAAGAAGTTACCTGAAGTAACTCCGACTCACTCCTGACTTACTCTTCTCTTTCCAGGAGTAAGTCAAGATTTAGTTAGAGTGGCTGCTGATAACATCTTAGTGAATTAGCCCCATATTGTTGTGTCCTTGTTGAAAAGTGTGTATTCTTTCCTTGCACATGTCTACCATATGCTTTGTCTACTGAAAGTCTGAGCTGCTGTTAACGTGGCTGTAGACACTAAAGCACTGTGCTCTGTCTCTGCAGGTATCCTCTTTGCTGTGACATTTATGGGGAGCGGAGTCGCCTTCCTACTGGGATCAGCCATGTTGCGCTATTATGTAGACATAGACAAAATGGCTGCTGGTACGTTAGCAATCTGTCGTGTTTATGTTGATGTATTTTTCCATTCTCATGAATCTACGTTTGGTGTATTTTCTTCTTCAGCAAACCAGTATCTCGTGTCTTTGGTGCTTAGGAGCAGCATGTGGGGGCGTATGAAATCCCAATGGACCGCCAACAACGCCAGGAAGCCAAAAGAAATTTAAAAAAAATGGGCTTTCCCTATTATTGTGAATCAAATGAAGCAAACACTGTGCTTGCTCCTGAGTCCCAGGAGTGATTACAGCCTCTGTAACTTGTATTAGTTATTGCCTAGTTATGTGGTTCAAAACATGCTATCCTCGTTACTGCACACGTCACTGTAACTCTGTCTTATATTACTGCTGTGAAAGTGCAAACAATGTTTTTTGGATGAACACCACAGTGGCAGATGGTTACGCAAGTCTGGGGATGAAAGTGTGACACAGATCTCCCATTAAGCACAAGCCAACAGTGACACATGGTCAATTTTAGGAAAATCCAGCCGGTGTGGCACACAGCTCTTGATTGGACTGATCCAAGGACTTTTGTTCCACTACTTTTTTTAAATTTTATTTACATGTATTTGTTGCGCACATACCCCGTGGGTATCGAGGCGCTAGTTCCATTGAATTGTGGAAGTGCAGGTCATTTATAACGTGCTCGTTTTTTTTCTAGCGCGGATCCGGGATTCTAACCTGTGTTTGCTCAGTGTGGTCTTGTTTCCAAGACCCGTGCGTTGCCACAGAGCTATCCTCCTGTCACATCAAGCCGCTGAGACATCACTGTCAGTGCAGAGCTGTTCCCACTAATCCCGGGGAACCATCCAGGAGTGTTCAAGGCAGCACGCTTCAGGTCTAACATGAGAATGTGTATACATGTATGATGAAGGAGTTCTGCATGGCACACTGCGAATGAATCATTCACACGAAGCCCAGCACAACACTTACTCACGTAGATGCACCTATTCATATACACATACGCACAAGCAGAGACACACACATGCAGCTTCTCTCAATAATTCAGCGATTGAGAGAAGCTGTATGGGGCCATGACTGTGTGCATGCATATATAATGAAGGTGTATATCCGTGCGAGTGAAGTGTTCTGGTGGGCATCATAATTGAGAGACACTGTATGAGTGGGTGACCAGTTGTGTTCATGTGTCCATATGAAAGTGTGTGCATGCATGAGTGAATTGTTCTGCTGGGCGATGTGTGAATTAATTATTCACACTGCACTCATCAGAACCCTTACTCAAGCAGATGCACATATTAATGTTTATATGCACACAAGCATTCACACCCCCATACAGCTTCTCTCAGTCATTCAGTGATTGGGAGAAGCTGCATGGCTGAGGCGTGACTGCTTGTGTAAATGTATATATAAATGTGTATATCTGTGTGAGTGAAGTGTTCTGGTGGGTGTCATGTGCATGCTTGATAGAGGAGGTATCGGTGCATGACTGCTTGTGTGTATGAATGTGTGTGTGTGTGGGTTCGGGTTTGAAGGGGTCATTGGACCAGGGCAATACAATGGTGAGGAAACATGTTCTTACTGACTGCCTGCACTGCATGTAGCCAGCAAGAACATGCTTTCTTACCTCGGTATAGCCCTGCACCAATGCCCTCTCTGAGCCCACACAAACACGCACATTCATATTACATAAGACGTTACACACCCATGCAGCTTTCTCAACCCTTCACACAACACCAACTAGAACACTTCACTCGCTCAGATAAACACTATCATATACCTGTGTAAGTCAAATGTTCTGGTGGGTGTCATGTGAATGACTGGGAGAGGCTGTGTGGGTGCGTGACTGCTTGTGTTCATGTGTTTATGAATGTAGCCAGACACACCCATACCACTTTCTCAATCCTTCACACAACACCCACTAGAACACTTCACACACTCAGATATACACAATCATATATCTGTGTGAGTTAAATGTTCTGATGGCTATCCAGTGAATGATTGAGAGTGGCCGTGTGGGTCTGCTAGGGTGCATGTGTATATGAATGTGTGTGTGTCTGGGTGTGTGGGCTCGGCCTTAGAGGAGGTACTGATGCAGCAGTGCCTGCTCCTCTGTAATAGTTGGGTGTGGCGGGGGGTGCGACACCATTGGCACGCATGCATGCACGCCCATTATAGAGGAGCAAGGAGCCAGCCCTGGACTAGGCTGGCTTGAACTGTCAAAGGGAAATGTGATTTCCCTTTGACAGTGCTGTTCCCCAGCCGTGCATGCTCAATGACCCATGCAAGGCCAGGGAGTTTTGCTTTCCCAGCCTTGCACAGCCCATTGAGAATGCTGGCTGGGGAACTGCATGTTTGTATGTGTGAGGGGGTGCTCCTACGCCTCCCGACATATGCAAATCAAGAGGGGCACTTCGTCATCGGTGCCCTGGCTCCTGCGCGCTTTTGCTGGAGTGCTGGGAGGAAACTTCAGGACCTGGGCAGAAGGTAAGTTAATGTTAATTTAAATATGTGTATGGATGCATGTGTGCTTGTGTTATGAGTGAGTGTATGATGATGGGTGCATGTGTGAGTGTTCAAGTGCATGCTGAGAGTGAATGTTGTGTACATGTGTGTGTGTGTTGTGCTGGGCCGGGGAGCTGCTTTTCGAGAGTGGGGAGAGGGGTTTGTACAACAACAACATTCTAAAAATTGTTGCATAACCGTCCTCTCCACTGGCCAAAATCAGTTCCCCTTCCGAGGCGTTTGGATGCCCAGGGGACAGGCATGGTATTTTCTTTACTGGCCATCTATAATAGATGACTAGTAAAGAAATACAATGCCTGACCCCTGGACCCAAGTCCCTCGAATACACACATAAACACATTGATTGTGTGAGGTGCTGGGGGCTAAGGGGTCAGGCATGGCATTTTCGAATGGACATCTATGATAAAGCAAGCATGATAACTGTTATTACGTCGCTAGACTGGCATTTTGTTGAAGATAGTCTAACCATTTCTTACTGTGGTGGGTCATTTTGTAATGAGCATCTTTGATAAAGCAAATATGATGAGTGTTGTTATGTAGCTATACCAATATTTTATTGCAGCCAGTCTAGCCATTCCTTACTGTTGCATGACATTTTGGATTGTGAATCTTTGACAAAGCAAGCTTGATAAGTTGTATTATGTAGCTAGACCAGCATTTTAATAGAGCCAGTCTAGCCATTTCTTATTGTTGTATGACATTTTGCATTGAACATCTGTGATAAAGCAAGCATGAAAAGTGTTATTATGTAGATTGACTGGCATTTTGGTGCAGCCAGTTTGGACATGTTTTTATACTATGCCATGCATTTTAATAGCAAAGTCAACTGGAGTTTGTCCTTATGTGGGGATACTGCCATACATTGGCAGAAGAAGCATGGATATGTTTTCTTATCGTATCATTACGGGCATTATGCACAAATCAAACATGAGCATGTTCTAATATGGGAAGTCTGGCATATATTGGTGCAGCCAGCATGGAAATGTATGGGCACAGCCAGCATCTAAATGTTTTTATACTGGCACATATTGTGGGAAAAGGCACCATGGAAACGTGTTGGAGAAATGCACACTGTTGGTGACTTGCATTCATTTGGATGTTTTCATGATTTATCCTACAAAACCAATTGCAAACTGTTTGGCTTTTTACCAAATTTGCCAAACAAGTGTGCTATAAAATACACCATTTTAACCCATTATTTTAAAATATTTCTCTGGGGAGAACACCCCACCTTATCTCTGTGTCATAGGTTCAGTCTCCCTCTCTATGCTTGGTCGCTAGGGCATATTTGGGGGGATTTGTTACACCCCTCAACTTAAAATATTCACCAGCTGCAACTGCTTGTTGTACAGTTGTACTGCCCAGAATGAATATGAAAAATGCTGTCATTCTTTGTCCTGTAATGTGAGGAACTTACACACTTTGGACTTGCCCTTCTGCACTCTTCAAGCTGCAAAGGTGGCAGAGTTGGTGTTTTGGCTGCCACAAAGTGTGTGCACTTTTGAGATCTGACTGGATATTTTTGAAAGACTGCAAATCTTGAACAGTAGATTTGTAAGTGCTTCCCATCTCTGAAAATGTGGTATTATCCTCCTCCTTCTCTTCATCTGTGCCACTGGTTTACAATATCATGCAGTGTGGGAATTTGGAATTAGATGGTCATCACCTTTGATTTGGTCTTCCTCGTCATCATCATCATTGGTAACCTCAAACTCCTCAATAGTGGAACCGAGTGGTGGTGGTGGAGACCAGGAATACCCCACAAACCATGTCAATGCACTTGTTCTGCCTGACTCATCAGAAGACAGAATCTGTGACTCCCCTCCATCTTCAGCCCCAAATACAGTGAGCTCAACCTCCCCACTAGCTTCCCAGCCGCCCTTTCAATTTTAGGTTACCCAGAAATGTTGACTCTTAACATGGTCACTTCTTGGTAGCAACTAGGAAAAGGCACATTGCAGATTCAGTTACAGGCACTGCATAGTATTTACTCCAGCCTACTAGTAAATCTAAGACTTTTTCTCTACAACTTGTATGGCCACAAAAAGAAAAGCCATTCAGATACATGTTCTGAAGATAATATCGACCTGCCTATCGCCATATCTAAGAGATTGTCTTTGCAAATTGTATCTGGCATGGCAACGAAAAGAAAATTCACTCAGTTTCAGGCACTGAATATAGTCTCCATCTACCGTCGAAGAATTATAAGACATTTTATCTGCAAATACTTATGACTTGTATTCGCTCTGGGTAATAAAAGTGGGCCCAGGCACCTACAGCCAATGAATGTAATTGAAGCCCCTCATGGCCTCGATTTCATCCTATGGTATTATTTGCCTCAGGCTGATCACTGATCAGTGGCATGTAATAAAACAAGCAGTGAAGTGACAAAAATGTGCCCTGTCCTACTTCAACTTCATACCCGTCCCTCAACTACTATTTCTCAATGTAATATCGTCCCCTCAGCAAAATACAAATTAATTTTTCTATACTAATTCAGTTTTCCATCCCTCCATCAAACATAGCATATGTTTTCCCTCTCCATCAGCTCAATTCTGTTCCTGCCTCTCCCACCTCTGAAACCTATTCCCTTAACTCCTCTATCAGCCCCCCGCCTCATTCCCTGCCTAAAAGGACTGATTCCAAAATTGAATCACACCTTCTCTTTTCATATGAATCTAGCCTGAAATACGCAAATCATTTTAGCTGTACCACTGATAATTTTCGGAAAAGAGTGATTATGCAAAAAAGTGCAATATTTGGCTTTTTTGGCATATGTCTGAACTGTTTCACCCAGCTTAATGCCTCTCGCTATAGCACACTGAGGGCCTGATTCTCAAGTTGGTGTTAAGTACTGAAAAGGACGTTAAAAGGCTTAACAACCTTTTCGGTACTTTCAAAGTTGGAAGGAATGCGCCAATTTCGGAATACATGTGGCGGTTGCTGGGATGGGATGGAAACCAACCTATCAACCGCCACATTCGGAAACTGGCTTTTTGGAAGCCTATTCTTGTGGCACTCCTCCAGTTTAATATGTGCGCTAAACTAGCGCTCATTTACGGTACCCTTTTGGTGCTGTTAAACTGAAGGAGTACCACAAGTAGCCTTGTTTGGTGTAAATGGAAGTGTCCATTCACCTGTGTTGTATATGGACACTTTCATGTACACCAAAGCGAGCAGCTTCAACGTTGCTGCAACGTTGAAGCTGCTGGCTTTGGTGTACATGAAAGTGTTCATATACAACACACGGGTGTATATGAACACTTTCATTTACACCAAAGCGAGCAGCTTCAACGTTGCAGGATGCAACGTTGAAGCTGCTCGCTTTAAATGAAAGTGTTCATATACACCATAAAGGTGTATATGAACACTTTCCTATACACCAAAGTAAGCAGCTTCAACATCCTGCAATGTTGAAGCTGCTCACTTTGGTGTATAGGAACTGTGTTCTCGGCAGCATTTTTGTAAAATAATGATTCTCTCGTTATTTAACGAAAATGCTGCCGAGATTCTGCAATCCGCCTGTTTCCATTAGAAACAGGCAGATTACAGCAAAAGCACTGTCATGCTTTGCGATGACGCCCAGGCCCACATGAGAATAGCAGTGGTGCCTGGGCGTAGAGAAATGGCGCAGTGAGTCGTGCTATTTAGCACGCTCACTGCGCCAAGATGAGAATCGGGCCCCGAGTGGTAGGATGAAAATAGTTGTTGTTGCCATTATACTAACATTACACTCCTGAACAGTCTAATGGCAGTTCTCTTTATGGTGAATATGCAATTCAAATGTCTATCTATACATATACTGTATCCAGAGTGATTATGCAGCGTTCTACTTGGCTTTGGAGAATTCAGAAATGTTAAAAAACATTCTTCAGCACATGGAGTGGGCTACTGGGTAGGTTCTAACTCAGGGGTCGGCAACCTGTGGCTCTCCAGATATTTTGGATTACAACTCCCATGTTTCCCCAGCATTGGCCATGCTGACTAGGCTGATGTGCTCTGTCGTGCAGAGCATCACATCTGGAGAGCCACAGGCTGCAGACCCCTGGACCTATGTGCATGATTCCCATGCACACTTGTGAATGTATATGCCTATGTGCTAGCAATGACTGGTGTGTATATCTCTAAATATTTAGTTCTCTATAGTTCTGTGGTACACAAGGGAGGCTCTCTGCATCTAATGTTTCCATGAAGGCACATTTCCAAAACGTTACGCAGAGAATGCTATGTTTCAGTATTGGTCAGGTGGTCCCAAAGTCACAAATCGACTCAGTGGAATCAGAGTCAATCCAAACCAGACTCAAAGACGGAGTAGACAAAGAACACATCAAAACCCAGCTTTATTGTCATGAAACCAAAATCAGCACAGCATACAAGCATTCAAATTGTGTTACTCTAGATATGTTAATACAAAACAATGGTTTGAATACTACAAATCTGTCATCACTGATGTCATAACATAGTCACAGATTACAAAACCTTAGGGGAGCGTGGATAGGTTAATGGGTCTGGCTACACATAGGTTCCATTAGGGTTAAACATTTCATTGGGTTACAGCTATCTGATGGCTCCGCCTAGAAACACACCTACATCGATAAGGTGTAAAATGCCTCATTTATATGACAAGTGGTTGCTTGCCATACTACTTGATGGGTAGCCTGACAATAGGATGTTGATAGGTTGGCTCCTTGCTAACCAGCCTTGGATACCTGACAGGTCATCAAGATATAAGCCCGGCGTGGAGTAGGGGGAGAGAAACCCATTGACTGTCCTTTGTTCAATTAAAAGTTACCATCCCTCATTTCTAGGCCACTAGACCAGGCAATCTCTTTGTACTTGACCTGGTGTAGCAGCTTGCATCTATGTGTGTGACTAGGGAGTACTGCAGGTGTCCTATCTATGTTGCCTTCTATTGAATAGTGAGTGTTCTCCAGTTCTGGATCACATGCTTGGAGACCATGTATGAAACCAAATCTCCTTCTATTTATTGGGTTTTTAGCTAATATTAACGTGTGCCATATTTTCTGTTGCCACCAGGGACACTCTTGATTTACTCTTCAAGTGTTTTGGCTTACAGTGCTACTGCACCTGGCTAACAAAGGCTGGTTGTATTCTTATAAATCTTTAAATAATCCGTGAGTACACTGCATGCGTCTTGGGAACTGCTATCTCGTGCCTTTGTTTCACTGTTCCCATGCTCTGTTATTTCACTGTAACCTTGGTGCTAATTGCCAGCTCCTGTCTGAGGTCTGCACAGATATATATTTCTGTGGATTAAGCTCTTTGAGTTTTCCTGAGGACATGAAGCCTTTGCTCATTCAAAAGCATACTGTGGCTTCCATTTATAAGAAGATGGCTACCCAATTACACTTTTGTTTCTGTGTTAGTGAGCTATATTCGCTTGTCCTTCATGTTGCATTCACCTTCTGTGTTCTTCAAGTCTGTGAATGCTATGTCAATATTCTTCATGTATAAATGCATATATTACCTAGTGTATGTGTTCTTCAAGTGGAATGCATGTTTGCTTTGTGTCTAGTGGATGTGCTTGTTACTGTTACAATGGTAGTTTTGATGCTTTTGCCATCTTCAGCTTAAATTGTCTCCACGTCTTGCTGTACCTGTCTGGGATAAGGGCAGTACGTTTGTCTCAGTGAGTAACGTTTCTCACCTGTGTGGTATTGGACCAGGGGAGGGGCCGAAGCTAAGGATGACGTATTATTCTGCCTCCCAACAGTATTTTCCCAAAAACTATTGAAAACATGCCTTTTCTAAATAAGTTGTCAAGATGTCATTGTAAATGGTACCATGGCCCGGCTGTTGTGTTTCAGTTGTAGAAGCACCTAGAAGTACCTACAAGCATTTCTGTTTTTGCCAAGTACACCATAAGAATCCTGAAATTATAAATTATATATTTACAGTGAAAGTACTTAGAAAATGTTGGTGCTTTCATAAACTGAAGAAAACTATTAAAAACAGAGATTTTTGGAATGCATATTTATACTGTGGATGTAAATAATAACGCCATCCCCCATCTCTTGTGTGTCATTTGTGCAAGCATCTGGTAGCAATTTAGTTTGCCATTCACTCCATAAAGAACAAAAGAACCTCAATTTTACTTTTGTTTTGTTTTAGTTGACATTGTTCTCACCCCAAAGGACCCTCGGTGGGTGGGTGCCTGGTGGATGGGTTTTCTCGTGACAGGCAGCGTTGTTGGCCTGTCTGCCCTCCCCTATTTCTTCTTTCCAAGAACAATGCAGAAAGAGGTAAGACGCCTTACACTCACTCCAATCATCTATGTTGCAGAGCCCCCATGAGATGTGGGGGCAAAATACTAACAAAAGACGATTTGCATATTATCCATGTATATCCTGTAGAAAATGTTTTATTCCCAAGTAGTCTTTTTCTAATTAGTACCCAAGGCGGGGGCGGGCGGGGTCAACAAATCAGGTTGCTCAGATCGCAGTCTGAATCCCACGTCTCTCCCGACCCCCACTTACCTGATGCCTTCAGCAGTGGCGACAACACCCCCACTGTCACCGCTGCTACTGCTCCAGCTTCCTGCTGGTCACCATGGAAATGGAAGAGGGACTAGGCTTGGATCCCTGTCTGGCATGCTCTATGGTGGCCATCTTGCATCCTTTTGTTGGTATGAATGAACAGGTTGCCATGGCTATCAGCACCCTGGGTTACCGAATTGGCAACTCGGGGTGCTAATAACAATATTCACCCATTACACAGACTAGACCTGATGTTAACTGCACCAGTGACCTTCGATAAAAGCCCTCACTATGCTCATGCCTATGCAATCAGGCCCCGGGCCATTACCACCCTTTAGAGTTAATGAAATGGGTGATCATTGCTTGATTAAAAAAGCAGTTGTAATTTGATGATTACAATTGGAAAACCTATTCTGATTTTTGAATGGGCAACAATGAATAGGCTACATCATCTGGTTACTGTTGCTTGTTACTGTTGCTTGCTTGCTCTGATATGATTGTTTATCATTGATGGATTTAATAGGTCACAATACCGTTGTGTATGTTGTTCACGTTTTTTTCACTCCCATGTTGACAACTATATGGTAATGTCAGGAATTTTGACATTTAATACTGTGTATGTGTAATGAAAAGTGAGGGCCTGTGAACTCTGAGGCACAAAAACAGAATGAAAAAATAAACTATTTTTCTCTAATAAAATACTAGTTTATAAACCGCACAACCATCAAACTTGTTTAAGTCTACTGTACTAACAGGTTGTAGTATGAGGCCGGTTCAAAAATGGACACCGTTTGAAATCATGATAAACCTTATTTTAATGGTTGTAATCTATTGGAAACCATTTCTAAAGATAGGTTTTGATTTATTAAAGAATACACAATTTGGCTCAGGTAAACAGGCATCTTAAATGTACTGACTAGTTTTTTTTTCGAAGCCATGATTTGTCTTAACTAAGATAGACCTGAATTTCGCTCAGCAGAGTACTGGGGAATGGGCCAATATTGTCGAATATTGGAAGGTGTATCTTATAAGACAGCGACCCACGACTGACTTTTTTTTATGACGTGTATCTTGGTTTACACAAACCTTACGATTGACTATAACAAACGCCAAATGAGTCTCTCTTTCTCTCTAGGCTTGCATTTGGGCTAATTTGCAAAACCACAATGCCTCGCTGATGTAGCTCTGAACTAAAGGTGAACTTCGAGCGATGGCTTGTAGGTGGCATGTGTGACTTGGCTCAAACGAATTATCTCACTTTCGCATTTCAGGAGACGTTTTTTCCCAAGCCTTTTTAAACCCGCCATACTATATTGGTGTTTTGCAAACATGGCCCTATGCTCCAAGCAGAAGGCTGTCAACGCTATAATGCACTGACTATCTCTAATAGGGGTGAAACCAGGAATGCAGCTGTCTGCCAGCCTTGTCTATCTTGGGTTGATCAAGCTATGTGTAAAGTAGCATTGCCTTCCAAGACAAAGACACTTTTCTGCCTGGAGCTAAAAGCTTGCATTTGTGTTAATCTGCATGCCCCAATGCCTTGCTGATGTAGCTTGGGCACGAAGCGTTGACCTAATTTCCAGGACAGCTTTGGGGATATTTCGTCCAGGAGTTTAAAAAATATTTGACAGGGAAGGTGGTGCCCTCTTCTCCCAAAAATATACTATATCTCGCATGGTGCTTTGTAGTAGAGAGACTTTTCAGAAATGAAAACTGCCATTTATTTATTTTTGCTCGATTCGAGCCATAACCGTGGTAATATCAAGGGATGCAAAAATGAAACGTGAAAAAAAAGCTATTTGGAGGAGGAAAAGGGTTGAAATCGCATCAGGCTAGTGGTGGGGAGGGGGAAAGAGGACATCATATGAAGTTGGAGGTGGTCTGGGGAGCCAGTTACAGTTCTGACGGTTTATAGTGACATTTTCAAATAACATTTGGTCGAAAGTCAAAATGTCTAAAAAATAAAGTCTAAAAAAACATTTCAAATGTCTTCTTTTGTTTGTTTTTTGTTCGAAATGGGGGGGTTCCTCCCCAACCCCCCTTTTTTAACAAACATTTTCTGTTTTAACCCTTTTTTATACTCGTGAAAGCAAAAAAAACATGTAAATAAAAAAATAAAGCATTCGGAAAAAAATGTTTAGACATATTTTTTTCAACATTTTTGTAATTCAACCAAATGTTTTCGACATTTTCACTGGATACCAGTTCTGACATATTCGCATTATATGGGGAATACCCGGGGAATGTTGTGAGATTGATGCAGTAATAACCCACGATATGCTCGGGAATAAAAATGCATCACTCAAAGCAAAGAGAGAAAGGGTGTAATGGAAGAGGGGCAGGGAGGTCAAATCAAATGAGGTGGATGGGGGACCTATGGAAAAGGAAGGAGGCAAATGGGGAGAGCCTGTGACTTTTGAATATTTTAACGTTATTGCAGTAATTAGCATGAGATTACCACAGTAATTATCAGGGAAATGAAAACTGAGAGAAATAAATAAATGGGGGGACATCTGTTGTGATCACATCTACTAGGCAGTAGGAAATGGGTCTTTATGCCAGGGGCTCTGGTGAGTGGGTCCCAAAGCCATCATGAGTGGGCTTGAGAGAAACCTAATGTATTAAAATATACAGTGGGCATGGCCAAAGGCAGTGCTCAGTGCCCATGGCCCAATGCCATGGATAGTTGGCCTCAAGGAAACCTATAGGTGCAACATGTATAGTGGCCATGGCTGATGGGCCCTAAAGAAACCTGTTGGTGCAACGTGCACAGTGTCCCTTGAATAAAGTATGGTATAACAAAACCCTTGAAATAAATTGAAAAACCTTTAGTAAAGGGACAGTTAATTTTTTCAGATTTAACGAAACAAAACCCTTGAAACTGAGCGAATGTGGGACGTGATGATCATCTTAACTCAGCATCCCCCGATTGCAAAGTCCATGAGCACATACATAACAGACGGGATTCACAATGACAAACCAAATTGGAGTCCGGCGAGATAGCGCAGTAGGTTGAGCGCTCGCTGCTGTGATCTGTATTTGATCTGCAGGTCGCAGGTTCGAATTCCGGCAAGGCCAACTCAGCCTTTCATCATTCCAGATCCATAAATGAGTACGAATTCTGTTTGGGTGGTATTGTATGCATGTGTGTTCGATGTAAAGCGCTTGGGCAGAAGCACAATATAAATTACACATCATTAGATCATAGGGGTCATCAACAAGGGTACACCGATTTACGATGATCATCAGTTCCCACATCCGCTGAATTTCAAGGGTTTTGTTGAGTTAAATCTGATCCCCTTTTTTGTCCCTTATCTAAAGCTTTTCCAATTTATATATATGTATGTGTTGTGTTTTCTGCCATTTTCCCATTTATATTTTTTCATCACTCCAACCTAATATAGTGTGACCCGCAATATGTTTTCGAAGTGGCAAAGCCCCATATATCTTTAACTACAATACAAGCATAACCTTTGGTTCATTACCGTATCATGGCGTGTCAGGTAGAAATTGAAGTGGCACACAGAGAGCAGGTGTAGTCACTCATCTGTGACACATAGCCAACAGGAAAAATAAGCAGGAAACATCCAGCACAAAAAAAAGCTATGCAGACAGGGATACAATCTCACTTTTAAGGGAGCTGGACAAATGTCAGAAGAAAGTAATAAACAAATGGTGGGAAGAACATTCTCTTCATAATGATTTTGATGTTGGCAGAATTTAATGCTGCGAGAATGCGATGATGCTAACAACAGATGTTTGGTGGCATTCCTCAATATTCTAATCAAGTATGCACAAATAGATTGCAACAAAATGTTGTAAAAAATTCAAAATATATAGAAGAGAGGTTCTCTAATATACCTCAGAGAGAAGAGGGAAAAAAGCTTTGGGCAAGTATGGAGGCCAGCATCAAGTCTTATGAATCCGAAAATTAAAGAGAGGAAACAAAAGAAAGTTTCTGATGAAGAAGATTATGAAACAGGACAAGTTTACACATTTGGATGTCATTTCAACTCTCTCAGGAAAACTACAGCAGACAATATTTCTACAGGAGCTGAAGAATCTTATCCTCAGTCAGGTGAAACTGCTGCAACCTCAGAATCAGAAGCCACTACCAGTGAAAACGAGGAGTAAGTTGTGAAACTTAATTGTTTTGACAAAATTAGGTTGTTGTGTGTAGATGGGAGAGACACCAAAAAAGACAGAGGAAGAAACCTAGGCAGAGGTCAAGTTACCACAGAAAGAAGAAAACCCAGATGGGGCAGAGGGGCCCGAAGCACAGCAACCAATATGCCAGAGAGATCAATGCGCACTGGGAAGCTGACGGGGAAGTAGTGAATGAAAGAGATCAAATTAATATTGCTAATATATCTTTCCATATTGTAACCCCAGAGCAACAAAAGGTCCTTGGTTTGGGTCTTAACTTCTGCCCAACTGCACAATATGATTCTGCCCAGACACTAATTGATTTAAATGATTATATGCGTAAACATGTGTCCATAGTAATACCCCCAAACCACATTGAGCAACATATTTGGGTATAAAAGCACATATAGCGATCAAGGACATGGATTCTTTGGTGGATTTAATACAACTTGAGTCATACTCTATTAATAAAGCTAGTGATCATTCTATAAACTGGATCTTAATAATGATGTAAATTGGCACCTTAAAATGTCAATCTAGATTAGATCCCATAGTTCAGCAGGGAATCCATATTACAGCATTGCAAAATGTGGTCATCAATGATCTAAAGACAATTAGAACATTCAACACAAGCAATACAAAGGAAAACCTCGCCAAAAAGGAATTGCATATTTTGAAGGAACTTCAAAAAACATATCAGATTGTATCATCAAACCATCTGACAATGGTACAAATATTGTGATCATAAATAAAACCAATTATATAGCAGAAGTCAATCGACAGTTCATGGATCGGACTTGTTATCAAAAATGACCATCAGATCCCTCCATAGATATGGACTTAAAGCTAACTGAGTTCCTTTTCAAATGGGAACGAAGAAGTGGGCATTTTGGATAATGAAGAATGAAAATATCTGCAACCCAGAAATCCAGTATTGCCCACAATATATTTCCTCCTGATGGTCCATAAAAATTTGAAAAGGTCTTCAGGGAAACAAATTGTGTGCATTTAAAAAACATGTTGAAATATGTGGACAACGTCCTGTCACCTTTTGTGTCAACTCTTTGTTCATATTTGAGAGATTTTCTATATAAAATGTACCTAGACTTTGTCGACTTGGAATATGCTTTTCATAGTATAAATCAAGAGACTCGAAAATAGAGGGTGCCTGATTGATTTGCTTGCAGCAATAAAAGATCCACACACTGACACCTCTATCCAAGTCAGACTTGACCAAGCTGGATCTTTGACAAAAACGATACCCACCTTCAAAGGTTTGAAACAGGGCTGCCCGTTGGTGCCAGCATTATTTAAATTCTATATAGAAGATATGAAGGAGACTTTAAGTCAGGGCAGGGCCTTTTCACTGAAGTTAAATGATACAGAGGTGGGCTGGCTACTATACGCTGATGATATAGTTTTACTAGATCTCACACCAATTGGTCTCCAGCAAAAGCTTGATCTCTTACAACAGTATGTTCATGTGAATGATCTAAAGATAAATGCAAAAAAATCAGAGATCATGATTTTGGAAAATCTAAAAGGGATGAAAAGAAAAACACAGAGTTGAATGTTAAACAAAATCCGGAGGAGACCCACGCAGAGCATAACATATCTTGGAGTGACAATATGTACCAGTACCAGTGATGACCTGTGGGCTAATTGCCTAAGGATAAAAGTAAAGAATCTAACTGCGTAGACAAAGTTGATGGGGCACAAGTACTGTAAGCTCTCACTTGTCCCAATCATAAGATTTTACAACCAAAAGATAGCCCCAGCGCGCACGTTTGCAGCCGAGGCCTGTCTGGGACTGGGACTTCTGTGGGAAATTTGGGAAGTCCTAGAGGGCCTCTTTTGGATAAAGGTCTTGAGATTCCCCGTGTGTGTGCCTATGGCCATAATTAGACAGAAAGTGGGTCTCCTATCACTCTATGCAAAAGTGGTTTGAAACTCGCTCATATTATTCCGAAAACCGAATTTACCAACCTACCGTTCCCAATTTGGTGTACTGGTAGCAAAGAAACCGGGAAGACAAGATCCTGTTCTGACCATATGGGAGAATCAATGCCAAATGATTCTAGAAAACCTGGGAACGTACACAGAAGTGCTGTGTAAAAACGTTCTGCTGTAAAAAAAGATTATAGACGGAGATGACTGGAGCGAAACAGAGTTAAAAAGATCAAAGTCGCAAGAGCACACGCTTTCACAAAACTGAATTCATTAACCCTCTCCTCAAATTACCCATGATGGATTCCCACAACCCAGGATTCTAGTTACCAATTTCAACCTTGAGAAACGTGTTTACCAACAGCTACAAGAACACATTAGAAGCAGCAACCACCTTCATGAATCACAACACAGATTCAGAACATCGAGAGTAAGGCATTCCACATTATGCTCTATACTGAATAACTGGACATGTCTTCCGTCTTTTGTACAATCAACCACAAGATTCTGAACAATAGATTAGGAGAGATCAATTTGAGAGGGAGGCATTTAGACTGTATCACATAATTTCTCCTCTATGGGACTGAAAAAAACACACATGCTACTGGCTGGTTACCACCGAACTCATAACACTGTTTCCGTCGCCAGATATCCGGGTGCAACCAGGATATTACAAGTCCCGGTAGCCCCGGATGTCAGGCGGCGGAAAGTGTAGGTCCGCATTCCTGTGAGAATGGCGACACAGAAGCACCGGCTCATAATGAGGACTATGGTCTCCATCAGGCCCTATCCCTGTAGCCTCACATGTGTAGGATCCTACTGAGGAAAAGTATCATTAACTAAGGCCCTATATGTTTCAACTATGTAGACTATCTAGACTATACACACATCATTTATATGCCTTCCAAGTATTCTAAATCAAATGCAACCTCAGCAAATGCCTCATGCCCGCATACCTCTGGATGATGACTAACAGATTGAAACCTAACCCGCCTAAGACTGAGCTCATGATTGGTGGCAACAACCCGACACCAGTCAACTACCCAATGAAATGGGAAATTGCTGTGTGCCTATAACAGTGTTCACAAACCTTAGACTCTGGATGGACACCAGCTTCACATTAGAACTACAGGTTAAAGCCATGAAAAGGAGGCATTTCTTGCAGCCCCTAGTAATCTGGCACTTAATTCCTTACTTTACCTGAAATAAGTGGTTCCCCAGACTGTACCAGCTGGCAAGGAACTGGGACACGAATTAATAGGCCCCAGCATTGCAAGAGTGTTTAACAGGAGTACCCAGGATGTTACTACCCGGTACAGCCCCAGGGAGCTGGTTATCATAGCTATTCTGTATTAATTTGACACAGTGGGTCGGGACGAGCACATCATCTGTTGTTTCAAAGAAATACTCAACTAACATTGCTTCTGAGAGGAGCACCCTGGTGGGCATGGACATCTCGTAATCCCAACAGTCTAGTAGTAGATACGAAGGGTGGGTAGAAAGCAGCAAGGATGTTCAGGAGAGTGAAGCAAGATGGCTGGGTAGGTGTGAGTATCTGTCAACTTACCTGGAATGCAAAACTAATACTGTGAGAAAAATCCTGTTCTCTGAGCAACCAGATTGGCTGCTGTGCCTGGCCCAGCTTCTAATTGACCTTTACACACATGTTTAAAGCAGTACCCGCATTAGTCCTCTCAAGATTAGACAGCAACTATTTGGGGATTTTTGACAACCTACTGAACAGACTAGGAATAGTCCAAAGCATGACAGCTAGACTTCTTCTAAAACTACAGTGGCATGAACATAACACCCCAGCCCTCTGAACACTCTACTGAATCTCTGTATTACAAAGCCCTATGCAAAGTCGATGGTGACTTCGACAGCAGGATCCAGGATTCCACCACAAAGATATTAATTTACTACAAACCATTGAGAATTTGTTGATCCAGAAATGCAGTCTTAGTAATGGTCCCAAGTTTCAGTCGCAAACACAACAGAGTATCCGCCTTTACCTTTCTTCCAACCAGAATGTGCAGGTCTATACACAGGCACCTGGACACAGAGGAAAACCAGGTGACGTTTACAAAATCCCTGAAAAACTGTCTAATCAAATGACACCTGCAGATGATCAGAAAACTTAACAACTGGCTCCCATCCAGTAACATTGATGAGACCAACTCTCCTTTGCCTAGAGTAAAAGGGTTAGGTAGCTAATCTTTCTGGGGTGGCTGGCCTACCAAGGGTTTTACCAGATCCGGTCCTGTCTCAGAGGTGAGGTGGGGTAGTTGGGAGGGCTCCAGTCCCTGTACCTTCTATTTGTGCCTGCTTTCCTTATGCACGCACCGCATGATGCTGGTCACTTTCTTTCTCGTCATGTAGGACTTCAAGATCCAACAAACCTTGTGTTGGAATAACAAGCAAGCAGTCGGATCCAGACAGATACATCAGGGAGCTGCAGTGACTCAGAACATCACACAACACAAACCAACAGATCAAACATGCTCCCAGAAACATTGCCATCCAAGAGACCTAGAGCTTCATTACAAGTAGAGCGGTCCGAAATAAGGGTGCCTGTAGCAACTGTTAAGGATTTCAATCAGACAATACAACCGGGTCTCACCTAGCATGTAAAGCACAGTTGAATTACTTATTTATTATATCTATAGGTTCAATATTCTGAGTGATATACCACTCATAGCACACCATTCTCAAAATACCCCCCAGGTCACAGTGGACCAGGAATCAGGCTGGGGGGTAAAAGTAAATATTTATTTATTTATTTAAAATTCAAATCAACACAAATTTTAAAATATATATATGGGGCAGCAATCACCAATGTGGTGACAATACAAATCAGAAAATAAGTAAGGCAATTGAATTCCCTTTTGAGCAGCGCAGAAGATAAAACACAGGGAAAAGGCAGTTTTGGTTTGTGAAGAGATAGCGCTTAGGTTAAGATTTCCCCCTGCAAAGTTCTTAATTCACACATGAGCAATTCTACACAGATGTAGGTGAGCAGCAGGAATTCAGAAATAAACAACAGAATACAGTGTTAGAATATTATCTTCCCTCCCCAAACAAGAGAGAAAACATTTTTGGAATTTGGACACTTTTAAACTGACAGTTGAAAATGGCTTTGTGAAACAATGAAAAGTGTTGAAAAATGCTTACATTGATATAAATTGCTATGGGAGCAATACTAAACAGGTTCTAACAAACATTAGCTACAAGATAAGCAATAGAACACTATTTAAATCAGAATGGAAGTTAAGAAAAACTTTGAATGGGAAAATACATGTGTAAAACCTTTGCAAAATACAAATTTGCGCCTAATTTCCGCTACGCGATTTGTAATAGAAATGGGTCAAATACACTGTTTCATAATTAGTTGTGGATGTAGCTAAGGGTTTAAGTGAGAGTTGAAATTTCGTTTCTATCTATAAAATTGAAGAAGCTGTGCAAGTTTGACAAAGAGGCGTTTTTGAAAAGAAAGATGCGAAAATGAAAACAGGAATCAGTTTCTACAATGACAATTATGCTCTAAACTAGGGTATTCAGGCTGGTTACCAGTTTGAAACACAGTAAGCCCCAGAGTGGTCAACAGAAATCAAACCTAGCACCTCCGTGTCCGCCTTGGAGGACTCAGTTGGATTACCTGTGGAATGATTTATAAGGGTTTGGGATTTTGACAAGACAAAAGGATTTTCCAGAAATTATTACTAGCACAAGAAATCAAAGCAAGGTTTCAGACTGGTGTGACACTATTATAAATTCTTAAGTTAATAAGAGGATGGGTTGAGATTGGGATAGGACAAGGCAAATATACTATGGGTTACTATGATTCCCGTTGATACTTACAACTACCAATTTTGAGATTTGTCGTCTTTCTTGTTGCAAAGTTAACGAGTTTCAAAACGTAATCACAAATAGGAATTTAAATGCCAAATGTTCTTGTCAGTTTTTTTTTCTCCTTTCAACAGACAACAGCTGTCACATCCCTTTGATCAGGGTGGGGTTTAGAGGGAAGTTTCCTACCCCTCCCCAAAAGGGATCAGTGTTCAGCCTGCCATTGTCCTTGGCTGGGCCCCAGACAAATGTCTAATCAGTTCATTGTTGTCAATATGCGAGAACCTCCAGCATCAATTAAGCCTTCCTGTAACAGGGAGTGTCAACCTGAAGTGTCATCTTTCCCAGGCTGGGCACTGTCAAGTCAGAATTAATCAGTTGTTATGTCTAATGAACCATTTGTCCCAAGTATATACAGGGAAGAACCATAATACCACTTACCTGGGCTTGAGGCACGGAAAAGACTGGTGACAGGAATCTGCCTGATGCTGGCTGTGGGAACTCTGTACTGTCTCTTGATGAAATAAGAATTGCCCTGAGAACCCCCCGATGGACCGGCACAGGGGCTTGACTGCCGGGAAGCTCCCAGGGAAACCCTTGTGGGGAATAAAACCCTTGGAAGAGCTGCTAGGGTGCGTTGTCTTCCTGAGTTGACCAGGCATGGAGGGCTGGTCTGTCTAGGTTTCTGGCAGGTTTAGAGAATCGGGTTCAGGGCTGCACTATTCATATGTGGATAAAGGAATACACAAAAGTTAATCACAGTAGTCTGCCCGGGGAGAAAGGAATCCTAAGCTAGGACTTGGGGCTCTTACCATCCGTGAACATAAAGAATGCGGCTTGGTAAGTAATGTCCTTTAGGATGAGCGGAATGTAGAAAGACACTGAGAAAACAGAAAACGACAGAGTGAACCAGTTGTAGAATTGTTGGGGTCCTAATCAATGGTGGGTGTAGTATATTACCGAGAGATAACCTACCCGTCTGCTCCTGAGCCTTTTTTGAGCCAGCCTTTGAGGAAAAAGTTGTTTGCCTGAATTGTACCGTTCCAGGGACCTGGCTGTGAGAAAAGCATCTTTGAGAATGCAAGTTTCTATTTAGCACGAAACCACTGTGTGAGAATTAAGCAGTCAGATATGTTTACCTAAAGGTTCCCTACCAGAAGGCGCGAACCACGCCTTAAGTGGGCAGGGCTTAGGTGTACACTGGCACCGTCTGCCAGCGAGAGGACCCTGCACTCTAATGGTAAGAGACCCAGCTGATTACTAGGTTTTAAGCAAGAGAGGAGACAAGAGGTTTATAAGCATAGCACAAGTAAGGCACATGTAGGGTATAGGAAACAGAACGAAGTCCTAACGAATGTACATACATAGCGTCTGCTGGATCCTACAAGACTAGCAATCCATCTTCACTCTAGCGTTGCCTGGTAATAAGCGAGTGAACAGGAAGTGACCAGAGAAGCTTGCAGTGCATCCTGGGGGTGATCAGCTAGACTGCGAATTGAGTTATCGTTAGGTCTTGAGGCGGCGGCCATATTGGGATCAGGTCGGTTAGAGCTAGGTATCAAAGCAGTGGCCATGTTGGGATGAAGCCGGGATGGGAAATCCATATTGATATCCATCACAGTATGCCCCCTTTTAGGTTTGTTCCCTCCCGGTTCGGCAGGGTGCTTCAGATGAAAATCTTTCACCAAGGGAGGAGCATGAATTGCAGTTTCAGGTTCCCAGGTGCGATCAGCAGGGGAATACCCTTTCCAAACAACCAAATACTGTAGACAACCCCAGCGATTCCGGGAGTCACAGATCCCCTTGACTTCGTATTCTGGTCATACATCTCCGGTGGAGGACGAACTGAGGACGAACTGAGACCACCGGATGAAATGTGCTTCGATTATCGGGACTTAGTTGAGATATGTGAAACACAGGATGGATACGTGACCAGGAGTTAGGCAGACGAAGTCTGAAGGCAGCTGTTCCTACAGCCAAGATTACCTGGAAAGGGCCAAAGAACCGGGGGGAGAGTTTGGATGGCACTAAATGTCGAGGAAGGAACCGAGAGGACAACCATACCCAGTCCCCTGTTTTGATCACCCGGGCTGGAGTTCGATGATGATCTGCAAAATGTTTTCTCTTTGCTTGTGAGCATTGTAGTGCGGTTAGTGCTGAGCGGTGACCCTGATGTATCTGGTCCATTAAATAGTCCACATCAGCAAATTTGGTTTCTGATCTTTTCATTGTGGGGAAGGATGTAGGATTAAACCCATAAGTACAATGGAAAGGAGTTGTGTGAATGGCCGAGTGATAAGAGTTATTGTACGCAAATTCGGCCATGGGTAACAATTCCTTCCAGTCATCCTGGGCTGCTGATACGTAACTCTGGAGGTAGCTTTCCAATGTTTGATTAAGCCTTTCTGTCTGGCCATTGGATTGGGGGTGATAACCCGAACTGAGAGCCCGAGATATACCAAGAAATGTGCAGACAAGCTTCCAATATAGTGAAGTATATTGTGACCCCCTGTCAGATATAATCGTTTCGGGTAGACCATGTAGGGTAAAAATGTTATTGATAAAGATGCGAGCCATTTGTGCAGCAGATGGTATTCCAACCAGAGGGATGAAGTGAGCCATCTTGGTCAAAGTGTCTATAGTGACCATTATGGTGGAACAACCCCCTGGCGGCGGTAGATCCACTATAAAGTCGGTTGATATTATCTGCCAGGGGCGAGAAGGTAATGGCATCTTGACCAATTCCCCAAGGGGTGATTGTTGAGGTACTTTGGTCTGCAGGCAGATAGGGCAACATCTGACGTATTCATTTATGTCCTTCCGTACTGTAGGCCACCAAAAGAAGCGTAAGACCAATTCTAGAGTAGAAAGGAACTCACAGTATCCAGCTGTCTTTGAGGTGTGACACATGTCCAGAACTTCTTTTTGGAGGGACCGAGTGGGGATGAATGCTCTACTTCCATGAAAGTAGCAATCATCTTCCCTGGTTAATGCCATTTTATCTGGCAGTGAGAGTTGATTCTTTATGATGTGTTTGGATTGCGATTTAAGTCTTGTCAGGAAATCTGGTGCTGCAAATAGTCACATAGCCATCTTAGGAAAGATGGGTTCTGACTTGGAGAGTTCATTAGGAAGGTGTTCCTTGCGAGAAAGAGCATCTGCTTTTGAATTATCCCTTCCAGGGAAAAGAAATGTGCCCAATGAGCTTGGCGGCTGTTACAGTTCTGTGCATATTGTAAAATTCTGAGATTGTGGTGATACGTCCGGACTTCTACTGGATGTTTAGCTCCTAGGAGTAAATGATGCCATTCTTCAGAGGCTCGCTTGATGGCTAGACGCTCCTTCTCTAAGACGGTATAGTTGAGTTCAGCTGGTCCAAGTGTCTTGGATAGATAGGCTACTGAGCGTTCCTGGTTTGAGTTGTCCAGTTGGAGTAGAACTGCCCCTAGAGCATATTGTGAGGCATTGGTTTCAACAATGAATCTGCGGGTTTGATCTGGATTTAACAGAATGGGAGCTGAAGTAAATAATTATTTGAGTCTGTTAAATGCGTGATCTGTGATCGGAGACCATGTAAACTTAATTCCCTTCTTAAGTAGATTTGTCAAAGGCTGTGTAAGTCTAGAGAAATCGTGAATAAATCTCCGATAGAAGTTGGCGAATCGAACAAAACTTTGGATATCTTTGCCTGAAGTGGGAGTGGGACAATTCTGGACTGCGATACTTTTTCGGTATCCATTGCTATTCCCTTGGCAGAGAGTACATACCCTAAATAGGTAACCTGGGTTTGGTGAAAGGAACATTTTTCTAGCTTGCAATACAAATGATTTTGTTGAAGCCGTCGCAATACCTCTTCAACATGTTTTAGGTGTTCCTCGATAGTGAAAGAAAAGATGAGGATGTCGTCTAAATAAACAACCATATTGTGAATAAACCACCATATTAGCAGATTAGCAAACATGTGGTTCATAAACCTTTGGAAAATTGCAGGGGCGTTTGACAATCCAAGAGGCATCAATCTATATTGGAAATGACCAAACGGTGTTCTAAATGCCGTTTTCCACTCATCCCCAGGCTTTATTCGGATCAGATGGTACGCTCCTTTCAGGTCCAACTTGGTATATATATTGGCCCCTTTGACTGCTTCCAGAATGTTGGGTATTAATGGCATTGGGTATTTGTCCAGGACTGTGATCTTGTTCAAGCAACGGAAGTCAATGCAGGGACGAAGTTCAGCCATGTTTTTCTTAGAGACAAAGAATAGAGAAGCAGCTGCAGCTGAGGTGTATTCAGTGATAAAGCTGTGCTTTAAGTTGGTTCTAAGGTATTCATGGAGGACCTCTTTTCATTTCAGACAAAATATATATTCGCCCAAACGGCAAAGGTTGATCCGGAACTAACTCAATTGCACAATCATCCCTCCGATGGGGGGGCAATTGGGTGTATTCAGAGATTGAAAACACTTCTTTGTATTTATGATAGGTTTCAGGGAGACCGGAAATCTGATTAAGAGAAGTTATCCCCCAATCCTCCATCGGAGATGGGGCCGAGTCTACCATCACCTTCTGTTAATCTTTAACACAATGTGTCATGCAGTATTCAGATCCCAGAAAGAAGGATCCCGCTGATCAATTAATGTAAGGAGTGTGTTTCTTTAGCCAAGATAAGCCTAAGATAACCAGATGATGGGTTGCCCGAATTATATCCAAGGTTAGAATCTCTTGATGAGAAGAGATGGCCATTAGTATTGGACTGGTTTGGTCTTTGATGAGTCCGGAAACCAAAGGGCTCCCGTCTACGCTTTCCACTGGAATGGATTCCAATTTAGCGGATTGAGGGATACCATGTGAGGCGGCCCAGTGGTCATCAATGAAATTACCGGCAGCTCCGCTATCCACTAGTGCTGATACATTCTGCAGTAGCCGGTTTCCAATGGAGAAGGAAACTAGGAGTACTAACATGTGGGTGTTAGTCTGACTAGTGCAGAAAGATGAATTTGATGTTTGTGAGGAACCCTGTTCAGGCATTGGTTCCCGTACCGTGGTTCCCCTTACGGCCGGGCGCTGGCATTTTTCGAACGCCGAAGTGGTGCAATTGGGTAGTCCTGAACGGTATGCGTATTGGCACCACAATAGATACACAAACCCAAGGTTCTCCTACGGTTCCGTTCCTCAGGGGTTAAGGGACCTCGAGATGTAGTACCTTATTGCAGTGGCTCGTCTGTTGTCTGTGGACGGGATGAAGAAGGTGCGAATGATGTTCTTGGTGTCCTTCCTCTTCTCTCTATTGACATCTCTTTCATTCAGTAATCTATTTGCATCACCAATGCAATGAATTCAGTCAGTGTTGTGGGTCGTGGTACCCGCGATACCTCGTCTTTGAGGTCTTCAGACAGTCCCCTTCTGAATAAGGTGACTTGAGCATCGTCAGACCAAGTGGTCTTGCTTGCCATCTGTTTAAATTTTGTAATGTAGGCTAATATGTCTAGATTCCCTTGTCTGAGATCTAAGAGATGTTCTTGTGAGGCCACTCAGATCTCCTGCCGGCCAAACATGGTGCGGATACTATTGCAAAAGGCTGTGTGAGAATCTAAAATAGGGTTATTGTTGGTGATTAATGGTGTGGTCCAAGCCAGTGCTGGCCCAGTCATTTGTGACACCATATATCCCACACGATCTCTATCGTTATGGAAATATGCTGCTTTAAACATAAATTGCACTGCACAGGAATCTAAAAATGCCTTCACCTTATGTGGTTTACTATCGAATTGACCGCCTGGTGAGGGACCAGGAGGGACACCAGAGCAGTGTGGAATACGAGGGGCTGCGGCCTGCAGCGCAGTGTGTTGTTGGAGCTGTTTTAAGGAGGCGTTCTGCTGTTTCAGCTGTTGTACCTCGGTGGTAAGGGACTGAACTGCAGCAATCAGCTGCTGGATTTGTTGTTGTTGCCGCTCCTTGATTAGTGGTTATTTATGCCTCCGCCCCAGAACACTTGGGACAAGGTAAAGAGACGGGTGTTGCTATCTGTTATGTCTAAAGAACAATTTGTCCCAAGTATACACAGGGAAGAATCATAAGACCACTTACCTGAGCTTGAGGCACGGAAAAGACTGGTGACAGGAATCTGCCTGATGCTGGCTGTGGGAACTCTGTACCGTCTCTTGATGAAATAAGAATCCCCCTGAGAAGCCCCCCGATGGACCGGCACAGAGGCTTGACCGCCGGGAAGCTCCCAGGGACACCCTTGTGGGGAATAAAACCCTTGGAAGAGCTGCTAGGGTGCGTTGTCTTCCTGAGTTGAGCAGGCGTGGAGGGCTGGTCTGTCTAGGTTTCTGGCAGGTTTAGAGAATCGGGTTCGGGACTGGACTATTCATATGTGGAAAAGAGAATACACAAAAGTTAATCCCAGTAGTCTGCCCGGGGAGAAAGGAATCCTAAGCTAGGACTCGGGGCTCTTACCATCCGTGAACATAAAGAATGCGGCTTGGTAAGTAATGTCCTTTAGGATGAGCGGAATGTAGAAAGACAATGAGAAAACAGAAAAGGACAGAGTGAACCAGTTGTAGAATCGTTGGGGTCCTAATCAATGGTGGGTGTAGTATATTACCGAGAGATAACCTACCCGTCTGCTTCTGAGCCGTTTTGAGCCAGCCTTTGAGGAAAATGTTTTTTGCCTGAATTGTACCGGTCCAGGGACCTGGCTGTGAGAAAAGCATCTTTGAGAATGCAAGTTTCTATTTAGCACGAAACTGCTGTGTGAGAATTAAGCAGTCAGATATGTTTACCTAAAGGTTCCCTGCCAGAAGGCGCGAACCACGCCTTCAGTGGGCGGGGCTTAGGTGTACACTGGCGCTGTTTGCCAGCGAGAGGACCCTGCACTCCAATGGTAAGAGACCAAGCTGATTCCTAGGTTTTAAGCAAGAGAGGAGACAAGAGGTTTAGAAGCATAGCACAAATAAGGCACAAGTAGGGTATGGGAAACAGAACAAAGTCCTAACGAACAAACTTATGTAGAGTCTGCTGGTTCCTACGAGAGTAGCAACGCGTCTTCTCCCTAGCATTGCCTGGTAATAAGCGAGTGAACAGGAAGTGACCAGAGAAGCTTGCAGTGCATCCTAGGGGTGATCAGCAAGACTGCGAATTGAGTTATCGTTAGGTGTTGAGGCGGCGGCCATATTGGGATCAGGTCATTTAGAGATAGGTATCAAAGCAGCGGCCATGTTGGAATCAGGCCGGGATGGGAAATCCATATTGATAACCATCACATCAGTTAGCTCCAACTGGGTTACTTTAAGATTCACCTAAAATCTTTCATTTAAAATATATAAAATGAACATAGTTTATAGGGGATTTTGACATTTAAAAGAAATAGACCTTTCACCAAAACATGGTTTTAAACGGGCGATTTTTGCACTTCCTCTTGGAAAAAGCACATTTAAATTGATTCTTTTAAATCCACTTTTCTTAGGCAGTACATACTCTTTTAATTCAGCATTATTTCTGTCCTTGAGTGCTGGGCTGGTTTTTCATGACATTCATTTCTTAGCTGCTGTCAGTCAGTGAGGCCCAGTTTCTCTGAGCCACCTGGAGGATCTGTGATTTCTGTTCACTTTTAATTTCAATGTTTCACTGAAAAATGAATGGATCTAGCATCAAAACAGCACTTTGAAGGTTGCAATTGGTTGGGGAAGCTGCATTTTAAAAGGCATTTTCGATTTTTAGCCCAATTCTGTGGCCTTGCTTCATGTTAAATGTAACAGCACCCACTTGCATTCTCCTGCAGTGAGTTCTGTTTTTACCCCAACTTTGACTGTGTGTGGCAGGGGTGTGCAGCCTTTTGTGATTGTGTCCCATGCACAGTTTTTTGTAGATTTTTTCACACATAGAGGTTAGCACATCCATTTTTGGATGTTTCTTTCCCCATTTGTAAATTGAGGCAGTGGGGCCTATCGCCATGGGTAAAAATATCCCACAAAACGTACCGGCACCCTTTCCAAACCGCCAAACTAAGAGTCTTCCATTAGGGGCATGGAACTCCCGTCAGGCCTGACCTGCCCGGAGTTCAGGCCCCTACCGGCACGCTTTTCACTGAATCACTGGCACCATTACTAATGGTACCGGTGCTTCAGTTTTCAAACTCCATAGGAATGGGAAATAACTGTACCGCTGCCGCTTATGATATCCCGGTGGCATAGGGATGTCAAGAGCCGCAAAGAGTATTACACGGTCGGCAGTAACCTTCCACCTACCGGTGGGTTTTACCACCAATCCCATAATGAGGCCCATGACGCCAGCCTCAGTGAGTATGCAGAGCAGGACCCTCATCATTACAACAATCTCTGCATACCCGACAAATAAGACAAATACATTCACCTTACCTGCAAAAGGGCAGAGGAGTTGTCCCCCTAGCAAACTGATATAGACAAACAGCCAGAGAACGCAAATTCGAACTGGGACATTGGCCCTCATTACGGGGTGGCCGGTAAAATCGTGCGGTCGGCGGTGGGTTACCGACAACCCTGTAACACCGCTTCTGCAGCCTGACATTCCGGTGCAACCGGGATATTGTGGCATGCGACAGAACGGTAAATCCCCATTCCCGTGGAGTCCCATAGGACTCCACCGGAATGGGGTCACTGAAGCACCAGCACCATTGCTAATATTGTTGGGGCTTCAGTGAAAACACTGCCTGTAGGGGCATGGACTCCCGTCAGGATAGTCCTGCTGGGAGTACTGCGTCCGTACCGGCAGACTCGTACTTAGGCGGTCCACAAAGGGTGCCAGTACGTTGCTACCGGCACCCTTGTTTCCGGACTGCCAAACTTGTAATGAGGCCCACTGTGTGTGATTACAATGGGATGCCTTTACCTAGAGCCGGCAGACCCATATTCCTGAATGGGGCAGGGCTTAATACCACTTTTATGTGCTGGCTCACCTGTAACACCTCCCAAGGTGAACACAAAGGTAGTGGTTGACCCAGGGATCAATGTGAGGGGGAGAGCTAATTGAGATGAAGATGCAAGATTATAAAGGGGCACAGGAAACAGGATAGTGTGGGTTATTTTGGATGAGGTCAATAGAGATGAAGGAGGATCAAGAAATCAAGCCGAGGAAGGACGGTGTAAAAGAGCGTGGAGGAGAAATTCTGTAGGAATGTGGATGGTGAAGTATTGGTTGGTGAGAAAAAGTGGTACTTCCGCTTGATTTGCCTGAATGGTGTGCGAGTGGGGGATGATAGAGAATAGGGAGTGAAGGAGAAGGTGACTGGATAAGTAAAATAGGAATGAATATGGGAGACGGTGTGGATGGATTGTAGTGTTGTGGAGTGTGGAGAGTAGTAGTATTGTGGAGAGTAATAGTGTGGAGATGGTAGATTAGTAGTAGTGTGGACAGGGAAGAGTAGTAGTAATGTGAAGAGGGAAGAGTAGTGCTAGAGATTGGAAGGTGGAGGTAGCCAGTAAAGAAAAAGTAGAACATCAGATGAATAGAAGAGGAAGTCTGAGACTAAGAGGGCAGAGATGGTGGGTAGCTGGAAGAAGAGTACTAGAAAGGGAAACAAAGGATAGAACATCAGGCCTAGGAGTGCATGGGCATGAAAAAGGAATACCAAGTGGGGCCCGAATGTCTGGAAGGCACCTATCTTTATGTTACACTGCATTGGGGACCTACATTAGGCACCACCTAGATTGTGGAGATGGTTAGAAAGGGTGTTTTCCCTCACAGCATCACACCAAAACTTAAACTGCAGGGATAGACAATCTCTAGAGACCATCCTAGAGTTGAGGGATGCCTGGGCTAGCGAGGGAATAGCCTGCACTAGATGAGTGTGAAAGGGACAGTCCTTAGCAAGCCCCTTTACGATTCTTCAAATAAATAACTTTTGGATTATCTTCGAGAATTGGTGTGTTTTTGGAGTCATCTGTGACACTAGTTACACATGCTTAGTATGAACCTATGCACCCTTCTCAGCAAAGGACTATGGGAAATTGGTCTCATTAGGGTCAGTCTCTCCAAACCATTGGAACTAAAGCAGAACAGCAACAACCCTCATAGTATCAATTCAATTAAGTACAAAAAAGAAGGTGGGTGAGGCGCGCACTCTCGGTCCTGGTCATTTAAACCTGTTGCAAAAAGTAAGTAGCTGGGTCACATCCCAAAATGGACAAATATTCACAGGGTTAGATCCCTTCTGCTGCAAATCAAGTACTCAGTATTAACAGGGTTAGATCCCTCAGCTGCAGTTCTGTGGTCTGTAGTTGTTCTCCTCCTAGCGCTTTCGTATCTCAAATAATCATCAGGGAGGCTGTTAAGCAGGTGTGTCTAATTAGACTCAAAGGATTCTGGTAGCTGTAGTGAAAAACTTTTTTTCTGTTCAGGTAACCAGCAACCAACACCCCTCCAAAGCACAAGTCCTTCCCAATTTTGGGGGAGGGGAGAGATCCATCTATATGATTCTCCAAAGTGGGGCACAGTCACCCCGTGGCGCTGCTTCTGGAGCCCGGGACTCCCATAGCATTCAGTACAAAAAAGAAGGTGGGTGAGGCGTGCACTCCCGGTCCTGGTCAATTAAACCTGTTACAAAAAGTAAGTAGCTGGGTCACATCCCAAAACGGACAAATATTCACAGGGTTAGATCCATTCAATTAAAACAATGTTTATTTCAACATGAGTCATTACATCGCAATACAACAATCGATCATCATTTCCACATTATCAATGTATCAATCTTAATATGCCTACACCTTTTTTCTTGGATTCATGTAATCACACAAAAATCAATAAAATAAAAAGGAAATGAAAAAGGAAGGAAATGAAAAAAAAGCCTGAATCAGTACTCTCAAACCCTCATCAACAAATCGACAATGAAATAATGTTGCAATACTGTACCAACACTATTAATTCCTTATCTTCAACTCTCTTGACTCTATTTTGCTCACACAAGTAGCCCTCGCACAGAGCAGTAAACAGTTTACAGACACAACACACAATAGGATCAACACCATTGCACTCTTCCCTGGTCCTGTATCCTCTGCCCCCACACTCCAGCTGCTATCCAGTTCATTTTAGCACAGACTCAAACTGCATAAAACACACAGCTAAAATGTCTCAACCACTACCCACCTAGAATTACAATGACACCTAGGGCTCAGTTGCTTCCAGCTTGCACAGGATTTGCATCTCCCTTTCTCTCTATCCAACTGAAAACCCCCTCTCTCTCGTCTCTTGCCATGACCCGTTCCGTACGCCCCCCAAAATATCAGAAGTGTGCAGTACAAGACCACCTTCCATTGTAAGACTTTACTTTTTGCAGAGATCTGTGCTCGTTTGTTAGATCACAGTTCCAAATCCCATCAAGGCAGATTCAACATGTCCTCCCTCTGAGGTTGATACACTGAAGTATATGAACGTTTATGATTGTTACACTTGCTTCAAAACGACATGCCTGCCCCAGAAAACCTGAGTTATATCAACCAGCACATGACTAGACTGTGCCTCATTTGCAGCTCGGGGCCTCTAAACGAGAGTTGTAAAAATGAGGTAGCCAAATTTGGGACAGTGGATCCAATCTTTCGACGCTCATGTCCCAGCTTTGTCATTGAACAATATGGGAATCCTGGGCACACCATCCTATCTCATAGTATTGAAGGCCATGCTTTCTTCTGTTAAAGGTTTACCTTCTCACATCCTGGTGGCATTGTTTAGCCCATTTCCTGATTTTTCTTTTAATGTAGGTCATTAAAGTATAAGGGTCCCTTGGAAGATAGCACTTACCAAATGTCACCAGCCTCCTGTGAGTTTATTCTCGTGTCTTCTTATTTGACACAAGAAACATCTTTAGTTTTTTTTCCTACCATTTCAAATGTTCTTCACATCATGAATAACAAACTGCAAGTCTGTGTCACACACTTAATATAATAAATTGAACTTATCACACAGATGATTTTGTTGGGTGCAATTAAATGAAACATATAAAATCTTTAAAACACAGTGATGAAACTAAGGTGTGATATTTTAGGCTCATGCATATCAGTTTAATGGCACTTTTAGACTTCCATTTATAAGGGAGAAAATAAAGCTACGCTCATTCTTTTGCATAACATATTTCTATAGGTTATATATATATATATGTATATATATATATACGTATATATATATATACATATATATATATATAATTTTTGGCAGAATGTGATTTGTGTTCTTTCCAAGTTTGGTAAGCAAAGAGGCTAGTATTTTAATTAATTAAAATCAAACATTCACAACAAATATTTGCTCAATGTAAGACAAGAACTGGAATCTATGTGTATGAAAATTGAAATCTCGGCTCGAAGCCCAGCTACACCACCTAACCAAAGTGTTTGATCCTGGGAAACTGCTTTAATCTAATAAAGGCTAACCTATCAAAATATGCCAGTTGTGTGAGCTCCTAAGAGTGATTTCGAACCCAGCATACTCTCTTAAGAAATGCCTCACTCGTGGTTTAACTGGCGGTAGTGGTGCCTCATATATAATTATTATGACCATTGGTATATTGCACACCACAAAGTAATTTGTTTCTTTACTCACTCATAACAACACTACATGAAACACCAATCGGTGGTCTGTTATGTGCAGCTTACAGATTACCTCTCAACTGATCTGCAACCTGAAAATGTACCTCATTCAGGACTGCTGAAGTTGCCCTTGAAATGACACTTGTTTACAATTGTGATTCCAGCACTAATGGAATTGATAAGGGAACGTCAAGGAAGTTGCCATTCTTTTTTTGATCACTACCAGGGCAGAATAGGAAAATAAAAGCTATGATGGTGAAGAAGGCGGGGATGGCCCCGAAATACTTGGATCACTTCATTTATTGGGTTTTGAGGGGACCCAAATTTGTTTGTGCCCCGGGCCACAAAATCACTTAAAATGGCTTTGGTTGCTAGTAGCAACCGTGGTAAACGCTTTACAGCCAGGGTCACATGATCTCTTTCAGCCAGTGTCAGAAGCAGGCAGACTGCTGCATTCGAGCTACGATGAACAAGTGGAGGACTTGGGTTGGCCCAGATAGAACAAGCTGCAGTAATCGAACATTGCCGAATCAAAGGCATTCACTTGGGACACGTGGTCAGGGTACAGTTAGAGGTCAAATATCTGGGGTCAACACCCTGAACTGAAAGAAGATGTTTCACTTCCCTCTAAAATGACAGTCTTCAAAAATAGCGCTCTGGTTACAAACTTCAGATAAAGTAGTGGATGGGTTAGTCTATGGAAGAAAGAAAGAAGTAAACGTACTTTCATTTTAGCCTAGTATGGCCCAGCTACATGCACGCCTACATTCCTTGAAATGAAGCCATTGGCAATTTGGGTTTTTGGTCAAATGCACTCCAAAGTCTGTGTCCTTTGCATGTCATACAGAGTAAGAGCAGGAACAGCAACATTTTCTCCTCCAAACTGTAGGTGATCGATTGCATTGAATACACCAGTGCCGTTCGCATTCTGGTCTTCACTGGTGTAGGGCCATGCACACGTTTTACGTTTTTGAGTGGGCGTCTCACAGTGATAATCGCCTTTATGCAGATACGCATGAAATGGGGTGCATCTGTGCTGTTTGTTGTTGGAAGTAGAGGCATCACCCCATGATTTCGCGGCCCAAATTACAGAATCCGAAAAAGGATGAAAATATTGCTGGTCATTTCAGTGCAATATTTATGTGTGGGATGGGTTTGGGTAATACATAATTTGAGGGGAGTATTGGGGGATGCGGTGGGGTCTATTCCTGCATATATGTGCTGAAAGGTGCCAAAAGAAAAAGAATGTTGACCTTTTCGGAACAGATCCGAAAAGGTCACAATTACACGCTACTATGACATTAGAGGACAATGAGTGAGCTTTATGAATATAATTAATCATCGACCACCCTTGGGGACCCGTGACAAGTTTGGGTGGTACTGTTAAACTCTATTGCCATTACCACAAAAGTTAACAGGAGCCTGTCCTTGCCAATTTGAGTTATTCCCTTTATGAAGTTTGGTGTTATGCATACACCATTGACACCATTGCACGTGGTGATTACGCCTCCAATCACAAGCCGGCAGTTTTCTGGCTGTAATACTTTCCATTAAATAATGTGAAAAAAAAATGGTTTTACATAGAAACATCATAACATGTATGCTAAACATAGCAAGACCAATTGCTTTAGTGAAAACAAAATTAACTAATGCAAATGAACTTCTGTATTTATGATGCTATGAACTGTACAATGTGTATTAGTATTCTATAAGGTAATGGCAGACTGAACGTGTATTGCAGATTACACAATAGTTATATCTATTGACAGACGCACATATTGTCAACATGTCATTAAGAGTACAAATTATGTTAATAGCACATGCATGTACATGAAAAGAAAAAGGATATCTCGTGTAGCTTAAACATCCTGTGAACCCTAAACTGTGAAGTGTCAGCTTTCTTACGACCAGGACTGCACCGACCCCCATTAAATTCACATTGAGAAATGCATGAACGACTGAAAGGAAAATATGTGTTTGCTTGATGTTCCAAATAACTAATAAAATTACTAATATAATACACGAAAACAAGTTGTATATTACATACAGCTCAATTGAATGGAGTTGTATTTTTAAGATGATAGGGAGATCAGTAGCTTGAGTGTCTGATTATTCACTAAAGTGCATGTTTAATAGCAGAGGCCTTGAACAGGCCCTGATCTCTGTCTCTGGTAGATCCCAAGAAGAATGTATGTCTGTTCCATTAAGCAGCCAATTAAAAATATCTTTTGCTTTAAATACATCATATGGCTCTGTTGAGACCATAGGCAAACCACACATGGAATTCAAACTTGAGTGTTACAGTAAAATGTGCTGCACAGAAAAAAACTGTTTATTTGAAAATGACAATTTGGAAAAACAATTTTGGATATAACTTTGGAACCCTCGATCCACATATACAATCCGAGGAAGATGGGAATTCAGCAGAACAGCACAAACCAATTTCCTACTGCTGTCAACACAGTTACATTCTCTTATTACACTTCATCAACTCACACCCTTGGAGACTATCCAAGACCCTCCATGGCATGCTTTCCTCTCTAAGAAATCTAACCATTTCTCATCTCTCTCTCCTATGCTTCTCCACTAAAATCAGCAAAATACAGAACACTTGGTCCAATCTTCTACCTTTGCCACCCCTTTGCTCTTTCTCCCCTCCTTCCATCTTCCCCAGGCTCTCCTCTCTATCTCCCTTTTCTTTCCCCTACCACACTGAGCTTCCACCCATTCTTCGCTCTACCAACCCACCCTGTCATCCAGTTTACCACTTTGCACCACAAAATGTTAAGGAACTTGCACCTGTCACCTCTGCTCACCTCTCTCCTTATGAAAACTATCTCTCTCAGCTGGTATCTTCCCAGTCTGTTACAAAACAGCCATGGTCATACCTCTCCCAAAGAAAGCAAGTGCTGACCCAACAACCCCTCATTCTAATGACCTGTCTCTCTCCTTCCCTACTACTCTGAAAACCTTGAGAGTGTTGACTGCAGCCACATAGTCAACTCTCTTGCGGTACACACACTTGCTGATCCCCTCCAATCTGGATTCCAGTCCAAATACCCCAATGAAACTGCACTCATCCACATCGCCGATTCTGCCCACCACTCCTACCTTTCCTCCATTCTGATTCTTGAAGACCTTTGACATTGAGGGTCATTCCTCCCTCCTTCAAAGTGTTATCCTCCTTGGATAAAAAAGGACATAGTAATTGACTGGTGTCCTCCCATATCTCTGACCATTTCCTCTCCATCTCATGGCACTCCAGAACTTCCTCCCCAACACCCTTTGCTGTGGCTGTCCCACAAGGGTCAGTCCTGGGCCACTTCACTTCACACCACATACCGCCTTACTTGGCAAACTCCTTTCCTCCTTTGGCTTTGACTATCAACACTTCTTTGACAATTCTCAGATATGCTTCTCCTTCCCTCCGCCACCCTTCAAATCTTAAAATTCACAACTAACAGCCTACCTGCCATCCACCACTGGATGGCTTTACGTTGCCTTGTGCTAAACCCTTCCAACATAAACGTCTTCTTTCACCCCCAGCCCTCCTCACCCACTTGCCCATGGCTCAAAACCATGGGGTTCTCTTAGACAGTGACCTGCAACTCTACAAGTTCCTCATGATCACTGCTACTGCAGCTATACTCCATCTGATAAGTGTAATAAACATCCACCCACCTCTCACACACCACTAAACCCCTAAAATGATATGATTAGTCATTTATAGCACACCTGTACACAAGTGTTTCTAGGCGCGACAAGACAAGGGAGGGAAGACAGAGGGAGGACAAGACAAACAATCTTACTAGGCCTTGTGTCATTCAGATTGTGCAAGTGTGAGAACAAGATGTGCAAGGGGAAAGTGAGGGGGGACGTCCAAGAGAGAGAGGAGGGGAAAACATGGCAGCAATGCTCTGAGTAAGTGCAGTCAGGGCAGCATGGCTCTGGGTAGTGCAAGGAGAACAATGGACTATAGGGTTGCAGTTACAACCACTAAGTGTGTGGTAGGCCTGCAGGCAGTGCAAGGGTGAGAAAGAGCCTGTTACCCAGTGAGACTCTGAGTGTAGCCACGCAACCAGTTGGTGCAGCAGAAAGGTAGGTCAGCGGGAGAGGGAGAGGTAGAAAGCAGAGGAGAAGAGGAACGTTTTAAGCTGCTTACGGAACTTCAGGTGGTCCGTCTCAAGTTTGAGAGGGGCAGGGAAGCCATTCCAGATGGAGGCATCTGCAGAGGAGAGAGATTTACCCCTCCCCCACTCTCTGCCTGGAGATGTGTCTAACCCTTAGAGAGTTGGAGGTAGCTGAGCGAAGTGCTCAGAAGGAATGTATTTTGGAAGAGAGCGTTAGATGTAGTGCGGGCCCCGGCCCCAGACAGCCTTGTGGACAATACAAAGGGCCTTGAACTTGATTCTTGGAGCCACTGGGAGCGAGTGGGAAGATTTCAGGGCTGGAGAGATACAGTCCCTGGGCTTGAGGCCAAGGATAAGTATCCCAGTCCTGTTCTGGATTAGATGCAGAGGGTGGAGAGTGGAGGAAGGCAGATTGAGAAAGAGGCTGTTGCAGTAGTTCAGCCTAGAGAGAACCAGGGCTCTAGAGACAGTGAACTTCTGAGAGAAAGTGACAAAGGGAAGAGTCACTTTGAGGAGGTGCAACTGCTAGTGGGACTTCTTGGAGACGTCCATGATGTGAGGAGAAAAAGAGAGAGTGGAGTCAAAGATGACACCAAGGATTTTTACCTCGCAGGAAGGCAAAGGAAGAGGGCCAAAGGCGAGCGCCGAGAGTGAAAGAGGGAAAGCAGGGACAGGGGTCCCAATGAGAAGGATCTCCATTTTACTGGCATTAAGGCAGAGATCGTTGGAGGCGCACCAATCCTGATTCGCGGATAGACAGCCAGGAATGAGCGAGATAGGAGAGGAAGCTGAAGGTAGCCTGAAGGAAAGCAGAATGTCATCCGCATAACACTGAAAGTTAGAGGAGAAGGTAGAGATCAGGTGGGCAAAAGGGGCCAAGTAGAGATTCAAACATCTCTAATGTAATCTCTACTCTTGTGCTCAGCAAGCTGGTGGTGCAATCCTTCTTCTTGGCTTACCCCTCGACTCTTTCGCTTCACTAAACAAATTCCTCAGCTTTTTAAAATTTTAAAATTGTGTATTATTTATTTAATTCTTGATTATGCGCCAAATCACCCGTAGGCCTCAGGGCGTACAAATAAGACAGACAGGGACAAGAGCAAGGACAGTGAAACAGCATCAGAAACATTGATGACTAAATCAGTGAAGCCCAAAGAAAAAGGTTTTCAAGTTATTTTTTAAAACAACAAGGGACGTGGATGTTTTCAAATCCAGTGGAATGGGATTCCAGGTGCCAGGGGCCAAAACATCAAAGATTGTTTTTCCAAATGTGGTCAGGCGAAATCTGTTTGGCCTGGTCGAGAGACCTAAGCGCTCAAGAAGGCACATAGCGTTTGATGCATTCTGACAGGTAGACAGGTGCAGCGAGGGCATTTGAAGGTAAGTGTCAGAATCTTAAAGGCAATACGATGTTTAACTGGGAGCCAATGCAGACTTCTTCTGGCTTCGGTGATAGAGTGCCATCTGAGGATGCCCAATAGTGCTCTCACTGCACTGTTTTGTGTAACCTGAAGAGCTGCAAGACTGGACTGAGCAGTGCCCGCGAGAAGACTGTTACAATAGTCCAGCCTCGAGTTGACCAAGGCAGAGGCTAGGATGGACATATTGTCAACAGAAAGAAAGGTGCAAAGATAACCTAGCTGTTTGTTGATCAGACCACAAAAGGCGCGGGTCTTGGCTACATGTTGGCTCATAGAGAGCTCGGAATCAAGTGTGAGGCCAAGTGTTTTATCGGTCTTAGTCACAGAGATGATGGTGTTGGCAATGGAAAAGTTATCATATTCCGGGGATACATTTTTCAACATATGATTGGTGGCCGTAATTGGAATTTCCGTGTTATCTGCATTGAGAGCCATGGAGTTTGCCTTCATCCAAGAGTGAATGGCAGAATAGATGGAATGAATGGCCTCGGCATCCTGAGCATAAGTGCCTGATAATTCAAGGATGACCTGGGTGTCATCAGCGTAATTAGTGTACCGAACACCCAGGTCATCAAGCATCAGGAGAAGCAGAAGAATGTAAATGTTGAAGAGCGTGGGTGAAAGTGATGAGCCCTGAGAAACACCCCGCATGAGAAGAGTAGGGGAGGAACAGGCATCGTGGATAGCAACTCTGGAATTATGAGGACCCAAGAAGGAAACAAGCCATTGTGTAGTGACGCTAGAGCAGCCCACCAGTATTTGCAACCTGGCCTCCAACAGCTCGTGGTCGACCAGGTCAAAAGCAGCCGACAGATCGAGTAGCATAAGAAGTGCTGGGTGACCTCGATCGATGTTGGCCGACAGGTTTGACTTCTGGTCAATCAGGGCAGTCTCAGTGCCATGTCTAGCACGGAAACCATATTGACGTGGCCCTAAGATGGAGTTGTCCTCGATGAATCTCTGCACATGGAGATATGCTACCCGATCCATAACCTTGAGGAGAAAGGGAACGTTAGTAATAGGTCGGTAATGCTTGGGCTGAAGGGGGTCAAGATTGTCCTTTTTAAGAAGGGGAGTAATCCATGCCTCTTTAAGGTTCATTGGAACCTGACCTCCGAGAAGGGCTGGTTGATCGGTTTAGTGACCCATGGGCCGATGGTATCAAGGCAGCCGACCAGCAGCCTGGACGGGCAGGCATCACCCTTACATGTGGTGGGTTTCATAGACAAAATTATCTTAGTAACATCCTCCAATGTGCAGGACGTGAAGGAGAAGGTGAGCTTGGAGGTAGTTTGGTGACTAGTGGGGGCTGTGCTTGGTGAGGATGTAGTGTGTGAGGACAGACACTCTTCTAAACCTAACCCGATCCTCCCTACCGCTACCTATCATCACCATGCTGGATGGCTATCCATGCAAAATCACTCTGTCTTTAAATGTCTGCTATTTATATTACTGCTACTCATCTATAAATCCATTCATGGTCTTGCCTCTACTACCTCACTGAATGCATCTCAATGTACTCTCCCTCACAAACTCTTCGCTCATCGACTCTTCACAAGCTATCAGTCCCCCAGACCCTGTGACTCCTCCAGCTTTGGTCCTTTTATCTAATTGCTCTAGGAATCAAAGTCATCTCTTCATTGGAACTGTTTAAAGCAGGTCTCACATTTCATCTTGAAGCAACAGAAGGAGCACACCAAACCCCTCCAACCTCCTTTTCAAACTAATCACCTAGCCCACATCACCTGGAATCTGCTCTCAAACTACTCTATGTAATTGGACAACATGTATATACTGGCACCAGGTTCCACATTTAAAAAATGTTTTAATGTCCTGATGTCCCTGATTTATGTTCAAATTATTACAGCTTCACCAACCGGCACACATCGTTCAATACAACAATGCTCATATGTAAAAGCTTCTTATCCTCGGACTCTCTATGGTCTCTGTTATTGTCTACTTTGTAAGTAATTTCTGTTAAAAATGATATCCTGTGTTTAATACATAAAAATGCAAATATAAATCTATCAAAATGTGTGGATTATTAGCGCACATATTTTAAAAACTCAGTAATGAGTGACATGTTCTGTTATGTTATGCAATGTTATGTTATTTTTTGGCTCTATACCCCAGAACACTGCCATTTTCATGATCTCTAGCCACTCAGACGTTTGTGAAATATGAGAGGGGTAGGTTTGTTAGTTGGAGGAAACAGAGAGAATACAAGTGCATTTGTTCTGGTGTTGGTAGTTTCAGTTCAGAAAAAAATAGTCACTGTGTGTGAGTTTGCTTCTAGATCATCTGTGTTGGTGGGCATGCAGGTGCTTGAGTCTACATGAGAACATGTGTGCCCATGGCATAAGGATGCATTGGCTTTGTTGAGATTGTGTACGTTATTGTAGGAGGTGTGAAGTTCTGCTTTTTGGTGTCACTGTGGGGGTTTTTATTAGATGTGTGTGCATGGCATAGTGTTAGATGCATGTGCATTCCATAGTTGGTTTGCATGTGGTATGTTTGCAGGAGTATGGAGGGGTTTAGTATGAGTTAGAGGGGGAAAGAGAGTGCATCCCTCATGGCATCAGGTTATGTTGCAGTAGTGCTGGTAGCCTGCTGGGTAACTGAAACCCTGGTTAGCTATGTTTGGCCTCTTTTAGACAATGGCCTATGGCTTGGGAGTTAACTCGCCATATTGAACAGCCATGTTTTTACTGATTTCCTCAAGGTCAGGTGTTCCGCTATTGGGTGTATTCTCTTGGGGAGGGAGTTCTAGAGTGTTGCTGAGATGTTTGAAAATGCTGATCATCCTTATTTCATTTTTTAATAATGTTTGGCTCGACGCGTATGTGATTGCTAGACCTCAGGTTTCCGTTTGGTCTTTAGATGGAGATTTGTTCTTGTAGGAATTCTGCTTGTTGGCTGTAAATTGCTCTGTAGACAAATCAGAGTGTTTTGAAATAGATTCTTTCTTGACTTGCAGCCAGAGTAGTGATCTTAGTGCTGGTGTGATATGTTCTGTGCTTGTTGAGTATAAGAAGTAGTCTTGTTGCTGGGTTCTGGATTCTTTGTAGTTTTTGGGAGGTAGAAAATGGAGAAAAGGGAAATATCCCTCTGATAGATAGTAGGTGGCAGAGTTATTGAGGCTTCAGTGTTATCTTATTGTCCATCAGAATTCTGATATTTTAATCACTTTAAGCACTCTGAAGGATTTTGGTCTCGTTCCCATTTCAGTTTCACCCAGGTTGAGTTTAAAGTTGCTGTTTCTCATCCATGCATTGATTTGTGAGGGGGAATTGATGAGGGTTTGGTCGTTGTCTCTAGATGATTTGAATGCCATCTACATAAGCAAAGCCTCTGTCATATGATGAGTTGCACCATGTATATTTTGATGAGTAGTGGTGGGAGGAATGAGTCTTGATGCACAGCACATGGTATTATGCATGAGGTGAGCTGAAAGAGGGTAGCCATGTAGGTTTAATTCTTAGGAAGGATGTCATTCATTGTAGTGTGATGTTTATCCCTGCTTTGTCTATTCTTTAGATGAGGGTTGTGTGGTTGACTGTATCAGAAACCTCTTATAGTATCAATGTGGAGGCGGTGTTGGAGTTTGAGTTCATTTTTAGGTCATCCCAGATGGAGATTAGTGCTGATTCAGTCTCTCTGATGGGTCTGAAACCTATTTTTGCATGGTCCACAAGATGATTCTTTCCCCACGTGTCTTAGGATTTGTCTGTTTATGTAAGTTCCTAGAAGTTTGGCAGGCTAAGGGATATTTGATTTGTCTGCTTCCAGTGGTACCTTTTGAGAATGTAGTCTAATTTGAAGCTTCTTGGGACATCTCTTGTTTCTTGTGATTGATGAGCTTGTGGAAGTATTAAGTGTCTGGTGGTAAGCACAGATGTATTTACAACAAGGCTACCCAGATTGCTTGCTAGAGGAGCAGCATTTTTTAAATATAAAGATAGTTTTGGATGTCTGAGTCTAGCTGATGCACAGCACTGCAGGTGATTATGAGCTGTTAACAGTCATTCCACTCTAGCAAAAGATGTTGATGGCCAAACTTATATATATGCTTGAAATTTGCAAAAACTTTATTGCTAGCGTGACTTTTGTTTTAAAAAAAAAAAAAAAGGAAACGCGTACCAAACGCAGCGTGCTTTAGGTATTTAGTGATTCGGTCATACAACTCTCACAGACATATATGACCGATATAAAGCTCTTTGGTCATTCTTATCTTCCCAAGATGCTCTTTAATATGCAAAACAGCCAAAACCTCATTGGTTGAATTGGGGCCACTTCACATTATCTTTGGAGTGCTTTCTAATCAATACACTCATACACTGTGTTAACCAATCATTTTTGTATTCAAATAAATGACATGCATTTTTTTAACGGTTGCTAAAATGAAGGGTTTCCCTTTACAAGGTAAAGGTTAAAAATACACCATTTTACAATATTAAACACATGTATATGCTTAAATCAAGCACAGAGTTCCCACAGATGACACTAAAATGATATAAAGGAGCAACCACTAATTTCCCTCCCTGGCCCCACATTTCAGAGGTATGTGGCAACACAAAAGATGAAAGCTTGAAATAGATCATAGAGAAGTTAAAATGGCAAAGAGTAAATCTGAATGCGCAAGTGCATCAAGAAACCTGTGAAAGAATACCCAAAGCCATAGAAGGATGAGAACAAAAAAAACTCTGTGCCAAAGGTACACACTGTTTCATAGTTGTAAATATCCCTTCAGCCATCTATAAAGAAGCTGCTCAGTGCTAAGCAGGCAAATGGCATTTGTGCTGGGTTGATCATGTGTCTTTGATGACATTCTGCTGCACACTCAATACTGCCATGAGAACCAACCGCAATGTATGTCTCACAGTGCATAAAATAAGTAATCTTTACATTCATTATATTTTAAATACAAGGTAGGACCTTTACTGTCAAACAGTACTTGAAACGACAGCAGGACCTCTATATCTATACCCACAAACCTCAAAATGTTTCCATGTTTTGTACAGTCCAACTCTACGGAGTTAACACTAATTTTAAATTACCTTAAACGTAAGCTGCCAAGACCCAGAGCGTAAGCCACAATGGCAAAGGTAATATTGTGCTGACATGCCCAATCCATTGCTCAATCCTACTCTTGGAGTGTTGGGTATTTTGAACAATTGCACAAACAACAATGATGTAAACAGTATGTAACACTTCATTTGTTATAAAAGGTGCCTGCACTGTGAAGCTGCGAGGAATGACGTTGCTTCCACACGTGAATGTTCAGTGTCACCCTTATCCATTAATTCACCTTGAGAATTCACAGCCAAAGATTCCAACAACCTTCTCCAATTATCTTTACTCTACTGAGGTGTTTAGACGCAGGCAGAATTTACAAACTTCACTCCATATTATAAGGGTGTTGCAGCCCAAGGGATTGGAGGTACATCATCTGAAGCAGGTAACTTGCCTTATTTACATTTTGCCCCCTGCTAACACCAGAGCTGTATACATGAGAAGGGTGCTGTGCTCTTTTTATTCAACATTTTCTATAAGATGTGCCTGTTCCACTTGCATATATTTAATATGTAAACTTTACCATTTGACGAGACCGGATGTGGACATTTAGGTATGTTGCATTCATATTACAGACCAGTCTAGGTACTACTCATAGAGTGACAGCAGGCAATTTGTGAGAGAAACCAGATATTAGCATTGAAACCAAAATTCATCATTCCAATATTCTCTCCCTTGTATCCAGTTGGCAGACAGCTTATGTTCTGATCACTTCCTCTAAAAGTATGTGTTCAGACCTAACCAAAAGTAGACAATTAGCCATAACAATTACCTTTAGTGCACTCAACTGTAGAACACTCTGCCTTCTCCAAATCTTGGGCAGCAGAGATCTGAAAACACCCTTTCAACTAACATAACATAGAAGATGACAGGCTTGAATGAATAGTGAGGAAGCAATACGTTCCTAACCTCTGCAACCTTAAAAACATCCTTATAATATTATGAGGCCAAAATGGGGGACGAAACGGGGGTGGAGGGGCGTAGTTTGGACAATGCAGACATAGATTGTTGAAAGGGTGGAATCTGGTGAAGGTGCAGAGTCTGGCAGAGGTGGAGTAAAGATGGTAGGGGGGTGTATGTACTCATTCGGGCCTAGGGCAGCAGAACGCCTAAATATGCCACTGGTGGCAGGGGGTGTCTGAAGAATGATTAGAGGGTTATGTAGAGGTTGCGGTAAAGCAGTTCAGCATTGTGGCTGTTCTGGGGATTTATTGGTTGTGATATCATTGCTAATGTCTTTGGGCGTGTTAGGTAGAACACGTTATTTATCAGATCTGGTAGCCTCTTGTACTTTTCACTGACTTCTTTGGTTTGACACCCTTTTTCCTCCCAGGATTACTCTAAAGCCTCTATGGGAGAGTGGTTCTGAACTTTTCTGTTTTACGTTGACAGTCCTTACAACTCCGAAGGAAAAAGTGCCCCATAGCATCGTCCCTGAGGAGTGGGGGCTGGTTTCTGTCCATGCCTGTGCCGTTTTTGAAAAAAAAGAAAATGTGAAAAAAAGAAAATGTGAACAAAATTAGTTTTTGCAAGGAAAATCCACCTGCATTGGCATAATTCATCAAAACAAGGCAACACATGATGCAGGCATCATTCACATGCTGCTGCATCATGCAAAGTTGAGGGGCCTGGGCCGCTGCCGGGCCGGCGGCTGTCACCGTGCCGCCACTCCAGGGGGCACGGTGCCCCCTAGAGTGGCTGTGCTGTTGTATTAGTGATAAATATGTATTAGTGATGTTAGTGATAAACAACCAATTTTAGAGTAAAATACGCATCAATTTCAGACTATGTATTTTCCCTATCGCAAGTTGTAGTAATAGCATGTTTTTTTTCTGCCGTTGTCTCTGTTACGATTATCACAAGACATTCCATCTCGGTGTCATCGGTCACTTGATAAAATCCTTGTGCCTAAAAGCTTTGGTACAGTTTAGAAAAATTTTACCTTAGCACATCAAGTGGCCAATGACTTCATTGTGCCACAATTAATGCTTTGTTGTAATGTGTCAATCTTGCCCATCTCCCTGGCATGCTGTTCAGGATGTTTGTTTGCATGTATGAGGTAACGAGTGCTCAGTGGGTTGACTGCTCACTGCTGCGATGTGTGTGTGATCTGCAGGTTCGAATCCCAGCAAGGCCATCTCAGCCTTTCATCCTTCTTAGGTCGATAAGGTGATATTGTATGCATATTTGTTCTATAAAAAAGAGCTTAAGCGTAAGTGCTATACAATACCATATTATTCTTTTGGCCTTGGACGTCTGCTTGCATTCACAGTAATTTGACAATATGGATCTATACATACAGATATTAATGATACATATGGTGATCCGTTCTTATATGAATGGTATATCACATTAGTGAAATCATGACCATATTTTTCTTAGTGTACTTAGGAACAATACTATTTGATGCCACTTCCTGCTTTGTCAAGGGGTGAAAGGTCGTGTTTCATCGCTTCCCGGTACGTCATTCGGTGTGGGGTCAAATGACATCACTTTTTTGAGGCCAGGGGTGGGCCACTTTTTCTGGGGGTTCCGGGCATATTTCTTGTCCCAGTCCGACCCTGCCCCATAGTGTTCAAGGAGGGATTGATACACCCTGTTAGGCATGTGGATGAAGCTAATGGTAGCTTTCCTTTGAGCAAACTGCCATCCAATATCAGGAAACATTTAATCTAGCCATGGACCCTTTAGACCACTTTTCAGGTACCAGAAATACATGTTTGTCTTACCGTAGGGGAGTCACACAACTACCAATTGCCCCAGTATGTGGGTGATTGTGTGGGGGTGGGATGGGATGGAGATGTGACCACCTATAGGCACAGGGTGCCGCCTGCCTGCCTCACCTATCTGGGGGAGGTAGTGTCCTAAACCAGTTCTGACTGGTATATGCATAAACCAGTAGGGGAGAAATATAGATTTGGCCTCTTTTGTGTGAGTACTTGGCGATTCCTGAGTAGTGACCAGCCACCGGCTAGCCACCAAATGTTTGAACGTGTCTAAATGATTGGATACTGGGGTCCCACCCAAGCAGACACTCACCATGTCTTCCTGTTGATCCAAATCTGCACACTTGGAAGGTTTGCTGCTTGAGGAAGAGGAATGAAGCTTTGCACCAGTATCACAATTGCTCCAAGAAATCAGATGGCAAAGCTAAATCTATCCCATAACCAAGAGGCAACCAACTGCTGTGCATTTACAGCAGAATTCACTGCATTTTTGGGGGTTGTGTTATCCCTTTTTATGGCACTCGCAAGCAGTTTTGTCTTTTGGCATTGGTTTTCCTAGATGTGGCCTTATTTTGCAGTGAGAGGCCCTTCTACTGAAGTCCCCTTGCCACTGCATGTTGTCAATGGTATGATAATACTATCCTTTCCATGCGTTGTGGAGTAGGCTGGTGGCAGCTGTAATGTAGTGTTAGCTTCACCAGAGGTGGAGACGATGTTACTGCATTAGTAGCACAATATATCAGTATGGTAGCCATTGGGGTACTCATGCATTTTTATAAGTCCTGCTCTCGGCCATGTTGTTTTTAACCCATCCCTTTGTCAGTGGGAACCACGAGGCAGGAATAAAATGGTTGTTGTACAAACATGGGTTCACTCTGAGGCCTACCCTGCAGCCTCCATAGTAGTTTGGACCGGTTTAGAATAGTCCTTTGCCCCAGACAGGCCAACGCACAAACTGTGTGGGTGGGCATGAGTGTTTGGTGGTTTGTGGGGCTATTCCTAGTGGCTGCCCACCAAAACATTTGCTATTTCTGTGAGTGGAGTGTCAGCCCACAAGTGAATGTGTAGATCTAGAGGAGACCCTGTGCATTTCTCAGCATTGATGGATTTGTACATACTTGAATCACTTGGATTCAGATCTAACACTCTCTCACCACATGAACGCTGTATCCAAATAATGCAATTTTCACCTCTGCATCCTCAGACAAATCTTCCCTTATCTCTCCTACCCCTACAGAGTCTCAGCAATCCTGGATATCATGTTCTTCCACTTAGACTACGCCAACCAATGTCCTCCATCTGGGTGCCCCTGCCAATCTGCTCAGAAAGATCCAATGGATCCAAAACTCTGCAGCTAGGCTCCTTCTTGCCCTTTCACCCAGAGAACACACAACTCCTGCCATCACGGTGCTCCACTTGTTCCTATCAGCAGACAGGCAACTTTCAAGGCCATGTGCATTACACACTGCAACCTCCAAAAGACAGGCCCTGAATTACTTCAACACAAGCTTACATGGTACCAACCAATCAGAAACCTAACATATGGCTCTGCGCTCCTCTGCATTCTCTGTCCAATCTCCCACACTCTAGAACTCCCTTCCATCCATCATCCATCGCAAAGAGTATCACCTCTCCTTTAGGAAGGCCCTCAAAACCTGGCTGTTCTCTCTAGCAACCTGACAAACCTTTCCCACTACATGGTTGCTTTCATGACACCTAGACCATTAATCTGTTTTATGGTTTGTGACTGCCAGTACACCCTCGTACACCATCGTACACAAGGTAAATTATAATCTAAGAGCAGAATGGACAAACCGATTGAACCAGCACTTCTAAGCAGAATGGCAACTGATGCTCAAGGTAAAAGGTACGTTTAATCACCACTTCGGTTGAAACTATCCGTAGGCATGGCCACCCACCCGCACGCATTAACATCCCTATACCAGACTAAAATACTATGTACAACATCTCTGCCAGCAGAAAGCAGTCCCACGTCAAAACATCACTCTAGCTGGACACATAACAAGCCTCTTGCACTCACACACTCTCCTGCCCACCTCTCAGCACCCATCCACATACCTGACCACCTTGGGAAGCTTACTGGGGCTCAGCGATCCCACCCATTTTTCTATTTGGCCAAATGTACACACGCATTCTAACCTGTCTGACAATTTTCCTTGGACTTCGGTCCCCCCAAGGGCATTCCCCCCACATGCACATTGAGGCCATACTAATGGGATAAAGGCACCCTATGAATGACAAACTATTACTACTACTACTACGACATGAAGATTATAATCAAGCTTTGCTGCTGAGCCCAGGGTTCTTTGTCTCTTCATCTTTGGGCTGCATGGCATCCATACTGGTGTGAGGGAGGCATGGTATCACAAGTAGACACTGACACAAGAGCTGCAAGTTTCAAAACCTTTATTGATGGTTTAAATAGGGTTTGGAAAACGCCTAGCTTGCCCTATAACTAAGATGGGAGTATTCTTGACCATCAAACAATAGAAAATACAGTCCTAGTCAGTCGCTTGTCAAAATAAAATGGCCTATACTAAAAACCCTAATGCCTGCCTTCGTCCTACAATAAATGTGTAAGGGGAATGTGTAATGCAAAAAATGAAAATCAATGTTCATAAGAAATGTCAGTATGTCTGAGTAAACTCCCTTCCCCACATTTTGTAGCATGGGTTAAGGTGGTACACTTGGTCCTTGCAACACACTCCGGCTTCGGACACAAGGATGCAGTTTGTTTCATGGACCAGGGGCCACTTGGCCTTCCACAAAAAGTCACTTGTTTATCTGCTGGACCTGGTCACTTTTTAGAGTGTAGTACAGTTCAACCAAAGCGTGCTTCCTTCTGGTTACCACAACTCAGCAAAGGTTTCCCTCTGCCGCGCTCAAACCTTTCAATCACCATTTGTGGGGGTTCCCTTCCCCAAGCTTCAATCACACCTTCATAGGCTTCCCTCAGTCGGACTCAAGTCTCCTTTCACTTTCCTTCTGCTGTCGAAGATCTTCAAACTGCAAGGCTTTTGCTCTTACCTTGGCATGACAATTTCTACCTCAAACATCACTTGTTCTTACCTACTACAAGGCCTCTTGGTAAATGTAGTTTTGAGTACATTACTTATTTCAAAGTTCAAAAATATCTCTCACATCCGGGTTTCCTCTGCCGGGATCAAACCATGTTTTTCAGTACCTTTTCACTTTAGCCTCCCTGGGCTTTTTACAATTATTCACAATCTGCTACTTCGTTCATGTTTCCCTTTTCATGTTGCCTTTCCCTTTAAATCGTACTTTCATTCACAGCACAGAGACTTTTGACAATGCGAGAGCACCTCACAGGACCACTCCCATATACAGTATATTCAACTTCAAGAACAGTCTTTAGTAAAGGTTTGTTTCATTACTTTAGACTTCTAAGCAATCCCATAACCTTCAACATCTGCTGTGCACCGCCTGGATTCTTTCATCACTCACGGCCGTGTGGTTGAACTCTTCCCCGTAGTGACGCCTCCTCCTCTCCTGCGAAGGCCACCACCTGTAGACTCCAGGATCCTCCCTCACTTGGTTCTCGCCTTGGAAGGGGAGCGTGCTGCTTCCAGCGGCACCTGGCAGGCGCCACCCTCTTCTCTCCTTCGCAGACCTCTCGAAAAACTCAACAGTCACAGGTCAAAGCGGGCATCCAGCTGATCTCCTTGCAACTCGGGATCCCTGATGATCAGCTTTCTCAATCTCCTGCGTGTCACTGTTCCGCTTTAGTTGCTCCAGACAAAGTGCTCTACCTGGTCTCCAGCCGCACTATGGAAGAACTGCTCCTTCTCGTGCATCGCCTTTCTCAGAGTGTGTCTCTGTGTTCCACCTTTTAACCATGTGGAGAGAGCTAATAAGTACCAGGTGTTTATAATTAAGATCAAGTGCCTTACCCTGCCTGATCTTATTAGTGGGACATGTCCAATATATTGCCTGAGTGGTACTCCTTTCAGTATCAGAGGCAATGTGGGTTCTTGCTTTTTGTAGGCTGAGCAAAATCGGCCCAAAAAGATCTGTCATTTTGTTGGGCGACCTGCAAAAAGACAGATTATGACATAGAATAGGATGTTCAGGGAAAATATACCTTTCAGTTCAATTTGATTATTAATTCCCAAAGACCGGGCTAACTCAAAGCTAATACATCCCCTTACGACATGGATAACTCAATGGACCAATGAAAGCAAGGAGGACTCTAGTGGGAGTGTGTAATTGAAAGAAACCTATCATAGGATCTGTCAAATCCGAACATATATCATCAAATGATACTGCATGGGTGGCATTTGTTGGCAATTTAAACGCAAACACATGGGCCTCATCATGAGTTGGGAGGTATCCGGCGGTATTCTCGCCGGGATACCGCCAGCGCTAATAGCGTTACCGCCAACGGATCTGGTGCTATTAGCGCTGGATCACAGGTTTGGCGGAATGGGAATTCCCCATTCCGCATTGGGCCCATTCAGGAATTCCCCATTGGGTCCAATAGGGAATCTTTGGCATGACTACCATCAGCGGTATTACCGCACGGTAATTGCACCAAAAATCAGCAAATTTGCAGTGGTTTTTTACCCACAGGACAGAGCTAGGGGTAATAGCATTATCGCTGCATTTAAGGGTTACCACCAAACTCGTGATGACCCGGATAGCAAGAAGAGAGAGTTTTGGGAAAGCATAAAAACAGTTGACCCGGTCCGAGAGGAGAAAGTGAATTGGGACTCCAGATGATCTAAATTGCCATTAAAAGAGCCATTTCCAGACGGGACCGAATGCAGAGGTCTTTCCCAAGCAGAAAAAGATTACCCAACCGGGGTGTTGGGAGCAGGTGGACAGACTGAACGGAATACCTTATTTAGGTGTGATGCCATGTTAATTACTCCCACTGTCTGAGGCCTTTGAAAGACAAACAAAAAGTAAGTGCAATAATCCAAAGCATTTAGACAAATGTCCACAAAATAAATTCAATCCCAGATGGCATTTAAAAGTATTTTGATGTAACCCTTTTGGCAAGCTATGTCATGGAAAAGGTGGAAATAGTACAATTTGTATGTGCTTTGGGCTGGATAACTAAAATTGAAGCTCTGGTAGTAGTGACAAATCAGTGAGTTAAAGAATGATCAACCTCTGACATTCAGTGCTGAAATTAAGTCTGTTGCCTCACCTTGCTATTTTCAGATTTGCTTTCTTTGGTAAATGTTTTTCACCTATTATTTTCAAGGAATTCTGGTTATGGCTACAGTTCAATTATGCCTGGATTACTGAAATTCAGAAGTTTTTTTTCTGTTTTCCTGCTTATACTCTTGCATAAATGCAGATTATACAGTTCTTTGCCTTGTTCATCGTCATCTGTATGATGAAAGTCTGCCCTCCCTAAATGTGTCTCTTTCAGCTTACACAAATGCTTAGGTCTCTTTGTTGCTTGTCTTCTTTGTAAAGGACTGTTGCTCAATTCTCTGAAGCACATTTTAGAGGCCGGCGGTTTCCTGTTCTGACTCAGTCTCACTGGAATTCTCTGAATGCATTTCTAAATGTCTTATACTTTCACTGACAGATGATTACCTGGCTTTTCTCTATCCCCCAATTAAACAACAGGTCTTCCAATATGCTGTGCTTCTTTAGCACCAAGCAGCTCATCTTGGGATGTTTGTGTGCTCTGCAAATGTAACATAAAACAAAGCATAACATAACATTTGACAAATATGTCTGTCAAAAAAGGGCAGTATGCTTGAATGATATGATATGATATGTTATTTATAACACGCTTAATACCCAGAGGTTTCTAAGCGCAGTCCCGGGGATCGAGCCTGTGCTGCTCTGTGTCGTCTTGCTTCGCAAAGGCGGGCACGTTGCCCCTGAGCTATCCTCCCGAGACAATCCCTAAAATTGTTACCGACACACACACCCAAACAGTAACATGTTTATAACACTGACCATATACACTGATTCGGATAGCCTTGGACTTTGATATGAATGAAGAATGCCCATGATATCAATCACTCCATTTTGTCAAATGGCCATCTGGCACTGATTCCTTTCCATGTGCAGATTCATAGCTGGTTCTCAGGGTGTGGGTGGCAGTGCAAGGGATCAGTTTGCAATTTACAGACATCCAACGATAAAATATAAAGGATCGCACAACGTGGCTTTATCTGACCCAGGAGGATGGAAGGATGAAGAAGCATGTGGCCTACAGATTTCATAATTATTTGAGTAGTACATGCCGCATTCCATGAGTTAAGCGCAGAAAGGATGTCCTTGAAATTCATGGCCAGATGTGTTTGATGCAAGGTCAGAGAACAAAACATTTCACATTTCCGGGTCCAGAAGGCATCCCACTTACTGAAGAAGGATAGATACAGGGAAGTGAAAAAGTTCCAGGCAGATGGAAGCACCACTTATGATGTAGTGGACAGAGGGGGGAGGTGTTTAGCTGAGAAGCAATAGGTGCGATTTGAATAGGGAGCAAGAAGAGGGATGCTATGGGTTGGGTAGAAGAGATTATTTTGGGGTAGGAGAGGTGGTTTAAAGGACAGATTAGAACATTTTGAGCTCCCAATAGCCAGGTTCTCCTTGAAAAACACAAATCTAAGCACATAGTAAACTTTCCTGCCTGACAACTATACTATTCATCTCCATTGTCCCCAGTCCATACTGAAGGATACAGTCTGTGACAACACTCCTTCAGTAGGCACTTCCCTGCCTTTCTGTCCTTCCATCTCCAGGCCAGACCCTTTCCCATTGCTCCAGCTCTGCTCTCTATAGTGCCTGTCTCCAGGGAGTCTTAGGTCATGGGTGATCTGCCTGTCTCCACTCATAGCATCCATGGGGGTGAAGATGGAGGGAAGGTGTCCCATGCCTTTCAGACTCCCAGCAGGGCACTCTCACCACCAAGCCTCTCCCTATCAGTAGACTCATAGGTTTGGTGGGCATATTGTTAAGAGGACTGAAGAGAGTAACTTGTGGGAGCCTATCTCCCTCATTGTCCTTGTTAGGTACATTTTTCTAAAGTACAAATGGTGTGGCACTTCTTAGAACGTATCTCTTGGTATTGGGGACCCAACTCGTAATATAGGCCTGTACTACATAGGTCGGCAGAGTGGCTGAGCAGCCAGGCTTCTCTTAGGAGGGAGTAAAGTGAGCTTTAGAGCAGTACAAAGAAATCAGTACATACATAGACCCAAGAAAACACTTACTGACTTAAAGCTACATTAAAATAAATGTATGTATATATTCACAAGACATACAAACAAATTTAAAATGCCGCAACTAACAATAACATTCGATTGGAAATGGGATCATTTTATTAAAGGAACAATAATGTAGGTGAGTACCTCATTCTATGCTTTACATATCCAGCACACAGAGTGACGTCAGTTAAGGTCAGTATTAGCACTTATATGTATCGCCTTTGCAAAGTTGAGTTGGAGGGAAAGTTTAAAGTTAAACATAACACAGCTAGCAACTGTTAATAACAAGTACACTCTCCCAGAGGGGTGTAGGCAGTCTGTTTCCTAGCAATAAAAGTGTGCACAGTTAAAACCTACGGAGGACCCAGCATTGCCAAAGCCAATAGGATCAAGAAGATGGACCTTTGGGAAACCAGTGCAGCCAAAGTCAAATGGACAGTTCCAGTTCTGGTGAAGATCTTCAGAGGAAAAGTTAGTTAACCAGACAGTTGTTCATGTAGAAAACACAGGAGTTCAAGGGAGCCTTGCTGATCATACGCAAGCTGTTAGACCTGCACAGCAGAGTTGAGATCAACTCTTACTTTAAGAAAAAAGCACTTCCCAAACCAGGAAGCACTGAAAATGGCACAAGGTAATTACAACCCAAGCCCCACACTACCTTGAAAATGAAGAAGAAATTGTAGCTGGCTTTCTTCTAGGTACAACATTGCAGACCCGAATTCCTGCTCCTTGGTTGTGGTGACGAAAGGGGGGACGTTCTGCAGCAACACACAGGAGAAGGGTTTGGCAGCAATGGATTAAGCTCATTTCAGCAGCTCTTTGTGGTTTTGGCACCTTTTTCTCAGTGCCAAGAAGAAAAGCGAATACCTCCAGTTGGATTATCTTTAATTAGTCCTGAACTCGGATAAGGGGATTTTTGCTGCATAATTCCTGCCTCTGGAGATCCACACAGTTGTCTGCAAAGTTTCAGCTGGATTTCATCTTCAGAAGACAATGCACTTGATAATGGTCCCGGTACCTCAGATATTGGTGTTCTGCAGCCCCGAAAAGTCTCAGGATGTCGAGGGATGGCTTAAAATGAAGAAGGTCTTGAGTCTAGTTGGTACCACCAGCCTATGGGATGAAGTCAACCTTGGCGGGTCTTCCCTGTCAATTTGAAAACAGGGTCAGCTTAGCCGCAGGGCTTCACTGGTGCCTCTGAGGTTCTGGGTGGTACTGCTGGCATTTCTGCTCATCTTCTGCACATCTTCTGCTTCGATTCCTTGTTCCAGTGTTCGTCTATGCCTGTAGTCCCAAAATCCTTGCCTTATATTCTGGAACCCATTAATTCACTCCAATGGAGCTGTCAGTCAGTTAGAACTGGTTTCACCCAGGCATACCCACAGACAAAGGACACTGAAGTCTTGGGGCTTCTCTCTCATTTCCTGCCTTCCCAGACACACTGGAGCCTGGGCAGGCTTCAGGCTGACAAACTCACAAAGGACTCAAATCTACTCTAAAGGATAGAAGAAAAGCACAGAAGGAACTGGCAAATGGAAAATGGTGAAAAAAGAAGATAGGGGCCATTTTGAGAAAAGGGTCACCCATGGGTGCTGTACTGCTGCTGAGAAATCAACCTGCTAGTAACCTGCAGAAAAGGTAGCACGAAGAAACCACTGCCCCCTGCCATTTAAGTTAGCCAGTGTAATAAAATATTATATGATGAGTGGGAGAATAAGTTACAATGTAACCCCCAGCAGCCTACATAAGTTGGTGTTTGCTGGACCCACAAAAGAAAAGGTAAGTAAGATACATGTTATCTTACTATTCTTGGGGACTTTAGTTCTCACAAGAAAATGTATTTAAACCTAAAGAGAATTTGAAGGGACTCCTCAATGACACTGTACAGAGGGTGCTGGGTGTCACCAAGCAAAACACAAATGCCTGTATTAAACATATGGAGTGTGACAGACTCGATAAAGAAATAGAAATTCCACTCAGAGCAAAAGAATGAGTGAGTGATAAAAAGTTCGACTCACTCAGGAGATTAAAATCCAAAAAGGACAGAGTCCATCACAAGTCCTGGGGGTCTCTCAGGTTAAAGGGAATTAGCACAAAAACTGAATATGTTCCCTAACAGTTCTTAGCATGTAATTGTATTTCTTACTGCATGGATAGCTACAGGCATGTCTTCATTCTAAGGACAAAGGGGGTCATGACAGTTTTTATCGGTCTGAAGCTGGTAAAAATGCTGGTAATTCCTGCACCAGCAATTTAACTAGACCGGCAAAACAAATATTTGCCAGTGGAGCCACTGATTTACCTCCACCCCTGAGTTGCCAGTAAATCAGGCCCCCACCGGCAAAGAAATGCTGCAATTACCTCCATGGAGAAATACTGAGATATCAGGCACTGGTAACGGTAGGGTCAGTTGGCCAGTATCATTCCGGAATTACCAGCAGGATACCGGCAAACTTGGAATATGGGCCATAGAAGCATGCATAGTCAAATTGTTTTTTAAAATTCTTGCGAGCCACCTCACAAATGTAACTTTTGACATGTTTTATCAGGGAGTGTGTGCCCTCCTGCAGACTGCACACAATCATTCCGTGCGCTAAGGCATGCGGACAGAATAAAGTATAGTGCACACACACAGACACACCAAAGCTCATCACATCTTCCTAGATCCTAACTCCTGATTGCCCCATCTGTAGAATAAAATCCTGATTGGCGTATATGACAGAAAACTAAAAATATAGCAAAAGATGCACCAGCAAATACATGCTTCAGACATTGCCAGTGTCCATGCAACTCACATATTCCTATTCTCAACACCCCTCTCTTTCCCTGTAGCATTGTTTTGGCCACAGAGTGGCACAAAGCACCACCACATCCTCTAAAACCAAAAGTATGTCTGGCATTGTGCTACGCTATCAGCTAGTTAAATACCAGCCGTTTGATCTGAAAAAGACAGAACCCAAATTCTCTTTCCATAACAAAGATTACAAAATGTGTTGGCTGATATTAATGCGATCTTATTTTTAGCAAATTGGTTTTTGACAGTTACTCTGAAATATGCTCATGCGCTCATAACATCGGAAGAGAAAACAAATAGCCTCCTCATTAGTGATCAGTTTTCTTTATATGTGTCAAAAAGCGTGCCCTTTCGTGTTTTGATGGTACTTCCGTCTTGTTCAAATCAGGGCTATGTTCATGAATCACAAAAAGATATATAAAAATAACAATAACATATAAAAAAAAAAACATATAAAAAAATATAACATAACACCCATACCCATGGTGAATAAGTCATTTTTGTTCGAGTTCAAAGGTAAGTAAAGAACAAAGAATAATTTAGGATATTGGTAATTAAACAATTGTGTGCAATTTAAATAGTCATTACATGAAACCATTCACAAATATAAACATTGTGTATAACAAAAGAAACAATACAAACAATGCATGAAAGAAATATTGAAAAAATTGCCATTTTCGGGAGGGCTACAGGGTAGGAGGTTTGTGGGCATTCAAAGGAAAAGAAAAAGTAAAGGAGGGAAAAAAGAGAAAAATTGTAAATTGTTGAATTCATTACTGCTCTTGTTGATAAGAGTTTTTGCTGTATTGGGTTAAAACATTCACCATATCATGGATAAGTATGGTACTGCTTACCCAGTCCTGTGTGGTGCACTTTATATTCTTACAGTTTATTGATTCTATCATGGGGTAATCCCAGCTAGTCCTGAGAAGAGATTTGCAAAAGTTTTAACATGCCTGTCTGCTTTCCATGTTGAAACACAAGCTAATCTATTACTATATCTTTGTGCATGTGTGTTCAGATCCTTGGTTCCATTAGAGTTGCACTAAATGTGTTTCTGATTGAAAAAAAGTGTGTCCTGAATCTTAAGTCTTGTTAGCGACATGGTATTCCATCCATGCGTATAAAACTATTTTATTTTTGCTTTTTACCGAGTTGAATTCCGGGATTACAAAATTGCTGTGTCCCTTATTAACATAGACATAGAAAACCAAATTGCACGTGGGTCCGCGTGTACCTAATGGTCTTAGTGACTCATTTTGGGTCTGAACAAGGGGGAGGCTCGGTGAAAACTTCTTACCTGTGTTCGTGCGTTTCTGTCCTCATTGCAGTCTGTCCTTGGAACGGGCGCCATGTTGTTTATTTGTATAGTTACTAGGCAACTTAGTCCTACGTTAGTATCTATTGCGGCGGCCATGTTTTGGGCTATTGTATAGGTTTGTGTATTGTCCTTATGTATTTTTCCCAAAGTATTGCTCTGTATAGCAACGTTATGGATTTTGCACAGTCCTTAATGTCAGTGACTTATAAATTAATTTTCGATTTGGGGTCGCAGCTCATTCCATGTGTTGGCTGGCCCTATTTCCTATAATGTGGGTTTCTGATTAGTGGATTACTCATTAATTATATTTAAATTCCCATTTCCCCGTCTGCTAACTAGATTGGAACCGAGCTTCCCGATCATGTTTTGTACATTGGAAGGGTCGTGATATTACACTTTGTGTGCATGTATACATGTTCTACATGGTTATATGGAATATTGGGAGATCTACAAAATGGCCATAGGGTAATTATTGTTGTGTATACTGTCAGGTGTAATCATGATTAGAGACTAATTTTAATTGTACCACAGGTCTTCAGACATTGTACATATTTTTCATATTAACTTTCCATGCATCATTGCATTGTCGATAGATAATTCAGAGTAAGTTCGTACAATAAGAAACAAGCACATAGATTGTGATTATAGAAAGGAAGACATCTCATTGTCTGAGTTCAAGCCTCTTTCTACTGAGCGGAATCTGAAAATTATTCTGGCTTCTTCTTGTCTTAATTTGGTTTCCTGGTTCCCTCCTTTTGGTCCAATGTTCACTTTTTTTAAACCCACAAATTTCAGGATTCTTTTGTCACTCCACTGATGATTCTTTTGCCAATGTTGGGCTAATGGTAGGTTGATGCCCTGATTTCCTATAAATGAAAAATGTTCTCGTATTCGGGTTCTCAGTTCCCTGATGGTGCTGCCTATGTAAATCTGCTGACATTGCCATATGATGGCATATACAACAAATTTTGTTCTGCAATTGATATGGTCCACAATGGTGTGTTTGGTGCCATGATTGTCTTCAAAAGTAGATGTGTTGTCGAGAGCATGTTTGCACTTTGAACAAGAACTGCACTTTCTGAAACCTTTGGGTAATTGTGGTAACCAAGTTATTGGATTGGGTGTTTTCAATTCTGGAAGTAGTGATGGGCTGAGTATGTTATTGATAGTTCTGGCTCATTTATAGATGATGGATGGACTGTCATTGATGAAGTTCTTCACATATGGGTCCAATTGTAACAGATGCCAGTTTCTTTTTAAGATCTTTCTTAGTATCTCATTGTTTGCACAATATGTTGTAATAAAACTTATCTTCTCTATTTCATTACTTGTTTTTGTTTTGGAGGTCAAGGTCACTGCTCTGTTAAGATTCTTCGCTTTCTCTTGTGCTTTGGTAATGGTTTTCTTTCCATACCCTCTTGCTGTATATCTTCTTGTAAGTAGCTGACATTCTTTTTCAAAAGTCCCTTGTTCTGTGCAATTTCTGCAAGCTCTGATGTATTCACCACTAGGGATGTTCCTAATGACTGGATTGTGATGACAGTTTATGGCGAATAAGGTTGAATTGGAATCTGTTTCCTTTCTGAAGGTTTTTGTCTTCAGTTGGTTATCTGTTACATAGATGTTTAGATCCAGAAAGTTAATTTTGTTGGTACTTGAGGTTCCAGTAAATTCTATTCCCATTGAGTTGCAATTAGCTCGGTTTCTGAAATCTTCCAATGCCTCTTTATCTCCTTTCGAAATCAACAAGACATCGTCTATCTATCGAGTCCATAAAATTACATGTTGTTTGTATGATTCATCTTGGTAAATGTGTTTGTCCTCATACATGGACATCACTAATTTTGCAAGAGCAGGGGCATATTTAACCCCCAAAATGTGTTGGCTGATATTAATGCAATCTTATTTTTAGCAAAGCATGTGTTGTAACGTCAGCAACCAGCCACAGGGCTTGTGCTGAGTCACATGAATGGGGTCACATGCAGGAGCATGTGACTCACCCTAATAAAGGTGCCGGGCGGGCTTCCGCTCGGCAGTGTATGCAGAGACTGGTGTCTGCCTGGTATGTGCAGTCACAATCAGTGTCCTAACAATGAGCCTATGCTGCCGCCCTGGCAAACAGGGCACCCTCACATGGTGGGGGCCAGAGACCTGCATGGAAATCACTGATGCTACAGAGCTAGTGTGATCAATTTATGAAAGAGCAATGGTGGTTGTAGATTGACAGAGTTGAAACCTGCCATGGCAGATCACATACAGATTTCTGTATCATGTGTGTTAACCTCCAGAACTATATCACTAACATACTTTTGGAAACAAAGTGAAAATGGAGTCTGTCATAAAAAAAAACAAATGCACATTCAGGGATGTCATTTAGTGGTTATCAGGCATCACAACTGCGACCCCCTGTGGTCTACCTTGCTATCCCTAAAAAAAGAAAATCTTTATTTTTTTATTTTTTTTATTTCTTGGTTTAATCAAAAAGTGGTTTCTACAAGATGAATCGACAGGTTTTGCTTAGGTCTCTGTTTCATTTTGGTTTTCTTTGTCTGTCGTCATAGTTGTTAAAATCAGGTCCATGATTTTAGCTGTGGCTGTCACCCATGTTGTCTTTTCAACTCCAATCAGCCTTGTCCACCAAATGTCTTCTTTGTAGATGTGGACTGAGGCTAGGATGTTTCCCAGGTAGGGTTTCCAGATGTTTTCGACCCCTGGGCATGATAGTAAGAGATGTCTCGTTGTTTCGACCTCATTCTGGTTTTTGCAGAATCTGCATTTGTTGGATGGAGACAAGCTTCTGATTGCTAGGATTTCATTTGTGTGGAGGAGATTGAGACAGGCTCTCAAAAAATGTGTTTCTGAGCTTTCTATTTGGATATTTTACCACAAAAGATTGTAGTTGGTGGAGTTTCTGTGCTTGTGGCGGCAGATGAGCGACCAGTTTGTATGTTGCGGCCGAGTCGCACGTTCAGATCTCACAAAGTTTTGTCTCCTGTTCTTTTTCCCACTGGTTTAGAAGATTGCAGTGTCTGCTCGTTAGCTCTGTGTTTATAGCCTCAAGTAACTTTGAGCGGTTTTCCGGCAGAACATTCCTATATAACATCATGGCATTTTGTTCCATGACAGCCTCCAGTGACAGCTGGCTCAGTTTGCATCTGATCAAAACCATTGGTGTTGAATTTGGCAGGTTGAGAACCTTTCTCCAGAAGTAGCTTTCGAGTAATACCCAGATCTTTTTGGGCAAGGTTGGCATGGCTTCAGCACCGTAGCAGATCGATGGGACAACTTTCTCTTTGTAGAAGTTTATGACAGGCAGTAATGAGAACCGGCCATACTTTTTGTCAACTGCTTGTACCTGAGAAGTTAAGCTTCTCATTTTTTCTTGTAAGGTGTTTTGCATAGCCATCTCTTGCTGTGAGCTGTCTAGCATGACTCCGAAGTATTTGAATACTGTTACCTTTCCAATTGTTGCACCGTCAAGCTGCCAGTTGAATTTTTCTGATCTTAGTATCCCCTTTCCTAGAGACAAGATTTTTGTATTGCTCTTATTGATTTCCAAGTGGTTAGTGGCAATATATTGAGCAAAGTTGGTCAGCTGTCTCTGGAGACCAATAGCCGTCTGATCGAGAAGTGTGACATCATCCGCGTATAGTAGTCTAGATATTTTTTCTTGCCTAAGTTGAGGAGGGAACGCTCTGACTCTTTCCTCTACATCCTTGTAGTCTCTCATGTAAGACAGGAAAAGTGCTGGGGCCAGCGGGCAGCCCTGTTTTACTCCTCGGTTTGTTGGTATTTCTTCCGATAATGTGCCTTGATGATTTAAACGGACCTGCATTCTAGTATTGTTGTGTAGGGCTACAATCGGTTGTAGGAGTTCCACTGGGCATTTCCATGCTTCTCCAGCATGGGGTCTGGCATGGATTCACATGCTCATGAATATTCCCCGTCGTCAGGCTGGGAATCCTCGGTAAAGAAAAAACCAGTATCAGTTTCGTTTCTGATCTGTCTTTCGTAGTAGTAACCAATCACTGGTCTCTGCGTCATACTGACCACAGCCAATGACTGCCCTCTACCTAAGCCCCGCCTCTGGCAGCCATCTTCAGATTTTTACCACACGTTCATGTGTTGGGATCCTCGTGCTATTGCTCTCGAGCGTTAGTGCTATTTTTTCACGTTTTTTCTCAAAAACTTCGTTTTTTTTTTCGCTCAACAGAGCCTCAAGCTCCACCGACTCTCCATCCGATCAACGGGGACCCGTGTCGGATTGTTCTACGCCCCTCAAGGGTGAAGATTCGTCGAGCTACGCTTTTGGAGGACTCCAGAAGTTTCTCAGGCCCATCTCGGTCATGGCCCAGGAGAAGGGAAGCTCGACGCCCGGAAAGCTGTTCAGGGTCTCCATGGATGCCAGCTGCAGAATGTCTTTAAGGAAGACAAACACTCCTTTTGTCTTTACTGCCTACATGAAGACAAGACGCACGTGGAGAAGGACTGTGCGTTTTGCGGCAACATGTCGGAGCGGACCATGAAGGACCGCCATCAACGTCTCGCCAACTGGCTGGAAGGGAAGAGCCCGTCCGGCGAGAAGAAGAAGAAGAAATCCGAGCAGTCTTCTAAGACCTTTGAGGACGCCCCGGCGACGGGGGTCCAACATAAGGCCAAGCACCGGGAGGGCCGAACGGTCAGGCTCTACGGGCACCAGGCAGGGCGCACCCTCCCCGGCACCTTCAACCACGAGCCAACGCTCTGGGTCGGGTAAGAGGAAGGCCGAGCACCCGGCGAAGCTCCTGGAGAGACCCCGGTCGAGCTCGAAGGTGGAGGGGGAGCGAGGCAGTGTCCCCCCCCTCAAGGAGAAGGCGGTGAGCACACCAAGGGTGGTGAAAGCCTTAATCCATCTGGCCAAGGCCTCTATCGAGACAGTCGCGGCGGCCCTGGCTCAGCCTGTGGAGGCTACGCCGGTGGTGGCGACCTCGGGGCTCAGAGTCTCCCTGCCACCGCGGAGGGAGTCCTCTTTTATGCCCATCGACAGGACCCCCGTGAAACCTCCGACGGAGAAGAAAAAGGGGGGGCAGGAGGTCGCCGTGGATTCGGCCTCAACCTCTGAGGAAGAACTGATCGAGGTCTTAAGCCACGGCGTTGGCGTGGAAGAAGACCAGCCCGTCGGGAGGGATCCCGACGCAGGAGACGACGACATCGTCGAGGGTACCGACGGGGCCCCTGACCGCCCGTCGGATTCCCCTCTGCCAGTGCCGCTAGACAACTCGGCGGCCATTTTGTTGGCTATACAGTCCTTATGCTCAGAGATAAGGACGAGACTGCCGTTACCAGTGGAGGAACCACTCCCGTCGGGGGACCCGGAACCAGGCCCTTCGGGCAGCCCCCCTCCTAAGAAAAGAAGGATTCACCCTCCACCTCCTTTTCAGCCGTCGCGCCCCGTTCAGCCCTCCTCCCCGTCCACGACTCGAGGGGATGATACGGGGACTGACACCGCCGCAACGGGTACGGACGACGAGGTGTACGACGAGGATCTGCCGTCGTCTCCTCCCACCCGGGCTTCCCCGCCCGACGAGATTGGATCTTTTCACTCCATGATCGCCAGGGCATCCGAGCTCTTCCAGCTCTGCCCTGAGGAGAAGAAGAAGGAAGGTTTCCTTTATCAGCGGCGCGAGGCCAAGAGGAAGACGGTCCTTGCGGTACCTCTACTGGACGATATTTGGGATGAGGGCCTCGCCCTCCTCAAGAACCCATCCACGACGCAGGCTAGAAGAGACCGGTACGAGAAGAAGTACCGGGTCCCGGACGCGGCCCCCTTGTGCCTCCGGGCGCAGCCTACCCCGGACTCCGTCGTCTCTGCGGCGGCCAGGAAGAAAGCGGGGGGGGGTCGCGGCCTCCACGTCGACTTCCCCGCCGGACGGCGAGGGAAAGAAATTGGACACGATGGGGCGCAGGGTCATCTCGTCTGCAGCGACGACGATTAAGGCGGCTAACGCCTTGGCTATCGTAGCCCGGTACGACAGGGAGCTGTGGTACAAGCTGGCTCCCCTGCTGGACTTCCTACCGGACGACAAGAGGGCGGATGCCCTGGAGATCTTGCATGAAGGTGAGGTGGCGTCGGACCACGCCATCACTATTGCGACGGACATCGCCGACACTGGATTTCACCAGTTGGGCAACGGCGTGTGCCTTAGGCGGCGTGGATGGCTCAAGGCTACTGACTTCCGTCAAGACGTACAGACCAGAGTCCTGGACATGCCGTTCGATGGGAACAAACTGTTTGGGAAAACAGTGGACGATTCCCTTCAAGCCATTAAAGCGGACACGGAGACAGCCCGGGCTCTCGGGGTTCTCCAGCAACGGCGGCCGCCCTTTCGGAGCGGCGGAGGCAAGGGCGCCTCCAAAGGTTCCGGCGGCGGATTTTCCACCTACCGTCAAGCGGCCCGTTCGTCGTCTCAAGAAGCTTACAGGGGACGAGGCAAGTCAGGCGGACCCCGCCGTCGTCGCCAAGGAGGTCAAGGCGGCAAAGCCTCGTCTAAGCAGGATTGAACCGGCCGTGGGGTCGGGCCCCCACCGAAGCACCTCGGTGGGAGGCCGGCTGGCGAGCTTCGTCAGCGTGTGGGAGTCCATCTCCACCGACCGTTGGGTGCTGGACGCCCTAGCCCAGGGCCACGCGCTTGAGTTTCAAAGAAGGTGCCCGCGCGTCCCCCCTGTGGCCAGGAAAGAGCTTCACGTCCCTCAGCTTCTCCGGGAGGTAAGGGCGATGCTAAGGAAGGGCGCCATCGAACTCGTCCCAAGGAGGCTTCGGGGCTCCGGAGTTTACTCAAGATACTTCCTCGTGAAGAAGAAGACGGGAGGATGGCGCCCCATCCTAGACCTACGACGGCTGAACAAGTTCATCAAGGCTCAGAAGTTCCGGATGGTCACCCTCCAGCACGTCCTGGGTCAGCTGGAGGAGAGCGACTTCCTGCCGTCGTTGGATTTGGAGGATGCCTACTTCCATATTCCCATCCTAAAGGGGCACCGAAAATTCCTCAGGTTCGTGGTCCAAGGGCGTCACTACCAGTTCAGAGCCCTTCCCTTCGGTCTACGGTCGGCACCCAGGGTATTCACCAAGTGCCTTGCACCAGTGGCGGCGCAGCTGCGCCGAGAGGGGATCCACGTCTACCCCTACCTGCACGACTGGCTCATCCGAGCCAAGACGAGGGAGCTCGCTGTGGAGCACACGGCAAGGACCGTCCAACTTCTCACGGACCTGGGATTCTCCGTGAACTACGCCAAGTCCCACCTGGTACCCGCGCAAAACGCACTGTTTCTGGGAGCGAAGCTCGACACAGTGTCCCTTCTGGCCTCCCCGTCGGAGGAAAGGACCAGGTCCATCCTGGGCAAGGTACAGCGGATGTTGGTTTCCGACGCGGCCAAGGTGAGGTCCATCAAGTCCCTCCTCGGAATGATGTCTTCCTGCATCTACCTCATTCCCATGTGCAGGCTCCGGATGCGCCCGTAGCAGGAGTTCCTGGACGCGCGCTGGATCCAAACGACGGGCGGCTTCGAGGAGAGGATCACACTCGACGAGAGTTTCCACCGAGCGATCCGGTGGTGGGGCACCCGCGCGCATCTGACGGCGGGCATGGACTTCCAGACCCCAGACCACCAGGAGACAGTGACCACGGATGCCTCCCTGGAAGGGTGGGGAGCGCACACCGAAAATCTGCACGCGAGAGGCCTTTGGCTCCCGACGGAGAAGTCCCTCCATATCAACGTCCTGGAGCTCCGTGCAGTGTTCTGGGCCCTCAGGTCCTTCCTTCCGTCCCTCAAGGGCAAGGTGGTGAGGATCTTCACCGACAACACCACCACCATGTTTTACATCAGGAAACAGGGCGGAACCAGGTCCCCAGCACTGTCCAAGGAGGTGCAGGACCTGTGGCATTGGGCCGTCGCCCAAAGGATGTTTCTGGTGCCGTTTCATCTGGCAGGGATAAAAAACACCATCACCGACTCACTCAGCAGGGAGCTGCGCTCGTGCCACGAGTGGGAACTACGGCAGGATCTAGTGGATCGCCTCTTCCGACGGTGAGGCACACCCCAGATCGACCTGTTTGCGACGGCGACGAACTCCAAGTGCCGGAGGTTCGCCAGCAGGTTTCCCCAGCCGAGGAGCATGGGCGATGCTTTCTCGTTCCCCTGGGCGGGCCTGTTCCTATACGCGTTCCCTCCATTGCCACTACTGATCCGGCTCATCAACCAGCTCAAGAGGTCACGGTGCAGGATGATCCTCGTCGCACCTGCGTGGCCGAGGCAGATATGGTTCCCGGACCTTCTGGACTTGTCAGCGTCCCCGTCAATCAAGCTGCCAGTGGACGCGGATCTGCTCTCCAGGGAAGGAGGCGCCAACCTCCACCACGACCCGAAGTCGCTGAACTTGCAGGCCTGGCTCCTGCAGCGCTAGAGTTTGGAGGATACGACATACCGGCCGACTGCAGAGAGGTTCTTGCAAAGGCCAGGGCGTCCTCGACTCTTAAATGCTACGGACACAAATGGAAGAGGTTCTCTGTCTGGTGCCACGCACAGAAGATTAACCCTCTAAGGATTACGGCTCCCCAAGTACTGCCGTACCTGTTGACGCTGGCCACCGCTGGACTGGCACACGCGTCCATCAAGATTCATCTTGCTGCGATCTCCCGGTACACTAGAACCACGGGGCGGACGTCCTTGTGGTCTCATCGTCTGGTGAAAGAGTTCATGAAGGGACTGTTCAGATCGTTCCCGCCGGTGAAGGCTCCGGCCCCGGCGTGGGAGCTCAACGTGGTGCTGACCAAGCTCATGGGACCTCCGTTCGAGCCTCTGCACTCGGCCCCGTTGAAGTTCCTGTCGTGGAAAACAGCGTTTCTTGTGGCCATCACCTCCGTACGACGGGTGGGAGAGATCCAGGCCCTTTCCTGCAAGGCCCCGTACTTGACTTTTCACGACACGAGGGTGGTGCTCAGGACGCACCCCTCCTTCATGCCCAAGGTGCCGTCGGACTTACATCTCAACAAACCCTTGGTGTTGCCTGTGTTTTTCCCGTCGCCTTCGTCGCCGGCTGAGAGGACTTTGCACTCGCTGGATGTGGCTAGAGCGCTGAAGTTCTACGTGGATCGCACAAAGTGTTTTCGGAAGACGTCACAACTCTTTGTGAACTTTGGACCTGTCAATCAGGGGAAGGCTCTCTCGAAGGCTTCCATTTCCAGATGGCTCTCCGGCTGTATCATGTACTGTCACCGGTTGGCAAACCGACCGCTGCCTGGCCGTCCAAGAGCACATTCAACCAGAGCGATCGCAGCTACCACGGCGTTCCTATCTGGTGTGCCCCTGTTGGACATTTGCAGGGCTGCTACGTGGAGGTCGACGCACACCTTCACGAAATTCTACTGCGTCGATCGGGATTCCAGGGAGGAGTCCAGGGTCGGCCAAGCAGTGCTGCGCAACCTGTTCGCCTGAGGTGAGCCTGGTGAGGAGGTAAGATTGCTTAATGTTGAGTTTGATGTGATGCTTAATGTTGAGCCTTTGCCACCTCCCGTGGTTGTGCATGTGGGTACTGCTATGTATTCTTTATTCATGAGCATGTGAATCCATGCCAGACCCCATGCTGGAGAAGGAACAAGTTACTTACCTGTAACTGTTGTTCTCCAGCATGGGTCTGGCATGGATTCACATGCGAACCCTCCCGCCTACCCCTCTGCGGCTCTTCACTTGGTCATACTGCCACTTCACGTGCTTCCAAATCTGAAGATGGCTGCCAGAGGCGGGGCTTAGGTAGAGGGCAGTCATTGGCTGTGGTCAGTATGACGCAGAGACCAGTGATTGGTTACTACTACGAAAGACAGATCAGAAACGAAACTGATACTGGTTTTTTCTTTACCGAGGATTCCCAGCCTGACGACGGGGAATATTCATGAGCATGTGAATCCATGCCAGACCCATGCTGGAGAACAACAGTTACAGGTAAGTAACTTGTTCCTTGTAGTTTCTCTCACAGTCTTGGTCTATCGACTTGGTCAAATGCTTGGCTTAAGTCAATGGAGGCCAGGAATATTCGGGCTCCTCCTGCCAGCGATTTGCTTTTGAGGATGCTCAGGGTCAAGATGTTAATGCTGGTGCCGACGTTCTTCTTGAAACCCGACTGGAAAGGGTCGTCACATGCTGCTTCTCTTGACCAGGTTTGAAAGCGACATAGTAGGAGTGACCCGTAGACCTTTCCGATCACGTCCAGTAAGGCAATAGGACGAAGGTTTCTTGTGTCGTCTCTGCTGCCTTTCTTGAAAATGTGGACTACTAATGAAGAGGTCCAAGATTCTGGTAGTTCCTTAGCTTTGGTGCACCTTTCAAACACTAGGCTAATGAAGGTCGCACATTTCTCTGGTTTTCTTTTCAGATCAATGTTTGTTAGCCCAACTGGACCCGGCACTCTTGAATTTTTGAGCTTTCGAAGGACTTCTAAGATGTCAGCTCTATCATGCAACTCCACCCAGAGTGTTTCATCTGTTTCATTTATGGCATGTTTTGCCAAAGATGGTGCGTAGAATAGGTTTTTGTAATGCGTCACCCAAACGTCCTCACCTATGCCGTTTGTTAGTGCATCGCTCGTCTGTCGGTCTGTAGATCTGATCAAGGACCAACATTTGCGTGAATTTTTCCCACGGACCTGCCTCAGCATTTCCTCAGAGTTGTTTTGGTATAGGCTGAGATGATACTTCTTCAGCCATGCCTTGTAGTCCTTGGATGCCGCAAGTAGGGCTTTTTTGTTTGACTCAGTGTTGTTTCGGGTTGCCACTCTTTTTAATCTCCTTAGCTATCTTCTTTTTAGGACCAGGGTTTTGTCGAACTTATGGTTGGTTTGCTCTGTTTCCACTCTGAGGTTTGATTTAGGTTTCTTGTAGGGAATGAGTAGGGGGTGGTTGTCCAGTTGTATCTTTGTCGAGCCGGAGGCTTCAAGCTGGATATAGTTGTTGGTTAGCTTGGTCATGTTTCTTGCACTTAGCATAAGGCGGTTGCCTTTGATGTTAGCGTCAATCTTTTTTTTAATTGTTTTTATGCAAGCACCTGGGCTGTGGTCAGAGCCATGAGGCTCTTCGCTTCTGGGGTGACTGTCTTTCTTGAGCATGCTTCTTTAAAAAAATAATAATACCGGGGTTCCACAAGTCTAACACTTTCAGCAGTGACCCTAAATAAGACCGAATAGGAATACCAAGTAATTTGTCTTTCTAGAATTCTGTACAATACTTGCTAGACTCATTAAATGTTTATTTCAAGCACACTTTAGGGGGTGAGTCACTGATTTAGTCTTTTCTTAAACACTTAATCTCAGCCTTTCATCCTTCTGAGGTCGATAAATGAGTACCAACACAGGTTGGGTGATATTGTATATATATTTGTTCTATATAAAGTGTTTAAGCGTAAGTGCTATATAATAACACATCATTATCATTTGGCCATGGACGTCTGCTTGCATTCACAGTGATTTGGTAATAAGGGCCTATACACACTGATCTTAACGATACATATGGCTATCCATTCTTGTATGAAATGTACATCACATTATAGTGATATCGTAACCATATTTTTCGTAGTGTACAATGATATGTGATGCCACTTCCTGTTTTATCAAGGGGTGAAATGTTGTGTTCCATCGCTTCCCGTGATATCACTTTGGGGTGGGGTCAAATGACACCACTTCCTGTGATGTCAGCATAGGTCAAGAGCCGTCTGATGTAACTTCCACTACCACTGTCATTTTGGAGAAATGACGTCCCTGTGCACATTGTGCTTCTATTGTGTGCACCAGTGATCTGAAACATCAAAGCGCTCACGCTTGAGGTTTCCGGTGGCAAAGAATGTGCTGGTAAGCGTTGCTCAGCTGAAAACGTTTGGCAACACACTTCCATTGTCAGCTCCCTGTTTTCATCAAGCCTTTATAAAGCCAAAGAGAAACCAGGACGTCGTCCAGCTGACATTTGATGTCTATTTAAAGCCACGGCCATGCTGACGCTTACTGTTAGGCATCCATCCAGGTTCTGACATACAAGGAAAGCAACTATTGTTCCCCAAGAGATACACTACAGATTTCCCTTGGCTTGCATATTCCACCGGCCTTGTAACAGAAGGAAGTTGTTAGAGGTCAATTATTAACAAGTAAGATGATAATAACAAACTGTGCTTCATATGTGTATTCTCACTTAAAGGTGCCTTTTTGCTGGACAGCTACTTCAAAGCCCAGCGCCTTGAGATCATACCAATGGTGCATAAGGCGCTATATAAATGCAAAGTAACATAACATAACATAACTACACCTACGACCTTCCTACTAAATATCAATATGTTCCTAGTTATATAGCTTGGTCAAACATAATCTAAAGAGGCTAAATGAATAATTTAACATTGACAACAATGTTCACTGTTACAATAAAGAAATCTTAAACAGCTACAATTCTACACTTGTTTGTATCTAAAATTCCTATCCTAATATGTGTATTCCATTATAAAAATGTGCTTTTGATTTAATACTATGGCAACAGCGTGTATCCCTCCTCTCCACAAGTTCAACTCAGCATTCCAGCCTTTGCTTCTGCCTATTTGCATCAATGAAGGTATACTTCCAGAAGGGGTGGGATACGCCAAACCCGCAAGCACAGTTCCAATCCTTCTCTGCCCTACTCACTTGCTGCATCATGATCAATAATAACCTTTTTTAAAAGGGAAAAATTACCAATCCTGGGGCCTCGCCCTTGCATATTTTCTGTGCGAGGTAGTCGTAGTGGTGGGATATCTTAGATTTGCTGTCTTGGGGTATAGCACGTTCTGGATCCATACTCAACTGATGGACTAGGCGATTGATAGTTCACATATTCTATAAAGTACGTTGGGCAATCACATTTTAATACTATCACACAACCTTGCTAGATTGTGTTGGTACGGTCTACAGCAAATGAATGATATCCATTCCCTAAAGCTTCAACATTCTACAAAAAGACCATCAAAACACGACGGGTGGAGGCCTTGCCATCATCCACAAGGCATCATGACCATGCACTGAACTGGATATTGCTTGCACCAGCTCTTTCAAAAACCTATCCTGACTTTTGCCTCTCCCCCACCCCCCACACTGGATACAGTCACCTTACACCTGATCTACAGACCACCCACCCCAATAATTTCTTAATCAGAGACTTCAAGAACTTGTTCACCACAACGTCTCTCATGCACGCCAAATACATATTCCTCTGTGACTTCAACATCCCTGGCAACCGACCAACCAAGTCAATAAAGGAAGTTCTCCACTGTCTTCCCAGCACTCTGGAACTCACACCGTATACAGAAGACCCAAAGCTCAGTAAAGGGAATATACTCGACCTCATCCTCACTGCCCACCCTGGTTCTATGTGAAAATACCAGACGGTACATCGAGTAACAGGAAATATTACAGCATTTTAGAAGTGCAAGCAACGCAACATGAAGCGCTCTTTGAAAATCTGACAGCAATCTTTATGTAGTGTTTCTCGCCAGATTGCTTCCACTAAATGCTGTATTAATTCCTGTTTCTTTACACCATTTAACATTCTGAATGTATCTGATGGGCTGACCTTCAGCCAGCATTCAAATCAAAGTTCTAATTTTGTTATGTTCAGTGTCAGTTTAAAAGGATTGTTATTCTGAAGAAAATTCCAATGATAGCTTGATTGTCCTCTTGCCGGTGTTCACAGGTTTTCTGGAAAATGGTTTGTATTCAGTATACTTAATCATGCATCTGTGTGCAATATTGTTCACAGCAAATCCTGTGGTGTGTTGGGTTCCTAGTGGAATAAAAAAAATAGCACACAATAGGTTATGTAGAAAAATGTGGCCAACAATTTGCAGTCACAAGACCATATCATGAATTCAGAATCTCTGGGCACAACGTTGTCCTCCTTTGTGTTCATGTATTTTGTATCACACACCAGCAGTGGCCAAACACATGCTCTGTCCTACACAGCAAGAGCTCACCATTGCATCTGTATCACCAACCACTCATGCATTTATGTTTTTCCAGGGAACAGAGAAGGAAACTGACAGCCAGCCAAGAAATGACATCATTAGCGAAAGCAAACCTAATCCTGAGATATTTGGAAATCTTTCGCTGATTGATTTTATCAAACGTAAGTTGGATTTAACAAAGTTTTTTTAATCGTAGTTGCATTGTCCTCATTAAACATGTTGAAAAATGCTATGTAATTTCGCATATGTTTTAAGTAGCTGTTAGGCCTCTCTCTCTGAAGATTTGCATATGCCAATTGTATTCAGATATGTTTTTGGAACACTTCATTGTCAAGTTACTGTTAGTAACTCAGACCTACTCCAGATTTACTCTTCCCTTTCCAGGAGTAAGGCAGAAGTATTCCTGGTAACTTTGTTGTGAATCTCTCTCTCTCTCTCTCTCTCTCTCTCTCTCTCTCTCTCTCTCTCTCTCTGGGAAATCCCAGGTGGCAATCTTACAAAAGTCCCTTCAAAGCATCCATTGAGCTTCCACCCAAGAGCACCTTCCCAGCCACCCACACCATTCGAATGAAATTCCCTTGCACCAAGGGAGGCAAAATAAGCTTCAGTTTCAGTGACAGGCCTGCACACCCTTCTCCTTGAAGTGGCAGGGGAGGGTGTAAGACCCTGCTTGCTTATGACAACAGTTCAGTCTGTCACACTTACTGATAGCCACAAGTCTAGCATGAAAAAGTCTTCCAGAGCATTTGCACATCTAGGAAGTGAAGGAATTCCTTGGTAGACATAGACAGGAAATAGGTGGAAGGCTGATGGCCCCATTCACATGGAAGGAAGTTTAAATCACTCAGAACAAAGGCGGGATAAAAGACTAACACATTGCAAGCAGACTCAAGATAAGGTTCATGATGAAAGAGGGACCCCATCTCACATAGCCTCAAAGCAAGCATAATCAACACTGAAATGTTACATTAGGAGACAGAAAGTCCACCAAGACTTCCTTACCATTTGTTCAAAGAAAGTAAACTGGAGTACCAGAAGGACTGATGAAAGATTTCAAGGAGATAACAGAGACTTAGAGAGAGGATAAGCTAAAACACGGAAAAAGGAAAGAAGCAAACAATCCTCACCACAATTCTTCAAATGGTTTATTTCCCTCGAACTATACTGAGAACTGGACAAAGAGATCCCGAGCTGCAATCTTCTGGAAAAATGGAAGAAGAGAAAGAAGCTCACACTGACTAGGCATACTTGGTTCCAAATGCACAACGCTTATAATAATGTGCAGTGCCAAACATGGGCAGTAGAAATGTGTAACTACCATCATGTTCTCTTTTCGAATACCTAACAGAAACACTTCTATGTCTGCCTCGCTATTACAGACACAGAAAATCACAGACTAAGGAGAAGGACCCCGCAGATGTGACAGAATGCCATCTGTGAGGCCGTGCTAGCCTGAGCTTTTTAGATTTTTAATACAAAATGATGCTGATGACTCATTTTGGAAAGTGAGAGCTGCTAATCAGACCTCACTTTGATATTGCTCCAGGTTGAAAAGTATAGTAAAAACCTGTTGCTGAGACTGTCTACTAACACTCCCAGTAACTGCCCTGTAGTTTGGCAACATGGCAGTAACAAGTAACATTTGCATTCCTACAACAGCCTGCTGGAACCCAAAATTCCAACAGCCTCGGACTGCCCTTAACCATGGTCTATGTTAAAAATCTAATCTAACAATATAATAGAAGTGCAGATGTATGTTTGTCTGATGCAGCAGCTTCGCCTGTTGTCTCCGCTAGAGGGAGCTGTAGCCTTAGGATATATAGAGACAGTACCAATTTTCATAGCTTGACCTGTTGTCACAGCTACAGGAAGTTGTAGGCTTATAATTATAATTGGTTATTTATAACATACACAATTCCCAGCGTTTTCTAAACGCAGACCAGGGGATCAAACCTGTGTTGCTCTGCATCATCTTGCTTCCAAGGCGAGCATGTTGCCCCTGAGCTATCCTCCCGGCCCTTAGGACATGTAGTGGTCCTTTTAATGAAAACCTGTACTTTGGCCTGTGTACATGGGCCTGTTCACTAGTTATATATAATGATGTCCTCCCAATGTCAGGTTTAAATGATGGTCAATGGGAATATACAATTATACTGGTCAAAACTCCTTTGATGTCATTTCATTGTCAACTTGGTTTCTACCGACTCATTCAACTGTCATAGTATCCTTGCTTGGGGATGATTTTTACCTTAAATAATCCATTTTGGACTCGCCTGACGAAACTTCTCTTTGTTCTCTCTGGGAAGTCTTATCATCTACCCAGGAGGACAGGCTACATGCGAGAGGGTTACCAGGGAAGCAGTGCTCCAATGGCAAGCTGGTGTGATCTCTCCATTGTCCTCACCAGGACAATGGAGAGATCACACCAGCGTAGTAATTACTTGAGTCTCTTTGATGCAGGGTACACAGGGGAGAGGGAGGAGTTAGTGTAGTTCTGGAGAGTAGTTGCATCGAACAGAGGAGTTCCACCATCTTGGGATTTCTAAGGCCACTCACACTTCATGTGCCTCTTCCCCACTTCCTTCAGACAAAGCCTATCAGGAAAAACTCTTGTCACAGCAGCCAAGATTGGACTCTTACAGAAGGCTTGAAATTGAACAACCTGCTGTGGCAAATTGGTATACAAGAGAGTGTGTTCCCTGCAACCCCCTTAAGCTGAATCATCTTTGGACTCCAGAAGAAGACGCTTTCACGTGGGTGGAGCTTTATTGAGGCACACTCTTCCCAAAGTCCTCTGCCATAGAGTTGAAGGTAAAGGCTCCAAGGATAGAGCAAGACTCTCGCCTCACATATCCTAGATGGACAACTGTGGTCAATTGTTGTTTGGACAAGTCCTTCCTGCTGCCTGAATGCTGATAACTAGGATCCTGCTCACAGAAGGTGGCAGCCCCTGCAAGTGTCCTATGGTAAACCCCTGGATGGAAAACATTGATGAAGGACCCACTTTGACCCTGGAGATGCTGAGCAAACAAGAAGCTAAGGAACAGCTTTGGGCTATTTTTCCTGTCTCAAACGGCTTTCGAGTTGACTCAGCAAGTGTTGACTATTGTTTGATCTACTGCAGGACCTCAGGACATATATTTGACTCTCACTGCTTATTCAAACTGCTTTTAGCCATTGAGTTGCTGACTCAATCATTGCCTGCCTGCACTCCAGCCATCCCCAAGCTGATCGCCACTGCAAAAATGGAATCCATTGCCTGGATTTCGTCGAGCCGGCTTGATTGCTTTGAGAGGCTAACTTGCCCATTACCTACCTGTTCTTTTTTTTGACAAATTTATTTTCATTTTGTATTAGAAAAAAGGTGAATAAACGGTAATTCCAAAAGGAAGTAAAAAATAAAATAACATAAAACAAGTACAAGGTATCATCGAATCATACAAGCATCTTTGCTTAACTCATAGGGTCGTCTTCTATATCAAGTTTCTTTTCACAGTATATCTACACGTTCTTCAGCTGATTTCAGCTGATCACGACTACAGACACTAGTAAAGTTCCACACTGCATTGCTCAACCGTGTCGAACTATCTCGACCATCTCACCAGTAACTTGATGCATGGGGTGCATCTGAATTGACCAACTCTATTCTGTTTTCAACGCATTGGAAAGCATAAGGATGACTCCTTCGATTCTGCTGATCCACCCAAGAAGAATAGAAAGGTAGTCCCAGTGGTCCTGTCCCCTGGCCTGCTTCTAGAAACCTTAGGGGCAATGAATGACCCCACTAAATACCTTTTCAAAGAATATCTTTTAACTTGAACATTGCTGCAAAAGGTATTGCCTTTCTACACCTGTCATCAGACTCGAAGTGCCCCATATATTCAAACGTTTGCTTATTCTGTGTCTTCCTTTGCAGAGCCAGGATTTAAGAGTTTTTATTAGAGCTTTTGCATTTAATTTGATTAAAGACTCCTTTTTTTTTTTTTTTAACTTGTTTATTTTCGGTTGGCATACAGGAGAACAGTTTAACATGTCTAATCAACACTTTATCACAGCATAAATATCACATCGTCTATCCCCCGGCACCCAAACCCACTTCCTAGACTCAACAGTTCACAGTGGATTGTCTCTTTCCCCCCCCCCCCCTCAGGTCCGATTCAGGGCTCATCCGCTCCTGTCTCCTCCTACCTCGGTTCGACATCTCCACTCTTCTCCAGGCTTACGTCTCCAAGTCCTGTAACTGGCTATCCTCCGGGGCCTGCTCCTCGCTCGTCTGAGACTGGTCTCTATCCGCAGCTCGTTGGGCCTGTTGCACTAGGCGCGGCTTGTATGTAAGCGCCGGGAAGCGAAGGTCATAGTCTATCACCGGCGACCAAATGTTCGTGAAACGATGTAGGTGGCCTCTGTTTGCTGCCATAACTTTCTCAGCAATGAAGATGTCCCAAATTTTTAGCCACCACAACACTGTTAGGGGACCCTCTGGGGCCTTCCATGCCCGGGCTATTGTGATTTTAGTGGCTAGGAGTAATTGAGTGATGAGAGCTGCAGATGTCCCCGACCTCGGGTAGGTGTCCGGTATCGGGGTCCCCAGCAGCAGCGATTCTGGTTCCAGTGGTAGCGGGATCTGGGTTATGTCTGTGATGGCCGCTATACATTGGGTCCAAAAGGCCTTCACCACCGGGCATGACCACCACATATGTAGATAGGAGCCTGGCAGGCCACATCGACGCCAACACTGTGGGTCTAGCGACTGATTGAAGTGGTGTAGCTGCAGGGGCGGGTAGTACCATCTCATGAGTAGTTTATGTGCGCATTCTCGGTTGGTGATGCAGAAGGAGGATGAGTGCGTGCGGGACCAGATATCAGTCCAGTCTTGATCCTGGATTGGATGCCCCAGGTCCTTTTCCCACCGGGCCATGTAAGTCGCTCTATTTGTCAGGAGGTCCTCCTGGAATAATCGATATAGTGTCGAGATCCTCCCTCGGGCTGGAGGGTCCGTCACCGTCAATTCCAAGGCGTCCTGGGCCCGAGTGGCCGCCTCCCGTGTTTGGGGTTGTGTGCACCAGTGTCTGATTTGGCAGTATGAGAACCTGTCCGACTCCGCTAGATTAAACGCTCTTTTGCATTGGGCGAATGTCAGCGGCTGTGTTCCCTCAAATAGTTGGCTTAGGGAGCTGAGGCCTCCCGCGATCCAATTTTTAAAGTTCGAGGGGTGAGCTCCCGGCGAGAACGCTGGATTGTGGAAGACTGGGGCCGAGGGGCCCAGGGTTCTCGGAATACCTCTGAGTTTGCGGGCCCAATCCCATGCCTTCAGCGTGTGCCTGGTTGAAGATAGGATGGCTGGCCATGTCCGGCGCAGCGCAGATGGGAGGTGTAACAGGAAGCGCAGTGGGAGGGGTAGTCTAGATTGCTCTATGTCCATCCATTTGGGGCGTCCCGACGTCATAGTCCACGCCCGGGTGTGGGCTATCTGCGCCGCCATTTGATATTTTTGAAGGTCCGGGACCCCTAGGCCCCCCCGGCCCGGAGCGCAGAGCATGGTCCTCCGTGGAATGCGGGCCTTTTTCCTCCTCCATATGAATTCCAGTATCTTTCTCTGCAGTCTCTGTAGTTGTGGGCGGGGGACAATGACGGGGAGGGCTGAGCATGCGTATAGGAATCGTGGCAACAGATTCATCTTACAGGCCGTGATGCGGCCTATTAGGGATATTTCCTGCTTGTGCCAGGTGTCTAGGTCTTTTTCCAACGTTTTCATCAGAGGCGGAAGTTTGTCCGGTAGATGTCTCCCGGGTCAGCGGGGATCTGCACCCCGAGGTAGGGGATGGAGGTGTCATTTAGTGGGATTGCGCATTGGGCGCTGAAGGATGCCTTGTCCCTTTGGTCTAAGCCTATCCCCATTGCTGCCGATTTCATCAGGTTAATGGCGAATCCGGACACCCTTCCGAATCGATGGATTTCCGCTAGGGCGGCTCTTAAGGAATGTGAGGTGTCTGTGATGGATAGCATCACGTCATCAGCGTAGAGCGCGATCTTGTGCTGGGTGGTGCCAACTTGGGGGCCTTTGATTCTGGAGTTGAGGCGGATCCGCTGGGCCAATGATTCCATAACCATAGCGAATAGCAAGGGAGAGAGGGGGCACCCCTGTCTGGTGCCGCAGGTTAGGGAGATCGGGTTAGACAGGAGGCCGTTCATTCGGAGGAGGGTGGTCGGGGATTGGTAATTCGCTAAGGTGAGCTTTAAGAAGGTGGGCCCAAGACCAAACGCTTCCAGGGTGAAGCGGAGGAACGACCAATCCACTTTGTCGAAAGCCTTGGTCGCGTCCAAGGCTAGGAGGGTGAGTTTCTTCGAGCTCTGTTTGGCTATCTCGATTAAGTTGAGGACTCTGCGTGTATTATCTGTGGTGGCTCTGTTTAGGATAAATCCAGTCTGGTCTGGGTCTATGATGTCTGGAAGCAACTTCGCTAATCGGTTCGCCAAGACCTTCGAATAGATATTCGCATCCAGGTTTAACAAGGAGATGGGTCGGTAAGCTGCAACGTCGCTGGGGTCTTTTCCTGGTTTCAACGCTAATACCGTTATTGACTCTTTCATTGATGGAGTTGTTGATCCAGATGCGGCGAAGGAGTTGAAGAGTGTCATCATCGGAGCTAGTAGCTGGGGCCGGAAGAGTTTGTAGAATCGGGATGAGAAACCATCTGGGCCCGGGGCTCTAGTTCGTAAGCTTTTAATGGCCTCATCGATCTCTTCACTGGTGATCGAGGCCTCCAACTCTTCTCTACTCGTGTCCGAGAGCTTCGGTAAGGCGGCTTCCCGTAGGTAGGATTGCTGTTCTTCGCGGGGTCTTTGGGTAGCTGACATAGTTTCTGTTATGTGGGCTTCTGCGATTCTTAGCTTCTCCTGGTCAGCGACTTGGACTATACCCTGAGGGTCCCGGAGGCTTAATACAGTGTTCCTTCTCTTGGTTCTTGCCAGTTTTTCCACCAGGAATTTATTTGCTTTGTTTCCTCTGGCGTAGTAGCCCTGCTTCGTTTTGGTTAGCAGCTGGGCTGTATCCTCTGCGTAGTGGGCCTCTAGCTTCTTCCTGGCCATCTGTAAGGCTCGGTAAGTTCTTGGGGACCAATTTTTAGCCTTGCACGCCGTCTCTGCCTCCAGGACCTTGTCCTCTAGCGTGCGTCGGGCCTGTTGTTTTTGCTTATGGTAGGCTGCTCCCCGGGAAATCAGAACTCCTCGCACCACGGCCTTCATTGCGTCCCATGTGGTCGCTGGGGAGGTGTCTTCGTTTTTGTTGTCCTCGAAGAACTGTTTGATTGTTTTGGCTATCACGTCTCTCGTGGCCATGTCATTTAGGATCGGGTCGTAAAGGGACCATCTGCGTCTTGGGGGTGGGTCCGGGTTGTAGGCTCTTAGCGTTAGCGTTACGGGTGCATGGTCTGAGTGAAATCTGGGGCCTATGAGGACGTCGTCTGTGTATGCTAGGATCTGTGGGGATGCTAGCAGGAGGTCAATGCGTGAATAAGTTCTATGCACGTAAGAGAAGCATGAGTAGTCTCGCTCTTCTGGGTGGAGGATCCTCCAGGTGTCCACCACTTCAAAGGTTCGGAACAATCTCAGCAGAGCGATCGCCAAGCCGAAGTCTCCGCGTGCGGGGGGGTGTGATCTGTCTACTAGTGGGTTGGGGACTCCGTTGAAGTCTCCCCCGATGATGGTCTGACCCTCAGCAAATGGTAGGAGGGAGCTTTCCAGAGCTGAGTAGAATGCTGCCTGTTCTTGATTCGGAGCATATATTGAGATCAGCGTATATAGTTGGCCGAGCATCCGGCATTTCACCGCCACGAAGCGGCCCTCGGGGTCCTGCTTAGAGTCTAGTATTTGCGGCCTCAAACCTTTGGCGATTAGGATAGCCGTGCCACCCTTCTTCGTTCCATTCGATGCTAGGAACTGTGTTGGGAATTGCCGATCTCTGAGTCTTGTGAAGTCCGCTGGGATCAGGTGTGTCTCCTGTAAGAAGACAACGGAGGCCTTGTCATTCTGGAGGCGTTGTAGGATCGCTTTTAGGCCTCTTACATTCAACGTTAGGAACTTTAGTTTCTGGATCGGTAGGGGGGCCTCCTGGGTGTCTTCCGGGGTGGGGTACTGATCCTCGTGGGAGGGCTGGGGGTATTCAGTCTTCATTTTGTGATTCCGGGTTAGCCAGGTCCTCCTGCAGCCAAATTTTTTGCATCCTCCAACGGGAGGGTAGCTTTTTATCTGAGTGGGCCAACCAACGGGCAGGCGAATTTAAACGGGTGGGAGAACTCCCAACTGTGTGGGGGGCCGAAGTTTTCAGCGCAGCCTCCACCACGGCCAACAGGGCCCAAACAGTTTTCCTCGCCAACGGGGCGGGGGTCGAACCATCGAGATCGGTTCGGCTCCAAGGGTGGGGAGATGACATACTCCTTGGAGAGGGGACTGGGCCGTTCGGGGCCCGCGGCACTGCCTTGCTTCATTTTGGCTCCAGGGTCGGTCCCTGCGCTATGGGAATCATTTTGCCTTACGGCGTCTCTGTGCCGTCGACCAGGGTTGCTGCCGTCTCTTGGGTGATTGATCCGGTTCCTCTGGCGGGAGGTGTGGACTGGGGGTGGGTGAGGTCCCCGGGGAGCTCGGGGGTACGATTGACTTTGCGTCCTCCGGGTGGCTAATTTTACGTAGAGTACCTTGGTACGAGAATTGCAGTGTGGCTGGGAAGAGCCAACGGTAGCGGATCTGCTGACTCTGGAGGAACTGGGTCAAAGGCTTGAGAGCTCTCCTTTTCTGTATGGTGATCGGGGAGAGATCTTGGAATATTTGCAGGGGGGTGCCCATGAATGACAGTTCATCTTTGGTGCGGCTTATCGCCGAGATGGCCTCCTTGGTAGCGTAGAAGTGTACTCTGGTAATGACGTCCGGGGGGCCGTCTGAGTCTGCTCCCCGTCTCGGGCGTAATCTATGAGTTCTGTCCAGAACGAGTTGGGGTTTGTCCATGAGCGGGAGGAGAGCTTGGAAAAAGTTGCCTATATATTCCGGGAGCTCTTTATCTTGGACCGTTGTCGGGACTCCACGGATGCGCAGGTTATTCCGTCGGGCTCTGTTTTCTAAGTCCTCTTGCTTATATGTGAGGATCTCATTGCTGGATTGAAGAGCTCGGATCTCGCGTTGCATTCCTATTATTGTTGCATCATGGTTCTGGGTTAAATCTTCAACCTCACCTATTCTCTGTTCCGCTTCTGTGAGTCGTTGATCTGCCTGCTCTAGTCGAGTGGTGAGCTCCGTCATGCAGGACCGGATCTCGGTTTTAATGTCCCGCATGAAGGCCATCAAGTCATCTCTGGTAGCGAGATTACCCTGTTCTTCTGGGGGCTTTTGCGGGGTGAGTTTGGGCGTGGAGTCCGGTTTCCGTGTCTTGTCTGTTGTCATGAGCATGGTGGAGATGTCTGCAGTTTTGGCAGGTCTGGTGAGTCTCGACATTTTGCTCAAGCTGAGAGCCCTTGGAAGGGCGCTTCGGGGGGGATGGTTAGGCTCCAAGGTAGCTGCGTGGCCCCCCTCCTCCGCCGGCTAGGTCTTTGGTGGGCAGGGGCGCCCCAGGAAGTCGGAAGGGGGTCTGTATCCGGAGCGGGGGACCTCCACTCCCGGGGCCCAAGGTGGAGTGTTGGGAGGCCGGTAGAAGACTCCGGTCGTCGTCTCGCCGGTTCCCCCCAGCTGATCGTTGCCAGTGATGGAGGTGGGGGGGGGGTCTAGGAGTTGGAGGGCTCCGGGGGCTCGGTAGTCTCTCCAGGGAGCCGGCGGCCCTCCGAAGAAAAAAGCAAGCTGGGAGCGACCCCGGCCTCCGCCCCAGCGAGCTCCGGCGGGGGAGGGGCGGGCCAATGGGGGGGCCCGGAGTCGAGCCCGGGGGGGTAGAATGGAGCCGTCGACTCCTCAGCAGTCCCCGGACACGGGGCTCAGGATCGGGGGCGGCGGGAGAGAGCCGGAGGTGTTATGGGCGTCTCATCGCTGGATGCCGGGGACGATGATGCGGGATCCGGGTCGCGGCCGCCATCTTGGCCCGTTGTCGTGAAGATCCGCGCCAAGTTCCTCGACCTCGTTCTCGGCGCTCCTGGTACGATTCTCTTCAAACTTGGAGCGGAGGGTGCGGGAGAGATTCCGCCAGCTTCTCCTGTCAGGGGGACGGCAGCAGCGTTGCTGGAGCCGGCTCAATCTTAGTTGAGGCCGCGGGTCCCTACGGAGGCCATCAGCGGAGCAGCCTCATCCGTGGCGCTCCAGGCCACGCCCCCTAAAGACTCCTTTTTATAGAACCTTGTTTGGACATTTTGTGTATTTTGATTCCACAGTACTATAGTTCTTTGAGTTGCTTCTGTGCTTGATCACACCCCTCCTTAAGAGCATAGCCTGCTTTTGGCCCACGTTCTCATAAGAAGCAAAGGAGTAAAACCTGTTGGGAGGCACCAGTTTCATGTTTGTGATTGGAATCACTGCTTGGTTTAGTATTAGTGTGAGGCTGAGTAGGAGTTTAGAAACCACTTTTCACCCCTGTACTCCTGCAGAGTATCAGTCATTTTGTCACAGGAAAGAACAAGGAAGGACATGTCCTACACCTTTCAATTGTTCACAGGTGTGGAAGGGCATTCTAGAGATCCCTGGATCACTTCCAACAGAGAGCATCCAGCCACCAAGCTACCTAATTAGGGCAACTTGCAGAACACAATAGAGCATCATCAGAGAAGGCAAACATTTCTATTCTGTATTCCCCAAAAATGTTCTGCACTGCCTGTGAAAATAATCTGAGGATGGGCGATAACCCAATCAGGATAGAAAAGATGAATTATGTGGTGTATTAACGCATTGCCAATTCCAAGATTTGTAAAGCTGGGAGAGGGGGAGCAAACCAAGGTTGTTCTCTGTAAAGACACAGAGATAGCACTCCACCCTCATGAAGTAGTCAACTAGTTCTCCTATTGGCTGTTGACATAGCACTTTTTATCCACCAAATATGTTTGAACCATATTTGGAAACCTCTTTATCTTGGAGGAGCTAGACCGAGGGACCTTGAACAGAGCTGGGAACTCTTAGGTGATGGGAAAGACACTCACTCTGACCTACTCTGCTGAGTAGCAAATTGAAACAAAGTATCCTTCCATTACAAACTTCCAGAATCAATAGTTAGAATTAGGGTAACTGGAAGGGCAAACAAATTGCTCAGGCAGAGCTTCTAGGGATAACTTCATAATGGTGTCCGATCAAAGGGTCGAATACAAATTATCGAATGGTCAAAGGACCGACGCAATAGGGCCGAAAACAAAAGGATCGATTTTTATTAATTATATATTTTTGGGGGATTTTCGTTTAGGGAAAAAAAGTGGGTTTTACCACAAAAACGAGGGTGGGGGGATGCCCCCCCCCCCAAAAAAAAATGTAAAAAAAAAAAAAAATGACGATCCTTTTTTTCCGGTCCTTTTGCGTCGATCCTTTGACCATTCGATCCTTTGTAGTCTCGATCCTTTGACCTATAACCCTTCATAATCATACTGAAATCATGGAAAATGGATTTTCAGAACTGCAGTAAATAGAAAAGTGTGGTTAGATGAAGCCTGACAAGGGGGACCACAAACACAAAGGCCATACCCTTGGCATCACAGATATTCCTTTATCCCTGAGGCATGATGAGGCTCCCATAAGGGTCTTAGGATTGACACAACTACTGCCTCTATCTTGGGAGGCAAATATCTCACTGCACGCTCGTTGCATATTGAATAGTGCCTGGTTTATTTTCTGTTACACCAGTAGCCAGCATTTCACTGACCATCTTCTAGCAGGGTCTCTATGGAGCTCGATCAAAATCAACATTCTCACCTTCAGTTTAACTTATAGAGCCTTCTAAGTAAAGCCCTGACCGGAATTCCACATGACAGTCATGATGATTACACATCTCTGCTATGGGATCAGATGAACGTTGTAGGGAATCTGAGGGTTAATGGCTTAAAACAAACTGACAGCAGAATTTGTTTTCAAAAGAGCAAGAGAGGCGCGATTCACAAAAGTATGGTTCCTATGGGATTTCACATTTTGCTCGCTGCCATGATGAAAAGCATGTCCCCAGAAAAATGCCAGGTTTAAATAAATGTGCATGCCCAAGACCATTTTTAACAGACATCAAGTGAATTTCAAAAGACTGCAGCCATTTCCAAGGCATTCAAGTTGAATATAACGACTGGCTTGTTGATGCTAAGACATGACGTGAGAATTATTTTGACCACGTGTGGAAGCATACTAAGGTCCAAGCATATAGTTATCAGCAAATTAAATTGACCCAGAACACTTCCTTTTGAATCCTTGAAGCTTAAAAAGAACTTGATTTCTCAGCATAGTCCTATATTTGTGTGCCATGTGTATTTAAAATATATTGTTTAACCAAAATGATGTGAAATGTGAGGTAGAAAAAGCATAATTTAATGTCCAATTGTATTCTTCCATGCATGCTTTCAATCAGAGTTACACTGTATTATTTAATAGGCCACGAGATAGACCATGCCAGAAAAAGTAACTGTATTCGGCCAAGAGTAGTGTACCACCACCCAAAGAATGCAGCCATATGACCAAAATCACAAGTTAAGGGTTTTATTTACTTCAAGTAAGAATAACATGTCCAGTAAGGCTTGATTAACCAGTTTCTTCTAAGCCTAACGTCACATGACAAACCATGAGTGCATTGCATTGAAAATCACAGGAATTTGAGCGTCTCCATAAACTGGAAAAGAGCCCATTTCATTTGCATCGCAAGGGCAATCTGTAGGCCAAAATTGACATTTATTTGTATTATAATTCTTGTCCAATTTAGTAAAGCCCTTTGTGTGCCTAGGAAAACAAAAATGTATTCTTCTGAAAATCATATCTTTAGAAAAAAGTTCTAATCAACTAAAAACAAATTGCAGTTTATATCTAACAATTATAGCCTCCATCTCGTATAACATTTGGTTGTGGTGTAATGGACACATTTGGAGAGCATTGGGAAAATATATATGTCTGAAAGCCATTTTAAAAAGTAATTAGAACTCTGATATAACTGCAACTTGTCGAAATACTATCCATGGTAAAATTTAGGAAACCCTAATATGGCAAAGATACAGGTGCACAGTTATATATAATGCTCTGTGTCTCCCATTTACATTTAATATGGAGTGAGATGTAATTTCCTTAAAACCTAATGTTTTTCGTATTGAGAGGCGCAATTTAAAACAGACAGAATGTTGGAGCAACTTAAATGCACAACGCTTTTGTAAAATTAAGCACCATTTTAAACAGAATCTGTGAGTGACTTAAGCATGTGTAGAATTATCTGGACCATAGTGTATTCATGGCACAATATTGTCTACGAGAAATCAAGCATTGAAGCAGCTGGGCGAGGCCTAGCCATAAATTTGACATTGGCAAAATAGAAATGAGTAAAGGAAATGAGTTCTATGTACTGAAAATCATGCAAGGTATTAAACCCTTGAAGTCCCTTATCTTGAAATGCACAAGCAAACCTATGTGTAATGTGAAAGGGCTAGAGTGTTTTAACATGATACCGGTTAATGGAGAATAGTGCATACCCAGCCCAATTTGCATGCAGGTTGAAAGCTGCATGCACACATGTAGACTGAGCCCTATACACAAGTAAACTGAGAAATGGGCACAGATATATAGATTTAAAGCTGGACACACATATTCTGGGAAGACTGCACACATACGTGTTCAGAGCAGAGCGCAACATCCCTGAATGTATACACATTGATAAATATTAGTGATTCATGTACATTTTATATGATACCATACTTGTCTTGATATTGGTGAAAAACAAATATTCAGAAGAGTTTGAAAATGTTATATGCTATAAAATGTATACGCTGGCTGAAAAACAACTGAATGTGCATATGTTACTGGATGGGATTAGACCAGAATAATTCTGAGTCAAGAAGATACCAAGTTACTGTTTTATTAAAACGTATCTAAAACAGGGAGGTTACAATGAACATCAACGGACATACACTCAGTCTCTCAATGATCTCCACAAAAAATACAATGTACATACTTCATTATGCATCAGAGTGATGTTATACTATGTGGCAATAGTGAAAAACCTATCAAGGGCTGGGATTGGTTAAGGGAGACATCTAGATATACAATCATATAGGAGCTAGGATTTTTATTGGCTGTCCTTTATTAGGTGGATAACTCATTACTACCTCTTCATATGTGTCATTTTAAGACAAATCAGTTACACCATATTTCATTGGTTTCTCAAGCTATAAGGTCATTCGTTATACTGACTAATACAATTAGTTTGGCATGCTTGTGCCGCGTCTGGAACATTCCGTTCATTTAGCAACACATAAGCCAGAACCCAGGTGCGGGGAGATAGGACATGAAGCTACCTCACCACACAATTAGTCCAGCATCTCTCATCACCCATGCCGTCTGTCAAGACATTACCTTTCTACTTGGCCTTGCAGTGTATTCTCATCCTGGGAATGCACGGGAGTGAGTGCACTCGCTATCGTATTTGGAACTCCAAGTTCAAACTCTATTTCCATCCTTGACTCACGTGACAAGAGGTCATTATTTAGTTCATTATGCAAATTTTTAAATGATTTAAATGAATAAAAACTTGTCATCCTTTGTGTTCTTTCTTGCACCTTAACACGAGAGGAGTTATCCTCTGCACACTTGTTCTTCTTCAGAGTAGATAACCTATCTCAGCTTCTTAGTTCTTGACTTCAGGCCAGACAGCATCTTCATGCAGCTACACTAGCCTGCTATTCTACTGTGACACAGCTTTTCATTTGTTCATTCTCAATGATTCTCTGGCTTACTATTTCATGATACCAATTTCCAGGTTCTATACAAAGGCAGCTTTGCCTGCATTCTATTTACTACTTACAGCTAGCCTATACAATGAATTGATCTATCATGTGTTTCAGCTTGTAAACATCCTTCATGCTTCTTTTACACTATCAAAGTTCACTTAATTGTTTACTTCGTTATTTCTCCTCTGGGATCCATACATCAACCTCATTCAGTATCTCATGATGTCGTGCACACTTTCTTGTGACATCATCAGTCCGTCTTCTTAGTTCGTTCTCATTTTTCTTCAGGGATCTCTTTCTACAGGCCGTCAGTACCTCATGGGTGCATTTGATACCGTTGTCTCAATGGATATCTCCTTCCAAATACTCGCTGAGATATTGGTACGAAAGCTGGTGTCAGACGAGGCACGGTCTTATGTCTCCAATACAAAGGAGGTGGGGGGGGGCGGGATCTCCTGCAGATGTATACATCTGCCCCTCTACACAAAAATATTATCATTGAAGTTACCTGTGCTGCCTAGATAGAAGCAATCATAGAAGGAGTGTGTTTAAAATATCTAGTATTTTTAGAGTATAATATAAATATACAATTGGTTCTGAAAGTGAATGCTTGTGTGAGAACCAGTAGTGAGTTTTAATTAGGCAGGGAGTATTTTGTTTGGTTGACTAAGTATTTATGAATGCATAACATTGTAGTGATTTCCTTAGTGTAAAGATGGAGACCACCTTTGTTTAAATTGGAGTTATAGTTTAAATAAAAGAAAACAGTGTTTGTTTATTGCCCAGAGTTGTGGGGTCAGACTTTATACAGCGGACATGAAATTAGCCAAGCCACCATCCAGAATGTAAACATTGCAAATAAATATATTTCTACAACGTCCATCAACAAAGTACATAGGCGGTTTGATCAGATATTGATGCTGACAGAAAAGCATATTGATGTCTATGGAATATGACAGTGTTTGATGACATCTACAGAATTGAATAAACAGTCATGTCAAAAGTAAATGAAAAAATAAAATAACATAAAACCAGTACAAGGTGATGAAAGGAAAAGGGAATGAGTCGATGATTCATGTAAGGTGTAAACATGATCCCCAAAATGCCAATGGGCCTAGCCTGGTGATGAATAGTAAGACAGTCAGCTGGAAACAATGGAACTGCTGTTTGGTTTGAGTCGAAGTATGAAGAAATGCATTCATTGATTATGAATATGTCAAATATCCCAGTGGTTCTGTGTAGGGATTCCTTTTGAAAAACAACTGTTATGAACATGTCAATATTCTTCAAATCCTCTGGGGACTAGACATCCTCTGACACTAGGATGATTATGGATCAGCGCCATTCACCCATCCCTTTCGGATGTACTTGAAACGTGTCCAGCTTCTGGTAGAATGTCTGGATACTTCCCTGAAGAGCAATTGCAGTGAAAGAGGGTTTTAGCTAAGGGAGGAAAGATCATCAGACTCTGGTGGAGGACTTGGCAGCAGAATCAAATATCTTGCATTGCCCCGCGCATACTTCATTGATCAGAAAGTGATCTTTCTCAAATGTGTGAAGCAGATATAGATTTGGCCTCCAGTCCGCAATACTTGCCCAAATTCTACCTCGTCATTATCAGGTTCAGAGATTTAGAGGAGTGGATGATAGATGAACAAAGCTGTAAAAGTAAGGACAATTAGCTTGAGGATGTCTTCTTCCTTCATCCATGTGGGTATATGCGCTGCAATCAAAGCTAAAGGCAGTAAACATTTACCCATCAAAAACAAGATCTAATGAGTGCAATCCCTGCACCATCAAATGCGTAAGGTCACCTTGAATTAAATTGGCTCTGAAAGTCCTTAATCAATGCCTGTGTAGCGTTGGCCTAGATAAGCCCTAGACTCTTTTGTCCATTAGATACCTTTTCCCATGCAGTTCAGGGCAGACCCATCGAACCGGCATTCTTTATTTTAGCAGGATGGGGAAAAGGTGCTCTGGCCTCTGGATTGTTCATGGTCGTAACTAGTATCTGCCCAGTACCTATTCTCGAATTCTTCAACTATCAGGGCAATGTCTTAGTGTGGAAGAGGGAAAAAGGAATTTTGCAGAGTCAGATGCCTTCATTGTAGACTAACCTGTGCTGCTTTGTCTTGCAGGTTGGGAGGGTATATAGTGATTTTAACCAATAGATAATGACGAATAAAATGTTTATCTAAAAATGTTCAACAAAAAAAATACAGAATCTTTTTTAAACTATGTATGGGGTGGGTTAAGGGATCAAAACTGGTGGGAAGGGAGTCGGGTGGGTTTGTAAATGAAGGGAAACGGGGGGGCTTGGGAGCAGGATCCCCTAAAAAAAAATCTGATATTTTTTTGTTAAAACTGTTTAGATCAAAATGTTATTAGTTATTATCTATTCGTTAAAATCACATGTAACCAATCGGGAGAGAGAGCCTCCGGGTATTTATCCACCTTTCCTCCTTTCCACCACATCCCTCCCCACCATCTATTATTGACCTGCTTGTGGGGTGGTGTCAGGAGGACAGTCTGGCACTCCCCAGGGATGTTCACTGGCGTCAAACAATGAAGACAACTGGGATAGTTAACATACTAAAGTTTTGCTCACAGTTACAACAGACGCCATTTTAAGACAAAGAGTGTTGTGGTAAAAATAATTGAGACAGGTATGTGGGCGTGCTGAGGTGGGGTAGGTGATGTGACTGAGCTTAGGCTGGACAGAGCTCGCAGTGGTCTTGTGTGAAAATGATTAATTTTGAAAGGAAATGTGCCCTTTATTTGTTTTGTAAGCCTCTCTTTTTATATTTGAAATTGAGTGGCTTCAGCCATGACCCCTTAAACAACTCTTTTCTGGTTAGGGTGAATGTATGTCGAGCTTGATCCACGAAAATACTGAAACCATTGTTACAGAATATTGAGGGAAGCGAGTTCTGAACTTAGAATATCTCGTTGGCATGGCAATCGGTAAAGTCATGGAATGAAATTGACAAATTACTAAAATTTATTTTTCCAAATACTAGGTCGCACTGTCTAGTGACGCGTTCCCTAACAGTAGTGTCCCCAATCAGGAGATTTGTGAGAAGCAAGTTGGTTGCCAGTCTGTACATTTCCCAGCCACACATTGATTTGCAGGGTTGCCATGTGGGGCTACATTGGGCTATTTTCCCCCTCCCCCCACACCATTGGCCCAAGGAACCCCGATTTGTGTGGGAAATTACAGGTCTGTGCAGGTTTACTCAGCTATTGTAGGCTACCTTTGACTGCAGATTTGTTTTCTAGTCCTCCTGATGCTGCTTATTTCTTCATGTTTTCTCCCACTACCTTCCTCAACCCACGCTAGCTACCCCATCTAGCCTCGCACCCCACTCCCACTCCTTCTACAGCCAACCATTCTCCCTACCCCATTATGGGTGTGTGTGTAGGTTGGGGATGTTATGGGCTATTTTGGGCTACTTTCGATGGCAGCTCTCTTTTTCTAGTCCTCCCGAAGCTGCTTTGTCCCTCATGTTTTGTGCTGTGAAGCCTTCATTTCTCTATACCCGCCCACCCCACCACTACTCGCTCTACTCACACCACCCATCCCCACTCTCTCAGCCCCCACCCCCATTCTCATTACCTCCACCCACATTCTCCACTCTTTCTACCCCCACCCAGCCAATCCCCACTTTTTCTACACTCACCCAACCTAGCCCCACTCTTTTTGCTCCCACCCACTGAACACCCACTCTTTATAGCCCCACCCACCCAACCACTCTTTCTACCCCCACCCACCTACCCCAGCCATACCCTTTCTACGTCCCCCAACCCAATACCACTAACTGTACCCCCACCACCCCATTCTACCCCCACCCACATCACTTCACTGTCTCTACACAGACCGACACACCACACCACACTCTCTCTAGAATTCCCCACTCTCTCTAGAATCCCCTGCACACCCCACCCTGCTCTACCACCACACACCCACCCTACTGCCACTCTCACTACCCCACCTACTCACCCTCCCCCCACTCTCTCTACAAACCCCCACTCTCTCTCTAACCCCATTCGCCACCTCTGCGCTCTCTCTACCCCACCCGCCTGCGCCTGCCGTACCTCCTCTCTTTCTCTATGCTCACCCACCCATCCTATCCCCCTCTCTCTTTCACAACCCACCCACCCTACCCCCCTCTATTAGCCCCACCCAACGCCTGTGCCCACTCTATCTGCCCCATGCACCCGCTCTACCCACTCTCTCTCTTTCCCCCAGCCCCTCACCCTACACTCTCTCTCTCTTCTCTACCCACCCTACACCCTTTCTCTACTCCACCCTCCCTACCCCTGCTATCTCTGCCACACCCACCCTACCCCTTCTCTATTCTAGTCCACCCACCCTACCCCATGTCTCTCTACTCCACCCACCCACACTACCCTCTGCCTCTTCGTTCCTCTCACACTAGTTCTTACTCTCTGATTCTCACCCTTGCTCACTCTTTTTCCTCTTGATCATCATCAATGGTACCATGCCTCTAAGGCTTCCTCCCTTGCTCTATTAGCCATTTCATAATCTTGCAAACCTGCATCCCTTCACACATTCTCCTTTGAAACGTTTCTCTCTCCTCCTTGCACCCTGGTGCCTATTAATGAAAAATGCTAACATCAAACTCTACTCTACGGACCGACTGACCGGTTCGTACCAAACCAACACCCTTATCATACCTAGGTTTAAGCTCCTAAAGGCAGGGGGCAGCAGTTTCCCAGTACTGGGTGCCAAAACATGGAATGCCCTACCTACCTACCAGCATTAGATTGAACCCTCTTACCATAAATTCCTAAAGACTGTCAAACACTGGCTTATCATGCATGAAGTCTAACTGCCCAATTCGTTATTTGTGCTCTGCTTACCGCCTATTGTGTCAGCGGGCCGCCACTATTACTAACCTTCTTTTTGTATATATATGTCATCATGTGGAGGACTCACCCTCGTATCTGTAATATATATCTTGTAACTTTAATTATGTAAACAATGCCATTTAACTATGTAACTGTGTCATCTTGTAATCATGCTGTAGATGACTCACCTTCGTATCTGTAAATCTTATCACGCAACCTCAATTTTGTAAATAATGTCTATATAACTATGTAACTTTGTAACCAGGTAATCATAAGAAATGTGCCCAGATGCCTAAGGGTTTGGCGCGCTATATAAATAAATACAATACAATACAATAGCAGTAAACGCCAAAACTATTAGCTTTGCCAATTCTTGTTTACAAGTGAAAGGCAGGGAAAGCCACATTGTTGTTGCATTGTTGAAATTGCGATATGCAGTGGGGTCTGGACCACGCAGTGCATGTGTTACCTGCCGGACCTTGACAACATGCAGATCCCCTTTCAGGCCCAGGGGGTCGTGAATAGGGCCTGCTGGATGGTGGAGCTGATGAGCACCCCACTCGTCATCTTCTGCTTCCAGCACCGTTAATGCATTGAGGCCAGTCACTTCACCAAGAGTTTGAAGACTGGTAACCTCTTTTCCCTCCACCAAAGGTTCATAATTTCTGTCTCATGGATTAAAACATGTTTTCTGTATGTCACTTGTTTCCTTTGCGAAATTCAATTAGTACCAGGCGAGGGTGCAATCAGAATGAAAGAGCCATTCTGACTGGCCGTCTGTCGGGATTTCACGGCCTTTGTCCCCGGCTGGAGGGCATGGCAGCCCCTCAGCCAATGAGGATGCTCGAAGCGGGCCATCCCCGCTCCGAGCCTCCCCACGGCTCAGAGGCTTCCTTCGCCCCCCGCCGGGGACAGAGGTAAGGCTTTTTTTTTCCCTCTCCTTTCCTCCCTCCTCCAACCTCCCTGCCCTCCCCACCCCACTTACCTTCTATGCCTTGCTCCCCGCGGAGGGACGATGGCAGCCTCCAGCCGTGTGGAGACTGCCATCGTCCCCCGCCGGTGACCAAGGTACATTATTATTATTTTTTTTTCCTTCGGCTCCCTTCCGCCCTCCCAACCGCACTTACCTTCTTTTTTCCAGGAGCAGACACGCTGGAAACGCTTCTGTTTCCAGCGCGTCTGCTCCAGATGGCCGCCATGGAAAGGGAAAACGGCCTCTGTTTTCCCTTTCCCGGCGGCCATTTTCTTTGTCGTTTTTTAGTGGGCCGGGGTACTAATAGCTATATGCCCGTTGCGGTGGTGGTATTACTGGCTCTGGTAGTGCCACGAGACCATGGGCCCCGGGGCATTACCTGAGTCAGTAATGCCCCCCACACACCTGCTCGGGGCATATTGCTTTATTATGTCAAGTGACGTGCACTGTTGCAGGAAACATATTTTTCATAGTTTAAACGTTCGAAAAATGCCCCTGTCTACTGTCAAATTTTTAACAGGACATTGTAGTGATGCTCCCAAAAAACAATAACATTTTATGTGATGTAATCAGACGTAAAAACAGCAATCTCTAGGGGAGCATACCTAATGCATCTGATAGGCGACCTATGTGAGGACTATGCAAAGTTCTAAAACTAGCTGACTCCGACCATTACAAAATGTGCACTCTGACCGCCTAGATGAGTAACTAAATGACAACCATTGGCACAGCCAATAGTTTTGTAGTTTGCAGTTTATTACATTGAACATTCATAGGCGTGAAAGTAGTAAATACGTGAGCTATGCATACCCAGCAATTACTTTCAAATTTCAACAAATGACCCAAGTCAGAGATTGAAGGCACTTGATATTATCAAGAAAAACAGATTTCTGTTCATGGGGGTTTGTAAAGTATTTTTACTATAGCCATTGGCTTTGCCAGTGCTTGTTTTTAATGACTGCCCTCACATTTATTCTATGTTTTGCATCTATGCGTTTCAGAGTTAACGGTGCAGAACGACTATACGCGGACTAAGCATGTCAAGTAAAAAGAAATGGTAATGAGTAGGGCTGTTACTTTTTCCTGAATGCTAAGTAAGATGACCCTACACAGTGTCCTTTGAGTTTTGCAAATGCGCATTCACTAGTTGAGGAGAAAACAAAAACGTTGTGAAATGCCCACATGTTGGTGCCCGAGGGGCTTAGTAGGAATGGACCTAAGTCAGCCATATGTTTAAGATTGAGAGCTAGGGTGGGTGTGAGAGTGAGAGCTAAGGTGCAAAAGACAGGTGTCTTTGTAATGGTGCAAAAGTGAAGAGGGTGAGAGAAAGAGGCAGGGTGCATACAGGAATGTAGGAGGCAGGGAGAAAGTTGCTGATAAGGGGTGTGGAGGAAAGCCAGAGAATGTGTGTGTGTGAGAACAAAGGTGCTGTGGGAAGAGGATGCATGCATGTGGATTGTTGGGAGGGTTGAAATAAGTTCAGGGGGTGCTGCGCAATGCTTATAAGGACATGTGTGAGGTAGGGAGGGTGCAGGAGAGAGGGGGACTGTGAGGTGTGAAGGATTGGTATAGCCGGAGAGAGTGATATACAATGGTTGAGCGAGTGTTCGGTGAAGAAAATGAGAGACCTCATTACGACCCTGGTGGACAGCCGTGCCTGTAATACAGGCACGGCTGCTGCCGGAGTCGGTTTTTTCCCCGACGCCCTGCAATGGGCAATTACTGGGGTATTACAACCCCGGTGGACCCAGTAATTTACCGTTCCAGGGCGCCGGAAAAAATTCTTCCCCATTCCCATTTGAGCCCCATAAGGCTCAATGGGAATGGGGAAGCCGCTTGCACCGGCACCATTCGTGAATGGTGCCGGTGCATGCAGCATGCTGTGCTCGCGGGAGCGCTCTGCCCACCAGGTCAGACCTGGTGGGCGGAAGGCACCCACGAGCACAACTCGTAGTTTGCCGTAGTTCCCAGACCGGCCAACTTGTAATGAGGCCAATGTGGTGAAGAGAGACGTATACAGATAAAGGGGTGAGATAAAGTGTAGTAGAGACAGAGGGTGTGTCTTCAAGGGAGAGAGGGGGTATAGCAAAGAGAGAGGGAGAGCAGTGGAGAGATAGGGCAGATTGGTAGAGAGTAGGAGTGTAGTAGAAAGTTAGGAGTATATTAGACCGATATGAGTGTGGTTGAAAGAGATGGAGTGTGGTAGACAGAGAGAATGGATGTGATAGGGAGAAAAGGAATGTTGTAGAGAGAGGGAGCGTGGTAGACTGATTGGGCATATGGTACAGTGACAGAGGAGTGTGATAGAGGGAGTGTTGTAGTGAGATGAAGTTTGGTAGAAAAAGTGAGTATATAAAGGACAGGGTGTCTGGTAGAGACCACACACTGGCCCTCATTACGAGCATGGCGGTCTGGGAAGTACGGTACCGGTAAGCATGCTGGTACCGTACTTCCCGGACCGCCATACTACGGGCTCTGCTCGCGGGAACCATTTCACCCGCCAGGTTTTTCCTTGCAGGTGTAATGGCACCAGCGAGCAGAGCACGTCGGATGCACCAGCACATGCAGAGTTGTGCCGGTGCATCAGACCTCCCCATGGGGATGAGGAGGCCCTTGATTCCAGCACCCGAAAATGGGCAAGTACCGGGTCCGCCTAACTCGGCATTACCCGTTTCTTGCCCATTCACGGGTGCCGGAAAAAATGCAACTCCGGCGGCAGCCATGCCGTTTTTAATGGCACAGCTACCACCAGAGTTGTAATGAGGCCCAGTGTGTGGTAGAAAGGGAGTGTAGTAGAGAAGCAGTGTGGTACAAAAAGAGAGCTAGAGATAGAGTGGGATAGCAAGGAAGGATGGAGTAGAGGGAGGGTGGAGAAGAGATGGCGTGGTAGTAAAAGAGAGGGAGTGTTTGTTAGAGAGATAGTAAAGTGGAAATAGAGAGGAGTTGTGGTAGAAAGATAGGCTTTGAGTGTAGAGGGAGTATGGAAGAGAGCGAGTGTGGTAGAAAGATTGGCAGAGACGGGGAGTATGGCAGAGAGTGGGAATGTGTAAGAGAGAGGGTGTGTGGTAGTGAAAAGAGTGGTAGAGGGTGATGTTTTAAAGAGAGGGTGAGTGCAGTAGAGAGAGGGTGAATGTGTTCATGACAGAGGGTGTGTGTGCTACAGAGCGGGTGTGTTAGAAAGAGGGGAGTGGGCCTCATTACGACCCAGGCGGTAAGGGGTTAGCGGTGCCGTAAAAGGTGGCTGCGCCATTAACCCCTTACCGCCTAATTACGAGGTCCCTTTGCGGGTCCCTACCTCAATGGCTGGTTTTTACCAGCCGTTAAGGATTGGACCCGCAAAGGGACCTTGGAGGTATTTACGGTACCGCAATTTGCGGTACCGTAACTACCGGCCTCCCCATTTCCATTGAGCCCTATGGGGGCAAAAATGGGAATGGGGAAGGGCCAATGGTGAATGGGGAATTACCGCCCTGCCAACCTTGGAATGGGGCGTTAATTCCGCCATTCACCATGGTGGAATTGGTAAAATACCGGCGGCAACCATGGCGCTACTAGCGTCATGGTTACCGCCTGGGTTGTAATGACCCCCAGTGTGATAGAGAAAGGGAGACAAAGGGCCTCATTATGAGGTGGGCAGTAAGGGATTACCGGTACCGGTAAGGGCACCAGTACCGGTAACCCTTTACCGCTCTACTACGAGTTCCCTTTGCGGGTCCTCCCTTAACGCCTAGCTTTAACAGGCATTAAGGACGGGACCCTCAAAGGGACTTTGGTGCTAATAACGGTACCGCAATTTGCGGTAGCGTTATTAGCACCTTCCCCATTCCCATTGAGCCCTATGCGGGCTCAAATGGGAATGGGAAGGGCCCTGGTGAATGGGGAATTACCGCCCCCGCCAACCTTGGAATGGGGCGGTAATAGCTCCATTCACCAGGGCGGAGTCGGTAAGGATTTGGAGGCAGCCATGGCACTAATAGCGCCATGATTACCTCCAAACTCCTAATGAGGCCCATAGAGTTTAGTAAGAGAGAGTAGTGGGGATAGAGGAAGACGGGGCATGGTAGAGGGTGAAAAAGATTGTGTTAGCGAGAGGGAGTGTGGTATAGAGAGACAGTGTGGTAGAGAGAGGGGGGGTGCAATGAGAGAAGAGTGTGGCAGAGTGGGAGAGTGGTAGAGAGAATGGGTGCAGCAGAGAAAGGGGTGTGGTAGAAAGGGCAAGGGAGAGAGGGTAAATGGATACAGTAAAGAGAACATGGGTGGAGTACAGAAAGGGTGTCTAGTGGAGAGGAAGCATTATAGAGACAGTGTGCGAGAGAGGAAGGGGGAGGGAATATTGAAGAAAGGATTGTGGAAGAGAGTTCAAGTTTTGTAGAAAGAGAGAGATGGGGTGCAGTAGTGTGGTAGTAGAAAAAAAGGTGTGTGTTAGTGAGAGAGTAGAAGAAAAAGATAAGGAGTTCGAGAGAGAGAGAGGGGAATGTGTTAGAAATAGTGGTCTAGAGATGGGGATCGTGGTAGTGAAAGTACATGTGGTAGAGGAGTGTAATGAAGAGAAAGTAGTAGAGAGACGGTGAATGCCATAGAGGGAGTGTAACAGAGAAGGTGGTGCCTGGATGAGAAAGGGTGATAGCGATGGAATGCAGCAAGATAGGGAGTATGGTAGAGAGGTTGTCGTAGAAAGAGGTGGGGTGTCGAGAGAGGGGTGGTGGTGGAGAGTTGTGAGGAGTAGTACATGGCGAGTATATTAAAGAGAGAGGCAGAAAGAGTTTGGTAGAGGGAGAGGGATGGGGTAGTGGGAGAAAGGGAGAATGGTACACAGATAGGGGGTATGGTTGAGCAACAGGGAGTATGGTGGGACAAGAGGCAGCATGGTAGAGTTAGAGGGTGCATGGTACAGTGAGAGAGAAGGAGTGTGATAGTGGGTGGAGTAGAGGGCGAGATGTGGTATGGTAGAGAGTGGGTTTGGACATGGTAGAGAGAGAGGTGGTGTGCTAGAGAGAGGAGGTGTGGTCGAGCAAGGGAGGTGGGGTGTGGTAGACGGAGAAACAAAGTGCCGTAGAGAGTGAGGAAGTGTGGTAGAGAGGGGTATTGTGATAGAGACAGGGAGTGTGACTGAGAAAGGGAGTCTGGTAGAGCTGGAGGACATAGTACAGCGAGAGAAGAGGGTGGTAGGGAGAGAGAGAGAGGAATGAAGATAATGGGTGCAGTATATAAATGGGTGTGGTAAAGAGGAACAGTGTGGCATTGAAATGTAGTTTGGTAGTGAGAGGGAGTATGGTAGAGAGGGGATTAAGAAGAGACAGGGTGTGTCGTAGAGAGAGTGGAAATGTGGTAAAGACATAGAGAAAGAGAGAGAGAGAGAGAGAGAGAGGGAAGAGAGAGAGAGGTAGGGAGGCGGAATACGGAAGAGAGGGATTGTGGAAGAGAGTGGGAGTGTGGTAGAGAGAGATGTGTTGCAGTAGTGTGATAGGGAGAGGGAGAGAGGGAGTGTGTTAGTGAAAGAGGGGGCATGTAGTTGAAATTGAGAGGTGGTGTAGAGTGATGGAGTATGATAGAAAGATTGGTAGAGAGGGGGCAAGGTAGAAAAGGGGAATGTTGTAAAGTGATAGGGTGTCTGGGAGAGAGGAATAGAAGTAGAGAGTGGGTTGTGTGGTAGAGAGAGGGGACGTGTAATAGAGAGACGGGGAGCATGGTAGAGAAAGGGGTTGGTAGAGAAAGAATTGTAGGGAGAGGGGGAGTGCATTAGAGAGGGACTGTAGCAAGAGAGCGAGTGTGGTAGAGAGAAAGTGGTCGGGAGAGGAGTGTGGTGTAGAGGGAAAGGGTGTAATGGAGAGTGGTGGGAGTTGTAGAGGGGGGAGGCTAAGAGGGAGGGAGGGAGGGAGGGAGGGAGGGAGATAGAGTGTGGGAGAGAGAGAGTGGGTGTGCTAGAGGGAGAAAGGGAGTGTGTTAGAGAGAGAGAGGGAGAGTGAGAGAGAGAGCATGTTAATGCTAGGGGCAATTGGTACAGTGAGAGAGGAGTTTGGTAGCAACAGGGAAGGAGTGTGGTAGTCAGAGAGTGGGTGAGGTAGAATGGGAGAGTGGGTACAGGAGAGGGAGAGAAGAGCTGTGGTAGATAGATAAGGAGCGTGGCAGTGAGAGGGAGTGTGCTAGAGAGATCGAGTGTAGTAGTGAGAGGGGGTGTGGTAGAGTCGAGAGAGGGAGTGGGTGTGAGAGGGAGTGGTAGAGAGAGGGAGTGTGGACGAGAGGAAATATAGTGGGGACAGAATGGCAGATGGGGAGTGTGGTAGAGAGAATTGGGGTGGAGCAGTGTGGTAGCAAGAGCGAGGGAGTGTGTTCGTGAGAGAGAGTGGGTGTGGTCAATAGAAAGGGGTGTGGTAGAGACAGCTAGTGTGTTAGAAAGAGCGGTAGAAAGGAGAGTATTGTACAGAGAAAAGGAACATGGTGCAGAGAAGAGAGAGAGAAAGGGAGCGTGGTGTGTTTGCTTTTTTTAATTGTATTATTTAAAACCAGTTTTAAAAAAAACAGTAGAATGGGCTCACTCCTTCATTCGGAGTGTACTGCATTTGTCAAGACTGAAAACAGACACTCCGACACATTTCTAGAACTTTTCAACTGGACAGTAAAATATAGTGTCACGAAACACACAATGCTAAAAACATTTTAGGAGCTAAATTACCCAGCTTCATCGGGCGTGTGGGAAAAGAGAAAACAAATGCGACTTCGCAGCTGATTGCCTGGAGAGGGTGTCTGGAGCCGGTCCGGGTCCTCGCTGGCGGAAGCGTTGCATCTGTTGGCGATTGTTTCTTTGCGACCTTATAACTTCCATTTAAATCTAATGATAACATATGTATGTAATGGTGTACAGATGCATTTGCAATGAAATAGGGGAAAAAAGAACGAACTACATTTTAAAAAGCTTTTGAAAAAATACTTTTTGCTCTGCAGTGTGGGAAAGGGTCTGTTATCAACATGCAATTTACGAACATTCAAGGAAATGACGGTAGCTGGTTTTCACCACTTTCATCTGTACGCGTTATTATTGTTTTTAGTGAAGGGTGTTAACGCGCCTTATCAATTTCAATCAGAGCACATCCTTCCTCTTAAATGTTAACTTTCTATTTTCGAACACCCTATTTCCACTTCTTCATGCAGTTTGTTATCTGTAAGATAAGTAACAGAACAAGAAGTTAAAACCCCAGCTCTGCCCATCATCTCACATTTCCCGGACTCAAAACCATTTCCCCTGTTCTGTACCACATAGTCCTGGGCTATTTCCCTACGAGACTGAAGTGCACCCTTTAATGTCAGTAAGATACTAAAGCTGTCTCAACATGCTGTCCTTGGTGTGCTGACTTCGAAGTGCTTGAGCGTCCCATTAATCTGTATTTGATTGTGTTCATATTTGACAAGAGGCAGTAAACTTGTATTTTTTTCTCTCGAAGTACAAGTATGTTTTGACTGTGCTCCAGCATTGTCAGGCTGAGGGCTGCCGTTTAAATCGGCAGGGTCCCCAGAAAGTGTATCTGAAACATTTTCCTATAAGTCTAACCTTCCATTTGAAACTCACCATCTTGTGCTAATCTTATCTGTTGATCCATCACACTAAGTTCAAGTGCCCCTAAAGCTCATCATTGGAAACATACTCCCCTTGTCACAACACCAGTGCAAATCCCATGTCTCTCATCCACAAACCAACCAAAGCTGGTCCTGCTTAGCTTCAAGGGCCAGCAGGGGAGAGAGCCCATCCCATCCAGGCTGTAAAGTTGAATACAATTGAATACAATTGAATACAACTCATCCTAGCAGTCTGAATTTTACTAATCATTTGCCAACCCCGCCCGTGTAGCTATTCTTTGTGACAAACCTCCAGATCAATGTTATTCAAGATGTTGAAAACAGGTGATTAGTGACATAAATCAACTTTTATTTTTTGTCATGTCAAGCTCATTAAATTGGTGCTTTGTGTTGCTCACTTTAACTATCATGATTTTATAAGGTAACTGGTGCTTTGCGAGCGTTTTTAGTTTGAAATGTTCCATCATGCATTTGATAGGCTCAAAAAGAAATGTGTTTGCAGATCGTTAAGGGCCTCAGGCTGCATAGCCACAGACGCTGTGTGCGTATCCGTGGCCGTACCTGGATGTGACGGTGGGGAAACTGGCGTGCTTGAATGTCCACCCTGAGCCGATTCTACATTTGGCTCATGAGAAAGAAAGAGTCCAGGAGGAGGACCAGGATGCGTTTCTTGAGCCTTTGAGAAGGTGCGCGGCTGCACCATTAAAAGCAAACGAACTGGTGGTACGGGCATACCAAATGATTTGTACTTTCTGTTAAGTAATCCGTGCGAGTGCTCTACCCTGGGACATTGGCAGTGAAAGGCATACTGGAGAATGTGAGGCTGCAAATGGCATCATCAACTGGGACGTGATGTCCCACAGTGCATATGGTGAATTACTAACTATAGGATGCATTCTGAGGCATTGCAAGGCATTGCAGGGGCATTTGAGGCTGAGCTCGGTATGTGGCACAACAATTGGAAATGCCAGGTGGTTCAATGCATGTGGAGGATTATACCATTGCCGTCCGTTACTCAGAAACATCCTCATTCATGGAAGTGTTTTATAATGGCGCAATCCCATAGGAAAACGTTCTGTGACTCAGGCTGAATGTCATCATAGGTGCAGAGTACTTCTGGTCGAATGGGCGACACTCTTTAAGAATGGGAGCCGTGCCCTCATAGAAAAGTCTCCCTCCGTTTTTCCCACAGGGAAAATAGAAGAAACTAGGCACAAAGCACCACACTGCAATAATGCGTAGAAGAGGCACATCTGAATTTTGGAGGACTGAAAGCAATAGAGGGTAAATGAATAATGAAACGAAAAAATCACATATCTAAGCATTTCTGCAAATGGTGAAGAGAATGATATCAAGGACCAGAAGTGAATTTCCAGGGTCTGTAAACGATTCTATTTTGAAAACGCACAAACAGAGCTGGTTCTGCAGCTTGGCGTAGATTTGCCGTACAAGTGCAACTTTGCCGATCATGGTGCCAACGCACCATTACGTTTTAAGGTTGCGCCTCATTGGTTTTACTGAAAACTATGGCTCTAAATAGTGGAAGATAGAATGCGGATGGATACCCATTCGCCGTAGTGATGCTCCCTTATTACCTCATTTTGGATTTGCCGAAAGGTAACCGTTAAAGTTCACCTGCTGGCATACGGTAGCCCGAAAATGGAAACAATGTAATAGGTTTGCTATGTTCTGAGCCAAAGTACAAAATAAAAAATTAAATCTGGCCTGTGCATTGGTAAAATTTCAGCCGCATTCTCCCTCCCCAATAATATAACTCAAGCTACGCACCTACTGATGACTGACATCAAGACCCACTAATAATCGTTCCCCGTGCAAATTGCCTTTACAGACCATAATTAACACGACAATCAACACAAACGCAGAATCGTCCTCCTGGCACACCCAAATGCATGAATCCCTACCACACCCCCAAAGTGCACGTATCCCCATCCTGCTATGATTCGGACTCCACAAATTTCAGCACCTGGGCGCAGTATCGGCATTGAAAAGCACCACTGGGGTCCTCACTCTATGCAAATGTAATACACATGGTGATTAAACACTACAATTCCCGTCAGGGGTGTTGCTAGGTCTGGAAAAGATCAGGGGGTAAGCTAATGTCGGGACTGGTGGGATTCGGGGCTAGCTAGCCTTTTGGTTGTAGTCCCTGAACTTCTATCCGGGGTTCATCCAAAAGACCCATGCCTATATCCCCCTTACCCCCCCGCCCCCTCTCCCTCGCAATGCCTCTAATTCCTATTCTAAATGTGGTCACAAAATAAGACAGTTTTACACCTGGCCAAACCAGCTACAACCATGGCTCAAATAATATCACTAACGTTAACCCATTCAGGGGCGTAGGAGACCCATAAAATCTGGGGGGGACCAGAGACACCTTGCTTTTTTAATGTATTTATTGTGTTTTAGTCAAAGAATTTGACTTTTCACAAAATTAAAATAGCAGTATGTATTAAATTGCATATGACATCACTGTATAAAACAAGAGAAAAGAAGAAAAGAAAATTGAAGAAAATTAAGAAAAGGAAAAGCAGTTCAGAGTATAAAACCAACCTCCTAGCGATGGACATTTAGAGAGATCTTTTATAATACTCTCACCTGCGCTTTCAGTGCAGGAGCTTGATGGATTTTCACCAGCCCATCCTATCCTATTCCACTTGAGCCCCTTTACAGTAGTGTATGGGCTGCAATCATACCTTGGCACCAGAGTATTCATTGGGTTTACATGGATAGTGGAACAAGTGCTGTTTTGAATCTCGAGGCTCTGCTTTATTTTTTTCTGGGTCACCAAGGTGGCTTATGGTGGCCGCAATTAGAACTTGTCTACAATACATTAGTCAGCTGGTAGTGGGTACCACAAATGCAGTCTCAAAACAAGCATTGGCAACACCAACCATTTGGGCTTTGATGTAGGCATGGAAAAGGCACTTGCCAAGCACTGCCATAGTGATATTAGGTACCCAATGATGGCAGCAGCTGCAAAATGGTGCAAGTACCTGGACATTTAATAGCAATGCCTGGCAAATGCCCAATATGTTTACACAAGCAAACACTTGCCATTGCTGGTTTTTAGCAGGACTTCACTGAAGCTAATCCATAGTGCTAATAGAGTGGATGAAGGCATCCCTGGCTAAGACATTTGTATTACACTAGTAGTATGTTCACAGCTCCAATTAAGTTATTAATTACACAGGGCTTTGTAGTAAACATCGCTACGTCAGTGGCTTTATCTAAACCAGAACTGGCACTTTGCGTGTCCTTTATAGAACATTCTAGTGTTTTTATAAAGGAATAGGTTATGGCGTAAAAGGAGTCTGCGGCCCGTGTGGCATCCATCCACCAAAAACCCATGAAAGTTGCCAAGATAGACCAAATAACATGATGCTGTGTCGCAAGGCAAGATTCAAAGCACCCTGCCCCAGCTCCCACTACAGGACAGGTCAGAGGTAAATATATACCTCATTTAAGGTTAGTCCTGACTTCAGACCTAGGCTGCAGGTAGGATTGAGTGAAAAGGGAGTTAATGCAGGAACAGCCTCCTGCTGTGACTGTCTCTTCCTGGAGAGGAACACGACAGGAGCGCAGATGACACTGGGGCAGTGGGAGAGCGTCAAGCCCGAGCTCCCACGTTCCCTCTAATAAATCCTCCCCATGCCGGCCTACACCTGGGAGAGGGGGGGGGCACTCTGTGTATTACCAGGCCCAATCAATGTGTAGACAGGTATGGTGTAGTGTATATATCTGCAATTATTTCAACAAACGACTTCTAATCATCCTCGTGCAGGCCTCGTGAACATGGATTAAGCGTTAGAAGAAGACGCATTCGTGACTGCACCATTTATCTGGGAATATGAGGCGAGACACCATTCTTCCTTGTACACATCTCCCCTCTGTACCCTTCTCTACTCCACATTCTCGTCTGCTGTACACCCTTTTCTCCCAAGTCCCTTCCCTGCACCCCACACCAAGTCGCTCCTCTGACACACTGCCCTCTGCACTTTCTCCTCACTTGTCTGTACTTCCCTCTCATTTGCAAAACCTGAAGCACCTCCTATGCCATTTCTGCCCTACACCACTCTCCCTGTGTTCTGTTCTTTCCTGCACCCCTCTCTCCCCTGCACCCACTGGTCACCCCATGCTACAAACCATCTCTATCTTTCATCTGCACTCCGTTCTTAGTTCCATCTCTCCCCTCCCTTGCTCCTCTCTTTTTCTGTCCTCTGCACCCTTTCTACCCTTTTTCATTTTGCAGTCCCACACTCTACTGCACCCCAGTCCCTCCCTTCCCATTCCACCATGGCCAGCACCCCACAACTATCATCTATACACTTACTCAGCACTTTTTCCTCCGTCTTCAGAGCACCCACAATATCCTTGCTTACATTTCACAGGTTTTCTCTTGCATGCCTTGCATGACCAACCACTCCATATAGCTTCTGAGAATGAACTGGAACACGAATGCCAGATCCATGACCTTTAAAGGGCCCATTGATACCTGCAAGCATTAACTCATAATAGTCAGGAGCATGGATATTTGGAAGGGGAGGACAGACAGAGAAGTCACTAATTCCATGTACTGCTGAGGCTCTACCCCCAAAATCTGATTGCACTGCAACCACTCAAGTACGCTGACAGAAACAGCCAGGCTGAATAAAACAGGGTGAAGCTTAGCCATGACCTACAGAAGGTTTGCGCTTGATTTCTTTTGAGAGATGCCAGGATGGGCACCAACAAATGGTTTATTTTGGGAAGGGACAGAGTTCAGGTCTGTGCTGGTAGTATTTTGTTTTATGGAATATAATAACACTTTGGTCATAGTGCTTCATGCTAGATGCTTTCAGCATCTAGGCAATCCAATAGCAGGTATTATTACCCTCATTTGAATATTACTGAATTTATGAAAGATTAAGTGGACCCGGCTGCTGCTGGGTTTAAACTAGAGAAATGCATTTAGCCCTCATGTCAGAGATCAAGCTGTAGGTGTGGTACCATCTTAACTTCAAACAGGTGTGAGTTGGTGGGAAGAGGTGGAGGGGTGTGCCTTAAGTGAGTCCTACTGATATTAGAGTTATCGACAAGTGTTTTCCCTTATCTACCTTAGACATTACTATGGAAAAGAGCACACATCCCATGTAGCGGCCCTTCTTGAGATTGGCTCATCCTCATTTTACTTTATATGGTTTCATGAGGATTTTGTATGCTATGTCAGGCTGATATTTCTGGCAGTGTCTGCACTTTGCAAGCCAAGCCTGGGGTACAGGGACATCTTGGAGAAAAAACAGTCTTTGCCAGATTGTGTGATCCTGGGCGAATCGTGTGACCTCCCAACTGTGCATTTCGTTTCTCTATATGTTCACTTAGGATCACCTAAAAGTGACTCAGTTGGCAATGTACACTATAACGGAATGCTTCGATTGTAAATGTTCGAGTTTCTTGTTGCTCCATGTATGCTAAGCATGTTGAATCAGTGCAAAGAGGGACAAAGTGTCACAGCAATAGATGTCACCTCCAGCTGGGGGACCGGGTCTCATTATGGGAAGCAGTTATAGATCCATTCATAGAATTTGTAAATTTATTTGCAGAGTAACGTGTCGGGTACGGTCAGCTTGATCCAACTCTAAGGGAAAAAAACTAGAAACATAGTAACCTGACGGTTTAGGGGCACTAGTGTAAGCAGCAAAAATAATCATCATGCCCTTCTCCTTAAAAAAGGCAATACATAATATATTAAACAGTGTTGTGCCTGGCATTTGTATAGAAACTGCATGTACATGTCAATAGCGGCTCCCATTGTGCACCCTTGATCCTCTGCTGTATCGGTGAATGGCCTCCGTATTTTGTTTGTCCAGCCTTGCAAGCCTTTGTTGGCCAATGCTTGGAGCTTAAATGTGAGCCCTGTCTGCCCATCAGTAAGGAAGAGCTATTCCAGTGTGATGTTCCTCTTTGGCAGGGGCACACTTTCATGAATTGAAAATTGAAAAACCTGAGGGCGGCAGGGCCTCAGATTTTTCAATTCATGAAAGTATTCCAATGTCAGATGTACAGTTTCTAAACACGCGCAGGTCATTGCAAACTGATCAGGGTTCCTGGCCTCTTAATGTTTCATCATGAAAGAGGCCAGGATTCCTGATCAGTTTTGCAACGTGCCACGCATGTTTAGAAACTATACCTGACATTGGAAATGGCACATTCCCTTCTAATAAATCCTCCCCATGGCGCCCTGCACCTGGGAGAGGGGGGTTGCGCCACTTGACTTACCTTGCAGTAGCTGAGGACTCAGGTGGAGGTCAAGTCACAGTCGAACTAGGAGTCTGCCTCTCTCTGTCTCCCCCAATAACACACGCTGTCATAGAAGTCACTGGAGCATGTATCGCTGCCTGGCTTCTCATTCATTCAAGAAAAACAAAGGCTGAGGCTACGCAGCAGTGCACTGCGCAGGCAGAGCATGTGCAGTTTGTCCCCCAGCCTGGGCATGTTCATTATGCGCAGGTGCAGGCACCGCAAAAGAAGCTGCAGACAGTCTACTTTAACCTTTGCAAGCTGACATCATATTTTACACGCTGCAGATACTTGCCTGGTGTTCCTGGGACATCTATCCACCTGACCTTTCAAGATGCGCGAATTCAGATGTTGGTAGTGGTGATCCCATTAAAAGTAAATTAGATCACATATATTCTGGCGGTAATGAGGGATTACTAGTCCGCCCACCCTATTCTAGATTATGAAAAACCTTTGGTTTTTCGTGAGGGTGAAGCTGATCCCAAAGAGGGCGGCACCCCTCAAACGAGGTTGATGTGTGTGGGAGGTTTTTACCCATGCATCCAAGCCCTACCATAAAACTGTCCAGTACTGGCATGGAAAACATCATGATGGCAGGAACTCCCCAGAGAGTGCACAGGGAAAACATGAAGAATAGGCTGCCACCCATTTTTGCCTATGTTGTGAGCACAGGAGGGCACTGCCTAAAACCACCAGTGGGCTACACACACAGTAGCCTGAAACCATTGGGAATGGCAATGCTGATTGCCAAAAAAAGCAACTCAGAACAGTGGGGAATTCATTTTCTTAAATCCCAAAAATGGTTGCATTACCAGTACTCACCACTATCAGAAAGCCGGCGTTTTAAAACCACCAGACTTTTGTGTAAAACTGAACAAATGAAACAAAACCAGACCAAGGAAAGACTTGCTAAGAGGTGGATACAATGTAAAACTATATTCTGAAATGACTTGAAGGAAGTAATTATTTAATGTATATGTAAAAATTGTCAGTTTGATTTAAATGTAGAAAACTGGGAACAAAAAGTGACATTTAGCTGAAACCTGGCTTAATGAAACTGAATTCTGCCTGACAACTACTCCCGACAGGAGTTGAAACTGGATCAACAGCTGTGTCCCCAGGCCTGGCTGCCATGCCTGGCTGCATCCTGAGGTCACATGGCCCTGTTGATTGAAAGGGGAGTGGCAGCTGGGGACTACAGGGAGTTGAACAAAGGCCTGTCCTGGACTCAGGCAAATGTTATATTGGGGGCGTCGTAAAAGTGGCTTCCTCTTAAAGGAAACTGGGAGGGGCAGTGCCTCTGCTAGCAGCTGAGCTTGGGGGAAGTGGATAAACCAGTTATTCCACCCTGTGATGTAGGAAGCCACACCCCTTTTTGACCAGGGCATAATTTTAAAAAGATAGATAACTCATAGTGCGGACTTGTCAGAATTATATAAGTAATATCATTATTTTTCTGTGAACATTTTGAGAGGCGTTAGGACCCTGTGGTGTATTCTGGGGGGTTGCTAGCGGAAAATAGGGTCTCACTCCAAATGTCTGCATGTTAAAAATCTGACACTTCATCAATTAATGTCCATACTCCTTGCGCACATGTGTGTAATTTTGGGTAAATGTCCGATATTGCAAAACCAGTTAAAAAGCGCAAAATGGTGTCATTTTTGAATGCAAGCCCCCAGGAAGATCAGAGGCTGACAAGCATGGACCATAAGGAATATATAATGTGCACATGTAATTTCAACAAATTGTATATCTGGGAAGGATGTATTTGAATCAAATATAGATTTGTGGGCAAACTGACCAGGGGAGGTTCCTCTGACCATAAAACCTACAGCATCACTCTGACTCACATTTCCTTCCCCCAATCAAGGGAGAGAGGAGGAATTGGCCAATGATAAGTGAGAGGGGCAGGTTTAGTTAAGACCAACGCATACACCCACTTTCCAAAACACATAAAAGAGACTGCTGGGACAGGTAGAGACATTCAATTCCATTTGCTGCAGAGCATGCTGACCGACGACTTCACATCCAGAGATCCAGACTTCAAATCCATCAATCTCCAAAGACCAGAAATTTACTTCAGAACTTAAAGCAAGGGCCTAAACCCACAAACTGAGAACTCTTCTCAGCAGGCCTCAGCAACCTTAAAATCATTTGCGAACTATTCCACAGCCGGACGAGCTGTTTGAATTCTTTTGCCAAGAACAATTGCCAGGACCAGTGCAGAGATCCAGGAGCCGTGCAGAGACCGCTGTATCCGGACAGACCAGACCAGAGATCCAGAGTGACCCAGACCGCTGTGAGCAGAACCTGAGAGCTGACCCAGATCACTGTGAAGTGCCGAGACCAGAACCGGAGTCCATTCCAAAACCTGACCAGATCCGTGGCGAGGCCTATTTCAAATTTATATTGTGAGTACGTAGCAGAACTGTGCAGAACGAATCTCTTGGTTAAAATAATCTAATCCAAACTATTTTAACCTAAGTAGAACAGCCTCCTAGAAATCGTGTCATCTGCCATTTGTAAAGCTGCACAACTGTCACCTGTCAATTCTGAAGCTGCAAGCTGTCACCTGTCATTTTGAGTTTACTTTAAATCCGAAAAACTACCTTTATTTAATCGTCTGTATCTCTGGAACCGTTTGGGCTAGGAATGAAATTCAAATTCCAATGAAAGCTTAGAATCTCTGCTTTCCAACGAACCTAGGACCGACTTGCTATTCCTTATACTTTTGCCGTAATCGCGATTCACGCACTCGCGAATTTTACCGCGATTTGCGATTTTGGCTCAATTTCTCCACTTGCCAAAATAGCAGCTCCATTCTTTCTTTTGTTAAAATCCGTTTGCAACTTGGTAATAACTCATAGAGCATTGCTAAAGTGAGCCTGAACTAATACCAACACGCATCTCCCACTCACCCTGAACCTCCTAAAGGGAATTAAAAGCATTTTCAGCATTTTTCTCACTTCACTGCCACCACATTCAAAGCACTTGGGCCTGTGTTTTAAAACTCATACCTGTTTTCTCTAAGCTTGCTGGGGTGGGAATTGAATTTCGTATTGTATTTGATTGCATTCCTGAGAACTGTGTGCTCCTCTTTCCATCTCCTTCCATTTCTTACATTGCATAGGGGAGGGGGGTGAATTGCCAGAGAAAAAGTGATTATCTTATCTTTTGCTAAAATCATATCAAGTATTTCTGTACTGCATTTTATTCCTCATTGCTTTTCCCTTGAAATCATAAAAGTATTTTTGCTACTTTATCCATCCTATACTAGCTCCACATTGATTGTAAAGAAGTGTGCTAGTGTCAGATTACCCACTGTTGATTTACATTATAATACAATAAACCTTTTAAACTTGCAAAACAGAACTACTTATTGGCTCAGTGGGGTCAGGGGGATTCTAAGAGAGGGGTGTTATATAGGGGTAGTCATCCAGAACTCATGAACTGGACATAAAGATATTTCAATAAGGGTTTCCATTCAGTATCCCAGACTAGGCATTGACTTAGCTGTAGAGTTGAATTGAATCCTCTTACATGTGAGAGGTGTGGGGCTTACTTTTGGCACTTTCCGTAAACACATTTTGGAGAAATATTTATTATATTTTGACCAGTTTGTCAGGGGCGCAATGCAGCCATTCTATTCGGCACCACTTGAGAATGCCCTTAAGTACTACCTTGGGCATGTGACATGTGATTGACTTCTCTTCTCTACTGGTCTTTAAGAGGGACCGGTGCTTAATAATGGCCGCCTGGGTGCATCGCCTATGTAAAGAGGCTGCTTTCCACATAGGTTAACGCTTTATAATACCCATGCATTCATACATTACACAATTCCGTGGCAGACATTTGATGGCCGTCAGAGGAACAGAAGGTTATGTAGGCACAACCAACATGTAACTGCCCCAGCCCTAGCACAGTCTCTGAAGTGCCTGCATCTATAATACTTCTGGAATATTATCAATCTGTTTTTCTTTTACTGCCCGCAGAAAGATACATGGACGCACCCGACCCACCTGACACATGACTGCCTTTACTCCCCCAGCTCTTCCTTTCAACGACAGCATAAGAAATGCACACATTTCAATTTTATGCAACACCCCTCCACCTACCAGCGCTGTGCTGTAGTTCCATTATCCTCTTCCCCCTTCTCTATCCCGGCCATGTATCGCCCCAGTTTGTACGAATCAGCATATGCTGGTTCTCCAAATATTGGACAGAGTATTCTAGAGTGCCAGGAATATACAAAAGCGCTAAAATATCGCCTTTGGACTAGGCTCATCTTTCAAGGTGAATAATTTGTTATAAAAATGCTTCTTGCGTTCACTAGTTTTCTTTGAAACACTTTTCTTTGCCAGACACCACACATACTCTGTTATTTTGTGTGCCCCACTGTGTTTTAGCACATGTTATATTTATAAAGATGTTACATGCTTGTCAAACTGGTTCATCACAAATAAATGATTCTGTTGTGCTGACAGCAGTTTTTAGGAAATTAAACAGTGGGTTCATGGGTGCCAACCTTTAATTTTCACTACAGGGGCAGAAATATCACCACCTCCGCCCTGAATATAAGCAAGCAAGCAGCCCATCCCATACCCTGGCCAAACACATTTTATAACACATATTTTTTATAAGGCATTGCAAAAAGTCATACGATTAACAACCTGTAGGTCTGTCAACCTGCTGAGCTACCCTGGTAGTCTTCTACTGTAAAGTGTGTCTATGGATCACTTAATGTACTAAAAGTGGGTGTACCTCTGTCATGGAAGTGATTTAAAGTGGAAATGTACAGTGTGGAGTTTGGAAAGAAGCCACATGAAAGAAATTGCACAATTTTTGTTAATATTATTTTGAACATTTCCATGCAAGCGGCAGTGCTACTGTGATATTTTTATTGCGTGGTCACAATGATCCTGCCCCAGCCCCTCCAACATCTCTGGCAAACAAGAGCAGCTTGCTTAAGCAAGACTGTGTCATGGGGGCGCACAAGGCCAACTGTGGTACTACAGGCGGCCTGCAGAAGCAGAACGTGATACTGCCATCTGTCAGCATGTTTACAAGTAGCTCCACATGGCACAGCAGCCAAGCTCCCCACCCTCAATTGGGACAACCAGGGTTCGGATGCTGAACACGGAAAATAGCCACAAAACACACTATTAAATAATTTAACTTCAAAAAGTGTATATTTTTCGCTGCACTAGAGAATCAAATTCTGGGGGGGATAAAAGCTATTATATCCCCCCCACTTAAAATTGTGGCGGGATTTGTCCCCCTCATCCCCCTCATGTCCCACGCCCATGACCCCATTATATTCCATGAACATGTTGCAAATCGGGACTAGAAACACTATACATGCAACGTTGTCAACGAAGATGGACAAACCTGGGCGCAGAAGAATACCACTGAGGAAAGCGAGGTGTCAGACTTCGGAGGAGAGGCACAAGGAAGGGGGAAACAGCGAGTACCTCCTCCGTCGATCAGCCCAGCGCTGCACAAGCAGAAGACACCCGCAGGAGAGCGAGCCTAAGGCCGGGGAACACAGGCAACATGGTCCGGGGCACTACATTATCAGCAGACCCTGGTAAACGAGCCATGTCACATCATCCCAGAGTCAATCTCAGCCTACCTTTTCACTTTTGAAGAACCAGGACAGGCAGGGCTCGCTCTGGTTGCTGGCTGCTCACACACGTCCGCATAAATAAAATGGAGCCCAAAGCAAAGTGGCCCGTACAGTAGTGCCTCGCTTTAAAATATAGCCACGCACCCCTGATTGCCAGGAGTCGCAGGGATTGGACAGGGGTCGCAAACTAACAGGTTGTGACCTCTAACAACCCCTAAATGACGTTCCTATAGAACTATGAACATTGGATCCAAGACGCAACAAAAGAACCAAACAATGTCAAGGTTGCCTCATTACTACGTTCTTGACACCAAATCAGCTTTGAAATGATAGAAGGACTTCACTGCCCCAAGTGTATATGGTTACACTTTATCTTTCAGACTTACTTTTGCACTGAGTACTCCAAACATGGCAGATAAGGTATTGTTTCTATATGTATTCTATACTTTCGAGTGTTGTCCATTTTTTACATTCAGTTCTCACTTGTGTGTTGTATTGTACTGTAAATATGTGTACACACAACACTGTCCTTGAATAGCGAAAACAAGTACTACTTTTACTGTTCCATTTGTAGGTATAATCTGGTGGTGACATAGGTGCCTCAACAGACAGGTATGATCAGCTATCATGCTAACAAACATGGTTAAACATGATAGCTCTTATAGAGCAACATTATAAAATATATATGTATGTAATCATTCATGGAGCTAGCCCTGATGATGGACGTGAAGTCCGAAACGCATCGGCTTCTGACTCTCACACTTCAGTTGTAAAGAAGGCAGGGTTTGCACCATTAAAGGATGTCACCAAGAAGATGAAAGAATCTCTCTTCTTTTTTTAACACTTTTTTTCAATGTTCTTGTACCTCATCAGTTCAGTTCTATGATTCTATTTCCTGGTACAGTACATGCCAGACCTCTGAAATTTACCTTACCACATATTGATCTGGTTGTTTATAATATTGGTTTGGAGTCACAGTGGTGGCCGCTCACACAGCCAACATGCTTCAACTGCCGCCATTTGTAGAGTGCTGCTCAGATCTAGCAGTGGTCTAGGCTGGTTTCTGTCAATTTCGTAAAGATTCATCTGTCATATCATCAATACAGGATGATGTTGACCTACATATGAACCACTGACGCTAGGGGTACAGGTGCATTGATACTATTAGACCTGTCGGTGGCATTCATTAACTTTAATCATCAATGCTCGTTCAGCCTTCTTCATGAGCTGGGTGAGAGAGACAAAGGGCCTCATTACATGTTTGCCAGTCTGGTAACAACGGAACCGGTAAGCTTCCCAGTACCGTTATTACCAGACCGGCAAACTACAAGTAATGCGTACCGGCACCCGCCTGCATACACTGACGGTAGCACCAGCACCATTTTAAATGGTGCTGGTGCTACCGTCCTCCCCATTCCCATTGAGTCCAATGGGACTCAAAAGGGAATGGGGAGTAATGATTTCCGGCGCCTGGCAATGGGGAAATACAGGGTCCGCCATCGCTGTATGCCCCTGTATTTCCCCATTGCCAAGCACTGGAATAATTTGCAAGTTCGGCGGCAGTCTGCCGGTTTTACCGTCAAACTTGTAATGACGCCCTAAAGTCCTGGAATGGATTGAGTACTTCCTAACAAATGAAGGTAGTACTGGTCCCTGTCTCTTCTCCAGCATGGAGCTTAAATGTGTGGGATTTAATGTCCACAGAGCCCCCTGAGCCTCCTCTTTCCAGTATATAACTACACCGAGTCACTTATTACTACACAGAATGTTTTGACCCCTGTCCACAGCTTCTTTGAATGCCTTAGCTTGATAGAGGCTTGCACGAGCAGCAATCATCTGAAAATACATTTTTCAAAAGCAGACATTTTGGCTGTAGAGACTCAAAGGTCCATTTGGGCCAAGCAGATCTGGCCTCAACAGCTGGGCGTTTTTTCATCAATTTCAGCAACAGTAAAAAGAAATGATGTACATTGATTGACACTGAACTGACTATGGTGGCCTAACTATTAGTGGTGACTTGGACATGTTTAAATACATTGCAAGCCCCATGCATATGGTTCTGATGTTGTAATACCCGTGTAGAACCCAGGTGATGGTTCTTTTGGCGATATGACTCCTGTATTATGCAAATAGTGCATACTTTGCCATTTCCTAAACACTGAAAAACAGACTGCAAAAGACACAGAATATGTCTTCATGTATGTTATTAAGGTTGAAACTATTGACCATATTATGCCTGTACTTTTCTCATTACCAGTGGCAACCAATGAAACATTTAAGTCAACGTATATGGTGCACTGAGCCATGCATAAAACTGACCTCACATATATACCAGTCAAATTCCAAAGGTATCTCACGCAACAAACCTTCATTACATCAACAAATACATGTTGGTGTTGACTGGTTGAGCAGAGCAAAACAAGATGGATGAACATTTCCTTTCACTGCAGCAAAGCTTTGGAAAATGCTGCCATTGGCCCCACAGTCAATCACTGAACATAGGGGGTTAGGAAAGACTGCATAATGAACTCAAAGCCCTCCTCCTCAAGGATTGTCTCATCACCTAGGCCCACACACCCTCCACTCCCCACCTGACCTGAGACTGGGTGATCTGCTAATCCTGTTTTCTCACATGGTTCCTTGTAGATCCCTTGCTGCCATGTTGCCAACCCTCCTTTACCCAGATTGTAATGTCCCCACTCCCTTGTATCCCCGCTTGCATCACTGTGCCCTTTCCCATATGACTTGAAAAGTTATCTGTTGGTTCCAGAAGCTAGGTCCATGCTCTCAATAAATAACATCATACTACTACTACTATTACTCCTACTACTACTTATAATAATAATAATAATACATTACATAAGAAAACAATTTCAAAGACAGATTGCTAGAAATAATCTAAGACACACATGGTGTGGATGGTACACTAGAAAGGAATCATATTTTGTTTCAGTAACCTTTATACACTGATCAAAAAGTTTAGAATAATCCTTCATTGTTTGCCACTTTTTGTATACAATAAAATACTCTGGTAAAACAAAAGAGTGTCTGAATCTGGTGTTTCACTTCGTATAAATAATGTAAGTTCCTTTCCATGTTTTCACATTAAATGTACTCTGTGTAGTTAGGAGTAAATCCTTAATACATTTTGCACACACATATTTAAAGGCAATATGACCTATTTTGCATATTGGGCAATAAAGCAGTTAAGTTTGCAACATTGATTAGTGGGTTGGAAAGCTCAGTGGGCTGTGCACCTGCCTACAAATATGCAAGCACAGATCTCTGCAAGGCGAGCTTAGCATTTCATCTACCTTAGGTCTATAAAATGAAGATTTGAGTGATAGAGAAATGTGATTTTATCAGGAAGGGAAATGATGTGCTAGGTAAATAGGGTTTATTTCCAACAAGATTGCAGAACATTTACTTTAAACATCATCAAATCTTTCTTAGATGCAGTTTTGTGCCTATAGAAGGAATGTGCCTACATTACTCTGTAAAATTGAAAATGCAAATGGCGAGGCAGAAAAAAATCCCCTGTGACAGTCTCATGTTCGCCTGTCAATGTCATGAAGCACCAAAAGTATTTTTCTTCTTCTTTGGTGATTCCTCTATGAGGTTTAGTTAGTATAGTATAACATGCCATCTTCTTTTTACATTAATTGATAAGATAAAGAACCTTTAAATAATCCTCTTCTAGATATATTACTAGCAACAATGAAAATTTAAGGATTAATTTTCCCAAAGAATAGATGGCACTTACCAAAATATTACATTTACTGAAGTATATTGTATGCATATATTCCACATTATAAAGAAAGGGACCTTGCACTGGTCAGCTGGCTACCTTCTGATCTCAGACCCAGGCCCCCTCTCCCGCCAGATGCACACCTGCACTGCCTCCCAGGCAACCCCTGCACTTGGGGGCTGTTTCTGTATCCATGCAGTCCCCACCAGCTCTTGACACTTGATGTCTGAACTTACTCCTGCACTTGCCACTAGCTGGCCGCACTTGTACCTATTGTTTTATTTATTTTATGTATTCTTTACTGCTGATCCTATGTAGTGCACTGCACCCCCTTACCCCCGCGCTTACCCTTTTCCCCCTGCCCTGCACTTGCATGATCTCAATGTTACCTGGCCTAGTAAGATTGTTGTCTTTGTCTTCCCTCTGTTCCCCCTCCCTTGCCTCATTGCACCTTGAAACACTTGTGTATAGGTGCATTATAAATGACATATCATTTAATATCATATCATGACATCAGAATGACTCTCCTCTGCTTGTATTTGAAATTGCTATTGCATCGGTCAATGTTCTCATTCTTGGTCTGCTGGTTTGCTTCAGTCTTCCCTAAAGTGCTCCTGAAGAACCTAAGAAATCCTGTGTGCCTCCTGGTGATTTTGGCTCAGGTCAATCTGTCAGCAATGGTGACGGGCATAGCCATATTCATGGCCAAGTTCCTGGAGCAGCAATTCTCAATCACGGCATCAATGGCTAATCTGATATTAGGTAAGTTCAGCCCCAGGGTAAATAATGTCAAGCCACTGAATTACTGTGCTCTTAAATTCTTGTGTCTATGGCTGAGATCTGCCAGAGAGTGTTCAGCCCTTATGTGATTCGCACAAAAGAGCGACAAAGGACCGCTAGCTGTGTTGTGCCTTTTCAGTTTTAGGCAAACCTATTGTCAACGGATGTGTAGGAATGTGAGAGATGAGATGTGTGTAGGGACATGCAGCCTGTGGGTGCTGTTTGGCTATGTATCCACCCATTGACCATCCATAACCATGCAACTCCCTGTGGCATTTCCCGCCCCTTAGCTGTCCCTCGCCAACCCTTTGGGATGTCCTTGAGTCTAGTTCTGTACTCTCTGAGCAGCCTTCTGAAAGATAAATGTTTCCGTGCATCTATAAACCAGGCGAACCCTCTTCTGGTGTAATGAAACAGTCTCAACCGATTGTGCCGTCAGCCACTTCATTCATAAGCAGTTTGTCATTGCATCTTTTCCCTGGACTGAATCCCCCTTAAAACAAACTATTTATTTGCCATGGATTGCCATGATATTCCCTGGTACTAGCACCATTTGCCAGCTGTTGCCATTTTACGGCCAGGTAGTAACATTTTTGCAGTTCCTGGAACATGCAAATCCAATGCCTGCGCGTATAATCAAACTGTTGGCTTTGGCAATGCTTTGTTGATCTTTCACTCCTTATTACATTCTGTGTAACAATACTTACCACTCAACTCCTGTTTTCCAGGACCAGGTCAACCTCACAGTGTGATTATACTGACAGTGAGTCACTTTGTGCCTGTGGGCTGGTTAAACAAAATGGATGGTGGAATGTATATTGCAATTCACGAAAGAAAAACATACATTTCTATTTATAATATTTGCAAATGGGAAATGTGGAGGTTACAGAGGAAATCAGAAAATTGACACCACCCAATGCACTTCTACCAAAATGTGCAAATTGGTGCAAATAAGAACATGGTGGTGACGGTGTCACACATACCACTTGAGCAGCCCTGATTCCAGATCAATGTTTGTTCATTTTGCACCCTTGCATATGCATACTATGGAGGCATGCAGCTGTAAGTTATTTGCAGGAAATTTCTGTTTTCAGGTGTATGGGTAACTTGCAACGGGTTTGAGTATGAGTGCAGCTGAGAAATTTACATTTTTCATTAATACAAAATGATGAAAATTAGATCCCCAACTTTCAGATTTTCAAAGGAAAGTCTTTTAAATAACAGAATACTGCAAATTAGTGTTAAGGATACATTTTCTATGTATGTAAACTGTTCCTAAAATAAAATACATGAGCAGTTACAAATGGTATTAGTATGTGGATTTAAAGTAAAAAACAAACATTTGTGTTAAAGAGTGCATTGCTGATTTGTACCATAACTGTAGCCAGAGCAGTGGCAATAGCCAGACACATTCAAAATATAGAGATGGCGATACAACTTAAAGAAAGAGGAAGTTAGTCTATCGTTAAAAGGTCAGCAATGTATCCAGTGATCAGGTTTATTCCCCTAGAACAGGGTTGTCCAACTCCAGGCCTCAAGGGCCGGAATCCCGACAGGTTTTCAGGATATCCTTCATTGATATTCATGAGAAGAAATGTGCATACATTTAGAATCGATGGATGCAAATCTATCTCATGAATATTAATGGGTGGTATCCGGCAAATCCAACATGTTTCTGTCCCTCGAGACCTGGAGTTGGACCACCCTGTTCTAGAAGGTGGCAGGCTGACAGGCACTGTGACATTCTAGCAAAAGCAGCTCATCACCTGTTGGACACAACTCCTAATTTCAATCGCAATTCCTGCATATACAACGCAAGACCCGCTGACTTTGTTAGTGATTGTCTGTTGATCTGTTTTTCCATCACATGTGTTTATACTGATGCTATTTCACCTTTTGGTTGGTGTTCTGCAGGGGCTGTAAATATTCCCGGAGCCATGGCGGGCATCATTGTTGGAGGGGCGATCATGAAGAAATTCCAGATGTCCTTGAAGCAATGTGGAGCAATGTGTGTGATTGGAATGGTTCTGTGTCTCATCATAGCTTTGCCAATTATTTTCTTGGGATGCCCGACAAAGACCTTTTTTGCTCCTGGCCATGTACCAGGAGGAAGGTAAGATATGCCTAAAGGACAAATATTGCTCAATAGGGACTCTGGTACTGTAGGCTGGACTAGCCTACAGGGAACTCTGGAGCTTTCTTGGTGGGCCTCTGCACCATAGGTCTCTTTTGTGTGGGTACCCTTGTTTTCTGCCCCCTTCCTTCTATCTCTCATCCCTCACACCCTTTTGTAGGAAGGAATTTGTTAGCAAGCTTCCAATGTGCTTTTCCTCTTAAGGAATATTGTATGTCAGCTTTCATTTTTGTATCCCTATATATAGGGCCAAATGTGGTATAAAATATACTATTTCACAGTGGTAGGAGCGTACCGAAAAAAGTAGTGGAACTGTGGTCTCGGCAGGGGAGAGGGTAGGTGGAAGCATAGTGCGACATGTAACAAGGTGTTGCGGGCATGGCATTGCAATAGTCTATGGGCCCCATTCATGGAACATTTTGCACGGTTCAAAGTGACTTTGCACTGCTGAAAAGTGACTTTGCCCTACCGACACAAACCCTGTTTCATGGAACCGTGCAAAGAATTCCATGAATCTGGACCTAAGTGACTACTTACTAAGGCTCCTATTACAACTTTACACTTGCACAGGGACATGAACGGACAAATCCTCTATATAGAATGGTGAATATGGTCATAAATAGAAGAGGAATGGTAAACAGGAAAACATCAAATTTGTAGAACACCGCTCCCGACCATTCCCGCTCACTTCGATCACTGCTATTTGGATCCATTTTTCCAAATTTTCTCCTGCAGAGAATCTGCATAACTCCACTTAGATGATCTGGACTTGTAATTTAGTGCCACTTTGAAAAACATGTCCAGGGCCACTTTTAGTTCACTGTCTATGGTGGTACTTCCCTTTCAAATGACAGGATAAGTGTGATTACCTGTTATGAATAGAAACGATGTCCCCACCTCACAGAAATATAAGGAATGGACGTGCTGGTTGTTGCTTGCGTTCAGGGTTGGATTGGCCCTTCGGCCTTTCGGCCTGTGGCTAGGCCGAAATCTTCCCTGGGCAGTGGGGGCCGGTTTCTGGGCATCCCTGGCCGTTTTGGACAAAAGAAAATATTTTGAAAAAAAAATAAATTTGGAAAAAAAATATATATTTTTGAGAAAACAAAAATACCTGCAACGGCATAATTCATTAAAGCAAGGTAACTTATGTTACCTTGCTTTGATGATTTATTTGCATGCATGATGTGTGCATCATAAATTATGATGCATGCATCATTCACATGCTGCTTCAGCATGCAAAGTTGAGGGGCCAACGGCTGTCACCGTGCCACCACTCCACGGGGCACTGTGCCCCCTGGAGTTGCTGTGCAGTTCTATTAGTGATAAATATGTATTTGTGATATTAGTAATAAACAACCAATCTTAGAGTAGAATAAGCATCTATTTCGGACTATGTATTTGGCCTTTCGCAAGTTATAGTGATAGCATGTTTCTTTTCTGCTGTTGTCTCTGTTACGATCATCACAAGCCAATCCACCTCGGTGTCCTCGGTCACTTGACAAAATCCTTGTGCCTAAAAGCTTCTGTACAGTGTGCAAATATTTGACCATAGCACATCAACTGGCCATTGACTTCATTGTGCCACAATGAATACTTTGTTGTAATGTGTTTATCTTTCCCATCTCACTGGCTTGCTGCTCAGGATGTTTGTTTGCATGTATCAGGTAACGAGTGCTCAGAGCATGGGATGTCCTGTGAGTGCGCTGCTTTCCCTATTTTGCCAACCTCTGAAGCCTGAAAGTACATGCATGCTTGCTTGACATGTGGCCAACTTTGCACCAGACCTGCAGATGAACTTGACTGGTCTGCTGTTAAATCTCAGTTACCTGTTTAATGGTATTCACTAAAGAATAATTAGGGTTTCCTGTTTTAGGGGTTTATCTTTATTTTCTACCGGGGTGTTTTTCCAGTGTTTTCAAAAATGGTAAGGATCTGTGTTCATCAGTGTTTTCCCATTGGTCCCCTTCAAAAAATCATGGATAACTGTTGTGTAAACACACACATGTTCTTTTATTGTGTCAACGCGTGCATAAGCAGGATGAGGTCTCTCAGAGCAAGATGTTTTGAACACCTTCTGGAGAATAAAGGTGAATGTGTTAATCCAGTAATATCTAACATTCCTACAAGTCAGAATTATTGTAAATAATGCAGTACTTTTTCCGGACTCTTTGCCCATCCTTGCGTCTGGTCTTCACATGAAGACTTTGATTTCTGAAAACGACCTGTCCACATTCTAGAGACTTCGATGTTTAGCAGATAAGGCACAGGGTTTGCCCAAGAACACTCACTTTGGTGGAGGTAAGGATTATTTTGGGTGCTCTACAACAGGAGTGACACCAACACCATGGCCTAACGCAAGCTTCGTGCATGGAAGCCTCACACAGCTTTTCTTTTAAAGCCAACAGGCAGCTGACAATCTGCAGCTCTCCTCAAGACAGATACACATGCGGAGGGTCTGTGGCCACAGACACTTAACATTCCATGTTGAACCATTTGTTGAAAATACAAATATTTGTCAGTGGTCAAGGGCTATTTTGAGGAATTCTAGCCAATTTGATGACATGACTTGGCAACCACCCAAATGTCTTAAATGTGTCTACACTGCCTCAAAAGGTCTCTGACAACATACAACTACAAATATTTTGTTTATATACAAACCAATGTAACATTGAATGTGCAGTGCTTTGAATAAAGTAAGGCGACAGGAGGGGAAGTGATGGGAGGAAGCAAACAAGCAACCATGGGGTGGAGTAGGGCCCTTTTCCTATTGTCTGCCAGGCCCCCTCTCCAGCCACCCCTTCACCCCAAACTTCCTCTCATCCATGCTCAGTCTGAGGCACCACCGGGTTGAGGGGAAATAGCGTTTTTCAGTTTAACCCTAGGAGTCACTTTTTCTTCCAGGGGTGTTTTTTTCCAGTGTTTATCTGATTTCACTGAAAACAGGAAAGCCTAAGAATAATTACGCGTTTTACTATAGCCGATACGATAGCTCAGTGGGTTGAGCGCTCTCTGCTGTGATGTGTGTGTGATGTGCAGGTTTGAATCCCAGCAAGGCCATCTCAGCCTTTCATCCTTCTTAGATCGATAAATGAGTACCAACATAGGTTGGGTTATATTGTATGCATATTTATTCTATAAAAAAGAGCTTAGGCGTAAGTGCTGTACAATAACATATTATCATTTGGCCTTGGACGTCTGCTTGCATTCACAGTAATTTGACAATATGGATCTATACACACAGATATTAAGGATACATATGGTGATCCATTCTTGTATGAAATGTATATCACATTAGTGAAATCATAACCATATTTTTCGCAGTGTACTTAGGATCAATGCTATTTGGTGCCACTTCCTGTTTTGTCACGGTGTGAAAGGTCGTGTTTCATCACTTCCCGGGATGTCACTTTGGGGTGGGTTCAAATGACATCACTTCTGGTGATGTCATCATAGGTCAAGGGTCGTGCGACGAGGGGTAGGCCACGTTTTTGAGGCAAGGGTTGGGTTACTTTTTTTGGGTGTCTGGGCCTTTTTCTTGTCCCAGTCTGACCCTGCTTGCGTTCTGCTGTGTGCAAGTCTCCTGATGATTCGTGTAGGTGACCTACATACAGTATAAGGAGGTGTGTGTGAGTGTAAGGGACTGGCAGAAACCCTTCCATGCATACGTAAATGTCAGGAACATGTGCACATCCAATGCTAGCACTGACCCCAGCTGTCATGCTAGTGGAAGCTGGGGCCAGACATCCTTCCTCGTTGGTACTCTGTAAGCATTGTCAGTTTAGGCAAAAACACATACCTATCAATGGTATTTTCTTCATTTACACTGCTGCATCAGGGACACACTCATGCACACCATTGCAGGAATGTTTCTTTTTCATCTCACTAATGCACTCCTGGGTATTAAATGTGCATGCTTGCACTACTCTGCGCTGGGTAAACTGCTATCCACATGTGCTTCTGAGTGCACTTCTCCTACTCCAGGCTCGCCCTAATGTGCTCATGTTGCATGTGCACTAAAGATACATATGCTAAGGGACTGTCACATGCAGATTTTTGGTGGATTACCACATGTGCAACATTTCTGTTTTTTCCCACTTATGTGCAAACTTGACACACACTATTGACAAACACATTTTGCAAGTCACGGCCTGCATGTGCCTTTTTACAGAAACTTTGCACCGGTGCAAAAAACATTTTGTCCATGTTAGAAAACATATGCACCAGGACAACTGCAATTTTGCATGGTATAACCACTAGTGCAAAATTACCCTAGTGCAAAAAACATGCACTTTCAATGCGTTTTTGCACCAGCGAAACCTTTTCCCTCGTGCTTATACGGTGCAACTTTGGTCTTGCACCTGTGCAAAGTTTCTGTACTCTGGCCCCAGAAAGTACACATTGTAAAGTAACTAATGAAGATTACTAATGCTGTTATATTGTTCTGTGTTGAAATGGCTTACAGTTGGATGTCTAGAATTTCATTCCACGTCTAGGGCTATATTTGGTGTGTTGTTTTTCAATGACCCACCAAAGAACAGTCTCTAAAGTACCTGCAGTATCTTCAGTGTTTCGCTGCGTAGTTAACTGTAGATTATATTTAAAATTTGTGCATTTCATTATATTTTTATTTATTGTATATGTATGGTTTAAAACAAACCTGTACAATCTTTTAAAAACAGCAGAAAACTGGATCTCATCACAGCTATCAAATTATCAGTAAAATCCATGAATAAAAACACATTGTTAATAACACAGCAATACATTTATAAAAGGAAAAGACAATCGCTTAGTAAAATCCAAATTATAATTGGTTATTTATAACGCACTTAATACCCAGAGGTTTCTTAGCGCGGACCTGGGGATCGAACCTGTGTTGCTCTGCGTCATCGTCTTACTTCCAAGGTGAGCACATTGCCCCTGAGCTATCCTCCCAAGACAGCACATTCAGAATCCCCCACAAATACTCCAAGCAAAGAGACATCAAACCAAGGACAATAGAATCAAATGAATACTTGGCCTCCTTCAAAACTACCGCTACCTGTTACGCTCACCTGGTCTCTGCCGAGGTGTTGGGGTACGGATGCAGCCCTCCCAGAGGTGAGGTCGCTCGGTTCCGACTTCGCCCTCTGCGTTTATGTGTTGACTGCTGGTAATAGGTGATGCTCCTCGGGACTGCGCCTGCGTGGATAATAGGGGGCGTGAGTATGCCAGCTTGTACCCCTGATCCCCTTCCAGACCCCTTCCCCCAAACCGTGGTACCCGTGGGATGTGCTGTCCCTGGAAAGCTCACCTGTTGATTAGTTTTGGCGAGCAGTCTGTCCTGCTGCTTCTGGCAGGGGCACTTTTATGATCTGGACCAAGTTCCTTCACTGGTCACTTGCATGTGGTAGTCCAGTCCTGCTGCGACTAAGCCAATATGCTTCAGGTAAGTGTTCCTGTTTGCCTTTGTCTTTCCTCATCTGTTTTTGTTGTATTGTAAAGATCGTTGTCTTGTATTGCTGTCTGTTCCACTTTTGATGTCTGCTCTTTTGCTTTCTTCCCTTCCAGGTGATGTTGCCGGCCCGGCAGAATCTGTGGAACTCGAGGCGGCAGCCGGAGGGAATGAGGAGCGAAGCTGCAGCTGTTCAGTAGCTGGTAAGTTGTTAACTAAGGGGCGCGCCGGGTTCAAATGCAGCGCGGCCCTAGGACGGATGTTCTAACCTTGTCTTTCTTCTTCTTCAAAGGGTCCGAGTTCGTGGATACAGAGTACAATTCTGCGGCGTCGGGATCAAGATCACTTGATGTCTGGAGATGAAGCACCGGTTTCCTGGAGGTGAGTATGCAGGAGAACACCTTGTTTCAAAGGTAAGTAAACTGGTCCAGGCGGCGGTGAGCATCATGTAGCATGTGAGTGCACAGTAATGCGAAGCACCGGCCTCATGGAGGGAGCAGATTATATAGCTGAGCTTCTGAAGCCACACCCACTAGGATCAGCTTGCCTGCCATACCCGATGAGTCAGCACATGAAGACCAGGCCTACGGAGCCACACCCGATGAGTCAGCACATGAGGATGTTCTCTGGAATAAAGGCTTTCAGCTCCTGGAAAGTTCTTGTAAAATAAAAGCACTCCTGCACTGAAATAAAGTAAAAGCACTCATGCACTGAAATAAAGTGTTCCTGCTCACATCTCTATATGAGCCTGGTGCCAAAGGCGCCCGGACTGAGTCCAGCCAGGGCCCCTGTGTTTATGGGTTCCAAAGGGACATAAGTGAATCAAGTGACCCATTGCCCCATCACTAGATGGTGTGGATTTTGTGTTCTGGAGCCTGTGGCCATGACAGTACCATATTGGTGGCCAACCAATTCCAGTAATGCTAGATTCCAAGTCAAGTACTGCGGCTAAATTAAAATAACTCCCATAGGATACATACAAATCTAAAACAGGATTCAACACTGACATAAATCACAAGCCTTTATAAATCTCACAATTGCAAGTGATAAGGCAACTGATACCCCCACCCCCCAACATGCTCAACCCCAAATTCTCTGTGTCCACATGTACTAAATTGTATACAGATTTGCCATAATATGTTGGGATTGCATGTCAGGACACAGAAAGAGTAGGTGTTGCAAATTCTCCTTTACATGTCAGTTGTTACAAAATCTGTACTAAGCCAAATCCTTTGGAAACCGCTGCAAATACACACTATTTTGATGGTTAGTTGGCATCATAACAGAACCGCATACAATTATTTCTATACAACCTATTTGTGAATTACCGTATCACTTTAGCTCTAAACTGGTGTGAGTCCATCTCCTTTGGTGCCATCCCCAATTAGGACTTTTCCAAATGAGCCCTCACAAAACTAAGGTGGGGAAAGCAAAAGGTTAGTGCTCCAAGGTTCCTGGACACAATGCTGCAAAATAATTGCAGAAGTCTTTATGTTTGTCCTTTGGGAATTCTATATGAAGACAATGAATTAGGTGTTTTCTCTTTCATGTTGATGGTGTATGCTCCAGATATAGAGTGCACTCTAGACCTGTCCGTGCCATCCTGGAATTTCCTCTGCACTGTTGAGTTACTTGTTGCAGGACTGTATTTCTATTGCCTTCAATCCTTTTTTGATTTTTATACTACTTTGTCTCTTCTGCAGTGATCTGGAGCTTTTCCAAATGACCACTCATAGAACTATCATGGACTTTCAAGGACCCCAATATGTCATCTCTTTGCATATCCCTCAAAATGCTTTCCCCCCATGAATCAATTGCTTAGTGCTTTGAAGAGTTTGGAAAGCAACAAACCCGGTTTTAATAAAGTAAATTAGTAACGCAGCCGACATAATATAACCTTAATACAAAAGTTCCATGTGGCCTAGGGCCCATGTTGCTGACTTGGAAGCTGGAAATCATGCTTTTGCCCTACTTGAGTAAACATATGTATTTCAAAAGGAAGGCGTGAACTGGGAGGGTGATCCTTAAAGTGCACAACTTAAATTGCAGCGGCATGACATGGAGGTATTGTAGTGTTTATTTATATAGCACCTGCACGCAGGCAAGTGTTTCAAAGCCCTCAAGATGGGTGGGAAAAAGGGGAAAAAACAACAGTCGCTCAGAGCCCTTAACATTCTGAGACGATAATAGTCTGCACAGGCAGCGTAAGTGCGTAAAAAATACATTTAACAGTTTGGGAGACAGCAAATAGGCCTGATGGCGATTCTGCAGTTTTAACAGTGCAAATTAGGGGTGAAGTGAAGGGAAAATAGAGAGATGATCTTCTGGCGCAGTGCGTACGGATTGTGCAAGTGCACAGGGGGGGTGGAGGATGAAGTCCTCCCGGTCGGTTGAGACTGGGGTAAGTGCAGAGAGAGCCACTCTCTTGGGTTAATTTCTCAAGTGCATTGAGGGTGGGTGGGGTGTAGGGCATAGGGGCAAGTGCGTGAGAGGACTGGTGGGAGTTCCGGGGACCAGTGAGATTCTCTTGGATGGACATAGCATGGACTCCTACATCCCGTCAGTGGTTAAGATGCTCACACTTGTATACACAGAAAGCGCCGTACGCCCTGTTGGGAATGAATGCTAGGGTTCGAGAGGAAAACCGGGTAGAAGGTTAAGAAATGGTTACTGAATTGGTCAAGGCATTTGGGGTAAATGCTCTAGACAGTTGGTAAATTCTCCCGTCATTCACGCCTGTGCCCTCGCTCCTACCTCGCTCTGACTTCTTAACTCATGAGGATTGCAAGACTACTAGTGGAGTAATAGACAGTGGAGCATAGGACCTATGACACGGAACTCTCAAGGACACAAAGGCATTACTTTGTGCACAGGAAATGACGTAATGTGTCATTGGGACACATGCATACCATCATGCACTTTTGATTAGTCTTGCAATGTTTTTAGTAGAGTGCATTCATTGCTTCGCTCTAGGTCCATATAAACGAAGAGAAAGTAACCAGCCCTTAGTTTCCCCCCAACACGGTGCGCTGCTCATTGTGTTGCAGTTCACGGGGGTTGCAGTAGCCGAGCCTGCAAAACAAGGTCCCATCAGATCGCTATTCCTTCATAGGCCCTTTCAATATACATGCACAGGCATAACAAAGCAAACAGGTGAGGCCCAACACCCCTTTGACAACCTCTAGGTGACCTTTGCAATGTGTGATATAAGGGTGGTGTCAGACCTTCTGGAGGGCTATTCCTCATTTTAACTTGCATTTCCATTTCTGAAAGAAGGTCTACCGCGCTTCCCAATCATCTGCTGGATGTATCTCTGGGAACGCGGGGACGGGAACAGTGTTCTAGCGGGGCGCGGTCATTCTCTATGGAGCATTTGGATCCTGCGACCGCTGCAGTGAACGACCTGAGTGCAAGCAGCGCTTCGGTGCATTCGTGGACCTGTGTCTGCTTCGGGCATGGCCCGCCAAGATGCCCGCCACTCCTGTATTCCTGGCGCTAGGCATTACTGGGAAAGGTACTTCCTTTGATGTCTTTTGCTGCAGAAGCCTGCTCTTCCAAAGCTGTGGTTGTGTCTATACACTGAGCATATGTGGCACCTAGTGTGTCCATTTAAGGCCATGTTTGCCCTTCCGCGGCCTCCATCACTCACCAGGGTATTACCCAATTTGCTCTTTTTTTTTTTAATCGTATTGTCTTTTTGACCTACATTTCGCTGTACATTTGTACCTTCTTCTTTTTTGACCTACATATACATAAACTTACCTGAAATCATTGCTTCGAACCTTACCCTTTTTGTTCTCTTGCCGTCTTTGTCCCTTTTCCGTTCTGTAATCCATTTCAGTTTGCCGTGGTATCACTATCCAACATGGAGAGCTGGGGTTGTGGGGGTGTCCCCCACTTCCCATGTTCAGTATTGATGGCCTGGTGTTCCCTGGTTCATGAGGATTGGGGACGGGGGATGAAAACAAAACAAAAAAGAGAAAAGCGGGCCCTGCGGCGTCAGATCCGACCAACGTAAAAGGGACGGAACTGACGCCACAGGGTCAGAAATAAAGGGGATGTGCAAAAGGCAAATGGAGGGAGGGTGTTGATGTATGGGGGTGTATGGGGGTGCATAGATTTGTGGATTTTGGCCGCGGCAAAATTGGTTTCACTGCAAAATTAGCAACGGTCAATTCCACCGCAAACAATTATGCCACAGCCAAATCGCACAGATCCCCACCAGGGTGGCACTGTGCAGTCCTCTTGGCCCTTGGCACCTGACAGTTGGTTAGAATCATTGAAGAAAAGATTCAGGGGCCGATTCATGGAACAAACGTGCGCCAAAAATCTATGCGCAAGCAGGCGCAAGCGCGAAAAAACAGGCGCACGCGCACACGTGCGATTCATGGAAGTCCCTGCGCGTGTTTTCCTCGGGATGTGCGCCAAACCCGTGCATGGCGCACACGTCACTGAAACATCCCGAACGGCGTGCGCGACGCGCACAGTAAAAGCGCACAACCTCGGCGCACACACCAAAAAGGGGGCGGAACACGGGGCGTAACGCGCGGAATGGGGAACAACGCGCGAAAATAAGGGCGTAACTGGGATGTACTGCTGGGAAGCAGACGGAACGCCCACACGCACGCGAACCACACGTATTCATGGATTCGTATACGGGAAACCCGCACACGGCAAAAGACGCACACAGGCGTCAACGCGTCAGCCACACGAAGGCAGGCGGAAGCGTCCCCGCGCACAGTATAAAAGTGCGCGCAAACAACAAACACCTATATACAGCTACGATGAATGCCCCATTTGTCGTAGCACTGATCGTGGGACACCGCAGAAGGAGGAGGAGAATAGCCAGGGCACGCATTTTCTCACCACGGACAAGCCTTTTTGGGATGCCTGACGACCAGGTCTATGGCAGGTATAGGTTTCCACCCCACATCATCCTAGACCTGGTCAGGGAGTGGGAAGATGACCTTACATCCCCCACCCTTTGCTCCCAAGCATTGAGCCCCTTGGAGAAGCTGCTCAATGTCCTGCATTTTTTGGCCACTGGGTCATTTCAGCGGACTACTGCCATAGTGGGGGGGGTCTCACAGGCCACGCAGTCACGCTGCCTACACCAGGTACTGGCAATCATGACAGCGCGGCCCTCACTCCGCAGGCACATATACATGCCCAGAACACCCGCAGAAAGGCAGGCCGTTGTCCTGGATTTTTTCAGGGTGGCACACTTCCCCCAAGTGCTCGGTGCCATAGATTGCACCCATTTGGCCCTACGTCCACCTAGGGCCACTGAGCACATCTACCGAAACCGCAAGCACTGGCATTCCATCAATGTACAGGTGGTATGCAATGCAAAGGGAATCATCACCTCTGTCTATGCAAACTACCCTGGCTCCACCCATGACAGTTTCATATACAGAATGTCCGCCCTGAGCCGGGCCCTGGAAGCTGGGCAGCATGGCGACACATGGCTCCTAGGTGAGTACAAATGCCCTTGCCTATGCATGCATGTCACACACACACACAAATAAACAAACCCCAATAATCACAACCATTTACTCCTCCCCAGGGGACAGTGCCTACCCTCTGAGCAACCACATGATGACGCCAATCCGGAACCCCACCACACCACCCCAGGTAAGATACAACGCCGCCCATATTGAAACCACGGCCATAGTGGAGCGCACATTCGGAGTGCTCAAGTCACGTTTCCGCTCCCTTGACCGCTCTGGCGGGCATTTACTCTATGCACCACCAGTAGTGTGCAGGATCATTGTGGCAGCATGTGTCCTGCACAATGTTGCAACACGGCAGGGCATCCCGGTGGACATGGTGGTGCCCCCACATCCCCAACCACAGGCACAGGCGCTGCCCATGGGAGGGGACAGGGCACGTGGCGAGGAAGCCCGGACCCAGCTTGTGGCCACATTTTTCACCTAAACTCCCACCCCTGCGGAGTGCACACAGGCCTGGCACATACCAGGTGACAATCGATGATGACAAAGAGACAGTCAACTGTCACAACCCTACCACCCTGAGATAGTTGCCATGGAAGTGCCACATTGTCTGCATCCCTAGCTACTTAAACACAAGCTATCCTGTGTGACCAAAAGGCACACATATGACATGACACGATATGGCCTATACACAAGTATTTCAAGGTGCGTTGAGGCAGGGAGGGGGGAACAAGGGAAGACAGACAACGGTACTACTAGGCCAGGTGTCATTTAGATTGTGCAAGTGCAGGGGTAGGGGGAAGGGAAAAGTGCAAGGGGAAGGGGAGGGGGGGAGTGCAGTACAGGGTAAGTAGACCAAAAAACAAATACATAGGCCAGCTGGTGGCAACTGCAAAGGTAAGTGCAGACAAGTGCTGGGAAGGGGGGGCTGTAGGGATAGAGAGACAGTACCGCTGTGCAGGGGTTGCCAGGGAGGCAGTGCAAGTGGAGAGTGGCTGGGCCAGGGACCGAGGTCGGTGAGAGTGGCCCAGTTGCAGATCCAGTGCAGTTCCAGTAAAGAATTTTGCAAGGGAGAGGCAGAGAGAAAGCAGAAGCAAAGAGGAAGGTCTTGAGGTGCTTCCCGAACCGGAGATGGTTCTCCTCAAGTTCCAGTGAGGCAGGAAGGCTGTTCCAGAGGGAGGCCCCTGCCGCGGAGAGAGATCTACCCCCAGCTAGTTGCTTTGAGAAGCGGATGACCCTGACATGCAAGGTGTGAATCACACACACCTGCAAAACAGGCCATGGCCATCACTGTTATGTCACTCAAACCCTCCCAAACCACAACATGACATGGCAAGCAATACCCATACACCAACACAGTAACAATAAGGTACACATTGCCATGTCCAAAATGTACAGTGGCATCAGACAATGATGCCTGACCTGGAATCAGATGAAATGACTGACCAACAACCTCCCACCCAAAATAAGTCATTTCCAAATGCATTACAAGAGTTGTAGACGTAACATAACAATGAATGCCTGTCTACATGCACATTGTGCATTGCAAAATCAACACTGCAGCTTCTGTGTGCTGTGTCCTACTCCTGCAACACACTGCTCAGCGCACAGCACAGTGAACAGCCATTGTGTGTGATGCACACCCTGAGCATCACATCTAAGCGACAGACCACATCAAAAAGCAAATTAGGCATGTACAGGATCCATAATTGGTCACAGAACATGTGCTGCAGGGACACAGTGGGCACCAGAAGGCAAACAGTGTACACGTGGATATGCAAGGGTGGAAGTACATGTAGTGCATCAGAGTGCAAGTGTGTGGGTCAGCAAGGACATGCACTCAACATATGCATGTGCAATCAAGTGACCATCAGTGTTCTCTACACATCACATGTGAACATTCACCATGTGTACACCACAGCATGTCAAACCACAACTATCCCCTCGCACCTGAAAGGTAAACACAACACATGAACAGGCATTGATCAGCAGAACACAACATGTACATAGGATACCACCATTACAATGTCAGGGTTCCCATCACACTGCAGGGCAAGGCAACTATCAACAACAACCCCCCCACCCCTCACAAATGACCATGACCCACTGAACAACTGCACCTGGGTCATGGAGCCTTCAACCCTCAATTCCACCTGGCCTCGTCACCATCTCCCACCTTGTGTGTAAAAAGGTGCCTGCACCCTCAGAACCCACACTCATTTCCAAAATCACAAAATCCAAGGCATAAAAACGAACCAGAACACCCTCCAGTAGATGACTTGACGTAGCAGTACCTCACAAAGGCCAACTACTACCACAATGATGCAACAACCAAGGTAGCACAGTAAAACAATGTCACAACAGGATGTAAACCATGTGTGGTACATAACATAGAATGATGCACCATGAACGGATGTGTACTGTCACAGGTCCCGTGTACAGGCGTGGGAGTGTCACGAAACAACCACCCCCACCGTGTCCCGGGTGCCTGCAAGGTCAAACTCACACAGGCCCCTGAGACCCTGGTGGGGAAGGAGGTTCAGGGATATGCAGTCGGGACAGGTGTTGGCACACTGGATAACTGGAATGAGTGGCAGGAGAGGGGGGGAGGAATGACACATGAAAGTAGGGAATGCACGAAAATGTACTACCTGCATGAACACATACACAATCCAAACAAACTTGGACATCATTGTCATGGCCTTCTGCAGTCCAGGCTTAGGAGTGGCACAAACCAACCACCCCCTCTAGGGTTTTGGCGCCTGCAAGTTTGGGGCTTACACAGGCATCCGCAACCCCAGCGGGGAAAGAGGGTTAGGGAACGTTGCTTAGATAGGTACGGGAAGCAGGAACACCGGGTAGAGGGTACAGGGTTCAAAATTGCATAGGATTACGGGTGATTAGGAGGAAAAAAACATAGCAAATTGAATTACACATACATCCATGCATTAGTGCACCCCCCAGCAAGCCTATGCAGAGCAGTTTGAAAGAAAAACAACAAGACACTTAGCTCTGGTTTTGAGTGCTGGCCTCCTGCCTGCGCACTCTCAGGTCCGGTTACAGGAGCACTTCAATGCTGCAAAGAGAGCCACAGTCAACAACCTGTACGTGCCAATTACACAAAAACACACCACCAAACATGCCCCATAGCAACAAACTACTCTACAAACAGACAATCTGGTGTAGATGCTTCGTACCCATATATAACATTACCCCTGTGATGGGACATACACAGTCAATGCAGTAAGTCAGCCGCCGGTGGGTGCGTGGCAACTGGAACACCAATGTGTCACAATTCACACAACATGCAATGTTCCCTGGGTAAGCAGACATACCCATATAGCAAGCCATGACTTCAGAGCAAGTTGTGTACCACCATGACCGAAACAAAGTTGGCAGTGCATTTATCATAATGTACATGGAAATGAAATGCACTGTACCCGAGTATGTCCCTTGCTGTATGTCCCTGTGAGCTGCCCCTTTCCATGTCTCGGAAGGCTACATGGTTGATACACGTGCCTTGATGGACCTTGGTGTACCGGAGGGTATGTGCCACTGCCCCTGCAGGTGTCCCAGACAACCTTACAATCAACAGCCATCAGTCCACCAAGACATCTGAGCTGCATTGTGTGCTTCAACACCAATATTCGTCCAAGCTCACCCTCAGTGCTGTGACTAAGCCTGCATGTGCAACTCGTCTGGTGCAAGCTTTGCTGTGTTGTGGCCCCCCTGTGCTGCTCACCTTGCCTGGAGTTCCTTGGAACACGTCAGCAGTTATAGGATGTAGATCTGCAATCCCTGTGCCTCTGCATGGGCACACATGTGCATGTGGGCACCAACAAACGTGTCCAGAATTCCGTCGTCCAATGGGCCATGTCTGCTGGCAAAGGTGCTCTGGAGGCTCATCCCCCTGCAGAAAGGGCATGAAACACATGATTAATGCTTGAAAGTCATCTGTGTGTGTCTCTTCAGGCATCTCATTACTTGACCATGTCAGAGAGTCACATCATAAATCACACCATCAGTCCGTCTTTCACATCCAAAGTGTGTAACACTATCTACAGCATGAATTGCAACAAGCACATGTACAGTAAAGATAAGAAACATACTACACAATGCATAGCAATGAATGTACACATTAATCATGAAACACCCCATCTAGCAAAAGCTGAACAGTGGACAATAACACCAAAATCATCCCCACTAGGGGTGTAAACACAAGTCACACAGCACCAGACATGCCACAGATATGACAGTCCAAAGCCCTTGTGTAAAAGGTTGTGACACCGAACCATCCTTGCGAGCCCATGGATAAGGGAGGCAGGAGTGGCATATGTGAGTCAAGGCCCCCAAGCAGCAAACACATACACAAGACAACCCTGAAGGGCCCAGCTGGAACAGACAGTGGATGCCTTCAAAAGCCACAAAGCACCGCACCGTCACATGAAAGCACAATAGACAAGCAATTTTAAACTATATTAACTAATTACACTAACTATGGAAAACCTACATTACCTAATTAAACTAACTATCAAACAGAAACTTAACTAACTAAACTAAAAGAAAAATCAAAAATGGCCACATACGACCAGGGGGGAGGGGAGGCACCCAGGAGGGGGAAGGTACAGGGTGCTGCTCAACATCCACATGCGATGATGCTGAGCCAAAAAAAAAACCTCCATGGGCTCAACGCCTGCACAGCCCGACCTATGTGGGAGATAGATGGTCGTCCGAGTCTGGCTCATCCTGTAAAGGAGGACGTGGCACAGTAGCCTGGCCACGCCTAGCCGCAGCTTGCCCCTCGTCGGCAGCAAGTCTGCCGGACGGGTGAGCCTGGTTCTGTGTGGCGATGTGACGTAGGTCTGCATGCAGAACCTCACGTGATACACGTGATTCCTCTTGCAAGGTAGCACGTGTAACACGGAGTTCCTCCTGCAAGGCCTGGCTGGACAACCGCTGCACCTCCTGGCAAGCCTGTAGCTCAGCTGAGATGGTACGCTCAAGCTGTGCAAACCTCTCCTCTACCTGCTGCCTCTGGTACATCATAAGGACACCCAGAGTGGATCTGAGGGAAGCATACTCCTCCCTCAGGGCATGCATGTGCGCCTCTGCGTGAGCAGCAATTGCTTGACGCAGAGACGACATTTCAGCCTGGCGCGCCCTGTCTGAGGCCGCCATGCCCAGCCTGAGCGAGCGGACCGTGGACCGTGCTGCCTGCTGCTGGAGAAGCACCTGCCTAGCAGGGGGGAGCAGAGATCGGGCCACATGCTCCATGCTCTCAGCGATGTTCTCCATTGCTGCCCCCTGCCGTTCTGAATTGGCAGTCATGTCTTGCTCCCACTCAGTATACTGCGGTTGCGCGCGGCGACCGCGTTGCCGGGCTTGACCCCTGCGGGACCCAAGGACTGGGGGTCCTCGCTGTGTTGGCACCGCCCACGGCTGCACGACTACATGCCCCCGTCGACGTGATGTCCCAGGCACATCAGTGACTGGTGTGGAGGGTGACCCTGCGTCCCGATCCACCACGGGCGGAGGAACCAAGACTGTCTGATCCCTCAGTGCAGGTGTCGCAGACAGAGGAGTGTCCACATCAGAATCACTCACCCCTGACACATGGACTTGATGCTCATCCAACTCAACATGGACGTCAGAGTCGTCACCAAGGCTGGACTCATAGGCAGCCAGAGACAAGATGGACTGTAGCACTTGGGGGTTTTCATGGCCTACCACCCCACGACCCCCACTAGTGCCGGGTTGATGTAGTGGTAACAACCCTGTGTCTGGCATGACAACACCATCCTCCGCCTCCATTGCGTCATCACCTGAAAAATAGAGAGAAAAAAGGTCACTACACATGTCAGAAGCACACAACACACACACACACCGACAGCAAATGCATCAGGCAGACATGTGACACACAACATATAACCTGGCATGCATGCTGGGTCAACTTTGAATTGCTTCTGTGATCAGACCTGTTGAAAGGTGGCAGTTTCCATGGAAGTGGGTCTATGCAGTGCAGAAAATCTGTACGCCACTCACTACCTACATGTACAAGGACTCCATGGTGTGTGCCAGGAAATGTGAAGGCAGTGCAATGTCAAATTCAGACATCACGTGCATTGTGCATTCAATGTGTACCATATCTAGAAGCCAAGCACCCCTCCACCCCAGGACCAAAGCAGGGATGCCTAGCATGCTATCAAAAGGCTGACCATACACCTGTGTATTGACAGGCAGTGTTGACTGGCATCAACAGCTTAATGTGATTCAAGTGACAACACTGCAAATGATGCTGGGACAGTAAGCAGGACACATGATGAAAACTCTGGATTCCACCCATGTGTGAAGAAGACACAACAACAGTTGGACAGAGTCATTGGCCATTGAACAGGCTGAGGCCTGTGAGCCACACAGATTGTCAGACCCTAAACATGTGTGCAACGCAGGACTGAGCCACAGTTGACATGGGAAGGCTGATGAGATGGCAGGCAATGTATGTAACCAAGGACTTGTATTACAGTGATCATCCAGTCAAGGACACATAGGGGCATGCGTGCAATGCACATGGAGCATGAATGGGCACTCATGTCCCTGCGGGACATCTGACCTATGCACAGTACAAGTGAGATACCATGCATCAAGTACTAAGGCTGTACCACACGGCATATGTCTGGCAGATTCTACGCTGGAAGTTAGCATCTACACATGACGCATGAACAAGAAAGTACACATTGGCAAGATTGAAGAACACCAGTGCAAAGGTGGAACTGGGGTGCAGAGTGGCGTAGGAGGGGCAAGGGAGCATGCCTACATGGAGTCCCCGCATGCAGGGAGAGGAGACATGCATGACGGAAGCATTGCATTACTTACACATCAGAACCATGTACACGTCACATGTAGTGGCAATCATGCACAACACATCCCACAAGTGAAACACACACGTCCTCAACAAACACGCATCAACACTCACTGGACTGGGCATCAAAGTCCAGCATCTCTCCCACTCCTTTGACCAATTCAGGTGGTATGAACTCCGCAACGAGTGCCTCATGCGGAGTGAGCTCTTCCTCCTCTGGTGCAGGCCCACCGCCAGTCACCAGAGTCAAGTTGTAATTAGAGGCACGCTTAGCCTTAGTGCTGCGTTTGATGTCATTCCAACGCTTTTTGCACTCTTGCGCCGTGCGCACCTCATGGCCGAATGAACTGACATGTTCCGCAACATGCTTCCAGTGGGTGTCACGTTGGGCAGCCGTAGTCTGACTATTGGCACCCACTAGCATGTCACGGCTGTGGCCCCGCACGTAGTCCACGAGGAAGTCCAGTTCCTGCCTGCAGAAAGGCTTCTTCCTCGACGTGCAGGAGGTCGTGGCTGTGTGTTGGGTCCCAGCCTGTGCTGCAGGTGCAACCTTCCTCCTCTTGGACTGTGGCGCAGACCCTGGCTGGCTAATGCCGCCCTGACCAGTATGGCCAGTGGGTTTGGTGGATTGAGCCAAGGGAGTGGCAGGTGGAGGGACAACCAAAAGCCTGACTTGTGTCAGTGGCAGCTGGGTGCCCACTAATGGACCCTGCGCAGCAACATCAGCTGTGGCAGGGTCATTGACCGCAACGGTCCTGGTTGGCAGACTCACAACCGGGGTGTTGTTGGGTGCATCTGCCCCTGCACTTGCCAACACCCGGCTGTTCGGGGCAGCAGATGTTATGACTGCCCCAGGGACACGTGTCTTGGTCTGAGCAGCCCGGCCTGCCCCTATGGTTTCCCTCCTGGCCTGTTGGAGATCTACCAAGGGCTCCTCAAGTGCCAACGCAGCCTGCGCTGGCAGACCCTGAGCCTTGGTGGCGGTGTCCACAGCTGCACCTGCAGCTACCACTACCCTTGGGCCCGTGGCAGTCGATGGAACGGACTGCCGGGTCACACAGGCGCCAGTGCCAGATGCAGAAGCTGCATCCCCCGGAACCACAGGGGGTGGTGGCATGACTGCACCGACACATGGCACAACATTGTGCTCAAGTGGCGCACCCCTGCCTCTACCCCCTCTGTGGCCGCCCTGGACACCCTGGAGTCCCCCTACTCCCTGATCACCACGGCCACGTCCCCGACCACGCCCGCCACGAGGAGGACGCCTAGCTGAGGCGCCCCTCACCTTTGGTGGCCTCCCAACCATGGCACAGATGTAGTAGTGCCGGCACAGATGGAGTGGTGCCAATGGGAGGTGTACACCACAATTGACCTGGGCAATTGGGGTGAAGGGGGTGGGAAGCAAGATGTTAACAGCCCCCCTGCACCTGCAAGGCTGTATGTGACCCCGGTGATGTAGTGACGGGTCACGCAATGCTCAGGCACCCCAAAACTGCAGTAAAACCGTACACGCAACCCTGTAGCCTACGTGCGTGGATTCAACCTCCGCAGTACGCGGTGGCACCCAGTAACACGAATAACGCGTACGCGTGGGACACGCAAGCTACTATGGCATCGAAAATGGGTGCGATACACAGGGGCACCTGCAGTGGGAAAAAGAGCATGTGCGACTCACCGCCTGACTAGCGCGATGCAGAAAAACACGCGTAGCCAATAACCCTGCCAAAAGAAGAGATACGTCCTTGATAGCTGTGAAGTTGTGATGGCGCGCGAAACAACAGGAAGCAGCAACACACGTCGGTCTCCACAAAAGGCACGTACAGCGAACTGCTGGGCCCGCTCACCTTTAACCCGTGCTGAGGGAAACGCCCGCGCGCGTCACGTCACTTACGCGCATGGGCCCTTTCCTCGGATTACACGCGGACGTGCAGTTTTTCACGCGTGCTGAAATGCCCATGCACGCCTGTGCGCGTCACGTCACAGGGGCGCTTGCGCTTGAGGGGCCTTCTGTCCAATGAAATTGTGTATGCGTGCAGACGCGCTTACGCGCTAAGGGCCTTTCCTCGAATTACACGCTGACGTGCAGAATTTTCACGTGCCAAATCACTCCGTATCAAGCTGGCCATGCGTAAGCACACGGAAGACCAACCTCCTGCCCAGAAGGCCGAATTACTGCCCCCCAGAGCCCCGAGCATGCTCCCACCTGCCATCTGCTGCTGCCTGACTGCCTGCTGCCCACGTGCCCTGCCATTTGCTGCCTGCACATCAGCCAGGGGTGCTGTTGCTGTGACCACCCCTGCTGGAACCGAAGACTCCCGACTGGGATTCCATCGCTCCACAGCCCAGCCCCAGGACCCAGTTGCCCACCCACTCCTGCCTCTGGGGTTGTCATGTCGGGCACTGCAACATCTGGCACCACTGACAACCCCCGGCCAGAGAGGCAGAGGGGCACCAGCTTCAGTGCCAGGGAAGTTGGTGTCCTGTTGGAGCAAGTCCTGGGGCAGTATGATGCCCTCTTCGGAAGTTCCCACGCCGACAAGGAAGGACGGACTCGGATTTGGACTGACATCGTGACTGCCATCAACGCGGAGGGGGTGGCAGTCCGCGACTTACAACATGTCAAGAAGCGCTGGGAGGACTTCATGTCCAGGACCCTGAACAAGGCCCGGTGCCTCTTGAAGGCAGCGGATGCTAAGGGGCGCCGGGGCCACTTGTCGGAAGATCAGATGAGGGTCCTGGAACGCATATTCCCAGCGTTCCACGTCCAGGTCCTTGAGAGGCAGACCCGTCTGGAGTCGAGCGGTAAGTGTACATGCATCATGATTGTGAGCTGTGCGTGTGGTGATGTTTCAGTAGTGTGCAGGTTGCACATCTGTTTGTATGGGGTCGAGTATGGGTGGGGGTGTACAGGGCCGTGAGGCTAACACATGCGAGGGATGTAATGTGTGAGACATGGATGGTGCTTGTGTGTGTAGGCTTGCATGCCAAATGCAGTTGTGTGGGCACACATGACACATGTTTGGATGAATGTGTATGTAAGTAGACATGTTCGTGATCTCACGCATGTATGTTGTTTTCAGCTGCATGTATCAGCAATGTGTACATGTGCATTTGTGTGTATTTGACAAGGGTGCAACAGTGATGCAACATGGATGCATGTGACAGCGGGATGTGGAAGCCTGATTGGCAGATGTGACATGGATGCCCATCTGAACACTGCGACACTTGGCAGAGGTGTACACATGCATGCAAGTGTGGTGGTGTGTGTACATGTGTAGTGCACTTCCTGTGTTGCATGTGATGTCTGGCTCAGCTTTGCCTGCTCATGCTGTTGTATGTGTATGGATGGTGCTGGCAGTTGCGATATGGCTGTGGTATGGGTCATGTGTGCGAGTTGAAATGACATGTGTGTTGGGGATTGTGATGGCATGTCTGAGGTTTGCCAATGCCACTTATGTACAACTGTCATGTGTGTATGTGTCCATTGTACAGTGCCCTGATGCCTGTGTTTTATTTCTCCCTGTCTGCAGCGTCAACTGATGAAGAGGGCGGAGAAGGTGCTGTGGAGCACGGCGGCGGGGATCCCACCGCCAGCCGGACACGCAAGGCCCGGCTCCCCTCCCATGTTGTGATCTCGTCGGGGAGTGAGGAGTCCGGTGCCGCGTCCCAGGCCGCAGCTGCCGGGGGGAGGTCCAAGAGGCGGAGGTTGGAGTTGGACTCCTCGGCAGCAGAAGGGGCAGCTGGGACCCCACAGGGCCCAACGGGGGAAGATGGCACGGAGTCATCCAGGTTGGTGGGGGGTTTGGTGGAGGAGGCCGTGCAAGCAACAGAGACGGGGTCTGGAGGTGGGGATTCCACTGGTGCTACTGGTGCAGTGCAGGACCAGGGACAGGAGGCAGCACAGGCTGCCGCGGAGGTGCCTGTGTGCAATCCTGTCCCTGATCCTGTCCCTGCATCATCTTGCACCAGCAGGGATGCCTACGTCCAGACCCGTTTTCAGGCAGGGGATGAGCTCACGACAACTGGCCTTCCTCTGCCTGCGGACGTGGCTATCTGGGTCCAGGTTGAGCCTGTCCTGACTGGTGTGGCGTTGCGTCAACGGGCCATGCGAGGTGACCTGCAGTCTTTTCATGAGGAGACTGCACGTCATCTCGAAAGGCTCGTTGACCGCGTCGGCCTACTGGGACAGGTCACCCAGGCTGGATTCCTCCGTTTGATGGGGCTTGCTGCGACCCCCTCCTCAACTGAACCCCCTATGCGCCAGTCGTCCTCCATGCCATCTTCCCACCCATCAGTCACCTGGGTGCCCTGTGGAGCTGCCTCCGACGGTGCGGCCAGGCTGGTGGAGGAGGCATCCCTGCCACAGTCGGGAGTCGGACGTCCAGCAGGGGTGGCCACATCAACGACTGCACCCCAGCCAGCGGAGGATGTGCAGGCAGCAGGAGGCAGTGCACGGGCAGAGGCACAGCAGCAGCAGCAACGTGGTGGGAGCCATGAAGGCTCGGGGCCTTTGACATCGGAGGGGCAGGCATCGGCCGGAGGGCAGGAGGACCCAGGACAGAAAGTGTCTTCCGTGTGGCAGCGGTTGGGCCACGCCATAGATGCGGAGCGGCAGCGGGCGGAAGAGGCACGGCTCACGATGGTCAGGGCGGAGAACTCCATGCGGAGGGCCCTGAGGCGGGCCGAGTGCCTCAAGGCAATCCGCAGGGGGTTGGAGGTGGACACGTCGACGGCCCTGCGGACCCTCGGGGCCATGGAGGAGGACCGCCTCCGGGACATTGAGCAGGAGTTCGATGATGCCCTGGCCCGGGACATCCAAAAGTGAGCCGTCGGACTAGCCCGCTGCCCTTGTACATAGTTCTGTAGTTAGTGTTAGGTTTCCTTTGTTTTTGAATTTTTTTTGGACCTTTTGGACAATGGGCCACATTTTTGTATATAGTTTTTTTTTATTAGTTAGTGTTGTTAGATAGGTTTCATTTCTTTTGTTGGGATAATGGACCCTGGCTTGTTCATCTGTACATAGTTCACTGATTTTCTTTTTATTTTACAATTTACCCATGGAGCAATGGCTTTCAATTATAATTTTCCATTGGATTTTCTTTTGTGGACTGTTACTTTGGACACCATTCCTTTGGATTATGATTTTTGGTTTTGCTTTTTTTCACGGACATGCTTCTTTTCATTTATTTACATTCCCATTTCTGTTTGTTTATTTTTGATTCAATTTATGTTTCCTTTAATACATATTTTTTGATCAAACTTCAATGTGTAGTATCATCTCATTGGTTTCATGCATATCATGATATGGGTTTTGAGATTCACTGACACCCATTGGGTGTATGTGAGGGACTTGTGTTCGTTTCCAAACTTGCAATTGGTGTTCTATCATGTTATTGCCATTTCTAAGTGGGTGGATGCAATACTCGGGTGGGAGTTTTGCATTTGGAGGCTGACCATAGGGACCAGGGATCTAGATTGTGATGACATGTTGGCTGGGGAACATGAGTTGGGGCCTGGTGGAGGGTGCACCACAGTGCTGGGGGGTGGGGGTGCAGGCGAACATGAGTTGGACATGAGTTGGGGCCTGCTGGCAGGTGCCCCACAGTGCTGGGGGGTGGGGGTGGTGGTAGACATGGGTGGGGGCCTGGTGGAGGCTGCCCCTGCACTGCTGGGGGTGGGGGTGATAGGGGACATGAGTGGGGGCCTGGTGGAGGCTGCCCCTGGTGGCTGGGGGGTGGGGTGATGGGAGACATGAGTGGGGGCCTGGTGGAGGCTGCCCCTGCACTGCTGGGGGGTGGGGGTGGTGGTAGACATGGGTGGGGGCCTGGTGGAGGCTGCCCCTGCACTGCTGGGGGGTGGGGGTGATGGGAGACATGAGTGGGGGCCTGGTGGAGGCTGCCGCTGCACTGCTGGGGGGTGGGGGTGGTGGTAGGCATGGGTGGGGGCCTGGTGGAGGCTGCCCCTGCACTGCTGGGGGGTGGGGATGGTGGTAGACATGGGTGGGGGCCTGGTGGAGGCTGCCCCTGCACTGCTGGGGGGTGGGGGTGATGGGAGACATGGGTGGGGGCCTGGTGGAGGCTGCCCCTGCACTTCTGGGGGGTGGGGGTGATGGGAGACATGAGTGGGGGCCTGGTGGAGGCTGCCCCTGCACTGCTGGGGGGTGGGGGTGATGGGAGACATGGGTGGGGGCCTGGTGGAGGCTGCCCCTGCACTGCTGGGGGGTGGGGGTGATGGGAGACATGGGTGGGGGCCTGGTGGAGGCTGCCCCTGCACTTCTGGGGGGTGGGGGTGATGGGAGACATGAGTGGGGGCCTGGTGGAGGCTGCCCCTGCACTGCTGGGGGGTGGGGGTGATGGGAGACATGGGTGGGGGCCTGGTGGAGGCTGCCCCTGCATTGCTGGGCGGTGGGGGTGATGGGAGACATGAGTGGGGGCCTGGTGGAGGCTGCCCCTGCACTGCGGGGGGGTGGGGGTGATGGGAGACATGAGTGGGGGCCTGGTGGAGGCTGCCCCTGCACTGCTGGGGGGTGGGGTTGGTGGTAGACATGGGTGGGGCCTGGTGGAGGCTGCCCCTGCACTGCTGGAGGGTGGGGGTGATGGGAGACATGGGTGGGGCCTGGTAGAGGGTGCACCACAATGCTGGGGGGTGGGGGTGCAGGGAAACATGAGTTGGACATGAGTGGGGGCCTGCTGGCAGGTGCCCCACAGTGCTGGGGGGTGGGGGTGGTGGTAGACATGGGTGGGGGCCTGGTGGAGGGTGCACCACAGTCCTGGGGGTGGGGGCGCAGGGGAACATGAGTTGGACATGAGTGGGGGCCTGCTGGCAGGTGCCCCACAGTGCTGGGGAGTGGGGGTGGTGGTAGACATGGGTGGGGGCCTGGTGGAGGCTGCCCCTGCACTGCTGGGCGTGATAGGGGACATGAGTGGGGGCCTGGTGGAGGCTGCCCCTGGTGGCTGGGGGGTGGGGGTGATGGGAGACATGAGTGGAGGCCTGGTGGAGGCTGCCCCTGCACTGCTGGGGGGTGGGGGTGGTGGTAGACAAGGGTGGGGGCCTGGTGGAGGCTGCCCCTGCACTGCTGGTGGGTGGGGGTGATGGGAGACATGAGTGGGGGCCTGGTGGAGGCTGCCCCTGCACTGCTGGGGGGTGGGGGTGGTGGTAGACATGGGTGGGGGCCTGGTGGAGGCTGCCCCTGCACTACTAGGGGGTGGGGGTGATGGGAGACATGGGTGGGGGCCTGGTGGAGTGTGCACCACAGTGCTGGGGGGTGGGGTTGCAGGGTAACATGAGTTGGACATGAGTGGGGGCCTGCTGGCAGGTGCCCCACAGTGCTGGGGGGTGGGGGTGGTGGTAGACATGGGTGGGGGCCTGGTGGAGGGTGCACCACAGTGCTGGGGGGTGGGGGTGCAGGGGAACATTAGTTGGACATGAGTTGGGGCCTGCTGGCAGGTCCCCCACAGTGTTGGGGGGTGGGGGTGCAGGGGAACATGAGTTGGACACGAGTGGGGGCCTGCTGGCAGGTGCCCCACAGTGCTGGGGGGTGGGGGTGGTGGTAGACATGAGTGGGGGCCTGGTGGAGGCTGCCCCTGCACTGCTGGGGGATGGGGGTGATAGGGGACATGAGTGGGGGCCTGGTGGAGGCTGCCCCTGGTGGCTGGGGGGTGGGGGTGATGGGAGACATGAGTGGGGGCCTGGTGGAGGCTGCCCCTGCACTGCTGGAGGGTGGGGGTGGTGGTAGACATGGGTGGGGGCCTGGTGGAGGCTGCCCCTGCACTGCTGGGGGGTGGGGGTGATGGGAGACATGAGTGGGGGCCTGGTGGAGGCTGCCCCTGCACTGCTGGGGGGTGGGGTGGTGGTAGACATGGGTGGGGGCCTGGTGGAGGCTGCCCCTGCACTGCTGGGGGGTGGCGGTGATGGGAGACATGGGTGGGGGCCTGGTGGAGGCTGCCCCTGCACTGCTGGGGGGTGGGGGTGGTGGGAGACATGAATGGGGGCCTGGTGGAGGCTGCCCCTGCACTTCTGGGGGGTGGGGGTGATGGGAGACATGGGTGGGGGCCTGGTGGAGGCTGCCCCTGCACTGCTGGGGGGTGGGGGTGATGGGAGACATGAGTGGGGGCCTGGTGGAGGCCGCCCCTGCACTGCTGGGGGGTGGGGGTGATTGGAGACATGAGTGGGGGCCTGGTGGAGGCTGCCCCTGCAATGCTGGGGGGTGGGGATGGTGGTAGACATGAGTGGGGGCCTGGTGGAGGCTGCCCCTGCACTGCTGGGAGGTGGGGGTGATAGGGGACATGAGTGGGGGCCTGGTGGAGGCTGCCCCTGGTGGCTGGGGGTGGGGGTGATGGGAGACATGGGTGGGGGCCTGGTGGAGGCTGCCCGTGCACTGCTGGGGGGTGGGGATGATGGGAGACATGAGTGGGGGCCTGGTGGAGGCTGCCCCTGCACTGCTGGGGGGTGGGGGTGGTGGGAGACATGGGTGGGGGCCTGGTGGAGGCTGCCCCTGGTGGCTGGGGGTGCAGGGGGACATGCGTTGGTGGGCAGTAGTGCAAGGTGACATGTGGGTTGGCTGGTTGGCATGGCCATGGTGGATGGGGTGCCTGCAGGACATGTGCAGGGTAGGCCCCTGTGGTGTGGGCCATCTGCAGGGGCCGTGGAGGGTGTAGAGGGAACACCTGGGGGGACCCACACGTGCGATTCACGTGTGGTGCTCCCCGTGCACCCCTGTAATACACGTACCCTGCTGATTTTGCGTGTGATACTCCCCGTGCACCCCCAGATTACACGTACCCTGCTGATATCGCGTGTGAAACTTCCTGCGCACCCCGAAATACACGTAGCCAGGACATTCGCGTGTGGAACTTCCCGCACACCCCTGATATACATGTACCCTGCTGATATCGCGTGTGAAACTTCCCGCGCACCCCGAAATACACGTAGCCAGGACATTCGCGTGTGGAACCTCCCGCGCACCCCTGATATACACGTACCCTGCTGAATTCAGGTGTGAAACTTCCCGCGCACCCCAAGATACACGTAGCCAGGACATTCGCATGTGGAACTTCCAGAGCACCCCTGGAATACACGTACCCTGCTGATATCGCGTGTGAAACTTCCCACGCACCCCGAAATACACGTAGCCAGGACATTCGCGTGTGGAACTTCCCGCGCACCCCTGATATACATGTACCCTGCTGATATCGCGTGTGAAACTTCCCGCGCACCCCAAGATACACCTAGCCAAGACATTCGTGTGTGGAACTTCCAGCGCACCCCTGGAATACACGTACCCTGCTGATATCGCGTGTGAAACTTCCCACGCACCCCGAAATACACGTAGCCAGGACATTCGCGTGTGGAACTTCCCGCGCACCCCTGATATACACATACCCTGCTGAATTCACGTGTGAAACTTCCCGCGCACCCCTGATGTACACGTACCCTGATGGAATCGCGTGTGGGACTTCCAGCGCACCCCTGAAATACACGTACTCAGCTGAAATGACGTGAGGTACTTCCCACGCACCCCAGTGATACACGTAGCCCGCTTGCCGTGCTGGTACAGGCTTAGCGCAGCCCTTTGCGCTAGATTGGGGATTTTAATGGCTTTTCCCTGCGCGAGAGGGGGCCTAACTGGCGCTGCTGCAGGGTCGCTGCGCCACTGTGCACCAGGGCTAGTTTTGGTAGCTGGAATCCATGAATACGCTGTGCGCGGAAATGGATTTTAGCGCACGCGGCTGGCGCAGGGATTCGCACGCGCACACTGTGCGCCAGCCGCGTGCGCCACTTGTGCGCTGAATTCTATGAATTACCCCCTCAGTTGGCTACAGCTATTCAAGCCTCTACAGAGCTAGCGTGCAAGTGAAATTGAGCTGAGTGACAAAATGTCACATTCAGATCCAATCGGCCTGGCCCAGTTTGATCCATAGGTCACTCTGTCATGCATTGGATTAAACAGATTTTTTTAAATCAATGCGGATTTTAGGAAAGGAAGTGGCAGATCCTCAAAATGTTTTCTGGTGCAAGTGATGGGATGCATTTACACATCCCATCATTTGCACCAAAAAACATTACGTCCTAGTCTCGAAGGACCTCGGAATGTACGCATCAGAGATGGACACATTCAGAATGCTCTTTGGAGCACGATGAAAATAGTCACAGTCCCCTGTGCCTAGTAGAGATCGGCGCCAGGGAATGCGCAATGCATGATATCATCATTGCTGACACTGCCATGCATTTCCTTCTAAATGGAACAGTAGAACCATAAGTCACTCACTACTGTCCCACTTGACTTTTTATCCCTCAAACAGGGATATCATTTTTTATACATTTCACAATGGCTGACCCTTTTAATGTGCTCCCAGAACCTTTGTGGGTGCTTTGCCCGTGCCATACATTAGTGTCGGGAGCCCGCACCTGACACCATTGTATGCAATTGGCCTGGCCAGCACATCATTTGCACTGCCACACAGCCCCCTGAAAATGTCCAGGTCACATTTGTGGGTAAGGTGATCTGTGCATTTTTAAAATGAACACAAATGTAAAAAAGTGCATCCTCTATGCTTATTTTATTGTGTCACTATTTCATCAATGTCTTAGCCACCAGTAATTATGAATGATAGGATACTGGGCAAGTGTCCTAGAATATAGTTTTACCAAATAGCTGCCATCAAATGAAAAAACACTTGTGTACAGGCGTGTTATTTATGACTTATCATATCATATCATTTTCTCAGAGATGTCCAGAAAGATATACAGTGTCACAGTAAGAACAAAAAATGCTAGACTGGCAGAACCCAAATGCCAGTCTAGCCAGGTACTTACACCTAGCAGGACTGCTTTATCAGGAATGCCCAGTTAAAAATGACTAGACTGGCTGCACCAAAATGCCTTCCAGGCACTAATACCACATATCATGTCTGCTTAGCATGGACATGACCAACCATTATGATTTATTGCACAATCCCACCCACCCCACCATACATTCCCGCTCCCTCCCATGCCCTACCCCAACCTCCATAATCCGCTCATTGGCCCATAATTACCTCCACATCCCTCTTCCTTGTCTCAGTGCTTACGTATGAGGCTCCTTGCCTCATATGTAAGTACTTGGATGAGGAAGAGTGGGACTAGGAGTAATGAAGATTACAGGTAGCTAAATCAAGCATTACCTTCATATATCTATACCTTATCCCAATACTTGTGTATGAAGCATAGTGGATCATACACAGTACTGCCTCATACACAAGTACTGGGATGAGGAAGAATAGGGCTAGGGGTAATGAAGATTACCAATAAGTAATCAAGGCATTAAACACAAGAAGTGGTGCAACACCATTAAGCTGACTGGTCTTCAGCACTCCCCTCCTGAAAATGCTGAAAATGTGGGCTATGTTGACTTGACCTGGCTGACCTACAGAGCAGTTGCTGGACAGAAAAGGACACAGATGTTAAACGGCACCTGGGCTTCGCTGTTAACATGGGCCCAGCCCAGCAATTACTAATGTACACCATTTCACTGTTAGTAGCTGCATTCAAATGCCAAATTATTTAAGCAATTGAAATTGTGATGTGGGTTTAGTACTTGCATGCCAGGGGAGTGATTGGAAGGGTAGAGAGGGAACAGGAGTCCATAAGTGGGTGCTTTCAGACTTAAAGGAGAGTTAACTGTGTGTAACATTGAAGCTGCACTAGCATAGTCTCATTAAAATGCGTAAAGACGTTAGATGTCCCCACACAAATAAGTTTGCTCCTCCCCCACACGTGAAGTAAGCGCCTCTCCCAACATTTGAAGGGTTAGCCCCCCTGAATTGTAGGTTTTGTTACGGCCCTGAACACAAGCACACACACCATTCACCAAATATACACACGCACACCCAGCCATCCATACATTTAAGTGTGCACTCTTTCACCACACAGGCACACCTAGGCAGCCACCGAACATTTAAGTGTGCAACCTTTCACCATATAGGCACACACACCCAGGTACTCACCCATACATTTAAGTGTGCATCCTTTCACCATACATGCACACCCAGCCACCTATACATTTGTGTGGATCCTTTCACCATACACTCACACAGACAGTCACCTATACATTTAGGTGTGCACCCTTTCACCATATGGGCACACCCAGGCAGCCACTCATACATATAAGTGTGCATCCTTTCACCGTACACGCACACACGCACAAGTAATGGGGTTTAGGGGAGCCATAATACTTCAAAAATAAATTGTTTCTTTTTGAAGTCACTCTGACTTCATAAAGAAATTATTTCCGTTAAGGACTGAACCATAATGGAAATAATTTATTTATGAAGGCAGAGTGACTTCAAAAATAAACTATTTATTTTTGGAGTCATGAGGCCTCCAGCCTAGGGTCTTTATGTCATGGGGTGGGGGTAGCCCCCGGACTTCAAAAAGAAAGTTTCTTTTCGTATTCACTCTGCCTTCATAAAGAAATTATTTCTGTTACAGAAATAATATCTTTATAAATGCAGAGTAAAAAGAAAATTTGAAAAAGATTTTTTCTTTTTTTACTCCAAGTGGGCCCCACTCCCAGGGCATGCGGTCGCGGGGCCCCCTGCACAGCAGGGGCTGCGGGGGGCCCCTGTTACGCCAGTGCACACAGGCGTACATGCCTTCTTCTGCCTCAACACCTCAAACGGCATCAGGCCTGAGGTAGCATGTGCAGCAAACCTGTTAGCAAACACCCTTTTTTCACATACTCTTCCCAGTCTCTGCCTTCGCTCACCACCATGCGAACACCCTGCATAAGCATGTGGTTAAAAGGCCCCACTGTCCCGTTTGTTTCGGGATGGAAGATTGCCATCCTATGATGCAGTACCTCAACGCCAGACAAACACTGCTGATTCTGGATGCAAATTGTACTCCATTGTCCATGAGTAACTTCCTACGAAAACCTTCTGTGATCTAGAAACATGACTACAGCCCGAGAGTCTGCCTCTTGCACTATTCTCACTTCTACCCAATTTGAATACAGATCATCCAATACAATTACATATTTGTGCACACCTCCCCTACCTACAATGGGAACCACAGTATCCATAGCCACAAACTCCCAAGGCATTTCTGGCAACTCCAATGGCTCCAAAGGTTGTACACAAACCTTCACTGCTTTGTCTGCCTCACAACATTCAGTACATTTTCCTGCTACCTCTTCAACTACTTCATCCGGCCCTGGCCCCAGAAGTCCACCCTAAGATGCCCCTTAGTCATTGTCATGCCTAGATGTCCTTCATGCCCTAATTGCAACATCGAGCCTCTCACTCCTTGTGGTGGTATCATACGCCCTGACCTCAGTACATGGTTGCCCTCCACACTCAATTAATCTCTCATCCTATGATACACAACGAGACCATCTACAACGGACCAATTCTCCCAATTGTTTTGCACAATAATGTTCACCTAATCCAGTACTTTATCCAATTTCTCAGCATCTATCTGATCTTGTTCCAAGACAGCACCACTTCAAAGGGTAAAAACCTTATTTTCCCCAACCTCATCTTCTTCATCTTCAGTTAGTTCTGCCACACCACTACTCAAAGCCCTCCCTTTCCGGGACATACTCCACCACATACCTGTGCCAATGGAGTGTGTAGTAAAGGGGCATACACGGGAGGTAAGTGGTAACCAGCCTGAGCCCAGCAGGGTCCAGCCTACACAACACTTCAACACCTCTCAACCGTTTTCGAATCCGGCACTCTCAAGGAATGTAAACATGGCTCAGAGAAGGAGTGGAATTCTACAAGGTAGAATTCCACTCCAGCACAAGACAGACATTACAACACTTCTCCCCCCTTTCCCCAGAAACACATAAAAGGAAGAATTTCATCTAGATTCCACACGGGCGCCCACACATACACACATGCAAACCCACACATGCACACCACACACACACACACACACACACACACACACACACCCTGCACGAGGAAGGGAAAGGATAGAACAAAGGCCATTGAACCATGGCCCCCTGGACAAATCTAAAAAAGAGACCTATTGAACTATGGCTCCCAGGACAAAGTCCTTGTACTTAGAGGGAACCGTCCTCTCCCTGACAGGAAGGACAAACCCCCCGACCTGCTCAGCCGCCCCAGAGACGGCAATCCAACCATCGTCACCCCCAGAGCCGGTAACCCCTTCACTACAGTCAACAACCACGTCGTTGGCAGTGGGGTCAAGTGGGGAATTCAACATGGAAGGCTTCTCCCCCCGCAGAGCATCCATGATCACGGCATCATTCATGTCACCACCATACATCCCCAATTCACCACCAGCAGGGACAAACTTGTCCTTATCAACCACCACCCGCCTGAGACTCCACCTGGACCCGTCATCGAGTTTAACATACCCACGACCACATTTGGTGATCACACGGGGTTGCATAAACTTGCTCAATCCCTTAGCTACAAACCTGGGATTCTTGACCTGCACCCAATCACCAACCTTAACAGGCAAGGGTTTCCTACGGGCCAATTGCTCATTCAGCAAACGCTGTTGTCCAGCCCGTACACGATTCAAAACTTCTCGCATGCGAGTGGACACCACCATCTAGCACAGGTACTCTCAACTTTGATCCAAGTTTCCTCCCTCGCATCAACTCGAAAGGAGAGTGGCCAGTGAAAACCAAAGGGGTTAGCCTGTAAGCTTTGAGCGACTCCGACAAAACCCTCACCCAGGGAAGACCGTTGGCAAGAGCCAGTTGAATAGCCCCGCTCGACAAGACCGTTGGCCTGTGGGTTGTACAATGCAGCCTTGTGGTGACGCACACCAAGCCCATCCAAGAATTTTTGCATGTGTCCTGACACGAACTGAGACCCATTGTCAGTCACTAATCCAGCAGGCACACCTTCCTTGTCGAACACCGCAGAGAGGAAATCTACAATTTTCTCAGCTGTAACAGTTGACATAACAGTGGCCTCGACCCACCTCGACGTATAGTCCACCAAGACCACAGCAAACTTCAGATCTCCTCCCAATGAGTCCATGGGCCCCATAATGTCAAGCGCCACCTTGGACCATACTTCACCGGGCACCTCCACCGGACAAACAGGCTGCGGGGAAAGAATTTTACTTTTATCACTTGCGGAACAAGCTGCACAATCCTTCACTACTGCCTCCACGTCAGCATCCATGCGGGGCCACCAATAATCTTCCCTCAGCCTCCTTTTGGTCATGGATCTGCCCAGATGCCCTTCGTGTACCAAACCAACAAGCTTGCCCCTAAGGGAACAAGGGGGAATTAGCCTCATACCTCTCGCCATACCCCATGGGCCAACAGACAACTCTTTCCAAACATGACCGTAAGACTTGGACACAGCTGCATCAAGAACACCACTAGTGAGGGCCGCCCTCACTCCAATCAACTCGGGATCCACCGCACACTCCGTACTCCACTCACATTCCATCACTGCAGGCGCCAGATTGGCAACCAAGGTGCAATCGTCCCCCACCTCTCCATGGTCCTCCTCGATGCCACTTGGGCTTGGAAACCGAGACAGACAATCCGCCACTGCGTTCCTCACACCCGGTACATACTCCACTTTGAAATTATACTCGGCCATGTCTGCCATCCATCTCATGATCCTTGAGGATGCATGAGACAACGCTTTCGTCGTCTTGACATGTACTAAGGGTTTGTGGTCGGTACGCATTCCACTCCAGCACAAGACAGACATTACAACAGAGTGCTGTGACCCATGTTACTGTCCGGCGAGATACTCCATTAAGCCCTTTCGAGGTACATGTAATGACATGGGGCTTATGGTCAATATGAAACCTAAGCACTCTGCCCCACAAAAATGCCTTGAATTCTGTTACTGCCCGCATGACACACAATGCCTCTTTCTCTATGACAGAGTATCGCACCTTTGAGTACTCGAGAGGCAAAAACAATGACTTTCTCTACCCCATGCTTCCTCTGCATTAATACAGCCAAAAGGCCCAAACTGCTTGCACCTGTCATGATATGAGTGTCACATTGCGTATCAAAATTCCTCAATGTAGGAGCATTCAATATCATGCCCTTAACACAGGCGCTTGTCCATACCTTGCTCCCTCCCAGCCTCACTTCGCAATCTCCTGCACTTCTCTTCAGTGCACTTGCACATCCGGATGTCAGGAGGCCTAGTCGGACCACAATTGTATATTGACTGTTTTGCCACTGTTATTTACTCCCCTTATTCATGCCCCACTTTTTCTTGTGGCACCTGGAAACTCGCGGTTGTATAGGCACCTAACAAATGCTCAATAAATAAAAATAAATGAATAAATACATAATGTCCTCAAATTCTTTGTCACAATCAGATGACCAGTTGAAAACCGCATAATTTTTACACAGAGCCCTTATGGTTTACAGTGGTCGGAAGAATTCCTGACAAACTTAGCATAGTATTCCACTAAGCCCCAAAAAGCCCCAAAAAGATGTGACTTTGTGTTTGTTTTTGGGTGGCACCAAACCTGCAATGGCAGAAACCAAACTTTCCTTGGGAGAAAAACCCCAGGCACTCAACCTGTGGCCCAAATAATCAATTTCCTTAACCCTGAAATGGCATTGATATGATATGATATGATAGTTTATTTATGTAGCGCCTATACACAATGTGTTTCAAAGCGCTTCAAGGCAAGGGAGGGAACAAGGGAAAAAACAATGACATTCTTACAGGCCATGAACAGTAAGGATGCGAAATTAACTATCATACTCGGCCTGACAACATTTCAGATAGTGCAAGAGCTAAGACATAGATAAGGAAGGGAGGGGGAGAGTGGGAAGGAAATGGAAATAGACAGGCGACTACTGTACTAGGCCTGACGACATTTCTGGTAGAGCTGGAAAAATAACAAGAGGTGAGGGAGAGAGGTGCAGAAAGGTAGGGGAGGAACAAAACAAGCGACTGTCATAATAGGCCTGACGACATTTCAGATAGTGCTGGAGGGGGCTTGGGGAGGAAAAAAACAGTAAGGGGAGGAAGGAGGAGACAGACGAGGTTGCTATCATACTAGGTCCAGGGACAATTCTGATAGAGTAAGTGCATAGAAGAAAGTAAGGGGAGGAGATAGGAAAAGGTAGAAGGGAAAGGAGGAGAGAACAGAGAGTTAGCAGTCAAAAGAGTGGAGAAGCAAGAGGGGAGAGAATACAATTTCAAAAGTCAGTAGTAACACATTAACCTTTCACCAGAGTCAGACCTGCTCTGCTCAATTTCCTGATTGCATCTGACCATCTATTGTCATGCTCTTCCATAGACCTTCTAGTAACCTGATTGCAATCCTCCAAATTTCCCTCCAATTCATGATTGGGCGGTGCGGTAATGCGGTGGCAACGCTATTGCTGCTGCATTTTTATCGCACCGCCCAACTCGTAATGAGGCCCTTTGGGTTTAATAATTTGCACTTTAGAGTACAGATTTTCTCTTAATTTTACTTTATTCGGAAATCGGAAAAATGGGAAAACTCAGAGACAAAACTGTTTGCATACACAACATCATACTATTCTCTGGAGGCTGGAGATTATATTTAGTGGCTGTAACTCAGTGAGGCATCATTTTTGACAAAAGAAATGTTGCTTGTGAAGAAATGAATGTTAACATTGTTTGGAGGCGGAAGAGCGCAATGAAAGGCTGTAACCTAATGTTCCAGGAGATTATATGCAGTGACTGTATTTTAGTGCACAATAAAGAAACCATCATGCTGTGGCTATGGAGAAGTGGCCATTTCAAAAGCCTACTTGTCTGGAGCATGTAAAGTGCAAAGGGAAGAGGAAGGCATGCAGCTTGAAGTGTTTTGCCTAAGCCATGGTGCTTACTGCATGCATCAAGAATGCCAAAAGTGTTCAGTGGAAAGCAAAGTCATGAATTGTCCATTCAGTGGCAGCCCCTTCAGTCATGCATCACTCTGGTGAGCAAGATAAATCACTAAATGCTCAGGTATTGCAGGAAAAGGGGGATGCAGATGTGCAGTCTACTGCCTCTGGGGCAGAAGGGGGAGAGGACTTGCAGATGTGCTTACAAGTTGGAGGAAATACCACACAGTAGGGATGAGGGATATGGGATGTTCCTGGTTGCCTCTCAACCACCTACGGCCCTTAATCCACTGGTGATGAGTCTAGGAATTATGATGATGAAAAGTAAGATGAAGGTGGCCCATTTAAGTCCAGGATCTCAACATATGATTTTGTAAACCAGTGATTCAGATGCATAGAAGGAGGAAAACGTCTCTGTTACAAAGACAGGAGGGGAAGTCAAAGCTACTCTTCCTCTCTTATTCAAGAGTGTTTAAATAGAACCTTGCAGGTCTGAAAGTGGTAAATAACAGCACACACAAAACCAACTCCACCACCAGCTACTTTGCAGCCTGAGTAGCATAGAAGGACATGTTTTCCAAGTCCACCGAGCAAAGTGAAAGTGTGAATGTTCTTCATAATACAGAGCAAAGAATGAGAGTATCCTATTCATGGCCCTCTGTAAGAAAAAATGTGGACCACGAAAAGGATGGGCCCAAGTTGGCTATTACATCTTTGCAGTGCCATATGGTGCAACACCATGCACAGGACAGTAGGGGATACCATTAGCAATTGTGATACTGCTATGCTGCTCTGTCTCCTTCTCCTGCTATTTACAACCACAATAATGCATAGGGAGCCACCTTCCAACAGGAAGACTTGTTTGAGATACCTCATTCACTGCTACATGGGCAAGGAACCTAGAAACGTGCAATCTTGAGTGCCCTCTAAAGTTCACTCAGCACTGAGGCATTCATGATTTTTAGATGCAGCATTTATCAAGCTTGTTAACATAGCATGAGCCAGGCATAGTTTCTCAGGCAACATCATCTATTTTTATGTTCCAGTGAGTTGCAACTGCAATGATTTGCTGCATTGTATTACCCCATTCTATTTCCTTTGTGGGGTACATATAAGGCCCTTGCAGAAATCCCCTTCAAACAAAAACTGCATGGAAATAATGTGGAAAAACGGCAGTGCTTGTCTTTCCATGGCGCATATATGGGGCGAGCACTAAACACAAGTGTAAACAAGGACCTAGTGACCTCTGATGGGCCCATGGGATCAGAGCTTGCCCTCAAATACCTTAAGACAAAGTAGCTGCACCCCGAGGAGGTTGGGGTGCAGGATTCACATACTCCAACACAATTCAATAAGGACCACTCAAATGGATCAGCACAGAGACTGTTAAGTTCATAAAGATGTATTCCATTTCCCTGATGACATAGCGCAGCACTATCTGCTATGGACAAGTTCCCTGCCTCGAAAGAGAACACACTTCCCAGCATTACACAGACACATTTATAGCAAAATGGGAGGGAGCAAAATGCCCCCACCTCTCTCTGCACAGTGTTAAGCAACTACATCGTTACATTAGCTTATTGGGCAATAATTTTTAATTGGACTAAAACCTTCAAAAATGAAATACGCTCTAACATGCATTCCTAACTCTGCTTCGGTGCTCGGTTCAACTTATAATTGGTGCAGCTGGACTTTTCAGATAAGAGTTTCGACCAGGCCTGTCTGGTTTCTGCCCCTTAATCAAGTTTCTGAAGGCATGATGTCCCTGAACATCTCAACTTTTAAAATGATCTCATCATTACACACTTTGAGCTCCTCAGTTCTTCTTGTTCAAGCCACATTTTGGTTACATGCACTTTCATTATAGGAATTTTTAGCCTGAATGATTTTCTGCCCGTGTATAGAATATCTCATTGTCCATTCTGTGCTTTACCACTATATTATATCATGGTAGTGCCATTTTCGACATTATAAACACAATGCCTTTGAATACTAGTATATTGCAACATTATAAAAAACCCATTTTCGCATAGTTGCACGCCACATAAGTCCCTTTGAATTTCTCTGGTTGGGTTTAAGTGGGGGGGTCTCTACTTCATTCAGCTGTTGATTCAATATGTATATATATAGGGTGGGACCTCCATTACACTCCCCCGTATTTAAAGTTCAGTTGTTTGTAAACCAACATCTTTAAACCATATTCTATTTCCATTCACCTTAACATTTATCTATACATTTCTTAACACGATCTTATAATGTGGCATAAACTAACATATTGTCATACTAAAAACAAACATGTGTCTCATCTCTGTCCATGTAAGCCCTACTTCCTGTAACTGTGTGCCTTTAATCTAACTGTATGCCTTGGACTATTCACAGCCATTGTGAGACTCAAGAGGTTTGGTGAAGCTTTGAGGTAACCCATTAGCCCATTGTCTAGACGTATGTCACACCTTGTCTGCAACTCCCACCCCAACAAAGTACAATCTCTCCTTGAGCATCTTCTCCTGCCCATGAATATCACTTCACTTCGTCCTTTCCTCTTGTCCGCACTCTTTCCTTTTCTGTATCTTCCGTTGTAGTTGTCATGAGTTTGGCGTTAGTGGACCGTCTGTGTCCTGTCGCCTTTTCCTTTCCATTGTGCTGTTTTCACAGTCGGTCTCCCAGGTTCTTTTGAAGCTTAGACCAGAAGTCCATGGTTTTTCCTTTTCACATGAAGTTCACTTTTTCCCAGAGTGTTTCTCTTTCAACTGGGTTCATTGTTCGATAGGTTCACAAGAGGGGACGGTTCAGCATGGGGATGCAGGGTTGGGGGAGCCTCTTTTGCAGACATAATTCAGCGTCTGGCTTTCGCTGGGATCCTCTACGGCCTTCCTCTCTCCTTATGCGGTTCAACCTCAATTTTCCAAGGCATACAGGTCCCTCGACGTATACCTGTAATATAAAACGGAATGAGTTTCTTTTGTAAAATAACCGGGTCTCTACTTATCTAACACATTTCCTACCAACCCATTTCCTTAAAACCTCTTTTCGCATTGGCTATTATTACTTATTCCCTAAAATTGAGACATTCTTTCTTATTTGACACCCCTGCATCCTAGACAATCTACACAACAATACCTTTTAAACATTCCACTTTGTGGGTCATTTTTACACCATAACTAAAATACCCCTAGCACTGTGTCAGCTGGCCTAGACAATGATTTTTGTTTTCAATACCACTTAATACATCGTGTTCATCATGGGACGCATTTACCCTTCCGGGTGCCACATGCAACCCTAAGGAGACTAAACAATTAAAGAAAGATGTCGTCCTCTTTCCTGGTCTTCTAGGCACGTCCGTAGTAGATGACAGAAACGTCCTTGGGGATCCCCGTCGTCTGTAGAAAGTCAAAATAAAGGCGAAAGTCATTCGGGCATTTGCAAGGGGTCAGGTTTTCTTCCTGATTTTAATCCCCTCCCTCCCTTTTTGCTATCAAAAAATACTCTCTGGGTCATTCTCCCCGATTCGTTGGTGCACATAAACAACTAATTCCCAAACCACCCCGCATGGATACTTAGTTTTGGCTGAGTTCTTTGCTCAGTTTAGCTGTATTCTTCCAGGTTAGCAGTAAATTCTTCATCATCTTAGCAGCCATTCTTCCTGGTTAGCTGCACATACTTCCTCAGCTTAGCAGCCATTCTTCCTAGTCTTTTTTTCGTTAGTTGGACCATGGTCTAAGCTTGTGCTTTGTGATCATCCTAGGGAGATAAAACAACTTGATCTGGCTTACCCCTGTCTTCTAAGACTATGGCACCAATTCTAACTATGTGCCGCCACCTTTATTGTTCCCATTAATGTTTGCCTACTCTAATGCTTGCATACCTCTATCATAACACTCCTTTTGACATTACGAACGTAAAAATAATTACTCACCTTCAATTTTACTTAGGTTTTCTGTGGTTGTCCGGTATGGCCATGCTGTTTATCTATTTCTCTACTCTTTCCGCACCTAATTATACCTATCTTGGGAAAAACAGCTAGCTTGTGAAGACCTTGCGTCTCTTGCTACCTTTTCCTGTTACTCACCTGAATCCTCTTACCTTCAGTGTTGATCAATTGCTGGCTTGAACTAGTACTTAGCTTTTCCTCTTTTTTTCCTAATTTAAGGCCATGCAGACGATTTCTTGTGTTTCCACGCAAGAGATCCATAGCTTGTCTGTAAAATAAATCAACATTGTTACTGACATTCACAAGTTGTTTTGATTCCTTCACCATATTTACTTTAACATGGTTTGTGCGAGTTTCCTTTGTTTAATTCAACCATATTCTTTTTTCTGTTTGCCAGGAACCCTCATAAGTGCTGTTTGTTTTCCATTTTTTGCCTTTTTTTTCTTTCATGCTTCTGAGTGTATCCCTTATCCTTTTATACATTTATTACTCAAGATGACAGCTCATTTTCAGTGTTTCCTGATTTATTTATTTATTTGTTTATTTATTTCTGTGACCAATCCTTTTGCGCTTCCTCGCCTCTTCTCTGACTCTATCTTCTCCCTTTCTTCTTATCTCTATATTCCTTTTTCCCTTGAATTTCCTCATCCCTTCTTTCCTCTAACCTTTGCTATTTCTGTCTGTCACGTTCATAGGCTGCCCTCTGGTTTGCGATCGAGCTGCTTTCCTTGCTCTTTGCGATAAAGCTGTTCTCGCCTTAGCCTAACTTTCCTTATTATCCTTCCGTGCCTTAACTCCTTCTCTTCCGTCTTATCTGTGCCTCATCTAACTCCTCCTTAGGCCTCCAATCATCACTTCCTATCCCATCGAGTTTCAATGAGAATTGTCCTCCCATCCATTCGTCCTTTGTAAATGCTATCTCATCAGTTCTGTCTTAACTTTCTTTCCTCTTTCTTCCATCTCTCCCTTGTTGAGAGATGCCCTTGTCTGTGCTTGATCCCCCCCTTCATTAACGCATCATCGTGTCTCCCCTTGTCCCTTGGCTAGGGATGTGAGATTCTTGTTCTTAACCTTCTCTTGCTTTTTGCTACTACTGAATGAAGGTGGTTCATAAGCGGGGTTACTATAAGCTATGGTTGCTTTTAGCTCTCTATAATGGGCAAAGTCCCCTAGGCTTACTTCCCTCGGCTCCTGTTTCAGGCGGGGCAGGCGTTGTTGCCGGTGTCTCACCCCCCTCAGTGCATATTTCAAGCAAGCTGCTGGAGGCTCTTCCTCCTTTCCTTGCTCTTATATTTTTTCAATTCGAGAACAGCATAGCGTTTTTCTAACTTTTTGTTTGTATATGCGGCATGCAAGTAAGTTGCCATGCATGGTAAAATGGCTTTAGATTACGGCTTAATTAGAGGCCGCGGCATAACATCTTGTGGGCGGTACCTTTAACCCACTTCTCCAATTGGAGCAATGTTTTCCGGGCTTAACTCTGTTTCTATTGATATCCTTATGTGAGTCCAAAAATTCCCATTACTATGAGCGTGCATCAGATGCAGCAAGCTCCAATCCAGTCCAATCCCGCACATTATTTTACCACCAATTTACTCAAGATCATCAATCTATGTGCAATTACTTCTCAACTGTAGAACCGCATTCAACTTTTTACTAGATTTCGACCAACAAGAAGACAAAATTCCTTACATTTGACATACAACAGGACATTTATAACAGACACTTGACAGACTAGACAAATACCAGCTGGACACACATATACCTGCCTTCAAATGAATACCCCGACATGGGGTTTAAACAAACCCATTTGTTTCGTCTTTAATCGTCACCGTAGTCTATCGTCCTCTATTATGTGGGCTCTGGGTTCACGTTTCTTCTGACCACTCTTTAAAGTGCAGGAACAAGGCAAATCCTTACGTTTTTGTCTCAGGTGCCCCCCCTGGTAATCCTTACTTTTTCTCTCGGGTGGCCCCCCGGTATCCTTACTTTTTCTCTCGGGTGTCCTCCCGGTATTCTTACGTTTTTACTTCAGGTGCCCCCCTGATTTACGTTTTACCTCAGGTGCCCCCCTGATTTACGTTTTTACTTCAGGTGCCCCCCTGATATTCTACTTGTAGACTACTGTCCTTCATGTTTCTTATTTCATTCTGCTTACTCTTTTATTTATTTGCCATAATCCCCTATTTTATGGCTGCCTTCATTTTCCTGGAGGCCAACTGTTTCTACCTCATGTCTGTGAATTTTCATAACTCGCAACCTGCGCCTGAATTTCTAAAATATGTCATTATTTCTTTGCCAGGTCATACCGCTGGCTATGTTCAATATGTTGCAAAAATACTATAAATCTTTTACTTCTCACTCACCCAATCTCATTGGCCTACTGCCGCGTTCATGCCTTCACAATTGCTTGTGTTTAACTAAGGCATGCCCTAAATAATCATGCTTTCCTTGGTAACCTCAACACTGTCATCATGCTTTCAAGCTTTGTCATTCAAGTCTTTCTTCATTCATCTAATTTCTATGGTTCCAGAATCTCAACCGCCCGTCTCAAACCGAACGTTTTTTTTTTTCAATTTAATAAAGAATGTTCTCCGCTCTGGCTGACAAGGCCTCAAAATTGTAACCTACCCCTCCTGGTATGACTCCATGCAGACTGTCCTACCAGTCACGGTGGAGCTCCTAGAAAAGCCTTTAGGAGCACCCAAAAATCCCCTGTACTACATGTGTGCTATCCCCAAGATTCCCCAAAAGCAGGTCACAGACGATCCAGTAAACTCCTTTAATTTCAGGGGGCATTCTTAGTCAGAAATGATACAATGCACGAATGGCAATGGACCATTCAGCCACAGGGCAGGGCCTGCTCCTGTCTGCACGTTGATTTAAACCCAATGTAAAATCACTCGCTCCTCTTCTCGTGAAGTTTATCACTACCTCTTTTCATTCTGACACAGTTTTTGTAGCTGTAAAATAACCCTTACTCATGCCGTGCCAGGTTGCATGCTACACTCTTTTTGTTGCACTTTATTGTTAGAATGCCAATGTAGGGACATCATTTGGGGGTCGCCAGGGGTCGTGGCTGCACCCCCTGAGGTAACCCTTGTTGCCCCGTGGTCCCCTTTGCTACCCTAAGAGTTAAAAAATGTTTAAAACTTTTCCTATAGTGAAATCATCAGAGGTCAAGGGTCATTGAGATGTTGCTTCCGCTACCTCTATCATTGTGTTGGAGTGACGTCCTTGTGTCATTACTTCCCTTTCACTATCCCATTTGCTAATACCTCCGGCCCTTTCCGTCCTTGCCATACTTACCCCACCTGCTCATGCAATTCTCATCATTATCAGTGTTAAATTGTATTACTCCACCGCCATCCTTGCGGGTATCTCACAAAATCCTCACAGGCTTTAAAAGTGCAGAGTGCCGCAGTATGCAACTCTCAGCGTTCTTTGAAAGAATACACATGACTTTGTGCCAGATGAGCTGCTCACTGGCCAGCCATGGAGGAAAGGCTACTCTTTTAAAGTCACCAATGTAAGTCTTACACAGCGTTGGTTCATTTAATTGATGCTGTGGCTAGGGTCAGTTCAGCCCAGTGGCGGCTGGTGACTTGGAAGTTGGTGGGGTGTACATATCTTGGCGGGAATTTGGGAGTGAGCTAGGCTACCTCATACCACTCAGTGTGCCAGTGGCTTCTCCCTCTGCAAGGCATTTTGGAAAAAATGGCTTCCAAGATATGCCATTTACAGTCCAAGCCCACAGACATATGACATCACAAATCCTGGTCTAATTATGAGTCTAAACAGCCTGGAATCCACTGAAATGTCTGCAATGGTTTTTCCCAGCTCACGGACACCTGGTCTGGACTAATGTGAGAGCATTAACAAATAATCATACGAATATAATTTTCTAAAATAAAGCACCTATCAACAACCCCAAAGGCAGTTCACAAAAACTCTGCCACATAACACACACACACAATAAACTTAACTTAAAGTCCACATATCAGAAATACAGCAATATCTGAGCCAAGGTGTCTGCAGCCAAAGGGTATGAAAGCCACGTGTTCAAACAGTGTCGAACGGGAAATTATATCGTGCCTCCTATTTGATGAATATACGTGTATTGGCCTACGCCAAGCTGCTTATAAGCCACTTGCAAGGAAATCCGCGTCGCAAGTTCTTGACCTCAGAGTTAATGTAAACCGCCATTTTAGGTCTATCCGCCATTTTAGGTTCTCTCTGTAAAGTTACCCTGTGTCTAAAATGGTGGACAGTGTCATTCCGAATGTAACATGGCCATCTTGACCTCTGTGTACACACTAATGTGTGATTTACCCGCAGGCCACATGTTAGGGTCCTAAACTGAGACCTTGTCCTTCGCTGACCTGTGTGTAGAGGATTACCTGTGCCAATGAAGCTAATCCGCGAGCATATGTCAAACACAATGTATCCAAATGCTGAACTGTGGACACTTGTTTGACTACATTGTATAAACCTGTTTGAGAAGACTCTGCTAAAAAATACACTGTCGCCATTGAGGCTTGTTGGCGAATGTATTAAAGGCAAACCCTAAATGTACAGATGCGTGAACTCGGCGCGAACCCTAGATCTGTAATGCATTAACCAATATTAACTTGGAGGAGGGTTGAACATCCTGTTTTCAAAGGTATATAAAGCGAGACTATTCTAATGTACAGTCCCACTCACTGAACACACCGAACCATGCTGGAGTTCGCTGTGTTGTACTGAGGGCCTGATAGCTTATCGGTTACATTGTCCTTTGAAACTGTTCAGTATAAAATAAAGATCTGTGTATATTTCTTTGTAACCTGCGTTCGGTGTATTTCCTTTTGGGGTATTCAGCCTCGATATCTTTTCCTTGTTTTTACAACAGCACCTCATTGAGAGACATGCATGAGGCTGGTGGCATTCACAGATATACACACAGACTCTGCCCTTTACAGGATATCTGCTAGCCCAGAAGGGGGTTGAGAGCGAGGAGACAGCTGAATTAGGCTATGACCTCCATTCTCTGGCTCCTTCAGAGCCACGCATGCTATAGAAAGCGACATTCATACACTGACTGCCATATTCCATTTGCCTAAGTTGCTGGCAGTCCTGCATGCATGTGCCACTGTGACCGTTGGCGCAATGACCCAGCCAATATTTTCTGCGATGATCGGCCAGGGCCAGATTGGATACCTGCACTAGGCTGCTTGCCACCCCACAATATAAAGGAGTAGAAATGGAGCTAAGACCCATTTCCTTGTCATCGCTGGTTCCCCCGTTGGGTGCGCAGGATGGTCATACACAGCTTTTAATCTCCCCTTCTCATGCGAGGATAAAAATCCTCATTTAACAATTCAGTTATGCGTGCTCACCCTGCAACATTAGTGTTAAAAATCACCACTACTGCTAGCATTCTGTTTCCATACAGCACTTAGCAATACGTAAAAACACATACACATGCGTCACTGCAGGGCCTACCTAGGTGAGAAGCTTTTCCGACATGCAATGCAAGAAGCAAGCATTTCTTAAATCCTGTGCTACTCCCGAATGCTCTTGCTTATGGACTCCTGTTACCCACTGATGTCCCCATTCACCAGAAGGGGCTGATGCCACAGGGCTAAACTCCCCCGTCTTGTCACCAAATCATGGAATGCTTTTCTAGTGGATTTGGTGTGGAACCATCCCTTCTTATTTCTCACAAAATTGTCAACCCTGCTTTGGTTACCTACCTCTACCAGTTCTCCCAGCAGTGTCTGTAATTATTCTCCTTTTGCTAAATTACCCCCTATGCTGTGTTATTACTTAATATACTCTATCTAGTGTGAGATTAACATGCAGCTCATTCATAGTAACTACAATATCTCTATTTGTCCTATAACCACAGACGATGCTTCATCACGCAGCCCCTAGTTTATGCCCTTTTCTGTAATCTGCAAGCTCCTTCATTTAGATAGCACCACAATGCCTTCGGGCTTCTGCATGCTCATTGCTACTAGGAATCGCTCATACCTTGCCACACGACAGTAGCCCCCAGAGACGTCTTTATTTGAGGGCTCGTGGGGTGGCTGCCCAGGGCCCCCATGATGCTGCCTGGTCTTAAAATAAGATTCCAGTTTACATTAGGCTAAAATAGCACATGCCAGGAAAATTTGATTGCATACTGCTGAGGTTTCAAAACCCATTTCCTGTTGGTTTTGGCAAGTACATTCCACCTTGATCAATTAAAACGTGCACTGCCTTTCGTTTTCATTGTGGAACACATAGTTTGGGTCAAGCAATCTTTGTAGCGATACTTTCCCCCTGTGGGAATGTTGCTGATCGCGTGTAATAGCCAAAGTTGAAATCCATATTGATTCACGGGGGCTTAGAAGTTGTTTCTGTGTGTTAAGCACTTATTGTAGGGATATGTGTTCATGTGAAAGATCAGAAGGGCACATCCCAGTGAGACTGGCTGTACCGGTTTTAAATCTGAAGTTCAGAAATATACCTGCACAGTTACTGGGGTTTGCAGCACAAGCAGCGCAATTGGCAGCACTGTACCTGCACCAGATAGGGGTTAAAATTAGCTTGCTCAGCTGGGCGTTTCTTAAAACCTAAGCAATCCCTTGGAAGATGTGCATAGAATATCTGTCCAAGCAGCAAACAAGTATGCAAATTCGAAACTGTGCAGCAAATGTGTTCATGCTTGTATCTTGGTTATGCCAGCAGACGGTACTGTGATCCTGGTCAACACATATAGGATCTCTTGCATTACTCTGCTGTTTTCTGCGAGGTTTTACCTACTTGTATGCGGGAAATCCCTTGATAATGGAGAACTGATGCTAACATCATTTCGACGTTGTGTAACCCCCATCTGTAATATTTTGGTTTTAAAAATTGTCAGGTTTGGAAATGCGGGTTACGTACATTGCAAGTCATTTTCTAATATTAGGTTGTTTTAGTTTGTGTTAAGATCTGGTAGAGAAAGTGCTCAGCTGCTTGGAATTGCACTATTGGTACAAATCCCAGCTTCACCCCTTAAACGCTGTGTGATCCTGTGCATCTCATTTAATCCTTTATACATTTTAAATGCTTGCCTTAAGTGCTGAACAGCCGCATAGTGTGTCTCACTGAGAGTACGACCTCTAGGCAATAATGAATGTTCCCACACAGATGCCTCTCATAAACCGAATGAGGCGTGCACAGGCTATCTGTATTAATGCATTTCTTGTTAACCTTATTGGCAGCACGCAAAAGATGTCTTTTTGTCCGTACTCATTCATCCTTATCGGAATGAATCATTCTTGTTAATTCCTCAGACGCTCCAGGTCACCCCAATAATGTATGCCTTTCCGTGAAACTCCACAATGGGGCCTAGCTTTTAGCCATCCGCTCCTAAGAACTGGGATCTCCGCTTACCAGTACTAAAATGAAAGAATCTTGCAGTGCTTTCCCCAACAGGCCGGATGCATTAACATGCAATCAGGCCCTTTCCCTACAATTGCTGGGCTGCTCTGTTGTGAGACACATTCATTCTGCATGCAATGCACTCTGTCTTTGAAATTAAAAGCAATATCCAACACACATGCATTCAAACATTCTATAGATCACTAAATAACGTTTTATAGTCAAAAAGTCGAAATACAAAAAGTCAAAAGTCATAATGTCGAAAACAAAAAGTAAAAAAAAAATGTGAATGTCTATTTTTGTATGTTTTTTGTTTGAAATGGGGGGGTTCCCGCCACCCCCCTCTTTTGTATTTTTTTTTGTTTTACCCCTTTTTTTTTATTAACGAAACCCAAAAAAACATAGAAATAAAAAATAAAACATTCAACTTTTTTTTTCGACATTTTGTTTTCTACATTTTTGTTATTCGACTTTATTTTATCTACTTTTTGACTGCCCACCCTAAATAACCTCACAATTACATCGGCTGTTAGCACGCCCACCACAAATCAAGAATAACAAAAATGTGATGACCCAGCCAGATCTGAGCCCTGCATTTCCCAGCCATCCCACGGAAATATTTAGCTGTTGTTTTCATTAATAAATATCCCCTTAGCGTGTGGTTAACACATGTAACTGCACTAGTGTATTTCCCCTATCTTTAAATGTGGGCCTTTTTATTCCATAATTCACAGCAATGCTCAGAATGATTCTTTGCATTTTGCGATCTACTTTTCATGCCTTGTTTCCACGAGACCTACAGCCTGTCTTTTTATAATATTCTGTGTGATTAAGGCAATCTTACAAGGCGCGCCTGGAGAGCATCCTCCGTGCTTATCTCAAGGGCTCCTTGATTTGCACATTCCTTTCTTTGTTTGATCACTGCGCTCTCGTGGACTCTTAGTGAGGGGCCTGATTTATTTCTCTTGTTAACCCCCCTTTACATATTCGTTCTCAACTGTGTTTTTCCAAATTGCTGCTCTGCTATTAAAACAGCAAAAAGAACACTATGTTTAATCCCCACTTGTAACTTCATGCAGACATTTTAACAAAACCAGAGCTCTCTTTTTGCTTTAAGAATTTTTCAATCATTTCTTATATGTGTACACATTCCAGGCTCGCAGTTCCTGCTTCTTAGCCGGACCTCCCCTACACCTCACAGTTAAAACATTGCCACATGTTGCATTCCTTTTTCCGCGCAGTGCGCTTAATGCACGAGAACATAAATCAAATATAACTCAGCCATTTCAATGCGAAAATATATCGTTCTCAGCATGATCTATCAGTTATCTTGTCTGCTACAAGGAAATACAACTTTAACTCCATAGCTGCTGCTTTGAAACACAATTTTTTAGCTTAAAGTGTACCAGCATTTTTCACTTTTGACAGGTTGTCTAACTCTTTTTGGGCTGCAATCACCACGAATTTGTGTGCTTTAAACTAAAACATCTGTCCACTTCTTTTGATGCAATTATTTGCAATTTCAAAACCTTGGCTTGACGCCAACTTTTTATTCAGCTTAAAATATTTTTATACTAGTTCCACTGTTTTAACTGCACATGCAAATAGTTATGCCACGAAGCGAGCCACATGCCGCAACATACAAATTTAGACACATATGTCGGGGGGAAATTCTGCCGGGGTCGGCCGGGCCGTCCGCGGACCTCCAGGCAGGGAGGCCCCAACTCCTCCCGTGTATATCCCAGATGAGATGAGATAGAGTATGAGACGCACACAAGGAGCAAGGTGACTCTGCTGTTTATTAGACAAAACGGCAGGGATGGGTCAAGGAGCGTACGCGTTCGTCCTGACACACACACAATCGTGGGGCTCGCAGGCCCTTTTTACGGTATTATGACGCGCTACTTGCGTCACTTCAGAAAGTTAACAAAAAACCTATCGCCACTCTTAATTGGGTGTTCGAGTGGTAGGGTTAGTATAGCACACATATAGAAAATGATATTAGTGGACAAGGTGTAGTCAGGTGGTATATCTGGGTTGTCCCTACAATTAGATACATGAGAATTGTTACATGAAGACTCCTGAGGATTGGCTAAATTTGCTGGCGTCAGTGATAAGAGCCCCATGTTCTGATTGGTGCGCCCGTGAGCTTCCCAGCCTGGGACCACCGTCGTTCCCAGCTCTCGGTGTACCTGTAAGTTGTAACAATGTTTCACTATGGGTACATGCAGACAATGTGAGGACTTATTCATAGCTGGACGGGGGACCGCTCCCACTGTTGCAGATGTCCATTGAGCCTTTCAAGTGTATCTGCCAGTGTCTCGTAGCGAGGGATCCAGACGCCTCTGTTCTCCTGGGTTTGGCATCTCGTCAAGTTCGGCTTGGTCACGTGGGGAGGGACCGTGAAAGAGGCAGAATTCTGCACAATTAATATTGTTTTTCTACTGCGCGTCTGGTTTAATTTGTCGGGGTGACTTTAACGTTGGTGCGCGGAGTACGAGGTTGCAACATCGTGCCTTTGATGATTTGCTCTTGGAACGTAGGTTTGTAACATTGCGACCTTGGCTGGTTGCTTCGCCAAGCTCATTCTGCAGGATCAGCAACTGACTCTTGCCTTGTTAATGTCCACGGGAGCTCTTGTTTGAGGCCTCCTTGGGCCTGGTGCATAAGTTGTCCGTTTGGTGTACAGGTGCTTTAGGTTATAGGAGCATATAATTTCATGACCAGTATTGTCTTCATTATACTTCTTATGGCGATAACTGGTTTCAAGAGAAGCGTGAGCAAGCTAGTAGAAGAGTTCATGACGCGTCTTGCGTTTCTGCATTCTGAAAGCCTATGTAAAAATAATAAAGATGCACGTCCGTGAATATGCCTGTCGCCTACGTCATAGCACTGAGTATATTCTTCGTGTAGGTTGGTGTGGGAATGTCCAGTGTGTACATTTGTACAGATGTGCTTCCCGTTGTCTAGGTCGTCATGGCATCTCTAACGACGTGTAGATTTTAGTCTAGTTGATCCGTGCCGCAGGTGTCGGCATGGCCAGTGCGGGCTGCTGGGCAGGCAGATGGACACATCCGTATGTTCCTGTACCAGGGTATCTGGTCGTCTGGCAAATGGACAAACTCTTCTCGTGGCGGGTGTTTGGGTCGTGACCCTCTAGGCCAAGCGCGAGAGGCGAAGGACGGGAGCCTGGTCTTCCATTCTCCCACTTCAGTCCCCCCTCTGGTCGACTTGTCGACCACAAACATATCCTTCTCGTTATCTCCTCTTACTCGCCATATCTTAGTTATTCCTCCGAGATGTCCATAGTGGTTTACATGATCTTCAAAGGACCAATACATATATTCACAGGTACCTCCAGGAGTACAGTATACCCATCTTCCTATGTAGCTCCTGGGGTTTCTTGGGTTCTCGATCTTCACGGATGGTGGGTCTAGATGGTTGGTGATTATTTGGGTGCGCAGCTTCTCCCTCTCCTGTATTATTACACCTGTATGCTGGCCGTCATCTGTTGGCATCAAGGGGTGCATTCCCACCATTTCCAGCAACTCGTCAGTAGTGCGTGCCTTCCGTGCCTTCCAAAATCTAATTATGATCAGGGTAGCTCCAGCCAATATAGTACAGCCCACTATTATTTTCAGTCCATCTGACAGCCAAGATGGCATCCATGACCATAACAGTGAAAACCAGCTCTTATCCTTGTTCACACCGTTGCTTTCATCCATCATTTTGGAGTGCATCTGGGCCAATTGCGAAACTGCTTCTGTCAGTGTACCATTGTCAGCATCATTGGCAGGTATGAACGTGCAGCATGATTGTCCTATCTTTGCACAAACTCCTCCTTCCATTGCTGTGAGAAGGTCCAATACATATCTGTTCTGGAGTGCTACCATCCTTACAGCTCGCAGCTCCTCTTTTATTGCGTTGAACCCATTTACTGTAGAATTGATGGTCATCATTAGTTCCCATCTAGTTATTTGGAGCCATTTTGCGTTTGCGTAAGCCTGTAGTCCCGGGTGTATTATTGAGGAGAAGAACATTGCTGCTCTGCTAAATAGTCTGTGTTCTGGCGGTATTGATGTTAGTGCCGTTTCCGACCTTCCCCACAGGTAATTTCCTGTCAGCGGCTCTCCTTGTCTTTTTCTTCTATTTAGGACAGTGTCATTGCTGTTGGTCCTGTTCCCTTGCTCCTCCCGAAGTGGTGCAGATCTCTTTCTTCTCTTATCCCCTTCATTCATTCTAGGAAATTTCGCCACATTGACATGCTTCTTAGGTACCACTAGTGATGGCACATTGACGTGTACCATTGTGCACACACCATTCCACAGGGGAGGCAGCGTATGGTATGCCTTTTCTCCACAGGCCCAATAATGGTCCATTATTACTGCTGTTCCCGCTCCCCCCTCAGGTAACTCCGTCACACTTGCACAATTGGTGTTATATCCTACGTCCACCTCTCCTTTATGCTGGTAGCATACCTTGGGCGCAGTCAACGGTAGTATCGTTATTGGGTCTTCATCTTCTTCTACCCACGTGAGCATTGGTACATACTTGATCCACGTCGTCCAACATCGGTGATTGTGTGCCTCGATGGTTGAGATAGTTTCTTTTGTTACCATGTTGCTGCCAATCACTCCTATCTCCCAGCTGTTGTCCAGATACACCTTTCCTGTTATCGTCAGTAGCGGCCTCTCCCAGCATCCTTGTTTACCCGGAACTTCAGTGGCGTACCAATCACATGGTAAATACTGCAGTGTTACTTTCTGTGTTTCTCCTTTTGCAGGGCCACTTGTTATATATTTGAATGCTTCAGCATGTAAACTGGTCTTGTGATAACTCAAGTAGGTCTTGAGGAAGTTGTTTTCATATGGGTATGAGTCTCGTGTTTTCCATGTCATGTGCACTACAGTTCCTTGGAATCTTCCTTTCGTCTGGAACAGTGCCAAGTATATTATGCACTGCGCTATCTTCTCATTTATTTCTGTGGCAACAAATGTTCGTGAAGCACTCATGGCGTATGGTATTAATGAGCAGACGTAGCAGCTATCCTCAGTTGTCTGCTTACCAATGCGGGTCATGTGTTGGTACAATATGTTGTTTGTGACGTGTGCTGAATCTTGTACATAATTATCAATACCTTTATTGTCTGAGTATGTGCTGCGTTTAACTCTATTTTGCTTGGGTGCAATGTTACTACTACCACCTGACGTAACACCTGTTGCAGCAAGGAACGGGGGTATATTAGGTTTGGGTGCAGCAATAAAATTGATAGCACAGCTGTACTGCCAGACAGAGGCAGCCAAAAATCCGGTGATCATCAAAATCCCTATTATTTTTATTACAACTGCTAATTTCACCGGCATTTTGCTCTTACCTTGCTGCAGTCCTGGCAGCGTATTCTTGCGACGTTAAAGTTGCCCGCCTAAAAATCTCAGAAATGCTCGTTTTTAGATGTTAGTTTTGTTTTATTTAAGCTCTCCCTATCAAATAGTCATTCAGTGCCCAGGCGAAGAGCTGCTCCCACGCTACTCTAAGTGATCGGTCTCTTAGGACCGGCAAGTATGGGCGGAGGTGGGGCATGTAATATTCTATGGCCAGGAGAAAGGCTGTGTAGTAGACACGTACCCTTCTTCTTTTTAGGTATGTAAACATATTTTATTTCGTATACAAATTGGTGTGACAATTCTTCTGGGTAATTATCGTCTGGGAGTACCATCTACGCCTGGACAGTGGACTTGTTAATTAGCTCTCTACTTAACAATACAATAATACGCAGTTCCTGTATGTGCGAGAGAAAAAAGAGAACATTCACGTGTTTACATGTGTATTTGTGCGGTCAGTGGCTTTCAGTTTAAGTTACAACTGTCCTTGGGAGTCAATGGGCGGGGGGGGGTTTTTTGCGCTCAGATGGCGGAAGTATTTTTACTCTTTGAACGTGTGACCATGGGGTGGGCAGTGTAGGGATCACCCCTTTCTTCGTCAGTTGTTGTCTCTGGGGTGGCTGGGTAGTGAATTGGGTCGTTGTCTGTGGTAGAACTTCCTTCCGCCGTCGGGGATGTTGTTGCTGTTCTTCCAATGGACCTGTCGTTGGCGCTGGGGCGGGTCTGCAGTTTATATATCTTTACATCATGTAGGTGGTTCCAGGCACGCTTGTCCTTTAGTTTTACTGCTCTTGGTGATACGTCTTCTACCAGATGTGGGCCGGTGAACCTTTTGTCGTTCCACTTCCTATTGAAATTGCGAAGTAGCACGTGGTCACCTTTGGCAAGTTTGCACAAGTTCTCTTTTTCTAATTCTGTACTGGCGCCTTCTTCTTGATTTCTGGTGGACCCGCCCCGCGTGCGCTCGAGCTGTTGAGACACAAACACAACACTAGTAATCAAAGACGACACATATTGATACATTTCATCACCTAGTACACTCGCTGAACTTTCGTGGTCAGTGAATGCCCTTGACGTTGGCGTTAGGGGAAGGCGCATTTGACGTCCAGTAACCACCTCGTGTGGGGTGAGGTGGTGGTCGGACCCTGGCCTGTTCCTTAATTCGAATAAGGCTAACGGAAGGCAATACAACCAACTTTTCTTTGTTGTTTGTTGTATCTTTGCAACTGCCTCCTTCAATAAGCCATTCAGGCGTTCACATACACCGTTAGCCTGTGGGTGATATGCACATGCAAATTTGTGCTTTATGCTCAGCAGGGCTGTGATATGTTGGAACATTTCGTTTGCGAAATGCGGGCCGTTGTCTGATCTTAACACCTCGCACACTCCCCACCTGGGGAAGACCTCCCTTACTAGGAATTTGGCTGCTCTAAATGCATCTGGGTGTGAACAGGGCCCTGCTTCAATCCACCTAGAAAATGGGCATACTACTACAATCATATACCTATTACCTTGACATATGTTGATCATATCAATATAGTCAATGTGAAGGTGCCGAAAAGGTCCTTCTGGCCGGGGTATGGTACCTCTTATCACTTTTAGGGTATGACCGGCCGTAAACTGTTGACATGTGAGACAATTGCTGATAAAATTTGACACATGAGAATTCAACTCGGGACAGAACCAATCTTCTCTAATTCGTGCTGCAATTATTTCCTTGCCTGTATGGGCTGGGTGATGTAATTGGCTCAGGGCGGTATTTAAAAGTGCCAATGGTATTACAACTTTCCCAGTACCACCCTGGCGCCATAGTGCGTCGGTTGGTGACATTGTACATCCTCTTTTTACCCATATTTCCTTTTCGGTCATTGGTGCAGCCGCTTGTAATTCCATAATCTGTGTGGCTGGGAGATGGGTGTACCCTTCTCTTATTAACATCTCCCTAGCCATTCCCCTCCCTCTCCCTCTCTGTGAGTCTGTGGGGTTCCATAGCTCACCAAAGTATGCAGCATATTTCGCATGTGCGTCTGCTGCTGCATTCCCTTTTGAGACGTGGTCTTCACCATTTGTGTGTGCGGTGCATTTTACTAGGGCTAGCTCTTGGGGGTCGTTTATTACTTCAATTAATTCAGCCAACAAGAGGGCATGTTGCACTGGAGTGCCATCAGCTCTCCTAAACCCTCTTCTTCTCCATTTTGATAGCCCTGAGTGGACAGTTGATGTAACATATGCACTGTCGGAATATATGGTTACACGTTTGTTAAAACTTTCCTTTAATGCTAATATTAGTGCAACTAGTTCTGCGGCTTGAGCAGAGTAATGCTGTGGTAACTGTACACACTTCATAGCCACACACACCGGCGCCTCCATCATTTTTTACCACTGCTGCCCCAGTCCTCCGTATCCCATCTCCTTGATCAATAGTTGATGACCCATCAATAAACAAAAGCTCACCTCCCTCTAGTGCATTTTCTTCAACTTTTCTAGTACATGAATATATTTCATTTAGTTCGGTGCAGTCGTGGGCGTAATCTCCCTCCTCAATTATTTCTGCTAGGAACCTTGCAGGGTTAACAGTGCTACATCTAACAATCGCTAGTTCAGCCCTAGACAAAATGATCTCATAACCTGATGCCCTTTGTGTAGTTAGTGTGGACTTGGGTTTATTCAATATTGCAAATAGTGCATGTTCCACAAACAGTGTAGTTGGACACCCCATGGTTATCGCTGATGCTTTTTCTACTGCAAAAGCAGCTGCAGCGAGACCTTGTTCGCAAGGGAAGTGGCCTAACATCACGGGGTCTAAGTGACCGCTGTAAAAGGCTACTGGTTTATAGCCCATGCTTGTTTTTTGGGCCAATACTGCTTTCATTACTGCTGAGTCGCAATGTGAAAATATAAAAAAGCGTCGCTCATAGTCTGGGGATGCCAGTACTGGAGCTGTTGATATCGCGTCCTTCAATTCGTCAAATGCCTCCCTCATTTCCATAGTCCACCCCAACTTTTTCTCCCCTTTATTTGCTTCCTTCAAACCCTCAAGCAGGGGTCCTATGTATGAACTGTAATCAAATACCCATGCTCTACAGTAGTTGCACAGCCCCTGAAATTGCTGCAGTTCTCTCACAGTCTGTGGCATGGGAGTGCTTGAGATGGCCTGTGCTCTTTGTGGTGCAATCTTTCTTCCATGTTGGGATATCAGTTGGCCAATGTAAAGTACCTGTTCCTGACAGTATTGTATTTTTTCCATGTCTACCTTGTACCCCTTTTCAGCCAATATAGTCAACATTTTTAAGGAGTCCTCTCTACATTTACTTTCATTTATACTGCACATTATTATGTCATCCACATACTGTAACACTGTGCTTTCCACCTCAACGTTACCTAAATCCATCTGTATTACTCTATTGAAAATTGAGGGTGATTCACAATACCCCTGTGGTAACCTGGTATGTTTCCATTTTGTATTTCGGTAAGTGAAACTTGTCAAATCTTGTGAGTCGGGGTGTAATGGTATTGAGAAAAATGCATTTTAAGGTCTATTACTGTAAATCGTGATGCTTCTGCTGGGATGCCACACAATATTGTGGCCGGGTTTGCTGTTACTGGATATTCTGCTTCTACTATGTTGTTCAAGGGCCTGAGGTCCTGTATGAAGCGCCAAGACCCTCCTTTAGCCTTGCGCACTGGGTACACAGCCGTGTTACATGGTGATTCTGAGGGGACCAATATGCCATTGTTTATAAGGGCCGTTATAGTTTCATATATGCCCTCATCTGCCTCTTTTGACAGTGGGTACTGCTTTACTCTTGATAGTATGGCACCTTTTTTCAATTTTATCCGTACACCCCCTATGCTTTTTATGCATCCTACGTCATAAGGGCTAATGGTCCATAATGATTTGGGCACCTTTGACATATCCTCCTTAAAGAAAGGGACTGGGGTGCATGCAGGTGCCTCAAGTGCCATCGCAATTTTCTGTGCTATTTGTTTGTGAGCCACTCTTAGCCATATTTCTACATTCATCATGAACACCATTTCCCCCTCCTCCTTTTCTTCTGAGAACAGCTCCTCATCTGACACCTGGGTCAACCTACATCCTTCTGCTAGTGCTATCACTGCCCTCCATGCTCTTCCTTCTTTGTCTTGGGCGTGCACAGCAATATACTCAGCTGTTGCAATAATGCTCTCAATGTCCATTACAAACACCTTTCCTTCTTGTTCATTAACAGGTGTTTCTGGTCGGAACAGATAAGCTGCTGGCCTCCTCCATATTTTCCCTTCTATCCCTGGCATCCATGCAAATGCCATGTCTGTTCCATACTGGAATAGCTCGCCATCTACTGGTTCCGCCCTAATCGCTGTCTGTCCGCAGTATGCTTGCATAATCTGTCGTGCTGCTAGCATGTTAATCCCTGGAGTAGAGCAAATTATACCATCCTCTGTAAAGGAGATTGTCATATTTAACCTATTCATTATGTCCCTCCCCAGTATATTTACTGGTGAGGCACTATAATACAAAAGTGGAACTGACAGATCATAATCTCCGATAGATAAAGGAACGTTATCAGTAAAAGGAACCAACCCTTTAGCCCCAGAAAATCCTTGGGTGTTCATGGCTTCGCCTGACATCTTAAATTTACCTTCCCTTATGCAAGACCGGGTTGCCCCGGTGTCAACAAGAAATGATAACTTTTTGTCACCTATCGTTACCTCTATGCGTGGCTCCTCCGCACTATTAGGTGTTACTGACAGGATGGGACACACCAAGGCCGTCTGTGGGCTGTCCTATTGGGGGTACAATGATTGGCCATTCCCTGTGTAAGGGTTGTGTCCCAAGACCGTCACCCTACCCAATTGCGTTTGTTCAGTTTGGGGTTGCTGTGTTAGCGCTACTTGTTGTTGTGGCAGTGAAGAAGGATATGTTTGTGGCTGTTGTTGCGTTATTTGTTGTTGTTGTATGCCCTGCTGTTCTTGTGATGGCCTAGGTTGTGCCTGTTCATTCCATGCTGGTGTTCCTGGCCTGACCCTACACGTACGTGACATGTGTCCTAATAATCCACAACTCCAACACACGGGTGGTTCCCTACTCTGCCATGGGAAGCTCCCTGTGTTGTCCTGGTATACCGGTTGCCCTGTGGGGTAGGGATTTAGTCCCCCCACCTGCTGTTGGGTATTATATCCGTATCCTCTCCCTCTCATAAATCCTCCTCTCCCTCTGTTATAACTATAATACCCAGCTCCTTGCATTGGGTACCCTCCTCCCACGTTTGGTGCGTGTAATTGCAGTGGCGGCACTTGCTGTGTTATACTTTGTGGGGGTGCTATTTGAGCTGGATCTTGTGCAGCCACTACTTGTGTGGGGCTTTGGGCCATTGGTGTGGGCGTAGTTATTAGTGCCCCTTCCATAGTGTATTTAGTAAGTTTTTTCTGTACTAGTTTGGCCTCTTCTGTTTTCCTGTCCTCTTCCTTTTGTTTCATTTTTCCTTGCCATATCCTGCAGTGATGTACTATAGTCAGCTGTATTTCTGGCCACGGTTTTGCTTCCATTCCCACTACTTTCTTTAGTTGCTTCTGAACTCCTTCTGGGAGCCCTTGTACTAGTATATGATAAAATATGGCTGGTGTTTTATCCCATTGTTCTCTAGTTTCCATGCGCCACTTCTCTTGAATATCCTGGATATAATCAACAGGATCCTCATTCTCACGCATCTTACGGGAAGTAATTGCTCCTATGTCTGATGTGTCTGGGTACTGTACTCTCAGTGCCTGCCATAGCGCATGCCTGCAGTTTGCAAATGGCGCCCCATCATGCGATGTGTTCGTTATTGTTACCCCATGGAATCCTGCTCTTTTCCAGATGTCGTCCGCTCTATCCCCTAATATTGATATTAACAGGCCCTTCACATCTCCTACTGCTAGTTTCTGTCCTGCGGTGTGTTTTTCCATTTCATATATCCACTTACCCGCACCTCCACTTAGTGATGGGAGCCTACATTTTATATTTTCTTTATCCGTATGCTTCCAAGGTACATACTGCGGTCTAACCCCTCCTCTCTCCAACAGTGGCATTAAGTTGTGTCTTGTGTCACCCTTTACGCTCCATAATATTGAGTCCTCACACCCCTCCTCTTCCCCCGTTTCCTTTACCACTTCAAATTCTTCCTTACTACCCCTGCTCCTACCTCCCTCTTCTTCCTTTCCCCTTTTTTCGTCATTTCCTGTGTTTAATATGGGTATGTTTATTTGTCTGTCTTGCCTGCGGCTAGGGAGGTCTCTAAGCCGACATGCATAGGGAGTCAATTCGTCCATGAAGGGCGCAAGCTTTATTGTGCGCAGCGAGCGTGTGGCGGTTGAGCATGTAGGGTGCGATGGGGGAGGGCGTGATGGAGATGGTGATAGTGTGGCTTCATGGGTTTGTTTTTCCACTAGTTGGTGCACCCTCTCCTCACTTCGTTCTAGCTCCTCCCTTCTCTTACTGATCCATGGCGAGTCTATGTTTGTTCTAGTGAGGTACAGCTTATCTAAGCTTTCCCTTTCACTCTTTCTTCCTCCCCTCTCTACTCCTTCTTCCTCCTCACTGCAAAAATCAGTCATAAATGGTATCCCCCACTCTGCCTTTTTCCCTTTTACTGTTACTGTTTCTAAGTCTATTAGCTCCATTTCTCCTCTTCCTTTGTTACCAACTGCTCCCCCTGGTGTCGATGTTGTTGCTACTTCTCTACTTCTATATACATCCCCCCATTTTTCACTATCCCTATTACTCCCTTCTCTTTCCCCTTCACTCCTCTCCTCCATCTCCCTACTATTTTCCTCTCTTTTCCTTTTTAGTTCCTCCATTACTTCGTTGCTCATCTGTTCCAATATTCTTTCATCCTCTTTCTTCCTTTCCCATTTCACCCTTTCTCTTTCTAGTTCTTTCCCCTCTTCATATTTCTTAGCTGCCTCTGATACTACCCTCCTCCTCCATATTTCCATTTCCCTTTCTTTATCTTCTTCTTCCTTCTTTTTTTCTCTCAACACTACTCTTGACACCCTGTCTGCTGCTGCTTTTACCCTTTCAGCTTCTATCCTTTGCTCCTCATTTCGTTCCCTTAATTTGTCCAATTCGTCTTTACCCTCTTTCTTTCTCCTCACTCTCTCCTTTTCCTCCTTCTCAAGCTGTTTTATTAATTCGTTCTACTCATCCCTTAGCTTTGCCAATTTTTCCTCCAAAATCTCTTCTCTTTGTCGTAATAGCTCCTCCCCCTTCATCTCACTCTCCCTTGTACTATCCTCGTCTGTTCTCTTTACTGCCTCCCTCTCTTCTCCCGTTAGTGAGCCCCGTAATTTTAATAATATCTGTGCAGCTACCCACTCATCATGTCCTATCTCTACAATCTGCTCTTCTCCAATCCTCCCCTCCCCCACTGTCATCTTCCTATGAACCACATATGGTGGAGGGCTGTATGCCGGGTTCGAGTATCCTTCAGCCGCCCTTAACTGTCCTTCTATTTCTCCTAATTCTCTTAAAGGGTACAACCCTTCTCCCCCTGTTTTCACTCCCGGTGTTATGGGTATCTCGTTGCTCGGTTCCTTTTTTATGTTGTCTAATTTATCAATCTTTTCTCCTCCCTCTCCTTTATTCCCCGTATTCTTTGTCCTTTCACACCCCTTTTCCCCATCCGTTCCTTCTTTCTTAATCTCCTTTTCTTCCGGTGTTTCCCCCACAGTGAACATTCCATTTTGTCCTGGTCGGGACCCCTGGAACATCCTCCATAAGTTAAACACCTCCACATGGTTTGCCAACTTCTTCCCCTTGTATGTATTGTGCAGATGGTTTAGCAGTGAATGTTGGGCATATGGATCGAAACTACCATTAGGCGGCCATGGTGTTAACATTTTGTTGTCCGTCCCCTGGGTCCACTCTATGCTGTACTTAATTAATTTCTCCCTATGTGGTGGCAGTGTGGTGCATATGTGTTGTAGTGGGGTAGTGAGGGTGTTCCCCCACCCTCCCGATCCTCTCCCGTATGACATAGTGGCACTCCCCTTGTTACCCTTCCCTTTACTAGCAGTTACAATATACAACCTTGTATTGCTTACCTTGCCCCGCAATCCTTTGACAAATTATGCAATAATAATATTAAAAAAAATAATAATAATAAAAACAAATATATATGTATATATTTATGATGTTATATTATATTCCTTCCCCTACGGCCCCCTGCGGCCGAAGCGCACGCAGCCCCCCGCGGCTGCGTACCCCTTACGACGATCTTATACAGTCGTCCTGTTTCCCCGTTCTCCTCCCCCTTTTACACTTGCCGTGGCCGGCGTTCTCCGTGCGCAGCCACGCCCCTTTCCCCTTCTCCTCTTTCGATCCACTCGTTTATCGTTTATCTCCGTATCCGCTCCTTTATCATGTTTCTCTTCCCCATCACTCTCAAACCCAAAGTTCCTTGTGCTCGCGATATCCTATTAAATTCCTACTGGTGACGTCACCGATTTCTTCAAGCTACTGGTACATTCTTATTATGTTCTTTAAGTTCAATAATACACTTGCAATCTACCCCGCTAACCCTACAGCTGTCTTCCTGTCTCTCCTGGAACAAGGTAATCTCATCAATAATATAACCGGACTGCGCACGCTGCGTCGCCTCGCGTGTGATACGCCCCTCAACAGGAGGGCTTAACCAGCCAATTATCTTCCGTATTGGGCAACTATGTAACTAGCTACCGCCTACAGGGAAACGTCATCTACCTATCGAGTTTCTTGCTCGAACAATAGGGAACCTCGTCATCTACCTATCGAGTTTCTTGCTCGAACAATAGGGAACCTCATCTACTCATTGATCAATAAATGTCAAATCGTAGGAAACCACACACACCCACCCCTACACGTTAGTCGCGATTTAGGCCAATCAGTGTCTACGAGCGGCCACACGTGATGTTTTCGTGCTCCGCCCCCCTCTTTTTGCGTGACGTAGCCGACTGCTCTCGCACTCGTCTCGTCACCTATTCATTCCATTAGCAACACTCAGTTGTTAAACCTTCACCGCGCATCTGTACGATACCTCCCTCCTCCCTTATTTACTCCCTCCCCCTCACAATTTCGCATTGCTCGTTGTGCGTGTCATGCTCACCAAGTTCTCTCGATGCAGGGCCGCTCGACTGCGTGCACCCCTCCAAGCGGCTCGCCACCTCCCCTCGTCTGGACCACGTCTGGACACTCGCCAACCGCGGGCGGGATACTTCTCAACCGGCTCCCGAGGGCCAATATCCGGATTGCGCTGTCCGGTCTTCTCGCAGCTCCGCGATGGTCCTGTAGTCCTCAGAAGGGGGCAACGGCAGAGGGGGCCGCGCCGCCGGGCCTCCTCGCAACGGGAGTGCCTGGAAAAAGTAAAAATAAAAAGTCGATCTTAAACAGATCTCAGCAGTGCCTCCAACTTGTCGGGGGGGAAATTCTGCCGGGGTCGGCCGGGCCGTCCGCGGACCTCCAGGCAGGGAGGCCCCAACTCCTCCCGTGTATATCCCAGATGAGATGAGATAGAGTATGAGACGCACACAAGGAGCAAGGTGACTCTGCTGTTTATTAGACAAAACGGCAGGGATGGGTCAAGGAGCGTACGTGTTCGTCCTGACACACACACAATCGTGGGGCTCGCAGGCCCTTTTTACGGTATTATGACGCGCTACTTGCGTCACTTCAGAAAGTTAACAAAAAACCTATCGCCACTCTTAATTGGGTGTTCGAGTGGTAGGGTTAGTATAGCACACATATAGAAAATGATATTAGTGGACAAGGTGTAGTCAGGTGGTATATCTGGGTTGTCCCTACAATTAGATACATGAGAATTGTTACATGAAGACTCCTGAGGATTGGCTAAATTTGCTGGCGTCAGTGATAAGAGCCCCATGTTCTGATTGGTGCGCCCGTGAGCTTCCCAGCCTGGGACCACCGTCGTTCCCAGCTCTCGGTGTACCTGTAAGTTGTAACAATGTTTCACTATGGGTACATGCAGACAATGTGAGGACTTATTCATAGCTGGACGGGGGACCGCTCCCACTGTTGCAGATGTCCATTGAGCCTTTCAAGTGTATCTGCCAGTGTCTCGTAGCGAGGGATCCAGACGCCTCTGTTCTCCTGGGTTTGGCATCTCGTCAAGTTCGGCTTGGTCACGTGGGGAGGGACCGTGAAAGAGGCAGAATTCTGCACAATTAATATTGTTTTTCTACTGCGCGTCTGGTTTAATTTGTCGGGGTGACTTTAACGTTGGTGCGCGGAGTACGAGGTTGCAACATCGTGCCTTTGATGATTTGCTCTTGGAACGTAGGTTTGTAACATTGCGACCTTGGCTGGTTGCTTCGCCAAGCTCATTCTGCAGGATCAGCAACTGACTCTTGCCTTGTTAATGTCCACGGGAGCTCTTGTTTGAGGCCTCCTTGGGCCTGGTGCATAAGTTGTCCGTTTGGTGTACAGGTGCTTTAGGTTATAGGAGCATATAATTTCATGACCAGTATTGTCTTCATTATACTTCTCATGGCGATAACTGGTTTCAAGAGAAGCGTGAGCAAGCTAGTAGAAGAGTTCATGACGCGTCTTGCGTTTCTGCATTCTGAAAGCCTATGTAAAAATAATAAAGATGCACGTCCGTGAATATGCCTGTCGCCTACGTCATAGCACTGAGTATATTCTTCGTGTAGGTTGGTGTGGGAATGTCCAGTGTGTACATTTGTACAGATGTGCTTCCCGTTGTCTAGGTCGTCATGGCATCTCTAACGACGTGTAGATTTTAGTCTAGTTGATCCGTGCCGCAGGTGTCGGCATGGCCAGTGCGGGCTGCTGGGCAGGCAGATGGACACATCCGTATGTTCCTGTACCAGGGTATCTGGTCGTCTGGCAAATGGACAAACTCTTCTCGTGGCGGGTGTTTGGGTCGTGACCCTCTAGGCCAAGCGCGAGAGGCGAAGGACGGGAGCCTGGTCTTCCATTCTCCCACTTCACATACATAGCTTGACATGTAACAAAGTCAGACACAAACCCTGAACACCTGCATGCATGTCCCTCATTAATATTTTACTCTTGTTATTCATTTTTAAATGCAGTTAACGTATTTGTTTTGTTCCCATATCTTGACTGCCATTATTTTTTTTTCCGTGTTCCTGTCTCTATTGGCTATGGCAGCTTTTCACTCACCTTCTGTTCTCCCGACCCTCTCGATCACTGCCTTCTTCAGGTTATCGTCTGGTCCGCTGGGATGTGCCGGGTCCCTTCAGTCCTCGGCTGCAGTCATTGTCTATGGGGAGCTTCACAGTCCACTCAGCCCGAAATGGCGAAGGACTCGTGATATTGCCGAAGACCTAGAGTTACTTTGTCAACGGCCATTAGGTGACGTTTTTAATCAATAATTGATGGTCAGATACCGTCCTCTTGCTACCAAATGTAAACGAGGACCTAGTGACCTCTGACAGGCCCATGGGATCAGAGCTTGCCCTCGAATACCTTAAGACAAAGTAGCTGCACCTCGAGGAGGTTGGGGTGCAGGATTCACATACTCCAACACAATTCAATAAGGACCACTCAAATGGATCAGCACAGATACTGTTAAGTTCATAAAGATGTATTCCATTTCCCTGCTGACACAGCGCAGCACTATCTGCTATGGACAAGTTCCCTGTCTCGAAAGAGAACACCCTTCCCAGCATTACACAAACACATTTATAGCAAAATGGGAGGGAGCAAAATGCCCCCACCTCTCCCTGCACAGTCTTAAGCAACTACATTGTTACATTAGCTCATTGGGCAATTATTTTTTAATTGGACTGAAACCTTCAAAAATGAAATACGCTTTAACATGCATTCCTCACTCTGCTTCGGTGCTCGGTTCAACTTATAATTGGTGCAGCTGGACTTTTCAGATAAGGGTTTCGACCAGGCCTGTCTGGTTTCTGCCCCTTAATCAAGTTTCTGAAGGCCTGATGTCCCTGAACGTCTCAACTTGTAAAATTATCCCATCATTACACACTTTGAGCTCCTCAGTTCATCTTGTTCAAACCACATTTTGGTTACATTCCCTTTCTGTCCGTGTATAGAATATCGCATTGTCCATTCTGTGCTTTACCACTATATTATACCATGGTAGTGCCATTTTCGACATTATAAACACAATGCCTTTGAATACTAGTATATTGTATTGCAACATTATAAAAAAACATTTTCGCATAGTTGCACACCACATAAATCCCTTTGAATTTCTCTGGTTGGGTTTAAGTGGGGGGTCTCCACTTCATTCAGCTGTTGATACAATTCATATATATATATATATATATAGGTTGGGACCTCAATTACACAAGAATGCCACCAAAAGAAGTGCTCTGCATTGTTTTACCTCCATTTAAATCATCTGAAAATGACCTACATGCAGAACGGTACCACACTTGCTGTTCTGTTTTATGAATACTAAAGCTGCACACATGTCATCCGAGATGGCTTTGCAATTTGCTCTTAATATTCTTTTCAAATATCACAAAGTTGTGCCCTTCATGGAAACCCACCTTGGCATGCTTTACTTTTACTTCTGCTGAGTACCAAGATGTGAGGCAATATATTTCCAGAACAGCTGTTGTACTGGCCAATCACTTGAAAAGCAAAGAATTTGGTTTTCCATGTAAACACGGCTTGTTTTTTCCTTTTCTATAAACCATCGCGCACAAAATGCAGTAAATGAAAGATATAACGCTGTGTTTCTTTTTCTCATTTCAATTTACCAGACGCCCTTAGCGGGTCCTGCGAGGGGCCCAGCATGCTAACAACGGGCCCGTCATTAAGGGGCCCATTTTTAGCATGCTCCCCATTCCCTTTAAGCCCTATGGGAGCTCAAATACGAATGGGGATGGACTGGGTTTTGGATTCCCTGGATGGTGAAATACCAGGCCCTCCAAGGTCGGAAAGGCCTGGTATTTCCCCATTCAGGGACCCGGACCCGGGTTTGGAGGCAGCCATGCCCTTGTTAAGGGCATGGCTGCCTCCAAACTCGGAATGAGGCCCTTGGTTTCTGTTGAAAGAAAGGAAAAACAAAAACTTTGCAACCAGCAGATTTTGGCACAAGCACTTACTTCAAAGGTGCACTGCCTTCCGTAGGAAAATAATTACCTCCATAAGTGAACCAACCCCCATGAGCACATGAAAGAGCCAAAGTGTGGGAGTGTGCAGCCTCCCTGACATCCCTACCAAAATTTCTGATTTTGACAGCAAAGCCCCTTTTCGTAGCTGCTTGTCATTTTAAGGCCTGTGTAAAATAAGAGGTTGAAATTCTGCATTGTGTGTTTTTATTCTGCATTGTTTTCCTCCCAAAACCGATTTTCTTACCTGTGTCATGTTGCTTGGGTGCCCTGTTCAGTAGTCTATAAGCTTCCTTGTCTCTTAAGTACAGCCACACACATTTCTGTGCTAGCTTTCCCACTGCAATTGTAAACTGATATACCAGTAACCAGTAAAATCTGAGTATGCCATTTTGCGCCTTTTGAAGGTTTTCAATTCGTTTTGGCCTCCCATCCTTGGGCGGTGGGTTGAATTTAAGCATTGATTTTCCCCTCTTTTTACTGACACTTAGCTACTACTTTCCATTCAAAAATAATTTTGTTAGTAGGTGTTTGGGGGAAGTGTTGCAGGGGGATTGCATAACCTATGTGCCATCTGTCACTTTGAAGAAAAGTAGTTTTGCTCCTGCTTTCTATTACAGGTTTATGTAAATGATGTTAGGAATTTGAATTAATTGTGTTGTAATATTTTTGCATTGTATAGCCACAGTAGTGATGACTGCAGGCCTAAATTTTGATTTGCTTGATTTTCTTTTAATTATAAAAAAATAAAAATGTCATTGTTACACACCGGCCTGGGTCATAGTCCATTGCAACACAGGGTATTTGTTAAGGTGGGTGTGAGAAGGGTTGGGTGCCTTCTCAAAGTAGAATCCGGCGATAAATAAAGATAAAAAGCGTTTTTATTGTGCGCCGCATTCATTGTCAGTGGAAAGAGTCCCTGGCTGGAGGGTGACGTGTTCTAAATCTGTTACACCTTAAATGCTTTCCTGTGCTTTTCCAAAATTGCAAACAGATAAATAGTTGCCTCCAAAAATGCACCATTAGTCCCAAGCTATCAATGACACAATGGAATATTCACAGAATGAAATATAGCAATAATGATGATGATGATGATAATAATAATAATAATAATAATAATAATAATAATAATAATAATAATAATAATAATAATAATAATAATAATACTAATATGATAATAATATATTCTTTTTTGTTCATATACAACACTTCATGTCAGATTGGTCCTGCTTCTAAGTGCTCTAATAACAGGTGTTATATTACCCCATTTTATTATACTCTATTTACCTGCTTCAAAAGTTTGAAGGGCTAAGTCAGACCTGCTGCAGAGCCTGAACTGCAGGCTACCTTCCTGTCAGACACCTGAGCTTTACTTGTAAATGCTGGTATGGTCCTGGCTGTGATGTCCATGATGAAGCTGCAGTATAACAAGAACACCACAGGGAACAAAATGAAACTAGTGCGACTTAGGTTTGTATGGACACCTTCCAAGCAACGAGATGGGTAGACTTTACTGGCATGCATACTAAAACTAATGCTTTTACCCAAGCACAGAGATACAGCAACGAGAAAGACACTCCATACTCACGGACACTGCAACAAAGCAAACTCACTGGCCACAGATGAACACAATAATAACACAAATGGTGTGCAAAGCTCTGGTACTCATAAACGCATATCAGAACCAATACTTACGCACACAGACGCACACAGACACACACAAACACACACACACGCACACATTATCCATCAGGATTTACTCTGTAGAATCAAAGGAGTGCTTTACTGCCAGGCTCAGAGGAATTTCACAAGGCAGCTAGTCCTCATCTGTGCTTCATATGGTGCTGTTTGATCTGTTTAAGAAGTGGGACCAAATTATCTGATTAATGTCCTCTGTAAAGGCAAGGAGAGGAAACTTGCTGCATGTTATGACATTTTTAAGCAGGTTCCTGAACGCTACACTATGTGCACATAAGCCTGTGTTTTGTGCATGGCTGCAACAACATCATTGTTTTCATTGGTGATGAGTTTCAGGCTCTAGTATTTGTCTGCAACCCTTGGCAATCGCTATCTCCTTCCCCACAAAACAAACCTTCACTTTTATGACTGTTCCATTCTTGGACTAGGTCTCTGAATTAAGATTGGCTTGTCAGTACCAGCAGTACCATCTGGGAAATATCTGCAGTAATGTAAATGGATGCATCAGATATGTTAAGCTGGCAACTCTACCAGGGTTGCCCAAGAATGCTCTCCTACACCTCAGCGTGTGAGACAATTGGTTGCCCTAAAAATTGTCTAAACCTATAAAAGCAAATGGGACTAGAAGCACAGAAGGTCAATCAGCCTTTTTCCTTACTACATTAGAGTTTTTGGGTTGTATCAAAGGGTTAAAGAAACACAGGCCAAGGCAGAGAACACTGGCATTTTTACAGTAGTTACCAAAATCAAACAAAATGGATACCCTGACAAAACCTCTCATCAAACTACTACATAAACATTCCTTTAAAACACAACAGATATGCCTGTAGCCTAACAAAAAAACACAAAGGGAAAATTAAAGTGAGCTTGTCCTTTTATAGGGGCACCAATTCTCCCAGACCCACCAAATCATAATGACAGATTCATTGACTCTGATTGGCCTGCCATAGTGTAAAGTAGCACACACAATCTGTGTGGGGGTGTAGGCACTTTTTTGAGCTCACAGGTCTGTCAGATCTTGTGGATTTCCTGAATCCAGCCTTGGTTTGACCTGATGGCAGCTCATGCCTTGGTTTGACCTCATGGCAGCTCATGCCTTGATTTGACCTGATGGCAGCTCATGCCTTGGTTTGACCTCATGGCAGCTCATGCCTTGATTTGACCTGATGGCAGCTCATGCCTTGGTTTGACCTCATGGCAGCTCATGCCTTGATTTGACCTCATGGCAGATCATGCCTTGGTTTGACTGGATGGCAGCTCATGCCTTGGTTTGACCTCATGGCAGCTCATGCCTTGGTTTGACCTGATGGCGGCTCATGCCTTGGTTTGACCTCATGGCAGCTCATGCCTTGGTTTGACCTGATGGCAGCTCATGCCTTGGTTTGACCTCATGGCAGCTCATGCCTTGATTTGACCTCATGGCAGATCATGCCTTGGTTTGACTGGATGGCAGGTCCTGCCACTTATTATACCTCATACTTGGTCCCTGTTGACTGCCTGACCAGACTTTGTATCACTGGTTTGTGAGTGTTCTGTATTATCTTCTGAACCTGTGGTCTGATTTCTCTAAAACATACTGAGTCATCGCACTGCTAACTGTCGCCTTACTGTTGATGCATATTTGATATGACCCCGACACGTAGAGGTGGCTTTCCACATGGCCCCCTGATGTTGCTGTTGTCTACCAGCTTTATGCATGTTAGCCTCTATCATCTGTGATGATGCTGTCACTACCCCTTTATCTCCTCTCTAACTTTCTTCTTCTGGTTGTCGTACCTTTCCACTTCACTATCCCCACCCCTTCCTTAGTCTCTCTTTTCCTCATCCACTATCCCCTGCCCATTCCACTCTTCTATGTTACTGCATTTGCATGATCCAAATTGTCTTTTGGCCTAGTAGGTTTGCTTTGTCTCTTGTTTTGTTTACTCTTCACCCCTTCTCCCTCTCACCTGCACTTCCCTTCCTCCTCCTCTCCCCCTTTTTTATGTTCAGCACTGGCACAATCCGAATCACCTTGCGGCCTAGTAAGAATGCTTTTTTGTTGTTGTTCATCCCTTCCTCTCCCTCCTGCACTTCTCCTCCCCCTCTCCCATACTCTCATGTCATAGCACTTGCACATTCCGAATGTCCAAGTTGTTGCTTTTGTTTTTTCCTTTCCTCTTTCCTGTTCGCCGCCCCTTGTCTTGATCTACCATGAAACCCAATGTTTTCTGTATAGTTTGCATTGCAAATAACCAATAAATACATAAATAGTCTTACAAACATACCGGTCAGGGAATGGTCTGATGGGTTTTACTCCTGAGTATGTCTGACTCTCAATGTATACACTGCTAGAATGAAACCCAGAAAGGGTAATGCCCACTGAGGATATATTTTGATGCCATTAGAGACTGGTTTCCGTCTTCGGGAACCAAACATATACGTTAGAAACATAGGGCCTCTTTTGTGAGTGTTGGGTTGGAAAGAAGAAAAATTCCAAAACTCTCTTTGCAGATGGCTGGTCATATGTTTAGGTTGTCAGACATATAATTCTGCACCACTCCAATGTGATTTATAGTGCTCTTGTATAATGCTATAGGGCAGCTATACAGTGGAGGCAATGGAGGCCATAGCATACAACCCTATGCTAAGTTAGAATATGAAAAACTGTGTAGGTTTCAGTGCAAGGGCCCCAAAGATATTAACCAGTCTAAACATGGTTATGTTTGTAATCATATTGTTGCTTTAATTGTGAGAAAGATAAACCTTGTTACCTCACAAAGTATGTGACATAAGCGTATGTTTATAGAACACCGTTTATACAATATTTCAGAAAAAAAACAAGTGCTTATTGTTACCTTAAAATGTATCCAACATAAGCATGTGGTAGTAGAAACCCCATCATACAAAATTTCAGAATCAAGTGGTCACTGTTTTTTCACAATATGTCTATCATATATAAGCAGTTCTAGAAAGCTGTTCATGTGTAATTACAGAAAGGCCGACTGCATGGCCATGAGTTTCTGCTGTGCTTTTTCAAGGCTAATACATTGAATTGCTAAATCAATCATTATTGCAATGGTTCAATTATTAACTCGCTGGTTGCTGTTGTTGAAATTCCTTTATATCAACTCATATCCCAATGCAACTAATATGTTAAATACATTGCAAATAAAAAAAGTTATTTAACGAAATTAAGTTGTATTTATGAAATGTAGAGGGAAAGAAGGAGTGAGAAACAACAGGAAAATGAAACATAAAAGAGAGATTACTCATATATTTATACATGGCCATGATAGGACTCTCTGGAAGGTGGTGTAGTATATATATGCAGAGAATTGCTCACCTTTACAGAAAGTTACTTACCAAAGATAAATATTCGTCTCCAAGTAAACATAAATGAGATTCTCAAGTAAATTCTCATTTCATCAAGCATATAAATGAGATATCTGTACAGGAAATATTGGATGTGCATTTCTAATAATTGATTCCTAGTAGATAAAGTACAGAATGATATAATTGCAATGTATAAGGTTAATTGTATGCTAATGATACTTACAATTATGTTAGGATGTAAATCCATCCCACCGATTATAGCTTGCATGGTTAAAGTAATATAGGGGTTATGCTTTCATGTTCCTGTATAAGAAACAACATATTTTAATTGTAGTATTAAATTGTTATTCATGATGATGTTGCAATTATTCAATTTATTTGATATCAGGCTTAACTTATATCAGATGTGATGGCTGTGCATCCCGTCGTGTTCGGTATAATCTTGCGTCCTGTGTGTTGCTTGCTGTGCCATTTTGGAAATGACATTTAAGTACGGTTTATGACATCATCACGCTAAGAATATGGTTGTGAAAAAACAAATTCTTGGATGTTAGGAATTAAATGTCAATGAAACTTTGGTTTATCTAATCCTTGAAATTGCATGATTGTAAAACAATTGTGTTAGCTCTTATACTAATTGTATGTATAATGTCCAAAATAAGTAGTGTTTCACTATGCAAGTTATATATGTATTTCTCAAATGCTTACCAACCGAGAGGATAGCTATGGGGCAACGTGCTTGCCATGGAAACATGTGACACAGAGCAACACAGGTTCGGTCCCCGGGTCCGCCTTTAGAAACATCTGGGTATTAAGCACATTATAAATAACCTCTCATATCTAGATTAGGATATTGTAAATATCTCTATTTGTGACGACCATTATTTGAAATTGTAAATATATCTACAAGTAGAAGTGTAAGCATTGTAACATTTCCCCATCATTGCCATTGATTGAAGTCCAAGCCACATTAGTTCTATTAAAATTAAAGATGACATACTAGGGTATTTAATTGCATTCATACTGTGTTAGTACCTTACAATACCCATCAATGTACATGATCCTGCTTGAATTGGATGTAAATCAATATAAAGCTGTTCATCTTGTTAATATAAGTTTCTAGAATTCTTTGACATATCTTGCTTTTAGACAATTCAAAGGAAAACATCTAGTTTATCGTCTGTATTGAGTCCCCTGAGACATGCTATGCAATTTACAGATGTATCTGGTCTCCAGTTTCCTTAGCAGAAGTTCTCAATTTTGACCCCACTTGTTGATTGTTTAACATTCATTGCCAGGAATTGAATGTGCTTCTTATTATCCATTTGGTGCATTTGGTGAATTTGGTGGTTGTTGTACCACCAAATAACTAGGGCACAATTTGGTTTGTTTTGTAGTAGCTCTACGATAAATTCTGTGGGCTTGGTTCTGATGTATGTGTTGAGTGTAAATGAGTGTAAATAGTTAGTAAATGACAGTGTTTCATACATAGTAAATGCCAGTGTTTCATACATAGTAAATGCCAGTGTTTGTTGATAATTTTGTATAGCTGATGCCTCTGATGTAGGTCCACATTTATTTAAAACCCTGGCCAGGGAAATATTCTGTTTTTCTTTCGGTCTCTGCTGTCTGTCCCTCTGGCCTTTGGATGGTACAGCCCTACTGCAGAGAGATTCAGGCTGTTGGAAGGTTTGCACACGTCAGGAGGGCTCTGTTTCAATATTGTGGTTTGTTATTAGGAAGAATATAAAGGGAGCGTCCCTCAGAGGGGCCCCTCATTAAAAGGACCCTTGCCTGCTGTTGTGCTGAGTCACTCATTACATGAATCCCAAGACTGCATTAGGAGATCTCACAGCAGTGTGGAGTAGAAAGCAAGAACCCCACCCATATATCTTGCCTTTCTTAAATACACTCCTAACTACTTGTGTATCCTATCTCAAGCCAACCAGCCCCTTCCAAGGTGTACAGCCCTGCTACTTGCACAAACCCTTACTGCAGTTCTGCATAGAGAGGATATGGTGCAGAGTCCTCCTTCAGACAGTAGGTGCTACTTCGGCCTGGGGAGTTAACACTTATGGACCCATCAACCCCCATCCCCCTCAAGTTAGTTCTGCACACTGTTTTTCACAGAGCAAGGGGCAGAGAAATTACTAAGTAACATCATGTGGGATACACATAAATAGGTTCAATACTACATATTGGCGCAATACCTTTTATTTATGATACAAGTATAATAAATGTACAATATGAAATACAACAAAACTAAAAGCATATAAACTTCCTGGTAACCACATTAGCAATATGTCTCTGCCCTGCCTAATCTGTAGCTCTTAGAAAATGGCTGCGCTTTAACCTCTAAAGTGTGATATTTAAACAGCAATGTTCTATGGATAGAGATTAATCTTTAAGCTATCACATCCGGCGTTTGGAGGTGGATGGGGGCTGGCAACGGCCCACCAGACTAAGGTTAGTGTAGGCTTCAGAGTAGCCTAGGCGCAGGGCATTAGCACCACGGGGCATATCCCTTCAGTTCTCATTTTTCTGTTTTAGGGCAATTGCAGTTTCACTGGCGGACATGCCCAATTTCCCTGAAAAACAAAACTAGAAACAAAGAAGGCTGTCATGGCGGCCACAATGGAGAGGGATGGTAGAGGGGCAGGCCAGGAGCAGAAGCCATGTAGGTGAGGTTGGCATGGGTGCATTGGCGTGAACAATGAAGTCGGGGCTTGCAGGACAGAGGTGAGGGAACAAGTGGGAACTGAAAGAAAGAGGGGGATAACAGAATGGCACACCTGAGGCGAGGTGTTGTATGGCAGGGAGAATGACGGTGGTTATCTTTGGATGGCATTCGCTTTCCAGGCCACCTGATTGGCCTGCGCACTCCCTAGGTGCTAACTCTAAAGAAAACTGTCTGGTCATGTGATCAAATATCAAGTCCGAGAGAAAGGCGCGCAACGTGTATGATTGAACTGTTTGGAATGTACAGGGTGTAACTTAAAAACGTAATTTTAAATATTGTTCTTTCCTTTTTTAGTGAGGAAATTGGACATAATATTTCCAAATGCAACGGCAAATGCAACTGCCCAGATACAGCATACAACCCCATCTGTGGTCATGATGGCATTGAATATATCTCACCATGTTACGCGGGCTGTGAGGCTGTCATTCTCGACTTCAGTGAGAATAAAGTCGTGGTGAGTTAACCCGTATATGGAGATTGGAGACAATCTATTTAGTATTTTTCAATAAAAAAAAAGAAAAACAAATAAAAGTAAGACTTGCAAATGTCAAGAGTATAATTGTATTTATTTATTTAATATGGTGCTTTCAAAACCTGGAGGTTTACGAGGGAGCTTTTCAATGGTTAAAAGAAGAAAAAAAAACATGCAGCTATGCAAAATAAAATATCTTTCAAACAAAGAATAAAGAAGAAGGGAAAGGAACTGAAGAAGACGAGATTCTAGAAAACAAGTTCTGACGGGCATAATCTATAGAGATCAAAAGGGTATTTTGCAATTCCCTGGATCGAGACAAGCTTTGAGGTTAAACACATCATGGCGGGGAGAGAGTTCTAAAGCTGTGGGGCGACTACTTAAAAAGTCCTCTGTGATGCTGCAAATGTGGACTGTCTAGTATCAGATGAGGGGAAATGAGATTGGATGTAAGGCTACCGGCCACACCAAGTTTACCAGCAAGATATATGTGGTGTCCCAGAATATGAGCCTGGGAGGTGAGGAACCACATGTTAAAAGGGAAGGTGCTTGAATGGGAAACTAGCCGATGGAAGTGACATTAGGAGTGAGGTGATCAAATGTGCAGCTGTCAGTAGCCCATCCAGCAGCAAGCAGTGTGTGGTTTCCCCTTGGAGGGGCTAGTGTAGGAGATGGAGCCTCTTGAGGAATGACATTAACACTGTTCAGGTGAGAGATAACAAGTGCCTGAACAGGGGAACTAAAAGTGTGGGGAGAGATGTACACATCACAACATGACGACACAAAACTGAAAAATAATCCTTGCCAGGTTAAACTATCTCAGACATGTGCCACTTAAAACCAAGAGTGTTATCAAGTCCGAAGAATGCGCTAAAGGCGAAAGAGTGGGTGAAGTCCTGTCTCATTATGGACTGAATGGGAATTGAGGACTGGGGAGGTGGCACACTTTGTAGGAGTTTCAGTTTGAGGAAGGGCAGGGATTTCCAAGCTTTGATGTCATCAATATACTAGGAGGTGGCTATCACCCAGCAAAGACATCTTTAAATAAACAAAGCATATGGTGACGCAACGTCCTTCAAGCAGGTCTCCCAGATGGAAGAACATTGCAACAAAAGGGATGAGGCTAAGAAAAGGAGTTGCCCATCTGAAACACCTTAGAGTACCCCAAGAGGAATGAGGATATCCAATCCAGGTTTTAGCGGCTATGCACCACGTGAGCAATGAGATGAGGTAAAGTCCCCTGCCTGACTGTTGGGTTGAGAGCCTCAACAGTCAACTACTGTGGCATGGACTGTCACCTGCAACCTAACAATGTGACTGCCTCTTTAGCAAGGAATGGTTATATGCGATTTTACCAAAGTAAAATTCAGAGTGGTATGTTTTACTGAGGTAAAAAAGACTGAAAAAATACCATAATATGTATTTTTTATTTTATTTGGAATTTCCCCTTTTTCCTGCCCTTTGAACGCCATCCCCACACATTTTAACCCTTACACCACTGCCATATATATATATTGATTTAAAATGTTCTGAAATGACTGGATACCCAAGGAACCCCCAACTATCAGAAATCAAATAAGTCCTGAGATTGAAAGCAGGGGCAGATCCACAATGCTAATGGTAGTCTAAGAACATCAACCCCAGGAAAGCTAGTTGCAGAATCTGCAGTGTCTTATCAGGAGCAAAGCAGCAAGAGAGTCTAAGAGACTGAGTTTCGTTATGTCACTGCTGTGAGGGCAGCAGTATCAAAATCCTAGGGGAAACAATTTCCCCCAGAGGCCTTACAGGTATGCAATGCCACTGTCCCGAGAGGATAGCTCAGGGGCAACGTGCTCGCCTTGGAAGCAAGACGTCACAAAGCAACACAGGTTGGATCCCCGGGTCCACGCTTAGAAACCTCTGGGTGCGTTATAAATATGCAACTAAGACAACAACAACAAATTCTGTAATAGCGCCTCGATGCACCCGGGCTGTGTGAGCACTTTAAAAATGCAAATAATTAAATTGTCAAACTTCCCAAATAGTCAATGGCATATGTCGTAAGAGGTTCCCCAATAGTTTTGCTCATTGTGGGGAATTCCCAACTCTGTTTGGACTTTTAATATTTAAGCAACTGATGGTAAGCTCAAAGGAAACTCAAATGCACTGACCCTTCCAGAGATGCTGCCAGAACCACTTCTAGAAGGGCTTGTTGATATGATATGATAGTTTATTTATATAGTGCCTATACATAAAGTGTTTCAAAGCGCTTCAAAGCAAGGGAGGGAATAACGGAAAATACAATTACATTCTTACCGTCCATGAAGAGTAAGGATGTGAAATAAACTATCGTACTCAGCCTGACGACTTTTCAGATAGTGCAAGAGCTAAGACATGGATAAGGAAGGGAGGGGGAGTGTGGGACAGGAAATGGAAACAGACATGAAACAACCGTACTATGCCTGACAACATTTCTGGTAGAGTCGGAGAAAAACAAAAGTTGGTGGGCAAGAGGTGCAGAAAGGGAGGGGAGGAACAAAACAAATGACTATAGTACTAGGCCCGATGACATTTCAGATAATGCTGGAGGGGGTAAAGTGAGAAAAAAAAAACAAGTAAGGGGTGGTGGGAGGAGACAGACGAGGTTGCTATTATACAAGGTCCAGGGACAATTCTGACACAGTAAGTGCATAGAAGAAAGTAAAGGGAGGAGGGGAGGAGATAGGAAAAAGGAGACAGAGAGAGGAGGAGAGAACAGAGAGTAAGCAGTCAAAAAGAGTGGAGAAGCAAGAGGGGAGGTCGAATAAAATTGCAGAAGTCAGTAGTAACACATAATGTTGCAAGCCAGGATACAAGATGAAGATGGGAACAGCATGATTCAGGGCCACCATGAGTACAAGATGCAAAGGAAGTCCGGCATGAGAGTTGAGAAAGGGTGACGCACCGTGAATGAATGAAGTCCATAAAAGTCAAATCCAGCATTTGCCACAAGACGGATATGGTGAAACCAGAATGTATCAGGACAGTCTCCTGCAGAAGTAGGCTGGGGGGGGGGGGCAAAGGGGAGCAGGGTAGAAGAATCAAGGAAAACAGGCAACACCTTTGTGCGAGAAGGGGGGGCACAAGGGAACATCACATCGGGACAGAGGGAGTAAACACATGTTGGTGCATGCTTACCTGCTGTCTGAGCAGGGAGTCGGGCCCTGGGTCCTCCTGGTCCAAACAGGTCCGAACAGGAACTGCCCTTTTCTTTTTCTGCCCTTCGCTTTGGACGCCCGGGCGAGAGACGCCCTTGATCTAAGAGTTAAGAGCAGGAAGGAAGTGCCAGGTTTAAGAAGGTGGGTGGTGCTTAGGCCAGGTGACCTAGATCCACTTGCACCTGCAACCCATCTGCAAAGTAAAAGAGGCTGGAGGGCTCCTTAAGTAGGGAAAAAGACTTAACCAGGAAGGCACCAGGTGGGTGGGGCTTGCTAAGTGGGGTAAAAGAGCAGCAGCCAAGAAGGCGCCAGGTGGGCGGGGCTTAGGCCAGGTGACCCAGATGCATTTGCACCTGCTCCCATCTGCAAAGGAAAAGTGGCTGGAGGGCTGCTTAAATAAGGAAAAAAGAGCGTCAACCAGGAAGGCACCAGGTGGGCAGGGCTTGATAGCCTTAGAAAAAGAACAGCAAACTACTGAAATCGAATCAGATTATGAAGAGGATGCTCACCCAGCCAACTGGCAACCACCACCCGGGACCACCCATCATGTAATCAGTGGACCTGGGAGAGGAACGTAAACAGGTCAGAGGAGAATCCACATTGAAGAACATTCTTGATAAGTTGGGAAAGAGAAGGCCAGCCATGCCATGTCACTTCTAATCTTCAGGAACCCAACCCACCTGAAATGCAATTCCTCCTGTGGCTCTTCTAGAGAGGTATATGCCCAGTGATGATCCTGAAACTTGATTTGGGGAGTTTGAAGGGATAGCCAAATGAGGGAAGAGGGAGAAATAAATATGGACTAAATAAATAACACCCATTGTCATGGGCAACCTTCAAGAAGCCTGCAAGCTGCTAAACATGGATGATGAGACATCCCATGAAACACTGTGTGATGCAGAAGAAGGATACAAAAGAGAGCAGCAAAGCCAGCAGCTGTGAGAAGGATGTTTTCTTCCAGAGAAACATCACATAGTTATGTGCTGCCATCTTCAGTATATCAGGATGCGTGGCATGGAATGATGCTGTTGGCGTAGATTAAAAAAACAACTCAATATGAGACAGTTTGTGACATCACTAGTTTAGAAGCACCAGCATGCCGTTCAGTAAATTTATCAAACTATCTTAAAAAAAGTGATGCAAACCATCACCAGTCATCATCAATTCCAGCCTTGGAAACCATCAAAAACAGAGAATGTGGCCAGAAAACCATCCCTCTCCCATGGTGTGTTCCAGTCTGGATGACATCACTTCATAGAACAATTACTTTATTTAATCTACATCGGATTCCCTTGTGTTGACCGCATAAACCACCAGAACCTAAGAAGCCAACACCCCAGTTCCAGAGTACACTTCTGTGATAGGTTAGTTAGGAACCTGGTGCATTTTGATAGTAAATCCCACAATATATTATATGCTACCACTGATATAAAGCAAAGATGAAGATGATTTTCCAGAAAAAGATATGTTGGCCCATGGGAAAAGTGACAGCACGTATTAGTTGCTTACAGAGCGTGGAGGGCAGTGAATCATGGGCCTGCTGGATTCAGGAAGTAACAGTGCAGTCAGGCTTTTTACATCCAAATCCACTGGTTCCTAAGAAACACAGCAGAATAATTAGCATCCATGGAGTGCAGGAGGCAACCCCAGAGGCATGGCTTAATTTTCAGATACCTGCAGGACAGATCAAGGCAGAAGTGGCAGTTGATGTGGGAATCTCATATTGGTAACGCACTTGCCACTGTTTTATGAATGGTTTGCACACACAGTTAACAGAGGGATCTGATCTCTGGAGGAAGATAAACTCCATTACAAGAGAGAAAAGTGAATTGCTAGACTGGGGGACCTGTGGGAGCCATGGGACTTTCTGGCAGTAACAGTCCTGCCTCAAGACCTGATCCAGAGCAGGCACCCTTTAACCAACTCAGGAAGGAACAGTGGAGGAAAGGGGGAACAGGTGACACAATCCCCTTCCTGACACTTTTGATGATACGTGACGAAAGCATAGGAGGCACAGCAGACATTGTGGGGAGCCCTTCCCGGACAGTCTGCCTGCCTGTTCCTTTGACAGGGAAAACCAACCAGTTGAAAATATAATGTCAGTTATAAGTTGTGAGATTGAAATCAGGGGCATACCTCCATGCTAACAGTAGTGTAAGACCTTAATCTCCAGGGAGGGCTTCTGAACCTAGGGAGGGGGACTCTGCAGTAAAAGAATGAAAGAAAGGCAGCCGTAGAACACTCGAGATTGAGTTTTTTCTTACGTCAATGACTACAGGAGCTTCAGAGTCCTTTGGGAAACAGTGTCCCTCAGAGTCTGTATAAAATACTGTGCATGTGAGAACATTTGACCCTTTCACACTAGTGCACCACACACAACTTTCGGAGAAGCAGACTGTGTGGTTCCGCTGTGATGGCAGCAGCTGCTCCGCTCCGTTCCAGGGCATCTTGAGAATCAAGATGACTGCTCACCGTAAAGATGGCTCATTTCAGCTTGGGGAATAAAGGAAGACACATTGGCAAAATTGGCAGGGAAACCTCATACCTATTCAAATTCAACAGTTCTTAATGATTAGGTCCTATGCTTCACTTCTACTTCAATGTGTCAGGTAGATTGGGGACAATTTATTTACCTACTATTTAACTTTGCCAAAGATAACTGAGAGGATGTTATCAAAAGCTTCCTTGATAGAACTGGCAAAGGGAATATTAAGATACTTAATGTGGGAAGTACATCACGTGATATTGTTAGATTGGTCTTTTAGCAGTGAATGCTTTCAGTGGAAAAACTCTGTTTTGCTGGAATTCATATTATGATGGTATGTTATATTATGTCATGTTAATATGCATTTATACTGCACCACATACAAATTGCAATAGTTTCAGAGCACAGTGGCTTGTCCATGGAGTGTGTCCCTGTCAGGACTAGCCTGTTCTTAGCCTGCTTGAGGGAACACAATCATCAAGGGAAAGAAAAGAGGGTGTGAAAGCTTGGCATAGATGCTACAACACAGTGAGGGAGGAATCCGGTGGCGGAAGAATGTCTTCTCATAGCATGTGCGCAGGTCAGTCCTCTTAGATATGTCCTAAAGGGCTGTGACAACTGGGGGGATGTCTTTTCAAGGAAGAGTTGGAGAATTGTAAATAAGCACACAATCTAATGTTTGATGCATGAGGGGCATAAGACTGTGCTGGGCAATCCTGGACGTTTGGTGATTTATTTGTCCCGGGCATCTTTATGCATTGCTAGTCAGGTCAAACTCAGGAATGTTATTTCTGTGACGGCAATGCCTGATCCATGATTGGTATAGCAAAGAATAGTCTATAATAGACTTTGTATAAAGATGAATGTTATGAATGTTTCTGGTAACGGAAGGAAAATGGAAGGAGTGGTCAAAGAGGTTATTAAGATTTTGATTTTCTTCCATAACATATTATGCTAGACCTTTTTTTAGTTCCTGGTCAGACAGGGTGGTGCCTTACATGGGGTAAGAATTCAAAGTTTAGCATAGTAGAGTAATACATAGCCATCTACAGTGAGAAAATGCATATGGGTCTGGGGGTTGCCTTCTGAGGTGGGCAAATCGGAGGGTGTTTTGGAAGGGCTCTCGCAACAGGAACTCCACACAAGCTCGCTCTCTGCTTCTCCATCTGCTCTGTACCTCTTTCCAGCACCCGCTCCCCACACAAAACCTAAATTTCACCCACCTGTCAGGCCCCCTACCTACACTCCTCATCCACTATCTTCCCCTGCTGGCACCACTTACCTTTTATCTCCATTAATGGTCTGGGTGCCAGTACGGAGATGCACAACACGCTCTAGAGAAACGGTCGACGCACAGTGCTCTTTGCCGCGTGCCAGCATGGAGGAGCACAATGCGCTCTTGAGCCTCGGTCGACGCACAGTACTCTTTGCTGGAGCCAACATGGAGAAGCACAATGTGCCCTTGAGCATCGGTCGACGCACAGTGCTCTTTGCTGCGTGGAAGCATGGAGGAGCACAACACGCTCTTGAGCCTCGATCGACGCACAGTGCTCTTTGCTACGTGCCAGCATGGCGAAGCACAACGTGCTCTTGAGCATCGGTCAACACACAGTGCTCTTTGCTGTGCCGGCCTTCTCCCTCGCAGCATCTATACAGCTCATACAGAAAATATATCATGTGCTTGCTATGCGTTGATTAGAGTTTGCGAAAGGTGGAAGTGGATGTGCGGCAACAGGCTAAGCAGGCAGAGAAGGGCCAAATTCTGTATGCAGTGACAATGTGACACACTGTTGTTCTGCTATTATGTTCTGTTATGCAGACTGTGCAGCTTATAACAATGCAATTCTCACAACTAAAATGTGCAACATTTGTCAGCTCTACATATGACACAAAAGTTGTCAAATGCTGATTTTACCCATTTGTCAATTCTTCAAAATAGTTTGATCAAGAAATCCATGTAAATTTCGTACAACCTTAGTGGCCCCAAGCCCCACACATCACTTCTATAAACTTCACGTATATGAAGTATTTTCACTTGTGAGGGATTGTTTTCAATCCAGAGGCACAGGAATTACAGTACATATGGAATTCCATAAATGTAGTATGCAGTAAGAAATACTTTAACTAAGCATTGTCTACGGCCTTGAGAACTGGCTGTCTTGGTTGATAAGCTATGTATAAAATAGTAAAAAAGCAAAGGTCAGGCGCGCACTCTAGTTCCCAGTCTTTTTAATCCTCAAACTAGTAATAACAGGGTTTGATCCCAGCAATGTTCAAAAATAACAGGGTTAAATCCCAACTGCCACAAAATGTTCAAAAAGAAATATACCAGGGTTAAAGCCCAACTGCCAGTTCAAATGCACAATAGTTTGGCTCCTCCAAGTACTTTCGAGTCTCCAACTCTCTTCAGGGAGGCTGTGTTTATATTCAGCTGTTGCCAATTGCTTGTTTAATTACAGTCTCAAGGAATTCTGGTCTTTGTAGTGATGCCACAATCTTTTGTTAAGGAGACCAGCAACTAACTCCCCTCCAAACACACACATCTTACCCACAAATTGGGGGCTGGGGGGAAACCATGATTATGACTCTTCAAAGTGAGGGCATGATAACCCCCGGTGCTGCTGCCTCCAGGACCCGGGCTTCCTGCAACATTAATTAAAAAAGAAAAGGCCAGGTGTGCACTCTAATTCCCAGTCTTTTTAATCCTCAAACTAGTAATAACAGGGTTTGATCCCAGCAATGTTAAAAAATAACAGGGTTAAATCCCAACTGCCACAAAATGTTCAAAAAGAAATATACCAGGGTTAAAGCCCAACTGCCAGTTCAAATGCACAATAGTTCTGCTCCTCCAAGTACTTTCGAGTCTCCAACTCTCTTCAGGGAGGCTGTGTTTATATTCAGCTGTTGCCTATTGCTTGTTTAATTACAGTCTCAAGGAATTCTGGTCTTTGTAGTGATGCCACAATCTTTTGTTCAGGAGACCAGGAATTAACTCCCCTCCAAACACACACATCTTACCCAAAATTGGGGAGTGGGGGGAAACCATGATTATGGCTCTTCAAAGTGAGGGCATGATAACCCCTGGTGCTGCTGCCTCCAGGACATTAATTAAAAAAGAAAAGGCCAGGCGCGCACTCTAGTTCCCAGTCTTTTTAATCCTCAAACTAGTAATAACAGGGTTTGATCCCAGCAATGTTCAAAAATAACAGGGTTAAATCCCAACTGCCACAAAAAGTTCATTTTGGGATTTAACCCAGGTATATATTTTTTGCAACAGGTTTAATTGACCAGGACCTGGAGTGCGCGCCTCGCCCTCCTTCATTTGTTCACTTAATGCTATGGGAGTCCCGGGCTACAGAGGCAGCGGCACTGGGGTTATTGTGCCCCACTTTGGAGAATCATAAAGATGGTTCTCTCCCCTCCCCCAAACCTGGGAAGGACTTGTGCTTTTGGAGGGGTGTCGGTCCGTGGTCACCTGAACTGAAAAAACGTTTTCACTACAGCTACCAGAATCCTTTGAGCCTAATCAGTAACACCTGTTAATGAAACACAGCCTCTCTGATGATTATTTGAGATATAAAGCGCTTGGAGGAGAACAACTACAGAAAACAGAACTGCAGCTGATGGGATCTAACCCTGTTAATACTGAGCAACTGAATTGCAGCCGAAGGGATCTAACCCTGTTAATACTTGTTCATCTTTGGGTTTTGCAGCAGATGGCATTTAACCCTGGTGAATGCTTGTCCATTTTGGGATTTAACCCAGATATATATGTTTTGCAACAGGTTTAATTGACCAGGACCTGGTGTGCGCGCCTCGCCCTCCTTCATTTGTTCACTTAATGCTATGGAAGTCCCGGGCTCCAGATGATGCGGCACCGCGGTTATTGTGCCCCACTTTAGAGAATCATTAAGATGGTTCTCTCCCCTCCCCCAAACTTGGGAAGGACTTGTGCTTTTGGAGGGGTGTCGGTGCCTGGTCTCCTGAACTGAAAAGCCTTTTTCACTACAGCAACCAGAATACTTTGAGTCTTATCAGTAACACCTGTTAATGAAACACAGCCTCCCTGATGATTATTTGAGATAAGAAAGCGCTTGGAGGAGAACACCAGCTACACCGAAAGGAGCAGGGCCGGAGCCCTCTCCCTGCCGCCCGCATGATGACTCCATGAAAGAAGAGTCATTCAGCCCGTGACGGTGAGCAATCAGATCAGCATAGAAAATCATTCACAATTGATCTGAACCTCTGCTTTGCAGTGCGGTTCATCTTTAATCTGCATTTCTGCCACCAGAACCCACATTCCCTGTGAATCCCCACCCCCGCCATTACCTACAACGAGGTCAATGGGCGCCGCATTTTTCGCCAGTACCGGATGCACACAGCAGGTTGGGCCAGCCTCCAGACTTCGGATTGGCTGCCTACCTGTACTTCTGTGCCTGCCCCCACCGACAGGCGGAAGCCAGAGGGCGGAAGAAGTGCGCAACGCAGAAGGGCCCAGCAAAAGGGCCTCTCTGCGCCTGTCTGTTGCCGTTTGGGCCGTTGGCCAGGAACCCTGCCCAAATCACCTACTGCATACTACTCCGTAAGTTCAATTGTTCCCCTGACTTTTTGTTAAGCAACTCTCGCTGCTGTAACGCCCTGCCGCACTCATACTAACTTTCACAAGCAGCTAACCAAAGACTATGCCGGGTTATTCCTCCATAACCAAGGTGCACTGATTGTGTTCCACTGCCAGCCTCTAGTGGCCCTGCCACTGTGTTGCCAATGCTATTGTGATGCCATTGCCATTGTATTCCTCTGCCAGCCTTTAGAGGCATTGCCACTGTGTTGCCTATGCTATTGTGCTGCCATTGCCATTGTGTTCCTCTGCCAGCCTCTAGCGGCCTTGCCACTGTGTTGCTAATGCCATTGTGTTCCCCTGCCAGCCTCTAGTGGCCTTGCCACTGTGTTGCCAATGCTATTGTGATGCCATTGCCATTGTATTCCCCTGCCAGCCTCTAGCGGCCTCACCACTGTGTTGCTAATGCCACTGAGTTCCTCTGCCAGCCTCTAGTGGCCTTGCCACTGTGTTGCCAATGCTATTGTGCTGCCATTGCCATTGTGTTCCTCTGCCAGCCTTTATCAGCCTTGCTATTGTGCTGCCAATGCCATTGTGTTCCTCTGCCAGCCTCTAGCGGCCTTGCCACTGTGTTGCTAATGCCATTGTGTTCCTCTGCCAGCCTCTAGCGGCCTTGCCACTGTGTTGCTAATGCCATTGTGTTCCACTGCCAGCCTTTAGCGGCCTTGCCACTGTGCTGCCAATGCCATTGTGCTGTCTCTCCAACCCTGAGCGGCCCTACCACAGTGTTCCCTTGCCAGCCTTTATCGGCCCTGCCACTGCGCGCGTCACCAGCCCCTAGCTACCCTGTCAGCCCTACCACTGCCACGACCTGCCCCTAGCACTGTACCGCATAGCACCACCCGAGTCAGTGCTCTAATGCATCCCCCTGCCACCCACCTCACAGTGCCCATACCCCCCCCTCTCCTTCTCCTCTATCTCGCTCATTTCTCTCTCTCTTTGGGCCATCTGCAGCTTGCTCCCTGCATACCCAGACCTCTCACCACCGCCCTCCATCATGCCTCACTCCTCCCTAACCACATCACCACACACCACTCTCAACCACTGCATCACCACTCCTCCTGAACACCCTCTTAGGCGTTACAGACTAAGAACCCCACCAAACCCTAATTTTTGCTCCGCAGCTCCCCACCGTCTACCCATTGTAGGAACCAAAAGCTCAGCTATCGCACCCACACAACATATTTACGCTGACACCCTCCAGCACACGCACATACCCACCTCCACACGCTCATTCATGCACCCATCCCTCCATCACTCACAAGTGCTCCCACCACCTCGGTCTCACCGAACACCAGCGCTCATGACCCACCACCTACCAACCGCACCCCAAAATGCACACTCATCAATGCACGCTCCATCCATGCCCATGCCATAGAGATCAATGACCTCATCACCACACACAAACTAGCCATGTTAGCAGTATCTGAAACTTGGCTCCATGAGGCATCCAACCCATTCATACACCTTGCCCTCCCCCAGGATTACACCATCCTTAGGCAGGACCGCAACACCTCTAAAGGAGGGGGCGTCGCCCTCATCTATAGAAACTCACTTGCCATTAGGCAGTGTAACCAACATTGGGACAACATCGCTGACATTCTCTATGCCAAACTAGCTCTCTCCCCTAATTGCACCATCAACCTCTTAGTCACATACAGAACACCAGGCTCTCCTCCGGACGTCCAAAAGCATCTCCTCCAAATCATTAGCAACAACCTGAAAAGCTCCAACAAAACCATTCTACTTGGTGACCTTAACCTTGGCTTAGATGACCCTAAGGACAAATCTGCCACCCACCTGGCCAACGATCTTTCCAACATGGGGTTCATCCAAAAAATCACCAAAACTACTCACTGCAAAGGCCGGTCAATCGACTGGGTAGCAGATCATAACTGTTCATCATCCATCACCTCCATCTCAGCCCTCCACTGGACAGATCACCATCTCTTCCAATTCTCCATCCCCACCACGCCCACCCGTAAAACCCTTACTTATGCACCCCCCGCCAAAGTCAGAAGCTCCAAAAAGCTCACAGCGACCAATCTCGCTCCTCTTCCCGATATCCCTGAACTCAAGCATTCCTTTATCCAAGAACCCACCTCTCTTGCTAACATCTACAAACACGCCCTCACCCAAGCCATTGACTCTATTGCCCCGTTGGAAGACAAAAAAGGAAAAAAATCCATGCACTCCAACTTTTGGTTCTCAGAAGAACTATCTGTCTTGCGCACCTTGAAGCGCAAAGCCCTATCCCACTGGCAGTCTACGCCCAACCAATCCTCTCTCAACGAGTTCAGAGAAATCTCACGGACCTACAAAAATGCCATCTTCGAAGCTAAATCTGAATCATAAAATCAAAGAATAACCAAATCCAACTCCAAAACCAGAGAAATATTCTCTATCTTCAAAGAACTCACCACTCCCAAATGCAGCCCAGACGAAATCATCAAGGATGAAGCTTGGTGAACAGGCATCCAGACAGCCCTCCTAAATAAAGTCAAAACGCTTCAAGACAAAATTGCATCCCAACGTAAAGCACTCAATACCTCTGCCAGGCCCTCCTCTCTCCCCCCTCACAACCCTCACCCGCAAATACCTCTATTTGCCTTCAGAGAAGTCACAGAACTAGAAACTGCTGCCCTACTCAAAAACATCAAACCTTCCACTTGCAAGGGGGACATATGCCCTCCCACTATCATCAAAGAGTGCTCACAAGCCCTCACCCCCATCATCACAGCTTTCATCAATGTCTCCTTCTTCTCAGGAACCGTACCTCATTGCCTAAAAGAAGCCTGGGTTCGCCCACTCTTAAAAAAAAAAACACCTTAGATCCCACCTCCCCCAGCAACTATCACCCCATCACCACCGTCCCCTTCCTCCTCAAAATCCTTGATAAAGCAGGCCACAACCAAATTCAGCAATACATAGAGACCCATGCTATCCTAGGCAGAAGACAATCAGGCTTTCGCAAAGGCCATGGGACCGAAACTGCCCTACTAGATTTAAAAAATCAAATCACCAAAATAATGGATACAGGCAAACCTGCTCTCCTCCTGCTACTCGACCTCTCCGCAGCATTTGACCTAGTGGACCATGACATCCTCACATCTCACCTCTTCGATGCAGCCCACCTCTCCCTTAAAGCAACCTCCTTGATCACATCCTTTCTAGAAGGTCGAGCCATGAAGGTGTATTCTGACCAGGCCAATGCTCCTCCGACCACCATAAGCTGTGGAGTCCCACAAGGGTCATGCACTGCACCGACTCTATACAACCTCTTCACTAAACCCCTCTTCAACCTACTGGACTCCCTCGGCATAGCTTACACAAACTATGCCGATGACACTCAAGTCCTCCTCCCCCTCACTGGAGACTATGCCCGAGACACAGAAGCCCTCCTCAACATTTACTCCACGATCCAAGCATGGATGGCAATCAATGGCCTCTCCCTTAACAGAGACAAAACAGAGATCATCATCCTGGCCCCCAGCGAAATCCTATTCAAGCTCAGCCAAAACTACTCACACATAAACATCGACAACACCAACATACCTGTATACACTGCTGTGAAGACCCTAGGAGTATTCTCAGACGCTACTCTCTCCATGACAAGACAAGTCAACGCCATCTCCTCCTCCTCCGCACTGACCACCAAACTCATCTTCGCCATAAAACCCTATCTCACCACTCCCAACTGCCGCTCCATTGCCAGAGCCACCATAGGGCCCAGGCTAGACTATTGCAACGCCCTCTTAGCCGGCACCTCGACTAAAAATCTTAACAAGCTCCAAACAATGCAAAACAATGCGCTCTGCGCTGCCCTGCACATCCCCAAATTCAACCATGTGTCGCAGGCCAGAAGAAACGCTCACTGGCTCCCAGTTAAAGAAAGAATTAACTTCAAAGTACTCTCCCTTACACACAAATGCATCAATCATACCACTCCCTCCTACCTAGCAGAAACCATCATCAGGAAATCCTCCCTTCGTCCTATAAGAACCCCCCATGACAACCAACTCCGAGTTCCCACCATAAGAAGAGCTACAGCTGGAGGCATTGGCTTCCCACACATAGCACCTAAGCTCTGGAACAACCTCCCTAACTCTCTCAGAGCGGAACCCTCGCTGCTTTCCTTTCGGAAATCCCTCAAAACCATGCTCTTCACATAAGCACCTCCCTTCCGACATGAATGACACATATTTTAAACACCCTGTTGTCTGCGCTGCTTATGTATGTAACTAAAACTTGATACTGTAATTCAAAATGCCTGTAAACTTAACAACCTTCCTTCTGTAACCAGCCAAATGCTTATATGTAACAGCGCCACGATGCCCACGGGCTGAGCGTGCGCTTCAAAAATACGAATAAATAAATAAATAAATAAATGAATAAATAAACAACTACAGAACTGCAGCTGATGGGATCTAACCCTGTTAATACTGAGCAACTGAATTGCAGCAGAAGGGATCTAACACTGTTAATACTTGTTCATCTTTGGGATTTGCAGCAGATGGGATTTAACACTGGTGAATACTTGTCGATTTTGGGATTTAACCCATATATATATATATTTTTTGCAACTGGTTTAATTGACCAGAACCTGGAGTGTGCGCCTCGCCCTCCTTCATTTTTTCACTTAATGCTATGCATAAAATAGTGCTGCACTGTAAAACAAAAACAAAAAAAACCTACATTTGGGCTAATTTGTATACCCACAATGCATTCCTCATAAATCTCTGAAACACCTTGCTCCTGTTTCAATACTTCAGGTTCTACAACAATTTCCTTTTCCTGTTAACCGACCGTTAGTATTGCTCTGCCTTTGAGTTGCTGAGTTGTGACAGTGTTGAAGTTAATGTCACCGTAGAGTTGTTCTACAGGGTCTTGTTATTTAATTTAAAAACAGGTTGGATGCAACTTTATAGTTGCACCACTTCTTCCATCGGCTACTTCTAATAGTCAGTCTGAAAATTCGTTCTCACTTTATATTGTTCACATATGGAATTGGGTCCATAGCCTATGTTTCTTTATACGACTGGCAACAGTTAGAGATCTTGACGCTCATAGCATCCCCGGTAGGACTTGCTTGAAGTCTCCGCCTAGTAGCATAACTTTGCCTCCAAAAGACTTGTCTAATCCTGTCAGATTGCGCAGTAGTCTGTCTACTGCTCTGTCTACTGCTTGAAAAACATGAACGTGCGTCATTGGTACTTCGTCCCACACTATCAGTTTTGATGGAGAAGAGCCTCAGCTTCTTTTGTGTTCAGCTTTAAATTGCATGTTGAAGTTGCATTCAGAAGCAAAGGTATCTTGAACATAGTGTAAGCAGGTCTGCCTCCTGCTAACAGAGTTGCTGCAATACCTGTAGATGCAACAGGAGTAACACTATCTGCATTGTCTCATATGGCGTGTACTAGAGTTGAGTATAGAAATGTCTTTCAGTGTTGAGTAGTGGTCGGGTTATTGTAAATGGCCTAAATAATAGGGTTGTCAAGGGTTTTGACCCATGTTGAATCCTTAGACTGGGTAGATGTGGGGATGAGCTGTCGCCGCCCATTATTCTATCCCAGAACAAACTAAATCAATAGACTGGGTGGATGTGGGGATGAGCTGTCGCCGCCCACATACACGCCAGAATCCAGGAGAACTGCGCAGTTGGCACAAGACCACTCCAAAGATACAACCTTCTTGTGGGGGGTTTCCACATCAACAGTCTACTGTAAGGATGCCATCAAAACAATGTTAAGCAAGGGTCCTATACTATCAAGCAAAAGACCACTCTATTGAAATGCAGTAATTCAAGACAGATCCCAAAAATGGGTGCAGTACCAGCTTTGTCCACAAACTGGCGCTAGCGGTCTAAACTCTGACAGGGAAACTGTATTTAGGAGTTGCAAGAGGGGCAGGGACTTCAATGCTTGTTGGTTAATTGAACATTTTAGCCACCTGCTGTTCCCAGAGGCCAAGAGGCTGAGAACCCTTAACACCCCAGAGACTCACAACAGGAGGCAGGATATCACATGGCCCTTCTGAGTGAGAGGGAGGGGGTTTCCCTTTCAGCCTGGAGGAGAGAGACAATAGCCCCTTTCAGTTGAATGGGTTATGTTAATTTTGAGTGTTTCCCGTCAACAGCCCTCTGCCAGCAAGGAGAGACATGTGATCACTGACCCACCCAGACTTCTGGAGGCGGACCCAAACACTTTGGGGAGTTGAATTGCAACAAATATATATTTTATAGAAACAGTGATAAATTATTGTAACCAAATGACAGGAATGTACAACTTTGAGAGTCTTAGTATGGAAAATGCCCTCACGATTTGAGTCCAAACTCCGATTTGTACCATGTTCTGGGCAAAACCCCGCTAATTATGAATATTGTAGACACTGTATTTAAGCTAGAGACATGGAAAGTTACTGGGATATATGTGGAAGGGAAATGTACCTTTGTATAATTTTTGATGAAAAACCAATGTTGCAAAACCCACTAAAATCGAAAATAAGTTGCCATTTTTGAATGCAAGCTGCTAGAAACGCCAGAGTCGGGACAGGGACTATCTTTAGTAATATATGATGTGTGTATGTGATGTCAAACAACTGTGTACCTGGGAAATATGTATTTGGATCAGGAATAGATTTGTGTGCACATTGACCAGGGGAGTGTCATTTCTGCAAGTCATAAAAATGACATCACTCTGACACACTATCCCTTCCCGAATTAGGGACCAAAGAATCTATTGGCCTATCAAATCAAGAGAGGGGCAGGCTTAGTGATGCTAGCCTCTCAACCCACTTTTTAAAACACATAAAAAGAGACTGCTGGGACAGGTAGAGACATTCAATTCCATTTGCTGCGGAGCATGCTGACCGACGACTTCCCCTCCAGAGATCCAACACTTAGACTTCCAAGCTAAACAGAGACTACAGAACTTTGAACCAAGAGGGCCCACTGCAAGCAAAAGTATTTCTCAGCAGGCCTCAGCATCCTTAAAATCATTTGCAAACTATTCCACAGCCGGGCGAGCTGTCTGAATTCTTTTCCAAGAACTTTTGCCAGTACCCAGGGAGCAGTGTTACATCCAGAATCCACTTGATCTGGACCGGAAAGCAGTGCAGTATCCAGAACCAGAGGCCGCTGTATCCAGAGAGGCTAGACCAGCCGAGCAGAGCTGACCCAGACGCTGTGAGCAGAACCGCCCGAAGTCCATTCCAGTTGATCAGATCCGTGACGAAGCCCATTCATTTCAAAATTAGGAGTGAGTATCCGCCAGAACTGTGCAGAACCCAATCTCTTAGTTAAATAATCTAATCCAAACTATTTTAACCTAATTAGAACAGCCTCCTAGAAATCGTGTCATCTGTCATTTTTAAAGCTGCACAACTGTCACCTGTCAATTCTGCAGCTACAAGCTGTCACCTGTCATTTTGAGTTTACTTTAAATCCGAAAATTTACCTTTATTAAATCGTCCGTATCTCTGGAACCGTTTGTCCTAGGAACGAGATTTAACATTCTTCTGAAAGCATAGAATCTAAGCTTATACTTTTACCGCAATCGTGATTTACGCACTCGCAAAATGTACCGCAATTTGCGATTTGGCCTGATTTCGTCATCTGTAAAAAGATAGCCGCTTTTGCCTGAACTGCTAAAATCGGTTTGCAACCTAATAACCATCCCTGAACCATTGTTAGGGCTGAACTGAACTGAAAGTGTCTACCACTCACCCTGAACCTCCTATAGGGAATTAAAAGCAATTTTAGCATTTTTCACTTCCTTGCCACCACATTACAAAGCACATTACAAAGCACTCTTGCCTGTGTTTTAAAAAGCATACCTGTTGTCTAAGCTTGCTGGGGGGGGGGCTGAATTCCGTATTGTATTTGATTGTATTCCTGAAGACTGTGTGTGTTACTTCCATCTCCTTGCATTGCATATGGGGGGGGGGTGAATTGCCACCAGGGGAAAAGTGAACATATTATCTCTTGTGAAACCATATCAGTTTATTTTCTGTACTGCATTTATTCCACCTTGCATTTCCTTGAAATCATAAAGCATTTCAGCTACCTCATCCTCTATACTACTTCTAAGTAACCAAATCAGTCTACCAGTAGAACATTATCCATTGTTGATCACGGTCATATTTTAAGTGTGATATCCAATATTAATTTATTATAAAAGTGTGATAGATATATATTGTTATTTTTCTCAAATAAACCTTTTAAATTTGCAAAACAGACCTACTTCTTGGCTCAGTGGGGTCAGGGGGATTCTAAGAGAGGGGTGTTATATAAGGGTTGTCATCCAGAGTACATGAACTGGACCTAAAAATATATCAATAAGGGTTTCCCTCAGCATCCCAGACTAGGCATTGACTTAGCTGTGGTGTTGAAGTGAAGCCGCTTAACAAAGTGGGGGCTCGTAGCCGGAGATTCTGGGTTAGATCTATCACTTGTGCAGATTAATACAGTGTGCTAACTGACAGAAGACATACATCCGGTCGGATCACCACGCTGTGTTACGCTGTAAAGAACTCCTCAAAGGAACGCTCTAAGGAAACGGTCTGTTTTGCAAAAATAAAATACAAACTTCTGTAAGTCAGGAAGGAACTCAAATTCCAGAATGAAGACACTGGTAGACATCAAAATAGCCAGAGAGCACTTCTTACATGAGCTATTTGTGAGAGGTGAGTGGACTCATCAGGACCAAACGGTCTGGTTGCAGGCAATCGCGCAACAGGTCACTGAAACAGGGTCAGATATATGGAGAGATCAGGGTCCCCTACATGTGGCCCTGAGTGAACTGTATATGGCCCCTAAAGCCAGAGATGAACATAATAAGATTGCCAGGATAGCGGCATATTTGTACCTATATATGGGAGCCATGCAGGACAAATGTGCTGAAGGCCAAGATCTGGCAAATAGGCAACAGATGCCGTTAGAGAAGGCCCAACTGATCTGGACTCTTCTGAGCAGAGGCTGCTCAGGAGCCAGGAGTCAGAAAATGACAGCAGACAGTACATCACTAAAATAAAGGAGGATATGGATGTGCTGCAACAGGAAAAGGGTGACCAGGATACCAGATTTCTGGCCTTACAGAGGGAGTACCAAGAAGGTTTGGACTCCCTACTGCAGAGCCAGAAAAAGCTGGAGCAACAATTAGATTTCAATATTGCATGTGCTGAGCAGGTAGTCACCCTACAAAGCCACCTAGATAGAGAAAAAGAGGAAAGCAATAAACTGATTTTGAAAGACCTGGATACCCAGGCAGAGTTTGACCAGGAGCGCCAGAAAGCTGGTGCCTTCCAAAGGCAAAGGGACGACCTGGCGGCACAGATGCAGGCTCTTAGTCAGGAAAGGGATACCTTAGGACAGGAAGTCTGCCACTTAAAAAGGAAAATGGAAGAAAATCACCAGGCCCTCCAGGGACTGGGTGACCTCCAAAAAGAACACCAGAACTTGTTAGAGCACACCAGGAGGGTGGAGGAGGCTCTGGCAAGAAAGGAGCAGGCCAGTAGGGATGGGACTCAGGAGGTAACCCTTCTGCAGCAGAGACTGGCCCAGTACTCCAGGACCAATCAGGAGGCACAGAGAGAGAATGAGGCTCTCTGCCAGCACAATGATAGGCTCCAGCAACAGGTAGCGATGCAGGAGAGACTGATAGAGTCTAGTAAGGCCTTAACTGAGGAACTGAAAGCGCAGGCTCTTGCATTGCAACAGGGAGCAGGGGCGGATAGAGTTGAGGTTCGCTGGGAAAGAGAAACTCCGGAGCATAACCTCAGAAGCCCTAGTACCAGAGGCCTTCATCTCTCCCAGTCCCTGGACTCTGCCACCCCCATGTCCCTCGCGCACATGAGCCCAGGGCCATGGGGATGGCAGATTACTATCCAGCTAGAAGTATGGGGCTCATAGGCCAGTACCTCCCAGGAATGGATGGGCGGGCATCCGGGTATGGGCACCCAAGCACAGTGCAATTTAGTGGGGAACCCCAGGAGAGTAGGCCCATTAAGGGCATCCTGAAAACCTCTGCCCAGTTAGGTCAGTGGGGGGGCATCCATCAAATCCTGGCAGCAAGGAGGGATCTGAAGACTCCTCTGAGCATTACAGGACACAGGAGACCAGGTCCCCACATTCTGCCAGCCATTCCCAGGCTCGCAGAATCCGGGAAAACCTGGAAGATCAGACGGGCACCTCTGGGAGAAGTGCTTCTGAGTCAGAGGATGAATGGACCAGGGTTACCCGAACCAAAAAGGCCAATAAGGCAAAAAGGGCCTTGCTTAAGGACCCATTGAAACAAATAAAGGCAATAAGGAGTGTCATCACGCCTTATCATAAGAACGCCAAGTATTCTGTTTGGGAACACTTGGAGCTCTATGAGCAAATGATGGAGACTTTCCATTTGAAGGACAGCAGTAGCTGCATCCAGTACGTCAAATGGACCTTCTCACCATAATACTCCAGTTTCTTTGCAGGACTGAAGGATCAAAACCATTCAAGGTGGTCCACATACAGGGCGGCATTCTTGAAACATTTTTCTGTGCACAGAAATCCTCAAGAGGCTCGCAAGGCAGCCTACAATTTGCAATGTGGGGAGGATCAGGCCCCACAAGAGTTTGTGCAAGAATTAAAGCGTACTTTTGTGCAGACCACCAGAAGGGTGCGCACGGATAGCAGAGAATTTATCAATACGTCTTTCCATGCCTTACCCAAATACATAATGACCCAGCTCGTGAGAGATTTTCATGAGAAAAGATCTTTAGACTGGGTCATTGAACAGGCTACCCGGATCTATGAGGTGCAGAAGCCCATCGAAAATAAAAATAATGCGCAGAAAAACCCCAAAACCAACAGCACCCCTGCTGCTGCAAAGGTGGCAGAGGTAAAGGTCACCCCCATTTTGGATTTGGAGATGGGGGGGCCTAAAAACCTACCTGCACCTAATAATGCCAAGTCCAGAAGGCCCTCGGGCCAGTCACAGACAGGGAGTCGAGGAGGTAGTCCCACAAATGGGGTCCCTCGCTCACCTGATTATGTAAGTCCCCGCTACAAGGGAAACCGACCCATCCTGGGTTATGTGTGGACTCCTCCAGCCCAAGGGGGGGATCCAGCCAAGCACCTGACCCAGGGAACTTCCTTCCTAACGTCCCCCAGGAGGGCAGAAATTCACCAAATCCTGGGCAGAACTTTTTCCCCAGGTATCCACCCAATTTCCAGCCCCAAAATCATCCATCCTTCTTTCCCCAATTCCCTGAGCCCAGAAAACCTAATCCGGGAGAGGGGAGGCCAAGGGTGGAGGGGTACCCAAATCTTCCCAATCCGGGGTATTACCAGAGAAGTGATAGCTACCCTTCCCGGGATCAGCCCAGGGGAGAAAATAGAGCCCCGTATCAGCCTGAGCGGGTTTCACAACTTGAGCGCCAGGTCCAAAATATGGCACGAGATCTGGGTCACATACTGAGGGCTCAACAGAACCCTCAGATGAGCATGCCACAGCAGAATGCCCCAAACTCTGGCCCTGGTGCTCCAGAACAATGACAGTGGCAGCACCCCGATAACCCACCGGTTCCCAGGGAGGAGGCACAAGGGGAAGGGGGGGTGTAAAGCCTTGGAGGAAGCTTCCTTCCCAACTTGTAAACAGCCCCTGGAAAACCAGGAACCGGAAACAAAATCTCCTGCCCCTGAAAGTCTGCCACCGAAGGAGCAGGGGGGGTAGGAGAAACAAAGGACCCAAACAGACCCACTTTGTGGAGGAGGTACAGGTCTTCCAATTTGAGGGAGAGGGATCCCAAGAGGATCCTGGGGAAAGGATCTTCTCCTTCAGAGATGGGCGAACTCCTCCCAAGGAAAAATGGATCCCAAGGGATGCCAATTCAGACTGGGGAGATGTGGAGACTGAGCTACCGGCGCCCATCATCTCATCCCAGAACCGACAATACCAAAATCCCATGGGTCAAACCCATCCTGATGACTGCCTCCAAAAAGGGGCGGGCGGCCCAGAACCCGAAACCATTTCCAGTTGCCAACTTTTTCTTTCAGATTCCCCAGGCTCTTCACAGAATTCTGCCCAAATCTCTTCTCTCGCCATGTCCGAAACCAGAAAATTAGCCCACCAGTTGTTCAAAAATGTGCATTATCTGTGCCCCCTTGAGGAGAAGGAGGGAAGATATTATGCCCCGGTACAAGTACAGGGGCAGGGTACAATTTCAGCGCTGGTGGACACTGGATCTCCAGCTACCCTTCTGTCCAGAAGGGCCTTTGATGAACTGAATTTAGGAAGGGGAGAGAATTATCGTATTCCTCTCACCTCTCTTCCTGGACAACTCCAGAACTTTGACGGGAAGGAAATTCCCGTCGAGGGGATGGCAGATTTGGACATTAAAATTGGGCGACACAAGGTGAAACACCCGGTCATAGTAGTGACTCCAGAGGGCACCCCTTGTTTACTAGGGAATGACCTCCTGAGAAGGTTGTCACCCCTAATAGATTGCGTAAACAAGGTCCTCTGGACCCAGACTAGCCGACCAATAAAATTAAAACAGAGTGTCAACCATGTTAGTTTAAACGGCACCTGCCACATGGTTGAACAAAAATCTGACCAAGTAGAATTTCACTTCCAGAACAACCAAATTCCAGATGTGACAGTAATAGCAGTAGGACAACAAACTGGGGATGGGGAGTCCTCTCTATTTCTGAAAATCAACCTTCCTTCCAGTCTAAGGTGGCATTCCACACTGGGAGGGAATATTCTGAAATTCTATACAAATTCATAATCAGAAAATCTTACTCTTATAGTCCAAAATGATGAGAAATCAGCTCAAAGCTTGGCTGATATTCAGAAAATTGGAGAGCAGTTGTTCATCCCTGTTCAGTTAAATGATGGGAAGGACTCTGTTCTCGCCCGAGTGTGTGTGAACAACGGTAAGAGCTTCATCAGCGAAGCCATGTTTCACCAACTCCCAAAAGATCCAGCCATTCCCACATTCAAACTGATAGACAAATGGGAAATGGACCTGGAAGCACCCAATTCAAAACATCTCATGCCAAGCAGGTGTATGCTCAAAATCTCCATTGGCAACAAGAGCATAGTCCATAATTGTTGGGTCGTGCGAGACGTCATTGCCGCCTTTTACTTACGCAGTGACATTCTCAATCGCTTTGCCATTAGTTTGGACCTAATAAACTTCAAAGCTTGGTCCCGATTAGCTGATAATCCCATTGGCTTTGATGATCCAGAAAAAGCATTTAGGTCAGCTCAATTGCTACCTTATGCAGTTGAAATTCAGATCAAAGAGGAAGTCACCATCCCAGAAAGGACCCAACAATTCTCCCTGGAAGTAAAAGTTAAAGAGGACAAAAATTGAAAAACCCTGATGCTTATATACATCTAAATGCTTCTCTCCAACAGCAAGGGTTGGGGGTAAACCCAACATCATTAGTCAACATAGAACATGACACCATTCCAATAGAGGTGGATAACAGCGACTTACAGAGTATTACTCTAGCCGCAGGCACCATCATTGGAATAGCGGTTGATGACCGACATTTCTCCATTGATTTAGGAAATGAACTGTTAGGACAAATCCCCAAGGACTGTTTTGACAGTGACAGGGATGACAATGCAACACCAGACAGGATTTTCACCCGGCATGGGGGGAACTTCCTGGTGTACCCTTCTTGCCCTTATGGTAAGGAAGATGTGACTTATGACTTAAGAGGGGACGAGGTGATTTTCCAGGTCCATGAGGGGTGCCTTTCCCACCTGAAGCCTTCAGTCCAAATCAGCACTCTGACCAGGGACTTCTCCACCCAGCTGGAGGAGGCCGCTGAGATAGCCAAACCAGAAGTCTTTCCAGGCTTCAGGCAGATGGTGGAAGAGAGGGTCAACCTAGCTGATGCCTGCGTGACTCTGGAACAGAAGCAAAAGTTGAAACAAGTTTTCTTGGATTTCCAAGATCTCTTTGCGGTAGACTCATATGACTGTGGTCGCACGGACATCCACACCACAACAATTCCCACCGACCCTGGAATGACTCCAGTGTTTGTGAAGCAATATCGTTTGCCTCTCGCATCCATGGAGTCCCTTACTGAAATAATTAAGAACCTTGAGTCCCGGGGAATAATCTGTCCAGTACACAGCACCTTCAATAATCCGGTGCTGGGAATATTGAAGCCAAACGGCCAGTGGAGACTCTGCGCCGACCTTAGAGAGCTCAACAAATGGGTCCATACTTCCCGATGGCCTCTGCCCTACATTGACCAAGGGCTGGCTCAGATTCAAGGGTCACAAGTATTCACTGCAATAGACCTGACCAATGGATACTGGACCGTGCCTGTCAGTAGGGAGGACCAATACAAACTGGCTTTTACCTTTGGGGGCCAGCAGTACACCTGGACCCGGACTCCCTTCGGATACCTCAACTTCGGCAATTAATTCAACATTTTCTTACATAAGGCCATGCCCGACCTGGGTGCGAGGGGTAACCTGACTTATGTAGATGATGTCCTCATCAAAAGTTCATCTGTGGGGGAACACATAGCGGAGATCCGTTATGTTCTGACGCAGTTGAGGGCCGCCGGAGCAAACTTTCCTTTCATAAAGCACAGTGGTGTAGAACCCGTGTTAATTTCTTGGGGCATGAGATTACTCCTCAGGATCTCTGTCCCCAGGAAAAGAAAGTGGAAGCACTCCAGAAACTGAAGCATCCCACAACTCTGCAGGAACTAAGGAGCCTCCTTGGACTGACTAATTACAGCAGAAAGTTCATTGAGGGCTACGCAGAAATCACCAGACCCCTGATTCATCTCTTGAAGGGGAGGGGGTCAAGTGGGAATGGGGTCCAGAACAATCCGAGGCAGTAAGACAACTCAAGAGAAGCTTCTCACAAGCGCCTTGCCTAGTTTACCCTGTCAGAAACAAGGAGTTCTTCCTGGAGACAGGGTTCTCTAATACGTGCTTGACGGCAGTATTATACCAAAAGCATGACAAGGTCAATAAAGTAATCTCCTATGCAAGCAAAACTTTATCCTCTGTGGAGGAAAAATTCAACGATTGTGAGAAGGCACTCCTGGCAACGGTGTGGGCATTGAAGAATTACCGCCCGTTTATCCAGGGGGAACACATCATAGTGGAGACTCCACACCAGCCTCTGCAATATCTCCAAAGTGACAGAATCCGGGCCGGAAATGTGAGTAATTCCCGAATTACTTCCTGGATTCTGTCAATGCAAGGCTTTCCTGTGGAGGTCAGATATGGCCAAAACAAGAAGAGTCCCCTCGCGCAAGGTCTGGCTGACTTGCATGTGCACGAGGACGAAAGTCTAAAAATCAAAGACAACATGGAGGCATACCTTAATTCCCCACACAAAGTCTTTGAAGAACACAAGTGTGAGGGAATGCCCACTGTCTATGTGGATGGATGCTCTTACCATGTTGACAACAACAGGGAGAAAGAACTGGTGGCCGGCGTAGGGAATGCATGGGTGAAGGAGTTTCCAGAACCCTCCGCTGGATACAAAATTGGTCCCCGAAGTAGTCAGGTGGCGGAATTGATGGCTGTGCATCAGGCAATCCTCACTGCTGTCCAACATCAACTCCACGAACTGGTCATAATCACAGATTCAGATTATGTACGGAACGGGTTCGTGGAGCACCTGGTTAATTGGAAAACCAGAGGCATGTTATGTGCTAAAAACAAACCCCTGAAACATGGGAAGTTAATCCAAAATATTGATGATCTGGTCACATCGAATGGGATGACCATCTACTGGAAAAAGATCAAGGGTCATTCCAAAGTAGAGGGACCAGACAAAACTGGAAATGACTAAGCTGATCAGCTGGCCAAAACCGGGGCCATCCAAGGGGATCTAATCTAATCGAAATAGAGTCCCTGTTGGGGGAAATCCAGGTCACTGCTATCACTAGGTCCCAGACAAATGCTCACAATGATCTTTCAACTGCACAATGGAGTAAGGAGACCCCTGATGCTGATTTGATTACAGCTCAGAAGGGGGATCCAATAATTGGTAAGTTTTACCAACACATTGAGGACCCTGAGAACTTTCCCCTGACGGATACCGATTACATTGGGAAGGAGGACCTAAGAGTGTTGATGAAATGTCCAAAAATGTTCCGAATCCAAGACGGTTTGTTGGCAAAGAAATCCCAAGCTGGCCATGATCAGTGGGTGGTCCCTACCTCATTCCGAAGCCTGATGTTAAGTCACGCCCATGATGCGGCCGCCGCCGGTCATAGGGGGTTCCACACAACACTTGAAATCTTAAGAGAGATTGCATACTGGCCACACATGGGGCAGGACCTCGATCAATATTTGAAGGGGTGTCTTGTGTGTGCACAGTTTCAGCCATCATCCCTCACACACCGTGCGCCTCTCCAAAAGAGGGGGATGACACTGCCATGGTCAGATTTGCAAATCGACTTTATAGGCCCTGTAATTCGCTCGTCTAGAGGAAACAAGTACATGTTGACCGTTACATGCTTGTTTACCAAGTGGGTGGAATGTCTCCCAGCCCCAAATTGCAAGGCAGAAACAGCAGCTGCCTTGATGATTAACCACATCTTTTCCCATTTTGGTCTACCTCAAAGGATTGAGTCAGACAGGGGTAGCCACTTCACCAGTGAAGTAATGACAAAGAAGTGGGAGATACTGGGGGTTAAAAGGAAGCTACACATTGCTTACAGGCCAGCTTCTTCTGGAGCAGTGGAGAGATACAACCGAACCATTTTGAGCATATTAAAAATGTTTGTGACAGATTCTCAGCCAAGTTGGGATATCCGATTACCTCTGGTCCTAATGGCCATCAGATCTACCCCTTCATCTGCAACTGAAATGTCAACATTTGAGTTGCTGACCGGATGCAAGATGGTGCTTCCCCAGCATCTGCTTTACAGGACCCAAGAGCAGACACTGATAAATGCCTCCACAACTCATGAGTATGTGGAGAATTTAAGGAAACACCTTCAGCATGCTTTTTCCTATGCTCAGCGGAATCTAGAAAGATCAGCTGATAGCATGAAAACCCACTACGACCTGAAGACCACCAGGAAGGAATATACTGTGGGGAACCGGGTCTATCTATACAATTTCCTAAGGAACCAGGCCAAACAGCGAACATTTTCGCCTACATGGAAGGGACCGTTTCAAATTATAGACAAGATCTCCCCTGTAGCGTACAAGATCTGCATCCCCAAAGGCAGTTCGGCAGTGGGGGAAGACAAGTGGGTACATATAAATCAGTTAAAGTGTTGCCATCCCAGGCACACCCTGCAGCAACTGCAGGGGTCCTCTGCAATACCAGAGGGGGCCGCTCCAGAGTAAGTCAGTTCAAACTATATTCCACATATCAAAAATATAGTAACGTAATGCAAATGTTCCCTGTTATATATTGTTTTTAAAATCAGACTGCAAAATGCATTCGGATGTATAAAATGTACATGTTCGCCACACCATTAATAGTGGTTGAAAAATGTCTAGGAATGTGTATTGCCGCTTTTGCTTTATCATCCTAGGAGAGAGGAAACCATGGAGACTGACCAAGGAGGACGACCTAGGACCGGGAGCAGAGACCCGAGGGGCCCGGGGGAACCGCCCAATATTCCCATCAAGACTGGCGAGGAGAACCGATCGATCCAACTGGGTGGAGGAAAAGATGCTGAACTGTGCCATCTACAGAATTGGAAGACGATAATGCGGACATACCAGCACAGGGCTCAAAACATCCTTGGCACCCGACTTCCCCTCGACTCGAATCAAAGCGCAGTCGGGCGGGGGGTTTTGTCAAGGGTTTTGACCCATGTTGAATCCTTAGACTGGGTAGATGTGGGAATGAGCTGTCGCCACCCATTATTCTATCCCAGAACAAACTAAATCAATAGACTGGGTGGATGTGGGGATGAGCTGTCGCCACTCACATTCACGCCAGAATCCAGGAGAACTGCACAGTTGGCACAAGACCACTCCAAACATACAACCTTCTTGTGGGGGGTTCCACATCACCACTCTACTGTAAGGATGCCATCATAACAATGTTAAGCAAGGGTCCTATACTATCAAGCAAAAGACCACTCTATTGAAATGCAGTAATTCAAGACAGATCCCAAAAATGGGTGCAGTACCAGCTTTGTCCACAAACCGGCACTAGCGGTCTAAACTCTGACAGGGAAACTGTATTTAGTAGTTGCAAGACGGGCAGGGACTTCAAAGCTTGTTGGTTAATTGACAATCTTAGCCACCTGCTGTTCCCAGAGGCCAAGAGGCTGAGAACTCTTAACACCCCAGAGACTCACAACAGGAGGCAGGATATCACATGGCCCTTCTGAGTGAGAGGGAGGGGGTTTCCCCTTCAGCCTGGAGTAGAGAGACAATAGCCCCTTTCAGTTGAATGGGGTATGTTAATTTTGAGTGTTTCCTGTCAACAGCCCTCTGCCAGCAAAGAGAGACATGTGATCACTGACCCACCCAGACTTCTGGAGGCGGACCCAAACACTTTGGGGAGTTGAATTGCAACAAATATATATTTTATAGAAACAGTGATAACTTATTCTAACCAAATGACAGGAATGTACAACTTTGAGAGTCTTAGTATGGAAAATGCCCTCACGATTTGAGTCCAAACTCCAATTTGTACCATGTTCTGGGGCAAAGCCCAGCTAATTATGAATATTGTAGACACTGTATTTAAGCTAGAGACGTGGAAAGTTACTGGGATATATGTGGAAGGGAAATGTACCTTTGTATAATTTTTGATGAAAAACCAATGTTGCAAAACCCACTAAAATCGAAAATAAGTTGCCATTTTTGAATGCAAGCTCCTAGAAACGCCAGAGTCGGGACAGGGACTATCTTTAGTAATATATTATGTGTGTATGTGATGTCAAACAATTATGTACCTGGCAAATATGTATTTGGATCAGGAATAGATTTGTGTGCACATTGACCAGGGGAGTGTCATTTCTGCAGGTCATAAAAATGACATCACTCTGACACACTATCCCTTCCCAAATCAGGGACCAAAGAATCTATTGACCTATCAAATCAAGAGAGGGGCAGGCTTAGTGATGCTAGCTTCTCCACCCACTTTTTAAAACACATAAAAAGAGACTGCTGAGACAGGTAGAGACATTCAATTCATTTGCTGCGGAGAATGCTGACCGACAACTTCACATCCAGAGATCCAACACTTAGACTTCCAAGCTAAACAGAGACTACAGAACTTTGAACCAAGAGGGCCCACTGCAAGCAAAAGTATTTCTCAGCAGGCCTCAGCATCCTTAAAATCATTTGCAAACTATTCCACAGCCGGGCGAGCTGTCTGAATTCTTTGCCAAGAACTTTCGCCAGTACCCAGAGAGCAGTGTTACATCCAGAATCCACTTGATCCGGACCGGAAAGCAGAGCAGTATCCAGAACCAGAGGCTGCTGTATCCAGAGAGGCTAGACCAGCAGAGCAGAGCTGACCCAGACGCTGTGAGCAGAACCGCCCGAAGTCCATTCCAGTTGACCAGATCCGTGACGAGGCCCATTCATTTCAAAATTAGGAGTGAGTATCCGCCAGAAGTGTGCAGAACCCAATCTCTTAGTTAAAATAATCTAATCCAAACTATTTTAACCTAATTAGAAAAGCCTCCTAGAAATAGTGTCATTTGTCATTTTTAAAGCTGCACAACTGTCACCTGGCAATTCTGCAGCTACAAGCTGTCACCTGTCATTTTGAGTTTACTTTAAATCCGAAAATCTACCTTTATTAAATCATCTGTATCTCTGGAACCGTTTGTCCTAGGAACGAAATTCCTCTGAAAGCTTGGAATCTAAGCTTTCCAACAAGCCTAGAACCGACTTCCTACTCATTATACTTTTACCGCAATCGCGATTTACGCACTCACAAAATTTACCGCGATTTGCGATTTGGCCTGATTTCGTCATCTGTAAAAAGATATCCGATTTTGCCTGAACTGCTAAAATTTGTTTGCAACCTAATAACCATTCCTGAACCATTGTTAGGGCTGACCTGAACTGATTTAAAGTGTCTACCACTCACCCTGAACCTCCTATAGTGAATTAAAAGCAATTTTAGCATTTTTCACTTCCTTGCCACCACATTACAAAGCACTCTTGCCCGTGTTTTAAAAAGCATACCTGTTGTCTAAGCTTGCTGGGGGGGGGGCTGAATTCCGTATTGTATTTGATTGTATTCCTGAAGACTGTGTGTGGTATTTCCATCTCCTTGCATTGCATATAGGTGGGGTGAATTGCCACCAGGGGAAAAGTGAACATATTATCTCTTGTGAAACCATATCAGTTTATTTTCTGTACTGCATTTATTCCACCTTGCATTTCCTTGAAACCATAAAGCATTTCAGCTACCTCATCCTCTATACTACTTCTAAGTAACCAAATCAGTTTACCAGTAGAACATTATCCATTGTTGATCACGGTCATATTTTAAGTGTGATATCCAATATTAATTTATTATAAAAGTGTGATAGATATATATTGTTATTTTTCTCAAATAAACCTTTTAAATTTGCAAAACAGATCTACTTCTTGGCTCAGTGGGGTCAGGGGGATTCTAAGAGAGGGGTGTTATATAAGGGTTGTCATCCAGAGTACATGAACTGGACCTAAAAATATATCAATAAGGGTTTCCCTCAGCATCCCAGACTAGGCATTGACTTAGCTGTAGTGTTGAAGTGAAGCCGCTTAACAGTGTCAAATACCAGTTTTTGTTTGTTGTTCAATTATTCTTTGTTTGAGATCGGTTTCGATTGTTCTTAAAGAACATCACATTATTGCAAATGCAGAGCTGCTGTCAGCTGGTAGATGCATTTTTTGGATGCTCATATCATATGTTTTCAACTTTACATTGATTTCAACAAGAGAATAGAGAAGGCCAGTTGCTTCAGAATAACGTCTTATGAAATCTTTCCTGCTTATGTCTTTCCCATAGTTCAGGTGCATCTTCTGGTTCCCCAAATCCACATATCATTCAAATAGTAACCATATATCACTCGCGGCATGTGACTTGGTTGCCTCGGAAAGTGTGTCATGCCATATCCTGTCTCCATGCAAAAGTCTGCTTTCTCTGCAAGCTTGCTGAAATGTTTCACAGAGTTGTCCATCAACTGTCCGCAATTGCTCAAAACCTTTAGCTCCTGTAACTCTTGTAAGAAGCATGCAGAGATAGTAGCACTCGCTGTCTTGAACACTTACAATAGGCAAACATCCAATAATACCATATCCACCTCATTGCCTACATTTCCTTTTGTGTATTTTTTTCTCAAATACGTAGGACTTTGGTATGTCGGCATAATGAAATTGCCTTGCTTGCACATCTGTTCTGTTTAATTCAAATCATGCCTCAAGCCTTGTCTTTGTAGACATATCCTGGTGCAAAGCTTACAGTTTGTCATTTGGACAACAGAGGGCACCCTAACACTGATAAATTGCATTAGTTGAGTATGGAAACACACCTAAGCATTTTATATATATAGATACTTTTTGGCCAAAAAATGTTTCCTTACGTGTGATGACTCGTTCTCAGCAACGAACATATCATAATAACACACACCTGTATTTTGTCTTGTTTCAGAATTATACAAAATGCAGCTGCATCCCTCATTCTGGAGGTGAAGGATCTGCCACAGCGGGATCCTGTAGCACTGGTTGCTTCCACCTGCTGCTGCCCTTCATTGTATTTTCCTGCCTCGCTGGATTCATTGCGAGCACCACACATACACCATCTTTTATCATCATCCTAAGGTAATACCTTATACAAATGCTACCAGTGTGGTCTCCTTTGGTATGTCAGTAGACAGTCACATGTCTAGGTGAGATGAGAACTATACGCTGTGGTCTGCACTGAAGCTGTAGTTTGGAGGTTCAAGTCCCAGTAGGGCTTACTCTGACTTTTATCCTTCTAGGGTGGGCACATTATGTATAATGAAATTTGATAATAAAAACATTGATTATTTACAGTGTTATGAAAAAGCATACACTGTGACACCAAGCACTATAAAGAAAAGAAAATACTTTATTGTGAATAGCACATGCCTACTAGTAAAGGTGGACTATTGTTTAACCAAGAGAAAGTTGCTATGTTATTAATTGCTTAATGTGTATTTGTTTTGGTTTCTCTTTGGTCGCTTGTCATAGATGTAATGCCCCCAAAAACGAGGAGCTTATTGCTATTAGTAACCCGGCCCGTTAGACCCGGGTACTAATAGAGTCTTTTATCAGTTGCGCATTTCGCAACTGAAAAAAAGATAAAGAATAAAAGATGGCTGCCATAGAATGGGTGAGAAGGGACTATATAGTGCCTTCTCTCTTTCCATGGCGGCATGTCGAGGGTCAGGAGGGGGACGCGTTGGACACATTGTTGCTCCCGGTTCAGGACAAGAAAGGAGCAAGTAAGTGTGAGAAGTGTGAGAGAAATATGTGGGAAAGGGGGTGGTGGAGGCAGGCGAGCCCTTAGCTGGGGTACCGAGTGGGGAGCTGGCGGCCTCTAGCCCTGAGGAGGCTCAGAGCAGCAGTATTACCTTATGGTAATGCTCCAGCTCCAAGCCTCCCTATTGGCTGGGAAGACAAAGCCACACACCCTACGGATAAATAAATGTTAGTTTGAAACATGCCTACTTCCTGATGTCCATTATACACTTTTTCACTCTTTATATTTGGGAAATTGAATGATGTACTGAGTACGCTACTCTCAGACAAGAACCAGATTATTGGAGGGAAGAATTGGGCAGTCTGTCATTTAATATTGCCATGCTCAATGCTCCTGAACAAGTTGTTGAATGTTTTACTGTTATGAAATAGGCTTTTTACATCTCTCTTTAATTGGGCATAGTCAATGTTGAATATGCACATTTTATGTACAAAGTGTTTTACTTATGGTACCTATAAAACATTGTGTCAGATCAGGGTGTGCCAATAGACATCAGTTTGTAGTTTGTCAGATGTGTATGTAGTGACTGCACAACTTGGTGTGACATTTTTAAATGAGCGTGTGCCACACTACATTCACTCTGGCAAAGTGCATTGCCTCAATGGAAAGGATGTCACCTTAGTTATTGCCATTACTGTTGCAGTCTTTTTACTATGTCAGTCGACTGTTCGATCCGGTTCGCATTAGAGTAAACATATACGTGCTAAAGCAATCCCCTACCGTAGGTTATGGGGATATTCCAAGTCACCAAAGGGTTTTTTGCTTACACAGCATAGAGGCATGAGGCTGTGCTGTCATAAAACCACACAACTTCATGGAGACTTTTAAAATACTTGTATGTTCAGTTTGAGGAATTCTAAATCTTTTAATACATAGTTATACCATCACACCTGTAATATGTCGATACCTGTTCCCCATAATGGTGGCACCAGTTTCCCCACTATGGCTGCCACCCACTGGAATGCCCTCTCACCTCATATCAGGCAAATAGATTCTCATGCAGCCTTTCGCAAGGCCATCAAAATAAGAATAAGTCTCTTCGTATAGGCTGTTTTGTAACCCTTAAATAAGCTTTCTTACACTCCGTTTACAGCGCCTCGATGCTCGTGGGCTGCAGTGCGCTCTACAAATGTAAAAAATAAAAAATAAATAAATAATGTTTATGGATATTAAGTATACATGTATTGCTCAAATCAAGTAGCATTTTTCTCTCATAGTGACAAATGAGCTCACAGAAAAGTATAGTTTGCACGTGTGTAAACTGCTACTGATCCAAAAAGTGAATCTGCGCGGGTGGATGCTTGCACTGCTTGTCCGCGCAGTTCACCAACCTAATAATGGGCTTGGTCTGTGCCAAGACTAACAGTGGCGATTCCATATGGGGGACACGCCTACAATCCAGACGAAGAATACCAATGTACAGAAAAAAGTGGCTTCTGATTTCCTTCTGCTACACTTTACCCCTATCCCAACTTGCTGTTAGCACGATTTGGGAACTGGAAGAAATGGAACGTTTCAAAACGTTTTTCCAGAAAACGTTGCCCTACAATTTGGCATCGCTTTCAATGAAAAATATGCAATTTGCTTTCCACTTTCCACCTGCCTGTGTTAAAGTTTTCTCTGCCAAGTACATGCACTTGGGGATTTGCAATTCTTTTTGTGAATCAGGGCGCTTGTGTGCACTGAGCGTGCGCTAGGTTGCAATTTGCAGATTGCATGCCCGGGAGTCTTTGTGAATTACCACGAAGAAGCACTTTCCGTGCAAATAAAAGGGTAACATCGGCTGTAGGCTACAAATAAACACATCCATATGCAGCTTGAAAAGTGTTGCAAAATCCACTTACTGGCCTTTCTCTGGGAATCATGCCCATAGAAGTTGCATGGGGCAATCTGCAAGTTGTGGCAAAGCCCACTGGTGACCTTGGGGGCTGGGTGACAGCAGCTGCTTCATTATAGAGGACCTGGAGAAGGTATAGGGGGATCCCCAGTCTCCCCATTCCATCACCCGCCTAAGCCTGCTTCTACCTGCCGAGACTCTAGCAACTTCCAGACAATTGGATCAGAGTTTAGGAAGAGAATCCCCTAGTAAGAATTGTCCAATTCCCAGAGCTGGTTTACTCCTTGTCAGATCCTTCTATTGCGTACAATCGAGTTAGTGGTGGGGGTTAAGCATGGGACAGGGTGAAACAGGAATGACCCCCCGCCCTCAATTGCCTTTAAAGAACATCTTTCTGGTTAGGGAGGCTGGCAATTAGAAGAATCAATGAAGGTCTAATGCTCTCTTCCATGTAGAATTGCCTTGGGAATGCACACCTGTGAATATTAAGGACTGGTCAGCAAATGGACGTGAGAAAAGCAGCCTGGGAAATTTCCCAAAAGAGAGAGTGCTCCAACATGATCAAACCACTGACTTTTGTTCATGGACACCCATGGAATTTAGAAATCAAATACAAAGACCTGTTTGTTAAAACATCTGGAATCCTGAAGCAGCAGTTGTGCACTGACTCGCGAGCCCACCCATGTGGTCCTCGCAGAGCTCTGTGCAGTGGGAAGACTCCCTTACGGGCCTGCTTGGAGGCAAACATCTGCTTGCTTAACCTCAGAGAATGCTGTACGCAGCCTGGACAGTCTGAATCAAAGATGGCAGCCAGGGTTTATAGAGCATCAGCGGGTGGACTTGCATAGGACCCCACTTGCCTGTAAAATTCATCAGGGTGTAGAATTGCAGTCATTTCTGGTGAACACCCATTGCAATGCTTGCCTTCCATTCCCAATCAACTGGCACTTTTCTTTCTTTTTAACAATTGGGCAACTTGCAGGGCTCTAGGTGGGTGCATATAGGGGGCCGGGAGTACAGAGGAGTGTGGGAGTCAGGAATTGGAAGTGAGAGGAGTTGGGCAGAACATGGCAGAGTGGCAAGGAGGAAAGTTATAGGAGAAATTAGAAGGCGTAGCGAGGATGTGAGGGAATAAGGAGAATGCAATCATGGGAGAAGGGTGTACAGGATAAGGCACGGGAAGAGGGGAGGAACTTATTGCAGAAGAGAAGAAGACCACTACATGAGATGGGAGGTTGAGTGAAGCAGAAAGGGATACATGAAGACATCTAGACTTCCTCAGTTTTCCAGATGTCCACAAAATGAGGAAAGTTGTTAGCTCAACTGAGTACAAATCATGGTGACAAAGGCTACCTAAGCTACTATAACCAGACATGTCAGAGGCACCCACAGATTAACCCCTTGACCACTCAGAAAAAGCCATGAAGGGTGTGGGGAGAAAAGGATCAAAGGCAGGAGATTGCAGAGTGTAACAAGGAAATAGATTTCAGGGTAAAGTCCCACAGTGGCACCAGGGAGAAACGTACAGGAATCAGTGCCTGGATAACTGATTGACATTGATAAATTGAAGGAGTGTGTGGCTCAGCCATGACAGTCACTTCGCCCCCACCAGCAGCCCTGCAAAGGCACTGTACAGAATAAGTTCTGGGAGTGTTCTTCAGAATGTTTGTTTTGGTCACTGGAACCAACAAGCAGGAAAGATAACGTTGAAAAAAAAATCATCCATCCCCTTTTCCCCATTGAGACCTACAGCCTGCTTGCCAGATCCTGAACTCAGATGGACACACCACCTATCAAGGGTTGAGGAAGGAAATCCTCATATGGTTGGGACATGACCAAGAATACCACTATTACTAACTCTGCCACCTTAGATTGCTACTTTATGAGAGCCCGGATAACTGTCCAACAGGATACAACAGATGCACAGCAAGTGGAATGAACTGATGACTTTGGAAGAAATAAAGATATCTACATCTTAGATCAGTTCTGTTATTTGCTGCCTCCATCACTCCAGGTGCCGACCCAACGGATGATTGAATCCATTTTGGTGCTGGCAATACAGATAATGGTGGGACAGTATGGCAGTGTGTTTACCAGTTCCAACCTTCCTGCCTGGGGTTCTTCCTTAGAGATGAGTATTTGCGACCCCAAATAGATGTTGGGCCCACAGCTTTCCCAAAGTGGATGCTGCTGGAGACCCTTCTTAAAAAATATGTCCAGCTTTGCCTGTTATCACATCCAATCAGAGGGACAGGAAAGAAATATTATATTTGCCTGGTGACATGGACAGACCAATCATAAAGTGCTATGCCTGTGGGAAAGAAGGACACATTTCCTGCAGTAACCTGGAGAAAAACTTGAAGAAGAGCGATTGGATATGAGTTGTTAAGTACCAGCCAAATCCTTGGCAGAAGAGTAGGAGTGGTATCTGGAACCTGAAGACTTCAACAAACCCGTACCAGAGCAGCTAGCGATGCTATCACAAGGCAGGGAAAATAAGGACTATTCTCTAAATATCGAAATGGATGAATAACCAGTCAAAGGTCTTCTTTCTCTAGGCAGCACGCTGATTGTAACCCCAGCAGAGCTTCCTGTATAACTCCCAAGCATGAAGCTTATGCCCATTACATGTGACGTGGCAATGAAGGATCCAATCTCAAAGAATAGATTGAGTTGTGCCTCGAGAATGCGCACCTCCCTGTTGAGGATTTTGCAATGCCTGCGTTGCTGGAAGAGGTCATCATAAGAGCAATTCTCACACATTCCCACATGGATGGACCAAGACTCGGGGCAGGCTCAAGCATCCCTTCTGAAGAGTCCAGTGACTGCTTTTGCTGACCGGCCATTAGAGCTGTAAACACCTGGGAAAGGCCCCATGACTTTGTAGCGTAGGCAGCTATTTTGTTAGACAAAACCCCATCTGGGGGCTCAGTGGAAGGGATGGTGTTTGTAATGAGGTCCCAGCTATTAGGCTGGGTGATGGGACTAGGGTGACCTTATAAGCAGGGTGCCTGCACCTGCTGCATGAGGTGGGACCCAGAGAAGGTATACCAGGGATCTCCAAGGCTCCCCAGTCCCCCACCAGCTGAGGAGGAGAAAGCTGTAGGAAGTATGAGAGGCGGGGAGGAGGAAAAGAGTTGACAGTTGCAGAATATTGACGAGGAAAGAGAGAAAGACAGTGGAGGATGGCATGAACGTACAACGTCAGTATCCTAAAATGGAAAGTGACCTGTGGGAAGGATAATACAAAGATGGCTGATACTGAACTAGATCAATAGAAGAGTTCAGGCCCAAGTACACCTCTAACAATATGTCAGGTGTTAATTCTTACAACTCCAGTCTCCACCAAGATCCCGCAAATAATCTCACTGAGTTGGACACCTGGCCATCTTATCAAGGTACCGGGGCTGGTTGTGTTGGGTGCTTCTAAAGAAAATGTGTGCCATCCTGACACATATGAAAGTCCATGAATAATCACACCAGAAAGAATACAAGCCGCTAGGGAAGAAAAGCCCAATTCGATCTTGTAAGGATAACAAGTTTAATCTCACATGCAGATGAGAGCAACAGCAGAGAACTCTGCCTCTAAGAACGTTCTGCCGAAAAGTAGTACAAGCAGAATTTTATACAGAAAAACATTGTCATACATGACGTAATACATAAGGTAAAATCCTGTTTGGTTGGTTGGTGTGCGCCTATACAGGATCCGCCTGCCCCATAAGGGATGCCAGGCCATCGGTTCCAGCCCAATCCGTCTGTCTTCCGTCACACGGGTGCTGAGTTGATCATCTTCCCACGACGAAGGTCAGAAGAACAAATTCAATATACTCCTTCCGTGCAGCTAGTTTATCACTCATGCCGTGCACTTGAGAGACCGTAAGAGGGGCACACAGGAGGTTCTGGGGTACTCTAACCTTCACACACACATTTCACTCACTCCCTTTCGCGCCATCTGACTCTAAGGTTTCCACCCTCGTTTTGAATTATAATGTATCCCTCTCAGCACCTTGCAATACAAATCACACGATTGTCGCTCCATGATGTGCCCTGTCCGTCCTCTTCGAACATATCAGGATTTGTTACCTTGAGGTTGGTGGTCAAAGGGCACCTGGTGCCATGGAATACAGGTATCGTACGGTTTAGTCAGTTATATAGACTATGACTCGTGGTCGCCTAGGGATGGGCCGGGTCATTCTTTGGCCAGTGTGAGATAACATGCACACCAGGCGTTGGTCTGTGGTCGCGGACTTGCCGGGCACATTCCTCTCGAACATATTTACAACACTGTTAGGACAATGAATATGTGTTGTGGCGATTGGGGGTGTGGGCTGTCTTTGTGGGAGCTTGGGCATTGCTGGGGATTTTTCTTGTCTCCTGATGTGGGCCTAGTGCATGCAATGTCACATTTACCACACAGGTCTTCTCTTCTACCTCTGGTTACTAACATCTACGCAAAAATAGCGACACTGCTCGCACCCTACGCTACACTATGCGGGTTAATTATGTTTGATTATATTGAAGTGGGGTCCTTTTATTTTGGGAGGTGGTCCTCTCACTGACCCCCCTCCCCTCTCGCCCATCACAGTGCTTTGGATGCATCACGCCTCACACTAAAGTACCTATGAGTGTAGGGCAGGGCTGCCCCCTTCCCAACACTACCAAAAGGGAAGAAGGGCACTTAAAACCACAATGTTTGTGAGTATTTAGGGACAAGAGGAAAGGACGACGGCCCCACAGAGAAGCTAGATTTACACTATATTTTTGAACTTTCATATAATGACCTGAGCTAACCCCAATACTTTAGTTTTCTTTTGGAAAATGAAAAACATTATGCCTGACATATTGGCTTTTGGTCATCTGCTGAGCCCATGGCTGTGGCAATGCAAATCTCCATTCATCATGCCTTGTGTTGCAATTATCTTGAGAAGGTTAGTAAATGTAACAGGCTGATGTTGTGTTTTAAATGACAACAGACCACTTCTTAAAAAACTCATCATGTCAGAAAATAAGCATACAACTATATTTTTTCCTTATCATTTAATAGTTATGAAGTTACAGATAAAATAACTAACATATTCTGAAAAACTAATCATTGTACTGATTAAAGGACATAGAAGTGTGGAGGTATTGTTAGAACACCTAACACCTGTTTTAACTCACCACCTGATTGTGGTTTTGTGGGAAGTATAGCCTTCACTCTCAAGGGCCATTATGGTTTAGGCAGTAGTACCACATTTAAATATTTCTATGGGACTTCATAATGGGAATCAAACAAAACCTATAATTAGGTGGTGAATTACTGTTACTGGTGGTATAACGGTACTCTGTGCCCGATTCTGAGGTGCATGCAAAAATAGGAAAGTGTTCATCTCTGAAGGATGAATACTTTCCTTAAATGAACTAGATTTTGATAAAGTGGTAATGCGGCCGTCTGGCATCAAAGCCATGACTTTTGCATGTGCCTGGTTTACAGCTTGACAGCAGCCTTAGCAACTATGACAAATGCAGGACAGGCACTGCAAGGGGATTCTCGTTTTAAAAGCACTGCTTTAGCACGTCGAATGAGGAGTTAAAACATGGCACCAAATTCTGCTGCACACTTTTTCCCTTCATAAGAATAAGCATTTCCTAGACTGCAGCACCACTTTTCTACTTCAATTAAAGCTTAAGAAAACGTTCTAAAAATAGAAAAGTGGCAGTCTTTTAGGAAATGCTGGCAGTGCCACTAATGCACGTGTTTATATATAAACAATAGTTTTAAGCAGCTTTTGCTTCCGGAGAAAACATTTCTCCTCCGATATTTCCACCCACCTCAGAATGGTGGTGCTGAAACAGAAGGGGAGAATGTTGGCTTTCCACACTATATTTAGCACAAGCTCAGTAGCAGGCCCTCAGTCGGCATTAACACTAATACCACCTAAATCTTAAGAAAGCCCTCATTGTTTATTAGGCAGGTGATAATCTGTTGAGGGTGCCACCTTTCCCAAAGGGGCATGCTTCCACATTAGGCAACGTAACACCATAAACCGGCAGGCATTCCAACATGGGGCAGTGGGGTACTTTTCTTCTTACATTTGACTAGTGATGCCAACAATAGGTTGTAGTAAGACCTTTTCAGAGACACGTACGTAGAAATTGGAGGTGTGCATATTTAAGTGTAGAGCCCATCTCAGGGACGTCATTTGGGGGTGGCCAGAGGTCGCAACTGCGACCTCTGAGGTCTCCCTTGCGACCGCTGTGGTTTCCCTTGCGACCTCTTGTAATGCAGCCCCCTGGGCTTTGGCCAGCACCATGTGGCTCTTTACTTCTGGAGTTTCTTTTTCAGGCCCCTCGAACAGGAGTGCCACAAGTCTAACACTTTCAGCACTGGCCCTAAATAAGAAAGAATAGGAATACCAAATAATGTGTCTTTCTGGAATTCTATACAATAATTGCTAGACTAATTAAAGATTTTTTTCAGGCACACTTCAGGCACAGGGGGTGAGTCACTGATTTAGTCTTTTGTTAAACGCCTGAACTCAGCCTTTCATCCTTCTGAGGTCGATAAATGAGTACCAACACAGGTTGGGTGAAATTGGGTGTATATTTTTTTTATATAAAGCGCTTAATCGTAAGTGCTATATAATAACACATCATTATCATTTGGTCATGGGCGTCTGCTTGCATTTACAGTGATATGGGCCTATACACACTGATCTTAATGATACATATGGCGACCCATTCTTGTATGAAATGTACATCACATTATAGTGATATTGTAACCATATTTTTCGTAGTGTACAATGCTATGTGATGCCACTCCCTGTTTTGTCAACGGGTGAAAGGTCGTGTTCCATAGCTTGCCGCGATATCACTTCGGGGTGGGTCAAATGACATCACTTCCTGTGATGTCCTCAGGCGTCAAGGGCCGTGTGATGTCACTTCCGCTACCCCAGGCATTTTGGTGAAATGACGTCCCTGGCCCATCTGTAAAAATGAGACCCATTTCACATTCTGAATTTGAATAATGTTAATTTCCCTTGCAGGAGTGTTCAGCAACAAGATAAATCATTGGTCGTTGGGATACAGTTCATGCTGATGAGAGTGTTGGGTAAGTTTAACAAGAAGGGAAAATACGATATAAAAAGTGTAGTGGAAGAACGTTGCATTCTGAGCGACTGAATCTAATGTAAAACAAATAATGTGCATTATTAATGTGTCCAGATTATACATCATTTTGTAAGTAATTATACTTGTTGTACGTTGTATCATTTTTTTCATTCTTCTTGTTTTTAAAGGTTTGTAATAAACCAATAAAAAATAAAAAAATAATTATAATTGTTCTTATATAACGCGCTATCCTTCCTCCCCAAGCAAGTAGTTAATTTTACAATAAACCGTTGCAGTTAAGATAGGAGGTTTAAAAGTGGAAAAAGCCTCACAACATTAATGCCTTTAAATGGCTAAGGGTTATCCTGGCGTCAGCCATGTGTGTCCAAAAAAAGGACTAATTGGTCTGCATGCTCGACTTTTAGTTTTGGCTTTAGCGCAACCTAGAAGCAAAAACTACTGAATTGGAGTACAGCTAGGGAGAGATGTCATATGAGGAGGGACACCATGTGTGTAGGTGTTGTTTGGTTATTTACCCACCCATTGACTTCCAATGGCCATGCAAATCCTTATGGCCATTCCCACCCATGTCCTGACCCCACCTCGCCCAAAACACACCAACCCGGGATCTCTTTGCGCTACCTTTATCAAGACTTAAGATCGAACTTTGCACTCAAAGTGACTGCTAGGGTTTTTTCAAAGGAGTCTTCTGAGAGTCAATGTTTTAATTGCAGCTGTAAACCAGCTACTGGTGTAATAGAAATGTTTTAACCAGGTCTGCATTCAGCTCCTTGATGTATAAGCAATATATGTATAAGCAATATGCATGTCCTTCACTGAAGTTCTTTTAAAAACAAGCACTGGCAAAGTTGTGGCTGCTGTACAGGTATTAGCTAGGTAGTTGCTAGACACTGCTATCATATGCCCTGGCACATGCACCTTTTTCCAGCTGCTACCATTGATGACCAGTTAGTACGGTTATGGCAATGCCTGGCAAATACCTTTCCCATGTCTACACAAAAGCCAACACTGTTGCCATTAAAGTGCAGAATCTAAGAGTGTGCAAATAGCAGATAGAAAGCACGGATTTAGCAAATAGTGCAAAAGTGGGTCTGAACTTCCTTTTATGCTGGCACAGACCGCGTTGTTACTCACGTGCCAGTGCGCATGCGCCAGTAGGCAAACAAATGGGCCCGCAAACTAGAATACTACTGGGTATTGTAGTTCAAACGTGTCCGAAACGATTTGAGGCAGCTATAAATTTAAAAGTATTTTTGCATGCAAAATCGATATTTTACAACAATGACACAGCGCTTTGGCAAATATTTCTAAAATCTTCTAAAATTACAAACAAATTCATCTAAAATCACACATGCAATTTTAATAAAGTGTGGGATCTAAAATTGTTCAAATAGCAGATAGAAAGCACGGATTTAGCACATGTTATTACTTTAACTACAAGTGACATAATAAACACCTATAGAATCAGAGCAAAATGTAAATGATGATGTTTAAAGACACACTTAAACATGTGTACTTTATTTTATGTCTGCCGTAGTGAGTATATACGAATAAGCCGGTGTGTGTTGCAGCTTTAACCCTATATATGTTGACATCATGGGGAGCAGCCGTGGGTGGTGGCAACAGTGGGCGGGGAGCTGTGCATCCTGAGAAAATATTTGAGCCCCAGCACTTATTTTTTTACAAATTAAGCACTGGCACTGGCGCTGATGTGCTGGTTGGAGTAGAGGAATGTCTGGAGCATGTCCGGTGCACTTCGTCAGGGGACTCATACGGCGTTACCATTTCTCTGCACTACTTAGAGCTCTTGTGCCTTTTAGGCACCTATTCCTTTCTTCCATCTTTACCTTTACACTGGATGCTTTGTAAAGTAGGATGGAACTGGAGGAGAGTGTGTGGGAGAAGGGGTATGAACTAATTTCAGTGACTGAGAGAGGAAGAAAGTAGACTCTCTATATAAATATACCTGTAAAGGGAATTTGACCTATTTTATTGATTCTTCTCTTTCTCAGGCAATAGATAAGGCTCTGGGTGCTAGTATGCTTTAACTCTCCAAAAAAATGCAATGATTAGGTGTTAGTTCTGGTGATGTGGGTGTTACAAACTATTAAAGGAAAAGCCCCTTCTAAGAGGAAACAATTGGTGTGGGAGGGGGGGGGGTAGAGACCTGCAGTGCGTTTCCAGTGCCTGGGAAGCCCATTCCATGGAAGGGTCTGCCAATGGCATAGGTGATTGAGATACTCAAGGAGGGACAGAAGGAAACAAAGATATCTGTGACTCTAGACTCATCACTTGGGGGTGCTGATGGTGATTTTACTTACCAACTGCAGGGGAATGATATTGAGACGGGGTGGCCTCCTCTGTTGCAGCCCAGTTGGGCTGTTGAAATCCACTGGGGCAGTAATCTCCAAGATGGCCAACACCATCTGTGTTTGATGCAATGCCTAACCAGCCAGCCTCTCCTTGATCCTCATTGGCCAGCTGGTGACACTAAAGGCCAATCAGGGAGCCGGCAGACGTAGGCCGGCACCCTCACCAATGCCCACCACTAGGGCCCCTGTCTGAACCTGTCTGGGCTGTAGGAGAGCTCAGAAGGCCCCTGCCCACAACAACACCTGCTGCCTTCCCTCTCTCTACCATCATGGAACTGGTCATCAGCTTGTTGCCATCTACACCACAAACTTGTGCCTCATGTGCAGCCTTTATCTTTCCTGACTACCTGTGAGTTATGCTCTGAACTACTCGATGCCTATCCACTTATTCACACATGCTGTACCTAGCTGTGCCTTAACTCAACCTCTGTTGCTTCTGTCTATGCCTCGCTCCCCAACTTCCCCTTTTATTGCATTGTGTGACTTCATATTTCAAACGTAGGTGTGCTTTCCATTTCCACACCCCCCATTTTACATTGCATTGTGTGCCTTCCTTCATATTTTGAATCTAGATGTGTTTTCCATCCCCACAGCCCCCATTGTGCATTGCATTGAGTGCATTTCTTAATATTTCAAATCTAGGTGTGTTTTCCATCTCAATCACCCCCATTTTGCATTGCATTGTGCGCCTCCTGTACTCAAGTTTTCCCAATGCATCTGTTTGCTCTCTCTTGGCTACTAGGCTGCCTGGTTGAGTTTCTGTCTGTGCAGTGCAGCCTCTTGTTCTATCTTGTTGTGTCCTCCATCCTGTATCTCTCCGCCACCCTCATGGCACTCACCATCTCCCCTGTCTATTCTAACTGCTATAGTATCACCTATCCCTCCTCTCTTACAAAGTCTGGAAGAAAACAATGTAAACATTATTTCTTGATCACTGACCCTGGTCTACCCATCTCAGACACCTACGTCAGCACAACATCCAGTCAAATTGTCACTGATATCCTCTTCTCTGTCCCCTCTCCAGATCTCTGGACCTCTTATCATATCTCTACTCTCTCTCCTGTCTTAGCCTCACCCATTAATGTTGGCACTAGCTGGAAAGTATTCTTGACGGGCTTCTCATCATCCAGATGCATCATTAATATATATCGCAATGGCACTACCATGGCTTAGGGTCCTCAACTATACCTCCTCCTCTTTGACCGGTGCTTGCCATCGCTCATCAACTTCCTCCCCCCTCTTCCTCCATTTGGGGTACCACGCCGCTGTACCCCTCACCGGAAAACCTTTAAAGGCAGAGACCTGCTTCACCTGGCTCTGCAATCAAACACACTGCTGACATCTTCCTCCTCCTTGAAGACCTTGACCTCGACATCCTTGCTCTTACCGAGAAATTGTTCAAGGCCAGCTCAATCACTGCTTTTGACTCCCTTCTCCCTGATGGCTACAAGATCATCTATATGCCGCACTCGAACCGTGATGGCAGTGGGGTTGCCCTTCTTCCCTTATATACACTCAGCCATAATCCTCCTTCGAGAGCCTGGTCTGCAAACTGGTCATCTCTGCTCCCTCTTCCTTCACCATTGCCACTATCTATTGACCACCTGGCCCCATCACACTGTTCCTCTCAGAATGGGCGGATGTCTCCTCCTCTCTCCAGTCATCTAGCTCCAAACTCTCCTTCTACTAGGTGATTTCAACATCCACCTTGATTCCTCTATCACAGCTACCACTCTCTTCCAGGACATTTGCACCTTGCTCTCCTTCTCCATTCTCTCCAATGGTCTTACCCATTTTGCTGGGCACACTCTCGGTGCCTTCATTCACCCTGATCTTCTGCTCTCTCCCCCTCTCATAACCTCACTTATTGTATTGGCAGATGACCACTCTTTACTATGTGACCTCTGCCAAGCACTTACCAGTTCCCGGCAACTTACTCCCTGGCACTTCCCCCTCTGGGGAATTTCCTGGCACCCTTCCCCTGTCCCTTCTCTCTCTTTACACTTGAATGATCCGAATGCTCACAAAGCCTAGTAGGGCCACCTCTATCCTTATTGTATTCAATTGCCTTTATCCAATGTTCCCTCCCCTGCCCTGTGGGCACTTTTAAAAACAATTTCTTGCTGTATAAGCGCCTTACAAATGCACTATAAAATACAATAAATAAATAAAGGTGTGTAATTCTGCGCAAACAATCCTATGAAAGTAATAGCAATTAGTATTAGGGTTACAAGCACCCACAGCAAGGGGTGCAGTACTATGTTTAACAGCGTTTTGTGGGATTGGGAGACCAGCCGGTAAATATGTCCCACTAGTGATGAACAGTGGCTGATTTCAAATGGTCAGCTGTCTTAATTATTTGGTCTTTATCTATTGTCATTTTATATTCATCAGTAATAACTGAGGAATCTAAGGCTCTAAAAGCGTACCAAAAAGTTTGGGCAAACTGTCTTATAGCTTGAAGTCGTGAAGTCATTATTCTGTAAGGAAGAGTACAATTAAGCATATTAGTAAGCTCGGCGTGCAAGGTGGTATGAGGCCACCGGGTTAAAGAGTGTAACGTGTGGGTAGTGATATCTGAGATAGTCACACACGACCTGATCTACACAAAATACCTGAGGGTTACCTTCTAACGTATAATTGTTAATAAGCAGTGTGTGGTTCATAACAATGCAAGCCTAGTGTTGGTCAATCTGAACAATGTCAGTTCCATTAATGTAATATTGAATCCATGTGCATTCACCCACTATAGAACGCATACATGGGTCCTGGATACTTCCAGTCTGAGGGCATACCCACCCCTGATCCCAAGGCACACAAGTGTGACTATGGGGTGTGTAATTCTGGCTGTACAGCCACTCCCCTCGTATTTGTGGAACCCAGCAGTTCCCATTCAGTCTCATGGACATGATTATAAATGGGCACCATATCTCTAAAGCATCGCAGTTCTGCTGACTTGCATTAGAGATTGGCAATTGTTATTTATTTTGACAATCAATAGCAAGTGGCTTGATCCATATGTCTGCAGGTAAATGCAATGCTTTGTGCCAGTGTGCTGAGGAAAGCATACCCCATTCAGAACGGAAAACCGAAACTTGTTGATTTAGCAGAGTTTGCCATCTCGTGTCAGTGGCGGTTTTATTTATCTGCACTAAGGCTGAAAAAAACGCTTCATAGCATTCTTTCATCTCCAATTATTGCCTATACTCTTGGCAGCATTTTTCAAAGCAGGAATCAATATACGGCCCCATTGCGCCAGAAGATTTACGCTGCACTAGCCTCAGAACCCATAGCAGATAATTTATTGCGGACTATCTCTATATCAAAAGCATTCATGCTTCCACTCCGGCCCACGCTGCCCCAGCAATTATTGAATGACGTCCCCCGGCTACACGCAATTTAGTAATTGCCACATGAAAATTAATCCATTTGAAGCAGCTAGGTTGAAAAAGTGAAACATTTCCTTTTGCTAAATCGATAACTAATTGCACCTCGCTGATAATTGAAGCATGCATCACATGTCTACAATTTAAGTGCTATCTCACTATGGGAAAGTCTAACATGCACACTGTTTCTGTTTTCAGTGTTTTAAAAAAAACCATCCGTCAAGTGGAGTGTCTGCTATATACAATATTGGTTTTCAAAACAAATACCATACTGCCATCTGGTAGTCCTTTTTTGTCTGTACAATCATAGTTTTCACATTTTGTTATGTTGTAGTCAACAAAATATTTACGGTTGCATTCTCCACACTGCTCTGGACAAAAAAGACATGAAACATCAAACAGATTATTGGAGCCATTAACGGAAAATGTGGGCCCAAAATCTCGTACACCCCTGGAAAATTGGTCAGCAACATTAAATGTCCGACGATATGCCAATTTAGCACCCTGGCAATTCTTTATGGATATTGTTCTTTTGCACTCTTTTCACAAGCTGTGGTGCGATTTTCATCATCATGTAAGACTATGGCATTGGGTGTGGGGCACGCAATTCTCAGGGTCCATGAAGTCTCCTGCATCAACCTGTTCTTTACTGAGGCGTGTCTGCTTGGATGGTCAGGAGCACCCATAGCCAGATTACATGTATCCCCATCATGGAATGTTACCTTCTGGGTGTTGGCCTAGTAGCAGGAATATAAACAGGAATGTCAAAAGAACAACATAAGTTAAGTACTTCCCATCCCTTTGCATAACACCTCCACGGCTTCAGGTTTCTTATTGGGATGAGAAACTCACACCATCTTTCTGGTGCTACCAAAACCACCCTCACCTCCCTGCATGGCATCAGGGGCTTGTTTGTTTTGAATCACTTGGGGAATAACTGACTGCTCACAAATCAATTGTGCAATGCAGTCATATTTGGTTAATTGTACCTCAGATGCACATTGTGCAGAGGTAATCGGGTTCCATCATACCTCCCTGTACATCAATGCCTTTCTTTGCCAGACTGGATCATGGGGCAGTGCGTCCATAGGTGCCAGCTGGCAACTTAAATCCAATGACTAGCAATATAGATTTGGGTTCTCCTGCTGGGATTACATCATCTTCAAAGGTAAAGAGGTCTAGTCCAATACTACCTGCTGCGGCTTGTACAGGCAGTTTGGCCTCTTAATCAGTCTTCCAATCAACAAGTATTTTTGTAGTACAATTATTCAGCTCAAACAAGGCCTGTGCTTGCTGCTTCGACCACTCCTTGAGAGTCTGAGCCTGAGTCAGTTTCTTTATGTGCTTTTTCAGTAAACCATTTATTCTTTCAGTATGTCCTGAGGCTTCAGGGTAATCCCCTGCTAAATTCCTGACTGAAATTGCAGTGAATCTGCAACTGGGCCACTCTCACCGATCTCGGTCCTTGGCCCAGCCACTCTCCCCTTGCCCTGCCTCCCTGGCAACCCCTGCACTGTGGGACTGTCTCTGTATCCCTACAGCCCCCCCTTCCCAACACTTGTCTGCACTTACCTTGCACTTGCCACCAGCTGGCCCTTATTATTTTTATTGTTATTCTACTACCCCTGTACTGCACTTTCCCCTCTCCCTTTCCCCTTGCACTTTTCCCTTCACCTCTACCCATGCAATTGCGCGATCTCAATGACACCTGGCCTAGTAGGATCGTTGTCTATCTTCCCTTTGTTCCCCCTCCCTGCCTCGTCGTACCTTGAAACACGTGTGTATAGGCGCGTTACAAATACCATATCATATCATATCATATCATAATGTCTAATGTGCAGTGTCCACTTTATGTCTTGCTCCAAAATCCCACATTTGCACATTGCATCATGCTAAATGGCTACCTTGGTCGGATTGGATTTCATCTGGAACACCATAATATCTTAAGAGACACTCCATCCCTTTCAATGTATCCCTTCAGCTGCATTAGTAGCTGGATGGGCAAACAGCCTTCCTAAATATGTGTCTACCATCATCAACACATACAACCTTTCAGGTCTGGACCCCAGTGATTCCGTGATGGCGGTAACAAAGTTTCCACGTCTGCAAGGTTGCAGAAAGACCGTCCGATTACGTGCTGTCGGTCGCGCGCACCACATGGACGCGGAACATTGTTACCGCCATCACGGAAAAAGCCACGGAAATGGACATAGCGCTGCCACAAGTAGCACAAAACCCATGTCTGCCACCGTCGCCACGGACACGGAACCGGAAATACCATGATCGCCAAAACAGGAAACAGAGAGGTGGCCATCACATAAAGCACAATCCATTGCCATCCAGAGTCAGCACAAGCAGAATCCACACTGTGAGAAGCTAAAAGGGACCACCAGCATGTCTTCCAGGATTCCAGCCCAGAGGCAGCGCAAACAGCGCTTTAGTGAGGCGGAGCTAACCGTTCTGGTGGAGCACATAGTGGAGCATGCAGAGATGCTGTTCAGTGCTGATCAACGGCGTGCCACACAGCAGCAGAGGAAGGAAGTGTGGGCGGAAGCAGCACATGACTGTGAGGAGTGTAAAGGACTGCCACAAGCAGTGGGACGACCTCAGGCTGAGGGTTCGGAAACTGATCTCCACACACCGCCAACGCAGCAGTGGGACAGGTGGAGGACCCCCTTCCCCACTGAGGCTGCAAGCATGGGAGGAGCGTTGCAGCAGTGTCCTCCAGCTTGAGGGCATCCATGGGGAAGGCAGTGCATGACTGGGCCAAAAGACCCATTAACAACCCCCCCCCCCCAGGCAGTGCATGACTGGGCCAAAGGACCCATTAATAACCCCCCCCAGGCAGTGCATGACTGGGCCAAAGAACCCATTAACAACCCCCCCCCAGGCAGTGCATGACTGGGCCAAAGGACCCATCATGATCCATATGGCAACCAATATCACTACAATGCATACCCCCAACAAGCAGATGCATGTAACTGCCACTATTAAATGATCAACCTGTATGATGCATGTGATGCACCCATCAGGCACAACCACATAACTAATTGCATGTTCTCTGTGTCCCCACAGCCGTATCAAGTGACAGTTATGCTGCACAACAGCCCAGGCAATCAGTACCGGCACGTGCCCAAGCCAGTTCGGCATCTCTGCCCCCAGTAGTAACTGCAACACATGTGCCGGGCACCATCACCGACATCCCCACCGTCTCCATGCTGCCTGATGCAACACAGGAGCCAGGGGCACCCATCATGCCCACCCAACCCACCACAGAAAGCAGCTGCACTGCAGAGGAGGCGGCACGTAGTGACAACAGTGCCCCGGCAGTGCAGTCTGATACTGGGCCACAGGGGTAGATGCCCACATTGGATGACTTTGAATCCTTCCATCAGCTGGAGTTCAGCCCCACATCACTCCGAAGTCCCATGAGGTCACCCACCCCATCAATGGCAGAGCTAAATTCCTGCATGCAGTGGATGCAGGAGCAGCAGGCTACCCTCACCCAGCTGGTGGAGAGGCAGCTCGAGGAATCTAGGCTGCAGAGGGAGTGCTACAGCACGTCAGTATGTCGCCTCTCAAGGTCCATTGGACGCTTTGCCAGCACTATAGTCACCCTGGCACGCCATGTGCGGGAGGGCAATGATAACACCTCCAGGCTCATAAAGTCCATGTTGATTGGCCAAAAAGCAAATATTGCACATATGCCATCTATTCCTGATTCTGTGCCATCCAATACAACCACCCCATCCAGCTCCACCACTGCCAGTCCAAGGAGGCGCTCGAGTCTGCTAACAGGGCTCTCAGGCAAGGATGTACAAGCACAGAAGCGCACACGGAAGTGATGGCATGTGTGTCGGCCACTGCAAGACACATGTGGACTTGAAGGGTGTGAGGGGTGGGTACGTTTGGATGGTGGGGAGGTCGTTTGGGGGGTTTGAACATTGGGGCCTGGTTGGGGTGGGTATGTTTGGGTGGTGGGGGAGGTCGTTTGGGGGGTATGAACATTGGGGCCTGGTTGAGGGTGGGTACGTTTGGGCGGTGGGTGGGCACGGGTGTACAGCTACCCTAACCATTGCACCTCCTTCCCTGTTGTTAATTCATCAATATATCATCATTTAAAAAAAACATACATGAGTGGACATCTATCATTTCATTTGCAGTACAACAATTCATTTATTGTCATCACCATATCCATGCATTGCTGTGAATGTGTTGTGACTCAAAAGTAAATGTGAACCAGTTTATCCCGTGCTCTTTGTCCATCTAGTGGACCCCCAGGAGGAGGTGGGCCATCCCATCCCCAATCCTATCCCCATCTCCATCCCCATCTCCATCCCCATCTTCTTCATCTGCGTCTGGGGGCATTGGGATGTTCCTGTGCAGGCAGAGATTTTGCAGCATGGCACATACGAGCGTAATTTTACCCGTCTTCACTGGGCTGTACAGCAGTGATCCACCAGATCTGCCCAAACAGCGGAACCGGGTCTTCAGCAGTCCGAATGTCCTCTCAATTATTGCACATGTGCAGACATGTGCCCTATTGTACGCATCTTCATGCATGTTCCTTGGCCTCCGTACAGGTGTCATCATCCATGGCGTGAGTGCATATCCAGCATCACCTACATGGATGTAGCTGGGGGGGGGGATGTCAGTGTTTGTGGTATGATGTCTTCATCTGATGCTGTGCTATCTTGTGTCATTGTCCATTCATGCATATGTGCCATGCAGTGGTTGGTTGTGTTCTTTGGCCATCACAGAGGACGTTGGCAACTGGGCATTGACCAACGCATTGGTGTGCATGTGTACTCTGCCCTGCCGGTGACATTTGATTGGGACAGTGATAGTATCGGCTGTGTGTGTCATGTGGCAGGGTGTGTACGGGCAAACTGTGGTGACCTGTCATGTGTTGCTTTGGGATGTTTAGGATCCACTGTCTATTCAGTTGATGGCTGGGGGGGTGATGCATGTGCAGTCACAGAAGCACACTCACATTGCTCATTGGCATGGACACACACACACCACTTCAACATGGTCGGTGCATTGGCAGCTGTACTCACCCAATAGCCATCTGCTTTGTTTGGCATAGCGTTCCATGTACCGTGGCAACGTGGAATTCCGCAGTACCATTGAGTCATGGGTTGAGCCTGGGAGTGAGCGCAGCAGTGTGTTATCAGCTGCGTGGCATCACATACCATCTGTATATTCAGCAAGTGATACTGTTTCCTATTGCGGAACACCATCTCAATTGCACGTGGTACTGTCAGCTCAATGTGGGTGCAGTTGACTGCACCTATGCAATTTGGCATGACTACTATGGCATTGAAGGCCAACTTGGTGACAATGACCTCGGGGAGGGTACGGGGTAGGGCTATCTGTTCCGACACATGGCGCAACAGGGCATCCAGTATCTGTACCAGGAGTTTTGAGAAACAGGGTTGTGATATGCCGTGCAGCTCACCAACTGTGTGTTGATAGGTGCCAGTGCCAAGGAAATGCAGTACAGACACAACCTTCAGGAGGGGGGTGGCAGTGGGGGTGTCTATGTGGCTGCTGATGTCGTCCTCAATCATGGTGGTGATGTGCAGGATTGTTGGACAGTCCAGCCGGTATAGTGTGTGGATCTGTCCTGGGGTAAGGTTCCAGGGTGAGGCCCTGATGCGTGTTATTGCAGGCTGCCTGCGGGTTGTGCCGGCTGGACAATGGGATTTGCCATAGGTGCAGGGTTGGCTGGTTGCCGCCTGCGCCTCCTACGCCCCGCCTCCTCCTCTGCACCATTACTGCCATCATGTGCAGTGCTGCCTGTTGGTTGAGTAGGCCCAGTCCCAATGCTACTAGAGCTGCTGCCTGCATGGTTCTGTATTGTGTTGGGCTGGGTGTGGCCCTTTTGTAGGCTCCCAGTGTGCAGCTGAGTTCAGCTGGGCTGATTTGGTGCACCTGTGCCCTAATTCAGTTCAGCAGGCACTGTTTAACGTAATGTTCATGGTGGCGGCGGTACAGCCAACGTGATCACGGTTTTAATGCCATTTTTCAGGCGGTGTTTCCATGTCCGCGCTAGTTGTGATGCCAGCATCTCTGTCCTTTTTCATACTTAGCAGTGTGGAGGAGTGTGGTCGACCACGCCTGGCTGCCAGTAAAATGAGGCAATGAAAATCACATTGTACAATGATATGGATGAAATAGACTGCGGCAAACAGTATCTTGTGATCTACATGTTTAAATAGGCTTCAATCTTTTGAGTATGCTCACGGCCAATATCTTTCAAGTATGCTCCTGGACAATATGCAGATTCGTATATTTGACAATTGGGCTGTTGGGAAGGGTGTGGGGAAAGGGGAGCGCAGTAAGGCACTTTTTCAGCCTCAGCAAGAAACCTTTATTTGTATGTGCTTGAATTGCTTCTTCGCTGCTGCTCATGGTTTAATTTACTGCTCTCCCTGTTTTTATGTTTTAATGTCCATGCTATTGTTCTGTAATGTTACTAAGACTTAAATAAAAATAATGTAATCCACAAAACATATTCATGTGTTTTGGTAACAATTATGGCACTGGTTCCTGCTTAGAATCTATTATAAATGTGTGAGATGTAAGGGGTAACATCTATTTATAGTGATTTATGTATAGTTCCATGTGCCTATATGTCCGGTTAGTGTGTTATACTAAGATGGTTTAATATATTATCATATCAGATATATGGTATTTATTGAAATGTATAACACGTTTTCACCAAAGCGATGAATGTACAATGGAAATAATTGTACAATAGCAATGCAATGAGTTGGATAACAATAAATCCATAGAAAAATTCAAGCAGTTAGAAATACACAAAAGAAGATGTGTTTGTAACCAAGTCTGGAAAATGTAAAGGGAAAGAGAGGAACAAATTGATAATGGAAGAGAGTTCCAGTACTTGGGAGTGCGAAGTGAGAAAGGGCGAAAGCAAGAAGAAACACAAAGTGGTTTAGTAAGAGATGGATGCAGAGATTGCAAGCTGATAGATGTAGAGGCCGAATGTAGAACAACCGAAGTGGAGAGATAAGAAGGGGCAAGGTGGTAAATACATTGGTATAAACTGCAGATGAAATAAAAGAGAAGCCGAGAGTTGAAAGGCAGGAGGGAATAAGGTAGAAGAGAGGAAGCGATAGAAGGCGTGAAGTCAGAGGAAACAGAAGACAAGTAGTTGAGTTATGTCTTGAATCAGGAGGAGTAATAATATGTGACGCAGAGAGACCAACTAGAAGGTTGGAGCAGTGGTCAAGATGGGAAAAGATTAGAGAGGCAATCAGTACTTTTGTAGTGTGAAAAGTAAGAAATAGTCATAGATGATGAATGTTGTAGATATGGAAACAGCAAATATGGGCAGTCCTGGAGATGTGGACAGAGAAGGAAAGAGCAGGATTGAAAATGATGCAAACATTGTGAACCGTTGGAAAGGATATACTAGGAGGGGGTACAGAAGAAGGAACAATAAATGTGAGGAAAAAAATAATTTCAGTTTTGGTGCGGTGGAGGTGGAGGAAACATGAACGCATCAGAGGTAAGATATGCAGAGACATTAGTGTGAAGGGGACCAGACAATTAGGAAGAAGAGAAGAGTACCTGCAAGTCGTCTGCATTGAAATGGGACAAGAGGTTGAAGGAGGATATGAGAGCAGAAAGTGGAATAATATAGAAAGAGAAGTGAAGGGGGGTAAGAACAGGTCCTTGGGGAACACCATATTGAAGGTGAAAAGGACAAGAAATGTGGGCAGCTCAGGAGACCAAGTCAGTGTAGTTGGAAAGCTAAGAATGAAACCATTGTACACAGCTAGAGAAGCCAAGTGAAAGAAGAGAGGAAAGACAAGTGGGAGGATCTACATTGACAAAAGCTGCAGATAAGTCATGAAGAATGAGAATAGAAGAGTGATTATCATTACAAGTCAAGAGTAAAGAGTTGGAAACATGGAGAAGACCTCTCTCAGTGCACTGAGATGAACGAAAACCACATTCCAGAGGAGGATGAAGATAATCAAGATGAGGGTAGGTGAGGAGAGGAATGCGAACGTTTAAAAAGGCAAGTATAGTTAAGCAATATGTTTGGGGTAAATGGAAGGAATGAGTGAATAAGGAATAAGATCAAGAGGAGAAGCAGTAAGGAGGGCTCTCGGTAGAAATGAAGCCATGTCAGAGTCAAAAAAGGAGAGAAGAGAAGAGAGTGAAAAGCTCAGAAGAATAATACAGAGCCGATTAGGTTGAGGAAGGGGAAAGGGAGGTGTAAAGGAATAAGTGGCGGAGACAGGAGACTTTACAAGTAAAATAATTGGCAAAATCTGTTGAGGGAAAAGGGGAAATAAAGACAGATCCAGAGGATGAGGCAATAGACTATAATTGAGAAGTTGGAAAAGGCAGCAAGGATGTTAAGAGTGGGTAAGAAGGAGGGCAGAATAGTTGTATTTTAAACGTCAAGCAGTAGGGAATCTTAGGAGGAGTGAAGAGAAGAAAGTGCTTCCAGATAAGAGGTGGGGATGAGATTTCTTCCAACTATGTTCAGCTTTGTGAAGGGAAATTATAAGGGGGGAATAAGAAAGCCGAGGATATGAAGGTTTGGGAGAAGGTGAAAAAGCTGTGCGCAGAAATACAGAATCAAGAGTGGAAAGAAGAGTGGAGTGGAAAATAGAATCAGCTTGGTAAGTGGAGAGACACTCTGGGTGGATAAGAGGAGGAGAAAGTCCAGGAGGAGTGATAGAGGATACCGACACTGCTGCTTTGCCACAAAGGCAAGGTGTATTGGAAACTGTATAAAAAGAAGAACAGAGAGAAGCATGGGTTGATGTATTAGAGGAAGTGATCCAAGTCTACATAAAACAGAGGTAATGTATGTTGAATCGGAGGATGAGATTAAGAGTGGAGTTAGATTTATTACATATAGAATGAGCATTCCAGGGGCCAATTAGGAGACAGGATAAGAAGAGATAGTCGGATAGACCAGATTAGCTACATTGCAGTGATGTATAGGGGCCACGTGGGAGATCGACTCACCTCGGCCTAAATGACCCCAGTGACCACAACGCCACTGCCTTACACAAGGCCCTCTCCCAGGCAATCACCGCCCTCACCCACACCAAAGGCCGCACGTTGGACTGGGTCTACCACCACAACTGCTTACTAAATATCAAAGAGATCGCTACCATTCAGTGGTCCGACCACCAGAGCATTATATTCGACATTAACACCTCTAAAGGACCCCCCAACTCGGATGTTCCTCTACCTGCCGCACTCTCTAGAAGCTCTAAATTGCTCACCAGGGAAAACATCACTCCATACCTTCTGGTGCCTGCACTGCTCCCCCCCTTTAGCAATGACCCCACCGTTCTCGCTAATGACTTCAAAAAGAACATCACTCTAGCCGTAGACACGGTAGCCCCACTAACCCTCAAAAAAGCAAGGAAAGTCAAACGTGCGAACGCCTGGTTTACCCAGGAGCTCCTACAGTTGCGTTCAAAGAAGAGAGCTGCAAATACTTCTTGGAAGAATAACCCCAAAGACTCCACTAAAGCTGCTTTCAAGGCATTGTCTAATGAATATAAGACAGCCATTATCAAGGCCAAAGCCCTATCCTTTAACACAAGGATAGCCAACACCAAATCCGCCACTAAAGACATTTCTGCCATCTTCAGAGAGCTTGAAACCCCCACCTCCCCTCCTCCCACTATTGTTAAAGACGAGGCTTGGTGCAACAAAATTCAATTGGCCATGCTCGAGAAACTGGACACCCTGCACTCCAAAATCCTGGCCCACCAAAGGGCTCTTATCGATATCATAGCCAACAGCCACAGCCCACCCTCACCAGCCACCGACACCAACCAACCTCCTCTTTTTGAATTTAAGGACATGACTGAGTGTGAAGTCATTGCCCTCCTCACGTCTATCAAACCATCTAGCTGCAAAGGGGACGCCTGCCCTGCGCAGGTCATTAAGGACTGTGCAATCCCCCTTGCGCCTTTTATCACCGTCTTCATCAACGCATCCTTCCAGTCTGGCCACGTCCCAGTTGGACTCAAAGAAGCGTGGGTCTGACCACTCCTCAAAAAACCCGCCCTGGACCCATCGGTCCCAGGGAATTACAGACCTATCACCACTGTCCTATTCCTACTGAAAATTTTGGACAAAGCAGCTTACCTGCAAGTGCAAAAGTTCCTGGAGGACAACCACCTCATAGCGCTTTGGCAATCCGGCTTCCGGCCACGACATGACACCGAAACGGCCCTCCTTGACCTTAAGAATCAGAGGGATGATCTTAGAGATGCAGGAAAACCTGCACTACTTCTCCTTCTGGACCTACCTGCTGCCTTTGACCTTGTTGATCACAAGAGCCTATGCCACCATCTCGTCACCGCAGCTAATTTCTCCCCCAGGGCCTGTAAATGGATAACCTCCTTTCTGCAAGAAAGAATAATGAAGGTTTTTTCCGACACAGCCTCTGCCAATCCCAGCCTCATTCAATGCGGCGTCCCACAGGGGTCCTCCATTGCCCCCACCCTCTACAATCTCTTCATGAGGCCCCTCTTCAAAATTCTGGACGCCCTGGGTATCTCATACACCAACAATGCTGATGACACTCAGGTGCTCATCCCCCTCTCGGATGATTACACGTCCGACCTTAACACCCTCAACTCCATTTACGCCACTATCCAATCTTGGATGGCAGAAAACTGGCTATGCCTCAATACTGAGAAAACCGAACTTCTGCTTATTGGATCCCCGTCCACCCTGGGCAGGCTGGACAAGCAATGCAGCTCCTTCACTGTTGACAACATCCCTATCCCAGTCTCTCAAACAGTCAAAACCCTTGGTGTTTACCTAGATCCGAACCTGACTATGGACAGGCAGGTCAATGCCATAGCTTCCGCCGCAGCCTACCACTATAAACTGCTCAATGCCGTGAGGCCATATCTCTCCCAACAGAACTGCCTTACTATCACCAGGGCAATAATCGGCTCAAGGCTTAACTATTGCAATGCCCTACTCATAGGAACATCAGCGAAAAACCTTGCTAAACTACAACTCGTTCAGAACAATGCCCTTAGGGCTGCCACTGGCACTTCACGCAGGGACCATATCTCAGGTCTCAGAAAACAAGTCCACTGGCTGTTTTATTTGTCTTATTTATCTTATTTATTCCACTTTCACATGTACTGCACTTTGCCCTCTCCCTTCCCCCTCGCACTTTTCCATTCCCCCCTTCCCATTCACTTGCGCGATCTGAATGACACCTGGCCTAGTAGGATCGCTGTCTGTCCTCCCTTTGTTCCTCCCCCTTGCCTCGTCACACCTTGAAACACTTGTGTATAGGCCCGTTATGAATGCTATATCATATCATATCATAACTATTCTTGTCTGCTGGAGTTTCCATTCATTAACTTTGCCTGCAGAGTATAAAAACACACGCACGGTGCATCAGCGGGCAAGTGTTTCTGCCAAGTGTCTGCAGTCAAGCAGTCAGTCGTTCGGCGTTGAGAAGGTTTGACGATTAACACCATTAATCCTTGAAGTCTCAGTTTTTGTTTTTCTAAGCAAATACCCACCTTCATAGACACAGGGTGCCGGGAAAGTCCAAAACATGTAATTACAATTTACGAAAGCAAAGAGCTGAAGAAAATGCTCTAAACTCCACTTTTATATCGGGGGGGTGGGGCAAGATAATGTTGGAAACATAGAGGGTCATGGAAGCCCAGCTAATATAACTTCACAATCCGCATAAGGCTGTAATAGTCATAATAAACAAGACAGGAATCTCAGGAGAGACAACAAACGGCGGGCATAACTGCTCCAGGAACTCTAATTTAGATAACAACTGTCTATTAGAATTGAGCTATTCGCTACAGAAGAACATACTGGGAAGATCTGTGTTTGAAGATGTGGATATGCAAGATCCGAACATTTGGGCAAATGAAAATGACCTGCTTGCTGTGGGAAACGACTCCACCCAAGGTCAAACTCAGTGACTCTCAGTCTCCCCTAACTTACATATTGAGCACAACGTTTCAGCTAGTACAAGTGCTGATAATTCTGTAATTTCGGAAATTCAATCTTTCATGACAACAATGCAATTTGCCTTGAAAATATTGCTCAAATTATGCTGGAAAATCAAAGAACATGTAAAGTGCTCTGGTGATATTGTGAGAAGAGCTGACTGCACTGTTGAAGGAGTTTTAAATGAGCTTGACGCGGATATTGAAAAAAGATAAGGAAACTAATCCTGTATTAATTGCAAAAGAATCTAGGGAAATGCTGCAAGTGATAAAAAGAGACATTTGATCATAGAGAAATAAATGATTCTATTCCATCAAATGATGGAAATTATGTTTACCTGACATGGATGCAAAGAAGGATGATTAAAAAACAGAGCATCCGTCATGCAAATAAAAAGCCATCAGCTAGTTGCAGTGTTACTGATAGTGACACTATTACTGAGGAATTTCCTGTGAAAACGAAATCATCCAAAAAAGGGAGGGAAGATCAATTGCTTGGAGAGCATGAAGAGCAAATGAAAGAAAGTAGCCTTACGGCAATTGAACTAAACAGTAGTAGTGATATTTTAGAGGATAAATGTTGCATTTCTGGCTCCTAACAAAAATAGTAAAAAAAACATGAAGCAGAGCGAGGGGTTCAGATCGATCTACCTTAAAGGTGAAGCATAAGAAGCGTTTCTCCATAAAATGGTTAAATCCAAAAGATAGAAATAAAAGAGTAAATCGATCAGATTTGTTGAGCACATTACAGCTAATTCGTCCTTTGCGAGTTCTTGACACTCTAGATTTTGCGTTTGAAGAGGCCACACAAATGCGACTCGCATTCAATGCTATCAGGCTGAAACTTCAACCATGAATCATTCATGTCATGCAAAATTGTTGACCTTAAAATATTAACTAAATGTTGGAGAAGGGCAGAGGGTTAAAGAGGGTATTGTTAATTAAATGAATCCATTTGAAAGTTTGAAAATAATGACAAATGTTGGAGGAAAAATTGGACCCCGCAATGTGTCGCAAGATGATGCACAATGTTTATTAAAGTTGCTACTAGACTCCGTGAATGATGAAAAAGTGTTGCATCCATGAGACGGACCGTTGCTACTTGGAACACGTGTGGTTATAAACATTTAATAAATACGACAGATTCTTTACAGCACTTATTATTTAATTACTTTTTTTCTACAAGAGTGTTGGCTGGTGACAAGTTTGTATATATACGGCTACCAAATATTTCAGATTCAGGCTAAAAAAGGTGTGTTGGGCAGGCCTTATGGCGGCCTGATCATCAGAGTTAAAAATACTTGGAATACCGTGAGGTTGAAAACAACTGAAAATGAAAATGTGCTAGCTGCTGAGGTTAGTATAGTGAATCAGATAACCTTACGATTGTTCATATCCCCCAGGTGGTGAATGTACTGAGAGCTTGTTTGAGAGTATTCCTACCCTCTTGGTTGAGTGGATAAAGGATGAAGGAAAACATTTGATTCTGCTGGAAGGTGATCTAAAGGCCCGCTGCTTAAGTCTTGTAGACTGTAATGAAACTAGGAATGTAAACAGGAAACGTGTTATGTTACTGAAACAGGCAAATCGGCAAGGAAGGGATTGGACGACTTATTTAAATGAGTGTGAGTTTTTCATGCTTAATGGGCATGCTAGGGGAGATTTCCCTGATCACTTTACTTGGTTCAGTGGCAATAGGAAGGCAACATTTGACTACATCTTTGTGAATCAAAATTGTATATCCCTTGTAAAATGTTTAAGAAGTAATAGTAATGATTTTAGTGACCATACAATGCTAACCATTCATCTTCACCAAATACAGGAAAGTGAAAGCTTACACGATTAGTTAGGGTAGCTTAATATAAATCCTGGAAAAAAAGGTATTAGATGGAACCGAATCTGGCGAAAGTAACTACATTTGTGAGTAATAAAGTGGCTGATGCTCAGTTCAAACTGATATCATTGTCTGCAAATGCATTTGAGGAATGGTTAACAAGTCGTAATGCTGGTTTTTCATCATGCAAAGGTATTACCTTGTATTAGAAGGACAGAACATTAATAAAATCTATGATAGGGAGATACAAAATGACAAGCATCCAATGCGCAGAAATATTCGATACGCTTGGAAAAATAATAGAGACACTTCTAACAGAGATGGAATTATCAGAAAGATAAAAAATATAGGAATTGGGTCAAATGGTGGTGATATTCAAATAGAAATGTGCAGTGGCAGAGGATGACTGCTGTTTTAAAATGCACAGAAACAAAAGGTATGTGGTGACTGCAAGGAAGTGCAAAATGCACAAAAGAGAATATTATGACCAACCCCACTGATGAAACAACAAGGTGTAAATATATTTGTGATACATTTTTTAAAGATATGTCTCACTCCCTGTAAAAAGAGTGTATTAAGGTAACTAAGTCCAGGTTTTGTATTGATAGAGAAGGCATTATAGGAGAAATTAAAAGGTTCATGGGATCAAGAGCCCCTGGGCCCAATGGCCTGACCATTGTGGTCTTAAAAAGTGATCCTGAGTCTATTTCCAAAAGCTTTGTAGTGAGGGTGAAATTCTGACATCATGGAAGAGATTGGTATTGGTCCCTATCCACAAAATAGGTATAAGAACTATGTCCTTGAGTTACAGATTGTTATCAATGTTAGATGTCACAGGAAAAATTGTTGCTGGCTTTGTACTTGAGGAATTACAGAAATGGGCAGAAGCGACCCACTTGCTTGATAAATCTCAAACAGGTTTTAGGGTAGACTCATTGATTGTACATAATCTCAAAATTATTGAAATGTTAATTGAAAAGGCAAAAAAGACAGGTAATTTGTCTCCATATGCCATTTGTGTAGGTTTTCGTGCAGCGTTTTATTCTGTTGATAAGGAAAGATTGTGGCTAAAATGAGGAGAATAAGGTTGTCCTCGGATTTGTTGAATTGTTTAAATAGTTTCACAATGGGACATCGGTCCAGGGAGACTGGATAGCAGGTAGGCCATCACATCATCGATACACACAAGTAAAGGAAGAGTGTGTGCTGGCTCCCCTGCTCTTCAATCTGTATTTGGCTGACTTGCGTGCTGAATTGAAATTATTTCGAAATTGCCAATCAGAATTGCTTTGATGCCTGTCGTTTGCCTGTCTTATGGTGAAGATTTGGTACTTTTTCACAAATCTTTCTTTGGCATAGAAAGAACATGTAAAGTGCTTTTGAAGTATGCCAAGGAAAATATATTGGCCATAAATGTGGCTAAGACCAAAATAATGCAGTTCACCAGGAAAGAAACAAGACGTCCTCGCTTGATAGTGGACGAAGGCCAAATTGACTATGTTGAAACATATAAATATTTGAGGATATGACGATCTTATAGCTGCGAAGAGAAGAAAGTCAAATCAGCAAACTCTTTTGATTGCAAAGTTTGAAGAGCAGATGGCTGGGTACAGTTTGGAGGGAATTATTAGACTGTACAAACAATGCTTCTGCACAGCAATATTCTGTGGGTTAGAGGCCCAGACTTCGAAGGATTAGAATTGTCTTCAGTTCATAGAAGGCTTCTTTTGGCAAAAAATATTAGGATCACCTATGTCTGCATCCTTTGAAATTCTGCGACTTGAGATGGTGCTGATATCTTTATATGGTAGCGTGGGGGTGTTAGATTGCTTGCTCCTAGCCTTTTTATTTTAAAACAATAATTCTTATAACTGAGGTGTTTGTAAAATATTATATTGTATTAGTTCTGTACCAAAATTGATTCAAACTGTTAAGAAAATGTTATTTCAAGAGCGTGTCAATATATTCCCTTTGGAGGCACATGCAACTGTTTCACCCTTACCCAGGCTTTATCAAGGCACAGTTATACTAACAATGTGAGCAATACAGTGTTGTGCATGTAATTCATATAGTGCATTCAAGTACAATTTTTACACATAATAGATATATTCAATGCTTTGAGATCTTAGTCTCACAATTATCATACAAAACATTCCATACATCAATGTACATCCTATTCTGAGCAACTGAGATTCAATAGTTAATCTTAGAAGAATTGCTTGGAAAAGAAGGGGGAAAAGGAAGGGAAAAGAAAGGTGGAGTAGTGTTAGTTAGATTAAGATATCATGTGTTATGTCAATCAATGTCAGTTGCCACCAGTTGGGTCTTACTCACATAGGTTAAGTCGGAATCTGTGTTTCCTCCATTGTCCAATAGTTTTTAATTCTTACATCACATGGTGCTGCTTAGCGAAGCTTTCACAGTGGTCCCAAAATTGTATCATTGCTGCAATTTTCAAAAAAATATGAAAGTTATATGCTTTGCTAGTGATAAGACAAGTTATTATGTTTATTAACACTATGGCCCTCCTTACACGGTATCCCACCGGTAAATCCGGTGGGATACCGGAAAACTGACCTATCATTTCCACCACCTGATAACCCAGTATTACTGGGATACAACAGGTGGCAGAAAGGGCAGTAAAATCCCATAGGACTCCATGGAGGGGATTGCTGGTACTACCGGCACCTGTAATACCGGTAATACCAACATTCATTTGCTGGTGGGGGGCCTGATTTACCACCAGCTCTTGCCTGGAGGTAAATCCGGTAACCCCCCACCAGCAAACCTGTAGTTTGGCAGTGCGGTAAAAGTGCTGGTAATGGATTTACCGGCAATTTTACTGCACTACCAAACTTGTAATGACTCCTCTATGAGCAATCCCAGATGGCAATTGCTAAGTTTGATTGGAACGCTCTGTAGAAAATATAAATATGGAATATTATTATTTTATAAATAAAATTATTCATATGGTTGATTGGAAGTCTGACTGGGATAGTGATTTCACTTCTTCTAAGCGGATTTTTATAATGAAATTAGAGAAATGGGATTGGTCCTGTAATTATGATCAACTGGCGGCATTGAAAAGCTATAGTGAAGTGAAATACTATAGGTATAAATTCAAAACGCTGCAGACATATCTTTTACTTTGTCACCTCAAATGCAAAGATTTAGTTCATTATTTTACGAATAAATCGCTTACCTTTGATGTCAGTTTGAGTGCCGATATTGAAGATTTTGTCGTATGTGTATGATCGAAACTATGCTGAGACCGCTATACATGTACTAATCGAATGTAAGATGCTAGGATCAAAATATATGTGTTTGTGAATAATTATGATTGCATAAAAAGTGATGAGTTTTGGCATTGTTGTCTGAATTCTGAAAACAAAGGGTTTGGCAGAAAGTAGTTGAAAACATGGTTATTAATGAATAATATAGATATTTTAAAATTGGTTTTAAATATTAAAAATGTCTAAATGTTGTATTTTTAATGTATAATTAACAAATTGTTTTCTGGAGATTGTTGAATTATTTATGGAAAGTTTATATCATATGAGAAAAGTTCAAATTAACTAACCACATTAAATTAATAAAAAAAGAAAGAATTAATAAAAAAGTGAATGTAAGAAAAAAATGAGGCAAGTGGTATAGACAAAGATAAACAGGAGAGTGAACTAGCTGGATCAAGTGCATGCAGGTGCATACAGGTGCAAATAGGGATGGAAAAAGACACTCGACAAGCCACCCTTTGATAGACAACCAGGGTGAGGACCCTCTAGAATAAGGCTAATAATAGCAAATAAAGATATCTGATCAGTTACGTAACCACACCAAGATGGAGAGTGGCAGCAGGGACTCCAAGATGGACGGTAGGGAGAAGTGTTAGGTCGCAGGTGGCAGAAGCCATAGTGTCTACGGGGGACATGAGGCTGCCACCCCCAGGCTGCACTGAAGAGCACGAGGCAACATGAGCGAATCCTTGGCTGGGCCAGCAGACATTTAGTACAGTCAGCAGTCATGTGATCCGTCACATGACCTCAGCATGACGGAAACCGGCAGCAGGGGTTCTGAGATGGAAGGGAGGGAGCAGGAGAGATCCCAGGTGGCTTAGTCCTGGTGCAAGTTCATTCCTCTGGATTCCAAGTGGTCATTGACAGGACCGGGGAGACAGGATGGTTGTGGTGTGGTGGAGTTGGTGAGGATTATACATTATACTGTAGGCCCAGGTGGCTCATGCCATACCGCCTTGCCATACTGCCTTGCAGGAGCCTACCAGAACCCAGTAGGGTGAAGGGGGCTATTGTAAGGAACTGTTGGGGCGAGTTGGGGGGTGGTAGCAATCTGCTCTGCCTCTGGGTGACCTTGTTGTTTTCATTCTACCCCTGGAAGACCACAAACCTTTCTGGACGAACTTCTGACAGCGTGTAAAAAGTAGTGGGTGGTCCAGATTATCCCGGAAGGAATTTGCACAACATTACCAATAAACAATGGTCCCTTAGGGCTGTGTGGTCTATTCTTTATTTAAGACTTACCTAAATGCATCAGTTTTCAGTTTACCCCTGCAGAATTACTTGCAATAAATGGCTGTAGAACTTTTCATGTAATAGTGCCTGACCGCCTGCGATTTTGTCATTTGTACTTTGCTTGATCAGTGTGTGTGATTTTGCTCACCTGAGAACATGAGTGAGAACATAAGCAACTGATAGGTATTGGTTCTGATGCAGTGGTGGGCCTCTTAGACTTTTCACGGGTTTTTATACCTTTATAAAGTATATTTTCTCTTATGGTATGATGTGATGTGGCATTTGTAACGCCCCCGCACACAAGTGTTTCTAGGCACCTGTACACAAGTTCAGTTCGAGCCTCACCTGTAATCACCTTCCTCCCAAAGATTAAGCTAAATTTACAAGCGTTTAGCCCTTCAGAGAAATAGGAGCTGCGCTTGTCCTTTCACTTTTGAAATGACGTCCTGTTCCCAGGTGTTTGCTTCCACTGCAGACGTGTTTTCTCCCAAAGCAGCTGCGATTGTTCTTTCACTTTTGAAATGACATCTTGTTCCCAGGAGTTTGCTCCCACTGCAGAAGACCGCCTATCATGTTGCAGAAATGTTTTCTCCTGAAGCCTTGAGGTTTGCAACAATAATGTGTGAGCTGCCAATATACACAGGAGCAATGGAGATGGACATTAACTCGTTACTTGGTGTATCAGACACAATTGCACTCTGAAGGAGATGTTTCCCCAGCCTGCATGCATTGATTGTGTGTGTGGGCTGGAAACGGAACAACACAGCGTTCATTGTTCAAGGCCACACGCAAGATAAAAGCATGTGACCGAGGACCAGCAGATGGGTTGTGTTCTCATTGCCAACAAATGCAAGATGGACGCGAAGACAGTGACCCATTGTGCAACATTTACTGTCAAAGAGCATGCATTTATTTATCAAAAGATGGAGCAGATGATCCCTTCCTGTTCTAAGCCAGTGTCCTTTTCTTGCCAGCCTGGATGCCCTGCCCTGTGCTTTATGGCCGGATTATCGACAGTACCTGCCTCTTATGGGAAAGAAAATGTGGAAAGAACGCATCTTGTCGCTACTATGACAACACACTCTTCAGGCAAAGGTACAGAATTCTCCTTTCAAATGTTGTCCAAATGTTCCTTTTTTTGCAGAAGCAGCGGAATTCTGGTAACCATGTTTACAGTGCGCCTGGGCCGGTAAATATAGAGGGGTTGCTAAACTCATAGAGCATAGAAAACATTTGTCCCGAAACCATTGTTTTACTCTTAACCCTGATTTTAATGTCATGTATTCTTATAGTGTGGACAGGTGTTTTATGAACTATTCCACACTAAATAAATTAAATAAATAAATACGTCGGTTTTTGGGAGGGAAACCGTTGACACATTTTCATTGGGCAGAAATGATCGGGTAGCTACGAAAAAAGGCGGTTAGATCATGCACAATTATTATTATTATTATTAATATTATTTTTTTATTAGCGTTCGGTTTCCAAGTGAATCCTTTCAGCTTCAGCTCAATACATATACTAAAAGTGTTCCAAAGCAAAAGAAAGAGAAAACCATTTAAGGAGAGAAGAAGAAATAAGAAAAACAAGCTGTATCGGACCTTTCCATATGGTTCATTCCTACTAATGCATCTGAGCAAGTCCAAATGTTCATTTAGGTGCTAAGTCAGTTCTCTTAAATATAATCGATACAAATTCCAGTAAAGCAAATATCACAGAGATTAGTCCCTTGCATCAACTTTGTCCAAATGTCTCTTTCAGATAAAGTTTGGTTGTCCAGGAAGAATTTTCCCAGCAAGTTGGATCTAACATCCCCCGCTCCCGGACAACTCATTATCAAGAGGTGCAGGGATTCAGAAGAATGACTGTAGAACCTGTGATCCTTGAGCTTCCTGGCATCAAGCACTTCCCTAGTCGGGAACAGGTTCAGTCGTAGTCTCTGGAATTGAGAGCGTGCTTTGACCAATGGAAATTTCATCAAGTATGGCAGGGTTATTCATTTATAGCAGATCATCGGGCAGAGTGCATGGCCCGAGGTTCACCCCAGAGAGTAAAATGAAAGTGCAAAGGCATCAGACAATCTACACTGAGAGAGGTCTGATCATATTTCAGAGCTGGTGCAATCCTTAATCATAAGACCAGATTTAATGTGAGGTGGAGGGAGGGGGGTGGAGCTAGGATGGGACCCCCGCCTCCACTGCATCGTTGATACTGGAGATAACCCACACTCCAAGACCTAGGGGAACCCTATGCATTTTACTAGCCTGGCTTCACTTCCAAGCGACTGGAGGTCCCCCTTAGGCTTGAGGCAGAGGATGATTGGAATCAGGGCTAGGCAGCACGGGGGGGGGGGCAGCCTGAGCCTCCATTGTAGCGCATGCTGGATGCGCTTCTGCGAGTCAAAACCCTGCATCTGGGCAGGCATACACTGGCCTATAGGGCAACAGGGAAATGCCTGAAATGCCAACCCACAATTACAGTATGGGACAGAGTGAGGAATTGCCATCTGGTAAGGGGGTAGAAGCCCGGACATGTTTGATTTTTCTTAACTAATAAAATGATGTGGGTAATCCATCTCAGAAAGGGCGGTCTACTAACTAGACATATCTCTTAACAGTGCCTGTTTTACCTTTATGATTTGGTTCACTCTTGGTTTGTAGAAGTGTGCGGGTTGAGTAGGCACATCCTCTACTTATGTTTGTACTCCTGCACGACAGACATATTTTTGGGCCAAAGTGAGCCAGATTGTTCAGTTGCTGCAGTGTGCATCTGGCAGCTTGTGGCAATATTACTAACCGAATACACTGTTTGATGCAAAAACCGCTGGTCCTGATGCTCCGGCTTGCAGAAATACGTGTGGGCAATGTTTGTGACAAGAGGAGGGCACACAGAGTCTGCCACAAGCACAGCCACTGGCATGCAACACAGATCATGAAGACACATAGAGACAACCAAAGGACCTTTAACAGAAGCTCTTGAACATGAAAACAGAATCCTGACTGTATGGGAGAACGACTTAACATGTAACATACAAGATTTTGCTTTAACATATTATTCGTGTTTGGGTAAGTAAAGAATACAGATGTAAAGCTACTAGGGATTTTTCCACAACTTAAAAAGGAGTTCCACACTATTAAGGGAAAGATGCAGGAAAAGGCGTAGGAAGGCACAAAACTAGAACACATTTGGGGTTGTTTATCTCATCAGGGTATTAGTCTTCTTCTGTATCACCATTCTAAGTACTTTCTCGTGGATGGAGCTCCCTAAAGCTTCATGATGAAGTTTCGGGGATACAGTACCAAGAATTGCTCCTTGGTTCTCAAAAAGCATTCTCAGGGATATAGCGCCTATTTCGCTTGTTTCAGAAGCCAGTGATATCTATTTATTCGCATTTGAAAAGCCCGCAGCAGCCCAGGGGCATCGTTATGCTGGTTACAGACAGTTTACTTAGTTACAGAAGTGATTAACAATTGCAATCATATATACAAGCATGTAGCAAAGCATATAGGGGGTCGGATGAAGAGAAAGGTCTTGAGTTGTTTGCGGAAGGTGAGAAGAGAGTTTTCTGTTCTGATATATTGCCCACCTCACCTGACTCATGGATATATTGTCCAGTTCCGTTCTTTCAGCTTTAAGGTGTAAAGTGCCAAGCTCACGTGTTTCAGGGATATAATGCCCAGCTCACTTCTCACAGGGTACATTGTTCCCAACACATCTATTTGAGCTCCCAATGATACAGTTCACAGCTCACTTGGTTCAGGGTTGTAGAGATCAAATCGTTTCCTTCAGTTCCTAGGAATATAGATCCCAGCTCACTTGGTGCAGGGGTATAGTCCCAAGCTCACACCTTTCAGCTGCAAAGAATACAATGGCCAGCTCACTTGGTTCAGGGACATAGTCCGCATCTCACTTGGTTCAGTGATGCAATACCGAGGTAACATCTTTCAGCTCCCAGGGATAAAATGCCCAGATCACTTGGTTCAGGAATATAGTGCCAAGCTCACCTATTTAAGCTGGCAGGAATAAAATGCTGAACTCACTCGATTCAAGGAAGTAGTACCCATCTCTCTTCATTTAGCTGCCATGAATAATATGCCCAGGTCACTTTGTTCAGGGATATATAGCCCAGCTCACTTCTTTCAGGGAAGTAGGTCATATAAAGATCTCCTGCAGTCTTAATGGTTCTGGCCTTTCAGGTGGAGAACATGTGCAAATAACGGCACATGCATTGTGTTCCCAAACCTTAGTGCAGCAATGGCATTGGAGCTACTGTCTGCTAGCCACAGAGTCCAATGCTAGTAGCATCTGAGTAAGCCACTCTGCAGCCACCTGCCCCACCTTATCCAAGATGTCTGCTCCTGTGTGGCACCTACCATCAAAACCTTGAACATACAAAGCGCCTCCACATATCCACAGTGAAGTGGACATTTCCACCTTCTGACCTATCCACTGCATTTCTCACTGCATCATACAAAGCAGGTAAAGACTTACATGATAAGTAAGTCTGGCTGGGAATTTGCCAGAGGGCATCAGAACTTGCCACCAGCTCCCTGACACCTTTTTATTCCACAAATTCATATGACAGAAGGTCTCGTGACAGCATTATTGCCAATTTATCATTGAACATATGCACTCATAGATGGTTACAATGATATATCTGACTGCACTCAAATGGGCTGGTGCTTACATATTGTTCCCCGACCACTACATTGTGTTTGTGTGCTGCTGATGGAACTGGCAGAGACACTACTTTGCTGCAGGACTGATACAACCCCCGAGTTCTGGGTGAAACATGCAGGGAAGGGCCAACATGCTGCTAAGTGTTTTTGCCTCCTGGGGGTATGCTGTATAATATGTTGTTCATTCTCATTTGCATGATGTCTCTTCATATGTCAGATCAATGATGACCTGTCCATATGTGTCCCTACATTCCCACAGGGTACAATCTCTCTGCACAGAGTGCAGGTGATAAGATTCTGCTCCTGGCCCTGTTCATAGAAATTCCACATCGTAGATAAATGCTGTGCACTCACAATAGGTGTCATTGGCTGTTGTGCAGAGGCAGTATAAGATGGAACTTGCCTTTCCATAAGGCACGCAGGTGGGAGTGCTGCTACTGGTTGCTGTCTTGACATGCTAAGGGCACTGTGTTGTACGCCGCAGGTCTGTAGGTTACGCTGCCTGAAGGACATCCGCAATGACTACCCCACACACCCATGCTTCTCTCCACTCTTGCCTTAAAACCTGCCCGCCGAGCCCTCTGCGGCAAACCCCGCACAGCCTAAGGGCACTGTGTTATGCGCTGCAGGTTATGCGCTGCAGAGAACACTAGGGAAGGACTCAGGGAGGAGCGCAAGCAGACGAGACAAGGAGAGACGAGACAATATTGGACAATTGAACAAAACAAGAGCTAGGACAATAGAAGAACAGTTCCTTGGATGAATGTTTTGCTAAGAAGGCAAAACCAAAGACAGCACTACTTTCACAATGTAGTTTAAACACTGGAGTGTTTGCAGAGTGTGCAGCACTAAAGTACATGGAGTTTTGCTGCTTGAAGAGTCTGTCTTCAGAGACCAGGCGAGTCTCTCTACTCTGTTCATTACTTCAAACTGTTCATAACACCCACTCCGGACGCGGAGCATCGCAGAGTGTTAGCAGAGTGTTCGCGTGTGTGTGAAGCTACCATAGTTTTACACTTCCTGCGAACCATGAAACACAGAGAAGCACATTCAGCTGTTGCTGCAATCGAAGACGTGGACTCGGGTCCACAACAAAGAACAAGGAGCAAGGTACGTGCAAGTGCGATACCTAAAACTGTGCTTGCTAATTGAAAAGTATCGATGGAATGGGAGGTGGAAACGGGAGCGCGTGGTAAGTTTGCAAAAAATTGCAAAGCGCCCGGCATTCCTGCAAGAGATATGTGAACATTGTTAAAATCAGCAACATCAGTAAGCGCTGTCCCGCCACCCTCCCGCCTCCCTCCCGCAATAGATACTCCCGAGATCCAAGATTTGGAGACCATAGAACTGCGAGGTGCCGACACCAGGAAACAGTTCCCTCTTACCTCGCCATTCACCATTACCAGCGTCGACATCGATGGATGAGCCCGACGAATGTAATGGGCATAATGACGTGGAACAGGCTGAAGCATGCGGCGCAGTGGACTCGATAAAGCCACCCAAAAACTCCTTGATGCCAACATCGAGTCTGCTGAAAGAACCACTGGTCGAGATCCTAGGAAACGTGACAATTGGTAATCCGGGTGCTTCAACACTACTGCACCTAATTGGCACTGATTTTGAAAATGAAAGTGAAAGCGAAAGTGAAGTACGCACCAGAAATGGAGTAGATACACTACAAAAGCAAAAGGGGCCAGAGGAACGGATCAACCTAAAGGACTGCGAGTACACACCTCAGGCTACCCCCAAGTCCCTGATTGTAAAGGACGTCATACATCTCAGCAGTCCGAGGGTGAACGTGTTACCTCCGCAGATTGACAATATGTAAAGAAATGATTATTCAAAAGAAAAATGCATTGAATGTTACCCGAAAAAAAGAAATTATTCTAATTCCGATCTGTGCACATTAAAATGGCATTTTAAACCCTGAGAAGTGGAAAAAGACGTTCGATGTGAAGTCGGTTTGAGACACACTAGAATTGAATTCGCACCAGAGAAACCGCATGGACCCGTAGAAATCACAGATGAAGATCTTTTAACGAGTATTGTTAATACCTCTGCGGATTTGCCCATGCACTTCCTGCCAGCATTTCCTGAAAGATGTGACTCAGTAAACAATTGCCCCAAAGCAACCCTGACACCTCTGCCGAGTTTAATTACATCCGAAATGACAACCAGTGCAGAGCTCTTGAAAATCTGCTATGCTATTGGTAGTGTGACTGAAGACCCTTCAGTACATCATGAAATAGTGATAGAAAAGTCTACTATTATTGGTCAACAGGCGGACGCTCCTATAGGATCTAAAGTTGCTTTTTTAGAAATGGAAACAGAGCCCTACCCACAACTTTACAGATGAGTGAAAAGGGCGTCTACAAAGAGAATGTTGAGTTTGGAAAAGTCAGAAACTTAAAGAAATTGATAAAGGCATGAGCACCGCAAGAAACAGACCTAGGAGGGAAGAGCCTGGGGAAACCACTACCAATAGTGCCATTAGAATGAGAATCAAAAATAGGCTGAGTCTCTCAGATTCCCTGAGAATTAATCTAACAGAAAATGCGAGAAGGAACAAAGTGCCTATGACCAAGGTAATGTCGCAAGGAGAAAGAGACCAGGAACAGATTGAGGATGATTTGATGGAGAATTCCTTTTCTAATCATAAGCAAAAGGACGGAAATGTGGAAGCCACTCAAAGATCCAAAACAACTGAAATTGAAAAAACATCAGAGTCCCCTAAGAAAACAGATAAAACATCGGTTACAAACCTGTTATTCCCAGCTTTGAGCGAGATGCCCGATAAGACAACCATGCCCGATAAGACAACCGTCAGCATGCTGACACCACATCCTGCATCGTCACAAGTGGTAGTTAGTGCCATTATTCATAACAGTGTCACAAGAGCTGGACCCGATGAAATCGCATCGAAAGAAGCAGAAGGTTGCCAAGAAGAGACAAAAGAGGGTCAAACCAATGCAAACCCTTTTTCGATATTCAAACAAAATACCAGTTCCAATAATTGCCGTAACACAAAAGGAAAAACAACACAAATGCAAAAATATAAAAAATATAAAAAAATGGGCGAGCTCAAAAACCTGCAACTCAAGGAAATTCCTAAGGATAATAAAAGGAATAGAAGAGAAGGGCCCGACCAAAGATGGACCCTTCTCAGTTGAAGGTGATGAGATTCCACCCCCCAGAGTGGTTAGCAAGGTCAACAAAAAGATAAGTTCTTTAAAAAATGGGCCAGCTGAGCCGATATCTCATGACAGTTTAGACCTGAGTGTTACAGATTTATTCGAGCTTTCAACCTATAAAGACAACGCTGACTCTTTTAATCAGTCCCAGGGCAGAGTCATCCTAATGAGTCCAGTAAAGGAAACCGAGGGTGAAGACACAAATTCAGATGGTGCTCAGCAAAGATCACCTAGATTTTGCACGTTAAGTGAAAGAAGGAATTTCATGAGAAACAATGGTGTGAAAGAACATGACATAGAGTCTCCTGAAAGACCGAGAAAGCTAGTCACAGATGCTCTAAACCCAATAAAATTTTAAATGACCAATGATTTAAAAGTCACACCAAAATTCTCAGAGAAATGGAAAGAATCTAAAAATGAGAAAAAGGGTTCAAACTGGAATCAAAAAAGAAGCACTGATGAACACAACTGCTTAACACTTGATAGGATACAAAAGGATGCTGAGGGACTGATCTTAAATCGATCAAACCTGATGATCCTATTGCACCACATTCCAAAACTTCGAGTGGTTACATCAAAGGATATAAAAGTAGTACGTTTTCCAGATGAGAACTCAAATGACAAAGTCAAACTCTCTATGAATTTGTCCATACATTTCGGTGGCCACTGTGTTGGATGCAAGAGATGACTTCACACATTGGGATTTGACGTTGAAGCAAACAAAGCTTGGGAAAAGCAGGACATAGAACCAATGATAATCTCACCTCTAAGTGAGTCTACCAGGTTGAAAATGAGATGACAAGAGCCCCTGTGGCATGATGAACCTCAAAGGAGACTGGCCCAGTGCAAAGATACCCCCAAAACATCTGAGGAAAATACCCTCCGGAAAGATGAGAACAAAGACCAAGCAAAAAGGAGTACAGCGATGGAACAAATAAAGATTGAAAAAATACCATTGCAACGGATAAAAGTAACTTTCCATTGCAAAAAATATAAGAGTAATCAAACAGAGGTGAGCTTGAATAAAACGAAAAATACATCAATTTGTCCTGGGACTGGCTAGCAGGATCACTTGCAACAAACTCCCAGAAATAGTGCTAGAGGGAAAACCAACATGAAAACTGGAAAGTCGGATGTTGGGACACACGGGGCTTTGGCCATCTGTTTAAGATATGCCCTCCATCCTTGAATTAGATCTGATCTGTTTCCAAGAAACTTGGTTAAAGGATCCCCTGCTTGTAGATGGCTACATCGCGCACCTGAATCCAGCGAGAGGAGGACCAAAAGGTAGACCATCATCAGGCTTCCTAACTTTAGTCAAAAACAATTGAAATCTCTGAGTCGTTCAATTTTCAAATCCGAATCCTTATGTTCAAGTGATTAAGATCCAAAATAATGGCACCAAAAAGGCAATAGAGAACATATTAATAGTGAATCTTTATTGGAACCCAGACAGAAAAGAAGATGGCACTTTCATCTAAACTGTAACAGACGAGTTAGATAAAAATCTAGCAGATCAACCAAACCTCAAAGTATTCATTTGTGGTGATTTGAACATAAATTGTTTAAATGACAAGAGAGCAAAGTCACCCAAAAGAAATTTCAATTCCGACAAGAAAATTCGTAGAGGTGACGAATGGATAGAATAAATTATATTGAGAGATCTGTACTTAGTGAATGAAAATACTAATGGACATATGCTGCTAGCTACCACTTGGACCAATGGAAACAGCAAAGCTACTCTCGACTACTGTTTCATATCCGGAAACCTGTTACCAGAGTTATTACGAATGGAAGTAATAAAGACTCCTTATAGCGACCATGATCCTTTGATCATGACTTTCAAAAGAGCATACACTCGACCAGAAAAACAATGGAATCATCAAATTGAAGTCGAGAGAGGCTTAAACAGACTATGAATAAAACCCACTGAAGTTTGTAAAATAACAAAAGATCTAACTGGGCTATTGAAAAAAGAACCAGACTCGGTCGAATACAGCAGTACTTTAATGGGCTACAAGGAGATAAAAAGGGCGAAACGAGAGAGTGGGGAGATAAAATGTGAAAGAGATGAGATCCTGAGTCTGATAAAGAAAAGTAGCAAGTCACGGGCACCGGACCCAGACAGGATCTCGAATGCATTAAAGAAAGAAGCCCCAGAACAATTGGCAGAGTTCTGCGAAATGTTGTTTAACAGAATATTCATAAAGCGTAAATTACCAAAATCATGGAAGTTAGCCATAATTATACCAATCTTTAAACACAGAGACAGAAGATCGCTAGGGAATTATAGACCAATCACCCTACTCGACGTGGTGGGAACGATATTTATGACCGTCATCCTAAAGAGATTGAAAGAATGGATAAAAACATCAAATTCGTTTGACAAAAGAGAAACAGGATTCGTAAATGAAGTCGGATGTAATTTAAACCTGTGATCTTAAACCTGCTAAAACAACGGGCAGAGCATATGAAAATGAAAATATACACGGCTAGTGTGGACCTAAGCCAGGCCTTCGATGGTATTGATTGCGCTTTGCTATGGAAAAAACTGGAAAAGAAAAGATGCCCAAGGGATTTACTTTAAATCATTAAAGAACTTTATTCGAACACAAATATGCAAGTAAAGCTTGACCGGCAAGGTAATCTATTCAGAAAGATCAGCACATCTATAGGGCTGAAACAAGGGTGCCCCTTAGCAACCACCCTGTTTAACTTTATCAGCGAAGACGTACGGGAAGATCTATGGAACAACAGACAATGGACCTTGGCGAAATGAAATCAGAACATCTGTTACAGATGATAACATAAACTCTTGTCAAAAAATATATATTTATATGTAACCTTCAAATCTTTTTTTGTTATTCTTAACATCCACATTTATAAACCACCATTCAGTCCATCATTCATTCACACACTCACTGTATACATAAGTTTTCCACAATTAGGGTACTGTGTCCACCTAGAAACATATATATTTACAAAAATCACAACACTTCTTTGTAGTTTCAGTAAGTGTTAATTAACAAAATCAAATAGCATACTGCTTGTTTGATATAACGCGACATATGTTTTGGTCGTCCAAGGATGGGCTCCTAATTTGGGCCAGTCGATATAGGCAACCTTCTTCAGGAGACGGACGGTTCAATTGCAACCACACAAAATAATGGAGTTGTGTGTCTACGATGGAGTTTATCCTACAGTGGTGATAGATTACTCTGCACCTGAAGTGATGAAAAATTTAGGTATGGGGTGTCTTGCACATGGATCACCCTTCCAAATTTGTAGATCTCAAGAAAGAATGTCCTTGATCGTCCCTCATATATTTCAATCCGGGGATGGTCTACTCTGATTCCTCGGATACTTTTTACATTCTTCACTGGCTCCTATCCATGTTCTGTTGTTTTTTTCTTTAACTCGCTCAATGTGCTGTTCTGTCTTTGCTCGCCCTAACATACACCATGGGAAAATCTGACAAATGGTAACACCTTTCCACCGAAATTAAATGTAAAAGTGATAGGGTGGTTGCTATATGCAGACAATTTGGTCCGTTTAGAACAGACCAAAATCGGTCTACAAAGGAAACTTGTCACTCTACAAAAATACGTGGAGAAGAACCATTTAAAGATCAACACTTCTAAATCTGTGATCATGATGTTTGGTAAAAAAAAAAACAATTCAAAAGACTTTTGGATTCTAGACAAAGAAAGACTATACAATTCGCGAACAGAAATACTGAATGTGTTTAAAAACGAAAGACCTCGGATAGAGAATGTGAAGAAAAACGAAGTCAGCTGACAGCACAGGGTAAAGCCTTAAATAAACAATTTGGAAAATGTTTATTAATTCCGATAATTCATCATTTATGGAGCAGAATCAAATAAAGGCCTGGCTGAAGAGATATAGGAACGATATGAAGGTTTCTTTTGGAAAAGAATCCTAAACTTACCAGAATCAACCCCCGTTGCTGTAATCTGACATGAGTTAGGCCTGAATTTGTTATATTCGAAGATCAGATGGAATGAAATCTCATTGTTCTGGAAAATAGTCCTGGAAAACCGTCCCCCCAATTTGAGATACTCAAAAAAAGAGAAAACCTGGATGATGAGTGGGTGCTTGCGAACTGGAAATCAGAATGCATACATTTACTTTTCTATCTCGGAACATCAAAAGATACCCTGAGCAAAAATCCTGTGGCTGTTAAAAGATTATTATGGGCAGACGATTGACGCATGACAGAAGAGAAGAGAGCTGCGTCTAGAACCCATACTATGGGCCTCATTACGACTCTGGCGGAAGACCATGGTGCTCTTAGCACCATGGTCCATGCCGGTAAGTTACCGACTCTGCCATGGTGAAAGGCAGAATTACCACCCCATTACAAGGTTGGCGGGCGGTAATCCCCCTTCCTCCATGGCCCTTCCCCATTCCCATTATTGCCCCATAGGGCTCAATGGGAAAGGGGAAGGCGCTAAGTATGGTGCTGCAAATTGCGGCACCGTAATTAGCACCAAGGTCCCTTTGCGGGTCCCTACTTTAACGGCTGTTCTACACCAGCCGTTAAGGTCTGGTCCCGCAAAGGGACTTCTTAATTAGGCGCTAATAGGTTAACGGCGCCGCAGCCTTTTACGGCGCCGTTAACCCATTAGCGCCTGAGTCGTAATGAGGCCCTATATCCAAAAACATCAGTGGATCATTAAATGTGACAAGAAGATACCTGTCGAAATTTCCAAATAATGTCGCCTGGAATACACTTATGAGGCTTAGATTGAAAATGTTACCTAACAAAAGCACAAAAGCACATTAAAAAGGTACAACAAATAATCATCGGATGATTGTCGGTTGTGCAGACAGAAGAAGGAATCATTGAGACATTTATGTTTATTTTGGGCAAAATTAAAAGAGCTAAAATCGATACATCTTCTCCCTGAACTGGAACATACTAACGGTCTAGATGCTGAAAGTTGGTGGGAGAATATCTATCAAGCGGAGTACCGTAGAATCAATTACGCCACAGTTAACTTCTTGAGAGCATCTCTAGAGAAACTAAAAGAAAACACAGAGAAAGAATGAAATCCAGTTAAATGAACATAAAGAAGTTAAATAAAAGCTGATAGACAACTAAGGTCTAAGTAATTATTAAAGAGAAAAGGTGAGAATGATAGGCTATTTTTCAACTTTTAAAGTTTTTGATTGTAGTTTGTGTTTGAGATGTTAAGCAAAGCACAAAGATATGTAATAAACTAAATGCTAAAAAAAAAAAAAAAAAAAATAAACACTCGAGACAACACACCTAAGTCTGAGAGTCCTGTGTAGTAGGAGAAAGGCCTAGGTTTCACAATGCAATTTAAACACTTTCACAATGCAGTTTAAATACAGGAGAAAAACACACCTAGGTCTTAGAGTCCTCTATAGTGCGAGAAAGTATGGTTTGAGAATGTATCCATGAGTCTTTGAAAGGTTGCTGGAGCTCCATGGTGTCCAAATGGTAGAACTTTAAGTTGGAACAATTCAATGGGGGTGGAGAAAACGTTTTTTTCTTTATCAGGTCCATACAATGGCACCTGCTAGTAACCTTTTGTTAAATCCAGTGTAGATAGGAAGACAGCACTACCCAGCCTGTCGATCAGATTGTTGATTCGTGGCATGGGATAGGCGTTAAAAGCTGAGACTGTGTTAGCTTAGAGGAAGTCAATACAAAACTGCCAGGATTGGTCCAGGTTGGTTACTAGAATGATTGGGGAAGACCATAGCCTAGAGGAGGGTTCTATGATATTGGTCTTTAACATAGCTTCCACCTCTTCAATTACTATTTTTCTCTGGGACTCAGGGAGTCGATAGGGCTTAAGGTGGACCATTTTTCCTCTAGGGGTTCGGATATAATGGTTTGTGCCTCGGACTCTACCTGGTTTTTCACTAAATACATCCGGGAATGAGACAATAAGATCCATTAAGTCTCAATGGGCCTTATTACAAGGTTGGAGGTAGACTTGTCGGTAAAACTGGCAAGGCTACCTCCCAACCGGCAAGAAATTCTGGCACCCACAAATGGGCAATTACTGGGGTATTCCGGCCCTGCCTGACCCGTTAATTGCCCTTTCGCGGGTGCCGGAGCCGGTAGATCCCCATTGAGCCCAGAAGGGCTCAATGGGAATGGGGATGCCTGTAGCACCGGCATGGTTCATTACCGTGCCGGTGCTACAGGCTTGTTATGCTCGCGGGTTCCTTTCATTCCGCCAGGTCAGACCACGGTACCAGTAAGTTTACCAGTACCGTTGTATCCGGACCGGCAGACTCGTAATGAGGCCCAATGTCTTTCTTTAGATATATCTTGTTGAATAAGATAAGTATTAACTCTTTCCTCTGGGGCTAGATAAACTAGAATGGAGGAGGTGGTAGTTGTTGGGTTCTCCTTCCATGGTTCTTCTTCTTTTTATCTGGTTGTGCCACTTTGTATGTGCCGGTGCTTGTACGTTCTAAGACTTCATACGAACCATGCCACTTCGTGATGAGCTTATTCTCTGAAGTGGGTAAAATAACTAATACTTCTGCCCTACAGAGAAGGAACGGAGAGCAACTGTCTTATCATATGCTTGTTTTTGATGGGCCTGGGCCTTCTCCATATGGGATTGCACCAGGGTTCTGGATAAGGTAATATGTTCCTTTAAACAAGTGGCTGTTTGGGATAGAGGTATAGTGGCTTCTTCCCTTTCTTCCCAGGTCTCGCTAAGCGTATCCAAGACATCTCAAGGTTCTCTACCATAAAATAATTCAAAGGGAGATAATCCCATAGATGCTTGACCAATAGAATCTTCCTCCGACATGGGCTTGGGTTTTAGCCTGCCCTAGATGTCTGCCTCTCAAATGGGAGTGGATCACCAACTGGGTTTGGACAAGACCATTCACAGTGGTGTCTCCTCTGTATAACAACCCCTGCTTTAGGAAGAAGAAATGTCTGCCTTTCATCCATCCTTCTTCTTTTGGTAGGGCCTGTAGGAAAGCTTCAGCGAGCATGGGATTGTTTTGCTGGGCAAATGCTAAATCCGGGAGGAGGGTGGTCTCATCCTCTCTGAGATTCTAGATGTCTAAGGTTTTATCCACTTCGCCAAAGCCCTGATTCCCTCTTTCTGTCTAATCAACCTGGTTTACTTCTTCACACAGTGGGAACACTGCTTTTTCAAGAATCCCCTGGGCTATCTTATCTCCTGGTTTTATTTCAATCGGGTTTTCCCCATGGTGCTGGATCAACCACCTTATGTCCCCTCTAAAATCTGGGTTAATGACTCTGGCCAATATGTCAATACCAAACTTCCAGGCTAGGCCAGATTTCAGAGCCAACCTGATGTAACAACCAGGGGGTGGAGGGTATCAGGGCCAAGTTGGTGGGAACCAGTCCTCTCTTTCCTGGAGGGATTGTGGCCACCCTACTGCTGCAAATGTCAAATCTGATTGACTCCCCTGTGGAAACTGAGGGATCGGAGGCTCAACTACAAAGTTTCTGAAATATTAGGGTCCCCCAATTTTTCTCAATTGAGTCATATCCCTTCCTGACACCATATCTAAGGAAGTCATGGTTATCAGAAGTACGACAGACACAAGGAGTACAATCCAAGGGTGTTTGTTGAAAAGTATATAGGTGAGAAAAACGCCTAATCTAAACCTAAATCAAAGATGGGAGCAAGCTACGACAATCAAAGTAAAGAAAATGCTGTCCTAGTCTTGTCATGTCAAAAGAAAATGGCTTATACTAATAAACCTATTGCCAAATCCTTACTATATAACAAAAGGGTGTGGTACAATGATATGTATAACAAAAGAGTGTAGTACAAACTGAAATGTCCAAAAGGGTTTTCGGTAGTTCAGGACTGCTGAACTAATGCACTCCCTTCCCCACGTTACATCACGGGACAAGGTCGAACAGTGACATTACTCTGAGCACCCCTTGAGTCTATAGGCATCAAGAAGAAGTTTCTTCAGAAAAGCAGGATCCCTTGAATCAATGTCTTTCGCTTGGCCACACAAGACTTTTCCCAAGCTCTCACGATGCAGGATAACCCTCTTCCCCCACTTTCTTGTGATACCTCTTCGTTGGGCTCACCTTCGTCCTTATACCACTGCTCAGCCACTTTATCAAAATTTGGGCTTCACTTTCCCTTGCTTTCACTTGGCATCCCTCCGTCGGGTTTACTGTAGCCATTAAATCACAGCTCAGTTAACTTTACCAGTTTTATGAGCTTATAACACTCAGGAGCTCTTAATGTCTTTTTAAACAAATATTTGGTTCATTTTCACTGATTCACTCAGGTCCCCCTCCTTCGGGCTCAGCCCTTCCTCTGTAGGCAGTTCTGGCATCCCTCGATTGGGCGCGAGCCTTCAAACCGCTAGCATCACACTTGTTACTTTGCAATCTTTCATGCGTTTACTTCAAAGTACTTGCCAGTTCAATACAGAGATGCATCGAGTCTCGCTGGGTCACTCAGTTATATTGTGGTATTGGGTTTACTTTCAACAATCAGGCTTCTCTTTCTCACGTCTGCCATCCTACACGCAACCTAAAATACTGGATACAGTTCAACAGTTTGTACCGGCCTCCTCTCCTGAGGGCTTCTGATATCTGCAGCTCTTAGTTAGCATCACAGGGCTAATAATTCTTTAGATTACCTTTATACTTCATTTCACCTTTTTGTGAAAGACTTTCGACTGTACGAGGTGGTGGCTTGTACCCTTGACTTTACCCTCGTATGACAGCTTTGACTATTCAACTCCTTTCTCAGGTATTTCTTTTGTGGCTTCTCTCAAACGCACAATCTCGGAATTCTTCATTCTTGCTATAATGTGCTTTCGCTCACGGCTTCACGACAACCAAACAAGCACTTAAAATGTGAATGTCCTTTTCATTTATCAAGACAAGCCGGTATCCCATTTCATTCACCGGAGGGGCTGATACAGTTTATCGAGACCTCTGAAGTCAAGGCTTTTGGCCAAGCACTGCTAGCCTCCTTTCAGGTCCTCACACCACACATTAAGGAGGTACCACTGTGACCTTCTGCACTAGTAGAGAGATGCCCCTTTGGGTCTCTGCAGGGACCTTCACCCTACAGCTGGTAGGACCACAGCCTTTAATTTGCCTCCTGGTCTCATCTGCTCTGCTTCCATTGTCACGTAGACTGTGCAGAAGCCTGCCAAAGGACGGTGAACAAAGGAACCAAACCTGGTTTGGTGAGCAGAGTATAACACGAGAAAGACCTTTACAAAAAGAAATGGCAAATAAACCCAGCCGGAACCAAATAAAAGTAAATGGGGTCCAGCAGATTTAAGTTTGAGGGTTCTAACTTAGCCTAAAACAGTACCAAGGCTATTTAAATAGACCGCGGTAGGAAAAATAAGATAGATACCACTGCCACCAGCCAACATAATGTTCCACGAGAAACAGACAAAAAGGGTTAACTATTAACCCTTTCCAGAACTCTACGTAAGATAGTTTGTACCGGGTCTGTGAATTTAAAAAGACTAATAAAGTCAATGGCAACTTTACATGTTCTGGGAGACATTAGTCAGTTCCAGAAAATGGATTTTAAAGATGTTCAACCCCCACAGCAAAAGACACGTAAGAGTGGGAAAAAAAGGCTCACACTCTTACCAGGTGAAAAAAATAAATCCTAGAAATCCAGCAAAGCTGCTGAGGGACTCAGTGGGTAAGAGAAATTAGCCATTCTGGAGAATTTCTCCCTAACACTATGCATCTAGGATGCTTAGGGGAGCAGAAATGAACTATTCTGTTCTTGAAAAGGAGGAATTGGCCTGCCAGTGGGGAGTTGAGAACTGATCATAGACCGCGTAAGTCTATTCTTTGGAACAAAGGATTGGAAAGAGTATCAAGGCAAGTCACCTGTCGGGTAGCTAGGTTACAGGGCCATACGTTTGATGTGGAGGTTATTTCAGGCAGGGAAAATGAAAGGGCTTGTCATCTGTCGAGATTGTGTGAGGTTATGAATGGGATGTTTCAAGGTGAAATGGAGGAAAATATTACTGATATGGTTTTGTGTCACATCATGGGGTTATTACCCGAGGAGAATGGGTGGAAGCCCTGAGAACGGATGAGAGTTTGGTGCATGTCATGCATTTTGTTCAAGATGGGTGGCCTGAAAAGAGGCTTTTGAATGGGGAAGAGAGGGCATTGCGGGGAGTGAGGTCTGAGTTGAGTGTGAAAGATAATATTTTGTATTGGTGGGACCGAGTGGTGGTTCCCAATGTTTTACGGAGAAGGTTGGTAGATGTTAGACATGAAGGGCATATTGGAGTTTATAAGACCAAGGGAGTTTCGCGAGAGGATTACTGGTGGCCAGGTTTTGATTGTGATGTAGAAATGATGGTAGGAAAATGTATCGAGTGTGAGACAGCTGCCAAGAATGTGGTGGTATAGCAACAACCCATGATTAATGTTGATACACCTTCAGGAGTGTGGCGTGATTTTGCAATGGACGTTGTGGATCCAATGGATATGGGAAGTGGCCGTGGTAGGTTTATAGTTGTTTTGATTTACATGTTTTCTAGGTGGATGGCGTTTCGGATAGTGCAGGAGATTACAGTTCTCAGCATGGTTGAGTTTTTACGAAATGTTTTTGAGAGGGAAGGTTTTCCTGTGTCAATTTTGACTGACAATGGCAAACAGTTTATAGGAGTGTATTTTCAAGAGTATTTGAGATTATGTGTCGTGAAACATAAAAGGATGGCATTGTACCAACCCCATACCAATGGGATGGTAGAAAGGGTCAATCGTTGTATTATGGAAGCAGTACGGATGGCTGGAGCATGTGCTAAAGATTGGAAGATGGCGGTGAGAAATAGACTTTATGCTTTGCGGTTGGCTCCCCATGTGGGCACCGGTGTGAGTGCCTTTGAGTATATAAGGGGAAGGAAGCCCAACACCAGAGTGACATGGTTGGGTAGGGCACGAGAGTCTGATTGTGTTGTGGAAGAGACAAGGGGAAGGATGGTCAGAAGAAAGAGTGAGTGGGTGAGGCAAAACAATTAGAAATTGGGAAGGAAGAAATTGAATGTTGAAGTGGGAGATTGGGTTCACATTAGAAAGGAGGTGATTAAGAGGAAGGGGGGCATGTTATATTCCGAGCCAGTACGAGTGACACAAGTATCAGAAGGTGCAGTGACAGTTCAGGGTGGCCAAGTATGGAATATGTCCAGAGTTGCTAAAGTGATACCCAGAACTTCACATGATAATGATGGAGGAGGGGCACAGGCAACCAATGTTTTAATGTAACTTCTATTCTGTGAAATGAAATGAAATTATCTCCTGATACGCTTTTGATTTGTAAATGTTTCAAATGACAATTTTTGTTGCCATGTACATAGTTGTGTGTATGTATGTGTGTATGTTTGTGTGTTTAGTAAGAGGGGAGCTGTGTTGTGATGTTTGTACTTAGGAAAGATGGAACATTAGGGTAGAATATCGAATGTTATTAGAATGCATCATCATTAGAATGTTATGCTTCAAGTGAGAGCAGTTTGCTTGAAGATTTCATGGGCACCGGCTGGGGGTCTTTTACTGTCTGTATAACTTGTACATAAAGACATCTTATCTAATCAAGAGATGTGTGGAGGCCGTCCTTACAGGTATTCATGTCTGAAGCCAGAAACCTTGGAGTCATCTTCAACTCCTCTCTCTCCTTCCTTCCTCACATTCTGGACATTGCCAAGCAGTCGCACTTTTAGCTCTTCCTTCTCAAAGAATTCTCCTTTTTCTCACATTCCCCCAGAGGCTCAATGTTACCCAAGAACTGGCTCTATCTAGCCTTGACTATTGCAACATTCTCCCTCTGAATCTACCTTCTTCCACCCTGTGACCCCTTCAGCTAATCCAGAATAGGGCAGCAAGACTTATCCTTGGCCTTAAGCTCAGGGACCACATCTCTCATGCTCTAAAAAGTCTTCAATGGCTCCTGGTTGCTGCACGGATGATTTAAATTCAAATTCACTGATTTAAATTCGAATTCAAATCCCTATGCATCATCCACAAGACTTTCTGAGCGCAGGGACCACACCATATTCAATTTTATCTTACTAAATGCTCTCCCTCTAGACCACTATGTTCCTCTGGCACCAATTCTATGTGTGTAAATCATTTTGCTAAACAGAGGGCAGATGGTTGATTGCTTTCCTCAGCTGGCTTCCCTCTATGGAACAGCCTCTTCCCGCCTCTGAGCCTTGAGCAGGACTTTCCTAAATTCCAAAGCTCCTCAAGACTACCCTCTTCAATTCCTCCTTCCCTTCCACTCTCCTAATCCAACAGTTAATGTGATTGGGGTCTGGGGCCTTATGCATCTTCGTGGCCCCTGACCTCCCGCACCCAATTGACCCAGCTCCTGTCTACCCTCAGCACTTGCCTTGGCATACCCTCCACCCTGGAGGTTCGCACTTACTTCCAACGTGGCCCCAGGCCATGTAGCATTCAACAACCCAAGCACTTCATCTTGGCTCACCTATGAGCTTGGACTCACACCCTCTGTCCTCTTCCTTGCTGCACTTGCACATTGGGAATGCTCACAAGGCACAGTAGGTTTGTCCTTTCTTCCTTTTTCTACCACGGCTCCTATTAAATATTGTGTTGTAATGAATTTCACTCCCTTGTTCCCACACCTCGTCTAGTGGCTGTTTTGAAACAGTATTTTACTTGCTGAATAAGTGCCTAATAAGCAAACAATAAATACAAATAAATAAAGGCAGATAGGGCTAGAGGAAGGTAATTTAACCAACTCTTTTCATTTTTAGTTTAGCAATTTGTTTAAGAGGACATTGAGAAATTCTCAAATGCCATTTTCTTGTGGGTGATAGGCAGATGAGAATATGTGCCTTATCGCCAAGAGGATAGTGACATGCTCAAACACACAATTTACAAAGTGTGTGCCATTGTAGGAATGTAGCACATCGCACGCTCCCCACCTTGGAAATGTATGAGAAACTTGCTGCATATCTGAAGTCTGGATGTGTGCATGGACCAACTTCGATCCATTGGGAAAAGGGGCATATGACTACTATCATATACTTTTAGGAGCTACAAATCTGGAGCATATTCACATAATCGATCTGCAAATGCTGAAATGGTCCCGTAGGATGGGGTATTGCTCCTTGCACCACACTCAGTGTATGGCCAGCAGTACATTTTTGACAGATCACGAAGTTACATATAGAACTAGCACTCCCCTGAAATCAGTACTGCAAGACATTCTCTTGTTATGTGTGCTGGTAGTGTAGCTGTTCTAATGCCACTGTAAATAGCCCTAGGGGGATAACAGGTTTCCCGGTACTGTCCTGCCGCCACATTGCATCTGTGGGGGACAATGAGCACCTCCGTCTTTTTAATAACTCCTGTTTTTCTTGTGGTGCCCTTCTATGCAACACCATGTTGCATGCACATGTATACTTGTTTGGTGTAGTTTCAATATCAATTACTTCTGTGAAATATGCTGCTGTTTTGATGCTAAATCAGCTTTTCATTGCTGCGAGAAATCAAATCTGCACCTCTTCTGTACACTGCACAGTTCACCACAGTGTTAGCCGATGGGAGTTCAAGGACATCTATGAGCCTGTCCAGTAATGGTGCATGCTGTACTGGTGTGTGATATATGTGCGCAAGTAGCGCCACCTCTTCCAGCATGACAGTCCTGTGTGTACTGTAGAGGTCACATAGACGGCATCAGAATACAGCATTACAATTCATCCCCATACACTTCAAGCGCCAAGATCACCGCTACGAACTCTGCCACTTGTGCTGAAAAATTCACTGGCACTCTCTCTCTTTTCATTATCTCAAAGCTGTGATTCTCTCTTGCCTTCAACACTATGCCTTTCACCCGTGTTCTGGTCTATCAATGATGATCCATCTAAGAAGAGGATTACACCCCCACCAAGGTCATTTTCCTTTACATGGGATACCTCATCATGGTATTCAGTATAGATGGTGCAATTGTGAACATACTCTTCCTCTTTCACTGTTTCTGCTATGAATCTAGCTAGGTTTAGCACTCAGCACATGACAATTTTGTATAGATGTATTCGAACTAATCACTCCATAGCCTGTTGCTCTCTGTGTAGTCAGTGTACTTTTGGGCTTCTCATGGTTGGCGAATAGACTATGCTCAGCATATAATGTAACTGAACAGCCCATCGTTATGCATGTTAGACTTCTCAATTGCAAAAGCTGATGCAGCAAATGCCTGCTCATATGGGCAATGGCCTCTGTGAGAAACCAAAAGGTGTCTAACCCACTGGTCCCTGGAAACCTGTTTTACAGGTGGCCAGGACACGACCATCGCTTTTGGATCCAGTTTCTGGGAGTGGACAATTGCAGGAGGATTACCTGTGGGAGAGGTCTTCGGGGAGTGAGGGTGAGACACTGGATGGTGAGATGCGGTAGCCCCCACCCTGTAACAACTTTACCCCATCCTACCAGGTAGGATATTTAGGAACTCACCCCCCTCTTTTACAACGCAAACACTTTCTCACAGACAGCCCACTTTGAGAGAAAACAGAATAACAACCGAGCCGTATACTTGAGGTGTCTCAATACAATGGTCAGGCAAGGTCCGGCAATTACTGACCATCACACATACCTGACTTCCATTACACTCCCCCACATGGATAAAAGGCGGAGCATGAGAGCACACTTTGAGCGAGGCAAAGCACACAAGGAAACAGCAGTTCCAAGACAGCAGTTTAACAAGTGGAGAAAGACGGTGAAACAGAAGGGATTGCAAGGAGGCAAGTTCCCTTGACCTTTTCGACAAAGAACTGTTACTTTCACAAAGCCTCAAGAATAGAAAGTGTAAGACCAGGAAACCAGGCTAAGGAATCCTGCATTATGTGTCAGAGGTACCAGGAGCCCTCCTGCTTCGATAATCAAGTCAAAGGGAATCGGCAGCTGCCGTGGTACTGTCCTTGGCTCCAACAATGAAGCAGCGTCAGTGAATTCAACATAGCCAGTGAGTTGGGGAGACCGGTACAAGACCAATCTGTGTTGAAGCCAAAGTTGCAAGTGGCAGCATTGTATGGTGAGAGCTGGAACAAACATTGTATGAAACGTGTGTGATAACCAACACAAGTAAAGTATAACTGCAGATGAGTGATTGAACCTTGAAGCCAAGATACAATACCTTTGACAGAGTGGTCTGGCACTGTATGTGTGCTCAATTGAAGGTCTCTGTGAGGTACCCAGCTGAGAGTTGACAAAAGTGAAAGAATGGAAAAGGTTTAATGGAATAAGAAACCTATTGCCAAACCTTACAACTAATACATAAAAGGTTATGGGATAGTTCTCAAAAGCTGAAGGAAGTGTTCTCAAATACTATATCAGGATGCGGTAGGCTGGGTCTCCCATGACCAAGTTTTGAGTCCGGGGTAATGTGGAATATTGGCGCACAGTACAGTCTTGGGCTTCTCAGCACGAGATGACAGTTCAGCTTCCAGCTATCAGGGCCGTCGATGGTCAAGTATCGTTTCACTTGAAAGTCTTTTGCCTTCGAGGAACTGACGTTTTCAAATAACAAAGTAAAATTTCTTTTAACCAAATAAAAGTTCTTTAGGGTGATAATGGTTCACCCCAGGGTCCCCCTCTTCTGGGCGCTGACCCTTCTCAGTTGTTACAAATAACAAAAGCAAAGGTTCCCTTAACAACCAAATGATGTTCAGTTTCCAATGTTTACTGGGTGATGGGTTCACCCTTGGGTCTCCCTTTTCTGGGCTCTGACCCTTCACGTATCATATTCCTTATTTTTATGTATCAGCTCCTTTCTTGTTGACCTTTGGATGATAGTTTCACCCTCTGGATCTCCCTCGGTTGGGCTCAGACCCCTTTTGACTGTCAGTACTTGGGTTGTGGCTTCACCCCTGGATCCCCCTCTTCTGGACGTAGATCCATCTTTCACTAATCTTAAGGTCTTTGTAAACAGTTTCCATGGACATCCCTCCGCCGGGTTCACACTTGTCAACACACTGTTTCTTGGAGCTTTAGACTTGCCCCCTTCTCATCAGCATCCCTTGGTCAGGTTCACTCTTACCAACTTTACAATCACAATTGGTTATGGGATTCACTTTGTTGCTTTCTCATCTAGCGGGATTCACTCTCCCTTGCTTACTTTATAGTTTGTAGATCAAAGACCTTCGATCAACCTCCTGTATGACCTCTTTGACCTAACTGGGTGGCACTCCTATGGCCTTCTGGTTTCTGAAGTTTCTTCACACAGGGATCGACCAGAGTCTCTAGAGTCAGCACCTACGTGTTGCTGATTTCCCTAGGCAGCTGGTCTCCCCTTTAACACTAGTTACAGTTCTTTCACAGTTCATTGAACTTTGTTCAAATTTGCCACTTTGCGATTCTCAATCACCACATCCAGGTTTGTATCGGTTCTCCCTTCGACTCACTGACTGTGTTGAATCCCTTGGCTTTCCTCTTCAATGGAGTCAAGGCTGGTACCATGGTTGCAGGAATTTCCCTTGCTACTGCTTATCGACATAGGCTTGACCTGCGGCCCATTGACATCTGCTGCAAGACACCCTCTCGATTTCTGCCACCTTTCTCCTTGTCTTGAACTGCCAAGTCTGATTAGCGTCTTTTTGTGCTGTCTGCTGTGCTCAACTTTATTGCCTTGCTTGTACTGTGCTCTCTGGTTCCACCTTTTATCCCTGTGGGGAAGGGAAAGGGCCGTCAAGTGTGTGTGATTCTGACCAATTGCCTGACTATGCCTGACCCTTGTATTGGGACATGTCAGCAGAACTGCTCTGGTGTTAGTCCGTTGTCCTTTGCATCTTGTGAAAGTGTCCCTGTCAGAAAATGGTTCAGTGGTTTTGGATGTCCTATGTGGTAGGATGGGGAAAAGGTGTTGAAGGTAGGGGGATAACGCGTCTCACCCACTGGTGTCCCACTCCCACTCCCTGAAAAGGCCCCATCCAGGTGATCCTCCCTCACTGGTCCACCCCGAGGAACTGGATTCAATAGCGATGGCCGTGTCCTGGCCACCTGGATGACAGATCCCCAGGGACTACTGGGTGAGTCACCTTCTGGATGACAGATCCCGAAGGGCTAGCTATGGAAACACCTTTAGGTTTCTCACAGTATCCACTCTTAAAGAGGTTTTGGTCTCCCAGCTGCACGTCCCAACTGGTCAACAAGATTTGTTTTTTAAAACCCAGTTGTTATTAGATACCCTTCCAAAGTCCCACTATAACATCCAACAGTGGGATTGAATAATATTAAAAACACGACCAGCCCCCACCTTCATTAGACCAAGTGCTGTGCTTGTTGCGAGCTGCAACTCATCAAAGGCATCTATCATCTCACCTATCCATGCTGTGCCGCTTTTGTCTCTGTGCTCCTTTCAATCCTTTTAAAAACGGTCTGACATATTTGTATTTGTATTGATTTCTTATATAAGCGCAACGTGCGCATAGGCCTCAGTGTGCTGACAAAACATACATTAAGACATGCATAATATATAATGAATGAAAAGCACAATCAACCAGTAATTAGAAGCCAGAACAAACGTCCATGGTTCCTACAAATTAAACAAAGAGGTCAATCCAGAATAATTCTCATCTTGGTATGGGATAACATGTTATGCAGGTTTTTACATTGGCTCTGAAGTTAATTTGACCGCATCCTATAACAATGTAATCTGTATCTCCCATAGAACACGAATTGTTAATGTTCTCCCTGCAAAGCACTCTCAGGTCCTGTGTTCTAATACAACTTTGACCCACTCTTTGATGTAGCCAGGCCAGGACTTTGTATAATGTTCCTCAGGACAATAGTCAAACCCCTTACGGTCGGGTCAGCCATCTTTGACATTTGGGACTTTCTAATACAAATAACGTTTGAAAGTGAAAAATAAGATGTAATGTCAGAAATGGCCACAGACCCAGCAGTCTTTAAAGAGGATGATGTAACATCATAGGCAGATGCTGTAGTCAAATACCCATGCCCTGCACCAATTGCAAAGGCCTAGTAATTGCTGTAATTCTTTCACACTCCCTGACCTGAATGTTTTCATGAATGCTTCTGCTCTTTCAGGTGTCACCTTCTTCCCTTCTTTTGATATTAGCTGACCTATCTATAGAACCTACTCCTGGTAATATTGTAATTTATCTTTGTCCACTTTGTTGCTTTTGTCTGCCAATACTGCCATCAGCTTCACTGACTCTCCTGCACTCTTTCACCATGGTGCTACATACCAATATGTCATCCACATATTGGATGACTGCACTGTCAAGTTGCACATTTCCTACATCCATATGCAATACTTGGGTGATTAACAGTACCCCTGGAGTAAACAGGTGTGTTGCAGTCGAATCCCATGGTAAGTGAACACAGTCACGTAATAAGAATCAGTATGCCAGGGAATTGAGTAGAAGGCTTTCTCTAAATCAATCTCTGTAAAATATTTAGTTTTGGATGGGATGTTGCATAATATCATGCTTCAACAATATTATTCAGGACCGTAGATCCTGTATGAACCTCCATGACCCTCCTGCCGCCTTTTCAATCAGGTACACAGCTGTGTTGCATGTGGATTCTGAAGGCACTAATATCCCCAGTCGTACCTAGATGGCAATAGTTTCATAGATACCTTCATCAGCTTCCTTTGACATGGGATACTGTTTTACTCGTGAGAAAATAGCCCTCTTATTTAGTTTAATTTTGACTGCCCCAACTCCTTTTAATAGTCCCACATCATATGGACTGCTGGTCCATAGAGAGCTTGGTACGTGTACCAAATCTTCTTGAAGACAATATGGTACTTTCCGGACTAATGACATTCTCTGGGAAATCTCCCAGTCCTCAATTTGTGACTAATATTTAAGACTCATGCTAAACATCACTTCTTCATCTGAGTTCTGGTCTGTAAACAATTCTTTATATGTCAATTCAGTCAGTGTACCTCGTCAAGCACTATTACTGTGCGCCGATTTACTCCTTAGTTGTCTATCCCATGCAACATTACTCTCTCCTCTCTTACTATTGCTGCTTCCAGCTCATTTGCATTTATCTGCCCTTCTGCCACGCCCGTGGGTACTTCTGGGAGAAACAAAAACTCTGCGGGTAACCTCAATATTTTGTCCTGTATTCTTGGAAGTCATGCTAATAATATGTGTACTCCTTAAAAGAACACTTCCAGGTTTAGTGGCACCCCTCTTAGTGCTTTCTGACCATTGAATGGATTTATGAATTATTGTGCATTCACATAGTGAGTCCCTGGGGTAGAACGTATAATCCCCTTACCAGCACCATTGTTACCGGACCGGCAGAGTAAAAGTGTGCGGCCCGGATTCCTTCCCACCAACCAGGTCTGACCTGGCGGGCGGAATGGCACCCGCCCACAGTCAGTGATGGTGGCACCGGCACATTATCAAATGGGAATGGGGAATACCAAGTTTCCAGCGCCTGACTTCCCAAACGCTGGGGTCAGAATACCCCGGTAATTCCGTGAAGCCAGGTGCCGGAAAAAATCACAAGTCCAGCGGCAGCCCACCTCTTAAGTGAACTGGTTGCCAATTCTGTTGTATTTCTCTGTTGTATCCCTCACCTACATTTTGCCACATGTACAACACTGTTGTGGTGGTCCTCCAAATTGTGGTTGCCCTCCCTTAAGCCCTCCATCAAACCTTCCTCCTTGCAGAGTTTGGAATTTGAACCCTCTGCCTCTGAGTGCAAACCATTTTCCTTGGGGGTAATAATTATGTTCCCCTCGTCCTGCAAGATTTATATTTGGCCCTGGAAGCGCCTGTTGTACCTCCAGCATTGTTTTCCCCCACATTCGTTAATATAGCTCCTTCCATTATCAATGTCGATGATTTCTTTTACAATAATGTGTGCTCTTGCACCTTGAAGCATCTCCTGTGCTATGTGGAATTACCAATAATGATCTCAGACACAAATAACCAGACAGACTCAAACAATATGCCAAAGTACTATTTTGTTAACAGCATAGAAATAAAAAAAGGGCAATCTGGCGAATATCAAGCAATAATTCACACACAAATGAGAATATACAAAGGTTTTATACCTCGAAATATGTCATCTGTAATGTCATCCTATGTGGCAAACTAAAACCTATTGAAGGGAGGGATTGGTTAAGGGAACATATGTACTATAATATATATAAGTGTTAATCATTTCATTGGCTGCCCCTTATCTGGTGGGCACGCCTCAAACTTCCTCTAAATATGTATAATACTAATTATAAGGGAAGAATGGCAGCAGGTTGGTCTTTGCAACATTGTATAGCATGTTGCTACATAGACCCTCTGATTGGTTGGCATGCTTTACCAACCTTGGACTTTCGACTCGATAGCAGAACGTAAACAAAACAAAACTCACGTGCTGCAAGCAACGTCAGACTACTCCCCACTTTCCCAGTTAGTCCATAGTCTCTCATCAGTCAGGCCCCAACCCAAGGCTTCTCCTTTGTAGTTGACCTCAAAGCCTGATCTATGCTCTGGGACATTCAAGAGAGTATAGGCACACTATTATCTTCATTTGGGGTTAATGAATAGCCCTTGTTTTCAACTTCTGAATCACTTGTGAGGAGACCACAAATGGTTCCATATCAACCTTCTATTTACTGCTATTTAATTAAATTAAATTGGCAGTGATTACGCTTCCTGGCCTCTAGAGACTTGCTCACGCCATCTTACATGGGTTTTCTGCATCTTTAATTGTCTTATACTTGGCTCCTGCAGATGTTTTCTCCTTTGCTTAATCTAAGAGAAATATGTCTTACATACATTGCTTATCCTTTTGATTCCCCATGTGCCTTGCAATTATTCCTTGAAGTAGCAACCTTGATCCCAGGCCAATAGACTCCTCCTTATTCATCAAATGAAGATGTTTTTTTTAGCATCTACTGATTCTGCAGCCCTTGTCTGTCTCTGAGGTAGCTTGAATGGTTTTAATACGAGTCCGACGTCCATCTTTCCATATTGGCTGCTTTAGCCACGTTATGATTTCCTATGCAACAACCTTCTATATGTCTCATCCACCTGGTGTTTCAGCATGTATATATTTAATAATCATCAGGTTACTTTATCTTCTTTGAATATATGATTTCTTCATACTAAATTACATGTTTCTCTTGTTACTTAATTTCAATCCTTATTCTTTGAGTATTTTCATATTGTTTGAGTAAGTCTCAGTTTCTTTTGTCTATGACATCACTCTAGTCTTGTCAGATTTCACTTATAGCTATATGATGTCCAATGGTGTGTGCAGACATCCTTCCACCCTCTCAGTGCGAGGGTAGATACAATATGGTTGTCTGAGTGCATATCGTCTCTCATACACTCGATGCAGTATTCGGATGACCTGGTATCCCACATAAGGCTCTTCCCCTACTGTTCCAATATGATGGAGATGAGGGGATGGGAGCTCAGGATAACATGTCCACATGCTCCCCTACAGTTGCTTCCTCAATCTTTCTTTCCTCAAATTTCTTTCTGTCCTACTCTTGTTTCAATCTACAATGATGAACAATATTCAATTGTATCTCGGAGCATGGTTTTGCCTTGATCCCCACAATTGTCTTTAATTGTATATGTACCTCTTCGTGAGTCCCTGACTCAAAACGTGAATATGAATTGTGAGTTTTTTGTCCCCTTGTTCCCTAGTTCATCGTCCCCATTTCTCCTGAATGTCCTGTGTATATGCAGCAGCGTCTTTGCCTGGCTCCATTTTCCATGTCATGATTTCACACATATCTAATGTGTCTGGGTATTGTATTCTAAGGGCCCTCCAAACCTCTGCCTTACAATTATTGAAAAGATGCTGCGTCATGTTTTGTGTTTTGGGCTGTCAACCCACAATACCCTGCCCATTTCCAAATGTCCTCTGATTGTTCGCCCAATATGGCGACAAACAGACTTTTTATGTCACCCACAGCCAGCTTCATACCAGCTGTCATTCTCTCAAACTCATTAATCCACTTCCCTGCCCCTACTGTAAGCAATGGTCGTTTATTGATCAAGTTATTTTTAAAAAATGTTATTAAGTGTCTTTGGTCACATTGACCTTTACGCTAAAACATAATGACACATTAAAGAGTATAAAAAAGAGACACATAGAAAAATCTCACATAAAATGTTCATAGTAGAAGATGTGTTCATATCAAGTTTAAATACACTAAAAACTGCAATAAATCACTAATACAGTACAGTAATATAAAATACATTTGCTAAGATTTCAGTCATGTTCCTCGGATAACATTGGGTATAGGTCTATACTTCTGCAGTTCCTGCTATTAACAGCAGGTTGCCCACTTATATTATCCAATTGTTTTTTTTACCAGCAACCATACATGGTACGCAGCTGCTGAAACTACCATTGAGTTTGCTCCATACAGGGTGCTCCAAAACTGATCAGATGTATAGTTACGTGTTTCGTGGCAGCCTTTTTCATATGCTCTGACAAATGTTTTGCATTGTGTCAGCTGATGCCAAGATGTTTCTACTGCTTTTTTTTAAACCTTTTATTTAACTTGCAAAGAGCAACACTGCTTGTTCACAAAAGCAACATAAACACTTATCCCTGGCTATGCCTTGCCATGCCCCTGTATTTGCATATACCAGCAGTATTTCTAGTTGTAGGATCAATATAAAGCGTACAAGTGGAGGTATGTGTAATTTAACTAGGTATTCCTGTGTTGTATTTATGTTCATTCCTTGGGTCGAGTACTGCGCATATTTGTGCGTGTTTGCTAGATGTTTAATAGATTGTATGCAGTAAAAATTCTTTGATTTCCTTTCGAAATCGGGAGCAAATTGTCCCCGGCAGTCCTTTCATGCCAATGTTCTTTCAGTGTTTCAGCAATAGTCTTTGCATATCTCTGAATCTTGTGCTGCGCATGAAGCTCAGGCTGTGTTGGTTCATTAGACCCAATAAACTACGTTTGGCAGTTGAAATGTGTGGCTGGCCCATAGTTTACATACAGCCAACTTCCACATTGTTTGGAGGGATGTTAAACCTAGCTCTAATGGAATAGCTTCCACAGGAACAGCTGTAGGTAGCCGCAGCATAGATCTAAGTAATTTCCCCTCCAGCCTGTTCAGCCATTGCACCGCATCTTCCGGTAAGGTCTCCAAGGCATACAATATACCTGGGGCCACTGACACTCTATAGGCCATGAGCTTGGCTTCCATAGACCTTCCCCCTTGCCTGTCAATAAAATGTTTTAGTGATAGCCACTTTGTCCATGCAAACGTGATGGTCGCATTGGCATGCTGGTGCTGCTAACGTTTACGTTTGAAGTTATGTTCATGCCAAGTTATTTATAAACCTGAACTTGTTACAAACGCGGCCTTCCCAGTCATCATGTGTGGACATCCCCCCGTTGTGTCCCTTTTCCAATTACCATGATCTTGGTCTTGCCAATATTTATGCGCAGGCCGTTTAGGTCATCATATTCCTGTAAGGTGTCAAGTGAGCATTGCAGTCACTTTGGGATCTGGTAAAAAATGACTGTGTCATCGGCATATGTGATACAGTGTAGCTTTCTATCGCCGTATTTGGGAGTAAGTTATGTACATCTTTAGAGGCCGAAACATATATGTTATACAATAGTGGCGCAAGTACACAGCCCTGCTTCAGACCTCTGTTAGTGAGGAATGCTTCCGTAAGTGTCCCCTCCTGTGAGATTCTTACCCTAACTAGTGTCTCACCATGCAGCTACTCAATAAAGTACTGCACTGATGGATCCAGGCCCCTGTCCCTCAATTTAGTCCATAGTCACCCCCTATCAACAGAGTCAAAAGCAGAGCTACAGTCCACCAAACAGATATAGAGTCTGGATTAATGATTTCGAAGCATATCAAAAATAAGAGTAAAAAGTACCCATATGGAGTAATTTGTGCAGTAGCCCTTTCTGAAGACTGTTTGTGTGATGTCTAGTATGGCATTAGTATCATTCCACCTGGTGAGCAGTTCCAATAATAGGCGTGAGAATATCTTGGAGATGCTGTCTAATATTGCCAAGAGTCTATAATTATTAGGCTCAATACGTGCCCCTTTCTTATATACTGGTATAAGTATAGACTCCAGCCATGTATAAGGAAAATGCCCCGTCTCGCACACATATAAGAACAGGCCCCTCAGGAGTACAGCCCAGTTTTGTGGATCGTTCTGGAGCATTTTATTGCTCAGCCCATCCGGCCCAATGGCCCTGGAAGATTTTAACTTAATGATTATTAAGGCTTTATAAGCCTGGCTTACGTGGAACCACACCAGGGAGCCTATCTTGGGTACATCGAGCAGGCAAGCCTGGGAAGTGGTTTGGACCCAGTACATGTTCTTAATATGGGCTGCCCAATTACTCTCAGTGATACCACACACCTCAGACTCAATTTTGCAGCTCTAAATGTGAGCAAAAGAAACCAGAACATCTTAGAGTCCTTAGTCCTGAGCGAGTTTACTATATATTGCCAGTTGCTTGAATGTTCACTACATTTATGCTATCGAAAGCAACTCTTATATTTAGTTCTTGCCAATACTTAAGGTTTCTTTTTCCCTTCAAATGATATTTGATTGCTTCTACTGATTTCCCGTATCTCGCAGTACAGTTGTGTCTTTCTTTTAACTATCTCTGTGTCAAACAGGACTCCAGTTCTTCCCATTTGTGTTCCTCTGCTGATTATGTTTTTGAACAGTTATGGCATGTCTATTTAAAACATCTTTAAGTTCCCAAGCTTGATGCTTGAGTAGGACGGGGTTGGTTGTGATATCAAATCTAAGGCTACAATTGAATTTGTCAATATTATATATGAACCACCAAAGTTATTTGTATCTATCTGTGGCCATATTATATATTGTGCTAGTCCTTCCACTTTGTCTAATAAGGGGAATTGTGCTACCCCAGTACCCCAACCAACCACTGCCAGGTCTCTTGTCATTGTCACTGCATCTGTCATCCTACCCTTCTTCCACCCTGGTAAATTTCTCAGTCTATTAACATATGGCGTCCTCCCTTCCAGGCTGTTTGCATATACTTTCGGGCATCTTGGATATTCAGTGGTTTCTGGCCTCACTGCCAGTTCCTCTAAGTCGACCAAGCTACCTCTCTACACACATACCAGTAGACTGTGCTTGTGTAGCCTCTTCTACCCCACTCTCTTCATCATCTTCCTCCTCTGACAACATGTCATCTTCCTCATCCTCTAAATGATCTGTCCTGTATGTTCAACTTATCACTTCTTCCATTATATTCCTTTCTTCCTCTTGCCGGTCGATTTTCCAACTTCCTCTTCTATTAATGACATCCCTTCTTCTCCTGTCTGGTAAACAACTTTTCTATTGCACAACACCTTCTTTCATGTTATTTTACATTACATGGCTGTTCATAATGTCATCAACTTCCTTGCAGTGCCTTTCTAAGCTCTTCTCTCGTTCCTTTTCCTCACCTCGCCGTTTCTCTCTCTCGTCCTCTATTTTCCTTGGCCTGTCTTTCTCTTTTAGTTTCTTTTATCTCTCTCTGTCTTCCTCTCATCTGTCTTCCCTTTCCTTCTCTTCCTGTTTCCTTTGTCTTTCTCTTTCTACCGCATGTCTGTCCACTTTTGCCTTCTTGTTCTTTTGTCTCTCCAGCTCTCTTTTTCTTTCTTCACTCTCTTTCTCTCTCTTCATCTCTCTTCCTACACTCTTGTCTCTTCTTCCTTCACCGTTCTTCCTGCAACTTCCTTTGCCTTCTCTTTAGACTCATCAATGCCCTTTCCATCAAATGTGAGCATTATCTGCCCTCCTGTCCATTCAGTTGGTAGAATGGTTGTCTTGCCCTTGTCTTCTTGCTTGCCCTTCTCTCTCTACACCGCTTCCTCAGCTTCCATTAACCTCGCTTGCAAGTCGCAGTGTTTGTCATATTCTGCGCATGTGGACAGTGGTCTCTGTCTACTTATTTTCTCCCCACTGATAATGGGCCTCATTATAAGTTTGCCGGTCCGGTAACAATGGTACCAGTAAGCTTGCCGGTACCGTTGTTACTGGACCGGCAAACTACAAGTTCTGCTTGCGGGTGCCTTCCTGATTGCCTGGTCTGACCTGGCAGGCGTACCGGCACCCGCAAGCAGAGCATGTCAGATGCAACAGCACCATTCTGAAAGGTGCCGGTGCATCCGACCTCCCCATTCCCATTTGAGCCCTATGCGGCTCAAATGGGAATGGGGAGCATTTCATTCCGGCGCCCACGAATGGGCAATTACCGGGTCCGGCAGGGCTGTAATGACCCGGTAATTGCCCATTCGCGGGTGCCGGAAAATTCACAAGTTTGGCGGCACCCTGCTGGTTTTACCTCCAAGGCTACCGCCAAACTTTTAATGAGGCCCAGTGTCTTCACTGCTATAGGTAGGATTTGCATATATGGGGTTAATACATGTAATCAGTATAATCCCTGTGCAATAGATGAATGGTCCTCACTGTGGGTAATAGGAGGAGGAGCTGCGTGTGTCATACAACCTTCATCATGCTGATTATGCATCAATTTCTTCGCATCTGGCTCCACTATCTCTTCTCCGAACATGTTCCATAGTTCCTGTATACCTAATCTGTTCCGTAAATGTTTTCCCTCACATGCTGTATGTAGATATGTGCACATGTGTTGCAGTACTGTCTTTGAATGAGTGTCTTCTTGTGGCCAGGGCATACACAACTTGTCTGCCGTATCTTTAACCCACTCTGTGTGGTGCTTAATAATTGTGTCCTTAAATCAGGGCGATGACTTACATAAATTAATGATTGGAGTGTCCCCCATTGTAACAATTTACAACACAACTTACACCAAACTCTATTTGACTTCTTGCCCCCTTTTTCCTTCCTTGTGACACCCCTCCCCAACAATACTACTCCACAACTTAATGCTTCTGTGTCTCTTTCTGAGACCACACCTCCTGTGTCACCCCAATCCTTCTGAGTGGCACCACAACCATGCCACTCACGCTCCGAGTAGACCCACCTCACTGCTCCCCTCGATCCTTCTGAGTGCCACCACAAAATGCCACTCACACTCAGAGCAGCCCCGCCTCACTGCTCCGACACTGGACCACACTCTTCGGTCCACACCACCAATGTACGTCCTTCACAAATACACCAAAATCCACTTCTACAAGGCCTAAGTTATCTCCCAATATGAGGCAGGCACCAGCAATCTCGGCCTCTGCAAAGTATCCATATCTTTTATTACTGCCCCTTGACAAGGCTTACCACGTGATCTTTTCCAACTCTTTTTGGAAGATATATATTTTTCTTTCCTTACTCTCTTTATTACATCCACAGATCTGCTAAAGGTCTTCAGTGTCAAGTCTCCTGTCTCAGCCTATGACTTTCCACACCCTACGGGGTGGCCTGGAGGGACCGGACAGGACTTTTATCCAAAGGGGGCTTCTGTTGACCCTTAGCTGTTGCACGTGCTCCCACTCTCCACAGGTCACCTCTGCAGTCCTCAGGGATACGGCAAGGACTCCATGACAATCCGACAACATTTAGCCAGCCATCCTCTGCTACCATATCTTAAGGCAGTCCTAAAAGTCCAGCTCAGACCCAGATGAACTGGAGTCAGTCTCAATGATGGAGTAGACAAAGTGCAAGGCAACACACAGCTTTATTATTATTTAAATAAAACGGGACAGGATATAAACATTCAAATCTTGTGACTCTGGATGTGTTTATAGAAAACAACTGTTTATATACTCAAAATGAGTCAATAACATAATCTCAGTTTACAAATCCTAGGGGGGTCAGGGATTGGTTAGTGAGTATGGCTACATATAAATTATATAGGGGTTAAACATTTCATTGAGTTATGCAAAACTGATGGCTCCACCTGGAACCACCCCTATATTGATAAAGGTAAGAGTATATCATTTCTACAACAAATAGTTGGCCTAACACTGAATGGGCAGTATGGCACTATGGAAGTTTTTGCATGGAAAATCTGGGATTTGCGTCCCAATCTGCACGCATATCCCCATTCGTTGATTCATGGAACCGGACTTGGGCGTCAGCGAGGCCTGCGCACAGGGTGGAGTAGGGGACGGACCTTGAAAAATGAGGAAGAACAAGTGAAAAAGTGAGCGTTACGTGGGATGGGCCGCTGGCAGTCTAAGGAGGAAAGCTCAGGGGCAACGTGCTCGCCTTGGAAGCAAGACGACACAGAGCAGCACAGGTTAGACCCCCAGGTCCGCACTTACAAACCTCTGGGTATTAAGCACATTATAAATAACCTATCTTATCATAGCACACCTACAAATGTGCAGGACAAAGCATATTAATGGATTTGACCACGCAACCTCTCACCTGCAAAATGCCCATGCAAATCTCTCTATTTCTCCATCTCCCAAAGGCAGGCGTACAGACACTTGTGCATAGGAATCGCAGTGCAGAGTTGAGTTTGCATGTTGGATTGAAGGGTGCATGCTCACATCTGGGGATCCGATCGTACTTAGGGGTGGGCGTATGCAGTGAAGTATGGTGCAGGAACGGTTTACAGGGGCTCGCATACATATTTTCCAAGTTTTACCTGAGTTATGAAAAATCATACGCATGTTGTTGGGTGACTCCATGCAGGGTCCACGAGATGCAGGCCTGCTTGTGAGGGACCTCATTCACTGTTTGAAGGGTGCATGCATTTGTGCCCGGGGGAACATGCACAGATAGCTGTTCTGGATGTTTTTGCTTTGCGCGGGGGTGCGTCGGGGCGTTCCGGCTGCAACTTGCCTATACGGTTACTTAGCACAGGAAATTCCATGAATACGTAGTGCGTGCATTTTTGATTCTGCACGCAAGCTCATCCACTGTTGTTCTCGGCACATGGCTTTTGCAGAATTAATGCAAAATTTTCCATGAATCAGGCATTAATGGTTTTGATAGGTTGGCTTTGTGCTAACTAAACTTTGTCACTTGACAGGTCAGCAAGATATGATCCAGCCAGAGAGTAGGGAGAGAGAGAGGTCCATGGACTGTCTTTTATTCTATTAAAGAAATTACCATACCACATTCTCAGGCCATGAGACTGGGCCATCCCTCTGCATTTGAATGTGTAGGGCAGCGTGTGTCTGTGCATGTTTTTAGGGTGTATTTCAGGTGTTCTATCTATGTTGGCATCTAATGAATAATCAGTGTTCTCTAATGATAGTTCATGTGCAAGACGTCTATGGGGGTCATTATGAGTTGGCCGGTAAGGGACTACCGGTACCGGTAAGGAGACCGGTGCCGGTAATCCCTTACCACCCAATTCCGAGGTCCCTTTGCGGGAACCGTAAGGAACATGTGGTCTGACCACATGTCCCTTACGGGTCCCGCTAAGGGACCAGAACGCTAATAACGGGCTTGCTAGTCGCGAGCCCGTTATTAGCGTCCTCCCCATTCCCATTGAGCCCTATCGGGGCTCAAGTGGGAATGGGGAATGGTTTGTTCAATGGGGATTTAGCGGTCCCTCCAGGGTCGGAATGCACCGGTAAGTCCCCATTGAACAAGACCGGTGCCGGACCCGGTATTGGAGGCAGCCATGGTGCAAATAGTGCCATGGCTACCACCAATCTCGGAATGAGGCCCTATGTATGAAAAGGAATGACTTTCTATTTATTGAGATTTTACCTAATATTAGCGTGTGTCTTGTTTTCTGTTTCCTCGAGGGACACTCTTGAGTTATTCTACATGGAGTATTTTGGCTTACTGTGTTACTGCACCTGGCTAACAAAGGCTGCTGGCATTCTTATACAACTGGTTGTATTCTTATAAAATCTGGGAGTGTCCTGCTTGCGTCCAGGGAATTGCTATCTTGTGCCTTTGTTCCGCCATTCCCATCCTCCCTTATTTCACTTTAAACTTGGCACTAATTGTCAGCTACCATCTAAATTGTGCACAGAGCTGTATTTCTGTGAATTCAGCTCTTTGTGTTTTCCTAAGGTCCTGAGGCCCTTGCTCCTTTAAAAGCATGCTGCTGTTTCAATTTATAGGAAGATGGCTTCCCAATTGTTCTCTTGTTTCTATGTTAATGTGCTATATTTGCATGTCGTTCATGTTGCATTCAATTTATCCATTGATCATGTTAGTGGTCTTCATGTTTTATGGATGCCTTGTTAATATATTTCATGTATAAATGCATATATTACCTAGTGCATGTGTTCTTCATTTTTTCGTATCTAGTGCATGCGCTTGTTACTGTTGCAACGGTAGCGTGAATGCTTTTGTCATCTTCAGCTTAAAATGTCTCGACGTCTTGCTGTACCTGCCTGGGATAAGGGTGGTATGGTTGTCTCAGTGAGTAACGCGTCTCCCCTGTACGGTACTGGGCCAGGTGAGGGCAGAAGCTATGGATGATGCATCCATCTATCTCTCAACAAACTACACACCAGTCATACACAATTGTCCACCCATATTTCAGAAATGATCCAATCATATTCCCCAATAAAGACAAAACACCTGGCATTCTGCCTGCTGGAAATGCAAACTTAGATATGAGAAAACCAGCTGTCTTGCAACAAGTATAAAACAGAAGTTCAATGCCACTCTTTCAGGTGGTGTTCTACAGTTTATAGTCATAAAATTGAAGGCAAAAATGTCGAAAGTCAAAAAATCTAAAAAATAATGTCAAAAAAAAATTCGAATTTCTTTTTGAATACGTTTTTTATTTGAAATGGGGGGGTTCCCTCCAACCCCCCTTTTTTATTTTATTTTTTTTACCTTTTTTTAACATGCAGAACCTCAAAAAAATGTTTAAATAAAAAAATAAAGAATTCGATTATTTTTTTTCAACATTAAGTTTTCAAATTTATTGTAATTCGACATTTTTTTTCGATATTATGACTGACCACCGTGTTCTACTTTCCTATTCACTTCATCTTGGCATTGAACATCCCCTAGTGAAATTGCTCAGGAACTTGCTGTTCAAATTTGACAATAGGTTATCCTTAAACCTCAAACGAGAAAACATCTAACTTTGTTCCTGTCATTGCAACATTAATATACTTTGGTAAAATTGTGTATTTCCTATTGGAACTCACAAGACCCCAAGTGCCTGATTTACAAAAACATTTCATAATGGCGCAATCTCATTGAAAAATGCTTTGTAAATCAAGCCCATGCCATTGAAAAACACTTTGTAAATCAGGACCCAAGAATCCTATTCACGAGTGGTAGAGGAGCTTAGACTGCAGACTCGAGCCCTGACATAGCGTCTTTGATTTGATTGGTTATTTATATATCGATTTTGCCAAAGTGCTGTACAGTTACCACCCAACCAAAGTCAGTCATCATTTATCGACCTCAGAAGGATAAAAGGCTGAGTTGGCCTTTCCGGAATTAAAACGTGCGACCTGCAGATCACACGCAGATTTCAGCAGCAAGTGCTCAACCCACTGTGCTATCTTACTGGACCTTTGGCAGCCTTCCCCCCACCTTTTCAATCTATCTTTCTCTTCCCTTCTTTCACTCTTGAGGAAAGAAAGTAAAAAACAAAGCAAGGAGTGAGAAAGAAAGAAAGAAGGAAAGAAAGAAAGAAAGAAAGAAAGAAAGAAAGAAAGAAAGAAAGAAAGAAAGAAAGAAAGAAAGAAAGAAAGAAAGAAAGAAAGAAAGAAAGGAAGGAGAGGAGATGCAGACTAAGGGAGATCAAAAAAAGGAGAACAAATAGAACATGATTCAAACAAGGGAAAGGAGCAGAGATATAAAGAAAGCAAAGGCTGACACTCTGTAGGGGTGCTAGGTCTGTGGTGCAGGCACTGTGTTCAAATAAAAAAAATGATTACACTGGATGAATGATAAAGCATATTGATCACTGCCATACTTTAACATTTGGGCGAACATGAACATAGAGGAAGCACTGCTTAAAATGCAGTATGGTCAAAAACTTTATGTAATCCAGAATGGTGCTAAACCATAGAAAAGGTATGTTCTAAATTGCACTGGCACCTATGCAGTTTATGTGTTCCACCCCAAAGTTTCCGAGGTGCAAATCCCTGGCAGGGAACCTGCTCATGGAAATGCTGTGTGAGTGGAACATGCTTTGCTGAAAGGGCGGTAGTAACACAGCTGAAAGAAATACAACATATTATTGGTATTATAGACATTTTGGAATGGTGCATATTGAATTGGCACTAAACAAAACTTGAACGTGTGCGAGCAAGATTCTCTCAATTCATTTTCCCCAATCCTAGTGTTTTGCTATTGTGCAAAGGCATCAAAAGCATATTTGTTGCTCTTCAGTCAATGTCTGCCCTTACGTGTACCAGTGCAATATTTCTGTGATATAGAAGCAGCACTTGCACATTTCCTGCAGACCCGCATAGGATTTTTCTTGCAGGTAATCGTGTTCTGTGTGAGCTTGGCTATACCAGGAGGCATAACCTTTACTTGCATTGCCTGCTCTCGATCACTTGGTTTATCTATTCCACTTTCACTTTGCATATTAAGGCAATCAGGGTCCGAACCCGTTTTACCTACTCTGTCACTTAAATGCATGTACACGCAACCTGAGCACGTGCAGAGCCAGCATTTGTTAAGACATGTGGTACTAAATCCAAATAGAGAATTATGTGGAACATTTGTGGATACCTAATTCTTTTGCACCCCCAAAACATCTTTGCGAAATTCACCCTCGTACTTGTGTCTCATTCTGTATTTGGTGAAAAAGTGGTGATAACAGAATTACCACCACTTTTACCGATCTGGCTAATTACTGAGTCTGGTGTTGAAGTGGAGGATTTACCTCCTGCATCATTTTGGAGGGAAATCCTCCACATTACCGCCGAAAGATTGGCAAAATCAGCAGAATTACTGCCGGAGGAATTACCGCTGGTGGTAATTACATCGAAATCACCAAGTAGCATATGGACTCCAAAGAATTGGGACTTACACCTCCTACTGGTGCACCTCCCAATAGTAAATCCGCAGGACCAAGAGGCGGTAAAAGTACATCCATTTGGTGTTAGTTCTGGGAGATTACCACCAAACTACTGCAAAAATCATGAGGGCCATAAAGTTTACCAAGAACTCAGCACATTAGCCAGCGTATGCACACAAAGATCTACATAACTTTAACTGTGTGCCATCATGTTACAGGTGATCTCAAATGTTACAATGCATAACTCAATGTGCTCCATGATTGATAGTATCCCTAGAAGAGGACATAGCTCAGATGTAGTTTGCACATTGCATTGTATTCGTTTTGTTTTGTTATCATATTTCCTCACCATGTCTACTGTACCTTGACAATCTTGTTTTTTGTTTTCGCAGGTACCTCGGACTGCAGCTTGCCTTTGAAGTGGGGGCTTTTGTATCTTTTCTAATAGTTTTCCTGGTTCTTCGTAGACAAGAAAGAGAAGCAGCAAAGAAGTGCAACCCAGAAGACCAAGCACTTACCCTGAAAATGGGCGGAGACCAGGAAAAGAAAGTTTGACCAGAAAACCCTGAACAAGAACATAATGTGTTCTGGCATTCTCCAGGCAGACATCTGTGTTGCTCTGTCCTGCTTTAATGATAAAGCGAGGAGCTCCCTGATACTGAACTTTAATCTCTGGTTTTGGTTATTTACCAAAGACTGATATGTGCTGCCGTGCACCTTTAAGCTGATAACACAGCACAGTGGACTGAGAGCTAGATTATAATGTGAACCCATACAGGCCTGACCCAGCCTTTCATCCTTCCGAGGTCGGCGAAGTGAGTACCAATGAGTTGGCTAATAACAACACTCATGGATTGAAGGACCCAGGGGAAAATCAGTCATGCCACTGACCAAATACTTTGTTGTGGGAGCCATCCGAAATATTTGATAGATGAGTCGTGTGCTGCTCTGTTAATGTTCAGACTTATATGTGCATTACCATTTATTCAGATATGCACCTTGATATCGGATAAGGCGATTTGATCGTGCCTGGACTTTGCTGAATGTTCTTCTTGGTAATATAAGTTATCATTCCAAGCCTTTCACAAACCATATCCAAATAAATAAAGCTATATGACGCTTCAGGGACTGTGCTACATGTTCTTTGCCCTCTAGTATGGATAGCTGGCCCTTCATAGACTATGATAATTCTCCTCTAGTAAGAGTATTGTGCTATTGACGTTTCCAATTGTTGATAATTCATCATTCATGGTGTTTCCACATGTTCCTTTAGTAATTCACCATTCTTGGATTTTGCTACATATTCTTCTACTGAAGGTCATTGAACATTCCTTCACAGTGATGAATGCTCCTCTGGTAAGGGTAGTTAACCTTTCCTGGACTATGCAACATGTTTTCCTACATCTATTTAGGATTGTTGAGAATTCCCAGTGAGTGGTACATGCTCCTCGAGTTGGTGTAATTGGCCAATTCTGGATTTTGCCACATATTCTTCTACTGAAGGTAATTGAACATTCCTTCAGAGTGATGAATGCACCTCTAGAAAGGGTAGTTAACATTTCCTGGACTATGCAACATATTCTCCCACATCTAGTAAGGTATCGTTGAGCATTCCCAGGGAGTTGTACATGCTCCTCGAGTTGGTGTAATTGGCCGATTCTGGATTTTGCCACATATTCTTCTACTGAAGGTAATTGAACATTCCTTCACAGTGATGAATGCTCCTCTGGTAAGGGTAGTTAACCTTTCCTGGACTATGCAACATGTTTTCCTACATCTATTTAGGATTGTTGAGAATTCCCAGTGAGTGGTACATGCTCCTCGAGTTGGTGTAATTGGCCAATTCTGGATTTTGCCACATATTCTTCTACTGAAGGTAATTGAACATTCCTTCAGAGTGATGAATGCACCTCTAGAAAGGGTAGTTAACATTTCCTGGACTATGCAACATGTTTTCCTACATCTATTTAGGATTGTTGAGAATTCCCAGTGAGTGGTACATGCTCCTCGAGTTGGTGTAATTGGCCAATTCTGGATTTTGCCACATATTCTTCTACTAAGGTAATTGAACATTCCTTCAGAGTGATGAATGCACCTCTAGAAAGGGTAGTTAACATTTCCTGGACTATGCAACATATTCTCCCACATCTAGTAAGGATCGTTGAGCATTCCCAGTGAGTGGTACATGCTCCTCGAGTTGGTGTAATTGGCCGATTCTGGATTTTGCCACATATTCTTCTACTGAAGGTAATTGAACATTCCTTCACAGTGATGAATGCTCCTCTGGTAAGGGTAGTTTACCTTTCCTGGACTATGCAACATGTTTTCCTACATCTATTTAGGATTGTTGAGAATTCCCAGTGAGTGGTACATGCTCCTCGAGTTGGTGTAATTGGCCAATTCTGGATTTTGCCACATATTCTTCTACTGAAGGTAATTGAACATTCCTTCAGAGTGATGAATGCACCTCTAGAAAGGGTAGTTAACATTTCCTGGACTATGCAACATATTCTCCCACATCTAGTAAGGATCGTTGAGCATTCCCAGTGAGTGGTACATGCTCCTCGAGTTGGTGTAATTGGCCGATTCTGGATTTTGCCACATATTCTTCTACTGAAGGTAATTGAACATTCCTTCACAGTGATGAATGCTCCTCTGGTAAGGGTAGTTAACCTTTCCTGGACTATGCAACATGTTTTCCTACATCTATTTAGGATTGTTGAGAATTCCCAGTGAGTGGTACATGCTCCTTGAGTTGGTGTAATTGGCCAATTCTGGATTTTGCCACATATTCTTCTACTAAGGTAATTGAACATTCCTTCAGAGTGATGAATGCACCTCTAGAAAGGGTAGTTAACATTTCCTGGACTATGCAACATATTCTCCCACATCTAGTAAGGATCGTTGAGCATTCCCAGTGAGTGGTACATGCTCCTCGAGTTGGTGTAATTGGCCGATTCTGGATTTTGCCACATATTCTTCTACTGAAGGTAAATGAACATTCCTTCACAGTGATGAATGCTCCTCTGGTAAGGGTAGTTAACCTTTCCTGGACTATGCAACATGTTTTCCTACATCTATTTAGGATTGTTGAGCATTCCCAGAGAGTGGTACATGCTCCTTCAGTTGGAGTAATTGGGCAATTCTGGATGTTGCTACATGCTTGGCTCGTAAGAATAAAGGATCATTCCTTATTCATTGGCTTTACTGTATGATATGACATGATATGGTCTTTATAACGCGCCTATACACAAGTGTTTCACGGCGCGAGTATATGTTTTTCCGTGTCAATTTAATTGGCTTTTCCTGGACTTTTCCAAAGGCTCTTACCAAATTGTAATTTCTAAGACTGGAAGTGATACCTAAAAGCTCTAGGTGAATGTCAGATGTTTTAATAAAGTTGAATTATTTTATTACAGCTTGCCTCTGTAAAGTGTCAGCAATTAAATCAGTGTTTTGTTAAAAAAAGACCTGGAAAAAGAGGTACAACAATCAACATAACCTTGCATCAGAAACCTCTAAAGTAGCTGTGAACCTCAGTATTTCACTCCTTTTACACTGTTATTTTGTTGTCCTTTAAGCAGTTGACATATCAGTGCAAAAACAGTATGGTACTCAACCTGTATACACTCATTTTATAATGTATGTGTTGCCTGCAAGAGCCTGGTTTATTGATTCCAACAATAAACGTTGTCGGTGCCGGCCTTTGGCTATTCTCAGGCTCTCCCCCTGGGTTGGTTTGCTTTATTGTACGTTTTCAACACCATTTTTACAGATCATAATGCAGTGGGCTGTTAAGGACATTAATGATCCACAACTGAGTTATACGACTCTGTGAACTTCCCTGTATGCTATATTGCTCATCCTTTCTGATGTGTTGCCTCTGTACCCCACTGGAGTGTCTTGATTGTGTGGAAGGGATTCACTTCCCAAGACCTAGGAAGGAATAATAGCGCTGGGGCAATGCATTTGTCTTGGAAGCGAGGCAATGCAGAGTAACACAGGTTTGAATACTGATCCTGGGGTTAGAAAACACTCGCTGGTATAAAGCATTTGATAAAAGTAGAACTATAATAATATTAATAAGATACAATCACCCCCACTGTAGCAGTGGAGCTGAATGTATCTTGGGAGATTTTCCTGAACATATTCACAAAGCTAATTTTCGTCTTCACAAAGTTAATGGTCACTAACGCAGTTGTAAATTGGGGTGTTCCTCAGGACTCCCCATTGCTTTTTAATCTTTACATTTGCACACTGCTTTCCAACTATGGATTACTGTAAACATTGTACGCAGATGACACTGAGTGCTATTTTAAAGAATTCAGTCCTAACTCTGATTTAAATAGTGTTACCTGCTGGTTGGAAGAAGTGTAGCAATGGGTGCTGGAGAATGGCTCCAGCTTAATCCCAGCAACGCAGAAGTCATTCTACTTGGTCCCAAAAATCAGCTTCAGTATTTAACACAAGCCTGCCCGTCACTACTACGACTTCGTCTCCCATCAATATGTGCCAACAAGATTAAAAACGTTGCTTTTTTGGCAAGCTTACTTGGACATGAATTGTCAAATTTGCAAAGCAAGCACATAGATTTCCTACAAACCTTTGCTTCTTTGACACATTCTCCCTTTCCTTGAGAAAGATTTCCATGCTAGGCTGCTTTTCTCCCTTATCAATTCTAAATTGGTTTCTGCTAATGCTTTGTATATTGGGCTTCCGGAATGCCAGCTCCTGCACCCACAGAGAATGCAGAATTCAGTTGTCCATCTGGAGTTTGTGTTGTCAAGACATTAATCCATTTCTCCCTTCTGACAATTGAATTTCTGCATTGGCTCCGGGTCACATGCAGGATTGCTTTTAAGGTCCTCTGCTTGGTGTTTAAGTGTTTGCATTGTTTGTCCTTCAGGTATCTCCAATGTAAGATTCAACATTATAGAACATACTCATCCCAACGTTCTGAGAAGACTAAATCAAGTCCTAAATTCAGGGCTGGTGGCAGATTTGTGGTGCCTGCCACTCGTTTATGCAACAAGCTTCTCATTGTCTTTTGTATAATGGATCAATGAAAACCCTTCAGCAAGCCCCTTATGATGCTGCTGTCCTCCTCATGTTCTCTGTCTGCAATATTGGCATATCTTTTCTTGGCTGATTTTGATACCGCCATACAGTTTAGGCTGTCTGGTGACACGTTATAACTCAAATCAGGAATCGCAAATCCAATGTTACTAGCCCCCGGTCATGATGGGGAACGACATGCAAAGTCTAACATTTTAAGAGTGGAATGGCAAAGTTCCAATTTCTTAATACATTTTGGATACTTTGTAAAGTATAGGGACAGTTCTGGAATGCTTTAGGAAGTAGGAAAAAGAACACACGGAAATTCTCTGTTTAGAAAATGTAAACAGAAACACTTATGACACCACTTAGAACCTAGGCAGGACAAAGGAAATCACGACAGGAAGTGACCAATCAGTAAACAATCACCACGCCAAAGCATAGCCAGGCTCAAGGGGCCTTCTACACTTGTAGTATGGGATAAGCAACCTACTGTAACCTCTAACCCCCCAGTCAAATGACCTGTGTTAACCCCAAATTACTTGTGCAAAGTTCCTTTGTTATGTTGCTAGGCTTGCACTGTATAAACATAAATACACGTACAATACAAAACAAATAGGGTCATATATGCGGGATGGTGTGGCACATTTTTAACCATCTGCCGCTCATTGGACATAGTTCCCATTTTTGAAATCCTAATCAGAATGTCCACTGCAATTTCAACGTGGTTCACTTAGTTAAGAAGATTTGTGTAATGGGGGGCACATATCAAAAATGTGACTTAGTGTATAGTAAAACATAAAACTAAACTCTAGGCATTGAACTGAAGCTAGAAAAAGTCATATTTTGAGGTTGTCACAGATCGTGTGGTCATCGTAGAGGTCCACATTGGGAAAGCAATGGGAATTCCCCAGTTGGCAATGAGCAATGAAACTGCTCTAACAGCTCTGGCCACTTGCAGATGTAGGGAACCTCACAAAGGTTGACATTTGGCATAAAAAAGAGCACAAGGAGGATAAGAGAAAAGATGTGGGTGGGCGAATAGATGGCACCACCTCCACGTCTCGGTGAAGATTTCAATTTGCTTTTTAGTTACCATATGTGTGTTATTCCTTTCGCTGGTAGGGTGTTCTATTCACCTCTACTACATGCTCTGTATGAAACAAATCTTTTCAAAGCCATTAAGATCTGAGGGCTATGATGTATGGCTCTGACCACCCACTGAAGGGAAAGCAGAAGCACACAATGCCAGACAAGTCTGTATAATTGAAACAATAATCTTGCTTTTCTTCCAGACAATTTAAAACCTTTATAATAATAATCTCTCTCTATACTTCAAACCAGGTTTTTTTTGTCTGTAGCAATGCATTACATCATGTTTACAACCTGTTGTACAGCATTTACAGTGCTTCTGCACACAGTGTACACAGTTTCTTGAGCAGGGATGTCAGTTCTGCGGTTGAAATGTACTCGATGAATCTACTCTACCTCCATAGACATGTAACTGAGCCAAGATGCACTAGCCCAGATATTCGGAATATTTGTGAATATTTGTGTTAAGTATATCTTCCCGACAATCTTTTGACCACACACCAAAAACCAAAATCACAATTCACTAATTGCTTGTGTCCAATGGCATGCAGTCTTTGTCATGTAAACATGCTTAATTTTTTAAAATTTTTATTTTATACGGTTTATACAAACCTTTAAAATCTTTACATACATCAACAATCCACAAGTAACATACATTCAAGATCATCAACTCCCCTCTTCCCATTGCGTCTAGCTTCTCATTGCCCAATGTGCCTTCATTCGCAACTCGCTTCCTAAACACCAGAAACTATGCTTAGCTGATGTTCAATTATCGCTAGAAATTGCATCAATGGAATTAACAATTCCAAGTCAGTTCCATTAAACATGTATCCCCACCATTCCTCTGCACACAAGGAAGGGTGGATTACACTCCATGGGCCCAAATGCAGAGTTCTTTCGTTTTGAAAACTGTTACAAAATAAAACTAAGTGTTTCAATGACTCGGGTGCTTTTGTGCAGAATCTGCACCAGAGATTTATGTCTTTGTTACGTTTCCATGTTTGTAAGCGCTCTTTTGTTTTGAACAGATTCATGCAAAATAACATAACACGTCTCCGTGCATTGGGTTCTGGGAATAAGCCGATATAGCGCTGAGTCGTGTTGAAAGCACGTACTTCTGGTGGGACACTTATCATCAATTTTGCCATGGCTCTTTCAGAGCAAGTTCTCTCCCAATCTAAACGCCAGATTTTCGTTTTTGCAGCGAATGGGTTTTCATGAAGCAAATTGATCTTGATGTCAAATTCTTCCAATAAACTTTCACATCTATGCATCCACAAGGCCACCAAATTCTGACCTTCGGCCGTTGCACTGTGAAGAAGTTCAAATTGCAAGATGTTTTCTCGTGCTCGAGTCTTTCGAAATAGAGATAAGTTCCATGTAATCCTTGCCTGTGATGAAATGAGAGATAACTCATATCTAATACATGAAGTCATCTTCCCTATCGGTAGACCCAACACTTTTGACCAGAATTGGTTCTCCAGTGAGAACATCCCAGGGCATTTTCTGCTCCGTAGATCAATACCGGCACGACATTTTGTTAATAAAATAGCCGTACCGGCTCCAATGAGAATTTCCCAAATTTCGTTTTCATGAGCAGCGCTTGATTTGCTAGCTGGGTGCATTTTCTTTTAGTGTCTGCTACCCAAGGGGCATCATTAATACAGGAACTTAAGACCATTCCTAAATATTTGACATTTTGAGATATCGACATTGGTGACCCACTCAAAACCATTTGAATTTTTTTGCTTTTCTCGAAGTGGCCCCTCTCAGGTTTTTAAATATTAAGACTTCACTTTTGTTTGCGTTGATCAATAGGCGATTCTCTCTTACATAGGTCTGGATTGCATCTAATTTTCGTTGCAAGCCGACAGGTGTTAAATCCATAACCACCAGATCGTCAGCATATAAAAGCCAACTTACGTGTGTTTTATTTATTTTCGGCGGGTATGAGATCATTGCATCTATTGAATTGCCCAAATCCGATATATACAAGCTAAATATTGCTGCAGCAAGTGGGCAACCTTGTTTTACCCCCCTGTGTGTTTTGATTGTCGATGACAAGGACCCCAGTTGGTCAAGTCGAATCTTGATAGAGGTATCCATATGAAGCTCCTGGATTGCGGCTACTAGCTCTTCTGGACACCCCCACTGGCGCAATTTCGACCATAATAATTCCCGATCAACGGTGTCAAATGCACTGGAAAAGTCAATAAAGGCCAAGTAAATGGTAGTATTGGATTCCAAGGCCTCCATTTTTATCAAATTGAGTAGCAATATGTTCAAGGAACAACCCACATATTTGACAAACCCAGCCTGATGGGCGTCAACATGCGCCGTTTTGACAGCCCACGCTACCAGTTTTTGCTGCAAGACGGTGGCATAGATCTTACCCAAGACGGTAATTTCTGGGATTTGATCTATCTCCTTTTTTGAATATCGGTACTATAAGCGCTGATTTCCATGATTTGGGAGATTGACCCGAGTTATTTATTCTTTCAAATAAGGCTACACATAACTCAGCCCAAATCTCAGGGTGTTGTTTGATGGTATAGTTAGTTAGTCCATCCGGCCAGGAGCTCTCGAGTTACTGGCCTTCAAGATTATAGACATGATATCATTCTTGCAGAAATTGATTGCTCGTGGGGGGAACATCAGTTCTTTCCCGCTGTCGACAATCTTATGCCCCTTATATAGGTCCTCAAAATGAGAAATCCAGTCCTTCTCCATCACCAGACATGTTTGCAAAGCCTTTTGCGGGGCCTGCATATTATTAACAATCCTCCAGAATTATCTTGAGTCTTTATTCTTTAATACAGATAACATGGATTCCGCATCACTTTGGATGGTCAAATGTTCGTGGGCTTTCAGCCAGTTTTTATACCTTTGTTTAGCTGCTCTAATGGCCTTATTTCGATTCGGTTGATCCTTTAATTGAGCCTGGCGAATAGCTTGTCTCATCTGCCTTTTGTGAATCTGTATTTCTGGATCAAACCAATGCTTACGCACCATATTTGGGTTTTTAAGCCGTACATTCTAGATCTTGAATTGGAGCAATAATTGGGCGTATTCCATTTGGGTGCTATGATGACAATAAGCTGTTGCCAACTGGGTGACCTCATGCGTTTCCAAACGTAGTCTAACCCTGTTTGCTGTGGCTAAGACTGTATGTTGCCACGTTGAAAAAACCTATTTTGATGTTGTTATAAAACTTGTTATCAGCATATTATGATCACTACTGAGTTGGTTCCTGATCTTAAAGGACTTTATTCGGACATGCAAATCCATGGACACAAACATATAGTAAATTATGGATGTAGTGTCAGCTCGTTGCCATGTTGCTGCCGGTAATAGATCTCCAATCGTGTTCCCATTTAGCATTTGCAATTGTCTTACTTCCATTTCTTCCAACCAGTTGTGAGCAAGCACCTTTTTATCATTTGTAGTAGGTTTAAAAAGGTCAATGTTCAGATCCCCACAGGTCATAATATTTGCATTCTCCCTAAGCAAAAACAGGGAATCAAGGATTTCCGCAAGTTATTCTACAAATTCCATTCTTCCAGCCCTCTGATGGTTCCAGTACACATTTAAGATTATTATTTCATTAGTATATTTAGAACACAGCTTCTCCTTTGTGATCGTAGTTTCTTGAATAAAAGGAGAATGATTGATCGACTTTGAGATCCTGAAACTAGAGGCCTTGTTAACTAGTGTTAACTGTTCCGCCATCGGGCGTCCTTTCTCCAACTTTATTGCAGGATTCAGTGCCACTTCATAGTCACATGAGAGTGGACTTTCTTGTAACCACGTTTCCCGTAAACAGGCAATCGTTATACCTTCCAACCAATTCGTATTAAAAATGTGAATAAAGCTTTGCGTGTTCCACGAGGCCATTAGACACTCCCTTGAGGATGGCGATTCCTGACATTATTGGTGGGCATTTGTGTTAAGCGTGGCTGCTACCCAGTCACAATTATTGTCCTTAGTACTCAGTCTGTTGAAGTCCTTATCTAAGGTCATTTTTGAATTTGGGCCGCCACATATCGTGATTCCTATGTCTGTTTTTGTTGCCTCATGAGGACTCGAGTTTTCATTGCGTTTTGACCTGAGTTCTTTTTTCTCATCAAGTCTTACATTTTCACACGGCACTCTGACGGCGAGGCTATTGTCCTTTTCTCTATCATGGGTATCCTCCAAGCGGAAGTTTGTAACGTTATTGTGGCAACGTAATACTCTGCTTTGTTGTAAACATCTCAACGTGTCCCCGTTGCCTTGTACAATTCTTTCAGGAGAATTCACACTCGTAGCTGCCAACTCATAGACTTCAAACGCCAAAGAAAAGAGCGCAACGTTCGCCTCCATGATTGTGTTAGCTATTGACGATGAAGACACATGGAGAATTACTTTATCGTTCCGTTTTTCATTTGGAAATTCAATGATCTTTAGATCATTTGACTTAATGGCACGTAGGCTTGGAACCAGATCAAATAAGTGGATAATGTTAGCACGATTTAAAATCAACTTATCCACAGAGTAGAGCCTCTCAATCAGCAACTTGAATACCGGCGCACCTCCTTTGACCCTTTTAGGATTCTCTCTGTTCTTTGCACGGACAGTCACTCGTGAGTCAAATTTTGCACGTGGTAAATTTCTCATGGATATTAGAAGTATCGCCAACTGCCTTTGTGCTTCCTAGAGCACACCTGACGTCCAGTTCTCCATTTCTCAACTTCCCCGAACGGGACTCCTCTCGTCCTGTAGGATGTGCACTTTCTTGTTTAGTACATAGTTTCAACCTTCTTTCATGCATGGTCAAAAATGGAGGACTTAATGGAACACTTAGGTCTGTTGTTGAATTTGCTGGTTCAGTAACAAGGCAACAGGTTCTAGTATTCTTGACTCTTGTGATCAGTAGAGAAGCCACTTGTTCTACATCCCTTGAACTCTGAACCTCAGATGCAGAATTCTCCCTCACCTTGTGTTCTTGACCTACACTAGACGCGGTCATTGGAGCAGGACCGTGAGATATTTGAATACCCATGTTCTCACTTTGTGGCCTCTGCAGGGCTGATGATGTGGCCTCAATTTCTTCCACCTCATCATATGTGGACATGTTTAAGAGCTCTACCGAAATATCATTTGATGACACTTCCTTCTCTTTCAATGCTTGTTGAGCGAGACCTTTTTCTGGCTCCTCCAATTTCTGTGCATTTTCTTTCAAATCAGGTTTATTACAATTTTTCGTCACTATTTGCACCAATTTTATGTTCCTCAGGAATTTTCTAGCTCCTGTATTTTTGTGACTTTTCTTTGCTGGCAAGTTTTTAGGTTTTTTGCAGGCTTTGCAACTTTGGTTTTGGATTCCACCAATTTGAAACAAGTACTTGGAGTACCTCCAAAGATGGCAAATACGTTACGTTTCTCCATACTTTGAGTACCGAGTAACAAACTTTTCTCCGTGCTTGCTTGAGTTTCCATATTAGATGTTGTTGGAGTTTGGTCATCAATACACAGCCGTTTTTTACAGGCTCTTGTTTGTTTGAAGGCTGTATTGAAAGAAATATCAACAATTTGATCGCACTCATGGGTAGTGTTGTCAACTTGGGCCTGAGAATTGAGCACTATATTGACCCTGCCCAAGTGAGAACAAGATTCCAGATCTACACTCTTAGAACCAGCGCGATCAATTGCGCCATCTTGTGGAGTTAGTAAAGTCTCGATCGGCACTTGAAGAACCTTCGTTGTTCCAAAAAAGTCACCCTCAGTAGCGACTTTAGCCAATTGCGGCAGTTATTCTGAGGACACAGCCAAAGACTGTTTAGGAGGTCTTCCTGGTGCATCAGTGTTAGTAAAATCACTTTCTCATTGGAGGCCTGCTGTACCCCAACCTTCATGTTTAAATACAGCCAAAGCTTCACGGGCAACTCCTGCCAATAATTTTTTGTCAGTTGTGTCGTTCCTCTTTTGCTCACATGATGCTTTAAGTGAAATATCCAGATTTTTCAGTACATCATTTACATTTCCTGAAGACTGGCTACATATTTGTTCCAAATATACCACCTTAGTGTTCAAGAAGGCGGTCAGTGTTGTAAGGTCCTTCAGTGAATCGTTTAGATTCTCGTAGAATTTCATAAAGGGGGCCATAGAAATCGCTATTGATGAAATTATTGCAGATTGTAGCTCAGTTGTTATCATAGATTCCTTGGCCTCCAAGATCTTGGCCTCCGATGTGCGCTTCGTCGTCTTCTGTGTCCTAAGAACTCTTCTCCTCCTTACTTTTGGAAAGGGGCATTCTATGAACGAAGAATCAGACAGGTCACATGATCCCGATGTAATTGAACTAGAATGCTGGACCGATCGTACACTTTGGTGCGTTGAATTCAGCTGCACCTGTTTAGAGTTAATAGCTCTCTTTTGTGAATTTATCTGGTTAAAAAAAACAGATCATTTGAAGAGGCCGTACTTATGTTCTCCTTTGGGTCACTGCCCGGCGACTTCCTAAGCTTGTAGGACACGTTCGTCCATATGTCCTTATTGGAATCAATAAGTTGCACATTCTGCCATTTCAGAGCTAATTTTTGATTTTGCTCAAAGTGTGAGGACGTGTCCTTCCCTAAAATTCTCTGTACTTTATTCATAGAAATCAGGTTAAGCAAGATATTATTTGCGACATCCTTTGAGTCGCTACACTCCTCACACCTTTGATCAATTTGCCCCTTCACCATTGCTTCGCACAACTCCGTACCTGGAGTATGAGGATCCTTTACCCTCCCGTGCGAAGAGCCAAACACTTCATCATCCGGATCTTCAATCGCACTTTGGATAATACTCTGCCCTGTGCTCACCGCTCGAGCGGCCGGGAAACCTTCACTTCTGCTCTCACCTGAATCACAGGCGTCCCTCGCTGACTCGGGAGGAGCGGCTCCAGACGACCCGCCCACTCCCCAGCGACCATGGGCAAGGCAGGAGGGGCCAGAGCAGCCCCGCATGTTCGCTCATCATCCGGAATGTAGCCGCAGCCTTCGCTATCCGCAAGCAAACCAACTCCGCCCACACTTTCCACGCCGTCGCAGGTCAGCGACGCTGCCTCTGCGCCGTCCTCATCAGCACCTACCAGCTCCAAGCGTGTCGGCAGACTCGCACCGCACCCACACAAAATCTCCTCCCTCCAACCAGCAACATCGGATCCATTCGTCAGGCACGGGTCCACAACCAATACACTGCGTGGGCTCCTGAGGGCCGGCAGAGCGCCAGGTAAATATTCATTATGTGTCTTATGTTGTAATGAAGGCTCAATGGGACCAGCCTTAAGAGAGTTTAAGCGAGCATGTTCCTGAGTTACATCTTGTACCTCATGGTTATTGTGGGTTGAGTTCAACGGTCGGCCACCATTAGCCGTGTCAGTGCACTGAGTCAAGACTCGAGCCTCAAGCACTTGACCATTGTCCAAAGTGTTAGTGTTAGAGTTAGAGATGGCAATATTCAGGTCCTCGCACGTAGAGACACATGAGTAAAAACGACTTACTTTCCTTGCTGAAGGTCGGTGGTTTACATTGTCCTCGATCCCCCCAGGTCGGTCACGTTTTCTCTGGACATGGGAGAACCTTGTGCCGCCATTAGCTTATTGCCACTACCCTGTCGCCACACGCCAAACAGCCTAACAGCTGATATGTCCAGCCCTTTCTCCACAGGGCTTATGCCACAAGGGCAGAAGAGGCGGCCTTTTAAGGTCAGCTGGTCTTGACTCCTTAAAGGCACACGCACCTCAGCAGTTCACTATGGTCCACAGGATACACAGGATACACTTGCCACAGCCTAACAGCTGATATGTCCAGCCCTTTCTCCACAGGGCTTACACATGCTTAATAAAGACATCAGATAGCATTGCCGCGCAGGTGATTTTCGATCTTTATAAGTGTTGTGTCCTCATGCACTGACTTGAATGACGGCAATATTGCGTCTCTGCGGTTTCATTTACTTGGATTTAGGCATTGTAGCATGAGGAACAGAGATAACTCACTCCTACCATCATTGCAGCATGCTGGAGTGTCCTTTATTGTATTCTGAGAACAGAGATAACTCACTCCTACCATCATTGTAGCATGCTGGATTGTCCTTTATTGTATTCTGAGAACAGAGATAACTCACTCCTACCATCATGTAATTTGGAAAATATGTATTTCTTATTTTGAAGGACCAATTAGAAAAAGGTTCAATTTTAATACCCATCTTCACCATGACCTTCAAACATCTCACATTCATCCATCTCCCTCCCATCACAATTACTATACCTGACATTTCCCAATCAATATTCTGCCACTTTGTTATCTAGAACACACTCTCTGCCTCATTGCTAGGTGCACACTTCACAAATCCTAGTAATACAAATATAAAGAAACAGGGAGACATTTCTATTGTGTTAATGCCTATGGTGTACTTGGTTAATGTCCTGTTGTCAGGTATGCCATATTGTTTGTATGTACACCATTTGACTATATATTATTTTCAATACACTCACAAGAAGCCAGATGAACTCTTAAAGAGCCAAGCTTAACGGTTATTGGAATTTTCTCTGGGGGTTTTCAGAATAGGTTGGAGTGTGCATTCTGGAACATGATTAGAGGACTGTAGTGAAGCAGGAACACAGTAGTTCCACTAAGTATCCTTAATAATGTATGACTGGATATATAAAAATAAAATTAAATAAGTGTGTCATGATAACTATTTATCCATGCCCCATCATGGACTGAAGGTCCCAGAAATATATATCAAACGTGCAAGAAAATGATAAATCTTGTTCATTAAAGCATACATGTTACGGTCATCAGTTTACCCTATTCATTATGTATGTGGTCTTCTCATCCAGTTATACATGTCTATCATTCTCGGCACTTGCTGCATAGTTTCTAATTATTGTGCACATTTGTACTTTTATTGTATATCAATTGCAAATCGGTTAATGTATCTACCATATTTGTTTAAAGTGGCATTATTAAAGACAATGTTGAGCTGTCTCTCCTTTGTTATCTCATGATCAGTAGAGTTAAGTATAATCTTTGGATTTCTATGAGGGCTGCTCTCCTCAGTAACATTTCATCACAAAGCCAATGTGTACATCAGTGTTAAATGAGAAGATGAAGAAGGCTTAATTGCCTTGTGCGTTAATGACTGGTCACTGCCTTAGGATGTTCATTGAAGTTGCAAAACTCTCAACAGTTCAATACAACACCTATTCACATTACCGCCTTGCATGTACAATGGGAACAGACATACGTTAAACTTCTTTCCACCAGACGTGGCCCTTTATGTTTCCATGCAATTATGTGGCATTGGGGTTTCAAGCATCTATGTGTATGCTTTGTGAATTTTAATTGAGAGGTAGTGTTTACTGAATTTACATGTTATCATGTTTAATGCATTTTGTCAATATTCCTCATAGGTGTAATAAAGTGGACCATTTAATGTAATTGAGATAATATATCTTCTTTTGTGTTTTATTGAATGCACCATTTTAAAATAGCATAACAGTTTTAACACAATCATTACAAACAGCATTTTGTCATGTATATGTGCCAAATGGTCATGAATGTGAAAGAGCCCTCTTCATATTATGGGGATTTTATTGCTTTTTGATTTTCTATTCTTCATTGATGCATGTAAACAGTTTTTCTCGTGGCTGCTGCATTTAATGTACTTCCCTCTCTCCAGCTCCAAACTATAGAGAGCTTGATGGAAATAGTTTCAGGGGGGAAGTGCAGAGAATCTTCATTTCTAATGGATGTTGTTTCTTCTTCAGATTATTTTGTTCTTGAAATATTCCATCTACCAGATTTGCGCAGACACAATCAAGTATACATCAGAACCAGCATATCCTAAGAAAAGTAACCTTTTATTCTTCCTCTACACTGAAAAACACAGTACTTTCCCTTCCTCGGTTAAAAGGGGACACTGAGTGCCAGGCACTTCTGCACGGTATTCAATCATTATTTGAAAAAATACAAATTGCTGCAGTTCACCTAGATGGGATGGAATAGGGATGGAATAGGCTTTGCTTTAGATCCCACAGAAATGATGTTTTTCTTCTGCTTATGAAATTTGAGGCCAAGTTGAATTTTTATCTGAGGGAGACCTGTTCTTCTGCCTCCTTAAAAAAAGTCTCCATTTTGGTTTTACCTGAATCACTGCTGTTCCCAATGACATAGATTGCTTAACTGATGTTATTGTTTCACCCTTTGTTCTGGGGACAATGAGCAAATAAAATAATTGGTTCTCAATGTCTAGCCCAACGCTTCTTCCTGCAAGCCAATGTTATGAATGAATCCCTCGTTCCTTATATGATTGCACATTTGATCTTCCTTGTTTTTTCAAGACAAGCTTCCTGGTGTTTTAGTCATGAGGCTTAAGGTTTACTCTACTTTTATCACTGCTCATTGTTTTATGTCAGGTTCTAAAGATACTTTCTCCACTTCTGGTGAAGAACAGAATTGTTGATCTCCTATTTCTCTTTTGATGATTAATTAAAGGAACCTGGAGATGATACATCTTGTAGATCTTGGCAGGCTGTTTACTTTTTTTCTCAGAAAGAAAATTAAGGATCTGCAATCCCTGGAAAAAGGTTCAGGTAGTCAACTTTTTTACCAGTACATTCCATTAGATAGTTAGTTGTTAGTTGAATTTATCTTAATCAGATTTTTCTACATTTTCCATCTCACAAATTGTTGTCTTTTGTATTTAGTAATGCCTACTAGTGACAAGGCAGAATGGCCGTATACTTTCCTGCTAGATTCGAACAGAATATATTTGTGTTTAGCAGGTATCCTCTCCTAATTGCATAATATGTTCCAGCATAGTCTGGGAAAAGTGTCAAGAGCATGGGATGTGAATGTGTACACCCACAGATCAGTGTGAATGGTGTTTCATCATTTTAATGGCTATCTTCTATATGACTATACCTCAACAGCTCCCTTTTTCTAATTGTTTGATATACTATGACCACCTATCAATACATGACTTTGTATCCAACATCTGCAAGGGTGATATTAAACAAAATAAAACATGTTCTTCTGTTGTTAAAAGCAGATCCAACCACCAAACTCCTAAACCTGATTTGATCCCATCCTAACCTAGTTTAAAATATAATCCATAAAGGATTTATTTTTGCAGATTTTAATACCGGTTTGGTAGAGGTGGAAGAAAGTCCAGTCAAATATGTATGGAGACCAACTTTGGCATTTCCAAAACCAAATCCTAGTGCAGCAGGCTTATCCCGTTAAGTAACTAAGTCATGGAATATTAAGATGGAATGCAATTAACATTTTAAACAGTAGCGCCAGCACTAATTGGCAAGAGAAGATTACTCGCACAGCGTTTCTCAAGTTGTGTGATTTTTAACATACAGCTATATGTACCATTCACTGGTCAATGCTGTTGTGTTTTATCATGGGTAGTCTCTCTGAGTGTGATTATTCTATTTAGAAATCACTAAGGGCAGGTTCCTTAGGCAATCAGCATGCTTCATATGGTGACTCTATCTGCCAATTAATGTCTGGGTTCTGAGCATGCCGTTAGCCTCCCTGTCCTGGTCTCTACCCAATCCCCTGATTGTAGCAAAAGAAAAATTAAATAAACGTGCCTGATTCCTCAACTGTGCCCGAAGCTTTGCTCCCCATTAGCGTCTACCTGGTTTCCTGGTGTGATTGAAACAGAAAGGTGTTTTTCTCTGTTAAGAACATTCTCTCTATGTTGTTCACCTGGTGACTATCTTGCTATATATATTTTTTAAAAAAAATCTTTTGGGTTAAAGAGTTTGCTCGCCATTCATTAAACATCAATGTGGTTATCCGGGTGCTGTAGGGTTATATGGAAGTCATTTTAAGAGCACCCAAAAAGAATGGGTGTAAATGCTGATGACAGTGTTTTCAATAGAAGCAGCTAACAAAATGTGTGCAGATAACATGCACATGGGTGCAAGTGTGGGCAGCAGATTAGGGATACAAGTCAGCATTCTTAGTGGGATTGGTCTACATGCAGAGAAGGGATAGGAAATTATATGTAACAGGTGAAATGCCACATTGGTTCATTATAACAGTCAATGAAGCTCTCCATGACAAACAGAATGCAAGAAAAAGACAGTGAATTCAAAGTGCATTATGAGAATTCCCATCTATGTAAATTGCATTGTGAAAATGGCCTATGCTAACTAACTATTTCCCTACTAACAACAACCCAGTAACTAATTAATTCCCCTGATTAACATGCAATGTCAGTGAACACGGATGGAAATTCTGTTTAGTGTTTTTCCATGGAAGAGAAATATGCACGGTAGTAAAAAAAATGAACTGTCTTTTGTGCATTCTGAAATCTCTTCAGTGTACAGGAAATAAGTTGATACATGCTCTCGTGGATGATTGGTCAGTGAAGTCAGGAGTTGTGCAGACACGTCAAGACACGTACTGGCATTGAAGCTGCTGGGGTCTTAAAGATATCTCCGGGGACACGGGCAGCCTGTGTGGGGGCTGTAACAGTTCAGCACAGATAAATCGCGGCAGAAAGAGATTGTCCCAGAGAAGGTGCAGAAGTCTCAAAACTAATTGTAAGTGAAGTCAGCACATGAGGAGTGTGGACGGGTGAATGTGATTCTTTATCAGTTAGCACAGGAATCTATTTTTAAAACAAAGTGTTCAGTGTTTTCTGTTTGCATGTGCTAAATGACAAAAGGACAAAATTCCACGTTTATAAATGTTCTCCATGAATTGGAATGCATGTTTTAACACCTCTCAGGTAACTGCAGCAGTATTGATGTCAGAAAAATTTGGGAATGCATTGCTGTTAATTGGATTATGCTTTTATTTTAAATCACATGGTGTTTAACAGATATATAAAAGGTATGAAGACTGGTTTAGTGTAAGGATTTTTTTTATGTCTCCAAATCTTTGGATTTCAGCAGGGGAAAGTAAATAGGAGGCGCTGTGGTGTCCATACCACAGTGGTAAACAAAACAAAAAAAAACGGCGGGAAGGTAAAATCATTGAAAGGGGGAAAAAGTATATACAAGTTAGAAAGCTGGTGTGTTGTATGAATGTGTTCCACCATGCATGCTAATGGGGAACAAAGCCCTCCAAGGGCATAGGTCATTGACGTAAATAAGTCATTGGCACAATCTATATGCAATACTTGAAATTATTTATGATCCACTGGGTTCCCTATGAATGTGCTAAGCCTGGGTGGATGTTTACAGTCAGCCCTAAGTACATCATAACTATAAACGGGGAAGGTTTGTCTTATCATATAGAACAATATTATAAAAAGTATGCTCACCACTATACCAGAAAAATGAGGTAATACCAATTTACTGTCAAAACACCACGATACTAAAATACTGCCAAGTTAGGTAATTTCCCCAACGACAAAACCTCTTACATATTTTGGTGTGTTGGCCTTGTGGGAACAGACTGTAAAGCAGCTACTCGGCGTGGCAAGTGTGTTTCACACAGCCATCCGTGCATTAAAGGGAATTAATTTTGTGAGATTAGAACAGTGCTGCCCATTATATCAATATGTCTCAAATTGAGGCCACATTTCCAGAACTGGTGAAATACCTAGAGGCAAAATGATATGTGCATGGGGTGTGGTCATCAGACAATGCCATACAGTGGAATGACCGCATTTATGGAGAAGTGCAGAAAGAACCACTGAACAGTATCTTTGAAGAGGGTAGTATAATTCAGGTGTGTCTTCTGAGATTATTTAGAGCTACTGACTAAAATTCCGAGAGAGACTACTTGATAAGGCTCTGTGCCAAGATCTGGTTCATTTTGAATAGATCTCTACGAATGCAGGAACATGATGCTGAGTTAATTAGACTAAAAATCGAATTAGATGGAGTAATGAGCAGGAGAAAAAGTTAAAATCAGAACTAGAGTTATGTCAAAAAGAAATGCAATCAAAATGCAATGAATTTGACACCCAACTGTCTCAGAGAAGGAAGCATTTTGAAGACAGTGAGCAAGAACTAAAACAACTAAAAGGGTTGGTAAGCGACATCAGACAAGCCAAAGAGTAGGTTATCTTAGAGATGCAAACTCTCCAGAGAGAGAATATGGAGAAAGAAGGTGAGCCCCAAGCTATTGAACAAGAAATTACTAAAATGTTCCAGGAAAGGGACAAAAGGGACAAAGAGTTTAATCAATGTCAAAGGCAGATGAGTGAGATGCAGAATGTAATAAATAAGATGGGTGACAAGAATACTTATTTGTGTCTGGAGACCGACTCCATAAAAAGTGCAAAGATATGTCATTTTAAATCTCAGGAAAAAAACAACCAGGCACCACATTCAATGGAAATGAGGTTAGCCCCACATCTATACGAGGGAATTATATCCCAATGGCTGTACCGGTGGATGGGCCTGGTTGTAACGCAGTTGGGGGGTTTGACTCACCCACAGGTGGTTGGCACCAGACCCATCCACTCGAGAGGAGGAATGAACAACAGAATAATGCAACTCCAAATATAGCGCCAAGTAGCACTATCAAAATAATGAAATCAATCAAGGCTTTGATTAAGCCATTCAAAAAGGCAGGTGAGTGTTGTATAGAGGATCACCTGGAAACAGTGCATGATATATGTAAAGCACTAAAAATACCCAAGGAACAATATAGACAATACTTTCACTTAACTCTTGATGCGGCCACTGCGAGCATCATCAGAGGCCTGAATGAACAAGACAATATGTCATGGACAGAATTCGAAAAGGAGGTTAGACACAATTGTTCACCATATCAGTCACTGCAGGATGCAAAGAAAGCCGCATATACAATGACAGCAAAGCCAAATGTGTCACCTCGGCAGTTCCTCCAAGAATTAAAAAGGGCCTTCTCCGGCTTTGATGTATCTTTTAGTCCTAATTCAACTGAGTTTAAGACTGCCTACTTTTATGGCTTACAAAGAGATATTATATGACAGTTAATTTGCGTGTTTGATCGTGACAAGTCCCTTGAATGGATTGTAGATCAAGGTCACTAAACTATATGAAGTCATATATTGTCAAAGTGTAGAGGGAGAGAGAATTAAAGAAACAAACTCAAGATCCAAAGACTCCTCACCAATGGTAATGGAGATGAGATCTGCTAAAATGTCACTTGAATCAGCCCAAACTCTGGTCAGAAATAATATGACATCGGACCAGAGAGGTGCACCACAGAGATTACCAACCCAAATGCCGATGTTTCAGTGACATGATCCAAGCAATAGAGAGAGGTACATTAGTCCTAGGTACATGGGAGACAGACCCAGGGTGGGATACCGGCCTGATATGTCAGGCATGAATAACAATCAGAGACAAAATCAAGATCAAAGAAACCATAGTCCATACCAGGTACTGGGGGCACAGAGCAGATTTGACCCCAATACCATGGTATATGGTGATCAGGACAGACCACGATATGTGGATCGGTTCATTGAAACTGGAAATCAGCATAGGGGACAGTTCCCGCAAAATGAAAGACAAAACATGAACTATGACCGCGCCACTATAACCAATCACCACCACCAATGGATCACAACCAAAGAATGATCACACCACGTTCCCCACCTTCCATGAATCAAGAGTTCAGAAACAACTCAAATAGAAATCAATCTCCTGAGAGCTACCAGAAAAGATTTAACCGGGGTGAAAGTACCCAGTACCGGTCTAGGCCGCAAAGAGAAGATTCTAGAGAGATGGACAGATTTCAATGCCTTGAGGCCCAACTCAAACTGTTGTCTGAACAGATAGGGGAACTCTGTGCAGTTCAAAAACAGCCATCGAATGAGGGGGCAGAAGGTCACAGAAGCGATCTGGTGTCTTCTGATAAGTGACTAAATGCTAATGGCACCTGCAATGATAAAGATACAGAATCTCATAAACCAGTTTTGTGTAATGTTCCTGAATTGCTTGTTGATTTAAACATGAAGATGCCTACTAATGAAAATGAAGCAGGGGATGCAACTGCACCAAAAAAGGAAATTTGGTTTAATTTAGCATTAAATCGAAAAGTGTGTGTAAATGAAAAGAAGAACAGAGAAAATAAACAAGAACTTCCAAAAGAGCAGAGAGACAGATTCACAAAAGACATCACATGCCATGATAAAACAACTGATGAAGAAGTAGGTTTGACTGTTAAAACCTTCTCCTCAGATATTCAAAATGCCTATAATATGCAAACAGGAAAAATGTGTACTAAAAAGGAGGGTACAGTCCAGTCACCTGAAGAGTACTTTGAGCCACATATATTTCAAGAGGCTAAAAAGACTGACACCATGCCAGATGCAAATAGGTGCTCAGAGTCAGAAAATGACAAGTTACTATGTGATGTTGATGAGCATGTTCAGTTTAAGAACTGCAGTGTAAACGCTGATGGTCCCCAAACAGAGGAGCAAACAGTGGCTACACTGCAGATGACTTCTGAACGTGACAAAACAGACAAAGATTCCCAAAATGAACTTGCCTCTGTGCTTGGAAAAAGTGAGAAGGGCTTGAGGAAAGTGAGTCCTGAAATGAGCAGAAATTCACACTTTCTGTGCGTATTGGCAGAAGTTGTGGACAGGTATTATGCTCCCATTACTGTGGAAGAGAAGTGCAATACATTTGCAATGATTGACACAGGTGCACAGGACACAATCATGTCCAAAGAATTGGTAAAAAAGTATCAATGAAGGGAGATCCCCACAAAATCAGATCAGAGTGAAACAAAATGAAGGCTCAGTACATAATTTTAATGGTGAGGAGGTTCCCATCGAAGGTGTCACCGAGGTTGACATCAAGATAGGAAAACACAGAATGAGACAGGAAGTATTAATTACATCTGTCATTGAAATTCCATTCTTGATGGGAACAGATTGCCTGTAAAGGTTGTCGCCCCTTATTGATGGAGTAAATGGTGTTCTGTAGTCTCAAAAAAAAAACCCATTAAGGTCTAAAAAGGTAAAGTCACAAAACAGCAGTGTAAACGAATGCCATACTGTTGCTAAATTCAATGATGCAGTGGAGGTGTATCTGAAAACAGCTGTGTGCCTAGTGTCACTGTTATCCTGATGTGTACGGATGAAATGCAAAGTAAAAAAGAAAAACAATCCAGGCAGATCTATTTGGATCCCAGGAAGAAATGGCAGACTGAAATAGATGAATTTACATTGTGCTTGTACCTAAAAGAGGAGAAGTGCAAGCAGAATACAAACCCTGAGGCAACCACAGAAAAACATATCACAACCCTTTCTGAAATACACATGGGAGATAAGCAGCCATGGATCGATATTGGAATAAATGGTCTTTCTTCATCGGTAAAAGCCACGTTAGCACTTGAACAGGAAAAGAGTTTTATTAAGGAGAAACTACTTCAGAGAACAATGGAAAGGGAGGACATCCCAAAATTCAGAATTAAAAATCAACACATTTCTGGGTTGGACAATCCAGACTTTGATAATAGAATTGCAGGAAGGCGCATGCTGAAAATTACCATTGGCGAAAAAACCATATACCACAATGTGTGGATAGTGAGTGGGACAAAGAATTATTTTTATTTGGGAAATGACATTATGCACAGAATGTGTATGGTTTTGGATTTACTTAACCAAAAAGTGTGGTCCCGACTAGGAGGACCTGCACTTGAATTTGAAGACAAAAGACAGGCGTATCATTGTGCGCAATTAGTGCCATTTGCAATTGAGTTACAGGTGAAAAAGGAAGTTATCATTCCTGCATTCACCAGACAAGTCACTATAACACTAAAGCATAGAAATGGACAGCAGATTAAGGATTCTGATGCATTGGTCTGCTTAAATGAATCCATGAAGCAGCAAGGGCTGGAAAGTGAATATACACCATTGGTGGAGATTGGGAATGGACCTGTCAAAATCATGGTAGATAATAAAGGATGTCAAGACATATTTGGAGGAAAATTCTGTGTTAGGAATGGCAATACAAAAATCACATTACACTGCAGATTTAAACAATACAGTGATTGGGAACATCCCTGAGAAGTATGTAGATGCGCAGGGCGTGTTGCCAAAGTCACTGGACTCTCAACCTAATGGGATATTCAAAGATTAGTCTGTGTATCCTTATGATTCCAAAGAGACAGTGTGCTGTCACCAGGAGAATAGTATTTTATTTGATTTAAATGAAGGTGAAACAGAAAATCAGCCTATTGAAGTGGTGGCTGATATTCCAAAATATTTAATAGTGGCAACTCTGCAAAGAGATACGGCCACACAGTTAGAAGAAAGCACAGAGGTTCCTCCATTGGAGGATTTTCCAGAATTTTCAAAAATGGTAGAGGAGCAGATTCTGTCAGCAGATGCATGTGGCAGTGAAGAGGATAGGAGTGAATTGAGAAAAATATTTATGGAATTTAAGGAGGTTTTTGCCAAGGATGCATATGATTGCGGCCTAACTGATTTGCATGTTGCCACATTACCAGAGGAATATGGTAGAAATACGGTATTTGTGCACCAATATCGGTTGCCACTCTCATGCTTGGAGTCACTGGCAGAGATAATTAAGAATTTAGAATCCAGAGTAATTATCAGACCCATTCATAGTTCCTCAAACACTCCCATTTTGGGCATATTAAAACCAAATGGTTAATGGCGTTTGTGTGCAGACTTGAAAGAATTAAATAAAAGGGTACCAGTGTCTAGATGGCCAGTCCCATTTATTGATCAAGGCCTCGCTCAGGTGCATGGTTCAAAGGTGTTTACCACATTCGGTCTTTCATCTGGGCACTGGTGTGTGCCATTGGCTGAAGACATTCAATATTTTCATTTGATAAAACGCAATACGCTTTTTCCAGAACACCATTTGGGTATGTTAATAGTGGGAGTGAATTTGGCATATTTTTGAGAAAAGCACTTCCAGATGCGGCAGAAAGGGGAACCATAGTATATGTAGATTATGTTCTAATTAAAAATTAAAGCCTAAAAAGTCATTTTGATGAGATTAGACACGTGCTTGGCCAATTGCAGAAGGCTGGTGCCAAAGTACCCTTGCAGAAGGCCCAATGGTGCAAAAAGAAAGTGAATTTCTTAGGCCATGAAGTGACTGAGCATGGGTTAAATCCACAAAAGAAAAAGGTGGAAGCAATACAGAAATTGAAAAATCCTATTAATATGAACGTTCTAAAAAGTCTGCTAGGGATGACAGGATGAAGTTTATTGAGAATTACGCTGAAATCACTCAACCTTTGACTAAATTATTGAAGCAGAATGTACCCTGGCGATGGGAAAAAGAGCAATCTGAGGCAGTAGCTAAATTGAAAGAATGTCTCATAAAGGTGCCATGTTTAGATTATCCCATAAAGAATAAAGATTTCTTTGTAGAAATAGGATTCACTGAACAGTGTATGTCAGCTGTTTTATCTCAAAAGCATGATATCGCCTATGCGAGTAAGGCTTTATCTCAGGTTGAAACTAAGTTCAGTTTATGTAAAAAGGCACTCCTGATCACTGTCTGGGTGTTACAACATTTTCGTCCCATTATTCAGCTAGAGAAAGTAATTATTGAAACAAGTCAACAACCGTTGCAAATTTAGCAAAGTCAAAGGATTAGATCAGGCAACCTAGCACAGTCCAGAATCACTTCCTGGACATTGGCATTGCAGGTATTCCCTGTGGAGGTAAGATATGGACAGAAGAAAAAGAGTTCAATTGCTCAAGGGATAGCAGATCTGTTTTATTGTGCAGCTGAATGTACTTTTGGTGAAATAGAAATAGAAAATGGAAATGGAAATTCTGTTGTAGTGTTTTTCCATGGGAGAGAAATATGCATGGTATAAAAAAATGAACTGTCTTTTGTGCATTCTGAAATCTCTTCAGTGTGCAGGAAATAAGTTGATACATGCTCTCGTGGGTGATTGGTCAGTGGAGTCAGGAGTTTAGGAGGTGTGCAGACACGTCAACGGGGTGGCCACTGTGCTCTTGGTTGACAGGCAAATTAAATAAATCGGATAGTTCAAAAAAGGAGCAGATTTTTTCTTTCTGGTGCTGCAGTCTGCAGAAGGGAGTTCGAGCAGAGGTGATTGTCCTGGCATTGAAGCTGCTGGGACCTGAAAGATGACTCCGGGGACGCGGACAGACTGTGTGGGGACTGTAGCAGTTCAGCACAGATAAACTGCAGCGGAAAGAGAAGTCTCATAACTAATTGTAAGTGAAGTCCGAACATGAAGAGCGTGGATGGGTGAATGCGTTTCTTTATCAGTTAGCACAGGAATCTATTTTTAAAACAAAATGTTTTTTTTGCATGTGCTAAATGACAAAAGGACAAAATGCCACGTTTATAAATGGTCTCCATGTATTGCAATGCCTGTTTTATTTCCTCTCTTAGGTAACTGCAGCAGTATTGATGTGGGTAAGATTTGGGGAATGCATTGTTGTTAATTGGATTATGCTTTTATTGTAAATCACATCGTGTTTAACAGATTTATAAAAGGTATGAAGACTGGTTTGGTGTAAGGATTTTTTTTAATGTCTCCAAAGCTTTGGATTTCAGCAGGGGAAAGTAAATAGGAGGCACTGTGGTGTCCACACCACAGTGGTAAAAAAAAAAATATGCTGGTGCCAAAAACAGAGAAAGGGGGAAACAGTATATACAAGTTAGAAAGCTGGTGTGTTGTATGAATGTGTTCCACCATGCATGCTAATGGGGAACAGAGTCCTCCAAGGGCATAGGTCATTGACGTGAATAAGTCATTGGCACAATCTATATGCAATACGTGACATTATTTATGATCCACTTGGTTCCCTATGAATGTGCTAAGCCTGGGTGGATGTTTACAGTCAGCCCTAAGTATATCATAATTATAAACTGGGAAGGTTTGTCTCATCATATAGAACAATATTATATAAAGTATGCTCACCACTATACCACAAAAATGACGTAATGCCAATTTACCGCCAAAATACCATGATACTAAAATACCACCAAGTTAGGTAAAAGCCCAAAGAAAAAACCTCTTACAGTGCTAATGAGGATAATGGATTATTCCTTGGGTCACTACAAGTCAGAACAGCCATTTGCAATTGATATTACTGAGTACATGTTAATTTAAAGAGGAAGGACAGTCACTGAAAGTGCATAGCTGGTTTGGGAAGGGGTTAGGCAGGGAGACTGTTCCTCGCGCTTTCCACCTGAGGTGCTTTGAAGTGTACATTATCACAATGTAGTATCAAAAAGGCAAAGTGGAGCTGCACCCAGCAGATGCTGCAGTTCTTTAGAAACAACTGGCAATTCATTGTTCACAACATATTTTTCCAAGACAAGCTATTGTAGTGAAAATATAGAAGGTAATGGTAAATGCAGGCTGGTAGTACCAATGAAACCATGAAAAAACAATACAAACCAACAGACAGGTGAGTCCCAAGACAGGTTAGTGTGTCAAAGGGGTAAGTGCAGCAAAGAAGGACAATAGACAACATCAACACGAAAATGAAAGTACTCCAGAAAGTAAACCTTGCAGTGAAAAAAAATGAATTAAAAGGGTCAAAACCCTTACAGCAAAAATAATGGAATAGAGCACAGACGGTTGAATGTGATCAATGTAATGTAGCTAAAAAATAAACATAAATTAATGAAGAAAGAGTCATGGCCAAAATGGAGTACATATTACGTGTCACAAGCAGTATTGTATCCAAAGAATTTAAGGAGAAAACATCACTTGAGAGTTGAAGACACGCACCTGATTGATCATCCCAGACAAAATACATTCTTATAGGGAAAAAGGCCCAAGAAACTCTTACAAGTTTGTATTCCCATACAACACATGTATCAGCAAAGGACTGTTATGGAATGTTCTGGGTTGTCAGACACCTGACAGCACATTATAACATCGAATAGCGTCACTCGTGACGTAATAGCAAGCGATACACTTCACCATCCCTATTGGATGGGCACTACACTCCAATTGGGATGCCAGACCTTTGGTCCATCTTTATCTGTTTGGCTTTGTCCATGTGGGTTCTACTGGTCTCATCATCTCCAGGGAACCGAGGTCAAGCCAATTCATTCTAAATTATGCAACATTGTTATTTCGGTCGTTACTCTGTGCACCTGGGAAGCTTGGCATAAGAACATTATTAGATCATACTAACACACACATACTGTATTCATTCATTATTGCATTGTCTGCACCCAAGATTTCCACCCTCATTTTGAACTATATTGTATTCCTCCCTGTACAACGCATTACAAATCGTGTTGTTATGAACTTACAATGGCACAGCCATATTCTTTAGATCTCTTGATGTCCATTTAGTTTATGGGTGCTGGGCCGGGGTCAACCACTATCGTGGAATTCAGGGGGTTTTGAATATAACACAGTTAGGAAGGCAGTAACTCGTATATAGCTGGGTGGGGGTCTGAGGCCTGCTTTAGCCAGGCCACGATAAGCATGCATGTTGAGGTGCCTTGCACTGTCTCATGGCCTTGCAGGGCACATTCCTTCTAAATAAACACATTGGCAACATCCTACACAACAAAGTAGGGTTTCTTGGGGGTTGGAAGCGCAGCCCATCTCACTGTGATTTTGGGAATCAGGCTCCTCTATGCAGTCTAACGCAATGCATATCATGTGGCTTCGCAGGCCTTCTGTTCCAACTATGGTTAACAAAATGGTGCATGTTCATGATAAAATGGCGTGCTTGTTCGCATGCATTATGTCACAATCACACTTAGCAAGGGTAGAGAGTTCGAAACTCCCTCCCGAACCACAGAAGCTGAATGCATCAACCCCTCCCACCGTGGTTGGCACAGGTACCTGATTTGAGTATACAGGACACCACGTGGCAGCCAATGGGGGAAGAGGGATTAGGGAGAGGTTGTGGATGGGGTGGGGGAAGAAGGAACACCGGAAAGAGGGTAAGGAAAATACCTAAGTTAGATGGGACCGGGAAAGCACAGGGTAAAACCTACACTACCTGCACCTATCATGTATTCCTAAAAACTCCAGACCTATAGAACTCTACACTTAGCATCCGCATGCCTGAATAAGAACAGAACTCTACATGCACCCAACTCCTGCCTTTTTTCGTAGTTAGAACCACTTGATACTGGTCACCCTTTGACAAGAACACATGAATCACATATTAGCATAAGCAGCATGAAACAAACAAAATGGGATGTGTTCCCAACATGAATAAACGTACACATGGCCTTAAAGGCCAGCATAAGCAAGACATAACAAACACAAAAAACATGTACTGTAGTGACATCTAGTTAACGGCACTAGATTAGGCTCTTCCTAACACAGGGCTTCCTGATACGAGAATTCCAGTCATCCTCGCAAAAGCCCCCCCTTGAACCTTGTAAATAGCTTTCTTAGTTCATAGCATTTTTGCCAAAGTCCCCAACATAAATTTGTATACAAAAGGAATCACATAGACTTTTCCCCCTAGCCACTGCACACAAGTGGTCTGGCATCAGAAATCAAACCGGAGCACATGAGATCTTATATTCAGCCCTTCCCGTACTTATCTTTAGTCCGGGAGCCCCACGGGACTACCCGGATGAAGAATATGCTGCCCAATGGAGGATGCGGTAGAGTTTCGTGCCTTCTGCTCGTAAATCCGCTAAATCCTCAGTTTGTCAGTGATCCCGTGCATGAGACAAACCAGACGCTGCTTCTCCCACCAACCGTAGCACGCTGCATCTCACAAAATAAGCTGCACCTGTGTGAAACCGTTGCCGGCCAATAAACTGTCTTTGATTGCAGGAAGCTGTCAATGCGCACGTAGTAGGACTACCAATTCGCGCTCAGGCTGCTGGGAAGTGTAGTCTAACCTCCCGCAGCTCACCATAACATGTTTATCGGGCAAAACGCAACACCCCACGTCTGCCCCAACCTCCATTCCTGACACATATACTACGTCTAATAAGCTTAATATGGTGATCGCGTGAAGATACTAGGATGCCCACCTTCACCCTTAGTCCATTACAGTTCTCCTAAAGAGACTTGTCTCACTCTGAACTGCCTAGGAGGGTGGGTTTGGGTCTACCTCCTTCCCAACAGAGTCCAGAGCCATACAGGACAGTTCACATGTCACACATTAAACCTCTATTTGAGGGGGAATGGGAAAATTAGGTATCAGAAGGCACATGTATTGTTCCCCTGGTTGGTTCCTCACACCCTCAAACAAGCTGTTGAGGATCTGAATTGTACATTTGACAAGAATTTAAATTCTAGAGGAGTGTAATGCTATAGTGGACTGCAGTATGATATGACTAAAACAATAGGTGTAGAAACAAAGAGACAGTACATTGTTAGGTGTCAAGAAAACAGTTAACTTTGCAGGAACTCCTGTATTTCACCACCTTTGTTAAGGCCCAGTTCAACAGACCATAGATAAATAATCCATTTGAAACCTACTTTGCATAGTATCTAGTAACAGCATGCACTTTCGAGAAGGAAGTTCTTACAGTAGAAAGCATCTTTTTCTTAATAATGAGGAGACATTTCAATATGTGTACCCACGGGGATCTCACATCACTTTACATGTAGATTATTTTTCATGAAGATATGGCAATTAGCTCATGAGACAGTTGATAACGCAATTGATGTGATGTGTTCCAATCATACCTTTGAAAGTCAATTGCTTACTGTTGTGTTTACTGTTGCCATGTTGGCCGGCTTTACGTTTTGTACACACATAGAATCCATTGGGAATATGCCACAACCACGTAAAGTTTTCTGGGGTTGTATGACTACATTTGATTTGACAACAAATGTATTCACATTTGCAGTCTGTAATACCTTGTTGTAGGCCAAATATTAAAATAAGCATCTCCAGTGTCCTGTATGCTGGATGTGGCTCCTCTGCTCCTTTTGACATTAACATAAGGCGTGCGGGATGTGGTGTAAACACAATTGCAAATCCAGCAGTATTTTGAATTTCCTACAGATAAAAGCCCTAGGCTTGCTTCTCCAAATATGGAGATGCCTTGAACATCTTTCTGCTGTTGGCAAGTATTTGGCACTACATCGGTGACTTGTCTTGTGTTATTTATTAGCACAGATGAATACTAGGTAGATGTAGACACAACTATCTAGTTTGACAGGAGTGGCAAAGGTTGAATTAACATTTTGGTGAGAATTTCCTTCAGATCATGTATAAAATTGTTTAATTTTTCCAAAATCAAAACACTACTGTGCTTAAAATGTTTGCCCATAAATGACTTTCTTTACAAAACAAGGAAAGTAAAAAAATGTGCTAAGGAGCTTGGAAAACTCCTCGAGATTTGTTTTCTCAAGTCTGCAATTAAACATGAAGAGGAACAGCCAACATGATAGCCAAAAGGACACTCTTTAGTTCCATTCATGAAATAAATAGTACAGAGTAGAAGAAGACTGAGGAAGATTTTCATTGAACAAATTCTCCATTAGAATGTTTAAGAACACACATACTGCCTCATCAGGGGTTGGGCGGTATCCCGGTTTATTTTCTGTCGAGCGCTATTTGCGCTAACGCTGTGATGTTTGGCATTAAGAACGCCAGATCATGAGTCTGGGTGCATGCGCACAGGGACATGGCGTTAACGCAAATAGCGCCTGGTGGACAAAATGCACAGGAGCCCATAACTACAGTGCGCATTGCACTACCGCCGTGCCGCAGCACTATTAGAGCGCGCTAGTAAAGTGCAGGAAATGCATCATCGCTGGAACGGGAAATAAAGCGGCGGCCATTTTGGAAATCACAATCCGCCGAAAATGACAGCCCCTGCAAGCCATCCACTCCTGTTAATCATAATGAAAATAATGTGTTTTATATAGCACCTTAATCCAAAGCACTTTACAGAGCACATATTTACATACAATATCACCCAACTGAAATTGGTACTCATTTATCGACCTCGGAAGGATGAAGGCTGAGTTGGCCTTGCCAGGATTCGAACCTGCGAGCTGCAGATCACGCTCAGATCGCAGCAGCAAGCGCTCAACCTGCTGAGCTATGTTAAGCTAGGAAAATGTTTCAGGAACGCACCAGGGGGAAGTCAGCCCTGGATAGGGTGAGCAAATCGAAGTTTACAGACCACGAGCTTGCCATACTTGTAGAGGAGGTTCTGGTCCATCAGCAAGAGCTGTATAGCCCTCAGCAGCACAAGACAAGTGCTCATCGTCGAGCCAGAAGGTGTCTGCGGTGGGCCGTGTGCCCAGGGATGGAAAGGACTGCTGCAAGCACCTGAATGACTTGCAGGTCAGTGTCTGTGGTCTCCTGGCCCAGCACAGGAGTGAGAGCATGGGGACTGGAGGAGGGCCAGCACCACCGCCAACAGAGCTCACCCCTTGGGAGGAGCAGATGACGACCCTGATCGACATGGGCTCCATGGAGGGAGTTGGAGAAGCGGAGGCTGGCACCGGTACCCAGGAGTCGGCAGGTGAGAACCCCTCCCCCCTGAAAATGCATGAATCAGTTTGTCCCATGCCTCCAGACCCTGACTGAATGTATGTGCATGCAATGTGTGTGAGGCACCGCAGCCACCCATTACTGCCCCTTTGTACCACTGTACACTAGCGCCCCATGTACCAAAAGCACGTACAATGTATCAACCTAAGGCCCAGGGGAAAGCCAACCATGGCCATGGCACAGCAACATGATGTGTGTGTGCGTACGAAGCCCCCCCGCATAGCAATATGGGAGCGTTGCATCCTCAACAGACATCAGAAGATGTCACACCAACATGTCCAAGCAGTGTCCCTCCCCTGTACCACATTCCACCAATCACAACATGAGGACTCACTGAAATGCTATGGCCAAGCATGATGATGGGGAGGAAACAACAACATCCAGCCGTATGTCCCGACGCGCTACTACCACCACCACCACCCCGCAAAGGGACTGGCTAGAAAAAACAAGACGCAGGACACATCCAAGTTCACCCCAACATAACCCACTCAGACAGGTGCAGCATCCACAAGGCCGCAGGGCGCAGCACCTCAAACACCGGATGCCACCACGGACCCCCAGGACGTGGAGGGAGCCACCAGTGGGTCTGACTCTGATGAGACCCACACATCGACAACTGCACGACGCACTTCACTGGTGTCCTCAACCAGCCTCAGTGTCACACATGAGATGGGCACACCCCAGGGAAGCCTGGAGAAGGCGCCAGTGGATGCACACACTCCACATGTACGTGTGCATCATCCCCGCACACCCAAGTCTGATGTGGACACGCCAATCTATGGTTCCGCTGAGGATAGGCACTCCAGCCGCAGCAACCCCATCAGAGGTGGCACCATGTCCCCCAAAAGCCCCCCTTCCATCCTGCACAGAACACCTGAAAGACCCCTCGTCACGGGAGCTGCTGTGATGGGGCATCTGGATGTGAAAGAGGCCCGACAGCTGCGAATTGATGCCATGTCGACAGAGCAGAACTGCCACATCAAGGCTATCAGCCGTGCCATATGGAATGCAGCCAAGAGCATGGCACATGACAATTTGCAGACCCGTAAAGTGGTGGCTGGCTGTAAAGCGGCCCTGACAGGTTTTGGGCAAAGGATACGGGAGTTGTGCGAGGGCCTATCTACATATGCCGAGCAGATGCGGGAGTCAAACAATCTGCTCCGCCAGCAGCTGCAGATTTCCAGAGCCATACCATCTACATCTACTACACCCACAGAGGGATCCCTGGAGCCTTCGCCTAGGTGCCGTTCCCTGCGCAATCTCACATGCTGCTCACCAGAGGGACCAGGACATGGCAAGCGCCCACGACCATCCTGGATGGACATGGCACAGTAGTGACGGGCCCTGGGAACTGGGACCCACTTGCACTGTTTTGGGGAGTTATCAGGGGGAGGTGGATTTTTTGCTGGCGGGGGGGGACTGTGTGCTAGGGAGTTCACAGGGGGACGGGGATTATATGCTGGGGAGATCTCAGGGGCAAAGGGGGATTGTGTGCTGGGGGGTTCTCAGGAGGGAGGGGGGATTGTGTGCTGGGGAGTTCCCAGGGGGAGGGGGGAATGTGCACTGGGGAGCTCTCAGGGGGAGGGGGGATTGTGTGCTGGAGAGCTCTCAGGGGAGAGGGGGCATTGCCCAACATATAATAAATCCTGTTCAGAATTCATACAAAGCATGGACATTGAGGATTGTGATAAAGTGCTCTTTAATTGACAAGTGATATGTGCTACATCTACCCATCCACTGCATACAAAATAATTGTCAATCAAGGCCTGTCTGGCCAACCTCCGTTCCCTCACCATATTCCCTGTATACATGTGCACCGGCTTCTGGCACATTTTCATCTTCACTCCCATCCCCAGGTAGCTGCACATCAGCATCGGGGGGCAGTGGCACATTCCTGCAACAGCAAATGTTGTAAAGCATGGCACAAGTAAGTACGATTTTCTAAACTTTCTCTGATGCATATGTACAGAGGTACGAGGTTTCACTGACGGGCCCATAGATCAGTGTGCATCCCCTAGTACTTGTAAGACAAGATAGCTGCACCATGTGAGGACTGGGGATGCAGAATTCACTTACTCCAACACGACTCAATAATGAGGACTCAGTACTCAGTAGTTTGGCAAAGCAAAGTCTGTTTAATGACAAGTACATCAAACAGAGAAATGGAAATCAGCTGCATTGCGATCACCTGTCTCGCTCCAACTTCCTCGAACTTCAGTTGAACAGCAATTCTTATAGGCAATATTCGTCATCATTGACGTCTAATTCTACAAAACTTGACATGCAATATAATTGGTTAGGAAAGGTAACTTAAGTATAGGTGCTATATCTGTATATGATAATAGAGCATGCGGATTGGATAATTCTTATCGGGTGGGCGTCTAAGCCCTTCCCACTACATCACACGTGATTGACGTCACCACAAGTACGAAGTCCTATTGGTTCTACTATCTATAGGACTCCAGATAACTCGGTCCATTGTGATTGGGCAGGTTACACCCCTAGACATAAATCCCCATTTTACTTAGCAGCATGCAGCATGGACACCCATGTGCCTGGTGTCCCAAGTTTCACCCTGCCTCCCTTCCATCAATCAGTATCTTAGGATTATGTGTCAGTTAGTTGGCTGGGTATGGCCTCGAAACTGTAGACTCTTATCAGGACATGTTATGGCATTCTCGGGTCCTGGATGACATCTGGTGGTGGTACCTCTTTGCGCCTGGCTGGTCACATGTCTGTTCACCATGAATCTGCTTCATTTTCCAGCTTTTCATGTATTTAATTCTGTTTCGGCCTCGCCACCTGCATGGGCCCCCCTTATCTTGACCTTCATGGGGCAGGCTGGTATGCTCTGAAGTTTGAGTCGTGTTAGCTGACGCTCTCCTCCCTTTCTCTGGTTGACCTTGATTTCCATGGCATGATCCGCTCTTTGTTGAGTTTCGATTCCGCTCCTTCTCTTGACTCTGGCTGTGTTCTGAAACTCGGCCTGTCAGGCACCTGGCAACCTGGGTACACTTCTGCTTTTACAAAATAGAGTCGCACTTGTATATTGTGCCTTATTGAGGTAGATATATGGTTGGCGCTTGCCACGCTAATCTTCTACTAAGCATTGAAAGCAGTATCGATGTCTTTAGCTTCTTGCATTCCAAGCCTATTTACACATGTTTAACTGGTTGGTTGCTTCCATTTTGTTTTGTAGCAATGTTTCCTCACGTTTTAACAGCGTCTCTTTCCTGCGTCCATTACATATATTTTCACAACTGCTCGCACTGGCGTGCTATCTTTGATAGCCATTTTTGTTCATTTGCGACCCTGTTCAGGCCCTTATGTCATTTCCACTGGCCTTCCATTAAGGCTCTTTGGGTCTCTTTATGGACCGTCTGTAGGTACTCTTCATTTCGTCTCAGTGGCTGGTACGGCAGTCTGATAGGGTACCGTGCTGCCCAGGGTTGTCTGGTTATGGGCGCTTCAATAGGTATGGATCTTCTGATGTATACTGGACAGAGTCCCAGTGCAGCTCTTTCTTGGTTCATTTGCTCCTCATACGTCACATACCTTGGCGAGTACGCTCCTGGTACCTCGGAATGAGGGGATGGGGTGCAGGCCATGTCTGGGACCTCCTCTACACTCCCCCCTCTGGTCGGTTCATCAACCACTTCTGCAACCTCTTTTGCATTTATTTCTTTTGATCCTTCGGTGTCGTGTTCATCGTCTTCAGGTTTTGTACATGATGGTGTGAATATGTGAGCCTTTGGAGTCCATGTTTTTATCACTCCTTTCAAACTCCCTTCTGTTTTCACATGTTCATCTTTGTTCCATGTCATTAGCTGGCATTGTCCATTTGGGCTGCAGTAGATCCATTTTCCTTCATACCTTCTTCATTTCTTAGGATATGTGAACTTTGTTCCTTCTGGCGCAAATTTGCTGGCCTTCACAAAGTCTCTTATTTCTTCATCAGTCAGGTCTCTGGGCTTCCACCCTTGCTCAAAATCAACCATTATTTTCATCCCTATGGCTTTGTTTGCAGTTTTCTGGCACTGTGCGATGATTATCTTGATAACACAGACTCCTAGCAGTACCATTGCTAATAGGGCTCCCAGAAACTTGAATATATCTGCCATCCATTGCGGGACCCACGAGAATAGGTCTCCAAACCAGCTGTCATCGTCCATTTCATCACTTTCATCGATCATCTGGTTTTTCAGGTTTGTCAACATACTTATGGCCTCTGTTAGGGTTCTGTTTTCTTCATCGTGTGATGGTATAAATGTGCAACATGATTCTCCGATTTTTGCACAAACACCTCCATCCATTGCTGTGATCATGTCAAGCACATATCTGTTTTGGAGGGTCATCAGTCTGATTGCTCTCAGCTCTTCTTTGATCGTGTTGAATCCTTTTATAGTGGTATTGATGGTCTGCAATAACTGCCATCTGCTTATCTGCAACCATTTAGCATTCACTCCAATTTGGATGTGTGGCAAGAGCATCGTGGTCAACACTGTTGAGGTGAGGCTGAACAGCCTGTGTTTGTATGGGATTGCCTGGAATGCCTCTTTTGATTTGGTAGAAAAGTAAATTTCTCTCTTCATTCTGGACATCAGTTCCACAGACCTTCTTCTCCTTAGATGAGCATCTGCTTTTGGGAAACTGTCCAACTTCAGGTCATTCTGAGGGATCACCAGCACAGGAACGTGGACGTTCACTATTGTGCATATACCTCCCCAGTTTTTCGGCAGTCTTATGTATGCCTTGGATCCACATGCCCAGTAATGGTCCATTATGACTGCGGTTCCTTGTGTCATTCCTGGGGCTTCAAAGATTCGTCCGCAGTTTACATTCTCTCCCATCTTCCTCGTGCCATTACTTCTGAAGCATAGTTTTGGGCTTTCCAGTGGTACTATCAGCAGGGGTCCTCCTCTGTCTTCGAGCCATGTAAGCAGCTTTACTAGTTTTGGCAATAGAGGTTTGCATAACCTCTGCGAATTCTCTACTGCTTCTTTGTAGGCTCCAAGGACCATCCAAGCTCGGCAGATTACTACTCCTTCTTCCCATCCATCTGGGGAAACCACTGTTCCCCAAATCTGCATTTGGCCTCTGTTTTTCCAGATTTGAGCCTCTTCTGCAGTTTTTCCTCGAATGTTCAATCTTGGGTTTATTTCCCATCTTATCCCTGATCCTTTGACGCCAGGGTTCTCGTACCTGATCACGTGATTCCTTGTGTGTGCCCTGTTTCTTGTTTTAATGTCCTGGACGTAGCCATCTTCATCCGGGTAATCTTTTTCATTGGCCCATATCAGCGAGGCATCTCCCCATAAATTGTCGTCTGGTTTTGCACATTGCTCCGTGTGACAAACAGTGTGCTGTAGGGACATCAATTTCTACAGCTACAAAGATCTTAGATTTTCCCATGCTGTATGGTTGAAGCGCACAGACGCAGCATTCTCCTTCTGACTGCCTTCGTCCTACTTCTTTCATGTGCTGGTACCATATGTTGTTTCCGAGATGGGCTGTGCTGTCCAGGTAATCGTTAAGTTCATTGTTATCTTCATATGGGCTTCTCTTTATTCTTAGTGTTTTTCTGTAGTTTGCTATGACTATGTCTGTGCTACTTTTCCACTCTGGGCGTCTTGGTGGAGCAGGGTCCTTTGGCTGCATCGCTGTGGTAGGAAAAGGTTTTCCGTTTCTCTTCCTCTCCTCTTGTAATTTTTCATCAAGGTTCTCTGGCCGCCATTGGCTCACCAACTCCTCAACGTGTGGCTGTGTCGTAGATCTCATGCTTTTTAGCAGTGTTCGAGCTGGCGTGCTTGTCGTTATAGTCTCTGCAGTTCTATTTTTTAGCTCCTCGTGAAGTTTCTTTGCTCTGACTATAAATGGGAACAAATAATCTATCAGCATTTGTGTTTTCTCTGTGAGTTCCTTTCTCTGTGAGTTCCTTTGTGGCTACTTCTGTTCTTTCAAAGGATTTTGCTAAGCCCTCTCTCTTGGGTTTCTCACTTGACTTTTCTTGGTTACTTCCACTATTTTCTGGAACTGTTTGTTCGGCAGTCTGTCTCTCATTCTCTTCTGCATTCGTTGGAGGCCCTATAGCCATTGACATTTGCCCTTGTCTGTGTGCATTCTGTGTGTGGGTGCGTGCAGTGGTCAGTGCTGCATTTTGATTCATTCCGTGCTGATCCTGTCTCCAGCTTTTCTCTTCATTTGTTACCTCAAATGTGTCCAAATCACTGCTAATTACATTTAATTTTAGTTTGTTAATTTTACCATCAGGTTTTCTTGGGACTGGAATGACTATATAGGGTCTGGGTGCTTTCGTAGGCCCCAGACGTTCATCATCTTGTGGGTGCACTGAGATTGGGACTCTTTGTGCACCAATAAAGAAAGCAGTTCTGATTGTTAATGACAGAAAAACAACAATAATAACTATACATATACACATAATCGTTCGGAACGATAATTTGCAACATTTTCTTCCAGGGAAGTGGGGGCGCCCTTCTGTTGGGGGTAAAACTAAGTTACTGTTCTGGGCCCCCATTTCTAATGAGTTCATAGTCTGTTATTTATTCCTTCTCTTGCTCTGATCTCGTAGTTCGGGAATTCATTACTATTAAAGTGACGAGTGCTTTCCAAATGTCCCCCCTCTTGCGGGTGATGATGGTAGTCTCTGGGTATGCAGTTCAGTTCCTCTGCTAGACTATGGAAAATGGTTAGGCTAGCACTTTGGTACATCACTTTCATTATGCATATCTATAGTAGGTTAGGTCCCAGTGCACTCCTCGAATTTGTTTTCGTCCTGAGGACATGCTGGAACCTGTTCAATGCGAAGGAATGATAAAATGGAACTGCTAAAAATCACACACAAATAAAATGTTGTAAAAATAAAAGTAAATATAAAAACAAAAGTGAACATGAAAAATAAAAATAAAAATAAAAATAAAAATAAAAATAAAAATAAGGAAAAGCAGAGGATAAGTACAAAGAAAAATAGGACGGTGTAGTTCTTGTCTTTGCTCTCCTCGATCTGTCCTGCGGCTGAAAATTGAAGAACTGTGTCTCTGTCCTTGGTTTGTTCAACAGCGGAAAGTCTTACTGGAATCTCCTAAGGTATTCTCGTTGGAAATTAGATATCTCCACCTGGAGCATTATGGTGTGGAGGAGCGTGCCCATGTGTGGTGTGTTGGCCAGATCTCTAAGAAAGGTGATGACGTCAACATCTGCAGGCCTCCCCACCATTTCCGGATTGTCTGTGACTATTCTAGGTAGGTCATTGTGAGCCAGCCGGGTGTCCTCGGGAGATAGGGACATTTGTCCTGTTTGGCTGAGTCCTGGTCATTAGCTTTTCTTTTGATTGGCACAGTTTCTGCACCTTCGGGTTTCGTGGACTACCACGAGGTGATTTAGTTTAGCCCACAGCTGGTTCAGTTTAGCTAGATTTCTTGGGTCTCTGTTGAAAGTGCGTGTGTCAGTTGTTCTCCCGACAAGTCCTGGACATTTCTCGATTACTTGAAAGAACAAATTAAATGTGAGTTCATCAATGTCTACTGGCGGTGGAAGCATTTGTGTCCTCCTCGATGTGCTCAGGTAGCTCGGCGAAGGCTTCCGTGATGACAGTCAGCAGTCGTCTGATTACTTTTTTGTTAGCTGGATCTTGAATAAAGTCTGTGACACTGGCTTCTCTCCCTATGAGTGACGGATAAGATAACACCACGAGTTGAAAATAGGTGAGTACATCCAACTTAAGACTTCTGCTGGAATGTACCATAAATTCTGCGAACAAAGTCTCGATACTGGTTGCTTCAGGATACTGTGTTACACTCTCAAAAATATTTTGTTTGCAGTCTATCAGAGTCTTGATTCTTTGTATTACTTGGGCATGACATGCTTTCAAAAGTTCGTTTTATCAATGTTGTTGTGGCTTTGGATGCGCTTCTCTTTACCCTGCAACTGGGATGCACAGAGTGTTCGTTTTATGACCTTTATTACATTTCACTGGTTTGAGAAAATGTCTTGTTTATAAGCCACAATTTAAATCAGTGTTCCTTTTGCCTTTATTATGCTGCTCATGCATCCTTCTTCCTCGCCATGGATCTTGTCTGCACGTGCTGAGGTTCTTCCCCGTTGTCTGTGGATTCTTCGCAGTTGGATGCAGCAGGAGGGTTCTCCCCTATATACAGTTTAATGTCATTTATGAAGATCCATGCCCTTCTGCCCTGGAGCTTGACGGCGGAAGGGGTGCAGTCCTCTACGATGAAAGGGCCATTGAATCGTGGCTCATCCCACCTCTTCCTGGTAAAGTTCCTCATGAGCACGTTGTCACCAGGGAAGACGAGGGGAGTGCATGTAGACCTTGCGTGGAATCTGCTTCAGCACCTCCTGATGTGTTTGGTGATTCACTGTCCCCTTTTCGCCGTCGCTGCAGCTGGCCTGAAATGACAGAGGCGCTGGATGTCATACAGTTAAGATACACCTGCATCTCTGTTCCCAGAACCTCTCCAGTTGGCTGGGCATCACATCTAGCTCAGGGGGTGAGAGGGGTCCTCATCCTTCTGCCTATAACTATCTTGTGCGGCGTAAGATGATGGTCGGAGCCGGGTTGATTCCGAAGTGCATACAATGCCAGTGGTAGACAGTGCAACCATCTCTTTCTTAATGTGAGCTTCAACTTGGCCATCCTCTCCTTTAACAGGCCGTTGAGCTGCTCACATATCCCATTCCCCTCCGGGTGATACGCCGACGAGAACTTGTGCTTTATACCAAGTAATAAGCTGATCTGTTCGAAAACTGCATTAACAAAGTGAGCCCCGTTGTCTGATCTCATTACCTCGCACACCCCCCATCTAGGGAACACTTCCCTCACTAGAAATTTGGCAGCACAGGTAGCATATGGGTGTGTACAGGGACCTGATTCTATCCATCTAGAAAATAGACATATCACCACAATTAAATACCTGCACCCGTTGCACACTTGAATCATGTTGACATAGTCGATATGTAAGTGCTGGAGTGGGCCATTTGGCCGGGGGATAACTCCTCTCATTACTTTTACTGTGTGCCCAGCGGTGAATTGATGGCAGATTACGCAGTTCACGATGAAGAACGCAACATGCTCTGCTAAATTCGGTGTAAACCAGTCTTCTGCCAGCGTTGCAGCGATATTTTCTTTAGACATGTGTATAGGGTAGTGTAGTTGTTCTAATGCTACTTTTAGCAGGGAGACAGGCATTACTTGTTTACCAGTGCTGTCTTGCCTCCACAACCCGTCAGAGGGGTTTAAGTAATACCCTCAACGCTTCCACACATTTTTCTCCTCCTGAGGTGCCTCCCCTTGGAGTTCCATTAGCTGAGCCTGCCCCATGTAACTATAGGCCTCAGGTGTGGCTTGCGCTACCATCATCCTCTCATGGGTACGTGCCACCTCCACGTCCATGATTGTTTCATTTTTGGACGCCATGCGCTTGGCTTCCGTGTCCGCTTCATGGTTTCCACGTGACACGAAATCTGTCCCCTTGGTGTGGGCGGCACATTTCATGACCGCTATGCCCACTTGGAGCTGTAATGCTTTTATCAACCTGTCCAATAAGGCTGTGTGTTGCACTGGCATGCCGTCCGCTCGGAGGTAGCCTCTCCTTTTCCAGCATGCTAAGCCTTCGTGCACGGTAGATGTCACATAGGCAGAGTCACTGTACACCGTTACTTCCTGGTCTGCATGATTCTCAATGGCGAGTATTAGCGCCACTAGTTCTGCAGCTTGAGCTGAATAGTGAGATGCTATTTGCGCACTGACGAGTACCTGAAACTCCCCATTCACCAGGTGTTTCACTACGGCCATGAACATGATTTTACCACCCGCCAGGGCGTTTTCCTTTACCCTGGGGATTTCATCATAGAATTCCTCATAATTCGCACAGTCGTGTATAGGTTCTCCTTCTGTGACTGGCTTAGCTATAAACGCAGCAGGGTTTACAGTTTTACATCAAACTATTTTGATCGATGGGTTGGAGATAATCACCTCATAGGCAGATGCTCTCTTTGATGTCAGCGTGCCCTTTGGCTTCTCTAGTTTGGCGAATAACAAGTGCTCGACGTACAATGTCATGGAGCACCCCATCACAATAGATGACGATTTTTCAATGGCGAACGCGGCAGCAGCTAGATTTTGTTTGCATGGGAAGCGGCCCTTCATGACCGGGTCCAGACTCCCGCTGTAATATGCTAGGGGCATGTACCCCAGCGAGGTTCGCTGCGCGAGCACTGCTGTCATAAAATTACCATCAGAGTGTGAGAACAGGTAGAATTCCTCTGCACAATTAGGAATCCCGAGAACTGAGGCCTTGCAAATTGCCCCCTTAATTTCTGCAAACCCCTTTTCCATTGCCTCAGTCCATTCAATGTTTTCCCTTATCACCCGGGCCTCCCTTATGGCCTGAAGCAAGGGCTTGGTATATGAGATGTAGTCGAAGACCCATGCTCTGACATAGTTGCAAAGGCCTAAGAAGCTTTGGATTTGTTTTATCGTGAGTGGTTTAGCCGTGTTCATGATAGCTTCAGCCCTTTCTGGGGTTACCTTTTTCCCTTCGTGTGAGATTAACTGGCCTACGTACAGCACCTCTCGCTAACAGTATTGTAACTTTTCTTTATCAACTTTATATCCTTTCTCAGTCAGGATTGTCAGATGCTGGACAGAGTCGCGCTTGCATTGTTCCTCAGTGATGCTGCAGATCAGAATGTCATCCACATACTGCAAAACAACACTGTCTACTGCAATATTGTTTAGGTCCATCTGCAGGACTATGTTGAAAATGGATGGAGACTCACAGTCCCCCTGTGGCAACCTCGTACTTTTCAGGTACACTTTTCTGAAAGTAAATGACGTCAAGTCTTGAGAGTCATGGTGCAACGGGATTGATAAGTCAATTACTGTGAAATATTTTGCTTCGGTGGGTATGTTGCATAGAATGATGGATGGATTAGAGACTAGAGGGAACTCGGCTTCGACTATATATCGTTTAATGCTCTTAAATCTTGAATTAAACGCCAAGACCCTCCCTTTGATTTCTTCACAGGGTAAATCACTGTGTTGCAAGGTGATTCTGATGTCACTAGAATTCCATGCTCCATCATGGCGGAAATTGTCTTCGCGATTCTTTCATCTGCCTCTCTGGACATAGGATATTGTTATGCTCTTGGTAAAATTGCTCTTGGTTTCAGTTTAATTTTCACTTCACCTGCCCCTTTCAGAAGGCCTACGTCATAGGGCCCTGTAGTCCATACCGCGGCAGGCACTTGGGCCATGTCATCATCAAAGTATTCTGGATGTATCAGCGTCAATATCGCTCTCTGGGGCACCTTCCGTTTGATCATTTTGACCCAAAATATGAGACTTACTTCCGACCTCATCTCTTCCAGGTCAGGGTGTTCTTCGAACAGATTGTCATCGGTGATGTCAGTCACTCGATACCCTTCTTCGATGGCGATAATCGCACACCATTGTCTGCCTTCATCATCATGTCCTTCGACCAATACCACTTTCCCTCGCACTGCGGCAGATTGTATCATTAAGGGAAATACTTGTCCCTCCTCTTCATGCGTAGATATTCTGGGTCTGAATAGAATCTCATCGGGTGCCCTCATAGTTCGATCTGCGAGGCCTGGCAATCCCGCCATGAGCACCCGCACCCCATATGCGAAGACTTCTGGCTCTAACAGTGTAGCTTTCATGGCTGTGCGTCCTGAGTATGCTCTGATCATTTCGCACATGTTCGAATAATGCATTCCTGGAGTGGAGAACACTATACCGTTCTCGGTAAACGAGATTGTCATATTCAACTTAGTCATTAAGTCCCGACCCAGGATGTTTACTGGGGTCTGACGTGAATATAATAAGGGTACATTCATTGTGCGCTCTCCCACAGAAACGGGGAGTGTGTCTATAAAGGGAATTCTACTGTGAGCTCCCGTGAAGCTCTGAGTATCTATGGCCTCACCGGACAAGGAAAACTTGTCTTCTCGTATGCATGAGCGCGTCGCACCCGTGTCAACTAAGAAGGAATTTTCCTTACCCCCTATGATGACATCCACCCTAGGTTCCCTATTAGGGTCTGGTGTCACTGATAGGATAGATCACATCAGAGTCTCCCGTGAACTGTCCTATTTCATATATAAGTTCGGGCCACTGTATACTTGTTGATTTCCCCCAGCCCCAGGGTTGAATCCTCCTCCGGCGCTAGTGCCCTGTGACATTTGCAAGTGGTGCCTGCTGGGATTGTCCCTGTGGTACATTCCCCATGTGCGGGGGTTGAACCACTTGCTGTGCACCTTGCTGCAAGCCTGGTCCCTGCTGCTTTTTGTGCACTGCCCTGCTGCGTGATGGCAGGCTGATTCACCATGCCTGCCCCCATCCCTTGGCTATTTTGCCATGTGCCTTGGCTTCTGCACACGCGGGCCACATGTCCTGTCATTCCACACAGCCAACACACTGGCGGTGGTCGGGCCATCTGTCCATCTGGCGTAGCTGGACTGCCCATCTGTGCGTTCTGAAAGCCACTTTGATTATTTTGAAAACCTCCCTGGTTACCTCGAAACCCACCCTGATTACTCTGCCATCCTCTTCCTCTAAAACCCCTTCCCCTCGGGTAAAATCCTGGGCTACCTTGGCTATCCTGCACTGGGTTAGTCGCCTGCTGTGCGCGTGGTTCAGCTGGGCTTGTCAGCATGGCTCCCTCGAGAGCATACTTTGAGAGTTTCTTTTGCACCAGCTTCACCTCCTCACCCTTACGGGTTGCTTCCTTTTTCTGATTCTTTTCTTGCAGCAATCTACAGTAATGTGCAATTGTCAACTGTATTTCAGCCCATGGTTTAGCTTCTATTCCTACCAATTTCTTGAGCTGTCTTTGCACTGGCTAAGGCAACCCTTGGCATAATATATGGTAGAATACAGGGATAGATTTCGTCCAAGACTCATACGTTTTGAGCACCCACGCATCTTGAAAATTCTGGATATAAATCAATGGATCCTCTGACTCTTTCATTTTCCGAGTCATTATAGCATCCATATCAGACGTGTCTGGATATAACATTCGCGGCGCTTTCCAGACTGCTGCTCTACAGTTATTAAATGGCACTCCATCATGGGAGGTGTTAGTTAGGGTTACCCTATGGTAGCCTGCCCGTTTCCATACATCATCTGCCCTTTCACCAAGTATGGCAATTAAGAGGCCCTTAATGTCCCCTATAGCTAAGGTGACACCCCCCGTCATTTTCTCTAAGTCATGTATCCACTTCCCGGCTCCCGATGTCAGCATTGTAAGCTTATTTTTTAAGTTCTCTTGGTCCCAATGTGGCCATGGAATATATTGTGGTCTTGCTCCCCCCTTTTCTAGTAGCGGCAATTGGAATACGCAGTCTTCCTTTTCTTTCCCCATAGCTCTCCGGTCTGTCACTGGGTTGGCATTTCCGCCTTGCCGTCTCCCTGGCAATGCCCTTAATCTATCTGCATAGGCAGGTGCTGATGCCCCTCTCTGACCGTGGGGTGTTCCTGCATGTCGGTCGGACTGCATGGCAGACTTCGGTGTCCTACTTGTGGACCCGCTAGCATCTGACCATCGTACCCCTCGGTCCCCTGGGAACCGTTTTTCGCACCGTCTCCCTTCCTCTTGTGCCATATCCTCCATTTCCCCACCGGAGTCAGACTCTGAATACTCCCAGTTCACACAACTCCTTGCATCTTCTTCATTCTGCCCAATCTCCAGCCTGTCTAGGGACAATCCCCTGCTCCCACTACTTTGGGTGACATCCTCATATAGCTGAGTGCTCTCCAAGCACTCATCATCCCTTCACACATCGGATATCTGTTCTAGCCCCATCTCATCGTATATTTTATCAATCGTTTCCACAATGCTTCTGGTGTCGAAATCATCTTCAATATTTGTCCTACTTATACCTTGCACCGAGTCGCTCGCAGGAAAGAATTCTTCTACGTCTTCCCATTCTACAACAGGATTGGGTTTTTTAACTTCCCGCTCCAGATATTCAAGATCCTGTGCCCTCTGTCTGCGCTTCTGTTCTGTTTCCTCATCTAGTTCCTTGCGCTTCCTCGCTTCTTCTCTAACTTTTTCTACTTCCCTCATCCTTTCGTTTCTACATTCCTTTGCCCTTCTAATTTTCTCCTCTTCTCGTCTCTTCGCTCTCTTCTCACGTACCCTTTGCTCTTTTTCCATCCTTTGCTTAGTCTGTCTGTACTGGTTGTAGGCTAGCTCTTGTTTGCTATCGAGCTGTTCCTCTTGCTCTTCGCGATATAGTTGTTCTCGCTTTAGCCTATCCTTCCTTCTTTCCCTTTCATCCTTTACTTCCATCTCCCCTTTGCGTCTCAACCGACCTCTCTCTTGGCCTTATATCATCACTTTGTTTTCCATCTAACTTCAGTAATATCTGACCTCCCATCCATTCGTCTTTCACAAATGCTATCTTATCAGCTCTACTTTAATTTCCCTTTCGTTTATTTCCCTCTTTCTCCTTATCAGGAGGTGCACAACTCCGTGCCCAATCATTTCCTTCATCTTCACGTCTCTCCTTGTCCCTTGAGACCGCGGAGGCGATATTGTTTTCCTGTTCCTTTCCCTTATTGTCGTCACTACTGTACGTAGGCGAGTCATATGCGGGGTTGCTATACCTCGCGGCTGCCTTAAGTTCTCTTAGCGGGTAAAGCCCCTTTGTTTTACTCCCTTCAATGACTGGCTCAGGCGGGGCTGGTGGCGCGGTAGGCGTCTCACCCCCCTCTGTACATACATTTAGTATCCAGTCTGTGGGCAGTTCTTCCACCTTCGTTTCTTCAAACATCTTCCACAATTCTAGAACAGCAAGACTTTTCTCTAGCTTCTTGCCTGTATATGTGGCGTGTAGGAAGGTCATCATATGTTGTAAAACAGCCTTAGAAAGGGACCCATTCTGTGGCCAAGGCATAAACATTTTTGGGCGGTACCCTTAACCCACTCTGTGGTATATTTCTTGAGTTTTGGTGCATGCTTGGGTAGCTGCTTGCACAAATGTGCAAGTGGAGTAGCTTCCTCCATTCTTCTTTTCGTCACCAACAATGTTTATACAGTATTTTATCCTTCCAATAGTATGAGAAAGCACCAAATACGCAAGCTCAAATCCAATCTTTTCCCGCCAAAATTTTATAATATCAATTTGCTCAGAAAACTATCAATTCGTTGGCGATTCCTTCTTAGTTACAGAATCACATAAAGCCAAATTACATTTCACACAATCAATAATACAATTATTGTACATTCGACGTACAACAGAACACATATGACAGACACTTGACAGACTAGACGGACACCAGCTGGTCATACATATACCTGCCTTCTAATCAATACCCCGTCATGGTGTTTAAACGAACTCCTTTGATGCGTCCTTAATCGTCACCGTAGTCTATTTGTCCATATTTTATGGGCTTTGAGTTCACGTTTCTTCTGACCGCTGTATTAAAGCGAACAAGGTGAATCCTTACGTTTTTATCTCAGGTGCCCCCCTGGTAATCCCTCATTTTTATCTCAGGTGTCCCCCTGGTAATCCTTCATTTTTATCTCAGGTGTCCCCCTGGTACCCCTTGTTTTTCTCTCGGGTGTCCCCCCGGTATCCACTCGTTATCTCTTATGATCGAGTCATTAGCCCCTATGTATATACAGTCTTCTCTACCTCTGACTATTTTAATTTTTTTCTCCACCATCCACCATTACCTTTCCCTTACTTGCTCTAATGCCTACAAGACATTTGCCAAATTAACGAGTTTGTTGTTTCACTCACCGATCGCATCTTTTCCTCTCTGGAACTTCGGGATCACTGCCCCTTCCTCTTCCAGCCTTTTATGGGTTTTTGTCCAATTGGCTGCCCGTGGGAATGAGAAGGGTTACTCTTGGAAGGCAGGTTCCTTCAGACCCACTGCAGTTTTTGAAGTTTTACTCTATCATTGTCCACGGGAAGCTTCTCAGTCTACTCAGCCAGAATGGAGAAAGGTCTTGTGATATTGCCGAAGGCCCCAGAGTTACTTCGTTCCGTCAGTCTAAAGGTGTCTTAGTATTATATAATCAATAATTGATGGCCGAAACCATCCTCTGCTACCAAGTGTACAGAGGAGCGGGTTTTCACTGACGGGCCCATAGATCAGTGCGCACCCTCTAGTATTTGTAAGACAAGATAGCTGCACCATGTGAGGACTGGGGGTGCAGGATTCACTTACTCCAACACGACTCAATAATGAGGACTCAGTACTCAGTAGTTTGGCAAAGGGAAGTCCGTTTAATGAAAAGTACATCAAACAGAGAAACAAATGGAAATCAGCTGCATTGCGATCACCTGTCTCGCTACGACTTCCTCGAACTTCATTTGAACAGCAATTCTTATAGGCAATATTCGTCATCATTGACGTTTAATTCTACAAAACTCGACATGTAATATAATTGGTTAGGAAAGGTAACTTAAGTATATGTGCTATATCTGTATATGATAATAGAGCATGCGGATTGTATAATTCTTACCGGGTGGGCGTCTACGCCATTCCCACTACATCACACGTGATTGATGTCACTACAAGTACGACGTCCTATTGGTTCTTCTAACTATAGGACTCCAGATAACTCGGTCCATTGTGATTGGGCAGGTTACACCCCTAGACATATATCCCCATTTTAGTTAGCAGCATGCAGCATGGACACCCGTGTGCCTGGTGTCCCAAGTTTCACCCTGCCTCCCTTCCATCAATGATTATCTTAGGGCTATGTGTCAATTAGTTGACTGGGCATGGCCTCGGAACTGTAGCCTCTTATCAGGAAAAGTTATGGCATCCTCGGGTCCTGGATGACATCAGGTGGTGGTACCTCTTCGCGCCTGGCTGGTCACATGTCTGTTCACCATGAATCTGCTTCAGTTTCCAGCTTTTCGTGTATTTAATTCTGTTTCGGCCTCGCCACCTGCATGGGCCCCCCTTATCTTGACCTTCATGGGGCAGGCTGGTATGCTCTGAAGTTTGAGTCTTGTTAGCTGACGCTCTCCTCCCTTTCTCTGGTTAACCTCGATTTCCCCGGCATGAGCCGCTCTTTGTTGAGTTTCGATTCCGCTCCTTCTCTTGACTCTGGCTGGGTTCTGAATCTCGGCCTGTCAGGCCCCTGGCAACCTGGGTACATTTCTGCTTTTACAAAATGGAGTCGCACTTGTATAATGTGCCTTATTGAAGTAGATATATGGTTGGCGCTTGCCGCTCTAATCTTCTACTAAGCATTGCAAGCAGTATCGATATCTTTAGCTTCTTGCGTTCCAAGCCTATTTACACACGTTTAACTGGTTGGTTCCTTCCATTTTATCTCGTAGCAACGTTTCCTCACATTTTAACATCGTCTCTTTCCTGCGTCCATTACATATATTTTCACAACTGCTCGCACTGGCGTGCGATCTTCGATTATTTGTTCATTCGCGAGCCTGTTCAGGCTCTTATGTAATTTCCACTGGCCTTCGATTAAGGCTCTTTGGGTCTCTTCATGGACCGTCTGTAGGTACTCTTCATTTCGTCTCAGCGGCTGGTACGGCTGTCTGATAGGGTACCGTGCTGCCCATGGTTGTCTGGTTATGGGCGCTTCAACGGGTATGGATCTTCTGATGTATACTGGGCAAAGTCCCAGTGCAGCTCTTTATTGGTTCATTCGCTCCTCATACGCCACATACCTTGACGAGTACCTTGGTACCACGGAATGAGGGGATGGGGTGCAGGCCATGTCTGGGACCTCCTCTACACATACATCAATGCCCCTCCAGTACGGTCTAGGCACCGGAAGCGTGCCTTCAGCAGTCCAAATGCCATTTCCACACAGATGAGTGTACATCCATGGGCGATGTTGTATGCCCGCTCAGCTAAAGTGTGTGGATGACGCACAGGCGTCATGAGCCATGTGTACAGAGGATATGCAGAACCACCTGCAGGGGATAGGCTGCGGATATTATGTCAGGGTTGTTTCAGTGGGTGTACAAGGCTCAGACGTCAGTGACAATGGCAGAAGAATCAAGTATTTGTTGAAAAGGTTCATGCTATCTCTGTGCTATGTTGGCATACATCCTTCACCTTCCGGGACATGCATGGGCTGAGGTTTACATGCAGCAGTGCATCATTTCATAGGTGAATGCTTATGTGTATCACACTCATGTGGTTCATGTACATTGTTCATCATATGGTTACTTACATTGTGGTGTGTGCAGTGCAAGGAAAATCATTCAATCAATGGACAACCTACTGCATACACCACCCATGTGTCTAAATGCCACAGTACTCTGTCACTTGATATTGTATCTGTATGTTCAGATGACATGTTGTTAGGCCATGTGTCATTGGCATTCCCTATGGCTGGTGTTGTATTTGCTACTTGGCACAATCATGTACATTTGGCCAGGCATGTGATTGGCCAATCAGGGGTTGGTATCTCAGTGATGGTCATTGTCGTGACTCCAACTACTTGTGTGTAGTGCTATTGTGGATGTGCCTACATTAGGACTCCTTATCTGATGGCCAGGGTGGGATCTCAACTGTGTCTGGGTGAGGTGCAGGGTGTCCGCTCATTTGGTCGAAAAAAAAAGATCGATTGACCATTTGGTCGAAACCAAATGGTCGGAAAAAAAATGGTCGAAATTTTTTAAATTTATTTATATATTTTTTCCATTTTTTTGGGTTAAAAAAAATTAATATATAGAAAGGGGGATTGGGGGGGAACCCCCCGCAAATAAAAAAGAAATGTAAAAAAAAAAAACATTAAAATAAAAAAAAATTAGACCATTTGGATTTCGACCATTTGGTGTCGACCAAATGGTCATTCGACCATTTGGTTGTCGACCAAATGACTGGTAACCGAGGTGCAGCACTGTGACACACACAAGATGCTTTGTGGTAGTTGGGCTTCCATATGTGACTGTGCTTTCGCAAGTGTGTGCCATTCAGATTGGTGTTCTGCTGTGTCGCACATGTGCAAGGGTTCTCGTGCGAGGCACATGCATGGGTGTGTTGCAGTGCTAGTGCTGCCTGTGTCTCCTGCTTCCATGCGGGGATTCCTCTGTGTATGCCCCCCCCAAAGATGTGATATGGCATGCATTTCAGACTAGATTTGTACTCAACCAACATCCATGTGTTTTGTACTCAGTGCCTTTCCATGTAGGCTGAGAGCGTACTGCTGCGCAGGACCATGGAGTCGTGGGTGGATCCTGGTTAGCAGGCGAAGCAGTGGGTGAAGGTTAGGTCAGGGCTACATGTCATCTGCACGTTCATGGAATGCTGATTCTTGCGGTTTCTGTAGATTGCCTCATGTTCCTGAGGTGGTATTAGTGCTACATGTGTGCAGTCCAGGGCTACTCTGACGTTTGGGACATGGGCAATGGCATGGAACTGGGCCTTGAGTTGGTTCACCTGTGCCTGTGTGGCTGACAATGCAATGTGCTCATTGACATGGAGCAGCAGTGCATCCAGCAACTGTCCCAGCACGGCACTGAAGGTGGACTGGGCCATGCCATGCATCATGGCAACGGTGTGTTGGTAGCGGCCAGTCCCAGGGTATTGTAGAACGGACACGAGCTTCACATGCGGGAGCACTGAAGTGCTGATAGCTATACGGCTGCCTATGTCAGCCTAGATTGTGTCCAGCAACTGGCTGATGGTTGCTCTGTCCAACCTGTGCTCAGTCACCAGCTGCCCATCAGTCAGGGCCCAGGGTGTTGGCCTGACCCTGCGGATGGCTGGCCGCCTTGCTGGTGCTGGTCTACTCCTCCTCCTCCTCATTCCCACCGCACCCTGTGCTCCCAGGGCCTGGGCTGGTTTGCAGGCCTATGTAGGTCCAGGCGCAGCAGGTACATGTCCACATCAAGGTTCCCGGATCCAAATGGCAACATGGTGTTTGGAAGGGTGTGATGTGCATGGGTGGGTCTTTTGTAGGCCTCTGGTTTGCATTGGTTTCACCTGGGACATTATTGCTGTCTCATGTGTTCTTTTACCTCCAGCATTTGGCCAGGGGTATTTTTAGCTGATTTTCCGCCGCTAAGAGCACCAACGCCAGACTTGTGATGGATCTGTAATTGTGCATTTGGTTGCCGATGCCATTATAGCCGGCGCTGTTTACGCCAGCTGTATTAATGCCGGCTGTAATAGCATGGGCGGAATTGACACTCTTGATCCGGCACAGCGGTACTGGCGGAGCTAATACCGTTTCCTCCGGATTTAAGGGTTACCGCCCAACTCGTGATAAGGCGTTTCATGACTGTAAATTATACTTAAACACACTGCAGCCCTATTGTATTTTGAGATTTCCTTATGTGTTTATGGATTTAAAATGTCCATGTCCAAAAATGGTTACCCCATTGGCCATGACAATCTGCCATAGCTGAGCCATAGATGAGCAGGTTGTATATGCTCTTCATATTAATAACTGTGTTTTGTTGCATATGCATTGTATGAGCAATGTCCTGTGGAGTTATTCAGCCAAACTCACAAGTACCCATTATTTCTGGGTATTCAGATGTTCATATTTTCCAGAACGTTTCAGAAGTCTGAGTGTTCTGCTTAGATTATGGCCATGACAATCACAGCCGTATGAAGGGTATGAATTTATGTGACAAACAGTGGCCAAAAGAAGCACACCGCTGTTTTCAGGACTAAACGGTAGCAGCGGTGTGGTGCAGAAACGTATCTCAAATAGACTGGACAAATAACTAATCTCTCAATTTGTATGACTCTCCCACATTGAAGGGCAATTCCCTCAATATTTCAGACTCTCACACAGAGTGGAGCAATTCCCTCAATTGTTTTGTCTTAGAGCAGAGGCACTCTCCCAATGTATTATTCTCTCCCACATAGGGCAATTAAACCCTGAAGGCTTCCTTTTTCTTGCACTCTCTCCTTAACCATTGCCCACCTAGCTTCAAGAGAAAGATGATTCCGGAACATGTTCTCTTTCACAGGCTTCTTTGTGGAAATATGCTCCAGTGCCCCTTCAGTTATCACCAGAAGACAATAAGGGGAAAAGCTCAGGGGCAACGCGTTTGTCTTGGACGCAAGACAACACAGCCCAACACAGGTTTGAAACCAGATCCCATGCTCGGAAACCAATCCACAGGATGCACCAAGTTCCACAGGACGCTAGGTTCAAGGCCATAACTGTTGTCTTTGACTGGCCGTGCATGGGCAGGCTCACAGGGTGGGGTACCGAGAGCTCTTTGATGCAATATTCCTGATGCTGTGGGGTGTGTTCAGCATCCTGCAATGTGACAAAAAAGGCCTTATCACCACTGCTGAAGGGTGATGTGGAGGCAAGGGCAGTGCTTTTGTCAGCGTAGGAGCCATGACACATGACCATCATAGGTGTTACTGTACAACCCTCCATCACCACACAGGGCACTGCCACTATTAGCACCTGCATGTCCTCTTCCCATGGAATCGATGGCTTATAGGGCTCCGCCTCCTTATTCTCTTGTTGATGTTCCTCATCCTCCTGACTCTTCTCCTATTAAATATCTTGCTCCTGTTCAGCCTTATCCTTCTGCTCCTGATTGCCCACCATCTGTTCAGTCATGGACCCTGCACAGTCATTCATTTCTCACTCACTCCAAGAATCTAGTAATAACACACCCAAACATGTCTCACATGCTCTCAACCTGTTGCTGTCCAACTCAGGCTCTGACACCCACTGTTGTTGGCCAGGCATTGCCCTTCAGCCACATGAACCTAACACCAGAACATGTTTGCCACCCTCAACAGGTACCTCAACATCCACCTAGTCCTTGATGTTTGCCTTGCCTTACTCTGATGTCGTGGCAACCTCAATGCTACTGCAAAGACACTCCGTGTTTTCTCCTGTGGTGACCACAATGTACAAAAATAGTCAACTAGAATACATACACACACGCACAGATACAAAGTGCAAACAACAATTATAACAACAACAACAAACAGCAACAAAGGGATTGAACAGACAAAAGATAAACATTAAATAAAATGTGAGATTGTAATAGTGTAAAAAGAACAGGATAAGGGAGAACATTTTAATGAATTTTGTTAAGAGAAAGAAAATAGTTTTCCCAACAAAATCTTTAATCACTCACACATAAACAGACATGGATACAAAAACACTCCTGCACACACTACTCTGACACACTTCATTTCTGAGCATGCCCTGTTTTAGCAATCTCCAACAGCCTAACAAAATCCAAAAAGGAACCGGAAGTGAACGAGACCAATCCAGCAGACTCTTATTTCTCTTTGGAAATTTAAGGATTGTGATTGTTTCCTTCCACACAGTTTGAATCGTATGAGACGCGAATGCTGCTTCCAGATATTAGTGAGAGTTTGCGCTACATTTTCTACGCATCATTGCACTCCTCACATATCTGACCAATAGTTTGATTTCTGTAACAAACACTGGAGTCCTGTTGTTCTGCTCAAATTTTCAGAGATTCAAGAAACCTGTAGGCCTCGTTTCAAGAGTTTCGAGCATGCCTTGCCAAAATTCAAAAGTTATTGCTTCACTACATATGTCACAGAGTGCCACATAAAAACCCAAGCTGTTTTGATTTTGATTTTTAAAAAAAATGGGTGCAGGTAATTCTGCTTCTGGAAGGGGAAGGCCAAAAGCATACAGAGTACATGATCTCTTGCTGCCTTGCTGAACTGTCTCCTGACAACTGCAGCATTTGGTTTTCAGTGGCATCGGGCAGGTTCAAAGGTTACATATGCACTGCAACCAGTGGTGCCGTTTTAGCCTCTGCGCTTCGGAATCACAATGTAATAAGTGTTGCCTTACCCATATGTTGGCAGGATAAACTGTAACAAAAAAAAAAATCTTTATTATTGGTGATCGTATGGTGGCTGTCAAGACCACGCAATTATTAAAGCCACACACATTTGATATCATAGAACGATTAGGCAGAGTGTATTTATGGCAATCTGTCAAACAATAGGTGGGTTGCCGCCTTACTTTCATTCCCCAGAGGAAGTGTAACACCTCTCCTCAGTCCACAGGAGCTGTCACCAGGAGATCTATTGGGATTCCTGCTTCAAAGAGGAACTCACATTGTATAGGAGCATGTGGACATGTTATCCCTAGCTCCCACACCCTCACCTCCATCAAACTGGAACAGTAGGAGAGGAGCCCCATCTAGGACACAGGTATCATCCCAATAGCACATTGAGTATATGACAGATGATATGCACTCAGAGAACCATATCGAATGTAGCCTTGCACTGAGAGAGTGGAAGGATGTCTGCACACAACATTGGACTTTTTAGAGCTACAAGGGAAATCTGACAAGAGCAGAGTGACGTTATCGAGGAACAATATTGAGATTCACTGAAACGATATGCAAATACTCAATGAATAATGATTTAACTGAAGTAATAAGAGAAACATGTAATCGAATATGAAGAAATTGTATATGCAAAGAAGTTAAAGTAACCTGCTGATTAATACATCTATCTATGTAGAAACGCAAGGTAGATGAGACATATTAAAGCATTCTGCACAGGAAAACATAACATGCTAGAGCGGCCATGATGGATAGATGGACGTCAGACTGGTATTAAAACCTATCAAGCTACCTCAGAGACAGACTAGGGCTACAGAGTTTGGGGATGCTAGAAAAACAGCTTTGTAGGAGTCTATTGGCCTGGGAACAAGGATGCCTCTTTAAGGAATAATTGCAAGGCACAAGGGGAGTCAAATGGATAAGCCATGTAAGTAAGACATATTTCTCTTAGATTAAGCAGAGGAGAAAACATCTGTAAAATACAAGTATTGGACAATCAAAGATGCAAACAGCCTATGCAAGGTGGAGAGAGAATGTCTCTATAGGCCAAGAAGGGTAATGACAGCCAATTCGATTGAATCAGATAGCAGCAAATAGGTTTAGATGGACAGATTTGTGGTCTCCTCACATGTGATTCAGAAGTTGAAAACATGGGCTATTCATTAAGCCCAAACGAAGATAATAGTGTGCCGACACTCCCTTGAATGTCCCAGAACAGAGAGCAGGCTTCAAGGTCAACTACAAAGGAGAAGCCTTGGCTCGGGGCCTGACTGATGAGAGACGATGGACTAATTGGGAAAGTGGGGAGTAGTCTGACATTGCTTGCAGCACCTGAGTTTCATTTTGCTTACGTGCTGCTACCGAGCGAAAGTACAAGTATCGGAAAGCTTGCCAACCAATCAGAGGGTCTATGTAGCAACACGCTATACAAAGTTGCAAAGACCAACCCGTTGCAATTTTTCTGCTATAATCAGTATTATACGTATTTAGAAGTGGTTCGAGGCGTGCCCGCCAGATAAGGGGCAGGCAATGAAATTATTAACACTTAAATATGCTATAGGTAAATATGTTCCCTTAACCAAACCCTTCATTCAATAAGTTGTAGGTGGCTCATAGGATGACATCATAGATGACGCACATCACGGTATAAAACCTTTGTATAATCACATTTGGGTGTGAGTGCTCGAATTGCTGCCTGCTATTCGTTAGGTTGCCCTACTTTATGTTTATGCTGACAATAAAGTAGTACTTTGCCATTTTCTTTGAGTCTGTCTGGTTATTTGGGTCTGAGTTTATTATTGCTAATTCCCTCTAGCACATGAGATGCTTCAAGGTGCTAGAGCACATTTTGGTAGCAGAGGATGTTTCGATTCATCGACCTAGGCCCAGATCTAGACTATCTGACTCTTGATTGATTCTGCCACTAGCCAGAAGACTGTGGAGCTTCTTGTGGAAATCAGTGCACAAATACACATGTGTGAGAAGAATCGGTCGGCAGTTGCCGTTTGATGAAATTCATGTCGGCTCCTCACTGGTGCCCCATGGACTGAAGTTGAACTGGTCGATTAAGGAAGAGTCGATGCTGAGGGACTCCAGCTGAGCCATGGATGTAAGTAGAACATCGGGCGGAGGGTGTGGTCTGGGCCCATGTAGTCCAGACGTGTCTTGCTCCAGCTCCTACAGGGATCCTGTAAGCAGATCCTGATATTGTAGACCGAGATGTTTGTGTGCAGTCCTGAAAGATGGGACAGGTGCAGGATACCCGAGACAACAAACTGGTGAAGTTGGGAAGAGAAATGTTGCCTTGAGAGCCCGCACTGCTGACCGAGTTCGGAGGAGAAAGACACAGCAAAATGGCGGGTAGTGCGCAACTCAGCGAGGCCCAGCTGATGTGGCAGAGTTGCTGTGAGGTTGAAAGCGGGCTCAACCGGAAGCAGGTGGAGAGGCCACGATATTTTGGAGTCGCCTGGAGGAAAGAAATCGCAGAGCCAACAGCTGAGCAGTGCTGATCGAGATTGGGAGTCAGAGAACAAACTTCCAATCGCCAAGGAGCTGGCTTCTCTGGACCACGGGTGAGTGGCGCTGCAGAGTGGTGCCTGAGAGTGGGGAGAAGCGAGGCGTGCCAGTCAGGGACAACAGGAGAGGACGGAGAAGGGAGGCATAAGACAACTAATGGATGGCGAGTATGAGAATGGATCCCTGAGGAGATAGCCGACACACACGGCACTGCTTGCAGAATTGATGGCAGTGGAGAGAGGAGAGCACAACCAGCGCTAATGCTGCTCTCGGCATAGCAGTGAAAGTGGATATGGCCGTAGGGATGCTGGCACAAAATCAAGCACGTTTTGGTGTCTTAGCCCATCCGTTCGCTTCGGCATTCCAATTCTAATGGAATATGCAGGTGGGATTAACCCAGGACTGATGACCAAGCAAAGGCAAAAGACAAAAGAACACAACATTTATGTAAACACGACACAAGAGAGTTTTGGTCAGTGTTACATCAATTGGAGGGAAAATCAGAAACCAGCCAGTGCAATCTGGTCTTGGAAAAAAACTGGATTAAGCATTTAACAGCGGTATTTGGGAAACCACACAAAACCACTATACAGAACAACAAGTCAGTGGTCTGGAGTTTGTCCTCTAATGAAGAATACATTTTTGATTTAATTTGGAAAAGCTCAGCCTCTATAGCAGTAGGCCAAAATGGCCTGATGTATCAGGTTTTGAAAAATAATCCTTCTTTATGGACCAAACTGCTGAACTGGCTGTTTAGGGAGATTCAGACAAGACAGGAACTTCTCTCATCTTGCAAATCCGCAATTGATATACCTTTGTTCAAGGGGGCGATTGGGCGGCTGCCACTAACTACCATCCTATCACTCTCCTGGACATAGAAACTAAAATCTTTATGAGGATTCTCTCGTGAGTTGGAATGTTGGGAAAGGGAAATGAGGATTCTGTCGAAATGTCAAACAGGCTTTAGGAGGGGTGTGTCCACACCTCTAAATGGTGTGGTGCTGAACCCAATGAGTTAAAATATAGGAAGTAAAGGGTGACAGCAGCTATTTGGGGCGTGGGGGGATTTCTCCAAAGCATTTGACCAGGTGGATAAAGGGAGGCTCTGGTTAAAATTTAGGGCAAGGGGTATCCCAGAATGATGGTTGGGGATGCTAATAGAATTCCAGAATAATAACACAGTCAGAGTGCGTCTAGATGAAGAGGGCCACTTATCAGAGCCAGTTGGTGTGGAATGGGGAGTCTGTCAGGGTTGTGCGTAGGCAACGCTCTTTTTTAACCTATACCTGCTGGATATGGTGGAGTACTTGGCACCATCGGCATTGGCGGTGAAGATCCAATGGCTTGACTATGCTGATGATGTTGTCCTACTAGATAGGACAGCCATTGGGTTACAATGTCTTTTGAATGGATTGCACTCCTATGCAGAGGAAAATGGATTAGCCCTGAACACCAATAAATCAAAGATAGTGGCCTTCAGACAAACGAGCAAAAAAGTGGTCTATCATCAATGGACAATGGGAGGCCAGCAGATTCCAAGGGTAGAATAATTACTTTACCTGGGATATAAAATCTATGCCTCCCCGGCTCAATGTAAAGTAGAGCAAGACATCTTAAAATGAAACAACTGTCTGCCCGGATGAAAAAAAAAATATTGATGAGGTATGGCAGATTCTCTATCTTACCATTAATTAAAGTCTATCAGGCTAAGGCAATCCAGTCATACTGTACGGGGTGGAAGCAAAGCCACAGGTATGGAATGGAACATGGCAAAAATGGGAGGGATTCCTTTGGTAAAATGTTCTTGGTTTGCAAACATGTCTCCTGATCTCTAATATAAGGCTTGAATTGGACATAAGATTATTAAAAGCGCAAGCAGGTTGGAAATTAGCTTCTCTTTTTCGTCTCATAATAACAGCCCAAGAGGGTGTTAGGCAGAAACCTGTGCAGTTCCCTTTGGGAACACTGCAAAAGATTTAGGACTACAGGTGTTAGCAGTAAACCCACTTGGTAGCAGTCTGTATCACCCAGATTTACCTGGTAGCTGTGGCTGAGCAGTCAGACTTCCCTCAAGAAGAGTTAGGCAGTATGCAAAGTATACACAATAGGCACTCAGACACAATAATACAAGCAAACACTGACCAGAGCTTTGGTATCAAAGTATATAATTATTTATTTAAAAACACACTGTTTGAAACACTCCAGCACTCTTATTGTAAAACACTCTAAACACAGTTACTATTATAATATATACAACCCTTATTCCTTATCAGATAAGTCTTAGTTAACACCACTTATTTCCATACAGAGGTGAGCGCTTAACTATAGATGCCACTCCAATAAGTTTATGAAAAAGGGAGGGAAAAAGACAGAATATGGAAAGGTACACCACTCTAAGATTTAGGAACACTATTAGCAATGCAGAAGAGCAAGAGTCACTTGTGAGCCAAAGTCCATAGGCTGGGACCACTCTTAGAGAGAGCAGAGCACAAATGCGCCCAAGATCACACAGTTACACTAGGCTTAGAAAGTCTTGCAGAGAGTTCGAAAACAGTTTAGAGAGGCTCAGAAAAGTTTAGCCAGGGTGTCCCAGGCTAACCCAGGTTCGAAAGCCGGGGACTAAATCTACCCCGTACAGTCAGTGGCAAGGGAAGCCAGGCGGGACACGGTACCTTAGGTGGGAAGGATCCTCCAGCGGTGGCAGTTGTTCCTGGCAGCGGGTGCAAGTCTCGTCGTCGTCCAGGGGAAGAGAAGATCTCGACTTGGAGGAAAGATGAAGGTCGTTGCACTGCCAGGGAAGAAACCAACCACAGAGTTTTCCGGTTAAAGGTATTACCCTTTATTTCACGTTGTGGTAAAACGTGGTATTCCGGTTGCCGGGGTGCTTGGCACATGCAAGGCGGCCATGAGATGCGTCCGGAAGGCGAAAAGATGGTGAAACTGGTTATCCCCACCAGTCAAAGGAAGAAGACTCTCCGGCGGGAGATCTCCTCTGTCGTTAGGAAAAGTGGTGAGACGGTCCAGCAGGGCTACACCGGTGGTGTAGTTGTGGCAGGTCGGCTCAGCTTCTCCCTCGTCGGATTCTTAGGTCCTGTGGCGACTTCTGAAGTTCCAGTCCCCAAAGCCCTGCTTTTATGCAGAAAACCCCCATTCACTCAGTCTAGCTGTCACTCAAACATGCTAAGTGGTGAGCTAGCCATGGGCCATTCAAGACGGAGTGTGACTTGAGTTGCCTAGCCAACTCAGTCCAGGGTGCCTAAATCCCCCTCCACCCCTCCTAAGTACCCCAGACAGAGTGGCACCACTTTGGAGGGCTTCTGTGGAGAAGCCCGCCAAAAAGTGGAACAAAGGGCTCGACTTGGGTTGGAGTCACAGAAGAGAACACAATCGCCATTATTAGAACTGAGTTTTGGCAAAAAATACCAACCGGAGAATTAATAATAATTAAATAAACCGGCGGTAGCCTCGAACAATGGGAAAATCCCATAGAGAAATATTCGCGGTTGAATATAAAAAGTAGTATCCACTGCCACCAGCCAAAACTCGGTCAGGGGGGACGGAGACGTGCCCCCTCGACTAACAGACCCCGGGGCAATCAAATTGCCCCAGCCAGTACGTCCACAATATGATGGTTTGTACTGGTTCTGTTCAGAATTCAAGGCTACTAAAGTCAATGGTGACTGTGTTACTGCACTGATGGTGCTGTGTAACACACATCACAAAAACACATGAAGCCCTATGGAGTAAAAGACCCCAGAGCCCATTAAACACATCTAGAGTCAAAGAAACACACTCAAATCATGTCCAAGAGTGAGGGTAAAAGAGTCTCACTCTTGGCAGGAGAAAAAAATAAACCCCAAAAATCCAGCAAAGCTGCTGGGAGTCTCACTAGGTTAGGAAATTCAGCCTAAACAGAGAATTCTCCCTAACAGAGGGAACGCTATATGCAGATATAAAGGCCCATTTGGAAAAACCACAAAACCAAAATCCTATCAAAGCTACGCACCCAAGTAGAATATTGGCTGTTTGAGGCCAATATTGATATTCAAACCCTAATGGAGTACCCGGTGAAAGCAAAAAAAAAGATGGGATGAGATGGATTGGATTAAGACAATCGAGGAAGTGCGTTCCGTTGCTAACCCATACCTTTTGCAGAAAGTGGACAAAAAACTGCAATACCTAAATAAATACTTGGTGAAATTTACTGACTGGAGAATCAGGAAGACATTTTTGAGACTGCGGTTGAATGTCATACATACAGGGGAGGTTCTTGCGAAAAGAGGTCTTGGAAAGACTGATATTCAACTGTGCCAGGTCTGTAAAAAATCCAGAAGCCCAATCTATTAGACATTTCCTAATGGAGTGTGAAGGCACTTGGCAAGCAAGATCTCTCTATTTTGGAAAATTCGGTTTTGAATCATCACACTATATCCCAGAAGTGTTTTGGGAGAGGCTGATTTCTGGACACTCACAGGGCATGACAATAGTAGTAATCCAGATGTTAGAAAGATGTAATATTGTATTCTGAATTGTTAAGGGAATGAGCCTCTAGAGGGAAATGGCAGTAAGTTGTTGACTGTTTAATATCTAAGTATGAAGTATGTGAGAATGAAAGAGGTATAGAAGGTTTCGAGGGTCTGTATTCTATATTTTAGTTAGAATTGATTAGCGGGTGCCGATGAGGCATGAGAGAAAGCCTGCATTGTTAAAGTGAGACGCAAGAGATACAGAGTAACAGAGTGGTCCGGCAGAGAACGATTGCCCAGTCAAAAGTCTCTGCAAAGTGTCTTGATCTCATAAAAGCAGCAAAGGAGTGAAAGAAATATGAGATATGTGAAAAAAAATTTGTAACATTTAATTGAAGAAGTGATCCCGACGGAGGGAAACCGAAAGAGTAAAGATTGATTGGAACTTTTTGTGCTTGATACTACATGTACCAAGAGGCATTGTAGAACAACAAACATTAAATTGGAAGGCTTATAATAAGTAAGCCTTGGTCCACATTGTGAATTGCATTTTTGCAACCAGAGCCAGAGTGTTTCACCCAGACAGAGTGTACCACCTTACCCCGTGCTATACACTATACAAACGTAGGGAAGATAATTTGCTCAGCTGTTTTGACCGTTAATTTGAACACTTGTTTTCCTTTTTACATATACATATGCCTTTTCACAGATTCTGTACAAGAGTAAGGGCAGGTTTTTTAGTATAGGCCATTTTTATTTTGACTAAAAGGCTGACTAGGACTGTGTTTTCTTTATTTTGATGGTAGAGACTACTCCCATATTAGTGTTAGGGCATATTAGGAGTTTTCCCACCCCACAAATATTAAATAAATGTTTTAAAAACGTATTTCTCTTTTGTCATTCTCTGCTTGTTATACCATGCCTCACTTACAGCACACATACATTAATGCATTTCTGTTGGGCGCTCACCCGAGCGCTCAGCCCTATCACTCCAAGGTACTCCCACGTGGGAGCAAGTCTGCACCAAGGGTGTTAAATAAATGTCTGCCTGTGGCGGCCACGCGTGTACTTCTGAATATAAGGAACCAGGGGTAGGCGCAAGAATTTTGTGAAATAGGAGGAACATCTGCCATTGAACATGGTCTTTTAGCAAAACAAGGCCCAATTCAAATGTTATGGCCGCTGTTGGTATGCCTTGGGAACTCCTAAAATCTGTGTCCACAGTTTCCGTTCAAAGGTGCCTAGCCTGAGTAACGATCTGTTAGGCCAAATTTCCATGCCGTAGATCAACTTTGGAATGATCTTCTCTGTATAGTCTTTTATGGTTGCCTTGACAGAATAGGTTCCATAATTTCTGTCAATAAAGGACAATTGGTTAGGGATATTTTTGGCCCTACAATTTACTGAGACCTGAATTGTCGAAAAGTAGAAACCTAGATATGTCATGCTCGCTACCACTTCCAGTTCCTTTGATTGGAACAACCATTTTCCATAATTGTGTTTTCTAGACCTTGACAACACCATCACTTTCGTCTATAGTGGGGTAATCACTAATGCATTCTCCTTTGCATAGTTGGTAAATGTTAGGAGTAGCCTATGCATCCCTATCTTAACCTGGTCAATGAGTAAAAAATCATCAGTGTAGACAATCCATTATTTCTTTAAGGTGCCAAACTTGGGGGGAATTAATGCGGCAGACTTCAGAAAGCCGCCCACATCGAAAACATACAGAATGAAAAGATAAGCGGCTAACACGCATCCTTGTCGAAGGCCTTGATTAGTTTGAATACTGCGTGAGAGATGTCCATCTTGACTTAGTCTAATGCAGATCAATGTGATAGAGTATAGACAGATGATTCATCGCTAAAGGCCTTCTGGGAACCCCCATTTGGATAATTTGGGCCACAACCGTTTATGGTCCCCCTTGTCAAATGCTGCTGACAGGTCTATTGAAGTGACAAAGATGGATATATTTTGAATGCCCCAGGCTGATTCTTGTAATTCTCGCAGCACAGCTCCACTTATATTAGTGGTGTGGCAGCGTCGAAAGCCTGTCTGAAGCAATCCAATCTGCACGTCTTCTTTACCAAATGTCCAAGGTGACTCAAAAGAACTCCTGCAAAGATCTTGCTTTCGACATTCAGTAGAGCGAAAGGCTTGTAATGTAGGGGATCAGATCTGCCGCCCCTCTTGTAAATGGAACAATGTGCGATAGGCCGCAGGACTCAGGAGTCACTGCTGTGCCAATAATGCCATGAAGAGAATTGTTAGAATAGTAGACCAAACAACTGGGTCTTTTTTTCAAATATTTATAGAAAGTCCATTAGGGCCATACGCATTAGAAGACTTCTTTATCAATATCAAAATCTCTGCAAAATCCGGTTTTGGGATCAGAGGAGCCGAGGCAAGGTTGCTCACTGTCTCATAAGTGTCTTTCGTCACTGGAATATTACTTGTATAAAACAACATAAAATGGGAAAACCAAGCAGGTTCAGAGACAGCATTAGCCTAATAGCGAGATTGAGGGTTAGTTGCTAAGTTCACAGTTTGCCAAATTGAGACGAGAGTCTTTGCCGTTTAAGATAGATAACATTGTCTCTGCATGCTTCTGCAGTAACATGACTTTAATTTGCTTGCAGCAGTTCCTATATTTCTGCTTTATGAATCATATTTTACAAGTCTTGATGTCCTGTTTGCTCTGGGACATCATGACAGACCTAATCGCTCCTCTAGATTCGCGTTTTTGTCTCACAAGTTATTTGTTATACTGATGTAAATGGTCACCCGGATTGATGTCAAACTTTCTGGGCGTGTCTGACAAATAGTTAGACAAAGATCGCCATATGGTCTTTGCATAATTATCGACACCGAAGCAAGTTAGTTCCGACTCGTTTATGGTTGTTGCATCAGGACATTGAGGTCCTTATTTAGTTTATTTGAAGTATTGTAAGACCAGCGCAGCCTATTGCCTCTATTATTGACACTGAGATTAGTCGGACCATTCGTTAGGACCATGGCATAGATCACATCAATCTTAATTTTTACCATGTTATGGTCGTTCCAAATATTTTCACAAACAGTGTAATCAGAACATACATTCAATAGAAAGCGATCTACAAATATGTAGTCGAGGGTGGTATAGCTAGTCCCTCTGTGCCATGTGGGTGCTTTTAAGCCAGTCTTTGGGTCAAGTCCATTGACCATAAACAAGTGTAAACTGCGCATTGTAAGTGCCCAGTCCAGGCCTGTAGCATCCTTTGAACCGCTGGGAAGCTGTCTGGCAGAGACTCTATTCAGTTCTTCAATGGGCAGTGAACATGGACAATCCACGTTCAGGTCCCCGGCCACCAAGATGGACCCACCCCTATTTGATAGCTTCCAAAATATAGTGCAAGTGTTTAACGTCTTTAAGAAGTCTTCCAAATCTCCTACCTCTTTGTGCCAGTATATATTTACAAGGAGAAGAGGAGCACACAATCTGTCAGCGTGCAGCTCAACAGCCAGTACCCCAAACAAAGTTTTTATGATCTTCGTGTTTGCCAAGACATGCCCAGTTTCAATTGCGATAATCAGCCCATCAGAGGGGCCTCCTGTTCCCCCAGAAATTGCTGACTGATAGAAGAGATCATAACCGTCCAGGCAGGGACATTTGGTTAGCCATGTTTCCTGGAAGAACAGTATAGTGTTGAACTTCAAGTGAGACCAGGCCTCGGCGTTGTCATGTAAATGCACAAATCCTTGGGTATTCCAGCTGACAAATTTGAGGGAAAGGCTGACAATGTTAGATTCTTCAGGGCTCACATCAACTATCATTTCTATCCCACCGGGCAGCAGGCGTGTTGTACTGGACGTAGGATTGTGCACCAGTGGGATCTTTATCCCTTAACTTCCTGTCCTTGGCCCCCGCTTTTGAGCAGCATGAATTTGGATATGGCATGGCGTTGCCGATTTCTTGAAAAGACAGTTTTGGATTGTTGCACCTGTCCATGTTGAAGCCAAGGTTTTCAAATTTGGGTTTTTCAGCCAAAACTAAGCCCATCACCAGTAGTGAAGCAAAGTGAATTACACACTTGTTGGCTTTCAAATGATCAGGAAAGTGAATTCTTTCAATGTCAAAAGAGAAGATTGATTGTAATGTAGGGATTTCATCGAAGATCATTAAAACATTTCAATTCTTCAAACAAACCGCCATGGCTCCAGGATGTTTATAGGTCATAGATAGCTTTTTAGAGTCCTTCCTCTATTGATGGACAGAGGACTGACCAGCTTGCAGCATTAGCCGCAAGACAAATTCCTTTTCAAGGGTTGGTTCATCAGGGTGGCTATTGCCATTTGAGTCAGCTCCCTTAGCACCATGCAAGACGCTGCTGACCACAGATACACATCTGCATGCTACATTTCCATCTTAATTCCCCTCATGTGGTGGGTTCACCACCCATATTTTTAGTCTAGCAGGATTTCTAATCTCTGGACCATGATTCAGAGTGGACTCCTCCTTCATTGGAGGCAATGGATATCGAAGGTGGTCCGAGCGTGGCCAGTACAGTTTGCCCAGGAGGGACCTTATCTCTACGTTGGTGTTAGTACAACAAGAAGCACTAGCTTCTTTATAGTTAGCATGTGTGGAAGGGTCACAAGCATCCAAAATTCGATCTTCTTTGCCTCCTTCATCCTTAACAGAGTGTAAAGCCCTGTTTACTGAGGTTGAGGAAATGATCCTCCCAGGTTCAGTAACTATGAAATTTGCCTTTTCGTGAGCTGGCATGTGGGGCGAGGATTTCTCCACTGAGATCTAGAATTCGTTGCCTGATTGTAGACACGATTGATTGACAATTGGCCTAAGGTTCTGCCCGGGACAGTTCTCTGGCTGCGTGCCAATTACAGCAGCGATTGCCAAGGTGCTGTGATCTCTCTCGTTAGCATCCATTATTTGTGGAGTGACCATCCGAGGCAGAGAGATTATTAGAGGCAAACAAGATTGTCGCAAAGTTGCTTCATTGGCAAAACCAAAGGAGGATTCACTTCAAGATTGGTCGGTGTATTTTCAACAATTGCCCCTTGTTCAAGTTGCCAATCTTTTGCTCTCCTTTTTTCAAAGGAGGAACTAATGGTAGACAAAAAATGTGTTGACTTTCTGAATAGTATTTTTTTCCTCAGCAAACATTTTTTTTAGGGTTTAGGCTCTTTTTCAGAGCTCGTGGTTTGCAGGCCCTTCAATGGTGGTTTCCACTTTGCAGGTGAGTGGTTGTCAAGTTTACCGGGGGGGGCTCTTTTAGTCGAGGCTCTGCAACAGTATAGGTATATTTAGAGGCAGTGCGCTCTCAGCACTCGCAGATTGACTCATTGGTTTAGCCAAGGCAACTGAGTCATCAAGAATTATTCAATCGGGGCCTTCCTCTTGTTTTTCTAGAAATCGTACAGGCGAGAGCTGCGGGAGAGGGCATGGCATCTCTCCCATGATGTCTAGCTTCCTTGCAATCGAGTTACGATAAATGGTATGATCTTTTACTTCATCGTAAATGTTATCATAGAGGGCAACAAAGGAATTTAGCACGATATTCAGAGCCGAGATCGTAGGTGACGTTAAACGAATACTATCGGCAAGTTCCACTAGCATGTGATGTAAGCCAGCTCTATCTTTGCATGTACTGCTAGAATCAAAAGTTGCTGCAGTCGAATTTGTTCATTTGCCTCGGGTTAGCCAGAGCAGTAGGTGAATCCAGAGCAGAGACATCACATAACTGTTGCTTTGAGAGGTTGGCCATGGGTGGAAAAGGCACAGAGATTAGTGGGGCACCAAGTGGTTCAAAAACCATTGATTCAGCAAGATTAATCATGCTGATGTCATTCACATGGGAGTGTTCAGTAGCCTCAGAAGTACTTAATCTTTCAAAAGGTTTTAAGTTCTGTACTTGACACTGATTTAAAAAAAAAGAAGTAATTGGATTTTGTGTCAAGAAGGAAGATTTTAAATCTTGTATGGAGTGAACTATTGGCGCCAAAGGACTCTGTGGTTTTGTTTGAGTGGAGTGTTGTAATGGCAGTGAAGCGACTTCATGGCCTAGATTGGTTAATAGTTTAGCGACAATCGCGTCTTCTTGAAAACAGACACAGTTAGAGGGAGTTTCAGGGTATGTTTTAAGCATAGTTTGGCCTCTATCTATGTGAACATGTTTGGCCAGAGCCACTTTTATGGTTTTACTTGTGGTGTTTTTGGCCCCCCTCTGACTTCTCAGTCCTGCTTGATCCATGGCAACAAGCGACTAGTTGATGTGAGAGATGGTCGAACAAAAGCTCCTTACCTTGAGGTATTGTCTTCAGAATCAGCTTCAGTCACTGACCCACTGACCCACGGACCGCACCACCTTTCGTTCACTTTGCAATCTGAGTACTGAGTTTTTTCCGCAGGGATGACTTTTTTGTACAATTTATCTATTTCGTGTTTTGCAGACGTTGTGCTTAATTAATGTATGTATATTTGTATAGGATATTCCCTTTTTTATAGCTGTGATTCTGTTTTGCTGTTTGGGTTACTACTGAATCACATTTACAAATAAGATTATAATCTTCCATCTGCCTGTCTTACCACAAAGGTGAAGGAGGTATATTTCTTGACTGTGCCTATTTTACCTTTATGATTTGGATCACTTTTCATTTGTAGAATTGTGAGAGCTGAGTAGGTGATTTATTGATACTCCTGCAGAACAGAATCTTTTACGGCACCTTTGTGGCAGTGGTGGGATTTGAAACAGACTGTGCCTTTAGGCCAAAATAAAAGTGTACAGTTAACGTTAGATTCACTGTCATGTACTTTTTGATTACTACCAAGAAACTTGACATGAGTTCCACATCCACCTTGTCAGTAGGTGAGCTGCATGAGTTATGCCAAGCAAGGGGACTCATGTGTGGCAGTAAGGTTAGGAAATCTGAACTGTTTAATAGACTCTGAGCTTTTGAGGCAGCAAGGAGGATGGAGAGTATCCAGGATGCCAGTAGTGATAATGAGCCCCATCTCAGTTATCTCTCCCTCTGGGGGTCATGGAGGAGAATGTTGAAGGCAGCAGTCATGATGCCTCCCAACATTCTGCCCAGAGAGAGGGAGTGTGATTTCCCAGAAGGTCTCAATCCTCAGCAAAATCCCAGGCCTCTCATGGATACAAGCAAGTTAAATGGGAGGGGGACTAAGTAAAAGAGAATTGCTTCTAGAAGGTAGAAGGTTGGCCTTGGAGGAACAGAAGCAGAAGGATGAGATGCCGAAACAAATGGCAGAGGCTGCTCTACCAGAGCAGAAACTGAGGGATAAAAGGGAAAGAAATAAGGCTGCAGCACCTTTACTGAGCAGAAACAGAGGAATCTGGCTAGGCATGAGCTGTGCAGACTTAAGCTGAAGAATCAGCAGGAAGGCAGAACTTCAAGCATGGAGGAGATTACCTTCAGTGGTGGCTCCCAAGTAAAACCTAGGTGCCACCTCCCCAAGGATTTGGTCCAACCTTATGATGTGATGGTGAGATAGATATTGTGGATCGGTACGAAACACTGGAGTTTGCATTCTGCCTTCTGGAGGTGGAGGAGAAGTTGCTGGGTGCAGCCCTCATGAGCCATCTACTGATGGTTGGAACTGATGTTATCACCCAGTTGGATTTTGAGGAAAGGTCCATCCATACCAAGATGAAGGACGCTCTGGCCAGGAAGCTCTGCAAGACCCCAGAACAATACCTCAAGAGCTTTAGAGAGCTCACCAAAAAGGGGAGCCAAACCGTTGAGGCATTTACACCTCTCTCTAAAATCTGAGTACATGAGTCACAGGTAGCACAGTTGACACCTTTGAGGGCATTTTTCATCTGATTGCAGTTCAGAACATCCTTAAACAATGTGAGATAGCGCTACACCATCATTTAGTGGACAAGACTGTCTCAGACCCTATGTCGTTTGCAAAGGCAGCCGTCAGGTATGTGAGCACTTGCATCAGAAAAAGGCTCTAACTCCAGCATCCAAGCCAGGTGACAAGAGAGGTGATAAAAGTAAACCAGAGGAGGCTAAGTACAAAGGTCCTCCCTTCCTGCTAAAACAGTGCCCCAAAAATGTGAGGGGAGGGAGATCCCCTCCATCCACCTCTTCCACTACCTTTGAAAGGATGAGTGAGTGCTCCCCTAGCACTGGGGTACCCACAGTCACAGCCCAGAGGGCTATGAATGTGAAGACAGGAGGCCAGAGACATGGGAAGGGAGATCTTACCTGCAAGAGTAGACCCAAGACGACTCTGATTAGTATCACACTCATTGAGAAGTAAAAAGAAGAAAGAGACGAGTTTGTAAGTGCGGGATCTGTAGACAATTAATTCCCACTAGGACAGGCTCTGGATGAATGTACCCTGGTGTCTCTGAGCAGAACACCCCAGCCGCAACCCCAGTCTCTGCTAACACAGAGATCTTTTCAGACCTTGCATTCATAAATGGGAACAAACATAAATGGGAACAAAGCCCCAGTACTTTGTGATACTGCTGGTGTATCACCAGCGGTCGACAGTATGTGCGAGAAGACCAGATCCTTTATGGACCTCCCAAGTTACATAGGGGGTTTGATAGCCTTACCTGATGCCCACTGACTATTGTGTAGTTCAGCTGGAGAGGGGAAACCTCTCAACTCCTCATTGCTTTCAAAGACACAATTCCAGTGGACTGTCTCTTAGGGAACAACAAGCCTGGCACTGAAATCATTGCTGCAATCACGAGATACAGAGGCAAGGAATCAGCACGAGCAGCCATTCTGACGACAATGGATCAGGGAGTGCTTCTGGCTGAGAAAGACTGGCACTGCCAGTACTGCCTAATCCAGATCCAGAGCCTACTGACGCACCTGCTCTTGCAGGAGAGGGTCTAGTAGTCACTCTGGTGCCTGCTACAAAAGCACCAGATGCAATAATCCCAGGATTGCCTGCAGGCAGAGAACCACAAACGAGGATGGAGGACATGGTAGTTTCAGACCTCAAGTGCCTGCTAGAACTTAGCTGGAGTTCCCAGCCAGGCTGACGTTTGCCAATCCCCGGGCGACTGCCCCATACTGGCAGATCTGCATGAACAGGCAGAGAAGCAGAGGCAGAGGGAAGCCCCAGAATGTTCAGAGTGAACTGGGAGAGCAATCTCCTGTACAGTGAGCACAAGAATTCTGAGGCAGGAGCAAGCCAGCGTTTGGTGGTCCCCCAATGCCACTGGAAGTTTCTACTGGACTTGGCTCACGACATTCCATTGGCAGGTCATTTAGGAATGACAAAGACAGATGACTGGTTGTTAGCCCATTTTTGCTGGCACCAGAGAGGAGTAAAAATCAGAGAATTTGTCCAGTCCTGCCACACTACCAAAGCATCTGGCAAAGCAGCAAGAGCCACAATGGCCCCCTTAATTGCACTACCACTGGTTGGGAGGCCTTGCAAGAGGATAGGTATGGACATTGTGTGTCCTTTGGATCCTCAAACCTCATCAGGAAACTGTGTTGATCATGTGACCTGGTATCGAGAGGTTGTGCCCTTGGTAAGCATCAAAATCCCTGTGGTTCGGCGAAGGCACTCATAGGCATGTTCTCTTGTGTGGGATTCTTCAAATAAATCATTTTTGATAGGGGATCCAACTTCATATCCACCCAGCCTCTGAAGAGAAAGTGGGATATTCTCTTTCCATGGCTACTATTCTCCTACAGGGAGGTCCCCAGGAACGGTGTTGGGTTCAGTCCCTTCAAGCTCCTCTTTGGCAACCATGTTAAATGTTAAGTTCTCCTGAGTGGGTGCGCGGAGGATGGGAGGGAAATCCCAAATCTCTATCCCACTATGTTCTTGGTCTCCGATCTCAGATGGTCAACTACAGAAAACGGAGCACCCAGAACCTGAAAGCTAGCTAGGAGCTCATGAAGCACTGGCATGATCAGAATACGTCTATGACTGAGTTTACTCTGGTCCAGGTGGTCTAGATCATGGAAACAGATGAGCCCAGTGCCATTCACGACACGTAGACTGGGCCCTATGTGGTACTAGAGAAAATCATTGAGATCTACTACCTCATTGGTACCGAGGCACACGCATTAGGCCTTCCATTTGAATCAGCTGAAGCCTCACTAGTGAAGCGACTTCATGGCCTAGATTGGTTAATAGTTTAGCGACAATCGCGTCTTCTTGAAAACAGACACAGTTAGAGGGAGTTTCAGGGTATGTTTTAAGCATAGTTTGGCCTCTATCTATGTGAACATGTTTGGCCAGAGCCACTTTTATGGTTTTACTTGTGGTGTTTTTGGCCCCCCTCTGACTTCTCAGTCCTGCTTGATCCATGGCAACAAGCGACTAGTTGATGTGAGAGATGGTCGAACAAAAGCTCCTTACCTTGAGGTATTGTCTTCAGAATCAGCTTCAGTCACTGACCCACTGACCCACGGACCGCACCACCTTTCGTTCACTTTGCAATCTGAGTACTGAGTTTTTTCCGCAGGGATGACTTTTTTGTACAATTTATCTATTTCGTGTTTTGCAGACGTTGTGCTTAATTAATGTATGTATATTTGTATAGGATATTCCCTTTTTTATAGCTGTGATTCTGTTTTGCTGTTTGGGTTACTACTGAATCACATTTACAAATAAGATTATAATCTTCCATCTGCCTGTCTTACCACAAAGGTGAAGGAGGTATATTTCTTGACTGTGCCTATTTTACCTTTATGATTTGGATCACTTTTCATTTGTAGAATTGTGAGAGCTGAGTAGGTGATTTATTGATACTCCTGCAGAACAGAATCTTTTACGGCACCTTTGTGGCAGTGGTGGGATTTGAAACAGACTGTGCCTTTAGGCCAAAATAAAAGTGTACAGTTAACGTTAGATTCACTGTCATGTACTTTTTGATTACTACCAAGAAACTTGACATGAGTTCCACATCCACCTTGTCAGTAGGTGAGCTGCATGAGTTATGCCAAGCAAGGGGACTCATGTGTGGCAGTAAGGTTAGGAAATCTGAACTGTTTAATAGACTCTGAGCTTTTGAGGCAGCAAGGAGGATGGAGAGTATCCAGGATGCCAGTAGTGATAATGAGCCCCATCTCAGTTATCTCTCCCTCTGGGGGTCATGGAGGAGAATGTTGAAGGCAGCAGTCATGATGCCTCCCAACATTCTGCCCAGAGAGAGGGAGTGTGATTTCCCAGAAGGTCTCAATCCTCAGCAAAATCCCAGGCCTCTCATGGATACAAGCAAGTTAAATGGGAGGGGGACTAAGCAAAAGAGAATTGCTTCTAGAAGGTAGAAGGTTGGCCTTGGAGGAACAGAAGCAGAAGGATGAGATGCCGAAACAAATGGCAGAGGCTGCTCTACCAGAGCAGAAACTGAGGGATAAAAGGGAAAGAAATAAGGCTGCAGCACCTTTACTGAGCAGAAACAGAGGAATCTGGCTAGGCATGAGCTGTGCAGACTTAAGCTGAAGAATCAGCAGGAAGGCAGAACTTCAAGCATGGAGGAGATTACCTTCAGTGGTGGCTCCCAAGTAAAACCTAGGTGCCACCTCCCCAAGGATTTGGTCCAACCTTATGATGTGATGGTGAGATAGATATTGTGGATCGGTACGAAACACTGGAGTTTGCATTCTGCCTTCTGGAGGTGGAGGAGAAGTTGCTGGGTGCAGCCCTCATGAGCCATCTACTGATGGTTGGAACTGATGTTATCACCCAGTTGGATTTTGAGGAAAGGTCCATCCATACCAAGATGAAGGACGCTCTGGCCAGGAAGCTCTGCAAGACCCCAGAACAATACCTCAAGAGCTTTAGAGAGCTCACCAAAAAGGGGAGCCAAACCGTTGAGGCATTTACACCTCTCTCTAAAATCTGAGTACATGAGTCACAGGTAGCACAGTTGACACCTTTGAGGGCATTTTTCATCTGATTGCAGTTCAGAACATCCTTAAACAATGTGAGATAGCGCTACACCATCATTTAGTGGACAAGACTGTCTCAGACCCTATGTCGTTTGCAAAGGCAGCCGTCAGGTATGTGAGCACTTGCATCAGAAAAAGGCTCTAACTCCAGCATCCAAGCCAGGTGACAAGAGAGGTGATAAAAGTAAACCAGAGGAGGCTAAGTACAAAGGTCCTCCCTTCCTGCTAAAACAGTGCCCCAAAAATGTGAGGGGAGGGAGATCCCCTCCATCCACCTCTTCCACTACCTTTGAAAGGATGAGTGAGTGCTCCCCTAGCACTGGGGTACCCACAGTCACAGCCCAGAGGGCTATGAATGTGAAGACAGGAGGCCAGAGACATGGGAAGGGAGATCTTACCTGCAAGAGTAGACCCAAGACGACTCTGATTAGTATCACACTCATTGAGAAGTAAAAAGAAGAAAGAGACGAGTTTGTAAGTGCGGGATCTGTAGACAATTAATTCCCACTAGGACAGGCTCTGGATGAATGTACCCTGGTGTCTCTGAGCAGAACACCCCAGCCGCAACCCCAGTCTCTGCTAACACAGAGATCTTTTCAGACCTTGCATTCATAAATGGGAACAAACATAAATGGGACCAAAGCCCCAGTACTTTGTGATACTGCTGGTGTATCACCAGCGGTCGACAGTATGTGCGAGAAGACCAGATCCTTTATGGACCTCCCAAGTTACATAGGGGGTTTGATAGCCTTACCTGATGCCCACTGACTATTGTGTAGTTCAGCTGGAGAGGGGAAACCTCTCAACTCCTCATTGCTTTCAAAGACACAATTCCAGTGGACTGTCTCTTAGGGAACAACAAGCCTGGCACTGAAATCATTGCTGCAATCACGAGATACAGAGGCAAGGAATCAGCACGAGCAGCCATTCTGACGACAATGGATCAGGGAGTGCTTCTGGCTGAGAAAGACTGGCACTGCCAGTACTGCCTAATCCAGATCCAGAGCCTACTGACGCACCTGCTCTTGCAGGAGAGGGTCTAGTAGTCACTCTGGTGCCTGCTACAAAAGCACCAGATGCAATAATCCCAGGATTGCCTGCAGGCAGAGAACCACAAACGAGGATGGAGGACATGGTAGTTTCAGACCTCAAGTGCCTGCTAGAACTTAGCTGGAGTTCCCAGCCAGGCTGACGTTTGCCAATCCCCGGGCGACTGCCCCATACTGGCAGATCTGCATGAACAGGCAGAGAAGCAGAGGCAGAGGGAAGCCCCAGAATGTTCAGAGTGAACTGGGAGAGCAATCTCCTGTACAGTGAGCACAAGAATTCTGAGGCAGGAGCAAGCCAGCGTTTGGTGGTCCCCCAATGCCACTGGAAGTTTCTACTGGACTTGGCTCACGACATTCCATTGGCAGGTCATTTAGGAATGACAAAGACAGATGACTGGTTGTTAGCCCATTTTTGCTGGCACCAGAGAGGAGTAAAAATCAGAGAATTTGTCCAGTCCTGCCACACTACCAAAGCATCTGGCAAAGCAGCAAGAGCCACAATGGCCCCCTTAATTGCACTACCACTGGTTGGGAGGCCTTGCAAGAGGATAGGTATGGACATTGTGTGTCCTTTGGATCCTCAAACCTCATCAGGAAACTGTGTTGATCATGTGACCTGGTATCGAGAGGTTGTGCCCTTGGTAAGCATCAAAATCCCTGTGGTTCGGCGAAGGCACTCATAGGCATGTTCTCTTGTGTGGGATTCTTCAAATAAATCATTTTTGATAGGGGATCCAACTTCATATCCACCCAGCCTCTGAAGAGAAAGTGGGATATTCTCTTTCCATGGCTACTATTCTCCTACAGGGAGGTCCCCAGGAACGGTGTTGGGTTCAGTCCCTTCAAGCTCCTCTTTGGCAACCATGTTAAATGTTAAGTTCTCCTGAGTGGGTGCGCGGAGGATGGGAGGGAAATCCCAAATCTCTATCCCACTATGTTCTTGGTCTCCGATCTCAGATGGTCAACTACAGAAAACGGAGCACCCAGAACCTGAAAGCTAGCTAGGAGCTCATGAAGCACTGGCATGATCAGAATACGTCTATGACTGAGTTTACTCTGGTCCAGGTGGTCTAGATCATGGAAACAGATGAGCCCAGTGCCATTCACGACACGTAGACTGGGCCCTATGTGGTACTAGAGAAAATCATTGAGATCTACTACCTCATTGGTACCGAGGCACACGCATTAGGCCTTCCATTTGAATCAGCTGAAGCCTCACTACAGCCAGGATAATTGCTCTCATCACCGATGATGAGATTGAGAAGTCTCTAGAGGGAGTCCAACTCTCCCCGGACCATACTGCGAAGCAATTGTGAGATTGCTAGCAGCTTCTGAACCAGTTTGCAGTTCTATTCTCCCTGACTCAAGGAAAGAAAGATTAGTGCATCCATGAGATAGATACTGGAGATAGTAGGCTGGTGAAGACTAGGATTCACTGGATGTCTGAAACGTTAAAGGAAACCATCAAGGAGGAAGTTTCTAAGATGCTGGACTTGGGGGTTATTGAACCCTTGCACAGCCGGGCCCTACCCTAAAAGTCCAGTAACAGGAGAACTGAAGTCCGCTCTGGCATGTACTATATTGGACTCAATCCATCACCAAGATGGTCGTACACCCCATCCCTAGTGCAGACTAGCTCATTGAACTACAATTTGCAGCCAAGTTCATGAGTACCTTTCACCTCATGGCCGGGTACTGGCAGGTCGGCCAACTGATCCTGCAAGGAGAGGACATCATTCTCCACCCCAGAAGGGCATTACCAATTCACTGTCATGCCCTTTGGATTAAAGAATGCTCCTGCCACCTTTCAGAGGATGATAAACCAGGTATTATCAGAACTTGAGGATTTCAGTATTGCCTACCTGGATGAAATTGCAATATTCAGTCAGACATTGGAAGACCACTTTATCTCATCTGTGCCAGATAGCACAGGGGCCTGTGACTTACCTGGGACACAATTGAGTGACAGTAAGAAATAACCTCTTCAGGCAAAAACCCACACAGCTGAACTCTGAGTGGGTTAGAACAACCTTGTGTATACCCGAGTAGGCGCTTGTTCAAGCGAGAGGGCAACAGGGCAAAGATTGAAAATGTGGCAGTTGAATAGTTTGGGTCGCGTTCAAGCTGGAACCTTGTATCTTTTGGGTCTCACTTCCATGCCCAGTCGGACCACAGACTCATCTCCTGAAACGGCTTCCTTCCCAACACCTCTTCCTGATGAATCCCGACTTCTGATGTTAGAAGTCACTTTACTAACACCATCACCTTCATCTACTGATACCTCCTGAGGTTCCCACCTCCTTTAATACAACCAGTACCTCTGTGCACACGCCCATCCTGAGTTTGCCATCACTACTCAGTTTCCTCCAGTACTACCTCCTCCGTCTGTTTACTCTCTCCTCCAGATGTTACCATGTCCTCTTTATTCTCTTTTTCCTCTGTCTACCCCCACCTTGATCCGTGGTATCCTGCAGCACCACTTCCTGTTTTCCCGTCCAGATGTTAACACCTCATCTATATTCTCTGTTACTAAAGCAATCATCACCTTTGTCTCCTTCAGTATCCCCTCGCCTTTTGTTGGGCTTTCTCTCCAGATCTTACCACCATCTCTGAAGAAATGTCTGACACCGTGTAGAGGTTCAGTCCTTTATTTCAGCGGAGCTCCCCAGAGCCCAACATCGCACTCCTCAGCGATCTCCCAACCGTCACTCTCGCTGGTCACGCGGCTGCTTTCTCTACATCAGTCCGCGAGACCAGCTGTCAGCAACGTTCCAACCCAAGCTCTACACATCTTTCCCCTTATACAAAATATAATATAATATAATAATAATAATAATAAAACCATAACCAATTATACTAAACCTAAAGTATTCTATTACATTTCACTTAACCAAAACAGTCTTCATATAGAGATATGCCAAACATACTATTTTCTAAACCAAAATCGGAACATTTAAATATTGAATTTACTCTCTGTAAAATCCTCAAGTTTCTGTTTCATAATCTCTCATCCACACAGGCTTTGACTTATGTCTATGTGAACTATCTTCTTTCACTCTTACATCTGTATCCTTCATTTCCACTTCCACATCCACCATTCCCTCTTTCACTTCCTCTTCAACTACTTTTTTTTTTCATTCTCTCTACTTTCTTTCACTGTATCTTCGCTCTCCGTCCTTGCTCTTGCCAACCTTCCTTTTGACCAAACTTCACCCCCCTCCAAGACCACCACATTGCTTTTAACCGCACATATCTTTCTTGGACCTAAAAACTTACTTTCTACACACTTATTCACCAACCTAGGATTTTTAACATACACCATCTCCCCAACCTTCCACTCTTGTTCTTTCACTCTCATCCTGTCATCAAACAGTTCTTTGTTCTTTTCCTGATTCAATTTAATTAATCTCATTATTTGATCACGATCCACACTGACCACCTTGGCCATTCCCAGCCATCCTGGACACAGTCTCGTACCAGGTTCCCTACCTTTCATTGACACAAATGGGGATACACCAGTTACCGAGTGGGGCGTAGTGACATAACTCCATGTTAACATCTTCAACACCTCCCTCCATGGTTGTTTAGACTTCATTGCCAATTGTAGGCCCCCTTTTATGTACCTGTTGATTCTCTCCACTAGACCATTAGCCTTGGGATTATACAGTGCAGTCCTAGTGTGTTTTATGCTGTAACTCGCCAGAAAGCTCCTCATTGCCACTGACACAAACTGTACCCCATTATCAGACACTATTTCTTCTGGCACCCCTTCCTTAAGAAATACTTTTTCCAAGAAACCAATTAACTCCTTAGTCGTCACTTCTTTCACTACTTCCCATTCGAACCATTTAGAATGGAAGTCTACTACTACCAATATAAATTTATATCCTTCTTCCAAGCCATTCACTGGGCCCATTATGTCTACTGCCAATTTGTTCCAAGGTTGATCTGGTATCAGATTAGGTATTAGTGGGGCCTCTCTCACCACTCTGCACTTGTCGCTAGTTTGACAACTCCAACAATCCTTAACATAACTTTCTGCATTTTTGTCAATTCCCGGCCACCAATAGTTTTGCCTCAACTTCCTTTTCATGGCAGCTTCCCCTGGATGACCTTGATGTGCCAATTTCACCAATACCAATCTAATGGTTTGAGGGGGAACCAAACACCTACCCCTCCTCAATCTGCCTTCACACAAATTCAATTCCTCTCTTATCTCCCACCATGTATTGAATTTATTCTCCAGCACTTTTTTATCCAGCCACCCTTTCACCGTCCATTCTTTTATACGTTTTAGGTCCTCATCTGACTCTTCTTCTCGTGTCCACTCTTCTCTACTGACTGCACCTTGTATTTCCGCCACCACTGACTCCTCTTCTACCTCTTTCTCTTCTGTCCTGTCACTTTCCCTTGGTAGCCTAGACAAGCAGTCCGCCACCACATTTCGCTTCCCCGGCAAGTAACTCACATCAAAGTTAAAATTCTGAAGTCCTAAACCCCACCTGCTTATTCTCGGAGAACCCAACGCCCACCTCCCACTTTCAAAGAGCTGCACCATGGGTTTGTGGTCCGACCTGACCACGAATCTTCTTCCCCACAAGAAGTACTTAAAATGATTTACCGCCCAGAACATAGCCAAGGTTTCCCTTTCAATGACGGAATATTTACACTCCGCCCCTCTTAGCGTCCTAGACGCAAATGCAATAACTCTTTCAGTATTATCTTTGTCATACTGCACCAACGTTGCCCCCACCCCCAACATACTCGCATCAACCACCAACACACTTTTATCCTTGGTGTCAAATCTTCCTATAGACGGTGCTTCACTCACTGCATTCTTAATACACTCAAAAGCTTCCTCACATTCTTTTGACCATTCAAATCTCACACCCTTCTTAAGTAACACTCTAAGAGGAGTTGATACTTTGGCAAAATCCTTCACAAATCTGTGATAATACTCTGCCAGCCCTAAAAATGATTTGACCTGTTCTTTATCCCTTGGCACCGGTGCATCCCTCAATGCTTCCACTAGATTCTTCTTCGGTCTCACTCCCTGTTCATCAATTTCATGTCCTAGATACTCCACACTTCTCACTGAAATCTTACATTTACTCCTTTTCACCGTCAGCCCTGCCTCACCCAATCTGTTCAACACCTGTTTCAACACTTCATCATGTTCCTTAGAGGAACTAGCATATATCAAAACATCATCTTGGAACACAATAATGTTTTTCACTCCATCCAGTACTGTCTCCATCACCCTTTGAAATACCGCCGCTGCCGAAGCAAGTCCAAATGGCATCCTACAGTACTTATATGTTCCAAATATCGTTATAAACGCTGTTAAATGTTGACACTCTTCCGTCAATGGAATTTGATGATACGCTTGAGAAAGGTCAATCACTGAAAATACTTTGGCATTGTTCAACACAGATAATTTATCACCAATTATAGGTAATGGATGCCTATCCACCAGGATGCTCCTGTTAAGATCTCTCAAGTCTACACAAAGTCTGATGTCACCACTCGCCTTTGCAGCTACCACCACCGGCGACAACCATTCCGAGCTTTCACATCTTTCTATTATTCCTCTTTGAAGCAACGACTCCACCTCCACCTTCAGCTTCTCACTTATTTCATGGGGTACTGGCCTCACCTTATGCACCCTTGGGCTTGCGCCCGCCTTCAACCGAATTTGGTGCTCAAACCCTTTCAACATACCCAACTCATCCTTAAATACCATGGGATACTCCTTCTCCCACTTGTCCTTTACTTCTACCACATCAATCGGTCTCTCTGCATTCGCTTGGATTCTGATCCCTAATTTCCATTGTTCACTCCAACCTAGGAGTGTTGATCCTTCTTGTGTCACATATACTTCTGCTTCACAGCTTCTACCCTTATACTTAATGGAGGCCTGGAACATTCCTACCATCTCAATCTTCACGTTTCCATATGCATAAGGTTCAATGTTATGTTCTTTCAACAATTTCACGTCTCCCTGCATGCAACTTAGAAAAGTTGCCTCTGACATTAATGTCCACGGTGAACAACTGTCCACCTTCATGGTCACCACTTTTCCATTGACCATGAATACATCTGTGGGTGCACCTCCTTGACTTGACACTTCAGAAATCTCCAGCACATGCTTTGTCCGGTTGCATAGTTCCGATTCTTGTTCCTCTATTTCTTCTTGCACCTTCCCTCCCATTTCAATGTTCTGCACCACTCCTGATTCCCGACACACCCTCGCAAAATGGCCCTTCTTCTTGCACTTCAAACACGATATATTCTTGGCGGGACAGAACATACTTGTGGAAATGTGGCGGTTACTTCCACACTTGTAACATCTTATTTCCTTGTTTGTAACAATCTTACGGAAACTCTTTACAGCAGCCACTTCTCCCTCTCGCTTGTCTCCCTTCATGGTTGACATATATTTATGAGTTTGTTCCATACTCCTCGCTGTTTCAATGGCTGATTCCAGTGATGCATCCTTTGACAATAGTCTTTCCTGTATTTTTACATTATTGGTGCATCTAACCAATTGGTCTCTTATAAGGGAGTCTGTGAGCAAACCAAATTCACATGTGTGGCTCAACGACCTTAGTGCCGCAATAAAGTTCTCTACTGGTTCCTGTGGATCTTGTACCCTCTGAAAGAACCTATGTCTTTCGAACGTTATGTTCTTCTTGGCTTCAAAATGGAGTTCCAATTTTTTCTCAGCCATTGAGTATTGGTCCATTTCACCTTGGCCTTGCTGCACGAGATTAGGCAATCCATCATACACACTTCTGCCCTCTGTTCCTAAGTTATGGAGCAGGATAGCTTCTTTCCTCGCCGCTGCAAACTTATCACCCCCTATTGCAATCAGGTAAGTGTCGAACAATTTCTTCCACCTGTCCCATCTTATTGGCAGAGTTCCGGGTTCTGACAGAAATGGAGGGGGCGGTGACATACTAGCCGCAGCCATAATTGTGTATTATATTTCAATATATATATTCCACCTGGTTCTATGTACTAAGTTGCACACTGGCTGTATCCTTGTTGCCCCAATAATTTTTTTTTTTTTTTTTTTCTCTGCCACTTGGGTATGCACTTTCCAAAAGTTCCACTAGGTGGCACTGTATTTATGTGTGCCTCCTCTTCTTTCTGTTGTCCCCAGCCCCCTCTCCCCCTCCATTCTCCTCCTCACCTTTTTATCTTCAGGGGACTGGGAACCTCAATACCTCACAGTTTCTTCTGGTGAGTTGGGAAGGATGAAGAACTCCACTTCACCCCCGCCTCAGCGACCGTCTCCAATGCAGCTCAGATGTCACTGCCGAGACAGCCCCTCTGCAGCCGCCGCGGAGACCGTCTCCCCGCAGCGTCACCCTCTGCCGCTGAGGACGCTTCCTGCAGCCTCCCCCACTTTTCTCCCTGCTACGCGAACACTCGTAGCCGAAGGGATTATCCGAAAGAGGTCCCGACACTGACGTTCGTGTCAAGGAACCACTCCGGCGGCTCCGTGGCGAGCTCCGCTCCTCGTCGCCAATGAAGAAATGTCTGACAGCGTGTAAAGGTTCAGTCCTTTATTTCAGCGGAGCTCCCCAGAGCCCAACATCGCACTCCTCAGCGATCTCCCAACCGTCACTCTCGCTACCACCACCTCCAGGCAGATTCTCTCCATTCCAGTTGTTACCATTTCCTCTTTTTTCCGCCTTAACCCTCCCCACCTCCTTCTGTTCGCCTTTGTGGCCTTCCCTCCAGTCTCCTCCATCCCTGCAGCCAGTGCCCCTCCCACCGCTCTCCATTCTCCAGCTTTCTCCATGCACAAGCCTCCTGGACCCTGTAACCCACATTGTCAGATTGGCCTGCTTGGCCTATATAAGCAGATCATCTCGCCCCCTGGGTCATCTACAGCCTGAGGGTCTGCACCTGTGATTCCAAATTGCTGGAGGCCTGGGATTGGCTGTTAATTTAGCCCCACCTGTCTGCTATTGAGGCTGAGGGCCAATCCTAAATTTATACATGTAGACCGGTTGACAGATTGCATTTAATTATCTGTGTATGAAGTGGCTGGAAGAGCTGCCTGTAGATCATGTAACTGTTGGAATGTTCGTAATGTCTGGGTATAGAGAGAGATCATGCATGGATAGCCACTGCTTGTGAAGGTGGCACACAGAGCCATGGATGAGGATTGTGGATGTCTGTAGAGGGTATGGATAGCTGTGGCCCATGCCTCGTTGAGAGGTGCAAAGGAGGCAATGGGGTGACTCAAGAAGAGGCTGGAACAGTAATCCATTGCCTAGGCAATGCTGAGTGTTTTGGTAGAGTGAAAGGTGGGATAGGAACAGATTTTTTTTTTACAGGTGTTCATGAGTGAAAGACTAGATGAAAATGCAGTGCAGGGGATGAAGTGCTGACATTTCAGGTCACTGTCAAGGAGAACCCGCAGGTTGCGAGCCTTGAGCAATAGGAAAGAGAGGTCAGGAGGGAAGAATATTGGAAGGGGGTTCGGAGCTTGACGTTGGAGGCTGGGAGAAATATAACTTTAGAATGAGCAGTTATCGGATAGGCAGTGATGGCGGGGGAAAACTCAGGGGTAAATGGGGAAAGCAGAACATGATTTGATTACCCTTCATGAACAGATGATATGAAAGTGGAAATGGGGAGATGTGCAAAGATGGAGAATGTGAAGTAGAGGAGACATGTGTTAGTTTGACTTTCGCATCATTTCTTTTAATCACGCAATAGTAAAGCTCCTCTCTATCACTCTAGATTTTTTAATGCTATATCCCTCCTCTCTGTCGAATTTGAGTAATGGGTAAATTAAACAAACGTGTTGATTATAATATGAAGCAAACAGTGGGTTATAGGATATTATAGGTTATTTATGACGTGCTTAATACCCAGAGATTTCTAAGCGCGGCCCAGGGGATCGAACCAGTGTTGCTCCGTATGCTATTTTTTCCAAGGCAAGCACGTTGCCCCTGAGCTATCCTCCCGGGACTTTAATAATCACAAATAATGATGTGTGTTAATGTTTACAAAGACAGACCATTGATAATAAACATAGTAAAAATACATCTGTACAAAGTGCTGAATGAAAGTCTACTACCTAGGTATGTTAGTAATGGTAAGTGTCTACGAACAATAACGCACATACATTCAAAGTATTTTCTGGGTATGAAGCGCCGGGTGTTTTCTTCGCAGAAGGTTCACAAATGACCCCTGTGAAAACATTGCCATTTCGTAAAAAGCATTGGCAAAACGAATATTTGTGTTGTTTGAGTAGTTTTGGGGATTTTACAGGTACAAGCATGAATGAAGTAAACAGGATGAGTAGGATGAGTGTGTGACATGCTGGAGAGAGAGAGCCATTGTATTGGGAGACATAGGTTAATGGAGATAGGAGGAGTGTGTGGGGTGCTGAGGTAAGCTAGGGTGGTTAAGACACTGGTATGTGCTGGAGAATGTGTAGGGTGCAAGGGTGCACTTGATGAGGGGTGTGCCTGGTGAATCAATAGTTCTGGGATGTGATATAATAAGCTGGGGGAGCGGGAGTGGGAGAGCTTCTGCTGTGGTAAATTATTTACGGTGTGGTGCTTGGGTGAGAAATGGTGGGTGGAGTGAACTTCTGTTGAGATTTGGCGGGTGTAGCAATGGGGTAGGTACTGCTGAGGTGAGGTATTTGGACTGCTGGGCTACAGTGGTTATGTTGGGTCTATGGTCTACTGCTAGTCTACTGCTAGAGTGAGTGAGGGGTTGTTCATGCATGTGCCTCTGTAGGGAACTATCTGGGGTGAGATACGGTTGGTGGGCACTTCTGGTGCAGTGAACTAGGATTCTGGGCGTGCTGCTGGGATGAACCAGTGTGGGATGCTAGAGTATGTGCTGTGGTGACTTGGCTTGGTGAGCTAGGGTCTTTGGTATACTGGTGCTGAGTTGATGTTAAGGTGGGCTTGGTTGGATGAGCTTGTGCTGGGGTGAGCCAGAGAGGGTGGACGTTGTGCTGGGTTGAGCCAGTGAGGGTGGCTTGATGTCTTGCTGGGGAGAGGGGGATTTGATTGGATGTATGTTGTGGTGGGGAGAGCTAGGTTGGCTGAGTGGGGAGCTGGGTGACCTAGATTGGCTGGGTGGGGTCCCGGGTGAAGGAAGGGGGGTGGGGTGCTAGGATGAGTTATGGTGGTTGGGTGGGGTGCAGGTATGAGCTGGAGGTGGGCCTCTGAAAGGCCATGCTGCTCACTCCTCTTTTTGTTCTGCTGATGGGTCTGTGTGATGATGAAGTCCCTGTGCTTACAGCTTCTGTCTTGCTCAGCTCTCTGTTTGGTGTCTGCACATAGTTTGTCATTTTGAGGCAGTCGTTTCTTTGCCGTAAAATGGAGCAAAAAAAACTGCTGCAAAATTGGATTCAGTGAAATTGGCCTTCGAGTAAAAAGGGAATTTCCAAGAAATATTCATGCTTACATTCCTGGAGGCTAAGTGGCACCTCACCCCATTTGTTAGGCCGTTCCCTAGAGACTTGCAGCTGTTTGTACTTGCTTTGTACTTGCTCACACTGTGTAATTATTATACAGTTTTGATCAAACCCCACATGACTTAAGAATTCCTAAGTACTTGAAATGGCCTTGAAAAGAGGAAGGCAAACATGTCAGTTTAATGATTCACCATAATAAAGGGTAGTGGCAAGTAAGATAAGTAACAAGAAAGGACCCCGAGGGTGGGATGCGTATGCACACAAGTGTCCGCCTGACAGGGTTCGGCTCCCCAAACTAATTAAAGGTGAGTCACAACTTTGCGGACATGCGGACGTGTTATGTGTTCTACGGACACCTCCATTTTGATTGTGGACAATACCAACAGGGAGTGTGTCCTTAGGACACCCCATTCTGGTTAATTACGGACAGGCAGACAGGTTATGTGTCCTATGGACACCCCCATTTTGATTGCGGACAGTCCAAACAGGCATAGTGTCCTTAGGACACCCCCATTTTGGTTAATTGCGGACATCCGGACAGTCGTACCGTCCGCAGACACCCGAACAGACTTTAAAAAAAAAAACAGAGACATATAGGAACAGTATACATAATACTTTATTAATGAACAAAAATATAGAAATTATGAGATCGGGAAGCAGAAATGTAGACATGTACAGGGGAATTAGGTTTTTTTACATGTTGGATGGTAGGGGAGGAAGGTATTGAGGTCTCAACATAATGTTTTTGGTGATGGGATTTTTTGGGGATGGCTGAATGGGACATGGAGAAGGGGTACAGGTGCACGTGGGACAGTGCGATTGAATTTTATCCATGATATGGTTTTCTACAAAGATATTCAAAATAATTAAATTAGTCATTCATTGATCAATTTTTTGTTCTAAATGCTGTAAATGATTGTCACAGTGTGTGTTTGCTGGTGCATTAGTACATGATGTACTGTTTGAGTATTTTTCTTTTTTTCTGTATGTACTGTTAAAGAAAAGAAAAATGTGTTAGGTACATATAAAATAATATGTATTACTTGGCTTACTTTGAAAACTGCAGTGTTTACCACTAGTATCACTGTCTTCACTCATTTCATCCTGGGGAAAATGTTCTTCAAGCCACTCCAGAGTGCTAGCCATTTCTGTGTAAAAACAAGATAAATTATTTTTTAGTGTATCCTACTAAAGACAGTTTATAACTATAGGAATTAATGTAGTTTACTTGCCAGTTTGTTTTTTAGTTTTGCGGTTACTGCTTTGTAGGTGTGCTGTTGATAGTTGGTTTGCAGTTTCTGTATAAAGCATCAGTGAAGTAATTCTACTGGAGGCATATGTTTTATTTTTCTGGTATGTTCCATTATGTTTCATATGCTATGTAATTGGACTGTTGATGTCTTACATATACATTTTGTACTTCTTATTTATTTTTTATTGTCATTTATTTATATGCTGCTCTTTGAACCTGTTCAGTGTGTTTGTTGTATGATACAACAATGTAAGATACCCCCTGAGCTTTTGGACAGTGTTGATGTTGAGCGAAACTGTCCATGGACATCGCATGGTCCGCGGACATTGCGGCCACTTGCATGGGAAAGGGGGTTCACTATGCTGTATGGTACATCTATATGAACTAAGGGTATCTAGTAAAAACCTATCAAATTCATGATATCTATATCTATATTCAGTGAAAAAAATGTGTTTAAGGGATGTTATGGTTAAGTTGCACTACTAAAAACCTATGAAATTCAGTAGAAAGCGTTGTGGTTACAAGTAAAACCGAAACCCCCTGAAATTTGCCATTTATGGTAAGCTAAGCAACCATAACTCGCGCCACCAACGTGCACTGCTAAGAATAATACCCATGACATATAGTTGATGACATCACTGAAGACATCACATGTGCATTTACTTTTCATAGGAAGTCCCTACAAGGGGTTGTGAATGTAATGTTGGCAAAAAAGTGTCAGGGGTAATCGGAAGATGTGTGATGAACTACACACTTCATTACGCAATGTACTGCTCCAAAGAATATTCCATTGCAGTGTTCTTTCTAGTACAGGAACCTACTCATACAGAAACGTAGACATTGGCCCTCATTACAACCCCGGCGCTAAACCATGGCGCTATTAGCACCATGGTTGGTGCCAGTGTTGTAACGAGTCCGCCATGGTGGAATGGGGAAATACCGCCCCGTTCCAAGGTTGGCGGGGTGGTATTTCCCCATTCCACCATGGCCCTTCCCCATTCCCATTTTCGCCCCATAGGGCTCACTGGGACTGGGGAAGGCGCTAAGTACGCTAACGCAAATTGTGGTCCGGTAATTAGCACGGAGGTCCCTTTGCGGCACCCTACTTTAACGGATGGTAAAACCAGCCGTTAAGGTCGGGTCCCGCAAAGGGACCTCGTAATCAGGTGTTAAGGGTTTAACGGCACCGACACCTTTTACAGCGCCGTTAAACCCTTAACGCCAGGGTCGTAATGACCCCCATTGGCTGCAGCATACACCATAGAGGTATAATATTTGTAATTTTCCAATGTTGGAGAGTAAAACGGTGAATGCTTCTGTATCAGACTTTTCCATACTCTGAAACATATACTAAGTAGGTAATAATGCTACATATTTGTACTACTACACACAAAACATTAAGAGACCCCAATGCATACACATATGAGGCTTATACAGGGAGAGTAAAGTAAGTAAACAAGAAGCACTGTCATTAGCAACTGTGTATAACCAACATGATTATCTTTCACATAGAAATGATTGCTGTGTGTCAGGCCTGCTTCTTCCCCTATGTATGTGCATCATAAGATGTGATTGAACTCTAAGGAAAGTACTGTAAGAACATATGAGAATGGAAACATCTACCAATGTAATACCTTTTGAAATTTAAGTTTCTGACTGTCCGTGAATAAACCTACCTGGCCAAGATATGTCAGTGAACAAAAAAAGAAAGGGCTAGACATGTGATGTCATCAGTGATGTCATCAATCATATTTGTGATGTCATCTTTAATGTCATGGGTGTTATTCTTAGCAGTGCATGGTGATGGCACATGTTATGGTTGCTTAGCTTATCTTCAAAGAGAATACTCAATGGATGTACAGAATGTGGATTATTAGATGTTAAAAACAAGCCTGAGTGAATTTATTTAGATGTCCCAGGAATCACCCAGATTTTGGGGTAATGCATGTTTTGACAGATCCCCCAAACCTTTCCTAATTTTAGGGAAGGCAATTTGAGTTTCTTTAAATATAAATATTTAAAAAAACACCTACTCCTGTTCAGGTTTACTTGTCCTCCATGCTTCTCAGCAGCAATAATCGTGGTCCAGCACAATCAGTGAAGTCACCCCTCTTTTATGTTTACCCCCTTAATCATAACAGAGCTTTCTTGACATTGCTAAAACGCCTGGTAGGGGTTTGTGTGTATGTTTTCAAATGATTCACTGCATTGTGAAGGCTCTAGACTCCAGCCGATAGAATAAACATGCTCCAGTTATGGGGGTCTCCTGAATAATTTGGGAGTGCCAGCCACCTGCAAGTAGATGTGGGCTGCCCAAGCTCGAAGGCTAGACCCACAAGTATTTGAAAATGCCTTTTCAGAACATTCACCCAGCACTAGCCCAAAATATTTTATTTGAACGAAATAGCACTATTTGTATTTGTATTTTATTTATTTATATAGCACACCTGACCCAAGGGCATCAAGGCACATGATTTAGGATAGAGACGTAGTACAGATTTGCAAATAGTATATAGCATAGGGAATAACTTACAAGAGTCATATACATCTAAGATACAATTTCAAATTATAAGGATAATGTGATTAAAGTAATGTACAACATATGGAATCATTTACAAGAGTCATTTACAAGTAAGATACAATTTTGAATTATAAGGACTTCAAATTACATATGTACAACAGAAAACAATGGGCCTGGACATAAGGGAGGTTAGCGAGCAGACTGACTCAAGGGGTGGTCTTTGCCAGACAGCCACGCTTTAGCCTGTGCTTTGAACGCTGGGAAGGATGGTTCCGCTGTGAGGGGGTGAGGTAGTGAGGTCCAGAGTTTCGCTACTAGGACTGGGAAGCTGCCACTCCCTGATCTCTGAAGGTTAAAGAGGGGTATAGAGAGGCAGTTAGACTGGGCAGTTCTGAGAGGTCTGTCAGAGGTGTGTATAGTAAATCTATTGGCCAGGTAGCTGGGTGCTTGGTCGGAGAGGCATTTATGAGTTAGTGCAAGGGTTTTTAGTGATACTCTTTGTGTTACTGATAGCCAGCCGAGTCTCCGTCTGGTGTTGGAGATGTGTTGGTTCCTAGGGATGTTTAAAGCAGCTCTAATAGCATTGTTTTGAAATTTGTTGAAGTTGCATTGGTTAGTACCAAGATAGAGGGCGTTGAAATAGTCAATTTTAGGCATTACCAGGGTCATGGCTAATATGGTGCAGTTGTCTGGTAATATGAAAGGGCGGCAGGCTGTAATGAGCTTGCAGGTTTACGCTGCAGCGGAGGATACTGCGTTGGTTTGCCTAGCGAGGGAAAGGGTTGAGCCGATGTAAATGCCTAGGGTTTTGGTGTCCTTTGTAACATTGATGATGTTGCCATCAATGACAAAGGATTTGAACACAGGGTCAAGTTTGATGAGTGCTTAAAATGAGAAGCTCGGTCATCATTGAGACAGAGTTTGTGTTGCGCCATCCATGCTTGGATGACTTGGTAGATGGAGTAAACAGCAAGTGTGTCGGCTGAATGGTCAGCAATAATGGGAATGAGTATTTGGGTGTCATCCGCATAGTTGGTGTATGTGACACCCAGATAATCCAGGATATTGAAAAGTGGCCTAGTAAACACATTATAGAGTGTGGGGGAAATGCACAATCCTTGTGGTACCCTACAAGTGACAGGTGAGGTTCCGCGGCTGCTGATGGGGAGAAGATCCTCATAGACCTGTTGTCGAGGAATGAGCTAATCCAAGCTGCAGCTTTGTCAGAGAAGTGGCCATTAGTTTGAGGTGTCGACAAAGGATTTGGTGATTTACAAGGTCGAACGCTGCAGATAAATCAAGTAGGAGTAAGAGGGCAAGTTTACCCTTATCTTTAATGTCATCAATCTGTGTTTTAAGATCAATCAGGGCAGTTTCCGTTGCGTGACACGGACGGAACCCTGATTGTCTAAATCCCAGGAGTTTGTTGGTTTCCAAGTAATCTTGGATCTGCAGGTATGCAGCTCGATCAAGAATTTTTTGCAAGAATGGCACTGTAGTGATGGGTCTGTAATTGGTGGGAATTTTAGCATTCAAAGAGGGTTTTTTGAGAAGCGGGATGACCCAGGCGTCCTTTAGATTGTCGGGGACAATCCCAGAGCTGAATAAAGAGTTTATGAATGTGGTAATGAAGGGCACTAGATTATGGGCGGCCTCCTTGATAATAGGGGCAGGACATACGTCACCTTGGCAATTAGTAGGTTTAAGGCTGTTAATGATATTTTCTACTTCAGTGATAGTGAAGGGCGAGAAGCTAAATGGTTCCTGAGGGTAGAGGTTGGTATTAGTTCTGAGCTGGTGGGATTTGTTTTGTGAGTCGATCTGCATGCTAGTTTTTTTGTTGTTAATTTTGATTTGGAGAGTAGCTATTTTACCAAGGAGCGCCTTCTGAATATTGGCGCACCAGATGCTATCTTTAGTACAAGTGTTGGGAGAGGGGACCGGGGATTCCAGTTCTTTTAGTATTTTGAATAACTCCTTAGTATTTGATTTGGCTTGCTCGGTGCGCTTGTTATAGGTGTCTTTTTTTGCCTGAAGTATAGCCTCTTTGCAGTTCAGCGTGGCTAGAGCTAAGCTCGCTTTGTTGATTGCGGTAGGGTTACCTTTCCAGCATGCCTCAAGGTTCCATTTTTCTTTGCAAAGGACTCTCAGCTGAGGTACTGAGGTGAGCCCGTGGTTTAGGTTTTCTTGATTTGATATGAGCAATGTGGTCTAGAGCATTTGACAAAGTCTGATTAAACATGTCGACCAGGGCAGTTGGGTCAGTGCAAATGGAGGCGTGTTCACTGAGGGCTAGAAGGATTAGCAGGAGTAGTTTTTCACAGATTATGTCTCTCTTGTTTCTGGTGGAGATAGCAGGTGCTATGTCAGGAGTGGTATGGCTAATTTTGGTAGCGATGCTAAAGGTGATTAGGTGGTGGTTTGTACAGGTGCAGGGTTGATTGGAATCAACATTAATTTCTCAGTTAAGGCCAGAAATCCAATCGAGGATTTTGCCCTTGGAATGGGTTTGCTCATCGATATGTTGCAATTGGCCTAGGTTGGATAGCAAGTTATTGATATTGTGGGCTGGGGCATCATTAGGGTCTTGAAGACCAAGATTGAAGTCGCCTAGCACAATGATTTGTGATTTAGTTTTGGTATTCGTGGTAAGGATATGAGATAGGTCTTCAGAAAATGTAGAGATAGAACCCGGTGGCCTATAGATTAGATGGAGTGTGATAGTCTGACTAGGGGCTACAGCTAATTTGACTGTAAGTATTCCCGCTCACGTGATTTGTTGTGCAGTGGAGATACAGAGATTGATAGAATTTTTATGAATGAAGGCAATGCCACCTCCTTTGGTCTGACTGGTATTGCAATCACTTCTAATGATGGTATAACCTGTGGGGATAGCTAGAGACAGGAGTGGTCCAGAAGCAGAGAGAAGCCAGGTTTCAGTAATGTCAATGAAATCAAGATCATGTGTAAGGATGAGGTCGGCCATATCAAGTGCGTGATCAGTCAGTGACCTGGCATTTATCAGAGCCCCCTTGACCAGGGTCATAGGAGCGGGTACCGTGCTTGTGTCAAGATTGATGATTGTAATTAGTGAAGGTGGTGGTGTACTGTAGGCTGTTACGGTAGGAGGAGGTGGGTTAGAGTGCCTGATATTATTTATGTGGTGGTAGGAGGCATGCAGGAGTCTGGAGCCAAATCTGAGGTTCCTCACAGGTGCAGTGCATGGTTGTTTAGGTTTAGGTTTGGTGGAAAAGTGTTCAAGCCACAGGGCTGGTGAATTGAGCTATAGGTTGGTAGAGTGTGTAGAAGGAGTCAGAGCAGAAATGAGGCGAGGCTGCATGTTTTTGTACAAGGTGCTCCTCGAGCTTTGTCTAAATGTGGTGGGAAGCGCGCTGAGCCTTAGTTGGGAGACGCTGGTGGGCAAGGTTTGTAAGAGGGAACTGATGTGTGGTGAAGTTGCTAGTGTGGCGTAACTGTGGAATGAAAGTACCACTGTCAGTACAGTTAAGTCGAGGAGGAGGCGCAGTGCCAGATGATTGGCGGTGTGGGGTGTGTGTGTACAAAGCATAATGGCAGTGCCAACAGAGGCTGAACAAAGTTGAGGGCGGTCACAGGGGCAGTGTGCCAATTACAGCTGGTAATAGTTTAACAAGGGCACAACGACTGACCCGGGCATCCTGCAAGTCAGACCGAATGGGAGAGTACACGGTACAATAGGGAGGTAAGTGAAGCGACATCAATGTCAGTAGGCGAGGAGCATCAGAAGTATGACGCAATTAACTAGGCAGTAAAGCTACTAATTGAAAAACCTGCTAAAAGTGCACTTCCAGAGTGCGTACTCGCTGCACTTCAGTTCAATAAGGGATAAGTGCGGCAGTTCAGCAGTGTCTGGGGTGGGCAATATGCTAGTAGTGCCTATTAGTGTTGGGGTGAAACATGGGGAGTGAGGGCGGAGCAATAGGATATTAGGGACAGATCACGGGCATATAACAATGCAGACTAGACAGAATGAGTTCATAATGATTGACATTGGACACGATATCACAGCCCTTATATCTGTCAAATTCTAATGCTGTTAAAACTTTAAGAATAAACCTGTGTGGGTATTTGTAACATCCCCGCGTTGTGTGAAGGTCGTCCTCTGTGATTGGTGGGTCATCTCTGTTGATCACCACTAGAGTGAACATCTAAAGGTGGTAACAATGCCCAGGGATCATATTCTATTAGAAAATGTGTACTTCTGAGTCATACGCGCGTGTGGTGCTCTATAAAAATTTAAAATACATAACAAATAAATAAATAAATAAATAACAATAATCCAGATTTTCTGTATGGCTGTGATCCCTAGATTTCAGTGGAGATGTCTCTTTTCCATCGCCGGCGCATTGCAAAAAAAGTAGAGGAGGCCTGTGAGCAGCAGCGTCAATGAATAACATTACCCCCCCACTCCCCTGGCAAGAAACCCAATATAATGGCTAGGAGCCTCGATTAGGAAAATGTAACAAAGCAGCAGAAGAACAGGATTACCACCACAGTAGCTTGCTTGCAGCTATCCACAAACCAAGCAATGCCCCATAAAACAACTAAACATACATACTAAAAACACATATAAGCAGTAATTGCTTTTCATTTTGGAAAAGAACAGCAGTATTCTGTACGACAACATCCATTACCAGTAGATTATTCATTTCTCCTCCTCCCCTTGCAAGCTGTTATAAATACCTCCCGAGGCTGGAATTGGTTCCCGCTGTGTGGGAAGTGGGCCATAGCAGAAACAGCTTGCACTGACACTATTGTAATTGCTACTGTTCACTGCTACCCATTAAAATGTTATCAGTCTACGTGAACTGTGCATGCAATCATTAGCTACAGGGGAGATCAATAAACTTGACTAGAATGCATAAATAATCCACCAGCCAATCCCCTACCGGTTTACAGGACATTTGTTTATTGAGTTAAAAAAAATGTTTTATTAACGGACATTTTATTTACAATTACGCATAAAGAAAGTTTTCAAACCTTAAGTGGGCATTATTTTAGTGTTGCGGTTATTAACACATATGGTTGTGTCCTTTAACACGTGAATGAGGAGGCATGTATAGAGCATCAATGCACAGTGAATTGTTTCTGGGCGAGCAGGGTCGCAAATACCCATGGGATGCCTGGGTTTCTGGAATGTACACTATAGACTGTTTTTGGCCATTTCTGAATGAGCGCTGCTACCATTGAATGGACAACTCTGGATTTTAACACCAATAGTAACCATACGTGATCTTGGTGCCAGACTAACCCTGAATCCAGAAGGGCCTAATATCCCTAGATCAGAACAGCCATGCTTTTGAGAAAGCTCAAGAGGTTCTGAAGAAGACCAAGGGAACAGTGAGACGAAGGTTATACAGTTTTTATACCGAAATATTTTTATAAGAATAAACATATATCACATTTTTTTAACTAAAAATGTAGAGAAGGCATTTAGCGGTGGGGTAAAGGGTTAAATATTTTCGGGAAACGGTTGAGGTGGGTTTTTAAGGGTCAGAAACAGGGGCTCGGGCCCGCCGCTGAATAAAAAAAAAATATATATATATATTCTCTATAAAATGTTTTGTTATAAAATATTCAATATATGTTCATTTTTTATAAAATATTTCAGTATAAAGACAAGTAACCAAGACAAAGTTGTGATCAAAGAGTGCTTTAGTTGAAACCATGGGCGTAATTTTAGGGGGGCCTAGGGTTGTTTGTCCCCCCCAACTTTCAAGACACACCATTTTGTCCCCATTAATTTGGCTGGGGCACCTTTTCTTCAGATGTCATGCCCCTCCCCCCCAACTTTTTCAGCAAAGTTACTCCACTGGTTGAAACACATGTTAAATCAAAATAATAAAAAAATCATGCTGGACTCCATCCTCTAAGTGCAGGACTGAGTATCCAACCCAGGTTGCTCGGCATTGACTTGTCCCGAAGGTAAGCGCATTGTCCCTGACCTATCCTTGCAGTTGACCAATCATTTATGTTATCGATCATTCACTACATGTTGAAACATTTAGGAACTCTAAATGAAGCAGCGACGACAGTCATTCATTCATGAGTGTTGATTAATTAATGAAGCACCACTGATGCACTTAGCAAGCATAAGGAAACTCATTGTGATGAAATCAGCACATATCAAAATGTTTTCAAATATTTGTTATAAAAGACAAAAAACACAAAGAGGATATGAGTTTGCTGGTATCGTGCCTGCAATTTCGGCAGGATACTGGCAAACTGCCCCTACCATTTCTGCCACCTGATATCTGGAAAGGGCTGTAAATTCCCATAGGACTCCATGAATGGGATTGCAAGAATCACTCGCCCCAGTAGTACCAGTACCCGTCATTCTGGCATTCATTTGCCAGTAGGGGCCTGATTTGCTGGCAAGTCAGGCCTGTCGGTAGGTCAGTGTCCCCACCAGCAAGCTTGTTTTCTCTGGTCCAGAAAAATACTAGTGCTGGAATTTCGGGCAATTTTACTGGCATTTTACTCAGACAGGGGGAATTGAAATGAGCCAAATAGTCTTAGATGTAAAGATTTGACTTCTTTGAATGCTGAAAATGTCTTGATTAACTTATGTTGTATTATTCAATAATAAAAGAAGCAAAATGTGTAGTCCAATTTCCTTCGATTTACTGATGTAGTCTTATTGCACTTTTTGGTCAAAAGTAGATAATGGTTCTGCCTGATGTTGACATGTGTAGACAAGAACAGTAGATCGAGCAACCTGGCTCTTCAGAGGAATACAAAAGAAATTGTCCATGGATAAGTTGCCAGGAGCTGTTGTCTTGGAAGGACACAAAGCGAATGAGGGAGGAGACAAAACCCCAGCCACGTGACCAGCATTGAACTGTGACATTGTCATCTTTTGCATTAAGTTTACATATTTGCTCACGCATAACAAGAAATCAAGAACCTGCCACATCTACTATCTCAATGGCCTCTTTTCACATGTTCATATAACATCTTCAGTGTCATGGGCTGTGGGATGTATTGACCCACTCCGCTATGCTATGTGGCATCACCCTGCCAGTTATGGGCATAGAAACAGCAACAACGGCGGCAAAACCCTTGTGTGTGCCAAAAACCTACCAAAACCTACACAAAATGTGTACGTTAGCACAGAAAAAGAGGGATGCGCAACCTGCCGCCCATGGTGCATGTGCGGGAGAATAGAGCACACCTGCAGAAAAGGTGCCAGTGGGCTCCATGACCAGCAAACAGACTGCAGAGAGAAAAGCAGCACTTTGCAAATGAAACCTAAAAATGTGCCTACCATTGACATTTGCTTTGTTCCCAAAAACTCCAAACTGCCTATAACACAACACTTTTCAACATTCACAATCTTGCCTGGTGCTAAAATGCATGTATCAAATGAAACATTGTGTAACATACTAAGTTTGAAAACTGACAGCCTCTATGCCAAAATCTGGGTGCAGTACCCAGGGCTGCCTGAATGACAGCTGTCAGAGTTACTAAGGCAGTTTTAAAATGACCTAAAACTCAAAAGTCTGCTGAATTAGCAACATAAACAGGATTGTTGCCAAAAAGGAATGCAGATTTTAGTTGTGTTTTGATTATACAGATTTTAAGGACAAGAAAGAAATGTATCTGTATGTTATGCAACGGATGTGGTTTTTTCTAAAGTTTAAAAGTTAATTAGTCTGGCTGAAGTTGCAAAAAAACTTGAAAAGCAGGGTTTTCTCCTAGAAGGAAGGCTTTCTCTCAGCAGACTCTCATGGGGAGGTGTTAATTGCGGGATTTGAACAGAATCTGGTCTACAGAGAGCAAAGGAACAATGACCATCCTCCAACCCAGGACATTGAAGGTGTGAAAGGTCGTAAAACTGCTGCAACACAGGAAACTCCTGGCTGACAGAAGCAAATTCCAAAGGAGTGACAAATACTGACCATTTGGTGTTAACAGGATATGTAATGGACATTTTTACAAGGTGTATAACTTATTATCAAAAGGGGTGCAAAATCTGAAAATGGCAGATTAATTAACCAAATTTGTATCACTACCTTTGAAAACTTAGTACAGACGTGTAGCTTATTCTAAACAGGAATGGTAATTAATGTGGGTTTATGAGGTCTGTATTTCCGCTAGAATTGTGAAACTTTATACACTCATTACCATGTTAAACACGCACATTGTGGAAACTTGCATAAAAATTGAAAAGTGTGTTCATTGCGAAAAGGGCAAAAGTCTGTATAATGGGGAGACATAATCCCACAGCTACAGGGTTTTGAGGAATAGCTGCTATGTAAACTATGCAATCTGTGTATGTGATTTTATAGAGGTTGAACATGTTTACATATGTATTTTTCCAAAATTAGACTTTGGGCCTCATTCCGAGGCTGGCGCTATCCATGGAGTAAATAGCACCATGGTAAGCAACCATGGAGCTATTTACTCCATGGAAATCCGGCATGGTGAATGGAGTAATTACCGGTCCATTCCAAGGTTGGAGGGACCGGTAATTCCCCATTCACCATACCGGTTCCCCATCCCCATTCCTGCCCCCATAGGGCTCAATGGGAATGGGGAAGGAGTAAATTACGGCACCGTAAATTACGGTGCCGTAATTTACTCCAAGGTCCCTTTGCGGGTTGGATTTTTAACGCCTGCTAAAAGCAGGCGTTAAATGCCAACCCGCAAAAGGGAACTCGGAATATGGTGGTAAGTGTTAACGGTCACCGTTGCCATTAACGGTGACCGTTAACCCTTACCTCCAGCCTCGGAATGAGGCCCTTTGTGTTCCAGTGGCTAGGGGTGGATTCTCAGCATCATAAAATTATACCATAAAGATGACACTCTGTTTCTCTCCTCCTATCAAGGCAAAGAGTAGACTCTGACCCAATCACCTTTCAAATGGGCAAGCTTAGCTAAGCCGGCCCATACACCCCTTTGTGATGTCATTTTTAGGCATAAAATAGTGACAGCTTACAGCACACAAGGACTCACTGATCCAGCCACCTTCCTGATTCTGGTGAAGCACTCTGATCCAGCACTCTGATCCAGTTTTCTACTTCCAGCTTTAAATATTCTTCCAGATCCAGATGCCAAATCTCTTGCCAGTAATAGAGACTATAGATTTCCAGCAAGGCCCCAATCCTAAAATGTATCCTTTCCACTCAGTAACACCCCATGTGGGTGAGAAGGCCTTTTGAACCAGTATCCAGAAATTCTCTGGCTTGCCACCACTAGGCTTGCCTGAGGAACTCGACATCCAGGTGATCCAAATACCCACAGACTAGGAGAGCAGATCCTGTGCCAATCCAGCGACCGGCCCAGATGATCCAGTCCCGTGCCTGAGGTGCTGCCTGTCTTAGACCAGACCCACTCCATGACCAGAGCTGATGGTCCCATTTAAAAACTTATCCAGTGAGTATAAATAGGAAGAACTGTGTCCCATGGTATAATTGCATAGTCTTGTCCCTATCCAACCATCCTATCTTTCAGTCAGAACCAGTATTGTTAGGAGTATCTTAGCCTTGTCTTATCCCAAACCCATCCTATCTTCCCTTCAGAACCAGTATTGTTAGAACTATCTTTGCGCTGCCCATTTTCTCATCTGAAGAAGTCGGGTTTCCTTATCAGTTGGTCACTCTGATCAAGTGACTGTAATCCCTGTGTGGTATTCGCTTCTTCATAGTCATCCCCTCGTGTAAGCAAACTCATTTCTCATTTTTAAAAGTGCATTTCTATTTTTCATTCTCGGGCCTATTTTACAAAAACGACCTTTACTAAAAACTCCCTAAATCCCTCCGTTTTTGTGATAGAACCAAAATGTAAACTCCTACTTGTAGCCAATATCGATATCTATCCATAGCACCCACAACCGCATTCAATCGATTCTCCCGTTATCGCGAATATTGCATAATGAAAATGTTGCCGCGATTTTAAAATCCTGAGAAATTTTACATGTGAAAAATAGCTTTTAACTGGTTCCGACTTGGACCTTAAGATTTCCATTGTTTTCTGTTGACCAAATCATTGCTTGTGCTTTTGTGCAACTATCCAAAGCGGCTCCCATAAGAATTTATAACAATTTCAGCAATTTTGACCATATTTGGTGTTTTACCCCAGGCCATTCTAAAGTCAATCTTGAAAGCCAGTCTGAGAGCTGAAAGTCAATTCTGTTTTTCTCTTGTTTTTGCTAGGGGAAAGTAGGACTAATATTCTGCTTGATTTGTGCCATTCCTGAATACCTGCTCCCTCCTCCTATCTCTTTACATTGCCTATTGGGGGGTTGAGGGGTTTTGCAGGGGGAACCGCTAACCACAGTGTTATCTGATCTGAACCAACACAAAAGTATTACTTTCTGTGCTGCATTTGTTTTGCTGATTACCTACTCCTAGTGTACTAAAGATAATATTCAATGTTCTGTCACCCCATTGGTGATTGTTGTTTATCTATTAAAACATATTGGGATTAAATCTTAAATACATAAATAACTATTTAACTTTGCAAACCAGCCTGATTCCTGATTCAGTATGACCGGGGGGGGGGGGGGGTTCCAGGATAAGGGTGTGATATGAGTGGTATATCGTTCAGAATATTGAACTTTTAGACACAAATAAATAAGGATTTCAGTTGTGCACTAAATGCTGAGCTTTGACTTGGGTGTGTGCCGGATAGAAATCACTTAAAGGGAAGAGAGAAAGACAGGCTCAACGTTGCTAAGGTATTATTGTGATCAAGATGTATATGTTATTTTATTTCAATATTATTTTCCAGGATACATTCATCAAGGGTACATTGGGCCTCCGGTGCTTTGGAATATGAGATCCAGAGTATTCTGTTTGATGAGCATTTGACAGTGACTTTTTCAGGGGGATTGAGTAGCCTCTGTTGAATGAATAGTGGTTGATTGTTGTGCTCACTCTTTGTATAGGCAAATGAGGATAATGTTATCGAGTAATGACTAGACTCCTCCCTTAAGGCCCTTATCCTACCAACTGTTAATTTCTCACAGAAAGCCTCATCTCCTGTTTTTAGCTGCCATTGTTGGTTGCTTGTGTTGGAATCTTAAATGAGCCGACACGTGGCATTTCCTCATTGGAACCTCTCCCGGCCCATGGCACCATTCATCTAAGCATATGTTCTTGACAGTGAGAATTTGGGACAGTATGACACCAGATAATGGCTCTCAGCCGTCTGACTGGCTCCCAAAGAGTCAATTAACCACATCACTTGAATTTACTTTTAAACTATCGTTTGCCACACCCTGCCATTTCAGAAGCCTGTATGAATATCTGAGTCCCCTATATAAAAAAAAGCAAAATGGACAGTAAGTCCAAATAGCTATGAACTTGTCAGGCGCTGTTACTGCACCCTACTTGCAGTATAGTTCCTGTCCTGGGCTCCCCCACCAGCTCCCATCACAGTCTCTTGGCTCCTTCATCCCACTCCTACCCAGTCCCTGAGCTCTCCCCACCCCACCGCAGTCTCTGGGCTCTCCTCAACCTGCTTCCACCACTATCCCAAGATTCCCACCCATCCTGCTCCCACCACAGTCCTTGGGCTCCCTCACTCTGCTCCCACCACAGTCCCAGGGCCAGTGGCGGCTGGTGAATTATTTAAGTGATGGGGCATAAATATTCAACCCAGATATACCATAGCGACCGAGCGTAGTGAAGGCGCCCAAACCAATCAAGGGGGGATTTATGGTCTTTTCCCCCGGCAATTGTTTTAAAATAATGGGTTCAAATGTTGTATTTTAGAGCATACTTTAAAAATAAATGGGTAACAAGCCAAACAGTTTGCAATTGGCTCTGTGGGGGCCCAGAGGGCAGGCATGACTACTTTTTATCTCCAGTAAAAAGATACCATACTTGTCCCCTGGCCCCCACAGTGCCTTACACAATCAACATGAGTGTGTGTATGGAAGGCACTGGGAGGCCCGGGGGGGCAGGCATGACTATATAGATGTCCATTAAAAAGATACCATCCCTGTCCTCTGGGCCCCACAGTGCCTAACACAATCAACATGATTATGTGTGTATGCAAGGAGCTGGGGGACGGAGGGGGAACGCATGGTATTTTTGACTGGACATATATGATAGATGTCCTGTAACAAAATGCCGCCATCCCTGTCCCCTGGGCTCCACAGAGCCTCAGAAGAAGGAGAGCTGATGTTGGCAGGTGGGTAGGGGGATTGTGCAACAAAGGCATTAAAATGCCTTTTTGCACAACCCTCCTCCCCCCACTCGCCAAAACCAGCTCCACAAACCAACACAAACACACATACATTCACACAGCATATACACAGCAAGCGCGTTATCAATCACACGACCACCCATCATCATGCACTCACTCATAACACCAGCATACATGCATCCATATGCATATTTAAATATATAGTAAATGAACATAAACGTACCTCTGCCCCGGTCCTGAAGTTTCCTCCCCAGCGCTTTAGCTTCTGCATCATGAACAGGAATCGGGAAGCAAGAGTTTCCTGATTTCCTGCACATGCGTGCAGGATCCTGCGTGTGTGGGTCCTGGAATGCCTCACTCCAGGTTGCTCTGTCCGTATATGTGCAAGGAGGCACATGAGCTCCACCTTGCGACTACAGATATGCAGTTCCCCAGCCAGCATTTCCAATTAGCTATGCAAGGCTTGCGAAGCAAAACGCCCCCAGCCTTGCATGGTTCAGTGGGCATCTGCAGCTGGGGAACTGAACTGTCAAAGGGAAACACTGTTTCTCTTTGACAGTTCAGCCAGCCCAGGAGCACTCCCTCAGCTGGAAAAAGCAGCTGAGGGAGTGCTCAGTGTTTCACTGGGCTGGCTTCCCGGCTCCTCCCTTATGGAAGAGCCGCCAATAGGGCAATGTCCGAACCAAAAATGCTAGTGCGCGCCATTTTTATGTTTGTCTAAATGGGCCACTTTTTTGCCCAATACGGGCCAGTTTGATTATTTACTTCACTATGCAGCTAGTAGTGTTGACCATTGTTGCTGAATAAATATTCCTTAAATATCACAATGTGCTTACATTTAAACAAGAAACACCCCCTTGGGTACTATTCAAACAGTCTGTCACTAAAGGAATGAACTGCCATCTACAACTGTGGGCCACTTTTTCCTTGGAGTCCGAGACAGTTGTATGCTCAAGTCCGACCCTGTGAGCTGACCCTGCCCTTTTCCTCCATTTAAAAAAAAAAAACAAAGAAAACAAAATATATATATATATTTTTTTTAATGTCATGCTGGGGACTTGCCCACCCCACAGTTGGAAGACCTCTACTCTAGACAAAGTCCTCATCTTTGCTACTTACACTTTTTACAGTCTACCCAGATCCTTCCCAACTTCGACCTACCACCACCATGCTGATTGGCTCAGCATGCACAACCTCTCTCTGTACACCACATCTTAGTGCCTCTGCTCTTCCTCTGCACTCAACCTCACTCTGTGATGCTGTCCCGTGCTTCTGCATACGTTTACCCTATTTGCATAATTGCAGTGCTTTGTTGGAACCAGCTGCCCATCCAATCAACCAATCAGAAGCAGCCTGACTGTGTCATCTTCAAAGCTCAGCCTAAACTTCACCTACTTCCCCCATCCTCTGAACCTGATCAGACCACTCCCCCCAGTGCTGCATGGTAATCTAATGTTGTATATGTGTACAGTACTCCTCTTTACAGCACATTTCCCCATGGGTTTCTTTTTTTGTTTTGTTGTGTCCTTTGTTTGTGTCTCACTTTGTTCACACCCTCATACTCTGGCTCACAGCTTGTTCTTATCTTTGTGCTATTGTACAGACACCTTTCCCGGGAATGTTCACCATCTGTAAACGTGTTATTGAAAGTCATTTCTGATCAAGATCGACTACTGTGTGCCTCAAATAAATTCGGAAAGCACATACAAATGCAAGAAAATCAACCTTGAACATGTTATATCTGATTTGCATGCAGAATGTTTCTCGTAATGTCCTGTAAATGTGTTTAGCGTGCACAATAGGATGCCTCCCGTCTTGGAATTCAATGTGTAAATCTCCTTCACTATTTTGAGGCTAGGTTTTATGTTTGTTAAAGACCCAGTCTAGTGTTATCTCTGACATCCACCCCGAGAGCCTGATCCACAGAGGGTTTTCCAATGGGCTTGTGCCATTGTAAAGCTCTTCTGTGAATCAGGCCCTCAATGATTTGTTTTGTGGTTACCCTCTCTTGATTGGAGACAGGAAGGAGGGCTGGAGGCTACTTCCCTTTCCTGGTTTTCAAAATCATGATGGATTGCTTTTGCCATTTGCATCCTGTTTCTTTGCATTGCAGGCATGCAAGCCCTCAGTAGAGCATGAGTGTCTCGGAGCAAGCTATTTATGGCATCATGTCGTGCTGATCAGTGAGGAAGGGTCATGAGACTAGCTTTGTTTTAATACTGGTTATGCGCGTAAATACTTATGGTTCCACGTTTTCTTCAATGCTGTTGAAAAGGTAAATATGATATAGATGGGAGAATCACTGTTGTGTGTTTAATCAAATTGAAACCGCAGATGTTAGTGAGCAACATTACACTTTGGGCCTAATTACAAATCAGGCAGTGATTCCGCTGGAATTACCCCCCCCCCTGCTGATTTACCATTATCACCCTTTAGTCCTGTTGTATTTACCGCTGGATTACGAGTATGGTAACGGCAGAGTTAGTTCACCTTTTTGGGTTCCAGAGAACTCTGTCAGGATTTTGGAGGATTTACTGTGAGCGGTAATTCTGCTGGAGCAAATCCTCCAATATTTGGAGGTAAACTCCAGTTACCGCCAGCAGTATGCTACTTTTAACTTCTTTGCCCACAAAGAATTCGGCAGCGTGATAAAACTGATGGTAACAGAAACTTGACGTCTGATTTGTGGTAGCACGGGGCCCTGTTGGCAACATTGGGCCTCATTATAATGTTGGCGGGTACGATATGAACGGTGCCAGTAAGTCACCGGCACCGTTGAAACCGTACCGCCGAATTACGAGTTCTGCTCGCGGGTTCCTGACAGCTCGTCAGGTCTTACCTGGCGGGCTGTGCGGCACCCGCAAGCAGAACTCATGCTTGCACCGACACCATTATCAACGGTGCCGGTGCAACCATGCTCCCCACCCACATTCTGCCCCATTGGGCAGAATGGAAATCGGGAGTCCGGCTTTACCGCCACCCCCGAATGGGCAATTACTGGCCCATTCAACTCGTAATGGGCCGGTTATTGCCCAATCGCGGGTGGCGGTGCCGGTAGCGAGTTTGGCGGTAGCTGTTCATGTAAAACAGGCAAGGCTACCGCCAAACTCGTAATCAGGCCCATTGCCTCAAATGGAGTTGTTTATCATAGTAACTTTATAATTGCTTGTCTTAAAAATGAACAGTTGCGAGTGCCACTGACAATAGCTACACTGACCAAGCTGTACTTAGGGAGTAAATGCACTTTGATCTTTGTGGGATGCTGGGCTCCTTCGGGGCATTTCCTGTCTCCTCTCTGGTCCGCTTGGAGATGAATGGCAGCACTGTTCATGTGATGGAAATTATCTCGGCATGTGTTCCGTTTAAAGCAAACAAGCCAGCACTGTGTTTATATGAAATGCAGATAGTCTTCAGACTGCTTCATATCATCTCCCACCGCTGAGAGCTGGCAGTGGGCCTTTCTGTTTCCCTACTTAGGATCCCACAAAGTATACGTCTAGTTTTCGGTGCCGCGGCTGGACGTTTGGCAAAGAGAGGACTGACATGGTTCTCTAAAGCCTTTAATATGTTCACACCCACCTTCGTCTTGGAGCCCCATTTAAAGCATGAGACAAAAGGGATGCTTGGCTGGTCAGAATTCGGCGTCCTTGCTAACGTAAAATACTAGACTTTGATCGCACTGGAAACACGCGCGCGCACGGCAATTATGAGCCATTCGGCGGGTGCCCACGTTTTGAGACCAGGCCAGCTACTAAAACATTATTCTTGGGCAGTCTAATTACATAGCACGTTTAAAGGAGTAGTTAATCAAATGCTCGAGCCCTCCAAAAATGTGCACACACCTTTTCAAAATGCTTAATTTATCTTACAAATCTACTACTTTTGATGCTATGTCTCGGTTCCCCAATTGTCTGTAAAACCTCTACTGTCAATGCTAGCTCTAGGAACAGTTGCAAATTCTACCCTGGAGACCATCTACTGCACCGTCCTCGAAGAAAGAAACAGGCATCCTCTCTGATGGTACTGCGTTTGCAAAAATATAACTATGGTATTTTCAAGTCATATCCGAATGCCTGTTTCACCAATTGGGCGCTGGTGAGAAGGAGGTGGCACACACCCAAACTGCCAATGATGTCCTCTGATCAGTCACTTCCATACAGACGATCAGATGACACAGAGACACCAAAGATAAGCTCCATCTGAGCTTAAGGTATGCATCGCGCACCACTTCTGTGGACATCTGCCGCAGACATGGCTATCCATCCACAAACTTTAGAATGCAGCTACGACTATGACAAACGCGGTCTAGCTACTCACATAACCGCTTCGTACAGAAATACCAGATTGCCACTACACCTCTGCCATTAGAATACAGCGACAACCTATGACAATTTCCGGTCTAGCTGGGTACATATCGACTCTCCAGCCCTAACGCTCTGTCGAGACCTCCCTCAGTAGCCATCCAAATGCCTGAGCTCTTGGGTTGCTTACTGCAGCCTAGTCAGCTCCAATAATTCCTAATCTTGGCCAAATGCACACACACATTTTAAGCTTCCTCTAAGAACGTTCCCAAACCTGGACTCGGTCCCTAAGGGAGTTCCTACCACAAAGCGCTTTGAGGCCATACAAATAACTACTACAATACATTACAATTGGTCTTTGGGCAAATCTTCCAGTTGCCATTGCATGCTTTTTAATCCCCAATATTTTAATAAATAATAATTTGCATTTATATAGCGCTACAAACCCTCAGGCATCTGAGCGCTGCTTAATATTACACACGCGTGTGGTGCTCATTTATAGAGGATTCGAACCTGTGTCTGCAGGCTCTGCACGGATGTCAACGCAAGGGAGGTACTCGCTGTGCTGTCTGACTGGCTAAATGCATTATAAAACATACCATCTACATACACCCTTATGCAACACTCGAAACTTTGGCGGCTTACCACTTCTGCAGGAATAAAAATGTTAAATGTTCTTCAGATGGTATTTCACATGCAAATGACACAATGACTTCGGTAGGAAAATAAGGCCCTTCGAGAAGCTGCATCCCTCTGCGTATTGAAGAATACGCTGCTTAGCCAGAATTCTGACTATAAAGTGCCTCTCCAGGAGGTCATAAAACAATGATATGCCTGGGAAGCTCCACAGTCCAAAATGCAAACTGGCCTACACTGTCCACCTGCTTCTCTAAACAGAGGCCTCCCCAATATTTCTGACACACCAGCAGGCTTAGTCTGACACGATAGGACCATTGCATCTTTAAGCAGGCAAGGTCAGAAACAACTGGCTGCAGCTAGATTCGATAACGGAAAACACATGGCTCACACTGCTCCTTTCCCCTTTGACTTGCCAGAATATGGCCATGAAACCCTCTGCGCATCTATAAGTAGAGAGATAAACCAACCGGGACCTTCGCCACGCTTCTTTAGAAGCGGCAGATCAAAGGTCGTGCTTTCTGTCCCAAAATGTCACCATTTTTTTTAAATGTTGTGCATAAACTACCCTCCCACCATTTCATCCCAAATGGACATTAAAACAAGCGCCTGAAAACTCAGCAGCTGAAGTTAGCCTGTCAAAACACATAACTGCACTGAACAAACCATGTACCAAGAAAGTGACCCGCCTTTCACCCTTGCAGCCATAGCAGAATGAAAGCCCTTTCTCTGAGCCACTTATTTATTTATTTGTCATTTTTATAAAGCGCTACTCACCCATAGGCCTCAAAGTGCACATGTCTGCTGCACTGGTTCCCTGATAGCTCCTGCTATGTCCCATTCTCACCATGCACCCATGCAGGATTATCAACTCCCACATTGCACCTTTCCCACAAGGAACGCCGACTAAAGCAATGATCGTAGATTAACATTAGATGTTGATGGTGATTCGGATACCATGGCAAAGTTCTCAGACAAGCTGATGTTGTAAACTGAGTCTGGGGTAACACAAATCCCCTCTTCTCCCTGGTTATCTGTTAGGCAAAATCATGTGCAGTACCCTTTGGGAACACTACACACAATTAAGACTACAAGTGTAAGTACAATTTCACCTTTGGTACAAGCCTGTACTACACAGTAAAGTGGTAGCGATGGCTGGGCAGCCAGACTTATCTCAAGAGTAAAGTGAGCAGTACAAGAGATTACACAAAGGACAACAATCACTATGGTTCAAACAAACACTGATTCAAGGTTTTTGAGTAGAAGAATATACATTTATTTACACCATCATTTGTAAAAAAGTTCACTATGATATAGCAGCAGAAAATCACAGTCTTAATATACTACAATAACAACCAATCAATTCTGGACAGGTTAAGCTCAAAATGAAGTGTGAGCAAAATGACACTCCAGCAATTTAAAAGGGAAAAAAGACAAGGTTATCTAAAATCAATAGCACCAACAAGTTATAGGCAGGGCAATCTAGAAAAGGCTACTACAACTAGGATTCAAGTCAATAGGTCTGGGCCAATGTTAATGGTTCAGAGTCTTTGCAGAGGATCACCCAGTTCAAAGTAGTTTGCGGTTCAGTCTTTGCTAAAAGTTCAAAACGAAGTTGGTCGGAGGAAAAGTTACTTAAAGGAGAAGAGAAGGACTAGCCTTCGGAGAGTCGAAAGATTTCCCGTACTTTCACTGTGGTCAGATGGAACGAACAACCGAATTTTCACAGTATCTTTAAATAAGAAGAATGCTGTAGCTGAGGCAGTTGTTCCTGGCAGTTCCTGCAGGCTCGTGGTTCCTGAAGCTTCTGTCATGGTGACAAGAAGTAGGGCGGCCGGAGTGTCCTGTGCTGGCCAGGAAAGAAGCCAGCAGCGGAGCAAACCAATGAATAAAATGTGTGCTCCTTAAAACCCAAACTGGTTCCCTTGCCCCTGGCTATCCGATCTACTGCAGCGATGCACAGTAAATTCGACCAGGATGAGGACTGGTGTCTGGTGTTTGGCGAGCTGGTTGTTCCCACCAAGCTCAAGGGAAGAAGATTCCTTGCAGATCTTCTCTGTTGTCGAAGTTTCACGCGATTTGGACATGCAGCAGGGCTTCACCGGGTGTCCAGTAGTTGCAGCAGTCGTCTTCCTTCAGCTTCTCTTTGGTTCTCTCATTCCATTGGCGACTCTGCCTTCCAGTCCCAGAGACAGGCTTTTTATGCACCAAATCCCCATTCACACAGCTTGGCTATCAATCACTGTAAGTGGTTTCAACCCAGCACTCCACCTAAGTCAATGCTTAGCGTGTGATGCCCAGCTGGAACCCTTAATTATATATTTTTATGTCTAAAGTTCTTTTATTTATGAATGATGTACCCTCATATCACGCCTCTCTCTTTGTATCCCCCCCCGTCTCACTGAACCAAGAAGTAGGTTGTTTTGCAAAGTTAAAAGATTTATTTTATGGATTTGAACAAGATATACATATCACACTTTTCTGAATTTGAACAATATCTATATATCAAACTATTAATATTTATACAATGATCAGCGTTGGATGATATTACAATCAACAATCTCTTTAATCAATAGGAGTACGGATGAGAAGAATAATGTAGCATAGAATAAAACTTTGTGTGGGTTCAATGAAATGCAATGATAGGAAATTAATGCAGCACAGAAATAAAACTTGACATGAATTCACTCAAATGCAATGTAATCACTCTTTCCCCCTGATACTACTCAATCCCCCCTAATATGCAAAATAGAGATGGAAGAAGAGAAAACAGGTTTCAGGAATAAACACTCTACAAATGCAGTTTTCAATCCCAATTCCCCCAGCAAGCTTAGAGAGAGACAGGAATGATTTTAAAACAGGACAAATGCTTTTGAATGTGATTTTAAATGAATGGGAAAAAATGCTAAAAATTGATTTAATTCTCTAAATGGGATTTAAAACTAGTGGGAGTCGCTTTGCATAGTTTCAGGTACACACTAGCAATGATGGTTGGATGACTGGCAGATAGGGAACTGAATTCAGAGGTTAAATGCAAGAAAGAGCTATTTTACATTTGTTGAAATTGAGCCGAATGCAGAATCGCGGCAAACTTTTCAGCGCATGAGAAACGCGATTACAGAAAAACTATAAGGAATGGGGATTTAGTTTTGTTTGAAAACTGTGGATGTTAGCTTCAATTTGACACTTAAATCTAGTTTATATCATGTACGGTTCAGAAGTTCCAGAGGTTCTAGTAGAGGTTGATTTTTCTCAAAAAGAGTCCAGATTTTCAATGAAAGATGCGCTTTTCAATATTACAAACAATAATTTTCTTGGCACTAAGAAGGCTATCAAGATGTAATATACCCAACGGTACAGCCACCAGAACAGGGTGCCTCCGCTCTGACTTTTGCCCGCCGAGACACTTGACTTTCTTCAGCAAAAATATTAGCGCAAAGATGATATTATCACTTCAATTAACAAAGGACTGTATGGATGAGGGAAAGATTCAGAACAGACAAAAAAAAGATTCTACCATGCATTTCTGGATATGGCAGAATGGGTTGGATAGGATTAATTAAGGATAAGAGATTGGCTATGGACAATTCTATGCGAAATGCTCACAACTATGGTTTTGGAATAGGCCCGTCAGGATCTGGTCAAAGGTTTTGGACTGGAATTCTGCTAGCCCACCAGACAGGATTCAGGCACCCGGTTCTGCATTCAGAACGGCACTCTGGTCTCTGCACGGCACTCTGGACTGGATCTGACAGGTTGGTTCTGGAGTTTATAGCTATCTGGTTTTAGCTCTGCTCTACTGGTTTGGATCTCTGGGTTCTGGCAAGAGTTCTTGGCAAGAAGCAGAAAACAGCAGAGCCAGGCTGTTCAATTTTTGATGTGGCCCTCGGAAGTCTGGGGGTAAAATCAGGTTGCAAGATTTTAAAGGCCAGCTGAGAAGGGTTCAGCTTTGGAATTGGGCCTTCTGCTTTCAGAGTTCTGGAGTCGTGGATCTGGGTTCTCCTGCAGAGCGCTTCACCAGTAAATCAGTTGATGGGTGAATGTGTGTGTGTCTTTTAGGTCCTAAAACAGTCCCTATTTATGCATTTCGCAAAGGGGTAGGTAGGCTGATTATACTAAGCCCGCCCTCTAGGAATCCAATTGGTCAGAGTATTCCCCCTCTCCTGATTTGAGAAGGAAACCTAGTGTCATAGTGATGCTGCAATTTACAATCCAGGGAAAAACCTCCCCTTTGTTTCTACACAGAAAACCTATTTTTCATAGAAAGTATATCTACAATATCACCAACTTGCTAATACTACATTTTCACATCACATATTTAATAAAGCATGTATCCGTCCGAGTCCCATCTTCTTGAGAGTTTCAGTTCAAAACGGACAGTTTTTTGCGCTTTTGGTTGGTTATTCAGTGTCAGATCTGTACACATTTTTCCACATACCTGATCATGACATCTGGGCATAATCCTGTAAACTTTCATATTCCTAGCATGATCACAATTGCTACAATATCAACATTTTAGTAGTCCGGTCTCTGAATATCAAACAGGGTTCAGAGTAGTTTTGAATTGTGAGCAGCATTTTCATATTAACAACCTATAAAATACAGATTTTTCCAAATTGTTCACAGATTTCTATGAGTCTTTTTCCAAAAAGATATTTCCTTGGAATTTCAGATACACATATCAGTCAAGCTCCACCTCCAAGGTTTGGCTGGGACACGAGCAACCTGAGCCTCTCTTCCTTAGCAGTTTGTTTCTGTTGACGCCCAAATTTGCATTTCCTTTCAGTCAAGGGAGCCTTTTGTCCCTACTCAGAGCAACAGGCCAAAATCTCCTCCCACTTCCTTTAAGAACTCAATGCCAGTTCCTGAGCAGAGAGCAGGAGGAAGATTCCTTTGTTTGGGGAGAAGCTGTGGAATGCCTTTGAAGTCCAGTGTAGCTGACATTAGTCCACTTTTAAAACACAGTTTAAAATGGTCCTTTCTAAAATACAATTTACATTTTCTACAAATATCCACACAAATCACTTCATTCCAGTCTTTTTAAAACATAGAAATTGAATTGTAGCAGCCCATATTGCTATTGATGGCAAGTCTCTTCTTTTCTACAATTTGATTTTAAGACACAAGTTTTAAACTGACAGTATAAGTAATGAGAGCTTCTGACACAGGCGAGCGGCGGTACTGCACCCATATCTGACATATTTTTCCAAGCAAACACCTTTTAAATGTGGATTTTTTTATGATGAAAGGTGTTTCTCCTGACAATGTGCTTATGGGGATTCCTTAAATAAGGTTATGGTGAACACCCCGCAAGGATGTTGGATATTCTTTGCTGTTTGGGAATCATTATTTTGCCAATTTAACAGCCAACGAAAAACAGATTTTAGGCACTTCTGGGTTTTGCTTGGGATGTAGCACTGCCCTTTCAAGCAGTTCTATTTTACTCTGTGTGCAGCCCAATGATAGGTTTTGGCAGTGCGGTCTCCTGTTTTACCACTGACATTGGCAGAAATAGATTTGGCAGCCTATTTTTCAGGTTTCCCTGCACACTTCTCACGGATCTTTAGCACACATAAGCCTTTCTGGCAGCCATACTGTTGTTTTTGATGAAAGCAACACACAGTGATGTTGCAGGGCAGAGCCAGTGGGTCAGAACATCCCACATCACACAGCAGGGTGGCTGTCCTGGCAGGGCAGCCACCTAGCCAATCAAACAAGAGTGCAAGTTGGGTCTCCAAGGAGATCATGTGCAGGGGGCCTCAAACCCCTCCCTCACATCCTGACCACCCAGACACTCTGGCGCCTAAGGAGGGCTTCTGTGCAGAAGCCTGCCAAAGGACGGCGAACAAAGGAACCAAACCTGGGTTGGCGCGCAGAGTAAAACACTAGAAAGACCTTTACCAAAAGATATGGCAAACAAACTCGACCGGAACCAAGTTAAAATAAAAGTGGATTACCAGGTTGGAGTTCGAGGTTACCACCATAGCCTCAAATGGTACCAAAGGCTATTTTCATAGCCTGTGGTAGAATAAAAATGGTAGATACCACTGCCACCTGCCAAATCTTAGAGAAAGGGGAACATACCAATGTTCCATGAGAATCAGACAAAAGGGGATAACTATTAACCCCTCCAGTACTTTATGTTGGCCTTCTGGTCATGCCAATGTTTGACCAGAGCCTGACCTGCTTTGAAGTTATCACTAGCTTCTGCCATCATGTGTGACATTCTCCCTCGGAGACCTATCACATAGTCAGTCACTCTGACTGGCTTGGGGGAAGGAGCACTCTCCAACCCCTCCTTAATCAAGGCCAAAGGACCTCTGACAGGATGGCCATGAAGAAGTTCAAAGGGACTATATCCAACTCCCTCTGTAAGCAAAGAGAAGGCATGGCAGTAGAAGGTCCCACTTTCTTTTAAGGGGTTCTTTTAAAGCACCTATCATGCTCTACATAGTATGATTAAACTTTTCAACCAGTCCATTTGTTTGTGGATGGTAGGCTGTAGAGAACTTGTAAGTGACACCACAGTTTTTTCACATGTCTTGCATGTAGTGGGGACATAAAATTGGACCCCCTGTCAGATATCACTTCCTTAGGAAACCCTACTCTGGTAAAAATACCAAGTAAAGCCTTAGCCACAGCCTAACCCGTAACAGTTCTCATAGGTATCACCTCAGGATATCTAGTAGCATGGTCTACTACAACCAGGATAAACCTGTTTCCTGAAGATGTGGGAGGGTCAAGGGGACCAACAAAGTCGATTCCCACCCTCTCAAAAGGAACTCCCACCACTGGGAGAGGCACCAATCGTGCCACATTCTTGGCTCCACTCTTGGCATAGGTTTGGCAAGTGTGACAGCTCCTACAGAATTTGTCAACTTCAGAACCCATCTTAGACCAGGAGAAGTATAAAGAGAGCCTTTCCTTGGTCTTTTTGAATCTCAAGTGACCAGCCAAAGGTATCTCATGGGCCAACTGTAGGAACCGGTGTCTGTTTTCTAGGGGCACGACAAGTCTCTTGCAGTCCCCAGGGATAGACTCAGTCGGTTCACTGTAGAAGAGGCCATCTTCCCAAAGTAAACTGTGCTTCCCAGGCTCTTGCCCATCAAGCTGAGGAGCCGCCTGTAGGTGAAGACCTTCAAGAGTAGGACACTCTCTTTGTCCTCTGCTGAAGTCTTCCCTGTTGGGTCCACCTTCTGCCAGTAAAGACTGCAGCTTAGGATGGTCAGCAGGATCCAGATCTCCAACTAGAGTAAGGTCCTCTTCCAGTTCTGATTCTTCAGTAGCTGTATCAACCACACAGGGCTGTACCTCACACTCAGGCTCAGCTGGCGGAGGAGTCACAGGTGTGACTTTGGACAATCTTGGAGATGTCCTGGTTTGTAGCACAGGGGTGCTATCTGCCTTCTTGTGGGAGGTCTTAGGTTTCCCCTTTGCCTCTTTCTTTTTTGAAATAGCAGTTAGTAGGTCCTGTTGACTGGGGGTGATAGTTTCCTCTATCAAGTCCCCTGGAGAGGCCCTCGAGGTCCTCTCCCTGGCAGGTCTAGTGAGTTCCTGTTTCTATTTACTGGGAGGCCTGGCGATACTAGTCACAACTCCAAGAGTTTTCAGGTCATACCCAACAGGACTCTCCCAGGCACTTCACTCTGCACACTAACAGGTATTTTGATAGTCATGTCATTGCACTGGATGAGAGCTGGTAACTGGGGAAGCATTTGCACAGGCCCTCTAGTTAACTTTGTTAGGTATTTGGGTGCCTTAGCAACACCCTCTACTTTGAAAAATGATTAATCAACCACAGTTTTGCTGGCTCCAGTGTCTCTGATGGCAGGACTCTCCTGGCCATTTACAAGGACACTATCTTTAAATTATCTTTATATTTATTTTTATTTATAATTTATTTATAATAATTTATAATATATTTATTATATAATACTCTTTAGTATTATCGGGGATGGAAGTATAGGCATCTAAATTCTGTTGTTCCCACAAACACAGGGACACTAAAGAAACACTAGCTGAGACTCTCATGGGTTCATCAGCCAGTAGGTGAAAGTTTCCACTTGTCATAGGTACTTCCTCTCGGGAGAAGGCTAAGGAGTCAGTGTGGACCCCTGAAGGTTTACCCTTGCATTTTGGATCCCCTTTCACATGGTCAGTTGACCTACAAACATAACATTTGCCAAATGTTTTGATGAATGGGGGTTTGTTCTGACTCACCTCTGGTTTTACACCAGGAGATACACTAGCCTGATTCGGTTTTCCTTGGGGCTTACCCTTGTTATTTTTGGGGCCCTATTTTGGATTGAAGGTATTAGAATTCTCCTTGTTATTTTCCTTGGCTGCTTTCCCTCATCCTTCTTCTCAGTTGCCCCAGAATCCTTGTGAGTAGCCCTGTTGGTAACCCACCAGTCAGCAGCCTTAGCTAACTTCTTTGGATCTATCTCCTTAGAATCGCCAAGTGCTGTCTGAGCTCAGGAGAGCAGGCATCATAGATGGACTCCAACATTACAAGATTTCTCATTCCTTCATAAGTGTTCACTCTGTAACCCTTAGCCGAACCCTCTAAATTCTTCAAACATTCACACACCCAGGCAGCCCAAGGGGTACCATCATGCTTTTTGAGGGTCCTAAACCTCTTAAGGTACTGGGAAGGGATATTCCCAAATCTAGCAATTAAAGCTAGCTTCACACACTCATAATCCATCCAATCCACCTCCCCCAACTCCATCACAACATCAGATGCAACAGTGGGTAGCCTAGAGAAGAGCCAAGGAAGCAACTGATTCCCTGTAATATCTTGAATCCCATGGTTATACTCAAACATTGTCAACCAATCCAAAATATCAAGCTTAGCCTCATATATACCCACAATTTCTTTAGGCAGACAGGGACTCTTCGGACTGGAAGACCTAGAAGACTCTGGTAGTGAAGCATTCTCAAAAGACAACTTTTTCATTTCCAGTGCATGATTCAACTCCATTTCTCTGAGCTTAAGTTATTGATGCTTTTGTTCAGATTGAGCATTAATACGTTTGAATTCCAATGCAAGCCTCATCTTTTCTAGAGCAATGAATTCAGGACTGAGTGTAGGACCTGATGGGATCCCAGTGGACAAAGGTTGAGGTTTCTGAGTAGGTAGAAGAGCAATAGGGCCTACATTGCAAGACTCATCTGCCTCATCTAACTCATCCATAACATTTGAAACATTATCTTCCTCATCACTTTCCACATTTGCTGGAGGGGTGGGCATTCCAGACCCACTCCCCAGACTTTGTGGTTCTCCAACAACTTTTCAATTAATTCTGACTTTTTGCCTTTTACAGAGATATTCTTATCTCTACACCAATTTTTCAAATGATCAACAGTGTAAGTAAGGAGGGTCTCCTGACTATAGCTTTCCATATCAGACATGAATAAAATTGCTTTTAGTGGTGTTTAGCCTTGTGGTTAGTTGAACCAAGGTAATAGCAGCACTCTAACTGTAATCACTATACTTTATCCTCACCACTGTACACCAGTGTTGGGCAGAATCATGTGCAGTACCCTTTGGGAACACTACACACAATTAAGACTACAAGTGTAAGTACAATTTCACTTTTGGTACAAGCCTGTACTACACAGTAAAGTGGTAGCGATGGCTGAGCAGCCAGACGTATCTCAAGAGTAAAGTGAGCAGTACAAGAGATTACACAAAGGACAACAATCACTATGGTTCAAACAAACACTGATTCAAGGTTTCTGAGTAAAATAATTTACATTTATTTACACCATCATTTACAAAACAGTTCACTATTATAAAGCAGCAGAAAATCACAGTCTTAATATACTACAATAAGACCCAATCAATTCTGGACAAGTTAAGTTCAAAATGAAGTGTGAGCAAAATGGCACTCCAGCAATTTAAAAGCGAGAAAAGACAACCTTATCTAAAATCAGTAGCACCAACAAGTTATAGGCAGGGCAATCTAGAAAAGGCTACTACAACTAGGATTCAAGTCAATAGGTCTGGGCCAATGTTAATGGTTCAGAGTCTTTGCAGAGGATCACACAGGACAAGCCTTCGAAGAGGCGAAAGATTTCCCGCGCTTTCACCGCGGTCGGATAGAACGAACGACCGAATTTTCACAGTGCCTTCAAAGAAGAAGAATGCTGTAGCTGAGGCAGTTGTTCCTGGCAGTTCCTGCAGGCTCGCGGTTCCTGAAGCTTCTGTCGTGGAGACAAGAAGGAGGATGATTGGAAGGTCCTGCGCTGCCCAGGGAAGAAGCCAGCAGCGGAGGAAACCGATGAATAAAAGGCGCTCCTTAAAACCCTAACTGGTTCTCTTCCCCCTGGCTATTCGATCTACTGCAGCGATGCACATTAAATTCGACCAGGATGAGGACTGTTGTCTGGTGTTTGGCGAGATGGTTGTTCCCACCAAGCACAGGGGAAGAAGATTCCTTGCAGATCTCCTCTGTCATCGAAGTTTCAGGCGATTCGGACCTGTAGCAGGGCTTCACCGGGTGTCCAGTAGTTGCAGCAGTCGTCTTCCTTCAGCTTCTCTTTGGTTCTCTCGTTCCAGTGGGGACTCTGCCTTCTAGTCCCAGAGATGGGCTTTTTATGCACCAAATCCCACATTCACAAAACCTGGCTGTCAATCACACAGCAGGGTGGCTATCCTGGCAGGGCAGCCACCTAGCCAATCAAGCAAGAGTGCGACTTGGGTCTACAAGGATATCGTGTGCAGGGGGCCTCAAACCCCTCCCTAACATCTTGTCCACCCAGACACTCAGGCGCCTAAGGAGGGCTTCTGTGCAGAAGCCCGCCGAAGGACGGTGAACAAAGGAACCAAACCTGGTTTGGCACGCAGAGTAAAACACTAGAAAGACCTTTACAAAAAGATATGGCAAACAAACTCAACCAGAACCAAGTTAAAATAAAAGTGGATTACCAGGTTTGAGTTTGCGGCTAACACCATAGCCTCAAACGGTACCAAAGGCGATTTTCATAGTTTGCGGTAGAATAAAAATGGTAGATACCACTGCAACCAGCCAAATCTCAGAGAAAGGGTAACATACTAATGTTCCATGAGAATCAGACAAAAGGGGATAACTATTAACCCCTCCAGTACTCTATTGGAAGATAGGGTGTACTGGGTCTGCACATTTAAAAAGACTAGTAAAGTCAATGGTAACTTTACATGTTCTGGGAGACAGTAGTCAGTCTCAGAAAATGGAGTTTAAAGTGGGAAGTCTGAAAAGACAACCCTGTGTCACTGCACTAAAGGTGCTGAGTGACACACAGTAAAATGATGATGCCTCTGGGGTGGGTGAGAATCCATAGTCCATGAGCATAAAAATGTACAACACACAGCAAAACACATGTAAGAGTGGAAAAAAGGCTCACACTCTTACCAGGTGAAAAAAAGTAAACCCTAGAAATCCAGCAAAGCTGCTGAGGGACTGAAAAAGTAAGTGAAATGAGCCATTCAGAATTCTCCCTAACATTATCTACCACAGGTCATGGGCAAGTGTCGGGGCAGCATGAGCTTATCTGGACTGGAAAACCTCCAGGTAGGTATGATCTAAATACATACAGGATCTGACCTCACAACTCCACTGCTATGCTAAAATTGTGAAGAGTTTCTCATGGGCAGCCAAGTGAAATGTCACTGAGTGTCTACTAAGACCAAGACAAAGGCAATTAACTCACTAATAGAAAGCTCAGACAAGAAGATATTGATTACTGTTATACGTCCATGGGTGACACCATGGTGTCAATGCATGCCAGCTGCTTTATGCACACATTCGTATCAGACCATAATATCAATTATACGGTATAGCACAAATATCTTAGGTTCTGGGGCAGATATATTGGCAATATATCATCCATTTGGCATGGCCCTATACAGTCACTATTAGATGCCCCATAATAACTTCAATGCTAATGAGGGCCGATTCAATTTACAACTGACATTGGAGATCAAGGGGACCAATTTATCGATGTACGGAGAACACCTGTGCTATGCAATCTAACTACTAGTCTGTTCCAGAAACCTACTGACACAAACAATTTACTTGATTGCATGAGTTTCCATCCACCCAACATGATTAAGAGTTTGCCCCACAGCCATTTGATAATGCTAAAGGGGATCATGTGGCAGGAATGCCACAACGAATTTGTCAAAAATACTTGAAAGGTTTTCTGATAGAGAATACTCTGATGATGAACTCAAAGATGCATGAGTCAATGAGTCGACACGTTTTATGAATCCCTTTTACATAACAAGAGCAATCGAACTCAACTCCCCATGGTATTGTATCTAAATATGACAGTTTACATTACTTTTTGCAACTGTTTTATGGTTGCAGTTTTGTGAGTATTCCATGTTGATATTATGATGATGGAGATTGATTGTATGTTATGAGCAGTATGATTCAGAAATGATTTCTTTTTTTTCTCGGTTTATTGGTTAAAATACAAACCATATACACAATGTTAAACAGATAAGATCATAGTTTACCCTAGTGCTAATACAGAATGTTATTAGCACTAGGGCCAACTTTTCCCCGGTGCAAAAAACCATTGAAAATGTCTGTCCTGTAAGAGCTAGTGTGTACAAATTGTCTTTGTTTCTAACTCTAGAGCAAGCCACATATAGCTGACCATGAGAAAAGCATGAATCCCGTAAATCGGTTCCAGCTACTTTGAGTTGGAGCGTTGAAACTGTGCAGCAACATTATTGGTGTCCCGATCTGCAGCTGAGGCAGCAGCAACCTCAACATAAGTGCCGTACATGTAGGGCTGAATCGTGTAAGCTTGAGGTGCCATACATGTAAGCTTCATACTGTTGAGATGGAATACATTCATCAACTTTAGTGGGAAATTACGTTTCTGCAATTATCATGCAGGATTTGCCACAATGTGACAGACAACGTCATTGTAGACACTATTGAAGAGACATGCACAATTTCCTGTCACCAGCATTACTACAAAAGCACCATTTTGTGTCACCCGCATGACTTAAATAAGTGAGTGCTGCTAATGTCAGCTAGAATGCTGATAGTGTGGAAAGGCATTGGAGACCGCTTTAAAAAAACTAAAAATGTAAGTTTTATACTTTTTCCATTGTCCACACCATGGAACCAACCCGCATCCAAAATTTCAGGTTTTTAGAATGTTGGGAAGTATGCTGAATATTTCGAAAAGACACACACACACATATCCACACATTTCCCTTTTATATATAGAGAGAGCTTACAATTTGATTTGCGTGAATAAATATACACTCATGGAAAAGTAACTGTAGTATTTACTACTTAGATGCAACTATCTTCATGTTTAACTCACTCTGTTATTTTGGTCTACCATTATGCTTTCCATTATTAATTGTGAAATCAATTGTGGCCCTTAAATATATTTAAACATTCCAGTTCGTATTTAAAAATTCCAATAGTAAGAATGGAATTCGTTGAATTGTGTATCCATAGTACAACCGTACCTGTACTTTACATTCCACAGTGCACAACATGTTTTAACATGACATCATCATCAGCTGGCAGTAGGAAAGCCATTCTACAGCCTCTACTGGGAACTGGTGGTAAGGGGCACAGTGCACATACAGGCATGGTGCAATCTGAACTATAAATTATGTTATTGTTATAATGTACCACCATTGATTTAACTATTTGATCATTCCTAAGAATGAGTACTAAGGAGCAGCTTAAAATATGTTATTTGGTATGAGTGTGGCTTGTGGGTCTCGACTAGTAAAACTAGCAAAACAGGTGATACCACCTTAGCTTACTAGAAGGAGGGCATTCTTCACCTGGCGCATGCACCTTTTAGTATTATGTTGAGCAGAAAATCCAGACTGATATGGACACAGAAGTGGTCATGATATGATATATGATTGTTTATTTATATAGCGCCTATACACAATGTGTTTCAAAGCGCTTCAAGGCAAGGGAGGGAACAAGGGAAAATACAACCACATTCTTACAGGCCATGAACAGTAAGGATGTGAAATTAACTATCGTACTCGGCCTGACGACATTTCAGATAGTGAAAGAGCTAAGACATGGATAAGGAAGGGAGGGAGAGAGTGGGAAGGAAATGGAAGGCGACTACCGTACTAGGCCTGACGACATTTCTGGTAGAGCTGGAGAAAAACAAAAGGTGAGGGAGAGGGTGCAGAAAGGGAGTGGAGGAACAAAACAGGCGACTATCATACTAGGCCTGACAACATTTCAGATAGTGCTGGAGGGGTGGTGGAGAGGAAAAAAACAGTAATGGGAGGGTGGAGGAAACAGACGAGGTTGCTATCATATTAGGTCCAGGGACAATTCTGACAGAGTAAGTGCATAGAAGAAAGTAAGGGGAGGAGATATCATATCATATCATACCAGGTGAATATCAGAATGGCTAAACAAAGGAGCTGAAATATTTAAAGCTTTACTTCTGAATCATGATCATTCTCTCTTTAAAGCAGTAATGTTATAACAGATCATGTATCCATAGCCTCAATTACCAAAGGAAATAATACAGTATTGTCACAATATTTAATTATCTGTAAAGAGTTTTAGATTGAGCCGTGGCCTGCTAGATCTAGGAGCCTGAAAGGATGATCAGGCTCCACAATCATTTGTTGATGTTTACAATTTAACAAGATTGGTATTCCCAGGTGCACTCAGACTCAATGATTTTAAAGATGTATACCTGTGCTGAGAAAAGATCCCCTAGAGCCTGGAGGTGTGTAAAATTAGCACCAGCTAATGGCTACATGATATCAGGGCACGTTTCTCTTTACTCATATAATTGAGAAAAAAAAAGAAAAATGTTTCCTGGCTGGACTCTACTGTGTGTGTGTTCTCTGTCTTACCTGTGGGGCTAGTGCAGGCTCCACCTCCAATTTCGTAGGACTTCAAAAGCTACTGCAATGCGTCTTAGCGCATAGGCCTGTAGCAAATGCCTTGCCAAGTGTGAGGCAATTTGACGGGTGACTACGCTGGCTGGACACTACTGTGTTTGTTCTCTGTCTTATCTGTGGGGCTAGTGCAGGCTCCACATCCAAATTCAGAGGACTTCAAAAGCTACTGTAATACACCTTAGCATGTGCGCTTGTAGCAAATGCCTTGCCAAGTGCGAGGCGGTTTGACGGGTGACTACGTTGGTTGGACCCTACTGTGTTTGTTCTCTGTCTTACCTGTGGGGCTAGTGCAGACTCCACCTCCAATTTAAGAGGACTTCAAAGGCTACTGAAACCGTCTTTGTGTGTGCCCGGTTATAGCACGTGCTTTGTCAAGTGTGAGGCAGTTTGCCAGTTCGGCGGTGAGAGGCGAGCCTGGACTGGACAAGTCATTGCAGTACATGTTTATCTCTGTCTGCCGCAATACGTTATATCCTATTTGGTGTCAAGCTCTGATAATAGTAGTTAGTATGCCGGCAGGACAAAAAAACATAGGTGACGGGGGATATCTTAAGGAGTGGACTTCAACATGGGTGCTGACTGAAGAGGAGAGAACCGAAATTGCTGTTGAGTTAGTATGTCCAAATGAAGGGCGTAATCAGCATGATCTTCCACAGAGAGATCTGGCTATCTCGAGAGAGTGGTGGCAGTGTTTACCCGGGCATAATCAGCATGATCTTCCACAGAGAGATCTGGCTATCTCGAGAGAGTGGTGGCAGTGTTTACCCGGGCATAATCAGCATGATCTTCCACAGAGAGATCTGGCTATCTCGAGAGTGTTTACCCGGGCATAATCAGCATGATCTTCCACAGAGAGATCTGGCTATCTCGAGAGAGTGGTGGCAGTGTTTACCCAGGCGTAATCAGCATGATCTTCCACAGAGAGAGCTGGCTATCTCGAGAGAGTGGTGGCAGTGTTTACCCGGGCGTAATCAGCATGATCTTCCACAGAGAGATCTGGCTATCTCGAGAGAGTGGTGGCAGTGTTTACCCGGGCGTAATCAGCATGATCTTCCACAGAGAGAGCTGGCTATCTCGAGAGAGTGGTGGCAGTGTTTGCCGTGGCATAATCAGCATGATCTTCCACAGAGAGAGCTGGCTATCTCGAGAGAGTGGTGGCAGTGTTTACCCGGGCGTAATCAGCATGATCTTCCACACAGAGAGCTGGCTATCTCGAGGAGTGGTGGCAGCGTTTACCGGGGCATAATCAGCATGATCTTCCACAGAGAGAGCTGGCTACCTCGAGAGAGTGGTGGCAGTGTTTACCCGGGCATAATCAGCATGATCTTCCACAGAAGGCGCTGGCTATCTCGAGAGAGTGGTGGCAGTGTTTATCTGACACAGAAGGAGAGGTGGAGATTGAGGCGATTGGCTGTTGTAAAATCTACACATGGGCAAAGTGTGCAAACCGTCATGGTTAAAAAAGAATCCCGCTGAAGCAAGGGGCCCAGTGAATGTAAAACAGGCTAGAAAACATGCCATTCGGTGGCAGAAAAGATTGGCAAAGAAGGAGCGTCCGAGGCCTCTAGCGATGTTGAAAACACAAGCGATGTATCCTTCTTGGTAGAAGCAGACTCGACTCCTGCACAACCGAAAGAGAGGGGTTCCAGATTTAAGGCGGGTGAGCTAATAAAACAAATACCCCCGTGGATTGACGGTGCAAAGGTGGTTGGGAGTAAAAAGATTGTGATAAGCAGCATCTTTTCAAGCAACACCGAGAAATGGTTGAACAGGCAAGCCGTTCTGAAGATCCTAAATGCAATCCCACAATTGGGAGTCTTGCTGTCTAAAGACTTTGAATATGTGGAATTGATTGAGAAGTCAAATGTTCCAAAGTCAATTATACACTGCTATGCGCAGGACACAGTAGAAATGATAGAGCTGTTCACAACACGCATGCTGAAAACGGGATATGATGTCGAAATCCTTAAGCCTGTGGTACATAACTATAGCAATTTTGACTTGTAAAACTCGGGGCCAGGTTCACGTCTTGGACTGGAACCAGAGCCATAAACTGTTATGAGTACGAAGTGTTCCTTTTGTGGGAGACTTGGCTTATGCAGGAGATGGTTTTACCTTGTAACAGTCACTGGCTATTAAGGGCAATAGAGGGCGACCAAAGGGGGGGGGGTTAATAATAAGGATGAACAAGGAGATCCCAACAAGAAAAATTGAGAACACATGCAGTGAACAAAATATATTGATTTGAGAGGTTGTGTTAAGCGAACAGGGGGAAAATTGAAAGATGCTACCACTTAATGTATACATACCCCTATATGGGGAATATATACCCCAGCAATTCAAATGGCTCATTCCAAGCATGCCGGTCTGGAAACAACGGTGCCGGTAAGCTTACCGCACCGTTGTTTCCGGACCGGCATACTACGAGTCAGCCTGCTGGAGCCGCTGTACCCGACAGGTCAGACCCTGCCGGACACAGCAGGCAAAGTAAGCAGACTGTCACGGAAGCACCGGCACCAGCGGCAACCAGCTTGTAGTACCGGCACGGTTACCGCCGGACTCGTAATGAGCCCACATATAGGTATAATTACGGCAGAATGGCTTGTCAAACCTGCACATTCTTTGATATTTATTGGTTGTGATCTTGATGCTCATTGCCTAGAAATTCAAATTGATGGGAGTGGAGACGTGCCGCTGGAAACTAAGCCCACAAACACAAAGGACAACCCGTGGTTACAATTTGCTGATGAATGGGGCTTAACACTGTTGAATGGAAAGATTAAAGGAGTTGTGCCAGCGAAGATCATATGGAAAGGTAATGGTGCCACAGCTGTTCTTGATTACTTTTTAAATAAGTGATGGTAAATTTGAATCTGCATTGTCACTAAGATTTAACTTTAACCATAACAGTGATCACGCCACGGTCTCTGACACTGAGCATTAAGAACCCTGTTAAGATTAAAAGGAATATCGGTGATGTGGAACTAAAGGCCATTGCTAATCGTGTAACCTGTTTGGATAAGAATATTAAGGCCATGACTACTTACATGGCTACCTATATGGAAAAGTTTAATCTGTAAAGCGAGGATAATTCGGCAGCGAACATAACTTAATGGTATAAGAGCATGGTAAAAGATGCAATTCCAGTTGGTAGGAGATGCACATTTAGAGAAGGTTCGGAAAAAACAAAATGTTATGATGCTGTGATTCGAGAGGTCAAATGTCATCTCAGAACACCAGGAAAATACTGAGACAAAAGACAGTGGGTGGGCTATAGCTTGAATACAATCTGAAGAAAATGCATACAAGAACTGGGTCAAAAGATGACGGATGAAAATCAACAGCACCCAATGGCAAAGAATGCTAAAAAGGATAACTAAAGCAGATACAAAAAAGATGTGGAGAATATTTAATTAAATTCAATGTAATAATGTCCAGGTAGGGTAGCTCAGGGGCAACATGCTCGCCTTGGAAACAAAACAACACGGAGCAGCACAGGGTTGATCCCTGGGTCCGCACATAGAAACCTCTGGGCATTAAGAGCGTTATAAATAACCTATCATATCATATCAATTTGGGGGAAAAGTATCAACCCTATTGATGAGTTACTATGGATTAGAAAAATACAGAAAGTGTATGGCATTAGTGACATCACCATTCAGACCAGGAGCCGGGAACCATTTAACATCATTTTTGATTGCTTAAATATAATGCTAAAGATCAAAAAAGTCAAGGTATCCCAGGCCACAGGCCCTCATGGGTTACAAAACCTGGTAATGAAAAGCAATTCAGAGACTTCGGGTTAAGTGTTTTTGTCCTTGTTTAATAAAGTCTACAAAGAAGGGAAATTGCCAGAAAAAAAACAATTATTAGCCCAATCATTAAAAAAACATATGCGTAATGACCCATCTAATTATAGACTGTTTTCTATGTTAGATTCAGCGGGAAACTATTTGGAACCCTGATCCTGGATAAACTAAAAAAATTGGGTTGAGGTAACCAAGAATCTTGGCCCCTATGAAATAGGCTTCAGAGCTGCTTCTAGTACTCTCCATGGTTTATTGTTAACCATGAGAAACTGTGGGAATTTGAAGCTCTGGGGAATCCCAGTAGATCTGCTGCATATTAGAGAGTTTCATTCTAATACGTTTGTCCAGGCCAGGTTGGATAGCATGGATGCCAAAGACATATGCAAGAAATAAAAGGCTTAAAGAAGGGTGTGTGCTGGCACTCATGCTGTTTAACTTGTATATGGTGGATTTTCCTGTGTATTTGTCTATGATAAACAATTTTGCACCAAAGTTTGGGACTAATAGAGTAAACTGGACCTACTATGCTGACGATGTGGTACTTCTTGATCACACAATGGTGGGACTAAATCGCTCAGCGCAGGAACTGGATGAATATGCCTCTAGGAATGAGCTTATACTGAATTGCGACAAGACCAAATGTATGATATGATATGCTAAGTCATTTATAACGCACCTGTACACAAGTGTTTCTAGGAGCGACAAGACGAGTAAGGGAAGACAAAAGAGGAAAAAACAACAATCTTACTAGGGCTTGTGTCATTCAGATCGCGCAAGTGTGGGAGGAGGTAGGGGGAGAAGTGCCAGGGGGGTAGGAGGAGCAGAGAGTGCATAGGAATTCATAAGTGCTGCCAGGGAGGTGGCTCATAAGTGCAGATAGTCAGGGGACTGTGGGGTGGCAGATACAGTCCCTAAGTGCTTGGGTGGCCTGGAGGCAGTGCAAGGGCAACTGGTCGTACAGGAGCTTAGTCCCATAGGTTCAGACAGTGGCCAGGTAACCAGAATGCGCAGCAGACAGGCACATCAGCAAGGGAGAGGGAGAGAGAAAGCGGAAGCAAAAAAGAAGGTCTTGAGTTGCTTCCTGAACCTTAGGTGGTCCTTCTCAAGTTTGAGTGAGGCAGGGAGGCTGTTCGAGAGGCTGGCCCCAGCCGAGGACAGAGATCTACCCCGCACTCTCTGCCTCAATAAGCGTCTGACCATCAGAGAGTTGGAGGTGGATGAGTGGAGGGCTCGAGAAGGAAGATGCTTAGGAAGAGAACGTTGGATATAGTGTGGTCCCCGGCCCCAGAAAGCCTTGTGGACGAAGCAGAGGGTCTTGAACTTGATCATTGCAGCCACAGGGAGTCAGTGGAGAGATTTCAGGGCTGGAGAGATACGATCCCTGGGCTTTAGACCAAGTACAAGGAGGACAAGTATGACATTAGGTGGTATAAAAAAAGATCGGAAGAGAATTGCTATATTAATGGGAGGTGTATTGAGAGAGTTACTGAGTACAAATATCTGGGAGTGACTTTGAGTGAAGAAGTGAGAAATATGGCAATGAAGCATAACCACTGTGATGCTGGAAATGTATTGGAGGGACAGGGCTTCCCTGTCCTTGTTCTGTATTCCCTTATTTTATTTGTGTTCTGTATTGTTATGGCACCCATGGGTGGGGGCACAACTCTGTGCCCCTAGTGTATGTTTTTGGCCACATTTGTGTGGCCCACAGAGCAGGGTATGGGCTGGAGGCATCTCCATGCTGAAATTGACAAGTGCTCTGAGTATCCTCCATTTTGGGGATACCTAGGCCCTGCCACTGGAATCAGTTGATTCCTGATAGGAAATAAGATGGCCCCTGTGGCCTCTTGCTTTCTATTGCCTGTTAACTTGTTTTCCCAAAGTCCTGGGAAGCCCTGACTCTGTCCATTCACCCTGACTGGCTGTTGGGTGGAAGTTCCATATATGGTATTGTGGTGAGGTCCAGGCCAGACTGGCTGGAGCCTGCCCAGTGACTGTATGTTGTGGGTACACCCTGTGGGTGGGACCTGGGTGAATGGAGTGTGTGACCAATATGCGCTTCTTGTTGTGGATGTCTGGTTTCTGGAATGAAAAACAATGACTGAGACAGCCCTGCCTGAAACTGGTATGAATGCAGTGTGTAGTGTTGAATGGCTGGGTACTTGTCCCAATGCACATTCTTTGTTGTGAGTGTCTGAGAGGGAGGAGAATGGCCTGAATGCACCATATGCTTGATTGGCTGATTGACTGCTGAATGCCCTTCTGAGTGATTGGTTGCCTGAGCGTGACCCAGCAGAATGAATGAGAGACAGAACAGTATATCTGGCGGCCTCTCACTGCTGGAATTTGTTCAGAAGCTGAAGTCCAAACTGATGCTTGATCTCGAAGCCAAGCCCAAAGAAGAAGGTTGACTGCTGATACCTTCACTGCAATCTGAAAGCCGCTGTGACGTCGAGACTGATCCAAGAGAGGACCTGGTTAGGCGCCCTCTTCCCGAGCTCCGAGGGACCATCGAGCACCGCTAACCTTCGCCGAAGCACCCTGGAACTCAGACCCTCGACAGGGTGCTGACAGGAGACTGGGACCACCAAGAAGAATGAAGAGAAGCACCGGACATTCCGTCCACTGTCGTCAACTAGGGTTCGTCGATTTGATATAACCGCTGGAGGCCCATCGAAGCTGTGTTGCCCAGAAGCGGGGACCGCTTGACGCATGCCGTTGACGACCGGAGCCGCAATGCTCCATTGATTAAGAATTTTTAATCAAAGGAAACTCTCGACCGGACCGCCAACCGCTTTGTCACACCGGAGAAAGTCGAGGCCATTGACGCGCTGAGGAGCAACTGCCGGTGGGTTTCCTGCAACCCATAAACCGTAGAGACACCAGAAGACTTGACGCCCTTGCTGGGCCAAAGTTCTTCACAAACTCTGTCCGGTCTTGAACTATCAACATTGAGGTCCCCTGCACGCCTTATCCTTGCAGGACGTCTTCCACTCGTCATTGCCGAGCACTGCCAGGACCGAAACTGCTGCCTCGATTACACTGAACTTTCCATCGACGATCATCAACGCCAAGTTCACTTTCTTAGAGGCCCATCGACAATCCGTAGCTCCTGCTTTAAAGGGAGTCACTCAAGAAGGATCCATTGACGCCTCCTCGAGGAACTCTGCTATTCCAGATACAGTGGGCTGGTAGAAACATTTTAGAAGGAAATAAGACTAATTTAACAATTTATGAACTGGGCTTGTGATATATCTTTATTTTAGAGGTTGCCCAGAGCTGTGTCTAGGTAACGGGGCCAGTATTCTGCCAATTGTTCTAACCAACTGCTTTTCCTCCTATGTCTATTGTTGGTTATCTTTATTAATTGATTTGTGTGACATTTGACCAGAGTACAGTTAATGCACTTTAATGAAATCTGATAATAATTATGGTACCACTTAGAACTGTATATATTTGCCATTGTAGATTAACTGAGCACAAAGTGAGTTATTATGATTGTGTATATAACTTGCACCTTAATTATATAAAGACTGTGTTTTCACTAATACAGTGTGTGACATTCCTGTGTGGGTGCTTGGGGACTACACTGTACTTAAGAACCAGCCTGCATCACCTCCTGAGAAACTTTGCCTTGATTTATCGTCCATTGCTACCAACAACAGAGAATCTAGGCTGGGGTCCTCTGTGCCTCTCCTCTACCATATAGAGAGCAGGAGTACAGACACCCCCTCCAGTCTTTATCATATGGCCTGGATACATTGTACCAGGAGAATATGGATTGGCTGAACAACTTGGAGGGTAGAACAACTTGGAGGGTAGAATAACTTGGAGGGTAGTATATGGAGAGATATATTTGGGCTGACACAGTGTGTTCCATCACAGGCATTACGCCTAGAACTGTGAATCACCAGTATTATTGCTTTGGTGGTTATACAGCGTGGTGCATTGTACATTTAGGTTATAAAAGAACCCATTTGCCCCTCGTTAGCCTTAATGGGAAAGGTCATAAATCAGGAGGGCTTTGTGGATTTGCAGTTATACAGACAATCGTGCGAGGAGTTGTTTGCACAAGTTGGGTGGTTTGGAAGCTGGAAAAGTATCAGCTAATTAAAGAATTTACGGTAAACGTGAAAATGTTGGATTGAGGTCAGAACCATGCCCACACGGGTACATGGAAATCGTATAAATCCTTTCTTGGGATAAAAACTATCTACCTGCCCCCGAAAAAATACTTGAAGAAATCTCTTGGCCTGTCATGAGACAAGTTATTATGTTACTACTACTAAATCATGTACTGATATCAGAAGTATGGAAAGCGAGAATGGGGATGTTAACTGAAGAGAGGTGTGTAGGTTATGTTGATTGGCACACATTATGGTGTCTACCCGACACGTTCTAATGAGTTGTAGCAAGATGGGCAATTTATATATACTTGGGTGACTATGTTCACTTGCTGGATGAAATCAAAAGTAAAGCCTTTTGGAGGAGATCCCTAATAGCCAAGGACAATAAACTGAATGGGACTAAGAGGAAAGAACAACGTTTTGTTTTAGGGATTTTTAGATAGCACCAGCACTTTGACAGTGGTGGAATGGTGGGTGGTTTTATTAAGTGGTGAAAGAACCTCTTTGGTGTTAGCTGCAGTAAAGTTCTTAAAAGTTGTATTAGCAGAAGGATTTAGGGATTCGGTTAGTGTTTTTAGAAGTTTTTTTTTTAATAGCAGTAACCATTGGGAAGGATTTTTTAGAGGTTCTGAAAGCAGTAATGACTGGGATTTGAGAAATGTTCAATGGCGGAATGAGGGAGGTGTTTTTCATAATGTGATGATTATGTCTTGACTTGTATTTTAGTTTTCTGTTCTATGGATGTGTTTTGGATTTTGCTAAAGGTTCATAATGAGCCATAATGCACACATACAAAAGAATAGGTCTCTTTTAAACTATGGCAGAGAACTAATTTACTGCGGGGTGCCACAAACATGAGTTTTGAGTAATATTTGTTGACAAATTTAGAATTATTTTAGGAAACTGATTTAAATAGAGTTGTCCGATAATGTTGATGGGGATGTTACATGTATGGTCCATCAGAATTTTTAAGATTTGATTTTGTATAAAAACTATATAACACATAAAAAAGTCTTCTCAACTTTGTAAAAAGAACAATGCATTAGAGGTTAATTAGAGTTCATTATATGGACATTAAAAGCTGAATAAACCACAGCCTGTGCTGTACTAATGGTCATAACCAACGTGTATGTTATCTGAAAAGAAGGTATCAAAATGTGAACACAGCGTTTCATTCCATGGCACAGTGTGCACACAAAATGGCAAACTAAACTCTTCAAAATAAGCAAGCATATATTTCCCAAAGGATGTTCTAGTCGACATGCTCTTTCATGATCCTGTCCTCTAAACAAATGTGGCTAAAAAGAATAGGTTCGTAAAAACAAAGATAAGCCTTTTGGATCTGGTATCTACAGTGTAAGTTCCCAGAAGGCTTGAATGAACAAATTGACTGTACCATTGTTCATAAAGGCTTGATGCTATGCATGTTAACCTATTTCTGTCACTCGGATGAGACGTTAGCAGGCGTAGGACTGAACAGGCTTCCGTCTAGCTTTAGTGAACACCGTCTCCAGTAAGCATTGTAATTGTAATTGTAATTGGTTATTTATAACACACTTAATACCCAGAGGTTTCTAAGCGCGGACCCGGGGATCAAACCTGTGTTGCCATTGCACAACATCTGTATTTTCTGATTCCATATTTTCAGCATACATTGCATGGAATGTTGTAATGGAACACTCTTCCTTTTGTCAGGTAACTTACATATTTTGTATGCCCATTAGTCCCAGAATGCCGTTTAGCCAGATACTTTCATATAACATACAGGGCGTTAAGACAAATGGGGTCATTTGCTGAGCTGATGAGGAGCCAAACTCAGTTCATTATGATAACTTTCTGTTTGCTGTCATTGCCACAGTGCCTCTCCTCTCGATGCAGGTTTTTATTTTCATGTAGGTTCTGGTTAGAAGAGGGCGCTAGAGTGCCGACCAAAATGGCAGCCCCCCTGTGAGCTCCCAGGAGGCTCCAGATTAATCCTGTGTAATCGACATCTCCCTTATGAGTGAACAACTCGTTTTGTAACCTGAATGGGCTAAGAGGATTGGGGGCACACCTTGTAGCTGAAAATCACTGCAGTGAGCCCCTCCAGAGCGGGACCCCTCGTGAGCGCCTGACCACACTCAGGACCTGCAAACCTACGCTCTGGATGCGATCAGCCAGAGGACAAAAGCAGCGGGTCGTGGCACCTCCATAAGGAAAGGCGACGTTGCCACCGAGCAGCCCACGCACCTCAATAAACCGCCGGCGGGCACGGTTGGCAGCCCCGTCGTGGCGGCGAAGCTCTCGGAGGCGATGCGGCTGCGGCCGACCAGCGGAGGCCCTGGGAGGAGGAGAGGGCCAGGCGGCTACGCCCACATCGACGTGTCCCAAGAACAGTGGGACCATCTGACACTGGCCCGTGAATCCAGAGACCTGTAATCCAAGGTGCGCCAAAGTCCACGCCGCCTGGTTGAAGCGCAACTACCAGACACTGGGTGAGAGCCGTCTCGAATGCGGGCAGCGCTTGGCCTCACCTGCGCCTCCGCTCCTCTATTTGCCTCTGGCTGCTGGTGGTGGCATTGGGGCAGGCCTTTCCCCCCCCTGCCTGGCCCGCAGAGAACCTGAACGGGCCCCGGGAGGAGGAGGAGGTGGGCGGCCGGGGAGTGCTCCCACTGTGGCCCGGTTCTGCTGCGGGCCGACCGTTGCCTTCCCGACACGAGCCCTGATAGGTAGAGGCGGAGGCGAACACCCAGGGAATTCATGCTAGCCCATGGAACCACGTCCGATGAATGAATCCCCAGCAGTAAGCAGTAGGGGAACATAAGCACTGAGACATCGGGAGAGGCGGCGAGGGTTCGCAGTAAAGAGGATCACCCACTGCTGCAAACCATCAACAGCGACAACATATATCATATTGAAAAACGTGCTCCTCCGCACAAACGTCATGGCCTACTGTGAAGCACAGCGCCTACAACTCCGAAAACCTGCGGCTCGGCGTGCTGGCTGCAGATCCCCGCGGTGGGTGAGCCCCAAACCTCCTGGACAGTATCCTCGGCCACCCACACTGAATTGAAAGATTACTGGCAACCGATGGGAGCTGAGTCCTCGACAGCTGCCCGCACCCTCAGCCACAAAGGAAACTCTAAACTGTAGTCCTGGTGTCCTGTAAATAATTGCCGCCCCCCAAAAAGGTGGGAACAGCCATTGTTAAACAGATTCACCTCACAAAGCAGCGCCAAGTTGACCAAATCTGCTGAAGATCCTATAAGCGCCTGTCCGCTTGCCCACTCTGAGCCGCCAGCCGTCCTCGGTTACCGTCGGACACACGAGAACTGGGCCTTGTATCGGACGCACAGCGCGGGACCATACTGCAAGCTTAACTCAACTCACAATATGGGAAAAGCAGATAAATCCCAGCGCGAGCTTACCTTCGAACCAGGAAGGTCCTGGTTAAAACAGAGAGCCATTGAACCAATCTGCTATGTGGTCACCGCGCGCAGAGGAAAGGAAATACACCCCAGAGGCTGAGCTATACTTCAATTCAGAGTTTTTAGTGTGTGGGTTATCTTCACTTTTTATTGAAAAATATGACTGATTCACTGTCCCTTACTGTACGTGTCATTTCAGAAATAATATTTTTCACAGTATTCTCTTGCCAGTTCAACAAGGAAAAAATTAACAACCTTGCCAATCTAGTGATCTCATTAAATTATTCACTTAATTATGTAAATGTATGACTCTTTTTTGTCCCACTTTGTGGGTGGCTGAGCCTTGAAGGTCTGGGACAGATAACCCACCATAAATCAGGCAGATCCCTCAGTCACGATGACTGATGGCCTCCAGAGGAACAGGAAAGAGATGCCATGAGTTAATGGGCTGTACTTATAATGATGTTCACCTACTGCTCAGAAGCACCTACAACAAGAGCAAAACACCACCGTGCTCTGTTTTACTGCAAGATGGGTAATGAATGACCCACAGTGATTGATCACCTTCATTAAATAGGCTGGTACAGTAAGGGAACAGTAATGGATGTCCTGGGATCTGCATGGCACGTTCTGCAAATGCATAAAGATGCTTTAAGGTAAATGTAAACCAGGACAAAAGTGCTGCTTTGGGCATTTAGTTCAGTGTTTTAGGATTATGCAGAGAGAATTCACTTTGTACACCACTGCACATTGATTACGATATTCAATTATTTACCGTTTTAATTTAGCATTCTATGCTTTCATTTTCTAACTTTTCCAATGCACCACACAAACAATTAACTTCGTGCAATGTGCGTTCTAAACTAAGACGTCAGTCTGGGTCTGCGTTTGCTAACTCACCAGTTGGCCTTTGTTTCCTAAACGTGATTACGTTGTCTAAGTGTGGGGGAGGTCGAGTGCCTCAAGTTTCTTACATATAGTTTAACGGTCACCTGGCTCAGTGCCATAATATTGGCAATCAAAGTAGGGCCGTTGTTTTATCAGCAACCATTGCATTTATTTTCAGTGATGTTTATATTGTTCACAGTTTTTTTTGCATTACAGGCCAATCCCTAATTTCTGCCTTTCTTTTTTTCTTTTCACCCCCTTTCGCTGTTTTTATTTTGCACACAAAAAAGGCACTTTGATAAAAAAACATAACTTTTTCGCTGTTAAATGTTTTGTGACGACCATTGCAGTGAGATAATGGCATGTCAATATGTCAATATGCCACATAACTATTCCACCATCCATGAGAGTTGACATCCACTTCGGAATAATTATGACCACAAGGTTTAAAGTGATCAATTAATATAACTGGCACAGGTGTCCTTGTATCAATAGATGCTCCTTTACTGTAAGTAGCTACCAGTCTACAAGTGTAACTGGGAACAATCCACTGACTCACTCTAGAACTGTAAGGCTAGGTACCGTGCATCCAGATGCCACCAGTGTCTCTATAACGCTGCCATTAACATCAGTTTATGGAGTAAAACTTCACACAACTGATGACCTCAGCCAATCAACAGTCGCAGCCTACACGGTTCTCCCAGCCTCCCCAAAGGACCACAGTTCAAACTCTATGGTCACAATTCATGCGCTTCATTGTCTAGCGATAGTGTGGGTATGCCATCCCAATCACCTGCCGACACGTCTTTGTGTAAAGGTTTGTGAACACATGTCAGGCTGTTCATGGCATGGATTAAATAACTGTACACCTGTACTTTGTGGCAGAAATCTTTTGTGCGTGGCGCAGTTCGATTGTTAAACTTGGTCTAATCTGCTTACACTGTGGATGCTGGGCAAGGCATTCACACACTAACAATTGACCGCAGCCGCACAGCCGTCTTAGAATTACGTTGCAAGCACTGGGATCTCTTTGCCTTTTTGCCCAATTTCCCTTTACTTTTTTCATTAGTAGTGAGAAGTCAGAAGACATAAGTCAAGGACTCCATCATAGTCAAACCATTGAATCATCCATGTTTCCCATCTTCACCAACTGACACTCTTAGAACCCTCTCACCCATACAGCTGACATCACACATACACACACCAACATTCCACATTCATTCTGCAGGCAGAAGAAGCTGGGCCACAACACAGCTCCCTTATTTTAATAATGAACAAACAAGGTAAGGGATAGCTCCCCACATGTGATTTTATGTTATGTTGATTTATACCGCACACTGCTACCATCCAAGGGCAGTCCCCTCGCGTTCACTTGACTCTGCAAGAGAAGAGGGTGGGGTGTGTTAGTGAGGATAGGATGATAGGATAGGTTCAAAACCAGGAGAAACTGGCGTCGGTGTGCATTTATTTTGCGTGTGGGAGTTGGTTGAGAGCCCCGCTTGTAACCGTAAGTTTAGGACTCAGCACCTTGGATGTGTGCTAGTGTCTGTGCTCGGTGTGTGAGTCGTATGAGGTTACAGTGACTTTGCGGTTGTGCGCACTGGTTAGTTGTATCCACAAGGGGTTCCAGAGTCGTGGATGACTGTTATGTGTTTGGTTGAATTGTGTTCTGGTGCTTTCTGTAATGTCGACGGATTTGTGGACTATGGGCTTGGGTATGTTCCCTCTAAGGTTATTTCCAGAGTCTCAGAGGGTTGGTTGAGTGCTAGAATTAGATTATTTCTAGGTGTGTCTATGTGTAGTGTGTCTAGCTGTCACATCACGGAATACCTGGCGTTTGTGGAACCGATGGCGACACGAACGCTAGTTTTGTTTTCATTACCTCCGTTTTGGCCACGCCCCCTTTCCTACGTTTTTCTTCCCTCTGCCCTGATTTCATTGGTTGTGACGCTCCCCGACTCGGACTCTTTACCAGCTCCTTCCGGGTCGGGGATGCGTCGCAACGCTTCCGGGTTTTCGTATCCCTGAGCCTTGCTGCTAGTTTCCCGTTTCGCCTCCCCCTTGCCAGCTACTACTTCCATTCCTTTTTATTTTTGTTTTGTAGTACTGCGCCTTTCTAGGCGCCACTTTTTTCCACCTATATTTCCTATTTATCTAGCCTTTTGCTGTTTTCCCTTTTCCCGTAACTTTTCTTACACCTACCTTCTTCGCCTCCTTCCAGTCTGTTACCCCCCTTCCTTCCTTCTACGTTCTACCCTTTTCCCATCTTCCCTTTCTTGTTTTCCTTATCTTTATTATATCTTTTTTACCAGGTCTTTCCTTCCTTTCTCACTCCTTGTTCCTTTGAGTATCGCTACCATTGCCCTGCCGTGTACCAGACCCTTGCCTGTACTCCGGATTGCCTATTCTTGCCGCCTAAAGATACATGCCTATTACTCACCGTGTACCAGACTCCTGCCTGCATTTGGACTGCCTTTGTTTATCGATTTGAATTCAGACGCCTGTGTTTGTTCCTGGTTGTCTGTGGACTACCGCCCTTCCAAGGTATCACTCCACGGAATACTTCCGGTCTACAGTTCTACCCACCTTTCCGGAGACCAATCTACGAACAATCAAGATTTAGGGGTTTTTTGTGCCTTCTAGGCTTTTTCCCCTCCTAGGCGATTCCGGGAGAGGAGCCCCCTGGTCTTCCTTATTGGAGACACGGTGGCTTCCTTTCGGGGCCGTCCTTACCTCCATAAAAAAAAAGAACCTTCCAGGAGAAGAGAAAAGAAGGGTACCTGGAAGGAAGAAGAAGGTGAGGAGTTAGGGGAGGGGGTAATTTCAGAATCTGATTCATCTGACAAAGAGAGCACTGATTCAACTAACAGACCTGACACTAGCCTCTAGTCGTGTATAGTGGCAATGGTTATGTTGCAGCAACAGGAAAGGGGGTTTGGTTAGTACATTGGTTTATTTGACAGTGCCTCTGTGTTTCTTTGGTTGCTGCTCAGCAGTACCTTCCAACGTTCTTGGTTGTGGGCCGTCAGTCAGTCGAGCCTCCTCTCCAATCATGGGAGCTAACTTCCCCCACAGTGTTCGAGGGCAGAGGGTTGGTTGTACCTAGTGTATTCCTAGTTACTCAGGGAGGATTAGTCGGAGCAGTTGCGCTTTGACCTGTTGTGGGGTTGGCTGCTAAATGGATGCACACTGGTATGGCAATAAATCAGCACCAGATCACACGACAGAAGCAAACACATTCAAATCCAACCACTGTGCATGCCATGCAAACACCCCAAAGACCTCCTACATCTATTTAACATCCTCACACAAGGAACAGCACTCATAGACAACTAAGTAAGTAGACACATTAATCGATCACTTCCATCAATCGGCAACAAGCAATCACATTGGTCACGTCAATCACATCCCCTACCACACAGAAACATAAAAACAAAGAAATGACAGGAAAGAGACCTACACAAAAAAAGATCAAATTTAGCCTTCAGGGAGCAGTCACATTGTAAGGCAGGTGAACATGCGGTGAATTTCTCTGATGACTACATGCAGGGAATATGGAAGGCAATGAAATGTATGACAAACAATGAAAGCCAAGGTATTGCAAGAATATGCAGCCTTTGCACCCAAAGGAGAATACATATACACTATAAAGGAGGCAATAACAGAAGGTGGATATAATGGTGAAATTCAACAACAAGATGAAGCCTTAGGTTGCAGAATCCAGTGGCCCATACACATGAATATGGGATATGCTCTCATTTGCTCAAACAAGGATTTGCTCCCTTGCATGACAATGTGAACTACCAGCACACACAGTGGAACACACAACAAACATGGGATTTGCACGCATTCGCTGAGCACTCAACCTCCGCATGAATATGGTATTAGTGGCCATTCACTGAGTACTTCCAGGACTCACACATGTTTGCTTAACGCATGGAATTCCCACCGATTCAGTGAACACGCCAGGCATTCAGGCCCATTTGCAAACATGTGATACCCCATTAGAGAACATGGTTGGATAACCACATGGTGCAAAAAAAGCACCAGTCATCCTAATAACATCATGTAAAACTTGAAGGTGGTCATTCCGCAATGCGAATACCAAACTCAGAATAAATGGACACACCCCAGTAGGGAATGAGACCGGGCGAAAGATTGCAAGTCAAACAAAGGTTGTATCAGGTAAATGGTGCACACAGAGGACTCTGCTGCTCTGAGAGCGCTCTGCCAATAATACAGAAACAACACATTTTTATACACAATTCTCATCATCAGTGACAAATAGTATAGGGGATGAATAGCACACAATTATTGTAAAGGGATCATAAGCACAACCTGGGGATTGTAACTCTTCAAGCATGTAACATGAGAATAACATAAGGGAAGCCAAACTTCACCTGAGAACCAGCTCTAAATCCACAAAACTTTGTAAAAATCACAATACTGTAGAAGACTAAAAAAGTAGTACATTAGGTAGCATGTAACTAACTTTGGTAAACATTGCGCTGATAGGGCATAAAATGGTGATACATGAAATTAGATAACATAAAACAAGAAATCAGAACACAAATACACCAATTAGCAACAACCACAGAAATAGCAAAACACGCGAGAATTGGCAAAATGAACAATGGTGGTTTTGTATAGATATTGGATAATCATTTCCAAGGCATTTACAAGGCACTGGATCATATCATTATTTATTTATTATTATTTTTTTTTCATATGCCCAGGTACTCACACCATTTGCCACGTGTTGCCTTTATATGACCTGGCTGTACTGAATGACGCAAGGCCTACTAAGATCGTTATTTTGTCCTCCCTTGTCATGTCGCGCCTAGAAACACTTGTATACAGGCGCGATATAAATGCCACATATCATATCATGTAAGGACAAACAGTCTTTCCCCTTCCCTATTGATACTAGGGTTAAAGCAGGGATGTCATTTAGCCCTGAGGTCTCCCTTGCTACCCTGTGGTCTCCCTTGCTACCCCAATTTTTTTATTGAGTCTCCTGGCCTTTGATAGTAAGCTGGCAAGCTGGTAAGATAGCTCAGTGGGTTGAGCGCTCGCTGCTGCACTGTGTGTGTGTGAGATGCAGGTTGCAGGTTCAACTCCCTGCAACGTCAACTCAGCTTTTCATCCTGCTGAGATTGATAAATGAGTACCAACAGAGGTTCGGTTAAATTGTACGTATATTTGTTCTATATAAAGCGCTGAAGTGTAAGTGCTATATTATACCACATCATTATCATTTGGCCTTTGACGTCTGCTTGCATTCACAGTCATTTGGTAATATGGGCCTATATGCGCTCATATTAACGACACATATGGTGATCCATTCTTGTATGAAATGTATATCATTTTACAGTGATACCGTAACCATATGTTTCGTATTGTACTCAGAAACAAAGCTATGTGATGCCACTTCCTGTTTTGTCAAGGGGTGAAAGGTTGTGTTCCATCACTTCCCGTTATGTCACTTCGGGGTGAGGTCAAATTACATCACTTCCTGTGATGTCATCAGAGTTCAAAGGTCATGCAATGTCACTTCTGCTATCCCTGGCGTTTTGGTGAAATGACCTGCCTGTGTTCAAGTGCATCAAGCGATAAAACTATAATATATCTTGAACATGAACGACAAAGAACACTATTCCATTCCTCTGCTCTCTGTTATGAAAAATATTCACCTTTATATGTCTCTTTTTCTGGGACTAGGTGACTCTTGACTCTGGCTTGGTAGTCCCAATACTGTTATTATAATGGAATTTGATCCTGCAGTGCAATGCATGAACATGCCCCAGCAAAGTGGCCTCCATATAGACCATAATTGCTCGAGCACATTCTAGAGTCCTTAGAAACACAAATCAAAATGATCACAGCAGCCATAAATCATCCAATCATCTCTGTCTTCAGAATTAAGACCACACATGTTTTGCTACACACGCATCCATACTAACTCTAAACACCCCGAGCTGCATCCCCCTGCCTTTGGCTCTGTAACTTCTATTCCAGCATTCTCTAGGCAAGGCTGCGCATGGTACGAAGTAATAGTGACACGACATAACATAGCATCTGATCAAATACTAACATTATTAGCAGCAACAGCCATTGAAGGTCAGGTACTCACATCATTGTGATCCGAATGGCTCAGCGAGTGTTAACGTCCATGGTGCTAAACAATAACCATATCAACATTGTGTATAATGTTGGCCCTGGATTCCTCTATGAAAGTTTCAGTCGCGATTCCTCCACGAGATATTTGAAATCTGCAGAAGGGTGCAAAACAGTTGTTTATACTGTTATAATGTGAGGAACGGCTTTCTCTGTTACAGCAGTAAAGTTCTCTGGAGCAACCGTCTTGTATTTTGAAGAGAGTGTAAGACAGGGGTGTTTTCTCAATAAACAACTCCCTTAATAACTTAAAGATTATCTTTCACAGGGATAGGGTGACTGTAGTGTTATCTGTTCACCTCAGTCAAGACATGTATCTGCCTGTGTTCTTTCAAGTTCCCTTTTTGCACTACGTCACAGAGGCGGCTGTGTGTTTGTGTGTGTCTGAGGAAACACAGTGTGGGTTGACGTTTGAGGCGATAAGTGCTTTCCTCTAACCGTCGGATTCAGGGGATGGAGGACGAGATGAGATGGGACGAGCGCAGTGGCCCCAAAACAAAATTGGGAAGCCTGAACCCAGTAGTCCCTGCTTCCCCTGCCCCCCATGTGCCAAGCAGAGCCAAGTGGAGCCAGGTTTACATCCTCCCCCGGAAGCGCTGGGGAGCAGGGGGCTGAGAGCATTCCTGTGCTCGACTGCGACAGCAAGCGGCAGGCAGTAAGTGGACAAAGTAAGCAACACAGGCACTGTGTGGATGTCTGCAGCCAGGGACCATTTACTGTGGAGTGTATATTGGGTAACTCTATGCCATAAGGTGTAAGGGTCCCCTAGACAGAGCTGGTAGCAGGGACTGCAGGTTTGTAACCTTTTGACCTGCTAAAACTAAGGGTGGTTAATAGTAAGATAGCTGTGATATGAAAGGAAAGAGAAAAACGACCACCAAACGATACCATCCAAGGAGTTCCGATCAACACACTGAATGCTCCCAGGTATTGCCCACTGAATTCGCCTCACCGGGGGAAGGTTTAAAACGTGTCAACGTTGCCCAATGGAAAATAACAACGTTTTTCCCACAGAAGGGGAATAAAACATACAGTCAAGTCCTGAGTGTCAATCCCGTTCCCAAAAACCTGAGTAGTTTGAGGGATCTAGAGTGCTCAAGGATTGACTTGGATATTTCAGGGGCGGTCCTGTCCCAGGTGGAACTAGAGGCGAGTTTGCCCTGATGGAAGTGTGCAACAGCCTTGAAAAGGAAATAAGAATGGCGGAAAGTGCACATGAGCACTTGAGTATGTCAGCTGGGATATTTAAAACTCAAGAGGTGGAAGTGATTGTCACACTGAGCACTGCCGGGACACCATCTGCTCAGGATGATCTCTCCTTTGGTACTAAGGATCAAGCATCCCGAGTCCGTGGGATGAATGGGACAGGGTACCCAGACCCCACAGAGGTGGATCAGAGCTCACCGGCAGCTCTGAACATTCTACTCCAAGCTTTCATTAGACTTTATGATACGATAGCTCTGGAAGTCAAAGTTAACACTATTGCCCTGACCCATATTAATAAACAACTCGGGGAGGGGGCATATTGCCATTCATGCAACCAGGAGAAGGGGTTGAATCAGGTGGGATATTCAGACTCCCGTGATCAAGTACCAATAATGGTAAATGCCTCGAACACAGAGGGGTTGATTGTGGGACTACAGCAGTGTAGGAAAAGCACTCTACAATACCACAGGCTAAGACCACAGGCTAAGACCACGATGAATATGAAAAAATGAAAGAATATGAAGAATGGGACACAAGACAATCGGAGGGGGCCTCAAATGCCATTTGCCATTTTTACCAACAGAAAGGGAGAAAGGGAGTGGAGAACACAGAAATCCACAGGTCAGAAGAGATGGCTACACAGTTGAAGGGAAAGTGCAGAAGCAATTGTATCTCCCCGAGGTGAGTATTGGCACAGGCTAAAGTACTTAACGGCACTGTCCTCTCTCTGTCCTATCTCTCTTCCTCTCCTCCTCCTCCCTCTACTCCCCTCTCCTCATCTGGCCCTTCTGTGGCCACCTCTCCTCCCTTCCCTCCTTCTCAGCCTTTCCCCTGTTCTCCCCAGACAAGGTTTCTAGACAAGTCCGATCTATGACAGTCTCGTCAAAACAGGTTCTACCCTGTTCCTCTAAAACCATCAAGGACCACATTGACTCCCTGGCTCCTGCCCTGGCTGATTTCTGTAATCACTCCTTCGCCATCTCCCAGCTTAATCTTCACACTGAATTGGTTGGTTGTCTCCATGACCATCAGTCTGGCTACAGAGCTGCCAGAAGCACGGAAACTGCTTTTCTGAACATCCGTGAAGACCTGCTCTCCAACCTTGACTCCAATACCCCCTTTGTCCTCATCTTACTTGATCTCTCTTCCGCCTTTGACACGGTCAACCATGCCATCCTGCTCTTAGTCTCCGTGATAACCTGGGTATCACCGATCAAGCCCTGGCTTGGCTGACCGCTTTCCTCTCTGATCGATCCTTCCAGGTCCAACTTGGGTCCTTCCTCTCCTCTATTTCTATCTCTACCTGTGATGCTCCCCACGGGTCTAACCTCTCTCCCTGGCTGTTCAACCAATACCTGGCACTTCTCGCCCACTGCATTGCCGCTCTCTGCCCCAACTTTCAGTGCTATGCGGATGACACTTTTCAGGCTCCCTTCCACCACCACTTCTCCTTCTCTCATCTAGGACTGCCTGTCCTTTATCCAGGAGTTGTGTGCCGCCAACGATCTCTGCCTTAATGCCATTAAGACTGAGATTCTCCTCATCGGCACACCTGCTCCCTCCTTTACTGTTGCTCTCTGGCCGGCCTCTCTTGGCCTTCTTCCTTCTCCCACCTCTGAGGCTAAAAACCTTGGGGTTATATTCGACTCCACTCTCTTCTTCTCTCCTCACATCTGTGATGTCTCTAAGAAGTCACACTACCAGCTGCACCTCCTCAGAGGTAGTCTTCCTTTCCTCTCCTTCCCACAGAAGCTCACTGTCTCCAGAGTTCTGGTTCTCTCTAGGCTGGAATACCGCAATAGCCTCTTTCTAAACCTTCCTGCTTCTACTCTCTGCCCTCTGTCACTCATCCAGAACAGGACTGCAAAACTTGTCCTTGGACTAAAGCCCAGGGATTGCATCTCGTCAGGACTGGAATCTCTGCACTGGCTCCCAGTGGCTGCGAGGATTAAGTTCAAAACTCTCTGCATTGTCCACAAGGCCTTCTGGGGCCTGGGGCCTCAATACCTCCAACTCTCTCTTCCTAAATATCTTCCTTCTCAAGCTCTTCGCTCATCCGCCTCCAACTCCTTCAGGGTCAGTCGATTCTCCAAGCAACAAGTTGGTGGTAGATCTCTTTCTTCGGCTGGGCATCCCGCTGGAACAGCCTCCCTGCCACCCTGAAACTTGAGGAGAACCATCTCTAGTTCCGGAAGCACTGCAAGACCTTCCTCTTTGCTTCTGCTTTCTCTCCTCCTCTCCCCTGCTGAACTCCTAACTGAAACTGCACTGGCCACCTGGCTACCCTCTGATCCCGGGCCCAGATGCCCTCTCCCACCAGCTGCACACCTGCACTACCCCCCGGGTAATCCCTGCACTTGGGGGCTGTTTCTGTATCCCTATAGTCCTCCCCAGCTCTTGACTCTTGATGTCTGCACTTACCCCTGCACTTGCCACTAACTGGCCGCACTTTCACCTATTGTTTTTATTTATTTTGTTTATTCTTTACTGTTGATCCTATGCACTGCACTTTCCCTTTCACCCCTCCCCTGCACTTGCATGATCTCAATGTCACCTGGCCTAGTAAGATCACTGTCTTTGTCTTCCCTCTGTTCCCCCTCCCTTGCCTCTTTGCACCTTAAAGGACTTGTGTATAGGTGCGTTATAAATTCCATATCATATCATATCACCAGTAATGTGGGGTGAAATATAGCCCCTGGATGCGAGAAATACAGAGCCCAGAGTCAGTAATGAGGGCTCACCAAAATGAAAGGCCTGCGCAGAAATAGTGTCTGACATAAGGCCTTGTGAACCTGAATCATAAAGAAAGAAAGTAGGCCCCGGTTTCAAGATGCTAAAATATGCAAACTGCCTTTCATGAAGGAAGCAAAAGATACAATTATATTTTGACAATCTATGGAGAGTTGCACCCACACCTATGGAAACCGTAGAGCACAGTATATTCAAGGCAAATGAATGTACATAGGGTCTGTCTTTGTATCCCTAACCTGAATCCTCTGTCTGTAGTGCTTTGAGTCTCCTCTCTCTTCACTAAGCCCATCCAAGTGTATCCTTAACAATCTATCATTTGTAATGCATCCATATGATTGTACCCTCTTGCAATAACCCATTGCACTGAACTCCATTGCATCACAGCTAGGCTTACGTGATATACAAAAACAACAAATACAGCACATGCATACAAACATGAGGGAATGCTAACAGATTTTGCTGCTCATAATAAGTTCACAAACATAAACAGTGGATGATTTGATTATTTTTCAGCCAGAGATCCTTCACAGCTGGAAGCACATCATCTAAAAGTTGCTATATTTTTGTGACTTGCTTGTGGCCACACAAAGCTACAGAGAAGTGAGAGAAGGGGAAGGGTGTTGGAAGAAGAATTTTTGGCTGTCATGTCACAGAGCAGGCATGAGTAAACAAAACAAATTCAGAGTCCTGTAATGTATGGAGTTCATATCTAAGTAACAGAATGTTTGCTTAGTTCTAGTACTTCATCCTAGTCCAAGGCCCTCATCCATTTCTCTCATTCTAGTCTGACTCCTAGTCGTTCATCCTAATCCTTGTCCTAGACCCTCATGCTAGTATCCATCTCCTGTCCTAGTCGCTTAGCACAGAGTCTTGACCATGTGTCTCTTCTTAGTACCTCATTCTAGTCTCTCATCCTAAACCCACATCTCAGCCCCACTCTCTCATCCGAGTACTAGTGTCCAATCCTAGTGCTAGTCTCTCCTAGCCTCTTGTCCTACTCATTCAAATGCATTGTCCCAGACACTCTGCCTAGTCCCTCATCATAGTGCAAGTCTCTCTTCCTTAGTCCTGTGTCACAGTCCCTGATTGTAGTCACCCATCCTAGTTTTAGTCTCTCATTCACAATTCTAGTACATCACTCTAGTCTCCAGTTCTGGACTCTCATGCTAGTCCCATTCTCGTGTCCCCATTCTACTACATCACTATAGTCTCTTGTCCAAGTCCTGTGTTTTAGTCACTTATTGTAGTCACTCATGCTTTGTCCTAATCAGTCATCCAAGTTGCATGCCCAAGTCCTTCATCTAGTACTTGTCCCTTACCCTTGTCCATCATCCTACCCCTTCTCCAAGTTGCTTACTCTGCCCCCTCTTTCAGTCCAGATCTCTCGTCATATTCCTAGACCTATATCCTATTCCATCGTCCTAGCCCCTCAGCCTAGAGCCTTGTCCTAGATCTTCAACCCAGTCCCTCTTTCATAGCCTCTTCTGCCTCATCTCCGTTTCCTAGTCTCTCATTAGAATCTCTCATCCTAGTAGCTCACCCAAATCATAAGGGCTCTTCCGATTCCTTAGTCCCTCTTCATAGTCCCTCATCCTAGTCCAGATGTCTATATTCTGCACCAGCCCAGATGTTTTGAACGACAACTAGCATGTTCTATCACAATTGACTATGTTGCCTAGAGATAGTAAGAGGTGTATTATAAGACATCTAGAGACCCAAAGGTTGTGTACATCTGCCCTAGTCCATCTTCCAATCCTCTAATTCGAGTCTCTTTCCATAGCCCATTGTCCCAATTCATCATCCTAGTCTGCTGAGGCATTGCTGTGAGGGTTGTGGGGGGGGGGGCTGAGGGGGCTCTAGCCCCAGGTCTTTTGGTTGTAGCCCTGGATAGAAACTCTTGGGCTACAACCAAAAGGCTAGCTAGCCCTGAGTCCCTGCAGTCCCGACATTAGTGTATCCCCAGATCTTTTCCAGACCCAGCAACACCCCTGCTAGTCTACCTTGTTAGTCCTCATCTGTATGCCTGTTGCTGGGTATGTACCATATTCTTCCGACTCGCACACTCTAATCTATGAATCTAGCCCATCGTCCTATGGGGTGTTTCCTTCAGAGGACACAAAATGCATTAACAGCTATGAAATAAAGAATGAAAATTAAGTGTACAAAGGTGTATGTATGATGAAAGTTAATGCAACTTCAAGTACATGATTTGTAATTATAATCTATCTGCTTGATAGTTTAACTTCAAAATGAATGGCTGACTATGGGGGTCATTACGACCCTGGCGGTAGGGGTTTAACGGCACTGGTAAGGATGCCGGTGCCGTTAACGCCCTGCTGCCCTATTACGAGGTCCCTTAGCGGGTCCCACCAGGACCGGCTGGTTTTACCAGCCTGTCTTAGCAGGACCCGTTAAGGGACCATGGAGCTAATAACGGGCCCGCAATTTGCCCTATGAGGGCTCAATGGGAATGGGGAATGGTTTTCGAAATGGAGACTTACCGGGTCTGCATAGGTCGGAATGTCCCGGTAAGTCCCCATTCCGACACCAGGTACCCGGACCTGAGTTTGGAGGCAGCCATGGCAGCCTCCAAACTCGGAATGAGGCCCTATGTCTGATAAAGCTAGCTAAACAAAATCTATTATTTTCAGTTAACCGCCAGTCACTAAGTATAGCAGGCCTGAAAGGTAGAACGCATTCCATTTGTGAATGGCTTTTCAAAACTAGCCCTAATGGAACAGGCATCCCTTTATCTCATGTCACTTGAGAGGCAGGCACTAGAAAAAGGACTGAGAGGAGAAATGAACTGAATCTTAGCATGTTCGGATGTCAAGTTATAAGTGAAGTGGTGATGATAATATTTAAAGTAAATTTAAATATGCTTATCATGTAGAATCACATATAATATCTTGACCTCCCTATTTTCTACTACAAGAACTAGCATATGCGTTCAAGATGAATTGATGGGAACAATTGCTACTAATAAGGGGAATATTGAAGCTAATAAAAAAAGCTGCCATATAATAGATAATATATTGATAGATAGTCCCATCCAGCAATCAGAGAACTATGAACACCAATTTGATTTAAAACCTGTTACAGAAACCCAACTGGCTGGAATGATCACCAATCTGAAGCCACAAAACTGTGAGGGAGACCCATGCCCAGCCATGGTAATTAAGGAATGTGCCCCACAGCTGATATGTGCACTCTGTACATTTGTATATACATCATTAAAGGTTAACCATTTTCTAGGTGATCTGAAGAATGCTTGGATTCCTCCATTGCTCAAAAAGCCTGGTCTCTGTCCAGCGGTAGCGTTAAATCATCGACCAATTACAAATACACCCTTTTTGTTGAAAATGTTGGACCGTGTGGCCTACATGCAACTTTCTGTGTTCTTGAATGAGCCTGATAAACTGAATAAGTGGCAATCAGGCTTCAGACAGGGACACAGTGCAGAGACGGCTTTATTGAACTTAAAGTCACGGTTGTTACAGCATATGGATAAAGGTCAGATGGTGACATTGATGCTGTTGAACTTGTCTGCCACCTTTGACCTGGTAGATCATGGTAAATTGGTCACCGGGTTAAAGGAGGTAGCGAGATTTTCAGACACTACAGCCTGTTGGATTGCTTCATTTTTAAGCAAACAAAGTTGTAGAGTGTGGAGTGGGGAGGCTGAGGCTACTCCTGTAATCTTGAAATGTGTTGTGCTGCAGGGAGAGTGTTTGGCACTGTCAATACATAACATATTTACAGTTCCTTTCTTCAACTTGCCCGAAAAAATAACATAGGGTTCACTAACTTTGCAGATGACTGACACCCAGTGTGTCATTCCCATGTCAGGCCAACACAAGGAGTATGAAAAAAGGATAAATGAGACTTAGGAGATAATCCAATTATGAATGATGGAAAATGGCCTGCCGCTCGAAAAAGAATACATTGAGCTGATGATAATAGGCACAAGCAATAAAATAAAGAAATTGGATGAAGACTATAAACATTTTTCAATAGCTGGGTGTTATATAGAAACCAAAAAGAAAGTAAAAACTGTAGGTGTTGTTCTTGATCAGAACATAAACATAAAAGCACATATAGGCAGCTTAACGTCTTCTACATCACATCATATTAAATTGCTGGTCAAAATTAGACCTGCAAGACTATTAGCAGGGGTATTGTTGGGTCCAAGATCAACTATTGCAGTCGTCTTTTAGTGGGAATAGCTAACATGTATATCTCTTGACTTCAAACACTACAACATACCATGGTTAGAACTATTGTTGGCGTCAAAGAGAGACACCATGTGTCGGAGGCCAGGCGGGTTTGCATTGGCTGCCCGTTGCTGGTAGCATTCAGTTTCGGTTGATTACTATTATTTAGAAATGCCTAAAGGCATTGGGCAAGCGCTATTTCACTGAAGCATTGATGAAAAAACCCAGTGCTAGAACGTTGACGTCAAATAACTTAAACCAGTTGCACATTTCCAAATGCAATCTTACCCTAGTCAGTAAATGTGCATTCTTTATGGCAGCTCCCAAAGTATGGAATGAGATCCCTCCCAGCCTCAAAGATATTGACTCAATAGCAATATTTAGGAAAAAGATCAAGACATTGCTTTTTAATTAAGGTTGTATTCTGCATGGTGTTTCTTTCCTGCGCATGACGTTTGTTTGTTTGTTGCGCCCTCGCGCCTCTGGGTTTTATGGTGTGCTATACAAGTGAATAAAGTAAAGTAAATATGTGCATTATCGTGACATTACATTGCACCCAGACATATTTTGAGGACATTGACATTAATTGAAGTTTTGCAATTGAAATATGAGAATCACAACTTTGGCAGTGTACATTCTCGAGACATCTTAAGAATTGGGATGTATGATGCACAGTGAGAGACCAATGAAAATGTGATTTAATAAGCTGTCAGATACACAGAAGCTTTATTCATAAAATTGTAGAATTGGTCTGCTTAAATCTGTAATTCAGTAATGCCAGATATTTGGAGGGCTTATAATGACATGAAATTAGCATTTAAGACAGACACTCCTTTATCCAGCCCCTGTATGGGAAATGTCCAGACTTTGGGAATGAGTGGATGTGGGATGTGTCATTTTGCCATTGGTCTAGAGCCCATTCAAATACACCGACCAATGGGATTCAGTTGTTCATGCCTTCCACTTCTGGGTGGAGTTTGGTGATTGTTTAAGCTCAAACACATAAAAAGAAAGGAGAGTTTTGGGAAAACAGTGCAACAAGACGGCCCATTCGACAGCAGAGAATCCAGATTAGATCAAGCTGGAAATAGGGTTAAGAATCCTGTACCAGATTGGATTTCATGCATATTCCTTTGCCAAAGCAGGACTAGGATATCTGAGAGGGTGTTTGATCTTGGTGCACAGACTCAAGACATTGCTTACCTAACGGAACTGCATGAGACCAGTTGGTCCTCATACCTGTCCTGGGTCTTTGAAACACAGACAAATATTGAGTACCTAAACCTCAGGATTATTAAAATATTTTTCTTGAGAATGAATTAACTCACAGTATTTGGGCAGCCGTTTAAAAAAATGATAACACTCACAAAGGGAGTATAGCACACGATGTATGTGCTTTGTGATGTTTAATAACAACCGAACCCTCGGATTGCATCATAGTTGTCTGACATTCTTTTGTAATGTGGAATCCCTGGAAGTTTTAGACATTTCAAATTGAACATGAATAACAACTACTATGACTAATTGGCTACAATAGTCAATAAAGTGATTGAAATCTATTCCTTAATGCACACATTGAACTTGGGTGTTGTGAGGGTGCACCCAATTTGTTGAAAATAGTGAGTGAATTAGGCACCACTGTCTCAACATTCCAACAGCAACACACATCACGAGAAACCCACACCTTCTATAATTATTTGCAACAAATTCAACATCATAGAAGATCCAGTCAAGTAGTGTCTATGCCCAGCCTAGGAACCAGCAGCTTGTCATAGCATCCCACATTTTAGCTTTAAATTGGTCAGAGTTATGAGAATTATTTTTGAGGTGAAAATGCACTAAATTGTTTTGGTTTAAACTTGATTGTGATCACTGCTTTACGGTTTGATTTCCATGTGAATAGAGGTTTAAAGTAAACATAATTACCTGCCTTAGATTGTTTGATTTAATTTTCTGTGAAACCATCAATGGCAAGCTGCATTCCTGCATATAAAGAACAAATGATTCAGACTGAGGTGCAGGTGCAGTCCTTCTGTAATGTCTCTAAGTTTGAAGGTGATGATATTGTCACATGCTAAACTATTCAACTGAGTGTTGTCCAAGACCAGACATAGAAACAGAAATTATATATGTTGATTGTGCTAATCTTTTTCAGGTCTGGATTGTTAATCTTGCTTAAATTGGGATTTGCAAAAGTGTGTGAGCTGCTCTAGTGTGGAAGAGCATGATTCAAATAACCTATTCTATGGGATGTATCCGACCCCAGATGGTCTACAGCCACAGTTTAGTGGCACTGAGAGATGAGAAATACCCATTTGCATATCAGTGTGGCACCACCCACAAAGCAGTCCAGCACCAAAGTGTAAGGCAAATCTCCTATGAACAGGAGTGCCATCAGCAACCCCAGACATGTGCTTTGGCCTTGTTGGTACTTTTGTTCAGAAGAGCATTCGTTGGCTGAATCCTTTATAGGAAAACCTCCATGATGCTGTTATCTGCTTACAGGTAGTTGGGGGGTAAATAGTGGCCAGTCCATTCTTCACTCTCTAACAATGCTGGCTGTTTTTATTTTTATTTTCTTCTTGGAGCTTGAACAAAGATTTTGTTTGTTCTTCATGATAATATCCCATACATTCAATGTCCTAATCTCAGAAAGGTGCGCCTGTGTTTTGAACTCATCATACAATTTTATATAAAGAGCATGGTGCTAACCAACATATTTTTTAATGCGCCAATTGGATTGGAAGTATGGTAACTCACGCACTGCCAGAATTAGATATCACTGCGAGAATTATAGAACAAACATTATATTAACAGATGCATTTATGTTGATTTCCATGTCGAATGAGCCTTACTAGTGGGACGTATCTCTACTGACAATATGCCCAGGGAATACGCCATTAGAGGCACGACCCCTAGATCCACCTATTCTATGAGCTGACTTCATTATCCAAGGAACTTCGGTTCTTTCAGAGAACTTTTCTCTCTATTGTACACCATTAGATGTGTTATTCTATTTGATGAACTGTTGAACTGTGACACCATTTGAAAAATACTATTACGTGCTGCTCTACTTGCGTGACGGCACATATCCATGATTATCATACTACCTTATCACGATTTCAGGCCTTGAGGATGACCGGTTTGGTCGAAACACGTGTCGTCTGTTCAGAACCCGATTAAATATATTTGTGAAATCAACATAGGTGTATCTGTTACTATAATATTTTTTCTATAATTCTCGCAGTGATATTTTTTCTGGCAGTGCACGAGTTACCATACTTCCAACCCAATTGGAACATTTTACTAAATCTGAGGCTTGTTTGAGTGGGCTCTGTGGAAGTGTAAACGCAGCAGGCCATTAGCTTAGACACTTCACAGGTGGATAATATAGCGCACAGGTACATTTGTGGAACCCTTTACCCTCAATCAGTTTTATCTTTTTTAATGCTCTCACTAAAAACTGCCTTGGTTGCATTGTTCAAAATTTCAGGTTCATCATATGAAAATGAATTTCCAATCCATTTATCATAAATAAGCAATTTGTTCATTGCAATATCCTCTGAGTTTTCATCATGTTTAAAGTTGCAATGATTTTTGTGTGATGCTAATTTTCTCCGGTATCCCTGCCAAGCACAATGTCTGCTTGCCTATATGGCCCTGTGATATTGTGCTATGCATATATACGCTTCATGTAACCTTTAAAGCTCTTTTGTTATGTTCAGTTGCTCCATTGGCTCAGCGTGTCCAGAAAAAAAATCCCCCCCAAGCTAGTTTCGTTTGTAACTCTTCCCATACTGGGTGACAGAACTATTATATTACATGATTGTCTGCAAGATAGTATGCCATCATACCATAGTAATTATGAAAGTTTAATGCTGATGAAATGTGTGCAATCAAGTCACCACATCTAACAGATCTAATTACTTACACCAATTATTTTCTAGGTTTTTAAGGTGAAATGTTGTTTCATTCAAATTTTGTAATGTATTTTAGGATATATTAGCCTTATCATTTGTATGTTTTATGAGATGTAATTGTATTAAACTGTTGTGCAAAGGTTTGTATTAACCAAAAGCACCCAATAAAAAAGAAATATATATGTATTACTTGCAACAAAGATTCTACCATTGCCATGTAATTTCAAATCATTTTAAATATTGGGCAGATGAATTGAACATTGTCAAATTCCGTCATTTTGTGCAGACATATGCATTCCTCCATGGCTGCTAGCAGGTCTTGAATATTGAAGCTTGTGATACATTGTATTTGTAATTCTTCCCCTTTATTGTGAATTTCTGTAGATGGATGCTCCTTTTAATTTATTTTTTATGTGGATACCTTTTATGAAGGACACGCCCGGGTAGCAGACTCACAGAGTATTTGTGTGCTGCTTTGACAAGTATGTGCCCTTGATAATTTGTTATACAGCACATAGATTGCGGTAAATACTAATTTTTCCCTTCAAAAAGTAGCAGATTTATAGCAGTCCTGTTACCACTCATGATCAATTCACCAAAAGTCTGAGGCGTCCATATGACTCCAGAAATGGAGATTAACATTGCCTTACCACTGCTCAAAAACTGGCAGTAAGTCCGCCAGACGGAGTGGCTGTAATGGTAATCAAGTTTGGTGGTACAGCCAAGAAAAATTGTACAATTACCATAAAACCTGTAACGAGGCCCATAGTGTTCTGCCAACTCTCCAGACATACTATCACAACAAAATCAATTTATATTAGAGCAATGGATTTCCAGCTGATCCAATCCACTCTTACCTTAAACTGTTTAGAAGTGGTTTACTCACTCAAGTATACAGAGAAACAGGATGAACTGACAGTGTCTTCCGCACTACCTTGAAATATATCCCAGCTGAACCTACCCTGTATCTAAGTGCCCCACAAGTAACAGTGCCCCTCATGTTTCTGCTGCTGCACTACCCTTGGCCATTGTGATGCCCGCGCCCAGCCATGTTGTTGCTGCACTACCCATGCCCATTGTGATGCCTGCGCCCAACCATGTTGTTGCTGCACTACCCATGCCTGTTGTGATGCCTGCACCCAACCATGTTGTTGCTGCTTGTCTGCCCTCTCCTGCCACTGCATCCCTAATGCCTGGCAATCCATACACCTCCAACCTCCCTCATAGTAACAACCATGTCCCTCCTGAGACACTCCATACTGCTCTGCCACCCTGCACCACACCACAACCACCTTCTCAAATCACCTTGCAGCACCCTGAACGTACCCTAAAATGTGCACTAATTAATGCACGTTCTATTCCTGCGCATCCTCTCGACATTCATGATCTCATAACTAAAGACAATCTTGACATACTCGTAATTACTGAAACTTGGCTGAATGATAGCTCAGGACCTGCACTCTCTTTAGCTATCCCCACAGACTAATCTATCTACAGGAAAGACCGCACCAACCAAAGAGGTGGTGGTGTTGCCCTCATAGCCAAGAATTCTCTTTGCATCAGGGAATCACCCAGACAACAGGGACAACTAGGACTCAATTGTGACTACCTCCCACTTAAAATTAACCTGTCTCACAATTGCACCATCAGTATGCACATTGTATACCGACCTCACAGCCCCTGCATTGACTTCCAAGACTCCCTCGTCCATGCCCTATCAGACAATATCAAAAAAACCTCCCAAATCGTCCTCCTGGGCGATCTCAACTTGGGCCTAAATGACCCTAAAGATCCTCATGCCAAAGCCCTTAACAAAGCCCTTACTACCCTTGGCTTTGCACCCACCATCTCTGAACCTACACACATAAAAGGACGTACCCTGGAGTGGATCAACCAGCACAATTGCTCCATCCTGGTTACTGACAATACCCCCATCCCATGGTCCGACCACCACTATATCCAGTTCA